>NC_081314.1:18706316-21106316 GCF_026419965.1 Kogia breviceps
CAGCGAGCCAGAGGAAGCCCAGTAGTCAGATGGCAGAGAAGTCTGCCCCACTAGAGCAGAGAATTGTCAGGAACCTCTTTAGCTGCAGAAGAAGGCAGAGTCAGGCCCAGTGATGCCAGAACAGAGCCAACAGCAGCTGAGGTCAAGTTGGAAACTCAGAGCAGAATCGGATTCCGAGAGGCCAAGCAAAATCCAAACTGTCAGCAGTAACTAGAAGGTGGGGAAAAGCCAAAGGTCTGTTCTGGGGCCCGGTCTGCGATCAGTCTTTCTGGAAGGCCTAGGGCCATGGTTAAAAAGCCTGATGCCCTTCACAAGTGTCTGCCGGGCTGCCACTCTTTATTTCTGTCTCAGTAGCACCTGCACCAGAGGTGGGGTAGGGAACACTAGTACAAGCCCAGGGGGCTCAGACCATCCTGGGGGCAGAACCAAAGATCAGTGCTGCAAGTTTCTGGGTGGTAGATTTTGGCTCAAGATAAGCTGCTATGAAAAAGCTGCTTTGTGTGGTGGTGGCCCTCTGTCGCTAGAAGCGTTCAAGGCCCCATCAGGAATCCTGCTGAAGGGATTCCGTGTGCTGGGTGGAAGGCTGGGCAGGACATGTCGAAGTTTCCCTTTCAGCCCCACATCATCTATGAGTCTGTGAGACTTCAGCTGGCTTTCCTCCCTGTCAGAGAGGATGGATTACAGAGGAAGTTGAAATTAATGATTAGCAAAAGTGTTTAGGGTTTCATTGCATTTACTTTTCTCCCTCTTTCTGGCCCCCTCTCACATCCTCAATGCCAAATCCATTCCATGGATACTTGCTAGTAAATTGCTGAGACAGGAAGCTGGAAGGAACCTTGTGATAATTATGCAGACAGCTCCTGCCCATCTCCATCTTGGGTGTTTCTTCAGTGCAGCAGGACAGATGACCATCTTGGCTATGAGGGACACGAGACATAGGGGCTAGCCACACCGAACATGGTACAAAATGGGGAGGGTCCCAGTGCAGGGCTTTTTCTATCACTTCTGCCAGGCTACAAAGTGAGGGCAGAGTCCAGCACAGGCCCTACAAGCTGTGTCAGCAAAGAGTATTGTAGTGGGATGTTTCTGGAAATCCAGTATCCATTTCTCCTTCTGAGGCTGGATCCTGGTTTTCCTGTGGGGAACTGTTTCTCCCCCCACTGCCAGGCCATGTAATTTGGAAAGAGTGACAGCCTCCTTCTTCCCCAGCACATGTCGAAAACCCAAACAATCCGTGTGTTCTATCCCCCTAACCACAGCGATTGGTTCAGGGTTGGGTAGGTGACATCCACCAAGCCAATGAAGTACAAATCCAGGATTCCACAGGCAATATGAAGCAGTAGAATCTCCATATTTATTAATGGGGATTATTAAGATGGCAGAATGTAAACCTGGAGCTTCCAAGTGGCAGTGCAAAGAAAGAACATGTGTAAGAATGCAGCTAACACAGGGGAAAGCAGAGTTGAGAGATGGAAAGAGAGCAAAGCCCTGGATCCAGCTTTTCCTGAAGCTAGACCTATCCCTGGACGTTTCAGTTACCTAAGCCATTAAAATCCTTACGCTAGTTTTCTTCTTGAACCAGTTTGAGTAGAGGTTCAATCCTTGTCACCTGAAAGCCTCCTGGTTAATTCAGGAATGTTCCTGGGGAAGCCCTACCTCTAAGCTGGTGGCTGATTGAGAGTAGGAGTGGATCTGGGGCCCAGGCTTTGGGTAGCTAAGGCACACAGCTTTCCATGACTTGATCTCAGTGGCAGCCCCATCCCAGGCAGCCATGTTCTGAATCTTATGACGTTAATGACAGAGATGATCTCTGAGTTTGGGGCATTTGGACTGGAGACCTAAAATGTGTTCTGCAGAGATAGTCCAGAGAGATAGTCCAGAATAAAGGGAGCTGTATACACAGGAGTTTGGGAAGTGGTGTGTCCAAGGCCATGCCCCTGGGCTCAGTTCAACAACTGGTAGATGCAGGAGCCTTAAGGTCTGGATATTGGGGAAACTCCATGGTGTTATTTTAACTTCAGTGGACCTCATGGTGTTGGTTGAGGCTGTCGTTGGGCCTGTGTCCCTGTGTCATGACTCAGTTTCCCCCACTGCCCAACCCACTTCTGTCCTCTCCCTTCCACAGATGTCAATCGCAGGGCAACTCCTTACTGAATCCTGCCCGATGACTCCATCCCAGAGTCCGCTTCCCTAGGCACTATTGCAGCTGGGTCAGGTGGGCTTCCCAGCCTCTAAGCTTCCCTCTTATTCTGTACTCTGAGTCTCTCCTACACCAGGAGTGGCTTGACCCAGGTACTCTGCTCTGTTCACTTTCCAAATGCCTAGGGCCTAGCACAGAGCCTGAGTGTAGCAGGTACTCAACAGGTCAAGGCTGGGGATATGAGTGGATGTGTCCCCCTTCAGTGCGAGGAGTCAAGGGGTTTTCAAAGGCCCCTCAGCTTCTTTCTCAGCTTTTTCTTCCTCCTGGAGGCAGTGATTCTGCGGGTAACAGGGTTGGGTCAGGGTGCTGGCAGGCAGCAGTGATCCAAGAAGGACAAGGGCAGGAGCCTGGGCAGGGGAAGTTGGAGCGTCTTCTAAAGGGAGTGGCCCTGGCTCACCACAGCATGAGGGCAGAGGGGTCCTGGTGCAGGAGCCCCACGGAGGGGAGGGGAGTACTTGCATCTAACTGTGCCACACCCCAGGCAACTCAAGCTCAGTGGTGGGTGGTGGGAAGGAGTGGGCCTGGCTCTGGGAGGGGAGTCCCCAGCCCCCTGAGGCTGGATCATAAAGTGTCATCTCCTGGGGAGGCTTCCAGGAGCATTAACCTGACTCAGCCATGCTACTTTCAATTCAAGGTGTCCTCTCACTACCTAGGAAGGCTGTAAAATCCTCTCCTGTGCGCTTCCCAGGAGGCAGGGCTCGGATACAGTGCCTTTTTAAGCTCCTTCCCATCTCAGGATAGGGATGCTTATGGATGCGTTTTTAAGTTAGGAGCATTTGGATGTTTTGCTTTGTTGCTTCAAACAGTCCACAGATAAGCAGTGAGGGTTGGTGGTGGGGATGAGACGTGCATCAGAGATAATGGTTTGCAGGGTTGGGCCCTTCCCTTCCACCTGGAACACTGAGGCTGGATAGCATCCTTCAGGAACAATATGCTCGTCAGTCGCAAAATGACAAACGTCGATAATACTGCAATCCATTATATAATCCCTTACGTTTTCCTGTTTAGTTACAATTCTTTGTTATTTCCTTGCACTTTTCTGAACACATCTGCCAAGCGGACCTGAAGCAAGGTGCCTTATGTACATGGGTTGAACCTAAGAACTAAAACATGATGATAACAAAAATAATACATGTAATAACATCACCCCACTTCTGTTCTAAAGGTTTGCCCACATTATCTTTTTAATTCTCACCACAGCCCTATGAAATCGACGTTAGCATTTTGCCAGATGAAGGAACAGATGCTTGAGAAGTTAAGTTGCTTCCTCAGCACTGGTAATTGACAGAGACGGAGTAAAGCCAGCTCTGTCTGGCTTCAAGCCTGTGGCCTTCATCCTGCTCTAACCACTGTGGGTTAGAGCCACAGCAGAGGGATGGAGACTGGCTCTGTCTATGAAGCTGGACTTCGGCGCTGTGCCATGAGGGGGAGTTTCAGCAGGCCAGGGACCACTTCAAACGCCACCCAGAGCCTCCTAGGGCAGGCGACAGCTGAGGTTCAGGAGAATGGACACAGTGCAGGGCTGGGCCATTGTTTTCACATTTTATTTTATTTTTTTTTTGTGGTAGGCGGGCCTCTCACTGTTGTGGCCTCTCCCCTTGCGGAGCACAGGCTCCGGACGCGCAGGCCCAGCAGCCGTGGCTCACGGGCCCAGCCGCTCTGCGGCATGTGGGATCCTCCCGGACCGGGGCACGAACCCGTGTCCCCTGCATCGGCAGGCAGACTCTCAACCACTGAGCCACCAGGGAAGCCCTGTTTTCACATTTTAATTTCTTTTTAGCAGTGGAATCCTCTATTTCCCTCAAATGATAAAAGAACCCTGACGTAAAACAGATAAGGTTTGTTTGACTGGAATGAATTGATTTTATAAGTTCACATGTGTAATAGTTGAAACTAGCTAGTAAGAAAAATGAGGCTTTTTAGATGAACACAGCCTTTGAAATCAACTTTTTTGGCTAATATTTGCAGTCTTAATCAGTCTCAACATTCCACTTATGTCTGCATTTCGCTAGGTCACATAATATTGGAGAAAAATTCCTGATTCACACAGATCTTAGTTGTACATATAAATTCCTGAAAGCTGGCCTTATGATCTCAGTATTCTCTTACATGCAACTCATCCAGAGGTTTGAAAGAGAAGTGGCAAGATAGTTTTGTTCCAAAGTTGAATTACTCTCTGTGCCTAGGAACTGCCCACTTTCCTTAATTAGTAAATGTACAAGCTGGAAGGAGGTGATGAATGGGTTCTTCAGCTGGTATTAAATCTCAACTGTATTCTAGAAAACACTTCTCAAGTTTATGTTCTAACATTATGAGATGTTTGGCAATATCGTTAGAAAAACTCTCATACATCTTAGTACCTGTCTCTGTCATACAGTCACTCAAAATCTCAAAGTAGTCAAATTCATTTTCATTTTTCATTTGTTCATCTACCTATGCATTCAAAAATTTTGTTGAGCACCTACTATATTCTGGGCAGTGGTCTAGGTGCCCTGGATGTAGTGATGAACAGAACAAAGTCCATTCCTTCCTAGAGTCTGTATTTGGAGGGTAAGAGGGAGGTGAGAATTGGGAAAATAGACAATAAGCTCACAAAAAAATAAATACATTAGCCAGGCGGTAATACGTGATTTTAATAAAAGGGAAGTACTCTTTAGACAATGATGAAAAGATGCTGGAGAAAGCAGAGTAAAAAGCACAATTGAAACAAAAGTGGTGAGAACATGAAACACAGAGAGTGTAAAGAGTGATTTTTTTTTATGTTCAGTTTCCCCCAACCGACTGGAGTAGATGTCCCATCTTACCTTACTGGTAAAAGATACCAAAACCTTGGCGCTTCCATGATGTAATGACTGCCCCACTTCTGCTCATGTGCACAATTTTCTACAAAAGAGGGTAAATACATTAATGAGATAATAAGGAAACTTTATTTTGAGGTCTATATGCACTAACCCGGCAGCACAGGTTACCCATATTTGGTGTAAAACACACTGACTTTGCATGTTGCTTTAATTTGTATAGTTCTTTAAAAATGCTTAAGATATATTCAAGCACAACATTTGCACAAAATATTTGTAGTGTCTTAAAATCATCTGTTCTGGACTTTAAATTCCTGGGGAAGAGTCTGAAAACCACAAGTATGGTGGGTATGGGGTGGGTGTGAAGGTCACACAGACCTGTCTTTAGCCTCACCAAGTCTGGTTTAAAATTTGATTCTGCGCTTGTAAGTTGTGTGGCCTTGGGATTCTGTCTAGGCCTCAGCGTCTTCACCTATGAGGCAGAGAGAATTGCCTCCCTGCATTGCCTGGATGCCTGAAACATTGACACTCAAGACATGATCGATTCCTTTTCATTCCCCCCAAAGCCCAGTCTTGATCGCCTTGGGGATACCAGTCAGCAAGGAACAGGTCTCTGGCCAGAGGAATTGGTTTATGCTGGGGCTCCAGTCTCTGGGGGCAGAGGTCAGGGGCCAAGAGTCATTTGGAGGATGGGCAAGGGGTTGGGACAGGAACTTGGGTGCATAAAGCAAACAAACTAGGGACACAGTGACCAGAAGGGGCCCACCATGGTCAGTGGCTCTTAGCAATGAGTTAGAAGCCAAGGGGTCCCAGGTGTGGGGAGGAAAGGACTTTGGAGACAGAAAACTGAGCAGAATTGCATGGGCTAAGGTAGAAGTGTATCTTTTAGACTTCAATCACCAGTCTCCTCTCAGAAACGGTCTCCACATTGAACCCCACCTCTGGTTTATCTTGGCTGCCAGGGCTTGGAAGTAGGATGTGGTGGCCATAGGTGTTGGCAGTGGTGGCTGAAGCTGGCTCTTGGTGGCTCAGGAGAGCTGACTGTGTTCAGCACTTCCCAACTCCACGTTCAGTGATGGCACATTGGTATCTTAAAGTCAGATATAGTGGGGAAATTTACACCACAGACCTTGGCAAAGGCTACGAATCAGGGCTCTTGCTCCAGAGAGCTGGTTGTTAAATGCTGGATGCTGTTGACTTCACCCTTGCGATAAAGATTACACGTGAAGTTCTCAATTTACAAGCTACCCAAACACGGATGAGCTTACCACAATACTTCCTCCCAACCCCGTCACTGACTCCCTTGCTGCTGACTCCTCCAAGAAGCTAGAGAGAATCCACAGGTTCAGGAGGGGAGAAGCCAGAAGACACTCGAAGGAGGGCTGTTTTGATTGCTGGCTGGTTTTCCTAGTCATTTTCACTCCATGTAGCCCAGCAGCCTGAAATCTCAGTAGTGTAAATAAAGACAGAAAGAGCCAGCCGAGCATTTATATATTAGCAAAAAGACGTTTCCTGGGGGAGTGGAGGTAAGAAATTAGATAAATAATATTAGAGCATGCAGCATGGGGGTGAGAGGTGCTGGAGTGGAGGGCAGACCTGGACATGATTCCACCATCAGGGAGTGACCTGGGGGTCCCAGAAACTGGCAAGAAGGGATTCTAAGGTACCAGAGGGCTGAAGACAAAGCTACACCTTCTTACATTTCTTGTGGGTCTGGCCCTACTTCCAGGGAAGAGAGAGAATTCTTTCTTCATCCTTCTTCCTCTTTATCAACTTGCGATCCTGGGCCATGGGGCCCACAGATTAGATTAGTGTTATTAAGACTAATGCCTCGATATTTGTGGAGAAATATATTCTAAGTTACAAATCAGCATTCAGAGGACATAGAGTTGACAACTGTCTTTAGCTCTTCTTAGTTAACCAGTCAAGATAGGTTTGAAGTTTCACGTAGCACAAGATGGATTCACTCACCAACTCACGTGACAATTTCAGAAATATCTTATTTTAATTTCTGATTCCTCCTTTGTGGGTAGAAGCTTTTAGTCTGTTAGTATCCTCTGTACTCCAAGCATCCCTGTCAAATGGTTAATGATGTGAAAAAAAGTCCTAAATACGCTAGGGTCACTTGGCATTTAAATAAATGCTTTCATAGAGATTGAAGCAGCCCTGCATGGCAAGGGTGCAGACCATGTGGATTTCCATAGAGATATTGTGGAAGAAAACATGCCATGGTTGTAGCTGGGTCCACAGGGGTTTTCCCAATGCTGTTGGCAACATTTGCCTGAATGTTCAGGCTGCATAAAAACTACTATAAAATTAGTGGCTTAAAACAATAATCATTTTTACTGTATATCGTTTGGTGGGTACGCCCCATGACGTGGACTGAGGTCACTCAGTGTTTGTTTCTTTTTTTTTCTTTTTTTTTTTTTTTTGCGGTACGCGGGCCTCTCACTGTTGTGGCCTCTCCCGTTGCGGAGCACAGGCTCCGGACGCACAGGCTCAGCGGCCATGGCTCACGGGCTTAGTTGCTCCGCGGCATGTGGGATCTTCCCAGACCAGGGCACGAACCCGTGTCTCCTGCATCGGCAGGCGGATTCTCAACCACTGCGCCACCAGGGAAGCCCTCTTTTTTTTTTTTTTTTTTGCGGTACGCGGGCCTCTTCACTGTTGTGGCCTCTCCCGCAGCGGAGCACAGGCTCCGGACGCGCAAGCTCAGCGGCCATGGCTCACGAGCCCAGCTGCTTCGCGGCATGTGGGATCTTCCCGGACCAGGGCACGAACCCGTGTCCCCTGCATCGGCAGGCGGACTCTCAACCACTGCGCCACCAGGGAAGCCCACTCAGTGGTTCTTAACTGGTGGACTGTTATTCTGGAAAGTCGAAGACAACTCATATATCTGACATCTTGGTGGGATAAATGTGATATTGTGGTTTATAATAAGAAATATATATTTGGTCTTTGTCCCTGTTTCTGGCACCGAACTCCTAAAATCATTGGAATTTCCCAAGTGATAAGAGCAATAAAGATGTCTTTTGTTAAGTTAATGAGGTGACTTTGGAAAGCACCTAAGTCACCTAAAGATGGGTGCTGGTTGCCAGGGAACCCAACCATGTGATAAGATGATAGGAAATTTCATTCCCACCCAGAACCCCCCACCCCCCGCCCCGCAACTTCTGGGTAAGGGAAAGAGGTTGGAGGATGAATCAATGACCAATTATTTAATCAATTATGCCTAGGTAATAAAACCTCCATAAAAACCCAAAAGGATGGGGTTTGGAGAGCTTCCTGGTTGGCAAACAGGTGAAGATTCAGGGAGAGTGACAAGCTTAGAGGGCATGGAAGCTCTGTGCCCTCCCCCCACACCTTCCCCAAAGCATCTCTTCCACCTGGCTGCTCCTGTGTTATACCCTTTTATAATATACCAGTCATCTAGTAAGTAAAATGTTTCTCTGAGTTCTGTCAGCCATCTTAGTAAATTAATCGAACCCAAGGAGAGGCTTGTTGAAACCTCTCACCTATAGCCTATTGGTCAAAAAAAAGCACAGGTGACAACCTGGACTTGCCATTGGCATCTGAAGTTGGTGTGTGTGGCAGGGAGGGCATTCTTGTGTGACTGAGCCCTAATCCTATGGGATTTGATGCTATCTCAAGGGAAGTAGTGTCAGAGTTGATTTAAATTGTAGAATTACTTGGTGGTGTGGAAAAACTCCCATACTTTGGAATTGGGTGCAAGATCAGAATAGAAGAAGGCTGGGCTCAGCCGGGACTTTCTAAAGGAACACCTACCTGTGACCTTTTCAAGTGGTGGTCTCAGAGTAACTGGATTTTCTTATATGGCAGACAGTTTCTCCCAGAGTGAATGTCACATGAGAACCAGGTAGAAGCTTCATGGCCTTTTCTGGCTTTGTCGCAGAACTCAGCAGTATCACTCAATTTGTTCAATTGACAACAAGTGAGTCATCAGGTCAGGATAGATTCAGGAGAGGGCAATTAGACTCCATCTCTTGATGGAGTGTTGGCATGGCCCCACCATGGAAAAGCATGTGGCATGGGAGCTATTGCTGTGGCAATTCTTGGGAAAAACCATCTGCCTCACTGCATATCATAAAACTGGCCGTCTTGGCTACCATATTATACCATACAGTAGCCAAAAGTCTTGATAGACAGCATTTTCTGTTGAATCAACTAAATGATGCTGAGCTTTGTTCAGGGTCTGGATTAATTTCAACCTGATCTTCATCCTTACCACTACTCTACATCATGAACTCCAAATCCTGTTTTTGCTGTAGCCACAGCATGTTGTCAATCATCTTAAGAGTTGTCATAAACATCTTAAAATATTAACATTAATTAAGTGATAAATATTTACCATTTATGCCTTTGAGGATTTCAACATTGTTACAGCTGCAATCAGGCAAGCTATGACAGGGTATCCGTCTCAACTCTTAAAAATAAAAAAATCTGAGAATCACAGATGTGTACCCTTAGTACCATGACTGGATGGAATTTAGGGGAATGATTTTTTTCAGGGGCTGGGGTGAGCATGTGAATAAATTTCTCTAAATGCAACTAGTTATATCTCTTTAATTGATTTTTTTTTTTGCTAAGAATTGACCTTTTTTTCTTTTGTGCTACATGACTTCTGTGCAAGCTGTTGGCATTCTATTGTTTCTCTCCCACAAGCAGAGATCAGGCTGTTCACGTTTGGGTTGATGAGCGTGAATGCTGCCATCACTGGCTGACACAGCGCTGCACGCCCTCCTCCTGGGGGCGGTTAATAAATTGTCTTTGATGATTTGCTGACATAACCTTTAGATCTGAAATTGCAGTTGTACTGGACTGTCAGGAAAAGCTGCTTTTGTCATACATCCCATGGATATATGAGAAAACATACATTACTCTGGTTTTGAAGTCTTTCTGGTGTCTTTAAATAATTTCTTGAGCAAATATTTTAGGAATCAACTGAATAGTTCCTATTGTCTTGACTAAGCTTTTTCCCTTTTAAACTTGACATCAAGGTGTCAAGAATAGATTGAAAATTTAAATATCTGGTGCATTTAGATGATGACTTGTCTTTTTTTAGGTAAATATAAATCCTTTATAAATTTTCTTCCAAAGTCTGCCAAATATAGTACTTCTCCAAAAAAATACTTACAGATTTTTGTGATGAAATGACTCTTTGAGGCCCAGAAGTATAAATTTGGTAGTATTCTGACATTTCTTTGTTCTTACTACCCTCATGTTGCCTCTTGATCAGAGCCAGGGTGGGTTTCTATGGGGACCACCCTCAGGATGCCACTTGGGTGTCAATTTCCTGATTGATACTGTCAGGTTTGGAAGATGGGCTAGTGGAATATTTTTCAGTCCAGCACAGCTGGGAAACATTAGTTAGCACTTGTCTACCAAGAGAACACTGTGAACTTAGGGTCCTAAGGGAAGATGTCATTCAGGTCAAAAGGGATGGGCAGAGGGTACACAAGCTCAAAGAGCTTCTTTTTCCCCCAGCTTTACTGAGATATTTTCAACATATAACATTGTGTAAGTTCAAGGTGTACAATGTGGTACTTGGATACATGTACATATTGTGAAATGACTACCACAATAAAGTTAGCTAAAACTTTCATCACCTCACATAATTACCTTTTTTTACTCCTGTAGTGAGAACTTCTTAAATGACCCTGGACCCAGTGCATCCAAGGGAATATCTCTTTCAATTTGCCCTGTCAGATGAAACAGAGGTTCTCTCAAACAAGCAACACACTAGTGTGAGTTTTGTGTCCTAACTCACGGATCCTGGGAATCTTCTAACTCAGAGGATTTCCTCCTTTTTGGAGGAGTTGGGAAGAGGAGGGATTTGGAAAGTTCAGTTCCATAACTTGTGGCCCATTTTGGTAGGTGTGCAGAACTTGCTGCATGTGTTGGATTATAACCATATCCTTTATCCTAAATTTTCCTTTGCTCGGATTTCACAATTTACTCTTTTCCTGTTGTGGTGTGTGAGTGTGTGTGTGTGTGTGTGTGTGTGTGTGTGTGTAAGTACTCTCAAAAACACTTTTGAATGGATAGAGTTATAAAGAAGGAAATCATGGTCTTTGTCAATGCTTATGTGTTTTTTTGTTGTTTTTTGGTTTTGTTTTTTGCGGTATGCGGGCCTCTCACTGTTGTGGCCTCTCCCGTTGCGGAGCACAGGCTCCAGACGCGCAGGCTCAGCGGCCACGGCTCACGGGCCCAGCCGCTCCGCGGCACGTGGGATCTTCCCGGACCGGGGCACGAACCCGTGTCCTCTGCATCGGCAGGCGGACTCGCAACCACTGCACCACCAGGGAAACCCTTTGCTTATGGTTTTAATGCTATTAAATAGGGAGAGGTGAATTAGGAGGTGCAGGAAGAGTGGGGTGAACTACAGCACAGAGGGGTTAATTCCCAGGTGGTACAAGGCTGTAGAATGATGGAATTTCAGGGCTAGGTGGTCTGCGTGGTGGGCACTCCCTGGAAGGGAGATTGACCTCTGATTGGTGTTCATTGGGTCTTTTGGTGGAAGTAAGGAAGGCTCTTCTCATTTTCACTTTCACTTATTCCTTTTTCTTTTTAAATAGATAATCAATGACTACTGCACAAATATTAGAAAATACAGATAAGAAAAGGGAAAGAAAAACCCTATAATCTCACCACCTACTTAACACTTCGGGTAAAATCTTCTACACTTTTTTTTTTGTTGTTGTTCTACTAGTTAGTTTTTTCCTTGAATTCCATATTACCTCCGGCTTTATTTTGCTTGTATTTGCCCAGAATGTTTGTCTAACCTTTTATTTATTATCTATTTCATTATTTTTTATGATTATAGCAATATCTGTCCCCCCAAATAAAAATCTACACAGTACAGAAGAATATGGAACGAAAGAAAAATACACTTTTCTTTCCCACCTCTGATCTTAGCATTATATTTCAAAGAAAAGCACTTTTGAGGGTTTTTTGTTTTTAGTTCTTATTCTATAATTCTAAATAATAGACTTTGCCACTATTTCTTGATTTGTCAATGCTAAGTGATTTATCAACTTTAAGCATATTTATTGATTCCCCATTATGGAAAATAATAAATTTCGCTCACTTTCTACCCTTTCTCTTGTTCCCTTTCTATTTCCACTTTTTTATTTGTTCTTTATTTCGTTCTTCTCTCTGCTACTTTTAAAACTCTAAATAATATACCTCTATCCATTACTTGTTGATTCATCTCTTTAGACTGTGTCTTGACTTTTGACTATAGAATATGAGGAAATTAATGCCCCTCCATTCCCTCTCCTTCTCCCCTTCTGCACAGAGACCATTCTGTTTAATTTTCATTGCACTCTAGGTGTTTTTTTATTTCTTTACTTTTTTCTTTTGAAAATTAACATACAGTAAAATGTCTTCCTTTCCTTTCCTTTTCTCTTTTGGGGTACAGTTCTAAGAGTTTGAATGCACGTATGGGTTCATGTAACTACCACCACAATCAGGATACAAAACAGTTCCCTTGCCCGCAAAACGCTCTGTGCTGCTCCTTTGTAGTCTACACTGGCAACGACTGATCTCTTTTAAATAGCAGCTGCCATTTAAAGCTTTTAGTGATTGTGAATACAGCTGCTATAAAGATTTGTGTATGGATTTTTCTGTAAATGTTAAGCTTTCATTTATCTAAGTTAATTTCAGAGTGGATTTGGTGTGTCATCTGATGTTTTAGTTTAACTTTATAAGAAACTGCTGAAGTGTTTTCTAAAGTGCTATACTATTGCACTGTAGGAGCAATGTATTAGAGTTGATTCACATTCTTCCCAGCACACGGTATTGTTAATTTTACTATTAGTATTAGTTTTGACCATGCTGATAAATATACTTTTTTTTTTTTTTTTTTTTTTTTTTTTTTGTGGTACGCGGGCCTCTCACTGTTGTGGCCTCTCCCATTGCGGGGCACAGGCTCCGGACGCGCAGGCTCAGCGGCCATGGCTCATGGGCCCAGCCGCTCCGCCGCATGTGGGATCTTCCCGGACCAGGGCACGAACCCGTATCCCCTGCATCGGCAGGCGGACTCTCAACCACTGCGCCACCAGGGAAGCCCGATAAATATACTTTTAAGTAGCATCTCCCTAAATGGTTAATGATGTTGAGCATCTTTTTACGTGCTCTTTGCCAACCACATAACTTCTTGAGGAACTGTCGATTCAAGTATTTTGTCTATATATTTTTTCCAGTTGTTTTCTTACTGCCGAGTTTTGAGAGTTCATTATATGGTTTGGATATGTAAATATTTTTTCAGTCTGCAGTTTGTCTTTTTATTCTCTTAAAATTGTCTTTCACAGAGCAAAGATTTTCAACTGTTATGAAGGCTAATTTATCTTTTTTAAAAAAATTGATTGAATTTTTGTTCTCATAGCAAAGAACTCTGGCTAAATCCAATTCACGAACATGGCATGATTCTCCATTTATTTATATCAAGTTTGATTTTTTCCATCAATGTTTTGTTGTTTTTAGCATACAGATTCTATACATGGTCTATTGGAATTAAATAGACTAAACTATAAAATTAACCCATTTGAAGTATACAATTCATTGGATTTCAATATATTCACAAAACCGTGCAACTATCACCACAATTTAAGGTTATAACATTTTCATCACCCCAAAGCAGTTACTCTTCATTTTGTCTCCCCCCACTCCCTAGTCATAGAAAACCATTAATCTGCTTTTTGCCTACTATGAAGTTTTCAAATAAAAGGAATCATGCTAAATATGGTCCTTCTGTCTGGCTTCTTGGCTTAGCATAACGTTTTCAAGGTTTATCCATATTACTGCAGGTATCAACATTTCTTCTTATTGTTGAGTAATAGTCCCTTGTGTGGATGTATCACATTTTGTTTATCCATTTATCAGTTGATGGACACATGAGTTGTTTCACCTTATGGCCGTTATGAATAATACTATTAGATAGTGGGAAGCAGCCGCATGGCACAGGGAGATCAGCTAGGTGCTTTGTGACCACCTAGAGGGGTGGGATAGGGAGGGTGGGAGGGACGGAGACGCAAGAGGGAAGAGATATGGGAACATATGTATATGTATAACTGATTCACTTTGTTGTAAAGCAGAAACTAACAAACCATTGTAAAGCAATTATACTCCGATAAAGATGTTTAAAAAAAAGAAAAAAAAATAAAGAACTTGGGATTTGGAAAAAATAAAAATAAAAAATAAAATTAGTATACAAGTTTTTGTGTGGATGTATGTCTTCTTTTGTCTTGGGCATATATATAGAAGTTAAATTGCTGGGAGATACTGTAAGTTTGTTTAACAATTTGAAAAACTGTCGAATTGTTTTCCAAACTGCAGCACCATTTTGCATTCCCACCGGTAGTATATGAGGGTTTCGATTTGTTCACATCCTTGACAACCCTTATTATCTGACTTTTGATTCTAGCTGTCCTAGTGGGTGTGAAGTGGTATCTCATTGTGGTTTTGGTTTCCATTTCACTGATGACTAATGATGTTGAGTGTCTTTTCATATGCTTATTTGCCATGTGTTTTTTTCTTCATTTTATTAATATGATGTGTTACACTGGTTGATTTTCATGTGTAGAACTGACCTTGCATTCCTGAGATAATTCCCTCTTGGTTATGATGTACAAGCCTTTGCATATGTTATTGGATTCAGTTTGCTAGTATTTTGTTGAGGATTTTTGCATTTATATTCATAAAGGATACTGGTCTGTAGATTTCTTTTGTGATATCTTTGTCTTGTTTAGTACCAGGATAATATTAGCCTTACAGAATGAGTTGGAAAGTGTATCCTACTCTTCTATCTTTTGGATGAATTTGTGAAAGGTTGGTACTAATTATTCTTTAAATATTTGGTTAAATTCCTCACTGAAACCATCTGGGACTGGGCTTACTTTGTGCCTAGATTTTAAATTACTAATTCAACCTCTTTACTTTTTATAGGTCTAGTCAGATTTTCTATTTTTTTGTTGAGTCGGTTTTGGCCTTCTTAGGAATTTGTCCATTTCATTTAGGTTGTCTAATTTGTTGGCATACCATTATTCAAAGTATTCCCTCATAATCTGTTGTATTTCTGTAAGGTTGGTAATTATTTCCCTTCTTTCATTCTTGATTTTAGTAATTGAATCTTCTCTCTTTTTTCTTAGTAAACATAGCTAAAGGTCTGTCAGTGTTGTTGATTGTGTCAAAGAATCCGCTTTTGGTTTTATTGTTTTGCTCTGTTGATTTCTATTCTCTACTTAATTAATTTCTTCTTTAATCTTAATTATTTTTTCCTTCTCTTTGCTTTGGGTTTAGTTTACTCCTCTTTTTCTAGGTTCTAAAGGTAGAAATTTAGGTTATTGACTTGATGTCTTTCTACCTTTTTAATACAGGCATTTACAGCTACACATTTCCTTCTGTGCACTGCTTCAACTGCATCTCCTAAGTTTTGGTATGTTTTGTTTTTGTTGTCACTTTTATCAAGGTATTTTCTAATTTCCCTTGCAATTTATTTTTTGACCCATTGGTTATTTAGGAGTATATTGTTTAATTTCCACATATTTGTGAATTTCACAAATTTCCTTCTATAGTTATTTTCTAATTTAATTCTGTTATGACTGGAGGTCATACTTTGTATTATTTCACTCCCTTTAAATTCATTTGAGGCTTGTTTTATGGCTTCATATGGTCTAGCCTGGAGAATGTTCTATGTGTACTTGAGAAAATATCTTTTCTACTGTTGGTAGGTGGAATGTCTGTTAGATGTAGTCTAACAGTATTGTTAGACTTATGGTATTGTTAAAATCTTCTACTTCATTGTTGATCTTGTTGATCTTGTTGATCTTCTGCCTACTTGTTCTATCTATTAGTGAAAGTGTGGCATTGAAGTCTCCCAACTATTATTATTATTGAATTGTCTATTTGCCCCTTCAATTCTGTCAGTTTTTAAAAATTATTATTTTTTTATTTTTGGCTGTGTTGGGTCTTCGTTGCTGCATGCAGGCTTTCTCTAGTCGCGGCACTGGGCTTTTCATTGCAGTAGCTTCTCTTGTTACGGAGCATGGGTTCTAGGTGTGCGGGCTTCAATAGCTGTGGTGCATGGGCTCAGTAGTTGTGACGTGTAGGTTCAGTAGTTGTGGCTTGTGGGGTCTAGAGCACAGGCTCAGTAGTTGTGGCGCACGGGCTTAGTTGCTCCGCGGCATGTGGGATCTTCCCTGAACAGAGATCGAACCCATGACCCCTGCATTGGCAGGCGGATTCTTAACCACAGTGCCACAAGGGAAGCCAAATTCTGTCAGTTTTTGCTTCATATATTTTGGGGCTGTTTATATATAAGTGCTATATAGTTCTTTTTATTTAGTGTTTTATTTTTCCTGCATATTTTTCAGTATTTGTTATGTTTTTAATCATTTAAATCATACTCAGTATGTCATTCCTGTCCTATATTTACATTATCTGATGTTCTTGAACATCTAAACCTACTTTTCATCATACCTTCTAATCTCATGAAGCTAAATATTTTCCTCATATAGTTTATAATTTTTCATTGTGAGCTCATGTTTAGAGGGTTTAATGTGTTGGAAACTTATACAGCCTGGACTGAAGTTATGTCTCTCCAAACTGATTTTCCTTTTACATCTGTCAGATGCTCTAAGGGTGTCACCAGCTTGAGACCATTATTTTATGTATATTTGAGATGTGAAAATGTCCTGGAGAAAGCTTAAATTTGATCTCTAAAACTGGGTAAGCATAGGCCCATAAACAGTTTTTTTCCCACTGAGAAGCCAGACCAGACAAGTAAACTTTCTTTCTCTTTACCCTGTGCTGTTGGGTTGACATTTTCTAGTCTACTTTTTAGAGAATGTGGAGCCTTCCTAGGAACGTGGTTTTTATACAGAAGTCTCAAGTCTATTCCTACCATAAGGAGGATCAAGGCCTAATTTCATTTCCCTATGAGGTCATTAAAACTCAGATCCCTTAGTTATTGAGACCAAAAAAACTACTCCTAGGGCTGCTACAGAATTTGCTCAGGTCCTTATCTCTTTGGTTTTTAGTTTTGTTTTTGTATGTGGGAATTTGCTTTCTTGGGACCTGGCAGTGCATATAATAGGATGTTTGTAATATTTTAGCCAGAAATTGTAAAAAGTTTTCATGCTATCTAGTTCAGACTATTGCCAAAAATAAATGTCAAGTCACTTTCTTTTTATTTTTTGAAACTAAAATTGTTTTAAGAGAAAAATTCAGATTAGAATCAGGGAAATAAAAACTTACTTAATCACTACATTAGTAATTGCTACAGGCAAGATCCATCGATGCATATACTGATGAATATCTACCTAGAGCCAGAGGGACCTACCAACACATCCTTTGCTGACAAGGCATAGATTCATTTCCCCTTCTAAGCAGCCCTCACTGCAAAACTCATGCCTCCTGTGAAGTGGGCCAAATATCACCTCTTTTTTCCTTGATAGAAAAGTAGAGTATTTATCTTCCCTTATCACCAACAAGAAATTGAGTGTGATTAGACACAGCGAAGGTTATTTTCTTATTCTTTTCAGAGCAACATTCATGCCTAGCTCTTGTGAAAAATCAAAATTCTTCTCCCACTTGTGAGCAAGATGCCATTAATGACCATGGCACAAGATGCTCCCTTGGTGTCCACAGAGGTGGGCCTCATGGTCCACGTAGTCCAGGTCCATGGAATATAGTCCAGAGCTATTTCCCAGCAAGCTGTATATGACCACTGATGACAGGCATGCTGCTGGTATATGTCCGAAGGGACACTGAGGAACAGTCTACTCCAGTAGCCATTGACTTCAGGGACTCCAGATGTAAGACATAGTGCCTCTTCCTGAGGAAATGCCCATTGTAGACAAAGGCCACCACCAACAGAGCCTGGAACTAGTCAGTGATATTTTTGAATGTCACCAGCATCTGGTCAGAGCCATAGTTTCCCAGGAAACAGGTGAAGCCAAAAGTCCATCTGAAGTCTTTGTCTCACAGTGCTCTGCACAGCTGAGATAGTTTTCTCAGTGAGACCAATGGATGCTACAACTCCTGTGAGGGATCCTCTGCCTGGGACCAGCTATGAGCAATAAGCGTTTTGATGAGTATGATTTTAACTGTAGAATGAATGGATACATTTTTCAAGCTAAATATATTCCTTCTATTCCTTGTTTCTAACAATTTCCTTTTTTTTGGTTGTTAAAGCTTGTTGGATTTTATCCAATGCTTTATCTTTTGTTGCAATGACCTTATGGCCTTTCTTTCCTTTATTTTCTTACCAAACATGCATTCCTGGAATAAATTCAACCTGATCATAATGTCATTATCTTTTCATTGAATTCTATAATAGTGTTATTAACATTTTGTTTAGTTTTTTTTTACATCTAAGTTGGTGAGTGATATTGGCTAAAGATTTTCTTTCTCAGACTGTCCCTGTCTACATTTGATATTAAGTTTACACTAGTCTTATAAAATGAGTTGTAAAAAATTTTTTTCTGAAAAAGTTGTATATATATATAATTAATATTACTAGAGGTCTGTCTGTTGTATTTGTCTTTTCAAAATACCAGGTTTTTTTTTTTTTTTTTTTGCAGTACGTGGGCCTCTCACTGTTGTGACCTCTCCCTTCGTGGAGCACAGGCTCCAGACGTGCAGGCCCAGCGGCCATGGCTCACGGGCCCAGCCACTCCGCGGCATGTGGGATCCTCCCGGACCGGGGCACGAACCCGTGTCCCCTGCATCGGCAGGCGGGCTCGCAACTACTGCGCCACCAGGGAAACCCCAAAATACCAGTTTTTGAGTTAGCTGAAATTATCTACTGCATCTTTCTTTTCCATTTTATGCATGTCTGCTCACATATTTGTTGTTTCCTTCCTACTGATTTTTTTCTGGTTTATCCTGCTGTTCTTTTTCTGGTATCTTAAATGGATGCTTAGCTCATTTATTTTCAGTATATCTTCTTCTCTAATATCTGTATTTAAGACCTTTTCCTGTCAGTAGTGCATTGGTAGCATCCAATTACACAGCATCCCAAAGTCTAGCTGTGTAATATTCTTGGTACTGATACAAAAATTACTGAGAGAATTACTTTTAAATATCTCATAATTTATTAATTTCTCCCCTGATTCTGCCCCATTTTGCTTTATGTATCTGTTATTATGCGCTTAAATTGTTTTATCTTCCTTATGAAGTAAAACTTTTGTCAACATATAGTGGCTTCCCAGATGGCTTCACCACCAAACATTTAAAGAATTACTACTAATTCTTCACAAACTCTTCCAAAAAATAGTAGAGGAGGGAACACTTCCCAACTCATTTTATGAGGCCAACATTACCCTGACACCCAAATCAGACAAAGGTGCTTGACATCATTAGCCATCAGAGAACTATAAATCAAAAGCACAGTGAGATGTCTCATTGTGAACCACACCCGCTAGGATGGCTAGAATCAAAAATTCAGGTATTAATAAATAGTGACAAAGATGTGGAGAAATTGAAACCCTCACACACTGTGGGTGAGAATGTAAAATGGTGCAACCACTTTGAAAAACAGTTTGGGGCTTCCCTGGTGGCACAGTGGTTAAGAATCTGCCTGCCAATACAAGGGCCATGGGCTCGATCCCTGGTTGGGGAAGATCCCACATGCTGCGGAGCAACCGGGCCCATGTGCCACAACTACTGATCCCACGTGCCACAACTACTGAAGCCCGTGCACCTAGAGCCTGTGCTCTGCAACAAGAGATGCCACCACAATGAGAAGCCTGCAGGCACCACAGCAAAGAGTAAACTCTAGTCTCTGAAATTAGAGAAAGCCTGCATGCAGCACTGAAGATCCAGTGCAGCCAAAAATAAATAAATTAAATAAATAAGTTTTAAAAATAAAAAAGGAAAATGGTTTGGCAGTTTCTCAAATGATTAAACATGCCTAGCTATATACCCAAGAGATATGAAAACATATGTTCACATAAAAAAGTGTATACTGCTGTTTATAGCAGCATTATCCATAGCCAAACGATGGAAACAACAATGTCTATCAATGTATAAATGGATAAATTAAATGTCACATATTCATATGATGGAATATAATTCATCCATAAAAAAGAACAAAGTACTAATACATGCCACAACTTTGATGAATCTTGAAAACATAGTAAGCAAAAGAAGCTAATCACAAAAGTCCATATATTATGTGAAAGTCCACATAGAATATAAAAGTCTAGAATAAGGAAGTATAATAAGACAGAAAGTAAACTTTGGTTGCTTAGACTTGAGGGAGAGGTAAGGAGGTAGGGCACTAGAGCTAAAAGGTATGGGGTTTTCTTTTCAGGTGACAAAATATTCTAAAATTGTGGTGATATTTACTTATCTGTGAATATACTAAAAGCCATTGAATTGTACACTTTAAACGGTGAATTGTATATGACACATACATCATATTTCAATAAAGCTGGTAAAAAAAACCCTATAAAATTGCAATGGCCCTCATATCTTGAAATGTTTCTTTAAAACAATTTTGTCTGATATTAATATATGTACAATAATGTTCTTCCAGTTTGAATTTTCCTGATGTATACATTTTTTTGTGTTTTATTTTCAACCTTTCTGTTGTTCTTGTATCTTATGTGTCTTTTGTTTTTTAAATGCGGTTAGTTATTTTGTAAATTAAGTCTGACAACTTTATTATTTAATTGGAAAATTTTATTCATTATTATTAATTGTGATTGTGTGTGTGTCTGTGTATAAATACTTTTTACTATCTTATTTTGGACTAGTTTACTAGTTTTCTGTTTCTCCCTGTTTCCTTTTCTTTTAGATTTATTTGTTCCCCACCTCCATTTCATGCTTTTGTTTCTTTCACTGATTTGATGTTTTAAACTCTAATTCTACCCTTTTAGTAATAACTTTATAGACATTTTTAACATGCATATTTATGTTAACAAAATTTTAACTAAATCATTAATCATATCCTTGTCTGTATCTTGAACAATATGAGGATTTGAATACTTTAACTTCATGATAACACCTATGTATATCTACTATTCATTATTTTAGTTTTTTTTTAAATTCTACATTCTGGACCTTTAAAATACGGTATTTGATTATATTTAGCTCCTTGTTTACCATTTCTTTGTTCACCTGTCTTTCTGGCATCACCTTCTGTGATCATTTTCTTTCTTCTTGAAGTGCATCCTTCTCTCCATTGAGTGTCAGTGGTAAACTTTTTTCATTAGTATTTGTTTCAAAATGCCTTAATTTCAACTTTGTATTTGAATTTAAGTACTACTGAGTATAGTGATCCTCAGTTGACATTATTTTCTCCCAGCACTTTGAAAACATTATTTCCCACTCTTAAGGCTTTTATTGTTTTTCTTGCATGTAATCTATCTGTTCTGTCTGGTTAATTTTAATATCTTTGTCTTTTTTCCTGAAGTTATGTTAAATTTTTCTAGATGTCTTTTGGTTCATCCTGTTGGGAACTGTTGGACTTCCTGAATTCTGAGTCTGAGGATTTGTGCCTTTCAACAATTTGAGGAAAGTCTCAGCCATTCTTTGAATAATGCTTTTCCTTTATTATCTTTATAAGTTTTATTATAAACTACAATTAGATGTATGTTGGAATGTTTCACTTCATAGTTTACATCCCTTAACTTCCATGAGCAAAATCTTCAGGGGGAAAAAACTGCATAAGAATATCTGCAAAGACAGGAGATATTAGAATTATCTAACGGAATAGAAAGTGTATTTTTAATTATTTTAAAGATACAATAAGATATTGAAAATACAGTGAATGAACAAAAGACTATCAAAATGTCTAGTTTGAAACAGTATCAAGTAGAACTTCTAGAAATAAAAAATATTAAGTGAAAATAGATACTAAGTTGAAAGTTACACAGATGCCAAGTTCAAAGTTAGATACAGCTGAAGATACGTTGTGAACCAGGTAGTACACAAAATATATTTCCCAAATTTTGCATAAAAATAAGAAAAATATGAAAAAGAAGTTAAGGGATTGTTCTAAATCTTCGTTGACATCTCCCTATACCTCACATGGGCCCATGGATTTATAATATAAATTTTAATCAAATTGTTACATAGACAGTATTTGCCAAGGTCCCTTCATGAAAATTTATTTTCATGGAATAATCTGGCCTTTTAGATGAATTATTTTTATTTTATTTTTATATATTATGTACTGTTATTAAGAATTATCTTTTAAAATTGTATTAAATGTTATACTTTCATTATATTTGTTTAGACTTCTTTTCTAAATTTTACTGGATTTGTTTACTCAGTATTGGGTGTTGTTCCCAAGTACACTTTCCAATAAACCACCTGCATGCAAATCTCCATTTCAAACCTACAACATCAGGGCTATCTCTAAGACATGAAGGGACCTTGGCAAATACTGTCTATGTAACAATTTGATTAAAATTTATATTATAAATCCATGGGCCCATGTGGGGTATAGGGAGTTGTCAGCGAAGATTTAGAACAATAGCTAAAGAAGAGGTACTTATGTGTTTGTTTATTGTCCATCAGTGCATGCAAAGACTCTCTCTAGCACCCAGGCACCATTTCTTCCTGTTAAGATCCAGGAATCATCTTGTCCTGTTTTTTTTATTATTATTATTAATGCTCTATTTATTGTCAAATACACAATCCCTGACTAATTTCCCATGTCTTACCAGGAGAAAAAACTAGTAATTATGTGTAAAGCCATGCAATAAACAAAATTAAAAGACAACCTACAGACTGGGAGAATATATTTGAAAATGGTTCTACTGACAAGGGATTAATTTCCAAAATATACAAACAGCTCATACAGCTTAATATCAGAAAACAAACAAACAAAACCAGACAACCCAGTCAAAAAATAGGCAAAAGACCTAAACAGACCTTTCTCGAAAGAAGACATACAGATGGCCAACAGGCACATGACAATATGCTCGATATTGCTAATTATTAGAGAAATGCAAATCAAAACTACAATAAGGTATCACCTCACACCAGTTAGAATGGCCATCATTAAAAATTCTACAAATAATTAATGTTGGAGAGGGTGTGGAGAAAAAAGAATCATCCTACACTGTTGGTAGGAATGTAAATTGGTGCAGCCACTGTGGAGAATAGTGTGGGTTCCTTAAAAAACTAAAAATAGAGTTACCATATGATCCAGCAATCCCACTCCTGGGCATATATCCAGAGAAAACTCTAATTCAAAAAGATACACATACCCCAATGTTTATAGCAGCACTATTTACAATAGCCAAGATATGGATCAACCTAAATGTCCATGGACAGATGAGTGGATAAAGATGTGGTACATATATATAAAACAGAATGCTACTCAGCCTTAAAAAAAGGATGAAATAATATCATTTGCAGCAACGTGGATGGACCTAGAGATTATCACGTTAACTGAAGTAAGTCAGACAAAGACAAATATCATATGAGATCACTTCTATGTGGAATCTAAAAAAAGATACAAATGAACTTATTTACAAAATAGAAATAGATTCACAGACACAGAGGCAAACTTATGGTTACCAAAGGGGTTAGCAGGGTGGGGGAGGGATAAATTAGGCATTTGGAATTAGCATATACACAGCACTATATATAAAATAGATAAACAACAAGGACCTACTGTATAGCACAGGGAACCATATTCAATATCCTATAATAACCTATAATGGGAAAGAATCTGAAAAAGATTTTTTTCTATACACCTGAAACTAACATAACATTGTAAACTAACTATACATCAACTAAAAAAATGGTTTAAAAAAAGTTTTTAAAAAAGCCATGCCTCTTCTGAACCTGTTTGCATTGCAACAGTATAGAGCTTCTTGATTCTGAACTACCCTGATGTCTTTGTTAAATGCTGGTTATATTGTTCCTTGTGATGCTGCATTATTCAAAGGTGCCTGTGAATACAGTTTTCCAAGGACTCTCAAAGTCTGTTACTGAGCTCTGTTTCAGTTGCCCTTAATGCAAGTCTTTCTCAGAGTGTGAAGGAAAATGTGAATGATAATTGGTTTTCCGGTCATATTAAATTTACACCTTGAAATTTTGTAGCACAAATGTAGAATGACACATCTTCCAACCACATCTTCCCACAGCACCTTCCCTTGAACTCTTTAAGCTGTAATCCTATTCCTAGAATGTGATCTCTTTCATGGTCCACAGCACCCCTGTTGTAAGCAGATAGCATAGTTGAGGGATCTACAGGCAAAACAAGAAAAGTGGTCCCATTCCCCCAGAGAATGTCTGTCTCTCATCCAGCACAGATTAAGACTGATCCAGAAGAGTGTGATGCCATGGATTCTATTAGGCAAGGAAGGACATGAGTTGGAAGGGTTCTTTGGCATGTTCAAAACAATGATCTTAAAGCCCTCAGAAGAGCTTGGCTCGGCCACGCCCAGAGGACTTCCTGACACCTTGCGCAGAACCTGCGGAGGGGGTGGCATGGCCACTCTGGTGGTGGGTGCACAGGGTGAAGGATGTCTGCCTCCACTCCAGCACCCTTTGATGCTAAAGACTCGCAGCAGCATGTAGTTGGAAACTTGATGGGTGAACACCTGCACAGTTCCCTACCTACAGTAGGTGTGGTAGTCCAAGAGATCAGACCAAGGCCAAGGGTTGTGGTAGCACAGAGACCAGACCTCATGTGGATCCAGCATAAGTGACTGTTACCCCCAAATTTGTGTGTCAGCACTATTCTGGTGGTTCAATTTCATACCATGCCAGGAAAGAAACACTGCACTGGCCAGTGGGAGAAATCTGATCCCCAAGCCATTCTCTAGGAACCAAGCAAGGCCTGGCTTCAAGGCCCCAGGACAACTCCATTGGTCCGAGTGCATTGCATGGACATTCTAGGAAGACGCTCTCTGGGGACACTATGGGGTGACTCTCAGTGATTCAAGGGTAGAGTTTCTCCCTCTAACTGCTCCTTGACTCCCCCTCAGTTGTAGACTATTTCTATGAGCTTGGAGGATTGGGAATGGGACATTCTACTGGGGAATCTCTCCTAATTTGGATTTCCAAGGAGGCTTTCCCTTCATTTGTGTTGCAACAGAAACTGGTACATGATTCCTCCATCTAGAGTGTTAAATTACAAATTTGTTCAAAGATCTTCCCTGTTTTCTTATAAGGATTTTTACTTGTTATTTTTCTCTTTATTTTGACCGTTGCAAAGGGAATTTGGGGAAAAAGGGAATTAAATTCATGGGCTGAAGTGGTAATTAATTTTTGTTATTTCTTATTTTATTGATGAGCTCATTCTATCCATATCTCTGTCTCACGTTTTTGAGGGGTTCTGCAGTATTTGCCATTTGGCACTGGACACCAGACTGGTCTTCAAACTTCAGCAGAAAATCTGCAGAGATAGATTTGTCTGTAGGCAAATATGGGTACCTTCTTATTTATAATAGGGGCCCCAGTCTGGCAGTTGATCTTGGATCTAAGACTTTTAGGGTAAATTCTCATGCTGGTTACCATAGTGGGACATTCAGAGCTCCAAGGTTGGCCTGGGTTCTCATGCTCCTAGTTGCTGAGGGTCCCTCTTTGAATATACTTCCTTTAAATACACTTCTCATGGAATTCAGACACATCTTTGACCGCCCTCCAACTTCTGATACTCTCAGAACTCAGACAACCCCTGCAGGGTTAAATTGCTCATTACATGAGAGAACCTGGCCATAGTAAAGATGCCTGGGGCTCAGCTCTGATGCACAAGAGATCCCCGTGTAATCCACTCCCGGGCCTCCTTCCACTTTGGGGGACGGAGTCTCCTCTGGGGAAGGATCTGCCTTTGTTTTCTGGGCCTGCGTCAGCAGGCAGAGCCAGTCCAATCAGACTCTTCCTTTCTTATCCCTGCTTGGACCATGTGGCTACCAGCCCCCTGTGGAGCATCACAACAGAGGGTCCAATTATGCCTTTGAGCCATTGTCACCGCTCCTGCCTTGTGGCTGTGCCTGATTCTCACATTCTGACAGTTTTTCCACTTGCTCTTTCAAGTTCTCTGACATTTAAAAAAATTGCTCTCCCTTCTTATCATTAGTATACTTATTAGCATCTTGATTAAAAATTGAATGGAACCTGCATGGGTTCATCTGTTGGACCTACCACTGGGACCAGGCAGGATCAAGGGATGCTCTAAGGCTGTCCTGGCTTTAAGGCAAGGGTGGATCAGCCAGAGATGCAGGCATGACATGGTGGGCAGCCAGCAGTCACCTGTAGCTCTGGTCACATGATTCTGGACTGTGCAGCTCTGGGAGAAGGGTCTTTTTGTGATGTGCAGGCATTGACCCCCTAAAATCTTCCTTTTCTGTGGGCAACTTTATTTGGCATGGCACCTCCAGGCAGGTTAGTCTAGGTAGTTCTCTGCTGAATCTCCTTTGGGGTTAAAGAAAGAGTTTAGGAAAGGCTCAGGTCACTCAAGCTGAGAGCCTTTTGCTAATGATACCCAAGTGTAAGCAATATGGGGGTCTCTGCTCCCTGCCCTTATGTTTCTTCCTTGAAGGTCAGGAAGGAGAACTCAAAAGACATCCACACTCCTTTCCCTGTCTTCTCACCTGTTTCTCCTGTGCTTCATAGGTATGGCCATCTTGAACAGTTCCCAGTATCTTGGGTATTCTCAAAAGGCACTTTCATTCTCTCCTTAAGTGTTAAAAACACTGTTCATAATTTTTCTAATTTCAAATATAACAAATTCCTGTTGTAGAGAATTAGAAAATATGTATAAACAAAAAACAAAAGTAAGAAAAATCACCTGAATCCCTCTATTCAAAGATAATTTTTGTCAATGTTTTAGTATTATTTCTTTCTAGTTTCTTTCCCATGTTTATGTTTATTTTTTACCAGTGTAATGTTACTCTACAAACTATTTTATATCCTGTGATTTTCATTTAACCATGTGCCCTGGGTATTTTATCATGTTATTAAATATTCCTCAGTAACGCCATTTTTATTGGCTGTACGTATTCCATTTCTTAGAGGTACCATCAATTGTTTTTTCTAATTTCTGGTTATTGGATATTTTGGTCTTATTCTTCCTCCCTCCTTTTTTCATTTTAATATGATAAATAGCATTAGGGTAGTATAAGCCTCATTTTGCATAAATTCTTGATTATGTCCCTAGTAGTATAACTTCATAGATGTAGAAATGCTGGATCATAGACATGGAAATTCTATGTTTTTTAAAAAAAAAAACCACCAAATTCTTTCAGAAAAGCTGTATGAATTCACATCTCCACTCGAAATGTATGAGTTCATAGTGCCTAATGAATTTTCATAGATGTTAATATAGATAAAATTAATATATTGTATATATTTAATATATAACTATATACATTAGTATATACAAATTTTCTAGAAAAATTTCCAGAAATTTAAGTTTTAATTTGTATTTCTTTGATAATAAAACACTGAACCTTCTTCAAATGGTCATTTCTCATCTTTTGTGCCATCCTATCCATGTCCTTTGGCTTTACTATTAATATATTCATGTTTTACTTATCAACTGATTTGGAAGAGCTTCTATATATTGATGGTATTGCTCTTTTGTCCATTTCTATGATTTTCCTTACAGATTTTTTAATATGCCCAATTCTCATTTTGATAGCATTAAGCTCATTCCTGAATCACTTCACAGAAAATTTGTAGATCCTACTATGTACCAGACATCATTTTAGGCCACAGGGATGTATCAGTGACAAGTGAGACAAGGACCTCCCTCCAGGGTTTACTTTCTACTGGAAGGTGGAGGAGTCACACAATGAACAAAAAGATATGCAAAATATCAGATAATGATAAACCCTGAGGAGAAAAGCACAGCCGTGCAAGGGTGTAGAGAGAGCCTGGAGGGCTACTGTAACTGGGCGGCCAGGGATGGATGGTGCCTTCTGAGCAGAGACTGGAGTGAAGGGGGGTGAGTGGTGGGACCATCTGGAGAAGTTTTCAGCAGAGGGAACAGCAAGTGCTGAAGCCCTGAGGGGAAAGAAAGCTGGGTGTGTTGAAGGGGCAGGAGGCTGTCGTAGCCAGAGCAGAGTGAGGTAAGGACAGGAGTCGTGAGAGTGGAGTGGACGCCAGGCACTGGTGTGCTGCAGGCTACTCTCATCTGCTCATCAGAGCCAGCTGTCAAATTTTCAAGAATTCTGAGACCCAGTTGTTAAACATAGTCATTAGTAAAAATTAGATTATACCGTGTAAACTTACAGTTAAGTACATTGTCTTCAAAATGAAGGTAAAAGTACTCAAATTGCATCACTTCCTAATGATTTTTTCTACATTTGACTGTTTCCTCGGCTCTTGAAGTTGTGTCTATTGTGTCTGTATGTTGGAAACACTGCATAGCGGAGGGTTACTGCACATCTCTTCACAACACAATGACATCATGTTGATAGCATGAGGTCAGCCATGATGAAACTATTTACAGCACAGAAATCAGCAAATTCTGTAAATCAGCGTCTTGTTTATCGTTCTGTTGGTGGTCTAGACTTAAAGTGATGGAGAAAACATTAATAATGTAGATTAAACTTAAATGTGTGTGTTTCTAGCTGCTACATTGTGAAGGCTCAAAAAAGTCAAGGAAATATTCCTCCAGTATTTAAAAATTATAATCCAATTCGGCAAAAAGTTGTTTGCATCACTGATGAGCAGGTGGAGGTCCAGCATATGTTTTCATTATTTCACCTTCTTTGTACTCATTAATAATATTAAAAGAACTATATCAACCAATTTTCATTTTGGAACCGTTCTCATTCACCAATTGCAGCCATAGGTTTGTGAAGACTACAAGAGTTTGGCAGAAAAACAGTAAAAGCATTCTGTGAGAATCAGTTTGATATATGGAATTTACAATGAAGAAAACTGTATAGTTTATTACTATTTGCAAATGTATGCTACACATTCTTTTAGTCACTAAAATGTATAATAAACTTATGAATGTATATGCATACATTTTTTTCTGGAGAGCTGGATGTTGAACATTTGCCTGCACACCAGCAGAGCCAACTCCAGAGCATCTGGGAGCTGTTGTGGACCAAGGTAAGGATTTTTATTCTAAGTGTGCTTGGAAGCGCTCAGTGGGTTCTAAGCAGAGGAATGATGTGTCCAGTTATTGGGTTTACAAGATTCATTCTGGCTGCCATATAGGAAATCAGCTGAAGGAATTAAGAGGGGGCACAGGCAAATCAGTGTGGAGGCTCTCGCAATGACCCAGGTGAGAGAGGACTGGGCTTAGATTAGGGTGGTTACAGAGGACGTGATGAGAAGTGGTTGTATTCAAGGTATATTTTGAAAGTGTGTCCACATGATTTCCTAATGGCCTGGGTATGGGGTTTGAGAGAAAGAGAGGGATCAAACTATTTCTCTAGAGCTTTTTTAGAAAAATTTTTTGGTACAAGGGCCTCTCACTTCTGTGGCCTCTCCTGTTGTGGAGCACAGGCTACGGACGCGCAGGCTCAGCGGCCACGGCTCACGGGCCCAGCCACTCCGCGGCACGTGGGATCTTCCCGGACCGGGGCACGAACCCGTGTCCCCTGCATCGGCAGGCGGACTCTCAACCACTGCGCCACCAGGGAAGCCCAAAGCTAATCTTTTGTGTTCAGTTTTCTTTAGAGTAATTTTTATGGCTAGTCTTATATGTTTATTTTTCTAGGTATTTTTACACAATAATGTTTGAGTTTTAAAAATTTGATGGCCAAATTCCAAATCATTTATGGATTAATTGGTATTTTATGATATTAAGTCTTTCTAAGAAAATGCTATTTTTCTCTGTTTATTCAAATATCTTATGTGTCTTTGTAAAGTTTTAAAGTCTTTTTTACAATGACTATAAACAATTTTTGATAAGTTTATTCCTATACACCTATTTTTTTTCTATTGTACATTGAATCTTTTCTCCTCAGTGTTTTTCTAGCCAGTTATTGCTAGTATATAAGAAAGTTCTTTATTTTTGTATACCCCATTTTTATCCAGCTAAACTACTGAATGCTCTTATTCATTTTGAAGAATTTTTAGTTTATTAGAGTTTACCAGATGATAATTATTCAAATAATAATAATGTTAGATCTTATTTTCAAATATTTATACCTGTTATTTCTTATTTTGAGTTTCTTATTTCAATAACCAAACTTTTCAGAGTTGAAATAATTAATTGGACTGAAAGCAGACATGCTTAATAGTTTTCCTGACTTTAATGGGTAAGACCTTTTATTTCAGTGTTAAGTATGACATTGGCTAATTTGGTTTAGATTAGTGGTTCTCAAACCTTGCAGTGCATAACAATTATTTGTGTTTTTGTTAAAAATGCATAATATGGGAATTCATTTCCAGAGTGTAGAAGTCTAGGAGGAGGCTCACGATTCTACATTTTTGGCAAGAAACCTATTCTATTCCATGTTAGACCACTCTGTCTATGAGCTACTCTTGTTTTTATGTTATGATAACTCTCCTATGCTTAGCTGAATTGCATCAAATGTCTTCTTATCCTTCATCAAATGTGAATTTTATTCTTTAATGAAATAATGTGATAGATTCTAATATTAAAGTAAGTTCAATTAGATTGTTAAAGTGGTCCTTTAAATTTTTTTTTACATATATATTCAAAAAGATTTGTTTATAGTTTATTTTGGAGGTTAACTTTGTTAGGATATTTTTCAAAATCAGGCTTATTCTAGATTTTTAAAATGAATTGCAAATCATAAAATGTTACATCTCATGTAACATGGAAGTTTTCTGTGTTTTAAAATTTGAGGGGAGTTGAGGAAGATGGCAGAAGGGTAAGACGTGGAGATCACCTTCCTCCCCACAGATACATCAGAAATACATCTACACGTGGAACTGCTCCTACAGAACACGCACTTAATGCTGGCAGAAGACAGACCTCCCAAAAGACAAGAAACTCCCCACATACCTCGGTAGGGCAAAAGAAAAAAGAATAAAACAGAGACAAAAGAATAGGGACTGGACCTGCACCAGTAGGAGGGATCCGTGAAGGAGGAAAGGTTTCCACACACTAGAAGCCCCTTCGTGGGAGGAGACTGTGGGTGGCGGAGGGGGGGGGAAGCTTCGGAGCTGCGGGAGGAGAACGCAGCCACAGAGTGCGGAGGGCAAAGCAGAGAGATTCCCGCAGAGGATCAGTGCCGACCAGCACTCACCAGCCCAAGAGGCCTGTCTGCTCACCCGCTGGGAAGGGCGGGGGCTGGGAGCTAAGGCTCGGGCTTCGGAGATCGTGTCGCAGGGAGAGGACTGGGGTTGGCTGTATGAACAGAGCGTGAAGGGGTTAGTGTGCCACGGCTAGCCGGGAGGGAGTCTGGGAAGAAGTCCGGAGCTGCCGAAGAGGCAAGAGACTTTTTCTTCCCTCTGTTTCCTGGTGTGCGAGGAGAGGGGATTAAGAGTGCTGCTTAAAGGAGCTCCAGAGACAGGCACGAGCTGCGGCTATCAGCGCGGACACCAGAGACGGGCATGGGATGCTAAGGCTGCTGCCGCCACCAAGAGGCCTGTGTGCGAGCACAGGTCACTCTCCACACCTCCCCTCCCGGGAGCCTGTGCAGCCCACGACTGCCAGAATCCCGGGATCCAGGAACAACTTCCCAGGGAGAACGCACGATGTGCCTCAGGCTGGTGCACCATCATGGTGGCCTCTGCCCCTGCAGGCTCATCCCGCATCCGTCCCCCTCCTTCCCCGCGGCCTGAGTGAGCCAGAGCCCCTGAATCAGCGGCTCCTTTAACCCTGTCCTGTCTGAGCGAAGAGCAGACGCCCTCAGGCGACCTACACGCAGAGGCGGGGCCAAGTCCAAAGGTGAACCCTACGCGAACAAAGAAGAGAAAGGGAAATTTCTCCCAGCAGTCTCAGGAGCAGCGGATTAAAGCTCCAGAATCAACTTGATGTACCTTGCATCTATGGAATACCTGAATAGACAATGAATCATCCCAAATTGAGGAGGTGGACTTTGGGAGCACGATATATCATTTTTTCCCCCTTTCCTCTTTTTGTGAGTGTGTATGTGTATGCTTCTGTGTGAGATATTGTCTGTAAAGCTTTGCTTTCACCATTTGTCCTAGGGTTCTGTCTGTCCGTTTATTTATTTATTTTTATTTTACTTAAAATTTTTTTCTTTTCTTAACAATTCTTTTTTATTTTAATAACTTTATTTCTTTATCTTACTTTATTTTATTTTATCTTCTTCCTTCCTTCCTTCCTTCCTTTCTTCTTTTTTTTTTTTTTTTTTTTTTTTTTTTTTTGTGGTACGCGGGCCTCTCACTGTTGTGGCCTCTCCCATTGCGGAGCGCAGGCTCCGGATGCGCAGGCTCAGCGGCCATGGCTCACGAGCCCAGCCGCTCCATGGCATGCGGGATCTTCCCAGACCGGGGCACGAACCCGTGTCCCCTGCATCGGCAGGCGGATTCTCAACCAGGGAAGCCCCTTTCTTTCTTCTTTTTCTCCCTTTTATTCTGAGCTGTGTGGATGAAAGGCTCTTGGTGCTCCAGCCACGAGTCAGTGCTATGCCTCTTAGGTGGGAAAGCCAACTTCAGCACACTGGCCCACAATACACCTCCCAGATCCACATAATATCAAATGGAGAAAATCTCAACAACCAGCTTCATTCAACGACCAGCAAGCTACACTGCTGGTCACCCTATGCAAACAACTAGCAAGACAGGAACACAGCCCCATCCATTAGCAGAGAGGTTGCCTAAAATCATAATAAGGCCACAGACACCCCAGAACACACCACCAGACATGGACCTGCCCACCAGAAAGACAAGATCCAGCCTCATCCACCAGAACACAGGCACTAGTCCCCTCCACCAGGAAGCCTACACAACCCACTGAACCAAATTTAGCCACTGTAGACAGATACCAAAAACAACGGGAACTACGAACCTGCAGCCTGCGAAAAGGAGACCCCCAAACACAGTAAGTTAAGCAAGATGAGAAGAAAGAAAAGCACACAGCAGATGAAGGATCGAGGTAAAAACTGACCAGACCTAACAAATGAAGAGGAAATAGGCAGTCTACCTGAAAAAGAATTCAGAATAATGATAGAAAAGATGATCCAAAATCTTGGAAACAGAATAGAGAAAATGCAAGAAACATTTAACAAGGACCTAGAAGAAATAAAGAGGAAACAAGCAATGAGAAACAACACAATAAGTGAAATTAAAAATACTCTAGAAGGGATCAATAGCAGAATAACTGAGGCAGAAGAACAGATAAGTAACTGGGAAGATAAAATAGTGGAAATAACTACTGCAGAGCAGAATAAAGAAAAAAGAATGAAAAGAACTGAGGACAGTCTCAGAGACCTCTGGGACAATGCTAAACACACCAACATTCGAATTATCGGGGTCCCAGAAGAAGAAGAGAAAAAGAAAGGGACTGAGAAAATATTTGAAGAGATTATAGTTGAAAACTTCCCTAATATGGGAAAGGAAATAGTTAATGAACTCCAGGAAGCACAGAGAGTCCCATATGGGATAAATCCAAGGAGAAACACGCCAAGACACATATTAACCAAACTATCAAAAATTAAATACAAAGAAAACATATTAAAAGCAGCAAGGGAAAAACAACAAATAACACACAAGGGAATCCCCATAAGGTTAACAGCTGATCTTTCAGCAGAAACTCTGCAAGCCAGAAGGGAGTGGCAGGACATATTTGAAGTGATGAAGGAGAAAAACCTATAAGCAGGATTACTCTACCCAGCAAGGATCTCATTCAGATTTAATGGAGAAATTAAAACCTTTACAGACAAGCAAAAGCTGAGAGTTCAGCACCACCAAACCAGCTTTACAACAAATGCTAAAGGAACTTCTTTAGGCAAGAAACACAAGAGAAGGAAAAGACCTACAATAACAAACCCCAAACAATTAAGAAAATTGGAATAGAAACATACATATCAATAACTACCTTAAATGTAAATGGATTAAATGCTCCCACTAAAAGACACAACTGGCTGAATGGATACAAAAACAAGACACATATATATGCTGTCTACAAGAGACCCACTTCAGACCTAGGGACACATACAGACTGAAAGTGAGGGGATGGAAAAAGATATTCCATGCAAATGGAAAACAGAAGAAAGCTGGAGTAGCAATTCTCATATCAGACCTAACAGACTTTAAAATTAAGACTATTACAAGAGACAAAGAAGGACACTACATAATGATCAAGGGATCGATCCAAGAAGAAGATATAACAATTGTAAATATTTATGCACCCAACATTGGAGCACCTCAATACATAAGGCAAATACTAACAGCCATAAAAGGGGAAATCGGCAGTAACACAATCAAAGTGGGGGACTTTAACACCCCACTTTCACCAATGGACAGATCATCCAAAATGAAAATAAATAAGGAAACACAAGCTTTAAATGATACATTAAACAAGATGGACTTAATTGATATTTATAGGCCATTCCATCCAAAAACAACAGAATACATATTTTTCTCAAGTGCTCATGGAACATTCTCTAGCTTAGATCATATCTTGGGTTACAAATCAAGCCTTGGTAAATTTAAGAAAATTGAAATCGTATCAAGTATCTTTTCCGACCACAATGCTATGAGACTAGATATCAATTACAGGAAAAGATCTGTAAAAAATACAAATGCATGGAGGCTAAACAATACACTACTTAATAATGAAGTGATCACTGAAGAAATCAAAGAGGAAATCAAAAAATACCTAGAAAGAAATGACAGTGGATAAACGAGGACCCAAAACCTATGGGATGCAGCAAAAGCAGTTTTAAGAGGGAAGTTTCTAGCAATACAATCCTACCTTAAGAAACGGGAAACATCTCAAATAAACAACCTAAACTTGCACCTAAAGCAACGAGAGAAAAAAATCCCCCAAAGTTAGCAGAAGGAAAGAAATCATGAAGATCAGATCAGAAGTAAATGAAAAAGAAATGAAGGAAATGATAGCAACGATTCATAAAACTAAAAGCTGGTTCTTTGAGAAGATAAACAAAAATGATAAACCATTAGCCAGACTCATCAAGAAAAAAGGGAGAAGACTCAAATCAATAGAATTAGAAATGAGAAAGGAGAAGTAACAACGGATTTTGCAGAAATACAAAAGATTATTAGAGATTACTACAAGCAACTGTATGCCAATAAAATGGACAACCTGGAAGAATTGGAAAAATTCTTAGAAATGCACAACCTGCCGAGACTGAACCAGTAAGAAATAGAAAATATGAACAGACCAATCACAATCACTGAAATTGAAACTGTGATTAAAAATCTTCCAACAAACAAAAGCCCAGGACCAGATGGCTTCACAGGCGAATTCTATCAAACATTTAGAGAAGAGCTAACACCTATCCTTCTCAAACTCTTCCAAAAGATAGCAGAAGGAGGAACACTCCCAAACTCATTCTATGAGGCCAACATAACCCTGAAACCAAAACCAGACAAAGACGTCACAATGAAAGAAAACTACAGGCCAATATCACTGATGAACATAGATGCAAAAATCCTCAACAAAATACTAGCAAACCGAATCCTACAGCACATTAAAAGGATCATACACCATGATCAAGTGGGGTTTATTCCAGGAATGCAAGGATTCTTCAATATATGCAAATCAATCAACGTGATACACGATATCAACAAACTGAAGGAGAAAAACCATACGATCATCTCAATAAATGCAGAGAAGGCTTTTGACAAAATTCAGTACCCATTTATGATAAAAACCCTGCAGAAAGTAGGCATAGAGGGAACTTTCCTTAACATAATAAAGGCCATAAAAAAAAACAAACAAAAAAACATAATAAAGGCCATATATGACAAACCCACAGCCAACATCGTCCTCAATGGGCAAAAACTGAAACCATTTCCACTAAGATCAGGAACAAGGCAAGGTTGCCCACTCTCACCACTATTATTCAACAGAGTTTTCAAAGTTTTAGCCACAGCAATCAGAGAAGAAAAAGAAATAAAGGAATCCAAATTGAAAAAAAAGAAGTAAAACTGTCACTGTTTACAGACAACATGATACTATACATAGAGAATCCTACAGATGATACCAGGAAACTATTAGAGCTAATCAATGTATTTGGTAAAGTAGCAGGATACAAAATGAATGCACAGAAATCTCTGGCATTCTTATACACTAATGATGAAAATTCTGAAAGTGAAATTAAGAAAACAGTCCCATTTACCACTGCAACAAAAAGGATAAAATATCTAGGAATAAACCTACTTAAGGAGACAAAAGACCTGTATGCAGAAAATTATAAGAAACTTGTGAAAGAAGTTAAAGATTATACAAATAGATGGAGAGGTATACCATGGTCTTGGATTGGAAGAATCAACATTGTGAAAATAACTCTTCTACCCAAAGCAATCTACAGATTCAATGCAATCCCTATCAAACTACCACTGGCATTTTCCCCAGAACTAAAACAAAAAATTTCACAATTTGTATGGAAACACAAAAGACCCCGAATAGCTAAAGCGACCTTGAGAACGAAAAATGGAGGTGGAGGATTCAGGCTCCCTGACTTCAGACTATATCACAAATCTACAGTAATCAAGACAGTATGGTACTGGCACAAAAACAGAAATATAGATCAATGGAACAGGATAGAAAGCCCAGAGATAAACCCACAAACATATGGTCACCTTATCATGATAAAGGAGGCAAGAATATACAGTGGAGGAAAGACAGCCTCTTCAATAAGTGGTGCTGGGAAAACAGGACAGCTACGTGTAAAAGTATGAAATTAGAACACTCCCTAACACCATACACAAAAATAAACTCAAAATGGATTAAAGACCTAAAAGTAAGGCCAGACACTATCAAACTCTTAGAGGAAAACATAGCAGAACGCTCTATGACATAAATCACAGCAAGATCCTTTTTGACCCACCTCCTAGAGAAATGGAAATAAAAACAAAAATAAACAAATGGGACCTAATGAAACTTAAAAGCTTTTGCACAACAAAGGAAACCATAAACAAGACCAAAAGACAGCCCTCAGAATGGGAGAAAATAGTTGCAAATGAAGCAATTGACAAAGGATTAATTTCCAAAATGTATAAGCAGATCATGCAGCTCAATAACAAACAAACAAAAAAACAACCAATCCAAAAATGGGCAGAAGACCTCAATGGACATTTCTCCAAAGAAGATATACAGATTGCCAACAAACACGTGAAAGAATGCTCAACATCACTGGTCATTAGAGAAATGCAAAGCAAAACTACAATGAGATATCATCTCATAGCGTTAAGAATGGCCATCATCAAAAAATCTGGAAACAATAAATCCTGGAGAGGGTGTGGAGAAAAGGGAACACTCTTGCACTGTTGGTGGGAATGTAGATTGGTGCAGCCACTATGGAGAACAGCGTGGAGGTTCCTTAGAAAACTACAAATAGAACTACCATATGACCCAGCAATCCCACTACTGGGCATATACTGTGAGAAAACCATAATTCAAAAAGAGTCATGTACCAAAATATTCATTGCAGCTCTATTTACAATAGCCAGACATGGAAGCAACCTAAGTGTCCATCAATGGATGACTGGATAAAGAAGATGTGCCACATATATACAATGGAATATTACTCAGCCATAAAAAGAAATGAAATTGAGTTATTAGTGGTGAGGTGGATGGACCTAGAGTCTGTCATACAGAGTGAAGTAAGTCAGAAAGAGAAAAACAAATACCATATGCTAACACATATATTGGAATCTAAGAAAAAAAAAAGAGGTCATGAAGTACCTAGGGGTAAGACGGGAATAAAGACACTGACCTACTAGAGAATGGGCTTGAGGATATGGGGAGGGGGAAGGGTAAGCTGTGAAAACGTGAGAGAGTGGAATTGACATATATACACTACGAAAGGTAAAGTAGATAGCTAGTTGGAAGCAGCCGCATAGCACAGGGAGATCAGCTAGGTTGTTTGAGACCACCTAGAGGGGTGGTATAGGAAGGGTGGGAGGGAGGGAGACGCAAGAGGGAAGAGATATGGGAGCATATGTGTATGTATAACTGATTCACTTTGTTATAAAGCAGAAACTAACACACCATTGTAAAGCAATTATATTCCAATAAAGAGTATTTTAAAAGTTTGAAATACTTTTTTTAAAAAAAAGTTTGAAATACCTTTGCCTATAAACTCTGTGGGCCTGATGCTGTTATTGAAGGCATTCAATATTTGGAAAATATTTCTACCTTTTTTTCTTGATTATTTATTTATTTAGGTTTTTTCACTCTTGAATTTTGATTTATTTAAGTTTTAACTCTTTAATTAAAGGGGTTGGTAGCTTTTATTTCTATTCATTTGTATTTAATGCTGAAAACACTTGAGATTTATTAGTTTTTCTTTGAGATTAGTTTTGGACTCGCCCAATATGTATTAACCTGGAGTCTTCTTAGTATTGTTCTTATCTAAATCACATGCAAATGAAAATTTTATTTCTTCTTTGATCTAATAATTATTTATGAGAGTGGATGTTTAAAATCATTTCAAAGTGATTGGAGCATTTCAATATAAATCATAAAATTAAATTTTAGCATATTCACTGTGGCTTATACAGTTTTCATTTAGTTCTCTTTTATTTTGTTCTTTTATGATATATGATCAGTATTTTTGAAGTGTGACATAGGCCATGAAAAAGAATTGTATAATCTATGCTTTTGGAGTACAGAGTTCAGCTATATAGATATGTACATGTATGAATGAATGGATATGTGTAAATAAATGTATGAAATTATGTTCCCTTGTAATATATTATTCACAACACCAATATCCTTGCTTTGTTCTTCTTTGATACATCAAATATTTATAAAGGAATTGTGATAGCTAATTTTACGTGTTCAATTACTTGGTTAGGCCATGGTACCCAAATATTTGGTCTAACCTTATTCTAGATGTTTACATGAAGGCATTTTTTAGATGACAATAATATTTAAATCAGGACTGAGTAAAGCAGATTGCCCTCCATAATGTGGGCGAGCCTCATCCAATCAGTTGAAAGGCTTAACAGAAAAAAACTGACATACCCCAAGGAGAAGGGAATTCCACTAGCAGGCTGCCTTTGGACTTAAACTTCAACTCTTCCTGAATTTACAGACTGCTGGCCCACACTGAAGAGTCTGGACTTGCCAGCCTCTACAGTGCTGTGAGCCAATTCCTAAAAATAAATCTCTTTCTATATGTATTTACATGCTGTCGTTTCTCTAGCAAATCCTAATATAAGTATGGTTAAATCTCCCAACTCCATTGTGTTTTTTTAAATTTATTCTTCTGCAAATTGTATTTCTTTTTTTATTGAAGTATAGTTGATTTACAATATTGTGTTAGTTTATGTTATACAGCACAGTGTTTCAGTTATATCTATGTATGTGTGTATATATATTCTTTTTCAGATTCTTTTCCCTTATAGGTTATTACAAAATGTTGTGTATTGTTCCCTCTGCTACAGTAGGTCTTTGTTGCAAATTATATTTCTAATAGTATGTGCTTTACATATTTTGATGCAATATTTTTCAGTACACAAAGATGGATGACTATTATTTTTTCACTGTACATTGTCTGTTAATATTAAATTAATATCTTTCTATATGTTGTTCAATATTAAATTCTTATCTTTAATATTAAACATATTTTTAATGCCTTTTTTGGCCTATTTTGTCCATTATTGATTTCCATTTTATCAAATATTAATATCACAATACTTTTTTAAGACTTGCATTTGCTTATATATCTTTGCCCACTTTTCTGCTCTTCAGCCTTCTGTATGTTTTGTTTTAAGGATGACTCTCAAAAGCACAGTATTTTGCTTTCCTCATTTTTAAATAGAATCTTAATGCCCTTTTTTAATAGGAAATTAATACTTTTGAAACTGTGGGCAATTACTTAACTTCTTATGCTTCTATTTTCTTATCTGCAAAGTGGGGTTAATAGGAATATTTTCTTTAATGGAATAATAGTGCATGTGCATGGGGGTTCATGTGTATGCATGCATGAGTATGTTTGTGCATGTGAATGTATGTATTCATACAATATATGTGTGTGCTTGTGTATATGTGTGCATGTTCACATATTTGCATGTGCTCACACATATGGACATACATTCATGTATGTATGTTTGTATAAACATGCATGTGCAGGTGTGTTTATGTGTGTGTGTGTGTGTGTTATGTTATGTTGCTCAAGAGTTACCCACTGTTGGCCAGGAAACTACATGAAGATACTTGCAGAGAGGTCTCTAAGAGGATGAGTTTTACGATGCTAAAGACCAATCTGGACTGTTCAACTGGTTCTTCCTCTGTTTGTTCCTCTCTTTAATGGTTCTATGTTGGCTGCTTATTTTTATTTTACTAATTTAAAAGAAGTTATCTCTTCCATCCCTACTAATAGTTCATTCCTCATCTCTTGCCTCAATTAATATAGAGGCTTATTAACTTGTCCCCCTGCCTCCAGGTGTGATCACTTCCAATTGTCTGCAGATTGGAAGGAAGATTATTCTTCAGTCCAAAGCTCTCCACAGAACATCCCTACTCCAAACTGCCCAGTGATTTTTCCTTCGCCTGCACATGACATTACAATTCCTCAGCTCCTCCATACACCTTTGCCTCTTCCCCATCTCCCAGGTTCTCTTGCCACCCAAGTTTCACGGACACTATCTTTCCCCTCTCCCAAATTCTGGTTCATTTTGATAAAACTAAGTCAGCCTTCCAGGAAGTCCCTCTAACACCCCGCTCTGTCTGAATGAGGTAGCCCTCCTCTCTGTTGGCTCACAGTATGCCTACTTTCATCTCTCATGTACACTCACCATAGAGTGTACGTGGTTTGCTAAATTCCATAGAACTAATAAGTGGCAGAAGGGGATTGCATTCTGAGCTTCTAACCTGGAGCCCAGTGATGGTTAATTCAAAGCTTGGCACATGCCCTGAGCAGTTTGTGATGTTAAAAAGCTGGATTTTGAGGTTCTGGTGCTCAGGTGCCAAGAGTATTGGCTGCTGCCTCAATCCCTCCATCCCATTCACTCTATGCTCTGCCAGAGTCCAGCACGAGAAAAAGACTCGCATACTCATACGAGGAGGTGGGTGGTGGTGAGGGGTTCTCCACTGTAATGAGCAGTGGTCTGGGCTGCGCACATGGGGAGGGTTAAAGGTGATGTCCCAGATGGTTCCATTGAAAATTCCAATGCGCCACTTAATTCAGGTAGCTCGACAGGCCAAGTCTGACTTGAGCAATTAGAGCCAAGGTTGTCCCTTAGGAGAGCGTTAACAATGCAACTCCACAAAGATTACCCCAGGAGCTCTTTATTATGCCACCTTGGGAAGGAGGGTCTTTGTGTCTTGGCTCAAGAAATAGTTTGCTGTCTCTATCTTTGAGCTGGAAATAATTTTTGATTCTAGTCTAATAATAATCGTAATGATAATCATAGTCATAATGAGTGAGAACAGATTAACTTTACCAGAAACTGTAATTGAATCCGATCTTGTGTTGAATTCAGGTTCTAAGTAACAGCTACTTTTAAGCTATTAAAGATGTTCAAATGATTAGCTTTGGGGGCGGGGGTTGGATGGAGGGCTGGTGAATTAACGACTTAACGTATAATAAGAACTTACATTTGAAATGCACTTTTCTGTGATGCATATTAACTCATTTTTACCCTCACAACATCCCACTAAAGTAGGCTGGAAGGGATTGTGAGAGTCAGGGCATAGCACCATTAGGACAGAGTGGTTAACACCATAGGTTTCTGGACATTAGTTTAGGTTTGAATCTCAGCTCTGACCTTTTTTTTTTTTTTTTTAAACATTTTTATTGGAGTATAATTGCTTTACAATGGTGTGTTAGTTTCTGCTTTACAACAAAGTGAATCAGTTATACATATACATATGTTCCCATATCTCTTCCTTCTTGCGTCTCCCTCCCTCCCACCCTCCCTATCCCACCCATCTACGTGGTCACAGAGCACCGAGCTGATCTCCCTGTACTATACAGCTGCTTCCCACTAGCTATCTAATTTACATTTGGTAGTGTATATATGTCAATGCCACTCTCTCACTTCTTTCCAGCTTACCCTTCCCCCTACCAGTGTCCTCAGGTCCATTCTCTACATCTGCATCTTTATTTCTGTTCTGCCCCTAGGTTCTTCAGAACCATTTTTTTTTTTAGATTCCATATATATATGTGTTAGCATACAGTATTTGTTGTTCTCTTTCTGACCTACTTCACTCTGTATGACAGACTCTAGGTTCATCCTCCTCACTACAAATAACTCAATTTTGTTTCTGTTTACGGCTGAGTAATATTCCATGGTATATATGCGCCACGTCTTCTTTATCCATTCATCTGTTGATAGACACTTAGGTTGCTTCCATGTCCTGGCTATTGTAAATAGAGCTGCAATGAACATTTTGGTACATGACTCTTTTTGAATTATGGTTTTCTCAGGGTATATGCCCAGTAGTGGGATTGCTGGGTCATATAGCTATGATTTGGGGCAAGCTACTCAACTAGGTAGGCACCATTTCCTCCTCTCTAAAACAGGTATGATAAGGACTTATTATCAAGCTTGAATAAGATAGTGCCTGGCCGCAGATAAGCATTCAATGACTGTTCTGTTATTCCTAGTGGTTTGTCTCAGGTCACATAATAGCAAGTAATAAAGTGGAATTTGAATCTGGATCTTTTGATTTCAAATTTATTAGCTAACATTTGTAATCAGAACTCTTTAACCTCAACTTATCCCTCTCACCTCTTGTTTTTCTAAGTATTCATCAAACATTTATTGACAACATTGACTACACTGGCCAGGTTCTGGGGGAAAAGGAGATAAGTTCTTAGAAAGATTAGCATCTGGTGAGAGACAGAGAAATAGACACTCAGATACACAGTAACCTCACAGGACCTGTGATGGAGGCCTGCCTGGGATACAGTGGTTACTGGGCATATGGAGGCCCAGTCAATGAACTTCAGCTATCAGCCCAGGACAGAGATGATGGAGCTAGGACTGGGTTTTGAGGGCTCAGTTGGAAGGGATGAGGTATAATGCTGGCAGATGGGGATGTGAGGCTTTTCTGGCAGCAGTTTCGATGTGGCATTGCTGGGTGGCTTGTGTGTGGTATAGCTTTGTCTGGGGCATGGAAAGAGGACCATGGAAGGCACGAGGTCAGAGAAGCAGCAGGAGACCAGTCCATGAAGGTTTCCGAAGTTCCACTGGGAGGGTTTGTCCTGCTGGGAGGTTTGCCTTTTGCTCTATAAGGAAAGGGAACCACTGAATGAATTTTAACAGAGCAATGTCATAGTCAGATGAAGGTTATAAAAAGTTTCAGGAGAGAGCACTGTGAAAGATGAATCACAGAGTGGGGAGACAAAGAAAGGGACCAGAGTCCAAGCAGGGTGTACTGGACCTCAGCCCACTGCCCTGGGGATTTCCTGCGGGGAAGTCAAGAAAATGAGGGGGACAGAGGCTGTGAATTCGGGGCTGGGAATTTAGAAGACCATAAATGGGAGAGTTCTCAGTAATCACAAAATCCGGGGTGAGGCCACAAAATCGGCTACAGAAGTAGAGAGTGAAAGACGTTATGATCAAGAAGAAGGGACTTTGATACTGATGCCAGATGTTTCATTAATAGAGACATTGAAATCACCAGGGTGATGGTGGGCTTGAAATAGAAATACAAAATGGAAGTCAGGTGCCTGTATTTTAATGACCTTTGGGCCAGTGGACGGCAGTAATAGGAAAGGTGGAGTAGGGGTTTTGCAAAATGCAAATGGAGTAACTGTGGCCCAGCTGTCCACCACTTTCCATGGTGGTTATAAAGTAAGGAGAGGTAAGAAATCCATTCCAAAGACCAGCTCTGGACCCCAAGAGGGTTAGTTAGGATGTGTGAGGATGAGCTGCCTCCCCTTGAGAAAACTTCTGGGAAGCTATATTTTTGTAAGAAGCTGGAGGTGAAGGCGGAGACACAGATTTCAGATGAGACAGGAAATGCAATGCAATGAATGTGAAGAGACAGAGACTATGGGAAAATATGTTTAGAATACGCTGGGAGTTCCAGACACCCCACAAGGAGGAGCAGAAGGGAAACCAGTAGTTAAAGCAGAAGGAGAAAGACACACCCTTATTTGGTTTTTCTCTTTGGCCCTTGGCCAGATTTAAGGCTGCTGCATTTGACTGACCTCACCTTCCTTTTTGACACTCTTTCCTTTGTTGTCTTCCCAGCACTACTCTCTTCTGGTTCACTGTCTCTCTCAGTCTGGGTCTCATTTATTTACATTCAACAAATATTTATTGAAAAATTCTTTGTGCTTCTGGTCCCTTCTCCACTCCTCTTGTTAAACACAGGGGCTCTTTAACTCGTCCCTTTTCACGTCACTGACTCCCTCTTGGGAACTGTAAATGTTCTCAGGCTTTCAGTACCCACCTACATGTGTGAATTCTACATCCAATTGCATTTCGTACATCCCCACCAGCATCTCCACGTGGACATTGGGTGCCCAGCACCCTCCAGAGAGTCAGACTCCCCACCCTGCCCATCAAGGCTACCTCTTCTTGAAGTGAGGTATTCCCTTTCTCCATGCACAGCACCCCACCCAGTCCCCCTAAAGCATGGGAAAGATACAAATCCCAAGAGGCCAGGGATTTTATCTCTTGTTCACTGCTGTATCCACAGTACCTGGAACAACAGTGCCTGGCACTTGACAAGTGCTCAGTAAATACTTGTAACATGAATAAATGATAAAATTCTTGGTGCCCCTCTCCATTACTGCTCACATCCCATGAGACACAAGTTCTTTCAATTCTACACTGAGCCCATGCTCCCTTCTCAAGCCCAAATGTCCTTTCAAAATTCAGGCTGCATAGTTTCTCTACTTCAGTTTCCTTCCTAAACCCTTGTCAGGCAGCTCTGCTGCAGTCTACACTGCACTGCCACCAGACTGATTTAAAAAATAATGGTTGGCTCTCAAAATTGTGGAGCACCTGAAAGTAAGTACTTTACTCTCTGCAGAATACCACAAAATATTGTTCTCCTTAATAAGACCACGCAACATTAGATCCCTTTGGTTGGAATTTATTGGCATTTCCCACAGAGGATTCAACAGAATAGAAGCTCCTGAAGGTGTTCTGAAAAAAAATTTCCATGATCAGATGTGCCTAGAAAAATCAAACACCTGATCCCCATCCTAAGGAATCATATTGCACTTGAGACTGTTAAAGGATTAGATAATTCCTAATGTAAACATAAAAAGTAAAAATGTTTAACTTTGTTTAATTCAGTTCCCTCTCTCCTATTTTTAAAAAAGCAAAAGTTTCTTTCTCTAGGTAATTCCAATTAATAGCCAATGGAACTAACATTCTGTGGAAACTTATTTAGGAAATACAGAACTAGGCTATATTAAAGTGGGTCTTGTCTTTACCAAAAATACATAAGACATTTTTAGAAATCACATTCGGGCAGAATAAAAGTTATAAACGTAAGTTCAATGATCAAATTTAATGTAGAGATGAGGCTGGCAGGAGGCATAAAGCTATTGACTTTGGATGACAACTGGCTACTTTAGCTTCTAGTGATTGGTGGCTGAAAGGTATAGCGTGCCTGAAGATTAAGGAAATACTATGGGAGAAGAATTTAAACTTAAAGAAATGGGTCCCCATTAACTTAATCTTTTGGAAAAGGAGAAATAGAGCACCTTTATTTGATATCAATGATGGATAAACATTGGAATCATCATGTACATAGTGGGAGAGCAAGTGCACTAAGATACAAACTGACCATGTTCTGGGCATGTCTCTGACATGCCCAGCACATATACCATGACACTGACCTTTGGTTGTTCCCCATTTCTGGAGGACTCAGCTGGGTTGTAGCCTGTCACAGTGAATCTGTACTGATTCTTCATGGATTCTGCCCTCAGCTTCCCTGATTCATCTATCTTGTCTAATTCCGTGGGACACTGCTGTTAGTCCAGTATTGGAAGTCAATGAGACAAAGGAAACTCTCCTGTTAGATGCTAATGGATTAATAGTTTCAGGGTCTCAAGTAAGATCTTTCTACATTCCACACAGTCAGCAGTTTAACTGTGTGTTTGATATACACTAAAATCGATGCATTTTTGCCAGGCTGTGCTGAAGATATTTTGGGAAGGGTCATTCAAACTCCACAAATTTCATAACTTTTGCCAGTGGTTCTAAATCTTGTGGCTTTGGATCCTTGGGTCCAAGTGATGTAAGGTGGCAGGTCTAAGAATTATTCCTAAGTTTTAAAAGCCCAAATGATAAGTTGTACATTAGTGGATTAGGAGCCACATCAGGGTCTTCTGTCAAGACTATCACCAAATTCACATTTTGATTTGATATCCCCAATGCTGTAAATGAATAACAATGACAGATGAACTATGACTGCATAAAAAGGCTCAAACACAACATAACTATCTTTGTGGATCTCAAATAAAACAGAAAGGCAGTGAAAGCTCAAGGCACATGCTCGCTCATCTCTGGGTCTTTCAGAAAGTGCAGCGATCAACTATTGCAGCCAGGAGTAAGTTAGTTCCATTATCTATTAGTACCCCATGTAAGACGAGAGGTCAGAAAAAAACCTAACAACTGTGTGATACTAGGGCCTGGGGAAGGACATCTTAGCTCATGAAAAGTCCTGAAGAAAAAGCTGCTAAGAATCTATTGCCTAGAGTGGTGGCCTCAGCAGCTTATGAACTTGAGGGTGAGGGCTCAAACACAGACTCAACCAGAAAAGGACTAAGCCACCCATCACCCTTATGACTAGATCTTGTTTATCTGCAACATCATCCTGGGGCAGAGACTCTGAGCTTCCAGTATAAAACCGGAGCTTCTATATTGGAGTTCCCCTAATGGAAGTACTGAATGGAGGCAGCCATAAAACTGCTGTACAGAGTGAGTGAGCACAGAGAAAAGAGAGAGAGGAAAGAAATATATAACAACCCAAAGCTGCCCTCTTAGAGTGAGTCTAAAATCCAAAATTCTAAACCACTTGAAGAAACCTAAAGCTAATAAAGATTGCCAAAAAATATCTATAAGAACAGATATTTACTCCAGGTGAATGTCTTTCAGATCTGAAAAAGTAATTTGAAAAGTAGGCTTAAAAATCTGAGATGATTAGAAAGATGGTGGAGTAGGAAGATCCTGAGCTCACCTCCTCCCACAGACACACCAAAATTACAACTACATATAGAACAACTATCTCTGAGAATGACCTGAACATGAGCAGAACAGATTTTCTACAACTAAGAATATAAAGAAAAGGCCACATCAAGACAGATAGGAGGGGCAGAAACACAGTCTAGTCAGAACCCACACCCCTGGTTCAGTGATCCAGAAGCAGGAGGGATATCAAAACCATGGAGGAGCCAGGGGTCCAAGCCCCACTGTGGGTTTCTCAGCCTGTGGGTCTGCACTGGGAAGATAAGTCCCCATACTGCCTGGCTTTGAAAACCAATGAGTCCAGGAGAGCAGGAGAAATTTGTGGGGAAATTAAGCTGTGGGAAATTGAGATTCTTTTCTTGAAGGATTCACACATAAACCAACTTACTCAGAATTTCAACACAAAGACAGCACTTAGAAAAGTACTTGGGTCATATGAGAAGGAAATTTATTGGTTAATTTTAAGGTGTATGGTGGAGGGCAGGGATCTGGTATAACTTTCTTCAGGGACAGAAGTGCTGCAGGGTACCTTTTTTTTTTCCCTCTCCTTCTACCTAGATGGCCCAGCACTGGAAGGCAACATTTCTGTGTCTCTCAATCAACCTACCTAACACCATGTACCCTGATCTGGAATTCCCCTGATGACAAAACTTGCTCGACCTGTCCCCCCAGGCTGGACCCTCCAAAGTGGCTCCCACTCCATCACATCCAGAAGGCAGCCCCAGCCAGCACTGGCAATGCTCTAAGGTAGTTGTTGCTCTGGGAGGCCAGCATGCTTGCAACAGTCACAGTAAGACCTCTCAACCATCTGGGCTGAGGGCCAGCCATGCCCACCAGGGCATCTGCAGCAGTCACAGGCAACCGATGCAGTCAGCTGTTCTGGGGGTCATACCCTCCCACCAGCATGTCCATAGCAATCACAGCGCAACTACCGTAGAAGGGTGCACACAGCCTCATAGGGTATATTCCTGGAGCACCTGGTGCAGGTGACCAATAGAGGGAAATGTGCCACTGGGCCCCACAAGACACTTTTTACATAAGTCCACTCTATCAAGACTGAGGGATGTAGATGATATACCTAATGCATAGAAACAAACACAGAGTTGGGCAAAATGAAGAGACAAAGGAATACTTTCCAAACAAAAGAACAAGACAAAACCTCAGAAAAAGAATAAAACAAAATTGGGATAAGCAAGTTACCAGATAAAGAGTTCAAAGTAATACTCATACATTTGCTCACCAAACTTAGGAAAAGAATGGGTGAACTCAGTGAGAACTTCAACAAAGAGATAGAAAAAAGAATGTGTATATATATATATATATATATATATATATATATATATATATATATATATATATATAACTGAATCACTTTGCCGTACAGCAGAAGCTAACACAACATTGTAAATCAACTATGCGTCAATAAAAAATAAAATAAAACAAAGATTAAAAATATTAAAAAGAACCAATTAAAGTTGAAGAATACAATAAATGAAAGGAAAAATACATCAGAGGGAATCAATATCAGATTAGAAGATGCAGAAGAACAGATCAGTGATCTAGAAGATAGGGTAGTTGAAATCACCCAATCAGAATGCAAAAAGAATAAACAAAAAATGAGAATAGGTTATGGAAACAAAATAGAACTACAAAAACAACCACAAAACAATTAATAAAATGGTAATAGGCATATACCTGTAATTACTTTAAATGTAAATAGACTAAATGTTCCAATCAAAACACATAGAATGGCTGAATGGATTCAAAGAAAAAGAGCAATATATATGCTGCCTACAAGAGACTCACTTCAGATCTAAAGACACCCACAGACTGAAGGTGAAGGGATGAAAAAAAGGTATTCCACGCAAATGGAAATGAAAAGAAAGCTGGAGTAGCAATACTCATATCAGGCAAAATAGACTTTAAAACAAAGACTAACTAGTGATGAGGACATTACGTAATGGTAAAGGGATCAACCCAAACAAGAGGATATAATGCTTGTAAATATCTATGCCCCCAACACAAGAGCACCTAAATACATAAAGCAAATATTAACAGACATAAAGTGAGAAATTGAGAGTAATACAATGATAGTAGGGAACTTCAACACCCATCTTATCTCAATGAATAGATCATCTAGACAGAAAATCAATAAGGAAATATTGAACTTGACACATTATATCAGATAAACTCAATAGACACATACAGAACATTCCACCCCCAAACAGCAGAGTACGCATTCCTTTCAGGTTCACATAGAATGTTCTCCAGGATAGATCCCATGTTAGGCCACAAAGCAAGTCTCATTACAATTAAGAAGACTGAAATCACATCAAGCACCTTTTCTGACCACAACAGTATGAAACCAGAAATAAATTATAAGAAGAAAACCACAAAAAGCACAAATACATGGAGGTAATATGTTACTAAACACCAATGGGTCAATGAAGAAATCAAAGAAGAAATCAAAATATACTTTGAGACAATGAAAATGGGAAGACAATGATCCAAAATCTATGGGGCACAGCAAAAGCTTTTCTAAGAAGGAGGTTTATAGGGATACAGGCATACTTTAGGAAACAAGAAAAATCTCAAACTAACAATCTAACCCCACACCTAAAGGAACTAGGGAAAAAAGCATAAAGAAAGCCCAAAGCTAGTAGAAGAAAGGAAATAATAAAGATCAGAGGGGAAATAAATGAAATAGAGCCTAAAAACAATAGAAAAGATCAATGAAAGTAAGAGCTGGTTCTTTGAAAAGATAAACAAAATTGATATACCTTTAGCCAGACTAATTGAGAAGTGAGTGAGAGAGAGGAAATAAATAAACTCAGAAATGAAAGAGGAGAAGTTACAAACAATGCCACAGAAATAGTAAGGATCATAAGAGATTACTATGAGCAATTATATGCCAATACTGGACAGCCTACAAGAAATGGATAAATTCCTAGAAACATATAACCTTTCAAGACTGAATAAGGAAGAAATAGAAAATCTGAATGGTCCATAGTAATGAAACTGGATCAGTAATTTTAAAAACTCCCAACAAACAAAAGTATAGGACCAGAAAACTTCACAGTTGAATTCCACCAAATATTTAAAGAATAGTTAATGCCTATCCTTCTCAAATTACTCCAGAAATAGAAGAGGAAGGAATGCTTCCAAACTCATTCTGTGAGACCAGCATTACCCTGATATCAAAAGCAGATAAAGACTACCAAAAAATTATAGGCCAATATCCCTGATGAAAATAGATACAAAAATCCTCAACAAAATATTAGCAAATGAATTCAATAATACAATAAAAGGATCATACACCATGATTAAGTGGGCTTTATTCCAAGGATGTAGGGATGGTTTAATATCCACAAATCAATAAACAATTTACACCACATTAACAAATTGAAGAATAAAAATCATATAATCATCTCAATAGATGCAGAAAAAACATTTGGCTATTAAACATCCCTTAAAAACTCTCAACAATGTCAGCATAGAGGAAATATACCTCAACATAGTAAAGGTGATATATGACAAGTCCATAGCTAACATCACACTCAAGGTGAAAACCTGAAAGATTTTCCTCTAAGGTCAGGAACAGGATAAGGATTCCCAGTGTTGCCACTTTTATTGAGCATAGTTTGAAAGTCCACCCACAGCAATCAAATAAGTAAAAGACATTAAAATCATCCAAATTGGAAAGGAAGAAGTAAGCTCTCCCTATTTGCAGGTGACATGATCCTATATATAGAAAACGCTAAAGATTCCTCAAAAAACCTGTTAGAAATAATAAATGAATCCAGTAAATTTGCAAGATACAAAATAAGTATATAGAAATCTGTTGAGTTTCTATACACCAAAAGTGAACTATCAGACAGAGAAATTAAGAAAACAGTCCCATTTATAATTGCGTCAAAAAAATATCCAGGAATAAATTTAACCAATGAAGTGACAGACTTGTACTCTGAAAACTATAAGACATTGATGAAAGAAATTGAATGACACAAATAAATGAAAAGATATACATTGCTAATGAACTGGAGAATTAATATTATTAAAATGTGCATACTACCCAAAACAATCTATGGATTCAATGTAGATTCAAAGTACGAATAGCATGTTTCAAAGAACTGGAACAAATAATTCTAAAATTTGTATGAAACCACAAAAGACCTCAAATAGTTAAAGCAATCTTAAGAAAGAAAACAAACTGGAGATGTCATACTCCATGACTTCAAATTATACTACTAAACTATAGTAATTAAAAATATATAGTACTGGCACACACACACACACACACACACACACACACACACACACACACATACACACACACAGAACAATGAAGCAGAAGTGAGAGCTTGGAAATAAATCCACACATATATGGACAATTAATTTATGGCAAAGGAGCAAAGAACATGCAATGGAGAGAGGATAATCTCTTCAATAAACGGTGTTGGGAAAACTGGACAGCCACATGCAAAAGAATGAAACTAGCCCACTATCTTACGCCATATACAAAAGTTAACTCAAAACAGATTAAAGACTTGAATGTAAGACCTGAGACCATAAAATTCCTAGAAGAAAACATAGGCTGTAACCTCACTGACATCAGTCTTAGAGAAGTTTTTGTGAATCTGACTGCAAAGGCAAGGGAAACAATAGCAAAAATAAACAAACGGGACTACATCAAACTAAAAAAGCGTTTGCACAGTGAAGGAAACCATCAACAAAATGAAAAGGCAACTTACCGAATGGGAGAAGATATTTTTACATATTTCATATCCCAATAAGGGGTTAATATCATATATATATATATATATATATATATATATATAAAGAACTCATACAATTTAATATTTAAAAAACCCCAAACAGGGCTTCCCTGGTGGCACAGTGGTTGGGGGTCTGCCTGCCAATGCAGGGGACACGGGTTCGTGTCCCAGTCCGGGAAGATGCAACATGCCACGGAGCAACTAGGCCCGTGTGCCACAGCTGCCAAGCCTGCTGTCTAGAGCCCGTGCTCCTCAATGAAGAGTAGCCCCTGCTCGCCACAACTAGAGAAAGCTGGCATGCAGCAACAGAGACCCAATGCAGCCAGAATACATAAAAATAAGATAAATAAATTTAAAAAAAAACCCAAACAACCCAACTAAACAATGGACAGAGGACTTGAATAGACATTTCTCCAAGGAAGACAAGCAGGTGGTCAACAGACCCATGAAAAGGTGCTCCAAATCACTAATCATCAGGGAAATATAAACCAAAACTACAATGAGATACCACCTCATGCCTTCAGGATGACTATTATCAAAAAGAGAATAAAAAGCAAGTTTTGATGACGGATGTGGAGAAAAGGGAACCCTCATGCACTGTTCACGGGAATGTAATTTGGTGCAACCTCTATGAAAAATGAAAAATAGAACTGCCATATGATCCAACAGTGCCACTTCTGGGCATTTATCTGAAGAACATGAAAATAATAATTTAAAAGGTATATGTATCCCTAGTTCATGACAGCATTATTTACAGTAGCCTAGATATGGAAGTACCCACTAATAGACGAATGGATAAAGATGTGGTATGTATGTATATATATATATATATATATATATATATATATATATACACACACAAAGCAAAATTACTCTGTCATAAAAAAGAATTCTTGCCATTTGTGACAACATGGATGGACTTAAAGGGTATTATGCTAAGTGAGATAAGTCAGACAGAGAAAGACAGATACCATACAATTTCACTTACACGTGGAGTCTAAAAATCAAAACAAATGAACAAACAAAACAAAACAGAAACAGACTCATAGATACAGAGTACAAACTGGTGGTTGGGCAAAATAGGCAAAGGACATTAATACAAACTTCTAGTTATAAAATAAAAGTAATGAGTATGTAATGTACAGCATAGGGAAAATAGTCAATAATATTGTAATAATGTTGTATGATGACAGATGGTTACTAGACTTATTGTGGCGATCAATTCATAATATATATAAATGTGGAATCACTATAGTGTACACCTGAAACTAATATAATATTGTATATCAACTATACTGCAAAAAAGGAAAAAAGTGAGATAATTTTAAAAATAATTACATTAGAAATAAGAAATTATGAAACAAAGCCAGTAAAGTGAGACAAGAACAGATGTATACCATAAAAATCAAATACAAACATTATGAAAAACAACACAAACTATAGTCACTGAAATAAAAACTCAATGGATGAGATAAATGCTAAACTGGATGTATTTGAAGAGACATGAATTGAATTGGAAATGGCACTGAGGAATGTATTCGAATCCAGAACAGAGGGAAAAAATATGTAATAAGAAAAGTGTATTTAAAAGACATAGAGGATAGGTTAATACTATCCAACAAACATGTCGTAGGGATTTCAAGAGAAAATAGAAGTCATAGCAGAGAAACAATCATTGAAAAGAGCTAAGACATCTTCAGACTCAAAGAAAGACGTGAGTCATAAGAGCTAACCTACATTTAGAGTGCTTCAAAGTAGAGTCCACTCTGAGGCAACTGTGGAACATGCAGAGTAGGAGACAACCTCAGAAGTCAACAGAGAGAAAAGAGAGAGCAAGAGTAAACAGCAATCAGATTGACGACTGATTTCTTCTCGGCAGAAAGAGATGCTAGAATGAAATTATACACTTACAGTACTGGAGTGCCAAACTTTTATTGTATACCAAGGCAAACTTTCACTCAAGAGAAAAGGCAAAATGAAGACGTTTTGAGACATCAAAAAATGAAGACAGTTTGCCTATCACATTTCTCTACTAGTGAAAAATAGGCAAATAAACACACAAAAATCTTAAGAGGGTCATTTTAAATAGAGAAGGAAAGTAGGCCAAGAAGGAAGGCATGGGATAGGAGAAACAATGGGGAACACAGAAAATAGTAAGCTATGCACATAAACTTAAAAAATGAATCACTATAGAAAATAATATGGCAGAGTTAAACTCTAAAAAGCTATATTTTAGGAAGGAGAATAGCTAGCAATATTGAATAATTTTATATTTTATTATAGTAATTATAAATTATAGATGTTAAGTAGTTTGTATAATTCCATATTATTTGTTGGCTTTCTTTTTCTTTTCTGCTCCTTTTTGTAAGTGGATGCTTCTGGGTTTATAGTATATATCTTTAACTTAGCACAGTCCCTCTTCAAGTAATATTATATGACTTCAAGTATAGTTTAATAACCTTACAACAGTAATACTTCACTCCCCCTCTCTTGTTCTTTGCGCTAATGTTATACATTTTACTCCTGCATATATTATAACCCTATAATTCATTGATATTACTTTTGCTTTAAATCACTTATCTACTAAAGGGAATGTTTTGTTTGTTTGTTTGTTTTTTGCATCACCACAGTCTTGCTTCTGCCATCACAACAGTTTCTCCTCTGTGTGTTTCTGCCTTTTCTTATGTCTAATTTCCCTCTGCCTGACTCTTAGAAGGGATTTAGGGCTCACCCAGATTATCCAAGATGATCTCATCTCAAAATCTTTAACTTAATGACACACTTTTCCCAAATAAAGTGACAGGCACAGGTTCCAGAAATTAGGATGTGGATATACCTTTTTGGAGACCACCATTCAACCCACCAACATCATGCAGATGTGAAGAAATGGGAACCGTCACAAGTTGTTGGTGAGAACAATTTGGCAATAGATAGTAAATATACATAGTAATTCCTTTCTTGCATCAGAAAACACACACACACACACACACACACACACACACACACACACTAGAGGTGTTTTCCAAAGGCAGGAGACTCAGTCCAAGTAATGGGTCAGACACTTTCTCCAATCCTCCTCCTGCTAACAGGGGACCGAGGGAAAATTTTGTTCTGATGCTAATGTCTCCTCCTACTATTCTATTTTATTCTCACTGAGTTTAACAGGAAATGGCCCTAAATTTGGTACTTCTATTTTTCTACTCTTCACTCTTTCGGCCCGTATTGCAGTGCTTGGTGTTGCAATGGACTTGGTGATTCCCTAGGGCTGCTGGGTTTTACAGGGATCCCTGGGCAGATTCTTATGATAATCAAACAGCCCTGCCTTCCTTGAGTTAGGTTGTTCAAGGGGATTTCTGTTAATAGAATCTCCTTAAAGCAGGGTCCACCTGGCCATTATTACCCAGAGCAGATCTGTCAGATACATCATTGTTTGGGAAGAACACTGAACTGGATGAATGAAGCGGTGTAATTGGGCCCTGATCCAGCCTTGAATCCCACAGCAGGAAAGGGGGGCCTTTCATCCTCCCGCAACCCCGCCTCCTCACCCTTGCTTGCTGGAAGACACCAGCAGTGCTGTCAAGGGAGCCTGGCCCAGAAAAGAGAGCTTGCCAACGAGATCTGAGGCCCTTTAAAGATCTTGCATCTAACAGAGAAGGATTTCCTCTAACTGGCAGGAGACAGATGCACATCAGTCTCAGACAGAGACATCAGAGAAGGGGGCTGTCCCCTGTGATGAGGGCTTTCGGGGATGAAGCAAGGGGAATCAGGCCCGGAGGCATGGGGGCTCGCTGTGTGTCCCAGGCCTAGGCTGACAGCCCGGTCATAGAATCACAGGCTTCCCGCAAGGCTGAGCAGGAGGGGCCCTCGCTGTGCACTTGGCCTCTAGGGAAAGGGATCAGCGTGGGTCACACAGGAGGTGAGTGGTCAGGCTGAGCACAGCCTCCTAAATAATAAAGACAGGCTGAGTTTCTATGAAGGACATTTCTCTCTTGTTCCTGCCCTCAGATCTCAGTCGCCCGCTGCTCAGAGCTGAAAAGTGTGTCCAGCTCGGCACCACTAATAACCCAATGCCAGGAGAGCCACGACATCCTCTCCTACCGTGAAATCCTCGGCTCTTCTCGCCTCTCTCCCTCCTGCAGACTTTCTCACTCCAGACTCCTTTTTGTCAGTCATGCTCTGATTCCTGGATCCTGTCACTCTATGTGCTTGGGGTCCCCTGACGCAGCACATGAGGTGGAGAATCCCTGGGCTCTGTCCTGGGGATCTTGGCAAAGCGCATGAATGAAGATACCTCAGGGTCAGCTCTATGCCACAGTGCGGCTCCTGACCATTGCTCTAGGTCCCCCCACCTCTGACAGGGATGACTGCCAACAGCCTTTGGACAGGCGTTGCCCTCTGGTGCAGTTAGAGACCACTTCCCGCCATGCACATCCGGCTGAGCTGTGCCCACCCCACCACATACCTCACACGGCCCCACCTGCACGGATTTCTGTTTCCGCTTGGAATAAAGCCCTGGCTCCTCAGGGAGGCTTATGAGGCCCTTCACGCTGGGACCGACTCAGCTCTTCAGTGGTGGCTGGCACACTGTGTACCCAGCCTCTTGGGTCAGTCAAGGTCAGCATGGAGCTGAGGATGCAAATGCCTCGGAACCTGTACCTATGCTGACCCCACTTCTCTTCCCAGCGCCACCCCCTCGGCACATCTGGGCTGAGGTCCATTCTTCAGGTCCCCTTTCTTGGTCAACACACTCACTCTAAATGAGAAAACCTCAGTTTTGAGAGTAGAGCGGGAACTCCAGCCTCAGTTCTCCTGACCTAAAGACCAGACCGCTGCCCTAGGCACCAAAAGATCACACCTCATTTGCAAGAACACTGTTGTCGGGCTTCCCTGGTGGCGCAGTGGTTGAGAATCTGCCTGCCAGTGCAGAGGACATGGGTTCGAGCCCTGGTCCGGGAAGATCCCACATGCCACGGAGCAACTAAGCCCATGCGCCACAACTATTGAGCCTGCGCTCTAGAGCCCGTGAGCCACAACTACTGAGCCCGCGTGCCGCATCTACTGAAGCCCACAAGCCTAGCACCCGTGCTCTGCAATGAGAAGCCAGCGCAATGAGAAGCCCATGCACTGCAACAAAGAGTAGCCCCCGCTCGCCGCAACTAGAGAAAGCCCTGGCGCAGCAGCGAAGACCCAACACAGCCAAAAATAAATAAATAAAATAAGTAAATTTATTTAAAAAAAAAAAAAAGAACACTGTTGTCCCTGGCTCAAACTTCTCTCCCAGACCTGCCACGTCACCCGTGAAAGGGGTCTTGAGGCTTCCTGAGCTCTCCTGACTGGTGTGCTCCCACCGGCCGGGGCACTGGGAAAGGTTGTCCATGTATTTCAGGTTATTTTCGTTTTCAAAGAAACTTTTCATCTATCAATATTTGATGAGGGTAATTTCAAAGACTTGTTTAGTATGATCTGCACATAAGGAGCCCTTCCGAGTATTTATCACGCTCCGGGTATAATTACATTCAAATCCTGAGACACTGTTGCTAGGTTACTGTTGCTGGAGGTTCCTCTGACTTCCATGCTCGAGGTGCTGCGTCTCCCCCGTGCGATGTTAGGGACAGGGGACTGGCAGAGTAGGGCTCGTCATGGCCCTTAATGAAGGTGAGACTTCGGGGTCTCTCATAGGGATGAGAGAGAGCGCATGTGTTGCAGGGGCACCTTGCATACCTCCCCAGGTGGGGCTGGAGGCACAGATCACGTGGTTCCTGCAAGCAAGATTAAAGAGGTGGGAAGGGATAAAAGAGGGCAGTTGCTGCCTTGAGAGACTCCCCGGGAGGAGTCATCTCCGAGCCTTCCCTCCTGCCACAATTCTTCCCGAGAACTGAGCACACATCCTGCATCCTCCCAGGGCCCCAGGAGGAGTTCTGTTCTGTCGGCAGGAGGCTGCCCTTGTCCAAGGACACAGGCAGCTTCTGACGGGAGAGCACCTGCCTTCTGGGCTGAACAGCGTCGGTTCTCCCAGTCGAAGGTGGAAAATCAGGATAAGGAGCCAGAAGCCCGCCTTCTCCTAGTGAGGCTCCCCCACAAGACTATCTTGTATAAACTGGGCCAGGGGTGACTGGAGTGTTGAACCTGGGCTGTGTTTACTGGTGCCTTTGCAGTGTGGAAACAGGGGCAGGAGGCCTTCAGGCTCACATTTGCGGAAAGTCTCAAATGTAGACTTTCAATGTTATTTCCAAATGAGGCTAAGTGGACAAGTATTGCCCTTTCATGTATGTGTGTGTTTCTTTTTCTTTCTCCTTTTCTTCTCTTTTTTTTTTTTTTTTTTTGTTGACACAGTTAAAGCAGTCAACTTGTTAAATGTAAGCCTTTAAAAAACACAGACCTACTAGAGCATGGACTTGAGGATATGGGGAGGGGGAAGGGTAAGCTGTGACGATGTGAGAGAGTGGCAGGGACATATACACACTACCAAATGTAAATTAGATAGCTAGTGGGAAGCTGCCACATAGCACAGCGAGTTCACCTCTGTGCTTTGTGACCACCTAGAGGGGTGGGATAGGGAGGGTGGGAGGGAGGGTGACACAAGACGGAAGAGATATGGGAACATATGTATATGTATAACTGATTCACTTTGTTGTAAAGGAGAAACTAACACACTATTGTAAAACAGTTATACTCAAATAAAGATGTTTAAAAAACTGCAAAAAAATAAAATAAAAAATAAAATAAAATATACCACATATTTACAATTCTGTTTTGGCATTTACATTTCTTTTCGATCAATTAGGACCTTTCAAAAGTGGCCTGTGCCTGCCAGCAACCCCCTCACTCCAACCCCACCCCCGGTCTACCTCTGAAAGCTTGGTTTAATTTCTCCCCAAGCGCGTCTGGCACCTTGCAGTAGATTGCTAATCCATGGATGCTGCCTTTGTGGCCATACATTGATTAATGGCTGGTCAGGTCCAAACGCATGCATCTGTGTTTAATGCACTACTGAGTCAGCACCACTGGGCTTGGGGAAGAAAAAAAGGAAATAAAACGCAGGCAGGTGGGTTCGGGATGGAGTTTAGCATTGGATTTGCATTTCCTGACTCTGCTGCCCAATCTATTTCCCATTGGCCTTTAGAAATGTGCTAGATTGAATTGTGTTTCCTACTGCAAATTTTAAATAAGGTGTATGATACAGTAGGCATTACTATCCACAGTCCCCTGGGTATAGCTGCAAATACGCTTTTAAACCTCAGAGCAATTTCCCCAGTCATCGTGGAGCAATAATTGCTATTAGAAGGAATGTACACCTAGGTACACACACAATGTTTGTAGCTCATCAGTGGGTAATATCAATTGTTGTCAATTTTTAATGCAAAAAATGATTAAAGACTTAGCAACTGTTCAAAATATTTACAAACAGATTTACTATTAGTGTTTACCTTCAAAACCATAAGCAAGATCTGGAGATAATTCTTTGAGACATCAGCCAGAGTAAAACACATTTTGTTTCAGCAGTAAAAGTTTCTAAGCCTCACGTCAGGAGATGGTGTGGAGGGTAGATTTTCCCAGTCATCGAGAAGTTTAGCTACGCTAGGGAACGTTGATTCTCTACAAAGTGGCAAAGGATTCCTGGGTTCTTCCAAACAATACCGGAGAGTGGGAACGTGAGGCAACATTGCTTAATTGTGGGATTGTTTTAAAGACTCACACATCTGATCCTTGTTTGTCAACTGGATTGTTACCAAGAAGAAGAGCCACTTCTGGTTGTGCTGACCCCAGGGCCTTGACTTATTCTGCTCAGGAAGTCTTCCCAGTCTTCTGAGAGAGGGTAAGGCAACACAGAAATTTCATCTGTATTATCCAGGAAAAGAGAACCCAGACCAGAAAGTTCAATTGAGGGAATTTACTATGGGAAAATAGTTACAGCAGGGTTGGAAAAACTGAAAATGGGATGGTGAGGCAACCTAGAGATTAATAAGAGAAACCATCACCACCCCCAGGCTGGTGAGGCAAAGGGAGGGGATAGAGTGATGGAGCCCAGGAACTTGGAGCTGAGGCCATCTTGCCAGTGACGCCTCTCCCTGTAGCAGAGAGAAGGGGAAGAAACTCCCTGGATTCTCTCCTTCTCCTGTCTTTCACATTCTTGCCCATGCCTCCCACTGGCAGAAGACAGTGGGCACATGTACCTGGGAGATATATTAATAGTTTGCAGTGTTGGGCTTCTGAGGCACAAAGCAATGGGGTAGGGGTGGGGGATTGGCAAAGATGGATCTGAGGGTGAAGCGGGAATTGACTGGTCCACCAACTCAGGCACAGGGCCAGATGAGGAGAGGGAGACCAAATAGTGGAAGAGCCCGGAGGAGGGAGTAGATACTTCCAAGGGAAAATCAAGGAAGGCTCTCTGGAAGGGGCACCATCTTAAATGGGCCTTGAAGGACAGAGAAGATCTCATCAATAAGGTTAGGGATGGGAGATGGAAAGGCACAGTTAACACTCAACTGTAGCTGAAGGTAACACCCCATATGTGGGAGAGGATGGTTTTGAGATGGTAGGAGATGGGGCCAGACTAATGGGGCGAGGTCCCACGTGGTATGTGGTTGAAGAGGCTAGGCTTGAAGGCAAGACCAAGATGACAGCTGTCATGGGTCCAGTTGATCAGAAAGCTGACTCTCAGACAGAGATGGGCATGCAGGGAGTGTATGAGGATGAGCTCTCAGGATCAGCATAGACAAGCAAGAGGGGAGGGGTCAGGACTGGGCAGAGAGAGGATCTAGGCTGTGATGCAGTCATAACAAGAGCCTCAGCCAACCCCACAGGGAGCTCTGGAGCTGGGATGGCCCTTCAGAGTTGTCCTGCCCTGGGACAAGGGGACTGGACCTTCATACCTTTGCATTGGCCTGTCACTGGGTGCTGGCTGTCCCCGGAGGTAGTGTGACTCAGGGTGAGGCAGCTCACTTCCATCAGGGAGAACTCCCAGCGAGGAAGGCAGCTTCAGCAACACTTCCCTCAGTGGGGAATGGAGTCTTTCAGTCCCAGTTTGGGCAACACACCGCAGTGTCCTTTATAAGAGGCCAAGGGAAGGGGAGGGAAATAAGGGTACCTGCCAGGCACTCCACTTGTCCTTCACATGTATTCCCAGACAACACCTTGCAAGGTCAATATTACTAGCCTCATTGTACAGGCAAGGAAGCTGAGACTCAGAGAAAGTAACTTGCCCAGTGTCCCCAGGCAATAGGTAATGGGGTTGGAATCTGAACCCACATCAGCCTGACCTTATGCCCACAGGACCGGTCAGAACTCTCAAAGCAGGAAGCCTCTTATCTCTGTAAAGAAGGAAGTGAGGACATGTCCTGAGAGCGAGAGGTCAATGGTGAGAAGGAGGATGGTTTCTAGAAAGTTGAAAATAATCAGAAATAACTACAGAACTGAATGTGATAAGAGAAGAATAAATGGATTGATTACCAAGCAACAGAGAGAATTCAAGTGATGTTAGATTGCATAGCTATTTTCTGGCACTTTTTTGTTCTATTTGGCCAGTCCATAAATCAAACCGTCTTGCTTATGCTGAAGAATTCCCCATCTTATAAGCCCAGGTGGGAGAAGCTGGAAATGGCCAGTCGTCACCACCAGCTTTCCCTGCAGCCGGGTGGAGACCCAGGCTCCCCTGCTCACCCACGTCCACCCAGCTTTGTTGCATACAGGTGGCAGGGAAGCGGAGACCTCCTCGAGGAAGCTGCTCTGGTGGCTGCAGGGCTGGTGGCCTTGTCCAGCTCAGTGCTGGCGGGTGTGTGTGGCAGCACAAAGATTTGGTGTCAGCAGTGGGACCTGGGTGGTCTGTTTGGCAGTGCAATTTTGAACACATTTTGACCATTGCTCCTAGCTGGGTAGTCCTAAGTCTGGCTCTTTATTCCTCCTGCCAATTCTGTGAGTGAGCCAATATCCTTTAAAAAAAAAATTATCTTGAAACAATTTCACATTTATAAAATATTGCAAAAATAATAAACCCATAAACCCTTCACCCAGATTCCCCAAATGCTAAAGTTTTCCCACACTTGTGTTCTCCTTCTCTTATCTCTTTATCCTACTATAGTAATAGTTATTTCAGATAAGATTCATCAATAGATGCCAAATTAATGACGAAAGAATGATGAGAAATGAGAGGTTTACACCGTCTCATAATACATCCCTCAATTATATACAGGAAAAAGTAACTTCACAGTGAAGTAACGCGGCAGACGTCACTTTAACCCAGTGATCAACCTTAACATCATAAGCAATGGGACAAATTGACCCCATGTGTGTCTTTCTAGGACGTGCTAGATGGATGCACCATTACTTCTGTGACATTCCTGCAAAAATGCACAACCTAAGAAACCAACCCAATGTTCATTCTACAAAATAACCGTCCTGTTTCCCTTAATATCATTTTAGTAATTTTTATTAATTTTAAGGCAATCTCTATCCAAGTGTTTTGTAACTTGCATAACACCAAACCAATGTCAGAGCATTCTTGCAAGTTTTTTTCTGTGATGGGGTCCATGCTGGTGAGGAAAATGCCTGAATGGGGCACCATTGCAGGGACTGACTATCTTATTGCAAGGGACCCCAAGGAGCTCAGGTGGACAGAGAGAAAACAGAAATAGGTGAGGAACGCTGGAGACGGTGGATAGCGTTCAACATTCAGCTGATGCTTTTGCCTCTCAGTTTCCATCCACATCTGTGCTCCGCGGCTGCAAAATTATGGCATATTTATTCCTTCCTCTTTGGAGCAGTGATAGTGATGTATGGCAAAGGCAAAAGCAGGGGGTTGGCGCTTTCTGAGCATAACTGAGTGTCCAGCACTCTACTGCTTGGGAGGTTGCATTCTCCCTATTATGGGCCCGTATGTTGCAGTGGTTGATTATTCAGGCTCTTGAATACGTCTTCTCATCTGTAAAATGGGGATAATGATAATCCACAGTTCATAGGCATGGGATGATGATTGAATAGGATACCGAGTGTAACAGCACCCCACTTGGCCCACCATGAACACATAATGTCATCTATGAGAGTGACTGGAAGGGCGGTTGGATCAGATGATATGCTTGAGGTCACTCAGCCTCAAGAAATGAAACAGGGATTGAGCCCACACTTGCATTTCCCCTACCAGCATTCTCCTCCATGTGAAGCACAGAGAAACGAGTGGTGTAGACTGTAGATCAACCATCCATTTCACAGACAAGGAAGTCGAGGGCTGGCAGAGAGCTCTGGTCCCCCCAGGTCAGTGCCTGATGTTGCTCTAGCAGCCCCTCCCCTTTACTAGGTTCCTCCATTACCTCCACTTGTGCAAACCTTGGTGCCCTGGGAGGTGGGCAGGGAGCTCATAACTGGGTAATTGCCTTGTGGATTTTATGGGGCCATATAATAGTGTGTTGTGCAAATTTTTATGAGTATTTATTTTACAATGTCTACTGAAACCATTAACGCTTTCATTAGCTAGATTCAAGGGCCGTGGAAGGATTGACTTCCCTAAGATCAATTTTGTCTGTAGATTTTAAATAAAAGTTTATGAAAACATTGCAGGTTCATCCTAAGGCAAGCAGATGTTCTCAGTGTCTCACAGACCCAGGTGGAATTAGGAATTTGTGAACAACTATTTATCCTTTTCAATTCTGTGCTGGCTGGAAGGGGACAAATGGGAGTTACTAGACCAGTCAGTCCACAATGTTTATTACTTCTCCTTGAAACCTGGATTTCACCAGCAAAGCTGATCTCTGAGTGACCTCATGCCTTCTGAAATTGTACTTTCATTTGGATTCTGTAATTCCTAGCAGGTAAGAGGTTAAGCATGAGGTACTCAAAATGATAAAAATATAATTTCTAGTTCCTTTGAAATATGTGGCTGTACACTATAGGTGACTATACCTGATAAAGTTAGGATACTGTCTCTATGTATTTAAAATCTATGCTAAAGGCTCAGAGTCATTTATAAGATTTTTTTTTTAAGTGGTGCTGTAGCTCAAGTTGTTAAAAGAATTACTGTGCTTGAGTGAAGTGATCATTAGCAGAAGGTGATCAGGAAGAGAAGCCAGTACCTGGGAGTTTGTTTCCTGTGGGGTAAGATGAGGACGTGGATGGTTTATTTTCTCAGTGCCGAGGCATGTCATAGAGTTTATTTGATTAAAATAAATGTACATTTTTATTATGCACATCGATTAATTCCCGCCATGATATTGAAGGTAATGTCCTAAGAACTATGAAGAGAGTTGCAAAAATGAATTGAATCTTACTTGTCTGGGATACAAGTTGTTTTGTTGTTATTGCTTGTTTTTTCCTATGGGCCTTGCTTACAGTAGGTAGAGTTTATCCTTGTCCTGAGTTCATTGCCCATTTATCATTATAGATACATGCCAAGTCCTTCTCTTCTTTTATTTTTTCCCTTTTATCTTCCCTACTATTGTACTTTCCCATTCCTTTCCTTCCCATATGCAACTGTCTTTTTGCATTTGATGTTTGTCTTCTTTGCTTATCTATATTTCTATAAAAGGTTTACTGATTTACTGCATGTATTTTTAATGTGTGTAAGTGGTATTGTGTTATAGAATCTCATTCCATTTTTTACTCTTCTCACTAAACACTATGTTTTTAAGATTCGCTCATGCCACTGTGTTTAAATCTAATCTGTTGTTTCTAATTGTTGCATAATGTTCCATTCAGATTTTATTTGTGTAATAGAGTAAGCTACTTTGAGGAATAGGTCTATCTGAACTTCAGGAAAACAATTCTGCAGATTCTGGGAAGAATAGACTGGAGTCATTAGGGAAGGGGCAGCTAGGCAGCAAGTTTAACCATCTGAATGAGAGGTAACCTGGGCCAAATACTGGGAATGGAGAAAAGGAGGTGTGTGTCGGACCTATTTAGAGGTAGACTTGGTGTATTTTGACTACATGTTGGATAGAAGGAGTGAGGGGGAGAAGGAATAAAAGGGGACTCTAGGATTTTAAGCCTGAAGGGTGGGCTGTTTTCGAGCATCAATAATTGAAGGCGGAAGCACAACACAAGACCAGGTTATGGTGGGGAAAGGAGGAGAGAATAGGATTGCCTCAAACCTAGGTATTCATTTGTTTATTCAATCAACAGTTTCTGAGTCCTATATATGCCCAGCACTGAGGTAGCTGGCTAGGAGAACAGGGTGGAGGTGGGGTGTATAGAGATCTCTACTCATATTGAGTGCAAGACAGACATTAACCAAAAATCACAGAAACAAAAACATCATCGCAAGCAAGCTGTCCCAAGGGCCCTGGAAAGATGAAGGGCCCCAGATTCGAGTAGGAAATCAGGAATGAGCTCTCTGGGGACATCACCTTTCAGCTGAAACCTGGACGAGTAGGGGTTGCCCCAGTGACAGATAAGGGCAAAGGCATTCTGCACTGAGGTACAGCCTGGGGAAAGAACCTAGCACATGTGAGGTGTGACAGTGGGAAACAGTTTGGCCTGTTGGAGGAGCTGAAATAATTGAGGGTAGCTGAATTGTAGGGAATCAGGGGAAGACCAAGCTGAGTGGTGACAGAACTCAGACCACAACAGGGCTTGGAGGTCACACTACGGAGTCTGGGCATTATCCTAAAGGGAAGCACTGGAGGGCTTTAGGCAGGAGTGACCCCCGTTTGATGTGTGGGGTTAAAATCTCATTGAGGCTGCTGCATGGAGCACAGATTGGGGTGCAAGTAGGAGACATTCAGGGGTGGTTGCAGTTTTTCAGGTGAAGGGTGTGGGTGGCAAGAGGAGATGGGGAGAAAGATTGATTTGAGAGGTTTTGAGATTGAGTTGACTGGGCTTGATGATGGATGGGAATGGTGGGGGCAGGGGGCTCTGTGTCAGTGGTGGTGGGTTGAGCCTGAGCTGCCTATCGGTTATGCAAATGCAGATGTCCAGGGGTCACTTGGAAATGACACTCTGTAGGAGTGTCATGTAGGAGATGGTTTAGAGGCCATGAGATCGATTTCAGGATTACCTGCACTATGGCAAAAGGGGAAACTATGAAAATAGGTGAGATCCGTCAAGGAAGATCATATAGGGGCATCAATTGGGAAATGCCAATTTGGAAGATAAATTTTTGTTGGAGATTTAAAATTTTGTTATTCATTTTGAGACATTAAAAATGCAATAGCAAGCAAAGAAAAATATAGCATAATCTCATATTCCCATCCTCATATTCCCATCCAGAATATATATGATCATATCTGCTATATTGGAAGAAAAAAGAAATAAAATATTACAACGCCAATCCCTCAACTCCTGGCAAACACACTCATGAGTCTCATGAGTTTGGTGGCAGGATTCATCTTTGAGATACTGATTCATCTTTCTCTCTGTGTTTTCCTTTCCCTGATCTAGGCAGATCACAGACTCTATGCTTACAAACCTCAGAAGGCATTGATCTGATGTTTATGAGGTCAAGGCTGTCTGTAGAAGATGAGGGTAGTAGAGACAAGGACGGTTTCCCAGGGATTGAAGAGCATATCCTGGGAAGGTTCAGTGGTCCTGGAGCGGAGCAGTGGGGTCTGTCTCCCTGGCCCTGGCACTACTCCAAGCCCTGGCAGGAACTCAGAGTGGGCAGCCCATGGTGCCTGGCCCGCCAGCCCTGCCAAAGCTTCATGGATGCAAGCTTTGTGGGAAGGAGCAGGGCACACAGGGCTTCAGAGCCTGAGCTAGCTGAACTCTCAGTGATAACCAGAGCGGATCAATGTCCTATTTCCAAAGAGGTCTCCGCTCTGCCTTAGAACCATGGCAAAACCCCTCAGAGAAAGAAGAGGAAGCCCCGAGAAGGAGTGAGGCTGAATTTCTCACCAACCTAGCAGGATGAGAACATTGGGGTTGAAATCCAGGTACTTAACAGAAAATAAAGAAACGCAATATTTCTTGAACACTTGAGTCTATGAACAGAAGTTCATCCCCAATGTAAGTCTGTTTAGTAGGAGGAGACCATGATAGAGACAGAGTACAAAGAGGACAAGAACCAGTGCCCCTTAGGAAAGAGGCAGATGGAAAGGAGAGCGTAGTCAGCTGTGTAGCATGAAGCAGAAAGGCCTGACGGGGAGGGTGACTCAGCTGCAGGGAGGGGAAGTCTTTGAGAGCACGGAGGGCACGTGGCAAGGGCTGAGAAGAGGATGAGAAGTGAAACTTGTGTAGACGCCATTCAAGAAGATTGCTGGTAAAGAGAGGCAAGGGAAAGAAGATTTAATATTTTTCCTTTTTTGTTCTTGGTTTTCTTAGGGCTAGAAACGACTTGAGGCTCTTTCTGTCCTGAGACAGAGGGAGAAGCGGAAGAGTCTGAATAAGAAAGGTAGAGTGGATAACTGGTGGAGGGAGGTGCCTGAGCTTGCGGCAGCTGGGGTGTCCTGAAGAAGAAAGGAAGGAGAGCAGCACGGCTACATAGAGGGGCATTTACAGCATAGAGAGGGTGCTGAAGGAGCACATGGGGGAGGCCTTGATCTTCGTAGTGAATCATGTCAATGTCGAGAGGTCAATATCTGCCCATCAGGGACTTGGGAATAAAAGAAACATTTTAGGGGCTATACAGAAAAGAACACAACAAGGAATCATTAAGGCTGAATATAAGTACAACCATAATAAAATTACCATTATGGTTGCAAACTATAGGGCAGGCACTGTTCTATGCCTACTAGATAATAATTCATGTAATTAGTAGAAATCTTAGATACTATTAGTATCATTATCCCCACCTTGTAGATGAGGAAATCGAAGCTTAGAGAGGTTAAATAACATAACCCCATTAAATAGGACAACCCTGTGATCATTCAACAAGAAAATCGCAGACCTAGGATTTTAACCAGTCAACTGGACACCAAAGTCAGCCTTCATCCTTTGCCAACTGGAGAAACACAGCAGTGCCGTCCCTGAGGTTGAAGTGAAGCTTTGTCACAGGATGTTCACCAGGAGTTTGGGGTCAGGAGGATTGTTGGATGCTGGGTGAACTGATTTAGAAATTCCCTGACACTTCGGTCTCAAGATTTCTAGATGAAGAAATGAGTGCCCAGGTTGCTTCGGGAGAGTCCAGCAGAATAAAGAGTGTGAAGCAGTGAAGGATTTCAGAGTTCATCTGTGTGTAGGTAGAATCCAATACCATGAGACTGGTGAGCTTGCTGAGGGAGAGAATTTAGACTTTGAGGAGGTGGGGGTCTAAGACCAGGTCTGGAGGAATTCTAATATGAGGTAGTCAGTAAAAGGAGGAGACACTAGTGACAGGGGCAGAAAAAACTTGTCAGGAAATCTAGGGGTGGGGCAGCCCTGTGTCACCAGAGCAAAGGGAACAGAGTGGGTATCAAGAAATAGGGAGGGTCCAACAGGACCAGTGAGAACCTGGCAAATGCAGTGAGATGAGAATGGAAATGTGCTCACTGGATTGGGGACATGGAAGTTTCTGGTGACCCAAGCGGGAGATGTTCCAGTGGGATGATGGGGACAAAAGCCAGCAAGGAGTAGGCTGAGGAGAAGAGTGAGGAACTGTAAATAAAGCAACCTTTTTAGGAAGTTTGGCTTAAAGGGTAAAGAAAGAGGAGGCAATAGCTAGAGGGGTCTGCAATGTTGAGAGAAGGCAGTTTTTAAATGGAAAAGACTTATAGGTATTTAAATGTCTTTGGGAGAAATCCATTAGAGAGGAAGCTAGAGAAAGAAGGGACCCTGGAGAATATGCATTTTCTGACAGGGCATGAGAAGATAGATCTTAAGCCATGTGGACGAACCAGCCTTGGTTGGTGGGAGGGAGAAAAGGCCAGGGAACAGGAGGGAGGGGGTGGGCTTGAGCACTTGGTGGTGGGAGGGTGAGAGAGTTCCGTGTAACAGACTCAGTGTTCCCTGAGAAATAGGAGGCAGGGTTGTAAGCCAAGAGTGAGGCAAGAAGTGGGGGAGTCAGAGGTTTGAGGAGGGCACATTAGATCGGAAGCGTGTTGCAGAGTGGATGAGAGAACAGAGGCATGCTTGCTGGGTAGTGTTGAGAGGCATCCGAGAATAGTTATCATGAATACATGGTGAAATTGGTCTGCCCTGGCGTGCTGCTTTCTCGTTAAGACTCAGCCATTCGTGCTCTGCCTCAGAGCAAGAGGGGAGTTGGGTCCATTCGGACTTGGCTTTTTGCCAGAGGGGGGAATAAAAGGACAGAGTGGCAGAGGAGTGGAGAGTTCTGAAGAAAGTGTTAGGGAGTGATGGGCCATGAGATCTAAGTTGGATAAGGAGGAGAATGAAGGAAGAAGCTAGCTGATGGATTAGCAGAGATTGAAGGGGGTTCAATGCTTAGAGATTTTGAAGAGGCTCAAAAACCGTTTGGGGAGACGCTGACCAAGCTAGCAGGAGAGGAAACTGAGACCTATGCATAAAATGAATCATGATTCCAAGATTTAGGTGGTTCGGGGAGTAAGTGCCCAATGTGAAATAGAGAAGAAGGCCAACGGGAATGAGAAGATCAAGAGACTGAAAGACCAGAGTGTTGGATGGTCATCCATGGGGACCCTGCAGTCGCAAGATTCAGGGGCCAAAGTCATCTACAAATGAGGATGGCGGGAAGATGGCAGCACCAAGGAGGGGAAAAAAGCAGGATAGCTGGTAGCCCTTGGCAGGGGCTGTATGCCCAAGAGGAAAGAATCGAGGGTATGCTTATGCCTGAAATGCCACAATTCCTTTTTTGACTTCAGGCATCATCCCCGTTAAGTTGCAAAGGTTCCGAGGAGGAGTAATACACCAAGCCTTGCGAATCATTTACTCTTTGGAATAAATGAGTTTCTCAGTAGTTTACAGAGAATACTTTTTGGCCAGGAGAACTAAAAAGGCATATGGAGTGAGAGGAAATGGCTAAGTCTAGAAAATGTCATCACAGTCAATCCCAGGAACCAACATGGGGCAATTGGCTCAGCGCACCAGGAAAGTTGTAATCAGGCAGGTGGAGTTCCATTGGCTCACAACAGCCCTTGTGAGCAAGCAGGGAGCGCCATGAGACTTGGTTCAAGGCTTTCCAACTCCTTGGCTGGACTAGTTTGAATGACAGCCGAGCAGAAATCAGGACCCTGGACAACTCAGAGGGACCACAGTTTGCCCCTATAAAGACCATTTCTAGGCTGCTGGCTACTGATCCCAAAGCTGTAGACTGTCTAATTGGAAAGGGAGGGGTGTATAAACTTCGTTATTAAATTATAGGTCCCCTCTCATTAATGGGAAGCAGATCACACTCATATATTTTGGGATGCAGATCATATTGTGCTTGTATGTCCACTAATACATCCAAAACCAAACATTTATTAATCAATTTCTATATGCAGACTTTTTGATGAGGAATATACAAAGACAGGAATAAGACATGATCCCATTCTTCAAAGAGATCGTCATCTGGTCACAGGAGAGAAAGATAAGTTAAACAAATAATTAAAATGCTCCTTGAAAATTCCATAATAGTGAATTGAACGAAATAGCTGGGGAACATAGCAGAAGAAACTAACTTGAAATACATTTTTTTTTTTTTCTAAATCGGGATATGGAAAAACTAAAACATTGGTCACAAATGTCCTAAAATAGTCAGTGCCTTTTTGGGTGAGGAATAAGTGCCTTCTTATATGTGATTTCTTGAAATTGCTGAAAGTAAAGAAGGTTTCAGAAGGTACTGGCATCTGGACAAATGTCCTAATGTTGGTATGAAGGGGATGTGTTTTGCTGGGGTTTTGAGATGAAGAATATTCCAAATTAATAGCAGAAGTATTTTGAGTTTGAGTACCTATACAAAGAAAAGAATGCCCAAATCATATGAATGTGATTTCTTTCCTGCTTGGGAACTTGTCAAAGTGTCCTTGAGGCTGGTAGGGAAGGGATTCCAGCATTCTCTATCTTTGGGACATGGAACCAGAGACCTCAACGGGGCCCCTTTCATTTATCTACAACCATGACTTCAGCTTGATGTCACAGCACAAGGATGTGTGTCCACACCTGTAATAACTTAATGTAATTCACGTGCCTCCCCATAATATTGATAGTCTCCAAGTTATTTCTATGACACTATAACTCACTCATTCATATTTGAATTTTTCCCCAGTGGCATGGAAAGGGGTGGGTTTACAGCTCTGGAAAGATATTCTGCACGGCCTGCCACCTATCTTATTTCTGCCACATCTTTCCTACCATGACGACCATTGCTAGTGAGCAGCTAATTGTCACGGATCACACAGGGAAGGCTCAGCTGAGGATGGACAGTGCTGTGCAGCTTCTTCTCCAGGGGTAAAGAGCTGACATGTCAATGATAGTGCTTAAGATCCAGTCAGTCAAGATTCTTCTAAAAAAGGAAAGGTTAAAAAGAAAAAACCCCACAAATGTTACACATTAATTAACTTTACTCCACAGGAAGTGAATAAGTTTGAGGTTTTGATGGGGTGTTGAGAGAAGTAGAATGTGCCTTTGAATGAGAGCTGTCATTAATTGCTCCTTGACCTAAGGTTTTCGTCTTATCCTCCATGAATCCTTTTAACACTCTTTCAGCTCCTGCCTGTCCGTGAACCTCTGGCCCCCGTCCCTTCTGGCTTGGCTTTTGCTTGGGGTCTCTGCTTTCTCTTCTCTCTCCGAGTCCTCTGAAGAGACAATTGACTTCTTTTTTTCCTTTCCTTTTGTCATCAGAGGACAAAGAAAATGAAAACACCTGTGGTTCACAGTCTCCCTCTAATCAGGTTGTGTTTCCCTGATAATGGGTCACTGACACAGGACGGCTCTGCCCTCTGCCCCTTGCCCGGCTCCTTCCATCCACCTGCTCTGCCTTTTCTGATGAATGGACCCCTCAGACTCACTGAAGACTCAGCCTCTGAACCTGGAGCATGCACGATTGTACAGCCTTCTTCTGACAGCCCTTTTCTTAAAGAAGCCAAACTCCCTTGGCCTTTCCAAAATTTAAAATATATCTTAAATATGCCAGAGCATGTGTTAAACAGAGCTGCATAGTAGTTTTCATATATCCAAGTTACTAATTTTCTGGGGCCTGCCAACATTTCCATTTTAGGCTTGTGAGATTAAAAAGAATAATTTGGAAATATGTCAAAACTTTACATTTTCCATCCAGGCCCTGGCTGTGGATCATCTAGGGGTGGACACTGTCATTCCTTGGCCACTTGTCTTTTGTCCCATGGGTTACACCCTTTGTCCACTCAGTGGAGGGTAGAGGGTGTACAGGACATAGGCAGGGCAGTCTGTGTGATTTTAGTCAAGTGCTAGAATCTGAGAGAATTGAGTATGGGAAGAAGATGAAACCACGGACTAAAATCGGCTGTTCCTTATCATCCATGAAAAAAAGTGTGATGGCTGCTGAAGGGAACTGAGAGAGAGAAGTCAGGCTTTTTAGTGCCGAGCACCCCTGGAAAGGGAGAGGCACTCCACCCTATGCTTAGTCTCCCTTGAAAGCCTCATTCATCAATGCTTTCCCCACCACACAAACACTCACAACCCCTCACACACACAAGGCACACCCTCACCTCTTCTCACCCTATACTCACAACACAGATGCACACACAAACTCACACACTCACACCCTCTCACATACATAGAGCATTCTCACACCCACTCATAATCACACACTTTATACTGCACACTCATACATTATAAACACACACCCTTTCTCTCTCTCTCTCACACACACACACATGCATACACAGACACGTATAAACCTTCTGGAAGTGTAATCCAGAGGACAAGGTATCATCCTTGGTCTTTTTCTTTAAATTAATTAATTAAATTAATTTTGGCTGCGCTGGGTCTTCGTTGCTGCGCGCGGGCTTTCTCTCGTTGCGGCGAGCAGGGGGCTACTCTTTGCTACGGTGCGCAGGCTTCTCATCGCGGTGGCTTCTCTTGTTGTGGAGCACGGACTCTAGGCATGCGGGCTTCAGTAGTTATGGCACGTGGGCTCAGTAGTTGTGGCTTGCGGGCTCTAAGAGCACAGGCTCAGTAGTTGTGGCGCACGGGCTGAGTTGCTCCACGGCATGTGGGATCTTCCCGGACCAGGGCTCGAACCCGTGTCCCCTGCACTGGCAGGCAGATTCTCAACCACTGCGCCACCAGGGAAGCCCCGAGGTATCATTCTTGAGCAGAATGGAGTCGGGGGACTCTCGGCTGGGCATGCAAAGATCTGGTTAGATGAGGGAACTTGGCAGATGCTTCACCCCATCCAGGCCTCAGTTTCCCCACCTGGGAAATTAGGGATGTGGACCCTATGTTGCTGCACAGTCCCAGTGCAGGCAGGAAGAGAATCACTCTTCCTCAAGAGGTGTTCCCACCATTCCTGCAGTGAAGGCTTCTCAGAAACCAAAGAAGATGCTTAAATGATTAATGAGGGAAGAGAGATAAATCTTGCTGTCTTCCCATTTAACGATTTTGTAACCTGCTGATCTGGTGTGGCACCTTCAGACCTATTACTCAGGTTGGCTTTTTGTTGGTCTTTTCCAGGTGTCCAAATAATTCCCCTTGACATGGCCCCCACCCCTCCAGTTTTCACGCCCTGGGGCAGCTGGGGTTGGCGCTGGAGGCCAGGCTCACACTGAGGGCTGTTTGGGGACGGCAGCAAGCCTCCCGCTCTGGCTGCAAATACCAGAGAAGTGAGTCACCTTGGGGTGCTGACCTTAAAGGGAGAGATGATCAGTGATTGCTTCTCAGCAGCATCTCTAAAGGTCCAAGATGCACGCAGTCAACGCCCCTTTTCACATCACTTTGCCATAGGCAATGCACGTTCACACCTACCAATTAGTTCATTGGGTTCTTACAAGAGCTCTAAAAAGAAGAGAGTTCAAATATTCTTATTGCAATTTTTGATCAAAGGTTAAGTGACTTGCCTTACGGTCACAGCTAATTGGGGAGCAGAGGTGAGGATGCACATGGGTTCTTCTGAGTAGCAGACCAAGACCTTTCCTAGAGTTTTTTTTATCATCTCTTAAGAATACGATGTCTGGGACTCACCCCCACCCTGAGGCCATGGTGAAGGGGCTATGGTGTCAGGATGGGGGATGGGAATCTAGCTTATCATCTGAGTCTCCAGGGGATTCTGACACACCTCAGGTCTGGCTGGGGACCCCAGATGTATGTCATCCAGAGGCTGGGACAGGATTGCCATGGTAAGGAAGCTGGGAGGTATGTCTGGGGAGCCCATTGTGTTTGTAATGCTGACCCCTGGCTTGGAATTCTGTGTGACACTAGGCTCACTCCCTAATCACTGTCAATCTCACTTTCTGCACTTGATCATGAAGAAAATGAAGCCTGGGCTAGCTTTCCCCCTATGCACGCGCACACACACGTGCACGCGCACCCACACTCACACACACAGATGCCCAAGTATTAGCTAAGAAGGTACTGTTTGGGAAAGCCCTCGTAATGCTCACAGGGACAGGGTGGGCGGGTTGTGTTAGCTTTCATCGTGGGGACAAACAGCCCCAGTTTGTCAGGGGCTTACAACCATCAACCACTTTTTTCTCACTGACTTTGCACGAGGGGCTGCAGTTAGGGTAGCTCTGCTGGCCTCTGCTGGGGTGGACTGAGCCGACTCCATGTATGGAGTGAAGGGTTGCCGTTCTCTGTGACAAGAAGTTCTCAGGGTGCAGGATCTGAACAAAAAGGGCAGAGCCAGATCCCTGAAGTGTATTGAAAACTTTTGCTCAGATGTGGCCTGCATCCCATCTGCACTCTCATTTCATTAGCACGTCTCTTGGCTAAACCTAACATCATTGGTGTGGGAAATTATATACTCTGCCTGCAGGGACTCATGGTCTGGGTGGAGAGGGAGTGAATAATTGTCAACTCAGAATACAGTTTAGCAGGGCGGGGGGGTTATTATACTGCCCACAATTACAGAACTCAGGAGCCTCGACTCCGGCAGTTGAATCAAGCTCTCCACTGTCTGTTCGGGTGATTATCTTTTAGTCTGAGCGGCTTCCATCCCATCCTGGCACTTTTGTGGCTGCCTCTGTCTCAGTGTCTCTTGCAGACCCTTCCTCTCTTCCATTTTCTGCCCCAGCAGTGTTCAAGTCTCAAGGGAAAGGATCTGGCCTCCAGGGACCACACAATATAAATGCAAACAGGGAGAGGCAGCCATAAATCTAGTGGCCTTCTTGAGTGCCTGGCACACCCATTACTCAGTATGGCCTGAGCAAACGCACTCATGCTTCTCTCCTGCAAGAAGGACCCTGCAAGGTGAGAAAGCACAGAGAAAGGAAAAGGGACCAGCATTCAGTACCCAACAGAGGAACTAGTATCATTAAGGGAATTTGCAGGATTCCAGAAACTTAATACTTGTAAGTATTTCAGTGAGAGGGAAAAAAATGTCAGCATGAGTTCTCCTGTCCACTCGTTCAGGGACATGTTCCCCCAGGATGAGGAGGAGGCCCCATATCTGTGATGCCCGCCACATATGGTTACTGAAGGAGAACTGAGCTGGCCCATGACCAGAGCACAGTGAGAAATCATGGGTTGGAGGCTCAGTGCTCTGTAACTGGCCTCACCCATGGGTGGCCCTGGGATCCCTTCAGTGGACTCCATCATCACTGGGCATGTTGTCACTGAGCAAGCCCTTTACCCCATACCCAATATTACCATTTCACGAGCATATACTGAGTGCTTCCTGTGGACTTCCTGGGCCCATCCTTGAGGATATGGTGATGAACAAGCCCCAGCTCCTGACCTGAAGAGTTCACAGTATTATGCAGCACAAGGTAGATGCATGAATCAAACCTATACACCAGCAGAGGCCCCTTGGAAATGCATGAGCATCATCCAGGGTTGTGCAGACAAGAAGTTCACTTCTTTGACTGCCTTGTCTTCTTTTCAATAATGATAATAACAACTAGCATATCTGGAGCACTTTAGTCCCTTTATTTCGTTTTCTCCCTGTAAACAACACTTATGATGACATACAGGGCAGTGGGGCCACATGAGAGATAAACAGTCCTGGAATTCTAGTCCTGGCTCTGCCACTGTGTGAGCCCACATGAGTTATTTAACGTGGCTGAGCCTCATTTCATCAGTGGTACAACCAGGACAATAATGCCTTCTTTTCAGGAGTCTTGTAAGCATTATAGCCAAAATGTTCACATTGCCTTGCTCAGCCTCTGGACGATCTCTGGGTAGTATCTATTTTCAAAAGCTGTAGATTCGAAGTCTGATGACTTCTCATCAATGTCACGGTAGCATGCTTTGCTAGTTAGGCGAATACTAGCTGCTGCAACAAACCAACCTCTTGATTTCAGGCATTTCATGCAATAAAAGCGTATTTCCCACCTCATATTAAAATTTAACACAGGTGGTCATGATTGGCAAGAGGCTTTCCTCCGTGGGGGCTTCAGGGACACACACCACCTCCATCCTGTGGCCCTACCATCCCCTCCTGAGTCTTCACTGCTTACAGCAGAGGGGCAAAGAGAAGGAGGAATCAGCCCACTGCTTCCTCTCTGCCTTTCCCGGAGGTGAAACACATTACTTCTATGTATATTTCATTGGTTAAAAAGTCAATGGCCAGTCCTAACAGCATAGGAGGCTGGGAAATGCAGTTTCCTTGTGAGCCAAAGAAGGAGAAGGTCCAGACGTCCTGTGCCACACCCTGCTTCTCCCTCAGATCACTACGAACGTCCCGTGAGGATTCTTTGGCCTCCTCTAATAGGCTATCTCCACTCAGTAGACAGAGGGATCTTTTAAAAGTGTGAATGATGTTATGCTACGTTCCCGTGCAAAACCCTTCAAATCTGGACTCCTGACTTGGCCTATCTCTCTGGTCTCACGTCCTATTACTCCGCCTTTCACTGCACTCCACCCCACAGGTCTTCCTTCTGTTCCCAGACCTGCTGGAGTTACAATAACCTGGAGTCTTTGCACTGGCAGAGGCCTTGGCCTTGGCCTCCTCCCTTGGCCTGTGACAAAATTCCCACCTTCCCTTTCATTCAGTACTCTGCTAAAATACTGCCTCCCTGGAGAGGATTTGTTTGACCACCCAACTACCCCTCATTAAAAAAGAAATTTTATTAGGAAATTTTAAAAACAGAAAAAGTTATAGAAAACAATAGGGTGATACCACCATCCAGCTTTATCAAGGCTTAATGTGTGTGTATATATATATATATATATATGTTATTAATAATATAATAATAATATATAATATAGGAATTATATAACTCCTATATATATATTAATATATGAGTTTATTAAAATGAGGATCTCTGTGACTCAGTTTTGACCAAATACCAATAGGGTAAGTGCCAAGTAGCCTCATATTCTAAAGCAAGGTGATGGCATTAGCTGGTTGCCTACCTCCAGCTTCTAGAAAGGGGTGATGCTGGAGAGGTCAGAGGGGAGAATTCCTTTGGGAGTAGTGGCTGGAGTAGTGTGGCATGTCCCCTCCCCTGTCTGTGGAAGAATTAAGGGACTCCTTTTAACCTAAGAGATGGAGCATTAGAAGAACCGTTCAGAGAGCCTGTCCCGTGTCCCCTGGAGTGAGGAACCCAAGGAATGGAGAAGCCCGAAGAGAAAGAAGCCAGGAGCTGAGGACTGTGCAGTGGAGAGAGAGCTCCAGAGCCAGCTGCAGGCCAAGTGATGGATAAAGGTGAAGTTCTCCCAGTCAGAGGTGGGTCTGAGAAGAGAGTAGGTGTGGGCCCCCTCAAGAGGGCAACTGTGGAAGCTCATATTTCCTGGCAACAAGTTGGCTGGGATGGAGGCTTCCTACAGGATTGGGGGCCATAGCTTCCTCCTCTGCTGAAACCTAACTTTATTGGACAGTGGGGTGCTAGAAGCTGGCCTCCTCAGATAACTCCCTCCACAGCCAGCAACTTGGATGTCTTAGAACCTGGGGTTAGATTGTTTATTACTCACAGACAAGGCTGTTCTCAGGTGCACACCTTAAAATGTTGAGTAGCAGAGGGGCAGGCTCTCTCCACTAGAGCATGCCTCCTGTGTGTCCACAGCTGGTCCTCACATGTGTCTCCACAGATGTTGAGAGAATGGGGGACCTAGGTACTCACCGGCCCTTCTGCCCATGAGTGCTACGCCAGTGGCAGTGTTCAGCACATAGTATGCATTTCCTTTCCCCAGACCCCCACCACACACTCCACCTTGGGAGGTATACTTGGGAAGAGTCTACCCAACCCATTAACACTGGACTTGGTCAAATGACTAGCTTTGGCCAAGAGATTGTGGGCAGACATCTCAGTGTGCCACTTCTAAACAAAGGCTTTTAGAGGGATTACCAGTCTTTTTTTGCCTAAAGAACACTATATTCTGGTTATGGGGGTGCCCTTCAGCCTGGGTCTTAGAATGTAAAGACGCAGGACACAGACATAGCACATGACCACAGCCATTAACATACAACATGAGAAAGATATGAATAGTTGTTGTTTTAAGTGCCAACTAAAAAGTGTTGCTCTCCATCTGATTCTACTAGAACGAAGTTACCAGCCACTGCAGTCACTGGCCTTCAACACACCCTGAAAGGAGTGAAAGGAGCAGAGACCAGGAGTGAGGCACTCTGTGCTATGGGAAAACAAACGGGAGAACTGGCCTTCAGATAGATATTTTCAGGAGATTTTATGAGCCCAATTTCTTGCATCTTCTCATATTTAGAAGAGCACTAAAATCACTAATAGAGACATCTGCTCCTCAAGACTAGCAGCAACCTTCTGCCAAAATGTGTGCTTGATTGCGTATACTCCCTTCACCAAAATCATGTATCTACTGACCTCCCGCCTACCTATTTGGAGCACTTCCTCAGAGCTTTCTGAGAGGCTGTCTCCCAGGCTACAGTCCTCATTTGGCCCCAAATAAAACTTAACTCACAAATTTCACATTGTAAAGTTTCTTTCAGTCCACATAAGACTCTGAGATTTTAAGGTTCTGTGTTTCACAACTTCACTGTAGCAAAAGCTGACTGATATCAGTCTTCTCCAAGTGATACTTATCGATGTACACCTGTGCCTTGTGCTTGACCTTTGCTATAAAGGGTAAGGGCATAAGGAACTGGCATAAGGAAACTGATATGGACTGAATGTTTGTATCCCTCACAATTCATATGTTGAATCTCTAATTCCCAACATGAGGATATTTGGAGGTGAGGCCTTTTGGAAGTAATAGGTTTAGATGAGGTCATGAGGATGGGACCCCCATGATGGGATTAGCACCCTTTTAAGAAGAGGAATAGATTTCCCTCTCTCAAACTACCCCTGCCCCCACACCGACCCATGCACACACACTATGGTAAAACTATGTGAGTGCATAGAGAGACGGTAGCTGTTTTACAAGCTAGGAAACAAGCTCTCATTAGAAACCAAATATGCTGACACCTTCATCTTGGACTTCTCAGACTCCACACTGTGAGAAATAAACATCTGTTGTGCTTTTTAAGCCACCCAGTCTATGGTATTTTGCTATAGCAGCATGAGCAGATTAAGACAATAATTGGAATCAGAAGTGGGGTTCAGTTGTAACAAATTCCCTACAATGTGGAAGCAGCTTTGGAACTGAGTAATGGGTGGAAACTGGGAGAGCTTTGAGGTGCATGCTAGAAAACCCCAGTATTATCAGAAAGGGATTTTAAAAGTGATTCTGGTGAGATCTCAGAAAGAAAAGAGGAGAGCTGTAGAGAAAGCTTCCATCTTCTTAGAAAATACATAAGCAATCATGTACAGAATGTTCGTAAAAATAAGGACAATAAAGGCCGTTCCGATGAGGTCTCAAGCCTCATCAGAGACACGTTATTGAACATGAGAGAGAGAGACATGAAATGAGAGACATGTTATTGAACAATGGGGAAAAGATGATCATTATTATAAAGTGGCAAAAAAACTTGGCTGAATTCTGTTTGTTTTCTAGGGTTTTGTGGAAGGTAGAACTTGTGAGCAATGAAATTGGATATTAAACTGAGATTTCTAAGCAAAGTGTTGAAGGAGAGACTTGGCTCCTCCTGACTGCTCATAGTAAAATGCAAGAAGAGAGAAATGAATCGAAGAAGGAATTGTTAAACAAAAGGAACCAGAACTAAAATATTCGGAAAATTCTTAGCCTATCCATATTGAAAACAAAACAAAATGAAACAAAACACCCCAAGAAATCCTGTTTGGAAGAGAACCCTAAGCGTGTGCCTAGCCAATAAGGAGATTAGTGTGGGTGTGAACTAATGACCTAATCAGCACTTTCAGCAGAAGCCATGAATAGACATGAAAATGAACCTCTATCAATATTGCAAGCTGGGACAAAAGAACCAGGGACAGTAGGACAGAATGAAGGAAGGCTGCAAACATGTGCTGTTTCTCAAGAAAAGGGAAGAAAGACACCCAAGGTGATTTGAGAGATCATTAGAGCCGCCACTCCTACCACAGTCCTGGGGAGTAGGGCTAGTTCTCCCTTGGTTTGAAAGTGTTGGGCCACCCTCTCCAATTTGGAGGGCCAGTACTTCAGGGGCAGAGCCACCCCAGAGAGCCATATGTGCAGCAGCCCATGGAGCTGAAGGGGCAGGACCACCTTGCTGACCTGTGGCAGTGATCCTGTCACTCCTGTGAGCCTGGAGGGCAGAGCATCAGACCAAAGAGGATTATCCTTGAGCCTTGAGATCTTGTGGAACCCATTTGCCTTGCTAAATTTAGTACTTGCCTGGGACACATTATCCCCTTTCTCCTTCTGATTTTTTCCCTTTTGGAACGAGAGTGTCTATCCTATGCTGGTCTCACCATTGTAATTTGGAAACACATAACTGGCCTGGTGCTGTTAGTTCACAGCTGGAGAAGAATTTTGCCTCAGGATGAATTGTACCTCACGTCTCACCCAGATCTGACTTAGGTGATATTTAGGTGGGACTTTGGACTTTAGACTATGGAGTTGATGCTGGAATAAGTTAAGAGTTTGGGGGCTGTTGGGATGCAAGAAATGTATTTTGCATGCAAGAAGGACATGCATATGGGAAGACCAGGAGCAGAAGGTTATGGATTGAATGTTTATGTCTCTCCCAAATTCATATGAAGCCTTACCCTCAATGTCATGATATTAAGGGGTGAGCGCTTGGTGGGTGATAAGGTTTAGATGAGACCTTGGGTGTGGGGTCTTCATGATGGGATCAATGCTTTTATAAGAAGAAACCAAAGAGCTATCTCTCTCTGTCTTCACCATATATGGACATAGTAAGAAGACAGTGATCTGCAAGCCAGGAAGAAGTACCCCATCAGAAACTGAATCGACTGGATTCCCCAGGCTGTGGGAATTCCAAGCCTCCAGAAATGTGTTGTTTAAGCTACCCAGTCTATGGTACTTCATTATAGCAGCCTAAAAAGACTAAGACATAACCTAAGGGCCAATGAGGAAACACGTTTTAGTTATAGATTTTCCATAAATACACTTTATCAGATAGAAGAATTTCCCTTCATCTATCTTTGGAAGTTCCCTTCTTCTATCTTCTATCTTTGGAGTGCACCGAGACTGTTTATCATGAATAGGAAAATGAATAAACAAACTGTGGTATAATCACAAAATATAATACTTCTCAGCAATGAAAATATGTTACTAAGACATACAAAACCATGAATGAATCTCAAAAACATACTGAGGAAAAGAAGACAGACACAAAAGATTACCTACTGTATGATCTTATATTTCAGTAGTTTAAGAATAGCCAAAGCTAATCTATGGTAATAGAAATTGAACAGTGATTGCCTCTGGGTGTGGGGATTGACTGGAAAGGGGCATGAAGAAAATTTCTGGAGTAATAGAAATGTTCTCTATTTTGTTCTGGATGTTGGCTGTATGGATATATACATGTGTCAAATTTTATTGATAAACTCTGATTTGTATGTATGTTTGCAATTGTATTATGACGTGCTCAGGTTTGGTTTTCTTGGTAGTACTTGTAATTCATAGTAATTCCTGCATCTGAAACTTGATGTTTTTTGCCACATTTGAAAACTCTCAGTCATTACGGCCTCAAGTACTTGATTCTGTCCAATTTTCTCTCTTTTCTTCTGAAACCACAATTACACACTGGTTAGCGTAGAGGAGGCCAAAGGGGAGACTCCCTCAGGCAAAACTGTCTTGGTGCCTTTTCAGCCCAATTTCTCCAGTGTCTTTGAGGAGCCCACAGACCCTCTTTCCCAGAGCTGAAGAGTCTTGTTTCCAGCTCAACCCCTCAAAATTTGTTTCAAGTGTAAAGAATTGAAATATGATGATCCACTCTCCTCTCTGCCCCATGGAGAAGCTGCATTCTACATTATAATAAGAAGTCCTTATGCCTCAAAGGCATCATGACCCTAAGAGGTGTAGGTGCACTGGCAGATGTTTAGACACCCTGACCCATGAAAGGGAGCCATAAAAGAGGGAAGCTTACAGACCTGTCCTCTTGGGCAGCCAGCTCCTCTTCCTCCTTTGAAATCTAGTCTCACTTGGGCCCATAAAAACTGTATTTGTACAAAATTTTATAACTTAAAAATTAGTTTCCTGTATATAGTCCAAATAAGCCAATGTTTAAACAGCATAAGCGTAAATATTACTATTTTACAGATGTGGAAGGTGTGTGCTTCCCATGTGTTGTATGCCTTGGAAACATTATTTCATTGACTTATCACAAGACCTGCGGGAAGTGAAGCTTCTGCAGCCTGCTCACTTGGGTCTCTCTTGGGTCTAACACAAAATTCATGACATTTCATCATACCATAGTTCCTTAGAGTCATTGGGTTGGTAAATGATTCTAACTAACACATAGAGTAAGGTTTTCCTAACCCAAATACTCTTTCCTTCCATTTCCCCCTTATTTTCCTCCAGTTTTATATTTACTAAAATATTATTAAAATTATTAATCGTATATTTATTATTGTATTCAAATAGCAGTATAAGTATAAAGAAAAGAAAAAAAAGAGGAAGAAAGGAAAAGAAAAGAAATTTATATATAACTGACCCTAAATCAACTATTTTAACTTTCCTAAGCGTCCTTTTGGTCTTTATCCACATTTCTTCATATTTTATGTGGCTTTGATCACACCCTAAGTCATACCCCTGGATTCTGCTCTCTTCTCCTGGTGTCATATTATGGGCGTTTTCCCATGTTGTTGTGTGGTCCTCGATGTAACCATGCTCGATATAATCAAGGCTGTAGATTATCCTGGTAGGAACCCTAAGCTTTCCCTGCTCCTCGTTCTCCCCAGGCCACTTCCCATTAGCTGCTCCATAGCTGAACCTCAGACCATAAGATGAAGGCTCCATGTCCCTCTGTGTGTTTAGAAGGGAGTGCGATGCTGAGGAGTCCCTTTTTAAAAAAATTCAAACTTAAGCATAGAATAAGAAATAATACGCATGCTGATAAATCAGTGATTTTTAAGGGCTGCTCATCGACAGGTGAGTCTATGTAGATCTCAACTTAAAACTGCTACATTGAAGTCCAGGAGGAAATGGAAGGTAACGATTCTAATGCCTTTATTTGCCCAGACAATCAGCAGGAATGGCAATTTCATTTAAGAGAAAATTTCAGCAGGAATCAATTTTTCTAAATCAAATTCAAGGGTCACTGATTGTTAATGCGACCATGGGTACACTAATGATGCTATTTATAGTTTGGCTAATATGTATGCATAATAAGAGAAAATTATTTACAGAGATGATGAATTTAATATTGGGACTGAAGCAGATTTACAGCCTGGAAAATGTAATTGCTTTTTGATATCAATTAAAGGACTGTTTCCAAAATCAATAAGAATTTTAAAGAATAGCGTGAGCCTGAATGAATGATAAATAACTTGGAAGCAATTTTAAAATCTTACAGTGAACAATTCTCTTGAGCCCCATGAAGGGCTTTATGGACCTTTGAGGAATAAGGTAAGATTTTTTTAAACTTCCATTGATTCAAAATGAAAGCAAAGCTTGCACACATGACTGAACTGCCACTTATGTGGCTACATAAAGCCATGTTGGACATGGAGCTCTGGGAGTGATGAATCAGAGGGAATGAGAGAGCCTGGGAGTTGGTGCCTTATGGGCTGGAGCCAAAGAAACACCTGCCAAACCTGGGGGATGGGATCAAGCCCTGCACTTTGCTGCGGAGCCCCTCAGCTCCAGAGCTGAGCATTGCAAGAGGGGAGTCCAAGAGATATCAAAGGATCAAAACCATCCAATTTAGTTGTTCCACAGACATCTATTGTGCAACTACTGATGCACACATTGTAGAAGCACCTTCATAGGCTCTTCAGGGACAGGGATAAATGAAAAAAGGTTTTTGTCTTCGAGGGGTTCATGGACTAGAGAAGGCACATGTGCAAACAGCAACAGGACAGGATGACATAATGTTTGTTCCCATTGATGGAGGACTTACTCTGTGATGAGCAATGCACAAAGCACTTGGCATGCGCTGTCTTATTCAGTCCTCACAAGAAGACCCCATTTTATAGATTAAAAAAACAAAGACAACAAAGTTATATGACCCACCCAAGGTCACCTAGCTAGCAAGTGCAAAAGCTGGAAATCAAGCTCAAGAATTCTGCTTTTGTTAAAGGTGCTAATACTGGTTCCAGTGCTATTTGAGTCCTGGACCTTTGCTGTGTGGTGCCAAAGTCATGACCACAACACCAAGGAGTACCCCATAAAGGTGAATGCCCGGTGCTGCAGGGCTGCCGAGGAGGAAGACACTCACTTTGGCTTAGGAAGGTGAGGAGATGCTCAGCCAGCTGGATTTCCCAGAGGAAATGACATTTGACTATTCAAGGATAAATTGACATAGGCTTGACAAAGAACAAAGGGAAGGATAGTTGACAAGGACAGAATTATAACTTAGGCAAAGAGGCAAACACGGGCCATGAGGTAGTCCTGCTACTTGCAGAAAAACTTCCTCAGGTCATCTCAAACAACAGGTGCCATCCCTGCTTTTAGTGATTCCCCATGACGTTTGCCTGTGACACAGTCCATTGCTAGTGATCACTGTCTATGCATCTGAAGAGTGCCTGATCCTCGGGGAGGGTTCAAGATGGCAGTGTAGGAAGATCCTGAACTCATCTCCTCCCACTGACACAACAAATCTACAACTACATATGAAATAGTTTCCTTGGAAAGGGACCTGCAAACTGGCTGAACAACGTCTCCACAACAAACTGTAAAAAGAAAGCAAGGAAAAGTGTAGGAGGGGAAGAGATACAGTCTTGCCAAGGGAAAAACCACACCCCAGCTGCAGTGATCCACAATCAGGAGGGATCACAAAGGTATGGATCATTTTTTCCCTGAGGTACGAGGGATTCTAGCTCCACATCAGGTGCCCCAACTCCCAGATCCTTCACAGGACAAGGTAGTTCCCAAAACACATGGCTTTGAAAACCAATAGGGAATACATCCAGCAACTGCAGGGAATAGAAAACCTGCTCTTAAAGGGCTCACACATAGACTCACTCAACCTGAAAACCACTGCAAAAACTCCATACTGAAAATCACATGGACCATAGGTGAAGGGGACCCACTTACTAATCTGGAAGTACATGCTAAAGAGAAAGGAACTAGTTAGGATGCTCCCTGGAGATTGAGACACTGGGGGAGGCCAATTTTGCAATCTCAGACTACTTGCTAATGCCAATGCTGGCAAGTGTCACTTTGGAATTCTCCCTCTAACTTGTTAATGCCAGTGGGCATGCCCTGCTAAGAGCCCACGCACCCCTGTGCCTCAGCTGGGCTTCATAGCTGGCTGGAATGATAGACCCACCCACCAGGGCAGTGCAATAGTTTTGGGTGGGCCTCAGAGCCAGTCTGGGGCCAGCCCTGCCCACCAGTGCCTCTCAGCAGCCACAATCAGGCCTTGCAGCCAATCTGGGTCCAGCCCCATCCACCATCATGCTGCAGCAGCAACCTCATCCCCACCACAATAAGAGGACACATGTAGCCCACATAGGGGACACCCATTGAACACCTGGCTCCGGTGGTTCCATACAAATTTTAGAATTACTTGTTCTAGTTCTGTGAAATATACTGCTGGTATTTTGATTGGAATTGCATTGAATCTGTAGATTGTTTTGGGTAGTATGCACATTTTAATAATATTAATTCTTCTAATCCATGAACATGGAATATCTTTTCATTTTTCATTTATATGCATATTCTTTGATTTCTTTCATCATTGTCTTATAGTTTTTGGTGTACATGTCTTTCACCCCCTTTGCTAAATCTCTTCCTAGGTATTTTATTGTTTTAGATGCAATTGTAATTGGGATTGTTTTCTTAATTTCTCTTTCTAGTTTATTATTAGTTTATACAAATGCCACAAATACGTATATTGTATCCAGTGACTTTACTGATTCATCTATTAGTTCTAACAGTTTTTGGTGGAGTCTTTAAGGTTTTTTATATATATATATATATATATATATATATATATATATATATATATATATAGTATCATGTCATCTGTAAACAGTGACAAATTTACTTCTTTTTCAATTTAGATGGCTTTTATTTCTTTTTCCAATTACTTAGCCTAATTGTTGTGGCTAGGACTTCCAATGCTATGCTGAATAAAAGTGGTGAGAATGGGCATCCTTGTCTTGTTCCTGATCTTTGAGGAAAAGCTTTCAGGTTTTCACTGTTGAGTATGATGTTAACTGTGGGTTTGTCATATATGGTTTTTATTATGTTGCTGTACATTCTTTCTATACCCACTTTCTTGAGAGTTTTTATCATAAATAGATGTTTAATTTTGTTAAATGCTTTTCTCTGCATCTATTGATTTGATAATATGATTTTTATTCTTCATTTTGTTAATGTGATACAGCCGGTTGATTGATATGTGGACGTTGAACCATCTTTGCATCCCTGGAATAAATACCACTTGATTGTGCTATATGATCCTTTTAATGTATTGTTGGATTTGGTTAGCTAATATTTTGTTGAGAAGTTATGCACCTATGTCCATCAAGGTTATTGGCCTGTAATTTTCTCTCCCTCCTCCCTTCACGCAATGTCATTTTCTGGTTTTGGTATCAGGGTAATTATGGCTTTGTAAAGTGTGTTTGGAACTTTTCCATCCTCTTCAATTTTTTTGAAAAAGATAGGTATTAAATTTTCTTTGAATTTTTTATAGAATTTTCCAGTGAAGCTCCTTGGTCCTGGGTTTTTGTTGTTCATTTAGGCATTATCTACAATAGCCAACATATGGAAACAACCTAAGTGTCCGTCAATGAATGAATAGATAAGGAAGATATGGTATATATACACAAAGGGATACTACTCAGCCACAAAAAATAAGAATAAAGTTTTGCTATTTGCAACAACATCGATGGACCTTGAAGGTATCAGGCTAAGTGAAGAAAGTCAGATGGAGAAAGACAAATGCCTTATGATTTCCCTCATATGTGGAATCTAAGAAACAAAACAATGAACAACAACAACAACAAAAACAAACTCATAGGTACAAAGGTCAGATTAGTGGTTGGCAGGAGGGAAGATGGTTGAGGAGTGAGCAAAATCAGTGAGGGGAATAACTGTATGGTGATCGATGATAACTCGAATTGTGGTGGTGATCACTTGGTAGTGTTTACAGATTTGAATTATAATGCTGTGTACCTGAAAATAATATTTTCAAAAAAGAGTACCTGATTCTCAACTGGACACTAGGTCAGAAATCTGAAAGAAGGGTAGAGTTCTGTCACTTCCTCTCTGTGTAACAATGGGCAAGTTTCTCAACCTTGCTCAATCTCAATTCTTATTTGTAAAATGAGTATGTAATAACTACTTCTAATGTTTGTTGTGAGATTTAATAGGCTATACTGAATCTAAAGTGTCTGGTATGGGGGCTTGCACAAAATTAGGCTAAATAGTTCTAAGTGTCTATATCTATATTAATATCTGTGTCCATATGTATATTTATATTTATCTTTTGATACCTGTCTTCAAAGAACATATGCATCCTGGTTGCTATGACAAAAACAAGTACAGACATACCTCACTTTTTTGATATTGCATCTTTTACATTTGAAAGGTTTGTGGCAACCCTTTATGGAGCAAGACTATCAGTGTTATTTTTCCAGCAACATTTGCTCACTTTGTGTTTCTGTGTCACATTTTGGTAATCCTTGCAATATTTCAAAATTTTCATTATTATTATATTTTCTATGATGATCTGTGATCAGTGGTCTTGGATGTTACTATTGTAATTATTTTAGGTCAACACAAACCATGCCCATATAAGATGGCAAACTTAATCCGTAAATACTGTGTGTGTTCTGACTGCTCCTCTCCCTCTTCTCAGGGCTCCCTATTCCTTGAGACACAACAATATTGAAATTAGCCCAGTTAGTAATCCTACAATGGCCTATAAGTGTTCAAATGAAAGGAAGGGTCACACATCTCTCACTTTAAATTAAAAGCTAGAAATGATTAAGTTTAGTGAGGAAGGCATGTTGAAAGCCAAGACAGACTGAAAGCTAGGCCTCTTGCACCAGTTAGCTAAGTTGTGAATGCAAAGGAAATGTTCCTGAAGAAAATTAAAAGTGCTACTCCAGTGGACTCACAAATGATAACAAAGTGAAACAGGCTTATTGCTACTATGGAGAAAGTTTTAGTGGTCTAGATAGGAGATTATCTAGAATGCCACAGCATTCCCTGAGCCAAAGCCTAATACAAAGCAAGGCCCTAACTCTCTTCAATTCTATGAATGATGAGAGAGGTGGGGAAGCTGCAAAAGAAAAGTTTGAAGCTAGTAGAGGTTGAAAGAAGCTGTTTTCATAACATAAAAATGCAAGGTGAAGCAGCAAGTGCTGATGTAGAAGCTGCAGCAAGTTATCTAGAAGATCTAGCTAAGATGATTAATGAAGGTGGCTACACTAAATAAGATTTTCCATGGTAGATGAAACAGCCTTCTATTGGAAGAAGATGTTATCTAAGACTTTCATAGCTAGAGAGGAGAAGTCGATGCCTGCCTTCAAAACTTCAAAGGATAGGCTCTCTTATTAGGGACTAATGCAGCTAGTGACTTTAAGTTAAAGCCAATGCTTATTTACCATTCCAAACAACCTAGGGTTCTTAAGAATTATGTTACATCTACTCTGCCTGTGCTCTAGAAATGGAATAACAAAGCCTAGATGACGGCAGGTCTGTTTACAACATGGTTTGCTGAATATTTTAAGCCCACTGTTGAGAACTACTGCTCAGGAAAAAAACAAAACAAAACAAAACAAAAGATTCCTTTCAAAATATTACCGCTTGTTGACAATGCATCTGGTCACCCAAGACCTCTGATGGAGACTGACAGCAAGATTCATGTTGTTTTCATGTCTGTTAACACAACATTCTTTCTGCAGATCAGGATCAAGTACTAATTTGGACTTTCAAATCTTATTATTACATAAATACATTCCATAAGGCTAAAGTGATTCCTCTGATTGATCTGGGAAAAGTCAATTAAGAACCTTCTGGAAAGGATTCCTCATTCTAGATGCCATTAAGAACATTGGTGATTTATGGGAAGAGGCGAAAATATCAACATTAACAGGAATTTGGAAGAAGTTGATTCCAACTCTTGTGGATGACTTTACGGGGTTCAAGACTTCAGTGGAGGAAGTAACAGCAGATGTGGTGAAAATAGCAAGAGAACTATAATTAGAAGTGGAGTCTGAAGATGTGACTGAATTGCTGCAAATCTCATGATAAAATTTGAACAGATGAGGAGTTGCTTCTTATGGATGAGCAAAGAGAGTGGTTTCTTGAGATGGAATCTACTTCTGGTGAAGATGCTGTGAAGGTTGTTGAAATGACAACAAAAGATTTAGAATACTAAACTTAGGATAAAGGAGGAGCTGGGTTTGAGAGGATTGACTCCAATTTGGAAGAAGTTGTACTGTGGGTAAAATGCTATCAAACAGCAATGCATGTTACAGAGAAATCTTTCAAGAGATGAAGTGTCAGTCAATGTGGCAAACTTCATTATTGCCTTATTTTAAGAAATTGCCACAGCCATCCCAGCCTTCAGGAACCACCTCCCTGATCAGTTAGCAGCTATCAACATCGAAGAAAGACCCTCCACCAGCAAAAGATTACAACTCATTGAAGAGTCAGGTGATGTTGGCATATTTTTTAGCAATAAAGCATTTTTAAATTAAGGTGTGTACATGGTTTTTTTGTTAAGACATAATGCTGTTGTACACATAATAAACTACAGTATAGTGTAAACATAACTTTTATATGCACTGGGAAACTGAAAAATTCATGTGACTTGCTTTATTGCATTATTCACTTTATTGCAGTGGTCTGGAACCAAACCTGTGATATGTTCAAGGTATGCCTATACCTCGTACCATGTTATCAGCTGAGGTAGAGAACCATAAGCTCATACAGACTTGGAACTGGGGGACCCCTAAGAGATTATCTGGTTTAGGATTCTGAATGGTGTTTGATCCTCAGTTAAGCATGCTTCTCCGCACATCACATTTTAGTGTGTGGCATCAAACCCAGTTCCAATGAAAAATTTTAAACAACAAGAAGGAGATGGACATATATCCTGATCAGGACATCCCATTGAGCACAGAACAGTGCTTGAATTCAAGCATGTCAAGGTTTGAATCATGGCTCCGTTACCAACTACCTTTGAGAGTTTGTACAGAATATACTTGGTTGTGCCTTTGTTTCTTCAACTTTAAAGTGGAAATAATAATTACACCTATCTCATCAGATTTTGCAGAGGATTAAATGGGCGAGTGCATGTACATCTCCTAGGGCAACACTTGATCCATTGTAAGTGTCCAAAAATATCCATTAATATTAATACCAAAACATTGCTAAGTTGCAACAGGCAGCTTACATCTTCCAATGAGTCATCAACACAATCATCATGACCGTACCAGCACAGCCAAAAAGCGTGTGGACAATGGTCTGGAATTTTCAGAAAGAGGGTTTGATCTATATTCTGTTTCCCTCACGGGTTTGCAGAACAGGGCTCCAATGATCCACAGCAAATTTAGATAAATTCTATTGGTTCAGAAATTGATCTTATGTGAGTGTTGGCTTGTCTTCCATTACAGTGCTGCCAGGAAGAAGTCAGCATCATCTTGGAATGGAGGAGGTACAGAAGGATCAATCTCAAAATAGCTGTAACGAAAACCCAAGAAACAAGCTATGCTGGAGAGAGCCTCACTCATCTGACAGAGCTGATACAGCAAAATGACTGGATTCTGGAGTCACCATGGGCAAGACATCTTGCTTTGTTCTGCGTCAGATACCTCGTTTGTGAAATGGGAATAATTATAATAACTAATACATGGGTTTGTTGTAAAGATAAAATACATGTACATAGCACTTAGAAGCTAATAAATGCTGAAATACTCATCAGATGTTATTGATAATACATGGATCAAGTGCAGTAAGCCAAAAAGTAGCTCCACAGAGGCAGGGGTGGGAGAGAAGAAGATGGGGATTCTCACTTCTTCATCTCTAATTTCTCTCACCTTTGAGTAACATCCCTTTTTGTCAGTTCAGTCCTTGCAGAAAGCATTTAAGGAGGGCCAGCTGTGTGCCAAGCAGTGTGCAAGATTCTGTAGAAGACCCACAATAAGAGCAAGGTGTATGAGGCATCATTTCTACCTCCAGGGAGCTCTCCATCTGAAAGAAGACACTTTATGCAGTGTGTTCTTATCTGTTATAGACACTTGGTATTGCACTAGCTCAGGCAAGGAGAGAGCAGGGGCAGGATATACCCTCTGCTCTAAGCAACAATCCAGGATGACGTGAGGTCATTTCAGGTAAGAGGACATAAGAAGCAAAGTCAGAGGGGCTTGGCCTGGTATGATAAGTTGGGGTGTGTGTTTGTATATGAGGAAACCAGTCTGGCTAGAAATGAAGGTTTCAACTTAAGGGGCTGCTGTAGTAACATTCTGGGTTGGGCAGAGATTCAGCTGGTGCCTGCAGTGAGACCATACTGGTCATTAGAGTACTGAAATCTGCCCACATACTGTCATCAACCTGGGACAACACAGAAAGTTTCCCAAACCCAGAACTAAAGATTAATGTCCAGCACTACAGGGGCCCTCCAGAGCCAGCCTGCTCTAGCACTATGGCCAGTGACCAATTTTGATTGGTCAGGGGAAGATCACCCCAATTATCAGAATACAGAGGATCTCCAGGGCCTGGCTGGGGAGACTGCTTTATTCTGGAAACCACAGAGACTCACTGGCAGTCTGCTGTCCTTAAAAATTCCCTTTGTCTTGCAAAGACACAGCAGGACAAAGATTCCTGCTGCAGAGGAATGTGTCTCATCCAGACTCAGCAATAGGCATTTGTTCTTTCCTACAGGCTTCCTATTTGGGCCTGATAGCCATGACATTGATTGCCCACACTGAGGTCCCCACACTAGCACAGGACAACAGAGAGGCTCAGCTGTCTTCTCCCTGATCCTGATTTCTCTACTGTGGTGGTTCAGCAGTCACCTCTCCCATCTTTTAGGAAGGATATTAGTTGTCACTTTGGATCTGCCTCTGCCTTTTGCTTTCCCTGTACAAATAGTTGGTTTGTCCTGCTAATTCTTTTCAACAATTTCTGTTGTGTTGTTTATTTTTTTGTCTCCCCAACCTCAGGGCTGCATGTCTCCCTGACTGGTGCCCTACAAAACTCTTGATCAGTTAGCATCTTCCCTGTGACTGAAAGCCCTCTTAGCATCTGTCACTTTGATCTTGTCTTCTAACCTCCCTCTGTGGGCAGAGAGGGAGTGTGTGTGTGTGTGTGTGTGTGTGTGTTGCAGGATAGTGGGTTCATAGGGAGGGAGTGCAGATGCTGTTTTGTCCTAAGCTGACACATCTGTTGATGAGGAAGATGGCTCCAAGGAAGTGCCAATGCACCAAGAATAGCTTGAGCCAATTGGAAAAGCTTCCTTGAGGACAAATTGGAAATTGATTCCTGATATTTTTAAATTGAAAGAGGGAAGTGCTCCTTGTTTTCTTTAAATAAGTCTGGGTAATTTTATCAAGGAGGTTGATTGTATTGGAAATTTTGATTAATTCAGAAACATAATTTTTTCAATTCAAAAATATACAAAATTACATTGGTTAAAACAATCATTTTCCTATCTTGCATTTAAACAGATTATAGGATTCTTTGTTGTCTTCTCTGAAGATGGTTATTGAGCAAAATCTGGATCTCCCAGCTGCTTGATTTTCTTCTTTTTCAGACTCAAGGCACACAAATGGTGCTGTTTTGTTTCTCTCCAGCATTTCAGGGCCAAGGAGTTTGAAGAAACCCAAGGTAGAGCTTTCTGACAAATCCTTTGAAGATCCACTGAAATGATGATCAGAAACCATCTTCCAGATAAACAGAGGATCCAGGAAGAAGATGAGGATGCATCACAAGTTTGTCATTTTATTTATCAAGGCTAAAGTTTTCTGACTGTATCATTTTCTCCTCATTGGCCTCTGACACCTCCCCAACCCAGTTCCCATCAGCTGAATTCTGTTTGAGCCTCTTACAAGCATTTTCAGCTACTCTTCCTATATTGGCTCTCATTTTTTCCTATATGTTAATCACATTACCCCAACCCACTTACAAACTCCTTGAGGTCTTAGAATCTCTATCCCATCTAGTTACCCAAGAAGTGGTCCACAGGCCCTTCCATGACCATTTGTTCATTGGCATTTACACTAATAGGAAATGGTCCTTGCTGAAGGGACTCAATCCAAGGAGATTTGTTCTATATGTTGAACCACCATGGCCATCAAATGAGAGGACTCTCTGCTTTGCTGCAATTATATTGTTACTGTCTTTGTATAAATGGATGACTGAGGGTGCGACTCCACACGTCTATCACCTTGGAAAACCAGAATTGATGATCTGGATAAGGTGCCAAGGAAACACAACTGGATGCCCCAGGGGAGAGACTGCCCAGGGTAGAGGAAGGGAGGTAGGATAGCATCCCAGTTAAGCACTCAAGCACTAAGGTCAGGCTGCCGGCCTTTGAATCCTGATTCTGCCATGGATTTTCTGTGTGAAATTGGCAATGTTTTTATACATACTTTCACTTCATAGTAAGCAATCAAAAAATGGTTCTTGGGGCTTCCCTGGTGGCGCAGTGGTTGAGAATCTGCCTGCCAGTGCAGGGGACACGGGTTCAAACCCTGGTCTGGGAAGATCCCACATGCCGCAGAGCAACTAGGCCCGTGAGCTGCAACTACTGAGCCTGCGCATCTGGAGCTTGTGCTCCACAACAAGAGAGGCCGTGACAGTCAGAGACCCACGCACCGCAATGAAGAATGGACCCCGCTCGCCGCAAGTAGAGAAAGCCCTTGCTTTCTCCATGGAAACGAAGACCCAACACAGGCAAAAATAAATAAATAAATAATAAATAAATAAATAAATAGATAGATAGATAGATAAATAAAGGTGCTAAGAACAGAGAACCCAAAAGATAGGAATTATTGCTGGATGGTAACTGGGACCCAATCTGCTAGTATGCAGAAACTGGTTTTCCTCTTACTCTCATGAAACCAATTCAGATCTCTTTGAAAGAGCCTCACAAAGGGCTGTTTCAATGTGTTGATGTATCTTAGAGATTACCATGTCCATGGGTTTTATAAGAATCCCTCTTTTTAGAGGTGTGGTGGTGCTGTAGACTGGGAGTGGGGAGACAGACCTGCCTCTGGATCCCTGGGTACCCTTTCCTGGTAGCTGCAGTGCTCTGAGAGCCAGTTGCCTTCACCTGTTAAATCATCACCACAGGGCTTCCCTGGTGGCGCAGTGGTTGAGAATCCGCCTGCCGATGCAGGAGACACGGGTTCGTGCCCTGGTCCGGGAAGATCCCACATGCCGCGGAGCAACTAAGCCCGTGAGCCATGGCCGCTAGGCCTGCGCGTCCGGAGCCTGTGCTTCGCAACGGGAGAGGCCACAACAGTGAGAGGCCCACATACCGCAAAAAAAAAAAAAAAAAAAAAAAAAAAATCATCACCACAATTAAAACAACAAACTTTACATAATTCCCCCCAAATATTTTCCCCTTCCTCGTAATCTATTTCTCCCTCTACTCTCATTCCCCAGGCAACCACAAATCTGTTTCACATCACTATATGTAGATTATTTTGCATTTTCTAGGATTTTATATAAATGAAATCATACATTATACTCTTTTAATCTGGCTTCTTTCATTCAGAATAATTGTTTTGAGATTCATCTCTGCTGTTGTGTATATCAACAAGTTATTAGTTTTTATTGCTGAATAGTATTTCATTGTGTGGATGTACCACATTTGTTTAACCTCTTATCTGTGGATAAACATTTAGGTTATTTCCATTTTTTTTGGTTATTTCAAATAAAGCTGCTATGAACATTTGTATATAAGTATATGTATGTTTTCGTTGCTCTTGGGTAAATACCTAGGGGTAGAATGGCTGGGTCATACAGTAGGTGTACCTTTAACTTTTTAAGAAACTGACAAACTATTTTATTCCCATTCACAATACATGAGAGTTTCATTTCCTCCACATCCTGTCCAACACTGGCATGGTCAGTCTTTCAATTTTAGCCCTTCTAACGGGTATCTAGTGGTATTTAATTGTGGTTTAATTTGCATTTTCCAGGTGACTATTGATGTTGAGAATCTTTTCATGTGAATATTGGCCATTTGGATGACTTCTTCGTTGAAGTGACTGTTCGCACTTTTGCCCTTTTTCTTATTAGCTTATAAGAGTTCTTTATCTAATCTGGATTCAAGTTCTTTGTTATGTGTGTTGTGAGCATTTTCTCCCAGTATGTGGCTTGCCTTTTTGTTTTCTTAATGATTTCTTTCAAAGAGCAGAAAGCTTTCATTCTGATGTAGTCCGATTTGTCATTTTTTCTTTTATGGGTCATGATTTTTGTCCTCTAACAATCATTTGCATATCCCAAGATCACAAAGATATACTTTATTTCCTTCTAGAAATTTTGTATTTTTGAGCTTTACACTTGGGTCTATGATCCATCTTGAATTAATTATTTTGTATGGTGTGAGGGAAAGATCAATGCTTATTACTTTTTACCACGTAGCTGTCTGGACATCATTTCCAAAACATTTTCCTTTCCCAGTTGAATTGCCTCAACCTCTTTGTCATAAATCAATTGATCAAGTATATGTAGTATATTTCTGGACTACCTGTGCTGTTCCATTGATCTATATGTCTATCTTTACACCAATATCAAACTGTCTTGATTAATGAAATCAGGTATGGTAAGTCCTCCAACATCGTTCTTTTAAAAAATTGCTTTGGTTATTCTAGGTATTTTCCATTTCCATGCAAATTTTAGAGTTTATATGAATTTATATAGAATTTCCATATACATTTTAGCTTGCCAACTTCTACCAAATGGTTGTTGGAATTTTGACTGAGATTGCATTGAATATGGAGAGAACTGTCACATAATGATATTGAATCTTCCAATCCACAGAATAAAACAATAGTTTTTCCATTTATTTAGGTCTCTTAATTTCTGTTAGCAATATTTTATACTTTCAGTATAGAGGTCTTGGACCTCTTTATTAGATTTATTCCTACATATTCAATATTTTTGTACCACTCTAAATGGATTTTTAAAAATCTCACTTTCTACTTGGTTGCTGTATGTATCTAAAAATAAAATTGTTTTTGCACATTAACCTTATAACCTACAACCTTGCTAAATTCATTAATTAATTTTAATACTCATTTTTGTAGCTTCTCTGGAATTTTCTACATGAGCAATCATATCATCTGCAAATAGGAAGAGTTCTATTTCTTTCTTTTCAGTTTCTCCAGTACTGATTTTATTTTCTTGCCTTAGTACAGGTACCTCTAGAAAAATGTGAATAGATTCGGTGAAGGTGAGCATTCTTGCTTTGTCCCTAGCTTAGGAGGTAAAACATTCAATCTCTCACCATTAAGTATGGTGTTAGTTGTTTTTGTTTGTTTGTTTGCTTGTTTGTTTTTGCTTTGTTTTTAGATATAGATGCCTAGGTTGAAAAAGTGCTCTTCTAGTCCTAGTTTGATGAGAGATTAAAAAAAAATTATGAATAGGTGTTTAATTTTGTCAAATTACTTTTCACATCTAATAAATTAATATTGCATTTTTCTCCTTTAATTTCACTGACATGTTAGATTGTGTTGATTAATTTACACATGTTAAACTAAACTTGCATTCTTGGTATAAGCCCTACTTGGTTATGATGTATTTTTCCTTTTTTTATATATTGTTGGATTCAGCTTGCTACTATTTTGTTAAGGATTTTTGCATCTATATTCATAAGAAATATTGGTTTGCAATTTTTTTTCTTTGCTACATCTTTGTTAGGTTTTGGAATTGAAGCTATTCTGACCTCAGAAGATGAGTTAGGCATTGATCCTTCTTTCTCTACTTTTTGAAACACCTGTGTAATATTAGTGTTACTTTTTTCCTTCTTTGTTTTATAGAATTTACCAGTGAAACTGTGTGCATTACTTTCTTATTGCTGCTGTAGAAAATGCCCACAAAATTTGTGGCTTAAATAATATAAATCTATTTTCTTACAATTCTGGAGGGCAGAAGCCTGAAATGGGTTAAATTCATGGCATGAGCAGGGTTCTATTCCTTTCTGAAGAAAGATTCTAGGGAATAATCTGTTTTCTTGCCTTTTCCAGCTTCTAGATGCTGCCTGCCTTCTTTGGCTCATGGCCCCTTCCATTTTCAAAGTCTACAGTGGCCACTTGAGTCTTTCTCTGATTGAATATCTCTGACACTCCCCCTTCTGCCTACCTCATTCACATTTAAGGACCCTATGGTTACATTGGGCCCATCTGGTTAATCTAGGACACTCTCTCTACCTTAAGGTCAGCTTGTTAGAAACAGTAATTCCATTTGCTATCTTAATTTCTTTTGCTATAACACAGTCACAAATTTCAGAGATTAAGATGTAGACATCTTTGGAAAGCCATTGTTCTGCCTACCATACCATCTCAGGCTGGAGTTTTCTTTGTGAGATGGATTTAATATTTTTTTTCCATTTCTTTAATAGGATAGTATAGCACTATTCAGCTTTTCTGTTTCTTCTTTTGTCAATTTTGGTAAGTTGTGTTTTTAAAGAAAATTCTCTGTTTAACCTAATTGTCAGATTTATTGGCTTAAATTTGTTCATAGAATTCTCTTGTTATTCTTTTCATGTATGTAGGATCTATGGTGATCAGTCCTTTTCATTACTAAATTGGTGATATGTGTTTTTTCTCTTTTTTGCTTGATCTATATAGTTTGTCCATTTTGTTGAACTTTTTGAAGAATGAGCTTTTTTCTGTGTTAACTTTCTTTACTTTCTGCCTGCATTTTATTGCATTAACTTCTGCTCTAAGCCTTTATTCCCTTCCTTCTACTAACTTTGAGTTTACTTTGCTCTTCCTTTTCTAGTTTCTTATGTTGAAACTCTAGGGAATTGATGTTAAGTCTTTCTTTCCAAGTATAGCTTTACTACATGTGACCAATTTTGATGTGCTGTGTGTCTGTTGTTTTTCAAAAAGATCATTGTATCCATTGGATGCTACAGATCTCCTGTCTTTTAAGACACTTCTTAAAAATTGGAATCTGAAACAAGGATATAGCTGGACCCCAAAGTGATTTTGCAATGGGACTACTCACTTGAACATGAAAAAAGAATGCTAGTCCTAGACCAGAAGCCATTAGATCTGTAGCCATTATTTCCTTGGCCCCAATACCTTCTTTGAGAGAAATAATTCTATAATTGTTTCAAGTATGTTACAGTTATTGAACCTCTAAGCCCAAGTTGGTTGGAAATCACATCTTGAATAATCTGATACCTCTCTTCTAACTGGGAAGAATTATAAGAATCAGCTTTACTAGTGTATCCTGGATGCATATGTCTCCAGCTCAGCTGGGACTGACTTTAATTTTCCTGATACCTATTTGGACTAATTCGCTGTGCTAAGTGGGATGCACGTGGCTCCTAGAGTAGTTATGTGCTAGGAGAGAATGATGCAGAGTAGAGTCCATAGGCGGCAGAACTTGCTGAGTAGGTAAGGTATAAAGAAGGAGAAGAAAAGTAGGGCCAGAAGTTAGCTTCTGGGCTTTATTACAGGTCTACACAGTAAGGAGATGTGAGAACAAGTCCTTTCTTCTCTCTGAGTCTGTCTTGCCAAGAGTATGGGCAATGAGGCCCACAAAGCAGAGTGTCGATGTGAAAGTCCCTTATGGGCTATAATGTGCTGGGGTGACTGTTGTCTGGCATTCATCTCTGCTTTAACTTCCCCACCCCTTGGCCTCTATTTCTCTAGCAGCTCGTCCTTTTTCTTACTTTCAGGGCTGGCTTCATGAGTATGTGATCCTTCCAGTTGCACAGGACCCCACACTCAGAATGGTCTGCACATAGTTTAAAGCTCTGCTGTCACTGTCTGGAAATTCTTAATAATTTTTAGCAAGGGGCCCCATATTTTCATTTTTCACAGAGCTGCCCAAATTCTTTAGCTGATCTTGTTTACCTGGAAAGGCCATTGAAGACAAAGTAGTGACTTGGCAAATAAAAGGGGCATAGCAAGACTCCAGGGTCAAAGCTCCTCAGTGGTCACAGACACAACTAGGTGCAATTTGGGATGGTATGTCACGTTTCCATGTTTCACTAAAACAACTTCCAGCAGCACCTCCCCCACCCCCCACCTCCTTGTAAGGAGAATTTTTGGAAGGCTAAATCATATTTTCCCAGATATTCCTCACCATACACCTGCCCTAACAGCTCCCCTAGCACTCATTCACATCCAGCAACAGCATCCATATGGTTCATCCTCTATAAATGAAAGCTCTTTTAATTAGTGATGGGACACCTCAAATAATTTCAGCAGATGCTTCCATTTCATGCAAACAGGCACATGTCTTTGCAATTGGGCAATATTTTTCTAATTATATCATAGCCTGCAGTCCAACTGGGTATGTCTCTTAGACAGCCTTTCTGAGGGAGAGTACGTGGGTGGGGGGAGATCTATTTTATTCACTCATCACACACAGTGATATCTTCTTTCAATATTTAATGTTTGTTAACTGTTTTTTGTTTTGTTTTGTTTTTCACTATTTTGCTTTCCAAGTGCTTTCTATAGTCAGGAAAGGAGGAATGGAAAGGACATAATTATTTGGCACTAGAATGGGTGAGGGGAGGAGGCTCTGGGATTTTCCTTCTTTTTATAATTTTCTTAAAAAGCACTAGTTTACTTCAGGGAGGTTGCAGAGCAGACTGTGTGATGCAGAGATTCCTTTTACTCTCCCTGATATCCTGGGATTCTTGTGGCAGAGACGGTAGGGCTGTTTGCTATAATTAAAGCTCGCCTAAGAGCGATGGGAGAGCATGTGGTCTCTGAACAGACTGGATTTGTATCTGGAGGCATCAGCACGGTCTGTGTAGTTCTTGGCATACATTGCAAGAGGGACCTATAGCCTTGTCATGCTTGGGAAGGTGTACTGTCTGGCTCCATGAGATGCTGGTTGCATGTGTTCACTAAATATTTCCAGTTCACCATCTACCTTCTGAGCACGTAGTAGCACCATGCTTCTGTCCTTCTTTGAGGGCCTCTATCTGGGGCTACATGTGCTTCTATACATCTTTTTTATGGGGCTGTGTGATTGACTTTGGCCAATGAAATATGGACAGGTATGAACTGTGTTCCTTACAAGTGGAAGACTTAAAGAACCAGACGTCCTCAGTGGTCATAGAAGCACATGTCAAGGTAAAGCTTCTGTCACCCTGTGTCCCTGAGTGTCTAATCTCAGCAGCAGCCTCCTATCAGCCTAAGATACTTGTGTTGTGCTACATTACTGAGATTTTGACATTTTTTTTGGTGTAGCAAAACCTGCTCTATCCTAATACAATAGTGATTAGAGCTAGCCCAGTTTCACTCTCTGGGGAGTTCTTATGGGGCCACTTTGACTTGAGGAAAAGAAGGGTTCCTGGAGGAGCAATATGGGGATTGGTGGTATGAAAACAAGTGAGAGGATCTACTGATATACACCCATCTCAAGAACACTTCTCTCTCATTCTGATACCTAAGAATAACCAACCATGTGGCTCTCAGGCTATTTCAGGCAATAAAGAGCAGCTAGACTCTGGAGGCACAGATATAATGACTCATGCCATGTTGACGAACAGGCTGAATGAAGTGTGGTTAAAGCAACCCCAGGAGAACCCAAGGTCTCCAGGCAGACCTGACAGCCTTGTCTTCCCTGGTGACCTATCACCAGGTCCTATCCTTTGCACTTTGGCCCAGCACTCAAGCCAGTCTGTGTTGAGGTGCCTCCAAGGAAGCTGGAGGATGCACCCAGATGTCCCCTTCTGGTATGTGTGTCCTAAGGATGGCCTAGCTTGTTTCCCCTCCCTCTTGGTTGTATAGGTTCAGGATTTCTCACTGAAAAGGCTACCAATCAGAAAGACTCACTTGCTTTCCTGGTCATCCTCGGATGACCCCCAGGGCCCAAGGCAAGCTCAAGGTTCAACTTTCCCTTTCCTGCTCCAGCTCACCTGATGTTGCTCTGGGAAACCTCTACTTATAGGAAACATGATCTGGGCCTCAAACAACCAATGAGCAAAAGACTGTTCTGAGCATCTCTCCATCTGTAAGACGGGGAGCCTTGTGAGGATTTGTAATCCTACCTGAGTGCCTTATTTTTTAAAAAAAAAACCCAAAGTTGGATATAAACAAAAATTTAGAAAAAAGAGGAAAGCAATCTTCTTTTTCCAAACTTCTTCAACTACACACTTCAATCTGCTTTATTACCAAGATAGGAAAAGTAATGGGGTTAAATTTAGATAAAAGCCAGGAGACATGTTAATTTTTATTTTCAGTGACACTTAACATATTTAAAATGGTGTCTCTGGGTAAATACTCTATGCTGGGTCTCACCCCATCCAGAGGGCTTCATATTCTGCCCACTGACGGTGGAACGTTGGGAGAACAGGTCTTGTGCAGTGTGGGTACCACCCATCGGCATCTGACCTTTTCCAGTCTGACTTAGATGTACTGAGAATTATTGTAAAAAGGAGCCCCAAAGCCTCCTTTAGTCTTGCTCAGAGATAGGGGCTGGATGAGATGACCTCTTAATGGATTTTACAGCTTGAATGAATAATTAGGATTAAAAAGCAAGAAACCATCAGAATTTGAACTTCCATGCCTTTCCTCTTTCCTACCTGAGGTGACACTCAAAGAAGATGAGTTGGGCAATAACTCAAGGGTTTAAAAATATCTGGTGAATGTACAGTGTGGACACACATAAACGCTAATGGTTTCAGGACAGCATCATCAGGGAATTTATTTTGCACTCAGCCTTTCGCTGTTTGGCGGGGGAGGCAGACAGATATATTCCATGATCTGGGTTGAGTTAGATGTGTGTCCAGCTGTTGTGAGAGTGCTGATGAGGCAAGGGTTTCTGACTCTTTGGATGAAAGGACTTCAATCTGAATATTTGGAAGAAGTAGGAATTAAGTGACAAGAGTGTGAGGAAGCAGCATCCCTGGTACTGCAGATGTTTTCCCCTGCCAGGCAAGGGCTCTGGCAGGGAAGTGGTAGGAGGGGATGCTGGACGGAGCCAGGGGTCAGGTATCGAGGGCTGAGTATGCCAGCGAGGGAGGTAGATTTCATTCTGAAGCACAGGGAGGCCGGGGAATGATTTTAAGCATGGGAGAGTCATGGTCAGATGAGAGATACCTCTCTCCATCTCTGGATGGAGAATGGCTGGAGGACAGTGACACTGGAGGAGGCAATTCTGTAGGAAGCTCCTGTACAGGATCAGGAGAGAGGTAGCCAGGCCTGGGGGGCAGGGAAGCAGGAAAGAATCTGGGGATCCAGAATAAAGGATGAGCACACCCTTTTACCTTTACCTTTTCTTAGGGAAGAAGCATGCCCAAGTAGTAAGCCCGCTTGTGTTGAGCTGGGTTCGTTTGGGATTCAGTTCAGCAATGACTCCACTGGTGAGACTTTAAAGGCCCTCAGCCCACCCTCTCTTGGAGCAGTGGGTTACCCTCAGCTGAGAAGTGCCTCCTGCTGCCAGGCCTTTGTGGCTCTCACCAGGGCCTCCCAATGGCATTTCCCAACCAGGGCTGCTGTTTTGCTCTTCTGCTCTGGGCTTCAGCTCTGCATCACAGCTGCCACTCTGCAGTTTGGAGGATCACCCTTCCCAGCTTCAGGATGCCTGGCCAGCTACCTAGAGGAAGCAGGAAAGGGCAGTGCCAAATTAACCAATCTAAGCTTCCTGACGGAAGCTGGGTTCCAATCCTCATGTGCCATAACTCTCCCTTGCCCGGAGCCCTGCTTTTCATTTCAGGGAAACAGGGAGCTCAGCCTCTCACAATGTCTTTTAGTACAGTGATTCTCAAACTGTAGCTGTATTTGAGTCTTCTTGGGCTTGTTAAAACACAGGTGGCCGGGCCCCATCCCCAGAGAGAGACTCTGATCGAATAGGTCTTGGGTAGGACCTGAGGCTCTGCGTTGCAAACAAGTTTCCTGGTGATGCTGATGCTGCTGGTTGGGGACCAGACTTCAAGAACCATGTTTTCTGCCTTTCATCTTCTGAGAGCAGTTTTGAGTCACACCATCTGGGTTGCTCAGCCCTTTAAAACAGAGAAAGCAGAAGAACTGCCTTATCTCAGCCAGCGAATGCGGGATCCAGGTGGATTTTCACACATGGATTCTAAGCCGTGTGCTCCTGGCTGGTGGTCTTGGACAGGCTCTGGGGGCAGCGGCCCTGGCTGGGAGAGTCTGGAGAGTCTGGGAAATCATCATGCAGTCAGGGCAGATGCTAGCTCTGGGATCTTGGGGCCGACCCGCTGAGCTGCATGGCCACTCTGCCTTTTCCTGTTTCTCCACACTCTATTCAGTCTCCTCTCTCCTGATATGTGGGGAAATCAATGCCTGCAAGGTATTAGAAAAGCCATCGAATTGCCCTTACCTGCCACCAGGTGACACCTGATATTGATTGAGCTTATGAAAGTGATTCACAGGTTTGCTGAAGCCTGGAAAAGATCAAATGTTATGAGCCTCATGATCTCATCTTCCTTCTCTGCTCTCAGCTAACACTAGAGGAGGTAATTGGGAAATAATAGACCGAAGAAGCTTTTTTGGTGTGCTCACAAGGAGAACAACATGCAGGAGAGTCATTTCATTGGGAGAGAAGGGATTCTAGTATCATTCGCTTTTATTTAGGGCAGTTTTCTCTTTAAGTGCAACATCCTCCAGAATTGACCATTATAGAACATTTTTAACACAGCCAGTAAATCAAAGAAAAAATTACCGTGGAAGGAAGCTTTCTACAGATGTGCCAATGGTTATGTTCCAGGCAGGTCACTTACAGCTGAGAAGGCTGGTGTCTGCCATGAGTCTGCACTGGGGCTGCCCAGCCCTGTGGAGGGCACTCTTTCTTTTTAGTAGGAGAAGTACTAGCTTGTAACTTCAGGCAATTTCTACATCTCTGTGTCTTGCTTTATAATAATAAATTATAAACTCATTTGGTAGCGTTGTTTTGCAAACTGAAACAGTAAAAAGCAGTCAGTGCCTGGCAACAAGGGTTGGGTGTTGCTGTTGTATTTTGGGGGCTTTAGAAGTAATGGCAGTGGGAATAGCAGCAGTAGCAGGAGAGCAGGTTGTCCATTTATTGAATGCTGTGGCACTGTAGTGATCTGTGGTCTCCGTACCATTCTGTCTTCTTGGACACACCAGAAGACCACATGCCCCAGCTTCCTCTTCAGTTAGTTTAGAGCCACGTGACAGAATTGTGACCGGTGGGATGCAGGTGGAAATGATCTAATGAGCTGGTTCCCGGCTTGCACTTAACAAACCTTTTGCAAAATCCTCCCAACCTTTCTTTCCTTGCTGCATTGACTTTGAGATCACGTATTCCATGTGTTTTAGCTGCATGGTAGACAAGGGCTACTAGACTTGCATTATAAGTTATCTGAGGAATAAATATTTTCATGTTAAGACCCTGAAATTTTGGAGTTTATTTTTTACTGTAATATTGCTTATACTATCCTGACAAACACAAATGTCTACTATGTATTAAACAGTAAATTAGATACATGAGTAAGTAATATGACCTCATTTAATCTTCACAAAAACACTGCAAGTCTGCTGTTCCCCTCACCTCTTGGCTTACTTCCCCAATTCATACATGATTTCTGTTGGCATATACTACACTATAGTAAGCTGCTATAGTTGAGAAAGAAGAATTTCTAAAACTGGCTACTCTCTTGTTTAGAATTTCTTTTTTTTTTTTTAAATTAGTGGATGATGGGTCTGCCTTCATTTAACCATTACAGAATTTCATGTTCTTAATCATGCAAGTTTCGTAACAGGATCTCTGTTGATAGTTCATGATTGTTGTATCTCATTTCTAGATTGTTCCTTTTATCATTTTGTGTAATTATTCTTTACTCCTATTATGTTGCCATATATAATATCTTGAGTGAAATGACTATGCCACATTAGCTTTCTTTTGTTTATAATTTGATTAAATGCTGTCATTGGATAGGCCTTCACTAACTAATTTTAAAAAATAGTAGTCCCCGTATCTTTCATTTACATATTATATGTGTTTATTTGTTCATTGTTTATCATCTGTATCCCCTCACCACAAGAATATATGTATCTCAATACCTACAATTGAAGTTTTCATAGATTCATTTGCAGTTTTAAGTAATACAGAGAGATCTCTTGTATACTTTGTCCAGTTTTCTCTAACATTTTACAGAACTATAGGCTTATATCACACCCAAAGTATTGACATTGATACAATCTTCCAATTTTATTCAGATTTCCCTGGTTTTACTTGTACTCATGTGTGTGTGTGTGTGCATACATGTGAATTAAGTTCAATACAACTTTATCATTTGTGTAAGCTTGTGTATCTACCCACCACAACTGAGATATTAAATGGTTCCAATGCCACAGGGCTACCAATTCTGTAGCCTTTTAATAACTACCTGTTTCCCATTTATACCCCTCCCTCTACAACCTGTAATCTATCCTCCATTTCTAAAATTTTGTGATTTCAAAAATGTTATGTGAACAGAATAGTACTGTATGTAACCATAAGTATGAAATTGGCTTTTTCCTTAAAGTAACACTCACATAATGTAAAATTAACTATTTTACAGTGCATGATCCATTTGTACTTACTACATTTTCAGTGTGCAACCATCACCTCTACTAAGTTCAAAACACTTTCATTATTCCAAAAGGAAACTCAAACCTATTAAGCAGTCCTTCCCCAAAGCTCTTCCCCGGAGCCCCTGGCAACCAATAATCTGCTTTCTGTCTCTATAGATTTACCTATTCTGGATATTCTGTATAAATGAAATCATATAATATGTGACATTTTGTATATGGCTTCTTTCACTTAGCGTAATGTTGAAGTTCATTCATGAGGTAGCACGTACTTCATTCCTTTTAATGGCTGAATACTGTTTTCGTTGTATGGATAGACCACATTTTTGTTTATCCATTTATCAGTTGACAGATGTTTGGGTTATTTCCACCTTTTGGTTATTGTGAAAAGTGCTACTTATGAACATTCCTGTGCAAGTTTTTGTTTGAATACCTGTCTTCAATTCTTTTGGGTATATACCTATGTGTGGAATTACAGGGTCATATGATGACACTATGTTTAAGTTTTTGAGGAAATGTAAAATTATTTTTCTTAGCTGCGGCACCATTCCCACCAGCAATACACAAACATTGTAAAGTTTCTACATCTTCACCAACACTTGTTATTTTCTGCTTTTCGATTGTAGCCATTTTAGTGGGTATGAGGTGGTATCTCATTGTATTGATTTGCATTTCCCTAATCACTAATGATGTTGAGAACCTTTTTGTGTGCTTTTTGGCCATTTGTATATCTTCTTTGGAGAGATGAGATGTCTAATTCAAGTCATTTGCCCATTTCTTATTTGAGTTATTTTTCTTTTTGTTCTTGAGTTCTTTATATATGTTAGATACTATACATGTCAGATGTATGATTTGAAAATAGGTTCTCCCATTCTGTAGGTTTTTTTCATTTTCGTGACAGTGTCTTTTGAGGCATAAAATTTTAAATTTTATTGATGTTCTATTTATTTATTTTTTTCTTTTGTTGCTTGTTCTTTTGGTATCAGATCTAATAAATCATTGCCAACTCCATGGTTGTAAAAGATTTACCCCTAAAGGTGCCTACAGTCCTTGGCCTGGAACCTTCCTCCACATTCAAAACCAGCAGTCTAGCAGCTTCTCTCTTCTCTGGCCTCTACTTCCATCCTTACTTCTTCTCTCTCTGACTATGATTACCCTCTTTCCTTAGAGTGAGAATCCTTGTGATCACACTGGGTCCACCTAGATAATCCAAGATAATCTCTCCATCTCAAGATCCTCAATGTAATCACATCTACAGAGTCCCTTTTACTATGTAAAGTGACAAATTCACAGGTTCTGGGGATTAGAGGAGCATGACTGGGGACCATTATTTAACCTACCACAACTGGTATCAACATTTTACCACTTCCATTGAAATGTGGTAACCTCATTACCATTTAGATCACTTTACCTTATCCACTTTTAAATATGATTGTCTTGGGCATGTGATGTCATAATTTTTGTTTTAAGCATCAATTACAATTTATAAAACTCATGAGGAGAATATCTTTTGGATGTAACCATATTTCTGCCCCTTCCTTTGTTCTTCTTTCCTGAAACTCCAAGATTCCTCCTTTTCTTGTTTTCTTTCCCTTTGAAGAGATTTCTTTAACAAATCTTTAAGGGTGTTTGATAATGACAAATTTTTAAAATTTTCCTTTATCTGAGAAAGTTTTTATTTCCCCTTCATTTCTGAAGGGATAGTTTCAACGGATATTACATTTGCAGTTTACAATTCTTTTTCTTCAGTACTTCAAAAGTATTGCACCACTTCTTTCTGACCTCCATGGTTTCATATGAAAAATCTACTGTCATTCAAATGGGTGTTCTCTTACAGGTAATGTGTTCTTTCCCTCTGACTGTTTTCAAGGTATTTTTCTTTATTTTTACTTTTAAATTTTAAATTTTGATGTGTCTTGGCATGGGTTTATTCTTTTTGAGGTTTACTTCGTGTCTTGTTTCTATAAGTTTGTGCCTTTCACCAAATTTGGAAAGTTTTCAGTCATGATTTCTTCAAAGACTCTTTCAGCCCCTCTCTCCTCTACACCTGGGGTAGCAGTCACCTTGTTTAGGTTTAACATGCAGGGCTTGGCTTACTTTTGTGGGCTGTTGTTCAAAAGGCAGACTAATTAATCAAAGCCTTTACAGTGTTATTTTGGTCTGCAGAAAGTATCTGGTGCCACTGGGGTTCTCACTGGTCCTTGCTGGTGCTGGCTTTAGGGGGTAGAAGGAGATTCCCCAGGTGGGATCACTGGGTGGCTCTAGGTGCAGGGGCATGTAATGGGATCCCCCTACCAGAGCCCACTCACCCTTCACTTCCTCACTTATGTCCCATCCCCAGGTGTCTCTGGGTGGGGAAGGAAAGTCTTGGACTCATGGGGACAAAGATTCTTCTTAGATCAGGCTGCCTGCTGTAACTGTGTCTCTCCTGCTGGCTTCTCCTGCCCACTTCTTATATCTCTTTGTGATAAAGAGTAATCTTGAGCCTGGGGAGGAAAGAGAATGCCTCTTCTGGCTCCTGATGAATTCCCCTTGCCTGTTGTGTTGGGCTCACCTGATGTTGCCAGAGGGGATCCTATTGGATCTGAGGGAAGAATGAACCTACCTGGGCTGCCTTCTACTGTGAGGTTGGGGACTGGTCTGGATAGCCTTCCTGTGTTGGTTGCAGGGAGGCAAGATGTCTGCATCTGTGGTGTTGCTCTAGTCTTGAAGTCCCAAACCAATTCACCTTTCTCTTACCACCTTTCAGAGTTCTTCTCTGGTTATCTCTTGCTCCATTTCCAGGGTTATGCTTAGCATGGAGGAGACAGGAAAAACAGGCTTACACCATCATGTCTGGATGGAACTCCACCATTTTTCTTTGACGATTTCCTCATCTTCATTGACTTTGATCTCTCCTACTAGAATTCCTATTAAATGTACTTTAGACTCTGTTTTCTTCCTTCACTTTAAGAAATCTTTACTTTAAAATTTTTCCATCTCTGTCTTTTTGCTATGGAAGATTTCCTTATCTTCCCATCCACTATTTTGGTTTTCATTTTATTCATTCTTTTTTTTTCTGCCTTGCTATTTAATTTTAATTTCAATTTTCAGAATTCCAATTTTCAATAGTTCTCTTCCCTTCTGATTACTCTTTTAAAATATTTTCCCAAATGACCCTAAGTATTCAAGTAAGAAGTACAGTTTTTAAATCATTTTCTTTTCCTTGATTTCTTTCATATGTTGTTGTTGTGGTTCATTTTGGGCTTCTCTTTCATGCTGTTGATTTTCCTTATAGTCCTTAAAGGCCTTGTGATCTGTGGCTGACTTCTCACATTTATGAGTGAAAGACAAGGCTGTTTGGTACAAAAGGCACACAAGGGACCCTTTGCCACCATGTGCAAGGCCTTGGGCAGGGAGTATTGGTGTTGAGCATGGGCAGACAAGCAAGTTCATGATTCCCATCACTGCCTAAATACATTATTCTTGACCTTTGTCATAGCACTTCACTGTATTTTACCCTGCCTCCATTTCTGTTTGTTAGTCTGCTGAGGAGGTTGGGGGATGTCCATTCTCTCCTTTCCATTTCCTCCAATACCCACACTGTGGCCTCAGGGCCAGCCACGTACAGACGTTGCAGCCAACATCTTTGTGAATCAGGAAGGCATAGGACCAGTTAGCCTGGATAACACACTGTGAGTGCTAGTGGTGGGGGGGTGGGGGCTGAGGGTTGTGCATGTGGATCCACTGGGCATGCAAAGAAATGCTTAGAACTTTTACTGACATGAATTTTATCTCAAATAAGAAAGACAATGAGACATTAATTTTAACATATAGATTGTCATTTCAGTAAGTCCAAGAGTTCCTTAATCCACTTATTTGTTTGTTTGATTGTCTTGTGATGAATTGCAGTTCATATCTTCTTGGTTAAGGAGATTTATGGATAATATATTCCATTTAAAAAATCTAATCCTTTTAAAATGGTTAAGTGATTAAAAATTCTGGCATAAGAAATGTGAATCAAAGAGAATTTGAAAATGCCAACAGTAGTAAACACCTTGAGAATAGCAACGTCTAACTTTTATTGACTGCTTTATGTGATGAAAATAATGATGATTTTATGAGATCTGATGGGAATTTTGTCCCTAAAGTTCAAACTATCATGAAGACTACTTGGAAGATGTAGTCTCTCATGATTGTTAATGATTAATCTCACCTAAATATAAATTCTGTTGAGATATTTGCTAATAAGTATAATATATGTATGTAGTTTATCAATCAATAAATTTACATAAACTGTGGACATGTGCTTAATTTTTTTAAGTGTTAGAGTATGTGACTCAAAATAATTTGGAAACCACTTCTGTAGATAGTCCTCCAACAAATGATTCTGATTTTCACTTCACAGCCAAACTCAAACGGGGAGGTACTCTGGGGCTCCCCTGGGAAGTAGTGCACTTACTGCTGCTAGAGCTTTCTCCCTCATGGCTTTGAGTTGCAATAATCCAGTCTCATCTATATTCCACTGTACATAAATTTTTTATCATTCCTGTTCCATCAATGATACTCTTCCGTATATTTAAGGCTGCAATGGATTTATTCTTTTTTGCCAAATGTCTTTGACACTTCTGTGGAGTCCTGCAGGAGGTGGGAACAATGCATATGCATTGGCCACCACCTAAAATCTAAAGCCAAAATGTTGCTATTGAACGTGGAGAACAAGAAATTCTCCACTGAATGTCTCCTCTATAAAGACTACTTTCTTTTTATTTTCTGTTGGTCTTTATTAAAACAAAAGTCAACAAATGAACAAAAGCAGCCAGATTCAGGAATCAGGGGATAGAGCATGCAAGTTTAGAGTTTGTAATGCAGTAGGGGACTCCTGGAGACCAACGTGGTTTTTGCAGGTTGTCCAAGGGGAATGTGAGACTGACAGAATGAAGGGCAGGTTTTTATTATCATTGGGTGGTGTTATTTAAAGGAAAATAGAAATGACTATTTCTTTCCACCTAGAAAAATCTCTACCAGCATGGAAGTAACATCAGAATTAGAACCAAACATTCCCCACTCACCCTACACTGACTGCAACGTGCCACTTCCTGGTGCCCTTCCCTGCTTAGGTCCTTCAAGGCTCCTGGGTTTGCTTTTAATGAGGGAGGCTGGTTCTTTACAACAAGGCCCTCCTATTGCTTAACTTTATGTTGCACACACTCCCTCCTAAATATGTCATGTTGCACCTTCAACACGAAAATGAATTTAAATTAACAGGATTTGAGATTCCTTTTTGGAGAATTTCATGAAGTCCTTTGAAATAACAAAAGTGTCACAAATACAGGTTGGGAAGCAGACAAATGCAGGTTGGGAAGCAGACATCAGGTACAAAGAGTATCTTCTAGAGGAAGATACAGTTGTCAAAAAGGTATTTTTCCCCCCACCGTAACAGGTGGCTCTGACAGCTCTGGTTTGTAAGCAGGCAGACACATGAGGATGAAAGGATCAGAAATGAAAGATGCCAGTGAAATTAATTCCTTCCGTGGCTTTGAAGTGATCATGGCATTGCTGTATCATAATGCAGCACTGAAGACAGAATCAAATTGAAATCTCTCAACCTGTAGGAGAAAATGTTATCTGATAATGCCCTCTGTCCAGCCCTTTCTATGTTTACTGCTGTTCTCTGAGAGTTAACGGGAAGCGCAGGACTGTCTCTGGATTTCTGGAGGCTAGAGGCAGACAGGGTGTGGTTTTCAGGTTTGTGTCCTGGAGGGAATGGTGTTCCGGAGGCTGGGTGCAAGCACCTGTGGGGATGAGGTAGGTTGTAGTGCCCGGGGCCCAGCACCAGGGGGAGACCTACCTTCCAAATCAGGAGGCACAGACACCTTGATATGGTGGTTCATTTGTACTAAGTTCCTTTCCCAACTTCTGAGGGGTGCAGATCATGGGAGGGTGTTCACTTTCTTAGGAAAGAAGATCTTAGAGAAATACTGTCTCCTCAAGGCTTCTGGAAATAGCTGATGGCTACTGTAGTTACAGTCCCAAATGAATAGAGTCTGAGGGCTACAGCTGAGAACATAGCCAGCCACAGAGTCCTAAATAAGTTAAACTAGACACAGGGAGGGATGCTTTTTCCACCAATCGGCCATAATGATGAAAAAGCATCTTCCTGCTGGGTCTGAGTGGAGGTAGCTGTGACCAAGAGCCAGAGAGGGGATTTGGGGGTATTAAGCTCAGAATGTGGGTGAGCACAGGAGGCAAGGGCTATCATAGAGATAGATGGGCTCTTGAATGGGTCTCAAATGCTGCTGCCTTATGGGATCTACTATGGCTTTGCTTCTCAAGGTTTTTCTGATCATTTGGGAAAACAACTGTATGTAAATCAATAGCCTGTACCAGTTCATGTGACAATGAGTTTCCTATGCTCTCCATCTACAGTGGGTAGACATTCATTTTTATCATACCTTCAAATTTAAGGCTTGCTTTCTTAGTCTACTACTGTGGAGTTTGGGGAAAATGTTTATATTCATCTTAACATTGCATATATTTGGAAAACTTGGCATGCTTGCTTCCCATTGGTAACTGTGGGCTACCAGTTCTAGTCTTAGGTATCAAGCCATCATTTTTTCTGTCAACTGAAAAAAATATAGATGGGAAACAACAAGAGCTGGCCCTAAGTTCACCGGCTTTCTGTCTGGGGCCACTTTCCTTAAGATAGTGCAGAGAGCTGGAGGGACCATTATCTCACTGAACTGAGGAGGAAGATATGGAGGTTTGAATCTGATGACATAGCTTAGAGAGATGGCTATGAGCACACAGAGACCTGACATGCCCAGCAGGGAGCAGATGTTGCAGGATGAAAGCTGAACAGAGGTACCTGAGACCCCACAGTGCCGGCAGACATTCGAATTTCAACTGAGTCAGAATGAAGAGTGTTTATTATACCTCTGGAATATTCAAGAAACCCCCAAAAGGCCATATCTTAGCTACAAAAGTCACACACATTGTAAGAAAGAAAAAAAAATAGACATTAACAAAAGCACAAAAAATCCTTAACAAAATATTAGCAAATTGAATCCAGCAGTACATGAGAAAAGTAATACACTTTAGCCAAGTGAGATTTATCCCAGGCAAGTTGGCTTAACATTTCAAAAATATTGTAATTTACCACATTAACAAAGTAAAGGGGGAAATGTGATTATTTCAATAGATAGAGGAAAAACATTTGACAAAATTCAACAAATTTTCATGATAAATATTCTCAGAAACTAAGAAGAAAATTGTCCCAATCTGATGGAGAGCATCTACAAAAAAAATATCCTACAGCTAAACACTGTACTTGATGATGAAGTATTCAACACTTTCCAGCTAAGACTGGTGTCAAGGCAAGGATGGTCATTCTCATCACTTCTATTCAACATTTTATTGGAGGTTCTAGCCATTGTAATAAGGCAAGATATAGAAATAAAGTTACAAAGATGTGAACAAAGAAGTAAAACTGTCCGTTTCCACAGTCAATGTTATTGTTCATGTAGAAAACTTTAAAGAATTCACACACCAAGAAAACCTACAGGATCTATTTTATGAAGCTGGCAAAGGACAAAATATAAAGTCAATACAGAATGCAAATGAATGTCTATATAGTAGCAGCGAACAATAGGAAAGTGAAATCACAGCATGATTATATACACTATAATTTAAATTTCAAGACATGATTGATAGATGACAGATAAATAATAAATAGATACATAAGTGACAGATAATAGGTTACTCACATAGATAAAAGGTATTACAGGATAGGGGAAAAATAGATCCGAGGAAAAAGTAAGAATGTTTCCCCTGTGAACAGAACCATACCTGTTCCACCCTCGCTGCTGTCATCACAATAAATGGCATCTCTATCTACCAGTTGCTCAAGTCAGATACCTGGAAGTCGTTGCTGATCATAGCTCTCTCTCAAGCACCACATCCAGCCACCAAGCTCTGATCGTTCTTCCTTCAAAGACAACTTTAATCTGTCCACTTCTCTCCATCTGAATTGCAATCACCACAGTCTAAGCCATTATCATTTCTCACTGGGACTTCCTCTTAAATCGTTTCCCCAAATCCAACACATTTTCCACTGGGCAGTCATAGTGATCTTTTTAACCAGTAAACTGATGACACCCCTCACTCCGCTTAACACCCTTCAAAGACCTCTAATTGCCTCCAAAGACATCCAAACTACCAGAGATACTAGCTGAGGCACAGTCTGATGAATACACATCTGGGCAGAAGAAAGATTCTTGCTGGCTGCTGTGTGGAGAGGGACTGGACGGGGTTGCATGAGGAGGAAGGGAGACCCAGGGGAGGCTGTTGCATCTATGCCAGGAGGTAGCAGTGGGGACAGAGAGAACAGGGCAAAGTCCAAGTACATTTCCGTTTCCCCTTGGCCTAGTGAAGATGGGTAGGGCCCAAACTCCTGGGCATCCTCTTAGTCTAAGACAGCTTCTCTCCATTCCTTGATTGCTGAGCTCTTTTCTCCTCAGCCTGAGAGCTGCTGGGCTGGAGCTGGGGTAGCTATTGGTCCTAAAACACTTATGATTCATTTCTCCTTCCTTGGAGCTTCCTAACTCTCTGGGTCTCTTCTTCCAGAAACTGGGCAAAATTCACCCAGAGCCAGAGGCCACTTACACTGATTGTATCAAAGTGGACTTAGGGGAGGGAAACAGAGAGAGCCTGATGAGGGCGGTGTCTCCAGTAACTTAGATGGTTTTTGAGGCAGTGGGAAGCCTGGACCCTGATTCACTCATTTCCTTAAATTCCTCCCTAAACTGCCTGTTTTCCAGCCCATTTCCTCTTCTCTCTGAGGAACGGATAGAAGTAATGGCCCCTTCCAGCCCCCTTCCATGCATGTGTAACTCATACATTAAGGGCAAAGTCTGGGGCTACAGCCCTTCTGCCTTGTGTGCCTGCGGGTGGAGCATAGTCTTGACCACCCAGGTCTGAGCAGGAAGCTTTTAATCCATTCAGCCTTCAGAGTCCCCCAAAGTCCATGGACAATCTACTCACCAGACCCACCGACCCATTTCTTGAGCCCAGTCCTACATCGCTCTGTTTCTAGCTCCAGGCTTCTTCTCTGGGAAGAAGAGCATTCACTGTTTTAAGGGAAGTGACTTTCAAAGTCAGGAGGATGCTCCAAGCTCATCACGGAGGACTTGGGACAGAGCTGGGCTATTACAGCTGAGGAATCAGACCAGTCTGGAGCTTACAGAGGGCTTAAGGCCAATAACTTTTTCAACTCATTTGCACACTCCGTTTGCATACCAAGTATTTACTGGGCATCTTCTGTATGCGCATCTCTGCTCCAAGTACTGTAGAGAATAGAAAACAATCTCAAGGTAGGTCCTTACCTTTACACTTTACCTGAGAGAATAAGCACCTTATTCATTCAACAAACAGGAGGGTCTTTCCTGCTTTGAAAGGTATCTGGCATGCCCTACGCCCCAGTGAAATCTTACCTCTTGGCGGCTCTCCCAGCAGTAAGGATTTGCAGGTACCCTAAGGGCAGATACGGCTGTCTTGTGCTGGTCAATGAAGAGGCAAATCTTTGTCAGCCCCAAATTAGGCTCCTACCCTAGTCTGATAGAATCCCCCCATAGGATTCTCCTCACAACATTCCCAAGAAATAGCTGGCCATGCACCCTCAGCTCTCTCTCCTGCAACATCAGGTTTGCTCTCTGCCAGGTTGCTCATTCTGTGCTTGGGCAGTTCTGTTATAAAGTTCTGCCTTATATTGAGTGCAGACTTGCCTCCCTGTATGGTGATCATTCTGTCTTCCCAGCTGACTCAGATCAAACCATCCCCTCTTCTGCAGGTAGTCCTGAGGAGAACCTGCTCTCAGGTGCCTTCTGGATGTTTCCTGGGCTCAACCACCCATTTCTTCCTTTTCTCCCTCCTAAGCCTTGGTTTTACTTTCCCTCATCATCCTTGGGCTAACTATGGCCATACTCCCTGTGATAGGGTCAGAGCTCAGAGCTAAACCCAGCACCCCAGGTTGGGGAAAAGTTCTCACGTGAGTTCACTGGGGTCATCGACCCCTCTCCTGCCCCACCACCCAAGGCAGACATTCTAATTCTGTTATTTCATCTCTCGGTATCCCACTTTCCTGATCCATCAACGGAGGACAAAAATGGTACTAACCTCATAAGGTCATTTGAGGTTAAAGCAGGTAATCTATGTAAATCACCTAACACACTGACTAAACATGGTTTATGAACTTAGCTGGGTCACCTCTGGAGTCTGAGACAGAGATTTGTAGGCAGAGAATTTATTTTGGAAAAAGATGGCAGGGAATAGGAATGGGGGACTGGGAGGGCCATGTACAGTCCTAGGAAGAGTGAGAAAAGAGGGAGGTAGGGCCAATACACACCCATGTCCTTGAGCTGGTCACCACTGTTGCCAGCTGGGGCTCAATCCCGCTGGGATCCTCTGCAAAGCAGCATACCTTGGAATTGTCCACCTGAGGTATGGAAGAGAGGGGAATTTACATATTTTTAATTGAAGTATAGTTGATTTACAATGTTGTGTTAATTTCTGCTGTATAGCAAAGTGACTCAGCTATACACATATGTATATATTCTTTTCCATTATGGTTTATCCTAGGATATTGAAAATAGTTCTCTGCACTATACAGTAGGACCTTGTACTTTATCCATTCTCTACTTAATAGTTTGCATCTACTAACACCAAACTTCCAGTGCCTCCACCATTCCCCCTCCCCCCTGGCAACCACATGTCTGTTCTCGGTCTGTAAGTCTGTTTCTCTTTTAAAGACAAGTTAATTTGTGTCATATTTTGGATTCCTCAAATAAGTGATATGATATGGTATTTGTCTCTCCGGAAGAGAAGAGAACTTATTGTTGCCCACTGGACAAAGATCGCCTTCTTGGGTGTTGACTTCCTCACACTTTCTGACTGCATATGGAAGTGCCAGCAGGTTGCCAAAATGCAAGAAGTGTCCGATACACGGTGCTCGATAAATCTTTGTTATTTTTCTTCTTCTTGCCCTCATCACAATTAATGCAAGCTCAAGGTCACATTCACACTTTGTCAGCCACACGCTGGTCCTGGTCATTGTGTTGGCACAGAACCAGGTTCCCCAATAACCTCAGAGCTACACGTAGTGTCCTCTACTGTGTATTTGCACCAACTTCAGACAAATTGCACACTCAGCAAAGCATCCTGAGCCCCCCTCCTGTAGACTTTTCTTCATGACACCCAGGTCTCCTGTGCTTACTCAACCCAAGTTTCCTAACCTACAAAATAGGCGGCTGTGCATGCAAGGAGGGCAGCATCGTAGAGCTTTTCCCCTGGTTAGAGGAAAGGGCTTTTCAAAGGCGTCTGCAGGGAGGAACTATGGATGGTCTGTCCCCAAAGCAGACGGGGCAGTGGTGCTCATTTGCCAGTGGTCTCCAGAGGACACAGACGTGATCCTTGGTAGCCTTTTTGGGACATGGAGAGAATGAGGAAGAGGCCTGGGATCTGTAGCTATAAAGGTGGACACCAAGGGAACACTGCCTAGTGAACATGTGCAAGGAAGGGCACTGGACACATGGGCCACTGGCTGATGTGCCCCAGAGGCAGGTCACACCCTCTTCAATGCAGGTGAAGAAATTTGGGGGTAAGTGGCAGGATGGACGGTGCCCTCTCCTCCCCACTCCCTGTCCCCCCAAGGCCTACAACGAGGAAGGGGAAATCTAAAGTAACAATCTAGACTGGAGATGACTAGAGAGCCCAAAATAGTCCAAGAAATATTTGAAAGATGGGAAGGGGAGATTGGACAAAGCACAACTGGAGACAGATATTGGAGGAAAACCCCTTCAGGTATGTGTCCTGCAGGATTCAGACGGTTCAATTAGCTGGTTACATTTGTGGAGCCGGGTGCCAGACTGGACCACTGCGGGGCCAGTTCACAGCATGCCCGTGTCTCTGACTTACTTTCCTACAATTCGGTCCATGGCATGGAGAGATTCAGGGCTGCCTTCCTGCCCAAATCAGAATGTCATGCTTGATTCTCTTCATTCCTTCCCTGGAAATGATGCTGGCTGAGAATCAGATGGAGCTGCTGTCTCCTAATTTTCTGTGATTTTCCCAGGAAGGTGACTGGCCAAGGTGGGGTTATTACCCCTGGCCTTCCCATCTGTGCTGGAGATGAAGCCTGGCACTCAGCCATGGGTATACCGATCTGTGCTCTGGGCAAAGGAGCTCCTGACAAGCACACTGACACTTCCATTGCTCTCATGCCAGGGCGAGGCACAACTTTAATTAAACGAGGTTGCTTAAAAGTGTGGCAGGAGCGCTGGGGCTCAGACAGCCTCTTCTCGCCTATGACATCACCCGGCTTGCGGCCTTTCTTTCTCCTCTCCTCTGGACTAATCTCCCCTTGGCAGCTGCCGTTCTCTGACTTCAGACCATTGAGATTTCTTTAATTTCTGCTTTCAAAGCCCTTTACAAAAATAAACTCTGAGGCCAAATCTAGTGGGGAGTGGATACAGAAAAAGCTTCCTCTCTGTGGGTTGCCCCTTTAGGAAGAGGGAAGTCTTTTTGTACCCTCTCCTGTTCACCCCCTACTCTTGTCTGGTTGTGCATAATAAGAGTAGGAAATGTGACTGTCCAATTGAGCTTTGCATGTTGTCTAAGAGGTATCTCATTTGCTCATATCCTATAGACGGGGGTACAACCTATGGGGAAAATAACCCGAGTCTTCCAGCAACATATTGCCATCATGTGCACAGAGACCTGAAGAGTCAGTCCTTTCAGGACAGAGTTGCGGGGAAAGCTTGTTTCTTCAGGACCTTGGGGACCTCAGTCTCAAGCTGCTTCCTCAGCACTGTACTGGGAACATAAAGGGACAGGAGGCTGGGAGGGGGGCACGGTCACATTTCCATATAAGTCTGGCCAAGTTCCAGTTGGCTGACCTCCCGGGCATCATGGTCAGGCACTCCTCCTGCATCGCTATTCACTGCCCACTGGAATTAAGACCGGGTTTATTGATTTTTGTTTTTAGTTGTTTCAAAAGAGTGGTCTCTCTTTGCTTGGAGGTGGAGATGTCTTTTTCCCTCTAAGTAGGACACTGTACTTCTGCTCTGGCGTTTTAAAGTTGATCTTTGGTAGGCTGCCATCTTTAAAGGAAGGAGAAAGAAAAACCAAATAAATAATCTCACCATGCTTGATAGCTAGGTGTCAGAGAGGGAGATAAAGGCCTATTCTTGGTGACTTATTCTTGGTATGAAATGTATCAGGACAGGGGGAAAAGCCTTGGAGAGAACGTTTAATCAGAGGAAGCGGTGAACGACGAACGACGGTCAGACTTCGGCCCAGATACCCGCCTTCTGCAGTGTGATCCTCAGGAACGGGGAAAACAGTGCCTTCCTCTGCCCCTCTTAACGGTTTTTAACTTTTCAATGCATTAAAATCCTTTTTAAATAAGTGACGAGTTCTGAAGGTTTTTTTAAATAACTCTGACTTGACTAAAAGTTGGATTGAGAACGTCATTTTTTTTCTTCTGGAAATTTTCCCCAGCCTTTGAAGTACTCCCAACTATATTCTCCCTTCAGAGAGAAAATGGTTGTTTTGAAAGTTGCCTTTTAAGCAGCAACGCTGTTTTCTCTCTGCTGAGAGCTGCTCTTGTGCACTTCAAAAGCAGGGCATGTCAGCTTTCTCCACCCTGTTTCTCCCCTTTGAAGTAAGCGTGGGGGCAGCCGCTGTCTATTAATCACACTCTCTGGCATTTCCACGGCACTCTACAGTTTTCAAAGCTCTTTCACAGCCGTTTTCTTATTTGATCCTCACGACAACCCCTGAGGTGGGCAGGGCAGGTATCTTTATCCCCATTTTACAGATGAGACATCTAGAGCTCAGAGAGATGGAGATTTGTCCCAAGGTGACACGCCAAGAGTGAGGAGACTGGACCAGCGTCAAGCCTTTGATGGCTACATCAGTGTTCTTTCTGCCAAACTGCAACGCCTTGCCTTGTTGGCGTTTGAGGGACCAGGGATTGAGACGCTGGGGTGATTGAGATATTTGACATTGGCTCTGTCCAATGTAGGAGATGTATGTGGTCCCTGAGGCTTTCTGTGCCCTGTTCTGGAGACTGTGTAGGAATCGACCCCATTAAGACTTCCCTGGTTACAACGGAGCAAGCTTAAGCTAGAAATAAGGCTGACCATTGGCAGATCTCGTCCCGAGCTCCCATGCTCCATAAATCCCTGCAGCTGTGGCTACTTCTTCCCTCACCTCTGGACTCAACCCAGGCCTGGTCCTGGGAGCAGGAATATCAGATGCTCCAGCTCAGAAGCTGCTGGTCCAACTAGTCCGTAGTGACATCGTCTTTCAGTGACTGAACTTCACTTCATCTTGAACCCACTCCAGTACATTATTCATTTTTGTCCACAGCTTAATTGTTATGTCTAGAGCAGAACTGAACTCAGAAATCAAGCCTCCGCAGCAAGGGGTCATCTCTTTTACCTATACATCCAGGAACTGAAACTTAGGGAAATTTCTTTCAGTGTAGACACTTCATACTCAAGACTCTTTTTGTGAATTTCATCAACTGTTTCATCCAGCAAGCACCGTATACATAGTGCTTCCCCTGAGACTTGGCAGAGAAATGAGTGAGTCCAATGCAAAAAAGAGGCAATGATGTTTTGGGGTGGGAGTGCCAGGATGGGCATGAGCCCAGGTGCTGTGATCATTCATCTCAGTCCAGAACTGGGGGTCAGAGAAGGCTTCTCGGGGAAGGAAAGGCCTGATCTGGATCCTGAAATGTGAGTAAATATAAGACAGGCAAAGATGGCTTGGGAAAGGGCAAAAGGAGGGAATAGTCAGAGAGGACATTCTTGGAGGAAGAAGCAGCAACTGAGAAATGCCAGGAGGTGAGGGGAGGGTGCAGTGTGACTAGAGCATAGAGTTTGGGGAAGAAGAGAGAGGTGGTACATGAGTCCAGAGTGTGAGGGCTTAGTCATAAAGGAACACATTAAGGATCTTGGACTTTATCCCAAAGTGAATGTGTAGCTTTAATAAGGGATTTTAAGCAAGATAATGTCATGCTCAGATTTGCATTTTAGAAAGATCATTCTAGTTGCAGTCTAGAGAATCCAGCACAGATATACAGAGATCCAACCCTTCCCACAGGTCTGCTTCAGACATAGGCGATTTGAAAGAGACAGTCAGAACAGCACACTAGTTCCCCATTTTCCTAGACCCCCTAAGCTCTGTACTTTTATCTAGCAAGGTCATCAGAAAACAAAATGCTTGGCCTGGGCCGTTTTAGTTCCCCCACAGACATGCTTGCAGAGCTGGCATTTAATGATATTTCATTTATACGAGAACCATCCACCTGGAAAAATGCTCTGCGTTTTTCTCAAACTGAGGTCAAAGACATCAAGTAATTACCAGCAAGTAATCAATATCTTTTATCTGAGGAGCCTCTCTTTTATTTTATTTAGTTATTTAAAATTTTACCTTTATTCAAATTTTTTTCTCACATCTTTTCTTTTAATTGAATGAAAGAGTCTTTAAGTAATTCTATAGTGCTTTACAATTTTCAAAAGTTTCACACACATGATTTCATATAATCCCACAATAACCCTCCCTTATTAGGAGCCTCCCTTTCACAACTTTGTTTCCTTCAGCATCAAGAAAAACATCCAACACAGCTTTCCTATTTTTGATATGGGGTCATGTAATTACATTTCTGGGCTGTTGGGAAGGTCGACTGTGGCCACATGTGTGATGATCCTTGGATACTTTGGGTACTAAATAAGCATCTTGTAACTTCTCATGATTTACATACACATAACCTTTAATTCTAGGAGGTGGTGGATGGATATGGGCTTGGAGCCAGGTGCCAGATCTGAGCTCATATCCTGGCTCCACCACTTTCTACAGCTGAAACCAAGGGCCAGGTATTTATTTAATTTCTTTGAACCACTGTTCTTTTGTCTCTAAATCTTGGAGACTAACATTCATTCCACTGAGTTAGAGAGGTGAATGAAATAATACATGGAGAGTGTTTGCCACACAGTAGGTGCTGAATGAACATTGATGTCTTCTTCTCTCTGCAAACAAATCTGTGGGCTTCATTTCATCTTAGTGTGAGGATGGTATAAATCAGCTTCTTTCTTTTTCCTTCTTTTCTGCCAGGAAACTCAGAGCTCACTGCCAGCATCTATTCTTGTGTTCCCCTTTTTCATATTTCTCTTTGTTTTCATTTTGCATCATTCTACTTTTTATGTGTTTATATTTTATACCCATCTCAAATACACTCTTGAAGCTGGCAGATTTAAGTCCATAATAGTTTTACTAAGTCAATTTATTTGGTTATCAGCACCATGTTAATAAGGTTGAGCACCTGGATTTTATCCCTCTGTGGAGAGCTGACCTATGCCCTGGTCTTTGGCCATAAGCTTACAATCCAGCCTGCAGATTTACAATCTGTAAATGTAATGTGGTAGGTGGTCTCCTATAGAAATAGCCATTCATCTTGTAACAGATCTTACTGTTCGTTGGCAGTTCTCTGGAGTATTGTGTCAAGTAGATACCAGAAACAATGGTGCACTGGCCCAGCAAAAAAGGAGGATATATGGTTGATAACATGGAAATGTTCAGAGATAATGCTGGTTTCAGGCAAAGCTTGATTGGGGCTTACACAATGTCACCAGGACATGAATTGTCTTATCTCAGCTCTACCTTCCTCCATGTGTTGACTTTACGCATAGACTCAAGTTCCAGCAAGATACAGGTAGGAGCTTCAGTCTAAAAAATTTCAGGTCAGCCTTAATCTTCTTTCTGCCCTTGTCCCAGAAATCACAGGATGGTCTCCATGCACCACATTCACTCTGGCTGAATTTTGTCATATTGCTTTTTAGTTCCTCTTCATGGTGACCAGTGTGATGTGGTGCTCTGATTGGCTTACACCCATCTAAGCCTCACCTCTGGAGCTGGGGGTGAATCGTTTTACCTAATTTGCAAGGATTGAGACTGAGAAAAATGGGTTCCAAAAAAATTTAATGATATTGCTTTTGTCCAGGAGAAAGTGGACGGATGCTGTGTGGCAAAAGGGATAAATGAAACAATGCTGGGGTCATACAAGGATCAGCTATTCACCTGTTGTATCTCACCCTCAAGACCACTCCTTCATACTTTGCCCTGTGATGCTGGGGCGGAGACCCTGCAAACTCGACTCCCCAGGCTCCCTTGTCGGCAAGCTTTCTATTAAATTTTACCAATGGGAGGCAGTAGAGGAAGACTAGAAAAGAGAAGAGGAAAAGGTGGAATTTATTTCAGTTTTCATGTTTCCTTCATCTTCCTTCCAATAAAAGCAGAAGGTTGGCTCCAGCCCTAGCTTCTTTTGGCCCTTCCAGAACCTTTCTTGCTTGAGCTATTGCCTCTAGTTCTTCGCCTTCCTTATTTCTGGACATATACCCAGAGGTAGATTACATGTTCCAGAGGACAGGTGCAAAGTCTGCCTCAGAGAGAAAGAGCTGAGAGGCCCAAATATCTGCAAGATTTTGCTAATTTACATAAGCAGAGACCTGAAAAATAGTCTGGGGATGATTTATAAGGTGATAGAGCAAGAAGAGTTGTCTATAATAGTGAATCAGGCTGAATTTATCTATATGGTTCTTGGGTAGTCAACTGAAACCTAAGCTTAGTGATGCTGAGATACTCAAACTTCTCTGGCATAATAGAGAGGAAAGTCAAAATGCGGAAGAAAATAAAAATGTTGAGGTGGATTTATCTTGTGCGGACTCCATACTTCCTCAGCCCCACTAAGTCCACCAAAAGGCCCAGGGTGCATTTCTTTAATTAAGATATTGAGAAGAGTGTTAGTGAAGGAACACCTGAAATCTTAATAGCTCTATTGTGGCCATCTATAGACTGGGAGATGCTGTCTCTGCGGTGGTTTCCTGATTTCAATGAGGTTGATAGAATTCTGAAGTAGCAGAAACCAAGTGATAACACTAAACTGTAAGAGACAGGGTGGATAGAATGACCATAATGAGCAGCAAGGACAAAGTGGTACTTGTCATTTGAACAGTTTTAACCTGCAGGTATTTTTGGCAGTTGGCTAGTTGATCACATGTCCCAAGGAATAAAATATATAGGCAGCCTCTTAGACTGTTATCTTAATTGATATAACAGGAAAAACTACAGTCTGCTTGTCCGAAACCTGGAGAGAGATCCCAGAATGGAGGATGCTGGTCTCTCTCCCAGCTTCAAAGCCTAAATCAGGTCACAGACCCAGAGCCCTTGAGGGCTGGGAAGACTGAGTTCTCTTGAGACAAGTCCCTGCAACACTACCTCCATGTCTGCCTCCGCAAATTCTGCAAAGGTGTAGAAAGACATTTACTAGGATGATTGTACACAGGCAATGGGTAATATCAAGACCTTTCAGGAATTAGCCAGACACTGGCTCTGAGTTAATGTTAATCCTTGAGGACCCCAAATGCCACAGAGGCTTGGTGATAAGTTGGGCCCAATTCTGTCCCATCTGCTGCTCTATAGGTCTTCTTTGTGTGTATTTTCCTGGTTTTTTAACATACAATTAGAATAGACATATTCAGCAACAAGTAGGACCCCCACATTGACTGCCTGATTTAAGAAATAAGGACTCTTATAGCAGGAAAGGCCAAGAAGAAGCCTCTGGAACTTATTGTACCTATTAGGATAGTAAGCCCAAGGCAAAACCATACCTCAGGGTAAACTTCAAAGATTAGTGCCACCATCAAAGACTTGAAAGGTGCAAGGGGGGTAATTTTTCTCAGATCCCATTGAATTTGGTCTCCTGGGCTTGTGCAGGAGGTGAATGGATCTTGGGGAATAACTGCAGAGTACTGTAAACTTAATTATGTGCTGACATGAATTACAGCAGCTGTTCCAGATGTGGACTCTCTCCTGGAACAAATCGACACAGCCCCTGGAATCTTTACACAGCTATTTGTATAGCAAATGATTTTAGCACTATATCAGTTTACAAGGGCTACAAGAAGTGGTTTTCTTTCACCTGGCTGGGGCTGCAGTATACCTTCCTGGTTGCTCTCAGGCTATGCTAACTCTCTTACTCTTTGTCATCTTATCCAGAGATATTAGTCATCTTGACATTCTATAGAATATCACACTGATCACTGCTGGCCCTGAAAATCTGAAAGTATCAGGTACCTTAGAAGTTTTAGTAAGACACATTGGTGCCAAAGGACTGGAGATAAATCCCATAAAATTTCAAGGGCTTACAATGTCAGTGACAAGTCTAGGGTTCCTATGATCTGGGTCTTATGGGATATAGCCTTCAATGTGAACGAAAGTGCCTGCACCTTGTACCATCTACCACAGAAGATGGAACAACATTTTTCTAACTTCTTTGAATATTGAAGGTGACATATAGCACATTTGAGTGTGATGTTCAGACCTATTTATCAAGCGAACTGAAAGTTTTAAATGGGTCTCAGAGAAAGAGGGGCTCTGCAAGAATCCAGGCTTCAGGGCAAGACACTCTGATGTTTGTTCCCTATGACCTAGCAGAGCTAATGTCGCATAGTTTCTTTCCTTTTTTTTTTTTTTAACATCTTTATTGGAGTATAATTGCTTTACAATGGTGTGTTAGTTTCTGCTTTATAACAAAGTGAATCAGTTATACATATACATATACATATGTTCCCATATCTCTTCCCTCTTGCATCTCCCTCCCTCCCACCCTCCCTATCCCACCCCTCTAGATGGTCACAAAGCACCGAGCTGATCTCTCTGTGCTGTGCGGCTGCTTCCCACTAGCTATCTATTTTACGATTGGTAGTGTATATATGGCCATGCCACTCTCTCACTTTGTCACAGCTTCCCCTTCCCCCTCCCCATATCCTCAAGTCCATTCTCTAGTAGGTCTGTGTCTTTATTCCTGTCTTTATTCCCCTAGGTTCTCATGACCATTTTTTTCCCTTAGATTCCATATATATGTGTTAGCATACGGTATTTGTTTTTCTCTTTCTGACTTACTTCACTCTGTATGACAGACTCTAGGTCCACCCACCTCACTACAAAATATCTCAATTTCGTTATTTTTATGGCTGAGTAATATTCTATTGTATATATGTGCCACGTCTTCTTTATCCATTCATCTGTTGATGGACACTTAGGTTGCTTCCATGTCCTGGTTATTGTAAATAGAGCTGCAATGAACATTTTGGTACATGACTCTTTTTGAATTATGGTTTTCTCAGGGTATATGCCCAGTAGTGGGATTGCTGGGTTTTATGGTAGTTCTATTTGTAGTTTTTTAAGGAACCTCCATACTGTTCTCCATAGTGGCTGTATCAGTTTACATTCCCACCAACAGTGCAAGAGTGTTCCTTTTTCTCCATACCCTGTCCTGCATTTATAGTTTCTAGATTTTTTGATGATGGCCATTCTGACCGGTGTGAGATGATATCTCATTGTAGTTTTGATTTGCATTTCTCTAATGATTAATGATGTTGAGCATTCTTTCATGTGTTTGCTGGCAATCTGTATATCTTCTTTGGAGAAATGTCTATTTAGGTCTTCTGCTCATTTTTGGATTGGGTCACATAGTTTCTGAAGCTCTTTGTGTCTTCTGGCAATAATCACTGTGGTGAGCCTTAGGATTTTGGAGAAAAACTCATCTCTCTTCTATAGATAAGTATTCCTTTGAGAAATAGCTTTTTGCTTGCTATTTGGCCCTGGTAGTGTCTGACTGTGTGACCATGGGACTCCAAGTGATCTGAGCTGCTCATCCTATATTGAGTATTATTGGACACTTCAAGTCATAAGGCTGGGCATGAATAAAAGCAACTTATTATCAAGTAAAAATATAAATGATACAAATGATCAGCCTCACGCAGGTCCTGCAGGCCCAAGCAAGTCAAATTCACCAGTGACTCAGACTCCTTCCTTATAGAGCTGCATTGCCTCTCTCCCTCTGTACACATATGTGGCATCATGGGAAACTCCTTGAGAACAGTTGGCTCCCTAAACTCAGGCCCTAGTTTATAGACAGTTCTTCATGATACACTGGCAACCATAGGAAATACATTGCTACAATTTTACTGTCTAGATATATTATGGTTATACCAAATATTCTGTTTTTTATCTCCACAGTGTCCCTTCTTGTTTGGAAGTAGGCATCCCATGATCTTTCTGTTTTTCCTCTCCACCATCCTTAGCAGGTTGCTTACATGGTACAGTGGCAAGATGGCAGCTGAACTTCCAGACATCATTCATAGTCAATGCAGGAAGAAATGATAAAGGAAATACCAGCTGGCTTTCCCATTAATCAACAAAAGAAACCTTCTGGAAAACTTCTGCTGAAGTCTCCTTGGCTATAACTGTGTAGTATGACTACCTCTAGTTGTGGCAGATGATGGCAAAGTATTTAGCTCTTCATATTCTTGCAGTGACAAGTGGCAAGGGGGGAGGGGTATGGGAATGGCTGGAGGGTACACCAACCAGCAGTGTCTGCCACAGGCACAACTCGTCATCAACTGCTCTGGGTGATGGAAGCTGCCTCATAAGACCTCTCCCCAGAATGCTACACTATCTTTAGACAAAAGAAGCTGACCATCGTTTTCTGCTTCAGCAGACAAAAATAAATTAAAATCATCTGAAAACCATCAGAATGGGTATAAGGCACATAATTTTTTTATGATATTGGTAATTTTGTGAGGAATAAGGACATTTCTTGCAGTCTGATTCTTGCATTAAAGTCTCTGAAAGAGAGTTAAATAGGCTTGGGTAAATAATGAGGTTGTACAGCTTAGGCCAGGTTTGATTTCTGTCTGTGGTGTAAATAGTTGATGACAAGATCAATACATGCTTCCAGGTCTTAGGTTATCTTTTCTTGTGTTTCTAATTAGAAGAAAACAGACCACACAGAGTATTTCCAATTGAAGTACCTAGGTCTCTTGTTTATCTAAGGTAGAGCTGGTGCCAAATTGAAGGTACATTCAATGGGCTGATGTAGCTAAAATTTGGTGAAGCCAAGGATTACCTTCTTTAGAATCATTAAATAGACTTTGGGGCAAACCTGCCCAATTATCTGGAGTAAAGTGTTTTGGAAGAATCATAGTCCACAACCCAGTGCAATTTTAAGGGAATCCTAGAATCAGAATTCATCTTAAAAGCTCTTTTCTTTGACTTCAGGCAGTTCATCAGATGTTGTGTCATGACTGGAAAAATTCTGTATCCCGTTTGGCATAGATTGGGTATCACATTGCCACAGATGTAGGAACCATGGCTCACCCAGACATCCAATGTGACCACTTCTTCAGAGACCTTGCCATAGGCCACATTTTTTGTATGCATGTGTAGTAAGATTTTAGTAATTAAAAAAATAGAGTGTAACATACATATAGAAAAAAAATCAGAAACACAAAAGACCCCGAATAGCAAAAGCAATCTTGAGAAAGAAAAACAGAGCTACAGGAATCAGGCTCCCTGACTTCAGACTATACTACAAAGCTTCAGTAATCAAGACAGTATGGTACTGGCACAAAAACAGAAATATAGATCAAGGGAACAGGATAGAAACCCCAGAAATAACGCCACACACATATGGTCACCTTATCTTTAATAAAGGAGGCAAGAATATACAGTGGAGAAAAGACAGCCTCTTCAATAAGTGGTGCTGGGAAAACTGGACAGCCACATGTAAAAGTATGAAATTAGAACACTCCCTAACACCATACACAAAAATAAACTCAAAATGGATTAAAGACCTAAATGTAAGGCAAGACACTATTAAACTCTTAGAGGAAAGCATAGGCAGAATGCTCTATGTCATGAATCACAGCGAGATCCTTTTTGACCCACCTCCTAGAGAAATGGAAATAAAAACAAAAATAAACAAATGGGACCTAATGAAACTTTAAGGCTTTTGCACAGCAAAGGAAACCATAAACAAGATGAAAAGACAACACTCAAGAATAGCAGAAAATATTTGCAAATGAAGCAACTGACAAAGGACTAATCTCTAAAATTTACAAGCAGCTCATGCAGCTCAATATCAAAAAAAAAAAAAAAAGCAAACAACCCAATCCAAAAATGGGCAGAAGACCTAAATAGACATTTCTCCAAAGAAGTTATACAGATTGCCAACAAACACATGAAAGGATGCTCACCATCACTAATCATTAGAGAAATGCAAATCAAAACTACAATGAGGTATCACCTCACACCACTCAGAATGGCCATCATCAAAAAATCTACAAACAATAAATTCTGGAGGGAGTGTGGAGAAAACAGAACCCTCTTACACTGTTGGTGGGAATTTAAATTGATACAGCCACTATGGAGAACAGTAGGGGGTTCCTTAAAAAACTACAAATAGAACTACCATATGACCCAGCAATCCCACTACTGGGCATATACCCTGAGAAAACCATAATTCAAAAAGAGTCATGTACCAAAATGTTCATTACAGCTCTATTTACAATAACCAGGACATGGAAGCAACCTAAGTGTCCACCGACAGATGAATGGATAAAGAAGATGTGGCACATATATACAATGAAATATTACTCAGCCATAAAAAGAAATGAAATTGAGTTATTTGTAGTGAGGTGGGTGGACCTAGAGTCTGTCATACAGAGTGAAGTAAGTCAGAAAGAGAAAAACAAATACCGTATGCTAACACATACATATAGAAACTAAAAAAAAAAAAAAAAAAAAAAAAAAGCGTTCTGAAGAACCTAAGGGCAGGACAGGAATAAAGACACAGATGTAGAGAATGGACCTGAGGACACGGGAAAGGGGAAGGGTAAGCTGTGAAGAAGTGAGAGAGTGGCATTGACATATGTACACTACCAAATGTAAAATAACTAGCTAGTGAGAAGCAGCCGCATAGCACAGGGAGATCAGCTCCGTGCTTTGTGACCACTAGAGGGGTGGGATAGGGTGGGAGGGAGATGCAAGAGGGAGGAGATATGGGGGTGTATGTATATGTATAGCTGATTCACTTTGTTAAACAGCAGACACTAACACATTATTGTAAAGCAATTATACTCCAATGAAGATGTTTAAAAAAAGAAAGAAAAAAATCACAAATGGTAAATGTCCAGTTTGATGAATTTTTTATCAAGAAGCAAAACATTACTAGCACATTACTAGCACCCCTTCCTGTCAATAATTCCTCTTCCAAAAGTGACAACTCTCTTGATTTTTTTTCAATATTTATTGAGATATAATTGATGTATAACATAGTGTAAGTTTAAGGTGTACAACATAATGATTTGATATATGTATACAGTGCAAAACAATCACCACAGTAAGTTTCATTAACATCCATCACCTCACATAGTAACAATTTTTTTCCTTACAATGAGAACTTTTAAGATCTACTCTCTTAGCAATTTTCAAATACATAATACAGTAGTGTTAACTATAGTCACCATGCTGTACATTACATCCCCAGAACTTATCTATCTTGTACCTGGAATTGTGTACCTTTTGACTCCCTTCACCCAATTCCCCCACCACCTACTTCCTGCCTCTGACAGCCACCAATCTGATCTCTGTTTCCATGAGTTTTTTTTTTTTTTTTTTTAGATTCCATATATAAATGAGATCACGTAGTATTCATCTTTCTCTGATAAATTTCACTTAGCATAATGTCCTCCAGGTCCAGCTATGTTGTCATAAGGGCAGGATTTCCTTCTTCTTTATGGCTGAGTTCATTGTATATATAGATACCCCATTTTCTTTATCCATTCATCTGTCGATGGACACTCTCTTGACTTTTAACAGCATATATGTGATTCACCTGCTTTTGAAATTCATGTAAATAGAATCATAGAGCATGTCTTCCTTTGTGCCTGGTTTCTTTCACTCAATTTTACAAGGTGGGATTCACCCATGTCAACACATGTGGTTGTAGTTCATTCATCCTCATTGATGTGCAGTATTCCATTGAATGCATACACCACTATTGCTATCCATTCTTTGTTAATAGTCATGTAGGTAGTTTCAAATTTTAGGCTGTCATGCACAGAGTTGCTATGAATAGTAATAATGTACATGATTTTGATGAATTTAAAATGTGTTTCTGTTGGATGAAATTGCTGTGTCATGCAGTATGTGTAGGTACAGTTTTAGTAGACACAAGCTGCTTCTTTCTCAGAATCGATGGGCACTGTTAGCCCTTGGTACCTCAGGCTGGGCCTTCCTCTAAAAGCAGTAGGGTCTCTGGCTTTTGCAGGGGAGAAAGTGTTTCTGATACAAAGTATAATGAGTTCATGCCATCTTCATACAAGCTCCTGTTCAGATTCCATGTTGCTGATTTTCCTAGATTTTATATGTATTTTTAGATGCTTCCTGGAAATTCTCATTTAACCAGTTATTTTATTGCTCAAACTAGGGACAGTCAATGCCTAACATAAGCCAAACACTGCTAAGTGCTTAACCTATTTTACTCCATTACAATTCACATCAAGCCTCTGTGGAGGGTTTGCTTCTTTCATAGATGGAAAAACCCATGATCATGGAGGAGAGTTGTAGAACAAGTAGGGAAGACCCAGGCCAGTCTGCTTGCCTCTCCCTGTCAGCTGATATTGCTTCCCAACTTGTTCTCATACCTGGCTTTAACAAAATTGGAATTTACTAAAAATGGAAAGAGGCATTTCATAACTCTTCTCCCAACTTGCTCTTCTCTGTCAGCAGAGACAGTGTGAAAAGGCTGCTGGTGGAGAGTTAAAGCCTTGATACTATTTGAAGCTCTACAAAGTGGCATCGGGGGCGTGAATAAGAGGAGGCTCTAGAAAGCTGAGTGTGGAGCCAGTTAGGCTGAAGAAGGGCTTGTGCAGGTGCCTGGATCCCAACGTTGTCCTGAGCACACAGGGCACGGGCTGCTGCACCCATGCACCCATTGGCCTGACGCTTGCTTGGAATGGCTTTCACGCTAAGCACTCTGCTGGGCTCTCAGAAAGACGTGTGGTGCCTGCCCAGGAGGAGCTCATAGTGTACAGGAAAAGGAAGGAGGTTAAGCAAATAATTGCACACAATTGCTAAGATGCTCTAACAGAAGTATGGGAGACACGGGGGCACAGGAAAGTAGCCAGTTATCCTGGAGAGAGGGGCTGAGCATGTGGTTAGGAGGGATCCAAAGAAGATGAGTTTGGAAGGTAAATAGTAGATGGCATGGGAGTCAAGTGTGAAGGGGAGAACGAAGTTAAGTGTAGACAGGGACCAGGCAGGAAGGAGCATGGTGGGACTTTAGCAGGGAAGAGGCTATCCTAGAGTCAACTCATGACAAGAAGTAAATGCTTAGCCACAAATTCCTAGACAAGTGCCTGACCTGTTTCCTGTCAGCATCACCCTTTGTAAGAGGCTGGGTTGGTGTGAGGATCTGGCCCTAGCCCTGCCGTAAGGTGGGCGTTTGGTCATGACGGGATGTGGCTTCTGGTCATACAAACAGACCCCTGGAAAGTCACGGGCCTGTTGCTAATGCTCTTTCAGGCTGGGATATGGAGACATATGGGCATTTGCCTTCCAAACTATAGTTCTCCCTAGAGCCCAGTCCTCCCTGTGCTGTCAGGGGTGGGGGGTGCATATTTTCAGTGAAGTGAGATTTCACACTCGCAGGGAGGAGATTTCATGCTGTCAGTGAACTCACGTGGGGATCAGTCTTCTCAAGAGAGTCTGCTGCTGGTAAGGTGTTGAAAGGATTTCTTGAGTGAAACCCGCCCTTTCGCCAAGTGTGCTGAGGGGGTTCACCTAGGGTGGTGTTAATTCCACCCAGTTGGAGTAGAGAATGGTATCTTTCCTGACTACGATCTCCTAGCAGGGATGGAAAAGAGAAAAAGAATGTGTACCCCTGCGTCTAGGGGAAGAGTCCCACCGGATCTGTGTCTCTTCTCCAGGTTCCTGTGATGCTTGAGAAACCTGTTCTGTAGTGAAGGCAGGCGGATCTGGGAGGCTGATGAAGAGAAGCTCAGAGGAATTCCTTCTGGGCGGAGTCTGCACAGTGACCCAGGGGTCCCCGTGTCTAGGGTCTCAGAGACACCAACCTCTCCACTAGACAAGGTCCTGCTCATTGACAGGCAGCCGTGGCCCCTACCCCCCCACCATGTTGCTTTCTTGGTAGGAAGGGTGCTCAGGAGCAAGGGCTGCATGGCCTAGGGGTGGGTGAAGGGATCAAGGCGTTTCTACATGGATTCCTATTTCTTCCCTTTCTGCTGGTTAGCAGAGTTTGACTCTCCCCAGGATGGCACATGTGATCAAGCTGGACCAATCTCATATCCTATCCTGGAAAATATAATTGTGGGGCAAAGGAAGATAAAGGGTTGCATATATCACCCGAGAAGCACTCCTGGTTCCAGCTGCTGCTGAGATGCGTGCAACAGTCCCGTCCCTGAGATCCCAGGTTCCGAGGTCAACTTTTCACTCCTCAGTTCTGTGAGCTACCTCGGGTTCCTTCCAGTTAATCACACACACAAACCCCCTTCTTTCCTCGCAGTTTTTTTCCCCCTGCTTAAGTCGGTCAGAATTGGTTTCTGTTGTTGCAGCAAAATCTTGGCTGATATAGAAATTGGTTCCAGAAATAAGTGGCTGTCAGCAGGCCCTCGGGGTGTGTGGAATTGCTCATGGGCCCAGATGGAACGCGTGAAGAGACAGAGAAGGAGCGGCGGCTCGGCTACCTGTTGTGCTCACCTGAGACTCCACGAGTCCAATGAGGGTGCAGTGCTGGGGACCAGCAGCCCTGCCATAGAGCACGTAAGGGACAAGCCCTGGGCATGGTGCGTTCTTGGCGGAGCATCCGATAGCATAAGCAAGTGTCCTAACCTCAGCTCAATCAAAAATCTCTCCTTAAAGTAGATAATTTCCTATCTGTGGCTGTTGGGCTGATGCATCTTTAAAAATTCCAAAGATTGAGTCCTCCAGTTTCTGAATGACAACACTCCTTAATTCACAACCTCATGACCCAGGGGTGTGGAGAAGGGAGCTCATGATACTGGCATGGGGACCTCTGAGCATGGGAGGATTTGAGGACCCTCCCTTTCCAAACCCCTCTGAAATACACACGCCTCTTACCCCTCTCTTGCCTGTAGAAGGGGCTGACAGTCTGTTCCCCCCCCCCCTCACTGTTCCTCTTTGAATAAGCAAGAGTTGGAGTCGACATGACCTGGGTGAAATGGATAATCAGGATACAAAAATAAATGATGTGCCTGGAAGTAATTATAGCTCCATCACCTGGGGTAACTTGGAGGCATACATTTTGAGAGTTAACTAATGAAGTTGAAATATAATTTTAAATGAGGCAGAATCTATTGTCATAGGTGAGTCCATCAGATGCTGTACCTGCTGTGTGCCTGCTTGGACAGTCAGTTGGGTTCCAACAATTGGATGCTTTCATTAATGAACGTTTCTCCTGAAGACTGGCCCATGCTGGGTGGAACCAAATGGCCCAAAAGCGCTGCAGCAATGCAGAGAAGGAAATTCAGAAACTTCCTCTCTTGCTTATCCCTTGACAGGGCCCCAAAGACGCTTCTATTTCCCTTGCCTTGAGGAAGAGATGGTAAGGGAAATGTCAGGATCTTTTAAAAATACTCTACTGATAGTTCCTTCTGGGCAAGAATACTGTGGATAGGGATCACTCAAAATGGGCCCTTGGTGTCCTTGGGGATGGAAGAATCTTAGAATGATACGGTCCAGGGCACAGGTAGAAGCAAAGCAGTTTTGGTTCTCAGACAGTTTTATAAGTGTGGTTGGGACTCAGTGAAGGGTCTTACACCTAGCAATAACTAGCTGTGATCAAACAGTCATGTGCCCCAGAGACTGTGACCACCTCAGAGTCTGTATCACTCAGGTCAGGCTAGGTCATGGTGCAGTAACAAACAACTCCTGCAATGTCAGTTACTTAAGATAACAAAGATGTAAATCCCTCTCACTCAATACCATTTTCCACTGAGCATTACTCAGAGGAGGGGACTGGGGAAGGCTGTGGTCCTCATGGTTATATATAGGCCCAAGGGGAAGAAGTAGCCACTATCTCAAATGATGTGGGTCACACTCAGGAGAGGGAGATCTGGGGAGTGGGTCTCACGCTCAGCCTCAAAGGAAGGACACCTATGATCTCTCATTGGGCACAAGTAGTCACACAGGCCCACCCAACCAATAGGAAGCCAGGAAACACAGTCTACTGTGTACTTAAAAGTGGAGAGATAAAAATAATTGGGAAACAAAACTAATTCTGACTACCACCCTATTCACCTGCTTATCACACAATACCTATGACACTATGGGAACATTCCCTGAGGCCTTTACACAACAATGAGAAAAAAATGAGAGGTTGACCCTCGGGTAGTTCCAACAGCATCTGTCAGTCCCACCAAGAAGTGAATGCATCTCCTCTCAGAGATGGCCTGAACCACCACTGGAGAAGGGAACTCCTCCCAGAAGGCCAATCCAGCCTGGAAGTGTAGATGAGCTGAGGTTAAGGATCCGCACAATTTCTGACAGTGGCTGTGGAATTGGGTGGGTGGTTTGAGTGTGTGAGATTCTGCATGTGCCCTTGGAGAAAGGAGTCTCTGTTTCCACTGCCCTCTAGCTCTCCCATGCACCTGCCCCACTGGCCTTCAAAGAAGGATGTTTTGGGGGCACTCTTCCTGATGCAGAACTCCTGGGGCTAGGGAACCCTGTATGTGGGGCTTGGACCCTCGATCCTTGTGGCGAACCTCTGCTATTATTATAAGCCTCCCATCTGTGGGCACCTAACTGGGGGTGTGGGTCTCGACTTCTTACCCAACCTTCTTACCCATCTCTCTCTTTAGTTGTGGAAAATCTTTTCTGCTCATCCTCAGATTGTTCTCATAGACAGTTGCTCTGTAAATCGTTATACTGTTGTCGTGCCTATGAGGGAAGGTGAGCTCAGGGTTTTCCTACTCCGCCATCTTCTACACCTGCCTTTCCTTCATCAGGGCACACTTATACTCTATCAAGGTCTGGGTAGTGGAAGCAAAAAAAAAAAAAAATACCGTCTCTTCTGTACACATCTTCTTAGCAAACCTTTTCATGGATAAGGATGATTCCCATTGGTTTGATTCTGTGTTTCTTCATCTGTTCATTAGTTTACCCCTCAACCTGTGGGACCCCTCCCCAGTGCCAGGCCCTCACAACACTTATGACTCTGAATATGTCTCATCTTCCTGAACCACAGTCTCCTTTGTTTATCACAACAGAACCCTGACCCTGGGGAAGGGACTGATGGGAATAAGGCTCCATGTTCCGGCCAGGGATTCCAACTCATGGTAGGAAAGGGGGCTTCTCTGTTTCTTGGATGGCTAAATTGGGATTAGCCCAAAGCCAGGCAGGGTAGAAGAGGGCAGCCTCAGGACCAGTGCTGGGGGCCCAGGGGACAGGGAGCCATTAGAGATTTTTGAGAAAGGAGCAGAGATTCCTGGATTGGTGACTTGACTTCTGATGGCCAAATGCTGGGTTGCTTCCTCTTGGTAGTGAGGTAATTGTTCTCTGAACCTGCTAATGACACTGGCATGATAAGGCATGGGGAGTGTTTTCCAGCCTGAAGGTTCCCTTTGTAAGGCTTGGACTGCTGTCAGACCATACACACTTCTCGAAACCCCTCCAGTCCCAGGGAGAAGAGCCTGGTACAGTGAATGTGGAGGCCCGGGCATCCTGCAGGAAGGTCATGACATTGTGGTCTGAGCTGTCAGCCAGCTCCTGAGTGGCACCCACTCAGGGCAAGAAGCAGAAACGTCTGGTCCAGGTCAATTGGAGACTGATTTACTTGACATCTCCATGTTATATGTCTATTGGATTTCCACAGATGGCTGATCTGCAGTTGATATCACACCGGACAGAAGGAGAGTGATGAGATGGCTTGCCTGCTCAGATCCTGGCTCCTGCAGCCCTCCCATGTAACTGGAACATTTAACCCTCGCAGGCAGGTGCAGCCCTTCCAGTCTCAGAGACCACGTCCAGATTCAGGCAGGTGTTCTATAAGGAGCTTGGGCTCTGTGACTTGCTGGCTTGGGATTCCATCAGCCTGGTTGTGTAATCCAAGTGTCCTGGATTACAGAACCAAGGCATTCACCCCTTTTCTAGGACCAGCCTTTCTTTTTATCTTCTTTTTTTTTTTTTTTTTTTTGTAGTACACGGGCCTCTCACTGTTGTGGCCTCTCCCGTTGTGGAGCACAGGCTCCGGATGCGCAGGCTCAGCGGCCATGGCTCACGGGCCCAGCCGCTCCGCGGCATGTGGGATCTTCCCGGACCGGGGCACGAACCCGTGTCCCCTGCATCAGCAGGCCGATTCTCAACCACTGCGCCACCAGGGAAGCCCGATCTTCTTTTGACCCAGCCTTATCCTCTACAGTGAATTTGTGTCTCTGGGTTTCAGCTCCTCCTGACCAATGGCAGGTCCTGATTGACCTCAAGTCTTCCAGAGATTGGTCCTGCCCTGAGTCTGTGTCTGGGATCCTGACATTACTCAGGCTTTGTCTCATTCTCAGCCTTTGCCTTCCTCTGACCCCCACCCACAGGTTCTATCCCATCCCTGGACCTAGCCATTATTACCCTTACATGCCTTACACACCTACCAGAGTCCCTTATTGCTCCAGACTTGAACACCTGTGCCCCATCCTCCTGTTAAATGTCTGCCCAGACTACATCTTAGGATGCCATACCCACTGCACATATGCTTATCTCCCTGCCCTCGTGGTCTAGGCACGATTGGAATGAGCCTCATTCCAATCTTGCAGCCTGGTTTTAGCCACATGAGGTAGGGTTCAGGGTTTCTGTTTGGGCTGGAATGTGAAATCACAAATCAGATCACCCGAAACCAGGTGAAGGTGGCATCAACTATCAGCAAGATCTCAAAGGGAATCAGAACCTGGGGGTGAGAATCTGAGTGAACTTGTTGCATTGGCCCTCCTGTTGGAGACCCACCATCCCTAGGAGGCTGGCAGTGGTGGAGTACTTACAAGTATGGATTTTGAATGCAGATGGTCCTGGGTTACAGACACACCTCCATCACTCTCTAGGTTTACAATTTGGACAATTTACCTAAACTCTCTGTTCCTTACTTTTCTCACTTATAAAGTAAAAACTCTAATACTTGAGTTATAGGAATTAATTGAGATAATATATGCTGTATAAAATATATCCAGCATAGAGCCTGGAACATAGTAAATTCTCAATAAATGGTATCTATCAAATTTAATGTTTCCAACCTTGGGTGATTGGGGTTTGTTTTATTCAGGAAGGAGACAATTTCCTTTTACTATCCTGCTTGGTCAATCTTCTGTTGCCTGCTGCTTGGACCTGCACCATTCCTAGGGCCTGAGGACAGATCCAGTCTCTGGGTCCAGGCCAACCCACTGTTTGGCAGTTCCCTCCACGTGCTAGACCTCAGCTCTGGAAGGTGCCAGAGAACAAACCATGCATGTAGAGTGTGAGAGAGCTCGCTTTTATGCTCTCTATCCCTTGAAGATGTCTTGATAATTCTTTTGAACTCTACCATCACAGTCAGGTGACCTAAAGAGCTTTGTGAGCTTCCTGTTAAAGAAAACAATAATGTAAAGTGAATGTGTGGGTTGAGAGGGGTGAGGAGGCAATAAAATAATGTCACTGGCAAACAGTGGGAAGATCAGGCTGACACCCATCTCCCTCCCCATTTCAACAAAGAGTTTGGTTTTGCAGCTCCAGCTTAGTTCTCTTTATGCATCCAAGTTGGGCCTTATGCAATCTGTCTCACTCAATAGTAATTAGGTGTGCATGTGAACTAACATTTTCACACTCTCTCTTCTTTTATCCAACTTAAGCATTTAATTGTCTAATAAGGGTGTTTATAAGATAATCAAAAGGAAGGAGATTAGGGCAAGGCCTGGGAGGATGGAGAAACTGACAATGCGTGAGGACATGCAACGGTGAGCTGGTGGCCCCCCACCCGACCCCATCCCCCATTGGTGTGTGTCCACCACCAAGATTCAAGCTAGAATTCCACCTGGCCACTCAACACACAAGCTCAGCTCCGAATTCCTTCAGGCGGAATTAGGGTTCACTCTCTTCTCTTCCTTCTCTTCACCTCACAACCTTCTCCTTCCTCTTTGAAATAAACTGAATAGAAGGTTTCCATGTAATGTCCCATTGTTACTGGTGTTTCACATTCATTCCTTAAACAAATGTTCATCAGAAGCCTCCTCTGTTCTAAAGATATTGGTTATGTCAAGGTGAGTAACTTTGAGTGGAGGGCTCTGTATATTTTAACCATGTTGAGCACCAGGGAGAACAGAGGTTGTGCTCAAGAAATACCTTCTGTTGATTTACTTAATGTTCCTGTCTTTGGCCTTGAGAAAAATGATCATCATTTCTCAGCTGGTCATGAAAAAAGAAGGCCCATCTTCTGTTACAAGTATTGGGTACACACCACATTCCAGGCCCTGTGCTGGGGAGTTCACGCTGCTATTCTCATCTCCTTCTTGGCTCTTCACTCCCTCCCCTTTCAGCCAGAGACACAGTCACTCAACAAGATTTTACTGAGAATCAGCTCTCAGTGTGGGGCTGGAACCACGCACTGGGATACAAGACAAACAGATAAAGATCAAATGTCTGCTCTGAGTCAGCACCAGAAGATAAACACGTGAGAGACAGGTCACCTTGCCCACCCCACCCCAGGGCAAGGCGGATGGTATGGGGTGCTCGCTTCCGGCTTTCCTGTTTCTCCATCATTCACAGAGGCATCTGTGAACTACTATTGATAGTAGTGTGGTCTTTTGCTTTCCTGACACCCTCTTCTCATTCCAGCATCTTAGGAAGGACGTTAGGCTTGAGTTCTAATTCCGCAAAGCATCTCACTTACCTTGTACCCTGTTTGTCTCATAGCAAACATGACTGACAGGAGAAGAAAAGGCTCTGCCTGGCAAGTTTTGTTCTGTGTTGAGATGAAAGGAGATGGGTTTGCATTGGAGTGAGAGCTGTCTCTCGGGACAAAAGTGGTCCCGCTGTACGATGCCACTGACAGGGGGTCTCTCCTATGACAACCCCTCCCCAGGCCAGACTCTATGACTCTAGAACACCTCCTCCCCTCTTGGCTTCTGGGGCCGGCTCCAATTAGAGCTTGGGCTGCCCTGCTTATCGCCTGCACACCCTTCCCCCCTTTCCTTTGCCCTTCAGAAGTCACCTAGGACCCTAACGGTACTCTGCTTCCAGGCAGAACAGGGACAGGAAATCTGGTGCTTGTCCGCTCCTGCAGAGGCACAGCTGTTCCTGCTCAGTGGGTGGAGAGCCAGGCCCACCACTTCAAGAGAGAGAACTTAGGTGCCACTGACTTCTGCCAGCGGGACGATGAGATGCCTACATCCCACTGAAGGACATGCCCAGATCCTTCCTGGCCACGTGGTGAGCAAAAAATCTGTCACTGAAGTCTGCTGCCTTGGCAGTCTCCGGGCTGCAAGTTCATGGAGAGACCAAGAGCCAGGAAACGAGTTAGTGAGCAGCGTGGCTGCAGGCAGGCTCTAAGAGTCTGGCACAGAAAGAACTTGGAGGCAGAGCCATCCAGCCACTAGACAGGGTCTCACGACAGACGTAAGAAAGTTCTTCCTTGTACTGATGGAAATTGTTCCTCCCTACAATTTCTACCCATTAGTCTGAATTCGGAAGTTCCAAAAATCAGGCTTCTCCTTTGTGTGACAGTCTTCCCAGTATTTAAAGGCGTTCGAGAGTCACAGCATCCATATGATCCAGGCAAGTTACCCCTTGTTTCTCCAAGGACTGTTTCTAAACCCCTTTTAATCCTCCTATTTTCACTGGATGTTCATAACTTGCTACTCAAAGTGCGGTCCACGGACCAACAGATTTCGCATCCCCTGGAAGCCTGCTAGACGTGAAGAATCTTAAGTCACATCCTAGAAATCCTGAATTAGAATCCGCCTTTTAACAGGTTCTCTAGGTGATTTACATACATGTTAAATTTTGAGAAATACTGGAAGCACTGGCTTGTAGCATCTTCATAGCAACACACACGTTCATATGTAACCTCTATGCCAAACAATAGGAGAAAGATTAATTACATTATGACATGTTTAGGCTATGAGATATTACGCATAGAAACTATGTAGAAACTACATCGAAACCTAAGGAAGTACTCATGATAATAACATTAAAGAGAGCATTGACTACACCTCAGACTCTGTTCAAAGTATATTAGTGGTTACCTCCTTGAATCACAAGCTAGATAACACTGTTATTCCCATTTTAAAAGCAGTGAGGGCTTCCCTGGTGGGGCAGTGGTTGAGAGTCCGCCTGCCGATGCAGGGGACACGGGTTCGTGCCCCAGTCCGGGAAGATCCCACATGCCGCGGAGCGGCTGGGCCAGTGAGCCATGGCCGCTGGGCCTGTGCGTCCGGAGCCTGTGCTCTGCAACGGGAGAGGCCACAACAGTGAGAGGCCCGCGTACCACACAAAAAAAGAAAAAAGCAGTGAAAGAGGCCCAGAGAGGCTAACTTGCCCCCAATCATACAGCTAGATCCCAGGCAGTTTAGTTTGAGAGTAACTGTGCCTGACCACTGCTAAAATGATAAAGCCACAGATACAGAACTGTATATAAGCTATAACCGCAGCTATGAGGATATATACTGAATATGCACTAATGCTGTCAGATTGTGCTATTGTAATAACAATAATAATAAAAAAGCAGCGTGCCCCAAAGAGAACACAGCTTTATCCAGCTCCAACAGTGTTTCTACCACCTCATTACATTTTCTTTCGAATTAAACCATGTTTACAATACATGCATAATATACATTCATGGTAAAAAACATTCATACACACAAAAGGATATAAAATAAAAAGTAAAGAGCTCCCTCTCCAGTAGCCCTCCTCCTCCTTTGAGATCATCACTGTTAGCAGTTTCTTGTATGTCTTTCAAAAAATGTGTTCTTCATTTAAAATAATGAACACACACACATATACACACATAGGTACATATATAACACACACACGATCCACTCTTAGCTTGGCTACATCTGTTAAACAGCCTTGCGATTGGCTCCTGTTTTATTTATGATGAATTGGAACAACCATATCTTTCGCACATGAAGTGTTATTAAGTTTTCATCTCTCCATCTTGTATAGTTTTTTTTGTCACCTAAATGTAGGATATTTTATGTCTTCTTACTAAGTTTCATGTAGCTGGTTGTGTTCTAGCATTCCAGCAAACTAAATCTTTTTTTACTTCTGAATCTAAAGCCTAGAAGCTTTCTCCTTCATAAGTCTAATAAGTATATTTTTTATTTTCCAAGGCCTAAAGGGGCAACTGCAGGGCTGGCGAGAAGAGGGTATAGGGATGGTTTACGAGGGTCAATGTATTAACAATGAAATATACCAAAAATGCACCAAATGTCAGCAGTGGCTATTCCCAGATGATGGGTATTTTTCTCTATTTTCCAAATGTTTAACGATGAGCATGGGTTAATTTTGTCATTTCTAAGAAAGAAATAAAAGCAGGAATTTTACTGATTGGATATTATTTCCACCTCTTCATTGTCTTCCTGAAAGAGATGATACAACCATTCCTTTTGCTGGAACACTTTGTACTGGCTCCCAGTAGAGTAAGCACTGTGTTCGTGCCTGATCTATTGACTTTGGGTTTGGGGTTTGGCCATGTGACTTGCTATAGCCAGTATGATATTACCAGGTGTGATGTGACTGGTGGCATCAGCTTGTCTGTGTGGTCTGATTGGCCCCTTGTGCTTCTGCAGCCCACCATCCACCAAGACAAGGGTGTGCCCCAGGTAGCCATTGGTCCCAGGATTGGGAGCCCTTGGAGCAGATGTCAACCTGGTCCACAGCCCAAGGCAGAAATCCCCATTCCCCTATCAACCCGATGGAGAAAAATAAACATAATCAAGGGAGTTCAAAAAATAATAACATAATTACAGTAATAACTGACTAGAAGGGAGAGTCAGCTCCTCCCATGCTGACCAGTGTGTCCTGACAATAGTCGCCCACCCTCCTCCAGCTGCTGTAGCCACCCTCTCCTTGCTTTGTGCTTCGCCCCCAGCCACTGCAGCTATGCTCACCGATTCCTGCCCTTAAGTCACCTGCTTCCCACCAGCACCTACATGGCAGGTAAGGAGGTGGAAGCCACACTTACTGGCTAGTCCTAACCTTCTTTTCTCCAAACGTTCCTGTTCTGTGCAGTAGAAAGAGCTATGGTCTACAGCTTAATTATGAGTTGAATTGTGTCCCTCCCAATTTCACTTGTTGAAGTCCTAACCCCCAGCACCTCAGAATGTGACCTTATTTGAAAATAGGGTCATTGCAGATGTGATTCGTTAAGATGAGGTCATAGTGGAGTAGGGCGGGCCCCTGATCCATTGTGACGAGTGTCCATCAAAGAAGGAGAATTTGGACATGGAGACAGACACACACACAGGGAGAACACCACGTGAACCTGAAGGCAGAGATCAAGGTGATGCTTCTAAAAGCGAAGGAATGCCAAACATTGCCAGCAGACCATCAGGAGCTAGGAGGGAAGCATGAAACAGATTCTTCCTCACAGCCTCCGAAGGAAGCAGCCCCGCAGACACCTTGATCTCAGACTCCCAGCCTCCAGCAGTTTGAAACAATACATTTCTATTGTTTTAGCCACCCAGTTTGAGGAGTACTTTCTTGTGGCAGTGCCAGGAAACTAATAGCTGAGGCCACCGCAGATTCTACAATTACAGTGTGTGGGTGTTTTCCCTACACTAAGCAATTCTCTGACACCAGCTGGGTGTCCTACAATTCAACTCAACTCTGACACTACCTACTGGAGATAGTGTCAGATTCCACAGGTTAAGGGCTCATCTTACAAGACTGCTTCCCCCAACTACAGATGGTAATCGCAAGCCCAGGTTGTCAACTGTGCTTCTGAAGGACAGACCATGGATGGGAGGTATCAATAGCCCCCTCCTTGCATTCTCTTAATTTGCTAGAGGAGCTCACACAACTCAGAGGAACATTTTACTTACTAGGTTAGTGGTTTATTATAAAAGGATACATCTTAGGAACAGCCAGATGAACGAGATGCATAGGGCAACGTATGGGGCAAGGGCTTGGAGCTTCCATGTTCTTTCAAAGCTTGCAACTCTCCCAGCATATCCATGTGTTCACCAACATGGAAGCTCTCCAAACCCCATCTTTTTGGTTTTTATGGAGGCTCCATTACACAGACATGATTGATTTAATCATTGGCCATTGGTGATTGATTCAACCTCCAGCCTCTCTCACCTTTCCAGAGGTCAGGGAGATGAGACTGAAAGTTCCAACCCTCTAATCCCATGGTTGGTTCTCCTGGCAACCAACCCCCATCGTTAGGGTTAGGTGTTTTCTGAAAGTCACCTCATTAACATAGCAAAAGATACATTTAGTGTTCTTATCACCGGAAATTACACGAGTTTAGGAACTCTGTGCCAGGAATGGGAATAATGACCAAATATCTATTTCTTATTATAAATCACAATATCACATCACAGACAAGTTTTTCTGTCCTTTCAGTCCTCCTGGAGGTACAACTCTGTGCTACTGCTCCCTGCCTCCAGCAGCTGGGGCCGGCTGACCTTGTACTTAGAACACTTTTTTTTTCCTGATGGTACTTTTTAAATGATCGAATTCTTCTTCTAGGGATATAATTTCTCTTAAATTGTTGTTATGTATACTAATATGAATTATTATTAGGAACACAATATTCTGAACTTTGCTTTTTTTCACCTGACAGTTTATTTTGGCAATTGTTGTATGTCAGCACCCATGAGGTTATTTCAATTCTTTTTAATAGCAACATTGTATCTCATTTTATATTTTACGTATGTGTAACTCTTTAACAAGTGTCCTAATAATGGATATCTGGCTTTAAAATACAGAATTGATATTACACTCACAACTTTGCAATTATTCTCCTTGTATGAATATCTTTGTGCATATAGGTTATTATTTCAGTGGAATAAATTCATAGTTGTACAAAGTGCTGAGGTATAGCATGTACAGCATGATGATTATAGTTAATAATTTGTATTGCATATTTGAAAGTAGCTGGGAGAGTGGATATTGAAAGTTCTCATCACAAGAAAAAAAATTGTTGTAACTATGTGTGGTGATGGACGTTAACTGGATTTAATGTGATGATCATTTTGCAATATATACAAATATCAAATCATTACACTGTACACCAGAAATGAATATAATGTTATGTCAGTTATATCTCAATTAAAAAAAAGAGTTGGCACCTAAACAGTACACTAAGTAAATAAACAAAAAGTGCTAAGTTGAAGTATATATGCACTGCTCATTTTGATAGGTATTGTCAAGTCTTCCTCCACTGAGTCACTATTTACAATCCCACAGCATGAAGAGAGTTCTGTGTCCTACCCCTTCTTCAACAAAGTATGCTGTCAGACTTGACCACCTTCATCGGTGAAAAATGGTATTTTAGTATAGTTTAATTTGCATTTTTCTTTTTATGAGTGCTATAAATCAAATTATTATACGTTCAAAATTCTTTTGCAATTTAATTTCTGTTAACTATTTAGTTAAACCTGGACCACATATCTATTAAGTTATTGCTATTTTTAAAGTTTTATGGGAATTCTTTATGGGTTACAGAAATTAGTATTTTGCTATCATGTGAGTTAAAAACATTTATTTAGATACTATTTATGGAGTTTTTTCCATCTTAACTTTGCAAAAAATTTTTTATTGGAACACAAAATTTAGAATAGTTTCAGATTTTTTTTTTTTTTAATTGTGAAGTCCCAGGCTTCCCTGGTGGCGCAGTGGTTGAGAATCTGCCTGACGATGCAGGGGACACGGGTTCGTGCCCCGGTCTGGGAAGATCCCACATGCCGCGGAGCGGCTGGGCCCGTGAGCCATGGCCGCTGGGCCTGCGCGTCCGGAGCCTGTGCTCCGCAACGGGAGAGGCCACCACAGTGAGAGGCCCGTGTACCACAAAAAAAAAAAAAAAAAAAAAAAAAATTGTGAAGTACAGTTTCTATATACCCCATCCCAGATTCTCCTATTATTAACATCTTAGATTAGAATGATTCAATAGAAGCAATTAATAAATCAATATTAACACATTATTATTAACTAAAGTCCATACTTTATTGTTCAGATTTTCCTTAGTTTTTATCTAATGTCCTTTTCCTGTTCTGGGATCTTATCATATCACATTTAGTCATCACATCTCCTTAGATTCCTCTTAGCTTTTCAGATTTCCCTTGTTTCTGATGACCTTGACAATTTTGAGGAGCACTGGTTGGGTACTTTGTATAGTGTCTTTCAGTTAAGCTTTGTCTGATGTTTTTCTCATGATTAGACTGGGAGGAAGACCACAAAGGTAAAGTACCATTCTCATCACATCATGTAAAATGAACATACTATACACATGACTAAATTACTGTTGATGTTAACCTTGATTACCTGGCTGAGGTAGTCAGGTTTCTTCACTATAAAGTCACTCTGCTTTTCCTCCTTTCTATACTTTACTCTTCGGAAGGAAGTTGCTATCTGCAGCTCACATCTAAGGAATGGGGACTTATGCTCCACTTTCTTGAAGTGGAGTATCTTCATGAATTATTGAGAATTCTGCATGGCAGATTTGTCTATTCTCCCACTATTTATAAGTTATGCAGGTATGTACATATTTGTTTATTTATTTAGTCTATGATTTATCTATGTCAGTATGGACTCATGAATATTTATTTTATAATTTGGTTTATAATACAATACCACTTTATTTATTTTGTTGCTCCAATTGTTTTGCTTTGGCCATTGGGAGTTCTTTAGCTGGACCCTGTGTCCCTTTGGCATACCCCCATCATTGCGAATGTGTGGTTTCTTAAGTACTTCCTTACTTCAAGATGCTCCAGGCTCATCTTTATATTTCCTGTCCCAGTCCTAGAATCAACCATTCCTCTATGGAGCCCTATTCCTTTCACTGGAGAATGATATTACAAACCAAGGTATGGGTTCTAGGTGTACTCATTTTAATTGGAATGTCATTGCTTCTAGGCCCTCTCAGCTGACAGAACAAGGAATATATGTGTGTATAATAACCCGTGTATATACACGTATCTATAAATATTTCTATACAACCATCTGAATGTATACTAAGCTAAACATGAGTTCCTATCGATGTCTTCAACTATAATCCAGCACCACATGTTCCTTCTAGCTTCCTTCCTTGCCTATCAGTAAAATCCTACTCTAACATTGAGAACCCTGGCTCCTACCATCTGTATGCACTTACTTAATTGCTCAATTCCAGTATACCTGTATAGTGTTTTCAGAATTGTTAACCTATACTCCTTGGAAAACAACTTTATCAATTAGAGTACAGTGTTGAAGTACGTGTTCCTTTGCTTTTAGTCTTACAGATTCTACTCACTTCCAAAGTACTTAGATTAGCAATTTTTCCCTCATCCTCTTCAGTGAGGTTGTTCCATACATTAGTAATACAGTTAGCTTCTTCTGTCACATTCTACTTTCCATCCTAGAGTGCCCTCACAATCTCCTAAATGAGTTTTTTAAATTTGCAGATGTTAAGGTTTACTCTTTGTGCTTTAAAGTTCTACAGGTTTTGGTAATTGTATAGTGTCATACAGCTACAATTACAGTGTGTTTTGTTTTGGGGGTGGCAAATTATGCTCAGAGACTGAAATTGTCTTTGCCAATATTTTATTTAACACAGATTCACAGTGGGAATTATAATAATTTTGCAAGCCAATAGCATACAGAATAATATTTCTTAATAAGCCAATAAATAACATACTCCAGATAGCTTTATTACTCTATTGTTCCAAGCAAGGTAAAATGAAAGGAATAAAATTCAAATTAAGTGGAGGTTTACCTTTTCTAGAGTTTCTCTGGAGAGATGACTTTGCTGAAGTTCAGCTGCTAGCACAAAAATAAAAGTCCCTTGTTGCTAGAGCACTTTGCTAGGGAACAATGGTGTTGACTGGCTGCCTGATCTTTTCAGGCTGTTGCAAAGTTTGCCACCACTGCCAATAAAGGAGTCACCTTTATTAGGGCAGAGGCAAATGTCCCTTCTCTTCCTGAGACTGCTGCACTATTTAACACCACTGCCGACTGAAAAACTGTCACTTGGCTATCTATGGCAGGAGCAAGTGTCTCAGGATCTTGAGAGAGCAGGTCAGCAAAGGGTAGCTTTCCTCTGACTGAAACTCTAGGATATTCCTTACAAACTCTCAATATTTATCGTTTAATTGTCCCCTTTCCATAGTTGCCTCTTTATCTGTTTTATTGATACCCCCCTTAGTGGGATCCCTCAGCAGTAAAGCTACTAAGTGCTTATCAATGACAACAGATGACATGATAAAATCTTGATACAATTTATTTCATTTTTATATCAAAACAACTTTATTGCTAAAAACAACTTTTTTTGGTCTTTGTCATAAACAAATGGATTAAAACTACTTTTTAAAACAATAAACAAGTGGATTTGAAATCACGTCAAGCCAGTATACAACACAGTATCATACACAATAATTTAACCAAAGAAAAAGATTAAAAAAAAAAAAAAGTGGCTTCCAGCACTTCTGTCCCTGGTGAAACTTCCACCTAATCCCTGCCCCCTCTGGTATATACCTTAAAATTAGCCAATGAATCTCCTTCCCATATTATCCAGGTGTTTTTCAAGCCTCTGTTTCTGTGCTGGGACTTGGAGAGAGTATTTGTGTGTGAACCCTTCAAGAGTGGAGTCTTGGTTTTCCCACAGCCTTCTGGTTCTCCCAGATGTAAGTATCACAGGTTTTCAAAGCTAGATGTTATGGGGACTCTCTTCCTGCTGCTGGGCACCCTTATGTGGGGCTTGGAATCCTGGCTCCTCAGGGGGAACTTCTACAATTGTTATAACCCTCCTGCCTGTGGGCCCCCATACCAGGGGTGAGGGTTCTGATAAGACAGCATCTCTGACCCCACCTACCTGTCTCAAAGGACCTTTTCTTTGTATCCTTAGGTGCAAAAAATCTGTTCTGCTTGTCTTCAGGTCATTCTCAGATGTTTGTTCTGTATATAGTTGTAGTTTTGGAGTGTCCATGCGAAGTGAGTTCAGACTCTTCCTACTCTACCATCTTGATCCAGATTCCTCATATACAAAATTTTTACATGAATGTTGTATCTATTTCTCCATTCTCTTTTCTGTTCCACTCATAGATATTCCAGTCATGTCAACAGTACACTATTTACTCTATATTTATAAAATATTTTAGTATTTGTAAGACTGATTTTTCCTCATTATTTTTATTTTTCAGAATTTTCTTAGAGATACATATGTGGTTATTTTTCTAACAACATATAATTCAATTTATTCTACTTCAAAAATAACCTATTGATTTTATAGGGATCAAAATTAAATGTAGATATTAAATTAAGACCAAGTGAACTCTTTATAATATTGATTTTTTCTATCCAATAATACAATAGCCTTTCCATTATCAAAACCTTATTTTGTGTCACTCAGTAGTATTTTAAAAGTTACCCTTATAACAATGTTATTCAATAATTACATTAAATGAAAATGGTGTCACCGCTCTAACTGCACAGTGGAATTGTAGATTGGATAAGAAATAAGGCCCAAGTACTTGCTGCCTAGAAGAAATGCACTTTAAATATAAAGACATAAGTAGATTAAAAATGAAAGGATGGAAAATGATACAGCATGCTAACATTAATCAGAGTAAAGAATATCACCAGGGATAAAGAAGGGCATATCATGATAATAAAGATATCAATGTATCAAGAGAATGTAACAACGTTAAATGTTTATGCTCTAAACAACAGAACTTGAAAATACACAAAAACTGACAAACTACAAAAATAAATAGATAAATCAAACAATCATTTTAGGAAATGTCAATACTGTTCTCTTAATAATTGACAGAATGAGTAGACAGAAAACCAGATATGGAAGACTTGCATAACACTGTCAACCAACCTGGGCTACATGACATCCATAGTACACTCACCCAACAACAGTGTAATACAGCTTTTTTCAGATGCACATGAACTATTTACCAGGATAGACCATATTATGGACCATAAAATAAATCTCAATAAATTTGAAAGAATTGAAATGATTAAAAATTTACCCTTTGACCAAAACCAAAATTACATTAGAAATCAGTAAAAGAACAATATCTAGAAAATTCCCAAATACTTGAAAGTAAATAACGTTTTCAAATAACTCATGCATCAAAGAGAAAAATCAAAAGGGAAGTTAGAAAATATTTGGAACTAAAAAAAAAAAAAGAAAAAGAAAAGAAAATATCCCCAAACAGCTTCCATCTCTAGAAACTAGAAAAAGAAGCATAAATTAAGTTCAAGTAAGTAGAAAAAAAGAAAACAATAAAAATCAAGGTGGAAGACAATGAAATAGAAAACAGAAAAACAAAGTCAATAAAAACAAAAGGTTTTTCAGAAGATCAAAAAATTGATAGACCTTTAGCCAGACAGATTATGAGAAAGAGAGAGAAAACACTAGTTTTCAATGTCAGCAATGAAATATGCAGCAAGACAGATGGATGGGTAAAGGAGATGTGTAAATATTGTATACATATATACAATGGACTACTACTCAGCCATAAAAAAGAATGAAATAATGCCATTTGCAGCAACATGGATGCAACTAGAGATTATCATACTAAATGAAGTAAGTCAGGAAGAGAAAGACAAATACCATATGATATCACTTATATGTAGAATCTAAAATATGACACAAATGAACCTATCTATGGAACAGAAACAGAATCAGGGACATAGAGAACAGACTGGTAGTTGCCAAGGACGAGGGGGTTGGATTGGAAGCTTGGGATGAGCAGATGCAAGCTGGTATATATAGAAAGGATAAACAACAAAGTCCAACTCTACAGCACTGGGAATTATATTCAATATCCTGTGATAAACCATAATGAAAAAGAATATGGTAAAGAATGTATATATATATATATATATATATATATATATATATATATATAACTGAGGTAGTTTGTTGTACAGCAGTTATTAACACAACATTGTAATTCAACTATATTTCAATAAAAAATAATTAAAAGAAAGAAATATGCAGCAAAACGGATTCTATAGCTATAAAAAATTTTAAGAAAACATTATAGAGAATTTTATAGCAATAAAATTTTAAATCTTAGATGAAATGGTATATTTCCTTGAAATGCACAATCTGTCAAAGCTTTTCTAAGAAGCAGATAATTTAAACAGCCCTTTATTATTAAAGAAATTGAATATGTAGCTAAATCCCTTCTCACAAAAACCCCAGGCCTAGTTCACATCAGTGGGGAGTTCCACCAAACATATAAGGAGGAAAAAAACCAATTATGCACACACTCTTTCTGAAAATTTAAGAGGAAGGAAAACTTCCTAGTGAATTCTATGTGGCCAGCATTACACTGATACCAAACCAGACAAAGACATTACAAGAAAAGTAAACAGTAGACTAATATACCTCATGAACATCGATGCAAAAATCTTTAACCAAACTTTAGCAACCTGAATACATAAAAAGGATAATACACCATGACCAAACTGGGCTTATGTCAGGAATGTGCGACTGGGTTAACACTAGCATATTAATGGATTCAATCAGCCATATTACAAGCTAAAAAAGAGAAAAACATGATCATATCAATAGATGCAGAAAAAACATTTGACAAAATTCTGTGTCTATTCATGATGAAATATGTTTACCAAACTAGGAAAAGATGTGAACTTCCTCAGTCTGAAAAGGGGCATCTAGAAAAACCTACATTTAACACCATATTTAGTGTGAAAGACTGAATACTTTCCCCCTAAGGAATAAGGCAGGTTTGTCTGCTCTCATTTATATATATATATATATATATATATATATATATATATATATATATATATATATACATATATATATATATGTATATATAACTTTTGTCCAACATTTTCCTGGAGTTTCTAGCCAGGCCAACAAGGAAGAACAAAAAGAAAGAAATGACATCTAGGTTAGAGGGGAGGAATAAAGCTGTATTTATTTGCATATAACATGAGTGTTTACATAGAAAATCCTAAAGAATATACAAACATGCTCCTAGAATTAATAAGTAAATTTAACAAGGTCAAGATTAAAAAATAATTGCATTTCTATATAGTAGAGATGATCACTTAAATATACAATAAAATAAATAGTTCATTTGTTTAAAACATAAATTAGTTACATTTATAATAGCATCATAAACATAAAATATTAACAAAGTATATTCCAATATTTGCATCCTGAAACTATAAAATATTAATGAAAGCTATCAAAGAAGGACTAAATAAATGGAGAGTTATACTATAAATTCATTGCAACTCCTTTCAAAATACCAGCAGATCCTTTTGTAGAAATCAGAAATATGATTCTAAAATATACATGGAAAAGTAAAGAAATTATTTAGAATAGCTAAAACAATTTTTTAAAGACCACAGAGGACACGACCACATCATTTACACACTTACCATAAAATACAATAATTAACACAGTAATATTTGTGAAAGGTTAGACTTACTGATAAATGGAACAGAATAAAGATAGCAGAAATAGGTTCAAACCTATGTAATCAATTGATTTTCACTAAAGTTCCCAATGTAATTTAATAGATGAAAGACAGTCTTTTCAGCAAACATTGATGGAACAGTTGGATATCTACATGTAAAAAGAAAAACAAAACTTCAACAAAAACAACTGAAAATGGATCACAAACCTAAATATAAAATGAAAAACTGGGGATTCCCTGGTGGTCTAGTGGTTAGGACTCTGTGCTTCTACTGCAGGGTCCCCAGTTCAATCCGTGGTTGGGAAACTAAGATCTCACAAGCTGTGCAGAGTGGCCAAAAAATTTAAAAGGTGAAAAAAAAGAAAAGAAAAGAAAATGGAAAACAGTAAAGCATAACAAACATAAAAGAGAATGTTTTTTACTTTCAGTTAAGCAAAGATCAGAGAAGACACAAAAATACAAACCATGAGATTAAAAAAAGATAAATTGAATTTAATTAAAATGTAAAACTCAGGTTCTTTGAATGTTAAGAAAGTAAAAAGCCATAGACTGGAAGAAAACATCTGGGGAAAAAAAAAAGAAAGTCTGATAAAGAAAATGTCTATCCAGAATATGTAAAGAATTCTCCAAACTCAATAAGAAAAAAAAATTTTTAAATGGAAAGAAGACTTGAATAGCTGCTTCACCAAATAAGACATACAAAACGATAAGCACATGAAAAGGTGCTTGGCCTCATTAATCATTAGAGAAATGTAAATGAAAAGTATAACTGAACACTTATTAGAATGGTTGGAATTAAAAACAATTCCATGTCAAGTGTGAGGATGTGAAGTAACATTTTCATCCATTGCTGCTACAAGTGAACAATGGTACAAATCACTTAGGAAAACTGCAGTCAGTTTTTTAATAAAGTTAAACATGAACTTACTATATGGCCCAAGAATCTATTTCAAACTAATTACTCCAAAGAAATGAAAACATAGGTTCACACAAAAGCCTGTATGTGGATGTTTATAGCATATTTATTCATAACAGTAAAAAACAGGAAACAATCCAAATTTCCATCAACTGGTGAATTGATAAAGAAATCGTTGTACGTACAATGGAATACTACTCAGCATTAAAAATACATGGACAAATCTCAAAAGCATTGCACTAAGTGAAAGAAGCCAGACATAAATGGTTATATTTTTTATGATTACATTTATACAACACTCTGGAAAAGGAAAACAATAGAGCTCAAAGTCTGATCAGTGGTTGCCAGGAATTGTGGGTGGAGGGAAGAAACTGACAACAAAGGAGCACAAGTCAACTCTTGGGGACGATAAAATATTCTATATTGATTGTCCTAGTGATTACATGACTGTATATGTTTTTCAAAACTCAGAGGACTGTACACCTCAAAAAGGTGAACTTTATATAAATTAGATTTCTTGCATGTCTTATGGGTAAGGCAATGCTTATCCTTTGTTCTGGACTATTTTTTCAAGAATGTTTGCATAGCAAATAGCCTTGGGAGACACCGTCTGGAGCAAAGCACAGGCATACTTACTGTCAGGTATAGTAAAGAAAGTGTCTCTCTCTGGGTCAAAAAGAAAACTTACTATTGAGTAAGTTTAGGGTTCCTCTTCTGCAATGCAACACGCTGCACGTGCAGGTGTCCTTTGGCCCGTGTCATGACACCCTGTGGGAACTGACACTCAGGGAACCTGTCCAAAAGTTATGATATTCTGGTTACTACTATTTCTGTGGTAATAAACTGTCCTTCATCTCTGACCCAGGAGTCTGGTAGAACAGCATTCATGAAACAATGGCAGGGTAACTTGTTAGCTTGCAAGTAGGGTAAAATCTCTGACCCTTCACAGTTTTGATACTTTGAGCAAACATGTTGACCAAAATATATGTTCAACCAGGCAATAAATTGTCCTCTACTTCATTGTCTGTTAATGACAAGGAATTGGGGAGAAATTGTAGATTAAATACTAGGAAATAGGTTCAAAGACAGCTGCCTGAACTGGGCCTTGGATATTGTAACTCTCCTCTAGTGGGTGGACTTCGCCAGTCCAGTGGTCAACTTCAAGTTGACCCTATAACTGATATTAAGATTTTTCTTGGGGGCAGCTGGTTAAAGGTTCTGTCTCTATTAAATAACAGTTACAAAAACACCCACATACACAGATAATGAAAGGAGGGAAATTTGTTACCACAATGTGCAGAAAACAGGAGAATCTATAGACCTTTGGCAGATTCACTTGGGAGATTAAGGGGGTGGGATGCATGATGCTTCTTAAGGAAGAATGGGAACAGCTGGTTCATCTTAGGGCTCTGTCAGTCTGTCATGACAACTGCAGGTCCATTTGGAGCTGACAATAATAGGTTTAGAGGTTTTTTTTTTTTTTTTGCAGTAGGTACTGGCTGCAATAAGGGAGTTTTCCCTAAAACAGACAAACTCCTCTGGGAAACCATAAATGAGGTGTTGACTAGTATTCAGGGTCTTACTGCTCTGAACTGGGTTTACTATAATGATGAAAGTGACCCACTGTAGAATGAGAAACTGACTCAATGAAATCTAGATAAATGCTTGCTGTCAACCCTGCCATCCTGGAAAATTCCCCTAGCCCTTATGTGGAGATCGAGTAAGAACTTAGGAAGTGTTATCTTCTTAATGCGGAATGAGGTCCCAGATTAATATGGGCTCCTCAAAGATGGTTACTGCTGTGGGAGCCAAGCCCAAGCCAGCCAGATGGCACACATCCCGTGACCCCAGCTGGAAATCGATGTGGCTGTGATTGCTGAGTCAAGAGATTCCCAAGGATTAAACAGAGGGTGTTAGCCATGAGAACATCACCATTCCACATAGTATTGGATAGGCTGAAGCAATGGAATTTTGTTTGTTTGAGCTGAGAGTAGCTGCTGCACTGCTCAAAATGGAAAGTAAATGTGCCTTACTTACTTACGGTGTGAAGCTACTCTCTCTCCAATCCCGTCGATTCATCTTTCCCTCACTCTCTCAGTTTCTTAAGGAGAAAGATGATTAGACTTGGGGCTGAGATCTCCTCCTGTTCAGAAGTACTGAAGGCAATATGCACTTGTCTGTGTGTGCTAGGGAACTTCAGGGAGGGAAGAGATTCAACTTTTGTGGCTCTGTTGGACACAGTTGCCCAAGTCACCATTGTGCCCATTGCCTGATAATTTAATATTCACCTTTATGAAAGTATAATATAGAATAAAATTTGTCCAAATTATAGGTCAAAAGCCTGATGAATTTTCATAAAACAAACTCACCCATGTAACTACCACCCAGATCAGGAAATAAAAAAGCAGATGCAGTTAATGGGGTTTTAGATAAGGTTCAGAGAAGAGGAAGGGAGTTAATGTAATTTTGTGGTTGGGACCCTTCAGGACAATTAAATGTACTATGGTTGTGGCTTTCACTGCTGAATGTGTAATCGATATTGATGTTTTACATGCATGCATTGTGAATGCTCATAAAGTCCAGAGGAGGGTCTCTTGATCAGAAGAGAAGTGCTCACTGAATGCTTAATATTTCCCCATGAGTGCCTAAACTGTGCTGTGATTTGCCAGTGGTGAATGAATCAGATTTTAGCAAGGGTGTCTCTACTTCCTGATGTCTAATGCTTTCCTACGTAAATTATGTCCTGTTGGTTGGCAAGTCAGAAGCTTGGGTCTCTGTGGTTGTGACTGTAATGTGATCATGCCTCTGGGGTGGCTGATAAACTCTGATAAAATTCAAATCCTGCTCTCTGAGTCTATGGGACTATGTGGATGGATTCACAGTGTTCAAGTACATTCCTTTTGAAAAGCATCTATTAGTTTGCTCTTGTGGAAAGTGAATGCCTGATCATGAAGTCCTTGTGACCCAGGATCAATGATTAACAAATTGGGGAGTGTCCAATGAGCTTCACTTGTCAAATGCAAATATTATATTCAAGTCCTTAGCCAGGTTGGCCCAACAGCACCTTGGTTTTTCATGAAAAAGTGGAAGCTATCTCTTTGGGAGAAACTTAATCTCCTATTTTATGACTTTGGAAAACTACTTGAAAGTACCTATTAAAACAGTACATATAGATATTTCAGGACCCAGCAATTTCACTTCTAGATATATACTAACAGAAATGCAGACATGTGTTTATTAAAAGACATGTACACCAAAAAACATGTGTGAGAATATTCACAGTACAATTATAACAATCAAAAACTGGAAATAGCTCAAATGTATGGCAATGGAGTAAATAAGCAAATTGTGGTATATTCATACAAATTAATATCATACAGCTATTCAGATGAATGAATTAAATTATAAGGACATGAATTTCACAGATATGATTTGAGCAAAACAATTCAGACACAGAATAATAAACACTATTATTCCATTTATATAATGTTCAAAACAATGCAAAACAGTCTTTGGTTTTAGAAGTCAGGAGTTGGTTACCTGTTTACTTTTGCAAAGCTGGGGGAATAGTGACTGGGAGGGAACTTGATGCTAGTGGCTTTCTTATTTCCTGATGTAGGTGGTGGTTACATGGGTAAGTTTGCTTTATGAAAATTCATCAGGCTGTTGATATAATTTGGACAGTTTTTCTTCTATATTATACTTTCATAAAAGTGATTAAATACTCAGGGCCATTGAAAATAAAATGCTAGCAAATATACAAACAAGAAAACTACACCCTAATAATATTTATTAATATGGAAGCAAGAATCCTAAGTAAAATTATAGCATATCAGATCCACCAGTAAATTAAAAACAAAACATGCCATGAAGAAGTAGAGTTTACTTCAGGAATTCAAGTCTGGTACAATATATTCTCTTATCTGTAGATGTTAAAATGCATTTGAAAAAAATAAAGTATCTATTTAAAATAATAATTCTTAGTAAAACAAGGATAGGAACTCCCTTATTTGAACATTCATATAATAGCAGCAACCAATAGCACACTTCATTGTGAAAAAATAAAGGCATTTCCATTTAAATGAGAAAAAAGAGAAATACATCTGCCAATATATTATTGAATATTTTTCTAGAAGTTCCAGACAATGCAACAAGGCAGGAAAACAAATTAAATTTAAAATATGGTTAACTTGAAATTAATATTCTCTTGTATTGTAGACTGTGACATTATGTGCCTGAATAAAAGACAAACAAATGAAATAATAAATTCCATTGAAGAAATTTTAAATAATAATAATGCTCAGTGTTGGATATTTATAAAATATACATTAAAAATTAGAAAGTGTAGAGGACCTTTAAGATGACAGAGGAGTTAGACGTGGTGATCACCTTCCTCCCCACAAATACATCAAAAATACATCTACATGTGGAACAACGCTTACAGAACACCTACTGAATGCTGGCAGAAGAACTCAGACTTCCCAAAAGGCAAGAAACTCCTCATGTACCTGGGTAAGGCAAAAGAAAAAAGAACAAACAGAGGCAAAAGAATAGGGACAGGACCTGCACCTTTTGGAGGGAGACATGAAGGAGGAAAAGTTTCCACACATTACGAATCCCCTTCACTGGCAGAGATGGGGGGTGGGCTGGGCAGAGAACCTTTGGAGCCACAGAGGACAGCACAGCAACAGGGTTGCAGAGGGCAAAGCAGAGAGATTTCTGCACAGAGGATCAGTGTCGACCAACACTCACCAGCCTGAGAAGCTTGTCTGCTCACCCGCTGGGGCGGGTGAGGGCTGGGAGCTGAGGCTCAGGCTTCGGAGGTCAGATCCCAGGGAGAGGACTGAGGTTGGCTGTGTGAACACAGCCTGAAGCAGGCTAGTGCACCACAGCTAGCTGGGAGGGAGTCTGGAAAAAACTCTGGACCTGCCTAAGAAACAAGAGACCATTGTTTCAGGGTGTGTGAGGAGAGGAGATTCAGAGCACCACCTAACTGAGCTTCAGAAATGGGCATGAGCCATGGCTACCAACACAGACTCCAGAGACGGCATGAAATGCTAACACTGCTGCTGCAGCAACCAAGGATCCTGTGTGCAAGCACAGGTCACTATCCATACCTCCCCTCCTGGGAGCCTGTGTGGTCTGCCACTGCCAGGGTCCTGTGATTCAGGGACAACTTCCCCACGAGAACACATGACATAGCTCAGGCTGTTGTGACATCACACTGGCCTCTGCCACTGCAGGCTCACCCCGCATTCCGTACCCCTCCCTCTCCAAGGCCTGAGTGGGCCAGATCCCCCAATCTGCTGCTACTTTAACTCCCTCCCGTCTGGGTGGAGAACAGATGCCAGAGGGCAACCTATATGCAGAGACAGTGTCTAAACCAAAGCTGAACCCCAGGAGCTGTGTGAAAAAAAGAAGAGAAAGGGAAACTACTCTGTGCAGCCTCAGGAACAGTGGATTAAATCTCCACAATCAACTTGATATACCTTGCATATGCAGAATACCTGAATAGACAATGAATCATTCCAAAATTGAGGCGGTGGATTTTCTGAGAAACAGTAGACTTGGGGTTTGCTGTATGTGACTGACTAGTTTCTGATTTCCATGTTTATCTTAGTTTAGTCTTTAGCACTTCTTATAATGGGTGGATTTGTTTATTGGTTTTGTTGTGCTCTTTTTTTCTATTACTTTTACATTTTAATAATATTAAAAATTTTTTTCTAATTTTATTTTATTTTTCTTTCTTTTTTTTCTCTCCCTTTTCTTCTAAACTGTGTGGCTGACAGGGTCTAGGCTCTCTGGCCAGCTGTCGGGCCTGGGCCTCGGAGGTGGGAGAGCCAAGTTTAGGACACTGGACCACCAGAGACCTCCCAGCCCCATGTAATATCAATCAACGAGAGCTCTCCCAGAGGTCTCCATTTCAATGCTAAGACCCAGCTCCACTCGATGACCAGCAAGTTTCAGTGCTGGACACCCCATACCAAACAACTAGCAAGACAGGAACACAATCCCACTCATTACTGGAAAGGCTGCTTAAAATTATAATAAGTTCACAGACACCCCAAAACACACCACTGGACTAGGTCCCGCCCAACAGAGAGACAAGATCCAGCCTCATTGCCCAGAACACAGGCACCAGTACCCTCCACCAGGAAAGCTAAAAAACCCACTGAACCAACCTTAGTCACTGGGGGCAGACACCAAAAACAAGGGGAACCATGAACCTGCAGCCTGCAAAAAGGAGACCCCAAACACAGTAAGTTAAGAAAAACAAAAAGACAGAGAAATATGCAGCAGATGAAGGAGCAAGGTAAAAACCCACCAGAACAAACAAATGAAGAGGAAATAGGTAGTCTACCTGAAAAGAATTCAAAGTAATGATAGTAAATATATCCAAAATCTTGGAAATAGAATGGAGAAAATACAAGAAACTGTTAACAAGGACCTAGAAGAACTAAAAACCAACCAAACAATGATGAACAACAATATAAATGATATTAAAAATTCTCTAGAAGGAATCAATAACAGAATAACTGAGGCAGGAGAACAGATAAGTGTCCTGGAAAATAAAATAGTGCATATAACTACCACAGAGCAGAATAGAGAAAAATAATGAAAAGAATTGGGGACAGTCTCAGAGACCTCTGGGACAACATTACATGCACCAACATTCAAATTATAGGGGTCCCAGAAGAAGAAGAGAAAAAGAATGAACTGAGAAAATATTTGAAGAGATTATAGTGGAAAACTTCCCTAATAGGGGAAAGGAAATAGTCAATCAAATCCAGGAAATGCAGAAAATCCCATACAGGATAAATCCTAGGAGAAACATACCAAGACACATATTAATCAAACTACTAAAGATTAAACACAAAGAAAAAAATATTAGAATCAGCAACAAATAATATACAAGGGAATCTCCATAAGGTTAACAGCTGAGCTTTCAGCAGAAACTCTGCAAGCTAGAGGGGAGTGGCAGGACATATTTAAAGTGATGAAAGGGAAAAACCTACAACCAAGATTATTCGACAAAGCAAGGATCTCATTCAGATTTGACAGAGAAATTAAAAGCTTTACAGACAAGCAAAAGCTAAGAGAATTCAGCACCACCAAACCACCTTTACAACAAATGCTAAAGGAAATTCTCTAGGCAGGAAACACAAGAGAAGGAAAAGTCCTACAAAAACAAACCCAAATCAATTTAGAAAATAGTAATAGGAACATACATATCAATAATTACCTTAAATATAAATGGATTAAATGCTCGAACCAAAAGACATAAACTGGCTGAATGGATCCAAAAACAAGACCTGTATATATGCTGTCTACAAGAGGCCCACTTCACACCTAGGGACACCATAGAGACTGAAAGTGAGGGGATGGAAAAAGATATTCCATGCAAATAGAAATCAAAAGAAAGCTGGAGTAACAATTCTCATATCAGACAAAATAGACTTTACAATAAAGACTATTACAAGAAAGAAAGAAGGACACTACATAATGATAAAGAGATCGATCCAAGAAGAAGATATAACAATTGTAAATATTTATGCACCCAACATAGGAGCACCTCACAATACATAAGGCAAATACTAACAGCCATAAAAGGGGAAATCAAGAGTAACACAATCTTAGTAGGGGACTTTAATATCCCACTTTCACCAATGGACAGATCAACCAAAATGAAAATAAATAAGGAAACACAAGGTTTAATTGACACATTAAAAAGATTGACTTAATTGATATTTATAGGACATTCTATCCAAAACCAACAGAATACATTTTCTTCTCAAGTGCTCATGGAACATTCTGCAGGATAGATCATATCTTCGGTCACAAATTGAGCCTTGGTAACTTTAAGAAAATTGAAATCGTATCAAGTATGTTTTCTGACCACCATGCTATGGGACTAGATAAAAATTACAGGAAAAATACTGTAAAAAATACAAACACATGGGGCTAAACCATACGCTACTAAATAACAAAGAGATCACTGAAGAAATCAAAGAGGAAAAGAAAAATACCTAGAAACAAATGACAATGAAAACACGATGACCCAAAACCTCTGGGATGCAGCAAAAGCATTTCTAAGAGGGAGGTTTATAGCAATACAATCCTACCTCAAGTAACAAGAAAAATCTCAAATAAACAACCTAAACTTACACCTAAAGCAATTAGAGAAAGAAGAACAAAGAAAAACCCCCAAAGTTAGCAGAAGGAAAGAAATCATAAAGATAAGTTCAGAAATAAACGAAAAGGGGGCTTCCCTGGTGGCTCAGTGGTTGAGAGTCCGCCTGCCGATGCAGGGGACATGGGTTCATGTCCCAGTACAGGAAGATCCCACATGCCGTGGAGCGGCTAGGCCCGTGAGCCATGGCCACTGAGCCTGTGTGTCCGGAGCCTGTGCTCCACTATGGGAGAGGCCACAAAAGTGAGAGGCCTGTGTACCGAAAAAAAAAAAAAAAAAAAGAAATAAACAAAAAGGAAATGAAGGAAACGATGGCAAAGATCAATAAAACTAAAAGCTGGTTCTTTGAGAAGATAAAGAAAATTGATAAACCATTAGCCAGACTCATAAAGAAAAAAAGGGAGAAGACTCAAATCAACAGAATTAGAAATGAAAAAGGAGAAGAACAACTGACACTGCTGAAATACAAAGGATCATGAGAGATTACTACAAGCTACTATATGCCAATAAAATGGACAACCTGGAAGAAATGGATAAATTCTTAGAAAAGCCCAACCTTCTGAGACTGAACCAGGAAGAAATAGAAAATATAAACAGACCAATCACAAGCACTGACATTGAAATTGTGATTAAAAATCTTCCAAAAAACAAAAGCTCAGGACCAGATGGCTTCACAGGCAAATTCTATCAAACATTTAGAGAAGAGCTAACAACTACCCTTCTCAAACTCTTCCAAAATATAGCAGAGGGAGGAACACTCCTAAACTCATTGTATGAGGCCACCATCATCCTGATACCAAAACCAAACAAAGATGGCACACAAAAAAGAAAACTATAGGCCAATATCACTGATGAACATAAATGTGAAAAACCAGAACAAAATGTTAGCAAACAGAATCCAGCAGCACATTAAAAGGATCATACACCATGATCAAGTGGGGTTTATCTCAGGAATGCAAGGATTCTTCAATATATGTAAATCAAATAATGTGATACATTATATTAGCAAATCGAAGGAAAATAACCATATGATTATCTCAATAGATGCAGAAAAAGCTTTTGAGAAAATTCAACACCAATTTATGATAAAAACTCTCCAAAATGTAGGCCTAGAGGGATGACAAACCCACAGCCAACATTGTTCTCAATGGTGAAAAAGTGAAACCATTTCCACTAAGATCAGGAACAAGACAAGGTTGCCCACTCTCACCACTATTATTCAACAGAGTTTTCAAAGTTTTAGCCACATCAACCGGAGACAGAAAAGAAATGAAAGGAATCCAAATCAGAAAAGAAGAAGTAAAGATGTCACTGTTTACAGATGACATGCTACTATACATAGAGAATCCTAAAGATGCTACCAGAAAACTACCAGAGCTAATCAGTGAATCTGGTAAAGTAGCAAGATACAAAATAAATGCACAGAAATCTCATGCAGTCCTATACACTTACAACAAAAAATCTGAAAGAGAAATTAAGGAAACACTACCATTTACCATTGCAACATAAAGAATAAAATACCTAGGAATAAACCTACCTAAGGAGAAAAAAGATCTGTATGCAGAAAACAATAAGACACTAATGAAAGAAATTAAAGATGATACAAAAAGATGGAGAGATATACCACATTCCTGGATTGGAAGAATCAACATTGTGAAAATGACTGTACTACCCAAAGCAATCTACAGATTCAATGCAATCCCTATCAAACTACCAATGGCATTTTTCACAGAACTAGAACAAAAAAATTTGCAATTTTTATGGAAACATAAAAGGCCCCGAATAGCCAAAGCAATCTTGAGAAAGAAAAATGGAGCTGGAGGAATCAGGCTCACTGACTTCAGACTACACTACAAAGCTACAGTAATTAAGACAGCATGAAACTGGCACAAAAACAGGAATATAGATGAATGGAAGAGGATAGAAAGCCCAGATAAATACCCACGCACATATGGTCACCTTATCTTTGATAAAGGAGGCAAGAATATACAATGGAGAAAAGACAGCCTCTTCAATAAGTGGTGCTGGGAAAACTGGATGGCTACATGTAAAAGAATGAAATTAGAACACTCCCTAACACCATACACAAAAATAGACTCAAAATGGATTAAAGAGCTAAAGGTAAGGCCAGACACTATAAAACTCGTAAGGAAAACATAGGCAGGACGCTGTATGTCATGAATCACAGCAAGATCCTTTTTGACCCACCTCCTAGAGAAATGGAATAAAAACAGAAGTAAACAAATGGGACATAATGAAACTTTAAAGCTTTTGCATAGAAAAGAAAACCATAATCAAGACGAAAAGACAACCTCAGAATGGGAGAAAATATTTGCAAATGAAGCAACTGACAGAGGATTAATCTCCAAATTTTATAAGCAGCTCAATATTAAAAAAACAAATAACCCAATCCATAAATGGGCAGAAGACCTAAATAGACATTTCCCAAAGAAGACATACAGATGGCCAAGAAGCACATGAAAAGCTGCTCAACATCACTAATCATTAGAGAAAAGCAAATCAAAACTACAATGAGATATCACCTCACACCAGTTAGAATGGGCATCATCAGAAAATCTACAAACAACAAATGCTGGAGACGGTGTGGAGAAAAGGGAACCCTCTTGCACTGTTGGTGAGAATGTAAATTGATACAGCCACTATGGAGAACAGTATGGGGGTTCCTTAAAGAACTAAAAATAGAATTACCATATGACCCAGTTATCCCACTACTGGGCATATAACCAGAGAAAACCATAATTCAAAAAGACACATGCACCCCCAATGTTCATTGCAGCATGATTTACAATAGCCAGGTCATGGAAGTAACCTAAATGCCCATCGACAGACAAATGGATAAAGAAGATGTGGTACATATATACAATGGAATATTACTCAGCCAGAGAAAGGAATGAAATTGGGCCATTTGTAGAGACATGGATGGATATAGAGACTGTCATACAGAGTGAAGTAAGTCAGAAAGAGGAAAACAAATATTGTATATTAACGCATATATGTGGAACCTAGAAAACTGTACAGATGAACTGGTTTGCTGAGAAGCAATTGAGACACAGATGTAGAGAACAAACATATGGATACCAAGGGGGGAAAGCAGTGGGGGGATGGGGGGATGGGGGTGGTGGTGTGATGAATTGGGCGATTGAGATTGACATGTATACACTGATGTGCATAAAATGGATGACTAATAAGAAAAATAAATAATAAACATTAATGAAAAAAACTGAAAGCAAAAGTAGACAAATCTACAGTGACACTTCCAGACCTTAATCCTCAATAGATAAGTAGTCAGAAATCAGCAGGAATATAGCTGACCTGTACAACACTATCAACCAGTTTATCTTATTGATACTTGTAGAACACTGCACTGAACAACAGAAAGCATAAAAAGCAATGCTTAGAAGGAAATTTATAACAGTAAATATTTACATTTGAAAAAGAAAAATAATTTCAGATCAGTAACTTCATCTCTTTCCTTGGGTGTGTCCCAGCTTTTGATGTCTTACACACACACATGTGCACACACGCACACAGAAACAAAAAGAGTCATGTAAAACAATGTTCTTTGAAGCACTATTTACAATAGCCAGGACATGGAAGCAACCTAAGTGTCCATCGACAGATGAATGGATAAAGAAGATGTAGCACATATATACCATGGAATATTACTCAGCCATTTAAAGAAATGAAATTGAGTTATTTGTAGTGAGGAGGATGAACTTAGAGTCTGTCATACAGAGTGAAGTAGGTCAGAAAGAGAAAAACAAATACTGTATGCTAACACATATATATATATATGGAATCTAGAAAAAAAATGGTTCTGAAGAACCTAGGGGCAGGACAGGAATAAAGACACAGATGTAGAGAATGGACCTGAGGACATGGGTAGAGGGAAGTGTAAGCTGGGAAGAAGTGAGAGAGTGGCATTGAAATATATACACTACCAAATGTAAAATAAATAGCTAGTGGGAAGCAGCTGTATAGCACAGGGAGATCAGCTTGGTGCTCTGTGACCACCTAGGCGAGTGGGATAAGGAGGGTGGGAGGGAGATGCAAGAGGGAGGGGATATGGGGATATATGTATATGTATAGCTGATTCACTTTGTTATACAACAGAAACTAACACAACAATGTAAGGCAATTATACTCCAATAAAGATGTTAAAAAAAATAAAGCACTCATCATCACTGAAAAAAAATTAGAAAGTGTTATGAAAAAGAAGATTCCCTTGACTGCAGCAAAACTTGAATTATAGGCATTTTTAGCAAAAAATATGTAGCATTTGTAAGAAAAGTACAACACTTTGCTGAGGAGTATAAAAGACTACTTGATGAAATGGAGAGAAATGTCCATATTTGTTAAGTAGAAGATATATCTGGTATAAAGATTTTCACTCTCCCATATTAATTTAATATTTAGAGCTATATCAATAAAAATACCAGTATTTTGGAACTTTACAAAATTATCTCATAATTCAACTGGAAAAATATACAGGTGAAAATAGTCATGAGAATTATGAAAGTGAATAAGGATGGATGACCCATGTTACACAACATTAAAATGTGTAATGAGGCTGTGATAATTAAGATAGTGCTGTCTTAGAATAAGAGTTGGCAGACTCATGAAGCATCTCATATGTCCAGAAACAGATATGTATGTATACGTATATATATATACATATACATATACATACATATATGTATATATATATATACATATACATATATATATATATATATACACACACACACACACACATAAGTGTATTGACCTAGTTTAAAGGCAGCAAGGGAAATAAATAGGGAATGGTAGCTTATCCCCATTATTCCCAACCATAGGCAACCATTCTACTGTGTTCAATGCAGATAATTTGGTTATGTATGTTCTTGTAGAATAGGTATTATGTTACATATCCAACCTAATTCTTGCTTTGCCTATTAAGCTCTATGATCTTAAACTCTATGCAACTCTTAATGTGAAAAAAATCAAACAGTCCATTACCTGGAACATATGTACTCCCGGTGTGCACACAGCACATTTTGACTATTGACTTCCTCAGCAATGGGCACCCAGATTGCCTTGACTTCTTACCATCAGACAACTCCTGGTAGAGTTCTGTGACATCAGTCAACCAGCTGGGAGATTTGAAATCACTTAAAATAGCTGATCTTGACCCTTCTGTTACTGTTGAGGACTTGCATCTTCTGTTGGCCCTGAGTTTTCCCTTTTCTAATGTAAGACCATTTCCCTTGGCAAAGATGCATCTGCCCTGTTTGGAAGTTGGGCCATACTTTGTGGCAATTCCCTTGTCTTCATGGCTTGGCTCTGTGTCCAATTTGTGATCCACATCCCCACACCCACTTTTACACACAGGGAAGCAAGGTAAGTTTTAGAAAACAATGTGTGCTTTAGGATCATTTCAATCAGGATTGGAATCTCCGCTCTGCAACCCAGTACCTTAACCAAACCATGCAAACTTCCTAAACCTCAGTTTTTACATCTAAGTTTTTACATCAGTGAAATGCTAATAACAATAGCTGGTGCATTAAGGCATAGTGAGATAGCATATGGAAAGTCTGTTTACTGTTCTTTGAAGATGTCAGGCTGTTGTTTGAACATACCAGACCATAGCTCCAATGGTGTTTGCCTGCAGGACTCCCATCCTGGCTCACTCCCTTACCTCCTTCAAGTATTTGCCCAAGTCCCACCTTCTCAGTGAGTTCTGCCCCGATCACCAAAACTAAAATTGCAAACTACTCTCCTACTCTCCAACTATTCCTTTTTCCATAGCACTTTTACCTTCAAAGATGTTAGAAAATTTATTTATGTTTACATTTATTGTTACTTGTCTGTCTCCCCTTCCTAGATCCTGTTGAAGACCCAGATCTGTGTTTTGTCTACTGATGGATCCTAAGCACTTGGAAAGAGTGCCTGTTTCCAGATGGCTTGAAGTCCCTACTAAGTAAACATTTGTTGAATGAATAGTTACACTTAGCACTGCTAAAATCAGAGTAGTCCTGAGAGCCCCATATTTCACAGTGCCAGAATGGATGCTTGAAAAAGTAAGTCTTTGGAGAAGACAAACTCCAGGCTGAGGTCTGTGTGGGGTCGAGGTCCTTATTATCAATCACTATCTAGGAGATCAGAGGTCCTTGGGGGGGTTTAGCTAGGCAGAGTCACCTTTGTATGGAGTAGGCACTTAATAAAGGTCTATTGGCTGGATTTGGAGACGGCATGCATTTGTTAACTTTGAACACGCAGACATTTATGCCTTAAGCACCAAGAGCCCCATGACCAAATGAGAAATATCCTTGTTCATTGTCCATCAGCCTGACAACTTGGAGAAAGCTCAGCTTTGTGTAAAATTCAGCCTGGAAGCTGATCCTTCTGGTAGCTGAAATGAAAATGGAGTGCCCATTGGAAAGGATGGTCAGGAACCCACAAGAGCAAAGGAGGGACACCACCCCCATTTTTCAGATCAGCGAAATGACATAGCATCCTCCCCAGTGTCGGAAGAAGCCTGGTACAGCTGCAGGTTACTGGCGGCTTGGAGGTCAGCTCAACTAAGAAACCCACTGGGAAAGAGAGGTCCCAGGTGTGAGGGCAGGTGTCTGTGGCATCCATGGAACAGTCACCTGTGAGCTATTTGAAAAACTACAAGGAGTGTATGAGTGGGGGGATAGACTCACACCCACATTTCTCTTCTCGCTTAGGTGCCTCTTCCTCCTCCTTTGCCACCATCAAGACCTCTTCCTTCCGTCTTGCCTCCCTTCACTGCCCTCCTGCCTTCCTTCCTCTGCTCTAGATCAGTGGTCCTCACACATGAGTGAACATCAAAACTACTTGGAAGCCTTATGAAAACACAGGTGGTGGGGCCCATCCCTTAGAGCTTCTGATCCATTGCTTCTGGGCTGGAGCCCAAGAGCTTGCATTTCTAACAAGTTCCCAGGTGATGCTGCAGCTGCCTGTCTGGGGTCCACATGCCAAGAAGCCCTGCTCTATTGCTAGTTTCCTCCCTACTCAGCTTCTCACTGATTCTCTATCTACTTCTGCCTCCGTGTCCTCTCTCTCATTGTATTGGTCTGTCTTCTACGTCCCTGCTAATCTCTCTGTCTGCTGCTCTGAGGTCGCTGATTTCTCTTTTGGTTACTTAGAATCAGGAGCAGGGAAGAGAAGGAAGCCCCAGGTCCCATTACTCAGCACTCTGCATCCCAGGCTGGAACTCTCTCTCTCCTCTTCTCTCTGATGCCCTTTGCAAGCCCTTGTGCCAAAGCCTCCCTGCCAGGGACTGTGACACCCTGCATGCCCAGGTGGGAACTAAAGCCCAGGTCCTTCCATATGGCAGACCTGTGCCTCTGTTCCTTTCTCCCACGGAGAATGCCTGGGAATCTTCAAAGAGCAAAGAAGTGGGGGAAGAGATGAGAGAAAGTGAATCCATTAAAAGCCGTAAAAGCTGACAGTTTCAAAAATAATGATCTGGATTTCCTCTTATTTAAAACTACCCAGCTGCCCTGCTGCTTCCATTGCTGCTGCAACTGACACTCAGCTACATTTGGAATTAAAAATACATAAGTGCTTTTTGAAAGAGCTGCTAATTTGAAGGTCATTAGCAGCCAAAACCATATTTCTTTTATTTATAAAAAAGACATGTAATAAAGCTATTAATATTTACTCTCCTCCTGAGCTCTGGCCTGCTGACTCACTCCGGCTTAAGCCTCCTGCCTCACCTTGGCCCCTAGCAACGTGCCCCCTGGTGGCCTTTGCATCCGCACACCTGCTCTGTGCCTGACACCTGCCTGGTGGCCTCCAGCACCCAGAGGAGCCTGTGACTCGTAACCGACTGGGGTGGAGGAAAATTGCCATTAGTGTCAGTGAAATGGCCCTGCCTTCCAGGGCGAGGGCACCTGCAGCTGGTAAACACTGATGGGTTCAGAGACACTTGCCTCGATAATGAGGATATTTGGGATAAAGTCCCCTGTGGGCTGCAGCTTGTGTCCTCACTCGCCCTGGTCTGTGTCACGGCAGCCAGGCAGGCATGCCTCTCCTGGGGGCCGGTGGGATGGCCAACAGTCAGGCTGGCACTTGGCCCATCATCCCTGCACATCTGGAGGGAGCCTTCCACACCTCACCCAGCCCCCCAGGATGGGGTGGCCCCGACTTCATATTGCTGTCACTCACTGTGCCCCGGACTCTTTCTCTGCATGCACACCACTCTCTCATGTTTCTCTGTCCCCTTGTGTCTTCTGAGAAGCTTGCTCCCTCCTGCCCACCCTGCAGCCCCGCCTCCCAACTCCCTCTCCTCAGCTGTTTGTTTTACGAGGGAAATTACTAGAAGACCAGCCTGTCAGCAGCTTCCCTGCAAATCCTACTTGCAAAAGGAGGAGGGGATGGGGAGAAAAGCAGGAGGGGGGGAAAGGCAATGAGGCTGGGGGTTGTGGTTGCCATAGAAATATAGAAATGGAACTGACAACTGAGAAGCTTCCGCAGAGCAAAGGAGAAGGAGGGGAGGGTGACAAACGGGGCTAGAGGAACAGCTGATCGATAGGCAGTTGCATAATATGTGTTTGGAGGAAGGAAGATATGGAGAGAGGTCCCCGCCTAGGAGTGCAGATCCTGCCAGAGGGCAGGGCTGACATCAGAATGCAGTCCTAGAGCAAGAGACACAAACAACACAGGGTCTGCAGAAATGCAGCCATGCCACAGGGACTGTCCGGATGCCCTCCGCCCTCAGCCAGCAGTGGGACCACCCACTAGCCTTCTGGTGTGGGTGAGGCAGAGCCCGGTGTCAGCCAGGGGACCTTGGGATTCCTTCTAAAAACCTGATGTGTGGCAAAAGGGAACACAGTGATGCACTTTGCCTTAATTTCGCTTCTTTTCCCTGAGGTTTATTCCTTCATTTCTTTTTAAAAAAGGTCATTTTGAGCTTATTTAACCAATTTTCGCTCATTGCTCTTATTTCTCCTAATTACACGTGTGAGGCAGCTGGTTATGCTTGCTGCTCAGCGGGGGCTGGGAAAGGGACAATTTCCCTGTGGTGTCTGGAGAGCGCAAGTCTTAGTGAGGCCTCCGGAGCGCTCTCGGGGGCCCCCAGAGGCCGCAGAGGTGCGCTGCTGGCTCTGAGAGCCAGGGGGAGGAGCACGCGGCATCTGGATCATCAGGGCCATCTCCATCACAGCCAGTGACAGGGGATCTCGCCTGGGAGGGTGCCAGCAGCTGGGGGCCAAGCTTCTCGAGCCGGCCTCTCTCTGGAGCATGTCTGCTGCTCCTTGCGTGTATGGAAATGGCCACCTTGTCTCCTAACAGATCTCTCAGCCAGGAGGCCAGACCTTCAGACATCGGCCTCCTCTGCCTCCTTCAGGACTCCTGCCCTAATGGCAGCACATCTCACATCATTTTTCTCTACTCCCTGATTTGACTGTTGAGTGCCATTAGAGAGAAGAGTGGCGTTTATAGGGATTCAGTAAAGAGGTGTGAGTCAATGACTGCATGAATACATAAATAAATATATATGCTTTACCTCCTAGAGACTCTCTTTGATCTTGACTGCTACCACTCTCTCCTGAGTCACCTGCTTGGATGTCTCTACTTTCCCCTGACCCCCTGCTGGTTGCCTGGAGGAGATCTCATCATTTGCCCTAATCCCGAAGGAGACAGAGTCCATGGGACCGACTGTTGCCTTTCCTGGTGCTTTAGTCCAGGACCATGATCATTTTAACACTGACCATGAGCATCTACTTTTCACCACTCACAGTAATATTCTGAGAAAAGTGCTTTGTTTCCACCTTTCTGTACGATGGGTGGTAATAAGCAGGGTTAGAGTCCAGTAAGATTCTCCTAAAATGGGCTTTCAAGGATGATTGTGAGAGACCACTGATCAGACAGTCCCAGGATCAGGATTTAGTTGGGGAGGCTTTTATAAGTATTTTGGATTTCTGAACCTTGCCACAGTCTCCCTGACTCTAGGCACTGCCCATTCATGCATCTGAGGCAGATTGCATCCAGGTTGGCCTGACTCCAGATCAGGGCCTCTTAACCACTAGTTAGACCAGGCTCGGCAAGGTAATACCTGTGTACTTTATGTAGCCCTCTACCTGTTTTTGTAAATAAAGTTTTATTGGAACACAGCCATGCCCACTCATCTAAATATTACTCCTGTCTGCTTTCATGCTACAACAGAGGAGTTGAATAGTTGTGGCAGACACCATATGGCTCCCAAGTCTCAAATATTTATTCTCAGGCACTTAACAGAAAAGTTCTACCGTCCCCTGGATTATATCTGCTGCTCTAGATTCTAGAAGAGAAGCTGGATAGTCTTGCTCTCTGACTATCCGCAGGACTTAGAACCACAAATGGTTAATTAAATCTCAGCGCCATATGACAGTTTGCAAAAAAGACCAAAGGAATGATGTTCACTCAAATGAAATCCGCCGTACAGTTATGCCCTCTGGGCCAGACAAGTTAATGCTTGGCAAACTGCCCTCTCTGTGAAACATCCCAGCAGGAGTTAAGCCACATGGTGGAAAAAAAAAAAAAAAACAATAAAAAAATTGTTAATTGTTAAATTGGTTGTCAGAGAGAATATCTTTCCAAGTTGCAGTAGGCAGTTTGCGTTTGGAAAGTATCAGATTGTGAATAAGACTGGAGGTCACCAATAAGACAAAGGAGCCCTTCCCCCACTGGGCAAAATGGATGTGAGCCTTGGTGCCACCTGCTCTGTTCTGCAGAGAGACCCATCACCAGGTGCCCTGTTCAGCTGCTGCATTTCCTTTAGAGAAAGCACAAATAAAACCATGTGAGCAAGGCAGTGTAAACACGGTTCTAAAGAGTTGTAGTAAACGTGGCCCAGTCTTGAGCCTGTAGTAAAGTAACTTCAAGAAGAATCAGTGTAATCAATGAGTATTGTTGGTCCTTTGGTTCCCTCGGTTGGAAGCAACTGTTGTCAGAGGTACATGGATTCAATTACTAGTTCATTTATTCAACAGATTTACTGTGTGATGACTGTGCCCCCAGGCCTGCAGATTCAGCCATGAATAAGACATGCTCCCCAGTTTGGCGAAGCGCCCAGTCTGGGAGGGTTGGATACAGACACATAAACAGATCATTATAATACAGAGAGTGTGCATTATGATGGTGAGAAGAACACAGAGCTTACGGGCCCCAGAGGAGAAGCAGCTGACCGGGTGGGAGGCCTCCGGGGTGACTTCAAGTGGAGTTGAGGCTCAAGGCACAGCTGGGAAGCAGCCTTCTGGTGAGAAGAGGTGGGCCAGGGCATTGCTCCAGCTTGGAATCCCAGGACAGAAGGCAAGGCCATGAGTATCAGGGAAAGTGAATGTCATGGGAGGTGCCAGAGCAGGGGTTGGAAAACACAAAAAACTGAGGAGGATTCATAGGTTTCAGAACTTCCATTTTTCAAGTCCCTCCTTTAAGTTTTTTTGCCATATCCACGTATTAATTATACTATCATTTTAGTTACTCTTTCTTCTTAAAACCAAGGCACTGTTTTACTTGAATAAATTTATTTTAAAAGGAAACTTCCTGATATCTGTGAAATAATGTGGTACGTATTTTATGCACTATATATTTTTTTCTCTAGTATACGTTAAGATAAATGTATAACTTTTATGGTTTTAAAGAATTTGGACATGTACATCCTAAAACCCTCTGGCCAATTGATGCATTCTCGGAAACCCAGCAGGTTGACCCCAAGGACAGCATTTCAGTCACAAGAAAATCTCTGAATAGTTATTAGCTGAAGAAAGCCCCTCATATGGACCAATAGGCCCAGAAATTGGGTTTTGATCCAATGAAGAGGTTTGGTTTAGCACCAGAAAGGACGAGAGCAGGCAGCACGCCTAGGCAGCATATCGGAGACGTTTCCAGAATCCAACCCTTGGTCCAGGATGACAGGCAGCCTGGAAACCCACTCAGGAGCAAGGCAAAGCTCAGTTCCAACCTCGGCAAACAGGCAAGGTGAAGGCAGAAACGATCAAGATGACAGGTAACACGCAACTGTGAAGTTCACACAAACCCCACATCCACAGATGTTAAGGATTGACCTTATCAGATGCAAGAAGGCTTTTTACAGCAAACCCTGGGCACTGATCAGCTTTCTATTTTTAGGTCATGTTTCCAAATCTCTAGAAGCAAAATAAACTAACCGATACCAGGCAACATTTATGGAGCACTCCCTATACATAAAACAGAAACTAGCCTGTGTGATTTATAAGGGCCCCTCTTTTCCCCTCACAAAAGCCTCGTGGAGTAGATAGTATTATCCCCATTTTACAGACACAAAGCCTCGGAGTGTTAATAATGTCACCAGTGCTGAGTGACAGGACTGGGATGGCCAGCAGGAATTCCTGCGAGACTCCTCGTTCCAGTGGCAGTATATTTGGTGATTCAGAGAACACACTTCAAAAAACAACCTGTGTTCAAATCCTCACTCTTCACTGTGATCTAGAACAAGCTTCCTGAACCTGAGCCTCACTAGTTAATTCATTTGTGAAATGGGTATAGTAATACCAGCTGTATAAATACTTGGTGTGCCTGGCTCATAGCAAGTGCTCAAAAAAAAAAAAAAAAAAAGTAGGACTTGCTATTACCAATTATATAATTGAATTTGTGATTATTATTTTTGAGAACTTCTCAAGTGGCCATAATTCCGGCCTCACCCCAGGAATACCTCCTCTAATTAGCTGATAGAAAGACTCAATTTAAATTCTAAATGTAGCATACTCCTAGCTCTTATTCAGACCGAAACCTGGTATAGGAGCCCTAATCAGCTTATCAGCCTTGGAAAATCTCTGTGATCAGAGGTCCTGGAGATGTGTGTGGTCACACAGGAAGCCCAGTTGGTGCAGCAAACCCCACCAGCCTTAAGTGCTGTGCACTCTACCCCCAGACCTCTCCTAATGCCTCTCCTAATAGGACTTGGCTGTCATCAAGTCCTATTGCCCCAGCAGCATAGAGGGGACACGGTCAACACAGAACCACAGCAATCCAGCAAAGGTGGGCTAAGTGCTAGGTCAGACTTGGAAGCAGCATGTTCTATTTGTACAGCTTAGACATTGGACAGTTTCTGAGGAGGGCAGATAGAGCCCTGACATGGGCAGATAGAGCCCTGAGCTCACACGTCACCACCCACCTGCTCATTCAACAGAAGCCACAGCACCTGGACAGGGAGACATCGCCGTGCACACTCAGGATCGTGTCCCGCAGCAGTAAAGCTCCTGGGAGAACAGCCCCGCCCCGCCCGCCTTGTTTTGTTGTGTTCCTCCTGTGTGAGCGCTGGAGAAGCCACAGTTGAGAAGGCTGGTGACCTGCCCAAACACACACCAAGCTTGGGCGAAAAAGCCAAGGGTTCTCCCCGATCCGTCTGACCTGACTTCTTGGCCTGTCTGTGGATGGGCAGTGCTGTCTCCTACCTTCCCTTGTCTGCTGGCTGCCTGGCTCTCCCTGTGGCTGAAGCCTTGGTCCCCAAGCAGGCTCCTCCTTTCCCTGAGCTGTAGTTTTCCCTTTACATAGCTCACAAGGCTATGCTAACTTTATGACTTTGGGGTATCCACCCACCACTCTGCAAAGCCCCCCCCCCCAGAGCCCAGCAGCAGTCTCGTGCATGTTGGTTGAATAAATGAGAAGAATCCTGCTTTGCTACCAGGTTGTACTCTCCAACCCCCCACTCTAGTTCCTGGAAGTCTGGGGTCCTGACCCTGGGCTCTGCCCTCTGGTGAAGACCGTCTAACCCTGAAACGTAGATAGCCCAACCCTACTGCCTGCCTGTTGTTCAGCCCTTCCACTCATTACGATGTCCATGAACTTCTCTTGGACTTCCCAGTCCTGACCCCTATGTGCCAGGGTGACCACCTGTGGCCTCTTATTAGCATCCTGGCTGAGTCTCTTCCCCTAGGCCTGTTCCCCTTCCATTCTCTGTGTCTGACTCTCTCTTGTCCAGTGCCCAGAGGTTATCAATTTCTTGACCCCAGGGCACCCAGATTGCCCCTTCCTTCTGGGCTTAGTTTCCCTGGGCCTGGCCATGCCTCTCCTCCTGTAAGTATTTATTATACGTGGTCCCTGGGCAGGATGCTGGAGACACACAGATGAATACAGTCCATTCCCTGCCCTCAGGGAGCTCACAGACTAGAAGGTGAGCCATAGGAGGTGAGAAGGAGGCGAGTGACCAGGCAGATGGGGCCACCCTCACAAGACCTGTGACGTTTGAGCTGGGGCCTGATGGGCTTACAGGCAAGGAAGTGGAAGGGATCCTAGCACAAGGACAGCCGTGAGTGCCGAAACAGAGGTGGAAAGGGCGAGGCAGGCAGTAGGTGCTGTGGTGGGAAGTTTGGACTTTATACCTTTGGTGGTGAGTGGCCACTGAATCGGAGTGGGAGAGGCGCCTGGGATGCTCCATGTGCGTTCCTCACCATCCTCTCACTGTCCGCTTATCCATTTCATCACAAATGGGCCTGCTTACCTGTTGTTCTAGCATTGCGGTGGCAACGCCCACGGGTTCAATCACGGCTCTGGAGGTCTGCACAAGGGGCTGCGGGAACCATGTGATTAGATTGGGAGGAGCCGGAAAGGTGAGCTCAAGGAGTTCTGCTAGGGACTCATGTCATTCTTCATTTCACCCTCCAAACCAAATTGCAGTGGTTGTATTTTCAGCCATAGCACCCATCCGGCCACACCCCCTGCCTTCTTGGCACCTGACCCTCTCCATGAGCCTCCTTCCCTTCTTCTCTCCCTGTGGACTCTTTTACATTGGCCTTATTTTTTTTTTTTTTTTTCTGGCAACACTGAACTAAGATGTCTGACCAGGGATCAAACCCATGCCCCCTGCAGTGGAAGCAGAGATTCTTAACCACTGGACCTCCAGGGAAGTCCCGATTCCTTTTCATTGGCTTTGAACATGCTCAAGTCTTTCCCACTAAAAAATAACAACAAAAGGAAGACTCATCCAGCTCCTTCCTTCTTTTTCTTCTTCCCTTCGAAGTCGAGCTTCTTGAAAGATTGTGATGGCCTCCCTGTCCTCAGTCCAGCCAGTGTCTTCTGCTACTACTTCTGCTGAAACTGCCCTTACCAAGGTCACCCATGGCCTCTTGTGGCCAAACCCATAGGCAGTTTTCAACCCTTGCCTCATATTAGCCCTGCTTGGTGACACTGAACCCTGGGGCCGCTGTTCACTCCCTAAAAGGCTTTCCTTTGGCTCCACAGACACAGCACACTCTGGCTTTTCCTTGTTCCCTGCAGTGCCTCCATCCCCACTTTTCTGTGGGCCTCCCTCTGCTGGGGCATCTTTTAAATATGGCTGTTCTCAGGATTCCATGTCCTCTCTCCACCCTCACATTCTCATGCAGGACACTCTTTCACTCCTGTGGCTTTGATGGCCACGGGAGAGTCATGATGAAAAAAGATGGCTCCCAAATCTATATCATCAGCCCAAATCTCTTTGCTGAATTATGAACTTCTGTGTCCAAAAGGCCATGGGCAAATCAAATTCATATTGCTACCCCCTCCCCCATTTCTTCCTCCTTTTGTATCCCTTTTTTCAATGAATGGTATCAAAGCCCACTCAGTTGCCCAAGTCAGAAGTGGAGTGTCATCCTCAACTCCTCCCTCCCTCACCCCTGACAGCTAATCCACCTCTGCTGGTCCTACCTCCTTCATATTTCTTGAACGGGTCCACTTTTCTCCATTCCCAATGTTACTTCACACCCCCACCCAGACCACCATCATCTCTGGCCTACTTCATGGCCTACCAGCCTTTTAACCAGGCTCCCAGACTTGCGTCTACTTCCTCCACTCCATGTTCAATTTTGCGGCCAGAGTGATTTATAGAAAATATAATCCCCTTGCTTCAACCCACTTTCCACCAGTTGCATTCAGAAGAGTATCCAGATTACTTATGTCATATAAGACCCTTCATGATCTAGCCACTGCCTACCCCTCCAGGTACCCATATCCGGAATCTTATTTTACAGCCTTGCTGAACAGCCCCTGATCCCACACACATGCCACCTACTCTATGGCTTTTGGACTTTTGTCCAGGATGCTGCATCCTCCTCCTACAATACAAGTTCCATCACTAACATCTCCCTCTTCTCAATTTGATAAGTCCTTTCACTCCTCAGTGACCTCCCTCAAGAATGCCTTCTTTGACCCCCTACGACAATGGCAGTGCCCTTCTCTGGGCTCCTATGGCCATGTTTATTTCCCCATTGAAGTTATTTACGAAGTTGAGTTGTGCAATAAAGAAGGTATCTGGGACTTGCCATTGTATTCTGTGTCTGAAAGCCATTTCCAGAGCTACATTTGTTCATAATGTACTTGCCAATATGAATGTAAAGATCAGAAAAGGAAATTGAAGTCTTATTGGAGTGAAGAGAACCTCTCTCTTTTAGGAGAACAGCATAGCATGGGCTCAGCATCTCAGTAGCTTAGAAGTGGCTTATTTGCCCATCATTTTGTTTGCTTATTTTAACTTCTCCTGGTGAATGTGTGGCTACAGGAAATCTACAGGAGTAAGAGTGTCTTTAAAAAGGTAAAACAACTCTTAGAAGAAAGTCTTAGTGGACAGGGAGCGGCAAAGATGCAAATAAAGTTTCTCTGGCCAGGAAAGTCCTGCCTATCCTCTTTGCCCAGCTGGACATCTTCCTGGAGGGACAAGGGCCTGGTTCTGCTTTCAGAAGGCTGGTCCACTCACTGTGCTTCATTGCCCTTCCAGTTTGCCTCTATTGTCCCAGGGATGGTGCCGATTTCATTTCTGCATCTCAGGAACTTTGCACAGTGACTGACACTCAGTGGGAGGCTGCTTTCCCAGGCTGGTGCTCTGGGGAAGTTCGTGACATCGTATCAAAGATGCAGGGTTGAAAAGGAGTGTGTTTAATTTCACAAAACTAAAATTAGAATAGCCTACAATTGATTGTAGTTAAGAGTAATGAGAAAAATTCCAACCAAATACCTAGGGATTCACTTCTTTAAGTGTCTGTTGTTAAGGTCGTGGACCAATGCAGGTGATGTAGGACATGTTAGACTTTCTCAACTCAAACTTGTTTAAGCCACCAAATATGTATGGAGCACCTTCCTTGTGGTAGGCGGTGTGCCATGTAACGAAGTGAATAGGACATGTCCTGTGTCTACTCTTACTCTGGGGATCACCAGAAAGTTCTGTCTGGGAATGCTGTGTGCCAATCATGACTCCCAGCAACATGAGACCCATCAAGGGCCTGTGATAACGTGGTCAGCCCAGGAGGGATGCAAGCATGGAGGGAAAGGTGTGGAGAGCTCTTCTTTTCTCTCAGGTGGGTGATACAGGTCCATCTACCACCGCCCATGGGTCTGTCCAGCCCATCCACCCTGAAGTGGGGTCTGCAGAATGCATTATCCCCCATCCTTACCCCCACCCCCAGGACTGTTGCTCTCTGAGAGGGACAGAGAGTTTGTTCTCAGACATCTGTGCTCCTGTTCTATTCTCAATTAGAAATTGCTGATCTCAAAAGACTCCCAGTGGTGAATAATTCACCTTTTGACCCCAATCAACTTGAATGACCTTCTTCCATTTGATAACCTTTCTGTGACCTCAGTGACTGCCCTGTACAGCCCCCAGCCCTCAGGCCCATTGATAATTTGGACAATGCAAAACCTCTGGCTACTTCTGAAAATGACCCTGTGACTTCTGTATGAACTGCAAGGTGTGGCAATGAACACGGAGCTCACTGACAGGGATCTTAAGTGTCCTTTGAGCCTTCCTGGTGGCAGTGAACCCTGGATGGTTCCTGTGGGCTGCTGGTACCCCATCACGCTGCGCTTCTCCCTTGCTTCACTTTCTGGGGGAGGAACTCATCATGCTTAGTCAGTTGGTGCCATAGCCACTATTGTTTCCGAAATGATAATGAAAGTTCCAGGCCAGCCCACAAAGGCTTTCCTGGAATGAAACATAGCTGTGAGCATCTTTGTTAACTGATGCTTTGAAGAGTCTCACCTTCCTGACTGTCTCATCCTTCCTGCCCTGCAATGTTCTTGGAGTCCTAGTCCTCAATCCTCACTGGTTTCTGTTCTTCTTCACAAATGGATGGTCAAGGGCAACTTCTAATCCTCATTGGATTTAAATTATCCTAGGGGTCCTCGGTGTGAGCCCAGTGACCTGCTTCTACACATAACTTGGGGAGGGGGGTTACAGGGAGGTGGAAGGAGGCATATGATTCTAGAAGTATGTATACCTGTTCAACATCTAAGAACTTCAGTGATTTTCAGATGATGCAATAAGCACATGTCTGTAGATTTATCTACTCTATTCTTCATTCCTATCTTCGAGTATTAGAGAGCAGCAGGGAGGGGCCACAAGGAGGTGAGTCATAATCTCCAAGGCTTTCCCACAAATCGCCTCCATTCCCATAACCCCTGACCCAGGAACATTAATTAAGCATCTCCCACTTGCCTCCTATGTCGTCCCCGCCCCTGTGACTCCTGGTGGCTGCAGGTGGCTCCCCTGGGAAACTGATGTCAGAGAGGTTAGAGACCTGCCCTTGCTCAGAGGGAGTACACAGGGTTTCACTCTCTGGAGAGACACTGCCTTTCGGGCTATGGAGGGGGTGAGCTTGGCCTGTGAAGCCATGCTGGGCATCTACAGGGAGGGGCCGTGTCCAGACTTGGTGACATTCTTTCCACTGGGAACTATACCTTGAGGTGCCCAGGGCTTGGCTCTGCTGACCCCTCATGCTTTCCCCTTGTGTATGTTGGGTTCTTTCTCTTTCTCTCTTTTGTGGGATCTTATAGACAAAACTAACTAAAGGGCGTGATGTGACCTTCACCTTGACCTTGCTTTGTCCACAGCCAGGAGATGGGCTGGCCTTGGTGGAGGCACAGTGAGGATTTCAGGTTCAGGAGGCTGCCTGAGGAATTTGGTGACAAATTAGAATTCATTCCTGTGGAGAACTGAGAGTAGATTAGCCGAATTGCTTAGGCTTGTAAAACACGGCATGGATTGAGGTCATTGGGGTAATTAGCAAATTGTGCATGGAATTGGTAAGCTATTAATAAGGGAAGTTTTCTCTTCTACAGGCTATATGGCTGGAAGGGGGCCTCTTGCAGCCATATGCCAATCTGCTGAGACAGTTCTCTCCATCTTCTCCCAGCCCACTAAGCAAAGGGTGGAGCTTTAAGATGGGGCTTCCCTGCATCAGAGCTGTAACCCCAGGCCTAAGAGCCTCTTTGAAGGGGCCTCAGAAGGTAAGGCTCTCTCCAAGTACAAAGTTACTTCGGAATAGGGAAAAAGGCTCATCTCACCTTAAATATGTTTGAAACAAGCTACGTGGGAAACCTAGCTTCTTTCTCTGCCTCATCCCCTCACCGCCCCGAACTGTACATTCATGGACCCCACAAGGAAGCAGTCTGGAATAGTCTTCAGTGGCTTTTACAAATTTGGCCTGGATGTGAACTTCTCAAATGCAGTGTATAAACTGAGCTCAGGGCAGATCGTGCGTTATCGGTGATTGTTTATGTTTATTTGCCAGTGACTTTTTACGCTGCATATTTGAGGCTTCGGAGCCTCCTATGTATTTAGTTCTTCCTTTGGGTCACTCCCGTGAGAGTGATTCTCACAAACTCTGCTTCTCGGGAGTCCCGGGGGCCGGTATGTGTTTCCCTCCCTCCCCTGTTAGGGGAAGAAGGGCAGTTATTAAGGATTCTCCCATAACGTGGGGAGGGACCCACTGGAGTCTGGGAACACACACTCGGACACCATTCTATGTAAACCCAGACATGCCTCTGTTCATTTTAATTAGACAGATAAAATTAGCAAGGAGATTAAGGTAAAAGGAGAAATTAAAAATATTTAAATGTCAGGTGCAATTTACAAAAGTGAATTGAACATTGTGGTACAGGAAGGAATGCAGAGAAACACAGACACATCTGAAACATTCCTCGGATGTCACACAGCTTAAGCCAGTCCCCAGACAAGAGAAGAAGGACTCGCCCTAGCCATCTTGAATTGTAGATTCCAGGGATGTGGAAGAACATTCTCCAGAAACACCTTCCTTCTCCTTCTCTTCAGATGTCACCAAGAATAGTGAATCAGTCAGTATCATTCTCGAATGTCCCACACTGCATCCAATTCAAACCCACTCACCTGTTTCCTGTCTGAATTTGCAAGCCCTCCGGAGTTTTTTTTTTTCCCCTTTTTATTTTATTTTTCTCCCTACCCTCTCTCCTCATTGAGCCAATAGGCCAATGGAGCCAATCAGAAAACCAGACCAACAACATGCCCCAGCCCCTTTGGATCTTCCAGGGACAAAGACTTCCCAGTTCTTTCTTGTTTGCATCTCTTACGAACAAGCAGTCATTTTATAACACAGACATACATAGGCGTGCCCTTGAACACGGAAACAGGTTTTTCTTTTTTTTTTTTTTTCTTTTTCCAATTTGTGGTTTCTTTTTTCCTTTTTGCAGAAAATGCAAACAAAAGAAAAACAAGGTTTCAATTGAAGGTACATCTCTTCTTCAATATGAAGACATTAATTGAATTGGTTGGATTCCCCATGCAGTGGTCAGCAAGGTCCTTTGGCAACTGACAGAACATCTGGAGACTCAGGAGCTGGGGTTTGTTTGAAGAAACTTCCCTACACGAGTCATGAGCAAAGGGAGATGGATGTGGGGGAAGGGTGAGGACTCGGGGAGGAGGACAAAAGGAGAAAAGAAAAGAATGTCATTGGTGAGGAAGAAAATGGGAAACTGCTTCTGTTTCTTCCCTCTACCTCCTTCCCTTTCTTCTTGTAGATGGATGACTCCAGCCCACCCAGGGTGGGAGCTGTGTTCACTCTTGGTGCCCCAGACACATATTGTTTTGTCTTCTCTTCCGTCGAACATCACCTTTGAGTATTTTTATTCTTACATATTTGGTTTCCCACGGCATCTTAAACCTGCGTCTGTCACTGAGAAATGAAGTTTGCCTGTTAGGAATAGGTCCAGTTTATTCTTCGTTGATGAGAATGCATTTCTCAGCTGAAAAGCCAGTCTCTCCAGGACATTCCACAGTGGTCAACCTCTGGTTCCCCCCTGAGCCTGGTCCTTTTCCTTCCTCTCCTCCCCACAGAAAATGAGAGTTCTCATGCCATTGCTGTTGGTGATTGACTCATCTGGACCCTCATAGACAGAATGCTGTTCAGGATCTTCTTCTGATGACCTGCCAAGGTGACTCCTATTCTCAGGAGGTCTCTAGGAGGGAAAAAGCCACAAAAGAAGGCACGTTAGTGCTTTTCACAGGTCAAAACTCATCACAGAAGGCAAGCTCCTGATAATAGTGGGGTAGGCAAATAAAAGTGTTTAAAATCCAATGAGGCCAAGTTTACCCGAGTCTGAAAAACACCTAACTAGATATTCCCTTGCTCAATCTCACTTCCTCCTCCAAGCAGTGGCCCCCACCTCCAATGGCCCCTCCAACTTAGATGACCCTGGAAGTGCTGTGCCTTCTTCCTCACCTGCGGGTTCTGGAGCAGCCCTTCATTGTGTCCATGACCCTAGGTGGACTAGAGCTTTCCTCTGCTATTTTTTTTAACAATGCAAGGACACACTGTATGGGGCTTCAGTTATTCTGTGAGGTTTCTGCCTAAATTAGTGATCGCCCGCTGTGATTGAAAAGATGTGAGGCTGGCCTGGTTTTCTGATGTTTTCCCCTGAGTTTCCATTTTCTGCCTCTGTTTGAATTTTAACGTCATGAATTTTTAAGAAGGGTGATCTCAAAATAACTTTCAAATATCTGCCCAAGCAGGAATCCAAGGAAGATGTTTAGGATAGGGATTTGGACTGGATTCAACTTTGAACTGTGAGTCTCAATATGAACGAGTTCATGGCTTATATTTGTCTTTGGGGACACCCATACATCTTTTTTTAGTTAATAATATTACAGTACTTGAGTGCTTCCCATGTGCCATATACCAACTCATTTAAACCTATGGAAGCATTTCGTAAAAACTGCCAAACCACTTAGAGTCAATGATAATAATTTACCACCCATCATTTCTCATGTGTGTCCTGCAGGCAGACAATAGGCCAGTTGCCTCGTATGTACTATTCCACTCACTTCTTACCACAAACCAGTGAGGTGGGCACTATTATTATTTGCACCTTTATAGAGTAGGCAAGCAGGGCTCAGAGAAGTTAAGTAACATGCTCAAGATCACACAGCAGGTAAGCAGTGGAGGAGCTGGCCTTCAAATTCAGCATGGCCTGGCTCTCAGCCACCCTGCATGGTTGCTCTCAGAATTCTTCTAACGTCCTGACTGTATTCCCTGCGGACCCCCCCCTGCCCCAGCAGAGCAGATCGCTCTGTGCACGGTGCACAAGATGTATGAGGAGGCCCCCGTGCTGGGCCCCCCTCCACAATGCCTGGGCTCTCCTGACCCCTCCTTTCAGCTGGCTGTCAGTCCCCCGAGGGCTGTCACTGGTCTAGATTGTCAAATTGCCCACGTCTTTTCAGCACACAAGCTTGAGAGGTATGCTTGGATTTTGAATTCACAAATTGTCTCTCAATCTACTTTATTTACGTACACATATTCTTTTTCGGCCATTTATCTCTCAAGTAGTAAACGAAAGTGCTCCAATAGTGTGTGGATATTTTTTACTTTGAAGTAAATCCCTTACTTTTCAGTTTCACTTTCCTTTTATTTTTCTTCTAGCTCTTTTTCATGTGGCTATTCCCAGACTGAGGGAATTACTCCATTTGACTCCTTCAGTTTGTGGGACATCAGGTGATGATGGTCCCCGTACTCAGCCCCGTGATAGTGGGAAAGCAGGCGCAGCCCTGCCTTCCTGGACGCCCACCCTGCCCCTGAGTCCAGGCATCCTTTCCAGCTCTGTGTATTGGGAAAGCTGCTTTTCCACTGGGAAGGGGATAGTTTTTATTTTTGGTGTCTGACGATAATTCATAACGGTAAGGACGTGTTTAGGCATCACCAGGAAATGAACTCAGGTTTGAAAAAGTGAATTCTGGTGTTTAGTGGATCCAAGGCTAGAGGCACATCCAAGTCATTTCCTGGGAGAAAGTGGAGGTTCCATCATTTCAGGCAAGAATAAACCTGAGACACATCAAGCTGGACTCTATGAAGACTGACTGCAGAGCAGGAATCTGGGATGGAAGGCTGAGTGTCAATAAGCCATCCCCCTGGGGCTCAACTGCTCAGGATGGATGACCCCCGCCTCTCCCCTGGGACTCAGCACCTGGCCTGACCCAGCGGGGAATCCCAGCACCCAGCACTGAACCTGACACAGAACAGGTGATCAATAAGTGTTTGTCAACTGCCTGGCGGACTGACTCATCCTCTGCCAGGGAAAATGTGTGCCGCAGGCTACCAACCCTGGTGCTGTTAGTACACGTTGCAGCCGGACAGCTGGTGAGGTCCCTGCTGTGTGTGTGTGTGTGTGCGCGCGCTTGTGTGCGCTTGTGTATTCAAAATTCGACTTGCCCACTCTAGTCCAGTGGTTCCCAAGCTTGGCTTCACATTAGAATCACCTGGGGAGTTTTTTTTATTTTTTTTAATTTTTTTATTTTTATTTTTTTGCTTTATGCGGGCCTTTCACTGTCGTGGCCTCTCCCGTTGCGGAGCACAGGCTCTGGACGCGCAGGCTCAGCAACCACGGCTCACGGGCCCAGCCGCTCCGCGGCATGTGGGATCTTCCCGGACCGGGGCACGAACCCGCGTCCCCTGCATCGGCAGGCGGACTCTCAACCACTGCGCCACCAGGGAAGCCCTCACCTGGGGAGTTTTAACATCCTGATGCCCAGGTCTCACCACGTACCAAACGAATCAGAAGATCTACATTGGGTGTAGGAATCAGACATCAGTAGTTAAAGACTCCCAGGTGACTCCAGGGTGTGTATAGCCAAGTATGGCCCCAGGTGGCCCTGGGTAGACAGGCTGGAACATATGGACCCGGCAGTCAGGAAAGCAGGCTTCTGTTCCCGCTTTGTCACTCCTGACGGCCAAGTCTTCAGGCACTAACATCACCTCCTTTTTGAATCACTGAATAGAAGGGGTGGAACTAGATAGAGATTTCCCAAAATGCAGGCCCAGAAAACCCCACCCCTCCGAAATACGCTTCCATGGTATTTAATAATTTTACGTGGGTTTCTTTACTTCAGGATTTCCTATGGCCTTAACAATGCTAATATGTGGCGTGACTCTCCAAGAGAGTGCTCAAGTGCTCAATATCTCCCAAATTTATTGGACCATGGGACCTTTTTTCCAAGGAGAACCTATTAACATTTCCCAGAGTGGGTGTTGCTCAGAACATTCTTGGGGAAATGATGGACTACGTGGGCCTTTAAGACCCTTTCTTGCTCTCATCTGATTTGAATAATCTTAGTTTTTGTATTCTTCCACACTCTTATGGGGGTTGCAGCCTGGAAAATAACTAGTGGGGGATGGAAACGTCGGCTTATTTACAAGCGCTGTCTAAGCACGAAGACAGGCTCCCAGCGCATCGGAGATTGCTGCTGAATCAGTGCTCTGCCTCTTCCTGCTATGCTGTTTAAAGTGCTGGCTGGCTGTGTTCTTTCCATCTGGATGCTCTCTTTGATGGGCTGAGTTTAAAAACTTAAACGGAGGAGAGACTCTCAGTGATTAGGCAAATGACATATGGCTGTGACTTTGAAGAACTCTCATTTGGGACCCAGAATAGATCTGGGCCTCCCCACCCCAGCCCTCCGTCTTTCCAAGGCGCTTCCCCGCCAGGTCTGATTCTATGCTGAGGTGGAGCCCTGAGGATGAGGCCAGAAGGCATGACTTGCACCACGGGTGATTGCAGGGACGGAGCCTTGACCCCACCCACGGGCCGGACAGAGGTGATTCCCATCACTCACTCCGACGTCATCTGGGTGACCAGCTGGAGGGAGGTGAAGCCAGCGGTGAGGAAGCTGTCCCTGTACTGGACCATTTTGATGGCACTGAGCCAGTCATCCACGGTGGTAAAGGCAGTGAAGTCTGGGATGGAACGGTCGAGCAGGGGCTGGGAAGGCCTGGAAGACAGAGGGGAGCAGGTGACCCCACAGCTGCAGGGGCGCATGGGCAGAGCCACACTCTGGGCAGACGGCAGACTTCGTGGAGGTTCAGCAGCCCTGGCGGGATGAGAATTATGCAGGAAACCCAGGCTGACCGTTCCTTCCCTACACAATCCTGAGCTTGCATGGCTTCTCAAGCCGGGTGGCCAGCCACCCTGCCTCTGGGCTCTGTCCCATGCCAGTCAGCCCAGATGCACAGACTGACACAGCAGGCCGTCTGAAGGGAAGAGAAGGGCCACAATTCCTCTGTAAACTGAAATCTAAGATCTTCACCGACCAAAGATATGCTCTTTTTACAAATCTATAAACTTCACTGCAACCTCTCCAAATCTATTGGTAACATTTTTTTCTCCGGGTTCCATCCTCAGCTAATTAAAAGAAATGGAACAGAGCAGCCCACCACTGACCTTCTTGGGCATGTTCTCAAAGCAGACCCCCCCCCACCCCAGGTACTCAGTCCAGAAATCAGGGTGCCATCTTCACATCGCCCTCACTTTCAACACCCACGCCCAACCCATCACCAAGTCATAAAGATTTGACCTTCAAAATCTCTCAAACTCATCCGCTTCTTTCCACACCATTAGCCTGATTGAAGATGCTATCTTCTCTATCATGGTTACTACTGCCATGTCCTCCTACCAAGCCTGTCTTCATGCTCCCCTCAACGACAGGTCCATGTTATAGCCTGGTACTCTTTAAAATATGGAGATGTGATCCTGACAGTAACCCAACTCCTGACCCTGATTCATGTCAAACCCTTCAGTGGGTGATCATTGCTCTGAAAACCAAGCTCCAAAGTCTTAGCAGGGCCTAAAGGCTCTGAGTGTCTGGCTCTCGCCCACCTCACCAGTCTCAGTCCCCACCTGGTGCCCCCACAAACTGCACTCCCAACACGCTGGCCCTGTCCTTCCCACACTCGGGCCTCTGCACATGCTGCACCCTTGATCTGGAACCCTGACTCTCTACTCCCATCTTCCTTTCATTCAGTTAACTCACCTTCCCTCTTCAGCTCGCAACTGAAATCACAGGCCTCAGGGTCGCCTCCCTGACGCCAGACCAAGCATCAGGCGCTTCCCTGCCGCACTGGCCAGCGAAGTCTCAATCTGTATTTCTTTGGGCAATCATCTGATTAATGTCCGCTGCTCCTAAATGATTCTAAGCTCCATGAGGGCACGTCTATCTTGCTCATTCTATACAGCCAGCAAGGGCACAGTTCTTAGCACATATGCACCCAATCAACTCTGGTCGAAGGGTTGAATTAATAAATGAGTTAACACTGCAGATGTAACGAGTGATGTGCAGCTGACTGTGACTGACAGCTGACAGTTCTGTGCATTTGCTTATAACAAATCCCACTGCGCTGCATTTCTTTGTCCCACAGCAATCAGGGCCTTTACCTGTTAATAGGTTGGCCAGGGTTCCAAGTCTGCAGCTCCACCTGCCTCATGCGCTGGTGTGGTTAACAGAAAGCGTGCCTTCTGGAGACAGGATTGCCCACAAGTGGGGTCTCATACCAGTCAGACAGATACCCTCAACTACTACAGAGCCCAGTGCCCAGCCCACCTGAGGCCAATGGAAGGTAGAGATACAGATATGTTATCTTTTCATCTGTCTACAGCCCATGCTGGAGGCAGGGAATATTTCAGAGAGAAAGAAGAGAAGAAGGAAGGGAAGAGTCTTGGAATTTCTTGCATCCGTGGATAAGCTCAGCCGTCTCCCCCTTGCTCTCAGTAGACTGAAGGCTAGCAGCCTCCCTCTGGGCCCTGCCTGACTATGAGACCACCCATGCCTAGGAACCACCCGGTTCCACTAGACTCACACGGCGGTGATGGTTGCCACAGTCTTGAGACTTGCTGGGTTCCGGATCATCTTGTCCAGGGTGTTGACAATCTCTGCAAATCGGGGCCGGCTGTTACGGTCCTTTTGCCAACAGTCCAGCATGAGCTGGTGTAGAGCAGCTGGGCAGTCCATGGGTGGGGGCAGCCGGTAATCCTGCTCAATGGCATTGATGACCTGCGGCGACACACATGGGAACAGGTGTTATTGGTGATGAGCCGCCAGCCAGTCATTCACAAATTAGCTTCCGAGGATGGAGCCTCCTTACCCAGGGTGCCCCGCCTTCTGTGCTCCTACACCTCCCATAGTAAGAGATTTTACATATACTTGGCTTTTCCCCCTAGACTGTGAGTTCCCAGAAAGCAGGGCCCACCTCTTATTGTGCCTTTGTGTCCCCAGCACCTGGCACAGGGCCTGACACACACTAGATGGCTATAAATGTTTACTGAAGAATGGTTTGAGCTTCTCCCTGAGAGGACGTCCGGCCCAATTCTGCCTTATTGGCAGCTGGTGGCACCAGGGCAGATGAAACAATGGCACATGGGAAACGTGCCAACTATTTGCAAAGGACACCCACCAAAGCCCATTGTGACCTCATCCTTTCACTGCTACGGGAAAAGAAAGTGGGAGAAGGGGTCCAATTTGATGGAGAGCCAACTCCATGCCAGGGACCCTCTAGATGCTTCCGGGGCATTATCTGCCTTAATCTTCATGAGGCAGCGACTGGAATTGGGTAATAAAAGATAATCTAGTTAAACAAATTGGTTCAGTACAATGACAACAGAGAAAATAACAAGGTGATCCAACATGAGTATCTCCAATCAGGTTTTGTTAATTTTCGCAGACTCCAGGGGACAGTTTTGTAAAGATAAGTCCTTTTTCTGTTTTTCAGATTGTTGTGTTTTTCACCCTTCACTCCTTAATTTCCAATTCATTTAAAACAATTATGGCTGCTCTGTAATTTATTATAACACCGTGGAAGGCCAGGAATACAATGCAGGCCTTAAGATGTTACAAAAATATGCCTATTGAAATGGAAATATACTCACATTGTAATAGTAGGCAAAACAGCAGGCTGCGTAAGTGCAGGTATGGTATAAAGCAGGTATGGTATAAGCTTGCTTTTGTACAAAAACAGGAATCAAAACAAAACAAAAACTAATAATTACACACATGCATAGAAAAGTCCTTGGAAGGATCTATACCATGGAGCTAATGGTGGTTGCCTCTGGGCAGGTAGAAAGATGAATGCCCTTTGTGTTTTTCTTTTTGTTTCTTTGTATGTTTATTTTCTATAATAATTAGGCATTGATTTTACATTAATATAAACAGTTAAAGCACCTTTAACAACACAGGGAATAATTTGGAGTTCAGGGATTTTCAGGTGTTTTTGCCTCTACTTTAAAAAATGTCAGATTCATTTCAACTGATTATTCTTTTTTTTTTTTTTTTTTTTACTTTGTAAATTGGTCAGAAAGTGAATAGGCTCAATCAGTTTATATTTTTACAAATTCTATGCACAGTATACAGGGCACGAGACGGGGCATGAGATAATATAATAACCTGAAGTCATTAAAGATAATCAAGGTGCATTATTCCTTCTATTCGATGTGGCAGAAAAACAAACAAGCATACAAACCACACCAATATGATCACTTTATAAAAAAACAGCAACTGGGAATATGCACTTTTGAATAATATTTTATACCACTAACAAATGTTTATCTTAGCCAGACTGTTGTCAGTCAAATTACCTGTTATCCTCTGAGGAGGGCATTTTAGCCCTATTTTCCCCATGAGGAAATGAATGCACAAACAGGGAAGTCATTTGCCTGAGGGCACGAAGCTAGTAAGGGACAGGGCTGTGAAAAAAATCACAGGGGTATCTGAGTTTAATTTTTTTAAAAATATTTATTTATTTATTTATCTGCACCGGGTCTTATTTGCAGCATTCAGGAGGATCTTTGTTGTGACATGTTTAGTTGCAGCGTGTGGGCTCTTAGTTGTGGCATGCAGACTCTTAGTTGCAGCATGCATGTGAGATCTAGTTCCCCGACCGGGGATCGAACCTGGGCCCCTTGCATTGGGAGCGTGGAGTCTTTACCCACTGGACCACCAGGGAAATCCCTGAATTTAAGTTCTGAATACCTTGAAGCCCGCTCTTCTTAGGCTCTGTGGGGATGCCACAGGAATCTCAGCCTGGAGAACAGTCCTTGGAGCTATTTGATGTCTTCATGGTAGGAAACGGGGGTATGGAGCTAAACCAAGTAATCCATGAGGATGAATAGCCTTGCTTAAAACTGGCATCCTTTCCAGCTCCTTCCAGGCAGCCGGATTAAGGGCCCCTGTCACAGAGTCCCCACTCACCAAGGGGACAAGTGGGATTACCCACTGAATGGCCCCACGAGCTCTTTCTGGGTTGCCTAAGGACAAGCTAGGTGGGACCAGCAGGAGGGGCTGGTGTCCAAATTCAACTTCTTTTGGGGGTTAAGGGTCCCCAAAGTCTTCCAGTGTAGGGCAGCTCCTGTTCCCCTTAAACCGCTGGCATCCCTGCTCAAATTATTTGATGACCAGATTCCCAAATACTAATGTTCCCCCCGACAAGATTACTCTCCCGTCTGCCCATAAGAGGAAGGAGCACCGGTGGCAGAGCCCCTCTGCGGGGGCACAGCTCAGAGGTGTGACCAGTTGACCCCAGCGCTCCTGGCAGAGCATCAGCGGATCCAGGCACATGCTGACTCTTCCACCTGTGAGCTTTAGACTGGACGCCACTAAGCTGCTTTTCCCCCGTCTCTTCTGCAGGCCACCTCATCGGAATATTTGGAACACCATCCTGGCGTGAGTTTTTGTACTTCCTCTGTTTGTTTGATGTGCTGACTTTCCTTTTAAGAGGACATCAGACAGTCACTGCAGGTCCACAGGAGTGTAGCCCCACATGCTGTGTTAGTGATGGTGTGGCCTTGCCATCAGGGGCATAGACCTTGGAGGTCTGGGTTCAGATCCTAGTTCCATTTCTTATTAGCTCCAGAAACTTGGGAGAGTCACTTGACTTCCTGAAACTGCACAGATGGGGGTGTTAGAAGGATTAAATGACACAGTGAGGCGATGTGCTTTGAGCACCACACATGTGAGTCGAGAGAATCGCATCATCACATGGAGGCTGTCAGTGCGGCCACGTCTATTACAGTGGAGGTCTTCTCTTCAAAGAGGGTTGCCGTTCTGCTGCCGGCCAACTGGACATCCAGGAAGATGGTATTTGAGAAGCACCAAGCATGTAGTGAGGACTTGGTAAATGCCACCTCCCTCTCTGTATCTCACCTTTCAGGACAGAGGATAGAGGAGCCCCCTCCCATGCTCTTGTTTACAAATGGGACTTTATTTCATTTTCTATTTCTTCCTTTTTTTTTTTTTTAAATGTTTGGCCCTGCCTCACAGCTTGAGGGATCTTAGTTCCTGACCAGGGATCGAACCCGTGCCCTTGGGAGTGAAAAATCGAAAGCACGGAGTCCTAACCACTGGACCACCAGGGAATTCCTCTTTGCTATTTCTTCTAGATAACTTTGTTATTATTACTCCAGTAGATGCTCTGGGAGCATTGATGCTTCTTGCACACATGAAAAAAATAAAAGCTTTACCCTCCACTCCAAAGAAAAAGAACTAGGTCATTAATTGCTGTATGGGTAACATTTATCTATTCAAGTCTTTCTCTGAAGCTCTATGCCTTTGGAGATTTTTTGTTCTTTTTAAGGATCTGGGCGTTTTCTAAATTTTCTGAATACATATAACTTATAATCAAATTAAGACATCATTATTTTGGAAAAGGAATTGTAGTCCTCTAATGGGGCTTTGGGATCACTTCCTGTCATGCCTGCCTTACTGGCAGGTGTGGAGAAAACAGGTAGGAGGCAGGAGAACCACTTTCAGTCCACACACCAGTGACTGCGTCTGAATTGTGAGGAAAGATATGGCCCAAGCTTGGGGGCAGAGGGGGTCCTGCTGAGCAGAATAGAAAAATCAGAGCGAGTCCTGGGCCCCTTTCCTTGGTCCACAACAGGATGAGGGAAATGGACGCTGAAAAGACTGGAGATTGAAATGAGATCAGATGGCGTTTCCAGAGAGAAGGTGGTGGCGAGCGTGGCGGTGAGAACGAGTTTCGCCAGCTGTCACGGAGCAGGGCTGACTTGCTTTGAATGGTCTGCAGCAACGGGTTGGGGTGAGGGCTGCCTTTGCTCACGTGTACCCCGAGATGGCAGGTGCAAGGGTTAGGTGGGGACCAGGGACAGGTGGTCTGGACCGGGGACCAGGGCTGGAGCTCCTCTGGGAAAGGAGCAAGGCCCCACCCCTTGCTCTCCTGTCCCCAGAGGGGCTCCTGGCTGCCCCCAGACGTGCACTCTTCATTAGTGAAGTTGGGCGGTGGGCGGGCTTCCCCGACCTTTCATGCGGAGGGTGAAGTGGAGGAGCTGAGAGCAGTGGAGGATCCAGGGCAGAGGGGGTTAAGTTGAGCTCTGATGTTTCAATAAAACCGCAGCTTCTCCCCACAGACACTGCCACTCTCATTATCTCTGTCAATCAGATCCAAGCCGTAGAACTTCCAAGTTCTCTCTCTGGCTGACAAACTCTCTGTATATGTTCAAAGACCTTCCTGGGCTCCGGAAGCCCAATTACCAGCACTCTGACTTGCCTCTGCAATTCTCTTTCGTAAAGCCTTTCAATTGTCATCTGTAAAATCCTTTATCGCCACCACCTCAGTGGTTTCTGATGAGTGGGGCTGCAGCCCGAGCTGCTGGGAGCCCCTCCTGGCTCTCTCCCAGGGCGGGTCAGAAGATACATTCTGAATGGGCAAAAGTCACCCTCCTCCTTCCACAGAGAGCGGAATGGTACTTGGAACAATGCTGAGAGGATTTATTTTGGAGAAATACAATAAAATTAGAATAAACAGCTACTTTGCAGATGTTCTTATACCCTTTGAGGCCCAGCTCAAGTGTCAAATATCTGGAAACCTTCCTTACCTCCCCCCTAAATGTTCCCACAGCCCTGTGCATGTGCCACTGGGCTATAAACCCCCCAAGAATAGACCCGGAAAGCACAATGCTTAGTCACAGTTAGCATACCCTGAATGTTCGTGGAATGAATGATTTGGGAATTCTGGAAGTCTGATATCAGAAACTCCACTTGTTTTCAGCAGAGGTGAATGCATTTGCTGAGAATATCTTGAATGTCAAATCTTGCCTGTCGGAGAGTTTCATAATCCGTTCCATGTGTGCCAAATTGTGCTTAATCGAATTACAGTCTCTGGGCAGGACAAAATGGGTGTGCGTTTTCTGGCTAACGTTTATTACTCATCTAGCTGACAGTATGGACAAAACCAGGGTGCACTTGATTTCATGAGAGCAGCCTTGGCATCAATTCCGACACTTACCGATTTGACATGCTACAGGAGCAGAGGTAAAGCAGGGATAATCAGAGATAATAGAGGATCTAGATGTCACACATGGTTGGCAGCAGGACTTGGTTAAGGATGCAGCCATTTCACCTGCTCTGGGCTGAAGCCACTCTACCCTTGGGGGCAGGAGGCACTGTCATGGCAGCACCCAGCTCCCATTTTGGCTCACTGGAAAGTGTTTCCTGGACTCCCAGATCGCCACCTTTCTCAACCTTAAGAGCGACAGCCATGGCTCTGAACGTCTGTCTGGATAGAGGGCTGGCTGGGGGCAGACTTCTCCAGTTTACAAGTAACGGAGAGCCCACCCACTATGGAGGTGCTTATGGGGTGGCTGGTTTCCCCATCTGGACCGGGCCAGCCCTGCCTCTTCTTGCTTGGAAGTTGGGAAAGATAATAACTGTCCCCCAAGGTGATGGGGAGAGCAAGCAGAGAGCAGAGGTAACACGGGCACAGCAGACTCTCCAAGGGGAGGGCATGTATTCAGAACACAGAGGAGGAGTGGCCCTGGGGAACAGCCCAGGGTCCAAGGCAGTCGGGGAATCCAGGTAGGATTTTGACTGGGACCTTACCAAAGCAGATCATCCTCAAAGGCTTCCTACCTTTTAGTAATTATGGAGCGAAGTGTCCCCTCTGGAACACCTCCCCAAAATGCCTCTGCTTAAAGCACCTCAGATGGCCCTTTCCTTTCCCCCTGTCCCTTGTGAGTGGCCTGGAGGGGTGTTGCTGACCTCCACTCAGACAGGTCCCCTCCTGCGGCCCATCTGAAGCTGACCAGCCTTGGGACTCTCACTCAGCACCTCCTGCACTGACAGGTGACACGGACTCCCAGAAGAGCAGATTCTCAGGAAAGAAGGGCCTTTACGATTAATTCCTCTCTTTAAAGTGGAGAGGTGTGAGTCGCAGACAGAAGCTGCAGCTGGCTCTACACAGCACATCTGTCAGAGCAGAGCAGCCTGGAAGCCAGGCCCGCCCTCCCACCAGCACGGCTTCCCTTCCTTTGCACGTGATGATGGAACTCTGAAGTGGGGTAGAATTTCCTGATTAACTTCGGGCCTGATCTATTCATGGTTCCTGGCCATTCAGAACCAGCCCATTGTCTCCTGCGTCGGCCTGGGCATCTTTACAGGCTTTGGGGTCATGCTGGGCTCTTTGATTAGTTCAAACATTGGTGCCAAGGGGATCCAATATCCCCTGCCCTGGACATCTCACGTTCATGTTCTGAGGCCCCAAGCAGAAAACAGATAGGTGGGCTTGGCATGCCATGGCCTGTGGGACCCCTGGGGTAAAGGTTGTAGCAGCCAGGTGCCACTGACACTCACATCTTGGTTGGACATATCCCAATAGGGTCTCTCTCCAAAAGACATGACTTCCCACATGACAATCCCGTAGCTCCAGACGTCGCTGGCAGACGTGAACTTGCGGTAGGCGATGGCCTCTGGAGCCGTCCATCTCACGGGGATCTTGCCTCCCTGTGGGAAGGAGAAGCCTGGTCAGCCCAACCGTAGGGCTCCTAGCTGAAGGTGCGTGAGAATAAAGTGGACACACGTGTCCTTCCATTCCACCCCCGCCCCGACATTTCGTGAATTAGGACAGCTGGTGCCCCCAGGCAGGGGGACCTGCGGGGCTGGGCCATCTCACGCCGCATGTGGGCACATCGCACCGCACGAGAGGTGGCAACTGGTGCTGCGGCTGTGCTTACCCCCCATTCCCTACGTCCTGATTCTAACGTCACCGTGGGTGGGAGGAGAGAGTGAAACTGGCAGAAAAGCGCCAGCGCACGATACTGCGTGAGACGGGCCACGTGAGCCGTGACAGGCAGGTGATGCTCTGCTGTCCCATAGCATGTATGAGTCACGACACTTGGGCCAGAAGGAAGCAAAACAAGCAGAAACGAAGGTAGCAATTGGTAATACCTCCTGGGACACCTGTGACTACAAGATCACACTGAGCCTCCCCTCTGCCCCACTTGCCTTGTGCCCCACCCCTGGGGGATAGGTTTTCCTCACTCTGCAGCCTGCAGGCAGCCCCAGCTACACGGGGTTTACCGGGCTCAGAGCGGGTAGATGCTGGCTCTCCCCCCTGCCCTGTTGTGCAGGTCGACATCCAGAGCTGCAGACACAGTTTTCTAAAGGGCCGCTCTTAGGTTTGTTTCTCCATTTTACCCTCTGATCCCAGCCTGGGTGTTTCCCACTTGGCTCTCTGCTTGGCCCTTGGTTTGTCTGCCAGAACTTGGCCTGTTTTGTTTACCTAAGGGGTTGATATCCATCCATCCATACATGCACCCGGTCAACAAATAGGCAAGAAGCACTGCTTCGTGCCAGGCCCTTTTTGAGGAGCTGGTGTACCAGAGCTGAGCCAGCCAGGGGCCCTGCCCTCAAGCTGGGCCAGCATGGGGAGGCAGACAAGAAAACAGAAACTTAATACATATTGTTAACAAGGTGGAAAGTGATGACGGGGAGGCCGAGGGGGGTACAGGGTGTTCTGAGAACCAGAGGAAACTCCCTAACATAGGAAGGGGTCGGGGAAGTGGCCAGGAGCAGTCAGAAGGGCAGTTTCCTAGAGCCTTTGGCCAGGTGTGGATACCAGTCCTGTCCCTTTCTACCTGTGTGACCTAGGGCAAGTTACCTAACCTCTCTGTGCCTCTGTATCTCATTGCCAAAATGGGGGTAATGATCGCACTTCCATAGTCAGGTCATCATGAGGATAAGTGGATTACGATCCATCTAGTGCTGGGACAGTGCCTGGCATAGAGGGTCCATGCTCTACACGAGGTAACTAGCTAATCAGGCAGAGTGTGGGGAGGAGGGAAGTCCAGGGAGAGAGGAGAATGTGCAGATGCTGGGGTAACAGAGAAGATGGTAACTGCCAGCAGTGCGGGATGGCTAGAGCACGGAATTCTCACGGGGGAAACAGAGGGGAGCAGAGGGCAGAGCAGCTCTGTAGGGCACCGACGCCCCTTACGGGGGTAGAGTTCATCATTCTCTAGAGTCGATGATCCTCATTTTCAATTCTGCAGGCCAAATATTGGACTTCATTCCCACGGCCCCGCTGCGACGCCTGGGCCACGAGACCTGCAGCTCTCTATCTCCTTCCCCTTCTCATCTGCCTCCTGCCTTGGCTGAAGGAGGCTATTTTTTATACTGACCATTCCCACGATCTGTTCAAATCACCAGAGACATGTGTTGGACTTTAGCAAAAATACCTTAAAAATGTGTAAGTGGTTAATCTGAGAATGAGTGAGAGAAAAAGAAGCAAACTGCAAAGTGTATTTTTACCTGGTTTCCTACCCGGGGTCTGGGAGGAATAAAGGCTGTCTGGCCCCGACCTCCCCAGGCACACATCCAGCCCTCTGACAAGAAGACAGCCCTGATGTGCCCCAGGACGATGGCAGGTTTTTGTGGTGGGAGACATCCTCAGCTCAAATGCCAGCAACGTGACAAATGCCTGGAGGGCAGGCTTGGGCTGCGAGGCAACAGGAGGCTCTGTTCTCACCATTCCCCAAAACATGAATGAATGTACTGGCTTTATCTCCTCGGTACCATGGCTGGGAAGAGAGGTGGAAAACTCAGCCAGCGAACAGGGAGTTGTCAGACACCTGAGGCCCCTGAGGCCGGTGACTGACAGCGCAGGGACCCCATGCTGTGTGTCCCCATTAGGGGAGGTGGTGCTGCCACACCTGGAGGGGGCCCGGGGCTCCGCCAGAGGGGAGCGGTTTCTGGTCTCTCAATACACCTGGGTTACCTGAGGTAGGAGAGAGCAGTGTGCATGTGTGTGTGCGTGTGTGTGTGTGGAGGGGGGGCTTATCTTTTATGCATCTGTTTGTGTCAGAGAGAGGAGGGAGGGGAGACGAAAGTGTGATTCTTCTGAATATCAAAGAGGAAATGTGGGAGTCTGAAGGTGTCCTCTCTACCGCGTCTGCAGCAGACCCCAGGGGCCACGGGTGACAGCTGTTGAGCCCTCCCTCCTGCATGTCAAGTAGCAGTGCCAGGCCCGCTGACGCCTCAGCCCTCCTGCCACCTTGCTCTGTTGGGCCTCACTGAACACGGAGTTTGGCCTGTCACTACCCCGCCCCCATCCCAGCAGGTGGCAGAGCCTTTGAGAAGAGTGGCCGGACAGGCAGGTGACAGCTTGTCACCACTGGCCCTCTGCCACGAGAGCAGGGGGCGCTGACCTCTAAGGCAGCCAGGGGAGCACAGAGGTGGGTGTTTTCCTTCTGGAGTTTTTGGTTTCCTCTCAGCCTTTCAGACATCGTGTCATCAGCGTTGCCCTCTGATGCTCAGAGGTAATTATGCTGATGATTATTTAACCCGTCTTCAATTACATGAAAGGAAATCTATTAATGTAGAGCATGGTGTCCAGCTCCGCGCAGGGGACTAGGAGAAAAGGAAGTGGGATGGTATTGCAGCCACCAGGGCTTCTGTTAGTGAAGGAGGTCTTCTTGCCGGAAGAGAAGTCTGGACTGGAAAGTCCAAGGCCAAGGCATTCCTGGGACTGCAGAGTTCTCTGAGGGTCCCAGTTATTACCAATGCAGGCATGAGGAAGGGGCATAGGGAAGGAGTGGTTTGCTCTGTTGTATGGGAAGAAGCGTGAGGGAAGAATTCTCAGAGGATGGAGAACAGGTGAGACTCTCTGGAAGGAATCTGTGCCTACGTGGGCAAGAGGGGCCAACACTGGGCTTGAAGAGAGCATCGTCCCCTGCACAGGTTCCTCCAAGCACCAGATGACTCGATGCCCCAGGGATGTTGAAGGCGCAAGTGTGCATTCGGCAGGGACCCGGTTCCCCCAGAGCTGCATCGTAGGGGGGGGCACTGTTGGGGTGTGGGGGAGGGAGAAGAGGCCAGGAGGGAGAGGCATCTCACTACAATCAGTGTACTTCATACACTGACCTTCCAGGTAAAGCTTGGCCTTGAATGGCTGTGCTGCCCAGAAATTCTTCAAAAGTTTAACATCTCTAAAAGTTTGCTTCCGAATAATCATGCCTTAAGTCAGGTATGAGACAAACTATGAAGATCGCGTGTGTGTTTTGTGTGTGTGCATGTGTATGTGTAATTTGATAAACTAGGAGATGGTGTCTGGCAGCAGATTAATTTTAACCCAGCCATCTGCAGGGGCACCTGCTGATAACTTACACCTACAGCTGCCACCAGGGGTGATGCCAACAGGTAGAAAGTTTCAGCATAGAGGTACTTTAGTCCCTCAGCCTTAGCCGGCCTGCGACAAGCATCTACGCAGCACCCACTCTGCCTGGCCCCCTGCTGGGAACCTGGCAGTGATGAGACTGAACCCCACTCTCAAGGAGTGAAGGATATCCCCAGTGCCACCCAGACAGCTCACTGCCTTGCCACAGTGACATTAGACAGGCACAGCTCATAGCTTTCGTTTCTAGAACCCACCCAATTTTGGAGTTTTCCAGGCTAAAGTCTGAGCATAGGACTGATTTCCCTTGCTAGTTACTTATCCTAGAGATGCCCATGAGGGTAATGCTGCTGTGTGTCTGGGCGGCGTCGCTACAGTACTTTTCTCCCCCATCATGTGTGATCAGCAGGGATATAACTCATGAATATTGAGTATCAGGATCATGGAATCATTGGAATCGTGCCGCATGAGGAATCCCCTTGAAGTGACAGGTTTATGACTGAGATCATCACACAATGGTCGTGAATTTCACAATGCTCACTCTCGAATAGGTTTGTAATATATAAAATGTATTAGGGTTGTCTTGAAGATCCAACATTATATATACGTAAATCACCCAGTATATCATTGTTACCATTAAACAAGAATTTATTGAGTGTTGTGAGTTGATTTATGCCTCCCTCCAAAAAGAGATACGTTCAACTTTGAAACTCCTGACCTTATTTGGAAATCTGGTCTTTGGGGATGTAACTGTAACCAAAGCACCAGCCCCAAACCGGCCCTATTGTGTTTCTAGCAATATACTGAGTTGTTTTTCAGAGACAACAGAACAAAACTGCAAGTCGTGCAGCTGAAGCATACACAGAGGAGACATTTTTGATCTCAAATAACACCCGGAACCAAAGTTTCTCCAACCCACAGAACCAAAGACCTGGGACATGACTGGAACCTGAATGCTGGAACCCTTTCAGAAACTAAGGGCGCGCTGTCCGTAAAGACTGGTGCTGAAGGCCCTTTACCATACCTTACCATGAATGGCCAAGTTCAAAAGCCCTCCAATCAAAACCTGCCCATCCAGTGCTTCCACATACCAACCATCCTCCCCTAATTTGAAAAGCTGTGACCCAACCCTGGATCAGGGAGACAGATTTGAGAGCCTTGCCTCCTGTCTCCTTGCTGATCAACCTCAAAATAAAGCCTTTTCTTTTCTCAAATGCTGGTTCCACGGTATTGGCTTCTACGCATGTCAGGCAGCAAGCCCTTTGCTCGGTAACATAAAGTAAAAGATGAGGTCATACCAGATTAGAGTGGTCCCTAAATCCAGCCACTGGTGTCCCTATAAGGAGGCCATGTGAAAACACAGAGATGTAGGAGAGAATACCAAGTGAAGATGGAGGCAGTGATGAGAGTGATGCATCTACAAGCCAAAGAACTGCAAAGATTGACAGCAACCACCAGAAACGAGGAGAGAGGCATGGACCAGACTCCTCCCTGGAGACTTTGGAGGGAATATGACCCAGCCAACACCTTGATTTTGGACTTCTAGGCTCCAGAACTAGGAGAGGAAAAAGAAAAAAAAAAAAAACAAGCCTGCTGTTCCAAGTCACCCAATTTGTGGTACTTTGCTACAGCAGCCCTAGGAATGAATCATTGAGTATATACCATTTTATCAGGCACCAGTTTAAAAATACTGTTGTCAAATTCCCAGGTGGCAGATCCACCATGGGCTACTATTGGGTGTGAGGGAAACCTCTAACATTTAGGTGGGAGCCCATAAGACAAACCACAGCATCCTCTGTAATACGTCCTCAGTGCTGTTGCTTAGACCCGGCCAAGTCTACTCCTTGAAGGACTGCCCTTGGCTGAGTAATGTGAGTGCTGTGGGGTGAGGGCTTTGAGGGACAGATCCTTGGCATCTCCACTGATGTGGAAATGAGGACAGCCGTCAGAAGGCGGCTCTGCTGATGATGCTGGAGCCACGTCACTGCCCCTACTCACTGGAGAGGCGTGACATGCCTGAGGGAGAACCACCCTCACTCCACCAGCAGCCGCCACAGACCCAGGTGGCCACTCCAGGCCTGGGGAGCTTCATTTTTTTTTTTTTTTTTTTTGTGGTACGTGGGCCTCTCACTGTTGGGGCCTCTCCCATTGCGGAGCACAGGCTCCGGACGCGCAGGCTCAGTGGCCACGGCCCACAGGCCCAGCCGCTCCGCGGCACGTGGGATCCTCCCGGACCGGGGCACGAACCCGTGTCCCCTGCATCAGCAGGCGGATTCACAACAACTGCGCCACCAGGGAAGCCCGGGAACTTCATCTTAACTGCACAACAGTAGCTGAAGGCCATGTCAATATCCCTTTTCCTGACATACCCGTAAATACTAGTGTGTGCTTCTCAAGCTCGGTTACCCATTGGGAATCGGTCTGGGGAAGGTTATTATTATTATTATTTTTTAATGCCAGTGGGTGTTCTAATTTCTTCAGAATCTCTGGGAGTGGTGCTCGAGCACTGGTAAGTTTTAACATGCTTCAGGTGATTCTAACGAGCAGTCATTCGTCACAAGCACTGGCCTGCAACTGTGGTTCTCAAATTTCCAGACTCTCCTGGAAGTCTTGTTAAAACACACATCACAGGGCCCTAACCTGGACTTTCAAATGTACTAGTTCTGGGATTGGCTTTGAGAATTTACATTTCTAACAAATTCTCAGTGTGGCTCCTACACTTTAAGAACCACTGGCATAGATCAATCCAGCATAAGTCATGGACTGAGTGAAGTCTCATCTCATATACCAACTCTGGTCATTGTTAATGGCTGGGTTGAGAAGGATTCTGAGGCTTCAACTGGGTTCAGCAAGGAATGCTGCCATGACTAATGAGTGATGCCTGCTACAGGTGAGAGAACGAGTAGCCTATATATGGCAAGTATTTGCCTCACTGCGCTGAACTGCAAAAGATCTTAAAATGATGGGGAAAAAGGCAATGAGCTGGCTTCATCAGAGTTTCTGTCCAGTGTTTCTATGGCTCAAGGGAAATGGAGGGCGAACTGGGGTGAAGTTTACATCACATATAGCAAGTGGCCCTCTGGAGCGGCAGGTTGAACACTCCCCTTGAAGCAGTGACCATCCTGACCATGGGGTTGGCCAGCCTTGGCTCTGTGCAGCCTTCTGTAGACAGTTCAGACACAGATGGCCCTGCCCTAGGGCGCATCCATGGGACACGCACTCCTCCTGCTCCCCAGTCACTCTCCACTGCTTTGGACCCAGAGATCTAACATGATTCTAAGCGTTAAATTAAGAAGGTATTTTAGAATGAACGTCTCTATTTAAAAGCACTCTGGAAAGTACACTGACCCATTTTGCCCAACCTAATGAGCGAAGTGATTTTTTCAGATAAGACCCATATCAGCCAAGAAGAAAAAGAAGTTTCTGCCACAAAGGTTATCTTGCTCTGAGCATTACCAGCTTCTAAGAGCCAGTGGAAATGGCTTCTGGCTGCTGGATTGCAACTGAGTCTATATAATAAAGAGGCTGTTTCTAGTTCCCCGGGATGCCAGGAATTTGCATGTAAACAGTCTCTCAATCTTCTGAGAGAGTTCATCTGGCCCCGCTGCTTATTTCTTTACAGAAGCCACAATCTTGATGGTGACATTGTAATTTATTACCATGCTAAGGATTATGATGCAACATAGAGAGAATTAGAACTTTAGGTGGGAAACCGGCTGCATGGACAGGTGAGCTTTTGGAGAGGATGATCTCATTTGTCATGCAAATGGCACACAGAACAGAGAAAAGGGCTGGGAGAAAAGACAACCCCAAAAGACACAATGCATTGGCTGCAGACAAAATTGTTTCTAAACAGAATGTTTTTCAAAGCTTTTCTTAAAGCATTAGCTGCTCCTCCAAAGTGAATGACACAACGTATTTTGTACTAGTAATAAAATATGTGATTTGAATAGCTACAAATGGAGAGATTTACAGTCGGTGGGGTACGTGCTGCCTCTCTCCTGAGCTTTGTGAGCGCTGAAACCCTTCTGTGAGATGCTGGAAAGGTAATTGCAGCCCAAACATCATTTTCCAGCAGCGAGAGAAAGGCCTATTTGGACATAAATTAACTAAAAATATGCGGATGATAGTGTGTGTTTCATGTGTGAAGAACAGAAAGGCCACTTGGTGACGTTTCCCAGCTGGAAAAAAAAAAACAAAAAAAACAACCCTGTTCTTCAACCAAACAGACGTTGTTTCTCTGTATTATACTGTCAGGGCAAACAGCTGTCTTTTACTATCCACCCCCAAAATAGCCCCTGATGGCTGAGATGTGGGCATTTAATTATATATATTTTTATCACACAGCGTTTCTCGAGTTTATAATTAAAAAGAAAGGGTGGAGAGACAAGGGCTAAAAATTCACATGCTGCCTTCATTCATTCAACAAGCAGGCACTGCGTACCCTCTCCGGGCAAGGTCAGGGTCAATAGAGGGAAAGAGAACAAAACCACTTCTGCCCTGAAGAGGGCACTGTGTGGGGAATTCCACGGTGGTAACTGACAGGGATGATGGGGCTTAGTCTCCCCTGGTGCAACCCCCAAGCCTGGGCCCCAAGAGGGTGGGGTGGGAGGGTGAACCTCTATGTGACCTCGGAATGGCAAGGTTGGAGGGGAGGGCCAGCAAACGGGATGGTCAGGCTTGAGCGGGAGGCTAGCCAGTCACCCTGCTCTCTACCCTTCCCTTCCCCGGGCCGGTCCAGGGTGTATTGGCTGCTTTTCTGAACATGGCAGGAATTGTGCTTTACCCTGGAGCTGCGATCGCCACAGCTTCACTGCTGCCTGTCTGCCTGGCCCTTAGAGGCCACAGTTCTCCTCTCCTTTTCTAGTGCATCTGTTTGCCTCACTAGTGACACCTGGCACCAGGTCTCTGTGGCTCCTGTCTCTGTCAACAGGCCGTGACGACTTCCCCACCTTTGTCCCAAGTGTCTCCCCTGTGACCCTCAGGCGGGCACCCACTCTTCTCCCATTCTATTCCCACCTCTGTGCATGGAGACACTCGGGGCTTCCTGCCACTCTGAGGTAGGGCTACACCTCCTAGGGCAACGTGGCAGGGCTCCAGACACTGAGCCGTGAGGGGAGGGCGCCGGTAGGGTGGATGCTCTGTCTACATGCCCATCCTGGGGACCTCTGTCCAGCTCTGCGGGAAGCTGAGGGGTTTATTCCTTGTCCTCACCGAGCTGACTGAGCTTTCAGTGTTTTCCCTCCTCTTCTGTAAGCATCTGACAGACTGTGGCAACCCATTTTCACAGGTATACTAGGTCTATTCCTTATTCACAGGGTAATTTCTGGTGCCTCCTGATGTCCACTGGCCATGCCTCTAGCCCCTCTTCCGGCCCCCACCCTCCAGCAGCTATTTTAAAATAATCAGTCACATTAAATAGCTTAAGTTCTTCTGGCCTCCTGAACCGCACTCCCTTCTTGGCATGGCTTCTCCCTCAAACAATCCTGGCAGTTATAACCAAGTCACTGAACCACTCTGTCTCACTGTCTCCACCTGCCAATAGGGATAATAATGCTTAATTATCTCAGAGGGGCATACGAGGTGCTGCTGGCTGATGCTGGCGGCGTGTGAGATGCATGAGCGTGGCTGCTCCGCCTGTCTCCCAGCAGGACCCCTGCTCCCCGGGCCACCTGTCCTCTCTGGTGGCAGTGAGGGAGGCCAAGGAGGCCAGGGCCAGCCCCAAAGACCATTCGGGGAGGCCAGCTCCTCCTGAGTCCCTTCCTCATCAGTTATGTGAACCGGGGGAGGCGAGGAGCGTGGCCATGAGTCCACACCTGATAGAAACTAGAGGGGACACTCGAAACCGATCCTTCAACTCCCAATCCCGTGCTGCCTTTTCCTCATAGCAGATAATAGGAAAGAAGATGGAAACATAAATGGAAATAAATGTCCCTGCATATGGAGGGCAGGGGCATCTTTTCTCTCCCAAAGTGGGGGAATAAAAGGACTGGTTTCTGTTTTGCTTTTACAGAGCGTGGAGCCCCAAACTCTCAGCCAAGGGTCCCATCCTGCCTGTGCCATGACCTCTCACACTGTCCAAGTCCCAGTGAGTTCGGGGCTACAAAAGACCATGGGAGTCTACTGCATTTTTGTTGTTTGGGGAACCTTTGTTGAGGCATAAGAATACTGGAGAGTATCTCAAAATGAAATGAGAAAAAAAATGTATTGCTTTCTTTTTAAAATAAAGCATTAACAAGCACAGTGTACTGACCGGGCATACGTTGGGAAGACTGGTGGTGGTGCCTGTGTAAGGAAAGGGATAGGGTTGTGCAGAAATCTCACAAACTGTGGCAGGAGTATGCACTGGCAAAAAAGTTTTGGGAAATGAACTTTTTTCCTACCAGAATTTAAAATATGCAGTTCTTAACATCACCATGAGGGGCCGATGAACATCATGTGCTCAGATGTGGTACCCTGAGAAGCACACACCATCATTTATGTAATGTGTGATGCAGAGCCTGGGTCTAATGGTGAGGAGAGATCAGACAAACCCCCGAAGAGGAAGCTGCTATTAAAAATAGGGGCAGTGTTCTTTAACAATGACAATATCATAAAAAATAAAGAAAGGCTGTGAAAATGTTCCAGATTAAAAGAGGCTTTAACAACATGACGACGAAATGCAATGTCTGATCCTGGACTGGATCTGGTACTAGGAGGAAAAAGTGCTAAAAAGGACTTCTGGGGGTCAGTTAACAGTATTAGAATACAGACAGTAGATTTGAGAAAAGTATTTTATCCATGTTAAATTAAATTAAGTTGACAACTGTACTATTACAGTTATTAAGAGAATATCCTTATTCTTAGGAAATACAGAAATACACACTGAAGTATGTGTTACCTTATGGGGATAAAAGCCGTGATGTATGCAGCATGTCTTCCAAGAGTTTAGGAAAAAAACAATTTTTGGTCCGGAGCAGGCAAATAACAAAGAAATGGCGTGAAATGATAAGAATAGGTAAAGAATCTGGGCAAAGGTTATGTGGGTATTGTTTGTATTATTCTTGGAACTTTTCTTTAAGTTTGAGTTTACTTTAAAAATTTTTAAATGTGCAAATTCTTTGGCCCAGTAATTTTTTTTCTTGAAATTAATTTTATAGAACTATGTATATAAGCGTGCAAAGCTGAAGCAATGTTTGAGATAATACATCAGAAGCTACCTAGATGGCCATCAAAGAGAGCTTGTTAAAAAAGAGAGCTTGTTAAATAGTCTCTACAGCTCATTCATACAAAGGATGCCTGATAAAGAATCTGTGAAACTTACAGGAGCAGCTGCAAAACGTTTCCAAAGGCAGGAGGTAAGGTACTAAGAGGGGAAAAGTTCATGCTCATGATGCATTGTTAAGTGACAAAGCAAGGTGATGAATGGATTGGTATGTATATTGAGACCATTAAAAATATAAATACAGGGCTTCCCTGGTGGCGCAGTGGTTGAGAGTCCGCCTGCCGGTGCAGGGGACACAGGTTCGTGCCCCGGTCCGGGAGGATCCCACGTGCCGTGGAGCGGCTGGGCCCGTGAGCCGTGGCCGCTGGGCCTGCACGTCCGGAGCCTGTGCTCCGCAACGGGAGAGGCCACAACAGTGAGAGGCCCGCGTACCACACACACACACACACATACACACACACACACACACACACACACACACACACACAGACACAAATATATATATATATATAAATACACACACTCACACACACACACACACACACACACACACACACACACACACACACACACAAGCTGGGAAGGAAACACCAAACTATTCATGACTGACTTCTGGGGATTGGGAAGGGAAAGTCTTTTTCACTTTTTACTTTAAACATACTTTTTTTTTGATGTTTTTAAGCATTGCTTTAAAAAATAAAACCATAATATTTTAAAATACAGCAGTCTAGAGACTTCTTTGGGTCCCTTTTTTCAGATGGGCTGACGTTTCAAATTGGACCAATGAGTCCCTTCTCCCTGCCTGGTCAGGGATCAGTCCTCCCCAGATGTCGGGGGAGGGAGTGGGGGTTATGACAGGCGTAAGTCTGGTGAGGGGGGCCAGTGATAACAGCCACTAAGAGCCTCAGGGGAAGGGTCAAGTCCAGGCTGGAAGAGCAGGAACTGAAGGGTATCTTCTTCCCACTGGGTAGAGCCAGGCTATCTTGGGATAGCCATCTCTCTCCCTGGATACACAGGCTTCTGCTCTAGTCAACACTGACCAGTCTCCTACTTGGTATCTCAGATCTCCAGGCATATGTGTGTCACTCATTAATTAATTTCTTAATTCACTCCACAAACACTTACTGAGTAGCACACGAAAGCTCGGGGATGCTGTGATAAAAGAGGAAGCCAAACCAGCTGCTGGGAGACAAGGATGCAGGGCCGGGTGAGACCACGAGGCATGTGGAAGAGGCTTTGAAGAGCCACTGAACAGCCTGGACGAGGGCACTGATGTGAAAGCTGGTACAGGCTGTACAAGCAGCATTGAGAGCATGGCCGGGGCTGGACTGTGGGCTGAGCTGTCCGAGGTTGAGAACAACCTCTCATTCTTTTGGCCTCGGATTCTGTTGTCCTACCTCGGCCTGCACTCCAGAACTTGCTTGGGGTGTACTGGGACCCCAGCTTGATTTAGACTTTAGCCAATGCTGCTTGCATCTTATCTGTTCCTTCTCTTGACTCATCTATTTTCTGATCTACTTTAGGATTTATGCTGTTTTCCCATTCTTTAGAAAAACCAACTCCTGGAGATCCTCCTGCATTCCCAGACTTAGCTTTCTCCCAACTTGGTGGGTCTAAACCCCTGGTCTGCGTCCCTGCCTGACCTGTTTGGGCCCATGGGAGCCCAGAGATGGGTTGACCATATGGTGGTCCCAAAGGCAGCTGGGTTCTTCACAGTGGGAAGGAGAGACCCATCAGTGTCTCCCCCTGAACTTGACTTTTTTGCTGTGGCACTTAGTGGCTGTTATCACCAGACCCACTCACTAGGGCCTTCCTAATCTTGCCATAGCCTTGAAGCTCTGTCTAGAACTGCCAGGCCTCTGTTCCAGAATTTTCTGGAATTGTGAGAGTCATGGAAGCATCCCCTGCTGAAATCTAAGACTCTCTCTTCAGAGAGTTCAGAACCCATTTTATCTGGGGCTGGTGAACTGTGAACCCGTCCAAAATAATTCCCATTTCCACCAGATCCATGGTCTCCCAAGGCCTGGGAACCCAGGGTTTTATAGGAGCCTAAAAGTTTCAGGAGATAATCCTCAACCACAAGTCAAGAGAAGCTCTCACAACTTCCGAAGATCTGTGGCCTCTGCACGTGATAAACAGAGACTGCTCATCTGGGCTTGGTGGAGAGCTTCCCAGTGGTTCTATATCCTGTAGGAACATTTCAGTATCTCTTGAGGCCTCTCAGACTTTCACATTTCTGAGCCCTCCAGGTCTGTAGTTTACTACCTGTGGCAAAGGATGGGTGAGGTTAGGACAGGTGGAGGTAGAGGGCAGGGCATCCTAGCTCTGGAGCAGAGCAGCCATGAGGCAGAGAATCAGGAATTAATGAGCTAGCATATTCGTGCAACAGATTGGAGCTTGTTTGCCTACCTGCCTCATCTGACCTCCCTTCAAGTAAATCAGACTATTTTGATCAAAGGTATGGGCAGAGTGATGGGACAAGACCAGTCTGAAAGGTCATAACCTAAAACAGGGATTGGCAACCTGGGGACAGATGAGAATCTTAACGGTTTTAGTCAAAGGTCATTCCAAAAGTTCTCAGATAAAAATCATAGAGAGTGTGATCTTCAGAATGTTATTAGGTTGCATTTCCAAGCAAGACATTTTATTGGGTTATAGAACTAGTATCCAAAATATTTCCTTGTCAATGACAAGTGCTGGCCTTCTGGCTGGAGTTAGAAAAGGTCATTTTGCAGCCATGGTAGTACTGACTGGTTCAGATAAGAATCATCAATGGATGCTAAAACTGGGGAAGGAGGAGGAGGGATATTGATGAAGAACAGGATATTTACATAGCCTAACTGTCTTCCCAGAGACTGCTTATCAGTTACAAGAGAAAACAATATGTAATATATATTACATGTAAATATACATTGGAGAAGTTGGAGCAAACCTTTATTGGGTGATGAAGATCAGTAAGTCCATTTAGGGGGCACATGGACATCCTGTGTCTTGAGATATGATACCTTAGGAAGGACACATATCACTTAATGTAAGACTGTGGCCAAGAATATAGAACCTGAATCTAATTATGAAGAATACCAGAAAACCTCAAAGGTTTCTACTAATGAAAAAAAAAAATGTACTCTTAAAAAAAAATGTGAATGTCATCAAAGACAAAGAAAGACAGTGGAAATATTCCAGACTGAAGGAGACTGAAGAGACATGAGGATTAAGACTAGACCCTGGACCCTGGTCCTGGAAGGCATTCACTCCTCACAGAGATTGATTTGGACAAAATTAAAAATCTTACCATAGTGTAGATGTCTTCATTAAAATTTTGGGAGGGAAATTTTATCCAAATAAAAAGTTCTTAAAAATCTCCTTTTCACATGATCAGGTATCTAAAGGAGTTCTCTGACCAAGCAATGGCATTTCCTTTTGAAGTTGTTCTTACAGAGAAGCCAGTGAGGAGTGCCCCAAGCATTTTTACCATTACTTCAAACGCAGGCAGTGAAGAAAATGCAATATGGACAATATCCTAGCTTTGAAGTTCTTGAAACGTAATAAAATTTTTCTGAGTCTTCCTTAAAGACCAATATTGGTCATGATCTGTAGAGTCTCTTCTAGGCCTGGAAAAAGGACAATTGGTGGGACAGAAATATTGACCGCAAATGATGCATTGTCATCACATTTAATGACCTATAGTCTTCAAAAACGCTTGTCTGAAAGGAAACCTCAGTGTAAGTTCAATCTAAAACAAAGAAGAGAGGAGCTTCTGTGATTGAAGCTGGGTGGTGGTCTGGAGCCTGGCTAGGTTTCCCCATCACCCCAGCAGGGCCCTGACCCAGTTCCTATAAATTCTAGGATGTGAAGCTGACGTTATCAATCACACAAGTTGAAAGGCATTTTAGAGACTCACATTTTTTCCTTTCCTTTGACTCACATATATATTCTCACATAATTGCTTTCGTTTTGATCTTATTAAAAATTCTAAAAATATTCCCCATCTCAAATGGTTAGGCCTAGTGATGGTTCAACTATTTATTATACCTAAATGGAGCATATGTTTCCTGTAGGTGACTGAATGGACTCTAATTTCCTAATACAGGCTTTCTGCTATAATGCCATATATATATATATATATATATATATATATATATATATATATATATATGAAAAACCTCACATTCTGCAAAATTGCACAATAAAACAACAGAGACTAAGGGACATAATTACATTTGGAGAAGACCACTCAAAATGTAACAAAAACACAATCCTAATAAAAATAGCAACACAGGAAAATTAAAACCTGCCTTTACATAAGTCAGTCAATCTTTTGCAACCAAAACCCTGGATTTTGTGCTTCCTCCTTGGAGAAAGAGGTCCTGGGTGGGGGTCGGGGTGGGGGGCATTCCCATATCACAGAAGTCAGTTTCGTTAAAATTAAAAATCTGACCCAGAGTGTAGACTTCTTTGTCCAAAAAAATATAATTTAACATAAAGGACATGCTTTCATAGTCTCTTCAATTTTTTGTCTCAGCTTTACCAGGTAACAGAGTAGAAAATATAGTGGTTCTGGAAACCACTAAACCAGCCACTACTTGCACTAAAGAAAGGCTTTTTTGTCAATTCCAACTTTTTCCTTAAGGTCTTCTTATGATGCTAAGGCTTTCTCTTTAATTGTAAGAAATCTTGCCCCTTATTGCTTTAGGACATAAATATCCCAGGAAAAGGTCATATGAGAACCATTATACCAATGTCATTCTCCCATTTAACAACCACATATTGAGTGAGTTCGCCTTGAAGAAGTAGGCACTGTAAGAGAATAGGCTCTATCTCCATTCCCATTTTTATGAGGAATTTCAGAGGAGGTTAGAGCAAATGGACATTTATCAAGGATCCACTGGGTGCCAGCTGCTCTGCTGGGCACTTGACATATTTAATATCACCTAATTTTCACAGTCATACTAAGAGGTAGGTTCTTATCCCTGTTTTACAGGTTAGAAAACTGAGGCTCTCACAAAGTAAAGATCTCACCCGGTTTACATAACGTATTAGTAGCAGAGCCAGGGTTTGTATTTCAGTCGCATTGCCATATCCAAGTTTGTGCTCTTTATATTACATTTGTTAGAGTTTAAAGCAAGATCCTACCACTTGCATTATTAACTGAATGGAACTGTATTGGAACAAATTTTTCCCCCCAAATCAAGTAAAAGTATTTCACTAAGATCCAGAATAATTTATTCTATTGCATCAGCTTTTATAGTAACTTTTATTTTGTTACAGTTTACAGGACTTCAGAAATTTATTAAAGCACTTTCAATACAATATTTTTCCTTTGATCTCTACAATAGTCATGTGATAACAGACAGAGTATAATATCCTATTCCCATTTGACAAATAATGGAGTGGAGCCTCAGAGAGGTAAAGTGACTTTCACCCTAAGTTAATAATTGGCCAGGACTCAAACCATGTTTTCTGGCTGAAAATCCAGCCTTGTCCTTATAAATGCTGAGGGGACCACCCTTCAGAATTATCTACTGTGAAGTTCTATGCATTGAATTGTTTGTCATTAGAGCTATTGGATGGAGTTTGCTACATTTTTTGAAATGTGATGAAAACATTGAAAAATAAAGGAAGCGGGCTTCCCTGGTGGCGCAGTGGTTGAGAATCCGCCTGCCTATGCAGGGGACACAGGTTCGTGCCCCGGTCCGGGAAGATCCCACATGCCGCGGAGCGGCTGGGCCCGTGAGCCATGGTCACTGAGCCTGCGTGTCCGGAGCCTGTGCTCCGCAACGGGAGAGTCCACATCAGTGAGAGGCCCGCGTACCGCAAAAAAAATAAAAATTAAAAAAAAATTAAAAAAAAATAAAGGAAGGAAAGAATGAGTTTAGTGTGTTTGTCATTGAAGATAATGATTACTGGTAGAACAATGCATATCAAAAGCCAATACAAATAAACAACAACAAATTGAATAATGGGTTTTAAATGATGTCTTATTAACTAAAATAATTTTCGAATAGAGACCTATTGTAGAATACTCATCCTTATTTTAGAATAATAGAACCATAGCATGTGTAATAGGAAAAAAACTAATTTAGGAGGAACATAAACTATCTTAAGGTGAGACTAAGGAACCAGCCCCTCTCCCTGCCCAGGCTTTTGCCCCAAACTTTCACCCCATTCTACCCCCTCCTGCCACAGCATTTCCTGAAGAAGTAAAAAAATGTGCATGGATCAAGGCAGGTGTCTTGTCCCATCTGGCATGGATGGAGTAGCAAGATGTAAAGCTGCTGGGTAAGGCCCAGGCACAAGTGGGCTGAGGCTTTGTATTTCAATAGAAAATTCTCAGAGGGTTAATGAATAGAAGGTCTGCCTTGCTCTTGTCACCTGGGTCACCTCCTCTCGCTGCTCCCCACTGCTCAGCTCCTTGGCCAACAAGAGAAGAAAGGAACGAAGATCTGACAGGTCACTTTGAAAAGCTAGTCATTGCTGACCAAGAAAAAAAAAAAAAAAAATCCGCCAGGAGGAGAGGCAAGCAGCTTGCAACTCACAAGCTGAAGCCATGGGCTTTGAACTTTTCTCTATGCCTTTTTGTTTGCTTTGTATCAAACACCCAGATGGCATGTGTTCTCTAAGTGAGCAGTATTAGTAGAAGTCTACATGGATCTTTTCACTGAGAATCTTCTCTTCCTGTTTTGTACTCTCTCGCTTTCTCACAGGGAAAGGGTTTACTTGAATGCTTTTGTGAGAGGATTAAAATAAAACGATCCCCTCTAAAGTCCTCCCCGCATATTCCCGCAGCAGCTAGAGTGCCTGCAGAATGAATGAGAGCAGAGCGGCCTTTGATCAGCTCTCCCCCTGTTCTTTCCCTTCCTCACTCTACTCTCTCTTTCTCTCTTGCTTACACTGACTCATTCTTCCTTTTACCTCTGGATCTGTAAACTACACTGGAAGAGACTTTCTTGGCTGCCTTCAGCTTTTGAAATTCAGCTTGCCCAGAGGAGGTGTCATATGCTCAGCCTCAATAGGGCCGGTTTTGAGCTACTGAGGTCTTTAGAAAATCGCTCTTGTTTCCCTGTGCTCTCGGAGGGTTAGATTGAAGGGCCTGGTGTCACTTTCATGGATAAACACCTTGCCTTCTAGAGATTTGCTAGACCCAGGCCTCTTTTCGTGAAGAGGCTCGGCCCTGTGCAGGGCTCACGGGTCAAGCCCTATCAGGTCTTGAAGGCCCTATGAAGCTAGGTGCAGGGGATGAGCACCTCCACCCCCGCCCCAGTACCAACTTTTCTAATGATGCAGAGGAGGCCCGCAGAACTAGAGGGAGATTTGCAAAGACTCCAGGATCTCCTTCTTAAAAGAACACCAGTCATTGGATTTAGGGCCCACATTAATCCACCTCATCTTAACCTGATTATATCTGCAAAGACCCTTATTTCCAAATAAGGTCACACTCACAGATACAGGGGTTAGAGCTTCAAGTAACTTTTTTGGGGGGAACACAATGCAACCGATAACAGGGCCCTTCAAGGGCTAGCACGCCTTGATTTTATCGGCCTGCACACCCTCTTCCCCAAACCAGACAAATGAGCCTGTTTATAAGCTGGGAGTGCAGCAGCCAGCACACTACTTTCTGACCTCTTCCATTCTGATGTTACCTCTTTCTGGAAAACCCTCAGCCTCTGAGCCCTTATAACTTTATTCATTTACCCATCCATCCATCCATCCTATAAACAGTTACTGAGTACCTTTTATGTGCCCAGTTTTACTGCCTAGTTCACCTCCAATTCATCTGGGAATCCACTCCACCCCCTTCTCTCATCTCAGCTGAAAGCCATCTCTCTTTTCTCTAAGCCATGGCTCCAAACTTGTATTTACTAAGCACCCAATCAGGAAAGTAAGCTTAAATCTTACTGAATGATTTACAGATACTACTGCCAATCAACATATTAAATAACGACCTTCTCTAGCAGAAGTCTTGCAAGGAATCAATGATCCTTGATTGATTGGTTCACTGACTTCTTGACTGACTCTTTGGGACTTCAGCTGAGAAGGTAAAATCTCTCCACCATCTGCTGGGTGTGCTTCGATCCAGGTGCCCTCACAGTTCAAGCCTCCATTTCTGCACAGGGCTCCCAGGCCTGTTCCCTGAGGACCTGGGTCAGGGTCTCATTTCCAGTTCTTCCTCTTTTCCTACCTCCCCTGGCCAACCGCCCCCCACCCTCGGAGTTCACAGCTTGGAACAAAGCTACTGTGAGCCCACTTGGGCTGCTCACACAGTTCCACCCCATGATCCTGACTCATCTCTACTCGCCATTTCCTGCAACATCCCTTTTGAAAGCCTTTTCCACTGGGCAGCTGCTTCTCCCCCATCTGTGCTTGTGCACAAGTGTCCCCAGCACCCTCCTCTCCTCCACGCCCTGTCCTTGCTGAGGAGGCAGAGTGTGCCTCCAGCTCTGGGACTGTTCCCCTGGGGTCCTGGCTGCACTCTTGCCCTAATGGACACCCCTGAGTTTCAGCCCAGATGTTCCTTCCTCAGGGTATGCAATACGTGCTTGATATATGCGTCTCCATGGCAACCTAACAATTGTAATTATAGCACCTAACAATTGTCCTTACATAGTTAATTGCATCAGTTGTTTAATGTCCATCTGTTTTGCTAGGAAGGAACTTCAAGGAGCTCAGGAAGCGTCTGTTTTATTCATTGCTGCTCTTTGCACACAGTAGGTGCTTAATAAATATGCATTGGCTGAGAATGGCTGGTAGAGGCATTGCATGCACCTGCATGCTCCTGCAGGTGGCTGGCCCCTCCTGCGTGATGACAGGCACACAGGGAGGAGGGCTTTGCCTGGCTGACCCCACACACCACACTCAGAGCAGAGAGCTGTGCTGGCCCGGAAACCTGACCCTGACCTTGAGCCAGTCACCAGGGTACGAGCTAGCTCAGGCTCTGAAATCCCATCCTGATCCCACTCATGCTAGTAATACACTGGCCTTACTAATCTTAATTATGCGGAATCTTTTTCAAAAGGGCATTTCAGTCAGGGCTTGATATCCCTAACTGAGCGTCTGGTGACAAAGTGATCCGGGGAGACGTATCGGTGGAAGGGGAGGGCAGGGCTGCCTGAAGAAGAGTGATGTGAGTTGCAGAGCGGGGTGACTGGAGAGGAATTTGAATGATTCCGCCCTCAGCTTAATTAATGCTGGGGGAGGAAGTCTGGGTGACTGGGCCTCGGTTTTATTCCGGCTGCAATTAAAGGGGCTCCCCTCTTTTCTTTGCTTGTCTTCATTGCTCTGCACTTTCCCATCCACCCAAGAGAGAACCTGTCACCTTAGCTCAGTGACAGAAAGAAGTGAGAAATCACAATTTGAAAACAGCCCCCTGAGGGAAGGCAGGGATCAGACCTGGAGGAGAAGTATGATTTAAACGTAAAAACCGCCAAGAATGGTGGGGAGAAGTGAAACTGGGCCTGGGGTCACTGGACAGAAAGCCAGCAAACCTCTCTCATTTGGAAGGACCAAGTTCCTAACCTGAGCCCAAACCCTCAAGCAGAGGGATGAACCTTCTCAGCAGAGACTTCTGCAAAGTGCAGACAGAGGGGGCTTTTTCCCAAAGGCTAGCAGCAAGGATTATCTCAGATAATTTTTTGCTTTCTTTGCACCTTTTAAACATTAAGTACATTATAAGAAAAACAAAACAAAACAAAACAAAAAACCAGTCTAGCAGTCGAACTCACTTCTCAGTGGTAAGGAAAGGAAAAGCCTAGCCCTTGCCCCACAGAAACTGGAAGGGCACGTGCCTGTCTCAAGGTAGCCCTGGGTCCCTTTGTGTTTCTCTGTCCGTCTCTGTGCTTGGGTATTCGCGTGTGTGTACTGCACTGTACCTGTGTGTATGCCCGTGCATGCTACGTGTGTGATGCTGGTGGGAGCCACTCATCACAGGCTTTAAAGAAAGTTCACAGAGGCTTCTTGCCTTCATCACAGAGTCCCCCTAACCGTCTGTCACCCACAAGGGCTAGGGACAGCATTTCTGGCTCCTGGTGGAACAGAAAGTCTGGGCAGCCTGGATGGGGAGATGGCTATGCTCCCCGCTCAGCCTTCGGTCCCCAGCTGGTTCGGGAAACAGGGATGCAGGTCGGCCACTCCTCCGGGACATGTCAAACCAAAGGGGGGGTCTCAGGCTGGGGCACCCACTTCTCCTGTGCAGGTCGGGCTCAGGACCTGGCACGGGGAAGCGGGAGGGCCCCTAAGGCTGAGGCTTTGACTCTCTTGGTCTTTTCTCAGTGGATCCCCTCTTTGAAAGTTACCCAAGTAAAAGTTCCTGGAGAAAAAAGATTCTCCATCGCAAACATGGGTGAGCCCCTAGGGCACCATGGACGACCTTCCTTCCTTAAGCCCTTATTTATGTATAGAAGATGGAGGCTAAACAAACACAATGCCAGATACCCTCTCTGAGTTGACCTCCAGTTTACTGGGCAGCCACTTGACTGGTAACCATGTCAATGAAAATGACCAAGGTGTTAATTCATGTGTGCTTGGTGCTATGGCACTGAAGAATCTCAAGACTGAGGGTGATCATCAATCTGTCCCCAGCTCCTCAAAAACCAACCCCGGGGGCTTCCCTGGTGGCGCAGTGGTTGAGAGTCCGCCTGCCGATGCAGGGGACACGGGTTCGTGCCCCGGTCCGGGAAGATCCCACGTGCCGCGGAGCGGCTGGGCCCGTGAGCCATGGCCGCTGAGCCTGCGCGTCCGGAGCCTGTGCTCCGCAATGGGAGAGGCCACAACAGTGAGAGGCCCGCGTACCAAAAAAAAAAAAAAAAAACCAACCCCGGGATCTTCAGGGCTGATTTAATCAACGTTGCTTTTTTTTTTTTTTTTTCTTCTTTTTCCAAAAAAGCTGATAAATGGGGCAGTATGGGGATGCAGATTCTGAGAGATGGGTTATTGGGGGAACTAAGTGGCAGGGTCAGATGGAGGTTCCAAGACCTGGCGACAGATGCTGGTTTGGGGCTCTGTGGTGGGGACACCTATGGGCGCTGTGCCCTCCCTGTCTCCTCAGACACGGGTGATGCTGGGCCAGAGGCGGAGGGGCTCTAGTCCCTGCAAAGACATGGTACCCCGGTGTGGCCCCAGGACCTGCATAATCCCTCAGGCTTGGGGAGAGAGGAAACACTCCAGGATGCCTGAAAATACATTTTCTTTTCTAGTCTGACGGGATGGGGACTCAGTGTCAGATTTACTTTGATGTTTGAAAAATAACTGACCTTTCTTGCAACGCAGGTTTGTGAGTGAATTTATGCTCCCTAAAATAGTTTCAGTGCAGTCATGCTAAAAGTGCAGTCCAGCACTAGTGGTATCAGCATTATCTGGGTTCTTGTATGAAATGCATATTCCTGGGCCCCACCTCAGACCTACTGATCAGAAACTCTGGGGGCAGGGCCCAGAAACCTCCACTTTCCTTGCGCTCCAGGGGATCCTGGGGCACAGGGAAGTGTGAGAACCACGGGTTTCAATGGACACAATAATCTTTTCTCTTTTTTTTGGCTGCACCTTACAGCTTGTGGGATCTTAGTTCCTCGGTCCAGGTATCGAACCCGACCCACTGCAGTGAAAGCCCCGAGTCTTAACCACTGGACCACCAGGGAATTCCCTAGACACAATAATCTTAACTGCCTTTTCCCCTCTTCTCTCCTGAGAAGTCTTCTTCAAAATTCTTCCATGGGGATCCTGTCATGAGGGCCCTGTTTTCTTTTGTGAATATCAAAATATCCTGGGCTTCTGGAAGCTCTCTGCTTCATTGTTTTCTGTTTTGGAGTGAGTAGGAAGAGGGAAAGTCACAATCGTTTTTACCAGTTAGCCTTGAAAATGTATATCTGGGTGTCTCTCGCTGTGGCGTATGGATTCTGAGAGCCTGGGTTGCACTTGAAGCAGCACCCACAACAATCACAGACACTGCAACCAGGGCAGGACCTAACTTAGGGGTTGTTTCCAGTTTATCACAGGGGGATATATGAATCTGACAATTCTTCTAAATCCCATCTTATGGATGAGAAGACCAAAGGCCAAATTTATAGAGCATAGTTTGAAACTAAATCCTGCATCTTCCTACCATGTTCAAAGAACTATTTTGCTACCCCAGAGTGGGAGACAGTTCTAGAAGGGATCTTTTTGCCACCTTCCCAGCCCACATTGCTGAAGACATGGGCAGCATAATATCATGGAATAAAGGTCAATTTTTTTGTGAAAGGAAAGGCCCTGGAGACTTCAGCAGGGAATCGATCGTGGCTAGAATGGATGCTCTCTCCCAGAAACATGGTGAGATTGGAGGCTGCAGCTGAGACAATAATTCATGGGAATAATGGGGGAGGATGAGAGAGGGTCCTGACTCCATGGTGACAGGATGAGTGAAATTCATCACAGGGGAACAAGGGCCTCTTCAGAGCATGTGCAGGGCATGCCTGGTTTCCCCGGCAGGTTCAGGACAAGCCAATGGGACAGGTTCTCACAGAGATGTCCCTGCGGGACAGTCTGACCCTTGTCCCATGGGGAGGGTGGACCCTCCGTGTCCAGTGCCCCTGGGGCAGCTCAAGAAATGAGTCTAATGCAGATGGGGCAGATTCTAGAGGAAGGACCAGCTGAGCTGTCCCGGAGCTGGTCCAGGCAGTCATTGAGGGAAGTGAGGACAGTATGTGAGGGAGAGCTGGGCAGGCACAGAGATCAAGGCAGGACAAGGAGCGGCTGGCGAATTGCCTGAGAAAATGGCTTCTGCTTCCCGCCAGGAGGGGTAGATGCCCAAGAAGCAGCTCTATTTGAGGTTCCCCAGAGGGGGACAGAGTGGGCAGGGAACATCAGCAGACATTAGAACAGAGAAAACAAAGAGGAGGGAGGCCCTGGCAGGCTTGGAAGGAAGGGAGCCTCAGAAACGCAGAAACACCAGAAAAACACCGGGTGTTGGAGGAGCCAGGGACTGAGACAGGAGGGCTGAGAGGCAGGAGAACCAAAGGGGAAGGGGCTGGGGGATATCAGAGGCACCTTGAGACAGAGTGCACTTCAGGATAAAATACGGAGGTCTGCCAGGAGCAGCGTTGAGGGAAGGCATGGGCAAGGCCAGAGACTTCTTAGAGAGAAAGCCTGGGGCTTTGAAGGATGGGAAAGTTGACACTACTTTAGCAGAAGGAACCTGGCTGAATACGAAGAAGCAAAGATTTTGCTCACAAAGGGGCCGGATGGGGCCTCTTCCTACTGATCAGAAAAGAAAGCAAGGCATGCCGGAGCAGAGCTTTTGACTGAACCAGCAGAAAGCTGCCATGTAGAGAGGGTTTGTGGGACCCTGTTGGGGCTCTGTCCACCGGTGTGAGCTGAGAAAGGGCTAAGGTCAGGTTTGTGAATGTGTATGTGAGCCCCAAATGCAGAGTTAAACAAAGATGTGGCACTTTCCCTGATATGTGTGCCTTTTTTTCCCTTGGTAACAGGAGACAGGGCCAGTAATAAGCAGAATGTTACCTGTGAAGTCAAACACTGAGCACTGGTCTTTAACACAAGCACAGTGTTATGGATTGAATGAGGGTGTCCTTTCAAAATTCATACGTTGAAGCCCTAATCCCCAGTTTGGAGGTTGGGCCTTTGGGAGGTAATTGGGTTTAGAGGAGGTCATGAGGGTGGGGCCCCCATGATGGGATTAGTGTCTTTACAGGAAGAGGAAAAGAGACCAGAGCTATTGCTCTCTCTGTCTCTGTCTCTGCCTCTCTCTCTGTCTCTATCTCTCTCTGCCATCTGAGCACCCAACAAGAAGGCGACCATCTGCAAGCCAGTAAGAGAGCTCCAACCAAGAACTAAATTTGCCAGCACATTGATCTTGGACTTCCCAGCCTCCAGTTTCTACAGAACTGTGAGAAATAAATGTCTGTTATTTAAGCCACCTAGCCTATGATATTTTGTTAGAGCAGCTTGAGCAGACACGTAGAAATGTTATTTTGAACACCCATAACAGTATTCAGAAATTCACCTGCCAAAAAGAAAGTTATATAAATTGTACAGGTATTAGAGCCCAGCCCAGCTCACTGGTCTGTCTCTCTGGAATGTTAGGAGCAGTTCAGAACTCCTCCTTATTTTCATGGGTTTATTCCAGTCATAGAAAAGCACAAAGGAGCAAATTCTATCTGTTCATTATTCCAGGAGCCTGATGGGAAGGAAATGCTCTTGGGGCTAGAAATAGCAATTTAAAATAGAGAAGGAAGACCTGGGGGAAGCATGGTGGAGAATTAAGACAGAATAAGAGATGAAGACTGAGGGCCTACTAGGAAAAACTAGAAAACTTTAATAGCTATGACTGAGGTCTCTACCTATAAAGTAAAACAAGCTGTATTAGAAGGTGACGATGTTTAAAAGATCTTGAAAGAACTGCATGAATAAGGAGCTTAAGATGGACTACAGCAGGCCTAAGGGCTGTCTTACGGACCTGCTGATTATGGTAATAAGCTGAAGGTTCCACTTTTGGTGTGGAGGAGTATGCTTCTAACAAACGGACTCTCCAGCAAATAACAACAAAATACAAGAGAAGAGAAAAGGAAACAAGAAAGAAAAGAAAGGAAAAACTACCTGAAAGTTCCAGAAACTGAGCAGCATGAGGTGAGTTTTACTTTTTGCAGTTTTGCCCTGGGGGCAGCTGTCCACCCAAAGGCTAACACTCTAGTGGGAAAACCTACCATCTTTCTGGCAGGAGAAACCAAGTGAAGGAGTCCTGGATAATCAGGAATGCTGGAGAGTTGGGAAAGAATCCCTGAACATAAGAGAACCAGGGAAATGGGATTCCAAATTCTGGGTATAAACTTTTGCCATTTCTCTGGCTGACTCCTAAACCATGCAAGTATAACACAGATTGAAAACCACAGGAACTGAAATTTGAGCTCTTGCCCACTGCATACATGACAGAGTCTGCAGGTTGAGTATAACATGTTAATTTCCTGCTAAATCAAAAAGAGCAACACTCTTTGGATCAGTGTAATAGAATTCAGAGTCTCTACATCACATATACAGCACTCACAACACATGTAATCCAAAACTACTAGACATACAAAGAGCCAGGGAAATGTGATCCATTTTCATTGGAAAAAAGATGCCAATCCCAGGATGACCCAGACTTACAATAGCAGCTATTATGGCTATGATCAACGGGGTAAAGAAAAATATGCTTATGATGAATAAAAAAGTAAGGCATCTCAGCTGAGAATTGGAAAGTATAAAAGAAAGATTCATAAGAAAGTATAGAGCTAAAAAATGCATTATCAAAAGAAAAAGTCTCTTGAGGGCCTTTTCTTAGAAGAATGGAGATAGCAAATGAAAGAGTCAATGAATTTAAAGATAGATCTGAGAAAGGGAGAAGAAAAAATGGGGAAAGTAATGAACAGAGCCTCAGGAACCTGTGGGACAATTTCACAAGTTTTACACATGGGTAATTGTAGTCCTAGAAACAGGGAAAAGGGGACAGGAAATAATATTTGAAGAATTGTGGCTGAAAAATTCCCCAATAATAGTAAAAGACATAAATTTACAGATTTAAGAACCTGAGAGAATCTCAAACAAGATAAATTAGGGGAAAAAAGCATGACCAGGCACATCATAGTCAAGCTAAAAACCAAAGATAATGAGAAAATCTTGAAAGCAAACAGAGAAAGTCACTATTTATATTTATATTTGTATTTATATATATAAATCCTAGAGTAATCATTTAAAAAAATGTAAAGAAGTAGAGCTGAAAAGAAATCAATAAATAAATGAAAGTTAACAGCCTGCCTACCTCTGCCTGAAGATGGGGTGGGGGCGATGCAATATGGCCTGACCTCTGTGTGTATCGCCCAAAGGCCAGCAGAACCATTTGGCCAAGATGACAATCCTTTGCTGGATTTTGGGGAAGAAAAGGGGAAAGAAAGAAAGAGAAATAGGCTTTCTGTGATATCACAACTGACCCAAGTTGATCAGGGAGTCTGACACACTGTGGGGCCAGAGAGGAAGCCATGGTGTCCCGAGCACTGGACTCAGAGTCTGAAAACCTGAACTGAAGGGCCAAAGCTGCACTGGCAACCTATGTAACTGAGTAACTCATTTGACCATGCTGGGCCTCGATCCCTGCTCTGCAACGTGAGGGGGTAGGATTTACAGCAAATTCTTAGTAATTGCCCCTTTGGAGGAAAGGGACAGTTGGACATCCATGCTTCCTGTTTTACAGACATCTGTATTGGTCAGTATTGGGCTTCTTCATTCTCAGAATGAGGTCCTTTGCCCACTCTATCTCTTCCAAGTCAAGTACATTTATGGCCCCTGTTTTGATTCTTGTCTTTATGCTGATGACTCCTAAATACACATCATCATTTGGACTTCTCGTCCATGCTCCAAACCCAGATTTCCAGCTGCGTATTCAGCAGCTCTACTTAGATATCTTACCAGCACATAAAAGTCAAAATATTCTAAACAAGTGTCTTACAAATTTTGTAACAGAATCATCTGGGAAATCTTGGTGAAAATGCCAAGGCCCAGACTGTATTCAACTTCATGAGTCTGTTCCTTTGTGTTCCTTATTAGCTCTCCAGGTAAACCTGATACTCACCAAAATTTGAGAGACTCTGCTTTAAACTAAACCCACAATTTACTCCCAATCCTCCTATTCCTCCAACCAGTTCCTTTCCATAATCCCCATTCTCAGGGAATGGCACCATCATCCATCCAGAGACACAGTCCAGATACCAGGTGTCATCCTTGGACCTCTGTTACCCTCATCCATAAGCATCATCCACTCTCAGGTCTTTTCCACATTTCTCCCCTGATCCCCCTGGGCTTCATTCATTCCCACTGCCCATGGCCTCCTGTCACATCTTACTTTTACTGTTGCCTCCCCCATCTGTCCTCTACACTTCAGCCAGGGTAAATGTTTTTAAAAAAACATTTTATTCTGAGACAGTTTCAATGTCTAGAAAAGTTTCAAGAATACTACAAAGAATGCCTATACACTCCTCATCCAGATACTCCATTCAAATTCTTAACAACTGTCACAGAAATGCCCTCTTAGGGATCATATGTAAATATTACCCAGTTATCATGTCTCTCTAATGCCCTTCAATCTGGAACAGTTGGTGGTCTGCTTAACTTTCATGACCTTGAAATTTTTTTTTTTTTTTTGCAGTACGTGGGCCTCTCACTGTTGTGGCCTCTCCCTTTGCGGAGCACAGGCTCCCGACACGCAGGCCCAGCGGCCATGGCTCACGGGCACAGCCGCTCTGCGGCATGTGAGATCTTCCCGGACCGGGGCACGGACCCGTGTCCCCTGCATCGGCAGGCGGATTCTCAACCACTGCGACACCAGGGAAGCCCCATGACCTTGAAATTTTAAGATCATAGTTTAGGCATTTAATAGAATGTATCTTAATTTTAATTAGTCTGATTTTTCCTCATGATAAGATCCAAGTTATACATTTTGAACAGAGTATCTGAAATGCTATGTTCTTTCACTGCATACTCTCAGTGGCACACAATGTCTGTTATTGGTGGTGTGAATTCTAATCTTTGATTCAGATGGTATTACCAGACTTCTCTGTAAAGTTACTTTTGTAATTAATATTTTGGGGGAAATACTTGGAGGCTATGTAAAGTCCCCATTCTCTCTCATTTCACCCCAAGTATTAACACGTTTCTTAACTATTAATCTGATGGTCACCAAATAGTGATTTTTCTAAAAACACCATTCTTTCTACTACTGGGAAAAGCTTTATCTTCTCTTATTTATTCATTCATATTCATATCAGTGTGGACTCCATAGTTACTATCTTATTCAATAGGTTATAATCTGTTACCATCAGTATATATTTTGAGGTTCATTTTATACTATATTTGGACATTGGGAAGCCCTTTAAGCTGGGTATTGTGTACCTTTGACATATTCCCATCATTCTTTGAGTACTTTCTGGCACATAAAGGTGTACTGGGCTCATCTAATACTTCTCCCGCCTAGGCCCTGGAAGGGGCCATTTCTCTAATGAGTTCTGGGTGCTTTTAGTATCGAAGAGAATACAGAGTCCAAGATATGAGTGCCAGGTGTACTTTTTGCTACACAGGTACCATTGTGTACAGGCACTCTCAGTTCTTATTTATTTCTCTATCTCCTTATATATTGAAAACCACAAGTTCTCACAGATACCTCCAATTCCAATTCAACATCACATACTTCATTCTAGCTTTCATGCTTTCCATATTTGTACCTCCTTTACCAAAAGCTCCCATTGTCTCCAATATATTTCTCAATATCCCTGTCTATAGCTAATCTTCCAATAGTGCTGACCTTCCAGCCCCATCACCCATGGGTCCTGATCCCTGCTAGAGCTTGCCTCTCTAGATCAGAACATCTACCTTGATTGGGCTTGCCAAATGACTTTTGGATGAAAGAAAGAAGGAAGAAAGCCAAGAAAGTTTTTTGTTTGTTTTGTTTATAAAGGGAGGGAAGATATTGGAAAGGAAAAGCAAGAGAAAAACCAGGATATTTTTCTAAAATGCAAATTCATCACCTTTGGGTCATGTGTGTGCATCTGTGTACACCCCTCCCACCACCCACCCCCACCCAACACAGAGCGCTTGAATGAATTCTCATTGCTCTAAGAAGGTAAATTCCATCACAAGCCTCTAGGAGGCCCTGCCCGATGTAACTACTGCTGACCTCCTTGGTCGCTTTCTCTTCTTTCTCCAAATGCCAAGCACAGAAGTCCTCTCTCAGATCCTCTAAAATTCCACCTTTCCTCTTGACACAGAGCCTTTGTATGTGCTGCTTATGTTTCTCAGTGCTCTAACCTGCCCCATTCATTTGGGTGACTTATTCTTCAAATCTCTGCTAGAGCACCATCTCCTGCTCTGGAAGCCCTCTTTAATTCCCTTAGATCTAGTCAGGCTATTTTTCTTATTTATTATTTTCTTCATGCTCTCACAGAACACAGTGGCTCTTATCTCAACTGGCAATTATGCACTTATTTGTGTATGTGTCTGATTAATCTTCCTTTTCCTCATTCGAATGTGAGTAATGTGAGAATAGTAATGCTGTCTCTTTTCAATCCTAATTGTGCCTCTAGCTTGTAGCCCAGGATTGGTACATAGAAGATGATCAATAAATATTTTTCATGTGAATAAATTGCATTTTTAGAAATATCAATAGTTTAATCAGCAAACATGATAATTTTCTCTATTTTGAATAAAAGGCAAAACATGGAAGAATAATATGATAAAATGTGAAGGATCCTGAAAGCTGTTAGGTTTAGTTTATAAGCTTCATCATTTAGAAGCAACACAAAATCACAGCAAATTATCTAAATAATGTGTGCAGGAAAGTAATGTGGGGAATATTTCACTGAAGAAACTTTCAATGTAAGACATATAGAGATTGTATGTTTGACTCACATTATAATTTAGGTGACTCGGGGTCATTAAAATGTTAGTCTTTCCAAATGTAGAGTAGAATTGCATTCAAAATCCATATGTGAGTGTATATGTATCACTGCATGTTTTGGAACCAGACAAAGTGATCTTAAATTGAAAAAAAAAAAAGATATTTGAAAAGAGCCAAGAATTTTTTTTTAAGAGAAGAAGGAAGAATAACTTACTTTATCCAAACACTAAAATTCTTGCTAAAATTCTTGTAATCATATAGTAAAACTTCTGATAAAGTTACTATAATTAGAACAATATGGTTGGGCATAAGAATTTAAGATGATCAATGGAGCAGATTTGAGAATCAAAACATAGTTTATGTAAGGAACTTAACATATGACAAGGATGACATGTGATTCAATAAAATATGGAAAATATCTTCAATAAATGGTGTTGGTATAATTATCTATTCACCTGTATGAAAACAGCATAAGAATATATGTCCTAACACATATTCAAAAACATATTTGAGAATAGCCCTGGTGTCTATCAACAAGAGAATGGATAAATAAACAATGGAATGCTCCAGTAAATAAGAACAAACTACTTCTGCACATAACAATAGGAGTGAATCTCACACACAGAATGCTAAGAGAAAGCAGCCAGACACAAAGAGCATCCTGATTCCACTTATGTGAAGTTCAAGAACAGGCAAAACAAACCTATGGTAGAAAAAAAATCAGAACAGTGGATGCCTCTGGGTGTGGGGCAGGGGAGGGACATGAGGGAACTTCCTGGTATGATGACAATGTTCTTTATCTTGATAGGATTTTGGGTCACACCGTTGCATGCATTTGTTAAAACTCTGTAAGTGTACACTTACGATTTGTGCACTTCTTTATATGCAAATTTTACCTTAATCAAGGAAAGAACTATAAACAAATATTTAACTCTTATTAAAGATGTGTATGCTGAAGCATTTAGGGGTGATGTGTACTAATATCTGCAACTTATCTGGAAATGCATCAACAGAATAGGATGCAGTGATGAATAGACAGAGGGATTAAATAGTTATATGATAAAGCAAATATAGCAAGATATTAATTCTAGAATCTATGTGGTGAGAATATGGCTGTCTTTTGTAAAATTCTATCAAGTTCTCTGTACACTTGAAATTTTTTAAACTAAAACCTTGGGAAAAATAAATACATTTCAGGTGTACTAACTATTTAGATATAGGACAACCCCCTTCAAAAGGCATTTTATAACCCTGAGAACTTTTAGAATAAACCAGAAAATCCAATAAGTAGAGGAAAAGATAGATATTTTTGGCTAAATGAATATGAACCACTTTTGCAAGCCAAAGGATATCATAAACAATATCAAAAGGACAATTGTATTCTTTTGAATAAAAAAAAGAATTGTATTTTTTTGTACAGAAAAAGGTGAAGGAATTAATTGTATCATATATGGCAGGAAAAGGGTTAACATCTCTAACATAAAAAGAATTCCTATAAATTTCTAAGAAACAAGAAAATAACCCAATAGAAAAATAGGTAAATACATGTACAGATAATTAACAAAAGAAGAAACATGAATCCCAGTAACTGTGCAAAAAGACAGTAATATCTCCAGCAGTCAGTTGAAAATGCAAATTAAAACAAAATGAGGTATTATTTTTCACCTTTGGATTAGCACATTTTAAAATATCGATTACTTTCAATGCTGGTGAGGATGTTGGAAGGTGGGCACTGTACAACCCTAGTGAAGTGTGAACGTTTACAGACTTTCAAAGCAGCCACCTGTAGTAAGAATCCCCAAGAGACACACAAGACACAGAGAAACAGGCATAGTATGATCCCATTTTTATAAAACAAAAATTTTCAAATTTTTGAACACAGAGAAAAGCGTGAAAGCAGACACATCTAATTGTTGAAACTGATGCTTCAGGACAGGGCTTGGTAAACTATGGCCTAAGTACCAAATCTGACAGGTCACCTGGTTTTTTACAGCCCATGGGCTAAGGGTGGTGTTCATACATTTTTAAAGGGTTACATTTTAAATGGTTATATAATCATGTGCATAATATACTCATTTGGCCTCTTGGCCAGCAAAGTCTAAAATATTTACTATATGTCACCTTAGGAAAAATGTACCAACCCTTGCTTCAAGGGAATTGTAGGTTCTGAGTTAGTCTTTCCTCTCCTCTGTATTGTTTTGATTTTTATGATAATTATGCATTGCTTCTGCAAGCTTAAGGAATATAGGTAGGTAGGTAAGTAGGAAGATCAATCACTTTGGATGTTGTTGGGAATAGATGTAAGAAGACAAAAGGAAACCAGGGAGACCAACTAGGAAGCTACTGTAACAGTCCAGGTGAAAGAAAATGGTGCTTAGAAATAAGGTGGGTGCACAGCAGAAGTGGGAAGAAAGGGACAGACTTTAGAGAAACCTGTAGGAGTAGCTGAGGGATTGGACCCGGATGGGGAGGCACAGAGAGAACTCAAGACTGATTCCCAGGTTTCAGTCATTCGTTGAATGGTGCAACCACTGAATTGAAGAGATGGGGGAGGGGAAATTGGAGAGTAAATCAAGAGCTGTATTTTGGACCTGTGGAAGTTCTAAAGGGAATTGTGTGAACTAGGCAGCTGGACACAGTTGATTAAACTGCTTGGGCTGTAGAGAGGGAAGCTGAGCAAGAAATACTAATTTGAGAGTACTCATCATGTAGATGGTACTTAAAGCTTTCTGGAAATGATAGAGAAAGAGAAGAGGACCAGGAGACTACCTGGTATCACAGTGCTCAACCCAACTGCAGCTCACTCCCTGCTGACAGTTGTCTCCAATGCCACTGTCCAAATGTTTGGATTCCTCCCAAATCATCCTTTCCAAAATGTCCTCTTCATGGGCCAGGAACAGCATGGCTTCAGAGGAGACACCGACCCTTTCTCACAGCCTATGCCCCAACGCTTGCCTGGACAAACAGCTACTGTAATTTCTCCTGGATGAATGGTCCGTGCAGCACCTGGCTCCCCCCAGTGGATAGATGAGTTCTGGTCCCAGTCCCTCCCAGTATGGTCCGCCATGGGTCCCTGCCATGAGCAGCCACCTTTCACCCCTGTCATACTTTGACCCGAGGAGACACAGAAGGACTCACCAAGGAGCTGGTGTAGGTGGGGTCTGAGGTGTCATCCTGGAGGTAGCGGGAAAGGCCAAAGTCAGACACCTTGCACACCAGGTTACTGTTGACCAGAATGTTCCTCGCAGCCAGATCCCGGTGCACGTAGTTCATCTCAGCCAGGTACTTCATGCCCGCGGCAATGCCCCTCAGCATCCCCACCAGCTGGATCACCGTGAACTGTCCATCATTTTGCTGTAATAAGACACCAAGGGCAACCAGATCAAGATGGGCTTCAGTGGTTAAGCAGAAGCTGAGGTGCCAGGGCCCCACTGCCTTCTTCTCCCTTCCGACTCCCATTCTCCTCCCTCTCCTTGAACACTCTGCCTTCTCCTTGCCAAGCCTTGTGGATTTCATCTCCAAATTACATCTCAAAGCCATCCACTCCTCTCCACCTTCACTGCCACCATTCTAACCAACTCATCATCATACATCACCTGTAACAGCCTCCCTCCACCTTCCCCCGTCCCAGTCCATTCTCTAAGGGCAGCTAGAGCCATCCTCGTAAGAGGGAAATCAGGTCACGTCACTGAAGCACTCTAATGGCCTCCCACTGCATTAAGGGAAAGTGCCAAACTCCTCAGCGTGGCCCACGGGGCCCCATGGGATCAGCTACTGCCTCACCTTATGCCACTTTGTCCTGCACTCCTGTGCTAAAGCCACAGTGACTGGCGACTTTTCAATCCTCTCCCTGGCCAAGCCCTTCCTGCCTCAGGGCCCTTACACATGCTGTTCCCTCTGTCTTTTTCCCCACAATCAACACCTACTTGCTTCAAGTCTCCACTTAAATGTCACTCCCTCAGAGAGGATGTCTCTGTAGCCAGTCCCCTCCCCCACACATAATTAGCACTTTCTTACTAGTATCCTTCAGTGCATGCTCTTTTTTTCCTTCTTAGCATGTATCCCAAGGTTTAGTTGTGTGTGTGTGTGTGTGTGTGTGTGTGTGTGTGTCTGCTACTTGACACTAAGCTCTTTGAGACAAGAACCGTCCCTCTTGCAGTCACTATAGCATTCCCAGTGCTGAGAACGTTTGAGTAGACAGATGTAGCTCGATAAACATATGCTGGATGAATGGCTGGTACATCTCTTCTTTCCAGAATTAAATGTTTACGGTGTCTTGCTCGACAGTGGATAACACACCTGCCTCAGAGGGCTGGATGGTCAGGAGAAGCGCACACACCGTGTCTGGCTCGTGGACTCTCCCAGTGAATGGACACTGTCGCTGCCCCTCCTCCTGCCAACCTGAAGTGCTGCCTTCTCTCCAATCACAGTTTCTTACCTGGATGCCCTCCCTCCTCCATGGTTAGAGGACAGGCTCTTCTGTGAGTGAATGTGTGCCTTCCACCACCTCCCCAAAGCCCCTGACTCTGGGCTCTGCACACACTGGTTAGTTACATCAGTGGACCTTGGGCCATGCTTCCAAGAACATGTTTTCCCAACCAGTCCAGCCCCAGCTGCTCCCTAAAGGGTTATGAGTTGTATTGCGTAAGCGGAGCATGTCCCAGGCATTGAGATGCTCTGAGTGGGGGAGGGGGGGGAGGCGAGGCACCCTGGGCTAGTCCAGTTACTGCTGAGCACAGACCTTGGGCAAGGCAGTCCCTCCCTCTGCTCCAGGGTCCTCCTGTGAAATGCAGGAAGCATAAACAGTGTGAGGAGTTCCTATTTATTGAGCATCTACTGTCTGTGAGATGGTGCCCGATGCACTCACATGCATTGTCTCACTGACATGTATGGAACACATCATTTATGCATGAGCTCCTGCAAAAGTAATTTTCTATGCAAAAATAAGTAAAGAAAAAGAAAAGAGCTGTTATAAAAATACACTATTTATTAGGGAAAAAAAATCCAACAATTGAAAAGTCTAACAACGGTATAGCATGAATTGTTGAAGACTTTGCTCCTCATGCAAGATTGCAAGCCCGAGGGTTGGTTATGCCCCTCGCTCAGTTGAAGGAGTGGAGCAAACTGGCACTCCCTCCACTCCTTCCTGAGCCCCCAACCCCCACCAGAAGGAGGACCCCCCCAAACACACTGAGTTTGACATACTCCAAGTTCCCACTCAAACCTTAACCACCTCCCGATCTGCCCAGAATGCTTCGTCTGCAATATTTGCTTCTAACCAACTCCAAAAGAAAGTGCAGAGCTGCTTTTTGGAAACTGATTGGTTTTCAGCACATGCTGCCCATCTGCCAGAGCTGGATGTGCCGTGAGTGATGCAAATCTTGCTCGCTAATGAACTTCACTCCACACCTCCTTGAGAAGCTAGCCCAGATTTCCCGAGCACCATCATTTCTCTAAGTAGGTCTCTGGGGATCTGCCTCCCCAGAAAGTTGTCATGCGACTTCCGTATGTTAGAAAATATAGTTCAGCCACAAGTCCCAAGGGTCAGATTTTTTCAATTCAGTTTGTTCATTCTCCTCTCTAAGTGGAGACAACAGTGTGGTTAAAAATAACTGTCTCCCTACAGAGGCCCACTTGTAGACAGATGTTGGGGAGGGCACCGGTGCTGGTTGGAAGCAGCTTTGCCAAGAGCAGTGTTGAAAGCCTTTGCAGATTTGTGTCTATGTTTCTACTTTAAGTCATTAAAGACTTCACTGAGCTGCTTCATTTTCTGATTTGTTTGAATGTTTAGATCAGTCATCTTATAGATTCTGGTGTTGACAAAGGGCAAGAAGTGATGAAAAGTTCAGGCTTTGGAGCCAGACAGACCATGGTGGGTCCGAGCTCTGTCTCTCACTGGCTGCATGCTCTTGGGCAAGTTATTTAACCTCCAGAGCAGTGATTCCCACATCTGTAAAATAAGAACAGAGTGCCCATTCTTCCTGAGATTTGAGATTCAAAGTTAAATGAGATGATACATGTGGAGGGCTTAGCTCAGTGCCCCAGTGAATACTAAGACAGCAGCAATGACTGCTGGAATTATCAGCAAGGCCATAATGTCTAACAAATCAGCTCTCCCATGAACCCCAGGTGCCTGGTGAGAGAGATGGAGGACACCTTGGACGAGGACTGCAGGTTCCTCCTGGCTTCCTGGGTGTGTGGGGCAGACGTCCTAGGATCACTGTCCTCAGAGAACCTAGTTCGCAGGGCATTCTGAACTCAGCAGTCTGGCATTTTTAATAATCATCCCCACCCTAACTGTAGTAGGAGCTAATAATGCAGGCCTGAAATTAATCTACAAACTGATTTCTTCCCTTCTTGGCCTTTGAATGGCAAGTCATACTTCATGGAATATGTTTTCATCCTTAACTCCAGTCCTGTGGAGTAGGCAAGGCAGGCAACATTACATTGTTTTTATAGAGAAGATAAAGGAAGTCCAGAAAGTTTAAGTGATCAGCCTTAAATCACTCTGTGTGATTCTAACTTATAACAAGAATCTAAGTCCAAACAGCAAATTGCTTCTCCATTTACATTTCATCTTTGATCAATTGGTAATGGCTGCCTCAAATGTTGTGTGGAGAAGTCTGTGTATAAGCTTTGTAGGAAGAAGCTCTATGATTGATTAATGATGGCTGCCATGGCCATAGAAATAGAAAGTAGAAATGTGTACCACAAATATGCTACTTTATCTGAATCTTTTATAATTCCTGTCCAGTGCCTTTTCCACTGGAAAATGCTGACTCTACAACACATTTTCTTTAGAATCTGCAGGAGAATCAGATATCATGATAAGACAGTCATACCTGTTGTGTCCATAATCTTGGAAACTTAGAGATATAAACATATTAAGATCTTCTGACATGTCCAGCTGTTTTATGTTCACTTCATTGATATAAACTCCCCAAAAAGAACTTTCAGAGATATGAGCATCAGTATACAAAGATAAATAAGACAGAAAAAGAAAAATAGATTTCTTAGGACTTTGGGAAAGGATGTGATTCTGTGCTGAGCACATGGTAAAAACACAGTTTGTAGAAGAAATACAGGCTGGGTGAAGTGATTTAAACTTTCTTCCTTTCATGAAGTGCTTTCTGCTGAAATTACTTTTCTGCAAATTCACTGAAGCCACTTGCTGGCCCTTTTATTAGCCAGGAAGGATTTAGGTATTTCAACTTTCATCGACAAACCCACTTCAGGAAATGAAACCCCTATTTGATTTGTTTGAAGAGAATGAATCATAGTTTTGTTTTGTTTTGGTTTGGTTTTTTACCTGAAAGAGCCCTTTCAAGATCATCCAGCTCAATGCCTTTAGTTTATAGATTGGGAAATTGATTTAACGGATTTGCTCAAGGCCACAGGGTGACTCATAGCAGAGCCCAAAGCTGGGCCTCAGTCTCAGAACTTGCAACCTGGTGTTCTCTTTCTGACAACTGGCTTGCTGTCCTCTAGCTCCAGCCCATGAATGAGCATCCCATGAATGATAAATGCCCCCATTTGACATTGCTCAGTGACTTCCAGGAGTCTTCCAGTTATGACCATCTGTGAATGAACCAGCAGTAGCCACAAGGCCAAGCTTTAACCACGAAGGCCTTATGGAGCAGGTCGACCTTCTTGGCTAAGGCATAAGGCATTGAGGAGGGCTTCAGGGCTTGTGCCGAAGATTATGGAAGAGCTACCAGGTTGAATCCCCTGAATCTGAGTGCCAAGAAGGAAATATTTAATTATGGATTTGCAGTCTACCTAACCCATGGCACAGACATTTTTTTTTAAATGGATAACTATGAACCTATTGAATGTGTGGTTAAAGAATAATGGTGTTTCCAATCCCTCCAGAATGTGAAGAATTCTGAGTCCTGCAATGAGTGAGCAGACTGTGAGAAGTCCTTTCCGATGTGTTCCCTGGACCCTCGATGCCCAGATCCTCTGAGACACCGATCCAGAGCTGGAGTTGTGGTTACTCTCCAAAGCCACCATGTCTGGTGTGAAAGGACCAGTGGAGGGTCGAGGAGGAAGAAGGTGCACAAATTGAAGACTAACCTTTTTCCTTTCTTCTCTGAATGGTGATCTTAAAAGTATACTACCTCCAGAAGATGGACCCTGCAGGACGGAACTGATGCCCCACTTTTCAATTTTATCAAGCAGCAAATACACCAATTAATGCTGCTATGCTCCAGGGTTTGCTAGTGAGGCTGAAATTAGATTTATAGATTACTTGCCTCCGTGCCGGGTGGGGAGTCGGACATGCTTCGTTTCCCTCAGCTCCCAGCACCGCCTGCTCTGGCCACTCCCTTCTGGCCATCCTTTCCCCTCTATTTACCTGTGCACTTCTCTCACCCCTAGCTTTTCTCTCACTGCCTGGGCCGCATTGTCATGAAAAATAACTGGCATCCAACCTGCCCCCATGTCCTGCGCCCCCAAAATGGAACAGGTGTGTGCAGAGCAGCGGTGCGGGGTTCTGACTTTCCGCAGGTTCCTGAGAATGAATCTTCCTGTTCGCCTGTGCGTTCCAGGGAAAGAGTCTGATCACAGTCTCCAGATCGCGTTGAGGGTCTCTGTGAAGCACAGACAGGTGGCTTGCAGGAAATAAATGACTCCTGATAGGTCCGGAGGCTGGTTCCAGAAAATACGTTTTCTTCCAACATTACCTCCTATCCACGTTTATTTGGCTGCCACGAGAGGTCTGGCTACGAGGACAGGAGACCGTGTACATTCAGTATGCTCCATCTCTCCTGCCATGCCCAAACGCTTTTGCTCCAGAAACGGTTCTTCATTCAACTAGCCTCGACCTGGTGCTCAGTGTGCTAGGTGCTGGGGTTTCAAAATACAAAGCATAACCCACACCTTCAAGGAGGCTGTACCAGGCAAAGTACGTGGGGCCCATAACCTACATCAGCTGTCCCCCACCTCACCAAACAAAAGCCACTACTGCCTATCGACCCAGACGAGGCATAAAGTGCGTGCTCCCCCTGCAAAGGTAGCTTCAGTGTGTACAAATGCAGCTTCTAGACAAGTCCTCAGCTCCCTTTCCACACTGCATCCCCTAAGCTCTGCTTCTTAGCTTTGGAGCCACCGGGCAGCAGCTGACAGATTACCAAATAGGCCACGCTGGCTTTGGCCTATGAACACACAGCTCTGCTGTTCTGTGAGCCTACCTGCCCATTCCTGACCTGTCTGGCAAATTCCTCCTTCTCCAATATCAGAGAAATTCTCTCTCTTCCTTGAAGGCTTCCCTGGCTTCCTCAGGAAGGTTTCAGTTCTTCTTTATGTGATAGCTCTGTACTTCATGTACGGAAACAAAAAGTATAATCTAGGCAGATGATTGCTGGAAGCTTTGGGCACTAAGGTCCTGGGGTTTGAAGGCATCTATGCAGGTTGTATTCTCTAAAATAGATCTAACAGGACCTCCCATCCCTTATGTGTAAGAAGGCTGCTGTCCCCCATCAAGATGTGGGGCATGTTTCTTCCCCTTCAATCTGGGTGGGCCCATCAATGTGGTTGAAGGATGCTGTGTGACATTTCAGGCTAGGTTACAAAACTGATACAGCCTCTGCCTTCTACTCTTGGGATGCTTGTTCTTGGGACCCAGCTTGCTGTGAGGAAGCCCTAGTCAGCCAGGTGGAGAGATGCCAGCTGATACCCAGCATCAACCATGGGACAGATGAATGAATGAGGCTTCTGAAGATTCTAGGCCTTGGCCCTTGAGCTGCTCCCGCTGACAACACATGGAACAGAGAGGTCTCCACCGAGGCCTACCCAAACTGCAGATTTGTGAGCAAACCAAATTGTTGTTGGGCTAAGTCACTAAAATCTTGGGGTGATTTGTTCCACAGCATTAGAGCAATGTGTCTCTCATCAATATAGGCCCAGTCCCCAGCACAGGGCACCCCATGACTGTTTCAATGAGACTCTACGAAGGGTCCTTTGATCTTCAGCCATAGCTACTGTTTGGTAGCTTTGGTGACATGCATAGCTGGCTACTTAGCATTACTCTGAAGCCCTTGCTCAGAAGGTCCTGCCCCATTCTTTGATGCTGCTCCCAGCACCCTCTTGCTCCCAGGCCGCCCAGCTGCCCCTTTGGTCCGAGGCAGGCCTTCCTCCACGGCCTGGGGTCAGACAGCTTCTACCCTCCAGACATGAGCACCTCGGCCATGCTCACTCACCCCCTCTCTGAATAGCTCTGGAATGCCCCACAGAAGTGAAAATGCTTCCACTGTGGCTGCATGTGGGCATGTTCTGACAATGGTCCTTTACAGATCTCCTGGCCATAGGCCTTCAGGGACCTGCACCTCTACAGCAGGTGGTTGGAAGCCACAGTTCTCCATCAACTCCAGGAAAGACTTGTGGACGCCTGTGACACAGTCTTCCCCTGACCTGCCCAGAAGCGCCTCCTCAGAGGCCGGGATGCCCAGGCATCAGAAAAGGGCAACCTGTTTTATCTCTGAACTGTGAACAAAGAGAGCTGTCTGGGAGGGCGGCTCTGCTGGGGAAGAGGCAGAGATGGTCACTGGCATCTGCGTGAATCACGCAGGACAGAGCAGCGGCTGGAAGTCTCTTCAGTCTCTTCAGTGACACCGATGGCCATTCTCCGTCCTCCTCTATTCACTCTTACTCATCCAGCAAGCACTTATCCAGGACTGGCTCGATGCCGTCCTCCTACAGAGGGGTCCACATGCTCTGCTTTGTTCTTTCCTTTCAGCAGCAAATCTGTTAACCTCGCTGACACCTTCAACGCCCACCCGCATTTCATCGGGGATTCCTGAGGGGCAGGTTGCCCTCACACGGACACTTCTCCCCAGCCCACTACGGTCTGCCAGCGTCCACCAGCGCCAGCATCATCCATGCTTTTGCTCTGAGGAGAAAAGGTGAGCTGAGCTGCTCTTACCCTGAGGAAAGAATCCAAAGCGCCATTCTCCATGAACTCCGTGATGATCATGACCGGCCGACTCTTGGTGACCACGCCCTCCAGGCGAATGATGTTGGGATGGTCGAACTGGCCCATGATGCTCGCCTCGCTCAGAAAGTCCCGTCGCTGCTTCTCCGAGTACCCAGCCTTCAGGGTCTTGATGGCCACATAGATTTCCCTCTTGCCTGGAAGTTTCAAACGCCCCTTGTACACCTCTCCAAACTCTCCTGCAACAAGAACGCAATTATTACTCACTTCCTTCTGTCTGTGGAACCACGAGGGGAGGCAGCTTATCAAGAACAATGGTGCTCCAAGTGGAACGGTGATTAAGGTGGCAGAAGGAAATAGTGTCCTCTCATTGTAACTGTGACGTCCCAGCGCTAAGCAGTTCACGGCAAAAACAGAAATATGTTCTTTACCCAAATATGTTCTTTACCTCGGATCTCAGCCTGGGTAACTAAAGTGAAATTTCGGACTCTATATGGGTTTGTTTTTCCTCAGGTTTGGTTTTTCATTTGTATCCCAGCTGAACAATTGAAATGAAATGGTCAGTTTCACTGTGGCAGAATCATAATTCATTTTTTTAGCAGAGCCTAGTGCAAGAATGTCCAGGGGTTATGGGATACGTTCAGGTACTTTAGTCCTCTGAATGAGATGTATAGCGTTTATGTTGCTACATTGCCGTGAAAGTGTTCGTGTCTATTGGGTCCCTCGGAAACAGAAACTGAGGAGTTAGGAAGGTAAGTTAGCAGACACTGTGCAGGATAAAGGGGAGAGAAGTAGGATTGCCAGAGTCCCAGATCATGGTGCAGACCTGACTTTATGAAAAGAAGGAGGAAGCGGGAGTGGGCAAGGAGAGGCCCAGATTGCAGTGCAGACCTGGTTGATGCCGACCTGACAGTCTCATCTAACCCAATGAGGAGCTTCAGAATAAAGAGTGCCCGTTCCGGAAAGGCCCAGGCCCTAGCATCCCACCGTGCTCAGTCACTGACTGGGGCTGCCAGAAAGAGCTGGGTCCCTGCGAGAAAGCTGAGGCAGATCTTGAAGGCGCTGCAGCAGGAGGCTGGCAGCTACCTGCACTCCTGGCAGCTGAACAGCAAGTGGCTTTTTCAAGCAGACACAAGCTGCACACCTCCATGGGTGCCACAGCGTTTAAACATTTTTGCAGTAAAATCACCAAGAGTAAAAACAATTCTGGTGACACTATTTCACAGCTGCTTAAAAAATCTGTTGAATCCCATTCAACGTGCTTTCAAAAGTTATCTTATGATTTAACTTGGTTTTGTAACTTCAGTTCTCCAATGTGAAGCAGTTTAGAATATACTTGTAAGTGCATCGCAGAAACGGGTGTCAAAGGCCTGATAGGAGAAACATGGCTTTCTGCTGGGAAAAGTTTCTTTCTCACTTTCAGCTTCTGGAAGGCGATGATGGAGCAAACTGTGAGCAATCAGATACGTTACTGGCCGAATTAGAAAAGCAAGTTAACATCTGTGATTTAGTTGGGAATTTCTTGTATTTTCTGCTGCATAGGTTGGAAGGAAGCTGCATGAAAGGATGCAAACCTTTGGATGCAAAACTGCTCCAGAGTCTATGGAACTTGTTAGAATCTAAGGCTGGAGTAGAGGTTGGCTTAAGCACCATTAGGAAGGTTTCAGCATGGACCTAAGATAGACAGCATGTGTAATACTGGTTTTGACGTGAGATCACAACTGCTTGAGGTCAGACCAAGTCTCATTCATGTCCGTAACTTGTACACACCACTGCAGTGTCTGGTACGTGGTAGGTATGCCAATAAAAGTTGGGGTATCTTATTTATTATTATTTGTTTGGCTTTGCCCATTCTTGGGTTACAAACTGCTGGAGGCTCCAAAAGAAATGGAAGTACCAGCATTTACATTTTTACAAAAGACTGTTTATGGCAGCATCTCCTTCAACAGCCAAACACCATATGACCATAACCAGGGGGGTGGCTGAAAGGGACAGCCATCCTGCAGAATGCTATGAGCTACTGAAAACTAATAGATGAGTGAGATGTATTGGCTTCAAAAATGTCTGCATTACATTGCTAAGTGAAGCAGAAAAGAAGAGAAAGTTATATTAATAGAATGTGGTCTGTAGAATATGCCCATGGGGGGTGGTGTATGCCAAAAAAAATTATGGGAAAAATTCATAGCAAATTTACTTTCAACTTCAAATTGTTTTAAAAATTGGTTACACTAGAATGGTGGGAATAGGAGTGGGGAAGTATGGATTAGTAAACTTTAGTTACTTTTATGTTTAAATTGTTACAATAAGCATTGTCTTTGCAGTTCAAATGAGTAAAATTTAAAGAAAAATACTGAATAACAACCACCTGTCATATATGTGTGTGCTTCTCTATGTATATATATTTGTGTAGAGTATGTATATATACTTGTGTATATACATGCATACATGTATGTGTCTATATGCGTGTGTGTATATATTGTATATATGGATGTGTCTCTATGTGTATATATATATATATATATATATATATATGTGTCTGTGTATAGAGATATATGAAATCCATCTCTCTGACACCTCCACCTAGTAGTTATTCAATAACTATGAGCTGAATGAATACAGGTTGCATATTTAATAAGTATACTAATTGAAAAATATCAGTATTTCTTCCTTGTTGTCATACTAATGAGTTCTATTTTCTTTTAGTAAAAAGACACAGTTGAGAGTGAGGGGAAAGTATGCTAATATTTCTTCTTGGGGGAGATAGTACACCAAAATGTCTTGACTACCTGCTCTGTGCCAGGTACCGTGCTGGGCTCTTTGCATGTCTTAATCCTCACAACACCTTCATGAGCTGGGTATGATCATGCCCATTTTACTAATAAGGAAACTGAGGCACAAAGAAAACATGCCTCAAACCCCACATCTGTGAGGCAGAGCCAGGGATACTCCCCGGGGCCTCTCCCTTTTCCTGCCATACCGCCTCTCAGAAGGTGTGTTCGGTTAGCAGTGCCACAGGGAAGAGAGCTGGGTGGACGTGAAGTCACAACGCAGGGACCACTGTGTTCCAACTGTGCAAGTCCTAACCATTCATAGGCAGTTACTGTTATAGTGACTCAGTAAGCAGGGAACAGCAAACACAGTGACTGAGACAGGCAGGGAGCTGGGACCCTTTGCTGCAGCGCTGCAGTGCTTGCACCTGGACACACCTCTCCTCAAGCAACAAAATACAAAGAAACTGTATGGGACTAAAAATAACTGCATGCATGTGCAGTTTGGGCAAAATGATGGACAAAAGATACAGAGACCAAAAAACCCAACTGCCACTTTTGCAGAGCCCGGAACAAGAGCAAGGAGTCAGGAGCAAAAGCAGGGTACCGCGCATGTCCCCTGCACACCACACCTCCTAAGGGGTGGGCAAACCACCTAAGCCACCCCTCCAGACTGACCCCTGCACACACACCCTATAAGGAACAAGCTCGCCTCTCCTGAGGGAGCTAGCAAAGCAGGGAAACTGTTGTTTGTTCTCACTCCCCTCTGCTGTAGCAGGGGTCACAGTAAAGCCTTGCCTGAATTTCTTGTCTGGCGTCTAGTCAATTTTTATTGATTGGGGAAGCCCAAGAACCCTGGTTGGTATCAGGACTACCTTATAGACAAATATCCTATTCATGGAAAGTTCCTGCCCAGCTAGTCAGATGAGATCAGAATATTTAGGAATCAGAATATTTATGGATTTCTACACATCAGTCTGGGGAGTGTGTAAAAGTGCCCTAGGTGGATCTGCTATTCCCCACAACATACACATAAACTCCCCAGTGGAGGACTTCTGTTATATACCAGCGTTCCCAAAGCTGGCTGCCGACTGCAATTCCCTGGGAAGCTTACAAAGCACAGAGTCCTGGGTCCCACCTCCAGGAATTCTGTTTAGTTGGTCTGGGTGCAGCCCAGGCATGGACATAGTTAAAAGCTGCTCGCAGGAGCAGCTACGTAATTTGCAGGGCCTGGTACGAAATGAAAATGCAGGACTCCCTGCTCAGAATTTATAAAGAATTTCAACACTGTGACAGCAGAGCATTAAACTAAGTGTGGGCCCTGCTGAGCATGGGACTCCGTGCGACCACGTAGGTCCCATGAAGCCAGGCCTAGCTGCCCAGGTGGTTCTGAGGAACAGCCAACGTTGAGAGCCAGGGGTCTAAACCACCCAGGCGTATTTCAAACGGATTAGGGAACTGCTAAAGGCCCTCGAGTACCTGGAATTCATCGCTACACCTTTGAATTCATTTGAAAGCAGTGCTTGCCTACAAGCTGCCTTTCACTGCACAGGGCCTGGCACATAGTGTGGGCTTTGGAGCTGTGAGCGGAGAGAAAGAAGAGAAGGAAGCAAGCAATCAATGAAGGTGTGGCTTTGCAAAGTCCTATCTGTATAGAACAGTGCGGGCTACGTACATTCGTTTCCTAATTGACAAATGTCATGTCATTGTTTAATCTTTGTGGCTGACTGGTCTTCAGGTGCAGTGTTCCTAATACTTTAGCTCTAAATTATATCCTCTGTAGGGGTCTCATCATATAGTTTGTTGAAATTATAAAATAAAAACGTGGTCTCCTGAGAGGATTTTTAGGACAGTGAAATTACTCTATATGAAATTAAATGGTGGATACACGCCATTATACATTTGTTCAAATCCATAGAATGTACAACATCAAGAGTGAACCTTCACTATGGATCTTGGGTGATAATGATTTATCAGTGTAGTTTTATCAGTTGTAACCAATGTACCACTCTGCCGGGGGATGTTGATAATGGAGGAGGCTATGCATGTGTGGGGCAGGGCGTATATGGGAAATCTCTGTACCTTCCACTCAGTTTTGCTGTGAACCTAAAACTTCTCGAAAAAATAGTCTTTTAAAAAAAGAAAGTGCTCTCCTTGGGTAGGGAGAGATGGGTTCTGTATCGTTACTGCTCTTGGAAATCTGCTCTATAATCACTGGAAAGCAGTGGCTTACAGGATGGTGATTCTGTAATAATAGCTCTTTTTCTTTGTCTGACAAAGAAATGACTTCATATTCCCCAAGCCTGGAGGTTTTCAAACCACCAACTGCAAAAGAAGTCACTTAATCCACAGTCCTTACTCAGAGGCTGTGCTCCATCCTGTGATTAAGTGGCCCTCATTGCAGCTGGGGCAAACTCTGGCCAGAAGAAGAAACTCTGGAGGAAGAAGCTTGAGTCTACACCATCCTCCCTTCCTTCTTCTCCCGCTGGACTTGGGGCAGGGTGCTTCCCTTGTTCAGCCTCAGCTCTCTCAGCTCTGTTGGACAAAAGGTACTGATCAACTGTGGGACCTTCCTAACAGGGCGTGGGGGTCTCTGAAAAAGTGCTTTGTAAAGTACACACTGTTGGAGACAGTAGTGATTTTTAAAAGGAGGGTAGTGATTTTAAAAAGACAAGCCACGGGTACAGAGTGGGGTGGGAAGTGAGGGTAGGGTCATGGGGTAGGGAGTGAGGATGGGTAGTGGAAGAGAAAAGGGAGCAAACGTATTTTTCTGCAGCCTAGCGGAACTTGAAGGAGGCTGATCCAAGACACAGCACAGCATCTTGCCAGGGGTGCTGGGAAGTCCCCCTGCCAGGTATCTGGGCATGGAGGGTGTCTTCAGGTAAGCCTGGGGCGTTAAAGTCTGGGGCCTCTGGCCCCCAAGCACCGCCACAGACTCCTAGGGAGTGGGAGTCGAGGGGTCCTTTTTAGTAGCAAACAGAAAACCAAGACCTTGTGTCACTTGAAATCTGACTGCTGTCACCTGTGATCTTTGACTTCAGGTTCACATACTTTGCTCAGGGAACTATTTTTGCTCTTTGGACACCTTTCCTATCTTCAGGGCCAGAACTTGAGGTCTGTGGTGCTTCGCTTTGCCATGATCTGAACTCTATAGAGCTTCCTTTCATATGAGCTCCAAAACATGGCCTTCCATTTTTCATCTTTTTAAGAAAAATTCTTAATGCCTAAAAAATATTTTCAACACATGAAGCGTTAGTATTGTATTTATTTGTTTTTATTTTGCCCGCACCGTGAGGCTTACGGGATCCTAGTTCCCCAACCGGGGACTGAACCCGGGCCACGGCAGTAGAAGCACTGAGTTCTAACCACTGGACCACCAGGGAACTCCCCAGCATTATACTTAGAATAGATACTTACGGGAAATGACTGGGTAGTTGTTATGGTTGGTTCTTTCTATACAGCTCGTTGACTGAGAGTAATTGCAGCCAACCTAACTTTGGTCTGGCTGGACTGTGATTGGCACACATCTTTGCAGCTGACCTTGGACCCTCTCCTACAGACAAACAACCTCTTGGCTAGGACTGGCATTAAACTAGCTCCAGCTTCGTGCCAGTTTAGTGCCAGTGATTCTTAGCAATTGTTCTCAAAATGTGGCTCCTGTCCAACAGCATCAGCATCACCTGGAAACTTGTTAGAAAATGCAGATTTTCAAGCCCCATTTATACCCAACTGGATCCGAAGTTTAGTACAGGGCCCCGTGACTTGGGTTTCAACTTGCCTTCAGGTGATTCTGATGCCTGGTTCCAGTTTGAGAACCGTGGCCCTCAGGGCTGTCAGCTGAGTGTCATTTTGCCAGTTCCTGTCACTGCCCTCCCGGACAGCTGCTGAAATTATTCCCTACAAGTTTCAGCTCCTTGACAAAGTAAGGAAGAGAGAAAATGTGGCTCAGCAGCATTAAATGCCTCAACTATTATATATAAAATCAGAAGGAAAGAATTTTCAGTTTTTGAAAATGAAACATCCAACCTGCCAGCAGGCATTTCAAGCGCTAGCTGTTGGCTATGTGCAGCGTGGATCTACACACAATTGCAGTCTTTTTTTTTTTTTTTTTTTTTTTTTCTAGCAGCATTGTGAAGTCACAAACTGCCTTAGGGAGGGAAAAAGGAAAGCAGAGCTTCTCGCTACTAGTTCAAGCTTCCACTGGAAAAGAAACTTTTAAATAATTAATTTAAACTAGGTTTTTAAGGTATGATTTCCAGCAAGTTTTCACACTGTCCTGTGCAAGATAGGTTATGGCTAAACCAGGGAGAGTAAAACCATGGCAGGCATTCCACCACCTCCTGTCCTTGCACCCAGGACAGACATTACTAATTGATCACAACCCTATTTCTCCTCAGCAGAGTTCTCCAGGTACCCATTACCAGGCTACTGGGGTTGGCAAATGAGATGGAATCTAATTAATAGCCACGGTGCCCACAATACCTAATACCTAGATGGCGAGAGTAAACCTAGTTTTCTCTTTTCTCATAGCTTTTTGTCGTCATTAGACAACCACATACCTAGATATTACTTATTTTCTTAATATAAGCAAGCACATATAATTAAAAATGCTAATTATCTTGGCCCTCATTGTTATCCTTCTTAAGGAAATAACTGATCATACTAGAATAGGAGGACCAGAGGATGGGACAAGGGTATTCTAGGAAGAACATGCTCTCCCCAGGGCATCTTTGTGGCACCACCATATGGGCATACTGAATTCTAGGGGAGTGCCGTCATTCCCAGCCAAGAGGCTTGGGTATTCTAAACTGCTAGCTAGAGTTTGCCATCAAAAACAATGTCTCTATACTTAGGTGCTATTTTCCAGAACAGTGACAAAAGTGGCAGGTAGTGTGGGAGTTACATTCACCAGACTAAGATCAACCTTATCTGGGTTTCAGTTTTTGCTCTACTGTTAACTCAGTCCAACCAGTAGCATGGCCTTTGGCAAGCTGTTCACTGAATGTGGATATCCCAACCAGTCTACAAATGCATGTGCGTGCACAGATGGGCGTGCACACACACACACACACACACACACATACACACACACAAACTAACACACAGGGCTAACAGGGCCATTATGAGAGTTGAATGAGACAATGCTTGTAAAGTATGTACATGTTGAGTGCATGCCAGTTATATTAATCATACTTACAGGCAATATCTATTTGATTTGCTCCTCTGGAAACCCTTCCTGCTGTGACTCTTATCCAGTATGAGGCTACCCTCATCCTGCCCATTCTCGCTCTGAGTGAGCCCAAGAGAGTCAGGCTGGCAGGTGACTTTCTACCAAATCATCCCCAAGAAACACATTCTCTTCTTCAAAGACAAATGGTGGGCCTTGCTGGCCCCATTCCATCCATATACATCACAACTTCCCTCTCCCCAGCTCTCCTTACCCAGCCCTCTCACCTCAAGCCTCCTTCTCCTTCACAGTAAGCCATCCATGGACATGCTGGATCAGCAGCTGCTGAGTCAGGGGAGGATGTGTTTATTAATTAAAATACAACTGGCATGTCTCCCCTTGGATGACCCCTTATGGTGACACCTCTACCTATATTTTCATGCATTTGTCATGCTCAGGGCTGCTACATAGAGTTATGTAGATTGCACACTGCATGACCCAGGAGCACCATTCATGCTGTAGAGCCCAATTAGACATGGCAGCCCTGCTTTATGCTCTGGGCATGTCTATAGATCAAACCGATCAGAATAAAACATTGGATCAGAACTCCACAGGTCAATTGAAGCGGACCTGTGAGTGACTCCTATGAGTCAGATTCACGGTTATAAAACGCTGACATTCTCCAAAGATAGCAGATGGCCGTCTGCCCTCTCTAAAGGGACTTCAATCATTCCCATCATCTGCAGGGTAAAGAGAAAGGATCAGCCTTCCTCATTCCACTAGGCTCCTTTCAGAGCACTGAATGACTCACAACCTCACTCAACCTCTCTCTGGTCTCTCTGCATTCTCCCAAACTCCACCCAGTTCTCCAAATTCTTATCCCTGTTATGGTTTTCCCCCAAAGACATTCAACCATACACAACAAATATTTAACTGAGTACCTGAGTGCCACACCAGGCCAAGCATGGGACTCACAGAAGTACTTAAGTTTCACCACTCCCGTGGAACTTTGAGCACGGTGATAAAAGAGGGTCACTAAACAAATAATTACATAATGATTAATGAGCTAATTATACAGTTGGCCCTTGAGCAACATGGGTTTAAACTGCACAGGTCCACTTATACACAGAATTATTTTCAATAAATAGGTACTACAGTACTACACTATCCATAGCTGGTTGATTCCAGGGATGTGGACCCATGGATACAGAGGGCTGCCTGTCAAGTTATACACGTGGATTCTCAATAGCTCATGGGAGTCGATGCACCTAACCCCTGTGTTGTTCAAGGGTCAGATGTAATTCAATTCTCACCTGGCTCACAGTGATTTGTTATTTATTCTTTTGTTCAATATCCTCAACAATTGTAGAAGAAACTTTGGAGGTTGGTGCCATTCTTCAAACTTATAGTTTTTAGATTTTACTCTATTGGCCTTTACTCTCAAGCACAACCTCCAGTCCCACACCCTGTGAACCAGGCAGCCCCCCCTCTCCTTTCAAGGTGTTTAACCTGATGGCTCTCGCTTCTGGACACAACCTCCACGCTGTGTCTCCCCATCAACTCCAGCCACCAAACCCACTGGTCACTCCATTCGCCATGTGTGGGTACATTCCGGTTTAGATGAGTTTACTCACTGCACAGCAGCCTCCCTTACCACCCTTGATCTCATCATCGGCCATCTCAAAACTTCTCCACGTTTCCAAGCCCCATAACTGGTCTGCATGCCTCTGAGTCCTTACCTACCTTTTCCCAGCACCCCTTCCAGTCCAATTGAAACATAGACTCATCAGGTTCTTCTCCCGCCTCATTCCTACCACCCACCCTGCTCAGAAAGCACCCCACTCATCATTTTCTACAGGATAAAATCCACATTGCAGTCTCTGGATTGCTAAGCCTCAGCCTGATTCCAGACTTAATGCTTCATTCCTACCCTCAGGAAACCCCTCCCCAGCAGCCTCCTCTCAGCCTTGTTCTCAGAATGTGCCGCACAGAGTGTCAGCCCATCCACAGCCTCCAAGCCCTCAGGGGACTCTTCCCTGAGTCCTCTCCGGCCATCAAGCCTCTCCTCCTCCCACCTCCGGGGTTGAGTGTTCTCTGGTCCCTCGTCTTAGCTCTCAGTCTCCTCCCCTCCTCTCGTGGAGTGAGACTGCATCTGTGTTAGACAGTAACATATCAGCCGGGATTATTAGGCACTGAGTGTGTTTTCCAGAATCCACCACAGTCACAGGCTTTGATCTTTTGAATTCTCAACCTAATCCCTCTTGCAACAAACATAGCCCTCTCCTCTGGATTGATTCTCAGCAGGAATGGGCCAGTTTTTCTGCCTCCTCTTTGAAATTATCTTGCACCTTCTGGAAGGCCAGAGTATGCTGGTAAGCATTCAACTACCAGCTCTCCAGAAAACGAAGAAACAAAGACCCCTGATTTGTAGCATTTGCTAATTCTCAAGGTGTAAATACTCCTCCCAGGGCTAACGTCAAACTACCAACATGATGCCGCCGAACACAGGGCTGGAAAAAGATGCACATGGTTGGCTCCTGCGAAGTAGTGCAAGCAGGCTCCAGCACACCACTGCCGGAAGGTCATGGTCATTCCGCTCCTTACGTCATTTAATTTTCCTCTTCTGTCTCATCCTCTCATGAGTTTCACAGAAACTTACTTTTTCTACTAGTTTCCACCCTTGAAAGCTCAGGCCACAGGTGATCTCCTTTGTGAAGTCATCCTGATGCCCCAACTCACTCCCAGAACAGGGAGCTAAACACTGCTCTATGTTGGTCACCACCTTTGCACATACCTGTGTTGTGGGTTGTGTGAAGTAGTGAGCATGTTACTGGCCTGTTTCTCCCCAAGGCTGTCAGACCTCTGAACAAGAGCGTGTCTGTTCTTCTCCACACCCACATGCAAAAATTATTCAAGAAGAGCTTATCGAGGGAAGGAGGGAAGGAATAGAATGAAGGAAGGAGAAATGATTTCTGATTCTTCTTCTCATGTTGTGTTACCATTTTGCAGCCCAGATTTGGTCCCCCGAGCCGACTCGGCCAGGTGGCTATTGCCAATTACACTGCATAAATGTTACCTTACAAAATTGTTTTTCTTTTTAACTCAACCTTCACACCAGCTCTTTTAGCACAATGTGAAGCCAGTGAGGCAGGGCGTGGGAGAAGCAGGAGTGGTGACAGAGAGAAAGAACTGGAGAGTGGAGAGAGGTTGACACCAGCCAGTAGTGTCTCCTGTTGAAACTGCATCAAGTTACACATAGTGAATTCATATCCCCAGGGATTAGCTCTGTGCTTTCTGAATCGTGAGCAGATGAGTGTCAGGTAGAGGGTGGTCAGCAGCAACTGGGCAGAAGTCTTTATCCCAAGCTGCTGGCCATCTTATAAACTGCTACATGTATCAACCCTCCCCGGGATCAGGTGAGCCATGGTGGGGACTGAGCCTTCTCTGAGCAGAATGTACAAAAATGGCAGCATCAGCAAATGCTACCCAGCATCCAGCAGTTGGTGAGCTCACTCTAAGTTGCCACTCCCTAGCAGGGTCATAAAGTGAGAAGGCTCTCTACTCCTCCCCCGACAAAGTCAGAAGGGGGGCTGACGTGTGCTCTCTGGGATGAAATGCAGTCCAGAACACATTGCTCTACGCACATGACATAAATAACAACATTCAAATCGCTAGCACCATTGCCATGTGACATAACAACAATGAACAACGTGGAGGAATAGGATGCCGGACTGAACGCCCTCTCACCCTGCCCAACACTCTTTCAAGTTTACTGGAGAAGTCTGAGCCCCTATGAGTCATCAAATTTATCTGGGATCCAGCCTTCCAAGGCATGATCCTTAGGTCTGTCAGTGTCTAAGGGGGAACAGAAAATTATCTGCACAGAAGTGAAAGTTGTGGTTCAGTATTTAATGAAAGTCAATGGGAAATATGTATAGACTCATGTGGATCAGATTATGGTCAACCGGCTGGAACACGTGAAGGGTTGGTAGGAAGAGAGTGGTGTGTCCTGATAGGGAGAGTCCCAGGACCCAAGACAGGGATGCCATGAGGTTGGAGCTCTTTAATAGGGAAAGCAGTGCATGAGCATGGTGGCTTAATGGGGGCAAGATTTCAAATGTGACTTTCAGTTTCACAGATGAATTTTTGACCCCTCAGTGCATTAAGAGAGGCAGTGAATGGAAGTAGTGTGACTTTCCCCCTAAAGACAATATATGGAGTGGCTGTCTGGAAGACTTTGACTAAACATATTTTATGGAGTTTAAAATATTATTTGGAGAGGCAATCCCATGGCTCTCCAAATACTGACATGAAAAAAAGCACTTCTATGCATAGGAACTACAAAGAAGAATACAACATATGAGTGAAGAGAGATTGGATAGTGGTTAATACAATTTAAAGAAGAAGAGAAGACAAAGAATGTTGTAGAAACAAAAGTAGGAAAGAGGACACAAAGCAAACACATCTTTGAGAAGATTCAGAAAAGATAGCAGAGGGGGCAGTAAAGAGATTACTTCCAAAGGAATGATATTTTGGGATAGTTTACTCATTTACATCAATAAGGCTGGATCCATTGCCCAACTGACTCAACTACTGATCCATTAAAGGGAGATGAAAATTTTAGATCAGTCTTTAGGTAGAATTTCCTAAGAGCATCTCAGGCAGTTAGTTCTCTGCTGGGCTGGGTTTCTATTCCAATACAGGAAGATGGACGAGAGCACACATTTTTGGGACAGAAATTTGTCTTGTATTACCATCCATATCATAAATCTTTTGTTTAAAAATATGGATATGGGTGAGCTTTCTTCTGGAAATAGTGGTCCCTCTTCAGTTTATCATGGTCTGTCTCCAAATCCATGTACATCAGAAAAGGAGAACTGAAAGTGTGGGAAGAAATCTTGGCCCAAAGCCATGGAGATATGAGAGTCAGTGAAGGGGATACTAGGTCCAGCTTCTAAAAATGTATATTTCTCACTTGGTTACCCTATTTCTCTCTCTTTCTCTGCATTTGGTGGTCCATTTCCAAAGCTATTTCTGAATCTTTTTAGACTAGTGTTGACTTCTCTGTAATACCAAATAAGCTTGGACACCGCGAACAAGCTCCCCAAATGATCTTGGACACACATTGTAGATGGCTTAGATGTATTTTCTGGGGAAAAAGATGGTAGAGAACACCCAGAGCGGTGGGAAGAGGATGTTTGGACACCAAGAGAACAGAAAGGAGGGGAGGGGAAAGCCATACCTGCTCCGATGACCTCTTCGATTTTCACAAAAGAGACATCAATCTCCTTGGCAAACTCCCGGACAGCCTCGTTGGGGTCCTCATAAGTGAAGGGGTCAATGTAGATCTTCATCCCTGGGGAGCCTTTTTAGAGGAGATAAGCAGGGTTAACATCCCAAAGAGGACACGGCGGTCATTAAGCACTGGCTGATGTCCTCAGCTGTAAGGGTATGACCAGGGCAGGGGTGTCTCTCCTACACATAGGGCTGCCTCTCTTTTCCTTGCTGGACCTCCCCATCTCCCTTCCCTCTGGGCCACGCTAGCCTGGTTCTCTGTCCTCTACTTCTCCTCTGTATTTTCGTCTGTTTTTGAGCTCTTGATGAAATGTGGAGCAGGTTACTTATAAATGACAGATCGGGACCAATTCCCACACCGGGCACTCATAGAAGGCAAAGAAGCTGATTAATGCCAACCAAATGCATTAGCAGAAAAGTGGTGGTAAAATGGTAGGGCAGATATCAATATTTATCAACTTGACAACTTTTCTGAGTGGAGGCCACCGTTAAGGTTATAACTGACGGCTGTGTCCAGGGCTGGAAGAAGGATGAGGATGGATTTTAAAAAAAGAAAGAAAGAAATTGCTATTAGAAAAACCTCAAGATAGGAGTGCCAAGCCAGTATACCAGAAGAGAAAATGGAAAGAGAAAAGCATAGAAAACACTGGGAGAGGAAAGAGCAAAGTCTACATAGGAAAAAAAAATGAGGTGGAATGAAAGAAAAATGGTGATTGAACCCCCATGCCTTCAGACACAGTGAAGTATGAAAAGTGAATAAAATGGTGAATGAGAAATACATAAAGGAATGTGGACTTTGTCACTGATGTTTACAGTGGCAAGATAAATAGGTGTGCACAGGGACAAAACCAGAGAATCGTCACTGCAGAAAAAATGCATTCAAAAAGTGGAGTAGAGGGGACAAAAGAAAGGAAATGGAACCCCAAAACAAATGGATTCATCACAGTGTCGTTTTTCACCGTGTTGGATGTGTCATTAGGCAAGAATGGAGATGGTTTTCCTGGGGGTGATGTGATGGGAGGTGGGCTTCGAAAGCTGCTCAGCACGGTCTGGTATCGCATCCTTGGGAAGAGCAGCCATTTTCCCTGCCCATCGCTGCTGTCTGGCTCGTGGAAGAGGCAGGTCAGCAGGGCAGGCAGGTGTGCAAAAGTCCAAGTGTTGTGCCTACGGTGGAGGCTGGATCTCAGGTTCCCCGAGCTGAGCTCCTCTCAGCGCACACATCCCCCCCAGCCACCGCGGCTTCTTCTCAGTGAGTCCCAGCCCTGAGCGCGTGGTCTAGTTTTGACATCTTTCATCCAAAAAACTTCTGGTGACTCTACAGCTCCCCCAGATTAATGTTGCTCTGATCACCAATTCAGGCCAGAATACAATCCAGAGGGAGAAGGAAGATGCAGCTAACAATTAAAAGGGGATATGTTTTGAAAGCCAGAGAGCCAGGTGCTCTGACCAGAGGAATTGCTTCCTTTGAAAGCTGGGTTATACCCAGTCATGAAATGAAAGCACTGCAAGCCCGCCAGGCGGCTTGCTTTAGGGTGGTCGACATCATTCTAGAACGCTCTTTGAAAACTTGGGGATGACAACATTGACTTTGGAATCTGCTGATGGAACTTTGAACTAAGCAAATCCTCATCTTTATAATAGAAGGTTCTAATCCCTGGGGGGATGGGAGGGAGGGAGAAAGGGGGAGAGAGAGAGAGGGCGGGGGACAGAGTTTACTTTAATAACGGTGGACAAAGGGGAAAACAGAGCTGGAGGTGCATCCCTTTCTCCTTTGGTCTGGAGAACAAGTGAAGTACAAGAACGATTGAAACCACATAGAAAGCCTAACAACCCAGACCAGTATCTCCAGACAGTCTCACTTTGGGTTTCTCCAGAAGCAACAACTTGAGACAAGGTTTTGAAAGCAAGTGACTTATCTGGGAGGTGATCAGAAGAAGTAGCTGCAGGCAAGTGTGACAGTTGGGTAGGAAAGGAAGGCAGCCTATGAAAGGTGTGCTCTCAAGGCACTTACTGCCTTGGGGCTGTGAGTAATTGACACAGGCTTAACTCCTCACCCCCTAGGAATCTCTGAGACCACGTGCTTCAGAGTTGGCCCACCCAAGGGTGGAGGGAGCTGGCAAGCTCCACAGGACTCCCATGAGTCATTGGTTGAGGGCTGGCTGCCCTGCTGGGCAGGTGGGCGGGGTCAGGTGGAAGCTGGCTAGTGTGCGCTGGAGGGGTGAGCTCAGGAGACGAGGTCACCACAAAAGACCCACTCAAAATGCCACAGGGGCAGCAGGCTAGTGTCAACAACCTGTGACTTCTTCCCAGCTCTGGGCTGAAATGAGAGAAGGCTCAGAGCCCAGAGGCTGGGATCTAGAGGTGAGGTCAGAACCCCAAAGCCTCTCACTAGCCGGGCATTCTGAGCCGAGACCACATACATCTCTTAGAACATTGTTTTCCTCTGCTGACGGAACACCTTCTTCCCGGGGCGGCTGTGATATTAAGGACCACGTTGCAAGTGGCATGCCTAACACGGTGCCTGATGTACAGGGAGGGCTCACAAGCTGGTATGCTTGTGGTTATTATCAGTAAATTGTTCTAGGAAGTGTTTGGGGCGGTAGGAAGAGGAAGCCGGGGGGAAGGCATGGGGGCTGGGCATTGGGGGGCTGTAAACCGCTTAGGGTTATATTAGTTACTTTAAAAATACCACCTTGTTATTTTGGATCAAGGGGCTCTAAACGATGTATGCTAAGCTGTCCTACAGGAACTCTTCCATGGAAACTAATTAAGCAATCTAGAATGTGCTGTAATGAATGGTTTGCAAGTAAAGACATAGGTAAGGATGAATGAGAGAGGGTTCTGAGTTAATGAGCTCCACAGATACCGGCCCCAATCAATTCTGGGAAGGAGCTATTCCCAGAAGGTAGAGGCTCATCTCTCCATGGTGCCAGGATTCATTTAGGCCAGGGGCGTCCAAGCAAGGGCATATGCATGGGAGAAAGTTCACATTCTAATCACTGTGTGGTTTATTCACGGGCAGCTGTGTTACCGCACTGGCTTGTGGAATTAAGCAGTGTGTGTGTGTGTGAGTGTGTATGTATGTATGTGAGTGTGTGTATGTGTGTGAGTGTACAAATGTGTGCGTGTATGAGTATGTGCGTGTGTGAGCACACATGATGTCTCAACTGCTATTCTGGGCCAGGCAGGGGCTTTGGTCATCACTGAAGCTTTTCACAAGAAGCCGAGGAGGTGGCATGGAGCCCAGACCTGGTGATGCAGTGTCAAGTTAGAACATCCTGCACCTATGCAGGGTAGGAATCAGTTCTTGTTTTCCCTGAAACTGAGGATACCATTGTTAGACTGAAGAAGGAAAACTGAAATCAGAAGTCTAACAAACGGTTCAAACTCAGTGCTTTTCCTCTGATGAGGGTCAGATAGGGTCAGTCTAGGAATGACTGAGGGCAGGGTCCCTAGGTCCCAAGTCTGACGAGTGATTTGGCGGAACACATGCACTAATGGCTCTCCCTGCATCCACCTCATCTCAGGATGACACGTCTCTCCAGACCTCTTTCCCACATCACAGCTAGCCTTTTTCTACTCCCAGAAGATGATGAGGAAAAATAAAATGTCTTCAGCAGGCAGAACAGGTCATTTGTCTTTTGGCTCATTTTGTGTTTCTGCATAAATCCCGCATCAGCCTGTTCCTGCTCCCACTTGCCAGTGAGCAGTTTTTAATTATCAGGGAAATGGTATTTAGTGCAATGAATCACCAGACAGTGAACAAGGAATTCGAGTCAGCTGTGGAGTCGGGCACAGCCAAACGTTTAGAGACAGGGCTCAGAAAATGTTCTCTGATGGTGAGTGTTGGGGAAATATTATTAATGGCAGTTATAATAATATCAGATGTAATATAGCTCTATAATGTAAGACATTTTATAATGCTCTGTCCAATGCTTCACATTATTGTTAGTGTTAATATTATAATATTTATAATATCTTATAGTTTCTGATTATTTTCATCATTTTTAACATAGGTTACATACCTTTGGCACAAAAGTGGTATGTACAGATCTAAACTGATAGATGGTACCAAGAGAGAGAAAATAAAAACTTCAATTTTATGATCTTCTAGTTTACTAATCTCTATTAAAGATCTGATTTGCAGATATGTTTATTCTTTGATCTCAAAACCCATTTATGCTATGAGTGGGGTCACAGCCTGGACTGTTAAAGCTTTAAAGGACCATAGTCCCAGGAGATCTGCAAAATCTTAAACATGAACCAAGGCTTTAAAGATATTAACTTTGGGGAGAAATGACTTTGCCGTCATCCAGAGCCTTCCTGCACGGCAGGGAGCAGTCCTTGAAGCACAAGAAACTCCTGGGTATTGTTGGAGATCCTGTAGCAGGAGATCAGTGTGCTCTCAAAAGGGAAGAGACTGGGATAAATTTGGGAGATGCTGGCAGATTGTGGGGTGTAGCTAAAAAGTCAGCTCGACATGTTTACAAGTGCCAGGGTCTCAGGGCGGGATAGCGTGGACTGGTAAAGGGCCAGTTCTAAACAGTAAGTGACATTTAGGTATTAAAAGTGGAAGAAGATGGAATACTGCCATTCAGAACCTCTTGTGCATTCAGAAGGTACAAAATCAGTACCACGGTCAGCTTGCGGGTCCCATGAGGGCGGCTTCAGGGTGCCAGGAAGAGCCCAGTGCCCTCCTGCTGGTGGAGGATTCCTAGAATCCCCCAGTAGGGTCCGGAAAGCTAGTGCATAAATTAGGTTGTTTTCAGTCGTTGATATCTTGCGTCCCAGCAGGTATGATGGAGCCACAGGAAAGGGCTCCTCATTCCCCATTGTGGATCCAAGGCAGACTTTGTCCTATTCATGACTCACCTAAATTTTGTCCAGATATCTAAGCACAAGAGGGAAGCTGTTTAGGGACACATAAACTCCGGTTCCTGGGAGGGACCTCATCCAGTCCTCTGCCTCAGAACGTTGATCACCCCTCTTTTTCTCAATGCTGACCAGACACCCAACTAGCCCTGTGCCAGGGACTGTGGGAGCTTACAGGGAAAACAGAGCTCGTGGAGTTCTCAGGTCACTGAGATGTGAACAAACCGGGGAGCAGTGCCAGAGAGTCTAGAATCAGGATCCCACACCCAGAAACAAGCTGTAAGTTCTGCAGAAACCAGAGAAGGAAGAGTACTGTGGATGCTAGTCTTCAAGGTCAGAGTTCTAGAAGGACAGGTCATGTGGTCCTTCACCGAAGAGGGAGAAGCTTGAAGTGTCATGAGGCACAGCTCAGAGAGAGACCTGCCATCGCGTGAGCGGGGACAGTGTGGTCGGCTTGAGTGTGGAAGGAAGCGGGGGTCTGAGGCAGAACGGTGCTAATGCACTTGTGGAAGGCCCTTGACTACCATCAAAGGCATCTGGATTGCCGCCATTGGACACACAGAGCCAACAACTGTGCCAGCAGCAGGGAAGGGATGTACTGAGAGCAAGGCGTCGGGGAGTTCATTTTGCTGACAGCCCGCAGCATTCCTTTGCATCCTTGCGGGGAAGGGGCTGGAGGCTGAGAAAACAGCTCTGAGGTTGCTGCTGTGATTACGGTACAAGATAACAGTTGATAAGCAGAGCATCGCACTGACAACAGCAGAAGAGGCAAAAGATATTTCAAAGGAATAACTGACAGCACTTAGCGAGCAATTAAAGATGAGGAATGAAGGAAGGACCAGAAGAATGCGAATCAATGCCAAGACTTCCAGAATTAAGTGGTCCTATTAACTAGGTGATGGACTTTGGGAAGGAAACCCTATTGTTAGGGAAGTTTGCACACATGGCTTTAGACTTTGAATGCATGGATGAAATATGCAAGGCCTAGAAGTCAGTCAGGAAACTCAGAGTGGAAACAGAGCTGAAAGGCTGGATGTGGAGTGGTAGATGTGGTGGACACATGAGTTACCCAGAGCTTCACACAGTTGAAGCTGTTGATGTGAAAGGCTGAGGACGGGTAGTTTCTTAGAGCAAATCTACCAGGAAAGGTTGATGGGCACCAGAAACACTTTGCTCCGCCTGCTTCGTGTCAAGACCAGGACGATGGGTGGTTGTCTTTTTCCCTGAAAGAATGGAGGTCATGGGTGTCCAGCCAAGGCTAGAGGGAGAATCCAAGAGAGGGAGCCCCAGGGTGGACAATAAGGCTGGTGGAAAAGCACCGAATCTGAGGAAGCTCTGCCTTCTACTTTCTGTTTGGGGGTTTCACCACATTTCAAGATTTGTTCTTAAAACCACAGTTATTGCCTAATATGTGTCTCCAAGAGAAGGAAAGTGGACCACAGGCTACTTGCTATTGAGGAAGGTATTTCAGGAAAAATAGTTTAACATCTCCCTGCTTCTTGGGTATCAATGACCAGGACTGGCAGGTCCTTCCAGACAAGGCCCACTGTCTCTAGGCCACTGAAGTCCTGCCCAGAACCTGAGGGCAACAGTCCAGGATCTGGGGACTCAAAGAGTTACCCTGGTTTCTAGAGGCTCTGGCTTTGAGCCAGCAGCAGACAAATGGGTGAAGCTCGCTCGTTCAATTTATTTGACATTTAATAAGCACTCACTGAACACTCAGCCACCTTTTGCACCTGGGGGCCTTTCCTCCTCTTCCCATAGGCCCTCATTTACTCATGTTCAGGTACTAATGCTCCTGTTACCTTCAGGAGAGGCAGTCAAAATATCCATGGTCTGTGTCCCTCCTCCAGCTACACCTGACCTTCACCCTGGTGTCCAAAGGCGATTTCCAGTGCGCTGGATGCTGTGTCCTGAACGGTTCGGATATGTCCCTCCCACCCAGAGTCAAGAAAGCTGGGTGTAGAATCTTGGGTCGAATCAAGTCCAGTGTCCTACCTAAAGCAGGAATCCTCTCTACAACATCCTCTACAGCAGCCTTTACTGATATCTGTCTCTGCAAGACCAGAGGGCTTACCTCCCTCCCCACAAAGCAGTCTGTCTCTGTGTGGACAGTTCCAGTTTGGGGGGCTGTTCGTACATTGAATCAAAGTCTGCCTACTTGGATCTCTCACCGATGGTTCCATTTCACACAACAAAGCCCGACAACAGTATCACCTTTCTTTTGCCGTGATGGTGTCATGCTTGATTTTGACCCCCAGGTTCCTGCCTGCATTTCTCCAGCACCAAATCGGTTGGTGTCTCTGAGGTGACAGGTCAGGACTTGGCACCCTCCATGGGTCAGCTGCTTTGTTGACAAAGTCCTTCTTGACACATGGGGTCCCTAGAACCAAGAATGTCCTTCTAGATGTGTTCTCACCAGCACAGAGGACAGCATCTCTGTACATCGCCTCCTCTGATCCCAACTTTAATTGTGACCACAGAGTCATAAAACTCTGGACAGGCTACTTGACTTCTCTGAGCCTCTGTTTCTTCACATGCAAAATCTACCTCATGGGACGGTTATGAGGATCAAATTAGTTAATTTAAAGTTACTGTGCTCAACATGTAAGTGCTCAAATTGGAGGCTTTTAGTAGTATTATTCTGCATTAGTAACAGTGCTTAGCCTTTTTTTTTTTTTTTTTTTTGCAGTACCCGGGCCTCTCACTGTTGTGGTCTCTCCCGCCGCGGAGTACAGGCTCCGGACGTGCAGGCTCAGCGGCCATGGCTCACGGGCACAGCCGCTCCGCGGCATGTGGGATCCTCCCGGACCGGGGCTCGAACTCGTGTCCTCTGCAGCGGCAGGCGGACTCTCAACCACTGCGCCACCAGGGAAGCCCTGCTTAGCCTTTTTTATTAGCTTTTTCTCACTCCTATTAGGCATGTGATCAACTAAGTACTGAAACTTTTCCATACAAACAGATAGCAAGTCAGGTCTCCTCCTCTTTGTACCGCTTTATTTTTGTTTTAACCAACACTAGCTTCTAGATTTATCCCTCTAACATTTTGTCTTGCAGATTTCAAATTAGCATTCAAAGCTGTTGTATAGTTCTGAATTTTGATTCTGTCTTCTGTGGAGTTCCTTAAGTCACCCAACTGCTACCTACAAACTTGATAAGCATCCCCAGGTTTGCACCTGACTCACGAATTTAAAAAACAAACAAGAGATTGAACTGGACGAGAACTAGAATAAAACTGGTGACTTCCTTCCTGGCTGACGGACTCACTAATCCACTGTCTTTTCGTATGACGACCAGCTCTGTACCCACTTTACAATGCTTTCCCATGGGAGATCATAAAATATTTTTGCCAAAATAAAAATCCACTACATATACAATTCCTCTTGAATTTACTAAATGCATAACCCTAGTAAATGAGATGAGGTCCCCATAACTTCTCTTAACAATCCTGTGTTCGTCCTGTGATCACTGAATTTAGTTTTAGAACCCATCTGCTTCCCAGTCTCTTGAGCATTTGGCAGGGATCAAGCTCACCCTCCCGTTCTGTGGTCCCTGTGTTGTGTCCTCTTGTCCTGTGTGAAAATTAGTGTGTTTGCCAGTCTTATGGTCTTTAGACACATATCTTATTTGTTTTTGCTTTTCTCAAAGCTTAACAAAAGTAGCTCGGTGATTATATCTGCGGTTGCCTGTAACAAGGAGATGATTCTGTTAGGGTTGCTTTCTGAAAGCCCTTGACCCCTTACCAAGCCCTCACCTTCTTCTCTCCCCACCCCTGCACACTCCATCCATCTCAGAAATCAGTGCAGTGTCAATCACCATCAAGTGTATAGCTGTCCATCCAAGCCCCATAAGTAGCTGGTAGCATTTCCAAAATGTAGCATCAACTGGAACTTTTCTAAAGATAGATTACCCAGCCTACCCTAGCCCACCTGGATCATCCCATCCAGGCAATTTTTAGTCAGCCAGCACCTTCTGCGGACTGGCCCATGGAAACCATGAGGACACTCCGTCTGTCTGCCTCTTCCCCGACATGGGAATCCCACACTCCCACCCACCCTTGAACATGAACCACAGGTTCCCAGGCTCTTCAGCCCAGAAGCCAGCACCACATCCATGCACTTGCACTTCCCTACCTGCCTTCCCTCTAGTCTCTTTCACCCAAATCAAATCCCCCCTTCCAAGTCTGTTCTCTGTGCTGCACGCTCAGAGCGGGGTTGTAAGCCAGTGCCCTAGGGAGCGCTTGGCATTCTCAAATTGACCAGATCTGCCAGGGCTTCACGGACTAGAGAAGGTGTTATGTTTGCCAACATTTCTGTTATGTCTCCTTCAGCCTTTGCATCAGCTTGAAAGGCACGTCTGGGAGGGCAGGGACCGCTGACCTCTCTGTATGTGGCCCTACGCCCTCCCTGCCTGAGGGAAAGAGAGGCAGGGGCCCTCTCGGGTACTGATGAGTAAGGCTGGGGAACTGCTGCAGGTTTTCTGTCCCTCCCAGGGCAGGAAGTGCCTAGATGTCCAGGTTACCATCCGCGTCCCACAGCGAGGTGCATGCACGTGGATGGCCCAGGAATGGTTACGTGCACACTTTCACATCAGCCGCATCCACCTTTCTGCCTCCTGCGGTGGGACCCAGAGAGAGGACCAACAAACCACCCACCAGGACTTCTGAGATTAGTCCTCACCCCATGTTGACTTGCTCCTGACCTCCAGCCACCTTGAGCCTCTGCAATCTGGTAAGATCGTGGGCTCTGCAGCCAGGTTGAGAGGGTGTGTGGCACCTTGGCCACCCATGAGTGGTGAGACCAGGCAAAGTCATGTCATTAATGTCGGTCACCTAGAGTGGTTGTCAGGGTCATAGGGTTTGATATGAGCCTCCAGAATAAAGTTCCCGATGCACCGAGCAGGCTTTCCATAACTAACTACTCCTACCCGCCTCCGTCTCGGGCCAGGCCTATTCTCCACCAGAGCCTTGAGTTTCCTCTTCTGCTATATGTGTGCTGAGTCTTCTCCCAGCTCCACAGCCCTTAGACTGTCATTCTCCAACAGTAATAGCTTTAGTCAGATTGATGGATGTCCGTGGGAGAAAAATGCACTAATGTAACTCAAAGCATGAGGTTATGAGTTTAGAGAACCAGAGTGCAAAGAGGAGCCAGGTTTCGGGGACTGGATAAACAGAGAACGGTTATGAATAGGAGGAAAGAGCATGTATAAAAAGGAGAATGGATTTAAAAAGAAGACAGACTTCTAAGGCCAAGGAGGGAGTGAACTCTGGTCCATGAAGAACTCTGCGTTCCAGGTCCTGCCCTCACTGGTTGGTTGCAGCAAGGCCTCTGCTACTGCAGACTGGGTGGTGGGTTTTCTGTGGACCCTGAGAACCAGGGAAGCCTCCTTCTGTTGGTCTTAGAGGGGACAGAGTACCCCAGAAGCAGGCTGTGAGAGCTCTGGGAGCAGACCTCTGTGCGCTTGGGTGCCACGTGGCGGCCCAGCCACGCCGGCCCCTCGAGAGCAGAATGGTCAGGTCTGAGGTTGAAGTGCCCAAAAAGGCAGCAAGATGCATCCCAGCTTGATGCTTAGGGACTTTCTGTACCCCAACTAAGGGACGGTGACAAGGCTTAACTTATGTGCCTTTAAAAAGGGACATTCTCACCTTTGGGCGTCTCTAGTCTTCAAAATGGCACTCCTCCTTTTGAACCCAATTTTGTGTCCTCTGCTTTCAAGCCCACATGGCCCTCTTTAAATGTTTCATCCAGAGTTCAAAGGATGCCAAATCTGAAATAGACTTTATAGTGGCTCTCAACATGGCCAGGAGTCAGCCCAGAGCAGGGAGGTGGGGCAATGTCAGGATCCCGAGAGAGAAAGAGAGAGAGAGAGAGAGAGAGACAGAGAGAGACAGAGGCAGGGCAGTGGAGAAAGCCCTGCAGGTAATTCTGATGTACCCTGCAGGGGGCACCTTCACTTAAGAATCACAGATAAATCAAAGTCTCTGTTCTTAGGAAGGTAAGGCCCTGCCTGGAAGGGAAATGCACTGGTTACTCTTAAGAAAAATCATCGGTAGATTTTGCCATGAGGTGCAAGTCAGGATGTGAGGAAAGGAGAGAGAACACATTCAAGTTTCCCCTCTAAAACCAGTGATGTCTGGTTAAAATGGAGGCCCAAGTGGCCTGCTGGGGGAAAGAAAGAGGGGTAAATGGGACTCTGAGTGTTGCAGGAGCTGTGCCTATAGCTTAGAAGGGGGCTGCTCTCCCAAACCCTCACTCCGCATTTGTGATCCTGATCATGGGGGCTGCCTGGACCACCGTGGGGGCCTCAGTCGGTTCCCAGCCCGCAGACCTCTCCCAGCCATGACTGTGGAACAGCAGCCCAGCTGTCAGGGGCTTGGTCCTCTACAGACCTTTGGCAGGTTCTTGTTCTTGGATTGAAAGCCCCCGGGGAACAAAGCCATATCTACAGAGTGGCCTTTGTGCAGCTCCAGCCAGCATCGACCTTGGCCACGCCGGAACACGAGCCCCTCCCATGGTGAAGCTGCCATGGGAGCATCCTGGCATCACATCCTGGCATCCTGCCTTGGGTGACCTCAGGTGAAAACTTTTGCCTTGGAGCCCATTTCCAATCCCAGAAGCGCCCAGTGAAAGCCAGCTTAGGATGTGTGTAGACAGAGCCTGTCTTGCGTGCTCACCGCCCAGTGAACAGGGAGGGCGGGCAGGCACAGCCACAGCAGGACTGAGGTGAGATGCAGCTCACGGCAGAAGCCTGGGACAGAGAGGGCACAGCACACAGTGCTGGGGCAGGTTTCTGAAGGCGTCCGTGGAATTCAAAGGGAGTTATTTAGAATCAGAGCGTGTCTGCTGTAAAGATCTAAGCATTCTGCTTTCTGGACTGAACAGGACCTTTGCAGATCCTGCAACGTTGCCATTACACACATCAAAGAATAATACTGACACAGGCCTTTACGTTGCACGTTGGCGAGGGGAAATTTTAGTTATAAAATATTACATTTAGGTTTTGACAAAAAGAGAGTAGATAATGAGTGAGAAAAACTTTTAAAGGCACTGCTTAAAAGAAAACACTTGGGAGATATCCCAACACTTTGGCCTCTTGGGCTCTGCTATCTTTTTAATTCCCTACATTCGTGTTCTCTGGCTTATCTGTGAATTTGGTTAACACATTCCCCAGCCGCTCCATTGGATAAGATAAGGCAGAAGATGTTAATAGAGAACCCTCTGTCTTTTCCCACTGGGTCTGATTTCAGGATTCATTGACTTGCTAAACCCAATCTTCTCCTTGCATTCCATGTCCTCTATGGGCTTATCAGTGCAGAAGATAATCTACCCGCCAGGCATCCAATGAGTGCCCACAATGGGCGGACACAGAAGGGGTGGGCAGCCTCGGTCCCTGGGGACCCAGCTGCTGGGTGCTGGGGGCCGGGAGGGGGCTTGTGATTGGGATCGGCCAGTCTGGCTATAAGGAGCCCTCCAAGCACTCATCTGCTCGACTCAGTGGTTCTCCGGGGCTCAGGTGGGAGGTGTCTACTTTCTACTCACCTCGGCCTGTGCTGTAATGCTGGAGCTTATCACTGTACACAGCTTCTTTGCTGTAAGCCCGTTTCCTGTGGACACAAGGGAAGAGGAGCGCTCTCAGCTGGGGTGCACCTCAACCACTCAGCTCCTGGGGCTCCTGTCCTGATGGGGGCTCACCCAGGCATCTCGTGGGATTGGGTACTGCAACTCTCACTTTAAGTGGCGCTCCTGTCGTGGCCAGAATTCTGGCTCGACCACCACCTGGGGCAGCTGGGTCGAGGTCTTTCAAGTCAACATCTCTCAGAGGCCAGGCAGGGCTGTGCGTCTCCATTAGAGCTTGGTGCAGAGGATGACGCCTGTTAGCACTCTGGCCGCACTGCAGAACTTCTTGGGAGGGGCCAGCTGAATCTGGGCTAGCGACCCAAGGCAGCAGCAACAGTATTAAAAATTCACAAGGCCTTCAGGGCCTGCCCTCCTGAAGGACACGGAGCCCCTCGTTTCCTCCTCCGTTCCCCTCCTGCCCCACTGCGCCCTGCGCCGAGGGCCCTAGCTCTGTAGCCAGAGGATGGGCCGCGGCACGCGGTGTGATGCTCCAGCGGGTCAAGTGCAATTTTGTAACTGTCACTCCAGGAAAACCGTTGTGCGTAGGTGTGCTAAACATCTTGGCTAAAATGAGGTTTGAGGACGAATGCTTAGAGCCTAGCCCAGCTCTTACAGAGGATTTTATGCCAGGCACAGAGCAAATAAATAATCTGGAGAATTCTAGGCTGCCTGTGGACGGAGATGGGATGATGGCTGTGGTGAGTTTGACGGTGCGTCCCTGAATGGTCAGGCCCTGTCCAGTCTGCAATGACATGGGAGGGGTCCACAAGCGGGGCTTCCTGGGTCTAAGGAGAGCAGGTGGGAGCAGGAGTGGGGGGCCTACCTGCTGCAGACGATGGAGATGGCCACCAAGGACACGACGAACACGACCCCGGCTGCCGCCGAGCCAGCGATCAGGGGCAGCTGCTCACGCAGCTCAGACTTGTAATCGTCTAGGTGAGAAAGAGGCGTTAGAAGCTTCCTGCATGCCCTTTGCACAGGGCTGGTACTCGGTGTTGACAACAAAGCATTAGATAGATAGATAGATAGATAGGTTCTATGCTTCAGAGCTGTGAGCCCGACCTAAACCAAGAGTAATCTTTAAGTCACAAATAAACAAAAAACAACGAAAACCAAAGGACAGTGTCAACAATAAAGGCAAAACAGCAGTGACAGAGGATCTCAGAACTACACTGATGACACTGGTCCCAGGGCAGAGGTGACTCTGATCTTCATGCCCTCGTTCGGAAGGTCTCTCAAAGGTCTGTCAGCCGTGTTAAGGATACGTCTAATGGGGGGGAATGGAAACCACTGCTGAAGTACCTTCTAAAACGCAAAGTTGCTGAGGTGCAGCCCAGTCAACAGATTCGCTGAGCAGAGATTTAAGAGTATCTGCAGCCAGCCAGCACCACACCCAGTGCTGCAGAGGATGAAGGAAGTGCTAAGAAACAGCCCAGCGCTCTCAAGCTCACACTCAAGAGAATGGGTCCAGGCTTCTGCTGGTGTTAGAACCAGGCTGTATCACACCGGGGAGCGGTCGCCTGCCAGTCACAGAGGCAGACAGAGCTCGCCCAAACCCTGGCTTTACCACGGGGATGCTTGGTGATCTTGGACAAAGCATTTAGTCTCTCTGACTCTCAGACTTCTTATCTGTTCAAATAAATTTTTAAGTCAGATCATGTGACATATTTCACAGTGTTTGATCTATCACAGATGCCCTTAATATGAATTCTCTTTCCCTTAATCCATATAAACCACTTGGCCCAGTGGGCTATTATTATTATTGTGGTTATTCTCTCACTTGGTGTCAAGGAGCCATTATCGAATGTTCGGGACTGAGGCAGACGGAGGTCAAGCTAAGTATGTACTATTACAAGTAGGGTAGCCGGATATAGTGAATAAAAGTATGGGCTGGCCGGTTAAATGTGCATTTCAGAGAAACAACAAGTAATGTTTTAGTCTAAGTATGACCCAAATATTGCATGGGAGATACTTAGACTAAAACATTATTTGTTGTTTATCTGAAATTCACAACATTTAACTGACCATCCTGTATTTTGTCTGAGCCCCCTAGCAATAATTCCTCTTGAAGTGAGGTTCCCATGCCCTGCATCAGAATCACCCGAGCCCGACTGTTAGACTTATTTCCAGGCCCCTCAGACCTACTGAATCAGAACCTCTGAGTGAAAGACAGGGTATCTGCGTGTTTACTAAGCATTCCAGGTGGTTCTTAGGAACTCTGATGTTTGGGAACCATGCTTCAACTCTGTGGGTGGAGGATGAGATTTCAAAAGACAAGGATGTTGTTCTTGAAGCCTCCCACTCTCTAGAAATCAATTTAAAAGACTGAAGGTAGAGTTTCAGTTTCCCTCTGCTGCGAGCTTTTTGTAACATGTGTGTTTTAAAAAATAATAATTTGGCAAAAAAATAAAATAAAATTCATGTTAATTAAAAAAATTCCTAAGCCATGTGACCTTCACACTTTCCAACTAATTTCTAGAGACTCAGAGGCTTCGAGAACCCATATCCTTGGCTTTAGAAGTCTCCTTCTCCACCCACAGAGTTGAAGGATGGTTCTTAAACACTGGGGTGCATAAGAATCACCCAGAACACATGGTAAACATGTAGATATCCTGCTGTATAAATGGGTTTAAAAAAAAAAAATGAGGCGACCAAGTCAAAAGTTAGCAGGCTGTAGCTAAGAGCAGCCAGGGCCACAGCGGCTCTGGCCCATGTGGACGTTACCGGCCCAAAGCATGGTCACTGACCCCGGGCGGGATCCCACAGGTCCTGCCCGCCCCAATAACCCTCTCACTGACAACCTTCCAACTCACTTTTGTGCTGCAGGGAGGCCTGAAGCCTCAGTGAACATAATTACTAGCGATGTGTGAACCTCAGTCATTAAGATACATACTCTCGAATTTGGCCACTTACCAGAACTCTCCTACATCCAACCTCTGTTGGGTTTACAAAACTTAACTGCCAAATGTAAAAGGAATAGCCTTCTCGGGAGAAATTTGTTACTTCTTGATTTGTCTAGCAGAACTGCCAAGAGACCAGTACTCAGAGCATTTTGAGTTTGGGCTTTTAATCCTGTGTCCCTCCTGATGCCAAAGTGCCCATAAATCTAGATGGTAAGTGAGGTGCAAAGAGAGGAACAGAATCCTTAAGGAACTGAAGACAGCCTGTGTTCTTTCGTACCAGCAGTATTATTCATCTGGATAAACTGGCTCACCTTTCTACCCTAGCTCACCATCCTCAAAATATGAACCAAAACTCACCTAAAATAAACTCAGAGCTGCCTGCAAACTCTCATCCTACAAAGGCCAGACAGCTCACATCAAAGCATCCCAGTACAGATCACTGGAAAGTGGGGGGCAAGCCCCCAGCTCAAGGCAGAGTCCCCACACTAGGATACCCACCTGCATTGGCTTCTCTTACAATTTTTCATAAGAAAATGGGTATTATAATTTTTATATAAAATCATTTGATTTTTAAATCTTTCTGATGACTTTTTAAATTGTTTCAAAATATAATATGGGTCAGTAGAAAACCTCAAGTCCTCTTAAGGGCCTCATCAGAGAGTGCTGGCCTAAAATAAAATGTTATGTAAGGGCAGAGTGTTTTCTATATAATTTAAGTAATACAGGAAAAATTAAAGGCTTTCAATTTGTGACGCTGGGAATAGAGTGACACCTGGGAAACTATCAGGAAACAGCTCATCAGTGAATAAATAAATATAGATAGATGGGTGGGTAGATAGTAGATAGGTAAGTGAATACATACACTATGGTAAGTGGCTAATGTAGAGACAGACACCCTTACACAAGGCTGAGATTACAAGGAATTGGATTTCATAACAATTAAATGAGGAGGTCTCAGAGGACTGGGGGAGATTGTTAAACAGAGAACTAATAAAGCTCAAAGGTGGAGGTATTTTTGGTGACAGATTGTGCGGCCTTGGGGATATTTCGGAAACCAGTGGCCAAGCTCTCTGGAGACGCCTCAGCAGGACCTACAGAGGGTCACGTCACACATGAAGCTGCCTCAAATATTCTGAGACACGTGGGACAGCCACTCCCCAAGTTGTGTCCCTCTGTTTTCTTTCTGGAGTCCTCGGCTCATGCAATGAGGCTGTGCGTTCAGCTCCCAGCCTCCAGAACAGAGGAGTGAAGTGGGAGTGAGGGTGAAACAACACAGGCACCAACAGAGGCATATTCTTGAGTTCTGTGTACATCTCACTGCTGTGCAAACGCAGGCCAACACGTGGGGGCCTCTGCGCATGCGGGATACATAGACCTTGCCGAGGCAAATCCACTAGATATTGAGAAATGGGCCAGGCTTCAGACAGATGCCCTGCCTAGTGAATCGAGGAGTCTACACGGCCCTACTGGGGACAAACACTTCCTTGGGAATTCCACCGGAATCCAGTTAGCAGTTGGCATTTTGGCTGCAAGTACAGCCTTGTGGGGGGCTCTTCCCTCCTCCAGTGGCCTGCCCTGTGCCCAGGTCACCGGCCTGCCTCTTACCATCCGTCAGAGTCTGGAAGCACATCTTGCCGCTGAACTTGCCATAGCCGGCCACCGTGCGGGCGCGCACCTGGACCACGTACACCATGCCGGGCCGCAGGCCATCGATCCGCGCAGTGTTGGTCTGGCTCCTGGCCATGGAGGAGTTGAACTCATTGTGTTCCTGCAGAGGAGCAAGGGGAAGAGGTGGGCAGCCTGCTCCTAAGCATGCGGGACCCTCGGTTCTTGGTCCTGCAGACCTGCTAGAAGTTGTCCCCAGCCCCAAGCCATCCCTCGAAACAGGGACAGACTGGCCTGGACCTAAAGAACGCCAAATCAGCTCTGGACTGTGTGGTGGTGATGCTCTGAAGAGAGGGGTCTGAGTGAATGGCTGAGCTCTCATGGACTGGCAAGGGGGTTCGGGGTTCAGAGACAGAATCACAAAGCACATCCACTCTGTTCTCTGACCTCAGCCGAAGCAAAGTGGGTCACGTTCGCACCCTACCTGCCTCTCTCTGTGTTGCTTCTGCTGAGTCCTGGTCTTTCCTCTCCTCACTCAAGATCTTCTCGGTCACTCCGCACCATGGCTATTCTAGGTCACTCCTTAAGGGCCCTCAAGTCCTTAGACAAATGGCTTTGTGTCCACTCACTCCGCTGAAAACTTGAGGCCGTTCTAGACTACCTGCTTCTGCTTTAGTGTGTGTCCGTCTGGGTCCCCATGGTCTGAGTTCCTCTCCACCAGCATCTAGGGAGGACATGCCCCTTCTCCTGGAGAGCAGGCCCTGTGTTCTCACCTCTCCCTACTATCCAGGGGGTCAGCCCCACCCTCCTGTGTGTTACTGTCTCCAGCACCTTCTGCCCTGCCCTCTGCAGTCCCTGTTACCTGCACACGTGTGTCCTCTGGCATGCAGAGACCTTGCTTGGGTCTCTCCCTTCTGACCCTCCCATCCACCGTGAGTGCCCTTAAAGGGTCCTTGCTTTTGCTCTCCTTGCTGCTGATCTTGTGTAATATATGGTTTTTTGCACCTGGACTTTTGTAGCCTCCCATCTTTTCTGCCTCTCCCTCTCTACCCAAACTAAACTTCGTTTGTAAAAAAGATCTCTGACTCCCTAAAGCTATTATCAGAGAAAGACGAAACTCCTCAGTCTCAGTCCACGGGTCTTTCATAACAGTCAATTCCAATCTCTCACATCTCCCTAAATCGCCACCTTGCTGCCCCTCCAGGTGCCACAGCCCTGGCCCCCAGGCCTTCGCTTAGGCTGTTTTCCCAGTTTGAAATGCCTCTCTCCAGGCCTCCTCTTCAGTCTCCAGGTTCCTTACGCCTACACCCTTCAAGGCCTCCTCTCCTAGGAAAGCACCCCTCACTATTCCAGCTCATGGACTCTCTTCACTGCTGTCCTTCATCCTTCCATCTCACCCTCACCACTTCCATGAACACCATTCCTGGTCTCTAATCACTTCCACGTGAGCATTGTGAAGATGGTGGCTTATCCTCCAGTGTGTAGGCACAGAAGTTTAGAGTCTGGGTCTGCCCCTGTTTTGCACCATGAATCTTAGAGCAAAATGGCAACATTAGTGAAAATGAAGATCTTGGGTCACCGAGAAGGAGGTCCCGAGTCCCACGTACAGATCTAGGGCACTGTGATGAGTTCTAGGCACAGCAGTCCAAGAGGTATGGTGACAAATGAGAGGAAAGCTGATGACCAGAGGTCTGTAAGCCTTAGTCAAAGGACAGAAGAAACATGGGGAGTTGAACTAGGACAAAAGAATACAGCCTCATGATAAGAAATTACCGTGGTCTTAAAATGTGAATCAAGTCTACTTTGCAGAGGCAGAGATGACTGGATGTGTAATCATTCATTCATTTGGCCAGGTGGTCATATTGATGACACACTACCATGTGCTGGGCACAATATAAGGCCTGCAGGTACCAAGGCATGGTCCCTGCCCTCGGGTATGTGACCTCGTGTAGGGTGGGGCCAAAAACAAACAGAAGATGACAGCAGTGCTGAGTGAGTGACTTGGCAGTGGGCAGCTAAGGGGGTCCCCCAGCCTAGAGTGACAAGGTGGTTGACAGGGGCTCCGAGAAAGGGTGACATGCGTGAGTCATGGAAGAGGAAAGAAATTAGCCCCATGGATGAGTGAGGAGAGTGAGAACTGAATAGACTATCCCCTGAGAACAGGATAAAAGATGCAAAGGTGAGGCCTAAAGGGCTTCAGGAGCCTGCAAGTGAGTGGGCATCTCTGGAGCATAAGTGGCATGGGGGTGCTGATGAGTGGCTTGGGGGCAGTTGTAAGGGACTCCAGGTTAGAGGCCAGAGCAAAGAGACACATGAACCTTACAAAGAGGCCCATGACCACACTAAGTGAGGTGATATCCATTGGTCTCTGGGAGAGATGGCCTGGGGAGGGACCACCTGTCTATCATTTGATCTACTTAAAAAGTAGGTGGATGCCCCTCCTCTCCAACCCAGCCCCCACCAATCAGCAGAAAGAAGGTCATCCACTCTAGAAGGGATGCCATCTAGAACTTTGGTCATTACTACCTTGACACGCTAGAGATCTGAAACTATGAAAATCATAGTCCACCTTACGAATTAGGACAAAATCCCATTGGTACAAAATCCAGGTGGCTGCCTGAATTCTCTGGTTTTACTGGAATCACATGCAAGCGTGCACTGCTTAAAATAAGTGAAGCATTGGCTGGGCAGCTCTTTTACTGAAAAATGTGTTCTGGTATATTGATATTTGGATTGTGAGGACCAAACATTAACCCATAATCACTTTATTGTCTACGCATCCTTCAAGAAGTTCAATGATTAAAATGAGTATCAGTCCTTGTTCTCTCAGAAACACTAATCAACCTCAGGCAGACAAGTGAGAGTGAAGAGCAGGGTTGCTTTTTGTTGTTGTGTTTGTTTGTTTGTTTGTTTTGGGTTGCTTATGACTGATTTCACAAGTGTACGGGAGACAGAGGCTGCGGCTATTGAGGGCAGAGACCACATCTTCCTTCTCCATCCCCAAAGCGTAGCACGGGGCTTGCCCTGTCTGAGTGCCCAACATCTCAGTGCTAAATGAATGAGTAAACAGCACACTTTGGACCAGTCATTTTAACCCATCTATGGAGCACAAGACATTGCCAGAGTCTGAAAGAGTTCCTATGAGAAAATGATCCTAAATTTGATGGGTAGAAATTCCCAAGGCCTAAAGCAGCCCCTTCTCACCTAGACAGTTAATGTGAAGGGCGAGTACACGTCTTAACACTTAATCATTAAGACAGCCGAGAGCAGCTGTAGATGCCCGTCCCCTGGTTTGCCTACAAGTGCTGATGCCAGGAGTGAAAAGTGCTACAAGACAGTAAACAAGAGGGAATGATGAATGGAAATGTATTAAAATGGGGAAGGAGATGAACATGGGAGCGACCCTGGAAGTATCATCAGCTCGATGGCATCTGAGCTCTCTATTAATGAGCTGTTGCAGGAGATGAAAGCTCATCGATTCTACCCACAGCGCTGAAATTGAAAGGTGTACCAAGCACGAACCATGAGTGTGATATGGAGCAGGAGACCTGGGCTTGGAAAACTACAGCCTATGGCCAGCTACCTGTTTTTGTAAATAAAGTTTTATTGGATCTCAGCCATGCCCATCTATTGACATCTTTTGCCCATGGCTGCTTTCCTGCTACAAAGGCAGAGTTGAGTAGTCGGGCTAGAGACTCTATGACCCACAAGCCTAAAACATTTACTACCTGGTCCTCACAGAAAAATGGTGCTGATTCCTGTTTTAGAAGAAGTAGTGCAGGATGGAGGACTGATGAATTCTGTTTCTTTGGACTGAATCCAGGACATCTACTGAGCTGAGTTCTACTTGTGTTTGCATCTTCTTAAGACCAGGATTCCACAGCCTTGTGGAGCAGGGAGGGAAACCATTCTGGTTACAAGCATTTGGATTGAAAATTAAGATACAATCTCTTATTTCAGGGGGCCATGCTAATTTTCAGATCCTCAGCATCAGCACAATTGCATCCAGTCCTACACTGAGCTCAGAAATATACTGAAATATAGGAAAAATATCTATAGTTCTAGTTCTGTGGTTCTCTAGCTGTGACCTGTGAGGTCATGGGTAAGTCATTTGACCTTTCTGTGACTTAGTTCCATCATCCATAAATTGGTTATACTTGGCTTTCAAGTATCTTTCTTTTATTTCTTTTAAGGATCAGAAGTAATATATTTGGCATATAATAGGCACTCAATATATAATGAGTTATTATCATTGTGGTTATTATTTCAAAATACCCTCACAAGGTAATGTCCTTTCTTTAGACATATTAGAAATGGTCAAGGCATGTAATGTATTTTATAGTCAAGCACTTTATAAGTGAGGAAGAATTCTATCGTAATATACCAAATGGCAACAAGTGCTTAGGTGAAGAATCTTCTGCGTTCCTAAAAAAAGCATTCTATCTTCAGGGACAATGACATCCTTCACTGAGGTGTGGAAGCCCCCTCAGGTCTTGAGCTACTGTGCATGTGTTTTGTTAATAATTGGTATAAATTACTGAGAAGTAGGGACAGGGCCTAAGATGGGAGAATAATCTTCCTTCATAGTGTCAGAAGTTGAGGTCAACTGCAGTTTGTCCAGGGAGAAGTTGAGGTCAACTAGTTTGTCCAGGGAAAGGCCATGGAGGACTCAGATGTGGGCTGGGGAACGAGGAGCCAGGGGACACAGGCATGAGCCTCATGGTTTCGGTTCTGCACCTTTCACCCCTGTCCCAGGGTGACTGCCCTTGGCATGGCTGGTGAGGAGAAGGGCTGGTGGTTTCCCATGCGTCCAGCCCCTTCCCAGCACCTCCACGGGCGGCAGGGCAAAGAACCCAGGCTATAGGCTCCATTTCTAGCTGTGTGACCTGAGCAAGTGGGTTTTGTTTTTTTCAACTTCTTTGTGCATTTGTTTTTTTTTACACATTCAAAACAACAATACTAAGATTTACTATACTGGGTTGTGAAAGGGGAGAGGAGATGATGTTTAGAAAGCCTCTGACACCCAACAGGGGCATTCTAGGGAGAAAGTATTATTATTTATCTGAGATGAGCCATAACGCTCAAGTTCATGTGTATGTGGGAAGGGGGGCTGGGTGGGACCTTACTGGTGACACTGACATCACACCATATATGGCCAAGCATAATATTCTACTGGACTTGGTCAATAGAACTAGGTCTAGGTCAACTTGAACTTGGTCTAGGTCAACTTTGGTGATGAAACGAGGCCATGTAATCAATAGGTCGAGATAGGTCCAAAACATTTTTGGATTGGTCCAACATTTACTTTACTAAATGATAAAAAATATCTAGCAAATAAGGGTCCCTAATTCAAAGTTGAATGGATATAATGGTTGCTTATGAATCCAGATCATTTGAATTACCCCCAATTCCCTGAATTATCAGAATCAACTGTCTACAAAACCCAGCTTCCTCTAAATGAGTAGAAAGCCGCCTAACCCTCACCTTGCTTGCAAGTTCGGCTGTAATGGCTGAAGGGCACACCTCCTTGCAGGCTAGACTGGTGATCCATCCGAGCTTCTGCTTTCAGGGAGGTAAATTGGTGCCATTTTACAAATGTGAAAACTGACCTAGAGTAAGTGGTTCATTAATGGGACCATGGCTGTGTGTCTGTCAGTGATGGATGGCCCTGGAATCCAGGGCTCCCTTCCCAGTGTGGTCGTGCTCCACTTTCAACACTGCCTCCATGTTGGAGGCTGCAGGTCTTCGTCCCTGTTCCTCTTCTTATACCCACTGACACACTGGATGATCTCACCCATACCATCCACACACTGGCAACTTCCAAATGGTCATCTCCAGCCCGTCCTCTCCCCTGAACTCCAGATGTGCACATCTAGCTGCCTGCTCCACATCTCCACTTGGCTACCTCAGGGGCATTTTAGACATGGAGCTGAACTTTGGTCCCTTCCCTCACCCCAGACATGCTCTGACTATAGTGACCCTCTTCTCGGCCACTGGTGTTTCCATTTTCCTAGTGACTCAGGCCCAAACCCTCCCACATCCAAAACCCAACCTGTTGGAAATCCCATTGGTTTGTCTTTGGTTTATACACCTGGAAATCAACTATGTTTCACCAGCCATCTGCTTCCACTTTGATTCAAGCCACCATCATCCTTGTCTTAGATGATTGTAATCTAACAGGTCTATTTTCAATGGAAAAGCCTGAATGATCCTTTTAAAATGTAAGTCAGATTTTGTTTCTCCTCTGCACCAAACCCTGCTACGGATTCCCATATTATTCAGTAGAAACGCTTAAGTTCTTAAGGCTTAACGTGAGCACCTCCTCTGATTACCTCTCCCCTGACTACTAATTTCCCATTGCTCGTACGACTCCAGTCATGCCAGTCTCCTTCCTGCTCCTTGAACGAACAGTCATGATCTCACCTCAGGACCTTTGCACAGGATCTCTATTCCCCAGATGCCTGCTTCACAACACCCTTGTCTTTACTTAGCACTTACCTTCTCCAAGAGGCCCACCTTTACCATTTTATTTATTTCTGCAACCTACTCCTCCCCCAAACCTGACCCTCCTGACCCCATTTACCTTGATCTGCTTCCCTCCCAATTTACACTCATTTTCTAACACACTATATGATATCTTTATTTGTTATATTCATTATTCTTTGTCTCTCTCCTTCTATTGGAAAGTAAGCTTCTTGAGGGCAGGGATCCTTGTTTTGATCACTAATGTATCTTAGAATAGTAACTGCCAAATAGCAGGCACTCAGTAAATACTCGCCGAATAATAAAGGAATAAATCTGGTATTTGCAAAAATATTGTGTTGGGTCAGTATAGAAAACACTATATTTTCCTGGGATTTTGCAAATGCTATAGATCACCATGGTGGAAGGAAAGCCCTGCTTCCCCCACAGATAGGCCAGGGGTCAACTCCACAGGGCACTATTTCCCTCTTCTTGTCAGGGCATGCCCTGCTGTAGCCCCCAGCAGCAGCTGTGAGAGAGCAGTCAAGGGAAATTACATACAAATTTCTATTTCGATTAATTTCTATCTATCCTTTTACATTTCCATTTAAATATTTTAAACCTCCATACATACCAGCACAGTAGTATATGCATATGATTTATAAATAAACAATCTTATATTGGAGGTATATGATCAAAAACTTTGAAAAACACCAGTTTAGGTAATTCCCTGGTGGTACATTGGTTAGGACTCCGTGCTTTCACTGCCGTGGGCCCGGGTTCAATCCCTGGTTGGGGAACTAAGATCCTGCAAGCCACGTGGCACGGCCATAAAAGAAAAAGAAAGGGCTTCCCTGGTGGCGCAGCGGTTGAGAGTCCGCCTGCCGATGCAGGGGACGCGGGTTCGTGCCCCGGTCCGGGAAGATCCCACGTGCCGCGGAGCAGCTGGGCCCGTGAGCCGTGGCCGCTGAGCCTGCGCGTCCGGAGCCTGCGCTCCGCAACGGGAGAGGCCACGGCAGTGAGAGGCCCGCGTAACCCCCCCCCAAAAAAAAGAAAAAGTAAAACACTAGTTTTCAAAACCACAGAATCTTCAGAAAGTTCAAGGGACACCTGGTGGGTGTGTAGCATCTGCACTAGTACAGCAAGCATGTGACTGGGAGAATGGGATTGCTCCTGCCCATCCATGACGGCCCAGTGAGCGGTGCAGACAGCGGGCTTGGAAGGTTCTCTCATGAGTTGGTACAGAAAGTGCCTGGGCTTTGGAGGCCTTTGCTGGGGCAGAGCTGGGAGCACTCTCAGGGAGCCTCTGACCTGTGTCACCAGATTCCTCCCCGGCTCAGGACTCCCTCCAGCCTGTCTCCCTGGGACCTCAGCGGACAACCACTCACGGAAAAGTGGCTGGCCCTGGGTCTTGCAAGCCTGCAGGCAGGGCTGGCTCACCTTCTCATAGTACCGGATCTCATAGTCCAGGATGATGCCATTGGGCTGCTCCGGCTGCGGCCATGATAAGGTGATGCTCCTCATGGTGGCACTGACCTGGTGCATGATGGGGACAGTGGAAGGGGCTGCAGAGAGAGGAAGAGACAGGGCAGATGAACAGACCCTCGATTATACGAGAAGTGCTGTCTTTCAGAGACAAGGAGGCAGAGAAATGTCATTGGACATTTCTCATCAACTAAGCTGGATCTACAGAACTTCCTGTGGGTTTTGCAGAACAAATGGAGTTTGGGTACCAAAGGAGAGAAAAGGTGACAATTTGGGACAGGAGAACAGGTGTGAAGGCAGGGAACAGAGTGGACAGGAAGAAAAAAGGGTTTGACCAAAACAAGAGATGGCTGGAGAAATCACAGGAAAACAGTGTGGGCGGGGAAAGTTGGAGGCAGACGTGGAGGGTGTGACCGGCAGGACAAGTCCAGGCTTCAGGCAGCGGGACAAGAGGCGCGATGGAACGTCTTTGAGCAGATGGTGTTGAAGGAACCTCAGTCTTGCAGGAATGGGCTGAGCCATCACAGAGGAGACGATCTGGAGGCAAGGCCTGACAGCGAGAGAGTCGAGCTGGTCAGTACAGAATTGCTGTGCAGTGGAAAGGAACATTCTAGCAAACATCTCCTTCTGAGACTGCATGGAAGATTCTGCCTCATCTCAAAAGGAAGAGAGGTGGCATCGCTCAAGAAGACATGAACACAGACCAAAAACAGAGTTCTTGTAGACTTCTGTCAGAGTTTTCCAAATGAGGACATTTGCTGTTGAGAACTCGCAAATATAAATGAAGAAATGAGACACAAACCAAACATTTGGAAACAGAATAATAATTCCAAAATCTGTGAAGTGCTTCCGAAATCTCTCTTTAAAAAGAATATTATTTATTTCCCAGTTCAACATTTTTCACACAGTGTAAGTAAAATGAAAACAGTCTGGAGATAATAAATGAGGGTTGTCTGTCTAGGAGAAGAGGTGGGTGATGGATGAGGCTGCAGTCTGTGCTCTGCTCAGGGGCGGCTCCATTTGGTCCTGGCACTTCTGCAGTGATGAAGGTCGCTTCCTCACACGAACTCCACCTTACAAGGCTTTCTCTGGGGACCATGGCTGAGTGACATTTCCTATCCTGGATTTAAGTTAACAGATTCCCCTCCAAGACCTGAAACTACAGAGCACGGGTACCGGGTCACAGGTGGCTCCTCAGTCTCCATGATCCACCGACTCTCAGTGAGAACCTCTTGTGTGAGGCCCCTGGGCCGGGGTGGAGATGCGGAGCTGTGAAGATGCTCACCGTCCAGGGCAGCCATAGGAGAGCACAGAGTAAGAGGTGCTGTGAGGAGCCCTTAGAATTGGAGTGTCTGCCTGGGACTTTGCCCAGTTCCCATTAGAGACCTCAGCATGGCCGCGAAAATGCGCCCCTCAGAGCTCCGAGCCCTGGGAGCATAATTGCCTAATGACCCCAGCTGCTGCGCTCTGCGATCCGTCACTGCATCCACGCAGAGCCCACTTCCCACATGCTGCTCCCAGCCAAAGACTGAGAATGGCGGGGATGCTGAGGCAGGTCCATTCCTGACTCTTCTGATGGGCAACTTCTACTCAAATACTCCCCACTGGATATCCCAACACTTCCCTGTAACTCGTGGCAGTCTAAGACTATTCCCACTCAATCCTCCTTCCTTGCCTCTCTCCTTCAGAGGGATCAGACCTTCATTGTGGTCTGATAGCTCTCCCAGCCTCCTCTGGCCTCCACCGCATTTCCCTGGTAAATCTGATCCCGTCCGCTCCCATCTTGGTGTCTGCTTGGTGGAGGACCTGAGCTGATGCAGTCCTGAATCCCCCTATCAGGTATCCCCTGCCCCGCCCTGCTGCATTCCCAGGGATGGGAAGCTCACTGCCTCCAGAAGCTGCTGCTCCATACCTGGATACCTCTCACCAACGTGCATGTCTTCCTTAATCCTTATCTGAAATATGTCTTCTTCCTACCGGTCTCAGTTCTGCCAGTTGAAGTCCTAGAGAATGTTCCCTCTTCCACAGAATGGCTTGTTAAATAGCTAAAGAAACTATTGAGGTCTCCCCTGAGTTTTTCCTGCTGAAAAGAATGATCTGATACTATGAACATTTCTCCCATGATATGCTGCCACCTGAGGTGGCGCTTTTCCACACAGGGCTCATGTTATCTAAATCTCTTTAGGCATAAGGCCCAGAGGTGAACTCAGTTCTCTCACTGCTGTTTGAACAGCAAAGATTAGAGTAAAACTAATATCCATCCACCATGATCTGTGTACTATTCATCTATTAATATGACCATTAGCCTTTGCTTCAAAAACATATCCCTGCTATTTGATTTTGAAACCACAGTCATTATAACCTTTAGGCTTTCCCATGGTGTGCTCCTCATCTTTTGTCTGTAGAGTTAGCTTTTAGCTTTGACTACAGGGATTTACATGTGCCTTTATGGTGCTAATTTGGCCTAGGAGTCTGGTAAGTTGAAATAATTTTTGATCCTGACTCAACCATCAAATGCATCGTCTCTTCCTCCCAACTTAGGATCATGGCTCAGATCCATTAATTAGCTATTTGAACAAATATTTATAGAGCATCTGTCATGTGCCAGTAATCGTTCTAGGTTGTAGAGATTCCTTAGTGAACAAACATTTCTTGCCTTCATAGAGCTTCTTTTCTAGTGGAGGGATTCAGAGACTTGACATAATAAATAAATAAATTACAAGGTATGTTAAAAATATTAAGTACAATGGGAAAAAATGGAGCGGAGGAGAAGGGATACAGAATGCCAAAATATAGGAGGCCGGCCAGGGGAAGGCTGCAATTCTGAGTCGTGTGTTCGGCCAGGCCTTCTCTGAGAAGTAGACACGGGGGCACAGAGATGAAGGAGGGCAAAGAAGGAGCCAGACGGATGCCTGGGAGAAGAGCATGTGAGAGGGAGAGGCCAGGGCAAAGTTTCTGATCTGGGGGCATCCTGGTGTTTCAGGGCAACAGAAAAGAGCCAGTGGGACTGGTGCAGAAATGAGGTCACAGATGGTAGGGCCCCCAGAGACACTAAAAGAGGATGTTGGCTTCTACTGAGAGAGATGGGGACCCATGGGAGGGTCGCAAACAGGGGAGTGACGTCATGTGAGTTACATGTTACCAGTATCACCCTGTGCTATATTGCTAATGGAGTGCAGGGGCCGTGTGAAAGCTGAAAGAATAATCCAGCTGGAAGATCATGGTGACTTGGACCAAGCTTGGAGTGGTAGAGGTGGTGAGAGAGGAGATGGTCAGATTATGAATATATTTAGAATATATCTCAATGGCTGTGTTTCTGGTCCAAGCACCTGGAAAAGTGGGGCAGCCATCACTGAGATCAGGGACGACATTGGTACGACATTGGTTTGGGAGGAAAGAACAGGTGATCCACTTCGGACCTGCTGGCTTTAAGACATCCAGGATGTCCCAGAGGAGATGCTGAGTAGGCAAATGCATGTCGAAGAGGTCCAGACTGGAGTTATAAATGTGAAGTCATCATAGTTCAAAGATATTGAAAGCACTGGAAATGACAGAAATCACCAAGCGAAGGAGCAGAGGAGGATATATAGTCTAAGACTCAGGAGATGATGGGAAAGCCACCAAGGGGCCTGAGAAAGAAGGGCCAGCGATGTGGAAGGAGAATCAGAGAGTGCGATCACCTAGAAATCAAGCGACAGTCAGCGTTCCCCGGAGGACAGGATGTGTGAGATGCCACTGCTGAGTCACCAAAGTGAAACTAGGCAGTGACTGTCGATTTAGTACAGGCTGAATGGTTAACGGGGTGCTTGGGATTTTTCTTCCCAAGGCTTGTGTGCACTGTGCAGAGTCCCAAGAGAGGATGAAGGAGCTTCAGGAAATAGAGGCGGTGTTCTGGAGTCAGTCGGGATGGTTTGGGATCCTGCTGGGCCCACCAGGATGGATGAGAATGGCCCCTATTAATCCTCCCCTCTCTACACTATCCCCGGCCACCGCCCACCACACTGAAAGAGCTGCCCTTTCAGGTCTCCGTGGAAACACGATTCAGTTGACATGTTTTTAATCATGTCAGTGCCATATAGGTTTTCAGTATCCTTCTGCTTCAAAAGCTGAAGCATCATGTATTAAAAATTAGAAAGGTTAATCCCAATGGCCTGAGGATTTTTGATGGGCTTGGTTCTTTACTTTGCCTCTAATCCCTGGAAAGCCATCATTCAAAACTCAGCATATATGCCAACCATTGTGCCATGGCCCTGCTCTAATTACTCAAGACAGAAGGACAAGTAAGAAAGTCACAGCCCTGCTTGAAGGTCCCATTTGGGGGTCAAATGGCAAGGAGGCAAGGTGATCCAGATGCAATGGATAGTCAAATCCACTGAGAGGAATGTCCCTTTTATACAGGTGGCAAGGACCTCCCTGCAGCCCAGCAGCAACACACAGATCCAGGAGAAGCTGCCGGAGGGTGACAGTCACCTCCGCCAGCATTTCTCAGATTTATGGTGATGACACCATCGTCATGGGCCCCCTGGCAGGCTATCTATCCTCATACAGGTCACTCTAAATGTCTTACCTTTTAACTGAGATGGGATTTTGCACAGGGGAGAAAGTAAGAAAGTATTACTCCTCCTCCCTGAAGATCAGGAGCAGCTTACATTTGTTCCTCTGCCATCAGTGATCACCTAGGGTGACAAATGGTTTTTTTTTCCTTCTCCAAGTGCAAATGCCACCTCTAAATCTGGTGTTTTACATGCAATAAAACCTTCAGACAAAATAAAATAAAGAAGAGCTCAGGTATCCACTCAAACACCAATTTCTTTTAGCAAAACTAAGGCAGACTAAGACAGGAAGGAAAAATTAATTCAAAGCAGCAGCCCCTGGGACCCCTGAATCCAATAATAGTTTGAACAGTATGTCCTGGCCAGCTGTCTTTTCTCCATAAACATGCATCCTATGATGAAGGGACAGTTTCACTGAATGCTTGAAGGAGTCTCTCCCTCACAAGCACACAGAATGTTTTTGACTAAATTAAACATTTTACAGAGAGAAGGAAATGAAAATTATTAAACTTCAGCAAATAAGCAAATATAGACCTTTCTTTTAAAAAAGTAGGGACAAAGAATTAGTTTAGGGGCTATTTGGAAAGAAGGTACTGAAGGATCAAAAAAGATGTGTTGGGCTTCCCTGGTGGTGCAGTGGTTGAGAGTCCACCTGCGATGCAGGGGACACGGGTTCGTGCCCCAGTCCGGGAGGATCCCACATGCCACGGAGCGGCTGGGCCCGTGAGCCATGGCCGCTGAGCCTGTGTGTCCGGAGCCTGTGCTCCGCAACGGGAGAGGCCACAGCAGTGAGAGGCCCGCGTACCGGAAAAAAAAAAAAAAAAAAAAAAAAAGATGTGTTTGCAGACATAGAGACCAGACTGGTGATTGCGAAGTGGGAGGGAGAGGAGGGGAGGGTTGGACTGGGAGTTTGGGATTAGCAAACTATTCACATAGGATGAATAAACAACAAGGTTCTACTGTATAGCACAGGGCAACGATATTTATTATCCTGTGATAAACCATAATGGAAAAGAATATGAAAAAGAATATATATATGAAAAGAATATGTAAGAAATATATATATGAATATGAAAGAATATATATGAAAATAATATATATATGTATAACTGAGTCACTTTGCTGTACAGCAGAAATTAACGCAACATTGTAAATCAACTATACTTCAAAAAAATTTTTAAATGAAAAAAGAAAGATTTGTTTGGCCTAGCGGTGCTCAAAAAATCCAAACATAAAATTGCCCTGCACTTCTTCTCAGCAAAATAAAGAGACTGGCCCAACAGGAAGCCAGAATCTAGAGAGGACAGTGGAGAAGCAATGACAAGTGTCCTGTCAGGCACTGAGGAAAATCTGTTTGAGGGTTCAAACAGAATCAAAACGAGGAGTGTGTAAAAGACACACACATGTATTGCTTACAGCCAATAATAAGAAACCCTTTAAATATGTCAGAAGCAGAAAGAGACTTAAACGCCATTGGTCAAAGGGCTTAGGGATGAAGAAAATGCAGGTGCAGGTGGAGTGAGTCCTTTGTCTCTGTTTTTACCAAGGAAGACTTTGGGAAGAACTTCCTCCCAAATTGCTTTTTTAAATTTTTTTAACATCTTTATTGGAGTATAATTGCTTTACAGTGATGTGGTAGTTTCTGCTTTATAACAAAGTGAATCAGTTATACATATACATATGTTCCCATATCTCCTCCCTCTTGCGTCTCCCTCCCTCCCACCCTCCCTATCCCACCCCTCTAGGTGGTCACAAAGCACAGAGCTGATCTCCCTGTGCCATGCGGCTGCTTCCCATTAGCTATCTATTTTACGTTTGGTAGTGTATATATGTCCCTGCCACTCTTTCACTTCATCACATCTCACCCTTCCCCCTCCCCATATCCTCAAGTCCATTGCTTTTGAAGCAGACAGATCTAAGATAGTATATCACATACAGCAGTGAGAGTGCACAGAATGTTCTTGCCTGAACTGACAAAGGAGAAGTGGATAAATTGCAGGGACAGGATGGCCCCAGCTGTAAGTTATGAAACAACTCACCGGTGACGTGGGACAAGTATCAGCCCAAAGTAGTCACAGGTCACTGCCAGTGGCATCACGGATGGGGCCTGGTGGACCACCCACCAGCCCTCCATTTGTCAGAAGGGCTCCAAAAGAGATCATAGGGCCTGCACTCCTGTAAGAGTCAGGCTGGGTCTTGGGAGGGTGGCATGAATCTGCCTGCAAGTTAATAACCCCAAATCTGGACCCTGGCTCTTAATGTGTGGAGCCTTGATTTCCTATCTCAGGTTCTCCTGGACCATACAGTTTATGTATGACCTTCCTTGACCCTTTAATTTAGTTACTGACTCAGTCATTTTCAAAGTTTTCTCTTACTCATTTTGCTTTCCTTATCTGATAGGGGCATTTTCCCCCAACGATTAAGTTTCTCAGATTCCAAAATGTGAGAACGAATTGTTGCTTTTTTCCTAGGACAATTACTAAGTTCTAAAGCATTATCTTTGCTTATTAAAAATTACTTCTTAATGTCTTCATTGATTGTTGTGTCAAAAGGATTCTTTCAACAGTTATCACCGTAATCCATTTTGGGATATAATAAATAATGTTAAAATATTTTATTTAAGACATCAAAAGTATTATCAGTAGTTTTGAAGAAAAATAATGGCAAAACACACATGCATTCAAAATTAAGTTGACCTATTGGAGAAAAACGTTTGAAGAGGCTATAAAAATATGGAACTTGGATTTTCAGAGTTCAGTAAGTCTCATCTAAAGGGGAAAACAGGGCTTCCCTGGTGGCGCAGTGGTTGAGAATCCGCCTGCCAATGCAGGAGACACGGGTTCGTGCCCTGGTCCGGGAAGATCCCACATGCCGCGGAGCAACTAAGCCCGTGAGCCATGGCCGCTGAGCCTGCGCGTCCGGAGCCTGTGCTCCGCAACGGGAGAGGCCACAACAGTGAGAGGCCCGCATACCGCAAAAAAAAAAAATAAAGGGGAAAACAGTGTTGCTTCTGCAGGTGGAAATCATGCCAGGGACAGCCTTGCTGTAAGGCTACCCCTTACCTGCCCTAGAGCAGGGGTGAGGGTCACAGCTGAGTCACCTCTTCCTGAGCTCAGGTAACAAGCCTAGCAAGTGTCCCGGAAGACAAACGGTGTCTCCACTTAGGAGGCTTTCCTGTCTGAACTTCCCAAGGAGGCCCATGGAAAGGGCAGCCCACTGCCTCCCTCACAATAACTCATGCTGGGTCACATTGGGGAGCTTTCCCCTGTCCTTCCACGGGGAAAGGTTTGTGGGGTGGGGGGAGGTCCCCACAGTGACCCCTCAGAGTGATACACCTGCCCCAGCCTGAACAGTGTACATCTGAGTGTTATTGCCACTTCAACCATCCGGGGCATTGCTGTTTCTCGGACAAACATCCATCATTTGATGAACATTTGGGATGTTTCCACATTTTTCCTCTTGTGAATAATGCGGTTAAGAACATCCATGTACAAGTTTCTGCGTGGACCTATATTTGCATTGCTCTTGGGTATATACTGAGGAGTGGAATTGCTGGATCATATGGTAATGCTAACCTCTCCTACTCTTTCTAGAATAGCATTTCCCAGCTAAATCATCCTTGCACTAACCACCTGCAATCTACACCATAGACCCCAGCTGTGAGGAAAACAAGGGGGGTGGTAAGGAATAGTAAGGACCCAAGGGCCCCAGCCTAGGGAAGTAGAAATTAGCAAAAATAGAGACGGACTATGCTCAGGGCTCTAGAGATGTTGCAGAGGGAGGAGGGCTCCTATTCTGGCTCTGCCATCTGCTTACTCTGTGATCTTGGGTTGAGGTTACTTAACTACTTTGGACCTCAAATTCTTCAACTGTAAAGCAAGAATATTAACCCTGATGTTATGAGGTTTTCAAATGTTCTGAGGATGTGCCCCGTGTGGTTCATTGCTTCTTTCAACTAGATCCAGTCTGCTAGCCCAGGGGACTTGGCAACCAGCCCAAAGGCTCCTCCTGGGTCCACCACCGTTCACAGGTGCAAATGAATCCCTGGGCATAGTTTCCCAAGGTAAATGTGAAGAGCACAATCCAGTGACAAGCCTTGGCTATTTGTATGATAAATATCTTTGAGGGGATAAATAAACATGTCAACCCAGTCAGAGTGGGGTGGTGAATAAGAACAGGCTTGGAGAAAGGGAAGGCTAACAGCGGGGTTCCCCGGAGGTTGGTGTGATAAATGCTCTAGAAGGAAGATAGTTTCCTGTAACATCTCGAGATGACCTGAAGTTTTTCTGGGAAGTAATCTAGGAAGTAAACAATGGGGTGCCTTGTCCTTGAGGACAAGGAGAGCTTGTGACTGTGGGGAGGGGATGAGGCATGGCCCACCCATCCGATGGTGTGACTCAGGTCCAGGAGTCACAACGTTCGCTCGGCTCTGTGCCCACCTTTCTCTTGGTCTGGCCACTGGCATTGCCTTACACCTAATATCCTGTCCCAGATCCCTTGTCCACCTCTGGGCTTCTTCAGTTCAAAGTATACTGCAGCCAGATTAACTGTCCCAAAGCTCATTTTACTCACGTCCTCTGATGCTCAAAAACCTTCAATGGCTCCCCATTGGAAAAAAATCTCAACTCCTTCTCTAACATTTTATAATGTGGCAGCCGCTGGCCGGTCCAGGTGCATCCCCTGGTTCCCTCTAAGGGGCCCACTGCTCTCATCTCACTGTTCCACTCACTGAGTCTCAGCAGAACTCAGCTTCAGGGATCTCCCACTACGGCCACCTCTCTTCATAACCCCACCAGCCTTCAAAGGTCCAGATCAGGCCGCACACTGCCCTGGCTTAGCCACGCCAGACCATGCCCACCAAAGTGTCCTACTCTCCTCCAAACTCAAAGTCCTTATGTTTAATAACTCTCATGGGGCTGTAATTACCACCGTGGGACACAGTGCACTGGGATCTAACTTTCCAGGTGATCATCTCTGGTCTCCATCACTAGAATAAACTCTTTAGGGCACAAGTCCTATTTTTAGCTTCTTCCCATTGTGTTAGCCCTTAATCGATGTTCAATAAAAGTTTGCCTTTACTGGAATGGCTGTGGGCTCTTCCCCAAAGGCGCTGGAAGTAAGAGGGGTTGGAAAATCACACAGCTGCCCCAAACATGGACATAGGCCTTTAAAGGAGAAGGGTGTCGGGGGAGGGGAGGCAGGTTGTGATTCTGCAGCCTGTACCTGGGAAGGAACGTGGAGTGGGTCTGAACACAGAGGTCCCAGGGCAGTGGGGACAGCACTGCTTCTAGATTGCAGAGGCAGAAACTGGGAAGGCTGGGGCCATTTCCATCTCACTGAGATGTTTCAACTGAAAGGTTACCTTAACATGAGTGGTTTTCTAACTTTTCTTTTTAAGCTGTCAAATCCTTTCTGTCAAGAAAAGATTCCTTGAAGTATAAAGTGCGAAGCAGAACAATGCAGTGCTGCTCTGGGTGAATCAGAAGCAGGGGTCCCAGAGCCCCGAGGCTGGTCCATTTCCTATCTCCCCAACCCAGACTCTGAAGGTTTCATGGAAAGATCCAAAACTGCTAGGCAGCCTCCAAAAGTCCCCTTGAGACCTCAGATTAAATTATGTGAGTTCCTAAAAGACATGGGTCTCGAGGTTGGATATGAGGAATTAAGGGTTATGGGTTATCTTTTGCCTTATATGAAATACATCCCTAGGAAAAACTAAAATCTGTATTTAAATGTCAGGTAAAGACATCAGGCCCGATAGTACTGATGACAAAGAAGAATAATTTGCACACAGATGAATTCTGTAAATGATGAACTGTGCATAGAAGAATCTTGTTTCTTCTGACATCCGTATTCTAGGAGAGAACTTGGTTGAGAAGGTGCTGCTTAGATAACAGGTTCCGCCTCTGTTGATGAAAACTCATTTCATTGCACGAATACGCTTGAATTTTACATCAGGAAGCCTGACTCATTAAATATTTTTGGTGCAGTAACACTTCTGGTCAAAGTCAATTAAACAGATAAGTAATTAGTTTGGAGACTGGGTATGAATACAAAAGCAGAATTCATTGTTTTTCTAATTGTCTTCCCCCTAGTGTGGACATTGGCTTCTTTGCTTTTGCTCCGAGCTGTGCCTTGAGATAGCCTTGACAACCCTTTCCAATCTCCTTCTCTACCTTGAGTCCCCTGGGGACAGAGGACTGCTCTGGGTGGGCGGCATCAGTTCGATGCTGTTGTGGAATATCGGCTGAGTCTCATCATGGGCTCAACCCAGTGGGAGTGGGAGAGAAAGTGAGGGCTTCCAGCCTGGGTGTCTGAGTCGACCCCACAGCCCCAGAGGGTCTCCTCCCTCACTGGTCCATCCACTAAGGGTTTTGTTCTAAAAGCCAAGGGAGCCTGTGACATTGGGGGTCGGGGGCTGGGGGCTGCTCTGGCTTTGTGGGTTTACAGCAGAGGCCCTTGTTTTTTGGGGTTTTTTTTGCGGTACGTGGGCCTTTCACCGCTGTGGCCTCTCCCATTGCGGAGCACAGGCTCCGGACGCGCGGGCCCAGCGGCCATGGCTCATGGCCCAGCCGCTCTGCGGCATGTGGGATCTTCCTGGACCGGGGCATCGGCAGGAAGTCCCCTGCATCGGCAGGCGGACTCTCAACCACTGCGCTACCAGGGAAGCCCAAAGAGGCCCTCGTTTTTGATATCGCCTCTGATTGGGGGGTGGGTTCTTTCTTGGGATCACCTACCTGATGCTGCTAGCTCTCAAAACATACTCCCAGAGCAACGTCACCTGAGAACTGATAACAAATGCAGAACCTTGAGCCCCATCTCAGATCTACTGAATCAGAAACCCTGGAGGTGGGGCCCAGCCATCTGAGTTTTAACAAGCCCTCCAGGGGATTCTGAGGCAAATTCAAGTTTGAGAACTTTGTCTAGAAATGTAGAAATCAGAACGTTACATTTTATTTTTTAATTTAAGTTCCGTTGCTGCACGCAGGCTTTCTCTGGTGGCGGCGAGCGGGGGCTGCTCTTCATAGCGGTGTGTGGGCTTCTCACTGCGGTGGCTTCTCTTGCTGCGGAGCATGGGCTCTAGGCACGCGGGCTTCAGTAGTTGTGGCACATGGGCTCAGTAGCTGCGGCTCGTGTGCTTAGTTGCTCCGCGGCATGTGGGATCTTCCCGGACCAGGGCTCGAACCCGTGTCCCCTGCATTGGTAGGCGGATTCTTAACCACTGCACCACCAGGGAAGTCCAGAATGTTACATTTTCAAAGGACATCTGGTGTTATTCAGTTTTCTGTCAGTTCTTACCATCTATGGATTATAGTACTGAGGGTAAGAGAGAGAAATTGCTTCCCTATGTCCCCAGCAGGCTAGAGCAGAGCCCAAATCAGCCTGACTCCTGTCCCTGAGACAGATGCTGGCTCTCTCTCCCTTCCCCCTACACTCAAGCACCCCGCATTTTCAGAGCCCCTGAAAGAGGTCCAGCATGTGGTGGGGTGCGGTCAGGGTCACATCATTCATGGGTGGGTGCTGCCCTCTGGGACCCTTGAACCCTCGGAGAGATCAGGGGTCCCAACAGAGGTGGATGTGAGCAGAGCCCTGTACCAGGAGGACGAGGCATCCTCGCTAGTGTGGTCCTAGAGCCCCTCTGGCCCCTGGCTCACCCCTGCCTGGCACTTTTCCTCTGCTCCTTCTTCTTCCTGGGGGAACCAGAAGGTGTGCCAGTTAAAGGGAGCAAACCTGAATGCTGTGCCCTGTGGCAACGGGAGGCTATGAAGGGGCATGTGAGAGATGGGGGTTCTTGTCAGGTGATGCCAGTCCTAGGCAGGCACCCCAGAGTGGTTTTGAGGGTGCCTGGGGCAGGCCCCAGCCTTCCTGGTGTGGGACCAGAGCAATGGCAGCTCTGGTTTATTGAATGTTTGAGCACAGAAGGCCATTCCGGTACTGGAGAAGCCACAGGCGTGAGCAGAGGACACCCTGTGTGCCCCATTACTCACCCACAGGGGTTCAGCGGGGCACCCACCACCCCCCAAAGCCTGACATCACTGCCACTGCCACCAGGCAGGGGAGCCGCGCCTGCAGCCCCTGTGACTGTCCTCCCCGGACCTGGAGGTCGAAGTCTTCTGGCCTCAGGGCCGAGAGCCCACCTCCTGCAGGGCACTGCCCAGCTGGAGCCCTCTCTGCACCCCCGTCCCACTACGTCCGGGGCCTCCTTTCCTGTGCGCCTGACTTCCTCCTCCACCACCCTGCACACCCCTGCCCCAGGCCCTCCAAAACGACTGCTCAGGAGCCAAAACCTGCCCCCTGGCCTCCACCTGGCTCTTCCCAGAACACTCCCTGCATGGCCGCCTTGAGGAACAGCAGCTCTCGCCGCAGACCCGTCCGCCCCAGACCCGTCCGCCCCGCAGCTCTCTCCAGCGCGCAGTGTGTGACTTGATGCCCGGCACACCTCAGGGTCAGGAAGCGGCTGTGTCCCCGCTGTGCTCCGTCCACTGTTGCTCGCCGTCTCCCCCTCTGTCCACATGCCGGCCGGGCTGCTGCTCCCTGAGCCTGGGACCACGGGGCACTCCCTCCCACGTCACCCCCTGACTCACTGACGCCTTGGGCTTCCATCTCTATCTTCTTCTCAAGCACTACTCCTCCGTGCCTGACCCTCCCCACCAGATAGTTGGACTTGGCCTCATCTGAAGGTGCTCCAGTTTCAAAGCCACACGTTCAAGTATTCTTGAATGCAAGGATCCTGCCTGAGGCAACCTCTGATAACTCCCCCCACCCCCTGCAGCCTCATCTGGCTCTCTCCGCCTTTGTCTCTGCATAGCCCTCTCCCAATTCATATCCCGCATCATCCAGCTTGGGTTCCATTTTGCAATTGTGTAATTGACAATACTCCCCTAAGCCTCAGGCGTGAGTTGCCTTTATTTTTCCATAGGATACAAGCAGCAAAACTCAACCCGAGAGAGACCCACCGTCCTCTTCCTGTAGGGTCTGCTCTGAGCAGCCAGGCACTGCTGAGAAAGTCACAAAACAGGGCAAATGGGCAGCTCTGTAAATATAAGATCACCAACTTCAAATAAGCCTTCAGAATACTTTCTGGAAATGCTGAATTTCTCTGGTCATTTCCATCTCCCATTCCCTGGAGTGGACTGCCTAACTTTTTTCATTCTCCTTAACCCTTCAACCCCAATGTCTCCTCTTTCACTCTCAGCAACCAAGCTTACCACCCACCTACAGAGAAAATAGAGGCCTGAACGTCCAACTGCATCAATAATTCTGCGACTCGGGTACTCAAAAAGCTCCTCAAATTGCGCATGCGCAAAACCGAACCCATGGTCCCTGTGCACTTCTGGGAGCCCGCGGCATGTCTCCCACGTATCTGCAAACCATCCACTTATTCTCCTTCTTTGGTTTCTTTGTTTTCCATGTCGGCTGCCTGCAAGAGCCCCCTGGGAAACCTGTTCCCTGAGCCAGACTTCCAGGGCCCTCCCTGGGGAGCTGTGGGCCTGTGGGGACACGGTTCCCCTGTGCTCCCTGAGGCAGCACCCACTCAACCTCCCCAAGGCCACCTCCCTGCTGAGCTGCAGCTCCTCCTCAGGAGCCTTGGGGCTGCCTATTTGTGCCTCAAACCTTGGCGATTCTCCTGCAAAGCCACCTTCCTTGCCCTCCTTGTCCTCACTCCTTCTAGGGCATCAGATGAGCCAACAGACACCAGGAGGCCCTGTTTCCAACCAGCCCTCCACATACCCACCTCCTCACACGCTTCCCTACCCACATGCAAACCCGTTCCTGCGAACAAATGCCAGCCCACTGGGTTATGAGGTGCCACCAGACTGTGAACATTATGTCAGGCCTAACAGGACTTCCCGGGACACATAGGACACCGCACTGAGGTGCAAGGGTTACTGGAGCAGTGAGACATGGTGTTTTCCCTAGGGAGCCCTCAGTCTATCAGGAGACATATGGCCCATGCACACAAAAAACTCCTACACATTCAAGAACTCATGCGCCATCCTTATAACTAGTACCACTCAGAGAAGGACAAGAAACACATCAGGGGTTTTTATGGGGCAGACGGGCTCACAGGGAGCATGCTTTTTCCCCTGAGCTCTTCTGGATACATAAAGCATTTGTTCTGTCCAGAGGGAAAAAAAAAAAGAAAGAAAGAAAGAAAAGAAAAGAAAAAGAAAGGAAGCAAAAGAGAGACACACACTTCAAATCCCCAGGGCTCATTTCTATAGCTGAGGTTGTCCTGCGGCTCCGCTCTCAGAAGGAAACTGATCCCAAGGCCTGGGGGGTTGGTAAAAAGTCCCTCTTGCACTGGAAAATATGTGTAGTCCGGCTTTGCCTTTATTTACCCAGAACATTTAATGTGCCTTTTTCCCCATCTTTCACATCCGCTCAGAGAAGATGTTAATTTTCTGAAATTAAACACTTAGCTTGATTACTGTTTTGTTAATTGCTGCATTCAAAAACCCCTGGTGCTCCTGCCTGTTTAACATGGATGGTGCTGTGAAAATGATAGGCGCAGAGCTGGCGTGCAGGTGGACGGACAGCAGCGTCGGAATTGCCAACCCGATACCCCCACTGATGCCTGCTGGAGCAGCTGGGGCCCTGCCTATGCGGGAGGGGGCAGCCCAGCTTGGGCATAGCAGAGTGTCTCCTGCGGGGCCATGTTTCGGGAGGACAGTGCACCCAGGAATTCCAGGTCTCTCCAACATCTGGGAGAACGTGGGGTGTTAACTGCAATCACAGGGCCCGGCCAGAGATGCCGGAGGAAGGAAAGATCACAGAGAAAGCTCAGGCCACATCATTTGCTGATGTCTGAGATGAATTTAAGAAGGATCGAGGCATCCATTCCTGCATTTATTTGATAATTTATTAAATCATTCAATGAACATTTCTCAAATGCTGTTATTAGAGAAATAATAGCACCTAGCTAGTCACTGGGGAACAATAGCCACTCAGGTGGATACAGGGCACGCTCTCCTGGAGATGACAGTCGTCTCATGGAACTGACATTTGCCAGAGGAGCAAGGAGCAGACTCATCACCAGACTCCTCCTCCCTCCTACCCCCTGTGCCTTGGCCACAAGGTGAACAGGAACTATCTCGTAATCCAACTAGAGGTTCCCTCTGTAACGAGGGTGATTAACAATCTCATTTAGACTTTGAACAGGGGAAGGAACTTACTACATCTCACTGCCTGAACAAGTCCCATTTTCACTGAACAAGCCATGTATTTAGAGCGCCCAAGAGGTAGTAAAATGAGCAAATAGATCCCTGGTCATCCTCAGAGCCACACAACTCGAGCTTTTAACATCATCTTAGGCCCTGCTCAGGACCTGGAACAGGGAGCATTCCTACGCCCAACCACCGCGTGGCCCAGCATGTGAAATCTGTCCACAAGAAGTTCGAATTGGTCAGATAGTAAGTAATGAAATATCCCACCCTGTACTGTCACTGTACAGCAACAACCTCCTCGGATTGAAATGCTTTCTAGCAATGGCATGGGATCACATCCTAACTTTTGCAAAGTGAGAGCTGGCACCTCAGTGGGTTGTGGTACCCAGAGCCCGGCTGAGATCCCCCTTGGTGACTTTCTAGCCATCTGAGCCCAGTCTCAATGAGTGCTGGCGACCAGAATGGGAGCTCCCCAAGGCACAGACTCTTGTCTGTGCCATTTGCTCCTGTGTTCCTCAGGCCTGGAGCAGTGAATGACACCCAGAAGACCTCAATAAATATTTATTGAGTAAGTGAATGGGAGCCCCTAGAAGCAGAAGCCAAGGAGTCAGCATGTGGAAGCCAGTCACAAAGACTGTGGTGAATGAATGAGTACATTTCCAAAGTTAATGTGCTTAAACAAACAAACAAACCCCCCCTTTGAATCTCACTGTTTTCCTCTGAGTACATCAGGGCTTCTGGTAACATCCTAAGATCATCCCCTTAAGTTTTCCTTCTAAGAGCCACAGGAGAGGAAGATACCTGGTCCCCTGGATGAACTGGAGGGAGCACCAGGATATATTCTGATACTACACATCAACCAAACATTTATATACCAAAGCTCATATGTAGGGACGAAAGGAGCCTGGCAAATATTTATCAAGGTTCTGTGCCTAGTGCTGTGGGTCCCTCCCTCATGACAGTGGGGTAGGTTGGAAAGTCTGATTCTCTGCAGAGCTCACCACCTCGTGGAGAGCCCAAGGCTGCTGGGAGTGGAAGGCCAGGACTTTGGTCAGGGGCAATGCTATGTGCTGACCTGCTCAAATCAAGAGACAACAACCCCTGTTTGCAGATGGCAGGACCTTTCTGAGGCCACTTGGAAGCTCCTCCTCAATGCCAGGACTTAAGAAACAATAAAAACAGCCTTTTGGAAATTAACAATGAGAAGAAAGCAATAAAATGAACTAAAATTGAATTAAGAACAGTGAAATTTTCATTGACTTAAGTTTTTTTTTTAACTTTTCATTATTAACTTCAATGAAAGTTTTCCTTAAAGTCATTCCCATCTTTTTGATGTTCTGACTCAATCTTTTTCTCTGCTCTGGAACAAATTTCACCTGCTAATTTCCAGTGAAACCAGCCCTTAAAAAATGGACTCGATTCAGCATATGGATCTTAACACTAAATTTTTACAGGCAGCAGTGTAATATTGTTTTAATATTTAATTTTGAGATTTACATAATATCTTTCCTCCAAAGAGCTCAATATATTGCAATATCATAAAATTCCTTTTCATATTCAAAGATTATTCTTTATGCATGCAAATACTATATTTAACCAAGGAATAATGCAAATTAGGTGATGTGTTCAGAGGAATTGGTGGGCTGGGTATTTCATGTGTGGGAAAAGTAGCATCTCTGAGTGAGTTTAATTGTCTAGGAACTTTGAAAATGCCTTAAAAATGGACAAACTATAGGGGCTTGTGATGACTGACAGAGTAGTGTCGTATTTTTAAAATAAAATTAAGTAACGGCTTGTGTCTGTGTTGTGGGCACAGTGGATGTGTTAGTATATCACATGCAGTTGGCACCACAGGCCATACATGAACTGTGCATAATATAAATGTCAAATAAAAATGCTGCTGATGCATCATGCAGGGAAGGGAAAAGTGCTGCTTCTCCAAACACATGATGAGGAAAGACAGTCAGACCCCTCAGCAGCAAGTTGAGCCTGTGTCAGGTATACAGGTTCCATTCCATCACTGCCCTCTTCATTAACCCCCTGGAACACAGATTTCACTGCTCTCCTTTCTGGTGCCTACTCCTTCCTTGAAAAGTGGCCAAACCAATATCTGTCATTTATCTGATCTAGATGACATCAGTCCCAAACAAAGGGACCAGGGGCCTTGGAAGGAAACAGCCTAGGGAAAAAAAAAAAAAAAAAAAAAAAGCCCACAAATTGCTGTCTGGCTCGGGACATATTCTCAGAAATTATGCTCATCTCCCAGTCCATCACATGGTTTGCAAAGTGATTTTCTCTCTTCTGTCTCATTTGCTTGTCACACAGCACTAGGAAGCAGGTGCCATTACTCCAATCTTACTGTGGAGAAAGGAGGGATCACGGCAATTCAATGAACTTGCATGAGTCATGTGAGGAGCAGAGAGGGGCCAACCCCACGTCTCCCCTCCCCACTGCACAGCTGCCACCATGAGCCCAGAAGTCAGGGAAGGTGACTGCCCCGAGGGGGCATGAGATGGTACCACACAGCACACACACCATTCAAGCCTGGGTAGGTCAGACTAGCCCTCTGAATCAGAGGCGGCAAGCCACAGCCAAAAGGCCAAATCCAGAACTGGATTTGTCTGGCTCTCAAGCATTTTAAAATTTTCTAATTAGTTGTCAACATTTTGAATCTGGATTTTCAGCTTATCACATCTGGCAGCGCTGGCTATGACACCACTTGCTGGAGCTTAGTAGGGGCCGCCCTGCTCTTCTCTTCAACTCCCTATACTCCCCACCCCTCCCTCTTGTCTGACTCCTGGCCCCGTGTTGCTCCTCTCCATTACCTGCCTGGCCTCATGGGTCTTTGAGTGTGTTCTCTCTGGCTCAGGTGCCCCCAAATTTACTGACTTTATTTTACCACACTACAAGTTGAGCTCATAGATGTGCTGGTCTGATTTGTCTTATTTATTTTTTCCAAGATTTCCTCTGAGGTTGTCTTCCCCAACTCTGACACTCAGAGTCTAGTTGGCAGAAAAGAGAAGTAAAGTTTGTCATTCACTTTAATTCTCTCTGACAGCCAGATGATCCGGCCATCAGTCTGAACCTGGGGCCAGGCGCCGGAGAGTGACTGCAGAAGTTAGTGGTGATAACAGCCTCTCTGCAGATCGCTTGGCCACTGGAACAGAGAGAGAGTTCCACCTGATCTGGTTTATTTTAAACTCAAGGCAGCTGTATTCAGCGCAAGGCTGCATCCCTAAAGACCTCACGTAAATCTGAGCTTGCATAATTCATGACCAACCCTGACCAAAGGTGATGGACATTTTTTTGACATCTAAAGTGGCCCAGCTATGTGGCAATAGCTTAGAGGGAGCTTACAACCTACACAGCTCACCATAATGCAACTTTTGATCAGTCTGAGGATACAAATGGCCACGAACCTGAGTATGAAACCCAGAAACATCATTTGCTGGCTGTGAGATGCTGAGCAAATTCCAAAAGCATTCTGACCTCGATTTCTTCATATGACCCACATCATTTTTGTAAAGACCTTGGTAGGGGCTTGGCACACTGGAGGTGCTCAAAAATGGTAGTCCTCTGCCTCAGCCTATGGGCTGCGTGAGAATCCCATCCTGATACTCTCCGGGTGATACAAGATCCTTGAGTCGTCTGACTATATACTTGACTGGGGTCATCACAGAAGGAGATGAAGGCTCGCTGGATCTCAGGATGCCATAGACCCTTTGGTGTCCCCCAGTCATGCTGCTTCCGAGGGAAGAACTATACCTAATATGTATCCAATGGACCAAAAGATGACTACAAAATCTCCTTAGATCAAAACCCTTGGGTCAAGAGAAGCCTACCGGCTTTGTGACCACCTAGAGGGGTGGGAGGGAGATGCAAGAGGGAGGGGATATGGGGATATATGTATATGTATAGCTGATTCACTTTGTTATAAAGCAGAAACTAACACACTATTGTAAAGCAATTATACTCCAATAAAGATGTTAAAAAAAAAGAAAGAAAGAAAGAAAGAGAAGCCTACTGGTGACTTTCTCTGATAGACTGATACCCACCATGACTCTTTTGTCGGGTAGCTAAATCAGCTAAGATGAGCTGCCTGCCTCCACTGGGCAGGGCTCATGAGAGCAACACGATGCAGCACCAAAGTGGCACATCTGGGCAGCCCCAAGGAAGAAGAGCATGACAATCCTGCCTCTACTGGACAGTAAGAATGGCACACCCAGCCACAGATGCCGTCCATAGCTCCTAAACAAAGGAGGAACAAGCCCAGAGCAGTGAGCAGCCCCACAAGATAGATTCTCATGTTCAGATCAAGCCCAAAGCCCTTGGCAGACAACTCATCCAAACACTTCTCTCATGTGACCCTGATATCCATTGTCAGGATCCAATTCACCTTGGAACAACTTGTACCCCTCAACAGACACACGCCTATCTCCCATTTCCATCCAGAGGCAGAGGGAAGCCTTTCATGGCTCAGCGTCACAGAGAAAATTGTGGAAGGGTAATCAACCTGCACACTGAGATGCCATCCACTCAGCCAGATGGCACTGGCTGTCTCTGAATAACCCCTTTGTGCTTGGAGGCTATGATATGGGGAGCCCAGAGGGACTGCCCACCTTTTAGGGCAGGAAACAGAAGAGAGAAACAGAATGGATGGCCTGCTGACCCTCCTTCTAATCCCAGATTTCCCAAGCCCTTCAAGTCTCTGCTTCCTTATAGGAAAAATGGGAACAATAATGTGCAAGTCACAGGGTAATTATGAAGATCAAATGAGTCTGTAGATTCCAAAATTGTTTGTCAACTCAAAAGAGACACAAACTATGAGTAATAACTATTACTCAATCAGGACCCACTCAATAGTCCCCCCACCATTTCAGTTTGGGCTGTTCCAGGCAGGGAATAGATACTCAGTAAACACTTAGCAGTTGATTTAATGATTGATTCCAGGACGGCTCTTGGTCAAATTCCTTACCTGCCATCTACCTACTCATGACCCAAACAGTAGGACAAATGTGGCCACAGGTACTGACAAGGGTCGCACCATACCTGGAGGTCAGAGGGGGGAGGCTGACCTGGATCTTGCCCAGAGTGGAAGAGCCCAGGGCTGCTCTGGAAAGCGGACAGGCATATCATGACTTCTTGGTGATACAGGGGTTCATTCACCTTGTCTCTTAATGGATCTGAGTGAGTCACTAGGGATTTTATGATGCCTGTTATTTAGTCTCTCTTTCATCCCTTATAAAATCTGGCTCTTCCATTCATGTTTCTAAATTCTTCTTGCCGAGGTACAAGCTCGAGTGTTTATTTTGAAAGTTCTCATCTTTTTAAACAAATATCTGTTTGTGGAAAGTAATTTGCATTCACATGTGCACTCACCAAACAGCACCGTGTTCCTCAGAGCCCCACAGCCCACGGATGAGAAACCACTGGTTAACTTGACCTTGATTTTATAATAACCATATGCCACCAAGAAGCAGTTACAACCTTACCTCGTTGATTGTAAACTTTCTGACACCCGAATTCCAGAATTCCCAAAGAGAAATCATAGATTGGACAGTGACAATGGGGCCGGGACTACAAAATCAGGGAAGGTGAAGAATAAAGGGCCCATGAGAGGGCGAACAAAGGGCATGAGAAATGGTCCTGGAGGGGCCAACGGGTAAGGACAAAAATAAATATTTTGAATGTTGGTAACGCAGGGTCCCTTGTAGAAGCCCTGGTCCCTCAGCTCCACGGCAGCCTGAGAAGGTGCAGATGGCAAGACAAGCAGATGGGCAGGTTCGGGAATAGCAGGGTAAGGGAAGGGAGGGGCAGGAATCAAAGCAAACCAATATAAGTGGCAGGTTTGTTCACACATGCTTAGAGAGAGGGAAAAGACAGCCAAGCCCAGCGTAACATGACAGACTGGAAGGATTATTATTCCCAGAAGCTGGGACACTAAAATATTTCAGCCAGTTTTCTGCCTTAAACTCTCCAAGGGAAATACTGCTAACAAAGGCTGCTCATGTTATGTGCTCATCATGATGCAGAAATTACCGTTCTCTTCTCTTTGAGTAAGACGGGCTGTCACAACCTTTGTCTCCATGGCACTGGGGCTGTGGTCACCAGCTGGAGGCTTCCACACTTCCACTCTTATTTTCTCACTACACACGTATGCATGTAAACCCGTGACCATACGCATACATACAAACACGCACACACGAACACACACACGCTCACAGCCACAACGCAGCCATCTGGATAGCCATGCTCTCCGACGACACCTTTTTTTCTTCTCAGTTCTGACAGCTTAAACCCAAGAATCATCTGCCATCAGAGATGCCTGGTATTAAAAGAGGTAGAAGGAGTCTCAGGATGGGGAGATGAGAAGTAGGAAAGGATGGAGAAGAATAGAAGAGGTCAAGAATTGGGGGCCGTGTGGAGGGAGAGAGAGCAAAGACAAATGCTCGGTTCCTGCTATTCCACTAACAAGATGTCCTTTTAGAATTTGTTGATTGAGAAAAATCTATAATTCCAAGTAAGATCATGGTCCACTGCCCACGATCCCCATCGTTGTCTATAGACGTGATCTTCATGTCCCCTCTGCAGCCTTGCACCTTCCCTCCAGGGGGGAGATTGCTCATTTCTCTCTAGCTCCTTTGGTATTTACTGCATGTTTACAGCACACAATACTTAGAATATACCACCTTGCAGCTCTGTACTTTGTGTCTATGTCCTGGAAATTCTTCAGTTATTGAGTTTCATGGGAGGAGCAATGGTGTCCAAGTATCATTGTATCCCTCACAGTGTCTAATCCATAGCTTGGCACACAGTAGATGCTGAATAACTGTCTCAATAATTGAGTGAATAAATAAATAAATGAGTGAGTGCATGAATGGACTGGTTAAATGGATATAAAAAGAAATGGATTGTTGCAAGAGGTGTGAAAAGTAATAAAAGGAAAAGGTCAGAAGAGCAAAAGATGCAGACATAAAGAGAAGAGAAGAAAATGCGTTCTGAACTATGCATGCCACAGGGATGCACCAGCCATCAGGAGTGATCCACTGCCAACTATCTGAAGTCTCTATAACAGTGTAGCATTCATCTGACCAAGCTGTAAAGGAGAACGTACTGTTGAATTACATGGGTTTAATTGAAAAACAATCTATGAAGGCAGTACTGACTATCACCTGATTTTGGGGAAGCTTCTTTCACTAGGTTGGCTAATAAAGCGGCACTGGTGTTCTCAAGATCGTGCAGTGCTTCTGCCCATATCCACCCACCTCCCCATCCATCCATCTGTCCATCCATCCTTCCAAGGACATTCGTTGAGCCCCAGCTGGATGCAGAGCACTGGGTCTCACTCTGGCTTGGATGTACATCTTCGCTTTTGAACTGGGCACAAGAAAACCCCTCAGAATCCAGTTCATTCTCAGAGGTGAAACACTACAGCCTTTTCCTCCATGGTCACAAATGCCCATCGCCTGATACCTTCACTCCTGGGAGGAGGCCTGAGGGCAGACTAATGGGATATGTGTGGCCGAAGCTTTGTTCCTGCACGGAAGTGGCAAAGAGCCAGCCCCACAGACAGACAGACAGGAGCACAGACGCCTGCAGACTTACCAGCTTGGTTTGTGGTGATGTTGACGGAGACGTGCTGTGGGGGGAAGGGACTTTTGCTGGAGACCCCATTGACGGCCTGGATGTCAAAGGTGTAGGGGGTGTGGGCCCACAGGCTGCTGATGGAGACACGGCACTCAGTCAGGCCCAGCTGCCTGGGCACGAACTCCACGTTGTCATCGCAGCGGGAGCAGCTCCGGCGGTCTGCCCGGCACTTCTTACAGATGATGTTGTAGGTGACGTCATCCCGCCCACCCGTCTCCCGAGGAGGGTGCCACTCCAGAATGATGGATGTCTCATTGACAATGGATATGACATTGCGGGGACCCGATGGCACACCTATAGGGAGACAACGAAAGGACAGTGAGGTTGGGTAGAAGTTTCCCCAGCATCTCTCCATCCGTCTTTGGTGTGTTCCTACTCCCATCACATACACACATCCCCTCACCTCCCTCAACCCCAGATCTCCATGCCTCAATCCATTCTGAGAAAAAATGACAGACAGAGATGATAACCTGTCTCCCACTCCCCTTTTAGCCATCCCCACTGGGGTTTTCCTTCTTTGAATCATGTGTGCCAAGGGGGAGGACGATGGAGGACTTGGGTACAAGCCCTTCTGTTCTCAGGACCAAGCTGCATCCTCCAGACAGCTTTAGCAGCAGTAACATGTATGTATATTGGACACTTATTGGATTCCTTGTCTTCTCTTTTTGTGTGTGTGTGTGTGTGTGTGTGTGTGGTATGCGGGCCTCTCACTGTTGTGGCCTCTCCCATTGTGGAGCACAGGCTCCGGACGTGCAGGCTCAGCGGCCATGGCTCATGGGCCCAGCCGCTCCGCGGCACATGGGATCTTCCCAGACCAGGGCACGAAACTGTGTCCCCTGAATCGGCAGGCAGATTCTCAACCACTGCGCCACCAGGGAAGCCCCATTGTCTTTTCTTAATTGGTGTAGAACTCAAGGGTTGAGGGATAGGAGTGACCCCTCATAAGACCCAACATATCCAGGCATCCTGCATAAAATCTCATACAATCTGGGATCTATGTGGTGTGTGCATGGCATTGGGAGTGTTTTTCTGTAGGATGGGCTGCCAGAAAACCTGGAGGGATGAACATTCACATTGCACAAGTTTTGGTGCATGAAGTCAGGAAATTCACACAGCCACCATTTTTGACCCCATGACACTAGAAGAGCACAGGGGTTTGTCCCAGACACTCTGCTATCTACTTTGCATGCATTTAACACACACCCCCAAAGAACGCTATTGGGAAGGTACAATAATTAACTCAATTTTATTGAAAGGGAAACTAATGCTGAGAATGGGGACTGGCTATAGATCATGTGGTCTATGAGAACTAAAATTGGCATGGACACCACCTCTGCCTGATTCCAAAGCTCACATTCTTAACTATAGCCGTGTGCTGCCTGTTAGTGAAACTATCTTTTCCTACTAAGGGAAGAGCTGGCCTTACACTGATATGACACTCCAAGAGTTGACAGTCAAATCTATAAATGGACAACAGGAGATTTGAACAGACTGCCTCTCCTACAAATCAGCCAGGCTCACAGGGACTCAAGGAGGGCAGCCTCTTCCCTCTGGACTGTTCTGCCTATGGCTGCTGGTCACACTCTGGCAAAGGCTGAAATGCCTTGTTGCAAAACTCTAGAAAGCCTGGTCCCTAGTAAGAGGGCAAAAATGCTGCCGAATGAATGGCCAGCCGCAGTCCTGAGCATTTGGAGATTAAGTTGGAGAATCTCCTGCCCAAGAACAGAGCAGATCACAGCCTCTGGCTCCCAGGCTGAGCTCTGCTTATCCTCAGTATCCACCTGATGGAAATGGATCCCTCCTGGAAGCACCACCCCTCCGAATGGTGGGCCAGCTGGAGCCACCGCTCTGGATAGTAATGCTTTCAGAATTCACGCACGTGACTGTCGCCAGCTGAACGAAGACATGTATGGCAATTCATGCTGGAGACAGGAATCAAATGCCAACACACAGAATGAGGAAATAACAACAGGGTCGGGGGGCACCAGGGAAGGAGTCTGTGTTGAATCAGTCAACAGCAAGCAGCTAGAGCTGAAAGCAAATATTAAATCGGATTGTATTAAAACATGAAAGAAAATCAGTACTGTACTATATAAAGCCCATTAGGCCTGAGCTAAAGCACGACTTTCATGCATGCTTGTGACAGGGCAGGATTCGTGAAGCATTTTTACTAAAGTCTTGCAAATAGCGTTCAGGAATTCCCCACCCATATGCCCAGATATGAATATCCATCTCTTTGCGAATCAGCACACAGCTAGTACTGGGCAGGCAGTCGGGACCATGCTAAGTGGGCTTCTACAGGGTGTGACCAGCCTCATCTCACGCTGCACTAATCATTAAACGTCCATATCGGTCGGTGCCTGCCTTAGACACGCCTGTTTGCTTGGACTGATGAGACTCAGACCACAAGCTCCCAGTGGTCAATGCCATCACTGCCTGTCTCATTGTTACAGCAGACAGTCTAGCTTCAGCCACAGGCCACTGTTTCTCGTGATCATAATAATTACATTCACCAAGCGCGTGCTCTATGCCAGGCATGGGGTAAATCCTTTAACCATGTTATCTTGCTGCATCCTTATGACATCTTGAGGCTATCACTCAGAAAGCAGCCTTGGGCGGTGGAGCAGAGACAGGTACCAACAGGGAGAGTGGCCACTCACCCCTGCCACCCTTTGGAGACCTCCCCACTTCAGTTACCTCCTCTCTCCCTTGAACTTCACCTTCACCTTCTCCCCTAACTCCACCTTATACCCTTAAACATGCATAAGTCATTGCCATTTTAAAACCAAAACATGGTCACTTGGCGTTTCTTTCTCCATATTACATGTCCTCTATCTACTCTCGAGCCAAGCTTTCCCAAAGCGGAGTCACACTTATGGGTCTCCCTCTCTCCCTGCTCAGCCAACTGTAGCCTGGTTGCTCTCCCACTCCACCACCATGCCTGCCTTTTTTGGCCCGGGGGGGCTCCTACTTGAAAAATCCAGGGAACACAGTTCAGTCCTTACTTTCCTAACAGCTCCCTGTGTGGTCACCACAATGTGGGAGCCCAACACACAGTCTGTCAGCTTATCTCCTTTCCTCTGATCTTTCCCTTCCTCTATATCTCCACTGCCTCACGATGATGAGTCTTGTCAATTTTCCTGCCCTATTGCAAAGACTCCTAACAATTCTCGAACATCATTTTCCACCTCTCCTATCCATTCTCTCCTGCCAGGGTGTAAGTTCCAAACATACATGGGATCATACTGTTTTCTACTCAAACCCCAATTACTCAAAACTTCTCCCTCCTTTCCAAGTCCTTCAGGTCCCCATGCGGTCTTGCTGCTCTTGATCTCATCTTTGGCCCCTTGGACCTTAACCCTCATATTGTACCGAACAGGAAGATTCCTGTGATGTCCTGTGCACACTAAGCTCTCTTTACTTCTGCCAAGCCTTTGCATTGTGTTTTCTCCTCTGTCTGGAATTCTTTTCCTTTTACCTACCTGAGGAACTCCTGCTCACCCTCCAGATCCAGCACATTCCACCAGGAGTCATGCATTCCCCTGCTAGGCTTCCATAAGCCCATTTCTGGATGCCTAACTCAGAATCCACCACTGCACTGTGATGGGCTCTTCTTATGTGTCCTCACGGTGCTGTGGCCTCCAGGTGAACAGGGGCTGGTGGCTGGTTAGTCTCCATGATTCTTTTTTTTTTTTTTTTTTTTTATGGTATGCGGGCCTCTCACTGTTGTGGCCTCTCCCATTGCAGAGCACAGGCTTGGGACGCGCAGGCTCAGTGGCCATTGCTCACGGGCCCAGCCGCTCCGCGGCATGTGGGATCTTCCCGGACCGGGGCACGAACCCGTGTCCCCTGCATCGGTAGGCAGACTCTCAACCACCACTCCACCAGGGAAACCCCTCCATGATTCTTATGCTCAGCATTTTGCCTGGGAGAGGCCCCATTCCACCAGTTTTCAACCTCTACTCAGTGTGCAAGTCTTCAGGTCACATGTGTGCACCCCTCTCCGGCATGAGACATGATGCCCTGTGGTGGGGCTGAGGGAGGATGCAGCAGCAGCAGCAGGGAGGACCTTGCTTGTGCCCCTGAATGGTAGAGGCTCTGGTGAGATAAAGGTGGCCGTGAGGAGCTGCACCATCCCTGATCCGTTGGTGTCCATGGCAGTTGGTGGAGACCAACCCTGGTCAATACTTTCTCCACGTCTGTTCATTTGCTTCCCACTCAAGAAGAAAAGCAGTGGATTCCCAAGAAGAATTTTTCAAGTTTATTTAGAAACAGGCTTCATATGAGGCAACCACCCCTCATTCATGGCTGCGCTCCAGAGCAAATGCATCTGCGGGGCATGAACAGGGCTCTGTGGGAGCCATGGTTGCTGAGTCCAAGGCTGCATAAATCGGAATCCTTTCCTTCCAAGGAGCAGGAGAAGACATTAAGAGCCTTCCCTGGAGAGCAGACTCAGACAGCTCGGAGAACCTGCACGGTGCCTGGGCTTCCAGTGCGTACTCGTGGAAGTGGCCCGAGTCTGGGCCACAAACGATGGCTAGAACCCAATTCATTATTCATTTGTTCATCACTCACTCTTTTAATAAATACTCTTGCACTGTTCTGGGCACTTGGGAAATAGGAGAAAGCAAACCAGACAAGCTCCTTACTCCCATGGAGCTTACATGGAGAGAAAAATTGACAGGAGAAAAGGAAACACAGAGATAAAGGAGATGGCTCCAGATAAGAATAAGTGTCAGCAAATAAAGCCATCCCCAGGCTCAGATTGCCTCCCCACAATGCTTGCTCCTGTCCCTTTTCCCATGAGGCTTCCTCCAGGCCAGGCAAGCCAGGCCCAGTGTCTGGGCAGCTAAAACAATGATCGTCCCCAAGTTTGTTCTCCATTGTCCTGATGACAAGGATGCATTTCTGCAAGTAGGCAGCCTCCTCTCCTGTGGCTGAACAAAGAGTCTAACCAGAGAGCAGATTTGGCCTCCAAATAAATCTCCCTAGAGGAAGCGCTAGGGCCGTTTCCTACCCATCTAGGCTGCATCCCCTGGGTTTGGGGCCCTCCCCCTGCAGAGAGTATTTAGCCAGCACTGGGGTCCCCAGCAACATCCTCAGGAAGGAGACCAGCAAACCAAAACTTTAAAGGGGGAGTGGAGAGGGAGGCCAGAGGGAGAAGAAAATCTGCTTTCTCCGTCCTCAGAAGCCCTCGGGAAGTACACTGGCAGGGCTCAGAGCCAGGGTCTCCTTGTCTAAACTCCCTGCTCTCTCGTCCGTGTCCTCGTTTTTCTTAATTACATACAGACAGGCTTTTTGAAGCCTCTCTGATCTGTTGCCACGGTTACTACTGATGAAAGCTTCCTGCTGAAAGGGCTAGGAAAACTCAGTCCTTTTAAAGGATGGGAAAACTGCTGAGCTGTGATCCTCTGTCTGGGTGGAAGGAACAGGGTGGATTCTGGGTTGTGGAGATGGGTCTCCAGGGTCTTCCAGGATGTGCCTGAGAGGCTGGTTCAGCCTGCATGGAGCATGGATGGCACTGGGACTTCAAAGAGTTAAGCAGAAATGATCCTTCTAGAGCCATAGGGCTAGCCCAAGTATTGTCACATTGAGATAGAATCTCCTACTTCTTAATGTGTTTTGGGCCAGATGATTTTTTTTAAAGAATCGAGAGACAGGGTGGGTGGGAGAGAGTAGTTGAGTTTATTTGTAGGCATAAAGCTGGAAATAAGAGCACTCTTGGGTAATCAAAGGGAAAATCTGCTGAAGACAGGCAAGCCCCGAAAGCCAATTTCTTTATTAGGAATCTTAATAAAGCCAACATCCTGGTTTTAGAATTTAGATGTGAATTTCTGGCTGGTCCGAGGTATAGAGCAGGCAGTGTCCAGCTAACTGTGCATTGCTGCTGCCAGGGTCTGTGTCCTTGTACCCTTCCCCATGGGGAGCAGGTGAGGGTGACAATCACAGCGAGGCAATGCTCTCCTGGGAGGCTCCTTGTGCAGGCTGGAATTGAACTGCTCTGCATAAGGCCACAGGTGAGGCCATCCCTTTTGTGTGCATGACCCCTTGAAGAATCTGATGAAAGCAACAAAGATTTTCCTGAGAAAAACGAACATGTACTTGAACATACACTTGTTTCCAGAGACTCGGAGAGGTCTCTGAAACCAACCAACAAACCTCCTAAATGTTCACAGCAACAAAGTTAAAAAAATATTCTCTTGTTGGCAAACCTTAGGGATGTGAACTTCTAAGCCTTAGTTTTCTCATCGGAAAAATGGTAGTTTTGAGGATTTAATGAGATAGTAAGTCCAAGGAGTTTAGCTATATGGTTGGTACACAGAAAAACTCAGTTAATGTCAGCTGCTATTAGTATTGGTATTGTCATTATTGGATGATCTGGTTGACCCACTTGTTGAACTAAGATTAGTCTAATTCAGCCACTTGTTCCTTGAGCAGAAACCCTGATGCCCAGACCTATGCTGACATCCATGAAGATAAGAGGAACCCATATGTTTATTAATGAGGCAAGACCCCTTACCTACAGAGTACTGGGAATTGTGGGCACATACAGTTAAGTGTCAAAGCAAATGATACAGACACAAAGAGTTACAAACGGATGTTTGAGGAATGATAAGATCAGTGAAGAACAAAATTTTTAGAGATTGTGTCTGGGCATCCTGCCTGCAATATTGGAGTTGTGATTGGGGAGAAGCACCTTGAAGGCTTTCTGCGCTAGTCTATAACCTCTAGGACACCTAACCCTTGCAAGCACATCCTAGGTAGAACCCTAGTCTTGGGTATAGGGCTGTGTCTCCAGAATGGTTCCAGCTCTTTTTACCTTCTGGGCTCAAAACCTCTGTGTACATCTATACATCTGCTTTCTGGCCTCCCCAAAGGCTGTCTGGCTTTGACCAGTATCTGGTCTTGCTTGTTCTCCTTCCTCCTGGCAGGGAAACCCCACCTTTATACTCCTACAGCAAACTGTGTTCTCTATGCAATCTTCCTTTAGGAGAAAGGGTTGAGATAGGGTTTGTGAATGAGCCAAAAAGGACATTTGATACTCAAGACTCTTGAATGCAGAAGTAGTGTTCTTATGGCTGAGAAGAGTCAAGATTGTAGTTTGGGCTTCCCTGGTGGCGCAGTGGTTGAGAGTCCACCTGCCGATGCAGGGGACACGGGTTCCTGCCCCGGTCCGGGAGGATCCCACATGCTGTGGAGCGGCTGGGCACGTGAGCCATGGCTGCTGGGCCTGCACGTCTGGAGCCTGTGCTCTGCAACAGGAGAGGCCACAACGGTGGGAAGCCCACGTACCGGAAAAAAAAAAAAAAAGATTGTAGTTTGGAAATATGTGGTTTGCACATTTTAATGTGGGTTGAGGATTAAGAAGGGAGAGAAAGGGAGATCAGAAAATAACATCAGGGTTAGGGATGGCAAAAGTAAGTGTGTTGTGAGGGGCAAGGAAGACATGTGAGGAGTGGTCCAGGACTGGTTATCAAAAGTGATAGTACTATCAGGACATCTCTTTACTCACTGCTCACTGTGACATAGCTACTTTAAGGAACCATGTCTGAGTGATTGGAAGTCTTCCTAGAGAAGAATAAAGGTCTTTGAGATTTTATAGAGAAATAGATAGGTATCAGGGAGAAGAGGCAGACATGGAAATGGGGGCTATGAAGGTCTGAAGAGGTTTTTTATAAAAGCAAAATGTGTAGGAAACTAAGTCAGGCTGGTGCTTACGCCTCAATACAGCATACAGGGCTGAAAGCAGGATGGGTTGGAGGGTAACATAAGCCAAAAAAGGGAAAGTTTGCAAATGTCAGAAAGCCTGTAGAGTTACCAAATAAACATGAGGTCAACTTCATGTTCAGCTGTGGTTCCTTCTTTGGTAACTTGTTCATTGAAAACAATGTCAAAACAAAAAACGTCTCTTTATTCTGTCTGGCTGCCACGTGTAGCTTTGACACTCTTCAGACTAAGTTCAGCCCTCCCTTTCTCTCTTTCTCTCCATTTCTCTTTTCCTCCTGAGGCACCAATTCCTCTTCCACCATTCCTTCACTTGGTGTAGACTTCCTGAGAGAGATTGGACAAGAGTGACCACTATGCTAGAGGAAAGGGTTGTGATGTGGTATGTCATGCAGGTTCAGCACCTTGGAGAGGGACATGAGCCTGAGCACTCCCACTTTCACTGGGGTTCCCTGGATGGCAGTGGGCAGTTCCCAAAGATTCTCTGTCAGGCACCAATAACACCACAAGAACAAACGTCTTTGAGAACAGGGGTTGTAAAGTTTTGTCATTAAGGGGGTGCGGTGTATGACTACTTGAGGCCATATCAGGAAACCAAGAGTAAGTTATCAGGGACCTGGTGGAAAGCAGTGGCATCAAATGAACAGACTGCTGAGGCACCCTCGATTCAATAGTGGAAGCTTAGAGGGGCTTGGGATCTCTGGGAAAAAACTGACCAAGCATTATCTATAATTTGTGAGGGATGAACACCAGACAATTTGAACACTGTTTTGCTCAATGTGAAGATGGTAGTGTCTGAAGTCCTGAGGTGTCTTTTCCAAAGAGGGAGCTGTGCTGGGGGCCTGAGGCACAGGACTGGAAAACTGAGTCATGTCTGTCCCTTTGCAAGCTCAGGTACACTGGTTACTCCCCTCAAAATGTAGGCTGTCCCCCCTGGAGAAAGGAGGAGAGGACATTGAAACCTGGAGCAGTCATGTTACTTTACTTTTCCTAACTGCCCTGGGATCTCAACGTTCCCAGAGACAACTTTATGTCACCTTTTGAACCAGTTTAAAATGAACCCCAGGGACATAGTCTTTCTGGGGATAGACACCTGTGCCATCTGCATGGATGTCGGGATGACAAGGCTTTGATTTGGTGGAACTCGTTTGCTTCATGCCACTGAGTGAGTGAGTAATTTTGGTAGTTTGCCTAGAATAGATTTCTACAAAGATCATCTGAAAGATCAGAGAGATGGCTGTGGTTTCGTTTTCAGTGGAGTTCTATATGGAATTGTGAATTTCATTTTAACAACAAACCCTCTATGCAAAGTACTATCATAGGCATCTTGGTACATAACTTAATGAAATCTCATTTTCCCAACATCCCATGAGGTAGGAACTATTATCCCCATTTTACATATAAGGAAACTGTAGCTCAGAGCCATTAAATAACTTGCCTAAATCATGTGGTGGGTGAATGCTGGAATCAAGACTTGAGTACAGGCTTGAGTGGTTCCAAACTGCACTCTTAATAACCCTTCTCCCTAGGGTGGAGGCACCTAAGGGTGCAAGGTGCAAGTGTGATGCAAATGTAACCAGGTGCTGAGGGGTAGGGGGTAGGTCTCTTGTGGAGGCAGGAAGCTCTTGTTCCTGAACCATTTCAGTAGTTTCCCTATAGAAACAGGGCAACCGTTGTTCCAAGGCCTTGATGAGCACGTCTGAGTCTGTTGCTCATTAGGGTCTTGGAAACACTGGTCCTGTACTCAGGCAATTCTCCTAATCATAACAGTTAGTAATAAGAAGAAATGACTAGTCAAAACAAGGAGAGACCCCTCTGAGAGGGATTTCAGGAGCATCAAAGAACCCAGTGTTACACATTTCACCAAACACCAATGTTTATAGAAAGTAATTCTTGTTTCTCCTGCTTCTATGGAGCTAATTGTCTGGGAGAGAAGGGGGTGAGTCTCACTTTCTGGGAAAAGAGACATCCCCTCTACCTGGCCTAAGCCAAAGTCTGAGCATCTAGGTTTCCCCAGGGCTGCAGGAGCCCTTGGAGGACGGCTGAAGGCCCTGCACCCCAAGAGACAGTGTATCTCATCAGGAATGGCTGACAGTCATCTTGCATCACTGTCTGTGCAAGGGAGGGATAGAAGGTGGAATCTTCTAGTTGTGGCCCAAAGTGAGGCCAGAGAGAGGGGAGCTTGGACATAACACCCCCTGCAGATTCCCTGGGAACACTTCAAGTCAAGGAGAGCTAGCGGTCATGTCCTCTTAAAGACCTGCCCATCAAGACCTCCTTCCTGGCCCTGAAATGTGGTCTCAGAGCTTTCAGAAGTGGTGAAAGGTGCACTGGACTCACAAAGAAAATCGGGCTGAGTGCCAGCTCTGTGACTTTAGGCAGGTCACTCATGCTCTCTGAGCATAACCTTTCTTGGATTTTGACTGATCAATCCATGTGTGTTGCTGAGACCCTACAGTGTGCTAAGCCCCGTATATAAGATTATGGTATGAAAAATTCCCTGGCGTCTACCCTGAGGAGCTCAAAGTCTGCAGGGGAGGTGGGCACCTACACAGCTGTCACACATGCCACTGACTGACAAGACTGGTGGAGACGCATCCCTGGGCCTGGAGAGGGCCAGGCATCATGCTGCGGGGTCATGCAGGGTCCCTGCCTTCTTCCCACTTATGGGAGAATCAAATGGCAGAATATATGTTGAAGCCATAGTGTATCTTAGTAAGCTCCACATGCATTAAAGACTATTCAGTATAGTTACCCAGGAATCCCTGCCTATCCATCCACCTTCCAGCAGAGAAAGAGTGACCACGTGCACACCTGTACAGTGAATAAAAGACACTGTCCAGAACATTTGACCTGAAGGCCCTCTGAAGACATCTTCCTGCCTAGGGCTTTTGAGGCCCCAGGCAGATCTTCTCTATGGGATCTACCAGGCTTCTATACAGGGCTCCCACCCCAGACTGGTATTCTTTCTCTGCAGGATTCAGGTAGTCCCTCAGAGAAAGAATCCTCATAGGTCATCCTGCTGAAAGATCCATACACTAGGTCACAACCTGTCAAGCAGGCTCTAAGGTGTTTGCTGCCACCAGAGGCAACAGTATAAGCCAGTCAGATTCTTCTTAAAGTCAAAGGACTTTGGGACACACTTCAGTCTTTGGCACAACAGAAGGATAGACCGTTCTTGGGCAGGGTCTCCCACAGAGCAACTTGTTTTGGAATATCATTCTTACTTGATGCAAACTCAAACCCTGAATCACCCCCATACAACTCATTTGATTTAGCATGTCCTGACTCAACCCAGAGCTTGGTAATTTCCCCCAGGCTAGTGACAATGAGATCAAGAAAGAAATCTAGAACAAGGAAACTGATGCTATGTGTCTTGAGGTACAGTTGGCAGCCACTGGACCAAGGCCTGTCAAGGATGAGGGTCACACACTTGATGGAAGGTTTGCAGGTAAAGCATCTCAACTCCCCTGAACTCCTCTCGGCACACAGCCTATTCTGAACTCTCAGGTACTAGGTACTAAAGAGAGAAGGGCGAGGATCTTCCAAGGTAATTCTTAAAAGAAGATAACCATCTGGGCCAGACTGGAGAAGCCCCTATGGCATGCGGGGGTGGTAGCTGGGATAAGGTCTCAAGGCTACTGCAGGATCAGCAGTCCTCTCTCTCCACCATCCGCAGAAAGAGTGTGGGGCCCATAAAGGACTCCTGCATCTCCACAGTTCTTCACAAATGACAAAAAGCCCCTCACTGCGTGGCAGAACTTTTCCAGTTGTTACAATTATCCATCTTTTTTAGAGGCTGTATAACAGAATGGCATCAAGACAACAGCTGGGAAAAGACTATGGGTTGCATAGTAATGGATTATTCATTTAATTTTCCCTGGGAATACACAGAAGAGTCTCCCAGCACTGTTGTATGTGGTTCTAAAAGAGACTTGTACTGTCTCTTTCCAGGTGTACAGAAAAGGCCCAGAATCCAAAGATAACAATTCAAGGTTAAGGGAACAAAAAGAGAAATTGAAAAAGGCAGGTATACCTCCCAGAAAGGTTCGGGTCATCCAAAAGCAAGTTCTGATTCTGACACTTCATAGATATACTCATTCTTGGCATGGGAAGGAGCCTTGGAGGTCGGAGTGTGTCCCTGGTGGTGAATGCCCTCTACAGTCCCTATCTGGTTGGCCAGCCTCTGTTTGATTCCTCTAGTGATGGGAAGCTCACTACTCCCACCACCAGGAAGTCATCTGCTAACAATAATCATAACCTCTTTGAAAATACAATGAAAAAAGTTACCTATTCTCAATACCACAAAACCCATAAAATATGTAGAATTAAATCTCACAAGACCTGTGTAACACTTGTATGGAGACAACTATAAAACTTTACTTAAGGGCACAAAAGAAGACTTGAACGCATGCTCCTGGATGAAGAGATGCATATCATAAAGATGACAGTCATCTCCAAAGTAATCCCTCTAGTCAATGCTATCCCAATCAATGTAATAGGATTGATTAATGAGCTGTGCCAAGCTGATTTCAAAGCTCATCTTGAAGATAAAAATGTTTCAGAATTGGCAAGATATTTTGACAATGAATAACATGTACAGACTTGGTTTACCAGTTATTGAAACATACTATAAAGCTACTATCTTTAGAACAGCTTAGAACTGGTTCCAGGAAAGACTAAACAATCAATGGGAAAGAATAAAGATAAGTCTGTACAGTCACTTAGTAGGTAATAAAAGAGTTATCTCACTAATATTTTGGACAATTCAGATGGAGCTCACAGGATGTTATTTTTTAAATAAATTTATTTATTTATTTTTGGCTGCATTGGGTCTTCATTGCTGTGTGCGGGCTTTCTCTAGTTGTGGTGAGTGGGGGCTACTCTTTGTTGCAGTGTGCAGGCTTCTCATTGTGGTGGCTTCTCTTGTTGTGGAGCACAGGCCCTAGACGCACAGGCTTCAGTAGTTGAAGCACGCAGGGTCAGTAGTTGTGGCTCACAGGCTCTAGAGCGCAGGCTCAGTAGTTGTGGTGCACAGGCTTAGTTGCTCCACGGCATGTGGGATCTTCCTTAACCAGGGCTCAAACCCACGTCCCCTGCATTGGCAGGCAGATTCTTAATCACTGCACCACCGGGGAAGCCCCGGGATGTTACTTTTAATAAGAGAAATAAGAATACCAATATCACATCTTACACAAAAATAAATTTTAGATGGAGGAAGGAGCTAAAAATAAACTCTATATAAAGATTTAAAATAAAATATGAGAGTGTCTTTATACCTTAGAGTGGGGAGGACATATACAAAACCAAGGCAAAAAGTCAAGATGCAAATCCTCCAAACCAGAAAGAAAAAGATGGTCAGGTATGAGCTCAAAAATTAAAAACCTCGATAATGCCAACAAATGCACTTATAAATAGAGTTAAAAATAAGTACAGGGCTGGGGGGCAAGATGTCACATATAATTAATAGGCATCTAGAAATCAATTTTTAAAAATAGAAAAAGGGCAAATGTTATAAACAGTTCCCAGAAGACAAAATAAACTGGTCAATAAACATATGAAAAGCAAACACTAATTTATAATGAGGGAAATACCATCAAAATTACTAGGAGGTTAGTCAAATTGGCAAAAGCCAGAAGTCTTGATAACACTGGGCCTGCCAGTGGGGAAGCAAGATGTACACCACTGGTAGGCGTGTCATTTGGTCGAGTCTTCTGGGGAAGCACTTTGGTGGTATTGACTGGCTTTCTGAGTGTGTGTGCCCAGTAACCCAGCAATTCTATTTCTAGGTGAATTTCCTCCACAAATACAGGCTTATGTGTCCCCAAGGTATATCTGAGCGTTTTCATGGCAGTATTGTTCGTATTAGTGAAACACTGTGTTGGCCTAAATGCCCACCTATGGGGAACTGTATAACACAGCAGAGGTTGCTCTTCCTCCCCCTCCCCCCATCCCCCTGCTCCCCCCTCTGCCATCTCCCCTCCACCACCACCCCAACTCTCCTCTCTTCCCCGGTCTCACTGAAGACACATTTCCCAGCCACTTCCACGGAGATCACAGGACGAATCTTGACCGATGAAATGCAATCCTTCACCGTCTCAAGCAGGCATCAGCATTACTGTGTAGTCGGGCCAGCTCAGAGCCAACAGTCTTTCTTCCTGACGGACGCAGCCCAGCACTGCGGGTAGGGAGCCCTGAACCCGTCAGGTCCGGGCAGAAATCGGGCCCTGACACTCACGAATGTGTGAGCTAGGGTACTAGCCTTGCCGGGGCTCAGTTCTCTCATCTATAAATTAGGAATAACAGAGGTAGCTATCTTATATCCTGTGAGGTTAATTGAGAAAGTCCATGTCAGGTGCTTAATCAGCACCAGCTGTTAGGTTAGGCTTACTGTTTGGCACTTATGTTCCTGATCCAGTCGGTTGTGGCTTGTGTCGGGGAGCACCAGGCACACAGCACTTGGGGTCCACTCAGAAGAGGCCTCTGCCCTCGGCCGTGGTGGTGCACAGCCTTCCCCATGCAGGGAGAGCAGGTACGGGCATGGCTAACCTCATCAGAGCTGCCTACAGCCCTGGAAGGACCAGGAAGCCCTGGTCCTTCCACAGTTGACAGGCACTAGCAAAGTTTGCCCTTTGCTCACAGGGAGAGTGAAGTCTCACCTCATAAGCAAGTTCCCCTGTGCTGGCCAGCAAACAGCATCCTCTCTGGAGTAACAGAGTTGCTCTCCATCTCTGTTCACTGAGCACGGACAGGGCTCGGTGGTGACCATGGCTTTCCATGGCCCACCTGCCCTCCAGGCTCCCGATCACCCACCAACAGAGGCAGCCTGCACCAAGCCACATCTCACTGCACAGCTGTCATGCCGGCCTCACTCCACGCTGCAAGGTGGAGCTTCCTTTATTGCCATTTCCAAGATGAACAGAGCTCGTGAGATGAGCCCCAGAGGGGCTGCTCAAAAGGCCACCTTGGGCATCTCTTGGCAAGTCTAAGCCCACGGTCACGAGAGGCGGGGCGGGGGGAAGACACACACCAACACTACCATTACCCCAACCTTCTCTCTACAGAATGGGGAGGGAGGACAGAGCAATCTCTGTGTCCAAGTGGCTTTTGGCCCTCTACCCATCAACCCCTGAGACAAGCCCCCCTTCTTAAAGTGGTTTCAGAGTCAGAGCACCTTGATTGAGTGGGGCAGAGGTGGTCTCTGGCACAAGCTGGACGGAATCCTGGTCCTTCCACAGTGGACTTCAGACTGCAGCCTGCTCTCTCTCTGCAAAGTCATCCGTGATCATTTACCCACTGGGGAGTCCAGACTTTTAGCCCATAGCCAATCCTCTGTCATAACAGTTCTCAGTTGTCTGGCTCCAACTGTACACTTTACAGCTAGTTGTGTGGAAAGTTTCTCAGAAGACCAACACAAAGTTTCAAAATAAATTACTCTAAAATGCTATTGTCCTGGTCCGATGCCACACATAATTCAGACAGCATGGACATTCCCACACTGACTATGAGACTCATTTCTTTCCGCTTCACCCAACCTCCCGCACAATTCAGAAGGCATCACCAGTACCTCTTTGTACACTTCCAGTTGGGAGCAGATCACTAATCACTCAGGGGCTTCACTTTCTTGGACAGTGTTCAGAATCTTCCCTTAGACTAAGTTGAAAGTGGCTTCCTTCTAAATCTCTGATGAGAGTCAAAGATACCTGGGGCTCTTGGTGTTTGTCACACCCAAGGGAAGCCATCAGGGACATCTGTGGGTCTCTGGCTCTAACTGCCTTGCTGCATTCACATGTTTTAGCCAACTGGGGCATACAGAAGATCACAGTTCTGGCCTGGGAAAGGGTTGGCTAGTGCCAGGTTTCCAATATGGCAGCTGGAGGTCCAGAGAATGAAAACAGGGGTGGAGCCAGTGATCCCACCCAGTGTAATGTAGTTTGAGGGTAGGTTCTGAGCCCAGTCCCTGGACAGGGTCAATGATCCATAACAGAGAGGCGCAGTGGGTCCATATCAGTTCCAGGACTGATTGGCAGTGGTGATTTTGAAAGGTGATTGCAAAGAAGAAACTGGCTGGAGGGCTAGGAGGGAGTCCCAGACCTGACTCCCTCCCTATGGGACTTGGGCTTGGCCTCTGGTGTTGGAACTGGATCGGGATAAGATTCTGGGTTACATGGATGGAAGAAGGCAGACTAGGGGAACCAGGACCTTAGTCACAGCTGGGGACCACCTATGAGGAGCTGGGGACCAAGGTGGTCTGCACAGGTAACACACGGATTTGTGGTCACATCGTGATGGGGTGGAGATGGGAGTGATGGTGTGAGATTCCAGCCAACCTAGGATGACTCTCCAGGAGCAACTGCCCTAAGATGCCCATTTCCCCCACACTTTTTTTTTCTGTTCTTATTTTGGACCGTGCAATTCAGATATGACTCAAACCTTATTCATAACGACCGAAACAAAGACAATTTTTTGAGCACTTACCATACGTCTGACACTGAGTTAGGTATATACATCATCACAGCTTGGCACAATAATAAAGTGTATCTTCATTTTATGGAAAAGAACAGAGTTTCAGAGAGGTTAAGTAACCATGGCAGAGGAGGGGTGGAGCCAAGAGTCAAGTCTGGTCTACCTGATCCCAAGAGCAGGGCTCTTACCACCTGGCTGTGTTGGGCACCTACCATGCAGGGCCACAGAGCGGATAAAAAATCAGATCAGCATGTCCACAGCTTCCAGTCTAGCGGACAGAGAAAGCCCTACACCTGAATAGATCTGAATAGAATATTCAGAGCGTGCATCTCCTTTCCTGGGGATGAGGTAAGATGCTGGCAGAAGACAGAGGTTGTACAGCCACATGCCTCAGACTGTCTCCTCCTTTGAGGAGGAGAATTGGAGCAGAGAAGATTTAAGGACCCTGAGCTACAGCTGCCATCGAATTCCAGCATCCCTCTGAGACCAGCCCCACCTGGGATCAGTGCCTGCAAATGAGACATCAGAGCCAATGCCTGAAGGCCAGCAAGGAACATTCAGGACAACAGAGGGTCCTAGAGCCATGGGGTAGACAGTTTTGTTCCGATGTTCAAAATAGAGAAGAAAGTAGATTAAATAAATAAAATGTACCTCAATCCCCTCCTACTTCTGATACTTCATAGTTAAATCAGTGCATGGTGAGCCTCAAGGAGACAATGACAAAACCCAGCATGGGTCTCTACATATGTCAGGCCAAATGACATTGTTTCTTTTAAACATGTATGAGCCTTTAGAGAAAAAGAATATAAAGAGTATAGCTAGGTTTTAAGAATGGTAACTGAAAAAAGTACAGAGATATTTGTGTGCCGAAGGAAGAGATGTTAGCGAAACGATAATTCTAGTGCTTGGATTTTAGCTGCTTTGAAAATAGCACAAAAGTAGGGTGAGCAACTCCAATAATAGTAGTAAAATAAAATATCGTACTTTCATTGAATGCTTCCGGTTTGGACAATGCCAAACACTGTTCTTAATAGCATTACTCCATTTATACCCTTGATGACACAGTGAGGCAGACACTAACACTATACCCACTTTTTGAATGAGAAAGTGGAGACACAGAGCCCTGTCACTTGCCCCACATCACATAGCTGGCAAACGTCGGAGCAATGTTTGAACCCAAACACCAGAGAGCACACTCCTACCAATTATGCTAATGCTTGTCCATTGAAATCAGTCTTCAAAATGGTCTATACCTGAAAGAGCATGGTGCCCAAATCCACAAGGCAAAATGTCTGAAGTTACATGTGTAAGTGCAGAGAAGGGGAGACCCAGATGGGCAGCATTTCCTAAAGGGACAAACAAAAACTTTGAATGTTCAGTGGTCAAAAAGTATGGTCGGAGCCCACGATGTGAGAGGCTGCAACCAAAGTGAACAATCACCAGTATCCCAGTCACAGGAGAAAATCCACCAAGTTTCCACTGGACCCTGCTCGGGAGCGAGGGTCATATGTTTCATTCTGGCTGCCATGTTTTAAGAGTTGTATTGATAAATGTGAGATTCAGAAAAGGACACTGGGGTTCAGGAAATCATACATGTTGGGGAGTAGATACTATAACCAATGCTTTGCCTACAGTAGGTGATTAAGGAAGGATAAGGAAATTGTTCGTAGCGCTGGAACCCCTGGTTCCACCTGCAGGACTTTGGTCCCCAATGGTGGACCAGTGGTGAGGAGGGGAGGAAGGCAGTGCCTGATCCAAGGTCCAGAAGATCTCTCTTACAATGATGGGTGATGGCTACCTAACAGTGGAGTGGAGCTGCCCTGCAAAATATACCAGCTGTCCGTCATCACAAATATTCAGAAAACTAAAAATGGAATGACTGCCTCTCAGGGTTGTTGGAGAGACAGGGCTGACGCTCGGGAGGAGTTCGGGTGGCAAGACCTAGAAGGTTGCTCAGAGTGTTAATAATCTGTGACTCCAAATGCCCATGAGATGAAATGCTCTTAAGAGGAAAAGCTGAAGCAGAAACAGCAGAGCCTGTGCCCGGCTATCAGCTTAAAACTTAGAGCTATATGATGCCTCCTAAGGGTTATACCCACTTGGGTCCAACAACTGTGAAAAGAAATTGTAGATGATAGAAGTGTGAAAGCCCATGTACACAGGTAACGCTGACCCTTCTTGAAACGGCACTGACAGTTATAAATAGCTTTCAGATTGCTGTCACACTCCCTCAATTCTGCATCTAGATGTATACACTATCCAAATCCAGGCACTCTGAGAAACAGCTTACCCTATGACTCTTATTTATCTGTGACCCCTGTTGGAATTTCATCTCAAGGAACACGCAGATTACCTCCCCCTCAAAACACAAATGATATATTTTTATATGCAGTGTGGATCACAAAACAGGGTAAAATCAAGCGGCACCTTTGACTATAGAAAGGGGCACATGGTGGATATTTTACTAAAACCCTGATCAGCAATGAATAGTGAAACTAACCTTGACTAAAGCTGCCCTCTTTTAATAGGTTGCAACTCCTAGATGATGAGGTAAGTGCTTTTGAAAAGGCTGGGATTTGAAAAGTATTTAAAATCACCCCCAATGTGAAGGCATGTAGACTAGCGAGCAAACAGTCCTCAATTTATAACACTGGATTCCTGTGTCCTGTGGAGTGTTTGTCCTCCTGGGGGATCCTCCTGCCCTACTGGACTGAAGGGCCCCTCCCTGAAGCAGTGGCCCCCAGAGGTTACCTCTTGACCTATTTCCTGCTAGGTGGCATGGCGGACCACCTGAGGGGTGAGGCCCATCACCCATCACCCAGCCCACCTGATCTCCCATCTGAGCTCAGGGGAATGGTCCCCACCAGGCACTTTGCTTCTGCTTCAGTTTCCCCCTCAGCTCTCCCTGAGCCCACTCCAGCCAGGTCGTGCTCTCTGGTCTCCACTCTCTCTCCCCCACCACTGGTCCCACCACCCAAGACTGAGAACAAAATGGAAACTGGGCCAGAGCAGGTGGGTGGTTCTGAGAACAAGTGAGAGCCTCCCTGAAACACTCAAACACAGACACACCCTCCCATCACAACATCCCCTCTTCTCTTCTTCCTCACGCATGTATTCGTAGCCCCCCTCTCTCTCTCTCCCTCTCTTTCTCTCTGTCTCTCCAGCCTGCTACACAAGACATTGACGGAGAGGGGCAGGCCTGTGGTCCCAGTCTGCAGGAATTCACTCAGTGGCCTTTCTCCCCAGGAGTCATGAGGCAAAGGACAGAGAAATATGACCTAATTCTAAAGCAATGTTCTCAAACTTCCGCGAGCTTCAGAATCATCTGGAGGTCTTGTTAAAACTCAGATCTCTGCCTCCTCTCCTCCCCACTCCCCATCCCCAGAGTAACTCATCAAGGAGGTCTAGGGAGGGGCTGAGAATTTGTATTCCTCACAAGTTCCCTGGTGATACTGAGGCTGTTCGTCCAAGCACTGCATCTAAAAACCGCTGCTACAGGGCTTCCCTGGTGGCGCAGTGGTTGCGAGTCCGCCTGCCGATGCAGGGGATGGGGGTTCGTGTCCCGGTCCGGGAAGATCCCACGTGCCGCGGAGCGGCTGGGTGCGCAAGCCATGGCCGCTGAGCCTGCGCGTCCGGAGCCTGTGCTCCGCAACGGGAGAGGCCACGACAGTGAGAGGCCCGCGTACCGCAAAACCAACCAACCAACCAACAAACAAAACACTGCTACAAAGGTAACCATCCCTGGCCAACTTGTCAAGCATAAGCCATCAGGACCCAGGACTGGCAGGACGAGGTTATGATCTGATGTCCTTACAGACGTTTTACAGCACCACGAAGGCCATGAGACCTGGCTGCAGAGGACTCCCTTCTTTCTCTGTCATCCCAAGGTTCTTCCCATCTTCTGGGCCCCGTTACCCTCTTCTCCATTCCACCCACCCTGCCTGCAAAGACCAGGGTCTGGGCAGTGCCACACTCCTGGGAAGTCCATCCAAGGAGTATGTTCCCTGCATCATAGGGGACCACTCTGCTGCCTTGGACAGCTGGGATGAGAGAGGGAAACAGCTGCCAGCCCCTTAAAGGATGGAACATGAGCGTAAAAGAGAGAAACGGGAGTAGGCAGAGATGGCGGAGGGAAGCTTGGATTCTTATCCTTCTCTGTGAGAGGTACAGATTCAAGAGTGAGAGTAACAGCAAATCTCTATCCCTGCCATGACCATCTACATCTACAACATGCTCCTAAGAGCTACCAAACTGTAGCTCTAACTGCGTATGAGGTCGTGGCATTGGAAGCAGACAGACCCGAGTTTCCATCCTGGGGCTTGCCTGACATCCTGTCATTTAATTCCCACAACCTCCTAATTTGAGTTCCATCATGCCCAACTCAGCCGATGAGAAGCCCCTGCTCACAGAGGCCGTCCCGTGCCCCAGGTCACACACCTTTGGGATCCACACCCAAAGTGCCTGCCTTGCTGCTTAGCTTCCCAGCCACCTCTCTGAGTCAGGAGGGAGCTCAGGGGTGGTCTCTGGGGGACCCTGGAGGGCTGGCCGCCAATGTGCCCCCCATGGGAGGGGACGGCAGGCGGGGTCAGGGGACAAGACAATGATCTCTGGAGCCCCTTTTCACTCCACCTCTATAATCAAAACTGCAGAGGAAAACCCATTGTATTTGAAGGAGAAATAAAGAAACAAGACAAGCACTAGCTTGTCTCTGTGATCCATCAAAGTTTCTCCCATGTGGGTGCAGAAAAAAAGGTTTCTGTGGTCGGAAATGTAACAAGGTAATTATTTTTACACCAGCCCTTTTGCATAGTTTTTCACAGACAGCAATTTTATAAAGCATAATTATCTATTTTCACCTGCTTCATAAATTCCTCCTTTCCATTTCTTCCCCCTGTAAATAGAAATTACTTAAAACTGAAGACATGCATTTCAGTGCTTGGTTTCACATTGTCACACACTTCCTCCTACGTTTCTGGCTGCCACCTCTCTCCTGATGTCCCGCCCGTCACACTTCCAGGGCCGTCAGACCCTCCTGTGAAAGAAACGAGTCTGAGCCTGAGGAGTCACTGAGCCCCTGCTCCCTGAGAACTGATAGCCCGTCTCCTCAGTGGCCACTCCTGCCCAGCTTCTCAGCATATCTCCGTCCTGGAGGAGAGGGCTCAGCAGTGTCTGGAGTTCTCGGATGCTCTATCAGCGCCTCCCCCTCCTACAGCCCGTCCATTCCCAGTGGCTGTCACCTTCTGGTTGGTTTTCATCAGGATCTCCAGGCTAAGGTGAATAGTGACTCTGATCTGAGCCACACGATGGATTCTGCTGTGACCCATGGGGCTGGCGTCAAACCTGTACTCTCCCTAAGGACGTCACTTTTATTTTTAGATCTCCTATCGTGCTGGAAGCTTCCATATCTGCTGCAATCTTCACACTTTCCAGGGATATAACCAAAGCAAGTTCTAACACTGATTGAGAGTTTACTACGAACCAGGCACTGCGCCAAAGGCTCCATAATGATTTTGCTTAATCCTCGTAACAATCCAGAAAGGCATACATTATTATGAGGTCATGAGAAGAAAATGACAGAATGTAAACAAGTTAAGACATTAGCTCAAGGTCACAGAGATGGTAAGAGACAGAGTCAGGATTCAAACTTTTGTCTGTGAAGTGTCAAGCCTACCTTCCGAGTGCTACATGCAAATCGATGATTCAATACGCCTTCCGAGGACCCACTCAAGGTTGGGGCAGTTGGGGATGCCAGGACTCCCCAGGGGGCCTCAGTGCCTCTGCGCAGTGGCCCAGGGAGACAGCAGGAGGGAGAAAGCTGCAACTTCCTCAGCTGAAGCTCAGAAAAACTTCAGGGTCTCAGCTCCCCAGCCTACAACCTCTGCAACCCCTCTGGAGGGTGGGGCTGCACCTTCCCCTTGACGTCTCCCCCTCCCCCCCTGCTGTAAGTGGCCCTTTGGTAACTCCTCATTAAAGCTGGTCCCTACTGTCCACTCTGTGTAGCCTGGCTTCTTTCAGAGGGTTTTGCTAGCAGGGAGGGGTGAGGTCACCTGTGACCTGCCTCTAGCCATCCCCCAAGCTCCCACCTCATCCCATCCATGGCTTAGGTTGCCCCTTTCTCTGAGGGCAGTCCTGACATGCTGCAGTGTGCACCCTAAACCCTGACATCAGCCTCCTGGTCCTCCCTTCCGTCCCTCCAGAGCCTGTCAGGGACAAGGCCTCCTCCTGAACATGAGCGCCTGGGGCCATGGCTGTACCAGGAGGCAGTCGACCAGATACTGATGCAACAGATCCAGAATGCCAGGCTTGGCAGAGGTGCAAGGAGGATGAGGAAGAAGGAAGAAGGGAGCTGGGTGTCCAAGACCAGCAGAAATACATCATCACAGACTCATTCGCCGAGTTCCCTAAGGCCCCTCGTCTCACTTCACTTGAATCCCACTCCGACCCCTTTGACACCTCAGCCTTGGGGTGTGCTCAAATCCCTGCTGAATCTATGAACATTGTCAAGGACAAGGCTGGACACACAGGGATACCAGAGCCTCTCAGAGGTCAAGGAGATGACAGGCTCTCCCAGGAGATTAAAAAGAAAATGAAGACATGTCGACATAGGGCTACAAAAGTTGTCATGCATTCTAAATGTTTAGATTAATTTAGAATAAACTAACATTTTGAACACAATAAAAAAATACAATGAATACATATGTGCTCATTTCATGAGATTAACATGATTCATTAAAAACATTCACTTGTAGCACACTATAGATAGTTTTAGCCTTGTAAAAGAGTACATTTTAAATCGTAAGATTCTTTGTAACCTTTTCCATATTGTCAGTGAATGACTCTTGATACAACCTCATTTAAAGACGGTGGCAACAGGTCACACCTGACGCCTAGGCTCTTGGAAGCTTCTGACACTGTGTCCCCTTTCCCTGACACCCATGGGACCTGAACACTGTAGATGCCAGCTATCCTGTACATTTTAGAACAGACCTCCTCTTTGCCTGGGTCCTCCCAGCACCCTACCGGGCCATCACCGTCTCCTGCTTGGATGGACAGAGGAATGCACTTGCGAAGTGAGCAAGTACCTGGGCCCTTTCTACCCCCCACCGCCCTCTGTCAGCCGGCTGGGCCCATGCTGGCCGCCTTGCTCCACCTGCAGAACCAGCTGGGCCCCCAGGTCATGGTGCAGGGCTGTGCCTGACCTCCACAGCTCCAGATATGCTCCTTGTATCTGAATAATTATTTACTGTGGTGATGTGTGATGCCTTTTTAAGAGAACAGATGGCGCCTCCAATTAGAATGCTTTAAAAGGAAAGCCTAATGAGATTATAAAAGCCAACAAATTGACTTTTTCATACAGTACTTCCCTGGCACACGATAAATCAAATATATAATGAGGCTCAGTAAAATAATAGGTTTATTTACACTTGTTTTGCCTAGTATTGTGCTGCTGCCCAGTCTGGCCTCTGTGTCCTCTCACCCATTGCTGGCCCCTGCTGGCCAGGGCAGGGAGCCAGACAATGCGTCCCTGAGCAGCTCTTGGCCTGACCTTCACAGGCAAGTGTGGTTTTGATTTGGCAATTTCTGGGCTGACCCTAGCGCTCTCCTTCGGGGGGAAAAGAGCACAGGGCTGTGTACAGGGTGTGGTGACACCCCCAGGCATGTCCAGCATTCACCCCCACTCTGGGTAAGTTGAGGAGATTTTGGTGGGACACAGTGGATGGGAAGGTGTCCCTAACTCAGAGTTGGCTGGACCAGGACAGGAGAGAAAAGCCTGGGAGGTCTGATTTTAATGAGCTGGACTCAGAATATGGGTAAGCAGCGCAGAGTGAGGGTCTGCAATGTGTAGAGTGAAGGCTCTGGGATGTTCCTGTTTATGCCGGGAATCAGTCCTGTTGGTTCAAGCACTTCAGGTCTGGTGATGGAAGGTAGATGGGAGATGTCAGGTGAGAGGCGGATGGGAGAGGTGTTATACAGCAAGGATCTCCACATCAGTATTCTGAGCCTCTGGTTATTGGTCTACCTTCTCTCTAGGTGGCCTTGTCCAGGGGTTGGATGGGTTTACAGGGTGTGTCTGCTGAACTTCCCTAGGTGGGAAGCTGGGGACCCAGACTTTTATTTGCATGAATTTATCTGCAGAAGGAGCCTGGCCAATCAGAGAGGATCCATGAGCAGAGTGCAGTGGAATGTTTCCAGAAGGGAAGCTGTGAGACCTGGGCTTTGGCAATCATGGAGACTGGCCCTTGGTCTGGACATCCAGGCAGCAGAGATTCAGCATCCTAAGTGGCTTCTAAAGAAGTACATTAAACAATGCTTCTCAAGCCTACAGAGACACGCAGGGGAACCTCAGAAATCAGTAGATGGGATAACACAACAGAAAGACAGGGACTCTAGTCAGAAGAAATGGAATCATTTTTGTTCATACCAACCCAGGCAGGTCTGGGGAAAAATCAGTTTATAAGAGGATGAGCTTTTCCTCAGTTCAAATCTATAAGCATTGATTGACCTTAGGACCTTGGTCTAGAAGGCACTTTCATTCTTCCTTTTTATCCAGCAAAGATTATGTAATCTGCAAGGCCAGAATTAAGAAATGATTCTACTTGGAGCTCAGTCATTTTTTTTCTGTTCATCAAACTGCAAATATGCATGAAATGCTCTGTCTGTGCCTTTCTATGCTGGGGATGGGTGGAAAGAGTTTGGTCAGAGGAGGCGAAGGGAAGGTCCTTGCTCAGAGGTATCCAGGCAACAGCATCCAACCCAGAAGAAAGTTCTAGCAGAATTAGAGGTTAACCTGGAGCACTGACTTCTGAATGCAACAGGAATACTGAGAAGGAAAAGCATCCCTATTTCAGGGCTGCTACACTTAGGAGAGGAGGAGCAAGTTCTTGAAAGTGCTGTGCAGGGAGAGCAGTGCTTCCTGACTCCCCACGATTGTGGATCATAAGGGAGAAGATTGTGAGGAAATTCTCCCCTCCTCCATCCCTCCCCAGGGAGTGGAGTTGCCACCTCCACTTTTGGCAGGATGACTGCCCTTCCCTCTACAGCAGAGAGGGGGAGAGTGGTGGAGCTGACGCTCTAGACCCAGCCCCTAGAATTTCCGCCTCAGTGCACACAGGCCAGGACTCTGGTCTTGTCATTTGGCAGAGGGATGGATGCACCACCACTAGGCTCTGGAAGGGACACAGGGAGATGAGTATACGGAGCTGGCACACAAGGACCTTCATTGGTAACCAAGAAGGCAAGTGCAGAATAATTGGACAATTAATGAAATCTGGAGAGTTTTGAGGGAGCCTGGTCACAGAGGTACAGGAAGCCCAGTGAAAAGAGAGGATGTTCTCATCTGTCAAGACCAAGGTGGCTTCTTGGAGGAGGTGACTGGAAGGGTTACTAGGAATTGTTGCAACATCCTGGCGCATCTTGATTTTGCACTCAAAGAACTCTCCAGTTGACATTTTTTAACCATCTGGTGGGCATAAGTTGTCTTCCTTGGGTAGGAGGAAGGCCCTCCCATCTGAGAGGAGGGGGCCAAGAAAAAAATCTTGACCGGATACTACGGAGAGAGGGGCCCTGCTTGCCCAGCAAGGAGCTGTCCGTTTCAGCACCACAGCCAACGTCTCTGCTTTGTATTGTGCAATTGGAGCATGCTCTCTTCAGTCTTCCCTGCCCTAGGCCCACCACTTGCACTATCGGACAACCAAACTCCCCACCCCAGAGCCCCTGCTAGATACTTACTAGTGCATGCCACTTCTGGGGGGTCAAAATCTGCTCGGTAATAGCCAGTCCGGCAGGTGCAGATGGGAGATGCCTCTGAAGGAGATCGGCTGTTGGAGGGACAGTGAGAGCAGCCCTCAGCTTCCTGGCTGGCCTTGAACATCCCGGCAGGGCAGGCTGTAACACAAAGAGACCATCTCAGAATTGATGGGAGTGGCAGTCAGAGGCCCTTCCCTGGAACTGGAAAATGAAACGTTCTGTCACGTTAAAAAGGACATTGAGATACCCCCTTGCACAAAGTGAGCATTTCGGATTGAGGCAACCCCTACTTAACACTTCCAAGTCTTCAAACATCCTGAGTGAAATATGCCTTCCTGGTACCAATGGCTTCTCTCACTTGGACAATATGAATAATGATTCTTCCCTTTAAGATGTGTCGAGAGATTTAATTGAGAAAATGAATTAATGTGTAGCACAGTGTCTGAGGCATAAGTGCTCTATAAACGGTCGTTCCCTCCCTCTTCCGCCTGTTAACAGTCAGGGCCTTACCCTGATTCACTCAGTGAAGAAATTTCACCTGGGCCTCGGATGGAAAGAGGTCCTGGTTGACAATGAACTGGACCCATGGTTCTTAAATCCCATGTTACAACACACATGAGGGAAACTGTGAGCTGTGTTAACACTTATTATGAACGGTGGTAAAGGGCTGAAATTCATGAGTGATTCTTTAAGAAGATATTAAAATGATTTCAAGGTTACTGGCTAAACAACATCATTCTCCCTTAATTGCATTTTGAAATGCTTTGTGGGGGTGGGGCAAAGCAGGATGCCTTTGTAGGCAGTGCACCAGGGAATGTGTCATCACTTGGTGTCATCTATCATGTACATGTCAGTGGGGAAGATTGGGAACTCCTGGTATAGCCCGATGCCCACTGGAGCTATTCTCAGATATGAGGCACTTATTCTCCTTGCTCCATGGGTCAGCCTGTGAAGAGCCATGCCCCAAAATGTCTGGCTCTAGGCCATCTCTCAAGCTTTTACCATGCCTCATCTACAGAGACCTTTGACTCCAGACATCTGGTCTCTGCCTTGCTGATTCCACAGAAAATTGCCCCTGCCAACCCTGCTTCCCTGAGGCCCTTCCTCACTATCTCAGCTCCTGATTCTTCTGGTCCCCAAGAAACCTGCTCTGACTTATCCTCCTTTGAGATCAGGTAAAACTAATTTCATGGTCAACTCATTTGGCTTTCTTACATACTTCACTAGTTCATTCAACAGACATTTACCGTGACCCTGCTGAGAACCTGATCCAGGGAATTTTGAGAACAGAGCCTGCCCTCAAGGAGTGCTTGATCCAATGAGGTCATACGGTTGCAATACAATGTGATCATTGCCATAGTAGAAGTACCATTATAAAGGTTTCTACTTATACAAAGCTCATCTTCCCAAATATACTGTTCCCTCCTGGAAAGTGTAGAGTATTCTTTAACAGTAGCAATAGCCACCAACTGTTAACATTCTTGTTAAGTGCTTTACATGCATTCTTCTATGGGGTAGCTATTATTAGCTCCATTTTGTTACTAAGGAAATTGGGACACTGAAAGGTTAAAAGAGTTGCCCAGAATCACACAGTGGGAGAAGTAATAGCTATGATATACATATAATCTATTTGAATAGTATCCACAGCTTTTCTACCAAGACAAGAAAGAAGAATGGTTTCCTATGCTGGGCAAGTTTTCTCACTCCTTTGCTCATTTGAAGTGAGGTATAGGGTTTCGGTCACTCTGGAAGTGCCCCGGGGCAGAAGGTCATCTTGAATGGGAGGGAATTTCTGAAACGGAATGTCCTGGAATGGCATAACCCAAGAGTGTTCAACGGAGTCCATGTCCTCAGGATTGTTAACACCTGTTACTTACAAAAGGGGCCTGTGGTCAGATATTTTGAATCTGTGGGTTTAAAAAGTTCATCTCATCTTTTATTACAGAATGTTTCAGGACTTCCCAAAATGGGATACAGAATGCTGTGTTTTCTCACCAAGAAGCCCTATATTGCAGAGCATCTCCTGGGGTTCAAGTTTCCTGGAACGTACCGGGGTAAATGTTGTCTAGGTGCTACAATAAGGTTCTTAAGGATTTCTGTTGTAACCCATGTAAAAATGGGCCACTTGCTACCCATCTCAGTACATTCAAATAAACTTCTCCGTAGAAACAAACAAAAATATTCAATCTCTACGAAAGGCTCAACAAATGCAACACCAAAAGGAAAACGCTGAATGGTACACCTAGTATCCTAGAATTTGGCGTGCTGATCTAACTTTCCAAGCCCACTCAGTAAAGTCTCTCCCCCTATTTCTTTCCTCCTCTCTCCCTTTCTTCTTTCCATATCTCTTCCTTATCACCCATGAGAAGCACTTGGCCCTTTCTATTGTAAATCTCCCAGCGTTTCTGCACTCCATTCAGTTCTGGAGCTGGAGAACACAGAGAAATCCCAGGCCTGTGCCTCCCAAACACAGCGGAAGCTCTTTCCCTGGAAAGCGGGGGAGGGGAATGTGGAGACTCATGCATTCACTGGAGCCCTCCCACATATAATTTTCTTAATGTATCAATCCAAGAGACACAAGGTGTTTTCACTTTCTTTCCAGCATGTAAAAGCCTCCTTGCTTTACATCTAATAAGTTCACAGCATAAACAACCATCCTGATGTCCGCAAGTGGCAGAGAGGATTTAGGAAGTGTCTTCCTCTGAGATTTCTGATGAAGGAAGGCGGAACTGGGTGTCTCTAGACTCTGACAGCCACAGAGGGAGGAAATGAAGGAGAGGGAGGCCAAGCTGAACTTTAAGAGAGAGAAGCTTAGAGAAGGGTTAGGGTGAAAGGCCCTGGGAGGGGGTATGACTCCATCTTCCCCAGGGCAGTGAGCACTAAGTAGTGATCAAACAGTCCTGGGTCCAATTCCTGGCTCTGCTGGATCCTAGCTGGGTGATCACTGGCAAGTTACGTCATTCTCACTTGCTCATCTGTATAAAGTATCCATAAAAAAGAAATTTAACACTTCTCAAAACAACTCCCACAGGTCATTAGAATTTATTAAACTCAAATATGAAAATTTACCTATGCACAATAAGTGTTAAATAGTGCTAATTCCGCTTTACCTCCATTTATCCCGTCCCTTTTGAAAAACAAGTCTTCTTTGCACAAACTTTTCGAATTGAGGGTTAGAATATAAACTTAGAGTCCCAAAGTCGGCAAATAAATCCTGGAACCAAATGGAAGAATGTGTTTCTGCACAGATTATTTCTGTTTTGTATAATGGGAGAATCATTATATCTGTAAAATATAATTTGTCAATAATTACAAAATGGATGAAACTCATTAATATTCACATTTCATAAGTTAATATTTTATTAAAATCTATGTGTAGGCATTCCCTAATTTATAAAGAAACAGTATGCCTAGGTTTATTTATTGAACATTTGGACTATAACTTTTTTTTTAACATCTTTATTGGAGTATAATTGCTTTACAATGGTGTGTTAGTTTCTGCTCTATAACAAAGTGAATCAGTTATACATATACATATGTTCCCATATCTCTTCTCTCTTGCATCTCCCTCCCTCCCACCCTCCCTATCCCACCCCTCTAGGTGGTCACAAAGCACAGAGCTGATCTCCCTGTGCTATGCAGCTGCTTCTCACTAGCTATCTATTTTACGTTTGGTAGTGTATATATGTCCATGCCACTCTCTCACTTTGTGGCACATATATACAATGGAATATTACTCAGCCATAAAAAGAAACAAAATTGAGTTATTTGTAGTGAGGTGGATGGACCTAGAGTCTGTCATACAGAGTGAAGTAAGTCAGAAAGAGAAAAACAAATACCGTATGCTAACACATATATATGAAATCTAAGAAAAAAAAAAGGTCATGAAGAACCTAGGGGTAAGACAGGAATAAAGACACAGACCTACTAGAGCATGGACTTGAGGATATGGGGAGGGGGAAGGGTGAGCTGTGACGAAGTGAGAGAGTGACAAAATGGACTGTAACTTGTAATAAGACTTGGACTATATTTTCTCATAGAATTAATGCTTTAAATAATGCTTAAAGTGTCAGGCTAGTCCACAAAGCCTTTTTAAACTCATCTTGTACCAGACGCCACTAATGAGAAATAGAAGTGAATACGATTGTTATTTTACTGCAAATTTACGTAGAAAAATAAATAAGAAAATTGTGCTGCTCCTTGAGGAAAAGCAGCTTTAATTAGAGGTGATATGTGGAGCTGCTGGGTAGAGTGTAACAACGAATATTTAGACCAAGGGAGGCAAAAGCAATCACCTCAGCCCAGAGAAGTCACCTGAGTATATAAAGTGGTTGGGAGTAACACAGCAGAGAATGGTTGGGACCCCAGCAGCCTGGAGACCTCACAGTCTCAAAAAATAACAATTAAATACTGTGATCATCTAATCAAGCACATATCCACACTGTCAAGAAATTTCAAAGGGGATAGCACAGCTACTTGCTTTAATATCATTTCAAACCTCAGGGGTTTCCTTTCTCTTGATTTAAAATTATCGTCAGCACTTTCACTACAGGCATGAACCTCTCATTCAACTAAATTTTACAGAAGATCTAGGCGAGCTTGGCACCTTGCTAGAGGAATAGAGCAGGGCACAGAGGATGGGGGACAGACCCTGGGGTGCCCGCCTTCCTTGGGGGGGTGAGGAAGGAGGCAGACGATAGAACGCTGGCTGATTCCCACACAGCATCATCTGTGTTATGCTTATGTGTGCACGGCGTTGGGGGTGGAGGACCCGTCAGGCAGGAAGTGCCTGACTTGGAGGACCCATCGCTATGAGACGAGGACCAGAAGAAGCATTTTCTTGTGGCGACTAGGAAGTGAGATTCAAGAGAGGCAAAGACAAAGCTAGAAGGAAAGAGGTGGAAGAACAGGAGCGGTAGGAAGGGAAATTAGGTCAGAGAGTGCTCAGCTCCATCTCAGCCAGGAGGGTTCCATCACTATTCCAGGAGGTGGGTGGGAAAGGAAGAGCCGCTGTGTATTCCCACAAGACCTTTGTCCATGGAACACCTGGGACTTGGAGGGCTGTACATTTCTGACAGCAGCGCAGCCCGGATGGCTTCGTTTCCTTAAGAAAAGGGGGTTGACTTCCCTCCATTGTAGGGGATCACAGTTCAGACAGGTGATAGATGCAGCTTTTAGGTGGCACCCCACATACACACCTCTTTCCCCGCCTCTGACTTCAGCAGAGAGGAAGAGACAAGACGTGAGGTCCCTAAGCATGTGTGCATTTTCCATTCCCCAAGCAAAACATGCAGCACTTCCCTCCCCCTTCAAGCAAGAAGGGACTGGTACACGTGACCTCTAGCTGAAATCCGGAAGATCACCTTGAAACGCCCACCCAACTTCTCAGAGTCTCGGAGATGTAACAAATTACCTAGCGTTTACAGTGCTGTTGAGAACCCCGTCCCCTGCCATCCTTGCACACAGCCTTCCAGTGACACTAAATCCATCACCTACAGTACTATTACTTTATAAAGAAACAGATTAAGTGTCTCATAAACAGTGCAGTGATTGAGATAATGGAAAGCACCTCTCGTCCCCATCTGCAACTTCAGGTTATGAAGCATTTCCAAGCAGCCAGGAAGAGGAAATTAATAGAAGCAAGAGGGAATAACCACTTTTATGCAATTTCCTCAGGAGATAGTGGACCATCTAATCTTTATTGGAGCCCTTTAACCTGTCACTCAGCACTCGCCAGAGCCTCTTTAGCTCTCACAATTTTTCTTGATATCCAAGGAAGATAAAATGAAAACCTCATAACATTATAATTTTTGTACGTGGAGGGTGCACACTGCCTCTGCCCCTGCCCGCTCCACAGAAGCCTCTCAAAACAACATTTTTATGCAGCAGGAATGTGGGAGAGGTTAACTATTCCCGGTGCATGGTCCAGGGGGGGTCACAGCTTCTCTGCAGGAAGGAAATCTCTCCTTGCATTTTAAATGTGATGCTTCCCTCCGCCTCTGCCTTCTGTCCTTGCTTTTTCTTTTTAATAATCTGATTACTGCTCCTGATCTAATTTTTCTCCCCCAAATGAGTTTGCAAAGGTTCATGCTGATGAATATTCATCCCCTGCTTAAGAACCGGGTGCCTTTTTCTCAAGGCAGGTGCAGCCGATCAGCTGGCTTGGGAGGTGTGCCTGCCTCGCCTGCCTCGCGGGGTGACACTGAGAGGGGCAAGGCTCGTGCTCCTGGAGGGGAAGAAAGAGGTAAACAGCCCTGAGCTCACTGCCTCTCAGGCTCCCCTTGGTCTCCAGGCTCTGCCCCTGCTATGGAAGACAAGCAGGGAGCCAGCCGCTCTGAGCAGCTGCTGAGAACCCTGGAATGGGCGTGGTGGGCGGGGCAGGGGATGAGCTTCCTGCAGAGCATGCGCACAGCTCTGCAGGGCTCTACTCACAGGTCTTGTGGCCTCACATTGAGCCCGGTACAGTATTTAGAGTCACACCTGCAGCCCAGTGCCTCCCTCATCTTCACATTATGGAGGCTGACCCCAGGAGTTCTTGACTCTGCAACTCCAGGGAAGGAGGTGTGCTGGGGTTCCTTGTCTATGCTCATGAACAGTCTTTGCGTTTCCCAGAAATGGGTCTCCCTGAACAACCCCAGGCCATCCCAGTGGGACCCAGAATCCTGTGAAACCCCCATTTCCCTTTATAGTCAGGGCAATGTGTTGAGAAAACCACTAGCACAGAAGTAGTTCCCAGGCATCCAGCCAGCCAGCCAGCCAGCACTCCAACTACTGCACTAGATTGAAAATTATCTGAAGGCTGATGCTAGGTGTTGCCATCTTTGTATTTTCCTCTCCCTGGTACTGAGCACAGGCCTTACATGTAGGCACATGCATTCTGCGTCTGGTTGAACTGTAAGTTCATTGAAGGCCTGCTGTGATAAGACCCAAAGATAAAAGCTGTGATTAAAAAAAAATAATAACAACAATAATGACAAAATCTTAATATTACAGGGTAAGAGGTGACTGGCACTCTCCTACAAAGTGTGGATTCTTACAACTTTTCTCCATTAAGACCTTCAAAACGTCCAGAGTTTTGATCCGACAATTCTACTTCTAAAGAAAAAGCAAGGAGATGTGGAAAAAGATTTATGTTAATGGATGCTTACACCACTGTTATTTATAATGCGGAAGAAAGAAAGGAAGGAAGGGAAAAAAAGAACTTAAAAGTCAAATAAGGGCTTCCCTGGTGGCGCAGTGGTTGCGAGTCCGCCTGCCGACGCAGGGGACGCGGGTTCGTGCCCCAGTCCGGGAAGATCCCACGTGCCGCGGAGCGGCTGGGCCCATGAGCCATGGCCGCTGAGACCGCACGTCCGGAGCCTGTGCTCCGCAACGGGAGAGGCCACGACAGTAAGAGGCCCGCGTACCGCGAAAAAAAAAAAAAAAAAGTCAAATAATAGAATATTCACTAGATAAATTATGGAACATCTGTATAGTGTGATACTACACAGTCATTAAAATTAAGTCATGGAAAAATATTTTTAAAGTAGTTTTAAACTATAGAGTTTGAACATCATTATACATACACATACAAGCATATACATATATATGCAAACATATATATAAACCATAAGCAGTAAAATAAAAACTGGAAGTGGTAGCAATGATGATGATTTTGTGCTTTTCCATAATTTCCCAATGTTTTGCATTGTATATACAGGACTCGAGTAATCAAAGAAAATCTCAATCACTACATTTTTAAATTTGGCGGAGGACAGAAAAGTATGGACGTCAACCTCCAACCCCAAGGAGCTGAGATGAGCAGGGCAGGTCAGAGTGGGCTACTTACCGAGAAAAGCTCTACACCAGAGGCGGAGATGCCCTGTGCCAGAGGTCTTTGGAGGAAGGGGAGAGTAAAGGCGAGCTGGGAAAGCTGCCTGGAGGTGGTGGCACATGCACAGGCCTTGAAGGACAGGTAAAAGTTGATGCAGAAATGGGAGGGTGAGGCAAAGGGAAAAGAGTGCCCCAAGCATCAGAGAGAACAGGACCCGCACTTGCCTGGAGTGCCCGGGGAACCTGGTAGGGAGAGGGAACCTGGCAGTAGAGACTGCCAGGCACACACAGCATTCAAGGGGCCACAGCAGGAGGTGACCAGCGGCGCTCATGTCTATGTCAACCTGCACACACGAGGCCAAATTGGTCTCCAGTCCCTGTCTCCATGGGCCCACCTCCAGCTGTAATGCCCTGCGCGGAGGGAACACTTAGCTGTGTCATACACTCGTATCACTCTTGGTGACACTTCTGAAATTGATGAATGCTGCAGGCACCTTGACACAGACGAGACTGTAACTTCCAGTGCTATTAAGCTTTTCCAGCAGCAGCAAGCCTAGCATGCATCAATCAGCACGGAAGTTGTTAAAGATGTGGGGTCAGGGTCAGGGGCACTTAGCCTTGGTGAAATGGGGAGATCACTGGTCAGGACTGAAACACGACAAACAGAAGGGCAGTGTCCCAAGGGGGAGGGGCAGGCACTTCAGTCCTTGTCACTGATGGCGCCTGTCCCTAGGGAACAGCCGGGCACAGCACAGCCAAGGCCAGGTTCAGGGAGGGAGGCTGGGCTGGGCATCAGAGCCTCTCAGCAGGGAATTCAGGGCTGCATCCTGCAATCCTGGCCCAAGATCAGTGTGGTTGGGTAGTGGGGTAGCATAAAGCAAACCCAGGGGTTTTCTGTGACCTACGCCAGAGATTCTCACTGCGGTCTCCAGACCGACAGCAGAAGCTGCATCACCTGAGAACTTGTAGAAACTCAGAATCTGAGGCCCCACTCCAAACCTACTGAGCCAGAAACTCTGGGGTGAGGCCCAGAAATCTGAGTGTTTGCAAACCCTCCAGGAGATTCTGATGCAGCTCCAGTTTGAGAACCTCTGCTCTAGACCTCCAGGTAGAGAGGAAACATCCTGGCCTTGGTGTCCATGAAAACTGCCACTTACTGGTTATGTGATCTTATGAAAGTTACTTAACCCTCAACCTCAGCCCCCTCCTCTGCAAAAAGGGGGTACTAGGGTAACTTCCTTCTTATAGCTTTGTGACGATCAGTGCCAACTTTCTGGAATGTAGCACCTCCTCAGTAAATAGCAGCTGGGTGTTTTCCACAAGGAGCCAGGCTAAATGTTTTAATCAGTCATTCATTTTAAAGTATTTAAATTGGCCACTTACTATAAACTTGGAGCTGTGCTCTGCACTGGGACCCACCCATAGATGAAACACGCAAAGAGCTCTCCCCCATGGAGCTGACATCCTAGTGGAGGAAGACAGACTCTAAACTGGAAATTCCAACAGAGGTAATCGGTGTAGGAGGCCGGATCAGGGACCTCTCTGAGTCTGGGAGGGTCTTGGGCAAGTGAGGTCTAAGTCAAGTCACACAGAATGAATAGGAGCCATATAGGTTGGCAGAGGTAAGATGCTTTAGTGAAGGGAAACAGAGAACCCTCTACGCGGAGAGAGAAGCATGTGCAAAGGCCCTGGAGAAAAAATACGACTCAGTCAATAGACTGAGAGCAGTGTTTCCATGATCGATCAGTGTGTAGTGTGAGTGCCACGGGCTCAGGCAGACAGTTGTTCGTGGGCTGGGCAGGGGTCAGTTGGCGAGGAGGAGGCTGAGTCTGGAGAGGTAACCTGAGCTCATGGCAGCCCCTGGACTTTATCCTTAGGTCATGAAAGCCACAGTTGGGTTTAACATGGGGAAAAAACACGCATCAGATTGTTGTGTCTGAAAGATCACACTGGCTGCTGGAAAGAGAAGGGGTCAGAGGAGTGGGGACAGTTAGGGGGAGACACAGGAGTCCAGACAGAGTGATAATCACCAGGGTAGTGGGAAAAGGCCAGAGTCATTTAGAAGAAGAGGATCTGGTGATTACCGGGGATCACTCATTCATTCAGCAGAGCCCCTACTGGGTGCCAGGCACTGGGCCAGGTGACCCCTTGTCTGGCTTGTACCCCTACTTTCCTACCAATGCCAGAAAGCCTGCCCTCCACACTTCAACCACTTGGGCCAGGTATTTTCCTCTTCCTGGAGATCTCTTTTAAAAATCCTATACCCTGGCAGTGGGTTCACTGTCCCTACGACTTTGAGGGGGTTGAGAATGACAGTAGGAGAGGGGAGAGTGGGGAAGGTGGGGGGCAGCTCCCCTGGGAACTGGCTGGGTCTGCTCCCCAAGTCTGTCTCCCCCAGGCCAGCCTGCAAACGGGGCTGGAGGAGTCCACCCACCGAGGGTCCTTCAGACTCAGGAACCCTTCGGGACTTTGCTAGGGGAGGGGCCTCTAGCTGAGACCCACCCCCAACATCTACTTGATGTCACTGGACCCTGAAGGTGCAGTGCTACCAGGGTGCCTTCCCAGCGGGCCACCTGCACTACCAGTAGTAGCTGGGGGCCCCATGGAGCCGCTTCCTAAGCTTTAGCCCAGCAGAGCCCTTTCCCTTTTATACGCTTGTCTCATTTGGGGAGCACTTCCTATGTGCCCTGAGTTCGATATAAGAGTCACTTTCTTTACCTTGGGAAAGAAGAAGGCTATTGTTGAGGGGTGAGGGCAGACGTGCAGGGAATCAGAAGTGGAAGGGGACCTGGAGGAGCCCTCAATCCAGAGGTAGCAGATGGCCAGTGAGGGTGGAATTCTTTAGATGTGGGGCTCCAGGGGCAGAGGAAAGCCTCCTGGAGAAGAGCTGATGTCACAGCCAGGTGGTGAAGGAGGTGGGTGAACCCATGCTGGGGGGACAGGGCGGGAGGGGTTCTGTCCTTGAGAAGAGAACAGCAGTATGCTGCCAGCAGCAGGACAGACTCCTTTAAGGGGATATGGTCTTCCCGTTTCCTTCTCCACCACCAGAGAGATGCTCCCCGGGGACCCTGGGACTCAGCAAGGAGGAAGTGAGGGTCAGATCGCTTTGGCTACTCCAAAGGGCCCCAAGGTTCTCTATCTTGATCTGACCCATTGGGCCACAGGGCTGCCAGGCCTAGACCCCCACTGCTATGCCAGGGGAAGGGGAGGGCAGGGAATCCCCACATGTCCCCTCCCCAGGCCCTGTCTCCACCCACGTCAGAGCCTGGCTGCCAGCGTTCTAAAAGCACCGCCAATCTGGTCGCTCTGGACAGCAGGCAAGGGGACATATGCTGGCAGTCAGGCTGCTTCCCACATTTTCAAACTGAAGTGCTTATTTTACCCTTTGAGAAAAGCCTTATTTTGAGGTATTCCCCTGACACAGACCTTGATGGATTCCCTTTAAAAACTAATTTATAGTAAGTCTTTAAGATAAACGAAGGTGACTTCTTACTGCATTTCTCAAGGCTGGACAATGATGAGAAGCCACCCAGGGCTCCTCGCTCTTTCCCCTGGCCGGGGCAGGGCCGGCCACCTGAACGCACGTAGACAGCCAGGTCTGGTGAGTCATCACACCCAGAAAAAACACTGCTGTCCCCTGGTCTCTCCGCTTCTCACAGAGCCAATGTGAAAAAAACAAACAAAAAAAAGAACCACGTTTGGATGCATCACACATATCTCATTTCTGCTCCAAAACCTGACAAGGCACATAGTACTCTTCTCTTAGGGAAGGTTGTTATTGTTTCCCCTATTCTAAGCTTCCTCACCCCAGGGCTTTGGCGAGTCCACAAATCACATGCAGTCAGGCTGGAAAAAGACCTTAGAAACACCCTAGAACAGGGTTAGCCCATATAGCTATGATCACCAACCCCCAACGCCGCCCATGACAGACATCACTAATCAATCATGGCACTCATTCCCACTCAACCCAGACCAGAGCTCAGAATCTTTAACACAATGTCCCAGGCAGCCACTACCCACAGATCAAAGTTGGCACATCCCAGATCTATGATGGGGAAACTAACGCCCAGAGAAGGCAATGAATATCTTGGCCAGAGATGCATAGTCATTGGGGGAACCAGAACGAGCCACAGAGTCCACTCCCCTTGCCTCATCAGGACAAGCCCGCGGCAGCCCTGGGGTGCTCACCCCACCCCTGTCCCTACCTACCTCGACTCCTTCTCCTTTTCACCTTTGAGGTCAGCCCCACAGCACAGAGTCCTCTCCAGCTGGAATGCCATGGCACCTAATTATTCCCTCTGTGTGCATCTGGGGAAGAGCTGCATTATGTTTAAGTAAGTGTAGCTAAGAGGTGCCACATCTCAAGAGAAGGTCAAGTGCTGCATATGTATAATGTAAGATTAAGATTTTCCCCTTCTGCGGTGTACTTGATAAAATAATTTCACTGTGACCTTTACAGAAACCCAGGAGTAGAAATGGGCACAGTGGAATTTCCAGCTTCTCCCTAGATCACAAAGTCGTAAACACCATCAATCTATGACACTATTACACACCATTCAAGTGGGACAAGTGAGCAAAATAAATGATTTTTATTTTTTGGTAATGACAGAGCAAAAGCATTGAGGCCAAGATTCTCAAGCTGGATTACCAGAGCTCTTTTGACAGATAAAGGACAGGAATCCTCCCCTCATGCTGCCCTGGCCTGACCTGGTGGCACAAAGTGTGGCATGGGCCTTCTTGCAGAGTGTCAGAGAAAAGGGACCTGTCCAAGGTCACAGAGGAATCAGTTGGGTCCCTTGCCAGGAGGGTGTGTTGGGCCCTGTCTCAGCTCCTACACTGCAGTGGCAGTGGGTGTACCACTCAGCAAGTCCCAGTGTCAACTCTAAATAAAGGGAAATAGCTGTGAGTAATAATCAGTATTGAAATAATAAGGTTATACTCATCCCCAAAGATTCTCCAAGTAGGAGTGAACATGACATTTATCCAAAAGGCTGAAGGACGACAAAGTTGGCAGAATATGTTTTGTCTGACCCATGACTTTGCTCAGGAACCTCACTGAGTCTGAACAGGGAAACGGGGCTCATGGATTCTGGAATAGAGAGGATGCCATCCTTGGGCGCAGCTGAGCAGGGCCGCCCAAGGCACTGGACCCCTGGAGGCTGTGTGAGTGGCCCAGCAGCGGTTGTAAATCAGAGCAGCTGGGACAGGGCTCCTGCTGCACGAAGGGCAGAAAAGGGTTGAAGAGTTGTATTCTCTCGAGTGACCATTTATTCCCAGGTGCTGAGAGCTAATTTCCAAAGTGCTCTGCGTTCTCCCTATTTGCAGTTCCTGGATGTACATTAGCATCACTGGCTGCCTTCAGATTTGTCAGTTAAACATGATTAAGAGGGAAGCTTCCAGCAAAGATCAGAGGTGTGAAGGGTGCACTTAGCACTTAGATCTTGGTGCGTACCTAGGGGAGACCGAGAGAACCATCCCTCTGAAGGCACCGCATGAGGGAAGGCCTAGGGAAGGAGCGGCAGGTGCAGACCTCCGGGAGAGCCAGGAGGAAGGAGTGGGGAGAGCGGGGACGGGCCCTCCTGAGCAGCTTGGGAGAGGACTTCCCCAAACCAAACAAGTCTGGGGCTGAAGGGCTCACAGGAGCCTAGCTGGACAGGAGACTACTACCCTAACCCTCCACTGCAGAGGAAAGGGCCTGCTTTTCCTTGCCCACCCACTCCCCGCCAGCCTTTGGGTCAGGCCAGCAGAGGCCTCTTATTAAATGAGAGACTAGCCTTTCCTGCCGAGCACAGTTGGGGCGAGATGCTGGGCCCTCTCCTCCCATTCTCAGGACCCTTCTAAGGCAAGGTCTGTGGGTTGCCAAGCTGACCTCCACTGGCTAAAATTGGTTACAAAATTGTGTCCATATTATTAATAATAACAATAATGTTATTAATAATAACAACGATCAGCATTTAGATAGCATTTATCAAGGGCCAGGTACTCGGATGCTCAGCATTACCTCATTTCATACTCATAACAGCCCTAAGAGACATATGCTACAATTGTTCCCATTTTGCACATCAGGAAACTGAGGCTCAAACAAGATCAGCTGCTTGTCTGAGGTCCACAGCCAGTGGTGGAGCCAGGAATTGAACACAGGCTGCCTGACTCATTGGTTGGAATGTTTTAAAATCAAATAAATTTCCTTGCAACCAATAAAAACTAGTGTATATCATGTTAAATGCAAACTATGCCAACATAACTTCATGGGGAATGAGTACCAGCTTCTGAGTTACAGACTCCACTACTCCAGAGCCATAGGAAGCAAGTTCTGTCATCTTTTTGAGCCTTGGTTTCCTCATCTGTAAAAATGGAATAACTGTCCCTATCTAATAAGAGTTGTTTTGATCATTTAATGAGATAATGAATATAAAATGTTGGGTGCAGTTCCTGACATGTATTAACTACTCAATTAAAAGTATCTGTTAATATTATTCTGTTATAAAATTGTAATGTGTTCACTATAGGCAGTGTGTTATCACCTTGCTAATGTTTTACATTTTTTATAGTCAACATTTGTCCCACCACATGGAACATTCTCATCAAGGTTTAATAATGCATGAGCCTCGGCTTGAATTGCTAAGATTTAGGGATGTAAACAGAAGCATATGTGACTTCTGAGCAGTGACTGTCAAGAGAGAAAGCTAGCTGGGAAGTAGACATGATGGCTGAAACTCAGGCAGCCATCTTGGGCTGTGAAGATATCAGAGCAACAAGTCTGAATATACTTGGGTCTCTAACACCAGGCTATGGAGTACTCTACCAGCCTGCATATATTTTACATGACAGAAAACAAATCTCTATATTTAAAAAACCGAATTATCTTACATGTTTTCTCTTTCTCATAGACCACTGTAATCCTAACATACCATTTCTTTACAATGAAACTTTGTAAGAAAGATAGTATCGTTCCCATTTCACTGGTAATGACATTTAGGCTCAGAGAGGTAAAACAACTTGCCTGGTAGTTCACAGCTAATCTGTGGCACAGGCAGAATACAAAACCAGATCTGCTTGGCTTCAAAGCTGATACCCTTTCCAGTTATATTTACTAAGATAACTTATTCATGGGGGCGGCAGCATTCTGTATTTATGGGCATGGGCACTTAGGCTTGAGAATGACACGTTCAAATGCACGAGTTTGGATGAGAGGCTTGGGAAAGGGACAAGATGTATTGCTTTCCTGCTCACTGAAGTCATCTTGCCCTACTTTCCCTGCTTCCAAGGGGAGGGAGGAAAACCAGCTATGGTCTATGTCATATACTGGCTCTGAGCCCTCTGAGTCCCCCTGCCTGCCTGGATTCCTGACCAGACGTAAAAAGGTGATGTCTGGTTGCTGGGCATTCTGCAGAGACCTGCTCTGAAAGGCAAATTCATCCTCCCTGAGGCTTCTGGTAGGCAGAGAGGGAAAGGAAGGCAGCGTCAATGGTGAGACAGGCGGATTTTCCAGAGGACACGTGGGCAGCCCAGCAGCAGGTGGGGGGTAAGTATTCACTGGCAGTAACTGCTCCCACCTGCAGTGGGTGCCAGCTTCCTAGAACATAAGATGTTTGCTATAGACATGACATATGGGCACTTGAATTATTATTGTTTACTACATCTCAGTCCAAATATGCCAAAAGAGGCTATTACCTTTGTGCCAACTCCCCAGATAACTTCAGAATGGAACAGAGGTACAGAAGTAGCCAGCCTGCTGTCTACCAGCATTGAGGGCACAGAGCAGTGAGGGCCAAGGAAACCACATGCATTGAAGTCTGGATTTCCTCATCATCAGACTAATAATCATTATAATCCTATGAAACTTCATTACTGAATTCCCCCTTTACCATTTCTACACGAAACACTCATTTGTTAATAACCAAGATAAAGGTCCATAAAACAATATTGCTCCCATGTAACATGTCTTTCTCCTTGCTCTCAATAAGATTCCAGAATTTCATCAGAGGAATATAAGCGCTTCACCAAGATGTGTCAATTATTTCAAGATGACAAGAATTCGATTCCCAAATTCATCAGTGGGGGCTGAGAATGTATTGGTTCATCAAGAAAAGCACATCTCTGGAAGCACTCTCACCATTTGGGAATCAAATAATAATTGCAATATGAACACCTTGACTTTTTAATGGATTTTTTCAAGCTAGAGGGTTTCGACACATTCCCCACCAACCCACTCTCAGATTCATCTTCTTTGCAGACTTCTGAAATAGTGAAGGCACTGGTTTTATTCCTCCCATTTTGCAGAGGAAGAAACTCGGATTTTCAACTCAGAAGCTGAGTGACTTACATAAACAAAGCATATTGGAGGCAAAAGAAAGATAGGCAGCAGCTCTTTCACTTTGGGGCTCCAATCACTTGACTACACAGCTTAAGAAATATCACTCCTTGGATCCAGGCACTAGGCTGGCTGTTGGAGATACAGAGCAGAGTAAGCTAGGGTCCCCATTCTCAAGGAACACAAGCCTAATGAAAGAACAAAATACTAACAGTAATTATAAAGTAGCATGACTAATGGGAAAAGAGAAGCATGTATAGGGGTGGGGAGAAAAGAGGCAATCTCCTCTCTGTATTAGTTGGGAGAGAGGAGAGGTCTCTTCGAGATGACAGCTGATCTGGGTTTTGAAGCATGAATAGGAGTTTACTAAGTATATAAAATGAAGGAAGGCATTCAGGCAAAGAAAATGGCATGTGCAAAAGCATGGTGATTGGGGAAGAGTCAAGGATGTTTAGTAGTTTGCTAGTGTCCTTGCTGTAAGCCCATCACCATCCTAATCAACGAGAAGACTTTGTCTTCATGGGGAGAGATATCAGCTGTTTCAAATAGGCTGGAATTAGTCTTGAATGGAGGCAGAATGTTGCACTGAGACTTGAAATAAGTAGGAATCATGGATGTTTCAGGAACACACACTTGAATCCCCCAGCGCTGAGTCTCTCTTGATGACCACCTGCCTCACTCTGCCACCTCCTTCCGACCTCCCAGAGCTAATTAAAGAAACTCTTGGACCTGGCTGATTCCGAATAGCAGGATATGGGTGTCTCAGCCCTGGATGGGGCTGCCCGGACTTCCTAACGCTGAGATAAGCACATTTCTAATGCCCTGAACCCACTTGTCTGCATTCTCTGGGAACTCTTTTGTCCAGAGCAGAATAACAGAAGTACAAAAGGGCCCTTCTGAAGAAGGAGAGTTAGTAGGTGCAATGGACTCAATGTTTGTCCCTCACCTACCCCATCAAATTCATATGTTGGAGTCCTAACAGCCAATGTGATAGGTATTTGGAGGTGGTGCCTTTCAGAGGTAATGGGGGTTAGACTACATCACGAGAGTGGGCCCCCATGATGCGATTCATGCCTTTATTAAAAAAAAAAGAGAGAGACACGAGACCCACCTCCCACCCCACCCCCGCAAACAACAAAGAAATGGCATGTGAGGATTTAATGGGAAAACTGCCTACAAGCCAGGAAGCGGGCCCTCACCAGACACCGAATCTGCTGGCACCTTGATCTTGGACTTCCCAGCCTCCAGAACTGTGAGAAATACATGTGTGTTGTTTAAACCCCTCAACGTGGGGTATTTTGTTCGAGCAGTTCCTGCTTAGATGGTAGGACGTGTCTTCCTTTTCTCCCAGGCCCTGGCCTTCCCTCCAGGCGCAGGCTGATTCCTGTCTCCTAAGGAGGCCTCCTCTCTGCTCCAAATCAGGCTGTACTTCCGTCCTTCTCAGGCAGGGCCCCGTGTGGATTTATGATTTAATTTGTGTGTATGGCACTAAGAAATGATTTCTGGGCTGGTCACTTAAGAAATGATTAAAGACCATCATTTCAAACCCACAGCACTCCCTGGGGGAAGGGAAGCCGCATGAGGCAGAGGAGGTGTCGGTAAAGCGCGGAGATGGACGCGTGACAGGGGAGGCCAGTTGCCTGGGAGAGACGGAGGCAGGAAGGCAGGGCCTGGATGCCTTGTTTCTGCTGCTGGGAGGGATGTGCTGGGGACCTCTGACCCACGCCCTCAGGACAGGGCGAGCTCTGTCCCCCATCAGACATCCGTGATGCTATCTTTGTCCAGACCAGCAGGTGCCTTCGTGGGCAAAACCAGGCCCAGGCTCCCTTCCTCCGCATCTTTACAACCTCAGAGCAATAAAAGTGGGCCTGAAGGTGGCTGAGCGTGAACTCAGAAAACAATTCATAAAGGCCTCCGTCCTCCAGAAGCTTTCCCTGCGCTGACACAGACCAGAAACCCGCATGCAGGAGCTCTAAATCACCCTGCCATCTCTTCCCTGGAAACAGCCAAATGTTACACTGTACCAATTTATGAGGTGTGGCTGTAAAATTCTGAGACCAGGTAATAAGCCGGGGAAGATGCACTCAGCTCCCCTCGAGGAATTCCTCAAAGTCAGGGCTATTCTCAGCACCTCCTGTGTTAAGCAATCCGCTCAGCCACCAGAAAAGCCAGCTGAGCCCTGGCCCCGACTGCTCATGGCCGCACGTTCAACACGTGGCCCAGGATGTCACAGGAGGCGGCAACGGGCAAGCAAAATTCACCCTGAGTGGTGATTCCAAACGCCGGGGTTCCAGAACCAGTTCCTAAACCTTTGCTGCCTGTGAGGCCTTGGATAAGACCCATTGTCGCCTCTCTGGGCGACATCTGTGAAATGGGAACGGGGGGAGTAAGAACAGCTCTGCACCTTTGCTGTTGACTCGTGGACACACACAAGGCTTGATGTTCATGTGAATTACAGCTCCCACGGTTGCTAACCTGAGCCTCTGAGACATCCGTCATGGTAAATGACACTTTGATTGTTATAAACTCCTTTTATTCTGAATAGCAAAACTAGCTGCAAGAGCATGTTCTCATTTATATCTTACAACATCTCTCAGCAGAAGGGACAGGGACAGAGAGGTCTCTGGGAAGGAAGGGGCTGAACTTCAGTCCAGCTGTGCCGCTGATGGGTGTGATCCCCTTCTCTGGACCAACCTGACCCCTTTGGTGAAATGAACGGTTAAACTGGATTCAATCGCCCGCCTATCCCTTTAGCACACGCTCGCTCTCACGGTCGGTCATCCATCCATCCTCCAGCCATTCAGTACACACCTTTATTAAGCGGGGGCCCCGCCTAATACAAAGGCAAGCAAGAAGCAGTCCCAGCCACAGGGAGCTCACGCCCTGATACGGAGGACCTCTCCCACTTCTATGAGGCTAATCCAACCACGAGCACTGTCCTTTCCGGCTGTACCCGTGAGTCAGCTGGGGGAACCCAGAATGTTGAAGGCAAGGTGAAGACTCAGCTCATCTGGATTCAGGCCTCCTAGAGAGTTTTACTCATTAGTCTGTAGGGCTTCTCCATCCATAATGATACCAACGGTAATGAAGATAAATATTTTGCAATGAGCTGTTGCTTTTTCACATGGGAAAAAGCTATTCAAATTAAAAGCACTCTGGTCTCTCTCTCTCTCCTTTACTTTATTTCATTTCCTTGGCATATCTCTGAGAAAGAAAGAAAGAAAGAAAAGAAAGGAAGAAAGAAAGAAAGAAAGAGAAAAATCTATCCTGAAAAGGGAGAGGGAGGACTATATCCAGCAAAGATTTTTACTCACCTCCTAGATTCACTATTTCATGGTTCTGCTGCCACAAACGTACCCTGTGCGGGTGCTCGTTGAACTGCCACCATCACCTGCTCTTCAGAGGTGAGGGGGCCCAGGACGGGACTGGGGACCATGGAGACCAGGGCTACACGGACTGTTCCAGGCTTCCCAGGAAGCTGGGGATGGAGCCAGGGTGACAGACGTGATGGACGCCCTTGGCCTTTATTATCATTCTTATTTTTCAACGTGCAGGCTTTAATTAAGTTGACCCACACAGCACTAACTTGCCTACTACACACAATTAAAAGCTCCAGTTAGAGACACAGGAGAACAGCAGGAGGGAGGCTCACCCCCTCCCCGCTGCCCCTCCCCAGGCTCCGGAGAAGAAGTTCCTTGTGATGGAGATGAACCCCACCCCACCCCCACCCACTCTCAGCCCCATTTCTGCTGGGATTGGAGCCTTGCCCTAATGGTCTCATCCTCTCTTCTGTATTTTCGGCCTCTGTCTCTAGGACGCATCCTGTGGATGGTCCACCAGCAGATGTCCCACACCTGTTACCTCCCTAACCCCCCCCCCCAACTCCCCGAATCCACTTGTCTCCACATCCTGTCATCTGTCCGCGCTGTTGTCAAATCTCCTGATTTCTGTCTCTACTTTGGTTCAGGCCCTTGTCTTGTCACCAGCTCCCTGATTTCCCTGACTGCCGCTTGCCTCCCCTGCACACCTGCCAGAGAAATCTTCCAATAACAGGGATCTGAATCGATGCCACTTGCCTGTCTAAAGCCTCCGAGGGCGCCTCTGACTTGGCACCGAAGTCCTCTGCCTGTCGTGTCTTTTCCAGGCCCCTTGGGATCACCGGTCCTGCTCACCCTTCCAGCCTCTTCATCAGCCTCTCCCTGCCCCTAAACACCCACGCCCGGCTGCCTGAGGCGCTCCCATCCATGTGTCAGAACGGCTCAGGGCCCCCTCCTCCTGGAAGCACTGCGGCTTCTGTACCTGTACCCTGCGCATCTCTGCCAGAACCTAAACAGCACTCACGTACTCGTGTTGAATGGGCAAAAGAACGGGTACAAGCAAGATAAACACTGAGGAGCTCAGACCTCTCGTTTACTTTTCCGTACTATATGACTTGTGACCTTCCAAGACGTCGCTAACGTGAATCCCACTCTCTGCAGGCCCTTCTTACCCAGCTCTGCACCTGAGGTGTGCCCATTCCCTCCAGCTTAGCTCATGCCACCCTACCCATGCCAGTGCCCCTCATTTCCCAGCCGGTGCGAATGTCTCCTCCCTCAATCCCCCCTTAGCACTGCCCGTGCATTTGTGTCCTGTCTGCCTGCATTACAGTGCAGCATATAGAGTCACGGGGCCCAGGGAGGGAAAGCGGCCCCACCTCCTATAAGCTGTGTGGCCAGAGTCACTAGCCTCTCTCAGCCTCAGGCTCCCCACCTGTAAATTAGGAATAACGGTAGTTCCTACCTGCTAGAAGAATAATAGTACGTAAGGACAGTGCATAATAATAATAGTGCCTACCTGTACTGTTGGAGAGTAGATGTGATAATCCATGTAAAATGATTTGTATACTAAGCAGTCAAAAGAGTTAACTCATAACCATCCTCCTCCACCTCCTCACCAGAATCTTCACCACCACCATCACCATCATCATTTGGTCTCTTTCACTAAATGGGACATTTCTGAGGCTGTATCACGTTTGTACCCTTCTATGTCAAGGTCCTGCAGAGCCCAGATGGTGGCTTCAGGAACTGGTCGAATTAAATTCACTGTAATACTGTCCTTATATCCCTCCTGGCTCTTGGGCTCTCGTGTCTGTCCATGGTGGTCCTGCAGCCTTTCCACGGAACCCCTGGCTTTCCCCAAGCTCTTGTCTTGGCCCTGACCCAGTTTTAGGGGTCCTCTGGGGATCAGATACAGGATTTCCTGTAGCTCCGAGTTTATCCTTCGCACACAGCCCATCACCTGTGCTGGGGAGAGCCTTCATTTAGCGCCTACTAGATGGGGCCTCCTGCTCGGATCACCCACTCCTGCCGCTGCTCCGTCTGCCTCACAGGGAGGCGCCCAGGCTTCACCTCTCCTTCCCCTCCCTCCCCCAGAAGTTGTGCAGCTCTGAGACCTCTGCGCACAGCGCATCGTTGGTGCCTTCTGTGCCCTCCTGCCTCCCCGATGTTGGTCCCACCTCTGCACATGTGACCAGTGCCTTTTGGATCTTAAAGGGGTCAGATCCCCATCTCAACGGATTGTCTGTTAGACAATCAGCCCCCACCCACCTCCTACCTTTTCTGCTCCCCTCAGGCTCCCAGGGGCTGGAAGCAGGGGAACTCCATTTCCCAGAATGCTGTCCTGTGGGGTCTGGATTAGAGCCCACCAAGGAGTGGCCCTCCCACCAGAGGGGGAGGGGGACAGGAGGCAGCAGCTGGGAAGCAGCCACCCCTTTTTAAGCAGATTTGTAGTATCACAGGGACCTCCACGTGTTGTCCCTGCATTTGCTTCCGTGCTGGGGGCAGCTATGACCATTGGAACACCACCTTCCGGCTGACGACCCCCTGGACATTAGTGTCCAACCTGAGAGCGCTCAGGGGCCTGACTGACCTCTGTCTCCTGTCTCTTTCAAGGGTTTTGTAGGCATCTAAATTCCTATATCTAGCATAGGAATATTATCGGAATATACCTAATCCGCTTCTGCTTGAAATACTGGGGTATTTCTATATCAACTCCCTTCTCCTCTCCATACACAGCTTTTTTTCTAAAATATGCTGAAATAATTCTTCCCAAAGCCCTAGTTTTATGCTACACACTCTGAGAACTTGTGAGGAAGGTATTCAAAGGTACCAGGAATATGAAATTCCCCAAGGACTTCGTGTGCTTTGCTGATGATGGAGGAAGGGGTGGGATGGGGACCCCTGGGGACCCCTCCTCACTCTCCCCCGTCCCCTCCACCTGATTCTTCCCCTCACTTCTCTGGAGGGAGAGAGGATGGAGATTTGGAGCGGGAGATGTCTGACTGAACTGAAAGAGGTTGGATGTAAAGGCAATAGTCAACACAATAAACAGTGGTTACGTAGCAGGCACTGTGCTGATGCTGTACAGAAATTACATAATTATGCCAGCGAATCCTCAAAACAGCACAACCACCACGCACAATAACAACAGCAAATGGCCATCACAGGCCAGGACTCCCTCTGGGAGATCATTGCACTCAGGGCTCAGCTACCTTGTCCTGTTCAATTCTCCCCCCAGCCCACAAAAGAGGTTCTGTCCTTACACCTTTTCATAGATGTGGAAGCCAAGGTACGGAGAGATTAAGTAGCTCCGCCCAGGTCCTACAGCTGCAAGAGACAGGATCAAAATTCAAGCCAGGTCTGGGTCACTCCTGCACCTGATCGAAGTCGAGGGCAGGTGAAATTTGAAGCTTCAGACCACGACCTACAGCCATTTTCACTGGCCCTCAAATCCTAGAGATGCTAAGTTGTCCTGCCAGTGGCCACCTCTTTGAGTCCTTCTCACACCTGCTGCCCCTTCCCCTTCCCCAGAACCACACTCTCCTCAGACAGTTCAAGCAGCGTGGGTATTCTGAAGGCTCTGCCCCAGGCCAAGTGTGCCCAGGGGTAATTTGATGAAAGCAATTTACCTTTTCTTGCAAAGAAAGTTTTGAGTTTCCCCAGAAACAATTTCCTTTAGAAAGAATCTGATTAAGCTTGTAAGTGCAAGCGACAGGAGTTTGGGGTTTGGGGCAGGTTGTTTCCGTTCATCTCTCCCCCTACCACCCTCTCTGCTCTCTTCCTTGGCCCCAACTTGCCCTTCTGAAATCTAACTGAGGGCCACTCCTCCTCCTCCATGAAGCCCTCCTCTGAGCCCAAGATCTCGTCCTGCTCAGGGCACCACGCCTGGACCGGGATTTGCAGTAACACCCCGTCTGCCATGAGCTTCCTCTCTCCCACCCTTCCCTTTCCGAACCTTGCAAGTAACTTCCCAACCTGCAAGGACTGTGCAAACCAGGAGGCGGGGCTGCCACAGTGACAGTGCCAAGGGACAGTGTGCCTCATTATCTCTACCAGCCCCCCAGAATCACCCCCAATCAACAGGATCTCTGTTAAAACAGTGTGCATACTTCATAGATCTTGAAGCCAGGAGGCATCTCTACATCTCTTGTGTGCCCTGGACCCCTTTAGATCTATGTTGGTGGGCTTGGGGCGGCCATTTCTACCCAGACACTCACTTTATCCTGGCACCCTGGAGAAAGGAGATAGCTGGGGTGACAGTTGACAGGAGAGGGAGGCAAAGCTGCAGTGAAGAGTGATTCTCATCGGTTGCCACTGCAGTGCCTCCTAGAGAGGGTACACAGGGATGGCAATTAGTGTACACATAGCCACACAGGCACAAATTGCAGAACCATTATTTTGTAATTTCCATAACGAGGCCTTTGGAATAACAATCAAAGTGAAGGGAAAGGGAAGAAGAACCGCCCTGATGGAGCTCAGGACTGCTCTGCCAAGGGCCTCCCCACCCAGCTCCCCAGCATTACTATCTAAATGAATGGCTGGACTCCAGGAGGCGGGAAGCAGATTGAGGCCTGCTCTCTCTCATGGGGTTTGTGGAGAGTCTTTCGGAGGACTTGCTCTAATGGAATCAGGGAATTTGTGGCAGCAGCGGCAGCAGAAGACAGAAGTCTCACATAGCACCAATTAATTGGAGGCATAGGCCCATTGTGATGGAGACATGGGTTCCCTTTGGAGAGAGGCATGGGCTTTTGGATGGAAGTTTGGGTGCCAACTGAATGGAGGAGCATGAATTTCACTTGGATGGAGGCATGGATCCTGAGTGGATGGAGGCATGGGTCCCAATTGGCTGGAAGGGCATGAGTTTCATTTGGATGGAGGCATGGGTTCTGATTGGATGGAAGCATGGGTTGCAAATGGATGGAGGCCTGGGTCCCATGGAAGTGTGGGTCGCAGTTGGATGGAGGGAAAGGTCCCAGTTGGTTGGAGGCATGGGCCCATAAGCAGGTTACCATCGTTCTGTAGGCTGAGAGCTCTATGATCAACTCATTCTAGCCTTCTGGGCCCAAGCCCAAGAGAGGCATTGATTTTCTAAGAAGATGTTATGGAGGGTAAGTCTTTAGTGGTTGGTTGGTTGGTTTTTAAATTTATGTCTATAGCTCCCCACCCACTTCCTAACCCAGGCACAGTTTTGGGCTCAGCATTGTGGTGTTGGATGTTGGATGCTGGAGATCTGTGGCACCTGCTCACAAATACTGTTGCCCCAAGGACCTCCTCTGTGAGTATAGAAATCAAAGAAAAGGAAAAGGGATGCAAAGAAGGGAATGAGCCTGCCCAGATCTATGAGAAGGCCTCTATCCTAGAAGCCAAACACATAGTAAGTGCTCAGAAAGTACAGGTTGAATCTAGAAGCCACGATTCAACCTGTACTTAGATTCAACCTAGGTTGAATCTCCTAGAAGCCACGCTAGGAGAAGGTAAAAATCCTCTTGAATTTCAAGACTCTTCTGTCACTGGGTTCTTCGAGGCTTAGCCACTTGCTGCTGTCAGCCCCTCCTCTTCCTACGAAAGAGGCAAGATCAGGTCTCTCTCGGCACAACACATCCCAGTTTCCCAAACTCCTTCGTCTGCCTTCCTCTCATGCAGGCGGTGCCATCTCCACCCACACTGGCCTTATGGGCTGCTCTTTTGGAAGACCTCAGCTGGCTGTGGCCAGAGAAGGGGCTGGTTTTGCGGTGTCCAGGCCACAGGGTTCTACTTTTCTGTACCCTACAGATGTAAGAGCTGGTCTTGTGTGTGGCTGGTCTTTCCTGCCACCTTGAGCCAGGGAGCTGGTCTAAGGGTGCCTTGCCCAACCAGCCCCTCTCCCCCCAGGAGACAGGCAGCCTCAGGCCCCTTGGGTTCCCAGGACACCTCTCTGGGGGGACCCGTGCTATCCTCCATCCCAGAGCATGTCAGCTTCTTCTCTTACTCCTCTCCTTCTTCCCTGTCTTGCTGGGCCCAGTAGATGAACTTGTCTTAAAGGCCTCCAGCCTTCTCATACTGGGCCTTTAAGAGTCTGGCTTCTTACCCCATCAAGCCCACTCTTGGCAGGGACCTGGTGGGATGCAGGAATTAGAGACCCATTGTTTGGGCTCCAATCCAAGCTCTGCTGCTCATTGCTTTCCAAAGCTTGGATAACTTGCTTTATCTTCTGGACCTCAGTTCCCCTCATCTGCAAAATGGAGTGATAATAATAGCACCTACTTCAAAGAGTTTTGTGAGGATTAAATGAATGGATGCTGACTACATACCTTCAATAGAATCTACCATTTATTAAGGGCTCCAAAATTGCGCTCAAAGTTCTGAGGGGCTGGTTCATACTCTGAAGTAAGTGACTAAACCAGTGGCAAGGGCTGACCTTCCAGGGGCGGGGGGACTCAATTCTTGAAATTCAGCAAAGTCAACCCCAGAAGGCCTTAGCTCCTCCAAAGCCTCCTACCTTGAGTTGTCCTGCCCCTCTTGTGTGCACACATCCAATGGTCTTTATGATTGCCCACATCCCATGCGGTGTTACTTCAGCTCCCTCTCAATCCAGTCTGCTCCTTCTACTATGTCTTCCCCTTCCCTAGATTTGGGACCATTTCCCAGCAAATCTACACCCAGCCATCTCATGACCTAGTGACGTACACTAGAAAACAAGCATGCCCGTTAGAGGAAACTTTTGCCAGGACAATGGAGAAGGTGGGAGAAATGGCAGACTCCAGAAGTGGCACCGGGCAGGACCGTGATGGCTGAGGGGGTGCAGAGAGCAGGAAGACTCCCATGCTGTCTGCTGGAGGAAGGAAGAACAAGCTTGGGAGATGGGGTGGTGAGCTGAGGCCTCACAGTTGAGCTGCAGAGCCGCCAATGGCTGCCCCTCCTGCAGGGGGCAGTAGAAGGTCCTCAGGACTCAGTTCAGTGGGCTGGACCAGGTGGGGTCTGCACCCTACCTGGAGGCTGGGGCTTGCTTATGAGTTCCTGCACCCACTCTCCCCTTCTATCCCTGGATGAGGTGGTCCCTTTGGCAAAGCACATTTTGGAGTCTACCTCTCTCCCTTCTTCCCTTTTTTGCCTTAAACAGCTTTATGGAGGTATAATTAACATACCATAAAAATTCATTGTAAGTGTACATTTCAATGATTTTTAGCGAATTTATAGAGTTGTGCAACAATTACCCCAATCCAATTTTAGAAAACATCCATCACCCCCTGAAAGTTCCCTCATGCCCTATAGTCAATAACTGCTGTCACCCCCCAACCCCAGGCAACCACTGATCTACTTTCTGTCTACAGATTCCCTTTTCTAGATATTTCATGGACTTGTTCTATATTTTCTTTGGATTTGGCTTCTTTCACTTAGCATAATGTTTTTGAATTTCATCCATATTGTAGCATATGTGAGTACTTCATTCCCTTTTATTGATGAATAATATTCCATTGTATGGATATATCACATTTTGTTTACCCACTCACCAGTTAATAGACATTTGTATAATTTCCACTTTTTGGCTGTTATAAATAATGCTGCTGTGAACATGTATATACAAGTCATTGTGTGGACATATGTTTTCATTCTCTTGGGTAGAAACCTAGGAATGGAATTTTGGGGTCGTATGGTAAATTTACGTTTAACTTAAGAAATGATCAAATTGTTCTCTAAAGGGGCTGTGTAATTTATATTTCTACCATCTGTAATGTACAAGGGACCCATTCTTTAAGTTTAAATTTTAGAATTATAGCCATGCTAGTGGGCGTGAAGTGGTAGCTCATTGTGGTTTTGATTTGCATTTCCCTGCTGACTGATGATGTTGAGCATATTTTCATGTACATATTAGTCATTTTTATATCTTCTTTGCTGAAATGCCTATTCAAATCTTTTGCTCATTTTTAACTGAGTTGTTTTACTCTTTACTATTGAGTTTTAAGAGTTCTATATATTCTGAATATAAGTCCCTTATCAGATATATGAGATACATATATTTTCTCCCAGTCTGTGCCATGTCTTCTAATTTTCTTAATGGTATCTTCTGAAGAGCAAAAGCTTGAATTTTGATGAAATCCAATTTATCGATTTTCTCTCCTATGGATTATGTTTTTAGAATCATATCAAAGAAATCTTTGCCCTAAGGTCACAAAATATTTTCCTAGAAGTTTTATACTTTTGGTTTTTCCATTTAGGTCTATGATCCATTCTGAGTTGATATTTGTGTATGGGGTGATTTAAGAGTCTGTGTTTGCTTCTCTTGAGTATGGATATCCAACTGTCCCAACCACTGTGCCTTCTTTCTAAACGAACACCATGAACCCACCTCTTGGGATGCTTTCCAACCACCAATGTGACTCTGACCATCCAATCATCCCCAGATGCCTCGAATGGAAAGTAACACTGCCTACAAGGTGCTGAGGAGAAAGGCCCAGGAGCTCCTCCTTGCAGGGTGCAGAGCTTACCTCTCCCCTCTTAGGGTGACTTGCCCACTGTTTATACTCAGGCTGATGGCAGTGATGGAGAACTGTGAAGGTGATGGGGGTTGGGGCAGGATAGCAGCCTTCCTACCACAGAGGGCAGGAAGCCACCATACGCCCTTATCAGCCAAACATTTGTCCTTGGTTAAAAAAAAAAAAAAAAAAAAAACAACCCACCAGCCCCTGGCTATTGCAGCTAGTGTCAGGAAGCAGGAGAGACAGACAGTCTGTCATCTCTAGATACCTTGTCAGGTCCACGTGAGCATCAGATAAACTGATCTTCTCTACTGGGGGCCTGCGTTGCACACCGCTGATCGAGCTGGGGAACTGTGGGCCCTGTGATTGGAGGGTGGGGCCACAGACAACAACTCAGCAGCAGGCCTGCTCCTCAGAAAGCTCCCAGAATGCAGGCTCTCGAGGCCCACGCCGCGCAAACCTGTGGCAGACAAAAGGAAAATGCCAGCAGACCCTCTGGCACTCCAAATGTCTGAATTCCCAGACGGGCAGAGCTGCCAGGGCAGCTGGCAAGGCTGCCTCTGCCTCCAGGAGGGCGGCAGGGACAGCGGGAGATGGGCTGAGGGTTTGGAGCTGCTCCAGCAGGAAATGCGGGGCGGAGGGGGGAAGGGGGGTGGCTCAGGCATCAGATCCCGTGCTCCAGGGACCATACTATGAAAACAGCTTTCTGCATCCAGCACCTAGCCTCTCTTCCTCCAGAGGCCACCAAACACTCCCAGAAATCTTTCCTAAGCTGGTAGGCACCTGCTGCTCCCACCACATGCCAGAAAGCTTTTAAAGAAGACAGCACGCCGAATGGCACATGTATTCCAGCCATGGTGCCTTCTGAGCCGCTGGTTGAATTGTGTGTGTGTGGGGGGGGGGCTCTCCCTCATGGCCGGTGGGTCCCATTCCTCCCTCCCCACCCCCTCCCCACCGGGGTGAGCTGGCTCGCTCACCCTGTCTGACGCCATTCACATGGCCTCTACCAAGAGGTCACACACACTGAGGAGGAGGGGCCTTGGTAATGACTTGGTACCTTCCCTACCTGTTCCAATGCAGAAGCTGAGACCCAAAGGGGAGGTGATTGGTCCAAGCCCACAGCAGAGGAGCCTGGACCAGGCCTGATCAGTGCCACTGCCTCTGAGCCAGTGACCAGTATTTTCCCAGGTGGGAAGCACATCAGAGGGTTTTGATAATGAACGGATTCAGGATCTAACTGAAGGCATGTTGTCTAGTAACAGATGGATCAACATATTTCTAAAAGCAGGGACTGTGTGGCACCTACTCAATTAAACTCTAGAGGACTAAGTAAATAGTTAAGGAACGGAATTAACCCTAAAGGGGAATCACCCAGTGGCTTTGCATATAAAATCTGGGGCTATAAAATCTGGAAAGAAAGAACTGAAAGCCTATAGAAAGTTCTAAACTTGCATTTGCTTAATTATTCATGCATCAATTCAACAAATATCTGTTGATTGAAATGCATCACTTTTGTTTAAATCTATGAGCTCATGATGATACTTAAAATGAAAATCCTCACTGGTAAACTTTGGAGGATGTGTGGACCAACTCATTATTTTGGAAATGGACAAAGAGAGAGAATCAAGCATTTATCTGCCTTTCCTATATAAACTATACCTCAAGGTAACCAAATCATAATCAGGGTAAGTTTCTCCTTATAAAAGTATTTCAGCTAATATATGTAGAAGGAAAGATAGAAGAATATTAACATTTTATCAAGTCTAATGAAATACTGGATCTGGGCCATGATAACCCACCCATCTGACCTCACAGGGAGACAAGCAGACACCATGTGCCTCCTGAAGGAAGAATATGAGGCAGAAGCATTCTTTCCAAAGAAACAAACCTGAATCTTATCAAGCCTCTTAAGTCCAATTTACAGAAAATGCAGGGAACAGAGGAATGTGTTAAACAACATCACTGGAATGCAATTAGCAAACCTAGATTATGGGATACTCTGGTGGACAAATTATCTGGTTTCTTCAATAAATAGATAGCGAGAACAAAGCAAGAGAGTTGGCTGGATTAAAAGAGACCAAAAGACATTATAAACAATTGCAATTTAAAGACCTTCTTTAGAGCCTAATTCAAACAACAACCTTTTAAAAAAAAGTGAGACATTCAGAGAACTTTGAAAACTCACTGGATATTAGATGATATTAAGGGATTATTGTAAATTTGTGTAGATATGATAATGGCATTTTGGTTTTTTCTCTGAAGAACCCTTATCTTTTGGAGATACACACTGAAATATTTATAGATGAACTTACATGATATCTTGGATTTGCTTCAATATAGGGGGATAGATAAAAACAGGTTGGCCTTGGGTTGATACTTGTTGAAGGTGAGTGATGAGAAGTGGGTTCATTATCCTGTTCTCTCTCTACTTCTGTGCATATTGGAAACTTTTCATTATAAATAAGTTAAAAATATATCATTGAGCTTCTACTAGGTGATGGTGCAGAGGATGCAACAGTGAATTAGACGGAAAATATAAACATTCTCATGGCACGCACGGGGCTTCCATTCTACTGAGGGTAGAGCAGGAGGAAGAGACAGATAATAAATAAACAAATGCCTAAGACAAGGTCATACAATGATAGACGCTTTGAAGACAATAGAACAGGGAAAATTTGAGTGATAGGGATGGGGCATGAAGGACCTTTTAGACTTTAAACTCAGGGAATGTCAGTCAGCCACACACAAGATCAGGGAAGTAACTTTCTAGGCAGAAGTGGCAAGTACCAAAAGCCTCAGAATGACCACGGGCTGTTTGGGTCTGGCGTGGCTGCAGCTCAGTGGACCTGGACGGGGCGTAAGGAGACATGTCAGAGAGTAGAGAGGGGTCAGGTCGCAGAAGGCTGGTAAGGAATTTAGTTTGATTGAGAAGGACGCTGATGGTTTTATTAAGGGAAAGACAATGGCAGTCTGGGCTGGACCCTACAGCTGAGATGGAGCAAAGACTGGAACATATTCTCGAGGTAGAGCTGATAGAACCTACTGGTGGACTGCATGCAGGGTTGGGAAAGATTCTGGGAAGCAGGATCAAGAATGTCCTAACTTATTCGATTCAACAGCTGGATCTGTGCTCGTGCCATTTTTTGAGATGTTGAAAAGTGGGGAGCAACTGACATGAAAGAGAAACGCGGGAGTTCTGTGTGGGTGGCATTGAGTTTGAAATGCCTATTAGCTGTCCAGGGGGAGATGTCAAGTCAGCAGGTGAATATATGACTCTGGAGCTCAGGTCTGGCTGGAGATGTAAATTTGGGAGTCATTAGCATATAGATGGTATTTAGAGCTATGAGCTTTTGCACTCATTACCAAAATAAAGCACTAAGGGGAGACCCCACTCCGTTTCCCAAGACATCTCTGTAACTTCAAATGAAATGGTGTTGGAACAGAAAGAGGTGTCAAACAGCTTTAAATTGTCAACCTCCAGAGCCCAGCATGTAAGACTCCACACATTCTGGTCCAGCAATTCTCTCTTCGCATCCGTGTAGTTCCTCTGAATGAACTCTTGGAAGAAGCCACAAAAACGCTTCCTCTGACTCGGCATATGCAACTCCTACCCTCTCTGAGGACTCTTACAAAGTCGTGTTATTCTCATGAAGTCTTCCTGTCCCTCAGACTGGGTGGAAATGATCTTTCTTTCTCTGACTCCCATTGACCTGCATCTGCCTTTCTCTGAGATTGCCCTGCTGTCAGCCTAGTACTGTGAATATGTGGGCACAGTCAGCCTCAGCCAGACTGTGATGGCCCCAGGAGCAGAGGCTGTATCAGCCTCACCTCTGCATCCCAGCACAAACCGGATGGATGATTGGAACCAGGGTCTCCTTAGTGGTTCTTTCAGTGAAGGATCATCTATTGCTGAGGGTTTACAAAATCTTGTGCCAAGGCAGAGCCAGGTCAGGTCAACAGAGGAAGTGCAGCTGGGAGCAGGTCTCCTTGGCCTTTGAGGAGGACTATATACAAGGAAGTGGCCTTGCTCACTCCCCAAGCTCCCAGCTGTGTGGAAGGAAAGACGACATGGACCAGACACACCACCCTCTGACCCTAAGGACCACACTTCCGCTGGGGTACAATGAACACCTGGCCATGTAAATCATTTTTGATTACATGCAGAATCAGAGCTTACGGGCTGCTGTCCCTGTCTACCTGTCTCAGGTGTAGAACTCCCTCTCCCATGTCCCAGTCCCACATCCCACCCCGCCATCCATCTTGCAACTCTCGATGTGTACTTTAGGGGTGCAAAATAATGCAAACATTTGTCTAAAACTGCAAAACCAGGGAGTTAGATTGAATACAAAAAGGATCTAGCATCGAACTATTATTGAATAAATTAATTACATTCCTGTGTAGAGTTTTTCCTTCATTACTATCTCCACCCACCCCACCCCAAACTCCTCAGAGTAATAATAAGCAAATGACCTGGGCTGACGAAAAGAGGGAAGTCACCTGGGACATTGGCCTTGTCGGACCCTTCTTCTCCTCCCTGGGCCCGGGACTCTTTCCCAAACTCTAGGGCTCAGCCTCTTGGTGGCCTGGCCAGTTCTACTGCCAGTAATGCTGGTGGATGAGCCCAAGACACCTGGCTTTCCATCTCGGACATGATCAAAGGTCAAAGCCTCCCTGGTCCAGGACAGCTCAGGTGAATTATGGGGTTCCTTGGCTGCCAATTCCAAGAGGAATGCAGGCAGCCCTGAATGTCAGACCAGCTGGGAGTGAAGATCTGAACACTTTACAGGCTACCCAGAGTCCCTTTCCATAACCAGACCAGCTTGGTGGACTGTTTTGGGTACCCAGAGGGGAAAGCATACTCTGGGTGGCAAAAATACTCTGTGCTAGGTTGGACAGAGTTGCACCTGACCCAACAGCCTCACATACAGACAGAAGTCCAGCTCCATGACTGTCGTTTCATTTACATGATGTGAAACAGGCAGTATTCACTTTTTTTCAGTAGCTCTTTCATAGTTAAACTAATTTGGGAAATCCCGCATGGCACACCTCCCTCCTACAGATTCAGGCTCGATGTTCCCAGAAAAACTCGGAAAGTGCCATAGTAAAGACACTTATTTGTGTTTAATTTAGTGTTTCTCAGTCATTTGTGCACACAGCCATTGTCTCTCACATTTCTATGGTATGCCCTTCAGGAAACGCTACTCAGAATCACCACGATCAAACCTTTCTAACTGTTTTGAAAACATCACATGTCAATGGGACTCAAGCAGTCATCAGAATCTTTAAAAAAATTTTTTTTTTTTATTTTGTGGTACGCGGGCCTCTCACTGCTGTGGCCTCTCCCGTTGCGGAGCACAGGCTCCGGACGCACAGGCTCAGCGGCCACGGCTCACAGGCCCAGCCTCTCCGCGGCATGGGGGAATCTTCCCAGACCGGGACACGAACCCGTGTCCCCTGCATCGGCAGGCGGACTCTCAACCACTGCGCCACCAGGGAAGCCCAGTCATCAGAATCTTTAATACAAGGTCACCAATGTCATGTTTCAGAGCAAAAACCGGAGGCTCAGAGTAGTTCAGTGAGTGGCCTAGGAACACGCAGCAGGTTATAGGGGAACTAGTAAGGGGACCCAGAGCTCCAAAAACCAGGCCAGTGCTTGAGCTCTGTGACGACATGTATAAGCAAGCACACCAGGCCTAAGCCGACAGAACTTGGGTCAGGCTCAGTCTAACCTGGCAAGGCCTTATCCAGCTCTGGGGCCCTCTGACCAGCACATCTGTGTCTATCTGACCTCCCTCATCAGAAGACCCCATACATTTCCCTGTCCCAGGACGGCCCCATTGGCCTCTACTGCTGCTGGAGATCCTGCTCTAAACTGTCTTCCCTGAGGTTCTAGGTTCTTCCCCAGTAACTCATTAAAGGAGGGCAGCCTGACAGAGAAGTAGCAGAGATCCCTTAGAAAGCCCTTGCTCAGAACTTGCAAAACTAGTGACCCACAGGAAGGCTTGGCCTGGCCCAACAGAACGCAAGAAGGTTTTGTTTGTTTTCAATGGCATAGATTGTCTTAAAAGAGGTGCTACAAAAATTAACTCAAATGAATGAAAGACCTAAATTAAGAGATAAAACTATAAAATTCTTAAAAGAAAGCATAGATATAAATCTTTATGATCTTGAATTTAGGTAATGGTTTCTTAACTGTGACACCAAACACACAAGCAGCAAAAAAGAAATAATAGGGAAATTGAATTTCATCAAAATTAAACTTTTGTGCTTCCAAGGATACTATTAAAAAAGTAAAGGATAACCAACGGAATGGGAGGAAGTGTTTGCAAATCGTATATCTGAGAAGGGACTAGTATCCAGAATATATAAAAACTCTTACGACTCAACAATCAAAAGGCAAATAACTCAATTTAAAAATGGGCAAATGGGTTGAACAGACATTTGTCCGAAAATGTACCAACGGCCCCAATGAGCATATGAAAAGGTACTCAACAACATTAGTCATTAGGGAAATGCAAATTAAAACTACAATGAGCTACCACTTCATATCCACTAGGATGGCTATAGTCAAAAAGATGGACAATAACAAGTGTTGGTGAGGATGCGGGGAAGTTGGAATGCTCACACGTTGTTGGTGGGAATGCAAAATGGTGCAGCTACTTTGTAAAACAGTTCTGCAGTTCTTCGAAAAGTTAAACATAGAGTTGGCATATGATCCAGAATGTCTAATCCCAAACCCAGGAGAATCGAAAACATATGTCCATGCAAAAGCTTGTGCACAAAGCTTATTATTATTCATAATAGCTAAAAATAGAAACAATCCAATGTTCATCAACTGATGGATAGAGAAACAAAATGTGGGATATCTATACAATGGTATATTATTCAGTCATAAAGAGGAAAGCTACAAGCTGGAGAACTTTGAAAACATTAAGCTGAGTGAAATAAGCCAGTTACAAAAGACCACATATTACTTGGTTCCATTCATTTGAAATGTCCAGAATAGGCAAATCCACAGAGATAGCAAGTAGATTAGTGGTTGCCTCTCTCTTAATGGACTTATTTCTAGGGTGGTGAAAATCCTATGGAATAAGATAGTGGTGATGGTTGCACAACTTTGTGAATATACTAAAAGTCATTTTAAAGGGTGAATTTTATGATACGGGAACTATCTCAATATTGAAAGAGAGAGAACACATGCACGCTGGAGCTCCCGTCCCTCCCTGTGGCCTTGCCCCTGGATTGCCCCTTCAAGACACTGCCTGTGGGAATTGTGGCCCCAAATGATTCTCATCTTATGCATGAGCATACTTAGGCCACAGGGACCTGTCCAAGGTCACATGTTAGCAGAAGCGGAGCTGGAACCAGAGCCCATGTCCCCATACCTCAGAGCCTCTAAAGGACCTACTCAGCTGCCCTAGGAATTTGAGGCCTTGGGATGCTATTTGGAGTAAAATATATACTTTGCTTTTTAATGTCTATGTTATCACCACCCCCATCCACTCCCATTAGGAAGCAAATATCCATCACACCTAAAACAGAAAAAAAAAAACCCATACCTCTCACTGACACTGTCAGTGAATCTGGGAGGCTTGGCAACTTCTGCTCCCCCAAAACCCCCACTGGCTGGGCCTCACCTCCTTCTCTGCCACAAACCTCCTCCTTTCCTCCCCTCTCCGCCCCCCTTTTCAAGTTGTTTCAAGCAGGTGGGAGTTCGCTCCTCAAGTAATGGCAAATTGGAAGACCTCCCTGTAATGGGGTGAGCTGCCAGGGATCAGCCTATAGAGGAAGAGTGACCCATGTCATAATATCCAGATAACCTGCTAGTTCAGACGCTCTCGGGTGACACCTGAATTCTAAATGTCAAATTAGGAGCTGTGAAGCAGTAAATGATTGTGTTCACTCCGAGAGGGCTCCTTCTGTAATAAAATTTTTCCTGGTTCAGAAGTAAACCTTGTAGAGAAGCTGAGCCTAAGTCCCCCAGTTCCATCACAGAATGGAATTTAGACAGAAGAATCTGCTGCTTTAGAGACCAAAGTGATACACTGCACATAGAAGGGGCATGAAAAATCTTTGTTGATGTGATTTGGTAGATACTATCCATTAAGGATCACTTCAGGAACTTGAACGAGGAGTCGACTTTAAAAATAAATTGCTTCTCCCAAACTGTATTCTGGGAGGTATCATAAGGTGTTCTGAGAAGAGAAGTTTCCTGTGATCAAATTAGTTTAGTAGAAGGTTCATACTATACCTTCCTGTGGAGCCTTAAGGAGTACCCCAGAATATGAAAGATCTAGGGGGTCTGCAGAGAAGAGCCCTCCCATGTGCCCCACATCATTCTGACCGTGGACCCTTTTCCAGAGAACCCCCATGTCAGCTGAAGGAACAGGAGCTCTGTGGACGTAGGTAGGAGATACCATTGCTGAGCCAAGGATGTTGCAGGACAGCCAGGGCCGCAGGAGCAGGCTGAGCTTCCGATGCTGGGAATGGGAAAGCAGCAGAGGCAGGTAAGGTGTTTTGGAGCCTGGGTCGATACGTAAGGATGGGATGAGTGGGTTGGTGTGAGGACCCTCCGGGCTATGGACTGATGCATTGCTCCAGGAGCTTTATGCGGGCAGATACCCAGAGATGCTTCTCGGACTATATTTATACATCAGCAGGAGAGCTTTGCCCACGAGATCCGGAACAGCGGTGAAGACAAGCCCGCAAGGAAGCCCCTCTTGTGGCTGGCCCTCTTCCTCTCCGGAGCATGGAGGGGCCACAGGCAGCGGGGGAGGGGGTGGGCAGCAGAGGAGGGTTGAGCCCACTGCCTAGCCAGGTGCCCGCTCCACCATTCCCATGCACGGAATGTCCCAGCAGCAGAGGGGTGGACGTAGGTGCTGCCACGAGGGCACTCCATTCACCTTTTGCCACGTTCGTCAAGTGAGATCAAGAGCAGAAGCATAGAGCGAGGCAGACAGAACGCACCGGCCCAAACCCAGAAGCCCAGGGCTCCAGAGCTCAGCACAGTATAGCTTTTGGGCGGCTTCATTTCTGTCTCTCCCAGACTGCACCCGTCTGCCGTCTGCCTGGCTCCCTGTTCCTGAGGCTTGGGTGTGTTTCCCCATGAGTCCCGTCTCACCCCAGAGAATGCATACCAGCTTTGGAGGAGCCACCGCCTGGGCAAAATCCCAATGTTTCAGTATCTGATTGCTCTCTACAGCTGATTGAATGTGATTTTCCAGTTGAGAGAGAAAAAGAAACTCACTAAAAGAAATTTAGTGAGCTAAACTCAGAGCTAGCTCTGAGCTAATCTCAGAGCTAGAAGTGAAGCAACCTGAAAGACAAAGCCCGAGCAGGTAGGGGCTCAGCACCACAGCCAAGCCTGTCCCGGGCTTTCAGTAAAGGCAGCAAAGCACAGAATTTGGAGCATGCCTACCGACGTGTGTATACTGACAAATACAGTATGTGTGTGTGTGTGTGTGTACAGACACATGCATACGTATGACACGGTGCACATATGTCAAGAAATCTGAGTTTGAGATTGGAAAATGTGGTCACTACACTCAGAAAACCTGCAAGGAAGAAAGAGTGACCAAAGCCTTGGGAGGTGGGGTGCAGAACACCCCTGAAGAGCTGGACAAGGGATCCAGCCCACGCCCAGGCTGCCCAGTCCTGTGGACAGAAGGCAGGACACGGGGTGCTGGTAAGCATCACAGATGGAATGATACAGCAGGGACCGCAGTCTTCTGTGGGTCCAGGAGGGTGGTTTAAGGAATGCATGGGGCTGGGGTTTGGGGGATTTGGGGTCTGGAGGACTTGATAACCCCATTAGGAGGCCATAGCAGAACCTGCCCAAAGGGGAAGAGAGTCATAGAGCGGGAAGAGAAGGAACAGAGGAAGAGGACGGGAGAGACAAGTGGTACTGTCCCCGGGGCAGGATGGGAATGAGCCCAGTGGCCTCAGCACCGGACGCTAGGGGTTCACAGGCAACCCCTACGTTTCCTGTTCTCCATCCCTTTCATCTGCCCCCAAAGCCCTCCAGCCTGTGATTTCCTTCCTGCTCTTTGGCCCCCTCCCATTTAAGCCTTCCTTATCCAGGGACTCCTGCTGGGAAGGACTCTCCCAAGATAACCTGGGCTGCATGTGGTCCCTGGAGCCCATCTGTGTAGGCAGGACACCTCTGAGCCTGTGCCTGCTCCTTCCCCCACACCTGCCTCACCTGCTCCTGGATCAGAGGCAGCAGGAGAGATGTGGCTGTGATGGGCGTGGGGTCTGATGTTTTCTCCAGGATACCCAGTAACTGCTATCCTGGGGTTCACTGAGCTGGCCCAGAGGGGACTCCCAATCTCAGTGCTCTGCATACGAGGATGTCCTTCTCTCAGCCCATGCAGGAGGGGCAGGTCACCCTGAGTGACTTCGGCAGGAATCTTCTCCCAACCTGGTCGCGGCTCTTGGGGCTCATGTCCTCTAGCCCCGCCCATACGGCTTGCCAGCAGCCCTGCTCCCAGGACCGAGCTTTCTCCCTCCCTACCTGCCTGTCTGCACGGCCTCCGAGAAACCGCAAGCACTTCTGTGTGGCAAATGCATTTGGAAGCATGAAATCTGTTGGGAATCCAATGACACCAGAGGATAACAGAAAGACAGTATTTAACTTCTCTCTCCCACTCCTGGATTTGATGTTGTCATCTCATGTGTCCCTGGATGTGGCCCTGCCTTTGTTCAGAAGTGCCCTGGGATACCATCAGCACACCTGAGTTAGTCTCCATGACAGCTCTGGCCCTTCTGGGGAAATCTGCTGCTTCGGGGGTAGAACACAGAGCATCAAATTGGCTCTGCCTATGACAGGACCTTCCAGAGACTCCGAGGGGTCCATAGGCCTGCTGACGGGGTGCATTCTGGGAAGAGCAGGGCTCCTAGCAGAGCTGCTCCGTCTAAAGAGAAGGAGGGGTGTGTGAAATGTCTGCGGAGCCTCTGCAGCCTGGGGGTGAGCAGCCCCGCAGGACAGAGCCTTGCCCCTACTGTGTGCAGTGTGCCCTGTGTGAGCTGTGGAGGCAGAAGGCTCCAGACCAATGCTCCACAGTGAGGCACAGGTTTCCGGGTACCACGGTCACCAGGCCTGGGCTTGGATGTGAAGAGCACTCTTTCTCCAGGGAATGAGCATCTGATGGGTGGGCTATCAGTGCTAGGACACAGGACACAGGGAAGAGTGCTGTCCAGGGAGACCCCGGGTAGACGAGCTCTGGGGAAACGCTGTGTTTCCTGCTTCCCTGTCCTCTAGGCCACAGGTCGGGAAGGTGCATGGATGGAGAGAGTAGGAGCCTCCCCACAGGTGAGGAAGAAGGGCCCATTCGTAGACCTGTGCTGTGGAGGTCTCGCCATAGAGATGACGCAGCCATCCCTCTGGGCACTGACCAAGCGTGGGCTGGTGCCAGGCCTTGGCTGCATGACCCCGTTCACCTTCAAAGGGGACTCTGCCGCTTGCTGACTGAGCAGTGATCGTGGACAAGTCCCAGTCACCTCATCTCCTTATACCTTGGTGTTCTCCTCTTTAAAAAATGGGAGTAGCGGTAGCAATTCCATAAGGCTGCTTCACAAGCAACCAGGCAGCGCCTAGCACAGGCGCTGGCCCGCGGGAGTGCACGGTAGCTGGGAGCCAGCAGTATGATGGAATCTTCCCCAAATATGAACCCCCAAAGACAGAGAGCTAGGTACAATATGTTCCTTAAAGTGTTATGCATCATCATTTTATGAAAAGCAGATACAAACCAAATGTCCAACATTACAGGAATTGTTTTCTATATGATATTATACCTAAAGGTAGACAGCCAAATGGACAGCCATTAAAAAGAAGGTTCGTGATGTTTTATAGCAAATATTTGGACTAGACGACTAGACTGTTAGGTACCAAACGATAATAAGGCAGACAATGAGGCTACAAGTTAAAGTAAACATACCAAAATATTAATAGAATTATGGGTACTATGTTGCCTACTTCTTTCTTATGTTTAACTTCTCAAATTTTTACAGTAGGCATCTGTTAATTATATAGTCATCCCTCAGTATCTGCAAGGGACTGGTTCCCCCTACAGATACTAAAATCTTCAGATTTTCAAGTCCCTTATATAAAATGATGTAGTATTCACATATAACCAACGTACATCTTCCCATACAGTTTAAATCATCTCCAGATTACATGTAACACTTAGTACAATGTAAATGCTATGTAAATAGTTGTAAATACAATGTAAATTCTATGCAAATAGTTGTAAATACAATGTAAATGCTATGTAAATATTTGCCAGTGCATGGCAAATTCAAGTTTTGCCTTTTGAAACTTTCTGGAATTTTTTTTTTCTGGATATTTTTGATCCATGGTTGATTTAATCCATGGATGCGGAACTTGCAGATACAAAGGGCCAACTGTGTATTAAAATATTTAATTTACTTGAACAAAAATGAAAAATGAGAGCCAGAGGAATATAATGTAGGACGTAAGGCATCAGGAGGCAGAAGGGAATGAGATGCATCAGGACAAATGGACGCCTTTAGAAGAAGCAGCTCTAAATCAGGAAAACACCCAGAAAGGGAAGGATGAAACCCATGCAGAGAAAAAGAAAATTGAATCTATAATAAATTCAAGTTTATAAGGAATAAACATGCAGTGTTTGTGGAAATTGTGTTGCATCTGGAAAAAAGAACAATAAATATGTATATAATGTAAATCTTTTATAATAAATCTGTGAAGATCCGATGAGCTAATGTCCGTGCCAGCTAGCAATGTGAGAAGTCTCAGGCTCCCCACAGACAATCGGGAGCCTTGGTACAACAATGGTGGGTTTAGCTGGCTATGCTCTGAGGCCGTCGCCCTCCCTCACCTGTGTGGGATGCCATCTGATGCCCTCCAGGACAGGGTAAAGCAAGACGTGCAGCACATAGCACGCCCGTCCAGACCCTTTCTAGCATCTACCCGGAGCTCTCTGAATTTTCCTCTCTGCACCTGGCTTCCCAGGGCTCTGAAGTCGTTGTATCCCATCTTTCAATCCACTCTCTTCTGTTCCAGTTCCAAGCCAAGCCCCACTCCTCTGGAACAGACCCCAAATTTAAGGGCCCAAAAAGAAAAAGAATGATCATTTGATAGGAATACATTGTGTGCTAAGTGCCGTACAGGGAACTGGGAGCCTAGCGGTGAATGAGACAGTTGTGGTCTCCTAGAGGTTAACTTATTGTCAAGGTACCTTGTGCTGGGTCAGACCCAGAGTAGATGCCTCAAGCTTTGAATGAGTATGTGGGATAACTTTAAAATTATTTTATCCATTCTACTAGTCAGAGTTGTCCAGAGAAACAGAACCAATAAGAGGCGTGTGTGTGTGTGTGTGTGTGGTGTGTGTGTGTGTGTGTGTGTGTGTGTGTGTGTGTGTGTGTGTGTGTGTGTGTGTAGAGAGAGAGAAAGACAGAGATTTTAAGGAATTGGCTGACACAACTCTGGGATCTGGCAAGTCCAAAATATGCAGGTCATATTTTAGGTCAGCTGTCTGAGCACCCAGGGAAGAGCTACAGTTCAAGTCCAAGGGAGTCTACTGGCAAAACTCCCTCTTTCTTGGGGGATGTCCATCTTTTTTGTTTTCTTTCTTTTAATGTAGGCCTTCAGCTGATTAGATGAGGTCCACGCATGTGTGGAGAGTAATCTGCCGTACTCAAAGTCTACCGATTTACATGTTAATCTCGTCTAAAAAAAATCTTCACAGAGACATTTTGAATAATGTTTGAGCAAATATCTGGATACCATGGCCCAGCCAAGTTGACATAGTAAATTAACCATCACATTAATCTTATAATTTTATAGATGAGAAAAAAGCCAATCCTTGGAGACACCATGACTTGGCTACAGAGCTGACAGAGCCTAAACTCATAGTCAACCTGGTGTCTGTGCACCTTCCCTCCTCCACTCTACACCTCTTAAATCAATAGCAAACATATTTTTTTCCTTTGCTATTTTCTATTCGGCCTTTTCCTTAAACCCAGAAGCCTGATTTCCAGAGCTTATTCAAACTCAGAGGCCATCTTAAAGGCACTATCATTCTGATCAATCTTCCAGAACTTCCAAAAATATTTAATCAACACACACCCAAGATGCATGCACTGTCCAATTGGGCTCATCCCGTGGGTCCAGTTCAGCCTCTGACCTGCCATCTTTTTACATAACCTCAGTTTGATGTCTGCCATGACCAGGGCTGAATACTGACCAGCTCTCTCTCTGCAAGGACTGGGAATTTTTTCCTAAATGCTCACATAGGACCTATTCCTCCCTTCCCAGTACAGATTAACTCTATCCTGGCAAAGGCATGTGTTAAACTATTATGTTGATCTGTAGGAAATTGCTGATATTTGACCTAGGAAACAGCATTTTCATGGAGTTCAAGGAAAAATGAGCTCATCTTTTCCTGGTCGGACCTCACCTTCCTCAGCATCCTGTTCTCTGTGGAGAGAGAATCTCCACTCCCTCCATGGGCCGGAATGAAAGATGCTGTTATTAAAAACAATCTAAAGTGATTTACGAAGTGACAGCATCTCATAGAGCAATGAGGTAATGCATCCAGCCTGCCTTCTCTGCTGTTTAACTTCCTGACAGGAGGCACGGAATGTGAACAAATTGATTGTCCTGTACAAAGTCAAGTAAATAAATAGCAATGCTTAATGCAATCATTTTCCATATTGCCTCATCAAAACCCACGAAGTCAAAGCCATTTATGAATTACGTAGGTCCCTATCATTGCCGTCTTTTCAGTGTGTTGCTCTCAAAAATGCCTGCAGGTGGGAAGAAATAGGAGAGCAGGTGCTAATCAATCTTGAATCTCTGATCAGAAACGATTTAGAAAGATGAAGGCTTTTGCTCGAGTCATTCCTAAATTTCCAAGAGGAAACCTCCAAGGGACTAAGTTATTAATGGAATGATAGAAAAGAGGCTGGTAGTGGAGGTGGGCAGCTATTGTTAGAGAATAACCACCTCGGTGCCTTTTTCTATCTTAGTTTTCAAAGCAAAATAAATTAACTTTGGGAAGAAGTAAGGGTGGTTAGTATCCAAGCCCAGAGTAAGGGTGGGCTAGGATGAAATAAATGTCCACATACACACTCTAGTTTGTTGGATTTCTTATTTCCTGTCCTTTTGTCCATTCTCAAAGTTAACAAAGACCCAGAAAATCAAGGATAAAAAGACCCAAATATGACTGGTGGTTGGATATTGGAGTTATTCCATCAGCAACTGCAAGTGGATCAGAGGTTCTGAGGCAAATGCTCATGAATGAGGTGAGGCCCAAAGCTACAAGAAGCAGAAACTACGCCTAATAATCAAAAGTCACTCACTTTCACCTGCAGAAAGGATGGGCCCCAGGAAGAAAATGCCCACAACATTGACTATTAATCTGCAGTATGATGACAAAGATATGAAAAATGCAATATGCTTCCATAAAGATAAATTCATTTTAATTGAAAGCACTGCCCTTTATTACTATGTGTTTGCCACTTTGGGGGTTGGGTTAAGGTGTCTTCTCTTTTACGGAATTAACAATGGCTGTAGGTGGTCATTACATTTTCTGTGGTTTCACAGAAGAAGAGCATACCAACCCAAAGTTTAGGCTACAAAGTCAGCACATAGGACAAAAGCCTTAAAGTCTAATCCTCAAGAAGCCTCTCCATTAGCCTTCCACGGCAGTCATACATACATGATGGCATGCATGCATCCTTGTATCATTCCCCTTAATTCATTCTTAGTCAATGCTCTATATCAGTTTGAATGCAAGTAACAGAATACCCATTGCACATGAGCTTAAACTCCAAAGGGAACACACTGGCTGTGAAGGTTAAAATGGAAGACGGAAGCAGGCTTCACTCCCCGAGGTGAGTCTCCTTGGAGTGCTTGTCCTGGGAGACCAATGGAAGATCACAGAAGAAAGACATTGTGAACTCAGGGACCAGCCAGCTTTTGTCCCATCTCAGGTCACCAAGCAGGAAGAACACTCAGAGCACAGAGTTCAAAGGTCCAGAAGTTAAGCCCGAGAGCCCTGAATTCCTCAGAGGCAGGAAGCATGGCTTGCCTCTTTCCCCACAGAGAACTTGGCACAAAGCTGGTGCTCAGGACCGTTTGGTCAGTGAATGAATGCACGAAAAGCCTATTCACTCCTCTCTAATCACACGCTGTGAAGGGTTTTAAAACATGGTCCCTGAAGTACCTGACACTCCTCTGATTCAGAGGTGGGGTCTATGTCTCCACCCTTAGATCTGGACTCTTGTGACTGTTTGAGGAGTTGACAATGATGGAAGCTCTGTCAGTTTCCATGCAGAGGCATTAAGAAACTCCTGGCAGCTTTCAATTCCTGTCTCCTGGGACACTCCCTCTTAGAACCCAGCCACCATGCTGTGTGGAAGCCCAAGGCGCATGAGGAGGAAAGGTGTTTTCTGGACCACAGCTGCAGCTGGGTTCTCAGGGACAGCTACCATCAACCATCAAACCTGTAAGAGCAGAAGCCTTTTCAATGATCCCAGCCCAGCATCATTTGATTGTAAACGGACAAGAGAAGATGAGGAAGATGTGCCCAGCTAAGCCCAGCAAAGTCTTAGAGCTGTGAGAAATGGTAGTAAAATGGTTGTTGCTGTTTTTAGCCAATACATTTGTTACACAATAGGCAAAACCACATTAAGTGGCTTAAAGATGTAGTCTGAGCCAAATACTTAAGCAAGGAGATACTTTTCAAGATATGCAAAGATCTCAGTGAGGAGGATCCTCTCCCATTCAGCTGCTGAAAGCTGAGTGCAGTCCAGGGGTGGTGCAGGAGGAACCAGAAGGTGGTGCTTGTAGAGCAGACTCCTCCATTTAGATCCCCAAAGAGTCAGTGGACCACGATGGCCAGAGGCACCTTCTCCAGAGGAGTAGAAGATGGCCCACTTCCGAGCCTGTAAGGATGCATTTGCAGGGCTGGAACTCGAGCTTGACTGGTCCCCACACCTTCTAGAAATGTGTGCTTAGCAACCAAGCCCACAGAGGAAGGAAGCAGGAGTGAACTGGCTATTGGTTGGGCATTTGAGCTATTCTACCATCTCCTGAGACAGACACTCATGTGAGGAGACACAAAGCTGGAAGAAGCAGAAGCCACAGTGGCCTCATGATCAAGAGCCCTGAAGCCCTGGTGTGGAGGCCCAGGTGTGCAGAAACACAGTGTTTGCTGTCCAGCAAGTGTGACCAGCCCCGTCTGTGTGCAGGGAGTGGTGGATGCGGTGACAGCTTAGCTACTCTGCTCTCCTATGTTCCATGACACCAGCTGCAAACCTAAGGTCATGGGCCCTTGGCAAGAGGAGAGACTTGATGAGACTCAGAGGACAGACTAAAGGAGGCTTCTTTCCCTCCCTCCCTGAGACCTCAATCTGCAGTCATGCCACTCTGCCCAGCACCCTTGCCCTTGCCCTCCACTGGCCCTTAGAGAGAAAAATCTTCAGCTTCCCCAGGCTCCCTCTTCAAGCCACCACTCCACAGTCTTGTTCTTCACCTTGACAACGTGGTTGCTATCTGCTGTCTCCGTTGCCTGTTCACTCCCTGGGTAACCCTCGAATAGCCATCTTCCATCTAGCACAGCATTCTCCATCTCAGCACTATGGACATGGGGGGGGTGGCAAATAATTCTTTGTTGTGCAAGGAGCTGCCCTGTGCATTACAGTATCATCTTTACCTACTATTTGTCCAATACACCCTCCAGCTTTGAAAGTCAAAAGCCAAATATTTCCCAGAAGGGAAGAGGGGAAAAAAATGCCTCTTCTGTTTAAGAACCCCTGAGTCTAGAGTAAAGAGGGGCTGCCAGAAGGGTATGAATAAATGTTTGTTAAGGGAAGGAACAAGGGAAATGAATGAATGAATGAATGAATGAGTGAATCAGTGTACTGGAGAGCCCTGGGTACAGAAAGCTGAGAGCTGTAGGCAGAGAAGAGTTAAAGGGTCAGCGGGTCCTACTGAGGCCTTGCATCCTCAATGGGCTTTTGCTGGCTATGCAGTTCAATGTGTTTCCAATTAACGAGAAGACTTGCAGATGCCAATGGCTTTAATAGGGCCACAGGAATGGGGCCTCTGATAAGCCAGGCTGAATTCAGAGAGTGACACAGGAAGCTCAGGTACCTGTCTGCCGAGGAGCTGATTCATTCCCTTTGTCAAGCTGTAGTTTGGAATGACAGCTTCTCACCTTCTGCTTCCCTAGCTGCCATCTGCAAAGGTTACCTGCTCTAATTTGCCTGGCATTTCTCCTCCCTTAACCTCTCTCTGAGCTGTCAATTCTCTCCCTCCATCAGGGCCTCTTCTGCAGTTCACTGGACTGCTGTGTGCTGTCCCTCACTGCAGGGTTAAAGGTCGGAACACTTTCATCAGGAAGGAGAAGGAGACAGAGGGCTCAGGGACTGGGATGAATGCCATCCTTCCTCAGCCTCCTGGGCCTCTCTTCTCGCTCTCCAACTCAGCCATATTCCTTATCCTTACCCCGAGCTCGGGGCCCCAGAATGTGAGCAAGGGCTGGGCTGTGGGTGAGGAAACAGTCCAGTAGGGTATAAAATAGTCTAGGCATCCTTGTCTTCTTTTGCTTTTTAAATAAATTTATTTATTCTTTTTTTGTGGTTGTGTTGAGTCTTCATTGCTGTGCACGGGCTTTCTCTGGTTGAGGAAAGCAGTGGCTACTCTTCATGCGGTGCACGAGTTTCTCATTGTCATGGCTTCTCTTGTAGCAGAGCACAGGCTCTAGAGCACAGGCTCAGTGGTTGTGGCACACGGGCTTAGTAGCTCCGCAGCATGTGGGATCTTCCTGGGCCAGGGATTGAACCTGTGTCTCCTGCATTGGCAGGTGGATTCTTAACCATTGTGCCACCAGGGAAGCCCTATCTTTGGCCTTTAAAATGAGAATAGGTCCTTTTTTTCACTCACCGTAATTCTCTGAAGATTCATCCAAGTCTCTCTCTCTAAAGATAGATGATAGATAGATAAATAGAATATATAATACAAATATATAATACAATTTGTTCCTTTTTGATGCATTCCTGGAATAAACCTTATGTGGTCACTCTTATTTTTTTATTAATTTTTATTGGAGTGATCACTCTTCTTATAGACTGCTGAATTTATTGTTAAATCTTGTTAGGGATTTTTGCATGTATATTTATTATGGATATTGGTCTCTAGTTTTTTTTTTTTTTTGTACTGTTTTTGGTTTTTGTGTCAGTGCAATATTAGCTTCATAAAGTAAATTGAGAATTGTTACATCCTATATCTCTTGGAAGAGATTATTTAGGATTCTTCTTTATATATTTGGTAGAAAGCCAGTCAGTCCCATGTTCCATTTGTTGAACATGATTGAAATGACAAGATTATTGAAACAGAGAACAGATTATTGGTTGTTAGGGGTTAAGGTGGGAGAGAAGTGAATGTGGCTATAAAGGGCAACATAAGGGTTCCTGTGATGATGGAAATGTTTTGTATCTTAATCGTTTCAATGTCAATATGCTGGTTGTGATATTGCACTGCAGTTTTGCAAGATGTTACCATCGAGGTAAAAGTTACCTGGGATCTCTCTGGCTTATTTCTTATAACTGCATATAGATCTATAATTATCTTTTTTTTTTTTTTTTTTTTTTTTAGGAAACAACTTGCTTTTATTAAAATGGGCATATTTGCCATTAAATTAAGCACCTCTTTTGCAATTTATTTTATAATGTTAATAATTTCACTATTTTGATGATGGGGTATTTATTTTCCATATTTAACATTTGGAACTGTTATGTAAGCAGTTCCAAATATGGAAAATAAATTATCTTAAAATCAAAAGTTTAACAATAATAATAATAAAATCCTTGGAAATGGAAGACATGGATGCAAGAAAAAGTGGATATAGCCCAGGAATACAATAAAAAGGAATCCCAGGATGATTAAAAAAAAATGAGAATAGGTCCTGCTTATCGAGTATCTAGGCATTGCTGCTAAGAGTCTTATGACTATCACCTCATGGAATCTGTCAGCAACCCCCAGGAGTGAGACTTCTTGTCTCCATTTTACAGGAGAATAAAAGGTGTTTAGAAGTTCTCAAATTTTAAGGTACATCAGAATCACCTGGAGGGCCTGTTAAAACCCAGATGGCTGGGCTCCATTTCCAGAGTTTCTATTCAGTAGGTCTGGACTGGGGCCAGGGAATATGTATTTCTCAACTAGAGTATGAATGCCTTAGACTAGAAATCAAGTAACTTACTCAAGTGACTACACAGATGCCAAGGGGGCAGGTATGGATGGGAACCAGGTCTCTTGGAGAGTAGAGTCTGAAGTCATAACCTGACATCACTTCAGGTAACTGTGGACCAAAAGATCCCATTTTTATAGATGGAGAGACAATCCAACAGCCATTATCTCACTCTTTAAATATTTACCAAACATCTACCATGTGCCCTGCCATGTGCTAGTTGCTAAGGGTGCAAACAAAAATAATAAGTTGTTCTCCATGAGCTTATATCTCCATTGAGGGAGAGAGGCACACACACCAATAATTATAATAAAATGCCGGTAGAGCTATGGTTCAGAAAGAACAAAGCATTTGCTAGAGCAGCAGTCCTTAAATTTTTTTGGTCTCAGTGTCCTTTTGTAATCTTAAAAATTATTGAGAACTCCAATAATAGAATCGTTACATTGTGAACACGAATACCATATTTTATGAAAAATAACTATACTTTCAACAAAAGTGAGATTAGCATTGCTTTACAGTTTTTCAAATCTCTTTATATTTGGTTCAATACAAGACAAATGGACCCACACTTGTGCTTCTGCATTCAACCTGACGTTATATGTTACTTTGGTTGAAGTATACGAAGAAAAGCAATCTCACGCAGATATGTAGTTGGAAAAGAGAAAGGCATCGTAGTAGTCTTTTCAGATGACTGAAGCTATTCTTCTCTAATACTACACCAAAACTCAGTAGGTTTGGTTGCAATGTGGAGCCTTAAACCTAAACAATGAAAATTTTCCATTCATGTTGCTTTACAAACGTATTCATCTGTTTTGAATTTTTCATGGAACTTTTACTTATGTTTGATTTAGTCACATCATGCAGAGGTCGTGAGACAAATATCAATAAAATGAGTTATGCGGGACTTCCAGATGTTGGCACATCATACAGTACCAAAAAAACCGATATTCATTAAAATACAATCTCTAAAATAATGGGAAAGTTTCAAGTGTCCCAAAGCTCTAATTTTCACTTGAAACCTCACATTTTATCATCATGATTAGCAACCAAAATTTTCAGGTGCTTTCCTTCAAATGATAAGCTCACTCCTTGTATTTTCAAGAAAACATCTGCCAAATATCCAAGTCTGAGTAGCCATAATTTGTATGTCTGTTGTTCTTTCAAGTAAAAAATGATGTTCCATTTAAAAAATGGCTAGTTCATCTTGCAACTCAAAACAATCACAAACATGCTTTTCCTTGAGACAACCATGACACATCAGTGTACAGCAGAAGTTTTTTATTTGAACCTGGCATTTCATCATATGTTAAAAGGACATGTACTCAAGGATCAAGACTTTTAAAAATATTGTTAACTTGTACTGCTTCATTAAGGACATTCTTAAGTGAAAATGACATATTCTGTTTGTTTTTTCTACTCTTAGTAAAGGACAGAATGACCACTTGTACACTTTGGTGCTACTGCTTTAATCTTAGATAAGGTAAGAATTAAGAATACCAGCTTCACAGTCAGAGATCCAAGTTTTACCCACCATCTGTGCAAATAGCAACACAGGGAAATAGGCAAATGGCATATAAGTTTTATTATGAAAACAGTTCTGACCTTGAAGACCCCATAAAAGGAATGCTCAGGGGTCCATGGAGCACACATTAAGATCCCCTGTGCTACAGTAGCACTAAATTCCATTTCTGAGGCATCTCCTGAACAACTACCTATCCAGTTCATACTCAGCCTTGCTTCTGAGATGTCTTAAGAGATTAGACACATCAAGAAAAGAAAACACAAAAGGTGAAAATGTAAGGAGGAAACATTTCAGGAAAGATAATAGTCTCTACCGCAGTGCATGAGCTAATATAGTTGAATTAAGCAGGCAGCTTAATTTAGCTTAAAAGGTATCACTTTAAAAACAACCAAATGTGTTAAGATACTACAGACCTAATTAATATGTTTTCTAATAATAATCAGTACCATTTATTAAACATTTACTAAGGGATAGACTTTATGCTGAGACTTTTCCCTATGTTATCTTGTTTGCTCTTTCCAACAACCTATGTAACAAATATAATTACCTCCATTTACAGGCCAGGAAACTAAGACTCAGAGAGGTGAGGTCATGTGCCCCATATTAAAGAACAGTAAAGAAGTCAGCAGAACTGTGGTCACAATCTTGGTTCTGTCTGACCAGGAAGCTGGTGGGCTCAGCCTCTCTGCTCTGCAGCACCTGGAGCATGGCTGCCCATAGTCTGGGCTGATGTTACTCTGCTGCTTGCCGAGGGCTCAATGCTGGCCTGCATCCATGGGGACTGGTCCCTCAGGGCAGATGCAGGCACAGCTGCTGTCCTCCAGGAGAGCGTGTCTCAGCCGCATTTGCAAACCTTCAAGGGGTGTGGTCTTGCCTTCCCATCATTTCCATCGTCTTTATTACAGTGGCCATGGCACCACCAAACTGCCCGCACCTACCTGTGACACATACAGAAACATCCGCCTCCTCCCCGACATCTTGGGGAGCTGCCGTAACTATAGGCAGAACCCCCTTTTTTTTAAAAAAAATGAGTGGTTTGAAAGTGAGATAGATTCCATTTTAATTAGAATCCATTTCCTGATAAATTCACTGCTCAGGACATTCATTCTACAATCTACCTTGTTAATCTGTGACTGTCCTACCTGCTCTAGAACGAGCCCAGCCCTGACAGTCAGCTGGGAAGAGTGGAGCGCTGGGGAGACTCCAGAGCAGAGCTGGAGGGGGATGATCAGGCGGCCAGCCGACAAGCCACGTCCTCCATGCTCCCTCCTCACTGCTTCGGGGAATATGCAGGTCAGCCTCTCCCACTTCTTCTTCCCCAGGCACTAACTCAGAGAAAGACCTGTGGAGCACAGTCTGAGGTATTAGGGACCAGTCAGCCTCAAGGCATCATCGGTGCCTGAAGCAGCTGCATCTCTATGGCTGCAAAAGGCTTCCACCCAAGGAATGCATCTTGGGAATTCCTAGTATGGAGATGGAGCAGGACCTTACATGGAAGAGGGCAGGGAGGCGGACACGGGACACGGGAAAGATGAGGTCAGCCAGACCCTCTCCTAACAGGCAAGTCAGGGGAACTGGTGTGGAGGGGGAGGGGGAGGAAGATGGGAGAACTGTTGCTGGGGAGAGTCTTTACTCCCAGCTTTGGCCCCATGGAGGGGTTTACATTCTGAGATGGATATTTGGGCACAAGACAGCCCCGTTCTTGCCTTGATTAAGCCTGAGCCTGGTTGACTAACAGTTAAAAGATTAGAGAGAAAAGTTTAGGGGCTCAGATACTCCACATTCTTGTTGATATGAGAATAGGACGTAAACAAGAACATAAAAGCCTAGCAGTTAACCTCTTTAATCCAATGGTCTACCATTTGCTGTTTGGCAGGGGGAGATGGTCATATGCTTAAAGAAGGGGCATGAGGGGATGAGTCATGAGGTTTCTCTAGATCAGCTGAAGAATGCACTTGCTGTTTGGACAGACCAGATAACAAAGCAGCATCTTGCCTACCTGGGGCCACCGACCTTGGAGCAAGTGAATTCCTTGAGAGGAAACAATCAGCTGAGGCTGCCTTGCAAACTCAGCGAACTCAGCAAAGACTCAGCTCAGTACGCAAGACCCGACCACCACCGCAGGACAGCAGCCTCCTCAGGCAGGCTTGGGGGATTTAGCAAATGAGACACAAGATGCCTACCCAGCTGGCTCTGAATTTCAGACAAAGAACTAGTAATTTTCTTTTAGCATAAGTAGGTCGCAAATATTGCACGGGATATACTTATACTGAAAACTCATTCTTTGTGAGAAGTCCATTTGGGGCATACTAAAAAGTTATTTACTGTTTCTCTGGAATTTGAATTTAACTGGGCGTTCTGCATTTTGTCTGGCCACCCCATCCTCATGGTCTCAAATCTTGGGCTTCACATTTTCACCTCCTTGCTCAGGGAGTGTGGACCTTTCTTTATCTTTTCAGGGGATAGTCCTGCTCCGGCTATGATGGTGGGGGAGATAAGACCACAGGATTCCTTATGAAAGACTAGCTGGAATGCATTTGAGAAACGCCAATTGAGGAAGTAGCTCTATAGGAAGGCAAAAAACCCCAACATCACAGCCAGCACTTCTGCAGCCACAGAAGTCTCCCCAGGCATTTCGTGGGAACAAGCCAGCAGTTCTGGCCCGCACAAGTAAACTCCAAGGGGACCACATTATGGTGTGTGGGGAATGGGGAATGATAGGTCTGGGAGCTATTCTCTCCAGGGCAGAGACAAGGAGGGAGGAAATTAGAATTGTGGCTATGGAGTTCTAAGTAGTTCAACCAACACACCCACCACTACGTCCTGGAGAGTGGTATCATCCCTGCCCTCCTGGATTACAGAGACCCAGGGAAGGGGCCCCAGGCTGTGGAAAACATCCCTTACCAGCAGGGAATATATCCACACAATAGAAAATCCCCTCTGAGGGGATTCATTAAATAAAGTCCAAGCTGAGCCTTTCCTAAGGTGCTTCGGGCCTTCTTCAGCTGGACGCTTACTAATCCCATAAAATTCCAATGTGGTAAGAAGGGGAAGGAATTATAGATGTAAAATTGTTATCAGGAGGGCTCAGGCGGATTTCTTCTTGTCCACTTCTTCTAACTTCTCTTCCTCCTTGTCATGCTATTAAGAACAGTGCCTTGCGCACAGAGAGTGCTTTACAGTTTAGGAAGAGCTTTGGGTGCATTAGCTTTGAGCCAGGCGGACGGGAGACCCTCCTGGGCTGGGACATTATGCTCTGAGCCTTCACAGCTCCTGCTTCAGTGCCCCTCACAGCCACGCTCACTGGACTGAACACCTTCAACCTCAGCTCCTTCGCCCCTTTGACACACACACGTGTATGCACGGGCACATAGACATGCCTTGTAGATGCGGGTGTGTCTTGACCATAAACCCAACTCCTGCATTCCTGGCAAGTTGGGACATGGGCCTCCAGCTCACCAAATGCCTCCACACCCAGGGCTCAGCATCTTTGGGTGGCCCTTCCCTATCAATACCGCAGGTCCCCAAGAGGACAAGCAGGGAAGCTCTTGGGACATCACAGCACATGTGGGGAGCTATTCCCAACATCCCACTGCCTGAGGGAATTCTGGTTTGCTGGCAAAATGTTCAAAGGATAACTTGGACTTATTGTACACCTACTATATGCCAAGCCCTTCACACCATACTATGGTGTATACTAATCCTCCGAAAGGAAAGTAGTGTTATCCAATTTTATAGGTACTGGAACTAAGGATCAGTATTTGCTTCTAGTCACACAGCCAGAAACTGGCAGAACTAGAATTCAAACCCAGGAAGTCAGACTCCAAACTCATATTTTTATTATCTATAGAGTTTGTGGGGGTCAGGAATTCAAACAGAGGTTGGTGGGGTAATTCTCGTGCTCCAAGTGGCATTAAGCTGTGTCCCTCAGTTGGTGGCTGAACTGGGCAAGAGGGTCCAAGATGGCCTCACTTACCTGCCTGGCACCATGGCAGGGCCAGCTGGGCTGAGCTGGGCCCATCTCCCTCACCCTCACCCTGCAGTGTCCTCTCTCTAGCAGGGGACCAAGAGACCAGGGAGAGAGCAGCGCACACGCTTAAAGGCAAGGCCTGGAAGCAGCAAAGTGTCACTCTCACCACACTCCAGTCAAAGTAGTCACAGGCCAGAGCAGGTTCAAGGGGAGAGTAAATGGATCCCATCTCTCCATGGGATGAGTGTCAAAGAATTTGCTGGCATCTCTATTCTCCCGCAGGGGATAAGTAAACCCACAGATAGACTTGGCCAGGCTGCCCCCCACACCTTATTCCGGTAAAGGTGATGGGAGGAGCATGCTTGCAGGCAGGGGCACACCAGAGCCCTGTGGCAGGAGCAAAGGTCCTGGGGCTCGAAGGCTGGGGGATCTTAGGCTGCTGGGCATAAACAGTGATCATAATTTCTAAAAAAAAAAAAAGAAGGATAGGGACTGATAAAGGGCACACCAGAAAAATATTCTAACACTAACTGCAGAATTCCTGTAACTTTTCTTCATAAATCACTCCAATAGTCAAAGGCCAAGAAGGCAGAGCTGCATGTGGTCTGATGAAATCCACCATTCAAGCAACACAGATGAATTAGTACTGGCTCCAGGCAGACATGGTGGAAGCTCCAGGAAATGTGAAATCCACATTGCAACTTTGTACCTCTTGGCTTGCTCTGTAATGAGACTGTTATCCCCAATGGACCTGAGGTACAATGCAAATTTTTAGCTTGTTCATTCACTCTTTTTCAACCATCAAGTGCAACACCCACCCCCTCACCCCCTTGCTATTTTAGATGGGGGTTGGGGATGGAATAGAAATTGATGCTGTCAGGTAGATCCTAATTCTGGCTTCCAAATTTTGGTTTCCTAACCTGGCTGCCTGTTGTCTACACAACCTGCTATTTTAGAAGTTTCCGAAATAGGCACAAGGACCCTACTGACCAGAGAGGTGAAGGCACCAATCCCAAGTTCAGACAGCTCTTCAGGGTAAGGTGAGGGCTGGGACACCCCCCAGTTACACTGTCACGGTGGCTGAGTTAAAAGGACCCCACACAGGTCTGAAGGTGAAAAGAATGGTGAAGATAGTACTGCCTAAGATGTGAAAGGCTGCAGGGCACACACCTCTCTCCATCTCAGGGCGTGGTAATCTATGCATTGCAGGGTCCCCACGTGGTAGAGACAGCACAGAACGGTAAAGCAGTGAGGGGCCTCCTGACCGATCGAGCCCTGCCCCCTCCATCCTGGCCAGTTTGGACAGGTGTGTGCCAATTCCACCACTGCCTTGATGAAGTCTCTCCCCATCCAATTCAAGCATGCTTTAGCATCTTGGCCAGACTGGCCCCAGCCCTCCCTTGCACTAACTGTCCCCTTTAGGTATGATGTGAGTCTGAGGCTCTGGTCCTCCAGAGGCCGTGCTCCATCAGCCTTGCCGTGCTGTTTATGCTGTTGGCCTTGTCTGCCTTCCCCACCCAACCATGGACTCCCAGGGCTCAGGAGCAGCTTCTCACCTGTCCTCAGCCTTTAGCCCAGAGCCTGGCAGCCACTCTGTGGGTGTACGTGGCATCAGTGAATGGGTGGAGACATGGGTGGATGGAAGGGACGATGGTCATGCCCCACTTTCCTCATACCTGTGGACCTGCCCAGACCAGAAACTTTGACGAGTCCCATGAGCCGACCTCCCTAGGGACCAATCTTCTCTTCTTGGTGGTACAGCAGACGGCTGGTATGTTACACACAGGCCTCCGGTGACCCAGTCATCTGACATCTGCCACAGGCTCAAAAGCTTTGGATGGGCCTATGCCTCATGCATCAGGCAAGGATGTCTGTGGTGGCGGGAGACGCTGAAATAGTAACTCAAGGCCAACAGACTCCAGGTCTCCAGCCAGCCCAGCTTCCCCCAGCAATAGGAACCAGATCCATGCAACTGGTGTGAGAGGGGTTGTGCTGGTGAACGGCGGGGGTGTCCTGAGTGGGGGCCATGCCCCAAACACAGAACCTGCTGGATTTCCACCTCCTTCTCTAATTACCCAAAGAAATGCTCCCTAGGATGTACTTTAAGAATAAAAGACCCTCTAATTAAAGCTAATTCACTTTTCCCAATTCCATTTATCACTGCATATAATTATTGTAAATACTGGTCTGGAATAGGAAAGTTATTTTTTCCACAGCTTCAGCATCTGTGGAACTAGGTGGCAAAATCCCCACTTGGTGGGTAAGAAGCCAGGCCCTGTCAGTGGGAAAGGGCAGCAGACAAGGCCTGTGGATAAGAGACCCCTGCCAAGGGGGACGGCGGGTATCTCTGCAGCCTCCCCGAGGGGAGATGGGTGCAGGAGGGTAGGGCTAGGTGCAATCGGGCTGTTGGCGCAGCGCACGCCCACTCCACGTGAGCAGCAGGAAGCCTAGAGGGCTCAGGCCACGTGGCTCCCAACCCCAGTGGGATTAGAAGACTGAGCTCCGAACGTGGCCATGGCAATGGCTGTGAGCCGGCGGCAGGCGGGGGTGTGCCCGCGGAAGACTGCTCCAGCCTGAAGAGTGTGTGAGCGTGTGGCCTCCTTCTCGGCCTCCGATACTCAGGGGGCCTCTCTGTCCCTCCTCAGCTCCGCTCGGCAGCCTCCCCGTCCGTTGTCCCCCTTCCTTCTGGCCCTACGTCCTACTCAGGTCCTCCAGGCAGGGTCCATCCTGCAGGGCTCCCAAGGCTCCCAGGCAATGAGAGGTTGCACTTCCACACCAGCTACAGGGCTGCCCCCCATCCCCGCCCCGCAACCTGCTTAAATAGTCACCAGCCCCCTCTAGTGAGCTTCAAAAGCGCCTGCTGTCAGGACCTCCGACAGCTGCCTTGACAGGATCACCTGAGCTCACATGCAGGGATTTTCTGGGGAAAGCCACCTGGCAGGACCTGCCCAGGGCCCCCGTGCCTGTGACTGGGGCCGAGCCTTGTCCAGGCAGTAGAGCTATCACTTCAGCACAACCCACCTCCACCAGGGTCCCGTATGGGATTCCAGCCTCCAGTTCTCCCCTAAGTAGACAGCGCCTGCCTCTCACGGCCCCCGAACTGGCATAAACGCACAGTCAGGAGCCTGCGGCCAACACCAGCCCCCCGGCCACCACACACACAGGATTCCCAGGCTGAGCTTCTGTGCTGCACAGGAGCCTCCCTTGTGAGACCCTTCCAGGCAGACGTGGCCGTACTTCCCAGCCTGCCTGCCCCCTGCCCCTCCCCAGACAGGAGGTGCATATTTTATGTCCAGCGGACCATGAAGGTCTGCAGGTGGCAGGCTGATTTATCAAAGACATAACCATACAGTGGAAATTGTGTCAATATGTCTTTGCATCATGGATTCTGAAGGATGCCCCCTATTTCTCTGGAAAATCATATACATTTAAAGTCCCCAAATGCCTAAATATATATTTATCCAGTAAATCAACTCAGCTTTGAAGTGGCTCATTTCTTTCCTGCAGAAATACAGGATATAGTTGCTAACCTTGTTTTTCTTTCCTTCTCCAAGTTAAAAAAAAAATGAGGAGCGGAGAAATGAAATTCTGAATAATGAATGTTTAAATATTGACGAGGGTTTGACACTAATGGTGTGAGGGAGAGCGTGCAGTACCACAGCTTTGCCGCGGCAGGATCTACAAAAGGGAAGCGTTTTGCTAGAACCTTTCAGGCCCCTTCCAGCAACTTAACTCTCTGAATCTGTGACACATTATTGAGCACGCTCAGGGGGCCAAGGCAGAGCACACTGGACTTGGATGGAATCTTCCTGATGCAACAGGAGAGGGCTGGTGATTTATTCACCTTCATATCCTGATTCCCATTCTCAACATATTTGCAAACAATGTATTCAGAAACAGCAATTTCTTGTTTTTTTAAGGATACTACCCTGACTCTAGCTATCTGCCGTTTTCCTAGGAGGACGTGTGTGAAATCCCTAATGCTGGCCCTGATGTAAAGCAAGCTCTCAATCAGTGGTGGTTCCCTTCCTGGAGCCTCCAGACCCTTGTGCAGATTGTGATTTCACAGCCACATGCCCCAGGAGGTTAGAAACAATCTCCTCACTTTAGAGTCAGGAGGGAGGAGGCCTAGTGAGTCAATGTAACAGAGAGAGTAGCTGTCCTGCGTGATTCCTGCAGGCTTAGGTTGGCCTTGATTCTAGGGACTCCAGTGGCTGTAACGATGGAAGGTCCCAAGGGGAGCTGACCTTCCCTGCAGGACACATGCTGCCCTGTCCTCAAGATGAGCTTTGGCCTTGAGTTCTCTGAGTCTATCCCTCTGTCTTTAAGCTAAAGACAGTAAATGATTTAAGCTAAATCAACAGTAAACGATTCTAGAATCTACCCTGATTGTCACATTGCAGGAAAGGAATTCCCCTGCAATACCCTATCACAACATAGACTGAATCCTGTATCAAAGCCCAGGGGCTCTTATTCCCACCTGGTGATCCCTTCAGGTTCTTCTTCCCTGCCCCATTGTGCTAGACAGTCACATGGACTTCACCACTAATGTCATCCACAGTCAAACCTCTAATTTAAACACAGGCTTCTCTTTGCTACCTCCTGCAACCCCGGGAAATGACAATAAACAGTAGAGAATGCGTAAACTCCCAAAGAACAGGGAGACTCAGCACACAAAGGTCTGTGTATATTTTTGAAGGGAGGAGTTGACACTGACTTTGAGGAATGGCCACTGTGTCCGGGCCTCGAGTGGGGTCATATGAGCTGCTGGGTCACTGGAACTCCTCAGAGGCACAGGCCTCAGAGGGTAGGAGTGGGGCATGCAGGCAGAGATGTCTCTGCTGAAAACAAACAGATAAATAACAGATCAGGGTACTGGAGAAACCATCTCTTGAGAAATTGGAGGGCATCTGAGAAAAGATCTCTGGATACTGACCCCAGTGAATTGGTCACCTTTGCCATCTGACTACTTGACAGTTTTATCCATCTATCAACAGCCCCAGCCACTCATGTGGAATGTCTGACCATCTTTCAGTGCCACACATTAAAAAAAGGAACAGATTGCCTGAATACTCAGATATGATTTTTAAGCCTGCAACATGAGATAGCAAAACCTACAAACAGAAAGGGCATCCAGAAGAAAAAGAAGGAAAGCAGAGAATTGAAGAAAATGTCTAAAATTAAAGTAAATATCCTCAGAGAGATGGAAAGGTACTACACTCATGAAAAAAGAATAGGATGCTATGAAAAGAAACCGGTCTTAGAAAATAAAAGTAAAAGAAAAAAATCAGTAAAATGATTGCATGATGAAATTAAGGAAATCACCTACACAGGAAAACAAAACAATTAGAGATGAAAAATAGGAAAAAGATTATTTAAAAAAAATCAAACTAGGAGGTCTCATTCATATTTGACTAATGAGAGTTTAAGAAAAAGATAACTGATAAAATGGACAGAAAGAAATGATATTTAAAAAGCAGTAGCATAAATTTTACCAGAACAAAAAACAGCAGACTCCAGATTAAAATATTCATGGAGTGCCCAGGCAATGAGTGTTTAAAAAAAAAAAAAAGAAGCATGAAATTTCAGAATCCCAAGGATACAAGAAGATATTTAAAACTTCCAATGAAGAAAAGCAAACAAAATACCAAATATAAAATAAGGAAAATCAGACTGTCACTGGACACCCCAACAGCAGCACTGACATGTAGAAGAAGCCAATTCAGTGTCTTCAAATGATTTTTTAACCTAGAATTCATACCCAGCCAATCAATCAACTACAAGAGTAAAATAATCTCAGACATGGTGAGAATACATAGCATTTATCTCCCAAACACACTTTTTCTTAACATAATTTCTGAAGGATGCACTCAAGCTAAACAAGAGAGTAAACCAATACAGGTGAAGACATAAGACTCAGGAAACACAAGAAGCAATGTATGAAAGTAGCAAAGAAAAGTCCTAAAATGCCAACTGGGCAGCAGCACTGGAGAGCAAGGTTTAAGCAGGATAATAGAGGATTTCAGGAAGGACTTGGGAGATCATTTGAATTTTCTGAGCTTTGGGAAAATAATATTGATTATTATTGGATTGATTTGATTTTGTGAAAAACATAGATACTATACAGAAAATTAAATAAATGAAAAAATTATTAAATTTTATTAATCCCAAATTTTATAAAAAGCATACAAGAAAGAGAACAACGATGTAACTCGACTCAGCACTGAAAAATGGTTGCATAGATATAATAATGTAAACGTGATATGGTTTAACCAAAACGTTATCAGTATAAATTAACAAAATATATAAATATATTCTGCATTACACACAGGTGGGTATCCCAAAGTCAGATATATATAACCAAAACATTATATAATTATATATAAGTGATAAAAGTGATGGATATTAACAAAATGAGAGAAGAGGAAGGATGTGGAGAGGGACAAAATAGGAGAGGTAAATCCTCGGCAACCATGGGGAGGAGTCAAAAGACAATGTCTAAACTGATATCAATAAATAGCATTAGGAGTATATAATTCAAAAAATGGAAGTCAATATAAGAAACAGATCAAAGTGTTAGGGAGCAGGATGGGGGGCAGGGGGAGGTAGGTGGTCAAGAAACTGATATTTTTTCACTTTGGTACTAATTGAATTTTTTAATCCATTTACTTTGATAAAAATTAAAATTAATTGAAAAAATGAAAAGCTGCTTTTTCCACAGGTGGGCCCACTACATCGTGGGGGAGAAGGTGATGGTCCACCCCCTGGTGTGGGGTAGGGAGGGGGCCAATGACAAGGGAGCCCCCGAAACACGTGTTCCACTCTGACTGGGACTGACACTCTACTTAAATTCTGGTGACATCCAGCTTTGTTTCTAAACCATGAGTTGAAAGGTTTCAAAGAACGTGGCTTTAGCAGATTAGTTGGAATTGTCCCTTTTCGGGATTAAAATAGAAATAAAACTCGAATTTTCACAACTAGAGCCACACTAGGGCACTGTTTTCATTCCACCGCACAGTGTGTGACATGAAAATAAACAATCCTGGAAAGGAGGTGCTTCTGTGTTTCTCCCGAGTCTCTTGAGATGAAGTTGGGCAGAGGGGATGCAGCCAAACTATTTTCACACCAAGCCTCGACTGAGTCTCACACATCTTTGCATTTAGAGGGGATTTTTGTCACTGCCTGGTTTCATAACTGACTAGGTGTAGACCGCAAGCTGATAGCTCAGCCCAGCAATCTCAGCCATCACCTGTGGTCTGAACCAAGTTGGCTGCGGGTCTGGAATCACTGACCGAGGTCTGAAGCTTGCAGAGGGGCCGTTTTTCAGTGTGGCCCAGAATAAATGACTTCACTGGGCATCCCAAATTACAACCTGAACCAGTGACATATTCACCCAAAATACCATCATATGTATTCAAAACAATTCCTCTAAGAGACAAAAATTAATTTTTAAAGAGTCTGAGTATAAAAATTCAGAGTGAGAAAATTCACAAGGGAGAATGGTGTTAAATAGTCACTGGCCAGAAATGCCTGACAGTTTCTCCCAAATTCCCACTAAAACACCGGTAAAAACTAGACAAGTAAAAACTCAAAAGCCACTACATAAACTACGTTTGATCTGGTGCTAAAACCTTGAGGGATTTCCACCCATTATAAAGCCATGGGAGCAGGACTGAAAAGCGCAAACACAATATATATATATATTTGCTTGACTTACAGACCAATTAAAGTAAGATAGGGAAGACGTTCTGTTCCTGAACCCAAGTTCAAAACACAAGCTCATGCTACCCTCTCTCCAGAGATTCTCCACAGGGGTGATTTTGCCCCCTAGGAAACATTTCACAATGTCTGGGGACATTTGGAACTGCTGCAACTTGAGGAGAGGGGATGCTCCTGGCTTCTAGTGGGTAGAGGACAGGGAAGCTGCTCAACATCTTACAGATGGCTCCCCAAACAATGATCTGAATCAAAATGTCAATAGTTTCAATGATGAGAAAAACTGCTGTACCTTGTGGAGTATATATATATATATATATATATATATATATATATATATATATATATATATATATGTTTTTGGTAGCACCACACGGCTTGTGGGATCTTAGTTCCCCGACCAGGGATTGAACCCGGGCCCACGGCAGTGAAAGCACCAAGTCTTAACCACTGTACTACCAAGGAATTCCCGTGTGGGGTACATATTTTAAGGCAATGAGAATATCTATTTTCCCATCATAACACACACACACACACACACACACGCTCTCTCACAATACACTGTAATACATTAGGCTTGAAGCCCCTAATATTGTTATCTAAAAGGACTTTTAAAAAATATACAAGAGAGACGGCTTAAAGATGGCGGAAGAGTAAGACGCGGAGATCTCCTTCCTCCTCACAGAGACATCAGAAATACATCTACACGTGGAACTTCTCCTATAGAACACCCATAGAACACTCCTATAGAACGCTGGCAGAAGACCTCCGACCTCCAAAAAGGCAAGAAACTCCCCACATATCTGGGTAGGGCAAAAGAAAAAAGAATAAACAGGGACAAAAGAATAGGGACGGGACCTACGCCAGTGGGAGGGAGCCGTGAAGGAGGAAAGACTCCCACACACTAGAGGCCCCTTCGCGGGCGGAGACTGCGGGCGCCGGAGGGGGAAGCTCCGGAGGCGCGGAGGAGAGCGCAGCCACAGGGGTGCGGAGGGCAAAGCAGAGAGATTCCTGCAGAGGATCGGTGCCGACCGGCACTTACCAGTCCGAGAGGCTTGTCTGCTCGCCTGCCGGGGCGGGCGGGGCCGGGAGCTGAGGCTCGGGCTTCAGTCGGATCCCAGGGAAAGGTCTGGAATTGGCAGAGTGAAGACAGCTTGAAGGGGGCTAGTGTGCCACGGCTGGCCGGGAGGGAGTTCGGGAGAAGTCTGGAGCTGCCGAAGAGGCAAGAGACCTTTTCCTCCCTCTTTGCTGCCTGGGCGCGAGGAGAGGGGATTAAGTGCGCTGCTTGAAGGAGCCCCAGGGGCGGGCGCGGAGCTGCCGAAGAGACAAGAGATTTTTTCTTGCCTCTTTGCTTCCTCGGGTGTGAGGTGAGGGGATTAAGAGCACCGTGTAGAGGAACTCCAGAAACGGGCGCGAGCCGCGTCTGTCGGCACGGACAGTAGAGACGGGTGTCGGACGCTAAGGTTGCTGCTGCCACCACCAAGAGGCCTGTGTGCGAGCGCAGGTCACTCTCCACACCGGCCCTCCCGGGAGCCCGTGCGGCCCGCCACTGCCGGGGTCCCGGGATCCAGGGACAGCTTCCCTGGGAGAACGCACGGCGCGCCTTGGGCCTGTGCAGCGTCACGCCGGCCTCTGCCGCCGCGGACTCGCCCCGCCCCCGTGCCACTCCCTCCTCCCAGCCTGAGTGAGCTGGAGCCCCCGAATCAACTGCTCCTTTAACATCGTCCTGTCTGAGCGAAGGGCAGTCGCACTCGGAAAACCTACACGCAGAGGCGGGACCAAGTCCAAAGCTGAACCCCAGGAGCTGTGCGAACAGAGAGGAGAGGGGGCGGTCTCTCCCAGCAGCCTCAGAAGCGGCGGATTAAAGCTCCACAATCAACTTTAAGTGCCCTGCAGCTGTTGAAAACCTGAATAGACAACGAATCATCCCAAGTTGAGGAGGTGGACTTTGGGAGCAAGATATACTATTATTTTCCCTTTTTTTTTTTCTTTTTGTGAGTGTGTATGTGTGTGCTACTGTGTGAGATTTTGTCTGTATAGCTTTGCTTTCACCATTTGTCCTAGGGTTAGACCGACCCATTTTTCTGTTTTTTTTTTTTTAAAGGAAATTTTTCTTCTTAATAATTATTTTTTATTTTAATAACTATACTTTATATTACTCTGTCTTCTCCCTTTCTTTCTTCCTTTCTTCCTTCCTTTCTTCCCTCCTTCCCTCCTTTCTTCCTTCCTTCCCCCTTCTTTCCTCCCTTCCTCTCTTCCTTCCTCCCTTTCTTCCTCTGCACCTTCCTTCCTTCCTTTCTTGCTTCCTTCCTTCATTTCTTCCTTCCTTTCTTCCTTCCTTCCCTCCCTTCCTCCTTCCTTCCTTTTCTTTCCTTTCTATTTATTCTACCTTTTATTTTGAGCCGCGTGGATTAAAGGTTCTTGGCGCCCCAGCCAGGCACCAGGGCGGTGTCCCTGAGGTGGGAGAACCAACCTCAAGACACTAGTCCACAAGAGACCTCCCAGCTCCACGTAATATCAGACGGCGAAAATCTCCCAGAGATCTCCATCTCAACACCAAGACCCAGCTTCACTCAAGGACCAGCAAAGAACAGTGCTGGACACCCTATCCCCAACAAAGAGCAAGACAGGTCTACAGCCCCATCCATTAGCAGAGAGGCTGCCTAAAATCATAATAAGGTAACCAACATCCCCAAACACACCACCAGACGAGGACCTGCCCATCAGAAAGACAAGATCCAGCCTCATCCACCAGAACAGAGGCACTAGTCCCCCCAACCAGGGAATCTACTCAACCCACTGAACCAACCTTAGCCACTGGGGACAGCCACCAAAAACAACAGGAACTACGAACCTGCAGCGTGCAAAAAGGAGACCCCAAACACAGTAAGATAAGCGAAATGAGAAGACAGAAAAACACACAACAGATGAAGGAGCAAGATAAAAACATACCAGACCTAACAGATGAAGAGGTAATAGCCAATCTACCTGAAAGAGAATTTAGAATAATGATGGTGAAGATGATGCAAAATCTTGGAAATAGAATAGACAATTTGCAAGAAACAGTTAACAGGGACCTAGAAGAAATAAAGAGGAAGCAAGAAATGATGAGCAACACAATAAATGAAATTAAAAATACTCTAGATGGGATCAATAGCAGAATAACTGAGGCAGAAGGACGGATAAGTGACCTGGAAGATAAAATAGTGGAAATAACTACTGCAGAGCAGAAGAAAGAAAAAAGAATGAAAAGAACTGAGGACAGTCTCAGAGACCTCTGGGACAACATTAAATGCACCAACATTTGAATTATAGGGGTCCCAGAAGAAGAAGAGAAAAAGAAAGGGACTGAGAAAATATTTGAAAAGATTATAGTTGAAAACTTCCCTAATATAGGAAAGGAAATAATCAATCAAGTCCAGGAAGCACAGAGAGTTCCATACAGGATAAACCCAAAGAGAAACACGCCAAGACACATAATAATCAAACTGTCAAAAATTAAATACAAAGAAAACATATTAAAAGCAGCAAGGGAAAAACAACAAATAACACACAAGGGAATCCCCATAAGATTAACATCTGATCTTTCAGCAGAAACTCTACAAGCCAGAAGGGAGTGGCAGGACATATTTAAAGTGATGAAGGAAAAAAACCTACAACCAAGATTACTCTACCCAGCAAGGATCTCATTCAGATTTGATGGAGAAATTAAAACCTTTACAGACAAGCAAAAGCTGAGAGAGTTCAGCACCACCAAACCAGCTCTACAACAAATCCTAAAGGAACTTCTCTAGGCAAGAAACACAAGAGAAGGAAAAGACTTAAAAGAACAAACTCGAAACAATTAAGTAAATGGCAATAGGAACATACATATCGATAATTACCTTAAATGTAAATGGATTAAATGCTCCCACCAAAAGACACAGACTGGCTGAATGGATACAAAAACAAGACCCATATATATGCTGTCTACAAGAGACCCACTTCAGACCTAGGGACACATACAGACTAAAAGTAAGGGGATGGAAAAAGATATTCCATGCAAATGGAAATCAGAAGAAAGCTGGAGTAGCAATTCTCATATCAGACAAAATAGACTTTAAAATAAAGACTATTACAAGAGACAAAGAAGGACACTACATAATGATCAAGGGATCAATCCATGAAGAAGATATAACAATTGTAAATATTTATGCACCCAACATAGGAGCACCTCAATACATAAGGCAAATACTAACAGCCTTAAAAGGGGAAATCGACAGTAACACAATTATAATGGGGGACTTTAACACCCCACTTTCACCAATGGACAGATCATCCAAAATGAAAATAAATAAGGAAACACAAGCTTTAAATGATACATTACACAAGATGGACTTAATTGATATTTATAGGACATTCCATCCAAAAACAACAGAATACACATTTTTCTCAAGTGCTCATGGAACATTCTCCAGGATTGATCATATATTGGGTCACAAATCTAGCCTTGGCAAATTTAAGAAAATTGAAATCGTATCAAGTATCTTTTCCAACCACAACGCTATGAGACTAGATATCAATTATAGGAAAAGATCTGTAAAAAATACAAACACATGGAGGCTAAACAATACACTACTTAATAACGAAGTGATCACTGAAGAAATCAAAGAGGAAATCAAAAAATACTTAGAAACAAATGACAATGGAGACACAACGACCCAAAACCTATGGGATACAGCAAAAGCAGTTCTAAGAGGCAAGTTTATAGCAATACAATCATACCTTAAGAAACAGGAAACATCTCGAATAAACAACCTAACTTTGCACCTAAAGCAATTAGAGAAAGAAGAACAAAAAAAACCCCAAATTTAGCAGAAGGAAAGAAATCATAAAGATCAGATCAGAAATAAATGAAAAAGAAGTGAAGGAAACAATAGCAAAGATCAATAAAACTAAAAGCTGGTTCTTTGAGAAGATAAATAAAATTGATAAACCATTAGCCAGACTCATCAAGAATAAAAGGGAGAAGACTCAAATCAATAGAATTAGAAATGAAAAAGGAGGTGTAACAACTGACACTGCAGAAATACAAAAGATTATTAGAGATTACAACAAGCAACTGTATGCCAATAAAATGGACAACCTGGAAGAAATGGACAAATTCTTAGAAATGCACAACCTGCTGAGACTGAACCAGGAAGAAATAGAAAATTTGAACAGACCAATCACAAGCACTGAAATTGAAACTGTGATTAAAAATCTTCCAGCAAACAAAAGCCCAGGACCAGATGGCTTCACAGGCGAATTCTATCAAACATTTAGAGAGGAGCTAACACCTATCCTTCTCAAACTCTTCCAACAGATAGCAGAGGGAGGAACACTCCCAAACTCACTCTATGAGGCCAACATCACCCTGATACCAAAACCAGACAAAGACGTCACAAAGAAAGAAAACTACAGGCCAATATCACTGATGAACATAGATGCAAAAATCCTCAACAAAATATTAGCAAACAGAATCCAACAGCACATTAAAAGGATCATACACCATGATCAAGTGGGGTTTATCCCAGGAATGCAAGGATTCTTCAATATACGCAAATCAATCAACGTGATACACCATATCAACAAACTGAAGGAGAAAAACCATATGATCATCTCAATAGATGCAGAGAAAGCTTTTGACAAAATTCAACACTCATTTATGATAAAAACCTTGCAGAAAGTAGGCATACAGGGAACTTTCCTCAACATAATAAAGGCCATATATGACAAACCCACAGCTAGCATCGTTCTCAATGGTGAAAAACTGAAACCATTTCCACTAAGATCAGGAACAAGACAAGGTTGCCCACTCTCACCACTCTTATTCAACATAGTTTTGGAAGTTCTAGCCACAGCAATCAGAGAAGAAAAAGAAATAAAAGGAATCCAAATAGGAAAAGAAGAAGTAAAGCTGTCACTGTTTGCAGATGACATGATACTATACATAGAGAATCCTAAGGATGCTACCAGAAAACTACTAGAGCTAATCAATGAATTTGGTAAAGTTGCAGGATACAAAATTAATGCACAGAAATCTCTGGCATTCTTATACACTAATGATGAAAAATCTGAGAGTGAAATTAAGAAAACACTCCCATTTACCATTGCAACAAAAAGAATAAAATATCTAGGAATAAACCTACCTAAGGAGACAAAAGACTTGTATGCAGAAAACTATAAGACACTTATGAAAGAAATTAAAGATGATACAAATAGGTGGAGAAATATACCATGTTCTTGGATTGGAAGAATCAACATTGTGAAAATGACTATACTACCCAAAGCAATCTACCGATTCAATGCAATCCCTATCAAATTACCACTGGCATTTTTTACAGAACTAGAACAAAAAATTTCACAATTTGTATGGAAACACAAAAGACCCCGAATAGCCAAAGCAATCTTGAGAACGAGAAATGGAGCTGGAGGAATTAGGCTCCCGGACTTCAGACTCTACTACAAGGCTACAGTAATCAAGACAATATGGTACTGGCACAAAAACAGAAATATAGATCAATGGATCAGGATAGAGAGCCCAGAGATAAACCCACACACATATGGTCACCTTATCTTTGATAAAGGAGGGAAGGATATACAGTGGAGAAAAGACAGCCTCTTCAATAAGTGGTGCTGGGAAAACTGGACAGCTACATGTAAAAGTATGAAATTAGAACACTCCCTAACACCACACACAAAAATAAACTCAAAATGGGTTAAAGACCTAAATGTAAGGCCAGACACTATCAAACTCTTAGAGGAAAACATAGGCAGAACACTATACGACATAAATCACAGCAAGATCCTTTTTGACCCATCTCCTAGAGAAATGGAAATAAAAACACAAATAAACAAATGGGACCTAATGAAACTTAAAAGCTTTTGCACAGCAAAGGATACCATAAACAAGACCAAAAGACAACCCTCAGAATGGGAGAAAATATTTGCAAATGAAGCAACTGACAAAGGATTAATTTCCAAAATTTATAAGCAACTCATGCAGCTCAATAACAAAAAAACAAACAACCCAATCCAAAAATGGGCAGAAGAACTAAATAGACATTTCTCCAAAGAAGATATACAGATTGCTAACAAACACATGAAAGAATGCTCAACCTCATTAATCATTAGAGAAATGCAAATCAAAACTACAATGAGGTATCATCTCACACCGGTCAGATTGGCCACCATCAAAAACTCTAGAAACAATAAATGCTGGAGAGGGTGTGGAGAAAAGGGAACCCTCTTGCACTGCTGGTGGGAATGTAAATTGATACAGCCACTATGGAGAACAGTATGGAGGTTCCTTAAAAAACTACAAATAGAACTACCATACGACCCAGCAATCCAACTACTGGGCATATACCCTGAGAAAACCATAATTCAGAAAGACTCATGTACCAAAATATTCATTGCAGCTCTATTTACAATAGCCAGGACATGGAAGCAACCTAAGTGTCCATCAACAGATGAATGGATAAAGAAGATGTGGCACATATATACAATGGAATATTACTCAGCCATAAAAAGAAATGAAACTGAGTTATTTATAATGAGGTGGATGGACCTGGAGTCTGTCATACAGAGTGAAGTAAGTCAGAAGGAGAAAAACAAATACCGTATGCTAACACATATATATGGACTCTAAGGGAAAAAAATGTCATGAAGAGATTAGTGGTAGGACGGGAATAAAACACAGACTTACTCGAGCATGGACTTGAGGATATGGGGAGGGGGAAGGGTGGGCTGTGATGAAGTGAGAGAGTGGCAGGGACATATATACACTATCAAATGTAAATTAGATAGCTAGTGGGAAGCTGCCGCATAGCACAGGGAGATCACCTCTGTGCTTTGTGACCACCTAGAGGGGTGGGATAGGGAGGGTGGGAGAGAGGGTGATGCAAGAGGGAAGAGATATGGGAACATATGTATATGTATAACTGATTCAGTTTGTTGTAAAGGAAAAACTAAAACTATTGTAAAACAATTATACTCCAATAAAGATGTTTAAAAAAAAAAAATATATATATATATATACAAGTATTCAGGCAGGAGAAAAAGCAAAAGAAAACAAAACAAAAATGAAATAACAATAAAGGACTAGCCTCAGACCACTTCAGCAATATCACAAAGGCAGGAACAGAAGATTTCAGACAACAACACCCATTGAGTTTTACAGAAAATTGTTGTGACCATGAAATTTTATACTCAACCAATACATTGTCTAAATGTGGAGCAACAGACATTTCAAGATAAAGCACGAACTCTGAAATTTTAACATGTATTGTGTAGAAAAGAAAATATTACTTGAAAATACACTTCACCCGACTGAGTGATGAATCAAAATGAAGAATTCAAGAATGGGAAAGCTGGAAGTAAGCAATAAACCCATTCAAATGTAAACTTCTGTATATTATTATTGTAAATGAGAATGAGAGAAAACAAATAGCATAACTAATAAGAAAGGGACAGACACAGTGGTTTCTTGTAGTTCAAAAAAATCTCTCTGTATAGCACAATAATGAATTGAAAAATCTCAACAAATTGAATAGCTTTCCTGAAAAATGTAAATGGTCAAAATATGATACAGGAAAAAATTAAAACCTTAAGAGATTAATTAGTTATCAGGGTAGAATGAAAAAACTACCAATGTTTACATCAGAGCATTACAAGACTAAATACTTTTACAAGGGGGGTTCTTTCAAACTTTTAAGAAAAAGATAACTGCATGCTGTATTACCTGTCCCATGCATTAAAAATATATAAAGCTCTACCTAGCTCATTTTATGAAATTAGTAAAACCTTGTATCAAACTGTGCCAATATAACTAAAAAAAATAAAGAATAATTCACTTATGAATACAGATGCGAGCATCCAAATAAAAGCACTATAAATCAAATGCAACATTCACCATGGCCAACTAAGTTTTATTCTAAAAAATGAAAATATAGTTTTATCTATTTTTATTAATATTAATCAAAACCCCATGTCAACTGAGCAACAGAGAAAACAATATGCTTATCTCAAAACATACTGACTATATTCTTTATTATTTTTTCAAATAAATGTACTCTATTTTTCTTCCTAGTTTTCTACTTTAAAGCTACACTATTTTAATAATGAAACAACTAAAGTCAGTTCGAGTAAAATTAGAAAGAAAATAAGCTTGTTCCCTCTCACTAATGCTTTACACTTTTCTGGAAGATCAAGCCAAGACAATAAGAAATGAAACAGAAATAGAGATGTAACTATTAGAAAGGAAGAAAGAAATCATCATGGCTTTGGACAGTATGATTCAAGACAGAGAAATTGCAAAAGAAACAACTGGAAAATATCTTATAATTAGAAAAGAGAGTTCAGAAAAGTAGACCATTACCAACAGGGGGAAAAAAGAACCTTCTTTAATAAAAGAAATAACCAGTTTTAAAAATCCACTCACAAGAGCAATAAAAAATATCAAAAGCAATCAAAGAGATCAGAATAGCCCTAAATTGTGACACCAAAATGAGGAAAATTAAAAGCATTACTAAAATATATAAAATAAGATTTGACAAAATGGGGAGACGTGCTCCTGGATAAAAGACTGAATACAATCAATTCTCAAAATAACATGGAAGTTTAAAGCATGACCAATGAAATTACCAGCAGCTGTTTGGTGGGGAGAAGGCATTGTTCCAGAGAAGGGAAGGAAATTTGACCAAAACAATTCTCAGATCTTCGGGTAAAATGAATGGGCAAAGGACTTAAGAAAGTCCATAAAAAGAAGAATAAAGAGAGGTGAACTAGTCTAACCAGACTGTACTTTATTTTACAACTGTTAGAATTGGAAAGCCCAGTCCCGGTGCAGTGGTGGATAAACAGAGCACTGCAATAATACTAAAATAGACCAAAGTACATTTAAGAACTTAATAAATTACAAAGGAAGCAGCACAAGTAAATGGGGTAGAAATGCACTGGGACAATTGGCTATTAGAAAAAAAAATTAAATTAGACTCTCACCCTATTACTATTTACTAAAATATATGCCAGGTGGATTGAAGAGTTCATATAAAAACTAAAGCCATTTAAAACAGGACTATATCCATATATTACTTTGAGATTTAATCATTCTAATGTTTTAATGAAGCAGTTAAGGAAAAAAAAACTAACAGAAAATACAGTTGTAAATTTAACTGAAGGACATTTTAAGCATAAAAGCCTTGAAAGAGAGAAGGTAGATCACAGAAGGAAAGCTCAAAACATTCACTACATAAAAATTTAAAACTTCTACTATTAAAAATCATAAGCAAAATTTAATGGCACATTGAAGTAGTGAGACATGATGCAACCTTGAAAACACCCTGTTAAATGAAAGAAGCTGGTTACAAAAGCCCATGTATTGTATGCTTCCCATTTTATGGAATATCTAGAATAGGCAAGTCCGTAGACACAGAAAGCAGATTAGTGGTCGCCAAGAGCTGGGGGCAAGGGGAGGGGAGGTGAAATGGGGAGTGACTGTTGGTGGGTATGGGGTTTCTTTTTAGGATGTTAAAAATGTTCTAAAATTGATCGTGGTGATGGTTGCATAATTCTGTGAATATTCTAAAGACCAGTGAATTGTACACTTTAATGGGGTGAATTATATGGCATGTGAATTATATCTCAGTAAAGCTGTTGTAAAAAATGTAATGGCAAATAACCAACTGGGAGAAAGATTTGTAACATATTTGAAAAAAGATGAATAATCTTGATATATGGGGGACTCCTTAATAAGTAAAAGAGTGACACCCTATTGGAAAACTGGGCAAAATCAATGAACAGATGGTAAATGATTAAGAAACTAATGTGTCTGTTCCATCAAGTTAGCAGAGATTTAAGGAACAGTAATAATGCTCAATGCAGAAGAAGGTGCCAGAGCAAGGATATTCTCATCTATTGTAGCAAAACCTTCATCTGGAGACCTTGCTGGAAAGCAACTTGTAAGTAAGCACCCAGACCCATCACCAAATCACACACCCTTTATTCCATGTCTAGAATTCTGTCCTCTGTCCTTAAGCACAGTGTCCAAGCATTCATGTATGAGGATGTTCACAGCATCATTATTTTGTGGATATTCATAATATCCACAAATTAGGATGAGCATAAGTGTTCAGAATAAAAAAGGGAGAGATGGTTAAATGAATTATGTATCAGCCACAAGACTGAATATTATGCAGCCATTAAAAATGATGTTTTCAAATAAATTTAATGACAGGGAAAATAATCACAATGTAATGTTCAGTGGATGAAAGATATAAAATTGCTTACAATATGACCCCATGCACACAAAATGCTGGGATGAAATACACCAGAAGGCTGCAGAAATGATCTCTAGATGGCATTCTGGGTGATTTTCATTTTTCTTTTTATTTCCCGTATCTTCCACACTGCCTACAATAGGCATATTTTATTACTGTAATTCAAAAACAAAAAATTGATATTTTTCTGGAATATTCATCTACAGAGAAGTATTTGACCAGAAGAATGAATAACCAATTTCTTTGAAATCTGGTACCTGCTTTGTGCACCCCCGCCACCCCTGCCCTCCCTCCTCCCAGAGTACTGGGGTGGAGTCAGTTTTAAAGGCCCACCCACCCTCCTGGGGGCAGCTCCATCCTGCTAGACCAGCCTGGCCGTCTTAGACTGTACAGGATGCTATAACAAAACGTCACACACTGAGTGGCTTATAAACAACAGAAATTTATTTGTCACAGTTCTGGAGCCTAGAATTCTGAGATTTGGGTGCCAGCATGGTCGGGTAAGGGCCCTCTTCCAGGTTGCAGAATTCTCAGTGTATGTTCACATGGCCAAAAGGGCACAGGAACTTTCTGGACCCACTTTTATAAAGCCACTAACCCCATTTGTGAGGGTCCCACCCTTGTGATCTAATCACCTCCCAAAGGCCCCACCTCCTAATTCCATCCCCTTAGGGGTTAGGATCTCAACATATGAACTTGGTCGGGGGGGACACAAACATTCAGACCACAGCACTGACTATGAAGCACTCCTACGCTCCAGTTCTCCTAGGCTCTTATCTCTGGGGGCTGAGAATCTCAGAGAATAATAAAGCTGACAACATTGATGCATCTAAAAGTCTTTTCCCCCAAAGTAGTATTTATTCTAACAAAGAACATATTAAAGGCTAAAGAACCTTTAAAACTCAGTGAAAAGAATGTCTCATGAGTAAATAAAATGTGATATATATGTATTCATATATATGTGTATATTCCATTGTATATAACTGTGATATGTGTATGTGTGTATACATGAGTGTGTGTGTGTGTGTGTGTGTGTGTGTGTATTCTATCATATAATGGAATATTATTCAGCCTTAAAAAAGAAGGAAATCCTGCCATTTGGGACAACATGGACATTATGCTAAGTGAAGTAAGCCAGACACAGAATGACAAATAGTGCATGATCTCACTTATATATAAGTGGAATATAGATATAAAAGCCAAACTCATAGCAACAGAGAGTAGAATGGTAGTCACCAGAGGCTGAGGTATGGGGGAAATAGGGAGATAAATGTAAGACTGTAGTTGCCAAGGGCTGGGGGCAGGGGTTCATGGGGATCTATTGTTTAACCGGCAAGATGTCAATTCTGCAAGGTGAAAAGAGTTCTGGAGATGGAGGGTGGTGATGGCTGTACAACAATATGAATGAACTTAGTACCAATGAACTTTATACTTAAAACTGGTTTAGACGGTAAGATTTGTTTCAGTATTTTACCGGTTTATCAAAAGGATGTCTCATGGTGGAAACTCAGGCCTGTGGAAGAGATGAGGAGGAGTCTCCACTCAGCCCCCAAGCCTGTCGCTGTGGGCAGCCCCTCCTACGCTGGAGCCAAGGGCTGCAGCACGGGGCACGCCAGATGGGGCCTCTGGGTATTTTGCAGCACGGCACACAGAGCTCGGCTGGGCGGTCTGTCGTGGTTAAACCTTGGTAGAAAGGCAAGAGTGCTCGGAACACACAGGTTCTCAGGCAGACTTTACCCCAAACGGTCTTGGTCCCCCTGACCCCACAGCCTCTCCAAGGCACAGCCCCAGCCCGGAATTTCTATCCCTCGGTCCCCATCAGCTGGCAAGACTCATTCCTGCTCAGTGTTGAGGAGGAAATGAGAGCGCCACCCAAAGCCCATGTATAATCCCTGTCATACAGTGTCACTCAAAAAGCATTAGGAAATTGGTCTGTCAAGGAAATAAGCCCTGCATTTATTCAGCAGCTACCAAACAAACTGAACGGGATGCTCTTCGTGTCCTGTGCAGCTCGTGGGCAGGCACGTCATAGGAAAAGACAGATCAGCAATAGCCAAGACACAGGGCTGACAGTGGTCACAGTGTAAGCAGAAGTTTCAAGAATCTACTAAGGGGAAGAAGGTGACACCTGAGCTGCTCATTGAAGAAGGGGAGGAAGGCCACAACAGAGGGAACTCACAGCATCAGCAAGGTCCCCTAGGTGGGAGCAGTGTCACACGGCCTGTGTAGACTACACCCCCAGACAGCCTCCCAAGGAGGTCGGTCCTTGCTCAGCACCCCATCAAAGCAGCTGAAAGGCCTTGCTGGCCACTCACCAGCACTGTTTCTCAGAGGACCCATGCCCACGGGTCTAAGTTGAGCAGAGTGTGGGGAGGATGAGGGAGACTGCTGCTTGCCTGGAAGTACCAGCACCCCTTATGATGAGGGCTTCACAGAACCTGTCCTTCTGTCCAAGCCCAGCTTAAGCACCACCTCCTATCTCATAGCTTCTCCTCCCTCCTCTGTCCCCCTGGAGAGTCCAGTCACACCCCACCTCACAGCTCAGGCACGGTGGACGCACCTGCCAAAGCTGGCAGCGAGATGACCTCAATGTGTCTGAAATGTTTGCAGGTCCCTCCTGTGCCCAGTCATCCATTCATTCATTTATTCATTCAACAAACACACACTGACTGACCACAGTAAGCCAGGCCCTGCGGTGGACTCCTGGGAATGCCACGATAAAAGACCATGAAAGTCTCAGTCTTTGACCCCAAACTCTTCAGCTTCTAGTAGATGAGGCAGACAAGAGAAAAGTCCAAGGCCCCTGAGCTGAGACAGGGAAGGTCAGTTCTGCAGGGCAGCGAGGACAGAAGGCCGCCAGGAAAGGCCGTGGCTGGTTTTCCACCCGAGGTGCTGTGGGGCGCCCCGAGGCGCTGATGGGGTCTGTGCAGGTGCTGGGACACCTGAGCGGCTGGCCTCTCCGGCTGATGCCACCTCATAGGCACCTCAGTGTTGCTTTAAAAGTTCCCCAGACCTTTCTTAAGTTCAGCCAGGTTAAGAAGCCCTGGATCAGCACTTAGGGACATGTGCTACCTGCCCTTGGAGGTATGCATGGGCCACTGGGTCAGTGGTGAGCAGCCAGAAGTCCAAGGCTCCAGCTGATGGGCACTGAGATGCCCAGTGACTCCAGGAATGGGGAAGCAGGCAGAGGGCAGCAGCTAGAACAGCATAGAAACTGGCGGATGGGAGCCACGGCCCCGCTTGCAGAAGGCTGCAGTCAGGCTCTGGGCCCAAATGGGATGGCTGTGCAAAGAAAGAGTCAGGACTGGAGCCTGGGGTGCTGCATGGGGGTTCCTAACACCCCCAAACATATAAGCACCTGGTAGTCCAGTGTCCCTTCAACCCTAAAGACAGAGGGTAAATCTGTGATTGGCTGTGAGCAGTAATTCTCTCTCTCTTGAGGTCTAAATAAGAAGAAAGAAAAATAAAACCAGAAAGCCAAAACTAGAAGAAACAGCTATAACAACCCATGAAAGCCTGGGCGATGTGTGCCTGTACGGACACTGGGCTCTAGGTACGTTGCCGTGGATGAACGTCAGGACCTTACTTGACCCCACCACACAGGCCTGCCGGGCACCTGCTGTGTGAGTGGACGGCACATCCTCCCACCAGGCAGGCAGCCTTCCAAACGGGGCCCACCTGGTGCCGTGATCTGGATGCTGGACAGGCACGTCTCCTCCACTCGTGCAAAAGCTCCATGAAGGCATGCTTCCTACTGTTTAGCAGAGTGCCTGCCACTAGCACCCACTCAATAGCCCTTTACTAAATTATGAATGGGCGTTCCTCCATCTCCTCCACAGGTATGGTCTTCCTGCTAGACGCAGCCTTCCTCTAAGAAACAGCTGGCAGACTCAAAACTTGGCACTGCTCTTGTATCGGTGAAGATTCCTGGTTTCAAGCAACGGAAATGGACTGTGGTTAAACGAAAGAAACAGAAAAGGGAGGCAGCCTTTCGGGAAGCAATGGAGCAGTGCTCAGAATCATTGGAGAAGCTGGGCAGCAGACAAAGCAGCCTGGGCTGCACCTAGACCCTAGAGGGTCTGGACCTGCTGAGACACTCCCCATGGCCCCTCTGCCCTGCCCACCCTCCAAACGCCCGATGCAGATGCATCTGCTGGGACTTAATGCCGCTGCAAATGTCCCAAGTCTCCTAAACCTTTGAGTCGCTCTCTCAAAAGTCAAAGCCTTAGTGAGGAGCTTCCAGGTGGCTGAGCCGGGGCCCAGTGCCCATGCTCTAGCTCCCTGAGGTCGGTGGGGAGACCATCCGGGCCCCTCAGAGCTCCTGAGGCTCTCCAGGTAGACGGCCCCAGCCCCGTTCAAGCGAGTGTTCTAATTCTCAGTGGTGCCCCTAGCCCATCCGATGTGTATCCACTACAACACGGAATCCCATCTTCAATTTCCAGAATGACTTCATTCCAGCAGACTTTTAAAACTAGCTGAATGGAAGCAGCTCTCTTGCTTGATGTGTAATTGACTCCGTTTTACAATCTAGTGTTTACCACACGCTTAATCTACAGCCAGGGGGAAACGGTGGCAGCTGTAACTTTAGCCTCCGGTTACAAAGGGAGGCTAGGGACACTGTCTGGGGGAGACACTTGGGAAGAAGATGATGCTCCCTTAGAGAACTAGGTTGTTTCCAAGCTATGGGCTGGGGTTGGGGGGAGGAGGGGTCGCAACCTTGGCAGGAAGCAGAGGTCTGAACAAAACTACTTTTCTCTCTTAGTGGAGCTTAGCCCCAGGATTTTCAGCCTGACGGCTGACGCGTCCTCCTTCTGCCCTCCCCGATCTTACCCTAAAGGCATCTGTTCATGGGCTGCCAGCTCTCCCAGATGTGTCCTCTGACACTTGGCATGCTGGGGTGAGGCAGAGGGTCGGGCTGCTCTTTCCGGGGCCTGCAATCTGTTTGTCGTCCATCCTCCCCGAAGGCAGCTGGCTTCACAGCTGTCCCAATAAGGAGGGTGAGCCCCACATCAGTAGGTGTGGGAGCAGCAGGGGAACCACAGGAATGGACCACACGTGAGTTTGCATCAGGGGTAAACCTTTGCACCTTCCTCAGTTCCCTAAGGACTCTCGCTAAGGTCCTGAGGTGGGGGGCTATCGCCGTCTGTTTCACCGTTTTAGGTAGAAATAAGGTTGGGTCTGCGACTCCTGCTTCTGTTCCCTCAACTTCCCTTTCTCGAAAGTGGAGGTGATGGTCCTCCTGCTTGGCACGATCCTAAGTGGGTAACCGTGGGGATGATTTGAGAGACTGCAGGGCCTTCACTCTGAAGCGGTCAGGGGCCACATCTGTTAGGTTTTGGTCACCCTGAAGTATCTCCAGTCAGCCTTCCCTGTTTCCCAGTCAAGCCTAGATATGCAAATCATAGCACAAGTAATGATGGTGCAAGTGGCTTTCATCCAAGGAGCTGGGTCGGTGGGTTTGGTGGTTTCAGACTTTCTCCTGGTTCACCATTTGCCAGTAAAACAGGCCTTGCAGAGAAACGAACTGAGGATACACCTGGGCCGAAGTATATTCCCCTTGAGAGGGAGTTGGCTTGGGGCAGCCCCAGCACTGAGCAGCTTCAACCCAGGCAGCAGGGACAGAGGATCAGGCCCCTGTTGGTCAGGTGTCCCCCCATTAGCCATTGCAACATCCAATTGCAAAAAAAAAAGGAGAAGAAAAAATCCAGTTAAATGTGAAACAGGTTGAGCCTCATCCTGGCCTTGGCTTAGAAAGGTGGAGGAAAGCAAAGTTGTTGCTGAAGCCTTCTATCTCCTCCCATTTATCTCTAGCTAAATGCACAAAAGAAAAGGGCTTTTTTCTTGTAGGAAGAGAAGAAAGACCAACCTTTACTAAAAGAAACAGCCACTACTACAAACTGCATAGTAGAAAATGCAGAGAAATTTGGAAGAATATTGAAAGCTAACCCAAACCTCCTCAGAGTTTGGGTAAGATTTGCATTTCTCCAAAGGAAATGTTGCATCCTGAAAGGCCCTTCCTCATGAGAGCCAAGGTGCGGGGAGGTGTAGGAATCTGTGAAATAGCCCGAGGGTGTTCCTTTCTCTCTCCTGTGTCTCTACCTCTTCCTGTCTGCTACCAGGACAAGGATCCCTGGACGAGAGAAGGTTCCAGAGAGAGTGTGGAGGAGGCAGGAAAACAGCCTCAGTGGGTCCCAGCCCACAGACCCAGTGACAAATGGCACACCCCCTGCATCCACCGACAATGCTTCATCAGTGTTCTGCGTAAGACTCCAGAAGCACAGTACAGACAGTTCAAGGGCAGATGGGACAAAGGCTTCCTGAATTAAAGGCTTGACACTGCCCTCTGAAAAAGTCAAAATACACCCCAAGATCAAATCCACACACATCCTGGTGAATTACCAAACCTCAAGGATAAAGAAGGAATCCTCTGGCTATCCAGGTGGAAAAAGGCAAATCATCTTAAAAAGGTAAAAACCAGGGGCTTCCCTGGTGGCTCAGTGGTTGAGAGTCCGCCTGCCGATGCAGGAGACACGGGTTCGTGCTCCGGTCCGGGAAGATCCCACATGCCGCGGAGCGGCTGGACCCGTGAGCCATGGCCGCTGAGCCTGCGCGTCCGGAGCCTGTGCTCCGCAATGGGAGAGGCCACAACAGTGAGAGGCCCGCATACCGCAAAACAAACAAACAAACAAAAAAAACCGTAAAAATCAGGCTTGTCCTAAACTGACCACAGCAATGTTCAATGCCAGAAGACACTGAAAAATGTCCACAATTCTGAGAGAGGAATGTATGTCACCCAGGTATTTTAAAGCCAGGCAGGTTGCTCCCCACCCCATGCATACAAACAGACAAGAAGATCCAAGCATTCTCAAGGGTTACACATTTCAGGGAACACAGCACCAATGAGCTATGGGGAGAGGGTGGGTGGGTAGGGGTCAGAGGATAGAGTCTGATAGTCTAAGAAGTAAAACATTTTAGAACCTGTCATCAAAGTGTGGTTCTTGCAGCTGTAGTGTGAGTATCCTAAGGGAGCCTGTAAGAAATGCAGACCCCCACCTCAGACCTAGGACACCAAGATCCTCATTTTAACCAAATCCCCAAGTGATTCATATACACTTTAAGGTTTGAAAATCATTGCCCTGGAATACAGAAATGCCGGTGAAGGTCAGGCAAACAGCAGGTGAGCAGAGGGGAGTATGGTAAAGCACCTGGGCATGACAGCACGGAACAGAATGCAAATGCTGCAATCCTTGTTGATGTAAAAATAGTAGCAAGAGAAATCCAGAGTTGGAGGGATGGTGGAAAGTGGCAGGAGTCACTGTGCAATTTTAAAACTGGGACTAAAGCTCATCTTCCTTCCCCCAAATAAATAACGTCAGATAATTCTTGCAGAAATTGAAATAACTTGGAAGGAACTTCAGCAATTTTTGAGGTTTCATTTGAATTTTTTTGGCTATTAAATTTGAATCAAACTAAACATATTGCTTTTAATTTTAAAAATGTGTACAGTAAGATTCTATTTTTGTAAAAGTGTTTCAATTTACCTAATTAGCTATCACTCTATCAGAGAGGGAGAGCTGTGATAATGTTCACCAAATGTTAATTTCTTCTCCACGGCAGAATTTGATGTAATTTCTTCTGTTTCTTTTCTTGCGTACTTTTGTGTATTACTTGATCGAAAAAACAAATAATGGGTTTGTATCAATTTCACAAAAAAAATTCTTAAAAAAACATAAAAACATAACCAGAAAGATCTGTCTTTGTTTTAAATAACAGATTTATGTGATGTTCTAATTAGAACTTACATTGTATAAATCCTGCGGAAAAATAATTAAAATGAGGCTAAAAGAAGTCAAACTGGGAGATAAGCTGGCTAAAAATGTAATTACCCTAGGTCCACTAAACACTGTTTTTCCATTATGTTCCAGGATGTTAGAAAAACCTCACTGTGCTTTCTGTTAAGAAGCTTCTCCAGCAGTTTGCAAATGCACTGGATCTCTCCAGGGCTCTGTCCCTCCATGCCATGCTGGTGCCTGCAGCTTCAGCTGTGGCCTGTCCTGGTGTCATCAGTCCCTGACTGAGCCCACTGAGGCCTGCCTTTGCTTCCCTGTCCCCTGCTGCTCTCTGCACCCCTAACAGCCCAATACAGGAGAGCCCACAGACTGTATCACCTTACCTGCACAACAGAACACCCAGAACTTTAAGAAATGACTGTGAGCCACACCCCAGACCACTAGTTCTCAAATTTTGATAATGACCAGAATCTGTCCAGGAAAACTTGGTAAAACTGTAACAGCCTGGGCTCTATCCTCCTTCAAGGCTCCCAGGGGCCATGTGTGCTTCAGCAGCTCTGCAGGCGATCCTGACCCCCACCCCCATGTGAGGACTGAATCAGCCTCTGCGCATGGGCTGGGGCATCGGCAGCCAGGGCTGAGAACCACTGCCCTCACATCTGTTCTTGCATCTAATGAAGGACGTGGGTTTATGCTGCTTCCCTTCCCCAGGCAACACGGGACTCTGTCACTTCCGAGCGTGACAGAAGGCAAGTCTATCCCTGTGTTGACCACACGTGTCCAGCGAAGAGGCTGCCTGCACTGAATGCACTCATCCAGGTATATAACTTAAGTTCCCCCATCTTAAGACATACTAAACTTTTTCATAAGAAAGTAACTACGCTAAAGTTATCTTTTAGCTCAGCCTTGTTTATTCACAGAAGAGAAACAACTGAAGACCAAGGAGTCAGATGATGGCAAAGCCCTCCCTCGACCCAGACCTTCTCCTGCTGTCCATTCCCACTCAGCTAGGAAATACCACCGCACATTCAGAACATGATAAGACGTCTTTTGAGGCAGATTATTTAACAACTCCTCACAGCAGTCACTCTCACCTCTCCCACTTGGTTGAGAGAAGATTCCACAGGGATTGCTGGCCCTGGAGAAACTGCCCTGTGGTCTGGAGCCCCTGGGGCTAGCCACGTCCTCTTTCTAGAAGCTGAACGTGCCAGTGGACTCTGAAATCCATACAGCAATATGATGGAGGCTGAGCTTTCCAAGGCCATAGAGTGAAGTGGTTAAGAGCACACGCCCCGCAGCCAGCAAGCTTGGCTTTAAACCCTGCAGGTATGATTCAGGGTAAATTACTTAACCATTCTCTGTGTTTCCGTGTCCTCATCTGTAAAATGGAGATAATAACTACACCTGCCTCCTAGGATGCGTAAGAATGAAATGAGTTCGTATATGCGTAGGACAGTGTCGGACACACAGTAAGCACTATGTATAGATTTGTTATTCCGAGGCTCGAATTATACCTACACGTCTGAATGCAAGCACCCTACTCTCCTCTTGCAGTTCCACATACCAAGCCAATGATCTGGTCCAAGTTCCCTGCCTCCACCCTACCCCCTCTTCCACTGCACAAGCTGCTTGTTCCTTGGTAGTCAGAACTCACGCACTAACAGTAACTTTCCTGTTTTGTCTCCCACCTCTTCCCTCCGTCCCCAGCATCCTGATATCAGCAGAGCGTCTGAGCCCCTCATGATTTCACCATAAACGTGATAGTTGGCTGAGACCTCAGCCATCCCATTAGGAATAATTCTGTTCAATAACTGTATCCCGTCAGGCTTGAGAAATGGGATGTCATCACCTGACACCGCCCTTGGTCCTGACCTAATCAACATTGTAAATCCATAGAGTGGAGGAAGAATATTTAACGGAATATATATCAAATCAGGAAGTGACAACAAGCTGGGAGAAATTACTAAAATGCTGGTGAGTGAGTTAAGATTCACTCAGACTGATCATGGGGGTTTGGAATTCTGGATTGAAGCCAAGAGAAGGTGATCCTTAGACAGGACAAATGTACATTATAAATCAAGGCACCTTGGCTCTGTAGCTCACTATGTGAAGAAGGCCAAAGCATGCAAGCTGGCTACATGCTTCCTGCATTGACTCAGCGCAGGCTGTATCCCAGAAAGGGCCAGCCCACTGTCCTCTGAATTGAGCAAGTTCCTTTCTAAGAACTCTATACTGTTATGGAAGCCGCAGGATAATAATATTAGTGATCGAAATTTGCAGATAATGCATGTATTCAGGGATTCATTCACCATCATTTATTTCAGGCTTTATCTTTGCAAGTGACTGGCCCAAGAGCTGATCAGAGAAGGACTACACTTGTTCTGGTTCTTCAGAGGGTCTACGATCATGGGATGGAAAACCAGGAGGAGGTACATTTGATGGAGAATAGCCTTTCTAGGAATCAGGAAGAAGTGAGCTTGCTGTCACGAGCAGTGCACAGAGACTCTCAAAGCTGGGAGGGGAACACACCAAGGACTCGCTGTGCTGGGCAACTGTACCTGTTAGGTCCTCTTCCAAGGGGCCATTCTGCGGTTCCATGAACTACATAATAAAGCTGAGGCAGCAAGTAGAGGGAGGTTGCAGAGCGGGTAATGGAGCCAGAAATTCTTCTTTCACCCCAGCCAGCCACCCAGCCAGCCAGCCTGCCCTTGTGCCTCCAGGCCGCTCCTGACCTATTTCTGTCTTGACCTGGCACCAAGGTGACTCCTGATCAGGGGGAGTCTGTGACACTCACCACACGTATGGCATAACCCCCTCAGAGAAATCTGAATTAAATCGACAAGGGGTCCATGTTTCAGCTGTCAGGGTGGCAAAGATCAAACTGTTTGATGTCAGACTGTGGTTGGTATCAAACCAACCTCATATCTCATGAGCCAGAGCATTACCTAGTCCAATATTCTGAAGAAAATTTGGCATTGTAAATCAAAATTTAAAATGTACACATTCCTTCTCCATTTCTGGGAATGTATCATACAGATATACTTGTGTTCCTACAGAGTGCCCTATTGTACAAGGATGTTCCCTGAAGCACTCTTTTCTTTTTAAGGCTTCAGCAGCATATTATTATCTTTCTATCGTCATTTCTTTTTATTGTGATAAAATATACATGGCATGATAATTTTCACTTTTAACTCTTTGCGAGTGTATAATTCAGTGACATTAAATACATTCACACACACACACACAAAATACAAATAAATACCTTCGTAATATTGCACAACCATCGCTACTATCTATACCTAAAACATTTTCAGGGCTTCCCTGGTGGCGCAGTGGTTGAGAGTCCACCTGCCGATGCAGGGGACACGGGTTCGTGCCCCGGTCCGGGAAGATCCCACATGCCCTGGCCGCTAAGCCTGCGCGTCTGGAGCCTGTGCTCCACAAAGGGAGAGGCCACAACAGTGAGACGCCTGCGTACCGCAAAAAAAAAAAAAAAAAATTAAAAAAAAAAAATTTTCATCATCCCCAACATAAAACTTTGTACCCATTAAACAATAACTCTCCATTCCCCTTTGCCTCCCCCCAAAACCTCTATTTACTTTCATCTCTATGAATTTGCCTATTCTATGAACCTCATACATACAAATGGAATCATAAACATTTGTCCTTCTGTGTGCTGCTTCTTTCACTTAGCATACTGTTTTCATGTTGTCCTATGTATCAGCATTTCATTCCTTTCTGTGCCTGGATAATAGTCCATTGTATGGATATACCACATTTTGTTTATCCATTCATCTCCTGATGGACACTTGGGCTGTTTCTGCTTTTTAGCTACTGTGGCCGTGAACAATACTGCTATAAACATCTTCGTACAAATATCAGTTTGAGTCCCTGCTTTCAATTCGTTTGGGCAGCATTCTTTTTAATGGTTAAAAAAATGAGTGGAGGGCTTCCCTGGTGGCGCAGTGGTTGAGAATCCACCTGCAGATGCAAGGGTCACGGGTTCGTGCCGCGGCCCGGGAGGATCCCACATGCCGCGGAGCGGCTGGGCCCGTGAGCCATGGCCGCTGAGCCTGCGCATCCGGAGCCTGTGCTCTGCAACGGGAGAGGCCACAACAGTGAGAGGCCCGCGTACCACAAAAAAAAAAAAAAAAAAAAAAAAAAAAAAAAAAAAAAAAAAAAAAAAAGAGTGGAAACCACCAAAATAACTATTACTAGGGGATAAGTTAAATAACTTATTATATTTCCACACTGTAGACTATGATTCAACCCTTTAGAATGAGGCAGGTTTATGAGTCTTGGTATGGAACCATCTACAAGGTAAATTATTATATCAAAGAAGAAAAAGAAGCGGTGGGGGGAAGGAGAGGGAGGAGAGAGAGGAAGAGGAGGAGGGGAAATAAAGCAGAAAAGGACCACCAGCAGCGTGGACAGTGACATGGCAGGAAGAATTGAGGGCATGCCTGATTTATAGACTGTCTCTGGAAGGTTCCACGGAGCCAGTAAGAGCAGTGCTCTGGGAGGCCACGGGGCCCAGGGTTAGCAGTGAAGGAAGACACTCTTTCCTATATGCCCTTTGTCCTGTTAGAAATATCTTAATGAACTGAATGGTTTGCCTTATGAAAATTAATCAGTATGTTTTTTAATTGGCATGTGATCTCTTCAGATCCTGAGTTTGGTCCCGGGTCCAGCAGAAGGTGGGGATGTGTGACAGCTGGGAGGTTGCAGAACAGCCCTGGGAAATGGAAGGAAAAGGGCCACCTGACATCTATCACTTCAAACCCTGGGAACATGGCGGCAGCTGCTCTAACTTCCAACACTGAGCTCACTATCAAAACCCTCCCCAGTGCCTGTAAGCCTCTCAATTCCACTCCGCGTTTCTTCTTTTCTTCCTCCTCTCCCTAGAAAAGTAACTTTGAGAGCTACAAGGTGAAGGTTGTGGGCTCACCCCGCCAGAAGGGGAGGCCATGGGGTGAGGCTTCAAAGCTGCAGGGATACCCTGCCCTGAGGAGGGTCACCCCCACCAGTAGAGGCCCCTGTCACCCTCCTGCAACCTGCATATGGCGAAAAGGTGTCTGCTCAGAGCCAGCGGAACAGACCTCACAGGATGATAATCAAATCATACTTGAAAATGAGATGAGGAGGGGAGTCAGAACAAAAGCCCGTGCAAAGAAAAATAAGGTGAAAGTTGCTGAAATTGGTGCTCTGAATTCTAAGGCCTTCCTGGCTCCTAGCAGGGTTTGAGATTAGTGTTGATAATAGCCTCACCATAGGACCACAGAAAAATCAATGGAACTGGGACCGAGGCAGGATCCATTTATCTTCTTGGGGTGAAATAGAAGGTGTGATTTTAAAAAGACAAATTATCCCGAATGCGTGTAATTGATGTGCGTACACAGGACCACGCAAGGAAGGCCAACTGCACACAACTGCACGGTGTCAGGCATTATTCTCATCAAGAGTTCCTTGTAACAATGCCAGCTTCAGGGCACGGTTCAAGTGCTCTGGAGAGTAGTACTAGGAATTGAGTTCTAGAATATGCTGCATTATTTTTGCATGGCTAATCATTTGTTTGAAAGGGCATTGAAGAATACCAAAAGGGAAAGTTAATTTGCAAGTCCTGCTTTAAAATGAAACGGCTTGGTTGAGACAGGACTCCAGACTCACTTCATCCACCCCTCTGCCTCTCCTTTAAATGGACTGTCTACCCCTCAGACCTCAGATGAATTGTCCCCCTTAGTTTAAAGGCTTTTATTTCTGTGACTTTCTTTCATTGAGGTACACGTACACTCTCATGGGCATGGATGATGGCCTGATTGCCTCTAGGGTATCAGACGTACACAAGGTTCTTGGACATGTTTTATTTATTAATTGATTAATTCGTTAATTGAGATCTTGTTTTTCAACCCAAGAAGGCTATCAAAAGCACAAGTTCAGAGCTGCGTATTTCACAACCTGCTTTCTGGTCCAGCTGACAGTGCTAAGCCAGTCCACTTGAGGGGCTCAAGTTAGTCCTTGGAGAGGTAAATTAGCAGAGAGGGGGTGGGCAGGGGCACAGAGGGTGTGAGGGGAACCACTGCCGGTGTCTGGAGATCAGAGGACCCAGGACAGGGACATCTCCACAGAGGTTTACTGTGTGTCCTCAGCCCATGTATTTCATATCACTGGAGACAAGTATGAAACAATTCCCCCAAAACAGCTGAAAGGTGAGGAAAAAAGGGCTGTAGTCCAGGGAGAGCCTCCCTCCTGGACTACTACTTCCTAAAACCTTTCCTCAAGCCTCCTAGAAAGGCAATCAATGTTAGCACAGTGCACAAGGCCACCCGAAGCAAGAGGTTTTCAAGTCTCTTGTGGTGCCACCCAACATCATGTCTAGAGGCTTCTTCTGCCCCTAGGCTGGGCCTGCAGGCTTCCGGGTAACCCTTTCATCTTTCCCCATTTTGCTACACCAGGCCTTCTGTGCTTCTCGTCCTCCCCTCACCACCCCCAACCCCTACACTTGTACTAGGAGCTGGGAGAAGAGGGCGCCCCTCCCCTCTGTCCTTGCCACCTAAGGTATCTCCACCACAGCCCTGGGCTTCCTTCCTTCCACCCAACAAGCCCCGCACCTCCCTCGCCCAGGGGGCCTCTGCACAGGGAGCACAGCCCTGTCTTCCAGTTCTCAGACCAACCTTCCCTCCACTCGTCCACTCCTCTGATTCCTTCCTCCTCAGACCAGACTCAGACTGGCTTTGGCTCATATTCCTCCTTTGTCTTGCAAATTGCTCTTTCTAGTCACAATCTCCTTCCCTCAGGATATTAAGTTGATCAGATCTTCCCCATTCCAACAACAGCAACAGCAGTAACCAAAACAAAAAAACCCTTCTGGCATGCCAATTTCCCCTCAAGCCCTCTTTTATCTCTGTTTCACTTTTTCTTTTAAAATCTGTTCTGAACTCCTTCCTCAACCTACACAGCCTTTCAACTAGGGAAGGGTTTGTCTCCATCACATTTCCGAAACTAAAGGTCACCAGAGACTGACCAGGCATCACCTCTTCTTCGCTCATCGCCCTTCTCAGCCACATGGCCGACCCTGTCAGCCCTGACCAGTCCGCCTGTCTAGCCCTCTCCCACCCACGCTCCCACCCATCCTCCTGCCTGCTCTGCTGTCTCCCTGGCTGGCATATCTTCCTCCTGCTGCTGTCTTGTCCCTCAAAGGCCAGTGCTGTCTCTCTCCCCAGTCTCTTCCTTGGCAATCATATCCCAGTTTAATTAAAAAAAAAAAATTCTATTAAACACTACGCACAAGACTCTGTTAGATACTGTTGATGTAGTGGTGAATTATAAGTCTTACCAAAAGCTGACAGACAAATGAGGGGAGGAGGGTGTAGACAGATAAATAAATGATTGAACACACTATATTAAGCAGACTTTCTGGTTCAAAATGGGGAGAGCAGACCAAGGCATGCCCAATTTTTCAGTAAAATTATTATCATGTCAGAGGAAAGTTGAAAGCTCCCAACGACCTTTCTTCAATCAAATACTGATGGATAATCGGATAAGCCGGTGTCAGGATGGGGGAAGGGAAGCTCTGCATCAGGGCTGGATTGAGAAAATGCGCTGGGGCTTGGGACAGACACACCCTGACTCTGCTGCCTGAAACAGAGGACTGCCTGAGAAAAAGAGTAATAAGATCCACGCGCTGTCCCTGCCCCAGAGATCCAAGGCTACTTACTACCGGTGAGGAACTGGGCTGTGCTGGGAGTCAAGGAAGTTTCCATTTCACCACCCATACTCTCTTCCCTTCCCAGAAAACAGTCAGATACAACATAGCTATCCAAGGTCTACAAGTAACATCATGTATCTGAGAGCTGTGGTCTGAGGGGAAGAGCACTTTTGGGAAAGGGTAAGGAGAATAATGCCCAGAAGTGATGCAGGCAGGAAATCATACTTTTCACCTATCACATCAGACTAGAACAACCAAAGAACCAGATGCTGCAGGTCAAAGGAAAGTGCCAGCTGAGCAGGGGAGAGATGCATCATGGAAGCATTTTAGATGTGAGAAAGTGGACACATCCATCTACCCAGCTGATGCTGAGAGGGGAATGAAATCACCCTGGAAGTGGGCAGACACGGAGTCCCCAGGACAGGCCTCCCCAAGAATCGAATGGACATAGGTTTTCAGGACAGGCCTCCCCAGTTTGTGGAACCTCACCAAGTTTCACCAAAGTCTATCATGCTTTCAATTACAAGGGAAAACACCACACACCACAAGAATGGGAACATCATTCTGTACAGCCAGAGGAAGAGCAAGCCTCTAAAAGTGAGATACTGCAGAATTCAGAAGAAAAGTTCAGGAAACTGTTTACTTTTTTCAGGAGTGTACAAAAAGCTTGGCTTCTAAGACAGAGGAACAGAAAGTCACAAGACGGGGCTATCAGCACGATGAGATGAAAAGGAGGATGCATTCAAAATGAGACGATAGCAAGGAAACTGAAAATGCAATAATGGAAACAAAGCCACTTTGTAGACAGGGAAGAGTAGCAGTCAAGCTTCAGGATATCAAGTCAATAACACAGAAAACAAATGTGAAAGAAATTCAGACAATATGGCAGAAGGTGAAAGATTTGGCAAATAGAGAATGAAGAACACATGTAGACAATGAGCATTCTTAAAATAGAATCCACAACAAATGACACAGAAGAGAAATGAAAGATATAATGTAATAAAATGTTACCGAGCTGAAGATAAAGGCCTGTGTGTACAGACAGATGGGCTCAACAGGCAAAGTCAGCAAAAAGAGACCCTAGATGCATCATGGAAAATAATAAAGATAATGTTGGAGAGAGTAAGCAGGCTGCTTGCAGGTTGAATAAGGTGGCTTCAAACATCTTGGTGACACAGAACAGACCTGAGGGCAGAGAAGGATGTGGGCTGTGATGAAGATGACCTTTCCAGTTGGGGGAAAGAGTGAATTACTCAGGGAACCAGGCAGAGACACAAGTTAGCTACAGGAAAACAAGTTAAATCCCTACTTTATACTAAATCCCCCAAATGAATACCTGAGGGATTAAATATTTAAATGAAATATTGAGCCATAAAAGTGATATGGTAAAGCACAGATGAATATTTATATAAATTTAGAGTGAGGAAGAACTTTCAAAGAAGGAACTGAAGGGAAAAGCACTTAGGAGAAAAACTGATAGACTGAACTACATAAAATTTTAAAGTTTGATGCAAAAATACTGCTCTAAATCTAATTACAAATTTAGGAAAAATGAAATACAGATGACCAAGGTCATATCCTTCCAATCAATAGATAGATGGATAAAAAATAAAAACAGGTGATTCACAATAGAAGAAATCCAAACAAATATTTAGTCCATCTGGCAGTCAAATTTAAAAATCTAAAATAAAATAGCTAAGACATCATTTTCAGCTGTCAGACTAACATAGAATAAGAAGAATTACAATGGCTGTTGCTGGAGACAGTCAGGGCTCACTCATGAGCAGCCAGGATATGAAGGGTACATCAGTGCGATGTGCCTGAATGGCAGTTGGGAATTTTATCAAAAACCTTAAAAATGGAAAAAAGTTTGATCCAAAAATTCTACATATTGAAACTTATCTTGAGAATATCATCCATTAAATTATCAAAAATATGTGAATAAGGAATTTCATTAGGTATTGTTTATAACAGCAGGAGAAAAAAATTAAAATAACCTAGATGTCTCAGTTTAGTGAAATAAGTCACCAAACTTAATATAAGGCAAGTGTTAACATGATAATGTAGGGATCCATTGATATGGAGGGGGGAAACACTATATTGTTAAAAAAAAAATAAAAACGAAGTCAGAAAAGTATACACCACCATTTTTGATGAAAGAACTACACACACACACACACACACAATACATCAAAATATTAGCAGTAGATATATCAAGTAGTTATGGCAAGATTACAGGAGATTATTTCCTTTATGTTTATTCATATTTCTATTTTTTTTATTATGGGTATGAATTATGTATTTTTTCAAACTTGCTTTAATGTACAGTTAAAATGCGCAAGAGTGCAATTGCTGGGTCATATGATAAGCACATGCATAGTTTTGTAAGAAACTGTGATATTCTTTGCCAGAGTGACTGTACCATTTTACATTCCCACTGGCAATGTACGAGTGATGCAGTTTCTCCACATCCTTGCCAGCATTTTGTGTTGTCACTATTTTAAATTTTAGCCATTTTGAGAGGTATATAGTGGTATCCATTGTGTTTTTTTTTTTTTTTTTTTTAATATTTACTTACTTAGGCTGCGCCGGGTCTTAGTTGCGGCACGCATGATCTTGTGTGTGTGTGTGTGTGTGTGTGTTACGCGGGCCTCTCACTGTTGTGGCCTCTCCCGTTGCGGAGCACAGGCTTGGGACGCGCAGGCTCAGCGGCCATGGCTCACGGGCCCAGCCGCTCCGTGACATGTGGGATCTTCCCAAACCGGGACACGAACCCACGTCCCCTGCATCGGCAGGCGGATTCTCAACCACTGCGCCACCAGGGAAGCCCCTCATTGTGGTTTTTATTGGCATGTCCCTAATGGCTAATGATGTCAAGCACCTTTTCATGTGCTTGTCAGCCATCTATAGAAAAATGAAAACTTATGTTTACACAAAAACCTGTACATGAATGTTCACAGCAGCTTTATGCATAATTAGCCCAAACTGGAAAAAAACCCAGATCTCTCTCAATGGGTGAATGGTTAAACAAACTACAGTCTGGTCAACCCTCAGAAGATTGGTTCCAGGACCCTCAAGGATAGAAAAATGTGTGGATGCTCAAGTCCCTTATATAAAATGGCCTAGTATTTGCATATAATCTACACACAACCTCTTATATACTTTAAATTATCTCTAGTTACTTATAATACCTAATACGATGTAAATGTTATGTAAATAGTTGCCGGTACATGGAAAATTCAAGTTTTTCTTTTGGGAACTTTCTGGAATTTTTTTCCAAATATTTTTGATCCGTAATTGGTTGAACCTGCATATGTGGAATCCATAGATATGGAGAGCTGACTGTACATCAACACCATGGAACACTAATCAGCAATAAAAAGAAATATCTGATACACACAACTTGGATGAATCTCAATGGAATAATGCTAAGTGAAAAAAAAGCCAGTCTCTAAAAGTTACATACTACATAATTCCATTTATATTGCATTCTTGAAGAGACAAAATTAGAAGGATGGAGAACAGGTTGGTTGCCAGTGATGCAGGAAGAAGAGAAAAGGAGTTGGCTATGGTTCTAAAAGGGTATCTCTAGGGACGCCTGTGATAAACTCTCCGCATATCAACTATGGTGATGGTCATACAATTCTATACGTGCGATTAAAATGAATAGATCTAATCACACACACGCACACAGTGAGTGCATGTAAAACTGGTGAAATCTGAATAAGGTCAATGGATTGTATCAGATATTGCACTATAGTTATGCAAGATGTTACCACTTGGGGGAATTGGATGAAGGGCACATGGGTCTCTCTGTATCATTTCTTACAAGTTCATAAGAATCTATAATTATCTCAAAATTTAAAAAAAAATTTAAATATGGGACAAAAAAATATACAACAAAAATGCAACAGGATACAGGCTAAGACATAGCTATGCAAAGAGCAATGTGAACGCCAGAGGTTGGGGGAGGCCCACAAGAGATTCAGGGAGGCCTTCCTGGAGGAAGGTGACTGAGAAGTCTGAAAGGACTGTAAGCAGCAAGCACATTCCCAGGCATGAAACAGCAGTATTTGAAGATGCAGCTTAAGATCCTGTGATGACTATATCTCTGAAGCCTCAGAAGCCTGCTGTAGAGGCATAAGAAGCAGGGCAGACAGGGAGAGAGGATGCCCCAGGAGGGCCAACATTTTTCCCCACTTTGTCATATTATTTCATTTATTTTTATATCATTAATTTATTTATTCATTCATTCATTTGTTCAACAAATATCCTCCATGTGCTAGACACTGCACCATGCCCTAGGGATAAAATGATAAATAAGAAACTCTCCTTGTCCAACCTCCCCCCAGCCAAGGTTTTGGTGGGGAGATGGACAAGCAAACAGAGAAAAATGCAAAAACATTATTCTGTGAAAAGTCCTATGACAGAGTATGCACAGACTGTATACGGAAGGGCCACCTAAACATGGAGGGCTTCACGGAAGAGGTGGCATCTGGACTAAAACCTGAAGCATCCGTGACAGAAATCCAAATGAGCAGAAGGTGGGGAAGGATGGCTTTCAAGGTAAAAGGAATCAATGGCTTGTACAAAGGCCCAGAGATGAGAATGTGTGTCACAGCTGGGGGGACCCAAGGCATCAGATGTGGCTGCAAAGCGAATCAAACCCAGGATCTCACAGCACCCTGAACGGCGGAGTGTGGAGGAGTCCCTGAAGTCTTTTTTTTTTTACAGGAGAGTCTCATGATCAGAACTTAGCTGGAGGGAGATCACGCTGCGAGCAATGAGGAAAATCAACTGGGGCGGTGCAGGGAACCCGGCCCCATCTGTGCTCCAGGTTCCCAGTGCACAGCCCTTCAGAGCTCTCTCACAGCTCCCCGGGCCCCCTGTGCTGTGGTCAGCACACGTCCCCTCGGGAAGCACTGAGCTCCGTGGTTTATGGAGTTCCGAGCTCCTAGGCCAAGCTCTCTCCCATTCCCAATCAATTACTCCCTGTCACGAGCTGATCTTGTTCTAGTTCTTTACTTTCTGGATCATAAAGTTGTCCTCTATGTGACTTAGGAGGCTCTCTGGTGATGGGCATTTATAACCCAGAGATACCTGTGCAGTCAGCAGTCCCCATTACTATGCTCCTTGACAATTTAGCTGTCCCCTCCGAGGCCAGGATTAGATCTATCTGTTTCCCCAGGTCTTACTCGCCTGGCATCCGGATGAGGCTAGATGGTTTCCCAGCAAGTGCTTTGGCAGCAAGGGCAGCCAGTAGCCTATGCTGCTGTAGCTTCCAAAGAGTCAGAGCAAGAACTGCAGATAGGCACCCTGGCCGTGGGGGGCAGGGGACAGCACCCTTCTGGCCAGGCAGGCATCCTTCTGGACCTCGAGATGCCTGTCGGGGACAAGTACAATCTGGGGAAAGGCTTTCAGGAAAGGACATGGGGCTAAGGGCTAGGGGAACGAGGGAGCGGGGAGCCCACCGGTCAGCTCCAAATCCGGGTGAGAAACAAGAGGCAGAAGTTCCCAGACGTGGCCGGAAGCACACCTCTCAACAGTGGTACTCAGGGGCCACAACAACAGGGCCAGGGTGATTGATGTAGGTGAGAAGGGATGGGATTTGAGTGTTCGGGGAAGAGAAGGGAAGAAGTTCTGTGAGATTCCCTTCCACCCGCTGTCTCATTGCAGGTGGGGGTGAAAAGACAGGTCCTTCCTCCAGGAGCTCACAGCGCAGACAGGGAGGGACAAGGCTCCACATTGTCCCCATCTGACTCTAGACACTGTTTCCAATAAGAAGCAACTGTGGAGGGCATTTACTTGGCAGCCCTAGTGCGATAAAGATCCCTCCACTGGGGCAGGACCATTCCGTGCTTGTGCTCAAAGCCTCAGACACTGCCTGGCACCAAGTAGATGCTCAGTCGACACTTGCGGGATGTCTGTCTTGATTTAACTAAGAACACAAACAAACTTTCATCTAGAACACTGGCCAGAAGTTTGGGCAACGTAGTCCTGGAACCAGAGGGAAGTTTGGAGCCCAGAGCGCCACATGAGGTTGCCTCTCTCAAAGGCATTACCAAGCTCCCACAAGCTTACAGCTCAAACACAGAGATTCCGTGGAGCCAGGGCCCGAGAGCAGCTTCCAACCTTCATTTTCACTGCGGGGCCGCCCCTCATCCCCCGGACTAGCCCTCAGGCGCTGCGCTAATGTCCCGGCACCGTAAATCACAGGCTCCCAAGGCCACAGTATCTCACGTGAGGTCCCAACATTGAGATCATGTATTGTGCGACCTTTTAAAAAAACAAATGAAAAAGGACAGGTGGTTTTCTCTCACAGGTGACCTGAGATTAAAGTTTCCAAAATGCAGCTAGAGAAAGTGGAGGCGGAGGGAATCAAGGGGAGAAACGGATAACTAAGATAAACAGCCCTGGAAAGGGGCCAGCTTCCAGACTTACCCACCAGTGGAAGTCCTGAGGGAGTTTAACCTCACACCTCGACTCAGAGAAGAAGAGGCATTCTCACCGATGGGAATGGAAAGCTGTGTGAAGAGCAGAGGCGTGGCCTGTGTGAGGGGTCCCTGAGGGTTCCTTGAGGCTGGGACATCTGAGCTGAGGTCTGACTTAGAAAATGAGGCAGGGCAAGGAACAAAAGCAGGCCAGCAGGAGGGGTGGTCGACAAGGGTGAAGTTGGTTTGCACAGGGGTGAGGGGTGAGTCAGGCAGACCACGCAGGCCAGTTCAGTGCAACAGGCGAGTTAGAGTTCTGAGAATTCTCTCCAGACCTCCTCATGTGTAGAGTTGGAAAGGAATAGGCTAAAGTATTTAATTTTTTTTTCTTTTCAGGGGTAATACCCTTACAGAAGGAGAAGCTTCAGGGCTCCACCCTGAAACTGGGTGCCAAGGCTTTACCCACCACCCCAAAGCTGAGGAAGACCAACCCTAGTTAGAAGCAGTGATAGAGAGTAGATATTGTGCCTCTATCAAAGATGGTGCAACAGACCTGGCTGAGCTTTCCTCCTCCTACAGGGACAGAAAGGCTGAGGGAGGAATTACCAGGCGCTTAAACTATGGCTCAGGTGTGAAGACAAATGGGCCTAAGGCCAAGTGCTCAGAAAGTCAAGTGGGGAAGAGAAACAGGAGGTCCGGCTGCCCAGAGCCACCCTTAGGGTGTGTGAACAATATGAAAAGAAATGAAGGGCAAGGCAAATATGCAAACTCATTACAAATTGTATAAAAAATAGGAAATAAATATAGAAACATAGCATGAAAAGAAAACAGGAAAAGAACTCAGTATGGAAGAAAATACAGTCCAAGAACTAGAAGAAAATTATCCATAAGGATTCATTTCCAGAAGAACTCAATAACACAAAAGCTCAAAACCAGATGATAAAACAACTGAAAACAATTAGAAAGGGAGGTGGCAGAATTAAAGACACAAGTTATGGATGAAAGTAACATTATAAAGCAAATAAATAACACAGAAAAGGCTACAGAATTGATATAGTTTAAGACAACTACTGACAGAGTAAATACATAAAAAATAAGTGCTGAGCAAAGAAAAGGCTCAAAATAATCTATGGAGGAAAACTGGTATTCCTAAGTTAGAAGCCTGAGCCCCCCCAATACCCCCCAAAAAAAGAAAAGAGAAAAAGAAAAAGGTATTCAGTATTCAGAGACCCAACAGAAAGAAATTTCCTAAAAGTGAAGGAATTATCAGCAGAGTCAAAGGCATAGTCTGGTAAAGTTGCTGAAATTCAAAGGGAAGGAAATGCTCAGCCCGTCACCTCTCAGGGGAGGCCCACGTGAGCCCCAGGCCTGTCTATAGCGACCCTCCATTGGCAGGCAGATGTTCTCAGAGATGTAGAACCTCAGGTAACGGAGAGTCCTTCCAGGGGGAAAAGCTACTTGATAATGAAATTCGATCAACCAAGAGCTAAATCAAAATGATGAATTCAGTACAGAGTAATTGTGATGAAGCAGCTGGGAGTTGTTATAGTCTCTTAAATATAGAAATAAAATGAAAACATTCTGAAGTTGTTATAAACCCTAATATTAAAATTTTTTTTTAATAATGAAAATCAGGAGGCAGGGAAAGGGAAAGAAATACAATATGTATACAATATATATACCAACCTTATAATAGAAAGAGGTTAATAGTTACTATTTAAAATTGAAATATGAAGTTTAGAATAATGAGTCAAATCACATTTTTTTAATAATATTTTTTCTTGATCTTAAGAGAATATTTCAGGAAATATATTTTCTGGTGAAGAAACATTTATCAAATGTAGCAATTTCCTCCATTTTACATTAGTTTCTTTTTCTTCGGTTACATTTAAACAAAATTAATGTTTTCAAGATTACCATTATCACATTTTTCTAAAATTAGTTCTGACTCTTCATCTATCTTTCTAGCTATAGTGAAGATAGATTATAGCGGCATATCTAAAATGCCGTTGACCTAACGTTAACAATTATAGTTTCTGGCTTTTTTGAGTCATTTTTTCTTTCCTCATTATACTTTTTTTTTCTTCTGTGAAATGTTAGTAGAAATGTGTACCTTTAATAAAAACAAAAAGTCACCTTTCTTAAAATAAAAACGTCAGACACAAAAAGAATATCAATAACATGCTGTATAAATTAAAGTAATAATTTATGATTTCCATGTTAGTAATTCCCATTTACTAGCTCCCATTTGCTAAAAACACTTTCAGAATCTCCCTCTCCACAGTCTTGAAAAGGCATTTGTAATTTTCTCACTCTGGGGCAGTAAATGCACACACTGATTCACTTTTATGACCCTATCTTGTGCTCTAATCGAATATTCAGAGCCTTTCTGATTTATGTGATTTATGTCACCTGCTACTTGGACCCTGACTCAGAAGACCTCCGTAGGTGTCTAATTCCTCAGCCTGCCTGCAAACATGGTGGGAGAGACAGCCAGAGCTCCTCATCCCCTGGCCTCAAACTCTGATCCAAGGGAAGGCACATCACAATACCCTTCCCAGAGCAGACTGGGACATGGGAGGGCACCCAGGTCTTCCTCCAAGACAGCTTTGGGAGCACTGCCCACTGCTCTGCCTTGCACTCACCCTGTTTTCTCCTACCGCCAATTCCTCTATTTCTAAAGTGTTCCCGACAGCAGTGACTCAAAACCTGAGTAACCTGGAACAGAAATTCTCAAAGTATACAGAAGTAAATCCAGGGATACCAGAATTCCATAAAAAGAGAATCAGTGTTTGGGGAGGGATTATTGTTCACACAAATCCCTGTAGGTAATACAAGTACAAATCACATGAATCTGGACACCTGAACCCTTGTAGCACGTATCTGTCATGGTCACCCCAGCCAGTATCCATTAGCAATAAGGGCGGTGGGGGCAGGAGTATTCTGGTATGAAGAGTTCTGTTTTCAGTCTAATGGCACATCCATTTACCATGGTTGCTCTTATTAGGGCTGTTAGCACTTCAAGACACAATTTATAGAACCTCACAGTGATTCATTCTGTTCATGTTTACTCATTTGATTAGGCTAACTGCTCCTCTTTGTAAAATATATACTTAAGCTGTTCTAGGAACATGGTTCACACATTAAGCTGAAGACGAAGAGATGTCAACGTACTCTGTGTGTTTGTTCATCAGATCCCATTAGCATCTCTTGAGCTCTTGCCTACTTTGTGCCCAGCTCTTGCTTACTCTGAGCCCAGGACTTTATATTCATTCTCTTTCTACCGTAACAGCCCCACTGGGCAGTCGGGCATTTCTCAACACAGACCCTTGTGCCCTGGCTCGGAGGGATGGACCTTACATGGAGGAACAGTGACTTGGGCCTCCCTCCATTCTCAATGTAAGGCAGGAGAATGTAAGGTACCTCAGTGTAAGGTATCCTTAATGGATACCAACTCGGACTCTGGGACAAGGCCAAGGGCCACAATTTCTGCTCAACCTTGGACAAGCTGGTCACAATTCCGGGATTTAAGGTCTTCCTTGGCAAGAAGGAGCTGACCAAAAAGTACATACCCCAAAGCGTTGCTGTTGTATTCTTGTGCCTGGGCTGACATAACAGAATACCACGGACTGGTCACCTAAACATCAGACATTTGTTTTCTCACAGTTCTGGAGGCTGGAAGTCTAAGTCAAGGTGCCAGCAGGGCTGGTTTCTGGTGAGATGTCTCTGCTCAGCTTGCAGATGGCACCTTCTTGTCGTGTCCTCAGGTGGCCTTTTCTCTATGCATATGTGGAGTGAAAGCTCTGGTGTTCCTTCCTCTTCTTGTGAGAGCCCCACCCTTATGACTTATTTAACCTTCTTCACCTTGTTAAAGGCCCTTCCTCCAAATACTGTCACAATGGAGGTTAGAGCTTCAACACTAGAATTCTGTGGGGATACAATCCAGTCCCTAACAGTTGTGGGGATGATTAGATGAGTTAACGCATGTGATGCACTTAGGTAGGACAGTGCCTATATGTACTACGTGCTTAATAAATGTTAGCAATTATTATTTACATTGTTGTCAAAATATTGAGTCATCATAGACTAATGTTTGAAAAATAGCAAGTGTCCAATCTTTCACAGTTCTCTCTAGGTGAGTGTCTTGATGAGTTGCACAAGACAAGAAGGAGAATGTCCTTCACCTTTAGAGCAGATTAGATCAATTATTCCCACACCTGGATCAGGCAAAGGTGAAAGAGCTGTGTGAACACGAGAGAGAGAAATGTAATGTAGTGAGATTTTCACAAAGATGAAATTTTCATAAAGATTAAATTCTTAGGTGTTTAAAGTCTGAGATTATGTCCCCCTCCCCTTTTTGGAAAACTTATAGTTAGGCTGTTCCAGGACTGTGATGACAAACCTCATTACACTGAAAATAAAGGGATCCCTCTTTGTCCCTTTTCGGGTGTTAAACTGACCTTCTTTAAGAAATGATGCTCCCGTGATGGAGAGCGGCTCTCTTGTTTTTGTTCAGGCAGTTTGTGCGCGTGTGTGTGTACTTTAATATCCTTAATGGGGAGCTTATATTAGTAACCTGTATTTTGGGGACCATTTTTGTCCAAAAGTCTGGAATCCATGGGCTGGACTGTGGTACAACATGAACTGAAAAATCAGAGTTCTCTGTCCCAGGCCCCCACTTTCCAGATGGATAAGTTGGATCATGACCTCACTTGGTTTCCAAGCGCTCTGGCTGATGCTGAACCTCAGCCGGTCCCTCAGGCTAACATCCAGAATCAGCCACCCATTGGCCAGGACGCTAAAAGCCAGGCACACAGCCACTTATCCATGCACATGCTTCTTTGTGAGGATTGGCAAGTTAAGAAAGCCTCATTTAAGAGGCACTGCATCTGACAGGAATGAGTTAAAAGGAACCAACTGAAAGATAAAGCACCCCAAGTCAGCTGAACTCTGGCTAAATTTACCAAACACTCGGTCACCACTTTTCTCAAAGGAAAAAGATGGGTTTGTGGAATAATCATGAGGGATCCTCCTAGCACTCACATCCTTTAATTATCGGTCAATCCCTGGGATCTTGGGATGAAGCCGAGGAGTCGGCATTTGAATGATCACATCCTGAACTGATTGTGTGAAGCTTGAGTTTATGATCTAAAGCAATGGGTGAAATAAAGTCTTTATTTGTGCCTCACCCCCGAGTTGTTGCGAGTGAAACCCCTTGTCCAAGGGCCATGATCTGGGCGAGCACATCTGCTTGGCTGGAACCACGCATGACTCCTAGTCAGACATTGCCCAGCGACCACACGGCCATTGGCTCTCATGACCGAGCCAATAACTCAGGCTCAGACCACACTGATCTCAGAATTATGGGGTCTTGGCAGCCAAAGCCAACAGTCAACACTGACTAAGCCATCCTGGGTGAGGGGCAGATGTTCTGGGAAGAAAGTAGTCTCAGTAAAGTAAAAGTAAGAACAGTAATAGCAACATGAGTAACCTGAGTGCTAACATTTAGTGTGGCTTTGCTCTGTTCTACCTAAAACGATGAACATTTTACTCATCTCATTTAATCCTCTCCACAACCCTAACAAATAGTCTCTAATATTATCCCATTTTAAGAATAAAATAGTGCCATTTGCAGCAACATGGATGGACCTGGAGATTATCATACTAAGTGAAGAAAGTCAGACAAAGACAAATATCATAGGATATCGCTTATATGCGGAATCTGAAAAAAACAAATGAACTCATTTACAAAATAGAAACAGACTCACAGACATAGAAAACAAACATAAGGTAACCAAAGGGGAAAGTTGGGGGGAGGGATAAATTAGGAGATTGGGATTGACATGTACACACTACTATATTTAAAATAGATAACCAACAAGGACCTACTGTATAGCACAGGGAACTGCTCGATATTCTGTAATAACCTAAATGGGGAAAGAATTTGAAAAAGAATAGATACATGTATATGTATAACTGAATCACTTTGCTGTACACCTGAAACTAACGCGACATTGTTAATCAACTATGCTCCAATATAAAATAAAAATTAAAATATATATATTATCACATTTTATAGACAAATCTGAGGCACAAGTAGCAAGTGGTAAAGTAGATGGAAGAGTCCTCATCTCTGTTTCAAGGAATCAGAATCTCTGCAGAAATAAGGCAAAACGAACCAGTCAACTCAATCCCAACAGAAAGCCATCTTTTTTTTCCTTTTTTTTTTTTTTTTGCGATACGCTGGCCTCTCACTGCTGTGGCCTCTCCCGTTGCGGAGCACAGGCTCCGGACGCGCAGGCCCAGCGGCCATGGCTCACGGGCCCAGCCGCTCCGCGGCATGTGGGATCCTCCCGGACCGGGGCACGAACCCGTGTCCCCTGCATCGGCAGGCGGACTCTCAACCACTGCGCCACCAGGGAAGCCCCCAGAAAGCCATCTTTAACTGCTCTGGCACACGCCATTGAATCCCTCCAAGGGGCAGGCCGAGGGCCTCAGGGTCGAGCTAAGTCCTGTAGGGTAGTTACTGAAAGTGACCCAGAGTGGAAACCCAAGGGTCAGGACTGGGAAGCCAGGTTTAATCATGCAATAAAAAGGACTCAGCTGAAAATGTGACACCAGGGTGATGGTCCCTCCTGGTCCAGCTTCCCTGTGGAGTAAACTCTGGGAATCACAAATTCCACGAGGTCCCTGCCAGGCTCCATGCCCTTCCATTGAGGCCACCCTAGCTCCCCGACCCTGGCCACAAGGTAGAGTATGACATGATTGTTCTCCCCTGTGCCACCCCATCTCTCCCCTGGCCTCAGCCCCCACCCTCACACACTCCTCTTTGGCCTCCTCTAGCACCCCCCACCCCGTGGGACACTGAGCTGCCACTCTCTGAGGCTTTCTCCCCACGACTCCCTGAGCCCCTTCACCCCAGGAACACATGTCTGGACCTGCAGTGACACCTTTAACATGGCAAGAGGGGCTCCATGAATGCCCTTAGGCTGGGCACTCCGAACTCTCTGGAGCTCCCAGGGCGAGGGCCCTTCCCTCTCCACTGCCCGGAAGCAGCCGATTCCCCCAGACTTTGCAGAGAGGCCTCTTGGAGAGCTTAATACTCCACCTTGTGCTTGCTCGCCGTGTGGCACTGTCCTGGCCGCCTCCTGGCCTTCATTCTTCCCTGGGGCTCTGCCTCATCCCATTTCTCCTCTCCCTGAAGCCCCACACCACCCAGGCCTGAGCTGTGGAGAGGAGCTCTCTGAAGGCCACGGTCAGGGCCACTGTCATCAAGGTAGGTGTGCCTCGGTGGGTAGGGGAAGGAGGCCCAGCTGTAGGGCGCTCACAGGGCCTCCACTGGGAGGACCACCCATGTCCTGAGGAGGGTCATCTCAGGCTGCTCTCAGGCCCTCACTTTCAAGTGGTGGTGAGACAGGGGCTCAGACGCAGGACATAGAGATCAGGGCCAAGAGTTCTGCTCTCGCTCCTGCTTCTTCAGCCCCTTGACCTTTATGGAGATTTTTACCATGAATGCATCACAGGTAAGAAACTGCCCATGGTCACCCAAGAGTCACCTGTTCCCTTGCAGGGCACAGAATGTATTCTTCACTGGGCAAGTCCACAACTGAAATCACAGTCGCCTAACCCTCAGGTACCCTGGGGGGCCCACCGGGAAGGTGAGGGAGGGGTCACTCCCATTTTGCAGATGAGCTGCTAAGGCCAAGGGTGCACCTGTCACACAGTGTGCGGGGGTGATACTGCAGAAGGGCCCCAGCTTCCGGAACAGTTGTCCAGACTTCCATCTGCCACCTCTGTCCCTGAGGGTTTGGGTCCCTGCCCACCGCCTGGGCAAAGGGTCCAGGAGAGGGAGCCACCCTCTGCAGGCCATTCAGAAAACCAAAGTCCTTCACAGAGGAGATGCCAGGTCCCGGATGTGGAGGTTCTGCCATCCAGACAGAGCTAATCCTCTGCGTGGCATGGGTGGCATGGCGGGGAAGCCGCTCACCGGCTAAGCCCCGCAGAGGCTCCCAGGAACTCTGCGCTTCACCTCCCTTCCCCTTCTTGCTCTGAAGCAGCTTTCCCACCTCCCCCCTTGGGGCCCTCTCCCAAGGAGATGCTCTGGCCAGAGGAGGTGCCTGAACCCAGATGGTGAGGGGGACTTAGCGCTGAGCCCCACTGAGCCCTGAAGGGAACTCAAGAGGTGAGCACTTGACGCCTGCAATTAGTCACACACGCAGAACTGTGCTCACAACTAGTTGCACCTGCAAATGGTTAATTGCTAAAAAGCAAATGAAATTAGTGCCTACACATCGTCTCCAAGCCACAAGCTGCCAACACGGCAGTCAATAGTGTATGCATGGTCACACATGGGCGTGCGTGCACACGCACAGTATACAAAGGGGTGCACGCACCTCTACAGGGGCACACCCGCATGCACAGGGGTACACACACACACGAAGGAGTGAACACGGAAGAAAGCAGTTTGACCCTCGAGGTTGGAGCCTGAAAGACACTAAGGGGGGCCTTTTTATTAAATGCCAACAAGCTGCATTAGAAAAATCTAGGTTAACTCAAGCCTTGTATCGATATATAGGACATAGTCTAAGGCTCCCGCACCAGATGAGAGCAGCCCAGGACTGCAGATTGTTCTTTTTTTTTTTTTTTTTTTTTTTTTTTTGGTTTTTGTGGTACGCGGGCCTCTCACTGTTGTGGCCTCTCCCGTTGCGGAGCACAGGCTCCGGACGCACAGGCTCAGCGGCCATGGCTCACGGGCCCAGCCGCTCCGCGGCATGTGGGATCTTCCCGGACCGGGGCACGAACCCGTGTCCCCTGCATCGGCAGGCAGATTCTCAACCACTGCGCCACCAGGGAAGCCCAGATTGTTCTTTTGATAAAGCCTGAGCAATCGTGGAAAACAAATTGGACCTAGCACACAGTGCCAAGCTACAGAAAGGCCAATGCTTTCAGGCCTCACCAACTGCTGTTGATTCCCATGTAAACTATTGTTTAACTGCAGAGGACAGAGGAGAGCCATAATTGTTATATTCGTAGGTTGTTGTTTTTTTAATCTCAAAATATCACTTTGGAAAGTAACACAGAAAATCAGAGTGACCTTTAAAAATTCTGTTTAATGCCTCCTTTGTAGCCCTTTCTTCCTTCCTCCAGTTTCTCCAAGCTGTGATACTGAGTTTCATATTTCTCAAAAATATTTCCTTTTCAGCAGCCGAGTGAGGAGGAATACATCTGTGTATTTAATTGTAGTCAGTTTAGACGTGGTAGACTGGTGATCCTCTTCAGCGGTAATGAGACGCGCCAAGGCACGGAACTGGGAGGCTGACGGACAGAGCTGTTGATCAGTGATGATCCGGTTATAAAAGCAGCACTGCCGACTTACAGGACACCCTCCGAAAGGGTCCGCGCTGCCTTCACCTGCCTGCAGCCCAGAGAGCCACACCACCTCCCAGGCAAGACTTTCACTCTATGTCAAGAGCATCAACCCCTCTCTCTCCTCCGCCTCCTTTGTTCCTTTCTTCTCTCTTTCCTTCTTCCCTTCCTTTCTCCTTTCCCTCCCTCCCTTTCTCCCTCTTTCATTCGTTCATGCAAAAGGACTCGAATGATCAGAAATCACTGGAAATGATCCTCACCTTTTAAGTGCTCATAGTACAACTGCAGGAAAATAATCTTTGTTGTTTCCAGGTCTCTGATTCAGAGAAAAAGATTGCATGAGCATTAAAAATAAGTGTGATGTAGCCATCAAAGAGTAAGAACTTGGACTTGGCCCAGATTTAAACCTCAACTCTGCTGCAGCCTGAAAAAGTTGGAGAGATTTTGAACAACCCCAGTTAAGACTAGGAGCTTTTCCAGGGAACCTTTTCATCTCCATATGCTTAGCACCTGGAGCCATAGCTGGAACAGCACAGGTACTCACTAAACATTAGACGGGCAAATGGATGGTTGCATGCAGGAATGCAGGCATGAATGTAAATGTGAAGAAGAGGGAAAGGATATTGTGAAGAGAGGGCAAAGATAATGATTTGAGGAGACGATTGTGGTATTTACGTAGCAATCAATGCAATTTGCCACGTTTTCCAGCTCCCTGTGTTGCAGGTATATGGTGAGATTGTGCTTCCTGGCCCTTTTGGGGGCGGGGTGGTGGTGGTGAGGCCACGGGTGTAGTTCTGGTCACTGAGTTGTAAATGGAAGTGACGCGTGTCACTTCCAAGCCAGGGCATAATTGTCAATGCAAGACCGACCAGGGTCCCCTTTCCCTCTCACAGATGACTTTCAACAGCATGAAATACAGCCCTTGCCAACCCATGATGAACATACACTATGAAGGGGGAATAAACAGGTGTTGTTTTAAGCCACTAAGACTTGGGGCGTGGGTGGTATTTGTTACTGCAATATAACCCAGCCTACGCGGACTGGTACAGGCATGATGGCTCATGAAAATTTAATGCAAAATCTGGTGTGGCTGGGGTGCTGGTGAGGGGACCACCATGTGGGAAATAAGGTAAGAAGGCTCACTTGGGCCCACCTTTGACTGCCAAGAATGAAGCAGTTAGTCAACATGTGTTCCAGGAGACCCTAATGTGCCAGGAATGCCTCGGCAGGACAATGATGACCCTGTGAGGTCCTATATCCTGCAGGTCCCATGCTTATCTCCTTGCTCCAGTGTTGAGGGGGGGAAACCCTTGGAGCTCATGGATAAAGTGCTTTGAATTTCCAGGAAGCCATCGCTTTGTCTGCTCCTCTCTCAGAGAGGTTCTCAATCTCTTCACCCCCGAGGACTTTGCCAGATGAAATATCTTCCCTCCAAGATGATACAGGGTTATGGCTTAGCGGCAGCAGGCAGAAGAACCTCAAACCACACAATACTTAAGACCCTGGCCTAGCATGGTGCCCGATGATCCACCTGACATGCACTGAGCATCTATCCCAGCAGAGTGTGGCAGGGTCCACCTCTTCTCTGGCCCGGTCCTGCCCAGGAGAACTAAATGGGACAATCTGGAAGGCCTGTCTGCTCATGTGGTTGGAGGAATCTAAGGTATCACCAAAGGTCCACTGCTAGCAAGTCTCTCTAGAGGTGACCTTCTTCCTCCCCTTCCTTCCAGATAACACTGAATCCAGATCAATCCAGGCAGAAGAGAAATGATCTGTTGTGGTTTTAAAAACATGGCTGTGAATTCTTGACAACCTTCCCACTGAGATCTACATTTATTGGGATCTATGTTTCCTCTTCTTACATCTGGGTGGGCTTATGACTTCTTTGACCAGTGGGGTAGAGCAGAAGCAATGATGTTTGACTCCTGAGACTAGGTCCTAAAAGCCAAGGAGCTTCTGCCTTCTTCACTCAAATACTCTCTCTAAGAACCTTGAACCACCTTGTAAAAAGTCTAATTACCCTGAGGCTGCCATGCTATGAGGAAGCCCAAGCCATATGGAGAGGGCACCTGTAAGGGTCCAGTCCAGTTCTAGAAGCTGAGTTCTGCCTTTTAGTCATCCCAGCCCAGGTGCCATACACGTGAGTGAAGAAGCCTCTAGAAGATTCCATCTCTCAGCTGTTCAAGTCTCCCAGCTGAGGCCCCAGCCATGGTGGAGCAGAGGCAACCCATCCCTGTTGTGCTCTGTCCACATTTCTGATCCAGAGGATCTGAGAACGTAATAAAAGTGGTCACTATTTTACCCAGCCATTGAGGTTGTTTAGTTATGTAGTAAGACGTAAGCAAAACACAATTCTACCCACTAAGTTTCCAGCAATGCAATGTGGGGATAACCCAAATAACTTTTTCATTCAGACATCAAAATAACTGTGAAAAAATACATGATTTAGGGAAAGAGGGTCTGGACTCAAACACCGTCTATAACCAAGCGTTGACAGAGTGGTCTTGCGTGGGTCATTCACACGCTCTTGTTTGCACCTTTTTCCTTCTGCAAAATGGGAATAATAATGATCACAGTAATAAACTCCTCACAAGCACTCGCTGTTGCTGTCAACAAAGTGAAAAAAGCCCCTTCTAAAATGTTTTCTTGAGGCAAGAACGTAATCTTAAGCTATTTATGGAGAATGGTGTGAATTACACACACACACACACACACACACACACACACACACACTCACACAGCTAGTTGTCCCTTTCTGAAGAAAATGGATGCCTTTCAAACAATAGTCTAAAGTTACGGAGAGAACTGAAACACATCAATCTGGTTGGGTTGTTTTTTTTTTTTTTTCCTCTCTCTTTTTTAAGCATACTCCTTTACCAAAGTTTTAAAATTATACAATAGCTTCCAAAGATCTAATCACTAGATTTCTTCTTCAGATTCCAGGTTAAAAATACCTTTAAACACACTTCTTCTGTCAGTCAAATCTTAATGCAGAAGATACTGTACCATTCTAAATATAAGTTGAGAATATTTATTTCCCTAAGGAAAAATCCTCCAACATCTTGATTTTGTTTCCTTGGGGGCTTCGACGAGTTACATTGTGGGGCCAGAAACCCTGAGTGTTTGTCTAGCTTCCAGATCCCATGACCAAGGCCCACAGCCCTGCCTTCCATGGGGACAGCACATTGGGGGAGGAAGCCCAAGAAGGCTGGTTCTATTTTACTCCTCCGAAGCCAGGTGGCAGCAGCATCCACCAACCCGCACATCACTGTGTAGCTCCCACACTATTCTCTCATTCATTCATTCATTCACTCATTCAACGCATGTACAATGAGTCCTTATAATACCTGCACTGGGCCGGGTGAGGAGCCACAGAAGTGACCTGGAGGTTGTCCTGCCCTCAGGGAGCTCATGATCTCCCGGGAGGACCAGGAGAGAGGACACGCTGTGGTACCATGTGATGCATGCCACCAGAGTCAATGCTTACAAAGCACTGGGGACACAGAAGCAAGAGCCGCTGACAAGCTTTTGTGGGGGAGACAGGGGAGGCTTAGTAAGGAGGAGCCATTTGAGCAGACTTAAGCTGAACCAATTGAAGAGAGAGAGAGAAGGGAAATCCAGGAAGAAGAAAGAGCATGTAAGTTACACTGAAAACCAGACTCAGTGCTGGGCACCCCTGAGCACTGTTCGGCCAGGAGCTTGAGGTGGAGTCACAGGAGATAGTCTGGAGATAAGTCAGGGGTCAAATTACCAAATGCCCAGGTGCTAAGGGGTTGGGGTGCATCAGATTTTATCCAACAGAAGCCATGGAGACATCTACAGAGTTTTGCATAAGTGGTCAAGATCAGCTTTACCTTTTGGGAAGACCCTTGGGGCAGCTGTGTGGAAGATGCACTGAGGGGCCAGGACAGGAGTCAGGATGACCAGAGAGGGCCCAACTGCAGTAGGATAGGAGCAACAGACAGAAAGGGAAGGTTCCAGAGAGCTTTAGTAGTAGAATGGACAGAACTTGGTAACTCAATGGCTTGGGGAGATGGGAAGATTCTGTAGGAGGAGGAGGGAAAAGCTTGGACCTCCAATTTTTGAAGTTCTAGAAGCAAGCCCCTGCCTCCTCAGAGGGGGCTTAAGTCAGCCACAGGCCAATGTGTAAGTATGGCAGAGACACCAGGTTCCTTCATTATCCATCACACTGTCTGTGGATCCTCTAAACAGGCCTGGACACTGCAGAAAGTAAAACAGAGGATGGAGAAGAGGTGGGAAAGTCTCCTTTGATTCCTTTCTCCACTAGTAAAGCCATCCCACCAGCCTGGCCTGGGGAGGCCGGAGGCTCGGTTCCCGGCCCTGAAGATTTCCCACGTTCACTGGGGTTAGGCCTCTATCCTTACACCTCCTGTGGACGACCCAGGGAGCATCTTGGGAGAGTGGAAAACTCACCCCGCCCATGGTAGGGACGAGAGGGGAAGCAGCTGAGGTGAAGTTGGGGGGTGTAGAGAGAGCAGGGGGAGTCACAGAGAATGACTGTGGTGGGGAGCACCCCCGACTCTAAACAAACCAGGGCATCTCACCCCAAGAGCAAATTGGGGACCCCTAACTCTAGGAAGACTGAACGTGCCGAGGGTGATGATGAGAAACTGGGGCAGGGGACATAGGAGGGGAAGCGACCAGGGGGTGTCTGGTCACCGAGGGAGAGATTTTGAGCCTCACTATCTTTCCTGAAAGGAAAGCCTAAAAATGAGGGAACAGTTATTTGGGGGTGTCAGCACGGTATGGGTCCCGGAGGGATAATGGACAGGACACAGGACCCAGGCATCCACTGGGCCCAGGATGAACTTCCAGCAGCTCCCGCCCCTCCTCCTGTCCAGGAGCTGGGGATTTTCGGAGTCTCTCTCCTCCACACCCCAGACCATTATGTGGCAGCACCTGTGACACTCAGCACAAGCTGAAAGTCTACACACATGCTTCCTTTAGTGTAAGTTGTGGCCGTTCAGTGGCTTCAAGCACTTCACCCCCTCCCCTCCGTTAAGCCATGAAGGTGGGAATGCAGATGCAACAGCCTCAAAGACATGGCTGTCTGTCTTAAAGCACCCACAAGGAAGCTTCGGATTTTTAATTTTGACAAATTGGGTCTCAACTAGAAGTGAGCGTCCTCCAGGGACCTACATTTCCAAGAAGAAGGCAGGGCGCCAGGCTTCAAGGCTACAAAGCCTCTACCTATGGGGAGGAAGAGATTTACCTGGGCTGCTGTTTCCTTAGGGCTTTGGCTACAGAGTTCCAAAATGTTGAAGGACAAGCCCCAGCCTTTCTTTCCCCAGAAGCACTGGCACTGTAGGGTGCAAATTTAGGGAATTATGTGCTGTATTACAGAAGAATGCCTAGGCCATGGAGAGTATCCTAGCATCCAGGAGGAGATGGCATGACTTCTGGATAAAGTGACCCCTAAGCTGAAATCCAAAAACTGGGGAGAAGTTAGCCTGGTGAAAAAAAGGGCAAAATTGTTCCACAGCGAAATCTAGACAATATCTAAAAGTTGGCAAACAGGCTAAAATTCTGTATCATCTCAGGATGATTTGATCCCCTTTCAACGTTCCTATGAATTGTTCCTGTGCCATGTTTACCGAGCCAGGTGGGCAAGCTGTTCTGCGTTTGCCAGGGGCTGCCAGGCTGCAGTGCCCAGAGGGGTTGTTGCATGGACGCAGCCATGCCCTTGACCCTTCCTCCCTGCGCCTGCCCAGGAGCCCGGGTCAGATGAGATGTGATTAGGCTACTGCTCTCCTGGCTGCTTCCATAGGGTTTTGAAGTCACGTGGGGAGGGGTGGTCACAGCTCATGGCTGCAGAACCCAAGCGGGGGGTAGGAGAGAGGAGCAGGGCAAACCTGGTGATAAGCAAGCAGTCCATCCAGAGGACCCACCTCTGACCGTGGGCGTCAGGACTTTCAGCTACAGATCATCTTACTTCCCTGCCTTTATTTTCCCTTCATCCAATATCCTCACTATTCCCTTGATTCTGTTGGTGTATATATATATATATATATATATATATATATATATATATATGTATATATATGTATATATGTGTATATATATGTGTATATATATATACATATATATACGTGTATATATATATATATATATATATATATATATATATACAGCGTCATTCCCAAAAAGATGTAATGCAGCCTGTATGTGTGAACACACACATCCTCCAGGAGTTAGGATGCTGCCATCCCCCCCCCCAACTCTGCCCACTTAGCTGTTTCGATTACTTCATCTTTACAGACTCTGTTTTCGAACCCACTGCCCTTCCCTAGCTTTATTCCTGTAATGTCGTCTTACCCATAAAGCAAGATGTAAATAATATGACCTGCCCCTAAGGTTACTGAAGTATTAGATGGGATGAGACAGGCGGGGCCCTCAGCACAGGGGCTGGATCACTACGCGCTTTGTGCGGGAAGAGATGAGACCAAGCTATCTCTGAGGTCAAAGCAGCGGGCGGGAGCCGGGGCCTCACCAACGAATCTCCACCATGGTCCTCCTCCCCTCCGCCCTCAGCCCAGCGGCCCACAGTCTGTCGGCTTGGTCGCCCAGCTCGACGCCTGCCCTTTACCCTTATCCTCAAGTCCAGGCCAGTGTGCAAGGCCTCCCCTGCCCAAGGCTCTCTGCCCCCAGACTCGGGCCCCAGCTCATGAGATGTGGCGTCTGAGGTCCCCGAGTTCTCAGTCTCCGGAAGAGTTTCCAACCTGGACTCCTAACTCAACAGAACAAAGTCAATGGCTTTTGAAACAGCTTTCTTCCTACATTTAAAAGTAAGATCGTGAAAAGCGCCCCAGGAAAATCGAAGCTGGCTTTTTAAAACTCCAAATCAATATGACGTGTGATAGTTCTCATTAAGAGAGAGGTGGGGGAGGTCAGAGAAACAAGGAGAATCAAGAAGGAAGAGTTGGCAAGAGGGGAGGACTCAAAGAAACAGAGGGAGGTGGGTGGGGTCCGGGGAGAGGAGAGGAGCACAGGGAGAAGGCAGAAGGCAGGAAAGGAGGTGCCAGTGCTGAAGCAGCTCAGCCAGGAGAAGCGGTGAGAGCCCGTCCCCTGCAAGAAACAGGGACACCAGGAAGAACAAGAAAGAGGACCCCTCAGGGGCTTACAATCTGCCTCTGGCACTTGGGGGACAAAGGGGCAAATAGGCAATGTGCTGGCAGATACGTACAGACAGAAAAGTCAACTATTACGTCCAGCTGACAATTGGGCAAGAAATCAAAAACTGTTTTAAGAAGATGCAGAAGTTCAGTCAGGCCTTGGGGGGCTTGATGAGATTTAAAATGTAAACTTTTGGGCTTCCCTGGTGGCGCAGTGGTTGAGAATCTGCCTTCCAATGCAGGGGACATGGGTTCGAGCCCTGGTCTGGGAAGATCCCACATGCCGTGGAGCAACTGAGCCCATGAGCCACAATTACTGAGCCTGCGCATCTGGAGCCTGTGCTCCACAACAAGAGAGGCCGCGATAGTGAGAGGCCCGAGCACCGCAATGAAGAGTGGCCCCCGCTTGCCACAACTAGAGAAAGCCCTGGCACAGAAATGAAGACCCAACACAGCCATAAATAAATAAAGAAATAAATTTTTTAAAAAAAATAAAATAAAATAAAATAAAATAAAATAAAATAAAATGTAAACTCTTGGACTTGAAGGGGGAGGGGTGCCAGCAGGCTACCTGTGAGAGTTGGAAAACAATAACAATGATGCATATATATTGAATGCTCTCTGAGAGCCACCCTAGGCAGTAGGTTACTATTATGCCCATTTTACAGCTGAGAAAACCAAGGCACCGAGAAGTAAAGTAACCTCCCCAAGGTCATACGGCTAGTAGGTGGTGGAGACAGAGTTAAGCCAGGCAGTCTGGTCCCAGAGACTACACTCTTAACCAGGCTTTGGGGCCTGCAGTACTTGTGGGTATGTGTGCACTTTTGAATGCTTGCCTGAGACGTGCTCTTAGAGCAATGAGGAGCTATAAGAGTTTGTGAGCCGGTGGGTGATTGAGCCAGTCTGGGATTTAGGAAGATGAATCTGGAGATGGGGTGAACCTGGAGTACTGGGGCAGGGTTTGGTTAGAGGCCATTGCATTAGGCAGCGCTCCATCAAGAAGGCAGAGAGATGGGATACACCCTCCATCCCAGAGGCAGCTCTAAATCACTCCACGGTTCTCTCTGAAGACCGTCCCCTCAGCCAAATCACCACCTTCCCGCTGGCCTTCGAATCTTCCCTCCTGCACACACGTGTCTCTGTGTTGTTCCAGGTCAGATAACACCTCTCAGGGTCTCCCTGCAGAGATAAAGCACACCCTCCCACTCAGGCCTTGGAGCCAGGAGCCAGCCACAGCGTTTTCCTCTAGGATTAAGCATTCCACAAGTGTTTTCTCCCCAGGTCCTTTGACCACCCCTACCCCAACCCACTCCATCACTCCTGGGCATTTTAATTCTACTTACTTGATTCCTTTTGAAAGACCAGAATACAGACAAGGAGAGCTTCTTCTTGGCTTTCCCCCTACTGCCAGACCTACAGTGGGCTCCCCCAGAATAAAGAAGCAGGGAGCATTCCCATCAGTCTCCCCTGCCTGGCTCCCCAGGAAAGACAAAGGGCCAGTCAAGACAGCCAGAGAAGCAGTCCCTTTGGGCGCCTGCCCTTGGAACGGGCTGCAGACCTGGGTGTCAGGGCACACAGATGCCCACATGCATCTAGACCACAGGGGGAGCCACAGGGAGGGGCTCCTGCAGGATGATGCGTGCCCCGCACCCCAGGAAGGAGAGTGACTGCACCGGCAACCCCCAGCTTGGTCAGCCATCAGATTTACCTGTCCTCTGAATCAGACTCCAAATGCTTCTGTCCTTGGAGCCCCCAGCGGGGCTGTGGAGGGAGCAAGAAGAGGGGTCAGACCCCCAGAGACGAGGATGCTGCTGAGGACTGGCTGGTATGCACAGGTGGGCAAGGGATTCATCTCTGTCAGTGCTGCCCTTTCCCCCCCCCAGACTCAGGGGCTGAGCCGGGCTGTCACGGGCAAGGTAGGAGGGCCACCTGGCCTCACTCCCATTTGGGAAAGGCCTCACACTTGACGAGAGAGTCACAGGACTGAGATGAGTCCATCACAACTTCAAACATATCACATTATCCAACCAGCCTGCCTCTAAGGGGCTGCACGTGTACACGTCTCATAAACTCTGCAAGTACCTTCTTGTAGCATAACATCAAGTATTGCAGTTTTTTTGTGTTAAAAGCATTTATTTGTTGAATGCAAACTCTTAAATCATACCACAATTTTTGTAACCCTGTTTTGACATTACCATACATAGATTCTCAGAGAAAGACCAAAGATCCAGGCACTCTCTATACAGCTAAGGAGCCCTGCACCCAGTGCTGGCTCACAGCAAGGATGCTTCAAAGCAGGAGAGGCAGCCTCTCCTGGGTGGGTCTTCCCCCTGAGGAACCACGGGAGACAAGTGTGGCCAAGGGAACAGGCGAGAAGCAATTCTCAGACACTGCAAGTTTTTGTTTCTGATCTGTAATTAAGACCTCCGTTTAAGCTGGTAACACTTCTTTAAAAACAAAAACCGCAAAGGAAGACATTTCAACCAGATCTGCTTGAGCTTATTTTCTGTGAATTATTACAAGTGTTAGTGGGCGTCTTCATTAAAGTATAATTTAAGAAATATTACAAGTTGGGTTCCCCCACCCTCATAGGTCTGATGACTCAAAATCAGCAGCGCCTCCCACTGAACTAAAGCAAATTTATCAAAAGGGAAAATTAGCCGACTTGGTCTCTCCAGCGGTGGAACTGAGACAGAAATAGGAGACAATGTGGGTTTGCTTTTCTGGGAACAAATGTAGTATGTGACCAGATTCCAAACAGGCCAGGAGCCTTAGCTGTTCAGAGATCATCAGAGAGCAGGGTTCCACCTTGGGGCGGGAGATGGGTGGTATGGTGGTATCTATGGGGCAGATTCCTCTGCAGTGAGGCAGGGCGAGGGCCAGCTCCTCCTGCAGCCAGGTCCCCACAGACACTGCCTCCCTTCCTGTTCCCATCAGCGTCCTGCACTCCAAATTAACATTCCCTTTAGGAACAGTGAGACTGCTGTACAAACGCGGCCTTCAAGTGCCCAGCCAGCTCCCTCCCTTCCCATCCAACCAAGCCATGGCCCCAAACCCCTCCTATATAGAAATCCCAGAGCCAACCCCAGGGAGACACAGCATCATACACTCCTTCCATCTGCCACTGGAGAGAGGGAGTGATGTCGGGACTCAAGGTAAGGACAGCATGGAGAGGGGCTCCATTATGGAGGACAGGAACCCACTAAGTCCCCCACCCCAGTTCGTCTAAGCTGCCCTCTTTTCTTCTGCCATCTCCATATCTTCGTACTGTTTGTTTCTCGGATTCCCTGGGCCTCCACCTTGATAAGTTAAACCTCTTTGCTGGAACGGAAGACTGTCCGGCCAGGTGAAACCTGCATCTTAGCTGACTCTGCCTCCTAAATAGCTTTCCCCGTGCACCCCTGCCCTGCCAACGCCTCATCGCTGAGTGGCTTCCAACACCCAGGATTGAGGGCTGATTAGAATTTAAGATCACTTTCCCAGGACATTAGAGCACTTTCTTTTTTTCAAGGGGTGTAAGGGTGAAAAGGGGATAAAGCTTAAGTTTCAAGGAACAAATACTTTAAGACATAGAAAAAAATGGTTTAATTGCTTAAGTTCTTACTGGACTCAAATAATACAGTGGGCGGGTGGGTGAGAGGAGAGCTCAGCGTGGAGTGTTTGACAAACCTGTTTTGCCTGATGAACGTGAGAGGCAGGGCTCCGGACAGCTCACTTCTGATCTGACCTGGCCTGGGAGTTTCTGCCAGCGACCCCTGCTCCTTCTCCCTCTGCAGCGTGTGCTCTGAGGGAGCCCAGCCTCTCCGTGCATCCAGTTCTTATTAATCACTCAGGACACATTAGTTAGCAAGCAGACCTTCACACACCCTCAAAGTATCCCTTTGTAGCCCACGTTCTACTGAGGAGAGACAGATAATACACATAACCAATAAGTTATATACTATTTAGAGATGATGAGTGCGAGGTAGGGGAGACAGGAGGGCTGCTGAGGGTGGTCTACACTGCGAGTAGGGTGGTCAGGGTGGGGGGCACTGAGAAGATAATATTCAAGTAAAGCCTTGGAGGAGGTGAAGGAGTCATCTCTGGTACTGGAACACCTAGACATCACAGGCAAAGTAATAATAAAATGGCCTTCAACCTGAACCTCTAACAAATACTTCCAACAAATGCTAACTCAAAACAGATCATAGACCTAAAAACACAAAACTATAAAACTTTCAGAAGATAACATTCAGAGAAAACCTTTGTGAGTTGGGGTTGGGCAACGAATTACTGGACATGACACCAAAAATATGATTCCTGTCCTGGAACAATTGAAAAAATAATTGGTTGGATAAATTGGAAAAAAGGGGATAAATTCTCCAGACAATGCAGTATTACTCAGCTCTCAAAAGAAATGAGCTGTCAAACCATAAAAAGGACCTGGAGAAAACTTAAATGTATATTACTAAGTGAAATAAGACAATTAAAAAAGACTATATACTGCATGATTACAGCTGTATGACATTCTGGAAAAGGCAAAATTATGGAGACAGTAAAAGGATCAGAGGTTGCCAGGGGATGGATGTGGGGAGGGATGAACAGGCAGAGCACAGATGATTTTTAGGGCAGTGAAAGTACTCTGTATGATACTATGATGATGGACATGTCATTATACATTTGTCCAAATCCACAGAATGTACAACACCAAGAGTGAATTTTAATGTAAACTATGGACTTTGAATGATTATGATGTGTTCGTGTAGATTCATCAGTTGTAACAAATATGCCACTCTGTCGAGGGATGTTGATAATGGGGGAGGCTATGCCCATGTGGGGTAGGGGGTATATGGGAAAAACCTGTACTTTCCTCTCAATTTTGCTCTGAACCTAAAATTGCTCTAAAAATACAATCTTTAATTAAAAAATCTGAATGGATAAATTGGATTTCATCAATATTAAAAATGTTTGTTTTGTAAAAGACATTGTTAAGAGAAAGAAGAGACAAGTTACAAACTAGAAAGTATTTTTAAATCGCACGTTCAACAAAACTACTTGTATCCAAAATATACAAAGAAATCTCAAAACTCAATAGTAAGAAAACAAATAACCTAATTAAAACTTGGGCAAAAATGTTGAATAGACACTTCACCAAAGAGTATAAAGAGATGGCAAATAAGCACATGACAGATATTCAACATCATTATTCACTAGAGAAATGAAAATTAAAATACCATGACATACCAATTAGAATGACTAAAATAAAAATACTGATAATAGCAAGAGCTGACAAGGATGCAGAGCAACTGCTGTTGGTAATGCAAAATGGTACAGCCACTCTGAAAATCAGCCTGGCAGTAAAACATCCCATTTTAATATGACCTAACAATCCCTCTCCTGGGTATTAACCCTAGAGAAATGAAAATCTATGTCTAAACAAAAACGTGTACCTGAACGTTTATAGCAACTATATGTAATCATCAAAAATTGGAAACAATCCAAATGTTCTTCAGCAGGTGAATAGGTACACAAAACTATGGTGCATCCATAAAATGGAATATTACTCAGCAATGAAAAGGAACAAATTACCAACACAAACAGCAGCTAAGATGAATGTCACAGGCATTATTCTGAGTGAAAGAAGCCAGTCTCAAAAAGTTGGCACAGTGTATCATTCCATTTTAAAAGGCAAAATAAGGGTGATGAAGAATAGATCACTGATTGCCAGGGGAGGGGGATGGGAGGAGGCAATGGAGATAAAGGGAAAGCATAAGGCAGCTCTTCTGTTTCCTAATTTTTATGGAGGCTACACAAATCTAAACATGTGTTAAAGTTCAAAACACGGTTCACCAAAATAAGTTAAATTTTCTGTATGATAATTTTTTAAAATCAAATTTAAAGTTACTGAAAAATGAAAAAAAGAATTTTTAAAAAATTAATTTTGCAATGAGAAACTGGACAAACTCATGTCCACTTATGACTATATGGGTGGCTTCCACAGAGACTCTAAACTCATATCCACTTATGACTAGATGGGTGTCTTCCACTATCTCCAGAGACTCTAAACTAGTTTATGTATCCATGACCCAGATCATGTTATCTAAGCCTTCTTACTATTTACCAGATTTCTGTAAATGTACCACATCCTTTCCACAATTCTCATACACCTCAAGAGAACCAACCCCATAGATAGATAGAAAATTATCCTCTGGCTTATTTAATAATAAAATGTTGATAATATCAGCATCCGTTTTGAACTCTACCCAGGCAGAGATTCTCATGGTGTCTTCACTGCCAGCCCGAGCCCAGTGTTTGTTATAAAACCAGTTAACACGATACTGAGCTCAGAGAGGTCAGTTTGCTCATAAACGCAGAGCCAGGACAGAGCAACCCAAGCTTTCCTGCCGCCAGCTCTTTACAACTACCCATCGATGGCTGTTTTCTCAACAGCTCTGTGGTCTGGCTAGTTGCATGGGATATGGATTGAAGCCCTTATTTTCCAGAGGAGTCCTTGGGCAGGGTTAAGACGAGCTACACTGAGCTGTGTGCTACAGACAGTCCACTGTGTATGGACTCCAGAAAAGCTCATTTTGAGACCTCATCCCAGAACTGGAGGATGTTCCCAATAGATTCCAGTGGGGTCTCTCTTCTCATATGTAGCCATTACCTGAAACAGCCACCATGGAAGAAAATGAGCTGGTTATAATCTTTGCTTTCCAGGTTCTATTTCCTTTTCCTTTCTTCCTTCCTGATTAGTTAGTACCAATCTGTATCATAATGAAGCTTCCACTGTTCTCCTTTTCAGAAAATTATCTCATTTTTTTCAACGCACAGGGCACTGACGTCAAAACCTTTATAGATCTGCATCATCAGTTCGTTCACCATATGCCTGGAGAAACTGCATCTCTAGACAGGCCGAGTCACCAGGTAACCCTCCCTCCCTGTGACTGCCAGCTCTCCAAAGCCAGTACCCCCAGGCACCTCCCAGCCTTCAGAGTGATCCTGGCCCTATGAAGCGCGGGGCCATTCTAAGCCACAGAAGAACTGCCAGGTAGGTGCCCCCAGGCTGTGAGCCTGCAATGGGTTCAAAGATCTCCAGTCGGAGTCGGGTCCTGTCCTGACACTGGCTGCTGTTCCCCCAGCCATCCACCGGGCATCCGGCCCTTCAGCACCGGGCATCAGGGCTGCTTTTGCTTTTGGCGAACTTAATGGCATGGGGTTGGGAAAAGAAATTGCCTGGTGAACCAAGAATAGGACTGGGTGAGAAAAAAGCCCTGACAGAGAGCCTTGATTTGTCAGAGGATGTTTTCCAAGCTGGGGCTTCCTGATTCCTCAGCGGCTCCTCTGTAAGGGGGCTCCCCTCTCAGCCAGTGATCCTGCATTCTCTATCAGCCAGAACAAAAATGACCAATAAAAGGATACACTTAAATGTCCCGCAAAGAGATACAATTGTTTACGGGGCTACTGAGAGAGGGACAAAGATGAGAAGGGTAGATGGACGCCAGCAGAGTGGGAGTTTACAGGAAACTGTCATTTCTCCTTTCCTCCCCTTTTAGGACAGGAGGTTAAGGCAAGATCCCTTTTTGCCATTCTGAAGAAGCGTTGTTGCTTACTTTGACAAACTATCCTTCCCAAGCCTCTCAGTGCCCCCTGCCCTTCCTCCCCGGTTGATTTGCACGGGAGCTGGCCCCTCCACTACCTCCCTCTTCCAGGCTCGCTCTCATTCTCTGGCTCTAATTAGCAACTGCTTTTTTTATTTTTGTATGCACGTTCAAAGACAGAGAGCCAGGGGGAGACTGAAAGGGAGAAAGCAAAGGTCTGTGTGAAAGGAGAGAGCAGCTGGCCTCTCCCTCGCCCCCTCTGTGTACCCGGGCCCCCGTGTTGGCAAACAGCACACAATGTCTGTCTAGAGAGCCTTTGTGGCCCAGAAGGAAGGGCCGGCACACAGCTACGGGTGGGAAAGGAGACTGGGGGCATGGCGGGGGGTGGTGGCCAGAAGAGGCCTGGCCATCAGGGGGAGCCAGGGTGGGGAGAGGACCCCTGGGGCGAGGATGTCCGGCCACCTCTACCTCCTCCTGGTCAGGAAGACGTGGGGGTATGGATGTCCAACTGGCTAGTGTGCTGACGCCTTCAGCTCTCTGGGGAGTACATCCATTGCCTCAAGGCTGCAGCAAGTCCGCAGAGGGGAGGGGGCTGCTGCCTGCGTTGGGAGTGTGAGTTCACGTTTAGACTCTACAAGTGGGCAAGGAGGGGCAGTAAGTGCCCCCTGACTGGGTTCAGAGCAAAGGGGAGTGGAAAGTCCAATCCCCAAAGGTGAAACACTCTCCAAAATAACAGTTTGCTTGAGGAAATTCTGAGGTAAGTGGGCTAGGTAAGCGGGTTAGAGCCACCTACAAGAGGGGAGGGGCAGCTGTCAGCCTGAAATTTTGCATCTGTCACTCTGATTGGGTATGTTAAACCACAAATGGCTGTGGTAACTGGTTCTTAACTAGTAGCTGGACTGAAGGATTTAAAAGATGTTAGGAAAAAAAGGAAGTTTGAAAGAATTCTCATTAGCCAGGAATAATCAAGAATGGGGCTGAAGAAGCTGAAAGCAGTAGAGTATGTTCCAGAAAAATAAAGAAATGAGCATGGAGAAGCAGGACATTCTACAAAGACATTTTTTTTAAAGCTATGTTCTTTTTAAAAAATAACCTTATTATCAACACGTGTGATTACATATTAAAATTTTTGATGAAAAAAGTTACTCATAATATTTGCAATTGATTTCACTCATGAACATTGATTTCCTATATTTTCCTACATGAAAAAATGCATTTGTTCGTGCAATTTGCATCTAAACAGTTTCCTAGAGGAAAAAAAATAAAATGAATGGAATTAGCCATCCATTCATTAAAATTCTACCAGTGGAATGTGTTTTCTCTTCTCTCTCTTTTCGAATCGACTCCAGAGAGAAAACAGACAAAAGAATAGAATAAATGGAGGAAAAAAAAAAAAAAAGGAAAACAGGGGAGAGACAAATTTGGCCAAAGATGCAGAGGGGAAGACAAACGGAACCAGTGAGAGAAGAGAAGCCCAAGTCACAAGGGCCTCCACATTCGGATCAACACAGGCATGTGTGTGACAGACCCAGAAACCCAGCAGAAACCCTCCAATTGCCTAATTCGCAGAACAGGTACATTTTTGCCAAGTTCGTGATTTGGCAGAGTTCTTGCATATTCCATACAATTTCAACGAGAAGCTCTATCCATCTTGTGCAAAGAGCAGATTGTCATTTTCTGCTTGAAGCACACACGTTACACTGACCTTATGTCCTCTGTCAAACTGACACATTATCACCAACTTTTAGCGAAAGGGTTTCATGACGTATGGGCTTGCAACCGCTCTGTTGATTTTCTTCTGTGTGTGCCTGTGTGTGTACAATGTGTCACTCTATTGGACAACAGACAGACGAGGCCTCTGTCATCACTGGTTACTTCCTCCATCTGGTTCTGCCATCGTCACCTCTCCGAGTGCACGCCTTGTCATCGGACTCACGCTCCATTCCTGCCTGGTTTGTTTGGAATTTACACTGCCCAGTTCAGCTGAGATGTTTTCTTAAATATCTTTGTGTGTGTGTGTGTGCGGTGCGCGGGCCTCTCACTGTTGTGGCCTCTCCGTCGCGGAGCACAGGCTCTGGAAGCGCAGGCTCAGCGGCCATGGCTCACGGGCCCAGCCGCTCCACAGCATGTGGGATCTTCCCGGACCGGGGCTCGAACCCGTGTCTCCTGCACCGGCAGGCAGACTCTCAACCACTGCACCACCAGGGAAGCCCTTAAACATCTTTTTTAAAAAAATTTTTATTTTATATTGGAGTATAGTTGATTAACAATGTGGTCGTTTCAGCGTCCAGCAAAGTGATTCAGTTATACATATACATGTATCTATTCTTTTTCAAATTCTTTTCCCATTTAGGTTCTTACACAATATTGAGCCCTGTGCTATACAGTAGGTCCTTGTTGGTTATCTATTTTAAATATAGTAGTGTGTACACGTCAATCCCAAACTCGCAACTTATCTCTCCCCACTCTGTCCAGTATCTTTCCCCTTTGGTATCCATAAGTTTGTTTTCTACGTCTGTTGGTCTGCTTTTGTTTTGTAAATAAGTTCATTTGTATCACTCTTCTTTTTCAAATTTAGATTCCACATATAACCAATATCATATATTTGTCTTTCTCTGTCTGACTTACTTGCAAAGCCTTTCTTCCTCCTCAGCTCACATCCTGCTTCCACCAATTTTGTTTTCAACGTGTTTTGTTTGGTTCTCATTTCACAGATGGCACAGTGTAGGCATTTGGGACACAGAGGCTCATCAGGGGTGGCCCTGCCCGTAGGGAGTTTGGGGAGGAGAAACTTGAGAGCTGGGCTGACCACAGAGCCAGAGGGGTGTGTCTTTGATTCATTCTTGCCATGAGCATGGTCCCTCCATGAACCTCCTGGTTCATCCCTAGCCAATGGAAAATGCTGATCAAACTCTGATGGCTTTTCTTTGGGTACCTTAGGGAAGGCTTCTATCTCAGTCCACGTGGGACACTGAAGCCCTAGCTCCCATCACAAAACACAGGTCTGCCCCTAAGCAAATCTTGCTCTTCTCCAGCTGTCAGAGGAGTATAGAATAAGAGTTTTCAGCCAGGCCTCAGAGTCCTACGTTGCATGACCTCGGCAAAGCTACTTAGCTTCTCTGTGCCTCAGTATCTTCAATTGAAAAGCGAGCATGATGATTGTATGTACTTCATAGGGCTACAGTGAGAATTTAAGAGATAATGCAGGAGAGGAATTTGGCAGAGCAGCCGGTACGTATGAGTGCTATATAAATGATTACCACGCTGCACTAGTGCCTCAATGCAAGCTGAAAGCCAGTCCAGAGAAGTTTGATCTGTACCCGAATCAGAGCCGTCAGCATGATCTGACAATGGAGTGTGGAACTGCCCTGCAGAGCATACAGGCTGCTTTCTTAACCTAGGTAAACGGGGCAAGTCAGCAGTTTTTTAAACATCAGTCATTTGCATATTATCTTGATAGCTGCTTGCCATATCTACATGCCAGATTTTTAAATTTATTATTTAACGTATTATTTTTCTTTAAGCTGACTCACCTTTTAACCTGAATATATTTAAACAGAAAAGTAGTGAGGAAGGAAGGGAGGGAGGGAAGATGGAAAGGGGGGCGGAGAGGGGAGAGGAGTGGAGAGGAGAGGAGAGGGGAGGCGGGGAGTAAGGAAGAGGGGAGAGGGAGGCTGAGGCTAGTAAGAGAGGTGGGAAGTCCATGTCCCCAGAGAGAAAGAACTGCTGCAGAGTTGAAGACAAGACCAAAAAGAGAATGAGGCAGTGAGCCGCAGCCCAGGGCTAAGACAACCCCCACTGGCAGAAGTAGGCCTGGGGCTTCCGCAGGCTGGGCAAGGACACCTGGTCAGGGATGGGACTGAGACAGATTCAGGGCTGCCGCGGAAGGGGTGGCGGGTCTAGTGAGGGTGAGAGGCTGCAGAAGAAATGAAGAGGAGGCTGCAGGAGGCACCGGCTGAGGGCTGGTGGTTTAGGAAGGGGCGGTGCAGTGGGAGTCACCAGGGTGAGCTGAGCCCCGAGGCCCCAGAGGTAAGCTGAGAGAGTAAAAGGAAGCGATGCCAGGTGGAGGGACTGGGCAAAGGGTGAGAGCTGAGGGATGCGTGGGGCAGAGCAGGACTGCAAGAAGGGGAGCAGGGAGCCCAGAACAGGCCCTGGCAGGAGAGGAAGGATGGGAAAAGTGAGGTGTGTTTCCCCCCAAACCGGGCTTGGCCAGCCTTCCTGAGACTGGCCAGAAGGGTGGCATGGCCCTTTTGCATCAGCACCGGCTCTTGTCCTGTCCCACCTGTTCTCCTTTCCCCTACCACAGTCGGGAAACACTGAAATAGGTGCACAGCATGTACCCAAACGTCCTGAGGCTAGAGATGGGCAAAGAATGCATGAAGGGTGGGATGAAGGAGGGAAGAGACCAGAGGAGAGTGAAGGGTAGACTACATTGTGGAGTGACCACACTCCAAACTGACTGCCAAGTGCAAACCCACCTAATGTAATAATGCCTTACATAGGAACGCTTGTGTCTCAACCCACAAACAGGGCAATCTGTGGAACTTTGCCATGTTCAATGCCCCTCATAGCAAGACAAATGGAAACTGAAACCACAGTGGGAGGCCAATTTTCATCTATCAGATTGGCAAAGATAAAAACACTTGATATTTTATTATCTTGGCAAAGGTATGGGGAACAGGAACCCTCATACATTGTTGGTGGGAGCAAAAATTGGAAGAAAATGTCCTTTTTTGGAGGACTATTTGGGAATATCTATCAAAATTAAAAATTTATATACTCTGATTCAGCAATTTTACTTCTAAGAACTTGCTGCATCTTAGCTCTTAGAAAAGTCCGTGGCACACAGAAAGTCCTCAATAAATATTCATTGAATAAATAAATAAATTAATTAATCTCACAGATATGCTCACTCCTAAGTGCAAAGACGAAGGCACAAGGATGTTTGCTGAAACATTGTTTAGAAATAGCACAACACAGGATGCAACCTACATGTATATAAATGAAGGACCAATTAAATAAAGGTACAACCATCCAGTGGAATATTACACAATCATTGGAAAGAAAGAGGCCAGATTTCTAGGTAATACAACCAACCAAATTACTGCTAACTTTCCTTGTTAAGCAAGAAGGGGGTGTGGGGTGGGACTAGGTGAAAAACCCTGTGCAGTCAGCCCTGTGTAGACGAGGAAAGGACTTGTCTACATTCTGGGGGTGCAAATGCATGGACCCTATTGGCAAGAGAATATCAGAAACTAAAACAGTGAGGGACCCGATCAGGACCAGAGTCAAAGGGAAACTTAATTTCATATGTCCTACCTGTTCAAAGCATTTACAAAATGACCACAGCAAAAGGTAACTTGGGATAAGGGAGATTTGCTTAAAAGTTCCAACCTGGGAACAAGAGCAGTGGGCCCCTGATTCATTTCAGTCCTAGAAAGAAGGGCTCCGTGATGAACCAGGCTGCCTCAGGAAGTCAGAGTGTCCCATCCCTGGTGGTGTCTAAGAGCAGGCTGGGGGACCACTGTGGGAAAGCAAAGTATGTGTCATCTGGTGGGCTCAGAGGCCTTACCTAGCTGGGAGGGGCCATCCTCCATAGGCCACTTGCCTTCTGGATATTGCAAGTGCTTTCTAAGAGCTAAGAATCTAGCAGATTCTCAGAAGTATAATCGCTTCATCTGAGTGTATAAGTATAAAAGGCCTGGCAACAGTAGGTGTCCAATAAGAACCTAGAGAAAGAATGAGCATAGAGACACTCCATCCACAGGAACTCACAAGTGGAATCCAGCTAGACTGAGGAATGGGGGGCCAGAACTGCCAAGGCCTGCAAGGAGGTGACCTGAGCAGGCCCCAAGAGACATACCTGAAGACCAAGTAACTCCAGCCCCCACTAAGGACACTGTGTGCCCACAGCATTGGTGGGCTATTCCAGACAGATGCCAGAGACAAGCTAGAAACTGAAGGGTCTGGCCCAGCCCTTCTCCCGAACTGGGTCCCACCCTCAAGGAAAACCCTTGTTAGGGCTGCTCCTGGCCCTAAATTTCTGTCCTGTGATTCCAAGAAGCCTCCTGAGGCTTTCCACAGTGCCTCCTTACCCTCACCAACCTCTCCAAGGCCTGACTTAGCCGAGCTGATTTCCCCCCGACCTCTTGGGCCATGAGTGTGCCCCTGCGCGTGCGCACGCGCAAACACACACACACACGCACACACACGAGGGTGAACCCAGTACACCTGCAGCTGCACAGACTCCTCGTGCGGCAGGCTGGGTGGGCACACAGGAAGACAAGATGCTCTCTGTCATACAGGATAGCTCCCGGGGCCCCAAGCAGATCGAGACATACTCCTCTGTCCTAAGCCACATCTCCCTGGGGTTTTCCTGCCCTGCCTCATTAACTGGCCCTTAAAACCAAAGTGGAAAGCTCAGCTGCAGCTGCCTGACCAGGTAACTGGTACTCCAGCTCTTAGCCAGCAAGAACAGTACAGACAGGGAATCTGCAGAGACCCCTCCCCTAGGGAAAGGCCAGGGTGTCCCTCTCTCAATGTCCCTGCCATGGCCCTGTTGGCAAAATAAGACTTGCTCCTGGCGGTGTGCAAACAGGATGCATTCCTTCACCAGTTGCAGCTGCCCTGAGCTGACTCTTCTCAGGATCTTCACTCCGCTGCCTTGAGAGAGAACTGAGGCCCAGGAGCATTAGGGCACTGTCAACACAGCTTGTCAACGGGCCAAAGCAGTGGAGACAGAGCTCAGATCATCAGAGCTCCTGTGGTCCGGAACGGAGGGTCCCAGCTCCAGGCAAGCTCAGAACCAGTGGGAGTTTTCATCTCCATGCTTCAAACTCAAAAGCGGTGATTCACCATCCAGGCAAGGAAGTTTGTGAAGATGTGTGTGCTCAGGTTCTGCATGCAGGGGCTGTCCAGCTCCAGAGAGAGTTGGGGACAGGAAGCAAAGGGGTAAGTCTGACCACAGGCCTGCCTGAGCCCGGGTTCCACCCTTGGACCTATGCTGTTCCTTGATGACGATTACAGAGCCACAATCAGGCCTCCAGCCCACAGCCCTGCCATCCCCCCTGTCCTCTTCTGGAAGCACAAAACCTTAGACCTCACCCTTCCCAGGGAGCTTGGTGTCACCAGCCCCCCACCCCACCCCCGCCCAGATGCCATGCCCCTCTGGATGGCTCACAGGCACGTCAGAACACCTGGAGAGAAGGTACTGCTCCCAGAAAGATTAAAACGAAGATGGGGGTAGTCAAAATGGAGCCCTGTGCTGTACGGTGAGGAAATGTATGACCGTAGAGCACAGCTCCACGGAGCGCCTGGACCCGAGATAAATCAAGGGACGACACAGACACAGAGAAAGTGTTCATGGGAAAACAGCTGAGAGGGGGTGGATATTCCTGGAAACAGTTGTTGTGCGTCCAAGGATGGTTAATTTCAACAAAAACCAGACTCAGAAGCAGAGGCAGATGGTGGCCTCCCAGACCTGGCTCCTGATACCAGCTCTGACATTACCCACCAGGGCTCCCTGGATTGGTATCCAGAGATGCTCTCTGGCCGCCCTCTCTCCATGGATAAATGAGGCAGTCAGAAGAGACGGTCTCTCCGTATTCTGCCCACTCCCACCCCCACCCTCACCTCCTGCCCCACCACCCCAGCTTGGGTTGTTTCAGGCTCGATGGTTCTTCATGGTGCAGTAGTGGTGGCCCCAGAGCCCCAGCTGAACTGCTCACCCCGTGATGTCCACTGCCCACACCGACTCAATAATGACCGTATGGTGCCTTCATCATCATCTTTGATAATATTTACTAAGTCACGGACTTCTACCCAGGACAGCTATCATGCCCAGAACATTCTCTTTACACTAGCACTGACCTGGGAGAATCATGATTTCTTGTATCTGGGTGCTTCTACTCCTGTCTTTCAAAGGCAGAAGGGGCGATGCAGAGCCCAAGGGAGTTTGGAACCCGGAGCTGCCCCTCACCCCTGTTCTCCTTGCTGTCCCCTGCCGCCACCAGAGTCTAGGACCACGCAGCCCTGCCCCGTGTGCTGGAGTCGGTGAGGCAGAGGGCATCTTTCCAGCTGTTTATTGTTGCTCATGCTGGTGTCACAGCCCATTACATCCAGCCAATTACATAGGAGGCCTCTCTGGAGGGTGCTGGGCAGGGCCACCGTGGAGGCCTGAGAAGTTTCTCAATGAAGTAGCCCGTTGGGCAATCCTATCATGAAGCTCATCTTACCGGGCTGCGGTGTTAATGACCCTGGCCTCCGCAGAGCGGGTCTCCCTGGGGCTTGAGAGGAAGCGTCTAGGTTGTGGCCTTCCTCTCAGTCACCAGCCAACAGCTGATGGGCCAGAGAGCAGAGCAGAAAAGGTTCCTCAGTGCCCCTGAATGCAGCCACCAGCACAGCACAGCACCACACACACACACACACACACACACACACAAGCTCTGTCAGGCCTCCAGTTTCTCTTTCAACACCCAGGATGAAGGGAGGTGGAAATAGGCCCCAGAAACTTCTTTTTTTCCAAGAGGAGCTAAATTAGACACATTTTTCTCCCCCCTTCGAATCCTGCAGATTTTTTGTCTCAACTCCCCCAGGCTTATAGATTGGCTCATCTCGGCTGCTCAGGTTGACAAAAGTGCCGAAACTGTTGAAAGGTTCAAAATGTCCCTTGGGTTTCCAGGCATGAAGGAATTTACATGTAGGTGGAAAATTACAAAGGAAAACAGTTCCCATTTGGTGGGAGGGAAGGAGGGAAAAAGAGACCTGGGGGAGGGGCAGGGAAGTGTGGCCGAAGAGCTGGGTGGGGGGAAGGGGGGGAAGGGCTGCACAGACAGTGCCCATGAGGTTGTAGGGCCCAAGGCAGGCCTTTGATGGATGCTAAGGAGCAGAAGAGACACAAAATGAGGGACACAGAACAGCTGAGAACAGCTCTGTTCTTCTTTAGGAGCTGCCAAGGCCCTGCCAACATCCAGATTTGGAATGATCTTAGCTGACCCCCGAGACCAACTTTAGCTGATGCAACATTTTAGGCCCCACAGCACAGAGGGAGCTTGCCAAGCACCAGCTCTTGGCTTCCCTGGCCCAGGGACAGTTAGGCTACAGGGACTCACAAAGAGAATGGACTTAGCCATCAACCTGAGGAGGGAAGGCATGCAGGTGGGGAAAGACAAAGCCATGATTTCTCATTAATCTGCTAAACTAAGAGCATAAAACTTGAAAGTGGGGCATATGGGCCATTTTCCTACTAATTAACAATTTCACAGAGATAAATGCACAATGGGGTCAGAGTCACTGGTGGGGTCAACAGGCTGCCGTGATTCTGCCTGATCAGTCCAACCTATGTGTGCAGAAAGGATGGGTCCAGAACAGGCCTTGGGCCATGGAGACCTCTAGAAAGTGTGTGAACCGCTTGCTGCACAGCCTGATGTGCAAGCTCCCCCCATGGCTTCCTCTGCTTCCACCCCTTCCTTCCAGCATCCTCCCTCCTCACAACAGGAACAGCTCTAGGCCAGGACCACTCTTTGCTGGTTGAGCTGCCTAATTGGTCCCCAGATGCTTCTGCAAAACCAAAAAATTGGTCACCATGTCTTTGACAGGAGAGGGTTTAGCAGATGCAAAGGGAAAAGTCAGAATAAGATTCTTGCCTGTGATGAAAGTCTGAACTGCCAGAAAAACAATATAAAAGATATTCTTTCTGTCACCCCATAGATTCGACACATGCAGAGGCTCAGATTCAAATATCTGGAAAAGAAAGTTAATCAAATCAACAAAACTGTGAATCATGGAACCATCCAGGTTTCTCCCAGCTGGGCTCCAGGGCATCAATTCTCAGGGCAGCTTGCCTTCGTTCTCCAGTCCTACCAGAACATCTGATGGAGATTCACAAGACTTTCTCACCTACAGGTCTCTATTGCATCCACCAACCTCCATGCTTCTTGCCTCAGGAGAATTGCCTGTACTAAGCAGGCCACCCCAGAACTTCTGTGAAGGGTCACAGTGCCCACCTGACACCCCCACAGCATGAGCATCCAAAATGAATTGAGCACCTTCTCTTGAAGATACACCCCAAGGACTAGTTACAAGTACCTCCTCATGCACTTCCCATCCCCATCCAAAGGGTGCAGAATCCTCCCAAGATTACCATCTATGTCCCAGGCCCCTTTACCTCCCCGGGGAGGGAGGTCAGGCTCAGCCATCAAGCCCAGGTTACCAGCAAAGCCAAGGTCAAAGAATTTGGAAGATTCAGCTTAAAGTTCTTGAGACAGAAGAAAAGGTGCTTTTCTGCCTTTCTAGGGCACTGAGCTCAGCCAGGCCGCTGGGCTGCAGGACCCATGATGCTGCCTGGCTTGCCACTCTCCGCTCTTAGAAATGCCACCAAAATGTGGCTGCCTGTGCCTCTGAAATGGCAAAGTGATGATGTCCTGGGCTCCCCATCTCCTCCAGCTTCCAGTGAGTTTGCAACAAGTAGTTTGTGAAGTCAGGTCAGGTTCATGACAGCTCTAGATCAGGAACATCCACCAAAAAGTCAGGAGGAGGGCGGGGCTGAGTAGGGAGGATGGAAAGTAACCACTTGGATTTACATATTTGTCCCCATAGGCCCTCCCAGGACAACCACAGGAGGTGACGGACAAGCAACAGGGACACAAGAACCTGCCCAAAGAGAAAAGTTCCAATTAGCCCAGAGAAATGAGAGCCCGTTCCCAGATTCCCAATTAAATCAGAACCAATCAATGCTTGCTCTGGTTCCTGCCGTTTTGCTCAGGAAATAATGAGAAACAAGAGGGCCCCAGCCAGCAAGTGCAGTGTGGCAACCCTTTGAAGCCTGGAGAAATCACCCGTGCTATTGCGAGTGTGCCTGGCAGCTGCCGCACCTGCACCTTTAAGAACTCAGCCTGGGGCCTGGGTCTCCACTCAGACCCTAACACATGCCCAAGGGTACCTCCCTCCCACCCCCAAACCATGGGACAAAAAGGAGGACTGTGGGACCAGGCTGGGTTGGTTTCAAACCTGTCTGCGTTGATTCATCACTTGATCTGTCACTCTCTCCCCCCAGTGTCCACATCATCCATCACGGGTACCATAACCAAGAAACCCAATAAAGACACAAAGGCACAGCTCTCCGCTCTCAGCAGGCCTCAGCAAAGCTGTGTGAGTGCCCCAGCCCAGGCAATTAGCTGAGTCCAAAGGATCGCAGAGCAGGTGGGCATTAGCAATCCTGTGCCTGGTGCTTTGCCTGCAGGTGTTTGGCGAGCAAGGTAAGTGGGGAAGGAGACATGCAAGGGATGTTCTGATGCTCAGGCAGCGTAGGGATGATGACGAGGGACAGCTGGCATGAAGCTCATGATGGAGAAGAGAGAGCAACCACAGCCCCCCCACCTCCAACTTGTCCCCAAAGGACTGGGGCAACCCCAGTAAGGAGTTAGGGTCAAGGTGGTTTCTGAGGTCCATATGGGAAGCCTTGCTCTTGAAAGAATCTGAAACTTTGAAAGCCACAAGCAAAAGATAAAGGAAAACAGTCTTCTCTTCCCCAACTTTTGATTCCCTCCTGTTCAGCTTCCATGTACTCAGGCAACAGATGAGCCATGGACCCTTTAGACCCCTCTATTAACTTCCAGAGAAGATCGAGTCTCAAGCCACTTCAGCACGGTTATTGCCATGTATTGCACACGTGCTCTCCTGGACTGAGGAGGGTCAGTGTGAGTACAGGGTACCCTGACACCCTTATCTGCACAGTCACCATCACTCTGTATCATTCCGAAGCACAGGTAGTAGAACACACAGTACTGTCCCACCCCAATTCCAACAGCTTCACCTCCTTCCAGGACCTACTAATGCTAGACCCCATTCCTGCCCCAGGGCCTGGCACTGAGACCCTGGAGGAAGACAGCCATGCCAGGGGGCTTTGAGTTAATGAGCTACATGGGTTCGGTACCAAGCTGAGTGCTGTGGGAGCCGGACTGAAATGAACAAAAATATTTTCCAAATTCAGTCATTTCTCAGTTACCCCTGAGTGACTTGTCTATGACAACCCAAATAATCCACACCTCAGAGCACGGGGCTGGACTGGATGCAGGTGTGTGGGTCTGTGTGTGTGTCTGTGTGTCTGAAAGAGGGAGAAAGAGAGACAGAAGGAGAATATGAGTGTCAGTGTCCCCAAAACTAAATATACCTTAGTGGTTATTAAATAATTATCCACCATTTGGAATTCTCCCCATCTCTTCCCCCCATCATAAATACAGATATCCAGTTGAACACAACTGGAAAATCATAAGGCCTAGCACTGGAGATGGAGGTTCCCCCCAGAACTTTAGAAGAAGCCATTAGGCTCTTCTGTTCCTTTATGATCCCAAGCTGGAGGCAGGGACCTTTGCTGACTCGGCCCTGCCCCAGGAGGGCAGGAAGTAGAGGCCTCAAGAGCCTCAGGGCTTACCCTTGCAGGCCACGCTGTTCTCAGGCTCATAGCCAGGCTTACAGGTGCAGCGCCCGATGGGCACCATCCACTCCCCGTCCCCGTTGCAGTAGAGTTTGATGGGCACGTCCACTTCCTCTGCATTGGGGATGCATGTGCCCCGAGCAATCACCAAAGATGTGCTTTCTGCCCCAGTCATGGTCTCTGGGAACACTGCAAAATTTTGCACAATGCTAGGACACTTTTTGAAGAAGACACGGACAGAAAGGAGAGACATACAGGCTCCATAATCCTGGAAAGCAAGATAAAAACCATTCCGCGTAAGAGGCCCAAAGCTCCTGACTTCTGTGTTGACCTTCATCAACCTTCCCCCGAAGTCCACCTGGGAGAAGCTCTCATCTGCAGCAATGGTGTCCACTTTGAGGTAAGGGGCTTCAGACCAGAAGGCTGACTTCTTGGTGGCAATGACAGAGTCAGTCTCGTAGTAGTACAAGTTGAAGGTCTCCTTGCAGGAGCCTGGAACGTTGGGGAGGCTGCTGCAGTCCCTCACAGTGAAGCGCATCTCCGTGTAGATGCGATGGGCCCCCCGCCGGTTGATGAAGGTGGTGAGCAGCCAGTTGTTCTGGTTGGGCTCGAAGACATTGCACACCTGGTAGGTGCGGATGGTGTTCAGGTTTTCATCATAGCCACTGACTTCTTCCCACTGTACCAAGCAGGCCAGGCACACACATGAAAAACACAAAATAGAGAGTAAGAAGACAAGGAGAGGCAGAGCAGAGGAGAAGCCTGGCACTGGAGGGGGCCTTATGAGCTCACCAGTCTGGCTGCTTGACTTGAGAAATGAATGCACCTAATTTGAACTTGCTTTTAAAGGTCTCCTTATAAGCAGACTTCAGAATACTTCTCTGCAGCCCATCCCAAAATATAATAGACTTCACCTTAGAAAGCCTCCCTTCATCTAACCCACAGCTCTCGTTGTGACAATGACTCATTACATCCAAGGGACCACCTGTAGCTCTTAGCCCCGTGCAATGGTAGGCACTTTCATCTTCAATACCACTGCCTCTGCTCTCAACAGGCACTCTGTGTATTACGGGTCTGACCACATGACACCCCCACCTGGGAAATTCTCATTTCTGAACCTAATTTCTTTATTGTGGTGAAACTCTTTTATATCTCCAAAAAGCATATGAATATAAAGCTTTTCAGAATTGTTCAATAAACTTAGATTTGCATAAACTTTTGTTTTATAACATCAATCTCTGAAAAAGTTAGACTGAAGTGGATAAGAGTAGAGATACTAAGAGAGATCCTTAATGAAGCAAATTAAGCATCATTGTGCACACACGTCAAACAAAGATGTGATGGAAGAGAATGTTGGAGGGGGTTACTTAGAGAATAAGGAAAGCTTCTTAATAAGGGAGAGACTATTGTGATTCATGTTGGAAAAGAGAGCTCTCATTTTTAGCAGTCCTGTAGATTGGAAGGAGAGGAGGAAAAATGCATTTAGTAAGTGATGTGTCTCAATGGTCTCAGCAGTTCCCCATACAACTAGATTATCATCCTCAGTTTACAGGTGAAAAGACATCATGCAATTCACCCGTGGTCCCATGGCCATAAAGGAGATGGGAAAGAGAGGAAATAGAAACAAGTGCTTTGAATGGCCAAAGAAATTCACCTAGTAACTTATTTTAGTAACAGGCAATAAGGGGAGGGGATCCATAAAGACACAGCTTCCTTAATGAGCCACTCTGGGGCAGGGGTCAAAGAAGAGTTGCTGGGTCATTCTTTCTTCCTTGTGCCAGGAGAGGAAGCAGCTGCCCATACTGGGGAGCTCTCGGGATGCTGACCTCAAGAACTGGGGGTCTTCTCAGGAGGTTCCAATGTGTTTGCTAAAGATATAAATAAGGGGCAGAAGAAATTCAACTTCTAAGGTGAAAAGAGAAAATAGATGAAGGTCCTTGACTATTTAGCAGTGGTGACAAAAAAAACGAAACAAGTGCCATTTCTTTAAATATTGTATTAATTGCTTATTATTCACAGTGTGGACTTGAAATATATAAATTAGAATTCTTTATTAAAAGAGCTAAAAGCTAATCGAGTGTACATGGGAAATATACCAGAATTTCTTCTTGCACAGAATTAATTATCTGTAGGAGCAGGAGGGCAAAGCAAGGCTGTCCTTTAAACTTGTACCGGGGCTTCTGAAGACCAGGCATGGTGCAGAGGAAAGATGGGTATGTGGAGAGCTGGCCACGCCCACCCAGGCCTGTACAGTGACCCCCATGGCCACTCCTTCTCCCCAGGCCCCTCTCATACTCTCAGGGGGTCCTGTTCCCTCTCTAGCTGGTGGGCTTCTTCTGGGATCCTCACACACAGCCAACTGCACCTAGACCTTGCTTCACTTCTTATTGAATCTCTAGATGCTGAGGAACCACTTTTTTTCCCATCTTTAGATTGTGCTATGTTCTATTTAAATGTGTTCGTTAAAGTTATGTTCTGCTTGCCTGGTTTTTTGGAACCAGAAAGCAAATACATTAGGGAGAAGTCATCGCTGACAGTCGTTTCAGTTCAAATTTTCAGGCCTCTCTCCCATGGCTGTTTTGAAATTACATTTTCCCAATTGACCCTACATGACTTCTGAGGGAAGGAAAGGATTTTTTTTTGGCTGTTCTGCAATTGTTTAAACACAGCAGGTTTCATGATCCATCATTTCATTGGGCTGTATGAGGTCTCAGCACAAACATGGGGCTCCTTTGTCAACGCACAGGTGAAGCTTGAGGCCCCAATTAGGGTGGGGACCTTGACCCATCCAAGACTAATGCAGCTCTGCTGTGTGGGAGCGGGACAGGAAGCCCACCTTTGGGGGCTCACCTTAGCACTGAGACTATCACCACCAGTACACACTTAAACAGACAGAATGAGGATTTACGCTCCGGTGGAGTTGGGATATTGAGAACATTTATCTTTGAAAATGACACTGATTGGTATTATAAGACCCAACAGAAGTAATTGTTTCAAACATTAACCTCTCTGAGCCTCAGTTTTCTAATCTGTAAAATGAGGAATCATACTGGGTGACCTGGAGTCATAAAAATCTACGCATCTAATTGATTCTATGACAACTCCTAAGGGAGTAATCAAAGCAAATTAGGGGGAATACAGCTGTATATTCGAAGGGAAAGAGTAGAGAGAAATTGAGAGAAAGGAAAATAACTCCTTGTTTTTCAGGAAAAGGCCATGATGGAGTCTTTTTCTTTCCTTTTTTCATTCTTCTCCTGCTCGCGGGTGGTACGGGTGTTGGAAATATAGCAATCAGAGGGGGCTGGAGGAGGCACAAATGCTCTCCAAGTTAGCGGCAGTTAGGATTGGGGGCCTTGAAAGAGAAGGTTTGGGGAAATCGAGATGAGGGTGGAATAGCATTCCCAGCAGGGAGGACGGACATTATTCTTTGTTTATGATACTTGGAATCAGTGTCATTACTTTATAGTTCTACCTCATTCATCCATCAACGAAAAAAATATTTACTGAATGCCAACTTTATGCCAGGCACTGGGATGCAGAAATATGAAGCTTACAATCTAGTGAGAGAAACAGAAATTAGACAAATGGTTATTAAAATAACTAAATTATTACAATTGTGCTAACTGCTGTGAGGAAAAATTTCAGGATGCCAAGTGAGGGGGCATGTACTTGATATACAGAGGTCTGGCAGAGAAGACCCTCCAAGCTGAGAGGAGAGGGACGGATGGATAGAAGTTAGCCAAGAAAAGTGTACATCTGCTGGGGGCAGAGAGGGGCAGAGAAGGGACAGAGCATCGAGGCCCAGGAACAGCAAGTGCAAAGGCCCTGTGGTGGGGAAATGTGTCCTGGCACCATTGAGGAATGAAGAGTCATAAAAAGCTGGAGGTGGCAGGAAGAAGACTGGGGAGAGGATGAGTCTGGTAGAGAACTTCGAATTTCATCCTGAGGGTAACTAGAAGGTATTGATGAGTTTTAAGGAGGAAAATCAGGTGATCAGAGCTGATTTTTTAAAAGATTTCTCTGATACAAAGTAGAGACTGGGTTGGACAAGTGCATGAGCGGGACATGTACATCACTGTCCTAGTCCAGGTGAGAGATGATGGTGGGTTGGACCAGACCAGCGGACACTGAAAATGTATCTTGGTGCAGCAGAAGCTCTAGGCTCTCATCAGCCGAGGTGGGGAGTGGGGAGGGACAGAGAGAGGCTGCTTTAACCAGACCCAAGGGGCCGTGTGCTCCCTTAACATCCTTTCATGCATCAGGCTTGCCTCCCCAGCCAGGCTTTGAGGTACCCTGTGTCCCCGGGCACACCGCTTCCCAGATCCTTAAAAAGGGGGAGTTTCACCAGTGTTGGATATGTGACCCCATTGATATTCAGACCCAATTTCTTCTACCCAAGACCTGTGCTGGCTCCAGTCTCTGTGACGCATTCTCGTTGCCTGTTCCAAAGCTAATTTCCTACTAAAGGTCTCCGTTCAGTGGCAGCTTCTCAGCCTCCACTTCTAGGCATTTGACACACTGCCTCCTGTGTTCCTTTCTATAATTATCTCCTCCCAGTAAAACAACAAAACACAGTAATTTGCTTATCAGATTGGCACAAAATTAAAAAGATAAAATATCAAGTCTCCATAAGAATGAAAAGGCCACTCCCAAGCCTATTGGTGGCAGTGTAACTGGCGAATGTTTTAGATGTCAAATCAATAGTTTCTCTCAACATTTAAAAGGTTGGCCACAACTCAGATCAGTGGGGAAAAGGTGAATCATTTTTCAAAATTGTTGTAATAGCTGGGCAGCCATCTGGAAAAGAACACATAATTTTGCATCCATATTTCCTACCTTACTCCAGAAAAAAATTCTCAGTGAATCAAAGATTTAAACATTAAAAATGAAACCATAAAAATACTAAAAGAAACTATGGAGACAATGTAAGTATAGTAATTATGACATGAAACTCAGGAGCCATAAATGAACAGATTGATCAATTCAGCTCCATACATTTTTTTTTTTTTTTTTTTTTTTTTTTTTGCGGTATGCGGGCCTCTCACTGTTGTGGCCTCTCCCGTTGCGGAGCACAGGCTCCGGACGCACAGGCTCAGCGGCCACGGCTCACGGGCTTAGTTGCTCCGCGGCATGTGGGATCCTCCCGGACCGGGGCACGAACCCGCGTCTCCTGCATCGGCAGGCGGATTCTCAACCACTGCGCCACCAGGGAAGCCCCAAGCTCCATACATTTTTAATTGGCATGACAGAAATGATGTGATGTAGCCATACGATAGAGCACTATTTGGAAATAAAAAAAGAAGGAAACACCAGTACATGCAACAATCTCTATAACGTGATGCCCAGTGAAAGAAGCCAGACACAAAAGACCACGTACTGCAGCGTACCATTTACATGAAATGTCCAGAAGAGGCAAATCTATAGACAGAAAAGTGTTAGTATTTCCCTGAGATCGTGGATGGGAAAGGAGAGTGACTGCAAATGGGCATGAAAAATCTTTTGGGGGGTGATGGAAATGTTCTAAAATGGGATTGGGGTGATGATTATACACTTCTGTAAATGTACTGAAAATCACTGAATTGTACCCTTAAAATGAGTAAGTTTTATGACATGTAATTAATAACTAACATAGCTTTTTCTGAAAAACACTTTGTTTTCTGGTCCAGCCTACACCTCAACACCCAACAATGCTGGCCTGGTCTCTATTATCCACAAACAGTATGCCCCTGGCATCTTCATGCCCAATTTGTTACCACAATTTGCCATTTCTTCCAGAACAAAGTTCTTCCTATCTGACCTCTTTCTTGCTTTCCGTGGCCACGCCCTAGGGCTAGCATTACCTCATGCCTGGACTCATGCCCTGGCTTGCTGTTTGGTCAGAGAGTAATGAGAGCAGACCAGGCAAGAGAGAGCCAGGGCTCAAGCTAGGGCCACATCCTCTCCCGTCACTCAGAGACGGTGCCCTTTTTTGTCTCCTGATATTGTTGCTAATGTTCTGAAGTCTTTCTTCTACCCCATCCTCATCCCATCTCAATTCCTCCAAGACACAGAACCGGAGAATAACAACCTGGCTGGAAGCCACTATAGGTCATGTTGACCAAGACCTTTGGTTGACAAATGGGCATACTGAGGCCCAGAGACACAATAGTGGCCCGGAGTCAGGCAGCTGATGGGTGGCAGAGCCTAGCTTTCTCTGCAGCCTTTCCTTTGAGGGCCCTCAAGTCTTATTTCTCCCATGATGCCTTCCCAGCTTATATTCAGCTACCATCTTCCCAAATGCTTAAAGTATGGCTGAGCTATTCCACCCAATTTAGCATTTGATAATACACTGCTTTGAACGATTCGTTAATTGCTTTGGTTTCCGCTACCAGGATGGGAGTCCTTGAGGACAGGGAATTATGTTTTGACTAATTTATTAGTTCTGTCGACAGTGAGATAATTCTGTGCATTTAGCTTTGCAACACTGGTATTACATGATGACGGTTTTATTCAGCGATGTCTGGGACCAGTGAAACCCACAGGTTTCTTGGGGCTTTACCCCTACTACCTTCTCCTCTCACTTTTTATCCTGGGTCATCTCAACTACACACAAGGCTGCGACCACCATGTGGTACATCACCGAGCTCTTCCCAGGGCCCAGACTTGTTTACCCAGCTGCCTCCTGGGACTCACCTCCTTGCTCTCTGCAGTCCTGCTGCAGTCTCACAAATCCAACCTCCACCCACCCTCCCCAATGTGGACGTGCCCCCTAGAAGGCTGGACTGTGTTAGGGACCTCCTGACATGGCCAGTGCCTAGCCCTCCATACATACTGACAAATTGAGGGAATAAGCAAGTTCCTGGTCTGTTCCTCAGCCCCTGGTCCTTGGCTGGGGACTTATAGCAGGTGCCACCAGGCTAACTTGTCCCTGGGAGAAGAAGAAACAAAGCAGCCTTGCACAACCAGCAGAATATTAACAGCCTTTGAAAGGGCATTATTATTGATGCCAATGGACTACCTGTCCTTGAGATAAACACAATGAAGAAAACAATGACACCCATTAGAAAGTACTTGTTCAGGCTTTCAGATCAGGACTTTGATGTATGATAAAGACCCCTGTGGGTTCCTCCAAGATCTCCGTTTCTCATCTGGCTTGTTGGAGTCAGAACCTGCAGGTCTGTTGCTCTGGAGTAGGCCCCGAGTGCCTGCTGGCATTTGCTGTCCGGCCGATTGTGTGCATACGTGTGTATAGAACACACTGTTCTCCTTCAAAACCACTGCCACGAACTCTACCCACTGGTCCATCCACACTGCCCTTCTAGAACGACCTTCAGAAACACGAACACATTCTTTATCCTCCAAGGGTGGGTTTGGATTTCGGAGGCAGGCAAAGGTCTTCTGGAGCCCAATCTGATGAGTCAGATGGATGAGCAAGCCAAGAAATACTAGTTCTTGGTCAAAAATGAAGAACCACTATAAAATGAAGTTAAGAAGAGAGAGATGATGCTACTTATGCCTCTGAAGACAGTTCCAAGCATGGCGTTCTGGAAAGATCTATGATCGCTGGCCCTTCCTTGGACTGCTGCACCTCCCTGGGCTGACCCTGCCCCTCCCAGAGTGCCCAGTGGCTGCCGTGGTGCTGCATCATAACAACTGCTGAGAATAAGCTACTTCTACAGGGCCTGTCCAGGAAGGGGTGCTCCTCTGGACACTGCTATTGAAGATGAGGACAGAAATCATTGAAATTGGCATTTGGGCCTCTATTAGTCTAACAAGAGGCTATTCTGATTTGTTTCCAACCCAGTTTATTTAACCCATTTTTAAAATAAAGAATTGAGCACCTACTACATCCCCAAGTAGTGGTCTTAGGTGTCTGTGACACAGCAGTGACTAAGAGACAAAGTCCCACTCCCATGGGCCTGATAATCTAATGGTGCAAACCAGCAGATGAACGAGAAAACAAATTAATAATATAAAGTTGAACAGTGTTAGATACTACTGAGGAGCAGGTGAGGGGCTAGCGAGTGACAGCTGGCAGCGGGGTCGTCAGAGGTCTCCTTTTGGGTAGAGATCTGAATGACACTCAGGAACCCCCGGCCTGGAGGGCACACGTGGGAGCAGCACCCCAGGCTCGGGGAAGAAGAACACACTCTCTGGAGCAAGAGCGTTGCCGGCACGTGGCTGAGAAAGCCGGGTTGCCGGGGTGGCTGCCAAGTGGCTTAGGGCAGGGGGAAAATGGGAGGAGGGGAGGCAGGAGAGGTTGCCGGGGGCAGGCGGACCCCACCTTTGCCAGTTACAGCTCTGCAACCACACACAGCTTTCTGAGCTTCAGTTTCCTCATCTGCAAAACACTCTACCCTGCAGGGTGTCACGAGGACTGAAAGATCATCACCTAGGTAAGAAATCACCTAGCGCTGAGCCTGCAAGTAACTACCACTCACTAAGTACCAACTATTATCATTACTGTCAGCAGCAGCATGGCTGTGATGTTAACCTGAGCATCCTCCTCCGGCTGATGCATCAGGGTGTGGAAATCATCTCCTCCCTTTTAGATAAATAATCCTACCCTTCCGTCAGCAGAAAATGCAGGGACCGAAGGGCTGAACTCGGTCTCCTTACTGACCCAGAGGGACAGCCAGCAGCCTTCTCCCCATGCCTCCAGGAATCTCCAGGGCTGCCTCTGGGCAGGTTTCAGCATGGGCCCCCTTCCCTCAGCCGGGCAATCCCCGGGCCACTGTCAGCCACCAGACCACAAGGAGACAAAATTGGACACACATCACAGGGTTTGCTCCCATTCAGCTTGCATTTGGGCACAAACTTTTGTTTGAAGGAAGCTGCTATTTTGCAAACAGTCGCCATCACCACACGGCGTAGGACCCTAACTCCCATGGCACTGCTCAATCAGGGGAAATCCGAAGACCTGCTTTCAGGCTCCCAGTAAGAGATGGCTGCTCTCTGAACAAGAAGAGAAGCCCACTGAGGCCTGAGCCACACACGACTTCACAGAGCCCAAAGGAAGCCAGAGATTCTTCAGGGCAGCAGATGGCTCGGGCAGGGCTGGAGTCACCACCGCCAATCGGCCTGGATCCCAAGAACACAGCTCCTGTGTAGACAGTAAACTAAGCCTGAAGGAGTTTGGATATTAGACAAGCTTGAGGGCTAATTAAAATGTAAAATGTGGTCCGTGGGGCATAAATTCCTACAAGCCCAGAGGGATCTACCATTTAGTACACCAACCAAGCGAGGCAGCCATGTACTCAGGGGCTCCCCCGAGGGCTGCGAGCCTCAGCTCACCTCCCAATATGCTTCATTTACCACCCTGAAGTACTGGGCTGGGAGGACACGTTGGCCCCTGTTCATTACCATGGCCCTCTGTGGTGTGCAAAGGAGCTGGGCCCCTGGCTTGGGGCAGCCACTGCTTCTGAGAGCCTCGGAAGGGCACAAAGCGCTGCATTTTCTAAAGGGTGCAGAAGATGCAGAAGAGCAGGGGATGGGGTGACGGACACAATTAGAATATGGAAAGAATTAGAGTATGGAAAACATACTAATTGTTTACCAAGGCGGTCTCTATAAATCTCCACAAAATCCTTCCGGAAACTTGGATGGTGGGAAAATGCAAGAAATACCGTGTCGAGGTGGGAGTGAGAGAAATGGCCCCAAGCATAACATACCCAGGTTGTTCGGAAGGAGATTTTTGTGCTGAGAAGCAAAGGCTTGGGATGAAGAAGCACTGCTGTCACCCTGCCTAAGCCTGAACCCCAGAGGTCATGGTGACCCCTGGCTTAGCTCAGGAGTTCAATGCACAGACTCTGGAGTCAGCCAGACCCAGCCCTGTGACCACGGACATGTCTTTAAACCTCCCTGAGCCTCGGTTTCCTTCTCTAACACAGGGATACTCAGGGTACCCACCTCCCCAGATGGCTGTGAGGCTTAAACGTGGTAATGCGCCTGAAGCACTTCAACCTGAGCAAGAGACCCCTGCGAGCTGTGGCTATCAGCCCTGTGAGCACTTCTCTCTGAGCACCAGGCATTTTTCCTTGAAAGTCTTGCTCTCCCTCCGTGATGTGTATGATCTACGGCTCTCTCCTGTCTGTCTAGTTGTCTGCACCTGTGTATCATCTTTGGTGTGTGCACGGGTGCATATGTGTGCATACGTATGTACATGTGTGCATGCATGCCTGGGTGTGCATGTGTGTGTGTGTGTGTGTGTGTGTGTGTAGCTGGGGGCACTGCCTGTGGCCCAGGTGGGGCCCGTGTGCCCTCCCTTGGGTATATGCCCACCCGTCAGATACCGTATAAGCTCTAGTCAGCCCACTCCTAGCCAGGGAGCGCCCCTCGCTACACAGAGACGCCATGGCTATGGGCCATGGGAGCCAAATTAACAGAGGGCAAGGCCAGCCGTCCCGAGGTCCAGATGGCTTGCATCTCGGCATCCTGGCACATTTCACAGCCCAGTCTCTGTCAGCACGCCAGGAGAAACACTGAAGGCTTGTGCCTCGGGTAGGGGCTCCTTGTCCATAGCACCGGGGCCGCTGTAACTTCCACCGGGAAGCAGCATTTGGTACCAGGCCCTGCCTGGAGTGGGGTCCTCGGCCATTATGACAGCTGCTGCTGCTGTTGACACTGAAACAGTGACAAATTCATCCTTCTGACAAGATCCTTTTTAAATAATTCACAGGGAGCTGGGGATTAAGACACTGTTTCTCTCTGTCTCTGTTGAGATTTAAAACACCTCCAGCTGGGGTATTTAAAGAGCATATAATGGGCTGCCCCTCTTGGGTCTCCCCTCCCCCTTTCCTCCTCTTTCCCATTTCCCAAACTCCCCCCCGCCTCCACCAGCCAGCCCTATAACAAGGAGGCCCAGAAAATAAGAAAGAAAAAAAAGGAGGGAACCAGTGCTTGGCTGGTCACTATGGCAACGGTGGCAGGGTATTCAGCTGTCATTATCCCAGCGCCTCACACATGTGATTATCTTAAGCTGTCGGTTGAATGCAGTCCCCACTGCTGTCCAACAAGGCCTTGTCGAACAAGGCAGGGGCGGGAGCTGCGGGCCCCAGGCCCTAGCGGCCTGGAACTGCTCTGCCCAGGCCTGGGCTCCATTGATGAGAAGCAGTTACCCCTGGGAGAGACTGATGACATTTTCCTTCAGCCTGGAGGTATTTCTGCTCAGCACGCATAGCCAAGACCAGCACACTGGGTTACAGGCCAAGGAGATGGGTTCTTCATTCTATGAGTGCAGAGAGTTTTGACTGAGTGTGGACAGGCTGGCTGTGGCCAGCTGGAGCTGTCCTGGAGACAAGGGAGCAACCCACGGGGCAGGAAGAGACTGGCCTTCCTAGAGGAGCTCTGGCATCATTCCCATTCTCAGGGTGCAGGAAAATCAAATGTGACCTGGGAAGGGGACACACTCCCCTCCATCCTGTCCCCTCCCCAACTCTGGGAATGTGGCCACTGTGTGTGATCCACTTTGAGGGACTGTGGCTGCTGGAGCTTGGTCCTGGGAAGCCTGGGGAGGACTTTGATCTCGTGCTTTTGCCTCCTGGACTTTGCTTCAGACTGCTTCTGGGCTGAGGTTCCCAGGTCCACCAACATTCTCTGAATGACACTATCACTGGTCACCCCCCCACTAGGCATCACCCCCCACTAGGTACCACCCTCCTCTAGGCAATAACCCCACTAGGATCCCCCACTAGGCATCACCCCTCACTCGGCACCACCCCCCACTAGGCACCACTCCGGGTCCACTGTCCCTTTCAAAAGTCTGCTCCCAGAATAAGCCCATTTCTGCAGATGTGCTCAGGCCGGCACAGCATGCAATGGGACCACCATCACCTGTGACTTGCACCTGCCTTTCCTGCACCTGTGTCTTGTGGTCAGTCCCCATGAATATGTGGCCAGCCACACGGAAGTTCCCACCACCTGAGGCACTGCCCACCTGGGTCACCCCTGGCTTGTTTCTCACAGTGACCCATTTACACCTAGACGCAAGTGTGGACCATTACCACTGACCATGTCAGTTTGAAGACAGAGCTCTCACTGAGCGAGGTAAAGCTGAATCTTGACTGCAACATCTTTCACGTGGGTGTCCTTTGTGACACTGGGAAACGTGCTGGGCATGCCTCTCTCCACCAGGAAGAGTGGTGAGTGGGACAGTATGTATGGAGATGAGGGTGTACCACGACTAGACGCCCCCCAATTCTATTAGCAGAGGAGCACCTCAAATGCAGGAGGGACTGGTTCAGCCGAACTGACACGGGGGCCACTGGATGGGAAACAGCAGCTCACGGAGGCCCCTCACCTCTCTCCCCTCCCAGGAGTCCTCACTTCCGGAGCATTTGCCAAAGCCTGGGGGCGGGAGCTGACCACACTCTCCTCCATCACCATCTGGAACCAGCCATCCCCAGGGACCACCTGTGTCCTCCTCTGGCTCCCTGGCCAGGCCTCACCTGCCCTGGGAATAGGGCTGCTCCCTCAAGGCTCTTCCTGGACTTGCTACTCTACCCCCAAACTCCACACATCACACAGCGCTTGCTTCACCCCTCCCCAAACAGCCTGCTTTAAAAAGCAATTCACGGGTGCTTAACATGTGTACGTTTCACTGTCAAACCTACCCTTTCCCTTTGTAGAAAACTGGGAAACTTTTTCCTCTCCTTGCCCCCTGTTCTCTGGTTTCTCAACAATGTATGACTCACCCTTCCTCACTCTCATCCAGGGGCAGAAGTACAAGAACAGGAGTGAGCTCTGTGGTCAGACAGGCCTGGGGTCAGTCTCGGCAAAACCCCTAAGCAGTCCTGTGACTTTGGATCATTGCCCCGAGCCTCAGTGTCTGCTCTGTAAAATGGGAGAAATACCCCACTGGCTTGCAGGGTCCTGGGGAGAATTCAGCGAATTCTGAACAAGTGATGTTCAGTGCCTGGTACACAGCTGGTACTTAATTAATAGTAACTAGTAGTAGCAGTAGTTTATCACTATCCCTAATAAAAGTGCTATGAGTAATAACAGGGTGCACGCTCCGATGGTATTCTCGCAAGAGCCACAACCTGACAGAAAGGCTGGAAATCTGATCTTGCATCTCAGGGGCCCCCTCACCCATCAATTCCTACCCTCATCCCATGCAAGTTAAGTCCCTCAGACAAAAATCACTGAGACCACTAGTACTAGTCAGGGCAAGTGGTATTGACTAAGCTTTGGTGTTTCCAAAGAAGGTAAACACAATTTATGCTGTCAACCACTCTATAAATAAGATCTTACATTACCCATGTGACAGAGGCAGAAGATGGGCTCAGAGAAGTTAAAGAACTCAGAGGAAAATGGAAATAAACCCAGCATATTAGATTGCAAATCCTGGGTTTGCTCCTTGACGCTACGGGAAATACAGTGGGATTCAGGCCAAAGGATTCTTCTCGCTTGGGCCGTAGCTGGAGGTAAGGTCAAGGGTACACCCCCAGGGCTTCCCTGTTCCCGCACAAGCTTGGCTTGTCCTTCCAGAGCCAGAAGATCCATGTCTTTTGCCCACCCTGACACCCCTTCTCCATCCATTTTCCTCCTGTCCATCTTCTCCAGGCCTCTTAACTCTGCCTCACCTTCCTTTTAATGCTTGATCCTCCACTGTAATATATTTCTTTCCTTCACCAATGAGACCAGTGAGGAGCTGTGAGTTCAGGCTGTCAGGGCAACGAGGCCCTGAGGACCCCCTTCAGCTGCATCCTGGTGCCTGTGTCAGGAGCCCCGTTTCCTTCCAGGGCCCCGAGGGCCACTCCAGCCTTCAACCTGAGAAGAGCTGTCACCAGGCAGCTGGTCCTCAGCCTCACATGTTGGTGGGAGAAAGGTTTCCAGGGTTGGGACAAGGGGTGTGCCAGGGATTTGCCATCCTAGGGAAGGTTTTAGAGAAAAGACACCTATCTGTCCGGACAAATGAGGGTTAAGCCTGCCTCTGAGAGGGGGAGGGTGGCTGGGTGACCTCTGGGGTACCCTCCCAGAGTTTGCGGACAGAAATATCTCCTGCTCTGCTGATGAATGAGTCTGCAAGGCATTTCCAAGAGCAAGAAAATCAATCTGCCAGACAGTAAGGTTCTGGTAAACCACCACAACTCCCAAAGTTCTTTAACACAGCAAGTTGGAGAAGCATCTCTCCCTCAGTCAATCTCTCTCTCCACTCCACACACATATACGCAGTCATACCCGATGTATTTCTGTTGCAGGAAGGGGGACCCCTTCCAGGGCCCAAGAGTGGGCTCTTGTCTAATACTTGTAAATGAATTGTCCAAGGAGACACACGTACTGACAAAGCAAGAGACTTTATTGCGAAGGAGCGCCTGGGCGGAGAGCAGCAGGGTAAGGGAAACCAGGAGAACTGCTCTGCCACGTGGCTGGCTGTCTCCAGTTCTATGGTAATGGGGTTAGTTTCCAGGCTGTCTCTGGCCAGTCATCTTGCTTGGCTCATATTTGGTCTGACTCAGTGTCCTTCCCCTGTTGCCTGCATCTCTCAGCCAAGATGGATTCCAAAGCGAAGGATTCTGGGAGGTTAGAGCAGGACATAGGGACTGGCGTCTCCTCCCTCCTTTGGCCCCTCCCGGATTCTCCCGTTAGTTTTCATGGCGGCAGCACCGTGTTGCTTATCAGTACCTCTTGTTTCGGTGCAACTCTTGCAAGTGGTTACCATCATGCCTGGCCAAGGCAGGCAGTTTCGGTCAATGGTTCCCTAGCATTTCTGCAACGAGTGCAATGATTAATATTCTACTCTATGTAATAATTCATATTCTAACCAATGACACTGGTCATCTGTAACATCCTAGTCACCTCTCTGTCAAAGGCACACACGTGCCCACAGAAAAGAGCTCATATAAAAGCCCTGTGACAGACAGCAACCACACAAGCTGAAGCCAAGCAGAACTGTGCCCTTGTCCAGCCCACCTCTCCTCCCCTGGGGTCCAGCAGCCTCGGCCAACCCACCCCAGGGCAGTCACACTCCCCAGAGCAGCCTCTGAACCTCTGGAGCGCCTTCTACCTCCCCAGGGTCCCTCCCCCGTGGCTCTGTCCTGAGCCCCCAGGCCTTTGTCTATCACTCTCTCTGTCAGAGAGGTGATTTTAAACTTCCATTCCTAAAAGACACATATTATATTTAAAAAAAAATGTTTTAAGTGCTTTGGGGTGTTTTGTTCCTCATTGTTTCATAAAAGTGACATTAATAGCCAGAGAAGAGCACTGCTGAGTGCAATTACAGAGGATGTTTCAGGTATGAAAGCTGTTTTGAGCCTGCTAATGTTTCCTAATTACAGGCCTTTTGGTAGCGAGAGAAAAAGATAAAGAGTGGGTGAGAGGCCCAGGGTGGGAGCTCTGACTTATCTCATGGGTTTACCTGAAGAGGGCAGGGGAGGGGTGGGAAGGTCCCTCCCAGAGGAGAAAGCAGTACTAATTCCTGGGTAACAGGTCAGGGAAAGGATACCACCCATGTCCTGAACTGTGAAAAAAACCATTTAGATACTGAACCTGAATTCAAGGAACCCCCAGCAACTCAAGCTGGGGGTTCCTTTGGAAGCCATCCTCTGGAGACACTGTAGCATTTCACTGGGAAAGAGAGTACAGCAGGAGAGCAGGCTGGAGGTTAGCACTGGCGCTTGCTAGCCATGTGACCAGAGGCGATTTAACAGCTGTTCTGTGCCTCAGTTTTCTCATCTGTAAAACGGGGCTGTTGTGAGGATTGATGCATGCCTGGCTGTAAAGCACATGGGGCCTGTGATACAGGCTTAGATTTCCTCTTTCTCTGCCGAGCACCTATTCAGCTCTCTGGTACCCACATCCCGATTCCTTCTGGGGAATTACTCCCTCCAGCCTGTCAGTCCAAGGCTTCTGGTGGGCTCAGCACAACACGGGGTTGGAACACAGGACCTGGGAGTACCACTCAGTACTTCCTGGATGCAGGGACTGGATCAGGGCAGGCACGGGAGTCAAACTGATCCAGTCAGGCCCATTCAGGGCTAATTCCAGGGCTTCTGCTGGAGGGACCGGGAGGAGGTGCTTGCTCTTCCCCAGGGGACATGGATGGATGTGGTTGTAGGGGCGGGAGCCTCTGCAGACTTCTTACTACCGAGAGGAGGCCCAGCATGGAGCCAACACCAGGGGAGTAGAGAGAGGAAAAAGCAGGTGGGAAGAGAGAGAGAGATTGATCCTAAGGATCTGGACCAGCCACACATGAAGCCACATCAGCCACCGGACCATTCATTTACATGAGCCAAGATACCTTCCTTAAGATTGACTTACGCTTTGCTGTCCCTGGCCACCAAGAAGTCCTGACTGATACAAAAGTGTGGCTCCCAGCAATCAGCAACTAGGTCCAACCCCCGCAAGTCCCAGGCAGGGGTACCGGTCTGAGAAAAGATGACCAACTCTGTCCCGCTTTGCCTGCCTGCCCCCGGCATGGCCGGAAATCCCCAAACCGTACAACTCCATTCACAGAATCATTTTGCCCAGAGTTAAATGTCTCTTGGATTTGCCTAATTTAGCTCAGGCTTTTCTGTCTTAATTAGCATGATTGAGTCATCAAAGGAAGAAAAGAGAAAAGCCAGACCTCCAGAGGGTGAGTACTATGCCAACACTTCCTGAGTGTTTACCCAGGAAAACTTTTTACCGACATGGTTTCATATATGGAACAGTTCCCATCCTCGCTGTGCTGAGCAGGGGAGGAAACCAGGACTGAAGGAGTCTGCGTGACGGGCCCAAGATCACATAGCCAGGGAGCTGCAGAGCGGGAACGGAAGCCAGATTATTTGATGTCAAGTCCCGATGCCTTCACTGCTGTTCCATAAACTTCTCACCCAGCAGACCAGCTAAATTTCAATTGATTTTGCTTGGCCTTGGAACGAATGGGATGTTATTAGGGTGGATTTCTCTCCAGAGGGTGCTGTCCTTATTCCCAGGATGTGGGCAGCTGGCAAGGGTGCCTGGATCTGACAGACAAGGAGACAGGAGGCTGCCAGGAGGGTCCCCACGTGGACAAGGAGGGCTGTGAGGGAGGAAGACCCCAATGCACCGTCCTCATGGGTGTGCATCCTGTGTGGGGAGTTAATTTATCAGACACAGGCATTCAAATGGAGGTTGTTCCCTTCACACTGGTCTCCCTGGAAGCTCTCTACTTAGTCCAATAATCCTCCCATCACTTAAGATTTTTCCAGAACTCTGGGAACCGCTTGCAGAGGCATAAGGTGAAATAAGCTCATTTAACTTCATACACACACACACACCCCCCACATCACATGGAAATACACACATATATCACATAGAAATACTCAGATGCACATATATACACAGACACATACACACATATATACATACATGTACCTGGATGCAAACACACATATCACACGTATATATGCACACACAGATGCACACATACCTATACACACATGCACACACACGGAGCACTGGCGCACACACACACAACCTGCTCATCCTGAAGGCTCATCGGTCTTGGCTCCAGATTTCTTTTCCATCTTTCTTCTATCAACCTCCCCCACTCCCCATGATGAAGATTTGCCAGTATTAAAGTAGAGAACAGAGCATGTCATGGGCCGTGAAGGTGGTTTCAAAGGGCAGCACAGGGGCTTCCCTGGTGGCGCAGTGGTTGAGAATCCGCCTGCCGATGCAGGAGACACGGGTTCGTGCCCCGGTCCGGGAAGATCCCACATGCCGCGGAGCAACTAAGCCCGTGAGCCATGGCCGCTAGGCCTCCGCGTCCGGAGCCTGTGCTCCGCAACGGGAGAGGCCACAACGGTGAGAGGCCCGCATACCGCAAAAAAAAAAAAAAAAAAAAAAAAAAAAACAAAGGGCAGCACAGATGGAGTTGGAGTCTGGAAGCCTGTGGAGTGCTCTTTGAAGATAACTCACGATCTGTAGATGGTCCCACGGGGGCCACACATCCCACAGACACAGAAACCTACACATACAGAGGTCACTGGCCGCCCACAATCACATAGCCAGTGAGCCCTGGCAAAACTCTGTGAAAGTAAAAGGGCTTGCTTGGATTTCCAGCAAGCAAGTTGAAGAACCCTCACTATCAGAGGGACCCAGGCTCACCTTCCTAATCCATCACAGCCAGTGCCTGAAAGCCACTGGGACCTTCTGGGGGGTGTCCTTGTCTCCTCTCTTATGTTCATCTTAGGAGAGGTGGCTCCGTCTGCATCACTAATTAACTTCTTTAAAAAGATATGGACAATCAATTGGGTTTGGAGAGGCCTACAACAAACATTTTATTGGGCTACAATAAACCTAAATTGAGCATATCCTAAATTCAGAACTCTGGGTTGAAGGTGCAGGGAAGTATCACGAATGCTCCAGTCCTTCCTCATTTATTTGGCCAACAGATATTTACTGGAGCCTGTCCCCTGCTGGACCAGTGGACCAGTGCTGGCCACCAGGGACAGAGATGAAAGCACTCCATTCTCTGGCCGGTAGGAGAAAGCACACATCAACACGGGTTTATGGACAGTACATCTGCTTTCAGAAGAGGGCCCCTACCACAGAGTCCTGGTGGGGAGGGGCGTCCAGGAGGGCTCCCTGAGGGGAGGAGAACGGAGCTGACACTTGAGGGACAGAGAGTGATGCAAGGAGGGAGGGCCCTGGAAAAGGAAGATGGTGGAGAGAGCCAGGCAGCATCTAGGAACTGGCGCGGACTGCTAAGATGGACCATGTGACCACAAAGACTAGCACTTACTGAGCTCTGCCGGTGGCTGAGCACAGCACCGAGTGTTTGACCACGGGACCTCTCAGAGCTCCCCCACTGCCCAGAGCTCCTGAAACTGAAGGTCAGGACGCTTCCGGAGCAGGGCTGGAAACAAGGGTTTGGGAGAGGTAACTGAAGGTAGCCTGAGGGAGGAGGGTGAGGTCAGCAGGGTCATGGGTGAGGGCCCCAGGATGCCCTTTGATGGCGCCTCAGACCCTCCCTTGCATTTGTTACTTTAGAAATGTATTTGTTACTTTCTCCCCCCTGCTCACCAGGCGGCCTCTGATTCGGGTTAAAACTAAAGGCTTTAAATTAAAGCTGCAATTAGACTATAAAGCAACATTTTGACATTTGAGCAGAAATACTTTCTGCTTTTGACACATAATATTATAATCCACTTTCCAGCGATATAGCTGAAAACAATTTGCCGGCTATGTGTGGGTGGGCAGTCCAACTCCTTCCCACATCTGCAGTCCTCAAGTACAGGGGTGAAGATACCTAGTGACCCCATAAAAGGAAATCTCTTGGTCTCTCTCTGGGGAGCTCACCTAACAGACAGTGCACTGTGGATAGGGTTCATTGAAATGTCAGCTGTGCCCCCTGGCAGAATCATGGTGCCTCTTCTAGATGAGGCCAACCCAGTTCCCTGGAGACCCACAGGCAACCAGAGCAATGTCTGCCCACCCTTCAAAATCTTACGCATGCATGGTATCCTGACTGCAGGGACCATCTGAGGTCTTGGTCCCCTTTCTGGGGTTGGGGGGGGGCAATTTCCTCCCCCACTGGATCCCAGGAAAATGTGGACCACCCATCCAGCCTCCTGGCTTCTCAAATGCCCAGCCATGTCCCCACTCTCTGGACCCATTCATCACCCAGGAGTACTCTGTTTGTCTTAAGTGTAAGCCCTGACTCAAGGCCACAGCCTCCAGTCCTCCTCCAGTCTCACCGAGACCCCCAGCTGGGACCCTGTACTTTGTCACATGGTCAGTCCCTCCTGGCTTTACTCTTCTTCTCGTGGAGTCGATGCCATGCTGCAAGCATGCAGTCCCCTGCTGCCAACGTCCTCAGCTCCCGACCCTCCGGACCCACCATTCTTGCACCACCATAACTCAGGATGACTCCGCCGCCAGGTACACCTGATCAGGGCCGTCACAAACACACGGCCTCGACCTCAGCTAGGCCCTTATTCCAGCCACATTCCTTCCAGACAAGTCCAGCCTCTCTCCAAGTCACCAGCAGTGGCAGTTACTTCACACCTTTTCCTCCCTCCTAAAACCTGCTACTCAAGACTCCCTACCTCATAACTTGTGTAGAGCTATCAACAATGCCTGAAGTTGCATGGTACTCTGTTCACAAGTGCGAAAACGAAGGTTCAGTGAAGTGGAGTAACTCACCCAAGGTCACACAGCTACTAAACATCAGAGCTGGGATTCAAGCCTGGCTGTCCTACTCTGGATTTAAGCATTCTCCTTTCTCTGACTCCCTGGCTCTCAATCCACTCTGTAGCAGTAGTGGCATGTGGGCAGGGGAAAGTTTTGTTTTTTTTTTTTTCGCGGTACACGGGCCTCTGTCTGTCGTGGCCTCTCCCGTTGCAGAACACAGGCTCCGGACGCGCGGGCTCAGCGGCCACGGCTCACGGGCCCAGCCGCTCCGCGGCATGTGGGATCTTCCCGGACCGGGTCACAAAACCGTGTTCCCTGCATCGGCAGGCGGACTCTCAACCACTGCGCCACCAGGGAAGCCCAGGGGAAAGTATTTTATCACACACATTATTTAAATTTTCTGGCCAATGCTTGTTGATAATAAAAAGGAAAAAACAAACAAAAAAAGACTCCCCACCTCCACTCTCCAAACCTCCCCTCCAACCTCAGAGAGAAGATAGGAAGTTGAAAGACTTTTCTCTTTGATGGCTTCTGTCTCCAATCCTGAGCATGCCCACCTCTCTGAAGGCACCTGGTCACTGCACTGCCATTTCAACAGCAAAGGAGTCCCGTCCCCTGAAAGGCACCCACGCCCACAGCCCTCTGCCCCCCCCCCCCACGCTCTGTATTCTCTCTCCTCATGAGCTGCTGCTTCCATCTCCTTACCTCCCACTGACCCTTCAACACCCTGATTTCTGGCTTCTGACCCTGGTCCCCTCTGAAGCCATCAGCACGGGTCACCAGAAGGGTCCCTGTAACCAAGCCCAGAGGAAACATTCAACACCCAGCAGCACTTTTGTCCCACGTCCTCCTTGATGCCTCTTCCCTTGGCTTCCGTGAGAAGACCACCTCTTGGTTTTCTCCAGCCTCCCAGGCCACTCCTTCTCATGCCCTTTTCAGGCTCCTCTTTCTCTATTTGACCCTTCAATCAGGTCACCCATCCCAAGTTCTCTCCTCTTCTCCCTCCAGACACTCTCCCCGGGAGACTGCAGCCACCCCCTGGGCTCGCCTCCCACACGTGAGGTTGCCTTCTCATTCCACTGCCCTGGAGTCACGTGCTAATGGGCCCCTCCCAGGGGTGCCCAGGGGCACTTCAGCTTCATGAGCTCATCCTCCTTCCACCAAACTTGCTCCTCCTCCCGTGTCCTCATCTCCAAGAACGACACCATCAGCCCCCCACTTGCCCAAGCCAAGAACTGTCAACAAATACACGTTGAAATATACGTAGTGAACTAGGTGCCAGTTTCCAATGCTGAACGAATAGAGTCCAGGCCACCACGGAGACCACACTATGGCCAAAGTGGGCGAGGGGCGGAGATGGGTCCAACACTAACACAGAGAGATGTAAAATCTGCAGCTGTGAAGAGAACTGCGAAGTAAAGCTCCCCGGCCCTGAGACGACCGACCTGTGATGGAGGACCTCACATGTCTGGTGATGCAGGGAAGGTATCCCGAGGATGGGCCGAGTGGGCTGAGGCCTGAAGACGAGAGAGGAAAGTCAAGAACGGCTCTGGTTTCTGGCCTTCACAATGTGCTAAGATGGCGCCCACGGGTGCCGGTGGGAGAAGGAAAGGAGGGTGAGTTGTGCTCGGGCCACGCTGAGCAGCCGATGAAAGACAGGGCAGGTGGATATGTGAGCTGGGCCAGGGACAAACTGGGGAGTCACCGGTGTGTTCGCGGAATCAGAGGCAACTCTCCAGGACGAGAACACGGGGAGGCGGGCCGAGAGCTTGGGTGGAAGTGTCGTCCTCGATCCGCCCTCTCGCCCAGGCCAAGGGCCTGCCTGACCCTCCTGCTGCTGGCCCGAAACCAGACGGGCTCACAAGCTGCTCAGGGCACCAGGAGAGCCATCTGGCTGCGTGTCCCTGGGAGAAGGGCAATGAGGGCAAGGCCACCAAGCGTGGCTGGCAACGAGGGAAGGGTACGCAGAGAGCAGCCCAGCCAGCTGCCGGCTCGACAGGGCATCTCTTGACTTTGAATGTTTCCCTAAAGGACGATCTTCCTTGGGAAAGGAGATGAGAAGTTTAAAGAAGACAGGTGGTGTGTACAAAAATCAAGGGGAAAATGAACCGTAAATCACATCGTTGCCTCGTGAGAAAACACGCAAACCTTCAAACAGCAACGTCACTTGTAAAAGAGTGGCAAGTTCTTAATGTCCAGGCCACCTGAAGAGCTGCCGCCTCGTCGGCTTTGCATAAAGTCCCTACTGGGAGTGGGAAGTATTTCCCAGTGGCCCACGGTGTTCCCAGCAGGATTTGGACTTCGTCAGAGTGGGCAAGATGTGTCCCTGCCCCCACCCCTCCTTTGGGAAACACAGCTCACACTAGACTTTGCCCTCCTGCCTCACGGCTTGATGCCTGCACCTAGGGCAGTGAAAGCGAGAAGCCAGGGGAGAAGGTGCGGGTGAGGCCACAGCCTGCCTCGGGCCCTGAATCCCAGTGTCGCTAAGGCAGAAGCGGGTGTGTTAGGACTGGCTGTAACGTGCACCCCAGGGTGCAGAGAGGCCCTGGGCTGGAGGTGACCAAAGGCAGGGAGGAGAGAGGAGGCGTGGGGCAGCTAAGGGGGCCTAGTCCACCACACCCCTGCCAGCTTCACCCCCTTGCCGGGATGAAGTGTCCACGCACTCCTCCCGCCTTCTCCCTTCATGATTAAGTCCCATAACGAGCCCACCACTCAAGCCAGGGATGCGAATCTCATCCCTACTCTTCTCTCTGCCTCTCTTCTCCACAGTCCATCCATTGCCAAACGCTGCCAATGCCTCCTGCTTCTCTTTGCTCCAACTGTCCTAAGTATCCCATTTTAGTTTGATGCTTCCGACCCATCTGAGACAGCTAAAAGGACCTCTTAAAGACCTTTCTCTCAACTGTTCCCTACAATCCTGTCAGCAAGCATGACAAGACCCGTCCATTACCTATAGGATAAATCCAAACTGCTAGCTCAGCACGGCAGCCCCAGTTCCCCGCCCTGTGCCCCCGCCGATCCACACCCCAGCCCAACCTCAGCACTGCCCACACCCTGCCCTGGTCCAGACACAAAGACTCTTGCTCTCACATCTTTTCATGACCCCATCCCTTTTAACCAGCTAGTCCTCCTACTTGGAATATCTTTCCAGTTCCCCATTCACTACCTGTCGAACTCCTACTCCCTCTCCAAAACCCAGCTCGCGCGCGCCTTCTCTATAAAGGCTTCATGTCTCCCTCTGAGGTGCCTCACTCCCGGCTCTGTGCCCACACCTGCCTGTTGACCTCTCCACTGCCACAAAGGAGAGATGCATTTCAGCTCATTCATGAACATGGTGGATCCCACAGGAGGCCATGAGCTCCTCAAGGCTGTTTCATCTTTGTAGCTACAGGGTCTGGCCAGCTGCATGAGCACTGAACAAATGAATACAGAACATCTCTCTAAGGAGACATCAGGTGAAAGAGAACCTCGGCCCTTCTGAACTCCAGCTCCTCCTCATATGCCCTGGCCTTTCTGCAGCCCCATGGGTGGCACGGATGTCTGCCCCATCACCACTGGCCTGAGAGCCCAGCTATTGGCAGCCACTGGCCCCAGTCCCACGCAGGCCCTGGTCACCTGGAGGACTGATGGTCTGCGACCCCGCAGCAGGGAGCAGCTCAGGTCTGAAGGCCCTGCTGCTGCCTCTCTGTGGATGGACCGTGGACACAGCCTTTCACGCCTATATTCCACGTCCCAAAGGGGCAAGTCAGGCTCTGCTCCCACACAGCTACTCATCAGGATTGAAGGATGGATGGTCTGACACTCACCCCTGATGCGGGATTGGCTGTCCAGCCCAGCTCTGCAGTAGCCGTCCTGGTGTCCATTAACGTTTCTGCAGATCAAAATAAAGAAAAAAAATGGTGAATCAGAAGGGTGACTGGACAGTGGTCCTTATGTTCTTGAAGTTACTTATGACTGTAAATTATCAGTGATAGGCGCCCTGGGCTCCTTTGCCAAGCCCACAGCTCAGAGGAGGAAGAGGTCTACTAGGAGGATGCAGCTCGTGGCAGAGCTAGGCGCAGACCTCAGGTGTCCTGATGCTACATCTCTACCTGAATGACCCCAAGCCACCTGGGTGGGGTGAAGTCATCTGCCTACTCATCACTTTAACCCTGAGACGCAGCTTCCTCCCACAGCACTCTACCTCCGGGGTCTTCCCAGGCCATGTTGACCCAGGAGCCAAATGTAATTCCTTCCTCAAGCCTTCCCCGGCCACCTCCTCTGCCCTCTTCCTCCCCGCTCCTTCCCCACCCTCCAACCTCATCTGCCTGCCCTCCTTCCTCCCCACCCTTCTCCTCCGCCTCCACTCAGGCCTCCGTATTGACACTCTTGGCCGACTTCCCTTCAACCCCTCTGGACCCAACACTCAGCCCTCCTGCAGGTCCCTTTGTCCCTGGGCCCAGATACATGGCCAGCCCCTTTCCCAAGGCTCTGCTGTGGGCTCACACAGCTTTGGCAAAGCCCTTACCCCAAACATAAATGCACATCTCAGACTCCAAGGGCCTGCTTCCTGATCACCAATCCCTCTGGCCAGCAAGGGAAAGACAGACACCCTGACTTGGCTGTGAGTCCCCAGGGGCCACCAGGGTGGCTACAGTACACACGCCGAGATCACCAGGCACCACTTAGTGATCACAGAGCTGATATTTATTATACCTGTTTTCTGGCAGTTAGTAGTAAAGTGTCCTGAAAATGGGGAAGCTTTTTCTTTTTTCTTTCTTTCCTTTTCAATCTATTATTGATTTCTGTCAGCCCCACCTCTCAAGGGAAACTCCTCCCCAAAGGCTGATAAGAGCTCTGATCAGCAAATCCAAAAGCCCCTTTGTTTTGTTTTTTGTTTGTTTGTTTTGTTTTGTTTTGTTTTTTTGCGGTACGCGGGCCTCTCCACTGTTGTGGCCTCTCCCGTTGTGGAGCACAGGCTCCGGATGCGCAGGCTCAGCGGCCATGGCTCACGGGCCCAGCCGCTCTGCGGCATGTGGGATCTTCCCGGACCAGGGCACGAACCCATGTCCCTTGCATCAGCAGGCGGACTCTCAACCACTGTGCCACCAGGGAAGCCCTGTTTTGTTTTTTTTAACAGCTTTATTGAGGTAGAAATCACATGCAAAAAATGTACATAATTAAAACATACAATTTGGTAATTTTTGACATATATTTATAACCATCACCACAGTCAAGATAATAAACATATCTGTCATTCCCAGAAGTTTCCTGTCCCTCTGTAATCCCTCCTTCCCTCCTACCCCTGCCCCACCCTGTCACTGTCCCCAGGCAATGACTGATCTGCTTTCTGTCACTATAGGGTAACTGGCATTTTCTAGAATTTTACATCAATGGAATCATATAGTATATACTGTTTTCTTAATCTGGCTTCTTTCACTCAACACAGTTGTTTTTAAGATTGATCATGTTTCTGTGTAACAATAGTTCATTCTTTTTTATCACTGAGCAATATTCCATTGTATGGAGAGACTGCATTTTGTCTACTGTTCACCTGTCATTTCCAGTCTGGGGCTATTACATGAGAGTTCCAGTTCCTCCACATCCTCACCAACACTTGGCAGCGTCAGTCATTTTTAATTTTGGCCATTTTAACAGATGTGCAGTGGTATCTCATTGTGGTTTTAATTTTCATTTCCTTAATAAAGAATGATGTTAAGCAGCTTTTCACATGATTTTTTGTCATCTGTATATCTTTCTTAGTGAAGCATCTGTTTAATCTTTCCATTTTTAAATTGGCTTGCCCGTTTCCTTATTGTTGAGTTTGGTAACTTTTTTTTTTTAAATTTATTTGGCTATGTCGGGTCTTAGTTGTGGCACAAGGGATCTTCGTTGCAGCATGCAGGATCTTTCACTGCAGCAGGTGGGCTCTTTGTTGTGGTGCGCGGGCTCCAGAGCACACGGGCTCAGTAGTTGTGGTTCACGGTCTTAGTGGCCCCGCAGCATGTGGGATCTTAGTTCCCCGGCCAGGGATCGAACCCGCATCACTTGCATTGGAAGGCAGATTCTTAGCCACTGGACCGCCAGGGAATTCCTGGTAACTTCTTTATATCTTCTGGATACAAGTCCTTTATCAGATGTACGCTCTGCAAATATTTTCTCCCACTCTATGGCTTATCTTTTCATCCCTTTAACAGCGTCTTTCAAAAAGCAGAAGTTTTAAATTTTGGAGAAGTCTAATTTTTCAATTTTTTCTTTTATGGTTTGGTGTCATATCTAAGAAATCTTTGCCTAACCCAAGACCACAAAGATTTTTCTCCTACTTAGGTCTTTGATCTATTTTGAGTTAATTTTTGCATAAGGTGGGAGCTCTGAGTCAAATATACAATTTTTTTTCTTTTCACATGGGTATCCAGTGTTCCAAAGGGGCACCTTTTAAAATCACTCAGTGGGGCTGTTTAGGCTAGTGGAGGTGTCTTATGCACTTGAATTTCCCAGGGCATGTATCAAAGGACCAGGCACAGCACACCCTAGTTGCACAGGTGCTCAACAAACACAGGCACAGGAAATAGACATGACGTGTTGTTTTGGTTTCTCCCTCTTCTGTTTCCTTTTCTCCTGAACATCCTTCCCGCTGGGAACATCCATTCACTGCTCAGTGCTTCTGGCAGGAGATGGGAAGTATGGAGGCAGAAGGCAGAGTCTTGATTGGGCCCCTTGGAAAACAGAAGGACTCCTGGCATAAACCAAAGGTCTGGGAAGAAACCCACCCTATGGGCAGGACTGAAGGGGTGAAACTAGAGTGATCAACGAGAAGCTGTGTTGAGCAAAAGAGTCCCCTACACTCTCATCTCCAAGTGCTCAACCCCAGAAAAGGGATAGCAGAAGTCTTTCCAGGTGACAGGGCCTTGGACACCCAGCATCCTAGCCTGGAGTGACCCCACAAGGCTGACACGGCACAGACGGAGCAGAGGAAGCCTTTGAGCCAGAACGGGTCTAATGAAGGGAACCCAGAACCACCCAGTGGTGACCTGCATAGACTATACACAAGGCTCAGATGGGGTCCAGTGTGTCTCCATGCATGCCGGGGTGCACGGGCGCTAACAAGTCAGTGAGGCGCCTCCCTCACAACCTGACGCTATACAGCCCGCCTGCAACCTAGACAGCTTTTCTGCCACCCCAGTGGAAGGGGGGGCTCACACTGCAAACAGAGGGGAGTCAAGCAAATAAAGTGAGCTGGATTTTCGTGCCCATTTGAGTTTGGAATTAGATTGAGAGTCATGCCCCATGCATATCTGAAGGAAGGGAAGCGCTGGAACAGACTTCTCCAGTTTGTTCTCTCCTCCGATTCTTCCAACAGCTGGGGAGGCAGATCCCTGCATGGAGCAGCCCTTCCTCTCTCCACTTCACAGCACTAATAATGATCATAATGACACACCAAATTTACATAATACACTTCTCAGAAGGCACTCCATGATGCACTGTGGAAATTCATCTCCATGATTAAAATGCCTTTGCCAGGTGGGCCTGAAGCAGGAGTCACTGAACCCATTTGGCAGGGTTGGGGACCAGGGCACAGAAAGGTGCAGTGCCTCCCGCTGGGTCACACAGCCTCCCATCCTGATGCTGACAGCCCCGAATCTCAGCTTGCTGCCCACCAGGCAGACCTGGGTGTCCAGTGGCTCTGCTGTGGCCCTGGAATGGAGGTCCTTGCTCATAAAGCCAAGAAGCCGCAAAAGCCCCCAGAATAAGGCATAATGCGATAATAATGTATATCATGGCACTACCCAAACTCAGGATCATGTTGAAGTGCAGTAAACAGGCAGAGGACATGGTCAGGGAGGAAACGAGAGTCCAGAATCAAAAGTAAGAATCAGCCTTCACTTCTCAGTCTTCCAAGGACTGGTCTGTTGTGTTAACCCCAGGAATACAATCTAAGAGTTCATTATATTCATAGTTACCTGCTCAAGGGCTGTAATTGAATCTGTTTCTAAATAATGTTTTCCATCCACCCTCTTGGACAGAAGTTGCAGCAAGAGGAATCCATTTCTCTGCATCCTGCCCGCGTGGAGACAAAAGACCACAAAACCGTAAACCATCCACTTGATATGATTAAGGGCAGTTTCTTTTCTGGCACAGAGCGCTCCTGATTATGGCATTACACTCTGGTGGGGGCTGAATTAAAGTGATTTGAGGAGGTTTACATCTCCCTGGAGAAGAAGAGAGTACTCATTTGCATTTATAAAGCATATTGAGAGTTCTGGCAGAAAGTTATGATGGAAGCACAATTAAATATTTACCATCACTTCTACTCTCAAACAGTGGCATGGGGACCAAACCAGCTGGAGGTGCACGTGTTGCTGTCAGAACCGATGCCTTCAGGGGACGTGACTCTAGGACTCCTACCCGCCGCCAGCCTCTGCTCTCTGGGAGCGCGTGCTCGCTGCCCACGGGAGGAAAGCTGGGGAGGGCACACAGAAGGCAGAGAGGGCGCTGGTGCGGGCAGACAGACAGGGTCCGGGTCCCACTTCCACCACTCAGTGGCCCTCTCTCTCTCCCCCTCCCTCTCTCTCTCCCCCTCCCTCCATCCTCATCTGCAGAACGGGGCTAGGGCTAGTTAGTGCTCAGGACCAAGGATGGACTGCATGACACAAAACACCGCCAAACAAAGGCTTTTATTGTTATAACTTAATCACTCCGAGCTTCTGCTTCTTAGCTATGGAAAGAATCTAATGATCGTTACCTGTAAAATACATATAAGATATCTGGAAGAATCAACGAGCGTGGATCTCCACGGATATCTCATCTACCTCCTTCCTTGTAAAGACCAAGGAGTAACTTGTGGAGGATGCAGCAGTGAATCAGAGCAGTGGATCCCCTGGAGGGACTCATGGTTCAGTTCAGGGAGAGATAAGAAACAAATTTCCACTAGACATCCTATTCTGGCTGAGGCCATGAGAAGAAGACTGAGAAACTCAAGAGAATGGACACAATTCTTCTCCATGTGGGGAGTCAGTGGACCCGTCCCCAAAGGGAGACTCGCACTGTGTATGGGCAAAAGCAATGCTGTGGTCTCCTGGATAGGGGTGGGCCATGGTGGGAGGCAAGAACGGAGAGGTCCACCTGGCGCCTGGGACAGAGGTGGCAGAGTGACTGCCAGAGCAGCCAGGAGGGGGCGGAGACAGGTCAATTGGAACGAAGTGGGAGCCGTCCCAAACCTAAGGGGGTGGGGGGTGAGGAAGACTGAGCCAGAGGGGAGGGGAGGCTCCGTGGGGAGACAGAAGGAGGTCTCTAGCAAGAGCCGGCCGGACTGGCAAGAAGCCAGAAAGGCTGGGGCACACGAGCAGCCTGGCTGAGAGACCCCGTTTTCCCAGGGGATGATCTCCCTACAGGGCTTTCAATATGGAAACCAACGCCACGGGGCCGCCGCCCGAGGGTCCAGGTGGAGGGGGCAGGTCTGAGCCCCCTGCTAGGGGGACGAGGCAGCTGCCGCCCTACTCTCAGACGGTTCCTGTTTCTGTCTGGATTGGCACGTTGGGATGTATTGACATTTGGGATGAATTAGATGTCCATCATGGTGAAAGAGAGCTAAATAAACCCTCTCCTTACAGCTCCGCCGCTCTTTTCGGAGAGACATTAATCAGACATTCAGCTGAAAATATTTACAACGTCCTTCCATGGTGGTAACAATATACAACAACATATACAGATGGAATGGGGGCTTCCAGGCCTTCTCTGAGCAGTGCCTCATGTGTATTTGATAAGGCAAAGCCATGGACCTTCCAAGCAGGGAAGGACCGGCGCAGCTGTTCCGTCACTGCCCTGTTCAGCCCTCCGTGACCCGCAGAGCTCCTGAAACCCAGGAGCCACAGCACAGGGTTGCTTCATGAGTCCAGGTCCTATCAGGTAAATGCCAGAAGTTGGGGGTCAGCCCCCTGCAGCCCACCCTCTCCCTCAGCCTTCACAGTGCAGTCGGGATCATTGGAAGAGGGCTGAAACGCAGTGGCATAAAGGGGTGCTGGTACCCATTCAACAAAGGTTGTCCAAGTCACTCCCACAGGCAAGGTGGGCACTGTACGGGCATCAGAGACAAAGCAGAGAAAGACAGACACCCCAGCCCTCAGGGAGAGTGCAGGCAAGTGGGAAAACAGAAATTAATCCAATAAGCACGCAGCCAAACCTGCGATTACAGCCTTGGTGAATGGCAGGAAGAGTGATCCCAGGGACGGTTGTGAAGACTGAATAAAATGACAGGTGTATGGAGCCTGGCACACAGCTGGCACTTCCTCCTTCCTTCCCCAGCCGCCGGCTGACGGAAGCACTGGGACGGACCCCTTTACACACACGTACACACACACACACGCCCACACATGCACACTCCTGTCCCAGGACTGAGTCCATACTTGCAGGAATAGGACATCGAGTAAGTAGTCTCCCCCACCCCAAATCCAGAGCGTACCGGTCCCCACGATGTGCTGAGCAGCCCTGACCACGGTGTGGTACTCAGCCTTTCCAAGGGATCCCCATGCTGCCCTCCAGACCTGGACTCAACACAGAGAACCTGAGCACTTCTTGGAGCTCACGGCCTCCAGCCACCACCCCAGGCTCCTCAGTGGCCCTCACTCCTGGCCCTGCTCCATCCATCACCACAGCCTGCCAAGGACACCAGCCCAGCCTTGCTGCAGAGGCCTCGTGGGGCTCTCTCCCCAGACCTTCCTGGGGCTGTGTCCTGTCTTCACACACCCCGCTCACTGGGCATAGACTCCTCAGGTGGTCTGCTGCCCCCACAGTCTTCAGCCCCTGACACAGGGTCCCAGAACCAATAGCTGCTAAGCCCCCACTTCACACCTGCCCAGACCTGCTACTGCCAATTCAGGCCAGCCTCCCTGTAATCTCATCCCCATCCTTCTCAATAGGCCTCATATCACCTCCCTGGACCAGAGGAGGGAGAGACTTGCTGGCTCTGGGTCTGGGGATGATTCTGGTCGAGTGTGAACTGTGAAGCTGACCTCAGGGGCTTATGTTCTGGCACAACTGGGCTCCGGGCCCTGCACAGCTATGAAAGACTGAAGTGATAAAGTATTCCAAGCAAGCCTTTCACATCCCATCCCACGTGTCCACCCATCCAATGCTTCTTCACACTTGTCCCCCTCCACGCTTTCCCACTTGCCCTTCCCTGGAGCCCCTGTGTGAAACCTCAGAGGCATTTAGCTTTGGTTCCTTGTTCTCCCTCAGTCCATCATCAAATCACTCACCATGCCACAGTGACTCCTGCATCTTCTTCACTGTGTATTCCTTTCCAGTCTCGGCAATGTATTTGAGTCTAGGGCATCAGCCCTGCACAGTGGGACCACAGCAACCACCTCCTAGCTGGTGTCTCAGCAGAAGCCCCCAGCTGCACCATTCTCCACACAGCTGCCCAGTTCAGCTCTTGCTGTCAATGTAAATGGTTCAAAGGCAATGTGGCCACACCAAGCAAGGGCCTGGAGAATCTCAGGTCCTCTGATCATCCAGTGATGTCACCCCCAAGAATTAGTCCAAAGGAAATAATTCCAAAGGAAAAGAAAACAAAAGGTTCTATTGCGTGAAGATGTTCATTACAGCATTAGTTAGAATGTGAGAACACTAGAAGCAGCATAGTGGAAGGAGGTGAAGGATGGCATGCTCATATTCATGCTCCTGGAGTGTTACGAGGATAATGTCACGGCATCAGGATGCCGGCAATTAAACACAGAGCAGGAAACAGAGCTGTGTCTGCACCACAGATGCAACTCTGGAAACAGTGCTTCAATGGAGTAAAATGGCACCATGAGTACAAAGACCAGAAAGCAAAGTACAAGGGCTGATGGGTCAGGGATGTCGGTTTTACAGTTACTTACATCCTTACTACTACTGTGCTGTTTTAGAAGACACATGTTCAGAAATAGAAATTTAACCCACCTTCTAAAAATACCTCTTTCATCCCACCTCACTCCCCTACTTTATAATTTTCAAAATCTCTCCACTATTCCAGGATATGCGACAAACTTCTGGCCTCCATGAACCTTCTGTTCCAAGCCCGTCTTTTCCAAATTGATCTTCAATTTCCCAAAGGAGACCCATCTCCTCCCATCCCTGCACTTGCACTCAGGCAGGTCCTCCTGCCTGGAATGGATTCTTCCTCTTCTCTACCTGAAATCTGGTTTGTATCTTTCCTCCCCAAGTACTTTGTAAGTACCATGAGAAGGTAGAGCTGTGACTTATATCCCACAGAGTTTGATCAGATGTCTCATACAGCAGAAATGCTCCATCAGCTCTGGAGACCTGGGTTCAAGTCCCAGCTCCAGGACTGACAAGCAAATCAAGTCACCTCTGAGCATCAAAGTCTGATTTTCACGGAGAGAGGCATCTTTCTCCTGCATCCACGAGCCAGGGAGACCAGACCCAGAAAGGTGCTCTGTATATTCTTAAGAACACTCATTAGAATAATATTTATTTACTGTCTCTGCCAAGTGTAAAATGCTAGGTCAAGAGAAGCTGTTATTACATAAGTCTCCATTGACTCATGTGTAATAGTGGCCAGCAAGGAAGAGAAACAAGCCTGAGTAAACGAATGAGCCAGTCCAGTCCATCTGCTGAATGACTGACTGATTGAATGAGTAGGAACAGGCACTTAAATTATAAATACAAACTGTGAAATTTGCTCTTTTAAAGAACACAGATTAGCCCAGTCCTCCCCACCACACCCTTTTCCTTCTGTTGCTTTTATTTTCCAAGGTACAGTTAATTATCATAAATAGAAAGAAGCCACAGCTTAGATGGGTCATAACATAGAAATATGTTTCCAGGAGCCGGCAGGGGCTCTGGTTCCCACATGGCAGAGCCCATGAATAAGCCTGGAAGGCCCAGACGCACAGCTCTGCTTTCTCTCCCTCCCAGGGCCCTGCCAAGCGAGGCTCCCAGGGAGCAGACCACAGCATGGAGACGTGACATGGTCTGTTCAGCTGGGGAGCTGGAAAGGGCTGGGGACAAGCCTCAGAAGGGCTGCCTTCTCTGCCCAGCCCAGCTCAGACTTGCTACCTGCCTTGGGAGGGTCCCTGTCCTCTCTGGCCTCAGCAGGGTGCTTCTGGCTCCCAGTCCCTGGGGTGATCTCTAAGAAACATGGCAAGAAACCGAAATGAATCTCTGGAGGCTGGGTGGACCCCTCTGCCTCCTGAATCCCCAGGTCTGGCTTGGTCTTTTGGTGACTCAGCAGTGCATACACCTGTCCCCTGCAAATGCTTTTCACTAATAAAATATAAAAATTGCTTTAGGAGATGTATTCGTTTCCTAGCGCTGCTATAGCTAAAGTACACAATTTGGGTGGCTTCGGAAACAGAAATGTTTTGTCTCACAGCTCTGGAGGCTAAGAGTCCAAAACCAGGGTGTCGGCCGGGCCATGCTCCCTCTGAAACCTGTAGGGGAGAATCCTTCCTTGCCTCTTCTAGTTTCTGGGGTCTTAATGGTGATCTTTGGCGTTCCTTGCCTTGCAGCTGCATCATTCCAATCTGTGCCTTCAGGGTCCCAGGGTGTCCCCCGTGTGTCTCTGTCTTCACATGGCCATCTTATAAGACATCAGTCCTATTGGGCTAGGGGCCCACCCTGCTTCAGTATGACCTCATCTTAACTAATTATATCCACAATGACCCTATTTCCAAATAAGGTCATATTGTGAGGCACTGGGGGTTAGGGCCTCAGTATATCTTTTTTCTGAGGGGACACAAGTGAACCCATAACAGGAGGGTAGGATGCCAGGAAATACCGCTGTCGGGTTTCCTCCAGCAAATACTCAGCCTTGCGCTGGGAGCTTAGGAGACTCAGACACAAAGAAGGCCAGGTGCCTCCTTCAAAGACCCCATTCTAGCAGGTGATGGGAGGTCTTTGTTAGGTGCTCCAGGTCCACTCACCCACCCCCCACTCCTTACCTGGAGGCAGGCCTTCATAGACACATGGACTGGGCCCCCTGCCATGGAGCCTGGGGTGGGTGGGAGGGAAAGGCTTCGGTTGGGGGGGGGCAGTATCCCCAGCTGCCCAGTGCTGAGCTGCAGAGGGTGGTGGTCCTCTCTTACTGCCCGATCCTGCTCCCAGGGCCCCTCCACTCATCCTTCAGGCCTAGGGTGGTAAAAGCCCCCCACTGCTGCAAGTCCCTAAGGGTTTTGCCATCCTCGTCGCCTTTCTTTAACTCTGTGCAAACCTTTGCAAACAGTCCCCTCGTTCATCTCCACCCATCACCTCTTTGGACTGCGTCATCTGTTTCTCCAGATCCCTGGGGATACGCAGGGCCTCGGTCCGTAGCCCCCGGTCGGCAGCACCTCGTCTCCTGTGCCCTCCCTGCGTCGCACACGGGAGGCAGCCACCTGCCAGCCTGGCCTGTCCTGACAGCACTGAGCTCGGATCAGACCGACCTGGGTGTGAGTCCCAGCCCCATGCTATCCAGCTGTATGTCCTTGAGCAAGTCACCTAGACCCCGAAACCTCATGCTCAGTCATCCTCATTAAATGAGGGTAATAATGCGCACGTCACAAGGCAGTCGGCTAGGCCAAGGAAGTAAGTGTCACCAGACACTTACTGCACAAGCGCTTGACAAGCAGAAGTTGGTCTGCTGGCAGCAGACACTGTCACGTCCCGTGTCTGGTCCTGGTGTGGGCAGTGGACTCTCTCACAGGCCTAAGGTCCCTAGCTGTGCCCTATGAGATGGGCCAGCTACTGGGTCTCAGACCCTAAGGCCCACGCTGAAGGGTGGGTTTTGGTCCCCCCTCACCCCAGCCCACCCTGGCAGCCTTGGTTGATTGAAAAGCCTCGGCCCTCCAGCCACACTCTAATTTCTCCTCAGGCCCCCCATCCAGCCACCAAGGGAGCCTTGTTGCATCCTGCTTCACCCCACGGACCCCTGGCATGGGGGACCTGGCACGGGGCCGCAGCCTCGGCAAGAGTGCACCAAATGCCTCTCCCACAGGCTGCCCCTGAAGACCAGGGCCCCATCCGGGCCTCTAGGGATGGCTGACAATAAGGAACCCAAATAGCCAGGTGGCTCCGCCGGCCTCCACATACACCCTGAGGCCCGGAGAGCAGCACCGGGCCTTTGCTGGGTTCAGCGCTCCTCCTGGTGCCCTGGTGCGCGCGCAGAGCTCGCGAGGCTGGCGCGTGCGGGCTCCGGCTGTGGTTCTGCTCTGGATGAACAGGCCACACTCCAGACCCAGTGTCCCCGACACTGCCCGCCTCCTCACACGGCTCCCCATCCCAAGGTGGGCCGTGGGCTCTGCAGCCAGGGGGCAGCTGGTTGTCTGCAGCCTCCAGCAGCCAGGCTTGGGGGGCCACAGCCCCTCTCCTGGGCTGGACGCAGAAACATTCTGGATTAACCAGAGATGAATGTCCGTGTAAGGGACCTGGACTGGGATAGGGACCCACCATATGGCCGGCCTGTGGAGCGCGGGTGGGAGAGAGTAGTGGATTTACACATCACACACGCCCCACGGGCTGTCTTGTTCGTGAGGCAGTGGGCTCCAGCAGCCCTGGCTGCAGAGAGCGTGGGTCCCCTCAGTCAGGTGCTTCGTGGCTTCATCCTTCAAAACTATGGTTGAAGGACCACTGGTTTGAGAATGATGGCGCTAGGCAGTGGTTTTCTTGCCCACCTACTGTCATATGTGTCACCAGAGAGTGTTCCCTCTTAGGAGGTCACCAAGAACTGAAGGCAAGAGTCTCTCCCTGCATCCAGAGAACTTTGGGAAGAGATCAGCAAGCAGCTCAACCACTCCGAGTTTTCCCAAGGGGCCAAGGTCAGGGATGGCCTTCAGAACAAAGGCAGGGAGACCTCAGTGCCTGTCCTGTTACCTCCCAGATGATGCGCTCCTCATTGCCCCGAGGTATCAGGCCTGACGGGTTCACCTTTCGCCCTGAAAGAATGTCCGTAGTGTTCCTGCCCAACTGGAAGTGGAAGCTCCGTGCTGGGCCCCGCCCTCAGGAGACAGGCCTCATGCTGGGCCCCGCCCACCCCCTCAGGCCCCTGCACTCATCCTGCACGGCTTCCCGCCTCCATATGTTTCCCTGATGGAGGAGGGGGCCTGGGGTGCAAGGACTGATAGCTGTTCTCCAACAAAGGAGAAGCCCTGAGCAAGCGAGACTAAACACAGGAGCCAGGAAATGGAGAGACTGAAAGCCTTCATTTTAGGCCCAAAATGCCAAACAGCCAGTCTTTCTTCTGCCTGATTCCTTCGTCTGCCTTCTTTTCCTTCTATCTCAGCTCCCTTTCCCACTCTGATACCTGTATTTCCTGATCCTTCAAGATGACCAGACACCCTCTCAAATCCAAGTGCACCCCTCTTACGTCTGAAAATACCACACAGCAGAGAGCCAAGAAGAAAAGTGAGTCTCACCACTACTGGCTGGGGATCTCCCGTCCTCTCCAGCATCGAACACCTGAAGGCAGAAGCCAAACCGGCCAGATGGCGTTGGTGGGCACAGGCAAGGCGGGCCTCCGAGGCTGCCCTCCAGCCCAGGCATGACCTCCGACAGCACCGGCTACGCCCAGGCCATCAGGCATCAGGAGGGCCCTTAACCAGACCTGCAGCAGAGCTTTTGCCCAAAGCCCTCACTTCCTCCTGACCCAGCTTCTTCCCCAACACCATCCAGCAGCAAGGAGAGAAAAGAGAACCGCACAGGAGGGCTCTGGTCCAGGGACATCCTTTAAATCATCGTCCTGGCACGCTGATGATGCTGGCCTGGCAGGGACCCCACTGCTCTGTGCTCCACCTGTTTGCATGTTTGTGGGGAGAGTCAGAGACCCATTAAGATTGAGGAGTCTGGCATTTTCCAGTCTCCCAGCGCCATGAATTCTAAGGGAGATAAAATCCTTTTGCCCCGGCTACTCGGACAGACCCGTGAGCTGGCACCAACGGCACACAGGTAAGAATCATGCACAGGAAGCCCGCTGCTCTGCCCCTCATGGGCGCCAGGAGAGAGGGCCTCCCGCTTTCCAGGGGATGCCGGCACCCAAGGGGCGTCAATCACCCTGGAGAACAGCGGGGAGGAGAGTCCGCACGCCCATGCAAAAGGACTCTCTGCAGCCCTAATGAAGGCCGGCGATGGATGGCCACCCGGGCTCGTTAATCAGAAGAAGCACGCTGCTGTCTGCCCCCCCTCCACACCCCACACCCACCGCCAGGCCCTCCTGCGCCCTCATCCTGGATTGAGCTGTGGCACAGTGACTCTCAGATGTCTCTGCGCCTAGGGCCCCTGCAGGCACCAGCAGCAGCCACAGAGCCAGGGGCCCCCGGGGGAGGGCTGTGCTAGGGGCTTGGGGATGTGCAAAGGGGCGGGGCAACCAGCCAGAGCAGGAAGGAGCGGGGGCTAGCAGGCCAGCCCTGGCCTTCTCGTGGACACATCCTGGACCAGATTGGGGCTGCTGAGTCCCAAGGGGCCACCAGAGCTGAAACGAGCCCTTGGGGCCGCTCCGCAGAGCACCTCCCACCAGATGCATGGACATCTCCTTCCAGGGGCGTGCAATCCTCGACACGGCCCTGCGGAAGCTACCGCTGTCTCACGGCACCGCTCTCCTGGCATCCAGCCTTCATGCCCAGCCCCCTCTGCTCTCTCCAGAGAGCCAGGCACCATCCAGAGAGGCCCAGAATGATCAGCCAGCCAACCCATCGTTGTCCGCCCAAGGAGACTGGGCGGAGAGGGTCCAGGCTCACATCACACGCTGATGGCAGAGCCAGGCCTACTCCCCAGGTCCTCTGTCTTCTGGTCTGTTCCCTCTGACAAGCTTATGTGGAGACAGCCTTCCTTCTCCATGTCTCACTTTAGCTGCTTGTTACGTGGCAACAATTGCATTAAATGTCTCCTCTGTAGCTGAGGGTGCTGTCCTAAGGCTTGGTGTGGATGGCTGGCTTCTGGGTTGTGATGTGGCATTTATCCAGCCCCCAAAGCCTCACAGCTCTGGGAGTGTGACAGTTCCTGCCCTGGGGGCTTTAAGGCACCAGACGTCCCCCTGCCTGCCCAACCCCTTTCTGTCCCGGCCAGAGCGGGAGGGGAGCAGGCCTGCCAGCCCCAGCTGTGGAAACCCGGCAGGACCCCTCGAAGGCTAACAAGGGGGCTTTGCTTGGGGCCTCAATATCTCTGGAGACATTTCTGCACAAAGGCATGCGTTGCAGGTGTTTGCAAGGCTTGGGGAGGACACTAATGGCATCGAGATTGTCTGGGGTCTTAGGAAACGCAGGATGCCGGGAGCCAGTCAATGCTACTGATCGGGAAACACAAATAGAAGTCTTCCCGGGGCGCTCTCCAGGTGTCTTGGTGATGATGGAACGTTCTCAGGAGCAGGAATGACAGGCAGGGCAGGACAGGCTTGCCCTGACAAGGAGAGGCACAATGGCAAAAGGTCCGTTCCTGGGGGCAGGAGGCATCCGTGGAGTTACAAGAGTAGCACTGGAGGGGCCTTGGGCATCACGGCATTGGTCACCACAACCGCTCAGCTAGAGGAGGCCAGAACTGTGACCTCGCATACAGGAGGCAGCCATTCCCCTGGCAGGTTCCTCTCATGGGCTCTGCTGCCGGTGGCCCGTTTGCTCCCCCTACCACCATGCAGATGAGAGCGGTTATGGGGTACAAGGAGGGCAGGATCAGAGCCAGGTCAGACAGGCCATCACAAGCAGTTCAAAATCCACCCCACAGAACAGGGGAAAGGACGAAAGGCAGAGAGTGACTGAGGCTGCCCTGAGGGTACAAGGTGAGGCATGGGATAGAATGGGTGGCTTCAACCACCAGGGAGGCTCCTGGAGGAGGAGTGATGGGGCCTCCGCCTTGCAGCCTTTGAATCTGGGGCCGCATTCACATAGCAAGGCTGGCTACATCAGTGGGTCCCCTATCTATCTGTGGCCACAGGCGAGGCACAGAGGATCCACGGAGGAGACTGACATCACTCACGCAGCCTACAGGCCACTGCGGCCAGGGAACCAGCAGAGGAGCAGCCCAGAACTCAGGCCCTACAGAGATGGAGTGCCAGTGCGGGGTGGCCGACATCCTCAGGGGCAGGAGGAGAGCTAGGGCTGGGCGGTCAGGCAGCCTTCCCGAGAGGATGAGAGGGACTGTGGCCAGGCCTCAGAGAGCTGGAGGGATGTGGTGGGGTGGAGGGTTGGGTGTGATGAGAACAGATTCTCTATCAGAGGCTCTTGTGTGAAAGGAAGCAGCAAGCACAACTCCTGGTCTCTGACAACAGGCAGTCGGGGCCCCTGGGAATCTCCTCCTCCTCTTAGGGGCTAGAAGCTCATGCAAAGGGTCGTTCGTGGACTTGGCCTTGCATTCTCTCCGCTGGGGTGGGGCAAAAGTTTCCTTGAGGGGCTGGAGCCTCAAGACTCTCCATTGTGGAGAGTCTGGCCAAAAGAACAGACTTCTAGAAAAATCAGGCCTGAATTTCTCCTCCTTTTGAACTGAGAAAAGATTAAGTTCAGTGGCTCGGGATCTGGAGCTCTGTTCCCTGCCCTCCAGCTTGGACCTGATGACCAGTCCAGACTTCATCTGCCCACTCCACTTCCTTTGGACCCAGGGACTGGGTCCAAAGCCAGGCACTGCTCTCAGTTCAGAACCTCTCAAGGGGTAAAAAGCTGCAGAGACTTGGTGCACTCCTCCTCCCCAAGCTTCAGCCTCTGATCCAGCACCCTCACCAATCGGCCATTCAACCTTTGCTTGCATACCACCCAAGACGAGGCACTCACTACCTGCCCAGATGGGCCGTTTTCTTGTCAGATAGCCCAAACTGTCAGAGGCTTGGCTCCTGGGATTTCCTTCTTTGTCTCTTGCTGTATCCCGAAAGGGTCCCCACAGAACCAACTGCTCCCCTTTCTCCACGGCAGCCCTTCGGAGTATGAGGCAGGCGCAGGACCTTCTGAGTTTCCTCTCTTCCAGCCCCACACCTCCTGGCTCCATTAGCTGTCCTTCCAGCCCCACCACCTCTGACGGTTTCCCAGCATCCCAGGAGAGAGAAAGGGGCTGTCACCGCCCCAGTGGGCACATTCTACTTCTCTCCTCATCTCCCTGTAGATCCCCTTAAGAATCACACCAAGGGGCTTCCCTGGTGGCACAGAGGTTGAGAGTCCGCCTGCCGATGCAGGGGACACGGGTTCGTGCCCCGGTCCGGGAGGATCCCACGTGCCGTGGAGCGGCTGGGCCCGTGAGCCATGGACACTGAGCCTGCGCATCGGAGCCTGTGCTCCGCAACGGGAGAGGCCACAACAGTGAGAGGCCTGCGTACCGCAAAAAAAAAAAAAAAAAAAAAAGAATCCCACCAAGCATGCCAGGGTCTCCCTGGGAGAAAGGAGGCTCCTCAGAGCTCTGACTCCATCGCCAGCTCCCCTTCCTCCCTGCCCTCTTTCTCCCCCCTCCTCCCTCTTTGTGCTGTTGTTGCTGCTTAACAGGGTATTTCTGGGATAAATAGTGTGTTCAGCTCTGGCTGGGAACACATCTGGCCTTTCCCAGCCCTGCCCTTGTCCTCACGGAGCTGGTGGAGGTCTAGGGAGAACTGGGCCCAGACAATGGGTCAGTGGATTCACTTGAGAACTCACAAAAGCCCTCCACGTAGTGCAGAGTGACAGGCACAGAGAAGAAACCCCTGCCCCGCGTGCTGCCCACATGGGATGCTGTGGGGGCCTGGGAGCCCTGAGCATAGAGGCTGGAGCCCTGGGCCCTGGGCCTGAGAGAGCCGACGGGAAGGGTCGGAGCTCAGAGAGCTGCAGAGTCCCAGGGGCTTGGCGTGGTCCTCACCTCACGCAGTCACTGGGGGTATCAGCACCTCCATCCCTGACACACTGGGGCCTCTGGATGGGTATACAGAAGGCCCACATCCGTCTTTAGATTCTGAGAGATGAGGGCTTGCCGACAGGAAGACACTCCAGGCTTCCTAAGGGTGGGAAACGTGCCTGGAGGGTCAGACACCAAACATGGGCCCCTTTGTGTCTGCTGTGAGGATGGGGGAATGGATCAGCGACTGAATCAGTGAGGGAATGAGACCCTAGTGGGGCCACCGGCTCTGGCCTACAGCACCTCAGGGGAGGCAGCTTATCTGGAACACACTGGTCCCTAACTCTGGAGCAGGAGACCCTGACTTTAAGGGCAGCAACACGTTGGATGCCTGCAGAAGAAGGCCAAATTCTGGCACAAGGGAGGGGAGAGAGCAGATGAGGCAGGTGTGGGCATGGATGACTATTCTTTGCTTTCCAAGTACACTCAACTGGTGAAATGTGGACAGGTTCCAAGACTTCTATTAATTTTCAGATTGAATAATACAACCAAGGGTACACTCTTTCTTGTAAAATGTCTACTCTCTTTACCTTCTCTTGATTTCCATCATTAGTACTATTGGCTGGCTTTCTTGGGAAGGAGGGAGCCACCTTTTCCCCACTTCATAAGAGTTACTCTAATGGACATAACACAATATAATGATGATAAATGGCAAATAGCAAAGCAACTGTGTCCCTCCTGGTAGGTCCCTTGGTGCTGTGATTCAAGTTCACATCTCAGCAAAATGACATGGAACTTCTACAACAGTCAAAACTCAGTGTTAAATTTGGGAATGGTCAGAGACAACGAGCTGTGTTTTCTTTATGTTTCACTAAGGTCCTTGGGCCCGCCTACCCTTCCTTTAGAAAAATGATGCCCAGTTTTACTTGCCAGCAGAGGTAAACACACACCTGCCTCCTTCATAGGACCCCGACCTTGTCAGCCATGCTGTAGCTAGGAGAGCACTGGAGTTGAAGTCACAAGACATGGGTTCTAACCAGGCTGTGTACATAAGAGCAGTGTGGCCTCGGCAACCCACACAAACTCGCTGAGCCCCAGATTTCTCACAGGTAACATGGGTGCAATATACCTGCTTCTTAAGGAAATACGAAGATCAAATGAAATGCTATTTGTAGAGTGTCTATTACTATTCCTAGCCCATAATAACAACTCATCAATATTATCTATTATTATTTCTAAACAGTTGGATTAAAAAATTATGCTTTTTATGAAGGGTGTAGGTCTGTGTATAGACTCTTTTTTTTTTTTTTTTGGCATGTGGATGTCTGGTTTTTCCAGCACCATGTTTTGAAGAGACTATCTGTGCTCCATTTTATTACCTTTGCTCCTTTATCAAAGATCAGTTGACTATCTTTATGTGGGTCTATTCCTGGGCTCTCTGTTATGTTCCATTGATCTATTTCTCTATTCTTTTTGTCAATATCACACTGTCTCGATCACTGTAGCTTTATAGTAAGTCTTGAAGTTGGGTAATGTCAATCCTCTAATTTTGTTCTTCTCCTTCAACATTGTGTTGGCTATTCTGGGTGTTTTGCCTCTCCACATAAATATTAGAATCAGTTTGTCAATATCCACAAAATACTTGCTGGGATTTTGATTGGGATTACATTGAATCTATGATCAAGTTGGGAAGAACTGCCATCTTGGCAATATTGAGTCTTCCTATCCATGAACATGGAACATCTCTCCATTTATTTAGTTCTTCTTTGACTTCATTCATCAATTTTATAGTTTTTCCTTCTATAGTTCTCGTAGATATTTTGTTAGATTTATACATAACTATTTCATTTTGGGGAGTGCCAACGTACGCTTCTTATAAATAGTTCTTTTTTAGCCCTTAGGGTCTATAAATGTCTTCACAAACATTATCACATTTCAGAAGACCATTATGAGATAAGCATTAGCCCTACACAAACTCTCTGAGCCCCAGCTTGAGATCTTTTTACAAAACTGGACATAATACCATCAGTTGAATGGGTCTTAGATTGCATTCCCCTAGATCTATACAGGTGATACACTGTCTTGGCTGGGGAGAAACATAGCTCTAGGAAAAGTCCTCCAGCCCAGTCCAGGAGTACACCCTCCCAGGTGGTCTTAGTTTACCACTGGCCCTCAGGAGCTGAGCTGCTAGGATGTGTACTACCATCACCTACACTGGCAGCTGGCCAACTTTCTATAAAGGTCCAGATAGTAATTATTTTAGGATTCATGGGCTATAAGGTCTCTGTTGCAGCTATTCAACTTTGCCATTGCCACTGCAGCCTGAAAATAGCCTGCAGGCTACTGTTTGCCCACCCCTTGTCCAGACAGGCAAGAGTTCTGGCACGGACAAATGTGCTAACAAAATTTGTTCAGCGATATTTAAATGTTTTCTCGTAATTTTTGATCGACTAACTCATTATTTTAGCATACAATAATAACATAACTTTCTAGCCATTACTATAACTACAGACTTCCGCAGAAGCCTTTGTGACCTTCAGAACACCAGAAAGACACCAGCGGGGACCATGGGAATATTTGTGAAAGAAAACAAGCTTAAATAAGGTTTATATTCACAGCAAAGTGTACCTACAGAAGACAACGGGCCCAATTCTGGCCTGTGATGCTGTCTTCTTGGGGCAACCGGTTTCTACCAGATTTGGGAGGGAATCTGAGTCCTTCCTAGAGGATCTGAAGGGAAACAGGACAATCATGGGGAGCATGAGCCTCATTCACCACTAACGCATTTGCAGAGGAACGTGTATAATTAGTGAGTTTGTCAGGGGGGAGTCTGTGGACCTGGCACGTAATGGAAACGTGTCATCACAGGGTCACTCAGAAGGGCCCTGGGCTCGGGGAAGAGTCCCCTCGGATCTGCTGGGACCACAATCAGAGGCTTGATGAGGAGATGGGAGAAAATGCGGCACAGCCAAACCAGGTGGCAGAAGCAGAGAAGTGAGCAGACGGGCCAAGAGGGCTTCAGAAGGGAAGCCAACAGCAAGAGGCTCACTCATTACAGGCCACGACCTGCCCAGGAACGATGGGGAGATGGCAGGGCTCTGTCCACCTCCCTCAGCCTAGAGGGCCGCTGGGGGAAACGGTCACCCCGAGGCCCCTGTCACCTCCCAGCAGAAAATGTAGCTGATACTCAGTCCAGGTTTGGCCAGACCTCACAAGCAAAGGAGGGCTGGGTCAACAGGGTTACTCCTCAGAGCCTCCAGCATAAGAGACATCTCTAAGCAGCGCTGTGATGGCAGTTTCCCATGGCTATCTCCAAAACTCCTCCCACAGTGAAGGGGAAACCGGTGGGTCCACGAAGGCCAGACAACAGCCAGCGAGATGGTGAGACCAAGGGCGAGCCCTCTCCAGACCTGGCTCGTGTTACCGTGAATGGCTGTAATGGGTGACGGCTGGGGCTCCTGGGGGAGGAGGCTGGAACCCACCACACCTCCAGCGGGGAGGAGCAAGGGCCAGCATAGTGAGTTGAGTTGTGTGTCCACCAGAAGATGAGTCTAGGTCCTACCCCACAGACCTGTGAATGGGACCTTTGAGGACCTCGAGCTGAGATCAGCCTGGATTTAGGGTGGGCCTTAAATCCGATGACAGGTGTTCTTAGAAGAGAAAAGAGAGAAAGAGATCTGACACACAGAGATGCACAGGGGGGAAGCCCGCATGAGGACAGACACAGACACTGAATTTCTGCAGTTACAACTAAGGAACACCAAAGATCACCACCAGAAGCTGGGGGTGCAACGGCTTCTCCCTCTGAACCTGAAGAAGGAAGCACCCTGCTGACACCTTGGTTCCAGACTTCTGGTCTCCAGAACAGCGAGAGAATAGATTTCTGTTGTTTTAAGCCCCCAATCTCTGGTGGTGGTTTTTGTATGTTTGTTTTGTTTTTTCTTTCACAGCAACCCTAGGAAGCTAATTCAGCTGGGAATGGCATGTCCCCCCTTCCATGATCCCAGGGGCATGGTCTGTCTTGTCTGCCCTCTGTCCTCAGCCCCAGGCTCATTGTAAATATACCGCCTTCTCTGGGCTCGGAGAGTCAGGACCACCTGAGGCCCTGAACTGGCTGACAGGTGGTCCCCGGGCCTGAGGGTGAGACAAGAAGTGAGTGGTCAGCTGGCCAAGGCGCTGACCTGAAGGCTGTGGGCTTCTCTGGCTTGGCTTGGGAGGTCCTGAGCTCAGGGGCACTGGGGCAGTGAAGTGAGGAAGTGAGGCAGGGGTTCAAGGGTCCGCTGGAAGCAGAAGCTGGGTTCTTGGCAAGCCATGACCTCGGGGCTTGAGGCTGTCCTAAGAAATGCTCTCATCACTGCAGTGTCCAAAAGAATCCTTGGAGCCAACTGGTATAGACTACCAGGGCTCGGGGGAGGAGACAAGAGCCTGGGGTGGTCAGGGAAGCCTTCCTGCAAGAGGCAGACAATAGGCACAGCTTGGATTATGCAAAGGATTTGTGTGGAAAGAGAAATGAGAGGCTGGAGGGTTTGGAGCAGTGTTTCCCAAAGGGTAATTTGTGGAACTGGGGAAAGAGAACATGTGTTTCAGGGGGAAAATAAGTAGTCGGTCAAATCAGTTAGGGAAGTTAGTTAAGCCAGTGTCGTTACTGCAAGACTCTTCAGAGTGAGGGTGAAGGGGTGAGCTGAGAAGTGGGGTTCCAGGGAAAAAGACAATTCTCAGTAGCTGCCACTGGACAAGCTCTCTGGCTGCCAAGAAGAGGGATGGTAAGTGGACAGGGGAGTGTGGCCATGGCAGGGCCAGGCTGATGTCAGCTGGTTGGACCATCCTCACCATCCTCAGCCATCCTTCCACATCACTCAGGAGCTGGGCATGTCGCTGGAGGTGAGGGGGGCCCACATCTGGGGTGGAGGCATCTCTGATAAGAACCTGGTGGGCAAAGGTCCCCTCCCACATGAACACAAGCAACTCCATCTTTTCTACTGAGGAGGAAAACTTCCTAATTAAAAAAGAAGGCAAGATGACGGGCACAGACTGTGCTTATCTTCACTTTATTGTCTTTATGATGAACTTAATGACAATGTTCCACTTTGGTAGAACTACAGTGCCCCTGAACAGCACATTGATCCTGATTTGGTTCATTTACAGCTCACTCCTGGGTAGGAATCTCTGCCCCAGTTCCCCAAATGGTGCTCATTTCAAGAAGGGGCAGCAGGAAGTGGAGAGGCTGGCAAGCAGCCTCGTGCCTGGGGCGGCCCCTTCACTACCCCTGAGCCCAGCCCAACCCAGCTCATCCCCTCACCCCATTCTCAGAGCGGCACCTGCTCCCAAGATGCCTGCCTCCCAGCATCCCTGGTCTCTGGAATTCTCTCCCTGCTCCTAGCCTGGGCAGTCCCCCAGGCAGTACACAGCAGAGTGTGCCCCCAGGCCATACTGACTGGTCCTGTAAAGCCACCCACCACACGTTGCCTTTGCCCTGCTCTCTTCCCTTTGCACCTACCTAAGCATCTTTACCCAGCAGGCGGTATCTACAGATGTGCTGAACTGATGGATAAAGCTTGTGTGCTTTCCAAAGCAGAACTTCGCCCTCCTACCTAGGTCCACAATGGCTGGGTGGTCAGGAACCCCAGGGTGACAACAGAAATGTTAGACACCACGGAGGGCAACCGGAGGGCCGTGTGGAGGTGAGGTAGGGCGGTGCCTGCCATGGGCACAGTCAGTCTGGGAAGCCCGCAGATGGTGCAGACTCACAGATCAAAAGCGTTGGCTTCCAGAGAGGCTCCTTGGCCCCTTCCACCAGCACTTTCCATAGCTCCAAGGAGGAGGCTGGTCCCGGGCGGCTTCTGAACCTCTCTATCTGCAACTTACCAGAGTACCTGAAAAGGTACCCTGCCGAGGGAGGGGTCTTTCTGCAGTTATCAGAGGGCGAGGCAGACCCTTCTGATGGACTTGCCCCACCCATCCACCACCCAGCCGCCTCCACCCACCTCCACGTGGCCTGAGGGATGGCCTGGTGACCAAGAGACACAGCTGCTGCCCCCTCACCCCGACATTGCTTTTGCAGATTCAGCTGCTGTGGAGATCATCTGTCTCTCAAAACGCAGGCCTGTGACTGGGGATCGAGCATCTGCCAGCAGGTGCAAAGCCCCTCCCTCCCTCCAAAGGCCCGGGTTAAAACACAGAGGTGCTAGAGAGAGGCTCAGTTGACCCAAACTAGCAACTTTCTGTCAAACATAAATCTCCTTTCAGACCAGCTAAGCTTGAGAAAATTGTACAAACACTATATTTAGATGCTTTGAGGCAATTTTTCAAGTTTGTGTTCCCTAAATCACATCCGATGTCTTCCCTGACTACCTCACAACTGGTGATCAGCCACAGAATTCATTTCCTCACGCCCACGCTTGGGACCCACAGACGCTAGCTTCGATTTGCACCCTCAAATCTCCCTGCCAAAGCCCCTCCAGCCCCTCCACCTGGAGGAATTTCTCCAACCCTGAACTCCCCCCTACCCCTCACCCCCTGCAAAGGGAGTCCGACCAACCCCTAGCTCCGCAAGTGTAAGGGCCTGACAACCTCGGACCCTCCTTCCCACAGGTTCTGGGGGGAGGATGTCTTCCCCGTGGGGCTCACCCACTTCCCGAAGACCCCGCCGTCCCCTCCCCTTCCCCACCCCCGCAGCTGCCTGCGTCCCTGAAACAGAAGGGAATATTCTGAACAGAGAATTAACAGCAAATTAAACGTGTTTCATTGTACTCATTCATGCACGAAATGACTGGGAAGTAAACCGAAAAAAACCAAACAGACCATGCATTGCGACAGTCAGAGGGCAGAATCCCGCCGAAGAAGGCAGTGATAGTCAGGGGACGAAAGTGCCAGGCAGCAGGGCTCCTAATGGGTCAGAGCCCAGCGGCCCCTCTTCCCACGCTGGGATGCTTCCTCTCCACGGGGCGTGGAGGGAGGGCGGGGAACGCTGGGACGTAGCTGAGGCTCCTTCCAGCTGCGGCCCATCCCACTACGGGTGGACACGCCCTCCTGAAAATGGCCCAGGGGGCGGCCCCTCTCTGGAGAACCGGCCTGGCTCCTCTAGCAGGAGCAGCTGCTCGCACTGCCTCTGCACTCAAACTACAAATAGAGCTACCATACGACCCAGCAATCCCACTACTGGGCATATACCCTGAGAAAACCATAATTCAAAAAGAGTCACGTACCACAATGCTCATTGCAGCTCTATTTACAATAGCCAGGACATGGAAGCAACCTAAGTGTCCATCGACAGATGAATGGATAAAGAAGATGTGGCACATATATACAATGGAATATTAGCCATAAAAAGAAACGAAATTGAGTTATTTGTAGTGAGGTGGATGGACCTAGAGTCTGTCATACAGAGTGAAGTAAGTCAGAAAGAGAAAAACAAATACCGTATGGTAACACATATATATGGAATCTAAGAAAAAAAAAATGTCATGAAGAGCCTAGGGGTAGGACGGGAATAAAACACAGACCTACCAGAGCATGGCCTTGAGGATATGGGGAGGGGGAAGGGTAAGCTGTGACGAAGTGAGAGAGCGGCATGGACATATATACACTACCAAACGTAGGGTGGATAGCTAGTGGGAAGGAGCCGCATAGCACAGGGAGATCAGCTCGGTGCTTTGTGACCACCTAGAGGGGTGGGATAGGGAGGGTGGGAGGGAGGGAGACGCAGAGGGAAGAGATATGGGAACATATGTATATGTATAACTGATTCACGTTGTTGTAAAGCAGAAACGAACACACCATTGTAAAGCAATTATACTCCAATAAAGATGTTTTTGTTGTTTTTTAAAAAAAGGCCGGTGGCAGCCAATTAGGGCCCACAGTCCTCCAGACTTTCCCTTCACAGGCACATCTGGCCGCGCCGGGGTCGAGGCAGAACTGCTCAGCACAGGTGTAACGTGTGAGCCCATCAGTCTCCTGGGGATTCTTCAGAACCCAGGATGAGCAGCAAGAGAATGAAAACTGGCTTTAGAACACTGGACAATTTTAAAGAGCCCCACAGATCTCTTTTCTGTCAGCTCTACCTGGTTAATCTATTATCTGATTCCCATCTCTGGTGGATGCCCGGGCCCCTCCCCTTGCAGAGGCCTCCTCAGCCTCCTCCCTAGAAGTAAACCTGGTACAGGTGCGTGCGCAGCCCGGGCCGGGTGGGAGGGGAGTGCCCAGGGGCGGGCGGTGGGAGGACTCCGACCTCCAGCCCCCAGGACCTTCCGAGAAGGGGATTCTGGGAAAGGGCAGCATGGTCCCAGGCAAATTCATTTTTAAGCGCAAGGGCTGCTGCTAAATGTGCCAATACTCACGTGCATGCCGACACACGCCAGGCCCTGGGGTGAGCTGCGGCTTCTCTCCTGGCCAGACTGACGAAGAGGCCAGAGAGGGGGTACAAGGAGCCCCACCCCTCCCTTTCCCCCCACACCTATCCTAGCTCTTCCGGCGTCAATAGGAGCTACCTCGACAGCCAGACCCATGAGCTGGAGGTGTACCTGGGATGTAGGAGCCCAGACTAGAGCCCCGAGCAGCTGCTCAGAGCCTCACCTGCCTTAACCACCTCCCACAAGGCATATCGTTCCCCCAACTTGGCAAAGAGCAGCCCAGAGCTCAAGTGGGGTGCCTGCACTTCTACTTCTTTTTTTTTTAATACACGAGAGAAGATGAAAGAAAAAATTAAGCTTTAGTCCTACAGAACATACAGATGGACCCTGACGCTCTCGCTTGGGCCATGGTCAGGGTCCCATGTCGGATGCAGCTTCCGAGGTGTCCTGGGAGCCGAATGGGAGGCAGCCCGAGGGAGAGGAGCCCAGGTGTCCTAACTCTGTTCATTTCCAGGGTGACGTACTGGCAAAGAGCACTTACAGCTTCTGTGATCTGGTTTAGACAAAACCAATCCTTACAAAGGTGGAATAAGTGGTTTTAAAAGATTCTGGCAAAGAACGCACAAGCTGAACAATTCCAACACTGCACGTGGTCGGTCGTAAGCCCACGAGCTCGAGGGTGCTGACACCCACCCCACCCCTGCTAATCACTCTTTATCAGCCGCACAAAGAGCTAAAAGCCATGACAGTCTAATCAGATCTGACAAGAAATTGGCCAAAAACATCAAATAATCAGGAAGACTATTTGAAATATGGATGTACATCTACTACTGTGAATGATGAACCTCTCCCTGAGTGTATATTTTGCCTTGCTGTACCAGCTAATGAGATTAAGAGGCCATTTTCATCACAGTAAGAAAGTTTAAAATATTGCTTATTTCATCTTTATCTGATTTTTAATAATTTTTATTTTATTGACTATATTAAAATGCACAGAATATATTAGCACAGTAGCACACACGCATTCACTAAATACATAACTATACAAGTACTGGGGTGGTGTTTGGCCTGCGGTCCTGGAGGTGTGGAGATTCCCCACCGTCTGAGTGGCTTGCACCACCCTCCTGCTAGAGACTCAAGCCGAAACCCCGACCCCCTCCTGGCTCCCCTCTCTCACCTGTGTTGTCTATCATCTCGTTTCCGTGTTTATTCTCTGAATACCTCCCAATAAGTCCATTCACTTCCATCCCCACTGCAATCACCCCACCCAGGCCAGCCCCCTCTCTTCTGGACAACTACATCAGCCCCTAACTGCTGTCTCACTCCTTTTCTTGCACCTCCCAAATTTATTCTCCATCTTGCAGACAAGTCAGGCTTCCTGAAATGCAAATCTGATCATATCACTCTGACCCAGAAGCGTTCAATCACTTCCCATGGGTCTCAGGGAACAGTCCCAGCTCCCCTCCCTCCTCCTCCACATCGTCCTCATCCGCATCTTCCTCATCACCAACAGCATCTACTGATTCCTTTCTATTTGCCAGATGCTGGTGCTAAAGGTTTTTCATCTGCTGTCTCTTTTCATTTCCACAGTCACTTCAGGAGGTAATCACAGGGATTGTGTCCACTCTACAGATGACGCTTAAAGAGGCTGGGAGACCACCCAAGCTCCCACAGCACTGCTCTGCCTCTGCTTCCAGCACAGCCCTCTTTTACCACGGTGCTGACCTTGCCACCCACCTCCCAGCTCCTCCGAGCCGCTCAATTCTGACATGTCCTCTCAGACGCCCAAGCCTCGATTCATGATCCCCTCCCCCTTCCCTTCTCCTGGTGACTCTTCTCGCCCAGCTGGCTTCAGCTTAGATGCTTCAATCAATGAGACGTCCTGCCCCAGAAGCCCACGGCCACCAGTGGCTGCCAAACCTTCCGGAAAAACCTGTGTGGCAACCGCCTGAACCTGTCCAGATCGATAGGTCTGACTCTCAGCTTACAGGATGCCCGGGGGACCAAGGAACATACTAACCAACACCACGGGGTTTGATCAGCAAAATCCAGACTCTGCAAAACTCTACAGGACATGCAATCTGGTTCATTCAACAAATACATTACATGGGAAAATAAAAAGGGTGGGGGAAGCTATGGATTAGAAGAGGCTTGAGAGACAAGTCAACCAGACATAGCGTGTGGATCTTGTTTGGATCCCGATTTGAATAAACCAGCTGTAAAAACGTTCATGAGACACACAGGGTAATCTGAACACCGACTGGCTATTTGATAACACTAAGGAATCAGTGCTGATCTTTTCAGATGTGATAATGGTGCTGTGGCTATGTTACAGAAGGAAAATGTGCACATATTTATGTAAAACATGAATTATGTTTATTAAAATTATGATAAATAAGCTGAAAATATGAACGTTTTTTAAAAGGCAGATTGTCTTCCAAGCCCCCAGTTATGAATGAGGTACTTGTATGAACTTTCAAAGAATTCCGGAAATTTCCCATCAGACCTGTCATCACACTTTTGAGTAATGATTTCATTAAGTCATTACAGTCTTCTTCCCCGTGTCACTACAGTCACAAGCTTTGTGAGGGCGGATATTTGTCTTTTGGTTACTGTTGGGTGGACACATGTGAGTGCACACACACACACACACGCACGCACGCACGCACACGCACACACACACACACATCCCCCACCCCCTACGCACACCAGCAAGCACCTCTACCCGCACACAAGCACGCCCGCCCTCACGTTCGCACATGTTCTGCCCAAGTCCACCTCTCACTGGGCCCCATGATCCCAAGCTCTTCCTCAAGAGGCTCTAGGACTTCCTAGAAGCGCTCAGTCCAGGTCACTTCAGAGTGTGCTTGAAATGTCCTGATCTCTCAGGCTCCCCTCCACACACCCCTGCTGCCTATAACCCCCCCCTACACACACCCCTGCCAAAGTCTTCCTTAACGACCACTTTCGCCCTGCCTCTCCCTGGTTCAAAATTCTTCTCAGGGCATTATCTTCACTCAGACCGCTTTAAAAAGTGAGCAGCCAGTAACCCGCACTGTGCGAGGCCCGCTGGCAGATCTAAAGACGGAAAAGGCACCACCCCTGCACCCAAAGGCCTCAGCTTCTCAGCCAGAATGAGTTCAGTTATGACCACCGTGTCTGAGCACCTACTTCGCCCTTTACCTGCATCACCTGACATGATTCTCACAGCAGCCTTTGCAATAGGCTCTACTATCACATTTCCACAGAAAAAGGAACTGAGGCTCAAAGGAGATGCAACCTCAGAATACACTGTACCCAGAACCTAATTCCAACCAAGGTCCTGTCTAACCCCCGGGTCCATTCACCTCGGACGGTTTCAACAGCTTAGACACCAACTGCCTCCACCACCGACCCGGCCCGGGCCCTGCCACTCCTGGCCTCGGGGCACCAAGTCCCGGCGCCATCAGTCTCCCCACCACCTCGAAAACTCACCAGGTGTGGTCCATTGTCCCGCTGTACCATTCGCTAGAAAGCCCTTCCCCTCCATTAGCTCCAAGTCTTAGTGTGTGCTTTGGATGGTTGAAAAATAGGGAAGAGATCATTTAGGGTGTAATCAACACTATCTCTGCAAAGATATTTATTCTGCCTGATAGAAGGGGGGCTTAAGCTGGGGCTTAGTGCATGAGTAGGAATATACTAGTCAAAGAAGCATGCGAGGGCATTCTAGGCAAAGAGAAGGGCAAGGGCAAAGGCACTGAAGCATTCAACAGCGAAATGCTGGGCCGGGGGGAGTGTCAGCAACCTGCCTAGTACAGAATCTCAGATACATTGGCAAGAGTGAATGAACACCCCAGGCCAACCTCAGTTAGGAGCAGTCTTACTCTCTGCCTAGAACATCAGCAAAAAATGTTCCATAAAGAGAATCTGAAAAAGAATGTGTGTGTGTGTGTAACGGAATCACTTTGCTGTACACCTAAAACTGACACAACGTTGTAAATCAACTATACTACAATTTTTTTTTAAAGTTCCATAATCCCTAGGCCCCCGTGGCTGAGGATGATGATAAAAATGAAGAAGAAGAAGAAGATGATGATGATGATGGAACTCATGCATCACGGGTCTGCAGTGCCTTTTCTACTCCTAACCCCTGGGAAGCATCCTGCATGCATCTCAGGTGATGTGAAGAACACACGGCCCGCCTCTTGTCCTCCACTTCACTGACCAGCACACTGGAAATTAAGAAAACCGCTGGCCCACACAGTACTACCTCCACCCCACTCCCTCGGGGTGCCGGTCCGAATCAGAATCCTGTGCACTGCTAGGCCTGAGCCCCTAGCGCATGTGCAGCATACCCAGTGCTGCACAGGTTCATTCCAGAGAGGAAGGGAATCACCAAGGTGCTCCCAGGCCTGCAGGCAGAGCTCCCAAGGGCCAGAGCCCCTCCCCACAGAAGCCCGGGACGTCTCAGCTTGGAAACGAAATGGCACACATAAGGGGGCGGACACTTCCAGTCCTGAGCAGCAGTTGTTTCCTCAACAAGCAAGCAGACCCCGCACAGACCCCACTCTCCTCCACAGATGGGCGCCTGGAAAACACAGAGTTGCTTCCAAACTACAGATTGTGCCGAAACCCCATATCACCTGCTACACGCAGGCTCCGCCGTCGCTTGTCTGAAGTCTCCTGGGAGTCGGAGCATCAGGGGCTGTCCCCCCACCAACTACACAGAGAAGCTGAATCGGCGCCATTAAGTGAGGTTGGTGGTTAGATCGACCAGGGGGAGGCGGGGGGGAACCTGCACAGGTGGGGCTACAAATTCCAGCAGCCCGGCTTCTCCCCCAGCCCTGCCATCAGCATTCCTGCCACGTGATCAAGTCATTTTCTCCCATCTGAAAATGGGGCTGTTAACGAAGTCCATTTATAGGATGCGGCTTGGAGTCATGAGGTGATGACTGAAAAGTGTAACTGAGATGAGCTGGACATGAAGTTGATGAGCTTGGATGACAAATATGCAGCCTGTGTTGCAGCCGCACCTCTCCTCTCACCCACGGCAGGCATGGCCAGCGACCCAGGCACGCCCATCCCCCAAGTCACCCCCCTCCCCACCCACCCCGCTGTCGCCCCACTCGATGCCAGCTGGCACACGAGATAACATCGATTTGCCTTCTTGGCAAATTAATCCCTTCGCTGATTAATCCATCAGAGAAGCCCCAAGCCACAAATCCCTGAAGGACATTTAATGGTGACATACAGGAGTGCCACAGCCTCGGGCCACGGTCCACATGCAGTTTGGGCTCTATGAGAAGAGGAGCTGCCAGTGGAAGGGTCTCTAAAACCCCTCCCTCCATCACAGCACTAAGACCCAGCTGCCTGAGCAGAAAGAGGTTTCTCCCCAGGGAGGATGTGCAGATACACACATACTCGGGCTGGGGCCCAAACCAGCACCAGGCTTTCACAGCCGACCATCCGTCCATCATCCATTCGGCGCGTCAGTCAACAGTGCGACAGAAGGATCAGGGCTGGAAACTTCAGAGCAGGTGGTCAGGGGAGGCCGCCCAGAGGAAATGCCCCTCTGAGCTCTGGATGAGTTGTGGCCCTGAAGAGACTGGTGGGGAAGGAATTCCAGGCCAAGGGAGCCGACGGTGCCCGAAGATTGGCACCGCTGTGAATGAGGACCTGCACTCCCAGGGTGGCCACGCTCTCCCGTGGGACTGCTGCTGCCCTGACCCGCCTCCCTTTGCCCTTGGACTGAGTCCCAGGAGGTTAGGGAGTGCCTGGGATTGGGGCACCTTCCCTTCAAGATGCTGCGGCCCCTCACCACTCCCCCGGCCAAAGAGAGGTTGGGACCTTTCACACTCCTAAGGCTGATGCACTGAACTGACCAAGAAGAAAGCTATTCTTTAGGAATAAATATGGTGATGGGGCTGGCTGTGCCCTGGGTCTCCCACCTAAACCTGGTTGTGAGAAAAGATCAGGGAGAACCTCTGCCCTCACCCTTTCAGGGAAGATCTCCGGGGCACAGACATCTCAGCAAAGGGCTGGAGCCCTCCTCCCAGCACTCCCGGTGGCCTCCTCGTGTCCCCTCTAGCACAGCCCAGATGTGTCCCAGGGGATGGAACAGGTGCCATGGAAGGAAGGTGACATTCACCCAGAGGGAGCTTCCCATCAAGGCTAAGCCTTCACCAACCTCCACGCCCTTGAATCACGACAGCAGGGGCTCTGGCTCCCTCAGGACATGGTCCTGCATTCAGATTGCCACCTCTGTCAACACCAAACTCATGGCGCTTTCTATTTCTGGCAAGTCTGCCCAAGTGGGGCTTCCCTCTGAGCCCGACACCCCAGGGAACTACTCCCAGTGAGCAAAGCACTCAAAACACTTGAGGGCAGAGGGTGTGGGGTGCAGGAGGTTGACCCCACAAAGATCTACAGTGGAGACCAGCCGGCACAGGCTTTGACAGGAGGAAACCAGCAAGTCAACTGGCAAGAAAGTGAACAATGGAAGCGGAAACAATGTCTGTTATAATAATAATAATAATAATATCCACCACAACAGTATCCGCTGTTATTGGATGCTTATGATGTGCCAGGTATGGTCTCAGCACCTCTGTTGGTCCCTGATGACTTTGAGGTAGGTTCTATGATTGTCTCCCTTTACTGACAGACAACTCTCATCCAGTGGACCAGGTTATAGGAGGGAGGATGCCAGGACTAAAGAGAACTGGTTGGGGAAGGAGCTCAGCATCCAGCAGATGCCAAGCAAATCCAGACTTAGCATCTCTGAGATGACCTCTGCAGGGGGAGGGTATGGAGGACCCTTTGAGGTTTGGGCACTCTGCCTGGTGTCTCAGAGCTTCTTCCCCGGCCTCAACACACCATGTACCTGACCAGCTGAGCCATCCAAATGCTGCTCTTTCCACATCTCCCCAGGGATCCCAGAAAGGTTCCAGAAAGCTTACAACTCCCTGTTACTGGCTACATGGAAGAAAGCTGACAAAGGAGCCAAAGAGAAGATTCCAGCTCCTTGTTTGTTCTCAACCCCACCTCATCTTCAAGCCTTGTTTGCCTGTCCTGAAGATGGTTGGCAAAGGCTGCAGAATTTGGGACCAAAATCGAAAGGTAGGGTGACCTTATGGACAGACCCCTGTGCCTTACATTTGGGGTTTGAACTGTACCCACGTCCCCAGGCCAGCCCACCTGTTTCACAATGCAGAAGATAAACCTGGCGTGCTTTTCTATTATCATCCATCTTCTCCAGCAGTTTAAACTTCAAAAGAAACTTCGGCTGCCCTTCTTAACATTCGGTGGATTTTTCCTCTTAGAGCTTACAACAGTGAATTCATGTTTCCTTAGAAGAGTACTAGAAAAATATTTGAGCATGTTGGATGGGAAAAGTGCATGTTTTCAGATTCCATATCTGCACACAAAAGGTCCGAGCACCATATTTTACTTTTCAGCTTCTTCCAAGCCTAGAAAATTTCCACTTCAAAACTGTGGCTTTGGGCTTCCCTGGTGGCGCAGTGGTTGAGAGTCCGCCTGCCGATGCAGGGGACACGGGTTCGTGCCCCGGGCCGAGAAGATCCCACATGCCGTGGAGCGGCTGGGCCTGTGAGCCGTGGCCGCTGAGCCTGCGCGTCCGGAGCCTGTGCTCCGCAACGGGAGAGGCCACAACAGTGAGAGGCCCGCGTACCGCAAAAAACAAACAAACAAAAAACTGTGGCTTTCTTATTTTCTTTGTGGAAAAAAAAATGCATTGGTAACAGAGATTATTCTCTCCAAGCTCCCCCTCTGCCCGTGGGTGATTACAGGCCCTCACTCTCCAACACACCCCTTCTGCACTGGGCACCAAGGCCACGCCTCTGTCCATCTGGACCCTGATTCTCTGTCATTGGGTAAAATGTTTAATTCACCGGGCATCCAACAAGCCACCAAATGCAGAGTGAGAAGGCAAGATAGTGGCAGTTTTGATCTCTGTGGATGTCAATTCCTGGGGGCCAAGCTTGGCAGGAAAAGCAAGGCAGCCCACAGGGCCACAGGGAGGGGGCAGGGCAAGCTGGGGGCATTAGGGCTCTCTCGCAACACAGACCCCTACTTTGCATTAATTTCTTTTAAATGACACCTTTTAAGCTGCAAATACCCAGAAGAAAGAGGAGTGATTATTAACGCAGAAGATCTGGCTACACATTAAGGAGTAAAAAGCCTGTTTCCCCTGCAGAAACCCAAGGCTGGAAGCTGTCACTCCTTTCAGATGCTGGAGATTTACTGAACTCAAACAAGAAAAAGAGAAGCTTGTGCATAACAGCCACGGTTCCTCGTTGTTCCCAAAGACAAAGAGAAAATGAAAAAACGAGACAGAAAAACATCAGTTAGGGGAATAAAGCCATCAGAACGGGACATCTTCCAAGACCAAAGCACTTGGCTTTTCAACATACCTCTGCAGATGGGAGGTGACTGCAGGAGAAGGCAGGGGAAATGTCCCTTCTATGACGGATGTATCCTCAAATGCTGAACGAAGGCATGAGTGTCCAAGAGCCCATGGCAGAGGGTTTGGGGACAGAGGCTGGTTATTTTGACATCAGAGCCCTCGTTCCAAACAAAACTCTCCATAATTCTTCCAGAACCTTATTTCATTTGCCAGAACCCAAGGAAAGACCCAAACCAACAATCCTGGGCTTCACAGACAGTAGGTAGACAGGGAGAAGGGCAATAGAGAAAAACAGACCCTCAGAGAGGAAATGCTAGCTTTCCTGGAGGCTAGACAGCCTCTTGGAAGGCTTCTAGGCTGAGAAGCTTTGGTCTTTGCATTTCTGCTTCAAAACGTTCAAACTGTATTAATAGAAGTGTCCTCAAATCACCTCACACCTGTCAGAATGGCCATCATCAAAAATCTACAAACAATAAATGCTGGAGAGGGTGTGGAGAAAAGGGAACCCTCTTGCACTGTTAGTGGGAATGTAAATTGATACAGCCACTATGGAGAACAGTATGGAAGTTCCTTAAAAAACTACAGATAGAACTACCATACGACCCAGCAATCCAACTACTGGGCATATACCCTGAGAAAACCGTAATTCAAAAAGAGACATGTACCACAATGTTCATTGCAGCTCTATTTACAATAGCCAGCACATGGAAGCAACCTAAGTGTCCATCGACAGGTGAATGGATAAAGAAGATGTGGCACAAATATACAATGGAATATTACTCAGCCATAAAAAGAAACGAAGTTGAGTTATTTGTAGTAAGGTGGATGGACCTAGAGTCTGTCATACAGAGTGAAGTAAGTCAGAAAGAGAAAAACAAATACCATATGCAGTATGGACATATACACACTACCAAATGTAAAATAGCTAGCTAGTGGGTAGCAGCTGCATAGCACAGGGAGATCAGCTCGGTGCTCTGTGACCACCTAGAGGGGTGGGATAGGGAGGGTGGGAGGGAGACGCAAGAGGGAGGAGATATGGGGATATAGGTATATGTATAGCTGATTCACTTTGTTATAAAGCAAAAACTAACACAGCACTATAAAGCAATTATACTCCAATAAAGATGTTAAAAAAGAAAAATAGAAGGGTCCTCAGATGAAGAAACTGAGATCGGGAGTGTGGTCTCAAGGCAGCACGGTGAGTCGGGTCTTCCTGAAGCTGAGGCCGACAAGGGGCGACCCCGGGAAGGGACACCTCTGAATGAAATTACTAATCAGTTCAACAAATACAGAGTGAACCCCATGTGCACTGGCTGCAGGAGTACCACTAGGGTGGAAGCTTAGCCCTTCCTCCCTGATGCTCTGGCTTTGGTGGGGAGAAACTAGCATGGGCTCAACTCAGAGAAAAACAGGAATAAAGGAGGGTGGGCTGAGGGTGGGAAGCAGAGGAAGCACATACAAGATAAAATGCACACTTCAATGCAAACTTCTCCCAACAGCAGAGGGAAGAAAGATGCTGTTACTCTTGGCATTCCTTCCTCCCCTCCCAGCCTCCATCCTCCCTTCCTTCCTTCCTCCCTTTCTTCCTTCCTTCCTTCCTTCCTCAGTTCACCCACAGGCACTTAGGGAGGAGCACCTGGTCTGTGGATAAAGCCCAGAAAGTAACAGGCAGGAGCCCAACCCTCAGGCAGTCTATGGTCTAGGGGGACAGACAGACATCCCGCAAGGAATGGCCCAAATACTGATATCATGACCTTTGCACTGACTGACACGGAGGATGTCACTAGTGGGTGGAGTAGATAAGGGGACCTCACTCAACATAGTGGGCTGGGGGATGTGAACGTTTCCTCGAAGAAGCAGCTTTGAGACTGAGACAGAGGGATGGAGAGAAGGGGCCTGATGAAGGAGGCGGGGCTGGGGCCTGGTAAGATGCAGCAGGCAGAGCAAGGGTGGGTCCAGGGCCCTCGCAAGTCCTTGCAGGTCCAGAACTTCTGAGCAAGTGAAAGGCTCCCGTGGGCATCTGCATGGGCGTGCGTGTGGCCGGGGTGGGGGGAGTGTGCACTTGCATTAGAGAGATTTGGGGGGAGACAGGGCAGGCTGGGCCTCCTAGGCCACATTAAAATGTTCTTTGTTTGGATTTATGGTTTGTTTGCTTGTTTTTCTACTGTATTCTCAGTGCTGGGACCGCTGAAGTGTGTTTGAGGCCAAGCAGCCCGTGAATGGATTTGTTCGCTCCTCGTTTCAGGTAACACAGTTTAGTTTTACACTCTTTATATGCATTCTGGATGCAAACAACAAAGGTTTTACAGGCCTACACTTGCTAATTACACAGCTAATTAAGACTGTAATCAGGACAATCTCTAGGCTCCTGAGACCATCGGCACCCAGGACCACAGTATGCGGAAGTAGACCATCCCGGGGACATCTCTTCCTATATTCTTGCAACTTAATTGGGTCTCAGATGGATGACTTGAGATTTTTCATTACATCTGGCTAGAAAAATATGCAGAGGGCTGATATGGTATGTGTGAGCACGTGCCTTTGTGCAGGCTGCAAGCATCCTCTGTTTGCAAGGGGCTTGACCCAGGCTGCGCAAGGGTGGTGAGCCAGCCGGGGAGCCGCAAAGCAATCCATTCATTATAATTCTGCTGAGAAAAAGCCCAGTAAATCAAAGAGACAACCTGACTGCAAACGAATTATACACCAAGAGATAGAATGGAGAGAGGGAGGGAGGGAAGGCAGAGTGGAGTGGTAGCCAATTGGAAAAAGTGAGTATAAAAAGGAAGGGGAGAGGGAAAACCAGGGAACAGAGACCTACAGGGATGCCTGGAGTCTGAAAGAAATAAAAATGGAGCCTAATTTGTCCATCAGCAGAAAAAGAAAAAGAAAAAGAAAAGCATCCTACCAAGAGAGATCCCATTTGCTGGTTACCTCTAACTTAGAAACACTTGACTTAAAAAACCAACTGCCCTTTGTTCTCCCAAGGGGTCACCTAGGGAGTGATTGATGGGCAGTGACTTTCTCTGGAGAAAGTGTACTGAGTTCTATTTTCTCATGCAAATAGAGAGGGGACCTTCTCTCAAAACAGAGTTAACCTGTTCCTAGTACTCCTCTTGCAAGTAGGCAGCCCAGTCTAAGCATCCTCCAGAAGCAATTGGCCTTTTGGAGGTGGAGATGCTCTTGCTGGGCCAAGGTTGGAAAGGATGTTCCTCTGGGGAGGGTCCCAGCACAGAACTCAGCCCACGTTCCTGTCCCCAGCATATACACCTGGTGAGCAGCTGTGGCTGGGATACCCCTGGTAGGGACGAGAAGCAGTAAGTGGGCTTCAAGGCCAGGAAGAAGTAGTAGATCATCTACCACTTAAAACATCCTTTCTCTGGGAAAGTATACTCCTAGATCTAAATGTCTCCCTTACAAATTCAACGCTGAAAAAAGAACCTGCTTGGAAAGCTGCAAAGTACTTCTACTGAAGCAGTAAACAGAGAGGGCAGAAGGCTGGGAGAGGATCTGCTTAGACAATGAGTTACACCTCATTCCCAAAACGCATTTCTATGGAAAAATGCCAGACTAGAGACAGAATAATACGAGCAGAAAGGGGAGGCTGTGGGAATCTGAACAGACCCCTCCTACCTGAGAGGCCATCCTCCTCTGTGACAAGATTGTGAAGGAGATCATCTCTAGAAGGCCGAAGGTCCGTGGACATTTGGGGACCCAAATAATCATGAGAACTGGCTCATGGTATAAATGTTGAGGCTGTAAGGGGGACTCCAACAGCCAGATTCCGCAGGGTGCTTCCCACACAGCTCCCCCTCATCCAGACAGGCTTTGAAATCATTCTTGCTTATGAATAGCAGTGCAAAAGTCCTAAATAAATTATTAGCTGAAAATCCAGCAACACCCTGAAGGACTAAGTGGGGTTGACTACAAAACAAGAATCATTCAATATTAGAGAATCCATAACATAATTTAACCAGTTTACTAGAGCCAGGCATTATCTAAGCATCTCAATGGATACTGAAGAGGCAATAAATAATACTCAACACTCATTCTTGATTTTTAAAAAACTCATAAGAAAACAGAGATAGATGGATATTTTCTGCCATGATGATATATGTCTTTCTTAACACAAAACGTTTAATAGAAAAACAACAGATTTTCCGCACGAAAATTAGAAGCAAGGCAAAATGTCCAGATTTACCATATTATTGAGCAGTGTTGTGGAGCAGTAGGCAAAACAATTAATACCTAATTAGGAAATCAGGTGTATAAATTGGAAAGGAGGAGACAAAAACAGTCAACGTTAGTAGATACTATGATTGTATGCCCGGCAAACCCAAGACAATCAACTTGCACTCTTCTCTAAATGGTAAGAGGACAGGTTACAAAGTAATATCTAGAGAGCAATGGCTTTTATATTTACCAACAGCCAACTGGAAGACACAATAGGCGAGAAAATTCTCATGTATAATAGGAACAAAAAAGGACATAACCGGGAGGATCCCACGTGCCGCGGAGCAGCTGGGCCCGTGAGACATGGCTGCTGGGCCTGCACGTCCGGAGCCTGTGCTCTGCGGTGGGAGAGGCCGCAGCAGTGAGAGGCCCGTGTACCGCAAAAAAAAAAAAAAAAAAAAAAAAAAAGACACAATACCTGGAGATATACTTAATAAGAAAAAAGATAAATTCCATATTCTTGGATAAGAATTCTAAACATCATAAAATGTTAATTATTCCTGAATTAATCTATAAATTTAATCCACTGAAACTGTAATTTATTTATATGCTCATTTGCAGATAGTTGAGCTAATTCTAAAGTTAAAACAGGAAAACCAACAGGTACACACACTTCAAAGATCAATTTGACTCTATCTAGGAGGCCTGAACAAGTGTATATCTGATGAACAAGTTATTCCATTCCTGAGTATAGATGCAAAAGATCCACAGGAAATTCTTAGAAATGCACAAGAGTGTCAGTAGAAGTATTGTTTATAATGGAATAAAATTGTATACAAGCTAAATGCCCATTAACAGGAAAATGAATAAATTGTGGTATTTTCATACACCAAAATACCACACAGCTGTGGCAATAATGGACTAGAGCAAGTCATCTCAATTTGGAAGAGTCTCTCAAGCTTAATGTTGAGTTGGGGAAAAAAAGCAAGATTCAGAAGGACACAAAGTATAATACTGTTTATATAAAATTTAGAAACATCTAGATTACTGTTGTGTTTAGGCCCACATACATAGACATTAAAAGTGAATAAAATTAATGGGACCAAACCCCACCAAATTCAGTGGCCATCCTGGTGAGAGGAGGGTCAGGGAGAGAGGTGGGATGGATGGGGCTTCTCTGCATTTGTAGAGGAAATTGGAAGAGATTTCAGAAGCTAGGTGGTAAGTAGACCTGTGTCTAGAACACGGTCTTCTTTTTTGTTCTGTTTTGGTTTAATGTTGCATTAATCTTTCTACTCTTTATAGATCTGAAACATTTTTAAAACATTTTACTACAAGATAAACAAACAAGAATAACCAGGAAAACTTTAATGAAAGAACAAGAAGTGTTCTAATTTCATTCTTTTACATGTAGCTGCTCAGTTTTCCCAGCACCACTTATTGAAGAGGCTGTCTTTTCTCCATTGTATATTCTCGCCTCCTTTATCAAAGATAAGGTGACCATAAGTGCGTGGGTTTACCTCTGGGCTTTCTAGCCTGTTCCATTGATCTATATTTCAGCTTTTGTGCCAGTACCATACTGTCTTCATTACTATAGCTTTGCAGTATAGTCTGAAGTCAGGGAGCCTGATTCCTCCAGCTCCGTTTTTCTTTCTCAAGATTGCTTTGGCTATTTGGGGTCTTTTGTGTTTCCATACAAGTTGTAAAATTGTTTGCTATAGTTCTGTGAAAAGTGCCATTGGTAGTTTGATAGGGATTGCATTGAATCTGTAGATTGCTTTAGGTAGTAGAGTCATTTTCACAATGTTGATTTTTCCAATCCAAGAACATGGTATATCTGTCCATCTGTTTGTATCATCTTTAATTTCTTTCATCAGTGTCTTATAGTTTTCTTCATACAGGTCTTTTGTCTCCTTAGGTAGGTTTATTCCTAGGTATTTTATTCTTTTTGTTGCAATGGTAAATGGGAGTGTTTCCTTAATTCTGCTTTCAGATTTTTCATTGTTAGTATATAGGAATGCAAGAGATTTCTGTGCATCAATTTTGTATCCCACTACTTTACCAAATTCATTGATTGGCTCTAATAGTTTTCTGGTAGCATCTTTAAGATTCTCCATGTATAGTATCATGTAATCTGCAGCTGTTGGTGGGAATGTAGATTGATACAGCCACTATGGAGCACAGCTTGGAGGTTCCTTAAAAAACTAAAAATAGAACTACCATATGACCCAGCAATCTCACTACTGGGCATATACCCTGAGAAAACCATAATTCAAAAAGAGACATGTTCTACAATGTTCATTGCAGCTCTATTTACAATAGCCAGCACATGGAAGCAACCTAAGTGTCCACCGACTGATGAATGGATAAAGAAGATGTGGCACATATATACAATGGAATATTACTCAGATATAAAAAGAAACAAAATTGAGTTATTTGTAGTGACGTGAATGGACCTAGAGTCTGTCATACAGAGTGAAGTAAGTCAGAAAGAGAAAAACAAATACTGTATGCTAACGCATATATATATGGAATCTAAAAAAAAACTGTTTCTGATGAACCTAGAGACAGGAAAGGAATAAAGACACAGACAGATGTAGAGAATGGATTTGAGGACATGGGACGGGGGAAGGGTAAGGTGGGATGAAGTGAGAGAGTGGCATGGACACATATACACTACCAAATGTAAAATAGATAGCTAGTGGAAAGCAGCCGCATAGCACAAGGAGATCAGCTCGGTGCTGTGTGACCACCTAGAGAGGTGGGATAGGGAGGGTGGGAGGGAGATGCAAGAGGGAGGGGATATGGGGATATATGTATATGTATAGCTGATTCACTTTGTTATACAGCAGAAACTAACACACCATTGTAAAGCAATTATACTCCAATAAAGATGTTTAAAAAAAAAGAACAAGAAGAGGCAACAGTCCTACCAGATATTAAAACATATTATCATGCCATAGCCAGTAAAAACAGTGTGGTACTGGCATCAAAACAGGTAGATTGTGCTTCCCTGGTGGCGCAGTGGTTGAGGGTCCACATGCTGATGCAGGGGACGCGGGTTCATGCCCCGGTCCGGGAAGATCCCACATGCCGTGGAGCGGCTGGGCCCATGAGCCATGGCCGCTGAGCCTGCGCGTCCTGAGCCTGTGCTCCGCAACGGGAGAGGCCACGACAGTGAGAGGCCCACGTACCACAAAACAAACAAACAAACAAACAAAACAGGTAGATTAATGGAATAAAATACAGTTTTGAAATATCCCTTCCTTTCATTTTCCAGAGGGCTACCTACTTGCTCTAACACAATAGTTTCTGTGCACAGTTTTTGTTTTTTTTTTTTTTTTTTTTTTGGCTGTGTTTGGTCTTCATTGCTGTGCACGGGCTTTCTCGTGAGTGGGGGCTACCCTTCATTGCAGTGCACAGGCTTCTCACTGCCGTGGCTTCTCTCATTGTGGCACATGGGCTCTGGGCACGCAGGCTTTAGTAGATGCAGCTTGCGGGCTCAGCAGTTGCAGTGCATGGGCTCTAGGGCTCTCAGGCTTCAGTAGTTGAGGTATGTGGGCTCAGTAGTTGTGGCGCATAGGCTTAGTTGCTCTGCGGAATGTGGAACCTTCCCAGACGAGGGGTCGAACCCATGTCTCCTGCATTGGCAGGCAGATTCTTAACCACTGCACCACCAGGGAAGTCCCCTCTGCACAGTTTTTCACCCAAGAATCCCTCATGATAGGATGGTGGTGAACAAGGGACCTGGGGGTCTGGGACCACAGCCCAAAGTGGCCCACCATGGGGACAAAACTTCTTTGAAGGCTCAAGCTTTATTGCTGCAGTAAAGGCAGAATTGCAATCTACTCAAATATACATGCTTATGCATAATCCCCCAGCCCAGGCCACCATCTCCTCAAGTCGGGCCTCCTGGACCAGCCCCTCACTGGTCCCCTCCCCCCAGTTTCCTCTCTTGCCTCCCTACTCAACAGCTCGCAGGATCTTTTAAACATGTACCACCTCCATTCACTCTCCTGCACAGAACCCTTCCACAGCGCCCCACTGCACTCAGCAGAATTCTAAATTCCTCACCAGGACCTATGAATGGCTTTTAAGGGGTCTACCTTGGCCCACCTCTGAGCATCCAGGCCCTACAGTCAGTCCCTGCCAACTAACATTTCTCTCGGCTACTGGAATTTGCCATGCTCCTCCCCTCAGAACCTTTGCACTGTCCTCCTTCCCCTTCTGGAACATTCTTTGAAGCTCCAGGAGAGCAGGAGTTTTGTCTTCCTTGTTCATTGCTGTCTCTCCCTTCCCAGCACACTGCCCAGGATGCACTGCCACTCAGAATATTTGATGGATAAACAAATTACATGTGGGTAAGACTGACACTCCAGGAAGATATGTTTTATTTCCAGAAAAGAGGAGTCTCTTTTCCTAGAAGGGACTAGGGATATAGGCCACATCAGACCATAGAATGCTTTGACTGTAGGGCCTTAGGGGCCCTAAAGAATCCCTCATCCCTCACGGCATGGAGCTCGGTGGTGAGACCTTCCTTCCAGATTGGTGTGGAGCTGAGACTGTCCTAGTCCAGTCCTGTCATGGGAAGGCCCCTGGGGCTCTGGCCGGCTGCCCCTGTGTGAAACCATGGATGCTGCCTGTGGGGACGGGGAGGAAATTCCTTCCCCTCCCCAGAAATGATTCCCCGTGCTGAGCAGCTGCCCCGTGGGCTGTGCTCAGGCTGTCCATAGGGAAGGGCTCTCCTCCAGGACACATCGGAGGTGGGCCCTTCCACACTACCCCTCCCCCAGTGCTCCCAGCTAGAGGAGCTCGAGTCCTCCCCTGGCCCCAAATCCTCTCCTTAGAAAAGTAGTCACTCTACCCTTTGCCAAGAGGAGTAGGTGAACTAAGTCAACACAAATCCAGGCAGGGAGGCCCCTGAAAGTCAGATGCCAACTCTTACAGGTGGAAAATATGACCTGTCCTCTCTTAAATGGCATTTGGACAGCTGTTTGATGAATCTTCCACTCTCCTTAAAAGGAGTTCTAAATACTCCATGGATATGGTCTCATTAATCTTCAACTTTTTATTAACTTACAAAATGGATCATCCTACAGAGTTAAAACAACAAAAACCTGATTTTCCTTTGTCATCACTCCCCAAACAACTTCTTTACATTATTCAGGTTGATAAAGAGTTGTTTTGGTAGCCTTTGAGCTAACATCAAAAGACACAAATGAAAATAAATACTTCTGATTCTTTCCTAGGCAAATGTCATTCCTTGTTTCTGGCGCCCTTTGTCCCAAACCCAGTGTGGCAGGCACTTATAATAATGGTTCCCAGTGAATCTTGCCTCCCTCCCTGTGTTCATGCCTCTTTTTGTTTTTTGCAGTACGCGGGCCTCTCACTGCTGTGGCCTCTCCCGTTGAGGAGCACAGGCTCCGGACACACAGCCTCAGCGGCCGTGGCTCACGGGCCCAGCCGCTCCGCAGCACGTGGGATCCTCCCGGACCGGGGCACGAACCCGTGTCCCCTGCATCAGCAGATGGACTCTCAACCACTGCGCCACCAGGGAAGCCCATCATGCCTCTTGTAATGTGACTTGGCCACACCTTCCCTCAATAGATGGCGTCTGTTTCTCCACTTTCTTGAAGTCAGGTTGTCTCTGTGGCTTGCTCTGACCGACAGCACGTGTGGAAGTGATGTGTGAATTCAGGAGCTCAGGAGGTCTGACAATTTCCACTCCTCTGTCCCCAAGCCCACCGTGCCACAAAGAAGCCCAGTTGGAGCCAGATGAGAAGCCACATGGAGGAGAACGAGGCCGCCAGCCAACAGCCTACACCAACTGCCAGACACAAGAGTGATGCCACTTTAGAACCCACCACCCTCCAGCCAAAGTCAGCTGCAGGAGTGAGCCCAGGTAAAACCAGAAGAGAAAGGGCCCAGCTGATCCTGAGAACTATGAGAAGTCATTCACTGTTAGTGTCTTAAGCCATTACATGTAGGGGAATGGGGGCAGGGAGGGGTGTGGTTTGCTGTGCAACAATGGATAACTGTTGTCCTGTGTCTGTGGCCCCATGAGCCTGTATCTCTAATTTTTTTTTTTTTTCCCTATTTCCCAATCTCTTCCCAGGTGAACTCACTTTTTGGAAAGGAGCATCACTTCCAAGCTGTGTGACTTTTGTCTCTCTCATACCACCTACACACAACCACCCCATAGATTCAGTTCCATTTCCAGTCAAGCCACCGTCTCCCATTTGTTGGCAGAGCAGTGTCTCCCAAAATATTCCTGAAGCACCCAGGTCATGCTTAGGACACACCCTTCCCCTGAACGAGTTCCTGGATCCAAGGCTGAGAAACAATCTCTCCTTTACCAGGAGTCTGAAGCTCTGCCAAATCAGCAATAGCTAGGCCTACTTACTTGACTTTATTGTCCCCAAGGTTTCCCAAACTTTCTAAGCCATGGAACCCTCCTTTCTCACAATATCAATTATGTTCCACAAAATCCCTGGAGGCATGTAAGCAAGAGTGGTTAGGGGGTCCTAGAGGTACAGAACTGGAGAAGATGATCTGCTGTTGCTGGCTAGTTAACTGTCCTCAAACCCGGGATTGCTTCTCAGAAGTATAAATACAAATAGGTGGCTATGGGTGTATTTATTTTTCTGAAAGGAATCACAAGAAACTGTTACCAGTGATTATTTCTGGGGAAAGACATGGGAGTGCAGATTGGCAAAAGAGGCTATCACTTTCATTCTGCACTTTTTCTGTTGTTTATATTTTCTAACATTATACATGGTACTACATTTGGTTTTTTAATACCAGTTCACTGATGCTCTGTTCATTATTCTTCAATCATTTATCCCTCTGTGTTTCATCTTGGATTGTCTTCAAGTTCACTAATCTTTCTTGCAGTGCCTCATCTTCCTTCAATCCCATCCTGTGTATTTCTCATCTCAGATGTTCATCTCTAGATGTTCAACTTGGACATGTTTTACATCTTCTTTGTCTCTCCTTATCATGCTCATGTATTCCTCTACCTCCTCCAAAAGCAGAGATAACTCTGAACCATTAGAATCCAAACTTTTTCTTCAGTTACTTGAGGGAATACCAAACAAAGCCACCCTTTCAGACCTGCAACATGAGAATCATTGCATCCACTCCTTGTGTTTCCTCCAAGGGCTGACGTCAATTCCAGCATGCCTTTATTTATATGTGTTCAATAAATGCATGCTGATTGATTGACTGCAGTTCCAAAGATCAGGTCTAAATAGATGGATTGCTCAATTTCTGGTCATTGGTTCAGTGCCTCCCTTGCGCCTGCACATGTCAGCTGTGGGTAACGCACAGCTCAACCCACACAGCAGAGTAAACTGAGAGGCTTTCTCACTTATGTTATTCCAGTGCCCCAGTACCTTGGCCTCTTAAAATGCAAAGATTCAAATTAGCCAAAGGAAATATGGTCTGAGTCATTCGGGTCTTTTGAAACAAAATGGTATTATTAACTCATATCCTATTGCTTGTTTATGCTGATTTTTGATATTTTCTTTAACTAACAGAACGGTGGCCAGTACTCTCTCAGTCTTTGAACCCGAGCTAATTAGAACCCACTGTACTCTCTGGCAAGAACAGACCACCTTCTGATCAAATGAACTTCTGAGTCCCCAGGAACAGTATCTGGGCAGCTTTGTCTTCAAGCATGTATTTTAGAGTTAAAAGAAAGCTTACACTCATTTATTTATAATAAGCTTATGCATACAAAAGGCTTCTTTGAGGCTTCAGAATTGTGATTGCTCACGAACTCAGAATTCTTCCAGCTATGCCCTACCCAAAAAGGAAATTTCAGCTCTTGTCTTCTCCACACCATCACTGCTCTCCGCCATGCTGCGGGGGACCAGAGCCTCTGAGGCGTGGAGTTCAGCCAATGGAACACCACTCAGACATTCAGATATCATGGCCCAGAGTACTACCATGGCCACAGGGCCTGACACATAGAGGTCAAAATGGAAGGCAGCACAGGGCAGTGCACCCAACTCTAGAATGGATAGACCTGGGCTCAAATCCCATCCTCCCACCACCTACCAACAGTGTAAACTTTATATTCATGGAGACTACATTTCTCCATCTCTTAAACCAGGGGAAACAGTTTGTGATTCATAGAGTTGCCATGAGATGATGCATAAAATGCATTTAGCACAGTGCCCAGCACAGGGAAGGTCCCTAAGGGCTACTCTCCCTGACCCCTGCCCTGATCCTCCAAGGCAGGGCAACACCTGCCCTATGAGCATCTCAGCCCTGATGGGAGCTGCTATGGAGGCTCCATGGTAACCAGAGGTTTCTCAGGAAGGTCCAGTCTCAGAACAGGCAGTGATCCCCTTGTCCACCCAATTCCTCTCCACGAGAGAAGTAACACCCTTTATTTTTTCATGGGTAACTCAGGGTTCATGGTCACCTGTTAAAAGCTAGCCAAGGAACTCTCTCCTCCTCCCAAACTCTTAAATCTATCACTTGTCCTTTCTAGGAGAGTTTAAAGTTGGTCCAGCTTGCAATCTCAGAAGTAAACAACATAAGGATAAAAAGGCCGTTTCAGACTCAGTACTTGAATCGCTCTCAACATTTCTGACAGGAGGTTGTACAACCTCTGCTTGGGATGGAGAGCTCACTGTCCCTGAAGGCAGGACATTTCTTTATAAGACAGCTAGGGCCCAAGTCAGAGACTCGGTGTAAACTTTGTATTAGGGGGCCCTTTTCCTTGCAGCAACTCTCACATCTACCTCTGAGATTTTCCCCTCTCCAGTCCATCCTCATTGCTTCAATGGTTCTTCTTAGGACAGATTTCCAGAGCCTGCTCCTCAGAACAGACCATGGGCTTGTTTCTCCTCCTTCGGAGTGAAGTGCCATCATGGTAGAATATTCCCTTCCAGTCCTAATGAGTCCTAATTTCAGGAGGAAAGAAGAGTTCTAACAGCACTTCCTTCTCTAGGTCTCCAACTCCATCATGTTAGAGATGCCCCCCGATCACACACACACACACACAAGTTGATTCTTCATGGTGAGTCTGTGTCATAGCCATCTGGAATCTGATGCTTCATAATTGGGAATTTTTTTTATAGCTTTAATTATTTCTATGTTCTCTTTTCTTTTTTATATACAATGAATCATTCTGCTCCTGAGAGAGGAAAAATAGAAAGATCTTTGAAAGTTATGGCTGTAATTTCAAAAGAAAGAGATGGGGCTTTGAGGAATATGAGCATTTGTTGTATTTTCTGAGTCTACTTTTCATCCCCACTAGTTAATGAAGAAGTTATTTCTCTCTTGCATTTCAGTTGTTAATTTCTGACAAGCGTTTTTGGTTTGTTTGTTTTAGTTATGGCTGGTTATATTCCTCTTGGTTCATCCCTTTTTTGTATACTTTCAGTTCTTCAGTTCTTCTTCAGAGCTGAAATATTCAGTTCTTCTTGATAGGATGAGATTTGATTCTCCCCTGGCTGCGATTTATTGTGCTAGTATTTTGGGACCTAATTTATGTTTATAGGATTCCTCTAGTGTTCCCATTTTCTTTTCTAATTATCCATTTTTTCCCCATCTTTTCCCCTGAAATTAGTACTGAATTAGCTTGCCTCTGATAACAGCCTTGGACACATCCCAAAGAATACTGTTGGACAGCTCCTCATTATCCTTTCATTCCATGAATTCTTTGTTTTTTTTCAATAAAGCTTTATTAACCCTCTGTGAACCCTTCTTTTCATTTACTCAGTCATCTTTGATGGGAAGCCGCGCTAGGCTATGGCTGGGCGTTAAGGCAGTCACTCCCACGTTCTGTGCTGCTGCCTGCCAAGTCAAGTTCTTTTCAAAAAAGTCAGAATTCCAGGGATTAAAAATAAGATCTATGCCTGTGTTGAGGGGCTGATTTCAATTATTCATTTATTTACCATTCTGGTGCTGACGTTTGTTGAGGCAGCTCTGCTGGTGGACAAGAACCCGTCGTTGTCCTTTGCCAGGCCTCCTGCCCCTGTAGATCTTTCCTAGTTCATAAAGAGAGGTCCCTTCTGATCTGGCCCCATAGGTGGCTGGCACTCAGTCTCTGCCAGCTGGTCTCTCCAGTGGCCTCATCAATCTGAGGCAGGTGGGACCCCAGGTGAAGCTGCTCTGGAATGGGGGTGCATCTTATCCATCATCCACCAAAACACCTTTATCTCAAGTCAGCCTAGCGTCTGTATTTTGCTTCTTGATGGGCTCTCCTTTCTGACAATTCCCTGCCTCCCTATCGGCTTGCACACACCTATATGTCCCATCCCACCACATACACAGCATACATGCTACATACTACTGTAACATACTACTATATACTTGCTACACACCCAATACACCCATGCACATGTGAAACACACACCCACCTGTTGCTTCCCATGGAGCCTTTGGGGCCTCTGACTCCCTGGGAGATGCTATTTCCTGCATTAGGGATGTTAATACAAAGGCTCTGAGCCACTGCTAACAAAAGTTACTCCCACAACCAGCAAAGGCTCGGCTACCCAGAATTCCTCACGAGAACAGAGTGTTCCAACTGTTTTGACCAGGGTCCCTCTGCTACCCTTGATCTGCCAACACGAGTGTAGAAATGGCGCTGTTCCAATGATGAACAAATTTACTCCCCTTAACTACACCCCAATTCTCAGAACCCTTGGCCATGTAATTCTCACACCACCCCTTCCTCTCCCAGATAAAGCAATAACATCTCTTCCTTCTTGAAAGAAGGACCCAGAAGCCCAATTCCAAGCTGCCTATCCTTCCTGAGAGGACACATCAGGGATTCTCATCAGTGTTGAGAGCCTCACGGCTCGGCCCTGCAGCCCAGAGGCTCATCCCTGTAGCCTCGCCCTGCTAAGCACTGGCTGGGTACCCTGAGGGGGGCCCAGGGAGATGAATCTTGGCTGAGCAGTGATGTGGGGCTAGCTGTCTGGCCTTGTGGTCCCTGGTGATGGGCCCTCAATGCCGTGTCCTCTGAAGTGATGGAGACCATCTCCGGGCTGTGTGGAGGGCTACTGCAGTCTCCAGGAAGAACCCCTGAAGAGGTGGACCACATGTTGCCACCACCAGTAGGCCTGCCCGGGAAACTTGCAAGCCAGTGGTGAGAGGAATGGACAAAGGGGCAAGAGTAGAACCAGCCTTTACCTCCCATGGGCAGCACACAGCCCGTGGCCGCTGCCAAGTAGACAAACCAGCCCTGCAGGCCTCCTTACCAAAGCCCCCTTGGTGGCCCAAGAGACTGTTCACAATCCTAAAATTCCACTGAGGTGTCTTGAAGAAACACGCTTCCACAGAAGTCCCAGAGCAAAGTGGCCTGGGTCTGTCCACCCAGCCCCTCCACTTTTCCCTGTTAGTCCTTCAACGGCTGGAGGGCAGCAACTTCCTTGTCACCTTTGCTTCAGTGTTTACTCTCTGGCCAGCTGCACATTGGCCACTTCAGACCAAGGCAGAGTGCTTCCTCCCACAAGGCCTCTTCCAGCAAAAGGCACAGTTGTAAAAAGCTGAGAACAGAGTGAAGCATGGTGTGAGGGAAGGCCCAGCGTTTGGGGTGGATATAAAGGAACAGGAACCCAGGATGCTCCGAGATGTCCTCTGGGGTGTGCTGATTTTTTCCAGCCTCGTTTATATCACTTCTCTATCAATCGTACCCTACCGATGTCCATTTTGGATTTGATTTTGCCTGTTATGATGGCATCAGGCTAGGTTTGGGTATAAATCATTCTACGACAACTCGACAGACCTACCTTATCTCTTTCACAGCTTTGTCCAAACTCGATTCCCTTCCTCTAAAGCTCAGGAAATGGGACCGATTTCCCTCACTGAATCTCCACCCTTTGCATTTCTTGATGGAATCTTTGCTTCGTAAGTGATGTTGGCTTGGAACTGGGATCAGATGTTGGTTTTCCAGGTTTAGCAGTGATCCAAAGATTCCAGTTCCCCGGACAGTCTTAAGACCTGGACTCTGCTCTCTGGCTAGCTCTGGGCACCTTGGATATATTACTCTATTTATGAGCCTCAGTAAAGCTTTCTGCAAAATGGGCGAGAGGATTGAGGGGGAGCAGGCTTTTCTAAGTGAGAAGGGAGAGGCAGGCACCATCGTGACATTCAAAGCAACTTCAGGGTGGCGCCAGACACCACGCTAAATCGTCCTGCCTGACTTTGGGAGAAATGCATGCCCCTTCTAACTTCCTTTCCATCCTTCTGACTACCTTAAGGAAGAAAGTCTTAGTTTGGGTGTGGCATTTCCTTAACACCTCTTGAAAACTTGATACTCAAAAACAAGAAAACCGGCTTACGTTTTAGCTAAAGCTTAATGGTTTTTTTTCATTTGATTCGTTTTGACCGTTGCATATTTGCCATGTACTAGATCGATTTAAACTTTCTTTTACAAATGAATGCACTTAGATTTTTTAAAAGTGAATCAACCATGGTACAATAGTGAATCAACAATAGTAAACTCCTGGCAAAAATTCATCAGTGTGGTCATTGTGTGAACAACAGAAATGGAGGAAATGCTGGGCAATTGGCCCTGGGGGTTCCCTTCTGCCCTCTGCATCTGGACTCCTGACTGGGGAAACCAACCATCCCTGTAATCAGTCATCACAAAGAGACCAAATCCTCCCCTCCCACCAGCTCTGTGGAAGCCAGAGGATGTCACAGCAGGGAGAGCCCTGTCCTCACAGTGCTCAGCCCCCCAGCCCTGTGGGGACAGGCTCCTGGTGCATGGCAAGCAGACCGCCTCATGATACCCAAGAATAACAAGGCCAACCCCCAGGGGCAACACAGTGGTTTTTAATTCCTAGGGTTTCCAGCCTCTCTTTGTTCTTTAATAACTTTAATACGAACCACCAACTACCCCTGCCCCTCATCTAGCTGATTCACCATTAAGGGAAGAGCAAATTTAAATTTGGAAGAAGGAAAATGAATTATTCAGAATAGCTAATTTCACCTGGGTCATTTGCTTAAGAAATTGCTTGAAGAACAGCCTGAAACTCCTTCTTAATTCATGATATACAAATATCCCTCAGAAAGATCAATGGAGACAGGGCCAGAAGGTTCTCCAGGAAGCCCCAGCCTTCCCAAGGCCACCCTCAGCTGGGATGTGAAGAGCTGACATGCTCAGTGCCGCCATCACCTTCGCTGGGAGGGCTGGTGGTCACCTCCACGCAGGGGCGTGGGGGGGGGGCTTGGCCTTCCCTCAGCCGCCACCCTGCCCTGTGGTGACTGCACCCCAACTTGACCTGGCAGTACTGAGGGTTGAGGCAGTGGGGGAAGGGCACTCCTATTGCTGAAGGGAAGGAGGAAAGCCTAGAGCAGTGGGTCTTGCCTGAACCCCTGCCCGGCTGGGAGACACTGTCAGGCCGGGCACAGCCTTCCCAGGGTCCCCAGGTAAGGGGGCTGCACCATGGGTATGAGAGGCTGCAGGTGACACACAGCCCCCAACCCCCTCCTCTCCCACACAGAAAAGCACATGTGAGTGAGGGGATAGTTGTTATATGGAGGAAACTTGGAACCCTACAACTTGCTAAAGAAGCAAACAGATTATTCACAGATTTGGGTTTTTTGTCATCAGTTACAATTTTCTTTCTTTTTAGAAAATATTTATTTATTTATTTTTGGCTGCACTGGGTCTTCGTTGCTGTGCACAGGCTTTCTCTGGTTGTGGGAATAGGGGGCTAATCTTCGCTGTGGTTCACGGGCCCCTCATTGCGGGGGCCTCTCTTGTTGCAGAGCACGGGCTCTAGGCGTGCGGGCTTCAGCAGTTGTGGCACACAGGCTCGGTATTTGTGGCTCACAGGCTCTAGAGAGCAGGCTCAGCAGCCGTGGCGCCCAGGCCTAGTTGCTCTCACGGCATGTGGGACCCTCCCAGACCAGGGCTCGAACCCGTGTCCCCTGCTCTGGCAGGCGGATTCCCAACCACTGTGCCACCAGGGAAGCCCAGTTACAATTTTCTTATGGTCTGTCTCCTGACTGATGGTGACCCCGTTTCTGGAGTTGGTGCCATTGGGAGGGTAATTTCCTGGGTGTGCTCAGCCCACCATCAAAGGGGCTGGCGGGATGTGAAGGCCCGAGGGTCAGAGGAGGATAAGGAGAGGTTCTCAGCAAGGAAGGAGCACAGTTTCGGGGCCAGCCCTGCTCCCTGGGGGCTGTGGTGCTGGCAGCTGGGTGGGTTCCTCCCCCACAAGGAAAGGACCAGCTCTGAGGATGTCGCACCGCTCATCTCCATTCTTGCTGGGCAGCATCCCCATCCGAAGCTAAGGTTCTCCGGGTATCCTGTCCGTGACAGGGCACTCTCAGCTCGTGGAGGAATCGCCCCCAATGGTGGATCTTATCAGACCACAGGACCCACAGGATCTGGACCAGTGTGCTTGTCAAGGGTCCACACCCAGGACCATGACCCCAGATCCACCATCTGACTCCAGACTTCTTCAATTTGTGTGTGAGCCTGAGGCTGGGCCTCAGTGGACTCACAGGTACCAAACCCCCATGGGGCTCAGGCCCGGAGTCAGGTGTTGAGGCGTCAGTGCTGAAGGGGACAAACGCCCTGGCCTCAGGCAGCTTACAGTGGGAGAAACAGGCGCAAAATTTCCTCCCACGCTATTGACAGCATCAAGGCACGTGTACAGCACACAACCCCCCGGGTGGTGGGAACAGTCAGGGAAGGTGTGCTGGAAACTTCTGTGCCTGCCGCCCAGCATTTATGCCCTCTTCTTTACTAAGAGCCCCTGATGCTGCTCCAGTAAACTACTCCTTCCCACTCTCAGTCCATGGGATTCATGGACTCCCCATCCTGCCCCCTCCTGCCCCAACTCTCCGCCCCATCTTAGCCCATTACCCCAGCCAAGTGAGCCTCTGCCTAGGGCCTTCTCTGGCACCACCATGGAGATGCACACTGCCCACATTTTAAGCCTAAACTGGTGGCTGGTCATCTTTGCCACCCTTTGGGGGCCTAAGAATGAAGCTTCCAGGGAAGACAGCAGAGCCAGGAGATGGGAGAGATCGGGTCCTGGTGTTGCATCCAGAAAGCATGTAACTCTTCACCATGAATCAATACATTTCCTTTTTCCTTGAAGACATTTTGAGTGGACTTTCCATCCCTTGCAACACTCCAAAGGCTGAGTCGTGAAGGCTGGGCAGCTAACTGGCAAATGAAGAGGAAGCAGGGAAGAAGAAAGGGCAAGGGGCCCAGCACCAGCCCGGGTGTGTCGGAGAACAGCACTGGGGCTGTTTCACCTGGGGCGAGGAGGATGGGTTGGAGAGGTAGGCAGGGAACAGCGCCAGAAGACTTGGGAGCCAGGACTCTTACCCAACAGGGGCAGAGAAGCCCCAGGCCATGAGCCCGGGGACAGGACGGTGCCCCATCCCACTCCCGCCCAGCTCTCTGCCTAGCACAGAACTCAGCGTACATCTCTTACGTGAGAGCTGAGTTATGAACTGAAGTTTGTGGAGCATGAAGACGACAAGACCAGGGGTGCAGGCTCCAAAAGCTCCCTCGGCAGGCCGCGTGTAGGAGGGAGCAGAGGAGGCCAGGCCGGGTGCTGGGAGGCAAGTTAGGGGGAGGAGGCAACAGTCTCCTTTGTAGCAGGAGATGACAAAAGGCTCAAAAGAGGCCCTGTGTATATATGTCCATGCCCATCTCTCACTTCGTCCCAGCTCACCCTTCCCCCTCTCCAGATCCTCAAGGTCATGCTCTAGTAGGTCTGTGTTTTATTCCCGTCCTACCCCTAGGCTCTTCATGACATTTTTTTTTTCCTTGGATTCCATATATATGTGTTAGCGTACGGTATCTGTTTTTCTCTTTCTGACTTACTTCACTCTGTATGACAGACTCCAGGTCCATCCACCTCACTACAAATCTTTAATATACCTAAGTTTTTAAGTTTAAAATTCATTTGAATTTGTTTCAGTAATGCAGAAAAAATAATAAACTGAGATAAAACTAAAAAAAAAAAAAAAAAAAGAGGCCCTGTGGCCACTTCCCTGATCTGTTCCATTTGGATGTCTTTAAAATTTTTGCTTTAAAGAGCTGGATGAAAAATAAGTACTCGAGAAGTGGAATAAAAATAGGTAAACATAATAATCATCTCACTTAGGCGTAGCGATCTATGGTGTTTCAAGCCCTCTTGCAAACATTAGCTCATCAGCACGGTGAGAGGTGGTTATTATCCACACTTTATAGATGTGGAAACGAGAGCTCAGAGGTGCGGAGGAACTTCCTGTGACTGTGGCAGCATCAGTGTGGAGTCTCAGGGAAGAACAGGTCTGGGGGGCCGGCTACCCGGGCCTCCCGGGGTCCCTTGAAGGCCACCGGCCCCCCGCATTCCGTGCAGCTCCGCACGTGAGACCTGGGCCAAGGCCTCTCCACACTGCCCGTGTGCGCCCTCCCCACTGCCGGCAGCACCTCCATCTGCCCAAACTCGCCGTCCCAGCTGGCATCCTGCTCCCCTCTGCCCGCCAACACAAGCCCTGGTGAGGGACCAGGCGGGGAGGTCAGCTGTTCCCGGCCGATTCAGATGGAAAGGCATCAGGACAAGCCCTGGCGTCTTCCTAGGAGCCACCTGCCAGCGGATGAGCTGAGCCGCCCTGCTTCCTTGCCTGCTGTAACTAGGCAGGGCCTTCACCCCCGAAAACTCTGTCCAGGTGCCACAAGCCCCATGGGAGGCCGATCCCTTGGGGGATGAGTTCCTAAGGATGCCAGGAGCCAAGGTCTGGGCAGGACCCCAGAAGTGATGCAAAAGCCTGGCCCGCTGGCTGCCCGGATCAGACAACAATGAGGAAGGGGAGGGAAGTGGACTGTCCCCCTTCCAGGGACCCCAAGCTCTCAGGAGGGCGCATCGATGCATTCTCAGTCTGCAACAGAGTAAGGAAGGGGCTCCGGTGACAGCAGAGTGAGGGCCCACGCTTTATAAATAGGCCACCAGGTAACACTATGATGCACGCAGCCCCCAGGCTAGGGGCCTCCTTCTGGATACTCTCCAGCAAGAAGGCGGAACGTGTCTCCACATTAGGAGTATTTCTGTCTGTGCTTTCAGATGGGGCGTGGGGAATCACACGGGCCTGTGAGGTAGTCAACACCAAGTGCCGCCAGGCCATCCGGGCGAGTCTGTTGCCTCCGGAAGCCAACGACCACGCTGCCCACAGACCTTCTGGGAAAGTGAGAGGGGGGAACAGTGTATAGTGTTTTAAAAATCTGTTGCTAATGTTTAAAAAGTGCAACTTTCACACAAAAATGCCAATTTCTGGATTGCATTAAAGAACATGTGAAGATCTGGCCGTGCCTGCTCTGCTACAGGCGAGGGCAGGGCTGGAGCAATGAGCCTGCCGCCACAGGCTGCCCGCCTGCCTGCCAGCATCCCCGGCCAGGCCCCACGGAGTTCAGGTTTCTACCCAGAACCAACCCGTGGAAGCAGCTGAATTTCTGTGCCGATCAAAGTGTCTCTGGAAACAAACAACCCAATCCAAAAATGGGCAGAAGACCTAAATAGACATTTCTCCAATGAAGATATACAGATTGCCAACAAACACATGAAAAGATGCTCAACATCACTGATCATCTGAGAAATGCAAATCAAAACTACAATGAGGTATCACCTCACACCAGTCAAAACGGCCATCAAAAAATCTACAAACAATAAATGCTGGAGAGGGTGTGGAGAAAAGGGAACCCTCTTGCACTGTTGGTGGGAATATAAATTGATACAGCCACTATGGAGAACAGTATAGAGGTTCCTTAAAAAACTACAAACAGGGCTTCCCTGGTGGCGCAGTGGTTGAGAGTCCACCTGCCGATGCAGGGGACGCGGGTTCGTGCCCCGGTCCGGGAGGATCCCACATGCCGCGGAGAAGCTGGGCCTGTGAGTCATGGCCGCTGAGCCTGTGCGTCCGGAGCCTGTGCTCCGCAACGGGAGAGGCCGCAACAGTGAGAAGCCCGCATACCGCAAAAAAAAAAAAAAAAAACTACAAATAGAACTACCATACGACCCAGCAATCCCACTACTGGGCATATACCCTGAGAAAACCATAATTCAAAAAGAGTCATGTACCGCAATGTTCATTGCAGCTCTATTTACAATAGCCAGGACATGGAAGCAACCTAAGTGCCCATCGACAGGTGAATGGATAAAGAAGATGTGGCACAAATATACAATGGAATATTACTCAGCCACAAAAAGAAACGAAACTGAGTTATTTGTAGTGAGGTGGATGGACCTAGATTCTGTCATACAGAGTGAAGTAAGTTAGAAAGAGAAAAACAAATACCGTATGCTAACACATATATATGGAATCTACAAAAAAGAAAAAATGGTTCTGAAGAAGCTAGGGGCAGGATGGGAATAAAGACACAGACCTACTAGAGAATGGACTTGAGGACATGGGGAGGGGGAAGGGTAAGCTGGGACGAAGTGAGAGAGTAGCATGGACACATATACACCACCAAATGTGAAATAGATAGCTAGTGAGAAGCAGCTGCATAGCACAGAGAGATCAGCTCTGTGTTTTGTGACCACCTAGAGGGTGGGATACGGAGAGTGGGAGGGAGATGCAAGAGGGAGGGGATATGGGGGTATATGTGTATGTATAGCTGATTCACTTTGCTATACAGCAGAAACTACACACCATTGTAAAGTAATTATACTCCAATAAAGATGTTAAAAAAAGGAAAAGTTTCTCTGGAGAGGAGGACACCCCATTCTCCTTGCTCAGTCTCTCCTTGACACCTCTCAGGGCAAGCTGAGTGACAAACCACTGCCCACCGACACCCTAAGGAAGGCTACCCTGCCAAAGCTGGGATCTGAGGTTGAGAGACTGCCTCCTTGTTCTTGCTTACTTCTGTTCTTCAGCCCACACTGGAGGCCCCGCCAGTGCCCTTAAACCCACCAGACCAGCCCTCGTCAGAGCTGTCAAGAGACACAGTCCGCCACCACCTGCTGGCCCAGATGCATGAAAGGGCCATCCTTTAATGGCCATCCCCGGGCCAGTTCGGTTTCTCCAGAAGGGCAGCAGGCGGGGATGGGGCAGGACCATCTCCTGGTTGCAGGACAGGCAGCTCTGAGCAGACCTTGTGAATTAACAGCAGCAGGTAATGGGTCCTCACTGCCATTCCTCAATAAATATATACACTCTTAATTTCTGAGATGCAGAAAAGACAATTACTGAGGTTGATTATTAGAATACAGATAAATTCAGTATGAGTCCCCAAGCCATGTGAGTGGCTCAGATGTGGCAAATACACCCCAGAGAAGTTTTCTCTGACTTGGGGTAAGGGTGGGGTGAATTAGGTGTAAAGGCCAAGTTCTTTATCACACTCAGAGCAGCAAGATGTCCAGGTCACAAGGAGCACGAGGGAGCCAGGAGAGAAGAGAAAGCATTGCCTGGCCCCCACTCACTCTGGGGCATGCGTTCATCTGTCTCCCTCTCCCTCTCTCTCCAGGAGGGCATGAGCTGGCTCATGAATTCTTTTTTATTTTTTAACATCTTTATTTGAGTATAACTGTTTTACAATGGTGTGTTAGTTTCTCCTTTACAGCAAAGTGAATCAGTTATACATATACATATGTTCCCATATCTCTTCCCTCTTGCATCACCCTCTCTCCCACCCTCCCTATCCCACCCTTCTAGGTGGTCACAAAGCACGGAGCTGATCTCCCTGTGCTATGTGGCTGCTTCCCACTAGCTATCTAATTTACATTTGGCAATGTGTATGTGTCCCTGCCACTCTCTCACATCGTCACATCTTACCCTTCCCCCTCCCCATATCCTCAAGGTCATGCTCTAGTAGGTCTGTGTTTTATTCCCGTCCTACCACTAATCTCTTCATGACTTTTTTTTTTCTTAGATTCCATATATATGTGTTAGCATACGGTATTTGTTTTTCTCCTTCTGACTTACTTCACTCTGTATGACAGACTCTAGGCCCCATACACCTCACTGCAAATAACTCAATTTCATTTCTTTTTATGGCTGAGTAATATTCCATTGTATATATGTGCCACATCTTCTTTATCCATTCATCTGTTGGTGGACACTTAGGTTGCTTCCATGGCTCATGAATTCTAATTTAATGGTTCAGGTTAGGCTGAGATAGGAAATTCCAGGTGATGTGTCAAATATCCAGAAACGTTACTTTGTGAGTTATGGCTGAACACGAGCCGTGTCACGTCTGTGAGATGTTCCCCCATCCATCCCTGCCAGCCAAGGGCCACAGTATCTCGGGTGTATCATTCAGTCATCCATCCACTCAGCCAACCTCTGCTGGGCTCTCTCTGGAGGCTGGGCCCTGGTCTAGTCAAGGGATATGGAAAATAGCGTGGTCCCTGACTCACGGGACAGCCAGTCTGATGGGGGAGGCCCATGGACTATTCTCATATCGTGCTCTGGTGCCAGGATGGAGGGGAGCTGTGCGGTACGCACCGTCACGCTAATTGATGGAAAGACATTGAAGGAGCTTAAGCAGGGAGTGATATGATCACTTGCATAATTGAGTAAATTAGATGTCAGGAAAGCACTGCTCTGCCCACGATATTGTTAGCTGGATTGTAATACAACTGGCAGGCCCCGTTCTAGCTTTCCTTTATTTATTGGAAATCTGTGGTGTGTAATGTGATAGATTGGCCATAAAAACATCTAATCACTGCATGTGAAATAGCCATGTCTTTCAGCTTTGCATGAAAATGGCAAATTCTGCTTAATTGTTCCTGGACTCTTACAGTCTGATTAATTGTACTGGATCCAAATTATAAGGATTAGCAGAGGCGATGGGAGAGAGAACTAAGACACTTGTGGGTACAAGGCCTCTCCCTCAAGTGGGAATTATCTTTCAAATGTGCTTATAAGGGTCCATGTAAACCACGTCAAGGCTACTTTGGGAGGGATCCCAGAGCCCCCTCAGTGGCAGATTCATCGGTTCCCTCCTGGGGGAGGCAGAGCTGTTACCCCAAATCTAGCCATCCTTTGTCAATGTGTTGTGAGAAGTCGTCCTTTATTCTAAGGGACCAGGTGAGACTCAGAACAAACAGAATGAACCCACGGAGAAACAGAGCGGTGGGAGAGGACCAGAAAGTCAAGGATTTTGCAGCAGAAGGGGTCACCTCCACGTGGGGAACAGGAGCGGATGCAGCCCTCAGAGGTGAGTGGAAGGGCAATTTGGCAGCCCCTGTGTCACCCCGTGGTGACACAGCATCCAGTGCTTGCTGTCCAATAGCCACCCACATAGCTCCACTCTGGTCTGGACTTTTTGCAGATACTGCCCTTGGTTGCATTAATAGCTTGGTGCCATTAACGATATGAACTCCCCTCAGCAGGCCAGCTGCTGGCCATCAAAGGGACACACCGATGTGGTCCCTGTGAGGAAAACCCAGAGCTTTAGGGCAGCCGCTGCTCATTCCATCCGTTCCCCCCAAACACACTCAACCTTGCTCTCTCACCTGCAGCTTCTAGGCTGATGGGACTGGCAATTGCAAAGACCCCAGGGTCCAGGTACAGTAACAGCTCTGTAGGAGTGATCGTGAGGCCGCTAAGGAACATCTTCCCAGGGGATCCTCAAACTTTCTTTTGGGAGCAGCACCCAAACAGGTCTGTCTTGGCAAGGAAGCATGGTTTTGGAGAAGAGTGTTAAAGCAGACGAAACTGGGCATGAACTTCATCCCTGCCACTGACAAGCTTGGATGACCTTGGGCAAGCTCTCTGACTTATTTGAACTTCAACTTCCTATAAAACTGAGCGAATGAAATCTACTTTGCTAGGTTATTATTGAAATTAGAAAAACACTTGATCGTGAATTCACTCGATAAAATATTTATTGAGAGCCTATGATGCCCCATGTCCTATACTAGGCCCTGTTCAGAGCAGAACCCGCAACCAAAGCTTCCTGCTCCATTGCATGCAGACTCCAGTGCATGCAGACTCCAGTGCATGCAGACTGTAAATTAGTAAACAAATAAGTGAGCTTATTTCAGATAATTACAAGTGCTGCATATATGATGAAGCGAGATGGTATAATAAGAGGGGTATTATTTAACTAAGGTGGGCTGGGAAGGCCTCTCTGGGACCTGGCCAGAGAAAGAGCCAGTCCAGGAAACCCTGAGGGAAACCATGCCGGGCAGAGGGAACAGCAACTGCAAAGACCCCGAGATGGAAACAAGCCTGCCCTGTTAAAGGGCCAGAGAGGTCACTGCAGCCTGTGGAATATTTCCAAGTAAGACGTGGGGTTGCAGAGGTGGGCAAGCGTCAGAGCACGTGGGGGCCTGAGGGCCATGGCACCAAGTTGGGGTCTTATTCTAAGTGTGCTGGGAACACACCAGGAGGTTTGAGGTGGAGAGGGGGATCACCTGACTCAGAACGGGCACAAAGCAATCTGGAAGCAAAAGATGCTGGAGGCTAAGGACCAGGTGGAGAGAAGCAGACAGATCCAGGAGGCACTCTGGAAGGAGAAGCAGCAGGGTATGGGGGTGACCGGCTGAGGGCTATGAGGGAAAGGAGGGATTAAGGGGGACCCATGCTTTGGGGCTATGACACCCAGACAGATCACACCATTCGCTGGGGTGTAAAGGCTAGCGGGGGAGCAGTTCCATTTTGGACTTGCTATGGTTCGGTAGGCTGTGAGACATCCCGCTGGAGAGGTCCAGGGACAGAGGGAATCGTGTGTTTGCAGTGAGTAGAGAGACTGGGCTGGACATAAGTTTGGGGGTCGTCAGCATCTAGGTGGTACTGAAAGTCCCAGGCTTGGTTGAGCTCACCTAGGGAGCCCTGGATTACAAAGTGCAGTGCACTCAATAAAGGCAATGATAATAATGATCATAAATAATGAACACGGCGAGGTGGCAGAGCAACAACCCTACATCGACTTGATTTGTCCCCAGCAAATGAATCCACCTTGAACAACAGACTCTGAGAACTGCAGAGCTTTGCACCCCTGCCTCTCACCCCAAGACTAGCGTGTGAGGACCTCACCTGCTGAATCCCTCACCCCTCATCCCAGCCAATCCCCCAGCCCAGAGAATTGGCCAAATCGACTCATTTGTTGCTCAGATTATGAAAGGTAACCCCTGCCTAGACCCAGGGGCACGCGTGCAGTAACAGCCAGAAAGCGGCGGTGTTATAAATAAGTGATGGGCTCCTCGTTGGGCCCCTTAGGCCCCGAGCTGTACTCGGCTCTTCTCCTTCTCTGAGCTGCAGCTGGTTTGAAAGGTCGTTATCTGATACTGTTTTAGTAACTAGGTCTTTCTATGGCCTCCCTCTGGCCTACCTTTTCTAATCTCTGTTACATTATTAAGCTGAGGTCCTTCTCACTGTGTAGGAATCCATGATAAAGGCCACCCATCCCAGGGCCGGGAGGGGGGAGTCCAAGCTATTAGAGAGGCAGCAGCCTGCCTGGTGTATGGACCACATATGGTTTGGGGGGGAAAAGAGGAAGCTTTGGTGGCCCCTGCTTGGCCCCTCTTGTACCATATAAGCAAGGCAAGTTGCATAACTTCTGTGAGATCAGTTTCCACAGTGGAAAGCCGGGGAGACACGGCTAAGAGGGAGCTGAGACTTACTACGCACTTATTCTGTACTGGGAACTCAGCGATTCTCATTTCATTTAATCCTCGCACCATCTGTGAGGTCTGTCCCCTTGTCCCCGTCTTATTGATGAGGCTCCCGAGACCGGCTCTGTGTGGGGCTGGGGTTTTCTAAGGCTGGGTCGTCCTAGCACAATGCAGCTGATGTCAGGCTGTCCAGGGCAGCATTAGATGATGCCAGTCCTGTCCAAGAGCCTCAATCCAGTGGGACTCGAAATTTGTTGTGACTCCCTTGCAAAGGGTCAGTGCCCTCCTGGCCTTCCTGGGCCGGTAGCCCCTTCTGAATACTCCTCAACTGATCCAAGGTGTGTTGATCCAAGCTCCAGATTGTGAGCTAGGCTACTCCCTGCTTTGCTCTGCCACCTGGGACCACCCTGAGGGGATACACTTAGAATGGGCAGGATGCTCGTAACACCTCCACCCTGCTCCCACCAACTCTGCCCTGGGTATCTTCCTTGCTCAGATTGGATTCCCACAGACTCTGGACATCGGGTCTGCATGGGACTGAAGTCATTATGTCTCTCTCTGTTCCATTGGCTTTCCTTAGGGAGGCCAGAGCTCCCTTCTTCTCTTGCCCATCCCATGTGGGTCCAGCTCACTTTCTCAACATCCCCTGCAACTGGCCCAGCCATGCCAGTCATCCGAGAGCAAACTTGGGCAGTGGAAACTCTCTTTAATGACCTTATGTGATTGCCTGCTTTACCTACTCTTTCTATTCGCTCTGTCAAATGCATGGACCCAATGCCCACAGTCCCGTGACAGCTCAAGGAGACTTGTGCACTTGTGCCCATGAGTTAAACATTAAAGAATGCTTGCCCAGAGTCTGTGTTTGTCCCCATACCTGTTTGCCAGCTGTATTTGCAGTTATAAATACTTAATTTAATCAAATATTAATAAATCTATGAAGTAGAAATGTGAAGAAGAAGAGCTCTGCTTCTATGGCACTAAGTTGAATGCTTTGGAAAGACACAACGAGTTGCTTAAGAAGTTCATTTTTTGGACAGGGTAACACAAGCTAAAAGATCAGAAACAGAATATCACTAATAATCTAGCAGATTTTGCACTCAACATGCTTTAGGGTCCTAAAGTTCTTGTTCCGTTACAAGAAGCCAGAATTGGACATTGCAAAGGGTGTGTCATAAATGGAGAGAGTGGAATGGTCTCTGAGCACTCAGTCAACCTCAGGGAGTGGTTCAAGGTCAGGCACAGAGTCCATCCAAGGGCTCTTGATAGAAATGCAGGAACAAAGATTCTTGCTATTACTTCCCACTAAATGCATCCTGGAGGGCTATAGTCCCAGCAACTGCCTGCAACCAACTTGATAAGGTTGTGCTGAGAGTCTGTGAGAATGACATCAGCCCAGAGGGCGTGGCCACTGAGGGGAGAGAGAAACCAGGTCCACAGCACTGCTTCACCTTCCTGGTCCACTGAGAAAGTCAGTAAATTCCCCATTCACTTGAGCCAAGCTGGGTTGAGATTTCTATCACCTGCCTAGCTTTTTGTCCTCTGAGAATGTCCTTCCAGTCCCGCTTCTTAGACCTCCCCTCCACTTCTTCTCCATCATTAAGCTAACACTATGTAACACATCGAATCATTCTTTTTTTTTTTTTTTTTTTTTTTTTTGTGGTATGCGGGCCTCTCACTGCTGTGGCCTCTCCCGTTGCGGAGCACAGGCTCCGGACGCGCAGGCCTAGCGGCCATGGGTCATGGGCTTAATTGCTCCGCGGCATGTGGGATCTTCCCGGACCAGGGCACGAACCCGTGACCCCTGCATCGGCAGGCGGATTCTCAACCACTGCGCCACCAGGGAAGCCCCATCGAATCATTCTGACAACCTTGTGAAGTAAGTACCACTGTGAGGAAACTGAGGCAGGGGGTTGCTAAGTGACTCGCTCAAGGCTACACAACTTGTAAGACGCATAGGCAAGACCTGAACCCACGTAATCATCCCTTCAGTGAGAGTTCATCAAACCCTGGAGGCCCATGGCCTCTAATGAACCAAGTGGCTGCCCAGTGGCACATGACAGCTGAGGGTCCAGCACGACAGCAGGCCTGCACTGCAGATTCATTATTTTCTCATCAGGAGGTCTGATACAAACGTCTATTATTTGAACAAGCCACAGGCTTATCACATCCAATGTTTAGCAGTCCATTTTCCTCACTACCTGCTAAATACTTAAAGCCAAGAATGTATCCTATTCCTATTTGCATTCCCAGAACCTGACACATAGTAGGTGCTCAATAAATGTCTAGTGAACTAAACTGTGCAAGTCAGGCCCATCCTGGGTACTTCACTTCCTAAGCTCTGAATAGACCAAGGACCAAGGACCTTCGAGGACCAAGTATCCATGGACTCTACCTGGTGTATCTGGAGATGAGACTGCCCCTGCCCTGGCATCAGCACTGTGCTCTTCCCCTCTCACCCTCTACATCCATTTCCCTTCCTGGTGCAACACAGAACCTCTGCATTCCTAGTGACCTTCATCTCACATTACTGCTGCAACATTCAGGAGTCAGTTTACTTTCTCCAAAATATTCTGCCCCGTAATGAGGGTGATACCACCCACGTGGGCACGGCTGCCTTTGCATATGGCCTCAGGGTCCAAACAGCTGAGCTTCACACGCAGGTGATTAATTGATGAAAAATGGTAAGAGTCTCCACTCAGTTATGTTTTTAAGTTAAAATGTAAGTCTTTGTTAAGACAGCCAAGCCGGAGATCCTAATAGCATTAATCATGTCCACATTTAAAAATCCGATACATAATTTAAGAACAAGAGGCACAGAAAGATAAGCACTTAAGTACAATTTGGTATCTTTTCACTAAACCTGAACTCATCAATCAATGACTCACCTAAACCTACTCTTCTCCCCTGGCTAAAGCAGAACCCCTCCTTCAAATCTCCCTGAATTTCACATTTAGAAATGAGGTCTTTACTTACTGTCCTCAGGGTATACCCTCTGCTGGTTCCAATTCTCCCCCAGTGCCCCCAGTTCCATTTCCACTACAGGCTGAAGGGACTGTTGAGGACAGAGCCCACAGGAAGGGGCCTCCAACACGTGATGCCCACAGCATTTCCCTCAGAAGCCCTGGGAGACCAGCCTCGTCTCCATTCAACTCTCCCTACCACCCCCCATCACTCTCAGCCTAGGACCCAATGAGAAGCAACAACATGGTACAGCACCCCCCAATGGAGCAGCCCCAAGATCTGGTCTTTGGTCACCTACATCCTCTGTACTGCCTCTTAAATGATTTCATTCATCCCTTCACGTGAGTGAGTCACCACCTTTCACTTCTATGAAGTTTAGGACAAAATCTTGAACTGAGTCCCAAGCTTGAAATTAACTACCGGGGAACCGGGGCCAAGGGAGATGGGACTCTCCATCCCCATCAGCAAGTCAGATCCGAAAGTCCAGTCCTGAACTAATTAAGCATCTTTCCCCAAGGGCTCCTCTCCATCACACTTCCCACCACCAGGCTTGATCCAGAGGAGTCATCCCATGTCTGTCCTCTTACCTCTGATACTGAGTCAGCTTCCAAGGCCACTGGTACCACTCACCTTCCTGTTTACACCTGCCTGCTCCTCCCAGCCCAGGCCCTTGGGCTGCTCACTGGAGCTTCTACAGTAGCTTTCCAGCTGGCCCTGCCCAGTTCCTGCTCACTCTGTCTGCCTGGTGCTTCCTGATTAATTTCACAGACCCCCCACTGGGGTCCCACAATTCTCTCTACTAAACACTGCCCAAGGCTGTTTCTGTTATCTGAGCACTGGCGTTTGGGGTAAAATGTAGGCAGAAAACGAGAGGGAACATAAGATCCTCTCCTGCCAAAATACATACGTACATATATAACTTGGATAAATGTCAATGCATGGAGTCTTCCAAGGGAGACCGAAGATATCTGTCCAGATAGAATCAACTATAATTGAATTAAAGGTATATAAAGCTGATGAAGGAATGTGCCCTACAAGGGAGACTCCTCACACATAGGGAATAGAAAGAAACTTCTAAGAGGTGATTAAGCCATGGCCCTGCCAGCATTGCCCCCCACCCTAGTACACAACACACATTCGTTTCATACAGTCTTTTTTTTTTTTTTTTTTTTTGTGGTACATGGGCCTCTCACTGTTGTGGCCTCTCCCATTGCGGAGCGCAGGCTCCGGACGCGCAGGCTCAGCGGCCATGGCTCACGGGCCCAGCCGCTCCGCGGCATGTGGGATCTTCCTGGACCGGGGCACGAACCCGTGTCCCCTGCATCGGCAGGCGGACTCTCAACCACTGCGCCACCAGGGAAGCCCCTCGTTTCATACATTCTCAATGGAAAGGATCAGTCCCCAAGGTATCCATCAGGGCTGGTGCTGCATAGCCCCGGGGTGGCCTGTACATAGCACAGGTTCCTGCCTACCAAAGGCCTTCTGATGCTAGTTTTCTGCCCCTTTGGAGCTGCCTAGAGGAGAAGGTATACTGATCAGAGGGCCTGGGCATCCACTTCCCTTGGTGGTTCTGCTCCCAGGGTAATGAACACACAAGGCAGGGTCTACATAGGTGTCTCTGAGAGCCTGAACAGCATCCACATGCTGATGAAAACAAATTTCCAAGTCTGTAGCACTAAGATCATGGTGGTGAAGTGCCAGGTAAACGTTGCCCTATGAGGTCCTAGCTGAATAACCTGCCAGCTGCCCAGCAATCCTCCTTGGCCCTGGAAACTGAAACAGTATCAGCATGGGCTTTGAGGTAAACAGACCAGGTCCCACCTCCATCCTCAACTGTACCCCGACCCACACCTCAACAGTGTCCAACCCCTCGAGACACCTGCCCAGATATAACCCTAGGGTCCTAGAAACCTCACTGAGCTTGACCATCAGGCTGGGCAGCTGGCAGTAGGTACTGGGCAGGAGAAAAATGGTCTGTGCCTGCAGGCAGCTCTCCTGAGTCCTCAGCCCTCTCCAGCCCAGCCCTGAGATGAGCCCCTTTCCTGTCCCATTAACCAATGGGATTCCTTATTTTAACAGGTCCCAGCAAGAAATCTCCCACCCGTTCTTACCTTATACTTCCTTTATGCACATTATTTGAACCATGTGAAACTGTCAATATTCAATTATTTTGATCTTTAAAAATGGGAATTTCACATGGTCCAACCCAATATAAGCAGGTATGAATATAGAATCTAATTGCCCCCTTTTTCACTCCAGAGGTAACAAATTAGACATGCTGTTTTGCGTCTTGTTCTTTGAATAAATATATTTTGGCAATCTTTCCAACTTAGGTCACTGAGAGCTTCCCTTTCTTCTTTAACATCTGCAGAGTATTCTTTCATTGTGTGGACGTTCCATTAGTTATTCAACCTGTCCCATCATGATGGACATTTGAGTTGTCTCCAATCTTTTGCTATTATAAGCAACAAAGCAAAGAATTATCTTGAACATCTTTGTGCATAAGTATATCTGTAAGAGAAATTCCTAGTAATGGGATTTCTAGAAATTCCTAGAAGTGGAACATCCCTGTAGGAACATCAGGGTCAATGGGCATATGTATTTGTACATTGATAGATATTGCCAAAAAGCCCTCATTAAGAATGAGCCAGAGTTCCCAGATCAGTGATCCTTAACACTTTCCTTTAGATCAGTGTTTTCCAAAGTTCAGGTTGTGACTCAATACTGGGTTATGAAATCAATTTCGTGGGCTATAATCAGTATTTTTTAATGAAATAGAATAGAATGGCTTATTATAGAATCAAGAAGAGTAAAATAGGAGATACCACATTGATTTGCATGTAGAAGGGTAAGTAGTGTTTGGGGAACTTTTGTTTCAGAGATGATATAGATAGACATGGATACAGAAATAGATATAGACACCCACAAAACTAACACACTCTCTCTCTCTCTCTCTCTCTCTCTCTCTCTCTCTCTCACACACACATACCTACACACACACACATACATACACGGATGTGTGAGACAAGGTCTAGACGGGTCTTTTTAACTGCAGGTCATGGTCAAAAAAAATTGGAAAGTCTTAGATCTTGAACCTTTTCAGGAATTTGAGGAAAACTGTAGAAACTCTTCCCAGAAAATGCACTTACACACGCAACATCTCTGATCTCTGACCTCTCAGAGGCCCATGCAGGGACCCCAGGTCTGGAGATCCTGGGCTGATGACTGTGGGCCGCTCGAGAACAGGCCAGCGGGTTGTCTTCTCACCCCGGTGGGCAGCCCCTCTGGCAGTGAGGTATTCTGCAAACACACGCTGCCCTGAAGAAATGAGCAAACCTGGCTTCTTCCTGACACATCCCCTCCATGTGCCTTCCACCACTTCCTCTTTTTCTCAGCCATGGTGATACTGTCCCTCACCTGCTGTTTTGGTTTTATGAAAAGAGAGGGAAAAGGTTTCAGAGAGAGAGAATAATGATTTATATCCTTTGAATCCACTGATTTCTTTTTTACTTTGAGCTTGGGGCTCTCGGGAGAGAAATAGAACATTAGAGGGAGAGGGGAGTGGGGAGGTGGAGGAGGGCGAGAGGGCAACTTATGTCGAAGGAGAGGACCATCAGTGAGGGCCTGAGACAAGGGTTAGAAAAGGCCAGGGGAATAAGGAGGGTGGCAGGGGGGACATCCCGGGACAGGAGCATGTGTGCACAGGTCTCCAAACAACCTGAGGAAAGGTGAGCAAGTGGGAGCTCAAGGGAAGAAAACAGCCACACCGACAGCTGGGGATGAGGGCCCAGGTCTTTGCAAGCCCTCTCCTGAGCCCAGGACTGCCCAGCCCGGTCCAGAGCCCACAGATCAGGAGGTTTAAAAGAGGAGGTGAAGGAACCTTACGCAAAAGCGACTAGCTGCAGCGGGGCTCGGAAGAGGGCCAGGTGGACGTGTATAGACACGGAAAGGTCCAGTGCTGGGGCGCGAGGTCACAGCTGACCCATCTTCTCTGCTGTTCTTGAGACACCAGAGGCCAGGATGCACCACTTTCCTGAAAGCATCTCTCCAGTGAGGAAGCATTCATCCTGCCCCCAGCGGAGATGCTGGGACCTCCTGCAGTACTGTCCCTGAGCCCCACCTCCCCACCAGCTGCCTCCTCAATGAAAGCTGACATGTGGCTGGAGAAGGGCAGGCAACAGAGATGCCCACTTCCGTGATCTGTTTTCCCTCTCCTGGGATGCGGTCTGGGGATCGGGACACTGGACACGACAGGCTGTCAACACTTGGGCCTGCTTCTCCCGATCTCTGCCTTAAATACGAAGCTGGGTAAAAACATACAACGCTACAAAGAAGGAACAGGGCTCTGCTGGGGTTGCCACACCTGTTCTATTTCCAGGCTCGGAGGTAGACGAGCAAATTCCAAACATGGAGTTTCTTTCCCCAGGCTCGCTCCAGAAGCCCTGCAATAACAGCTACTATTCCCGGGAACCAAGGATAGTAACAGAGTGTTAAGTCTTTAAAAACCCAACGCAAATATTGATTCTCCCTTTACCTAATTTCTTCCTTCTTTTGTTCCTGGTAGAGCTTGCTGCCACTTAAGAGCATTGGGCTTAAAAGACAAGCACACATGAGGTTATTGATTTTCTCCTAAGAACTCGCCTGCTCTTGAAGTGAGCTCACATCAAGTAGGTGGGGGTTACGGCCCGCTGGTCCAGACTCTGTAGGTGGGGCATGGTGGCCAGACACCGGAGGGGCCTTTCCACACTCCGACATTTTGTTGCTGTCAAACTAGAATGCTTCCTTAGACGATTAAAATAAAATTCTAAAAGTTTGAGTTGATGACTATAAAAACTAGTGGATAATAAAAAGTTAAGCAAAGGTCAATCGCTACCATCAAAAAACACGCAGTCCCCTATACAAGAAAGCTGTAACTTAATACTATATATTAACATATACCCTGACTTGTACAGAAGGATGGAGAAGGCTGTGTACATAATGATGCAAGACAGGCCGGTCAAGGTCAACAGACCAACTTAGGGGAGCAGCAAGAAGACGTGTCTCACTGGGCCTTGAGGAGAGGGTAACCAGGGACAGTTTTAGAGGAACATCTTATTACTTCCAACAACTTGCCAGTTAGCCAGGAGACCAGAGTGGCTGAACAGAGGTCCTCTGTACACACAGGCATGGTGGGAGAAGAGGAAGACAGGGCAGAGGGCCCAGGTGGCACAAGGCCATGAATGCCAGGCCTGCCAGGTCAGGGGGAGCCTAGGGTTCACCCCACCTGAGCTCCAGGGACCCGTGGAGCAAAGCTACACACACAGAGTGGTTCTCAGAGCCTCACTACCAAGAGGAAGGAAAAGAACACCTGCAAATGTGCATGTGGCTTTGAGTCCAGATGGCTCTGTCAGGTGTGGCCTGTGACTCCCTGTGTGTGACCTGCAGCCCTTCCTACTCTGGGCCCCATGGGGACAGGCTCTGCTCCACTCCACATGGAGCCAGCACCAGCTGTGAGCCCCTCTGTCTCCAGGAAAAGGAGCAAGAGGGTCACCAACTGTGCCACAGGTAGAAGGACTCAACAAGAGGGATGTCCTGTTCCCAGGGCCCAAAGTCAGCCTTCCGTTTCCTACTCCCCAAACCAGCAGTATGTCTGGCTGGCCCTCCAGCCGTCCCGTGACCAAGGCTGCGGCTCCCAGGCCACAGGGCCGTATTGGCTGCTGCTTGTTGGAAGCACTTTAATTAGTGCTCTATTTTAGTTGATGATATGTTTTCATTGGTGTTTCAATTTAATTAAAGTTTTACTCTAATTGGGTGTCTTTTTTTTTTGAGTTCACAAGGTTTGAACAAGAGAAAGAATAAGAGCTTGTCCACAAAAATAAATCTAAGACCAAACAGGCCAGTATCCCCAGGGGAAGAACTGTGGTCAAGACAGGTGCAAGTCTATTTTAGGGTTCCAGGGGGACAGACTAAGGACATCCATGTAGTACACACCTCTGACCTCTTTGGGCCCAACTTAAAGCCCTCCCCCCCCTGCTGTCCCCCACCTCCAATCCCGCACCAACTCCTCCTCCCCCAGAGAGCCAGGTGCCTCTCCCGGACATCAGCCCCAAGCTAGACACCCGGGTGGCTTTGCCCATGAGCCCCACCACCCTCTGCACTAGACCTCACGCTCCCAGCAGGCAGGGAAGGCCCAGGGCAAGGCCCGTGATTCCTTGCTCTCCACAGCATCTCATCCTTACCCCGGCTGCTCAGGGGAAGCTGAGAATCTGGGAAAGGCCTCTGCGCAGGGGCAGCAGTGAGGCCGCGATGGACGCTCCAAAGAATCCCCGCAGAGTGGAGCTCCCACCCCGGGACTGGCTGGGGAGGCTGCCAAGTTCATATTTCTTCACTCCTCCAAAACGAATACCCAAGTTAGACACCGGGCAGAAGCCCAGGGACTATATTACACACAGGTTATTCTTTCAGCCCAACAGTGTTTGTATACCTCTTTCCTACCTCTGGGAGGATGGTTTCTCCTCTTATTTCCCTCCACCCCCATCCCTTCCCTAACTCTTTCACAAACCTTTTTTCCAGGGCAGCTTCCCTTTCTGGAAGCTGTCATGACTCTCCTTATTCTGAAATCTCCTTGCCTCTTACAGCTGGTGTTACAGATTCTCTAATCTTGGTTGCTGAAACTCTCAGGTAAGTGGTCTACAGTTGGAGGCTCACGACCTCCCATCCCCTCCTTATCCCCCTCACGTGACTTCCTCCCACTATGCCAGAAAACAAGCTTGCCAAGGTCTGCTCTTCTATCCATGCCCTTGGCTGGCTGTCTTGGCCACATCCCATGCACTCCCCTTGACTGCTTTCTTCTTAAATGCCCTGGCCCTCGACCGTTCTAGCATGACATTATCATCCTTCTGTTCTATTTCTTTTTCCTGGTCTCAGGGGCTCCTCTGCTCCTGGGACCCCAATGGGTTCCGCATGAATATGTTTCCCCACTCCTGCCCCACTCGCCGCCGCACTGACTCCCTGTAGCCATAAAATTCCAACATCTGCAAACCTGGCCCGGCCCTCTCATGGCCTTGCAAGCCACCAATTTCCTCCAAGCACTGTCCTACTCATCCTGTCCACAGCCAGGGAAGTGCCTCTTGGGGAAACACAAAAAGTAAAACAAAACACGGAGCAAACACAGGCAAACTGGGCAGTGAGCCTTGAAGTACTGCTTTTCACGTATTTAATCTGGGAATGAGCTGGGATGCATGGGGTGTGCAATGAGAGGATCTAGTGTCACTCACAGTGACACTGCCAAGCAACCTTTTGGAAAGTATTAAGTGGGCTTGCTTCTTACACCAGGGTGAGTTTGAAAGTCTATATAGTCAAAACTGCCCTTGAGAGTCCCTGAGGAAGGCACCACACTGGACGCTGCCACATCGTCTTTCCCGGGAACAGATGGCCCTTCCTTTGGCTGGGTACCAGATGAAGCAGTTGGTGGACCCTTAGGTGCCAGAGAACACAAAAGTCACGCATCTTTAACATCAGAGTCTTTAATGAGGGTGTGGCTCCCAGAATGGGAGGCTTGAGGGAGGGAAGCTGGTTTAGGGGTCAGCAGAGCTGTGTGTGAGCGCGCGTGTGTGTGTGTGTGTGTGTGTGTGTGTGTGTGTGTGTGTGTGTCTCCACCCCTTCTCTCTTTTTTTTTTATAAATTTATTGTTATTTATTTATTTATTTAGGGCTCTGTTGGGTCTTCATTTCTGTGTGAGGGCTTTCTCTAGTTGTGGCTAGCGGGGGCCACTCTTCATCGAGGTGTGGATTCTTAACCACTGTGCCACCAGGGAAGCCCCACCCCTTCTCTTTTGTTAGAGTTCAAGTCTGGTCACTTAAATGTGCATATGATTCAACTCTGCACTTTAAACAGCTAAGAGTGTTCAAAATAATCCACTCAGAATTTACCAAAGGGGGGAAATAAAAGCAGTATAAAAAAAGCTAAACACACAATATACTTTTGCTGTACACCTGAAAATAACACAACATTGTAAATCAACTATACTCCCATATAAAATAAAAATTAAAAAATACAAATACATGACATACTTATTCCCAGTTTCACAAAGCAGGGGAATGATTAAACACTATACAGTCATTTGACAGACTCTTACAAAGCCATTGAAAAGTGACAATTATAGAGATTATGTAAAGCAGGGAAACTAAACAGTAAATTTGTATGCTTCTGGACACAGATCGGAAGAGGTATCACCAAAAAAAAAAAAAAAAAATGTACTTAGTGTTTTGGTAACATAAAGCATTATTTCAAAAAAGGGAAAGGTCGCAAATAAATGCTTGTTAATTGAATGAATGACTGCATTTGGGTAGCAGAAATTTAAAATCCTAATGGTGGCAGGCTCCACGGAGACTGAACTCAGGGTCTTGACGGTCAGACGAAGATGCTTTAAAAGCTGCGACGGCCACTGCAGCCTCTAGCAGAAGGCTCCGCGGGGTCTCCGCCAGGGGGTTGGGGCACCAGGCTTCACAGAGCAGCACCCTGGGATGGGCCCTCTAGAGATCCCAAGCCTGGGACCGCTGGACCAGATCAGGGCCCAGACCTGCCATACACCTTGACCAGAATGGCCTAGAATGGGCTGGACACCTCCTCCCACCCTCCAAGTGCAGCCCAAGGTGAGCTTCCCCTCCACCTTCTGGTGGCCACCACTGCGAGGCTGTGTTGGAAAAGAATTTTCTCTGCTGGTTGGCGACCACCACTTGATGAGGTCTAGGGAGGGGCGATTAGGGAGCGAGGGAGGAGAGAAGATGTTACACCACATATCCCAGGGCAGAGCCTAAAACAGTTAACTAGTAGCCAATGAAGAGAGAGGCACCAGAGCCAGGAGATCCAGGGTGCTCTGCCCTCAGGCGTGGACGGGAAAAAGAAAGAGCCCTCCAAACCAGACGGGAGACCTCCCCAGATCCCTCTTGCCCTTCGTCTGTGGGTCCCAGCCCACGTGACCATTCGGCAGGGAGGACGTGGGGTGAGCAGCATGCCCCCTACGTGGCCAGGCGGCAGGATGAGCTGAAGGCCACCCCAGGATTTCCACTCCCCCGGTGAGCAGGGGCCCAGGGTTTCCGTAAGTGCCTCCGAGGGATCTGCCAGGGCAGGCTGGGATTTGGGGACCCGGTGGGGGGATGTCCTGGGCGGAAGGAGTGGCCAGCCGGTCCTGGCTCTGTTACCGACCCTGTGGTCCCCTCCCCTCCCCGCGCCGCCTCAGTTTCCTCAACAGTCAGATGCGTGGGCTTGACCAACTCCCAGGGGTCCTTTCTCAGTCAAGAGCTGATCATTTCATGCTGTTATTTCTAGCAGGCTTTCCAGAGCAGAGGAGCTTTCCTGTGCCCCTTTCTGGAAGTGATTTTTGGGTCAGGTTACATAAGCTCCAGGCTTCCTTAATTTATGTTGGGGCTGCTCCAGGGGCCGCTGATGGGAACAGATTCTAAATCATCCCTTTGCCACGCGGAGCGCAAACACAACCAGCCCTCTTGTGCCTAACAACGCCAGCCATCAGTGAAACTCCGTATTTAGCAGATGCTCAGCAGTAACTACCTGGACATCAGACACATTCTCCTGTTTAATTACTCGGCTATGGTAGCCCCAGTCGCCCTCCCACATGCTACCCCAAGCGCTCACGTAAACACACTCAAAGCATCGTCTTTGATTCTGACCCATCAGGGGACCTAAGAAGCATCTGGGAAGGTAACAGGACAGGCTTCAGGGGCCCCATGCAAGGAGAACATGTCACCCCATCTACAGTGAGACCTGGCAATGACAATAGTGATGACAGTGTTGATGGGACCAAATGCTTACCATTGAGAGCGAGAGACGTTGTCAGCCTGAAGCCATTCTGTAAAAGTTAGCTGGAGGGATGGCACGAGCTAAGGCCCCCAGAAGGCTTCCAGCAAGTTTGCCTAAGTGGTACCACCTTTCGTGAAATCACGGCACACCGGGTCAGACCCATAACTGTGCTAACAGGGGGCTGACTCATGCAACCAACTTCACAGAGAGGAATGCATAACCAGGATGCCAATGTGTCGCTTTCAAATGAAATAGGTACCTCTCCAGGTAGCCAGGGTACCTATTCGGGTTCACCAGTGCACTCCTGCCTGTGGACAAGCTACACGGAGAGTCACATGATCCAACAGGCACAGAGGAACTGATAACGGATCTTAAATACTCAGTAGCATCAAGCTCACAGGCTCTGCCTTCACCTCCACTGGGGATGCCTAAGCGTGGTGCTGGGATGGACACTGCCGGTCTTTGCTTCTGTTCTCCTGACTGATCCCCCAGCCCCCATTATCACAGGCCCAACTTCCCTGTTGCCACGTCAAGCTGGCATCCACACAGAGGCAGTCACTGAGTGGAACGAGGTCGGCACCCGGCCCAGGACTGATATCCTCAGGTGGTCAGTGGCCGGGACACGGTTTGGTGTGAAAAGGTGAATCTCACTGACCAGAATGCCTGCATCAGGAGGAGCTGGGGCTGTGAGGCGGACAGGAGGCAGGTCTGGGCAAGCCCGGAGGAAGCAGGGCAAAGTACAGATAGAAGAGGGAGAACATACGCCGGCAGGGAGCAGACAAGGGGACGGGTGCCCGGAAACTCAGAGACGCTGCTGGCTCTCCCAGGATCACGCCCCCCGCTCGGAGCTCACCACCCCTCCGCCACCCTCCCAGGGGTGGCTCACTGGGCTTCCCCTGGTTTCCTGGCATCAGATCCCACCACAGCACTCAGCCCAGGAACCCAACCTAACGCTACCTCTGAAAGGGTACATTCATTCTTCAGATGCATCTTATGCCACAGAAATACCCAGTGTCATAAAATGTGCAAAAAATCACAACCTTCCTTCTTTTTTGTTTTTACGATTTTCCACCTTGTCTAAAAGAGTGCAGTCCAGCTGAAATATAATAAGTCACACATGTAATTTTAAATTTCACACTAATCAAAGTAAAATTAAATTTAATAATTGACTTATCCCTAATATGTCCAAAATAGTGCCGTTAAACTTATCAATACACAAATTCTTGAGATAGCTTATTCTTTCTGTCATACAAAGTCTTCAAATCCAGGGTGTCTTTGACATTGATAGCACCTCTCGGGAAGGACTGGCCACATCCCATCTTCCCAGTAGCCACAGGTGGTTAGTAGCTACCATGCTGAACAAAACAGGTCTAAAATTTGATCTCTTGCTCATCAGCCCCAAGTGCTGATGACAGCAGACAAAAATGCACTGTAAAGTTAAAGAAAACTCCATTTCTTCCAGCTTAAAAGAATCTCTTTTCAGATATACTCAGGCTCATCTGCCCCACCCCACGATGAAGTGGGGTGCTGGGAAGCTCAGCTATCCTCACATACAGGGGCATGAGATGTGGCCGTCTGCTCCTGTCCCCGCCCACACCGAGTACCCGGCCTGTCCCCCGACGGAAGGCAGAGCTGCCTGGCTTATCGTGGAGGTCCTGGGTGCCTGCATGGGTCACTCCCATGGCGCTGCAGCCCCTCTCCAGGCCTGCTCCCACCTGCTTGTCCTCTCCACACACCCACCTGACCTCCAAACCTGCCTAAGGGTCTCCAAGCCCACAGTACCCCCTACCAGTACCCTCACCCCAAAGTGGGGCGCTGGGGCACCGGCTCTCAGTTCCACCCTCACCTTCCTCTCTTGCTTTCTGTCTTCCTCCAGGAACCAGAAGGGTGTTCTTATACGCATTCCTGTGTGGACCCTGGAGCCGCGTGCGTTAAGTGTGACATCTGTAGTCAGGCCCCTTGACTTTGGACCTGGCTCCACCCCTTAGTAGCTACATGACCTTGAGTAAGTTGCTTGACTCCTCTCTTCCTCTTATTTCATCATCTGTAAAATGGGTATAATCCTACTACTACCATCTAATCAAGTTGCTTTGTGGATTCAATGCTGAACACACATAAAACACTCAGAAGAGTGCCTGGTACCAGGTCAGGGCTCAATAACAAGAGTTATTCCAGTGGAGCAGAAACATCTCTAGGTCCTGGCTTCCTTCTTCCCTGCTCTGTGGTGTATTCCCTCTCTCCTTCCCACAGAATCACTGGTGGAAAGGCTACAGGGAAATAAAGCAGCCTGCTGATACAGAAAAACCTATCAGGAGCTATCTCTACATATCAGCACCATCATAGTCTGTACACTCAGGTTACAGCCCATTCTGTAACCAGGAGACATCCTGTTGCTTTAAGGTGAGGTCTGCTGTCTCTGCTCAGATGAGTGGTAGGGCATTCAGATGGTGTGCATTCCCCCCATTCCAACACTTCATAGCAGCCCCAGTGTTCTGTCTGCAGGTTCCATAGGTAAGTTTCTTTCAGTCTGACTGTGGGATCCAATGGGCACATGTGAATTTCTTCCAGTACGTTCAAAATTCTATCAAGAAACTCAGGCAACCTTCCCAAAGCAATTCCACCCACAGGGCAGCTCTCGCACCCCTATCCAGAGCCTCTGGCTGCTGGGGAGCACCTCCACCCCGAGTCCTTGATTTGTCTCAGGCCTAAGCTTCCCTGGAAGTCTCTGCCTTAAATCTTACATTTATTTTATTTATAACCCACTCTATTTTAGAAGCTTTAAGATGACTTACAAGGATTATGTAAAATACTCTAAGATATATAAGTAACCAAGTAAAAAACATATTATGTATTACTAGTTTTTAAAGTTACCAAACACTATGTATAATATGGTGAGATTGTTACCTGAATATCGTGCATGTGTGTACGTGAGTGCACACCTATATGTCGTGTGCTCATGTGTGTATAGGACAGAGACAGGTAAGCTGAACACAAAATTTAACAGATTGCCACAAAGAGCGGGTTGGGATTACAACTGACTTGGTTTTCTTCTTTATGGTTTTTTATGTTTTCTTAACTTTTGTAGAGCATCTATATTTGTTTTATATTAAGAAAAGGGCAATAGAAAATCTCTAAAGAAAAATAGGTGAGAAGAAAAAGCCAAACCAAGAGTGAAGGCATAAATTGGAGCCCACGGTGAGGCTGAAACAACTCATTTTCTTCGGCCAAGCCACACATTAAAGCTGGATTTTCTAGCAGTAGATGGATGAGGAAAACCTGACCGGTTACACAGGTCACGGGGTCCATAGGACATAAACAAAATGATTGCTCAGAAAAGCCCACTGTTCTTGATATGGAAGCCCGAAGCCAATGCCTCCCACTGGTCCCCACAAGGACACTGTGTAATGCAAGGAACACTGCCAATGACACCCCCGTGATAAACGCCACCAAGACTTCCCAGGGCTGTTCTTCCAAAGCCTCTGGGTGCAGACTGATAGCATCGCACCAAAGTGCACTGCGGTAAAGGCACTTCCTCGAGGAGCGGAAACCAAGAGGCCGGGTTCATGGTGGGTCTGAGAACAGAGGGAGACGTCAGAAGATCACAATGAGACCAGAGATCACCGTTCATTGAGTCCCTCCCAGACTCGGCTTAGCTCAGCTCAGTCCTGAGGTCATCAGGCAGATTCCTTAGGCCTCTGCCCCCGAGAGGCTTCCGGCACCCACTCACCTAGACATCTGTCCATCCCACACGTCTTCACTGAGCACCTACCGGGCGCTCCTACTGCACCATTCCTCCCAATAATCCCAGATCCGTCACACACCCGGAGCCCCAAGCCAGCCCCACCTGACATCAGCTCCGGGCTTGCAGCAGGACAAACACCATTTCCGTGAACAGGAGCCTTGGGTAAACCTCCAGGGCAGGAGATGAACAGGTGTGCCTGCTTGTACATGGAGAGGATTCAGAGAGGGTAGGAGCCACTGGAGGAAAGGATTCTGAGGCTGAGCATGGACTCATAGGAAGAAACTCTGCCATGGATGGGCTCTGGGTCCTGATGGAGAGGAATAGGCTTTGCTGAGGTGTGTTGTCATTCTTGTATGGAACCCATCCATGTCTCATAGTTTCCATGGAACCCATGTCTTATACTCTCCACCCTGCTTGAGCTCTGAGCAGGGCAGGGGTCCAAAGCATTCTCTTCCTCCCCGAAGTCTCCTCTTTCTCTACTCCTACGAAAAGAGTCCAAGAACACTGCTGAGCCACGATGCTTCTGGTGGGGAATTAACCACCTGTATACACATGGCTACCAACTGTCTAGCTCCATCTCAGCCCACCGACCTCTCCTTGGAGCTCCAGATCCACACATCCAATCTCCTTCACCACGTCCACTTGGAATTCTTATGGGCATCTCCAAGTCAGCACAGCCAAGTCCCCCAAACGTGGTCGGCTTCCCATCTTTCCCATCTCAACAAGTGTCCCCATCATCCGTCGACTGTGAAAGCCAGAAACCTGGATGCCGCCTTTGGCCACGCCTGCCGCCCTAATTCCCACAGCCAACCCATCACTAAAATCTGTGATTTTATCACCAAAACATGTCTGCCATTTCTTCCCATGTCTAGCTCCACTGTGAGAGACTGCCCAAGCCCATCAGAGGAACTGGGGGTCCTTCAGGGGCACTGTGGCCCCCTCCAGGTTTTTTCAGGCTGGCGCCATGAGTCACACGGGGGCTCGAGCACACGCTGCCTCTGGGGTCTGTGATGTGCATCCTCCCTCTCTCCTCCTCGGACACTGCCAGCTCTCAGGTAAGTGCTCACCTGTTCTTTCTCTTCCCTTCTCTCCTCTTGCTTCTCTTACCTTCGATTCTGCTTCATTCACGTCCACTCCTTGGCCTATTTCTTTCCTTTCTCTCCCTCTTTCCTCCTTCTCCATCTCTCTCGCTCTCCACCCTACCCCAGCCCTACTCTCTTCCCCTTTTCAGACGGGCCAGTCATAGGAAATCAGAGGTGGCAGCGATCTCACCGGCCCTCCCCACTTTATGGGTGGGGAACGTGGGGCTCAGATGGTAGAACCACGCACCCACAGCTTCACAGCAGCTGGCAACAGGGTCAGCCCTCTAGGACTCGGATGTCCTGGCCCCAGTCCACCTCTCTGCCCCACTCACACTCCCTATTTCACTGGTTCTCCTGGTCCCTGTCCCTTGGCCTAGGACTCTGGCTAAAGACAGGGCTGGTCATCCTTGGCACAACACAAATCAATAATCAGGGTGCTTGGGTATGTCTCTTTGGATGTCTCGCTCTCCATATTTACCACACATCCGGACACCTGCACCCACAGTCTCCGAGGAGACTGGTTTCAGCCTCCCCACATGTTACTCTGTGGCTTTTCAGGCCTTCAGTTCTCCTCCCGATGAGGCTGATGCATTCTGTTGCACTTGGAGGTACCTACAAAAATCCTCTTCAAAATCCCATCACTTCACCACAAAGGACTAAAGTACCATGAAGAAGGTGCCTGAGGGACATATAGGGGATGGGGGAGGGAGATTAAGTGCCTCTGACCCTCTGCCCTCTTCTCCTGTAGCCCCATGCGGTCTTGCACGAGAGGGCTGCAGAAGTCAATGTCTTCGCAACCCATCCAGGTTTAACAGAGCCATCTGCAAAAATGCTGCTCGCCAGGGTGGGAGAGGCAGGGTGCGTGCTGTGGCTGCAGATTTAGGGTCGAGGCAGACTGCCAGAGGGGTGGGGGTCACCAAAAGAAGGGGACTGCTGAGGCGGACAGTGGTGAGAGGCGGGGGCAGGTGGATGACACCAGATGGCAATGCACGGTCCTTAAAATGGGTAGGAAAACACCGCTGAGGCGGGTTAAGTACATGGCCACCCGCGCAGAATGGAGGCCGCGCCCATACTCTGAAGTTGGACAGACCCTTGTAGCCCTAGGTTTCTATTGAAAATCCACCCTTCGGCAGAATTTCAAGACAAATATTGGACAAAGAAGGATGGTTAAGATTCAGGCTCATCCTGAGGTCCACAGACGCACGTCAGGCCTCCAGAGACTGGCAAAGGACGATCGCTCAGCTCCGAGCACGGACGTAGCTACCACAAGGTAAATAAGGCAGCAATCTGTTTTCCAGACTGTCAAGATTTTCACTGTTTTATGATTTTCAGCCAACATAATTCATTAAATGTGTAACAAAGGCGATTCAATATTTATACCTTCCTTTGTAAGGCTTAACAGGTAAATAAACCTCAGATTTGTAACAAACTACCGTTTGTCAGGCAGTGTAAAGTGACCACAGTGCCCATGGGTCACCAGGTACCGAGGACAAGGAGAGTGGCTTGGCCCCCTGAACTGGCAGTAGCCCAAGGGACAAGACTGCAAAAACGCCAAGACAGCCCGTGTGTACCTCGCCATGCAAACACAAACGTACACCGAGTTCTTCCAGCAGGGAAGGGGGAGCACGTTGTCAGGAAGAGGGTGACTGCAGAAGGAAGGGAACTTACAGGAGAAGGTGGGGAGGGACTGAAGAAGGTGGAGGCAGAGAGAAAGGGAAGGGAAATGAGAGAAGAGGAAATAACCAATGTTGGGGGAGGAAGGAAGCTCCGGGGAGCAAAGGGGCAGCAGGGAGAGGAAAGGGGGTGCCAGGAGGAGGAGCAGGAATGCAGGCTACCAGGGACCTGTGGGAAACAGGTGTGAGGACTGGACAGTGGAGGCGCCCCCAAAGGAGACCCTGGAAAGGAATCTCTCCAGAGACCTTAACCACCCTTGGAAACCTGTCGTGGAGAAGCAGCTTTAAGGAGCCATGTGTGGCCCCTGCTGGGCCGTCTCCCTGAAGCCTGGATTCTCCCTTCCAGACGAGGCCTGCCCAGCCCTGGGGGCCCCAGCACCCGCCTCTCTCTTCGCTGGACGCAGCCTGACCCTGGAAGGACACAGAACCAGCACCTTTGCTCACAAACGCATTTGGGCCTTTGGCCGTGAGGAAACAGGGCAATGATCCAACAGGGAAGAGAAGGGAGAAAGGCGATTCCTGATCCAGCACAGGCCAAGGGCCCATCCTTCCACTGTGATGCAATTTCCCTCCCAGCTGCGTCTGCTGGGCTTTCCCAGGAGGCAGGTCACAAACGCCCTCCTAGCTCTGCACCAACCAGCCAGAGGGTCTGCTGCATCCACGGGGAGACTGTCTGCGCCACCCTCGCGCCCACAGGGCAGCCGTGGGAGCATCTGGGGAGCAGCGGGAAGTGAGATGGATCATGACCCCCAGCGCCATTAGACGAGTCAAGAATCCCAGCTGTGTGGGCAGCCCTTCCCTGCTCAGGCACAACCCCCTGACTCCTCAGTCAGCCTCCAGACCCCATGGGCCCTTCTCACCTCTGCGCCTGGGACACAAGCCTTTCCCTGCCCCACACTGCCCTCTCCCCACCCTGGAGAGTGGTCAGTGAGGACAAGCCCAGAGGAGCCCCAAGAAGATTGAGGGGCCCTCACCCTTGGAGGTCTCCCAGCCTCATTTCTCCAGGCCCCAGGTCTCCCCAGGGGCCAACGTGGAGGGCACCCCTCTTAAAAAGAAGGTCTCAGCCAGAGAGCTGGTCCCCGGGGCCCTGGAAGCCAGGCTCTCCTCGCTGCTCTCCCGGGAGCTCCGTGCTGCTTTGATGTGGAACAGAGGTGACAACGGCAACTGGGGAGAAGGAGATTTAAGGCTGCTGTTTTAAATGAGCGTCATTGTTCCCTGGCAATTTTATGATCAAGGCAAAGAAAGAGGCCTTTTAAGAAACGAGGTAGCACATTTAAGAAGCCCTAGAGGATTGGGAAGGTGGAAGAATGAAGTGGTTCCAAAGGGGAGGCTCCACACTGGCGTCCTGGGCCCTGTCCCCTCCCCAGCACCCCAGGGCACAGCCCACCAGGAGCAGCCTCCCAAGCAGCCTCGGAGAGCACCCAGAGGCCAAGGCCACCCTGCTGCTGGGCGATGCCCCAAACCGGGCCCAGCAGACCTAACACAGGCAGGCGGCCAGCCTCTCCCCAAGGTGGTGGTCCTTTTCCCCACAGTAGAGGCTCCGTGGAGCAGAGCTCCAGGGGGCACAGCCCTCCCTTTCCCCTCCCCCACCCAGCAAAGGCAGCAATAATAACCCCACCAGGAGGCCTGGGGCGATGGGCCACGGACCACAGGTCTCTTTGGTGTGCTCTGGCTGGGCTTCATCGCAGGAGGGAGCTGTCCAGCTGGCGTGAATGGCTTCTGACCCCAGATCTCCTAGCTCTGCCCTCAGGGTCCTCCTGCATCCTCACAGCTCTCCCTGCACCACTTACCCCTCTGCGGAGATGGAGAGAGACAGTTCTCCATCTCCTACCCCCGGATGCACCTGCTGTCCACCTCCATGTCAACTGCAAAGGCTCTGCAGCTTTCTCCCTGGGCCGGCTGGCCTCAAACTTCCCACCTCCGACTCTGGCCCTGTCACCTTCCGGGACTTCTCCTCCTTTCTGCTTGGTGAGGTTCTAGGCCTCCAGCAAAGGCCAAAAGGACCCTTCTCCGTGAAGCCCTCCTGGTTTGTTCATAGCAGTCTTAGTCTAAATCAGTGGTTCTCAAAGTGTGGTCATCAGACCAGCTCTGTTTACCCTCTAGGTGCTTCTGTCTGCACCGTTCCTCTGAGACTCACGTCTCCAGCCTTGTGCGTGTTGTGGCCTCCACAGGACAGGGCTGAGTCTCGCCTCTTTTGGCCTCTGCCCAGTACCTTGCAGATAGATATTCAACAGCTACCTCTCGTATTAGATTGAAAAATAGAGGCCTGTGACTCCTGGACACGCTTCTACCGTGAAGAGACAACCTCAAGCCACCAAAGGCTTTCTGCTTTCTCAAGGAAGAACACACAAGACTCTGGGGGTCACGGATCGTGGAGGAGTTTCCCGCGAGAAAAGCCTCCCTGCCCAGTGTCTGGTGCCTTGAGGTTTGGGTTGGAGAGTGGCAGCCGAGTGCAGCAGGGAAAGGAAGCATGACAGCTTGTGACGTTTTCCTCCAAGTCTCCAGCACCATTATCGCATCAGCATCATAATGGCAAGAAAAAGTTATTTCTGTTTTAAATTGTCAATATTAATCTAATGCTGGTGATGAATGGAATGGTGACGATAAATGGGGTGTTTAATAAAGATGAAAGCTCCAGCAGCCTAGGAGAAAACCTCCTTTGACTTAAAGTTATCGTCTTGATTAAAATTTCCATTTTATTATCCTAATCAGCAATCTTTGCTCAATATGCTACAGTTTCTATTTTCTCCACTTAGAGAGATAATTAACAACAGTGTAAACATATTAAAAGTAAAATGTTTATTCAAATTGCTCTGTTATCCATATTTAACTTACATTTAGTAGTGCTTTGTCGAGACACGCCCCTGCCTTCAGGAAGACTTCCGGGAACCACCCTCTGCTGGGAGCACCATCCTGTTCCCGAGGCCCCCTGGGAACAAACAACCCCTCGTCCTGGTCACACATTCCTGTGTTCAACAGCTCTGTCAAGTTAACTCAGCTTAAGTTCATGCCATTCAGTCTGACATCTCTTTATGCAGAGACGAAGAAACTCACTATTCTCCATGACAGGTGTGCTACTGGGGTTGAGTGCAGACATAGATGGGAAACTGAGGGAAGGAAAATACACACATTTCTCCAAATAAGTCACCCCCGCGTCTCTCTGGAAAGCACAAGTTTCGTTTAATGAAAGGTACTTAATGAGCAAACAGCCACTAGGCACCGATTTTGAGCCAAGCTCAGTGGGAGGAGGCCCAGTGCCTCACAAGCCAGAGCCTGACAGCAATCTTTGTTCAGTGTGGTACAACGTCTCCAGGCCACAGTGGAAAATTGGTGTTTTTTTTTAACGCAACACTGATCTTTATCCAGACACAGAATCTGACTCCCCATATGGGATGTCTGCTACACACAATATGAAACACTGGGGCCAGGTTGCAATGGCCACCTGGGTCACCCGGGGACACCCCTGGGAGGCGCGCCCAGGCGAGGTCCTTCTGGTTCCCTCGTCCTGCCTTCTTCTCAACCTCCTCGTCTCAGGGCACCCACCTCATCTCGTCCTCTAGACAAGGCTGATTCGGCATCAGGAGTCCAGAGGGGCCCCAGGAGGCCACCCCTCTGCGAAGGACTCTGGTTTTAAAGCACTTCGGCACAGCTCTCATTTAACCTCCCAAGCAGGGCCTGGTGGTGTAAGTGTAATCTCCACATTTTACAGACGAGGAAGCCGGGCTCGGTGAGGCTGGGTATCTTGCTCCGTGACACAGCTAACGGGCAAGTGGCAGCGCTGGTGGGGTCCTGGTCCCAGCTGTCTCCTGGGCAGTTACCACTCTAGCTCGCTCGCACAATGAGTGGCTACATCCAAAGCAGGAGGGGACCCAGCCTCCTGCTACTTCTGCTGGCAGCTCACAGAGGCTCTGGGGACAGCCTCTCTCTGTCTGGGATGTGTTTTTCCATGATGTGTGTGTTTTAACCTGGCTCACCTCCGGGTATCCTGGAGCCTTCCACAGGGAAGGCCACGTTCCCTTAATCAGCGTGAACTGGCACATGCCCCCTGACCCCAGCAAACTGGAGCTGACAACACCCGGGGAAATGCAGGAAACAGCAATCCACATGGGCCCGGGAAGGGCCATTAATCTCCCTCCCCTGAAGGAAATGAAATCATTATGTCTGCAGCTCCAGAATCCAAAAGAACAAATTTCCTGCCAGGATAATAAATGGATTCTTTTGTGCTCGCCTCAACTCCCGTCACATGACCCTCCTGGCCCATTCCTCATCCAGGTGACTTGGCTGGGTAAATACCCAGAGGTTTCAGTTTCAACTTCCAAAACAGACAGGGGAGTGGCCCACCAGAGCCCTCAGCCTGCCTCCCCGGTCTGCCCTTAACCTTTCCTTCCCCAAACACCGCCCGCAAAGGTAAGCATCCTCTCCACAAACAGGAAAGCCCCTGTCCTCAGCCAGGAGCAGGTTTTGAAGTAACTCCATGGAGAAGACAGGGAAAGAACCATTTTTCACTGAACAGGCATCACACAAGATGCACTGTGGAAACAACAATGGATAGTAAACACAGGCTATAAAGTTCCCAGGGCCGACAAGGAGCGCTGGGGCGATGTGCCCGATGATATGCGTGCAGGGAACAGCGCAGGGCTCGGGAGGGCTCTCAAAGGCAGTGTGACGGGCACAGGCGGAGCGGTGCTGGGCTGCACTGACATTCCCGTCAACGGGGTCCTGTACATGCCCCGTACATGCAAGCAGTGTACCACCTCATAATGGCCTTCTATTCAGACGCAACACTCAGCACTGAGCTTCTAAAATGGGTCTGTGTTTGCAGAGAAAAACTGTTGCTGGCTTAATATGGCAGGGGCCACAGTGCCTGGAGAACAGAGCCAGGGAAAACCTGTCCACTGCTCCTTGCCCTCCTGCCTGTGGGCCCCTGAGAAGAAGCAATGCCTGAAGCAGAGAAGGAAATGCAAGTCTGGGGCGCAGGTTGGCAGTCCCACTTCCCCAAGGATGGGCCGCCTCAGAAGACCCTCTGCAGGTGTGAAACGACCACAGTCTTCTCTCCGACCTGTGCACAAAAGCCTCCATCTCTTAAGTATGGGCATGCTTGGGGTGGGGGGGGCGGGGGAGGGGGAAATAGTCCCAGTCACCTAACAGAGGCGAGGGTGCCTCCTCTGTGACAAGAGGAGTGAGAGCTTGCTAGGCACTCCTGGGCTCCACGAAAAACCATGATACATTAGTGCTTTGCAGTAAAACAGTGGATAGAGATGAGTGTCTTGGCAGGAAAAGTAAAATTGTATCTCCTACAGAGGCAGTGTGAGCATATATAAGACTGCTGCAGCCTGAGGTCTGCTGGGTTATCTCCCTTGGGATGGTATGGGATGAAGAAAGTGCTAGGTGGTCTTGTCTCTACCCACCTCAGTTCCCTGCCCCTAACCAGAGAGCCTCAAAGCCACAGCCAAGGGGCATGGACACGAGACTGCCACCCCAATGTACCTCCTTTGGCCTCTTTACCTGCAGCTCTTCACTCATACCTGCCTTAGCTCTTGTCCACAGGATTGTAGATTATCTATTTATGTGTCTGTCTTCTCCATTAGAGGTGTTTCTCCAGAGCACATCCCCTCTCTCATTTATCTCTGCATCTGTAGAAAGATGGATGGACAGCTGGACGGATGAATGGATGGATGGATAGATGAATAAGCCAGATTACCGAAGGCATATTATCTTCATCAACCCCACATCTTAGGAGAAAAAATGAAATTAATAGTTACAAAGCACTACTCCATGCTGGGATTGTTCTAGATGACTTCTACACTCTCTCTTATTTAATTCACACAACTACCACAAGAAGTGAGTTTTATTTTTGACATTTTACGGATGAGAAACTAAGGAGCAATAAAGTTCTCAGTTTTTTACTTGAGAACAAAAGCCAGGTCTGTCTGAGTCCACATCCAACGTTCACATGGATCATCCCGTCTATCAGCCATCTTTAAGATCATAAGAGCAACAAACATGTGCCTGGCACCTGCTGTGTGCCAGGTATGATGCCACTCATTGAGGACCCACAGCCGAATCCAAAGTGGATTCAGATGGAGCTCTTGGGTAAGTAGGGAAGGTAACCCAAGCTCTCCAGTGACTCTGAAGCCAGAAAAAAGCTGATTACATTAAAAAAAATATATGCAACCCAGTAGAGACTCATGGCTGAGCAGAGAAAGGAGGTCAGCAAAACCTCTTTTGTAAAAAGCAACTATAAAGCTGGGCAAAAGTGACAAAAACAACCATCTCAGCACTCTGAAAATTTACCAAAGACAATCTGAGAAGTGTTTATGTCTCAGAGGCTGAACTTTGGGTAAGAACTTTGTGGTATTCTTGCCTGGAGCTGCCCCTCCTATCTTACCCTCCCCCCAGCTGGGTTGATAAGGAGGTTCTGCCAGGGAAGGAAATGACATGAGAAGAGCAGAGCTGTGGGGTCAAAGAGGACTTGGGATTTAGGGTGATTGGTGATGCCCAGGTCCAGCAGCATTGTCAGTAGAAGTGAAGATCTCAGCAGGCAAGGCTGTGGTCATGGTTGGGGCAAGCATACCCCTGGCTTAGGTTGCACACATGTCCAGTGAAGATCAGAGAGAACCCAAGATATCTACACACTAGCTTGTTCAGAGGAGAAGCAAAAGTTCCCATTGAAAATTCAAAGCTGGAGTAGGTTTCAAAATGGCCTGAACTTTGAGCATTTTTACCCACACACAGATCAGCCAGCAGAGAATGGAAGATGGACTGGCTCAACGCGTTTGAGCACAACTTCTGTCTAATCACTGGAAGACCACTAAGCTACACAGACAGAGGGGTTACCCTTAGGAAGCAAGACATAAACATAAAAACAAAAATTTTAAAATAAAAACTGAACCAACACATCAGTGGCCACACACCCCAGGGGAGACAGATTTCACAGATTTAACCCAGGCAAGTTACAAAACAAATACAAAATCAAAAACAGTAACAACAGCCTTTAGGGGAAAAAAAAGAAGAACCAGAGATACTACAATATATTATCTTAAATGTCCAGTTTTCAATAAAAAAATTATAACACATCCCCCCAAAACAGGAAAGTGTAACCCATAGTCAAGAAAAAAAGTAGTCCCCCAAGGCTTCAGCAGACAAAGACTTCAAAGTAGTTATTATAAATATGTTCAAAAATAAAGGAAATCATGTTTAAACATCTAGAGAAGTGTGAAAACAATGAATCAACAAGCAGGTATTTTCACTAAGGAGACAGAAATTATAAAGAATGAATCAAATGGAAATTCTGGAGATGAAAAATGCAATAACTGAAATGAGAAACTTCCTAGAGGAGCTTGACAGAAGATTCTTCAAGTTGGAAAAAGGAAGAAAATCAGTGAACTTGAAGATAGATCAATGGAAATTATAATATCTGAAGAACACAGAAAGAAGATTAAAGTAAAAAAACAACAGAACCTCAGAAATCTGTTAGATAACATCAGGCACACAAATATGCATTTGATGAGCATTCCAGAGGAAGAGGAGAAAAAAGAACAGAAAAAAATTGAAAAATAATGGCTTAAAACTTTTTGAATTTGATGAAAAACATCGATCTATACACAGTCAGGAAGCTCAATGAACCCAAAGTAGAATAAGTATAAAGAGACTCACACATAGATACATCATAGTCAAACATTTAAAAGACAAAAAGAACATTTTGAATACAGCAAAAAAAAAATGATTTATCACATACAGAGGAACATCGATATGGTTAACTCCTGATTCTTTTCTGAAACAATGGAGGCCCAAAGGCAGTGGAATGATATATTCCAAGTGTCAAAAGAAAAAAGAAAAAAAAAAAAAAAAAAAAACTGTCAGACTTCCCTGGCGGTCCAGGGGTTAAGACTCTGCATTTCCAAAACAGGGGGTGCAGGTTTAATCCCTGGTTGGGGAACTAATATCCCACACTCCAACCAAAAAAGAAAAGAAAGAAAGAAAGAAAAAACTGTCAAGCAAGAATTCTATATCCAGCCAAACTATCCTCCAAAAACCAAAGGCATTCCCAGAAAAAGACAGAAAGACAGAGAGAATTCATTGCTGGAAAACCTGATTCACAAAAAAATAGTAAAGGATGTCATTCAGGATTGAAGGTAATGACACCAGAAGTAACATGGAAACAGAAGAAGAAATAGAAAGTACTGGAAATGGTAAATATGTGGGTTAATATAAAAGACTCTATAAATATATTTTCCTTGTGTCTTCTTTTAGCATTTTTAAAAAGCATAAGATTATATAATCATTGTAACACTGTGTGTTGAGTTTATAACATCTATAGCTATAACAGATACAACATCAGCAGCATAAAGGAGAGGATCAGGGCACCACTTCAAGCAGGCTGTTAAGGGTGTGTGGGATAGTAAAAGATGGAGACAGTGGGGAAGGCACTACAGGCAGAGAGAACTGAACAGCTGAAAGTGTGCAGCCAGGAAAGCCATGTCTAAGGAAGAGTCAGCTGTCTGACTGGAGGACCTAGAGGGTGAGGTTGGAAGAGTCAGCTGCAGGTAACAACTAAGGAGGCCTGTGAAAAGCAAGAAGCTTGTGGGATCTTAGTTCCCTGACTGGGGATTGAACTCATGCCATGGCAGTGAAAGTGTCAAGTACTAACCACTGGACTGCCAGGGAACTCCCAGATTTTGTTTTTAAATTAGAATAACTGATCTTTCCAATCAGTGCCTTCAGAAGGGTCTTCTGGCACAGAGGTGGCACGGGTCCTGGATGGAGTGAGCCATGATGGGGTGGGCTCGGTGGTGTGGCTCAGATCAGAGAGGTCTTTTAGGAGCCCACCCTAATGATATGTGGTGATGTCCGTGACATCCTCTTATTTTTATTCTCACCCCAGATCTCAAAATCCCTGCAGATAAGCTTAGCAAGGTATAAAGAATGAGGGAGACCCTGAGAGGTAGACAGCCCAAATAAATAAGCAAATAAGAGAATTTAAATCAACCCATACACAATGCCAGACACTCTGATAAGCATCTCAAATTCCCTCATTTAAGCCTAAAAAGAAGATTTTATTAAACCCATGTTATAGAGGAGGAGACTGAGGACTCATTGGCCCAAGGCCACACAGAAAGCTTGCAGCAGAGCAGGATTCAGATGCATGAGTGCCCAACACCCCACACACGCTCCTCCCAGACTCAGTCACTCTTTCCAGTGAGAAGGTACCCACTCCAAAGAGTCAGCTTTTTCAATCAATCAAATGGAGAAATAAGGAGAGGAGAGCTCTTTATGCCAGAGTTGCCCCTGCCTCCTTTCAGGAATATCTCCTCCTACTGCTGGCAAGCCTATCCAGGTTCCCTACGAAGCAAAACACCTGGCCTCAGCATTGCCCGCAGCCACACCCCCATGCACTGACATGCCTGAAAAGCAGCCTCCATCAAAAGGCAGCCCGAGGGACCAGCACTGCTAGGAGCAAGTAGGAGAAGGCAGCTGGGACGGGACGCCCACTCCTCCAAGGTGCCCAGGCTGGATCTGAACACGGCCGAGGTGGCAGAACACCTAATGGGGTTTTAGAGACATCCTGATCCCCGCTCGCATCAGAGATCTTCCCAGAAACCATGAAAAGGCCCCAGGAGGTGCAGAAGCCCCAGTCACACCACAGCACCGGTGAGTTCTGCCCCTTCTTGGCACACACGTCCTCTCCTGGCCAGGTGCGGGGAGATGCAGCCAGAGAAGGGGGCTCTGAGAGCATGGGAGACCAGGGAGGGGGTCTGTGCCCTGGAGGGAGCCCCAAGATGGGGCAGCTCATTGCAGTTCGAACCCCATCCCCCCGTCTTCCTAATAACACCTGCAGTCACCACCCCGGTGACTGTCACCACAATAATGAGTTGATCAGAAGTTGGCCTGAGGGCCGTAAGCTACCGGGGCCATTAAAGCCCATACCTGTGCCGGAAGCTTTGAGGGGGGCTCTTAAAGGGAGGGAGGGGACTTCATATCTGTCATCGAAGGAGTGGCCGAGGGGGCGGTCAGGGAAATGGTATTTACAACGTGTATCAGTTCTACACACTGTAAAAGAGCATCCAGATTACGACTTTCTCACCAACTTCATAAAATACATTTTATTGGTACTGTTATGGTTCTGACCCAAACAACTTCATAAAGTTTTTCCTTCTCATGAAGTGGATGCCCTTACACACTCACCTGAAAGAAAGAAGTTCAATTGCCAAGGCCCATTTAATTAGGCATGAGCACTGAGAAACTATTTTTTTAAAGGACAAGGGCATATGTAGGCTTTTTGTGGTGCTTTAATTTAGAGGTTTTTAACGCATCTGAGAGCCAGACTGATTTTATTTGGCCTGCACCCCAATGGAGAAAGAAAAAAGTACATTTTTGCCAACATTGAAAAATTGGGGATTAGCCCATGAAAATCCAGAAGACAAGGCCATATAGTCAGATGGGTCGTGGGCTCATCTGTTCGCATGGCCCCCACCAGGCTACCTCAGCTGGTTCTGAACCCTGCAAGTCCCCGGGTGGCTTCTGGATTTGGGGCCCCTGATTTTAGATGAACCACAAACACTCACGGCATAGTCTACGATAGGCAAAGCCCTGTGCCAGGCACCATGGGGAAACAGTAAGACCTGGCTCCTGTGCCCTAGTGACTCATGCTGCCTGGAGACAGACACACAGACACACAGAAATAACTGATCCAAAAAAGAATGAGTTTCAAGCAATAAGGGAGGCACCAAGTGGAGATAAAGAGATTTCTTAGGGAGAGACAGAGGAGTAATAAAGGAAGAAATAGCACTCCTTGCTATTGCCCCAGGACCTCCTGGTGGGATGCCCCGGGGTCCCCAGTGAGCTGTCAGTCCAAACCCACCCTAAGTGAATCCTCAACAAAGCAGAAGCACATTCAACCTTTCACTTGTTTGGTCACCAAAGGGTGGCCCAAGACATACAGCAGAGTCACCTAGAAGCTTTTTCACCCCCACGCAAACAGGTCCCACCATCTGTGGATTGGAGCTCCCTTTTTGGGTGGTGTCTGGTCGTGGGGACATGGAAAAATACCAGACCCATTACTTATCACCATCCCATCTATGCCAGGCCCCATCCCAGGACACAGCCTCTCCCTCCGGGGCTGCTCACTGCATTGGTCATCCTACTCGGGCCAGCCTGGCATGAGGTCACAACTCAGTCAGGGGCCCAGGATCAAGCGCCCTGAGACTTGTGCCTGGGTGTCCACGGGCTGAGCCGTTTTCAGGACACGCCCCGCCCCTCTGCCTTGTAACCTAGCACAACTTAGAACCCATCACATCCCCAGAACTCAGTCCCATCCACTTCTGCCTCACAGCAGCAGAAGCTGGTAACACAGCCAGAACAGCCAACAACAAAGGAACAGACTCTAGAATTCTAGGTGAAACTCAAATCAGTAATTATATCTACAACAGGGAAATAGTCACCAGCCGATAGCAACACAGTGAGTGCAGGAATGTGCCCTCTGAGCCCTGATGCCATCAGCACACAGCAGGCTGCAGAATCAGGAGTCAGTGAGGCAAGGAAGACAAGTATGGTCTTGGGCCTGAAAAGTCAAGTTCACATCGTAACCCTGTGAGTTCCAGAGTGTTGTGGCTTTGCCTGTTAACCTCGAAGCATGTGTTAAAAAAGAATAATATTTGGGGGTTTTATATTGAGAAGCAAATGAGGTAACATATGTAAAGCACTTAATACAGTGCCTGGCATACAGTAGGCACTTCATAAATATTCCTTCTCTTTCACCCAAACATTAATGGATGAATATGTAGTAAAAAAAAAAAAAAAAAAAAAAAAAAAAAAAAAAAAAAAAAAAAACCAACTCATTTACTTGAACATGTTCCAGACTGCATCTAATTATTTTGCTCTGCCTGGCTAGGGGTAGAATGTTCACTTATTTTCTAGCTTCAAAGTCGCACGCAAGAAAGCTGCCCTCTTTTTATATCCTTCTCTTGTAATTAGGGTACATTGCCACCAGGTGGCAGTGGTTGCTCGGGGCTCCTCATCAAGCTGGAAGACACCTGATTTGCCTTAGATCCAGCTACAACCATGAATTTTCCATACATTAATTTTCAAAGAGCAAGAAAGGCTACATGTGATAGATTAGAAGATTCTATTAAGTGAAGAATTTTCTTTTACAGGACAGCACTAAGCAATTATTCTCTCATGATTTCAAGTATAACATGAGAGGATAAGGTTTTAACTTTGGGCAACACAAATGACAGACGCTAGGAAGAACTGACTGACCAACAGGGTGACAACATTTTAGCATAAACTTCTAGGAGACTCTGAGGAGGAGGCACCCAGGAGGTGAAAGAAGCCCAGGAAAACTGTGAGAGGGCAAAAAGGCTGGGGCAGGAAGGAAGCCACAGTTTCCTTTTGGCTCTGCTTCTAACACTCTCAAGACTCTGGAAATGAGGGAGTAAATGATCTCCTATGGCTCCCCGGACCTCAGTCCCCAGGAATCTTCCACCTTTTTGTGCAGCATCTCCCTGTTCCCAGCCTGGGCCTACATGGTGATAACAATTCCCCCACCACCTGAAGGCAGAGCTCAGACCAGAATGTCAGGAGGCCAGCTGCATTCCCAAGGTATAAGAAACCTGACCATCGGGCATGAGTTTGAGATTAGTCACTTGGGAATTGGAAAAGCAGGCGAGCTCCTATTTCTTTTCCGGTCAATGAATTAACAGGAAGAAGGAGGTAAGCGGCTGCATAATGAAGACATTAACCTTCTTATCTTGATTAAACTTAGGCTGATTCATATTTACAGTTTTGGGGGTTTTTTTTGCGGTACCAGGGCCTCTCACTGCTGTGGCCTCTCCCGTTGCGGAGCACAGGCTTCGGACGCATAGGCTCAGCGGCCATGGCTCACGGGCCCAGCCGCTCCGCGGCACGTGGGATCTTCCCGGACCGGGGCACGAACCCGCGTCCCTCACATCAGCAGGAGGACTCTCAACCACTGCGCCACCAGGGAAGCTCTACAGTTTTTTTTTATAAGTCCACGTTTCATATTTATAACCAAAATACTAACAATGCATGGTACATGTTTTTGTTAAAATGTGCTGTTGTCGAATGTAAATAAATATTCATAATACATAAATATACAGTTTTAATCAAAGAAAATAGTTTCACTGCCTGTTACTTCAATTGTACTTGATTTGCCTAAAAAAGTATAATTTTTAAAAATTCACCAAGTACATATCATACCTCTGTTAGATTGCAGATGGTTTGCCTCTTAATTTACAAAGATCTGCTTCGATTTGTGTTCGATGAAATTCCTGAAAGGTTACTACATTTGCAGATGCAAAATTAAAAATAGACAAATGAAGTAATTCTTTAAATGCACCTTTTTAAAAAACTGCATCTGATTTATGAGAAATAAGGAGCTAAAATCCATGATTAAAATTTACTTTGTAATTGAAAAAAGTGAGTATAATAGATGTTGAAATCATACTTTGCATTGACCATTGCTGTCAAATAACCCTGAGAACAAAGGGAGTCTGTGCTTTAGGGGGTGCTCGGTGTGGCCAGAAGGACAGGGATGGCTGTGCAGGGCAGGTGCCTCGTGGACCACTCTCCCTGAGGGCGGACGCACCCTCCCCATCTCCACACAGCCTCTGCCTTCAGATGAAACGTCCACAGAAGCTCCAAACTGCTGACTCTGACCCAACCTTTCACTAAACCCTATTTGCAAAGGAGCTTGTGGACTCTTGGCGGAGCGCCGATCACTTCTGAGTTAGGACCAAAACAGCTGCCAGGCAACAGCCTCCAACTTGCGGCCAAAGAGCCCACAGGACAGGCGACAGGAGCGTCAGGGCTCTTATGAGAAGGATGAAGATGTGGGGCTAAGAATGGGTGGAGACCTGGGGAGCCCAGGAAACCCTGACACCCCTTTGCTGTCCTTCTTCCGCAGTAGGGCCCTTCCCTTTACAGAGCCACGCTCAAGGCTCAGGGGCCCGTCACCTCCAGCCCCGTGGTCTGCCCCACCTGGCTAGATGCATCAGGTGCAGGGACACGAGGAACCCAGGCTTTGGAGCCAGACTGTCCAGGGCTGGACTCAGGCGAGTGCCTCTCTGGGCCTCCAGGTCCTCATCTATAAAGAATTGTGGTCAAGATTCAAGGCAATGAAGGTAAAGACACCAGCCCAGTGCCTGGCTGCACTGTCAGCATCAATAATGTCAAGTTCGCGCACACATTCACGTGTTCCCCTGAGCAACCCCTCTGCAAGGCTGCAAGCAGCAATCACAGGGCCTGGAATCTGAAATCTACCACTATTCAGTGCTGTCCGGCCTGGGAAAGGGGCGGGGTCTCCAATGTTCTGACCCAGTCCCATGGGGATGGACCTAGTTTCTCCAGGGTCCCCAACACCACATGCCAGCTCCTCTCAGCTCAGGCAAGGGCTCTGCCAAGGCACTACCATCAGGAGCGACACACCTGCACAGACGTTAGCACGACTTCTCCCACAGTCACCTGGCCTCTGACAGAATCGAGAACCTGAAGCCCAGGCACCTTGTGGAAGCCAAGACAGGAGGCTGCTGACCCATTCCGTACGTGTCCAGCCAACGGTGAAAAAGCACCTCTAAATTACCCCCTGCTCACTTGACTGAGGAAGTAGCATTTGTTTTTATTTTCTAGAACAGACAGTCAATCAGTCGTATGTGACAGAAATAAAGATAAATACCACCCCTTGAACTTTAAATCAAAATGCTAATCCCAAGCTGACTTCTCTGTCAAGGTCTGACACTGAAGTAATTCAGTGGGCTTTGATTATGCCCCAAATTAATGCTCTGGTGGAGATTATGTCCATTAATCACGGATTTTGATGGCGTGGCTGCTCACGTTCCTCCACGGGGTGACATCCCAAACTGCCCAACGGCCAGGAGACCTTCCCCTGGGTGTCCTCAGCTCACAGATTATAAGGCAACCTCCAAACGGGAGAATCTGGAAAGACCACTTGATGTTTACATAGTAAAAAGGCTCAAAGGGTAGGGTTATCCCTAAGAAGAAGCTAGAAGGTGACATGTTCTGAGCATAAAACGAGGGCAAAGCATTATTCCGTCTCCACTAAGGACCAAGCTAGAGAGGCCTGGGCTGGCCAAACTGAGTCCAGCAGAAAAGATCCCAGAGATGACCTCACCCAGAGATTCCCAAACAACTCACATCCCAAAAGACCAACCATAGGTCAGGAGTTTGCTTTGTGTAAGAAAAACAAAAAGACCTCCTTGTCTCTGGAGGTCTGCTAGAGGGGACACTTAGGAATCCAGGTTGAAACATCAAATGCCCATTTCATCTCCACGAAACTGGACCCCCTAAATCTCCCCTCACTCTGAACCTCTCACTCAACGCATACTTATTTAGCACTTACTATGTATCGAGCTCTCATTTAGGCGTTTGGGATATGTCTGAACAAAACAGATTAAGATCTCTGCCTTCCTGGGCCTTGCATTCTAGGGAGCCTAGCCAGACCCCTGGCCCAGGCCTTCTCATCCCTGCCTAGAATGACACAGAAGCCTTCTATTGGTCTTTTCCCTCCGTCTTAGCACCTCTCATCCATCACCCACACAACCGCCAGAGCAACATCCTTAAATGTAAACTTGACCAAAACCCTTCAGTGGCTCCCCTGCCTAAAACTGAGAGTCCACACTTCTTATCGGGCTCTGGTGGGGGGGGGCTCCATAAAACCCCTCTCTGCTTATCCCTCCAAACTCAACTTACTTTAGAAATATGGGCGGATGGGAGAAGCTCAGCACACACCATGCAGGACAGCCCCCTGGCCCCACTGTTGGCTGTCCACCCTGTTGGGCATATGCCTCACATCCCTGCTCATCACCCATCAAACACCTCCTCCCGCTTCAAGACTCAGCTTCAGGGCAGCTCCTCCTGACGCTCTTAGGTTTAGCCGGGCCCACTGCTGGACCCCGACAGCACACTGGGCCTCCATCCATCCTGGCACCCATCACCCCGAGCAGCCAATGCCCGCTCGTCTGTTCTCTGCCCATCTCTCCCACACGACTGAACTGCGTTTAGCCCCAAACAGTGTTTTCTACGTTTTGTAGTCCCAGCACAGTGTCTGGAATATATTAGGTGCTCAAAGAAAATTTACTATCCTGAACCAATCATACAATAAAACCTAACCACCCTTTAGTACATTGTTTCCATGGAAAAATTGTGTTCCAGGTCCTGCCTGGCCTGTCGGGGACGAGGCTAGCCCACTCACAGTCCCAACAACAAGAATATCGGTCCATTCAGCACACTCTACCCTGTTCTGGCCTTGCCATCAAACCAGAGGGGGGCCTGGGGGTCACAGGGGCAGAGTGGGGCCTCTTCAGATCAAAGCTGGAGAGTCTAGTTGCATTTACCTCTGTAGCCTCACTCATGGTGGAACGAGAGCCCCAAAGGACCCCAAGGCGATTTCTGCTGGATGTTGGCTGGTGGCCCTACCACAGAGGATGTGACATCAGGTCACCATGAGCATGCACTATGGAAACTTGACTCCCACTTGCAAAAATTCAAACTTCTCTACACAGAAAGAAGAAATTCATTTATAAGGAACTTTTTAAAAAAAACCAAGCAAACTAGCATTACCGGCCATTACTAAGATGTATCCAACAGCAGTACTTTCTAGAAACAAGAGTCACATTAACCATTAAATATGCTGGCCTGCAGGGTTAGAAAGTTGTGTCCCCTGCAATTCTTCGAGGTTTGGCCCTTGTGATTACGTCAAGAAGAAAATTTCAAGCCGGGACTGGTGTGTCGTTAGCACCTCTCCACCACTTACTAAGTTCACTTTTTAAGGAGTCAAGAGCAGGCTTCAGACTCATCAAAGGTTAGAGTTCAACAACATCAATGTCATTGTCCTTACATTGAAAGTCACCTGCATTTTGTGAAAAGTGAGACTGCTTTTCCCCTGAGAGCGATGGGATCAAGCTTCCTTTATGAAATACATTCATTCAAGGTTTTAAGTGAATTGATTTAGGGGAAAGTATTAGGTCTCTACTAGCACATAGGGGGTGAGGGCGGAGTCATGGAAGTGATCTCAGAGGGATGGAGCTGGGGACAGAAGAGGGCCTCAGATTAAATGGGCAAATTCTCGGGAGCTACGATGACTCAGACACTTCACTTGAAGCTCTGAAGTTCAGTTGTCTCATGACCTGTCCCAGATTTCCTTTCAGCTTCATTCTGTCTTGGTTTGCTCCCAGCCTGGACTTTATGTTATGTTCACGAATGCCCTTGTTTACCTCAGATGAAGGCCGTCCACAGGTTGCCTAGCTCCATCCCACCTGTCCATATAAGGTTCCAGACTCAGCAAGCCAACAAACAGCAGGATACCCAGTTAAATGTAAATTCCAGATAAATAATAAATCATTTTTAGCATTAAGTATATCCCAAATGTCACATGCAATATGTCAGTGCATGTCCCACAGTATTTGGGACACATTTATACTAAAAATGATATACTGTTTCTCTGGACTCCAAATTTAACTGGGCATCCTGTATTTTATCTGGTGACCCTACCCAGCCAGCATGCTGCCCTCACAGTATGCTGGCACATTGGACGGTTTCAGAAAGCATCACTTGGCATTTTCCTTTTCAGAGTAACAGCCCCAAATCTCCCTAGCAGATCGCACAAGCATTCAAAGAGGTAAGTTCTCCCACAATGCAGCTGAACCAAGGACGACTACAGGATATCCTCTTTGGAAAATGAGGAGAGCTCAGAGCATGCATTTCTTTTGAAATCACGGGGAAAGCCAGTAAATGTTATAAAGTGTGAAAAAGCACAGGGCCAAGTCACAGCGGCCTGAAGGTGAAGGTGAGAGATGATTTTCCATTTGTGTAGAGGCAACATTTAGGAAAGCACGGGAATGAAAAGTCAATTCAACTGCAGGGGAAACGTCTTTACAGAGGTGGGAGCAGCCCGTGGGAACTACTTTGGAGACACTGGAAGGGAAAGGGGAAGCATCAGAGGGGTAGGATAAGCCAGAAGCAAACTTCTGTTGCTTGTTTGGAGGGACCTGAGCAAGTCTGTAAACTTGGGGAAGGAAAACTGGAGAAAAGGAGGGTGTGACACGGTGGGAAGACATGGTCCCAGAGCGTCTGCTGGATCCTGAATCTGCTCAGCTATGGGGCAGGCAGCTTGTCTAGAACTGTGGGGTGAGGGTCCAGCTCCACAGGCCAGAGCTTCCCTCATTAGAGCCTAAAACTCTGAGGGCCCACTCCTGGCCTCCCAGCTGCTCTTGAAAGCTCCAGGGAAGATTGGAGGCCACTCTGGTCAGTGTTTTCAGAGCTCTGCAAAGCTATCTGCCTGGACAGGACACTGGATCTCAATTACCCCAATGAGGAGCCCTCTTATGACACATCTCCTCCCCAGAGGCCACTCTGGAATTTCTCAGTTAGAAGGGTTTAAGAGCAATACTCTGGTTGGGGATGCCATGCAGTTGACATGAGAGCAGGAAATCACTGAAGGGAGAGAAGAAAGCAGGGAGAGCTAATGGAAGTTATGAGGATGTATGCCCCTGCCCCCCACCCCACCCCCAGCCACCACCTCCTTGTCGAGTCCTTGCTGACTTCTGTGAATAGGGAGAGAGGATGTATTTCTATACCTTTCTCCCAGCTTCTGGTGGTTTGCTGGCGATCTTTGGCGTTGCTTGGCTCATGGATGCATCACCCGGATCCCTGCCCTCGTGTTCACACGACACTCTCTCTGTGCACATGCATCATCCAAATTTCCCCTCTTGATAAGGACACCAGTCATATTGGATTAGGGCCCCACCCTACTCCAATATGACCTCATCATATATATAATTTAACTAATTATATCTGCAACTACCCATTTCCAAGTAAGGTCACACTCTGGGGTATTGGGGGTTAGGATTTCAATGAGGGTGGGGGACATAATTCAACCCATACAAGAGTATAACAGAATTCTTTGTACTAAAATTTTTTTCCGTAGGTCTGAAATCATTTCAAAATAAGGGTTTTCTTTTAAGAGAAATGAAAAGGAGCTCTGAGAAGGACTGAAGGGAGGGTGTGCGGGGGAGGACAGCATTACTGAGGGAGCCCTCTCAGAGCCGCAGGCTTATAACAGCCCCACAGGGAGGGGGGGTTGCCGCTGCCAAGAGGGACCTGGGGAGGCGACCTCCCCAAGTCCCAGTGTCCCCCAGACAAAGACAGCCTCCTTCTCCTCACCCCAGAGGTGACTGTCTCAGGTCCTTGGAGGGGAGGCTCACTCAGGACTGGGGTCAAGAATACAAATTAATTTTTTTCCCCGTTGAAACAAGCATGTAGCAGGCATACTTGCCCAACATCTCAATAGATGTTAGTGGCCGTTAATTAGAAGAATGTTCCTGAACAAAAGACAGCTAAATAATTGTGTGTTTCATAGAATTTTATTCCATAGCTAGTATCCCTTAAAAACAGCACCCTCCCATATGAGAGTTTTCATTTATCCAAATCATGTCTGAGAAATGGCACACCTCTACCACAATACGTCACTGACTACGGGAAGGAAAGGGAGATGGTAGGTGCTCCCCAAACAGAGTACGAGCTGGGTGATGGAGGGCCCCACCCTGCCAGCCTCAGGCAGCTCCTGTCCGAGTCACTCAGACCTCCTGCTCTAATACCTCCAGAGACGGGACCCAGTGGCCATCCTGCGTGGCCCAGCCCAGCGTTCTGTCACCTTGACGGGCCCATTCCTCTGCCGTATAGAAAGTATTGGGGCGGTACCTTCCTAACCAGAATCTTCCCAACCCTGCAAAGCATCATCAGCCAATCCGGTGCCCACACACTGGCTCAGCGTGCACGTGTGCCCAGGACTATGCTGACCAGTCTCCAGGAAGCACCATCAGACCCCGTCCATGGCCCTCAGCCTCCTTCTGTCTGGGCACGGCCTGCAGTCCCCAAGCCTCCCACACAGAGTCATTCCCCAGCGTAAATGCTCTGCTGAGCCGCCCTGGAAAACCAGAGACTGGAAACAGCACTAGAGGAGCATCAGAAGTAATCTCCACTTCTAGCTATGCCCTAACCCACTGCATGACCCTAGGGAATTAATTCAGCCTCTCAGGATCTCAGATTCCTGATCTAGAAAATGATCACACTGAGTCAGATGCTGGGAACTAACACGTTTTCAGGTATAATGGGCCCAACTGGGGATGAGGCTCCGAGAAGGTTCTAACTGACCAGGAACAGAGCAAGAGGATGACGTGAACTTCCAGGCCAAAATGCCCCATTTGTGTGAATCCCATTTGGGTGCCCGGGTGCCAGACTTCTCATTATGGCACTGGAGTCACAGTCAGAGTCTTCATCGATCTACCAAGACCCCAGGATCTTTTTTGTTCCCATTCATACACACTTGGTTTTGCCTCCATCCTTGGCTGCAGTGATTTTCACCAACTAGTCACCAAAAGTCCCCAATGGCACGGAGATGTGAATTTTGCACATTTATTCCAACTTGGACGTAATCTATTTCTTGAAAACCGTCCAAGGTGGCGAGCAGATGTCTTTCCTCAATGGGGTACCAAGGAAAAGAAAGCAGGAATCCAGATCACAGGTCCTCAAGGGAGGAAGCTTTCAGGAGCCAGGCAGCCAAGAAGGTTTCCTTGGTCCTGGGAGGCATGAAACAGACTAAAGTTGTATGGGGGATTCATATGGGAAGGGTGAAAAATAGGAGCAGGAAACAAGAATTAGCAAAGAGATGCTGGTGGGGCAGGCAATGTCCATCTGAGGAGCAGCCCAGCCAGAGCACGAGGTCTCAGGGTGGGTGCCCAGGGAAGGCACCTACTTTCTGCCAGCCAGCGCCCAATCCTCCTCCTTATCATAACTATCCATGGTCTTGGTTTGCAATTTCACCCACCCTTTAGAGTACCCAAACCCCCACCCCCTCAGCTGCCCAAGAGAAAGAGTAATCTAGGCCCATCAGAGAATTCCAGCCCCTGAGCATGGTGACTGGTTCAAGGATGAGCCCATGACCCAGGTTGACATCAGCCAGAATGACTCCCAGGACTTGTGCAGGAACTACCAAGAAGTGAATCTCCCTGTTTGTATTGTATCAGGACAACGGACCTGCTGACCATGATGGGAGAGCATCAGACCAACTCAGAGGAAGTGGGGCCACAAGACAGAAACTGAGTCACGACAGCATACTGCATCCAGCCAAGCCTGAAACCAGCATCACACTGTACTTTGAATTACATGGGCCGATAAGGGGTATGTATGTGTGTCCACGTGTATTGATTTTGCTTCCTGTCACTCAAAACCTAAATAACTAGAATGGACGTAGCCATAAGCTCAGGCTAGAGAGAAGAGAAAGTACTAGACTAGGGTATTAGAGTAACCTGGCCTCAGATCCCAGCACTGCCACATGCTAGCTCTGTGGGTTTGAATAAGCCTCTGAGGGTCCACAAGCCACAGTTTCCTCATCTACAAAATGGACATAATAATTCATGAGCTGATGTATGTGAAAGTGCATGCTCCTTGAATATTGGTAGAATCTGTGGTGTTTGTACTAGATGTAGTGGGAGACACTGAGGCACTCTGGACAGAGAATTTGCTCTAAGGAAAAAGTGCTTTATGGTCATTATCCTGGGCTCTGTACAGGCTGATGTACAGAGGTAATGGGCCCAGGAAGCCCCCTGTGTGATGGTGGAGCACAGACCGTACAACCCACAGGTGGTGTCGGATGCTGAGAACAGAGGCCTCTTTAAACCATGGACTGCACTGACTAGAGGTGCCAACAAAGAAGTCGCCTGCACCTCCATGGCCTTTGCCCTGGTAAAATAAATGGTCCCTACCCACTTTCTCCAGGAAGGGGTCGAGAATTAACGATGAGCGCTACAAACTACTTGGTACGCCCTGTGGAAAGCCACTCTGTGGCTATAAGGGGGTGATTAATTTTCTCTTTCTAAATGTCTCAGTATCATTTGCCAAAATGATGATTTATTATTTAGACAACCTGTATATTTCCAAGGGGCTTTAAAATCATTTATAGTGGAGAATGAAATAAAAATGATTAGGGCCCTGAAAAACAGGGGTAGTGAGGAAACACACAAGGAAGTGGGGATCATTTATCCAGAAGCAGAGAAGGCAGATGAAGGACACAGCAAGAACCGTCAATTATATGGAGAGCAGCTCTGCTGAGGAGAGGCCTGATTCTTCCCCTTACACGATGAGGGGGAAAGAAATGAGAAGAGAGATGGCATTGCACCCCAATTGACATGGGCTAGACATCAAGATGACTACAGGAAGCTGGAGAGGGTGTGGAGAAAAGGGAACCCTCCTATACTGTTGGTGGGAATGTATATTGGTGCAGCCACTACAGAAAACAGTATGGAGGTTCCTCAGAAAACTAAAACTAGAATTACCATATGATCCAGCAATCCCAATCCTGGGCATATATCCAGACAAAACTTTAATTCAAAAAGATATATGTGGGGCTTCCCTGGTGGTGCAGTGGTTGAGAATCCACCTGCTAATGCAGGGGACATGGGTTCATGCCCTGGTCTGGGAAGATCCCACATGCTGCAGAGCAACTAGGCCCGTAAGCCAGAACTACTGAGCCTGCGCATCTGGAGCTTGTGCTCCGCAACAAGAGAGGCCGTGACAGTAAGAGGCCCGTGCACCACAATGAAGAGTGGCCCCTGCTCGCCGCAACTAGAGAAAGCCCACGCACAGAAATGAAGACCCAACACAGCCAAAAATAAAAAATAAAAGATATGTGCATCCATATGTTCATAGCAGCGCTGTTCACAATAGCCAAGACATGGAAACAACCTAAATGTCCATCAACAGATGAATGGATAAAGAAGATGTGGTACATATATACAGTGGAATACTACTCAGCCATAAAAAAAGAATGAAATAATACCATTTGCAGCAACATGGATGCAACTAGAGATTATCATACTAAGTGGAGTCAGAAAGAGAAAGACAAATGCCATATGATATTGCTTATATGTGGGATCTAAAATATGATGCAGGGACCTCCCTGGTGGTCCAGTGGTAAAGAATCTGCCTTTACAATGCAGGGGACATGGATTAGATCCCTGGTCAGGGAGCTAAGATCCCACCTGCTACAGGGCAACTAAGCCCACGTGCCCCAACTACTGAGCTCACATGTCCCAACTAGAGAGCCTGCATGCCTCAAACTACAGTGCCCATGAGCCCTGGAGCCCACATGCCAGAACTAGAGAGAAGCTCGTGTGCCACAAATAAGATCCCACATGCCTCAACAAAGATCCTGCATGCTGCAACTAAAGACCTGACACAGCCAAAAAAATAAATATAAATAAATAAATAATAAATAAATCTTTAAAAAAATAAATAAGTAAAATAAAATATGATGCAAATGAATTTATCTATGAAATAGAAACAGACTCACAGACATAGAGAACAGACTGGTGGTTGCCAAGGGGGAGGGGGTTGGGGGAGGGATGGAGTGGGAGGTTGGGGTCAGCAGATGTAAGCTTTCATATATAGAATGGATAAGCAGCAGGTCCTACTGTAAAGCACAGAGAACTATATTCAATATCCTATGATAAACCATAATGGAAAAGACTATAAAAAAAGCATGTATATATGTATGTATAACTGATTTGCTTTGCTGTACAGCAGAAATTAACACAACATTGTAAGTCAACTACACTTCAATAAAAAAAAGTACTGGAAGAACTTCTTAAATGTCTACTGGTTCTAAGCTCTAAATCTAAAAATGTTTTCATTGCCTTTTATAGTATAATACTATCTGGGGGGAAATACAATACAGAAAGACAATGCAGATACGGTCAAAGAAAGGCATCTTCAGGAAACGAAAGGATGAATAAAGTGGGAGAAAACTGAGAAGACAAATGTAATGTTTCTTTAAAGAAAAAAATGTAAATTATGAACACTGTATCCCATGATCTAACCCATGGGGGAAGGTGGGGACCAGAGAATACTTACACGCAGAGGAAACACAGAGGTCTCCGGGAGGATGATGGGTTGAGTAATAACCACTAACTTGAACTCCTTTCCTGCTTGGAAGTTTTCCTAGGCCACTAAATCATCCTGTACTAGATTTCAGTAAAGCACTTCATGAAATGGTGGATCAGATGGAAAAGCAGAGGCCGAGATAAGTACAAAGTGGTGGATTCACAGCTGGCAGAATAACAGTACCCAAAGGGGGCCCCGTGGAAGCAGCATCTTCCGTGAGATTTCACAGGCTCGGCGCTCTCTGGCATTTTTATCAACCGCTTGGATGAAACTCTGCAAAGGGACAATCATCCAATCTCAATTGCTGGGAGACTCAGCCAAAACCAACCAGATAAAATGAACAGTCCTGCACGCCGAGGTTCCAAACCACCCCATCAGAGCTGGAGCAGATCTGGCCTGATTGGCACTTATGTTGCCAAACTGCAGACCGACAGCTCCTGGAGCTGACTGACAGCTGACCCCCACACTTTCCACACGCCCTCCTTACAGCAGGATTCACCCACAGGCAGGCCACTGACTGTCTCCTGGTTCTGAAGGTCAGAGGCCTTGGACTTCAGGGCCCACCACAGGGCCAGTAACCTGCCATGACTGTGGTCTCTGACCTTGGGCCTGTCTGGGTTTTGTTTCACACAACTTCAAGTCATTGCTTGTGTTCCTGTTACCATTAGTCGCCCTGGACATGTAGTGGCTTGAGACGATGATGTCTCATTGTATGTTACAATTCTGCAGGTTGGCTGCGCTCAGCTGGGTAGTTCTCACTGAGGGTCGCTCAGGAGGCTGCAGTCAGATGTTGGCAGGGGCTGCAGTCACCGGAACCTCTCCCAAGCTTGATGCCCAAATGTCTGGGAGCACACCTGGGGCCGTCCCTGGAGCCCCTCCACGCGGCTTAGACAACTTACAACGTGGCCTCTGGGTTCCCAGCATGAGCATCCTAACAGCTAGAGTTCCCAGACATCCAGGTGGAAGCTGCGAGATACCGATTACCTATCTTTGGAAGGCCCATCACTTTTGCCACATATTATTGGTGGAGCAATTCACCAAGACCAGATTCCGGGGAAGGGGAATTCAATTCTACACTGGCGCAGTCCCTTTGCCAAAGAGCATGTGGGATGGAAGATGTTGTTGTAGCCCTCTTTGAACAACATAATCAGTCATAGCTTTTAACAACATGGAGCAACCTTTTTTTTTTTTTTTTTTGCGGTACGCGGGCCTCTCACTGTTGTGGCCTCTCCCGTTGCAGAGCACAGGCTCCGGACGCGCAGGCTCAGCGGCCACGGCTCACGGGCCCAGCCGCTCCGCGGCACGTGGGATCTTCCCGGACCGGGGCACGAACCCGTGTCCCCTGCATCGGCAGACGGATTCTCAACCACTGCGCCACCAGGGAAGCCCCTACATTTTTTTTTTTTTTTAACATGGAGCTTTTCGATGAGAATGATTCCAACTGGCAAGAGGACCCAGTGCTGCCGTGTCACATGGTGAGAACCCCAGAACTAGTGCCTTTCAGCCCCAGAATATTCAGCATCTGGGCTCAACCTCCCAGTCTCCTTCCAGAAACTCACTTGCCTCCCAGTACTTGAGCCCCTACTGGCCTTTTCTCACTGTCATCCCCGCCCTGCTCTGCCATGTCGACAGGAATTAATAGCTTCCCCCGCTGGGCACACAAGAAACCAACTACCACTTAGCCAACTGCAAGATCCCAGGATTACAAAAACAAAACAAAAACTAAGACAAGAAAGAAAAAAGTATTGTCCTTTTAGGAAATAGTCAAAGAAAACTTTTCGGGAAATCATATTTGTCTTTGATTAATTGTGTGAGCTTGCAAGCAGAAGCATTCAGTGGTTCATCAAGCCCATGTATTTGCTCCGAGATGGCAGTGTGCCTCCCTTTGAGAAAGCAGCAGCCGATGCTGGGAGAAGGTGGGTGGACGGCTTTCAGCATCTATGCTAATGGATTGTGTCTTACACCCTCTGTGCCATGGCTCTCCATGTTCCCGCCTGCTTGTGTCTCTGCTGTGCCAGGCGACTGTCTGTGACATCATAGCCTGTTGTCACGAAAACTGATGCTATCACCAACTTCTGACTTGGACAATCAAATGTCTTTGCATTTACAGTTTCCTGAGAGGACCTCAGCTTGATGGTCGATGGGAAACATCAGCTTCCAGAATATTCATCAACTTCCAGAATATTCATCAGATTCCCTCAGGGGAATAGTAGAAAGAACCCTGTCTGGGGCCCAGAAGCAGCTCTGGTGTTACCTGGGCCAAGCTGAGCCTTAGTTTCCCTACCTGTAAAATGGAAAGGCCTTTGGGGTTACCTGTCACAGAGCCTGCGGGAAGGCAGGCCCTCAACAGGCAAGGCTTCTCTTCCCCAAGACCCCCAGAGTTCTGACTTAAAGAGCCTGTGCAGGGCTTCCCTGGTGGCGCAGTGGTTGAGAGTCCGCCTGCCGATGCAGAGGACGCGGGTTCGTGCCCCGGTCCGGGAAGATCCCACATGCCGCGGAGCGGCTGGGCCCGTGAGTCGTGGCCACTGAGCCTGCGCGTCCGGAGCCTGTGCTCCGCAACGGGAGAGGCCACAACAGTGAGAGGCCCGCGTAACGCAAAAAAAAAAAAAAAAAAAAAAAAAAAAAGAGCCTGTGCAGCCTGATTCAGTGGGGAACCTGGCAGAGGTAGGGGGCTGGTAATGGGACCTGGAAATTCTGAGCTACTGAGAGGACCAGGATGCCACCAACTCCGCTGGCCCTTTGTTCCCTCCCACTCTTTCTCCGTTCTTTCTCTGTCCTCACTCTCCGCTTCCCCTGGGTTCTGCAGATGGTTCTGCCCAGAAGGGGCCAAGTGAAGCAGGAGAAACTTATCCTCAGCCCCACCTACCTCCTCCTCTTCCTCTCTGCTTTCTTCCATTGCTCCCTCTCCTCCTCCCCCGTCCCTTCCTCGCTCCCCACTTTCTTCCTTCCCACACTCCAAGACCTGACCCTCCTTTAGTCCAGAAAGATCTCCCTGCCACCATCCCAGGGCACTCACCAGTCAGCCTGGTAGCCCCATCGGAAGGACCCACCGGCTGGCAGCTCTGAATGGAGGTGCAGGCTCTGCACAGGGCTTCCTTCCCGGCCCAGAGGAATGGCTTGGTCTTCCCCAGGACACCTTGTTCCTTCCAATCCCCAAGTCCAGGGTGACCTCCGGCTCCCTTTTGATTTGCCATTGTGCAAGCTCCGCCCCAATGCCTTCATCAAACCCACTACTCACAGAAGACACCACCCTTCTGGGAGATCTTGGCCTGTAGTTGTTTTCTGGAAGCCTCTCTCTGAATTTATTTCCTCCATTAAGAAAGCAGGTGATGTTTGCAATGAATAATTTTTCAAGAAATGCAATAGGTAGACATCCTCATTTGTACTGTTATGTTTGATATAGTTTCATAATTTTTTGTTTTTCCATCGTTTCAATAATTATTTTATGAGGCGCTTCAGAATATTATTTCATTTATTCAAATTTACCAACTCATTTCTAATATTTTGGATAAAAAACAATTCAATAGAAATAAGAAATTAAGAAGTGTTTTCTTAGTTGAAATTAAAGATTGTACTGTAATGAAAATCCATTGAATATTATTTTGATGTTTTAAAATTATATTACTAATCGTTAGAATTACTACTCATTCCGTAGTTATGCCTACATTTATGGTTCATGCTATCTATCTATTATATTGCTTTCCAAAAGATTGTCAACTATAATACCATTAGCACTATAAATTATATCCATTAATTGCAAACTGGATATGTACTTCATAACAGGTTTTTTTAAGAAAAGATTTTTTTATAATTTAGGGTGATTAAAATTGTAATTTAGCTCAATTATTTGATTACTAAACAGAATGAACATTTCCTATCTGTTTCTTTACTTTTTCTTCTTCAAATCTTTTTCAGAATAGGGTAGGATAAAAATAAAAGTACATACATGAACATAAAAAAGAAGAAGGCAGGTGAGTCATTTACAACAGTTCACACCTTCTCCTGAGAGATTTAATGGCTTTTAAACAAAAGCAATTATCTGAGAGGCCACAGGCCCAGGGGCAAGCCAGTGGAGCCTTTCAACCCAGTGCTGGGTGCTTGGGGGTGCAGGGAACTGGTAAGCTGGGTGGTCCCGCTGCAGGTGAAGGGTGGTCCAGTGCACCCCATCAAGGGCACTTCTGCTTCCCCCTTGGCTGGATCTGAGGCCAGGGTGCAGGGTGAACGTCTTGCTGAGTCTGACTCCAGGCTGGACAATCTGAGTGCGTTTTTGCCAAGCCAAACCTCCTATCAGCATGCCAATTCCCGCAAACTAGGCCCACACTTCTGAGAAGGACACAAATCTCTTCCAAGGTGATTGAGAAAAAAATCTTTTAACAGCAAAAGTATGCTATTTAAAAACAGAAGCGTCCCTGATGTAACTTAGATCTGTCACCTTTGCAAAATGAGACAAAATGGAAAAGGAAAACGAACGTGCTTTGGCAAGGGATGGCTCAGTAGAGCAAGGCGGGGAGAGAGTGGCAGAACAGGATAATATCCTACAATTTTAAATAAGAATCATGGGCATTCCTGGAGTGTCAGGGCAAGGCCCTGACTTTAGGGGGCCAATTCTTTTGCAAGAGGAATGAGAAAGGAAAACACACATGCTGGTTAGCGCCCCACCCTCACCGGCCCGCACACACCATCAGCCTGCGACACATCGCAGCTCACCTGCAGCCAGGTGGGAGTGAAGGATTGCCAGCATCGGCGGTCAGAGATGCCAGTGGTCTGGGAAGCCTTGGCTAGAGGGTGTCTGTGGGGTTTGCCCATGTCTGGGCACAGCCCTGAAGCCGCCTGTGTGGTGACGCGGCCGGTGGGGACCAGGAGCTGCGGAGCCCAGAGGCTGGGTTCCGGGCCGGAGGGTAGTGGGAGGGAAAGGGGATGTCTCTGCCAGCTGAAGCAATCCTTTACACCGGGACCCAACTCCCCAGCAAAGCAGGAAGACCTCCCAGCTCCTATACCAGTTCCCAGACCGGCACCAGGCCCCTGGTGACACCCTCTAAGCCCCTACCTGTCCCATTTTAACACTGTCTTTACCTTTCCATTTAGCCAATGTTCTCCTGGAGTTGCTGCCTGGGAAGCACCACTCTGATCTTCGCGTGTGGCCCCCAGTTCTGACCTCCCAGGCTTCTTGCCTCCAGCTGTCCCAAACACAGGGAGAAAAGGGAGAAAGGCCAGACCCCAGAGGCAAGACAAATGGCACCAGCTGCCCCAGGCCCCCAGCCCCACCATCCCTCCCCGCCTGCAGCCTCTTTCTCATAAAAAGAAGCGTTGTTTCTTTCCCTACGTTAGAACTTCTCACACCCAAGAACCCTCAGAGAAAGAGGGACAGAAATGGTTACAGAGCCAGGCTGTGCCCCCATCACCTATGGTTTGGGACTGTCTGCTTTCTTCCAAATTTAGTCTTTTGGGGTACATGATCTAGCCTTCCAGTATTTTAGGTGTTTGGATTTCACATTTCCTCTTGCCCTTTTGGGCTTTCACCCTCTTTTCACCATAACTTGTGTCCCTGTCTTTTATCTTTACTCACACCTTTTTCACTTCCACTAATTCTTTCAAGCAATTAGATCCCTGGTTGTACCACTTTATTCGCATTTTTTAATGTCCGTATCCTCTTAATTCTAATACTTTTTCTTCATTTTAAAAATCAGTCGTCCTTCTTAAAGCTTATCTGATCTTTGCTCCTTTTTCCCAGCCGAGGCAGCAGCGTGGGGAGTGCCAGGGGGGGAGCGCGCACTGCATGTGGCCAGACAAACCCAAATAAATAAAAAGCAACTACCAAGAACTTGCTGTTGAGGAAGCGTCTGGTAAGTGGAATAACCTGGATCATTATTTACCTGTGATCGAGAGCCCAGCCCTCATGAACTGAAAAGTTACCCTAAGCATCTCTTCCTCCACTGCATGAAGGCAGCCAGTTTCTTGTCTAAGGGGCTGCTCTGTAACTGTGGAAGGATGGAGGGAAGGCAGGAAGGGAAGGGGGAAGGGGGGAAGGCAGGAAGGGAGGGAGGAACGTTCTGAGCCCTCCTGGCGGACAGGCCTCCCCAGGCCACAGGGAGGCATTTGCCCCTGTGCCCAGACTCAGAGAGGCCGTGGTACAGCAGCAGGGACATTGCCAGCTGCTCTCTAAACCTGCGCCCTCTTCCCAGATGGACGCGCACTCCATTTCCCAGCTCATGTCTAGCTGGGACCGTAAGAGGAGAGGAAGTGGGGTGTCATCTCCAGACTGGGGTAGGCAAGAGGGCCGGCCTTCTCCTCCATCAGCACGGGCCATCGCCGCTGGCCTCCGTGGACTGTGATGTGAGGAGGAAATAAACTTTTATCTTGTCGGGTAACAGATTCGGAGTCTGCTGTTACGGCAATTAGCTGACGCTAGCCAAATTGGAAATTGGCACCAGGGGTGTCCATCTGTCCTCTGAGTGACGGTCGGAGCAGGAGGTGGGGGGAGGCGAGGCTGGGCTAGGGAAGGAGGCAAGAGTGTCCCAGGGAAGTCCCCAGCAGGGCAGAGAGAAGGGGAGGGGGGATGCAGGAGCTGGGGGCAGGGCAGCCACCTTGCCCACAAGGAGAAGTGTCTGAGCAGCCTGTGGGAAACAAGGGTGTGGGCTCCACGTGGAGACCCAGCTTCTCCAAGCAAAGCCCCCAGGCTACAGCCCCGAAGGAGGAGGGAAAGAAGGTGGAAGGACGCATTCATTGAGTGCCCACTACACACTCAGCCCTGCAACAGGCATCGGACTTGTGTGAGCTCATTTTCTCCCTTTGGAAGCCCCTACGAGGGGGTATTATTCATGCACAGGAAAGGAAGAGACACATACCAAATGAAAAACCCCAATTTATCAAGGCAATGGTAAAACAGAGGGGTGTTTCTGCCTGCCCACCTTCCATTTCTCTGTGTTCAGTTAGGAGCTCACCTCTGCCACCTTTCCTATTTGGTACCCCAGGTGTAGACCCATTTCTGTCCTACGCAAACAACCCTCTCTGCTCACAAGCTGGCCCCTAAGCATCCCTTGGTCGTCTGAAGATTAAATCTGCTCCCATCTACACCCCACCCCCGCCACCCCGTTTCCAGCCAGGCTACCTGTTCCCTTGTGCTCCTTGGCCTCTGATCAGCCCCCTGTTCAACCTAAAACACAGTCTTGTGAGAGGAGAGGCCAGGTGTGCGGAAGGCTCCCAGGGGACCATATTATTGTTCGCAGGAGTAGGGACACACCAGAGCCAGGTCAAATATCAGAAACCAAAGGCGCCTTACCCCCACCCGGCTGTCTGCCTGTCAGACTCTTAGGGTGCCAGGGACTTCCGATCTCGTTACCCGAGAGCTGAACACAAGTTTCACACCTGTGGAGTGACGGTCATAGAAAAGTGAAATCTGTGGCCCAGAAATGTGAGATGATCACCTGAGGGAACATCCTGTACCTGGTTACACCTTCCCTTTCTCTATCCTGCCTCCCTGCGTGGTCCTCAGCAGAGTCGGGGGCACGGACAGCCCCACAAGCTCAGGTGAGCCAGGAATGGGGCAGGGACGGGGCGCTCGGGAAGCCACCTGTTTGAGAAGTAGGTGATTGGACGCTCAGGCCTGGGACCTTGAGAGGTGTCTGTGAACCTGGCTAGACATGGAAGGGAGACTCTCACCTGTCACCCAGCCCTCCCACCCTGGGCTGGGTGGTGGGGTCTTAGACTTGATCCCCTCTATGGGGATCCTCTATGGGCATGACCACTTAGCCACCGGAATCAATTGCACTCACTGTTACGGGAGAGGCGGTTTGACATCTCCAGAGCAAGGGCCAGTTCTGGGACAAAGCATCTCACACACCGCAGCTCTAATTCCTACTCAACAACCTCTTACCAGAGACCCCAGGGGGGAGGGGATTGGACCCCATCACCTCCATTAGATAGGTGACGAGGTGACTTTCCAAGAGCACGGCAGCCGGTCTTCTGACCCCAGAACTGCACCTCTGCCATGGAGGCACTCCTTCCGCTTAAGGCCAAGGAGGGGCCCCGTGCGGACCCCTCCACCACAACAGGGAAACAAGTGCCACCCGCGCCATGTGAACCCACCACACACATCCGCCTCCAGCCCAGTGTTCCCTCCAGCCGAGCCATGAGCCCCGCTGGCCATGGGCCTGGGGACACAGGTGCTAAGAGCATCAGGGCATCCAGTCTTTAGGGCATGAAAGAGCTGTGCAAACTCCAGAGTCGCGGCTCTGATGGATATTCCACACTGAGGACAGCAAGTGCAGGAGAGTTCCTGGGGCCGCAGAGGGGCAGGTGGGCAGATGGAAGCCCTCAAATTTTATTTTAAAACTCTATTTTCTGTTTACAAAAACAGGCAGCCAGCCCAGAGGCTAGAGTTTGAAGATTTTTTTTTTTTTTTTTTTTTTTTTGTGGTACACGGGCCTCTCACTGTTGTGGCCTCTCCCGTTGGGGAGCACAGGCTCCGGACGCGCAGGCTCAGCGGCCACGGCTCACAGGCCCAGCCACTCCGTGGCATGTGGGATCTTCCCGGACCGGGGCACGAACCCGTGATCCCTGCATCGGCAGGCGGATTCTCAACCACTGCGCCACCAGGGAAGCCGTGAAGATTTTTTTTTTTAATATTCCATTAAAATATGTATCTTGGTTACTGAGTTTTGGGGTGTCCCCTTAAATATTGCGTGCCTCAGTCCTCTGACCCTAGCCCCAGCCCTGTGCTAGCTTGTCCCCACAAACTTAAATCCTGGCCTAGTGAGAAGAGATCTGGAGACAGGGTGGGAAAGGGAGCAGTGGGCCACAGGCCCTCTCCTTACTCTGCTAGGGCTGTGGGGACTTCACCCTGACCTGCGCAGCTGGGGGTTAGTGACATGGGAGGCCCAGGGTCTGGGATTCCTGGTCCTGATGTCCAGCTACCAAACGTCACCTCAGCACACACGCCTGAGTATCAACTTTCCAGCGACTACTGGAGCAGACAAGACAGAACCACACACCAGCAACGTAAGGTCTAGACAAGGTCTTGGTAGGCAGGATAAAGACTTGGGGATCAGCCTTCCTGGAGGAGATGGCCTAGAGGTCTGTGCTAAATGAAAAGAGACATTCAGAAGAAATGACAATAATAATGGCTAAGCAGTTTATCCCATTTATCTCTCACTACAATCTGAAGAGGTATGTAGGGCCATCCCCACTTATCAGATGAATAAACTGAGGCATAGAGAGGTTAAGGAGCCCAAGGTCAGAGATGGAGTTCCAATTCAGGCTTATCTGACTCCAACACTCTCCTAAAATGCTTCAGAAAAAAAAAAAAAAAAAAATTCTATTTGTTCAGGAAGCAATTCGGGAAAATCTGGGAGACAGGAGATAAAGCACCGGGTACAGAGGATACGGTGGCTGGCTCCATCACTTACCTCTGGCTGTTACTGAATTTTGCTGCGTCTCAATTCCCAACCTTCCCTGCAAAATACATACTGATAAATAAACAGGGTAAAATATCAACAATTCTTGAATCTGGGTGGTCAGCTATGGATGTTTGCTGCACTATGATTTTTCTTTACTTTTAGAAATATTCATAATAAATTGGGAAAAAGCAAAATATCCCCAGGTCAAAACTGATATATGACCCCATCAAAAAAAGTCGCTGGCATGAAAATAGCTGAATAAAAATAGCTACATCAAACAGCTGCACCAACCCTCCCACGGTGTTGTGAGAATATAAATGGGTTCAGTATTTTTGGAGGGTAACTTGCAACATCCATCAAACTTTTAAACAAGACGCATTTTTTAAAACTTTTTATTTTCAAAATAATAGCAATCACACAAGAAAGTTGCGTGAATAGAACAAAAAACTCACCATATACCCTTACCCTGAGTCACCAATTTTTCACATTTTGCCACATTTGCTTTTTTATTCTCTCTTTCTACAAGTATATTTTAGCGTATAAGAAAATATACATGTGTATTATGTATACATTTATTATAGAATATGCACACACTTGTTCGCTTCTTTTCCTCCCCAAGACCTCCAAGAACAGGGTACATACGTTAAGAGAACAAGGATATTCTCTTACTTGACCACAAGTTGTTAAATTTGGAAATTTTAACATTGTGATGATACTTTCATCTAATAAGACCCTTTCCCTTAATTTGAGGTGTTCACTGTCAATTGTCCAAATACTGTCCTTTAGAACTACTTTTTTCCCAGTACAAGATCTAGTTAAGGAACATGTGTTACATTTACTTGTCATGTCTCTTTGGTCTTCATTAATCTGGAGCAATTCCTTTTTAAAAAAAAAATGCTCAAAAAAGGCTTGTTAAATTGTTTAAAGAGGCCACGTCCCTGATGCAAAAGCTTTAGAGCCTGGGACTCCTGATCGAAGCAGATCTGAATTCGGTCATTGCGAGGCAGGGCCTGAGATTCTGCACTCTGGACGAGCTCCCAGGTAAAGCCCAGGCCCTGGCTCACACACCACACCCCGAGTGTGAGACCAGAGAAAACAGCTGTGAGAGCTGGTCCAGACCATTGCAAAAAGCATCTTGCTTTCCTCTAGGTGAACCCACGTTGGCAGTGTGAGCTGCACCCTGGGACTCAGGATGCAGCAGTGATGCTGAGCCCTCCCCCACAGGAACACCTGCTGGGCTTTCCGGAGCCAGGAGATCCAAGCCAGAGGGGCATAGGTCACAGAAACAGGCTTCTCTGCAGGTTCTCCACCCCCGAGGATTCTGGCCCAGGGCAGGGCAAGCTTCGCTGGAAGAGAATCCTATGCTCTGCCTCTTCTACCAGCAAGAACCCTCTATTTCGTGCCAGAGGTACCCCTCCTTCAGGAAGCCATCCTGGCTACCCTGGCCATTCCGTCTCTCCGTCCTCTGACCTCCTACAGCCCTGGCCACCTGGCTGAGCCACTGAGCACTCACTTGACTGTATTGCTATTCCCCGTGCTTGCCTTTCCTTTCCCATTGCCATACCTCCGCTTCTGCTACGCATGACACGTGCCCCACCACTCTCCGTCTCCACTTGTTCAAGATCCAGTTTACCCCTAAGCTTCCCCATAAAACAGGTCCTTTCAATGGTGTCTCCTGGTCTGAACCATCTTCGGGTCTCTCCATCCAGCTCCAGGCGTGTTGGTCTTGTCTTCACAGTTCGATCTGGGTTTCCTTTGCTGCTGTTGTTTTGTTTGATATGAGTCCCTGGTTTTATGCCATGGTGGCCCCCGGCACCACCTTCTACCTGAGTGACCCTGTGCAGTGTGATAGGGACCCAGTCCATCCATCCAGGCATCCATCACTTACCAAGTACCTCCTCTGTGTCCGGGTTAGGATTAGGGTGGATTCTGGCTAGGGTGCCTGCCCTGCCCTGCCCAGAGCCAGAAGTGGTGCAGAGTCAGCTGCATCTTTGCTCGTGGGCACAAGAAATGCTGTGAGATGTGACGCAGGGCCCAGCTGAGCCCAATTCTTGATGACACCATGGCAGGCCTCCACACCCTTGTTATGTGTCACCTCCCCCATGATTACTATGATCACTTATCATCATCACGCAAATAACAGCAAATGCGGTTGAAGCACCTACGTCATCCCTGGTGTTGAGAAGCCTGTGGAATCCTGCATCTGTCACCTACAGTGCAGAAACGAGTCAAAGTCATTCTCCATGGCTCGAATGCAGCACACACTGGTGGGGCTGGGAAACCTCTCAGGAGTCGGAGCAGGAGAAAGGTGATGAGCCACCTGAGCGCCCTGTCCAATGGACCCAGCCTGAGACCAGGCATCCCGAGCAGTGCCAGACCAACCTTCATAGGGCAGCCTGTGAAGAGGAATCACCTTTCTCTTTAAGAAGGAAACCCCAAACCAAAAGATACCTGTAATAAGACCACCTGGAGAAGCAGGATGTGTGGGGATCTCTGCCTGCCTGATTTCTGCTGTCACCACCATGGAGGCCCAGCCCCTCCCGTAATGCTGGGCCGGGGCAGGGCACGGGCCCTCCCTTCTTACCCTGGAGTAATGGTGGAGACAGGCTTGGAACTTAGGGATAACACATGGGAAATAAACACAGGGTGACACAACGCTGGATCACTTGAATTATGGCTTCCTGCAGAGGCTCACACATTCCCACACCAAGAGCCCAATTTCCAAGCTTCTGGCTCCGATCTGGGGATGCACTTCTTACCTGATAACTGACAACCATCCCTGTTGAGGAGATCATGGCCCATCCCTACCCCACCTCCAAGAATGAGACCCAGCAGGTACCAACCTATGGTCTTCTCAGCACAACACAGCAACCCCAACAAACAGGCAGGAGTGGGGGTGAGGTTTCCCTGTTACCTCCAAACAACCATACAATTGGAAATGGACCCAGAACAGACAACCCAATCACACACAAAAAAATGGACAAAAGATCTGAACATCCATTTCATCAAAGACTATGTATGAATGGCTAAGAAGCACATGATAAGTACAACATTGTTAAAGAATGCAAATGAGGGCTTCCCTGGTGGCGCAGTGGTTGAGAGCCCGCCTGCCCATGCGGGGAACACGGGTTCGTGCCCCGGTCCGGGAAGATCCCACGTGCCGCGGAGCGGCTGGGCCCGTGAGCCATGGCCGCTGAGCCTGCGCGTCCGGAGCCTGTGCTCCGCAACGGGAGAGGCCACAACAGTGAGAGGCCCGCGTACCACAAAAAAAAAAAAAAGAAAGAATGCAAATGAAAACCATGGGATGCCCTTATATACATCCAGAATGGTTAAAACTAAAAAGGTTGACGATAACAATTGCTGGTGGGGATGTAGAGCCACAGGGACTCTCATACACAGCTGACGGGAAGGCAAAATGTTTGAAAAACAAATCGTCAGTCTCTTATAAAGACACATTCACACTAACCGTATTATCCAGCAACACCACTCTTAGGTATTTACCCAATACCTAAGAAAAAGCTATTTTTCGTTCTGTGTCTTCACAGTAGCTTTATTCATGAAAGCCAAAAACTAGAAACTAGAAGGAAATGGCCATCAACTGTTGAATGGATAAACCAAGTATGTATATCTATGCAATGGAACATTACTCAGCAATAAACAGGAAGGAACCACAATTGTGAGACGACATGGATGAATCTGAAGTTCATTGTGCTGAGTGAAAAAAGCCAAACAGATAGACTACATGCTCTGTGACTCCATTTGTATGAACTTCTAGAAAAGGCAAAACCCTAGAGGCAGAAATCAGATCAGTGGTTGCCAAACGTCAAGGGGAGACGGATAGGGGAGGGGATGGCAGCAAAGGGATGTGGAGTGATGAAAACGTTCTCTATCATGTTCGTATGGGGGCTACACACCCACATTCATTGGTCAAGTCTCATGGAATTGTACACTTAAACTTGGTGAACGTTACTGTATGGAAATTATACCTCAAGAAAGCTTACTTATTTAAAAAATGGACCCAGACTCATGAAACTATTTCCAAATCTGGGGAACTCAGGACTGATGTTGACTAAGTATGGGCTGGCACAGCCATGCTTGTTCAAATACTGAAATCCTTCCGCACTTACTGGTAAATCACCACTGCCCAAGGCTTCTGCTTACCCTTGTGCCCCAGGACTTCAATGGACACCGCTCCCCGGGCCACACCAGGACCTGACAAATAAAGGTTAATACCAGCCTGCAGGGGACATCCTGGACCAGCTAAGGTGGACATCCTTTCAACCAGCCGGGGCCACTCTTAGCAAAACTTACACGGAAAAACAGAAGAGGCCAAGCTGTGCTCTAACTCAGCGGAGGGCTGGCTAATTTGCTGCCGGACTTATTTCATTTAGATCATGTTTTCTGCACAGGGGTGCAAAGTGATTCTTGGGGGAAGGTGGGGAGTGAAAAATCTTAGATATTACAATGGTTTGTGGCCCCAAAGGGCCTCAGTCCATAAAGAGATGTACAGTATATCTAGGTATTAACATTTCATAGGGTGTGGTAGGGGGTGGTCAGGAAAAATGTCTGCAAAGTCTCCTGGGAGGTGGGGGGATGGGGTGAGGGGCAATGAGAATAAGGTTGAGAAACACTGGTTTAGATGCAGAACAGAGAGAGCTGTGACACCACAGAGCCAGCCCCCAGTGCACGTGTGCAACTCCCACCTGATGGTTTTCCCTATGTTATGGGTCCCCATCCTTACCACAGTGAGGTGGCGTCATGAGCCGGAGGATGCGTGAAGGAGGGTGTGACCACATGAGCCCCTGTGATCCTTCTTTACAGGACGCCCCGTCATGGCAAAGCCAGTCACTCACTCTCCATCCTATGAAGGCCTTTAAACCAACTCAACTCAGCAAACTGGCACTGGAACCCCAGCGGGTAGCACCCATTGAAGCCCAGGCCATCAGGACGGCTACAATCAGGACTCCACATGGAGTTCTACAGGGAGGCAAGTACAAATCCAAGGATTTCCACCCCTCTCCTCTGGACGTCTTCGCTTCCGGAGCTCCTGATGGTAGAACCGCATGCAGCACATTGGTGGTTTTTCCGCCCGTGTGAAATAATGAAAACAACCTCCAAGTGAGAAGAAATGAAGCGCTGTGGCTGAGTCCCCTGCTTTGTCAAGCTCAGCCGAGTCCCAGCCTCCCTGCGCAAGGCTTGCTTTGTGCACTTATACGGTATGACCATACTATAATTGTTCTTTCAGTTCCTTCGAGATATTTAATAACAATGTGAAGTGGGAGTCGCAAAGGTCAGCCCTACTGTAGAACGAGCTTTGTTCTTATTGTCCTTTCCTGAATAGCATCTTCCCTTTGCCAGCTGTTGCATGTCAGTGAACCCTGGTGGTGGAGGCCTGGTGCTGCTACAAAAGTAGCACCACCTACTCTGGGCGGAATATTCTAATTTCCTAACCAGTCCCTGTGCCACTGTCTATCCTCACCATCTGCATAAATACACACACAACTGCACACACTCACAGACACACGCACACACTGGGCTTCCCCTCACTCCTCCAGTGTTACCCACAGCTACAAGCCCAAGAATGGAAAGAATACCAACCATCAAGAGCAGAGAAACGAGGCGATGTACATATTTGGCATATTCAATTGGGCAATTACTCTCTCTGGTTAGGTGGGAAGTGATATCTCCTAGGATCTCAGAAGAAGAGTCGCATACCTATGTTAAAAAAAAAAAAACAAACCCTTTCTTTAAGTTTATTCCTGGAGTTCACAATAGTTGGCAAATGGAAGTCACTCTTAGCAGAATGCAGCATGTGAGTGGGGCAAGCACTAGGAAACAGCAGAGCCCTGAGCTCCCATCCTACCCTGGCATGTCAGGGTCCCTGCCCCACCTTTGCCATTTCACCTCTCTAAGCCTCAGCTGCCAAATCTATAAAATGGACCAAATCCACTGCCCATCTGAAGACGGGACTCACCTCCAATGCTGAGACCTGTGATTCTCTTCCTGAAGATATATTATCAGAGGGCAGTTTGCAGGCACCAATAGGCTACTGGAAGCATTTCAAAAACAATGGTCTTCTTAGAAGTCTGCATGCTCAGATAGGGTAAGGAGGAACCGCATTGTAATTCAGAACCTGTGTGATGTTGTCAGTGAGTGTGCCTTGTGTCTGGGCAGGGCTCGGTTTGGTTACTCAGGTACCATAAAAGAGGGCGATGTAGCCCCAGCAGTCTGTGTCAGAGAGCAGCTTTGTACCTAATCCTGAGGGTATGATAGTTGCTAAGGAACCATTGAGATGCAAATGAATTGGCAAATACTTAGCAGCAAGATATCTGACAAGGGTGAGGAGGGGATGCTTTAAACAAGTTAGTGAGGTTAGTGAAAGGAAAATAACTTCCTTCTGATTGGAAAAAGAAAACCACGGGTTTTCATGCAGAGCGGCAGCATTGTGTTACTGTGTTTAAAAAAAAAAAGGGCTTCCCTGGTGGCGCAGCGGCTGAGAATCTGCCTGACAATGCAGGGAACACGGGTTCGAGCCCTGGTCTGAGAGGATGCCACATGCCGCGGAGCAACTGGGTCCATGAGCCACAGCTACTGAGCCTGCGCGTCTGAAGCCTGTGCTCCGCAACAAGAGAGGCCACGACAGTGAGAGGCCCGCGCACTGTAATGAAGAGTGGCCCCCACTCTCTGTAACTAGAGAAAGCCCTCGCACAGAAATGAAGACCCAACACAGCCAAAATAAATAAATAAATTTATAAAAAATACAAAAATAAACAAAACAAAACAACCTGTTCTTTTTCTGCTTGGCTGGGAGTAGAGGAAAGTTGGAGCCAAGAGCAGGGAACTTGAAAGGGCAAATGGAGTCTTCCTCTGATGAACTCTAGCAGATTTTAGATGCCTCTCTCTCAAAAGAGAAAGAGACATCTAAGATGTGAAGAAAGAAGTCTGCAAAAGACATTGAAGACCTGCCATCTTTATACAAGTCTCAAAACCTAGAGAAAAAGTACACAGAAAACGGACTAAATATTCTGCTGACACAAAACGGAAATTCCTGGTGAGACTAAGCCATGATTGAGAATGGGGGACAATAAGAGGAAATGAGCCATCTCATTGTACCTATGAGTTTGCATTCCTTTCATTCTTGCTCTCCTCTGAGCATCCAGTTTAAATGCAATGGTTAGGTTAAGATGTTGTGGTATCTGTGTTGGAACCCAGAGAGTTACAGTGAGAAGCATAGCCCCTCACTCATTGTTTTTTCATCTTGTCCCAAATAGGAATCCTCCCTTTTTCAGAGTCTAGTTGAGATACCCTAGTCGTAAAATCATGTTGCCTTCAGCCAAACACCCCTGCTGTCTTACTGTTCATCACTTTGAGTTTGATCATGATGCTCAGGAATATAGAAAATATCCTTCTCAAGAAAGAAGCTGTTTGCCCAGCCATCTCTAGGTCTCCCTTCCTGGGTTTTCACTTTTCTATCACCTTCACTTTCCCCTGCTTTTCCCACATCTTCATCCAGGACCATTACAGCTGCAGCCTCCTCCTTCTGCCTCCAGAGTCCATGTTCTTTCCTTTCCTGCACACTAGCCCTCTGTAATGTTCCAGTGACGCAGGAAGGTTGAATGGGTGTGGAAGACTGTTACCCTGTCTGGCACCCACTCCTGCTTCTTCCGGTAACAGCATCCTGAGATTTCTGTGGGGAGACAGTCATCACCCATCTCAGGCCTGGTGGTTCAGGTGGGTCTGGGCTAACTCTCACCGCCCCCCCAGCTCTGGGGATGGGTAGTCGTGCGCCCCAAGCCTGGCCGATGAGTGCATTTCAACATGCTGGTGACAAAGCCTGACTCATGGAGAGGCTTAGAACCCAAGGGAACCAAGGAGACAAAACTTCCAGGGCTTTTGCTGGAGCCACTAGGAGTGAGAATTCATCCCTCTGCTGAAATTTCTAGAGGATGTGAGTTTGAGCTGTCACTGGCCACATCACCAATCTGGTAGGAGAGGCTGCTGGAGGATGAAGTCAATGTAAATGACTGGGCTGATTATTCTCCGTTGCCCCTCCAGACTCATTTCTTTGCCCTCTTCTGAGCCTCAGGAGACTGACTTCCATGGACTAGGTTTCCATGTCCACCGCCTACTTGTTGGGTTCACCCAACAGGAGGTACTGGAAGGTGTTGAAATAGTGGCGGAGAAAGAGTTCAGAGAATATGAAGCCCCTCCCCCCATCCCCACGCATGGTTTGGGCAGCAACTGCATTCCTCTGTCTACGTCTACAGCTCCCATCAGGGAGCCCCCTCCAAGTACAGCTCTTGCCAGGTCCTGGTGGCACCAGTCCCTCCCCTTCCCCCTTCTGGCCTTGGGGAGCTATGGCTTCCCACTATTGCCAGACCCTGGGTGCATCCCACACTTTTTGGTTCCCTTAACCCTGTTCATACCTCTGGAAAAAGTCTCTTCACTAAACGCTCCTCAATTAACCCTTTGAGAATGCCATGTGCTTTCTGCCAGGACCTGGGTTGACACAGACACAAAGCTAAGGAATGAAGAAAGGGAGACCGAGTCCTAAGACAGCCTTGGTGCCCCAAATATAATCACAACCTAAATCCCAAACTGTCCAGGAATAAAAAGGGCCAGTAATCACTCCTTACCCTTTGCTTTTCTCTAGCTTGAGTTGTATGTTATGTCCCTACAGCCAAAGATATGGCTAATAAAATAGGTAAAGTCCTTCATGGAGAGCTCCGGAAGTCCACCTTCATAAGACAGAGAATAGGAATGACTATCAGTCTTGGTTTCTCATCCCTACCCACTCCCATCTCTGTCTGACAAATTTCTACCCACCCTCCAAGGAGCTTTCCCCATGTCTCTATCTCTGTTTCTCTCTCTTGCACACACACTCTTGCTTCAAATCCTTCCCATTGGAAGTATGACCCTCTCCTTTGGTTTCTCCTAGCAGCTGATGTTATAACTGTTATACCCCACAGCTAGCATATGCCATCATACATCCTGTTACAGCTTGTAGTTTGCATGGCTCTGTCTCCCCCACCAGTCTGTTAATCGGTGAGCTCCTGGAAGGAAAGGCTGTCTTCCTGACCTTCATGTTTTCAGCTTCAAGTACAAAGTTTCTCATGTAGATGCTCAATAAATGTGCTCTGTATGAGTATTCATGAACCCGATGGCTCCCAGGCCAAGCTGTCAGTTCTGCCCCTCTGCCCCCACTCCCCATTTGCCTTTTGTAGAATTGGGGCTCTCACCTCTGGGAGTGGCTCAGCCCTCCCTGGATACCCCGGGATGGGGCTGTATCATCCCTCAAGGCAGCCTATCCCAGCTTGGTTCAGTTTGTCTGGAAGGAATTTAATAATCATGCCAAAATCCATCTCCCATGCTGAGTAAAGCTAAGCCTGCTTGGCAAAATGACCCTTCATGTATTCACAGAGAGAGGTCTTCCCTTCCCCACCTTCTCCCCTCATTTTCAGTTGCCCAAGCCTGCACCCATCACCCTCGATCACATCACCCTGTTTACTCCATTTATAGTACTTTCCTAAAATTAATGTTCTACGTTATTTGTCTTCTTAATAACTGTCTGTCCTGCCACTAAGATGCTGCCAAAGGCTGGGCTCGCTTTCCATCACTCTCTGTTTTGCACATACTGCCTGGCACATAGTAGGAGGTTTGACAAATATTTGTTAGATGTTGAATGAATGAGATACCATTTCTCTTCCCTCTCCCCAGCCTCTCCTTAAGTCCTCTCCAATCTTCTCTAAACCGTTTTACTTCTACTACTTCTCCTAGGATATTTTGGTTATCCATTGCTACATAACAGACCAATCCAAAACCTAGTGGTTTTCAACTATGACAAGATTTATTTTGTTCACAGATCTATAATTTGGACAGGGCTCAGTGAGGAAATCCTGTCTTTTCCCACTTAGAGTCAGCAGAAATGGCTGGAAAGATGGAGGCTGCAACCATCTGAAGACTCACTCACTCAGATGTCTGGCATTTGATGCTGGCAGTGGGCTGCGATTTAAGCTAGGGCTGTGGCTAGAACATCTCCACATGGTCTCTCCAAGTTGCTTGGGCTTCCTCACAATATCGTGGCAGGGTCACAAGGTCTCACATCTCTTGTGAGAGAGAGTCAGGCAGAAGCTGTAGTGTCTTCTCTGATCTCACCTCCAAAGTCAGGCAAGATCACTTCTGCCATCAGAGTAAGCAGAAGGCCAACCCATATTTAAATGGAGAAGAGCTAGGTTTCACATTTTGATGAAAAGAATATCCAAAAATTTGCAGACATGGTTTAAACTACCACGTAAGACATGATTTCAGGTTTTCGTGTGTTCTACTGACCTTTTCTTTCTTTGTATTCATGAATACAACATACACACTGCCGCTACCTATATGTCACATGCTGGGGATACCATGACAATTAAGACAGAGCCCCGCCCTTCAGGGGCTCACAGAGCTGTGGAGTCTCCAGTGAAATAAATACGCAATTACAGACCCGTGTGGACTGTGCTCCCACAGAGGGAGGCAGAAGCAGCTGTGGTGGGGACCAGCAGGCCACTTAGTCCAGCCTGGGGCTAGGAGGAAGGCTTCCAAGAGGAGGCAACCGCTATAGCAAATTCTAAAGACTAAGTTGGAGATGGCCAAGGAAAGATCAGTGACAAACGCCACACAGGCAGAGCAAGCAGGTGCAGACCCGGAGGACCATGGCACCAGAACATTCAGTTGGGCCCCTGCACAGATGGGGAAAAAGTAAAGAGGATGCCCGGGGTGTGTGCACCTGTGCAACGTGTGTGCACCTGTGCCCGTGTGGAGCAGGGGGAGGTGCTGCTGGCAGGACCAGAGTGGGGGAAAGGAGGACCCAGATTGTGAAGGGCCTCGCATCGGTCCTGAAGGTGCTGGAAGAGATCCACACACGCCCCAGCCAGGGTAAACCTAAGTAGCACAGTGCGGTCTGACACCCAAAGTATGGTCTCACCAGTGCCCAACACAGGCCCCTGGGCACCCGGCCACAGCTCTGTGCATGGTCTAATACTAAGACCCTCTTCCTTGCCCTGAAGCTTACAACCTGCGCTCCGCCCCATCCCCAATGCATCCAGACCACTTCGATGCATTGCCAAAGGGACTGAGAGCATCCCTCTTTGGGCTCCCTTCCCAGCCATCCTGAGCGAGGTTCCTCCCTTCTTTCTCCCCCTTGCAAGCTCACCACACAGCTCAAGCGTCAGCATCAACGAGAAAGCCAAGGGCAAAGGTCCCACCTTGATGTACTGAAAAAATAGCAAGAGGAAAACAACAGAACAATGAACCGCAGGGCCTGGCTGCCTCTCACAGATAAGGCATTTTCTCTGCTGCCCCTGTCGATGAAGCTGCCGGCCCTTATTCCCTCTCGGCACTGTCCACAGGCACGGCCCCAGGGGGACCGGGCACTGCCCAATGAGTCCAGGATGCTGAGGGGTTTCTCTCCACACTCCTGCTACATGCCCTTCCGCACTCAAACCTGATGCTAAGTCCCCGTGTCCTCCCCTGATGTTGTGGGTCTGCACCTGTCCCAACGGACGGACAGGAGCTGCCAGAGCTCTGGGAGTAACCCGGCCCCAGGCAGAGCAGGGTGCACACGGCAGAAGTCAGGGCGGTCCCCAAAGGAGAACACGGGCAACTGGCCCTCCCGCTGGAAGGCGGGCCTGTGGTGGGAGCTCTAGGAGGTCCACAGCAGCCTGCCCCCCACACACCCCCACCATCACGAGCCCGGCCCAGATACCGAGCCACCACCGCCTAAGCAACACATCAAAGACAAGAGCCAGACGGACACGCAGCAAAAAGAAAACCACTAACGACCACAGTGGGGGGTCTGACTGGTGGGACAACATGGGAAAGGCCATGTGCAAACAGGGAAATGCAAACGGAGAAGGAAAAAGCTCTTCCTCCAGCTGGGGACACAGGTGGGGCAGTTCCAGAGAGCAGGAGGACAGCCTGGCCCCAGGGACGCGGGCACAGAGGCCAGGATATTGTGTGGTGCCTTTGGCAGCACCTGGCAGAACAGTGAATAAACAGCTGGTGCTTAATAAGTGCTCCCTGATTTCATTCATGAGTAAACAATGTTCAATAGAAAAGCCACTGAACTGGGAGGCAGAGGCTGAGGAGCTGTCCAACTTCAATCTGTCAAGACTTGGGTTTGAATCTCAGCTCTTGTGCCAGTAATGCCTCAGCTTCCTCACCTGTAAAATGGGAGAACGGATGCTTGGATATTAAGGGTATGGGATCAGCACATAGAAGCTTAGTCTAGTCCTGGCTCTAGTGCTGCTAGGCTGTAGGATTCCTGGAAAGTCTCTTCCCTTCCCTACAACTTGTCTCCGGTCCTTCTCCCGACAAGTCGGGGCCCTGGGGACAAGCCTGACTCCCTGTTGGCCCCCACGAGCTGAAGCGGCCCCAGGATCCGTCCCAGGGACTTCAGAAGCTAGTGCTAGGCTGCAGCCTGGGGTCCCTGTTCCCTCACTTGCCCCTCCCTTCCTGGCCACCTGCCTCTGCCCATTTCTCTTCTCATTATCACCTCCACTGGGGCGATGGAGAAGCAGAACAGGGAGGTTAAATTCAAATCAGTCATTCTGTCACTTGCTGCCAGAAAACGGGAGGGACGAGAGGAGAGACTCCGGGCCTCAGGTGCAACTTGTGGGCAGAAATGAGTCCCGGTAATTCTCAGGAAATTTCCTATATGTTTCCACGTTGGCCCAGATCTGCTCCAGAGAATTCTGGGAACCTTCCAAGAGGGGACAGAGCAGCCTCCTTCAGAAGCTGCTAATGGTTTGTCTGCAGGCGCTGGGGTTTCCCTGCCCTGGAGGAACACCTCTGCTGGGGGAAGAGTGGGAGACAGCCTTTTCCATCACTTTTTCAGCCTCTCTAGCAGATGAGCATCCTGAAGACCCCATTATGGGGGTCGTTATGATGTAGTGAAGGGCCCCAGATTTTCGGCTCCCATGCTGCCCAGGGAATGAGGGAACAGGTGGGTAAGATATTCTTCCTAGGCTGTGGAAGTGAAACCTCCTCTTTCACAAAGTTAGTGGCAAACGTAAAAGCCAGTTGCACTGAGAGACACCTGGCGGATGATTCTGCATGAGACCAGTGAAGATTGTGGCCCCAGTGCTGGACCAGGTCAGCAGGCCTGGACCAGGCCAACAAGAGGTTCAGGGAGCAAGGTCTCCTCATGGAGGGCACCAGGCTAAGACCCTTCTTACTGTCAGCCCAGCTCACCCTCACTCATCTCTGAGGTGCTGCTGCAGGACCCCTGCCAGCCTAAGAGGATCCACGCCTCACCCACAACTAGTCAGGGGGCCACCATGCCCCAGACTGCATTGTACCCGCAGCTGTCACCCCCAAACCTCCTACTTCTACCACTGCTTCTACCTTGGGGTTTGCACCCACCCCAAGCCCCTGCTACCCTCTCCATCATGACGGCTCCTCCGTTAGCCTTTCAACAATGAGGAAACTGGGGCACAGGGAGGGAGAGAGCGAACTGTACATGCGGTTGCTTCCTGTGTCTTAGGTCAGATGGAAAGCAGTGTTCCATGAGCAAAGAAGAATCAAGCCCACTGCCCTCCAGGCCTTCCTGCACAGTGTGTTCCCATCTCTCTAACCCCCAGAGGAGTGATCAACAAAAGCCAGTGAGGTGACCCAGATGTCAGGCTTGAGGGCCTTTGATGGAGCAGGTGACCCTGACCTGGCCGCTCAATGCCCCCCTTCTGAGCACAGACACACACCTGGGGACCCTGACTATTGCTGCAATTGAAATGCAATCCACGGAAGGGGCTGAGAAATTTCTCATGCAAAATTGTGCTTTCAAATATGGAATCTCTCCCAGGGCGTTACTTTATTATTACAGTAATTTCCTAAGAAGGGTAGGCATCCAATGCTGTTTCTCCACCATCTTTGGAGACACGGAAATCTGATGGAAATATTCAGGTTGCTTAAGTGGCTAATGCAGAAGAGGGAGACATAAAGGGAGCTCTTCCAAGGAATGTGGACTCCTAGAATCCAGGCACAGGGATGTGCTCTATTGGTGAGGCGGGGGGCGGGGGGGACAGGTAAGGATCCGGTGTGCTCCCTCCACTGCACCCAGGATGCATAGGGTGCCCAGGTCCATCTCCTTCAGGGACCCTCGTCCTCAATCATTTCTTCCTTGGGAGAGCGGCCAGGGCAAGAAGAGGAACAAAGATGCTCCCAGTCTTTCTACTAGATTCCTTATCAGAAGCCTCCCCACGGTACAGGTCCCTAGCCCTGCGCCTGCCTGGGCACAGGATGGGAACAGAGTGGGAGGTGGGAAAGAAGGGGTAGGAAACTGGTGCTTCAGCTGAAGTGTTGGGATTATCCAAAACTTTCACTCATCTCTTCTCCCGTGACCAAGAAAACATGGAGTTCCCAGTAATCAATGGAGTACCCAACGGCCAGTGGCTGAATCAGCGTTAGAATTCTTCCCGCCCATGGATTCAGGTGGATCTGAACCTTTCTTCATGCAAAGCCTACAAAAGTGATGCAGTGAGGTGGAGTGGTTAAGAACACAAACCCCAGAACCTGACTGCCCAGGTTCCAGTGCAAGCCCCTCACTAGCTATGTGGCCTTATCAAATTACTGAACCACCCTGTACCTCAGTCTTCTCATCTGAAAAATGGGAGAGGAGGGTTAATAATAAAACCTACCTGATAGGGTTGTCTAAAGATTAAGTGAATTAATTTATGTAAGGCACCTAGCGTTAAGTGTTAGCTATTATCAGCAGTTCTTAAATATACTGGTGCCAGACTGCCTGCATCTGAATCAGTGGGCCCATTTATTAAAAATGAAGATCCTGGGGCTTCCCTGGTGGCGCAGTGGTTGAGAGTCTGCCTGCTGATGCAGGGGACACGGGTTCGTGCCCCGGGCCGGGAAGATCCCACATGCCGCGGAGCGGCTGGGCCCGTGAGCCATGGCCGCTGGGCCTGCGCGTCCGGAGCCTGTGCTCTGCAACGGGAGGGGACACAGCAGTGAGAGGCCCACGTACCGAAAAAAAAAAAAAAAAAATGAAGATCCCAGGCCATTCAGTAAGTGCAAAGTGGAGCAAGACCTGCCCAGGATTTGTGACCACAGACTATTTTAGAACCATTCCCCTGGGCGGAATTTCCAGGAAGCACCTACAACAGGATTTTCTGGAAGGCCAGAATGCAGACTTTCAGGTTCTATCCAGACCTGCTGAACTTTTGTGGGAAGAGTCCAGGAGTCTATAGCAAATTGCCCAGGTGCCATGAGGCTACCTAAAGCATCAAAATCCCTACCTGAGATGACTGGCTTCCAAAACTGGCTCCACCCTTTACCCACGCTGGAAACCCTATGCTCCTGAACCTTAAGGTTTCTAAGAACTCTTGAGGATTAGCTAAGATGATTGCTTTAGTTTAATAATATGAATGCATCTTTGACTTTAATAGCATCTTTATTTTTAAACCAGTACAGGGATATGCTCATAACGTATGTTACCTGTCTAACTTCTAAGGCTGGAATGGGTGAGCATCACCAGCTACTGGCAGCTCTGCTTCGCCAACCCAGAAGGTTCAGGCCTGGGTCCTACCTCTGTAGCTGTCTACACTGCCAAGACTTTTCTCAAGCAATGGCCCAGGGCTGCGTTACCTTTCCTCGCCAGCATTCCACTCACTGGCTTCAGGATCCCTCCACAAACACTGAGTAATGGTAACTGTTTCATAACGTACAGAAAGTATAATCAACTAATGGATAGAATTCTCTCAAATTTACTCTTCTCTTCCAGACATTTTTTTCAATCTTTGGCGCCTGCTACCGCTTGCCGGCTCATGCACGCTCATGGATACCCAAAACAGAGGCACATGTAGCAAATGAATATTAACAGAAAATGCAGAAATTGCCAATTACCACCTGGCCTGGTGGCCTGTTGTAGGCACACAGGCTGAGGTTGGGGTTTTTCGCCACAAACTGTGAACGGTGAGATTCAGTGCCCTTGCATGTCAAGGTGGGGTACCCCACGAAGGGGTGCAGTAACTCAGGGGTGTATGTATTCATACATCAGCCATTCCTTCAAGAACTCACTATTTGTTAAGCCCTACCACCAAATCAAATGTGTGCATGTACAAGGGTGGCAAGCCCAGGATTTCACTCGGGGCCACATCAAAGAGCAGTTCTCCCGGGAGTGCTCTGGTCAGCGAGCGTGGAACACAGAGGCCACCTGCATGTCTATGGTCATTCGTGGACGCCCGTGAGTGTTCGGGCTGGAAGGATGCTATGAGCTGCTAGTGATTCCAGGGCACTGCCTCCCAGAAGGGCCAACACGCTTAGCCCAGGAATATTCCACTCTGAGGGAGAAGTTTCTGCGGCCAGCCCAACACCTGAGAAGCACCTCAAGAGAAGCCCAGGTCTCCAGACCCGGACGCAAAGAGTATGGGCCAAAGGGCAGCTCAGAGAATGCAGCCCGCAGACACCAGCAGCCGCTTCTCAACAAGCTCTCAGGCCCAGTGTGAAAAGACATGGACTTGAGGAGGCAGTTGTTTTTCTCGAGACAGAGAAAAGAGCCCTGGTTCTTCTGTGTATAGAAGTCCAGAGTATGTCAGCACCCCTGCCTCCCAGCCTGCCTGCACCCCTCTGAAAATAGCCTTTAAAAGCCCATGTCTCTGCCCTGCATGCCATCTCTCTCCCCACACAGCAGAGCGGACTGTAAGCGGGGAGGGAAGGGAGGAGGAAAGGGGCCGTCTCCTTCAGTGTGGGCCCCTCACTCCCCAGGTCAGCCAGCCCCTTCCCTCCTTCCACCCAGGCAGAGGGTCTCCCAGGGCCCCGCCTGCTTCTGGCTAAGTGTCCCCACCACCTGGCCCACGGCTGCCGTTATCCCTTTGTCCCTGCCCTGACCTGGGCTGAGGACCTGACTGCTCTTGGAGCTGCTTGCCCTGGGTGACAAGGGCCCGCCGAAATTCCAACAGAGACCCACGAGAGAAAGAAGACAGACAGACACAAAAGTGGCCAAACCAGCAAGGGGAGGCGCCGCCTGGCCACGGCAGCGTGAGAGGGATCTGCTCTCTGTGTAGGCAGCTCATTGATCCACTCTTCTGATAATTATTCCTCACTCATCACAAACCGAATGACGCTGGCCCCAGCCCAGCCAGGCGGGCGGGAAGGCAGCTCCGCGGGTGAGGAGGAGAGAATGAGCCTGCCTGTGTTCATCGGGGAGAGGAAGGAGTGAATGGTGTGTACTATCCCTGTGCACTGAGCAGGGACGCCAGGGCTGCTTTAATATTCTGCTGAACGTGGCATTTCTTTTAACCCTTACTGGAGAGACAGACGTTCAGCCCAGAAAGCCGGGCTCTTCTGGCCAGGCTAACGGTAAAGTTTCCGAGCTGCGAGGAGGGAAGGGCTCCGGACGACCTGGGTGACAGGACCGGTACGCGCGGCTGGGCCCCGGCACCACGACACCCTCCCTGGGGCCTCTCGAGCCCAGCAGATAGGGAGGTCTAGCCAAGAGGGGGTCCAGGGTAGAAACCGCGCGCCCCCAGACGCTCAGTGAGTTCCCACACATTTGCTCTCCAATTTCCCTCGGATGCATGTGCCTCCCTTCAACGATGGAGACCCAACGCCGAGACCAGGCTCCCCAAGTAGGCACCTATCTGCTCTCCGAGACCGAGCCGATGACCCTCCAAGGGGCGCGAAGATCGGCGGGCAGGATGCGCCTCCCCAGCGTTAGAAAGTCCAGTGTGGCCTCGCCCATTGCAAATGCCCGCTCTCCCAGGTCGTCCCGACTGGTTTGGAGGTGTGCCTCGCCTGGCTTGTCCTAATTCAACCGCTTCCGCGCTTGCCTCTCAAGAAGCCAAATCCGAGCATCCCTTCTGCGGGGTGTTGATCGCGCTCCCCAACGTTCCAGTCCCTGCACGTTCCCAAAAGCAACCCCCTCGGCACAAAGACCCAGCAGCCAGAAAGGGCAGCAGCAGGCGGAGGAAAGACAAAAAGCCACTTTCAGAAAAGCAAAAGCGAGCTTTCTAGGCATTAATCGCCGCACCGCCGCGCCGCCACCAGAACAAACGCGGGATATGGTGGTCTTCGCTACCAGGCCGGGTAATCTTAGCCCCGCCTCGGGGCCACAAGGCCCCAGCTTCGCTTCGAGAAGGGCAGCAGTTTCCGGAGGGGTCGGGGCGCTGAACCACAGGGTTTGGGGCCGGGCGGAGGGTTCCGCTGGGCAACCAGTAGCAGTTGGACGAGGACCTGGGCGGCCCAGCGGAGCGAGCTCCCAGCTCGGAAGGCGGCGCGGGCGCTGGGGGCTGCGTGCGGAGTCCCTCGGTGGAGTTTCACCCACGCCGGACACCAGGGCTGCGGAGCTGAGGCGCGTACCTCCCCCCAGAATTGCTTCCATCCCGACACTAAACTCCGCTCTAGGCCGGCTGCGTCTCGGGAGGGGGCTGTGGCCGCCGCTCGGCTTCGAGGAAAGGGGCGGGGGAAGGGGGCGGGAGGCGGGAGAGGGGCAGGGATTTCCCACAGGGATTCGCGGGCGCCGCCGAGCGCGGGTCTCCCTGCTGCGCCAGGCGCTGTGCCCGAGGAGCGCGCTTTCCGGGCCACGGCGGCAGAGGCACAGCCAAGGCTGAAGTAGCAGGGAGAGCGTCGCTGCGCGTCGGCTACCTTCCCAGGCCGGAGGGGTACTGGGAGAGTTTCGTCAGGACTGATCACCCACCCCACCTCACCCCCGTTTTCAGGAGCAAGAGGCGACAAAGGTGTCCACCTCGCCCCGACTGACCCGGGAAAGATGCAGCCCGCAGGCTCCGGTACCACCAGCTGTCCCCCGAGGGTCGAGCCAATGAACTCAGCCCCACTCATTCGGCAGCCACTTGCGAGATACCGGGACAGAGCTTCTCCGGTGCCGGCGCGCTGCGCTAGCCCGCCGGGCCGAGTCCTGGAGTCCGCGGATCCCGAGCGGAGGGAAAGGAGAGGTGGCTCGCGGCTGCCTAAGAGCATCCGTGCCCGGAATAGGAAGCGAGCAGACTGACGCCCGTACTCCAGGGCCCGGACCGCCCGAGGCGCCCCTTCCTCCCCAATGCCCGTCTCCGCCGGAGCTAAGGAGCCTGCACCGCAATGCAGCGGGCTCCGTGCTCTCTGAGCCGAGCCGTGGGAGACCGGGGCTGCTAAGGAGCGCCCGGGCGCGGGAGCCAGAGGGCTCCGCGAAACAGCTGCGGGCGCCGAGAGCCGGCCGGGGGCGCGCGGGTGGGTGCCGCCCCAGCCCCGCGCTCGGCCGCGGCCGATGCTCCCCAACAACCTGGCCCTCGGGTCGCGGGATGCAGGCGACGCGTAGCAGCCACAGAAGCCCCGGGGATACAGCCGCCAACTTGCTCCGCGGTGGGTACGTTACCTTCCATCGCGGCCGCTGTGGATGCCAGGAGCAGCAGCAGCAGGCAGTCCAGGGCCATCGCCGGCCGGCGGTCCCCAGGCCGAGCCCGAGCCGAGGCGGCCGCGGGGGGAGGGCACCGCGTCTCGGGGTGCCGCTGCGCTCCCCGCCGGTGGCTTCTCCGTATCCTTTCGCGCTCTGGCCGGGACCGGACTCCCCGGAGCGCGGCGTGGGCGTGGGCGGGAGTGTGCGCGCGTGGGGCGGTGCGGGCGAGCGTGGGTGTGGGTGTGCATGTGTGTGTGTGTGTTTATGGGAGAGGTGGGTGTGTGCGTGCGTGTGTGAGAGAGCGGGCGAGGGAGTGCGAGCCGGGGAGAGCGCGCGAGTGCGTGTTCGTCCTGGTGTCACATTGCGAGCTACAGCCGAGCCTACTGGAGGACTGAGCCGGCCAGACTGACGGGGGAGGGTGCGGGATCCCCCACCATCAGCTCTCTCCCCACCCCTAACACCTCCTGTCCAATCAAGGAATCAAACCTGCAAAATTCCCCTGTCCAATCAGGCGCGAGCACCTCCTTACCCTGGCATTGTTAGTTTAAGAAAAACTTTTGCTTGCAAGGCTGTGCGGGAGGGCTGGGAAGGCGCTAGGAGGGGTCCGGGCTCCCCCTGGTGGTGCTCTCAGAGAACCGCACCGGCCGGCCCCAGTTCTCCATGCCCTAACCTAGGGGGCCTAGGGAAGGGGCCGACTAAGACCCTTCCCCTTACAGCCCACCAGGACTAGGTGAACTATAAATAATCAAATTTGTCTTCTTTCATCTTCTCAGCGAGACTACCCTGACTACTCTATTTAGTGCAGCCTCCGTGGCACATCCTATCCCTCCTGTCCATAGCACTTCACCTAACACACTGTGGTTTTTACTAATCAATTTTGTTCATTGTGGGTCTCTCCTTACCAGAACGGGATTCGTGTGTGCTTTGTTCACTACGGAATGGCCAGTGCCTAGAACAATGCCTGGCCCGTAGAAGGTGATGGCATGTATCCGTTGACTGAATGAATGAGGTTCAGAGAATCTGGGGGCGGTAGCCCCAGGGTGCAGGGCACTGGCTATGCTTCCTGTGCAGCTCCCTGCTGCTCTCGTCCCCCAGAAGTCTCTGGCTGCCTTTAGTTTTCACTTCCCCATGTGTTCTGTGAACATCCACCGAGGGCCCCGACCCCAGAGGACAGGTCAGGCGGGAGGGACCGGTGGTCACACAGCCCCTTAGAGGGGCAGAATGCAATAGGGGCAGCGAGAGCTCTGCAAGGTGGCAGGCGGGGGAAGGCACCAAAACTGTGGGGGAGGGGCTGGAAGGACTTGCAGAGGCAGCAACAGGAGGACAGGGCATTGGAGGCAGGGGCGATTCTCCCCGGCTCAGCACCCCCAGCTCTGCTTTCTTTTCCTGTCTCTAGGGATAGCCAGAGCGTTCAAGATCTGCCCTGAGGCTGTAAAGCTATGCTGGAGAAATGTCCACATCCCAGCACCCCCACCCCAGACCTGATGATGGTCTGGTCCTACAGGGTCAGGGAGGACCTGTTAGGTCAACCCCCCAACAGTCGCCTCTTTCCCACCAAGCCTTTCCCAGATCTGTCAATGACTTAACTGTGGGCAGATGTGATGACCCCTCCCATGCTCTACGTCCTCCTCTTCCAGCTTTGCCAAACCAGCTTCCCACCCTGAATGTTTAGTCTCTCCTTTTCTGGGACAGCTCCACCCCCCTCAGTCATAGCCAGACTTCTCTCCCCATCCTGACACTGTTTTGCTTTCCCCACTCTGACTCAGGCTGCCTCCCTCCCCACTGCCTTCCGTCCCACCCTGCCTCTGCACCAGCCTTCACTCCCTCATCCTCCTTAACGGCGTGCCTGCCTCACCCCACCAAGTACATCCCAACATCTCGGGAGCCATCACCCTGGGAATGACCCACTCCCAGTTACCCATAGTCCTCCTAAGCCCTCAGCACCCTTGACATCAGGGAGCTCTTGCCTCAGTTTCCATGGTGCCCGCTCTCCTCCTACCTATCTTAGCACTTCTTACTGTTCCCTCTTCAACTCTTGCTGGGTCCATGGACAATTCCTCAGCAGCTTCACCTGCTCTTCTGCCTCCAGCCCTCCCCCCATGGATGGATATGAGTCTCAGACTCCTTTCTGTCTTTTGCTACATCACAGTCTTTTTTTTAAAGAAATATTGCTTTATTTGAAAAACTTACTTCTAAATTACTTATTTTTAATATTTTTAAAAGTCATAAAGAGCACCCAAGAAGAAAATGTACATACAGTTTCCATAGGAATAAGGACCAAAAAAATGGTGTTGATAATTGTCCCAAATTACATTTCCTAAAGGAAAAAAAAAAAGTAATATTTAACCTTCTTTTTTTGAGGCAGGGTAAGTAAACTACACACATCATAAATAAAATGTTCTTACTTTACAAGGAGGAAGGACTGTGGTCCTGTTTTTGATGCATATTGAATACAAAACACAAAATCCACTGTATGAACATCACAGTCTTTTGAGAGGTAAATTAGGCAGAGTCCCCTGTGCCACAGCCTGCTTCTGATGCCCTTGGCCCATGCCCGTGAGCCTGTCCCAGTGCCAGCCTGCTGCTTTGGTCACCCAGCTTCCATCCCCTCCCCTGTCCAATCCTTCGGCACTCTGCCGCCCAACCAATCCTCCTCAAGCCAAGCTTGATCTTATCTCTTCCCAGCACAGAAACCTAATGGCTCCTCACTGTCTGCTAAAGAAAGGCCAACCAATTCGGCGTGGCATCCAGATTCCTCTAAAAGCTCCCTGGAACATGCTTTCTCAACCCAGACTTTGCAGCCTCCCTCTGGGCTGGGCTGCTCAGCCATCTTGATCCCCTCACCTTCCCCACACCCAACCCAGGCTCTCCTTCTCTTGCACCCAGCTAGCCATGCATTCACCCATTTATTCCACAAATATTTATTGGGTACCTACTGTGAGCCAGGCAGGGCTTGCTCGAAGCTGGGGAGACGCAGACACAGACCCTGCTCTGAGGGAGCTTACGGTGTAGTGGAGAAGGATGATAATAAAGAGGAAATAGGTGTCAGGTGATGGGAAGGACTGGAAAATAAGCAAGGTTAACAGCTAGAGGGTGATGGTGGGTAGTGAGACATGAGGGGAATGACTTCTGTTTATTGTGCACCTGCTGCCTACAGGCACTGCACCAGATGTGTTCATGCAAACTGAAATGAAATGAATTGAATTTCTTGCCCTCAAGTTCTACCCAAAGCCCACCTCTCCCAGAAAGCCTTGGTGTCCCTTAACTGGTCCCTCTCACCCACAGTCTGTGCTACAGCTCCTTGTGTGGGTACAGAGCAGCAGTTCCAGACTTGGCTGAAGGCATTATCCAACTGCAAACCTCACTCCTGGGAGGACCCTGGGACACCACAATTACAGGGTCCCAAGAACTCTACCAGGGTCTCTGAACCCGTGCCAGGAAAATTACACAAGAATCACCCACTTACTATCTTCTGACCCACAAGGCTCACTCAAGGCTCACGAGGATTTTAAGTTGGTAAGGATGTGGTAGGGCCACAAGTGTGTTTTATAGTCCTACGCCAGTGGATTCTGCTGCACAGTGAGGCTCGGGAGCCACTCCCTAGGAGTTTCAAACTGTTCCCTGAGGTCCTCTCAGGGGACATGCAGATAGGGAAGTGGTCAGTGGATGGGGCTGCAGACCTCACCTCTGTTCCGTCAGATTTTCATTTTACTCGGCATCTATTGGCTATCAGGTTTTGTTTGAAGGAAGCGTTCTGTGGCAAGAAGAGAAGGAGGTAGGGGGAAAATTAGAGGGGTTAGAGGAGGGAGATGGATTGGCGTGGGGACGGGGCACAACAGTTTGAAAGGGTATGAGGGGGACGGCACTGATGACTTTTAGCACATGCTGATGGCTCAGGTAAGAATAGCATCAGTTTAGGGCTTTTGTTAATTTCTCTAATAACCCAGGGAATTGACTTATCCTGAGAAAGTTAAATATTAATTTAGCCATGCAGCAGATTGATCTCTCTCTTGCAATGATTTATGCTCTGTAAATATCCCTGAAAGCACCATTCGTTTGGGATTCCAAGCCTGGGTGCCCATTTTCCCCAAAGCAACTCCTTGGCTATTTTTTCTTCTCTCTGAAGTCAAATGCTCACTTGTTTTCTTGATTAATCACCCAGCTATTTGATATCACTAAATCATTCCTTCAAAGTGACAGATACTTACCTCCAAGCCAGCAGCTGAGGGCCCTCAGGCACCCAAGGGTGACTTGACCCTCTTGCTAGGGCTCAGAGGCCCTTCTGGCTGGAAGGTTTGGGGGCGGCTAACCAGGTCACCCCCACCTCTAAACAGTTTTGTGTCTACAAGATTGAAAAGCATTTCTAGTGAAAGCAATTTCCCAGCTTCCATTCTACACATCATGAAGCTACTCTATTAGAAAGTTCCTGCTCACTGCTAACCTGCATCCCTTTTGTTGTAGTTTAAGCCTGTTTTCTTCATTATACTTAGTAGTGGGAGCATAGACAAATAGTAACCACCCTGAAGATGATCATATGGGTGTCTTGTACCTGAGATATTAACTTGCTCTCTTATCCCATCTTTTTCTTTCTAAACGTTATTTAACTGCATAACTGAAAGGCTTAGTCATACACTCCATGACCCAAGCTACCTTTAATTAGATTCTTAAGCTGCAAGACACATTTTCATCAGTTCTTTTTGGAGAGGCAGGTGGATCATTTACGAGTTATTTTAAACATTTTAACAATAAATAATAGACAAATAACAAAAGCTTCCTCTCCCTCTTTTGTTCTTTCAATGTTCATTGATCAGGAATTCAGTGTTGGTTTCCTGCAAAGTACTAGGGACCCAGTGATGTCTGTGACCCAAACACTCCCTTTAAGGATCTCAGAGCCTCCTTGGGAAGACAGACACTGAAATGCATTGTGGGACTTCCTGTACAAAATGGTCTCTGGCTAGAGGATTCTAACAAAGCCTCTCCCTATTTCTCAGGAAAACACCCCAGCAAATACAGGCAAATATGAAGACTCAGAGTAACAAGGTGAATGAACACTGACCGACAAACTAATTGCCAGTATGTGGAAGGAACTGACAATCCTTATAAGGCAGATGAAGCTGGATGGAGAAAAACCTATCAAACACATGTATGACATATGCCAAGTTCTCTTCCATAAAGACAACTTGCTTTAAAGAAATAGGAAGATACATGGTAATTCCCACTCTGTCAATACCTGACTCAGACATCCAGGATCTCTACTAACCAGAGAATGGAGTAAATATCCATCACAGTTTCCCCAGGTCATCTTCCTCCCTTCCCCAAGGTCTTCTTATACCCAGAAGAGCCTGAAAATGAGCAAGACAACTGGACAGATGAGGGGCTGATGGAGACACAATGAATTCTGGAGGGGAAGAAAGGTCAAGAGGCTGGAGCAGATATGGTAATAATTGTGGGAGCAGTACAACTGTGGAGTGTAGTTTTTCCTGTGACACATCAGGTCAGAGCACCAGAGAATCAACATGGGAGTTGGAGAAATATGCCACCTCAGTGGAGCAGATATACTAGATGAAGGCTACACTGGCTGGTCCTCTAGCTGTAGGTCTAAAACGATGATTCAGTCATCAAGCAAGCAGGGAGATGGGGGACCCAAGGCCAATCCACTCCTCCTACCTAGCATAAAACAGGACTATGAGTCCCTCCCTCCTCAAGAAGGAGTGAAAAGGGGTCAAGAGAGTCCAGGGACCTGTTAGAAATACTGCAAGACAAAGAGCAGGGACAGTACCTCCAAGACCCTGAGGGGGAGCATGCCTTTAAAAATGATGCTCTGTCCAGTCAAGAGACATTTTCAACAAGCTTCTTGGTATGCATAAAGACAAATTCCATGACAAAGGAAGAAGCTGACAAGAAAACAGGCTAAGAGGAAAAGGCAACAGAATGAGAGAAGGGAGGAGAAAGAGAGAGAGAGACGGTTTTAAGGAAACAAAAATGCAGGGCAGAATTAAACTCTACACTGGTGTGGCAGGAAAGAGCAGATTTGTTGCTGCTGAGCATTGAATGAGTGGTGTTGAAGACAAGCTGGGGAATCTTTCCAAGAATGCATGCAAAGTGGACAGACAAGGAAAAACATTGAGAGAGAATATGAACATATGGAAGACACAAGATGGAGGACCAACATACATAAAATTGTGTTCATGCTGGCCAGGCGCTGGGGACTCCAAAGAATTCCCAGAAACATTCCTGAAAGAGTTTAGAGTTCCTAAAAGAGGCAGCAGTATAAATGTCATGAAAGTAATGGAAAAGCTATCAATATTAAAAAAAAAAAAAACAAACTTTACTTAGCTGAGTAAAGACCTGATAGTCCCATCTTGGTGATGTTTTTGAAGATATTTTAAAGAAATCTTATGTCAGCCCAAGGGCACACACAGACACATAGAAAAACAGATTAGATTACCTAGAGTTGGACTAAATATCATTAACTTCATAACACTAAATTCCAAAAGAAAATGGAGCCAGAGCTCTAGACTTTGAAGAGTGAAAAATCTGTGACACAAATAATATATTTGAGCAGGCTAAAAGCAACAGACACATTCAGTTAAATTTTCCAGTCTCAGAAAATTTGCAGCAGTTTTAAAACAAAGTTACTTGAAAATATATCCAAATGATAGAGATGAAGTTTGGTGACAAGCATAAATCAATTAAAATAGAAGTCTAAATGTTTGCAAACCACTTTTAAATTGAATAAAAATATCAAAAGTAGTCTCAATAAAGAATATACATGTTGTTAAAATTCAAATTACAAAAACCTAAATCTAATAGCTCAAATTATATTAAGACCAAAAAGGAGGGGGATGTTAGGTGGGGGAACAAAGCTTTGTGAAATTCCTTGTTCACATAGGAGGGATTCAGAAGCTTTTTTTTCTTAAATGCTTGTATCTTACAAATACTGAAATTGGTTTAAAATACTTAAAATTAGTTTAAAAACAGTTTTAAATAGTTGAAGTTTTCCACAAATACAATTTAAAGAAGTATACGTTTGAAAACACTGGAGAAGATAAAAATAAAATATACCTTGTATATTTTTTAAAAAGGAATTGAAAAATTATTAAACAGAAGATAACTTATTGTTAAACAAGAAGAATGCATAAGAAATGACAAAAATCACTTCCAATAACAAATATGAATAAACTGAATATTGATAAAGAAGACTTTTTGGCTAAAAAAAATTATGGTTTTACATATCATATGTAAAACAAAGGGGAAAATAAATAGTAAAAGAATAACTTTCATTCATGATAATACTATAGGTTAAGCCACAAAACTCTTGCTAAACATATCCAGAAAAAAAACTCAATAATATGTAAAGTATCTTCTTTTCAATACATTGAAGGACCCATAATTATCCCCAAGAGTCTAGAAAGAAAGTACTAAAATCCAGAATGATAAATGTTCAGATTTATATTACTTAATCTCAAATCTCCCAAGCCAAGAACTCAATTGAAAATAATTTGTTGTAAATGGGTTGGTAGAAGGAAATGCAAAAAGGATATACACCCCCATAAAATAGCCACAGATAAAACCCTGCCAAATATGAACCCACAATCCAAAATCACAGAACACATGAATAAATCTACCATAAGCAAAATTCAGCAGACTAAATAGAGCAGACATATTATTATAGAACTATCAGAGGAGGACTTAAATATCAATATTTAAAATATGACAGTACAAAAAATTAAACACTTATGAGAGAACATAAAATAGGAAAAAAAGACACTGAAACTAAAAATTAAATTGGTAGTCTTAAGACATTAAATATGCTTAAAGAGAAGTTTACTGAACTTCGCATTAAATCTGAGAAAATTGCCTATAATGCAACACAGAAAATTAAAGACATGTAAAACATTAAAAGAGGTTGAAGTATATGGGTGAAGCAAAGAGAAGGCTATCATATTTTTTTTAAATACTTAAGAGGAAATAATTGAAGTAATTTGAGTTGGGGGTGGTTAAGCAATATTAAGAGAAAATGGCAGAAAGTTTTCCAGAACTGATGGAAATGGATTGTTCACATTTAGGAAGCACAGATTTAGGAAGTCCTGAGCAGAATAAACAAAAAAATATTCATCCCTAGACAAATCATAATGAAACTTCAGGACACCAAAGACAGAAAAACTCTTAAAAGTGATCAGAAAGAAATGACAGTAGCACACGGAGCTCTACTCAATGTTATGTGGCAGCCTGGATGGGAGGGGAGTTTGGGGGAGAATGGATACATGTATGGCTGAGTCACTTTGCTGTGCACCTGAGACTATCACAACATTGTTAATCAGCTATACTCCAATATAAAATAAAAAGTTAAAAAAGAGAAAATATTACATATTAAAAATCTATGAAACTCAAAAAAATAAAAAGAAAGAAAAGAAATGACGGTTACTTTTAAGAAATGACAATTAGTCTTCCCAGCAGCAAAATGTTAAGTGCAGAAAGAAAATAACTATGAATCTAAAATTTTCTATAACCTAAAATCCTATATCCAGCTAAATTTGTATTCAGGACTGAGTGCAAAATAAAGGCTTTATCAAACAAGACATAGGGCATTTACCACCAAGATACAGTCTCTGAGATCTACTAAAAGAAATCATTCATGAGTAAGAGAAATGAAATCAAAAGAGCAAAGTAAGATGAAAGAAGCAATAATGTGGGCAAATCTTTGGCATTTGCAAAAGCACTAAATACTAAATAACAATAAAATACTGAATATGAACAGCATATAAGATAGGAGTTAAAAAGCTAAATGTTTTTAAAAATGCTGGTGCCATTCTGGAAGCAGTCAGAGGTATTGAAAAAGTTTAGATCTTGTCTATCTAGTCAGTCATGCTTTAAAATGTTAGGGGTAACCACTTCCCAGATAAGCAGTGGGGGAAAAAGGGAATAATGAAATTTAATCAATACAGTGGTAAGTAGGAAAGGAGAAAAACTAAGGAAAGAAAAGCACAGCATACATACACAAAGCACAAAATAAGATGATGGAAATAAATCCAAGTATATTAGCAATCACAATAAATGTATCTGCAACATAGTAAATATCAATGAAATAAACTTATTTTAAAAGGTGAACATCATACTGGTTAAGAAGAAAATCCAGTTATATATTGTTGGAAGAAACACACTAAAAAATAAGGATTCAAAAATGTTCAAAGTAAATGGACAAGAAAAATATATGCCAGGTAATGCCAGGAAAATATTGATTTTTAGAAATCCGTTATAGCTAGGTTAACACAAAAAATTAAGGAAAAGGCATTATTAGTACTGAAAGAAGCAATACACAATAATAAAATGAATAATTTTTTAGGAAGACACATGGATTCTGAATTTCTATGCACCTAAGGCATGCTCTCAAATTGTACAAAGAAATAAAAAAGCAGAATTTCAAACAGAAGTTTACGAATCTACCATTACAGAGAGAGATTTTAACATACCTCATTTGGTTATTATAGGTCAAGCAGATGAAAATTGGTACTGGAAGACTGTAACAACATAACTACCCAACTTAATTTAAGAGGTATATGCAGAGCCCTATCCAATCACTAGTAATTGCCTATTATTCTCAAGTATATGTAGAACAATTGCAAAAATTGACTACTTACCAGGCTACAAAGTAAGTCTCAACAAAGCCCAAATAATTGGTCATACAAATCACAGCATCTAACCTCAAAGTAATTCAATTAGAAATCAATAACAAAAGAAACTTTGAAACACACTTTAACAACCTTTAAATAAGAAATCTTAATGGGAAATGAAAAATATTTCAAATAGAACAATAATTAAAGCTCAGCCTCTCAGAATTTTGACATGCAGCTAAAGTGATATTTAAAGGTAATTTTGTATCTTATATCAGAATATTAGAAAGTTTATACGAATAAAAGAAATCACTAAGTTAAAAAGAGCAAGAAAACAGAATAATTCAAAGGAAAGCAATACAATATAAAGATAAATACATAAAAATACAGGAATGGAAAATACAGAAAGTATTAATAAGACTCACATCTCAAAACTCACTGTCTGAAAAAAAAAGGAACTAATAAAAATGGAAAAATCTTCTAAGAAGATTGAGCTGGTTTGCAAGAACTCTGTAATGAGACAAAGTGTTAAGGATGAAAAGAGGGACATAGGTATAGAATAAAACTCTGAAAGTTTAGAGAATATTATGAACCATTTGAATGAAATAGAAAAATATAACATAAATAATCTAATTCATAAAAAATTAGAATATTTGAATAGACTCATGACCATGAAATAATATGAATCAGTAATTAACAACCTATGCACCAAAAAGGAAAGAACATTAAGTCCAGATGGTTTTGCCAGTCAATTCTCCTCCAAACATTCAAGGATATGTTTCCCAAATCATGTTAGGAAGCTAATTTAAACTTGACATCAAAACCTGAGAGGAACTGTACAAGAAAATAAAGGACCAAATAAATGCACAAATATATAACAAAATACATTCAAACTGAACCCAGCAATGTATGGTATACTTTCTTTTTTTTTTAAGAGGACCAATTTGGGATTGTCCTAGGATTGTAAGTATAGTCTAATTTTAGAGAAATCTATTCACTTCATTAACTGATTAAAAGAAAAATGTATATACTCATCTCCATAGACACATAAAATATTTGATAAAAATTCATAACTTTTTCACAATTTAAAATGTATTTAATAAGAGGATAGGAAGAAACTTTCTAATCTTGAGACATGGTATATACCAAAACCCCAGAGCAAATAATACATCAGATGGTCAAACATCAGAAGCATTCCCTCTGAAGGTGGGGAAAAGAAAAGGATGCCTGCTGTCTTTGTTTCTAATAAACATTTTACTGCAGGTCCTAGCCAGCACTCGTAAGACATGGAAAAGAAATGAAAGCTATAAAGAATGGAAAGGAAGAAAGAAAACCAAATTGAGTCATAAATAGTAAGGTTATATATCTAGAAAACTCAAGAGACTGTACAGACAAGTCATTAGACCAAACATGAGAGATGAGCAAGTTTGCTGGTTACAAAGTCAATATATAAAACTCTACTGTTTTTCTAAACATCAACAAAAAAATAAAAAGTAAATTTCAATAGTATAGCATTTTAATAGCAGCAAACATTGAGGTACCTTGGAATAAATCTAAAGAAAGCTTTAAAAGGCCTGTATGGAAAAAAGTATAAGACTCTATTAAAGAAAACCTAAATAACGGAGGAGATATACCATGTTCATGGGTAAGAAAAGTGATGGCAATTATCCCAAGTTTTAACTATAAATTTAATACAAACACAATAAAAGTATCCACAATATTTTTGAAGAATATGACAATTTGACTCCAAATTCAGGCAAAAGGCAAAAACAACCAAGACAATTTTTAAAACAAACAGAATGAAGGACCTTGCCTGATCAGCTATCCATACGTATTATAAAGTTACCATAAATAAAACAATATGGAATTGATATAGTGATTTAGGACCAATGTATAGATGGAAAATCCATGTCAAGAAAAGAATTACAAAGTACTGGGGAAGGGATAAACCAAGCAATAAATCTTGCTGAGACAATTTGAAAAAAATAAAATTAGATTTTTTTCTCATACCAAATATAATCAATTCCAAGTAGATTAAAAATAAATATGAGAGAGACCTTCAAGATGGCAGAGGAGTAAGACATGGAGATCACCTTCCTCCCCACAAAAACATCAAAAATACATCTAAATGTGGAACAACTCCTACATAACACCTACTGAATGCTGGCAGAAGACCTCAGACCTCCCAAAAGGCAGGAAACACCCCCACGTACCTGGCTGTGTGGCTGACAGGGTCTTGGTGCTCTGGTCAGGTGTCAGACCTGTGCCTCTGATGTGGGAGAGCCGAGTTCAGGACATTGGTCCACCAGAGACCTCTTGGCTCCACATAATATCAAACAGCAAAAACTCTCCCAGAGATCTCCATCTCAACACTAAGATCCAGCTTCACTCAAAATCCAGCAAGCTACAGTGCTGGACACCCTATGACAAACAACTAGAAAGACAGGAACACAACCCTACCCATTAGCAGAGAGGCTCCCTAAAATCATAATAAGATCACAGACATCCCAAAACATACCACCAGACATGGTCCTGCCCACCAGAAAGACAAGATCCAGCCTCATTCACCAGAACACAGGCACCACTCCCAACCACCAGGAAGCCTACACAACCCACTGAACTAACCCGAGCCACTGGGGGCAGACACCAAAAACAACGGGAACTACAAACCTGCAGCCTGCGAAAAGGAGACACCAAACACAGTAAGTTAAGCAAAATGAGAAGACAGAGAAACACACAGAACATGAAGGAGCAAGGTAAAAGCTCACCAGACCAAACAAATGAAGAGGAAATACACAGTCTACCTAAAAAGAATTCAGAGTAATGATAGTAAAGATGATCCCAAATCTTGGAAATAGAATGGAGAAAATACAAGAAACACTTAATACAAGAAACACTTAATAAGGACCTAGAAGAAGTGAAGAGCAAACAAACAATGATGAACAACACAATAAATGAAATTTAAAATTCTCTAGAAGGAATCAATAGCAGAATAACTGAGGCAGAAGAACGGATAAGTGACCTGGAAGGTAAAATAGTAGAAAAAACTACTGCAGAGCAGAATAAAGAAAAAAGAATGAAAACAATTGAGGACAGTCTTAGAGACCTCTGGGACAACATTAAACAGAAAAACAGACCAGTCCCTTCCATCGGGAAATGTGCACAAGCCTCTTAGATAGCCTCATCCACCAGAGGGCAGACAGCAGAAGCAAGAAGAACTACATTCCTGCAACCTGTGGAACAAAAACCACATTCACAGAAAGATAGACAAGATGAAAAGGCAGAGAGCTATGTACCAGATGAAGTAACAAGATAAAACCCCAGAAAAACAACTAAATGAAGTGGAGATAGGCAAACTTCCAGAAAAAGAATTCAGAATAATGATAGTGAAGATGGTCTAGGACCTTGGAAAAAGAATGGAGGCAAAGATTGAGAAGATGCAAGAAATGTTTAACAAAGACCTAGAAGAATTAAAGAACAAACAGAGATGAACAAAAAAATAATGAAAATGAAAACTACACTAGAAGGAATCAATAGCAGATAACTGAGGCATTAGAACGGATAAGTTACCTGGAAGACAGAATGGTGGAATTCACTGCTGAGGAACAGAATAAAGAGAAAAGAATGAAAAGAAATGCAGACAGCCTAAGAGACCTCTGGGACAACATTAAACACAACAACATTCACATTATAAGGGTCCAGAAGGAGAAGAGAGAGAGACCTGACCTGAGAAAATATTTGATGAAATTATAGTCGAAAACTTCCTTAACATGGGAAAGGAAATAGCCACCCAAGTCCAGGAAGGGTAGAGAGTCCCATATAGGATAAACTCAAGGAGAAACATGCCAAGACACATAGTAATCAAATTGGCAAAAATTAAAGACAAAGCAAAAATTATTAAAAGCAGCAAGGGAAAAACAGCAAATAACATACAAGGGAACTCCCATAAGGTTAACAGCTGATGTCTCTGCAGAAACTCTACAAGCCAGAAGGGAGTGGCATGATATATTAAAGTGATGAAAAGAAAGAACCTACAACCAAGATTACTCTACCCAGCAGGGATCTCATTCAGATTAGATGGAGAAATCAAAAGCTTTACAGACAAACAAAAGCTAAGAGAATTCAGCACCACAAAACCAGCTCTACAACAAATGCTAAAGAAACTTCTCTAAGTGGGAAACACAAGAGAAGAAAAGAGCCTACAAAAACAAACCCAAAACAATTAATAAAATAGTCATAGGAAAATATATATACATAATTACCTTAAACATGAATGGATTAAATGCTCCAACCAAAAGACAAAGGCTTGCTGGATGGATACAAAATCAAGACCCATATATATGCTGTCTACAGGAGACCCACTTAAGACCTAGGGAACATTCAGACTGAAAGTGAGAGAATAGAAAAAGATATTCCATTCAAATGGAAATCAAAAGGAAGCTGCAGTAGCAATACTCATATCAGGTAAAATAGACTGTAAAATAGAGAATGTTACAAGAGACAAGGAAGGACACTACATAATGATCAAGGGAACAATCTAAGAAGAAGATATAACAATTGTAAATATATATGCACCCAACATAGGAGCACCTCAATACATAAGGCAACTGCTAACAGCTCTAAAAGAGGAAATCGACAGTAACACAATAATAATGGGGGACTTTAACACCTCACTCACACCAACGGACAGATCATCCAAACAGAAAATTAATAAGGAAACACAAGCTTTAAATGACACAATAGACCAGGTAGATTTAATTGATATTTATGGTACATTCCACCCAAACACCACAGATTACACTTTCTTCTCAAGAGCACGCAGAACATCCTCCAGGATAGAGCACTTCCTGGGTCACAAATCAAGCCTCAGTATATTTAAGTAAATTGAAATCATATCAAGAATCTTTTCTGACCACAATGCTATGAGATTAGAAATCAATTACAGGGGAAAAAAACATAAAAAACACAAACACATGGAGGCTAAACAATACGTTACTAAATAACCAAGAGATCACTGAAGAAATCAAAGAGGAAATCAAAAAATACCGAGAGACAAATGACAATGAAAATACGATGATCCAAAACCTATGGGATGCAGCAAAAGCAGTTCTAAGAGGGAACTTTATAGCAATACAAGTGTACCTCAACAAACAAGAAAAATCTCAAATAAATAATCTAATGTTACATCTAAAGGAAGCAGAGAAACAAAAACAAACAAAACCCAAAGTTAGCAGATGGAAGGAAATCATAAAGATCAGAGCAGAAATAAATGAAATAGAAGCAAAGAAAACAATAACAAAGATCAATAAAACTAAAAGTTGGTTCTTTGTGGGGCTTCCCTGGTGGCGCAGTGGTTGAGAATCCGCCTGCTGATGCAGGGGTCACGGGTTCGTGCCCCGGTCCGGGAAGATCCCACATGCCGCGGAGCGGCTGGGCCCGTGAGCCATGGCCGCTGAGCCTGCGCGTCCGGAGCCTGTGCTCCGCAACGGGAGAGGCCACAACAGTGAGAGGCCCGCGTATCACAAAAAAAAAAAAAAAAAAAAAAAAGTTGGTTCTTTGAGAAGATACACAAAATTGATAAACCATTAGCCAGACTCATCAAGAAAAAGAGGGAGAGAACTCAAATCAATAAAATTAGAAATGAAAAAGGAGAAATCACAACTGACACTGCAGAAATACAAAGGATTATAAGACATTACTACAAACAATATGCCAATAAAATGGATAACCTGGGAGAAATGGACAAATTCACAGAAAGGTATAACCTTCCAAGACTGAACCAGGAAGAAATAGAAAATATGAACAGAACACTCACAAGTAATGAAATTGAAACTGTGGTTAAAAATCTTCCAACAAACAAAAGTTCAGGATCAGATGGCTTCACAGGTAAATTCTATCAAACATTTAGAGAATAGCTAACACTCATCCTTCTCAAACTCTTCCAAAAAATTGCAGAGGTAGGAACAATCCCAAACTCATTCTATGAGGCCACCGTCACACTAATACCAAAACCAGACAAAGATACTACAAGAAAAGACAATTACAGAACAACATCACTGATGAATATAGATGTAAAAATCCTCAACAAATTACTAGCAAACAGGATCCAACAACACATTAAAAGGATCATACACCATGATCAAGTGGGATTTATCCCAGGGATGCAAGGATTTTTCAATATACACAAATCAATCAATGTAATACACCATATTAACAAATTGAAGGAGAAAAACCATATGATCATCTCAATAGATGCATAAACAGCTTTTGAAAAAATTCAACACCGATTTATAATAAAAGCTCTCCAGAAAGCAGGCATAGAGGGGACCTACCACAACATAATAAATGCCATATATGACAAACCCACAGCAAACATCATTCTCAATGATGAAAAATTGAAATCATTTCCACTAAGATCAGGAATAAGACCAGGTTGTCCACTCTTACCACTATTATCCAACATGGTTTTGGAAGTTTTAGCCACAGCAATCAGAGAAGGAAAAGAAATAAAAGGAATCCTAACAAGAAAAGAAGAAGTAAAGCTATCACTGTTTGCAGACAATATGATACTATATAGAGAGAATACTAAAGATGCTACCAGAAAACTACTAGAGCTAATCAATGAATTTGGTAAAGTAGCAGGACACAAAATTAATGCACAGAAATCTCTTGCATTCCTTCACACTATTGATGAAAAATCTGAAAGAGAAATTAAGGAAACACTCCCATTAAACATTGCAACAAAAGAATAAAATACCTAGGAATAAACCTGCCTCAGGAGACAGAAGACCTGTATCCAGAAAGCTATAAGACACTGATGAAAGAAATTAAAGATAATACCAACAGATGGAGAGATATACCATGTTCTTGGATTGGAAAGATCATCACTGTGAAAATGACTATACTACCCAAAGCAATCTACAGATTTGATGCAATCCCTCTCAAACTACCAATGGCATTTTTCACAGAACTAGAACAAAATATTTCACAATTTTTATGGAAACACAAAAAACCCCGAATAGCCAAAGCAATCTTGAGAAAGAAAAACAGAGTTGGAGGAATCAGGTTCCCGGACTTCAGACTATATTACAAAGCTACAGTAATCAAGACAATATGGTACTGGCACAAAAACAGAAATATAGATCAATGGAACAGGATAGAAAGCCCAGAGGTAAACCCATGCACATATGGTCACCTTATCTTTGATAAAGGAAGCCAGAATATATATAATGGAGAAAAGACAGCCTTTTCAATAAGTGTGCTGGGAAAACTGTAGAGCTACAAATAAAAGAATGAAATTAGAACACTCCCTAACACCATACACAAAAATAAACTCAAAATCGATTAAAGGTCTAAATCTAAGGCCAGACACTATAAAACTCTTAGAGGAAAATATAGACAGAACACTCTATGACATAAATCACAGCAAGATCCTTTTTGACTCACCTCCTAGAGAAATGGAAATAAAAACCAAAATAAACAAAGGGGATCTAATGAAACTTAAAGCCTTTGCACAGCAAATGAAATCATAAACAAGATGAAAAGACAACCCTCAAAAAGGGAGAAAATGTTTGCAAATGAAGCAACTGACAAAGAACTAATCTCTAAAATTTACAAGCAGCTCATGAAACTCAGTATCAAAAAAACAAACAACTTAATCCAAAAATGGGCAGAAGACCTAAATAGACATTTCTCCAAAGAAGATATACAGACTGATAACAAACACATGGAAGGATGCTCAATGTCACTAATCATTAGAGAAATGCAAATGAAATCTACAATGAGATATCACCTCACACCAGTCAGAATGGCCATCATCAAAAAACAACAGACAATAAATGCTGGAGAGGGTGTGGAGAAAAGGGAACCCTCTTGCACTCTTGGTGGGAATGTAAATTGATACAGCCACTGTGGAGAACAGTATGGAGGTTCCTTAAAAAACTAAAAATAGAACTACCATATGACCCAGCAATCCCATTACTGGGCATATACCCTGAGAAAATCATAATTCAAAAAGAGACATCTACCACAATGTTTGTTGCAACACTATTTACAATAGCCAGGAGATGGAAACAACCTAATTGTCCATCAGCGGATGAATGGATAAAGAAGATGTGGCACATATATACAATGGAATATTACTCAGCCATAAAAGGAAATGAAATTGAGTAATTTGTAGTGAGGTGGATGGCCCTAGGGTCTGTCAACCAGAATGAAGTAAGTCAGAAAGAGAAAAATAAATACTGTATGCTAACACATATATATGGAATCTAAAAAAACAAAAAAATCATTGTGAAGAACCTCAGGGCAGAACAGGAATAAAGATGCAGATGTAGAAATTGGACTTGAGGACACAGGGAAGGGGAAGGATAAGCTGGGATGAAGTGAGAGAGTGGCATGGACATATATACACTTTCAAATGTGAAATAGATAACTAGTGAGAAGCAGCCACATAGCACAGAGAGATCAGCTCAGTCCTTTTTGACCACCTAGAGAGGTGGGCTAGGGAGGATGGGAGGGAGATGCAAGAGGGAGGAGGTATGGGGATATATGTATATGTATAGCTGATTCACTTTGTTATAAAGCAGAAACGAACACACCATTGTAAAGCAATTATACTCCAATAAAGATGTTAAATAAATAAATAAATAAATGTGAAAGGTAAAACTCTAAAAATGTTTTTGAAGAAAATAGAGGAGAATACCTTAATGAGGAACAGTGGGTGGAGTAGGGTTTCATAAACAAGACACAAAATCCACAAATTACGGAAGAGAATATAGATACATTTGACTACATAAAATGAGATGCATTAGTGCAAAAGACATCATAAACATAGTTAAGCCAAACACTGGAAGAAAATATTTGCAACCCATTTAGTTAAGAAAGAGTGTATTCATATCTAGAATAGATAAGGAACTTGTACATACCAAAAATAAACATTTAAAAGTGCCCAAGTGCTTGCTTTGACAGCATATTGGAACTAAAATTGGAATGATAACAGAAATTAGCATAGCCCTTGAAACAAAAATTCATGAATTGTTCCATATTTTTCAGCCAGACACAAAAGGGCAAATATTGTATGATTCCACTTATATGAAATATCTAGAATGGCAAATTCATAAAGACAGCAAGTAAATCAAAGGCTAACAGGGGCCACAGGAAGGAGGTGTGGGGAGTTATTGTTTAATGGGTAGAGTTTCTGTTTGAGGTGATGAAAGGGTTTTGGAAATAGTGGTGATGGTTGCACAACATTGTGAATGTAATTAAAACCACTGAATCGTACACTTAAAATTATTAAAATGCAAATTTTATATATATTTGACCATAATTTTAAAAACACTCAGTATTAAAGAGGGCAAAAAAGGTAAAAGGAAATATGAATGAGCTAGCAATATCTAAAAAGATGAACAACCTCATTTCCAAGTGAAACAACACCAAGATAATACTCCTCACACACCAATAGGCAAAAATAATACAATCAGACAATAGCAGGGTTGGTTTGATGTGGAGCAACAGGAACTTTCATACATTGCTAATGGGAGTACCAATTGGTTCAAACACTTTGGGTAAGAGTATGGCATCAGTGAGGTTTAACATGTGCTTCCTTATGTATTAATTAAAGTACAGGCTGCCATAATAAAGACACTAATAGTAAAATAGTAATAGTAAAATGGCTTAAAGGTAAAGAAGTTTATATTTCTCATGCATATAGTTCCTGAAGTTTACAGTCCTGATCAGTAGGACAACTTTGATCCTCATGAACATTTAGGTCCTTGGTCCTTTGCAAGTCATTGCTCTGCCATCCTCTAGGGTTCTGCCCTTTTCTGCAAAGTTGAAGTTGGGTTATCACCACATTTGAATATTGGCTACTGGGAAGAGAGATAAGAGCATGGAAGAGGTGTACCCATTGCCTTAAAGCTTTGACCCCAAAGTAGCAAAATAGAAAGTTGCTTAGATTGCATTCATGAAAACTTAGTCATATAGCCACATCCAACTAAAAGGGAAGCTGGGAAAGATGTCTAGCTGGACACCTTGTGTGAAAGTGGGGAGAATGGACTTGGGTGGACAACTGGTAGTCTCCACTGTACCCTAGGACTCAGCAATTTCATAGCTAGGTATACCTTAGCCATGCTCGTGCACATGTAAGCCAGGAGACATACACAAGAAAGCTCAGAGATGCACCATTCACCATAGGAAAAATCAGGAAATAGCCCAAATGTCCATCATTGTAGAACAGAAAGATAAAATTATGTATACTCATATACAGGAGCAAAAATGAATGAATTACTGCTGTATAATTTAAAAGATGCTCCTAAGGCAATATTAATATTCAGCTGAGTGGTAGGCATTAATATTTAAATTGTATGTGTATACATATACACACATATGTACATATACTCATTACATGTAAGTATATATGTGTGTATTTATAATAACTCATTACATGTAAGTATATATGTATGTATTTATAATAACAGAATTACTTCCTCAAAATGAACTAGATATTATTTTTCAGCCAACAGGCTGGTAAAAACCAATGTTTGTTTATACTGAATGTAGGCAAAGATGTATGGGCAGATAGACAGTAAAAGTATAAATCGAAGTTTTACTCTTTAGGGCATTTTGGAAGTATCTAAAAGCCTTAAACTGGGCCTTTCTATGAACTCCAGTTTCACTACTCAACACTGACGAAGAGAAATAGTCATGGAGGCACATAAGGACTCAAAGTGCTGAAATGTTTGATGCATCAAATTTTAAAATAGGAAAAAAATAAGAATAACCTACATGCCATTAATTAAGGAAACGACCAAGTAAACTATGATCCAGCCATACTACTAATGCCAGAGTTAAAAGAGTGATGTGGAACTATCTGTGTTTAATGTACATAAATCTTCAAGACCCAGTGTTCTGTGAAAAGGCAAGTTGCAAAACAAGTGAGAGAAAACAGTATTATATCTCCCAAAAGGGTGTGTATATATATTTTTTATTTGTTCTGAATTATCTCCAGAAAGAATTTACTGTTTAAAAAAAGCCTGAATGAGTAACTATTTTAAATATTAAGTTTAAAAATGTTTTAAAACCAATAAAAGATACTTGACCATCTAAAAAAACTAAATGAAGAGATGATGCAACTCATCCATTCATTCAAAAATATGTATTGAGTGCACGCAGTATATCAGAATCTGGGGTACAGCAGTGAATTACAAACAAAGTCCCTTCTTTGCAAAATTCAATCATTTGACGGATTGACTCTCACCAAAAGTAAAACTTAGAAACCCCAATTACTAAACATTTCCATGTATTTTCATTAAGCAAACTCTCCAGGTTTAATTTTTTTTTAAGTGAGTCAATTGGACAAGTCCAGTAATTGTTCAAAGCCTCGGTTTAACCATCTAAAAACTGAGGTGAATATATATCCTGCTCAAAAGTCAATTAAAAGACACTTGAGGGTGAAAAATCTGATCATTCTCTGTGGTTGATCAAGAAGAAGAAATGAAGGCAATTTATCCTGCTCTTCACAGAGTCTAAGGTATGAAATGCTAATCATTATAACAAGAAATACAGTCCAGATTAAAATACTGTTAGGTGATCGCACAATTAATTGGAGAGTGAGAACCAAAGGGGACTTATTAATGATAAAATCCACAAGTATGTTTCAAGGAGGTCAATGTGAAACATGTGCCTTTTTTAACACCTACACCAAGGACTCAGTAACACAATAGAAAACATGCTGGTTAAATTTGTGTTTCTCACTTCTCACCTTTGGAAATCTTCCTTTTGAAAAATTAGAATTAAGAACAGTTGACTTTTCTCACGAAATAGATGAGCCTCAGATTCACACAGTTGGCTCTGATCTCAACCCATCTGAATGAGGTGGTCCTGGTGCCCCAAATAGCATCAGCATCGACATCATAGCCTGTCTATCTGCCCCTCTTGCTACCAGTACTATGGATAGTTTCAAAGGCCTTAAAAGCATTGGCCTGAACATTCCTCTAGCACCTCAAGCAAGTGGTCCCTATCTCCACCTCCTCTTTACAGCCACCAGCATTGGCCACTGCCCCACCTCTATCATCTCCAACTCTGGAAATTCCCCTCTTAGACCAGGACTTCCCAGGCTTCCAGAACCATCCCTCCTCTTCCCCCACTCATCATTATCCTTCACCTTCATCATGAATCTCAGTCCTCAAACCCAATCCAGCCTCACGACATCATCAAGAGCATCAGGCCCTCCTGGATTCACTTGCCTCCTAGTCCAGCCTAGACACCATAGTTTGGCCATTTCAGCAAAGCCAGGCTTACTACCAGACACTCTAGAATCAGTCTCTCCAATATGGTACCCATTAGCCACAAGTGGCTATTGAGCACTTGGTACGTGGCTAGTCCAAATTGAATGTACTTTCAGTATAAAATATACTGTAGGGTTTCCCTGGAGGCGCAGTGGTTAAGAGTCCGCCTACCGATGCAGGAGACACAGGTTCGTGCCCCGGTCCAGGAAGATCCCACATGTCTCAGGGTGGCTGGGCCCATGAGCCATTGCCGCTGAGCCTGCGCGTCCGGAGCCTGTGCTCCTCAACAGGAGAGGCCACAACAGTGAGAGGCCCACATACCGAAAAAAAAAAAAAAAAAAAAAAAAAAATATATATATATATATATATATATATATATATATATATACTGTAATTTATACCATCTTTCAAGGATTCAGGATTAAAAAATGTAAAATATCTCATAATTTTTATATCAACTACATGTTGAAATAATAGTTTGATATATTGTGTTAAATTATATTAAAATGAATTTCACCTGTTCCTTTTACCGTTTTAATGTGTTTATTAGAAAATACATAGCTTATGTAATATTTCTACCTTATCCAGCTGTTGACTGGAACTATGGGAAACGGAATCTGGCTCTCTAGGGCCAGAGGTTAGCAAGGATTAGGTGGGTGACAAGGCCACACAGAGGTGGGTTGTGGTACAGGGCATCCAGAGGGACTAGGCTACCACACAGGGGAGGAGTCCTACATCCCACAGACATCTCTACCCACAGATAAATGGACAGGAAGGTGGTTTGCTGAGGAAGCAGCTGGCCCTGTGGGTAAAATCCCTGGTATTTTTTCCATTTCAGCTGTTAGTGCTCACTGTGTAGATCTGATGCAGAGAAGAGGGGTTTGGGCACTCAGAAACCCCCCACATTCACAGATGAATGACAGGAAGAAGAAGACTGAAAAAGAGGGGCCAGGTCACTCCAGGAGGAGAGGTAGCATTCCACACAGAATGAGTGATGGAGAGAGAAGAGGTCACTGTCTAATTAACTCTACAAATTATCCAAAGTATCCTCCAGAACCAAATGGACTGATGGGTACTTGAATATACTATCAAGAGATTTGATGCCTCCCCTCTCCTGGATATCAAGGTAAATCTGTCTCTCATTCCATACCCAGAATCAGACCCTGAGACAGATTAGAATGCCAGCGTATACACGGGTGCACTGGCTGCTCCCCTCCGCTGGCCGGTGCACCCCTTCTCCAACTGTGATCACTGGCTGCTAACAGCTCACAGGTGGGCCCTTTTCTGGAGCATTGCCTTGGCCAAAAGGACACCACCTCTGCTAGGAGGATATGCCTACCCACCCCCACCATTCAGGGCAATCTTCAGGAAGTAACTAACTGAAGTGGAGGTTCAAAAGGCCAGCTCCCTTGACTCCATGGCGGGACAAACTCTGCAACAGAGTCTGTGGTCCAGAGCTCCCCAAGGGATCAGGCTGAAGCCAGTCTCCTGCCAAGACCACAGCTTTGCTCAGCTCTTTCCCCTGGCCCATGACAGCCTTCTTGCCTCTTCCCTGAGAGCACCTCTCCCTAAGTCCTGCTTCAGGCTCTGCTTCTAGGGACCTCCTTAGAGAGGAGGGGAAGGAAACATGGAGAGGTGAGTGGGGAAGTGAGATAACAGAGTAACAGAGGAGAAGCAGACATACGATATATTACCAAACCAGCAGTACCAACGGGCACCTGGAGAGTAACCCTGTGGGGAAATTCTGGATGCCAGCATAGAACACAGGCCTACGAGTTATCGCACCCAAGGGTGAGAAAGTGGGGGTATTTATACACCAATTCTCAGCAGACATTTGTTCAGGCTGCCAAGGTGGAGAGCATCAACTCCACAGCACTTCCAGCTGTGTCAGTACAGGCAGGTAGCCCTCCAAGGTCCAGAGAAAGACCTTGGGCCCCAAAGCTGGCAGCTGGAAGTCAGGCCACTGTGACTGAAATGTTAGGGCTGAGGGAATGTGGTCAGGGCATAAGAGTTTTCAACACTAGTCCCAAATTTGTCTCTGCTTCCTGAGTTCAATGCATGGATGTCCTCAGCCTCTCCACCAGGCACCAAACTGACTCAAACACACACTCACCACTCTCACACAGCGTGTGTGTGTGAGGTAGACTTCACTGAGGACGGACAGGGATATTTACTTTGCAGAAATGCAGATGGACTCAGGAAACATTACACATTCCTGTTCTTCAAAGTCCTTCAGCTGCCCCACCCAGGGGACCCTCGCTGCTGCCTTGGCTCTAGGCTATCCATGTGGACAAGAGCCCATTGGGGGATTCAGTGGAACAAAAGAGTTATTCATTTTATAGGACTCTCTCTCCTGACAAGGTATTAGTCTTAATACCGTAATTTTCCTCTCTATTCCATTAGGATTGTGGCATGTTATCACATTGACTCAAGTTAAGGATTAAGTTTTAAGTTTGTGTGCTAAACTGGAGAGTGAATTGTTATGGTCATTTCTTGGTTATGTGACTTAGCACAAGGGAAGAAACAGGAACGCACATACCAGCATCTCCCAGACAGCCTGCGGAAGAGAACAAGAGTAAAGGTGAGGAAGACATCAGCCTGTTGGAGGAGGTCCTCGAGAGGATGTGACCACTGGCTGACCCCTGAGCTGACCCTGGCAGTCAGAGGCTCCTCATCCTCATCCCCTGTCCTTGGAATGTATGTTCTGCCCACTGTTCCCCCACTAGGAACCATTCAAGAATGCAGTCTTGAGACAACAATGTGTTACCCTTCTGTGTTTGTGAACCAACAAACCCACATGGCGGGGAGGAGGTGTCAATCAGGAAATGACACCCCAGGCTATGCCAGTGGGAACTGTTTCCTTCCTTCTGGCGCCCAGAGGACAGTGTTTCCTCGTCTGGACCCAGGAAGCCTCTGCTGCAGCAGGGCAAGGCTCTCTGTTCCTGCTGTCAGTCAATGATGTACTCAGCATGTATTTTCTGAGCACCTCTTGCATCCTGGGCGAAACAATGACAGGACAGAAAGTCCCTGTTCTCATGGGTGTGGAAGTATAGAAGAGACACGCCCTCCCCTCAAAAAACTAAGCAAATACAATAAGATCATCTCAGAGGGTGTCAACCAAGAGCCATGTAGAAAGTAAAACACCTCGTCAGAGGGTGACTCTTGGTGAGATGAGGACCACGCTTCACCCAGGGCCATTTGGAAGGGCATCTGTGAGCGCATAACACTTAATCAGGGGAAGGAAACAGAAATGTCAGGGACGAGGGAGGGCAGTAGGGCTGAAGCCTGGAGAGGAACCAATAGCTGAAAGTGTAGGGCGTGAGGTTGGAAAGATGGGTAGGGTTCATTTATGTGGAGCCCTGTTTGTTCCAAGTTACGATTTTAAGTATCAGGTTCATGGAGTTGTGTGCTGAGGGATACACCTGTGACCAGGGGTACCAGGGTGCACTTGGCTTTTCTCCCACCCCTACCAGCTAATAACAGCAGCACCTGGAATTTAACGCTCAAAATAGACTTGGACTCTATGGGTGTCATTGCCTAGTGGCCTCCAAAGGTCGCTCCCAGCCACGCCATGCAGAGAGGGCTCTGCCTGCTCTAAGAGGAACTGTCTCCTGCAGGAAGGGAGCCCCCCGGACTGCCCATATGTCTGGGATGTCCGGGTCCCCTGTCTTTTCGGAGGCCTTGGTCTCACCACTGAGTGTACATGGCAGCAAACAGGAGCAGGATCTTGCAGCCAGGGCTGAGGAGGAGAGCAAGGAAGCTGTGCGGAGTCTCTCCACCTGGCCAGCCCAAGGCTTCCTGAAGCCCTGCTGTCTCCACGAGTGCATGGGCACTGGTGGGAGACTGGGACTGACAAGCACACTCCAAGGGGCTCCGGGCACCTCTGGGCAGGCCCTAGGGTATATGAAAGAGGAGGCCGTAGCTGCCACCCATGCTTTGGAATCTGGAGATCCCTTCCCAGGAGAGGTTCACTGACCACAGGGCCTTGGTAGCACCAGCCTGGATAGCTGTCTCCACCCACCAGAAGCCAAATTCCTTTCCCCTCACCCCAGAAGGCTGCAAGGGGGCATAAACTGAGTCACAGTCAAGCTGAGCTCCTGGAAATGACCCTTCAGTGCCTGAGATGGTCTAGCTCTCCGTTCCCTCTTGGGAGCGGTCAGACTTCACAAGGCAACACTTACACTCTGCCGATGAGACTGAGGGCTGTCTGGGACCATCATGGGGCAGTGGTGGGAGCCCGCCACTGTGACAACGCAGAGGTCCCACCCCAGATGCACCCTTGTCAGGGACACCAAGGGGAGAATCTAGGTGGGCAAGCACCCTGCAAGCAAAGCCAAGAGTGGCTCTGAGTCCTTCCCACATGGAACATTTCCAGACCACAAGGGAGAGCATGGGGAATGGACAGGGGGAAGAAATGGAGGGTAAGAGAGGAGGAGGGAGGGGAGAAAACAGAACAGCAAGAAGCTGAAGAGGAGCCTTGTCTGGCTCTCGGTCAAGTGCTCTCTCCCAAAGTGACTGGCATCCATGCAAGAAGTCCACAAGCCAGTGTCTCCCTCGCAGCCATTACAGTCTCCCATTATGGCTGGCTAACAGAATTCAATCTCCTTAATGCTGTCTCAAACAGAGAGGGAGGCCAGCCAAGTCTGGCAAGAGGATCCAGCCGTGCAGCTGATGCACCGGGCGTCTGGCATCAGAGGGTCAGGTTTCTCCCATCCACCTCCTCTCCTGGCACCGAAAGAGCACAATGCCCGCAGCACCTCTGGGGAGAAGGCAACGGGCGGCCTAGACTGACGTTTCAGACAGGGCTAGTCAGGATGGGATGCCTCTGCTCGGTGCCCCCATGTCTGCTTCCGCCCCACCCACCACCCTGGATGGCTGGATCCACTTTCCCCATGAAGATATCTGCAATTCGATCTCACCAGCGCCCTTGCAAACAACCCCTCATCCCTGAAATATTTCCCCCTAAGTCAGGGATCCAGAGTGCTCATGGCTTTAAGAACATTCTGGCTATTTCTCAAGTGTCAGTGGGCAAGAACTAGAAGAGGAAAGAGGTCTCCTGACTCTGGTGCCTTCTGAGGGTGGAAATGGGCATAGGTTGCTCTGCGCTGGTCCTCAGTCTGCCCGCCTCACTCAGCCTGGAGAAAGGACAGTAAAGCTTCTCTTGGCTGGACTCAGGAAGCTGGCAGAGTTGATGGTGTGGAAGTGGGAGGCTGGGTTACTCTGACTTCAGCACCTGACACCTCTGTGAGGATGCGGGCTCCCCTTGTTAGCGTCTGTCCAAATGTATTCTTACAGTTACCTTCTGGCCAACATGGGTGGGTAATTTTGCGCGGAGTTTGGGGATGGTTGCTAAGGGAATCAGGAGAAAAGTGTTGAGTATGTAAATCTTATCACTGTTTTCCAAATTAGCATCCATACAATCTGTAACTTTGAAAGACTTGGAAGCTAATTAGCCCATGTCCTAATGATTAAGACAAAACAGACACAAGAGGAGAACTCAAGAGTGGGCCTGATGATGCTATTAACTATTTATAGTTTTCCTTTGCCGCTTGACAAGAGTAAGGTGGAAGCTGAGAGGGAAAATGGCAAAGACCCCGTGGCTAGGGAGATAAATTTTATCACCCCTGATCAATTATGATACAGTTAACCAATGATTGCAGCTAGGAAGGGGGAAAAGTAAAAGCATCCTGAATGCTGTTTGATGACAAACTAGTTTGATAGCACGGGGAGCTCAGCTCCGTGATGGCCTAGTTGGGTGGGATGGGAGTGAGGGAGGTCCAAAAGGGATGGGATGTGTGTATGCATATGGCTGATTCACTTCGCTGTGTGGCAGAAACTAACACAACATTGTGAAGCAATTATAGCACAATAAAAAAAAAAATATCACAAGGGGAAGATTAAATTCGGAAATCAGGTTAGAAAGAGAAGTACCTGTAAATCCCAAGAAAAGAATCAGGTTGGTGAAAAAGAAAAGGAAGATAAGTAGAAAGTATTGTAACTGTTGCAAAGTATTAGCAATTCTTTAAATTTTGCTCTAATGTATTGATACGTTTCTTGACGCAATCTCTTTGCTAAAGTTAGTTTATATTTGACAGTGTTGAGAGCTTCTTATAGAAAGAACATAGCTTTGTGAAAAGAGTATGTTAGGATGCCGTGATTCCCAAACTCTCATGGGCTGACAACATCAGACTCTCCTGGGGGTTCTAATGAAAGCTCAACGATTGAACTTCGTGATCCAGTGGGTCTACATGGGACCTAGCAGTATAAATTGTCACTTTCCAGGAGATGTTGGTGGGCAACCAGATTTCACAATGATCTGGTATTTCTGCTATCCACCTGCTAGAGAAGACTAACGATTTGGACTGAAAAGCAAGCACACTTGCTTACCTTAATGGAGAAAGCAATTCCGTGAGAAGAAAGGTAGCCTTGACCTGCTGGCTCCACATCAGCGAAGGGACGGGGAGGAAGCTATGAGGAGCTGGCATAATACGGTTCCCCCATGGCTCAGAAATGAGCCCATTTACACTCCAAAGCCTAGGACTGAGGATGTAAGGGGGAATAGAAATAACCGTACACTCTCATCCTACACCTGCATCTCATCTCTATCCTCTTTGGATAAACTTAAGTGGGATGGATTAGAGGTCAGGAAAGTGCTCAGTGGAGAAGATGACAAGCAGGACCAAGGCCTGTTGGTCACTTCCTCCCCTACAGCTCCCGCGGCACTTAGGGTCCAGCTTTGGGATTACTTCTCTGGTGAAACAATCACTAATACCAAGGATTTTTCAAAGTATATTATGAACCAACCATCCAGTCAGGAAATATTTACCGGGCTTCAATTACGTACCAGGCATCTGGGTAGCAATTCTTAATGTACGTTAGAGTTGCAGGGGAAACTTAATGACAAATGTCCAGCCCAGAAATTTTTAGTAAATTGGTTTGACATAGGGTCTAGGCAGCTCTAAGTTTGAGAGCATCTCAGCTGTTCCTAATGCACAGCCAAGTTCAGACTCACTGTACTAGCATTACTCCAGTGGTCCTCAAACAAGAGCCAGAATCAGGACCACCTGCAGCACTTGGTGAAACACAGACTTCCGCCTTCACCCCAAGACTTTCTGATTCAGCAAGTCTGAGGTGGGGCCCAAGAATTTGCTTTTCTCTGAGTTCCCAGGTAATGCTGATCCTGCCAGTCCAGGACCACACTCAAGAGATACTGAGGTACTTAGTGCCTGCATCTCATGAAACTTATAGTCAATTGAAATTAGGTTCTCATGCCTGTTTCTTAGCCAGCCTCAGAACCCACATAAAGTAATACCTCCCTCACCACAGAGCCACCCAAAACTGTTCTACCTCATGCATCTCCAAGCCCAAGCCCCTGCCCTGCCTTTAGGGCCTGTTTTGATTAGAAAGGCACAGACAGCTGCATTCCTATTGGAGGCTGGGGTGGGGGGTGGAGATCTGCTTCTATGCTTAGTCAGGGTGTTACCAGAATCCAGTTCCTTGAGGTTGTAGGACTGAGTTCCCCATGCCTTAGCTGGCTGTCACCCGGTGCTCCTCTAGTGCCTAGTAACTTCTCTGGTCTTTGCTCCTGGCCCCTCTATCAGAGCCAGAAACAGAACATCAAACCCTTCTCCTGCTGGGAATCTCTCCTGGGACACTCTTCTGCTTTTAAAAGCTGATGTGATTCCACGGGCCTGCCTGGACAACCTGGGATAACCACCCCATCTTTTTTTTTTTTTTTTTTTTTTTTTTTTTTTGCGGTATGCGGGCCTCTCACTGTGTGGCCTCCCCCGTTGCGGAGCACAGGCTCCGGACGCGCAGGCCCAGCGGCCATGGCTCACGGGCCCAGCCGCTCCGCGGCACGCGGGATCCCCCCGGACCAGGGCACGAACCCGCGTCTCGCGCATCGGCAGGCGGACTCTCAACCACCGCGCCACCAGGGAAGCCCACCACCCCATCTTAAAGCCAGCTGAGTAGCAACCTTAATGCCTCTCAAAGTCCCCTCACAGCAGCACTTAAGTTACTGTTTGATTGAATAATCTAGGACAGGGATTTGAGAGACATCTTTAGACCCCTGCCCACTACAGCATTCTACCTGTTTAGCAGTGCTTTCCAATGAGCAGGCACTTGGAGAAGTTACGACTTCCTAGTTTCAGCCATGTAAATAGTAGGCACCTGGACATCCAGAATCCCTGGGTTTCCAGCATTTGGGCTGGCCCACAGTTAGGAAGGGATGCCAGTGCCAACTGAGAAGAGAGAAGGGTTCTCAGCTCCTTCTGGTACCATGTGAATAGGAAGAGAAGGAAAAATGCCTCTGGTCACTGTTAAAGCCTTTCATGGCCTTAATTAGAGCTCCAATAACTTTTAAGCAGGGCTTGCAAAATTCAGATCTGTAGGCAAAGTCTGCAGTGGGCCAGATGAATTCCTGTTCCTAGGAAGCTCAGGTCTGACTAGCTAAAGATAACCTTCGGTAGTGGGGCAGCTTGTTTCAGACACCTTACAGGCTCACTGCCTCTAATCACCTGGCCACAGCACAGCACCTGAAGGTCGTCCCACATGCAAATCTGATCATGTTCCTGCCTGTTCCGGATCCTTCCATGGCTCCCCATTTGATGCCAAAGATTCCAAGTTCCTTGAGTATATAAAAGGCCCTCTGGTCTTGTCCCTGTCTGTCCCTCAGCCTCTTCTCCTGTCACTCCTGGCCTCACACTGAGTCCTCCATAAGTGTTTCAAGCTCCCTGAACATAGTGTGACCTTCACTCCTCCAGATATTTGCTCAGGCTGAACTACGTAGAATCTTTGACTAATCTCTAATCACCCATCACTCACTACTCTTTCAGGAAGGCTCTTCCCTCTCCATGGCTAGGTTAGATTAGTTGTTCCTGCATGTCCATTTTCCAGCTATGCATCTATCTCCTCCCTGAATGGAGAGCTCCCTGAAGAGTGCATGGTGCCTGGCACAGCACGGGCTTCCAAAAATATTGGCTTACAAGCAACAAGACCAACACCTGTGGCAAAAACTTAGAGCAATCAGACCCAGATTTGTGCATGTGAAGGAAAAATCGGTGTGGAGTCAGGAAAGGGCCAGAAGAGGGCCCATTCCACTGGACTTGCTTCTTACCTACAGGGCCCTTTGCAAAATAAAAATGCAGAGTTCCTTGTTAATCAGTTATTAAGAATCTCAAGATGACAAAGCATTAAACCGAGCATGGGATGTTCCTGAGCATGGAGCCCTGTGCGACTTCACAGTTCACATGCCTGTCGGTCAGGTCTGCCAGTCTGGAATCTTGACATGGGCTAAAAGTGTGGAAGCAGCAAGGCCAGAACACTCACCTTCCATTTCCCCAAATCCTCAGGCCTGAGTCGAAGTGTCTATGAAGTTAACCTACTGAAATAGTCCTTATGAAGGGGGGCTGTGGTTCAGCCTCCAGTTGAGACCTCTTTGTCTAACAGGGAGATACTGCCTGCACGATACCACTGGCCACGTGGTATGAAGCATGGCTGTGTCTCTGCCTGGGACCTGAGTACCCTGCAGCCCATTTCTCCACGTAGTGGTTGCAAAGGCCAAGTCACACTAATGCACACATGTCCGCAGCCAGCCTCTTCCCACCGCTGGGCCCAGAGGGCTCCGGGTAGCGAGATGAAGCCGAATGGGAGGACTGGGCTGCAGATCAGATGGTCCTCCCGAGCACAGCACAGTGTAAGTGGGTGTGCTGGGCATCCACGTGGGAAGACAACCTCTGGACAGAACCAGTCAGTCCCAGGCATACCGCCAGTGACAGGGAGGCCCACTGAAGGTCAAAGAGCCACAAAGAATACAGACCTTTCAAGCCAGTTTTTTAAATGCCGTTGGGCGGGGTGGAGCAGAGCTCTTGCTGGATCTCATGGAGTGAAACTGGGGGACGCCAGGCCATGGACAAACTAGAACTTAAAGGCGGTGGGGAGCAAGGAAGCCGTGAGGATGAGTTTCTCCCTGGGTGCCTCCGCTTTCCCGTCCCTGCAGTGTCAGGCCTCCCCTCTCTCTCCTGCGACCAGCACCTGCTAACAGGTGGTTTCTGTCCCCACGTGACTTGGACTGCTCAAGCCCCCGAGCCTGTCCTGGTCTTATCCTCCCTGCACCATGGCTCTGCTCCTTCAGTCCCCCCACTCACGGCCCGATCCGGTCTATTTTCCGCATTCTATAGGGAGGAGTCTGAATTGGCCTGACATTAGCCCAGGCTCAGTGTCAGATGGACCAGGCAGGCAATGATGGTCAGATGACCACCCTTGGTCCAGCTGGTGAGGCTCTGGTTACAGGTCATGTGGTACAGTCTCCAACTAGGCCCACTTAGCCTCCACTGGGGGAGTGTGGTCAGGGCAGGTGGGAAGGGCCCTTTCTAGATAGAGCATTCCCCGCAGGGTAGCCTTGGTGATAAAAGATCCAGGCAGACAGGCAAGCGGCACATGGGGGCACTGGGCTGGCATTTGTGCTGAGAGGGCAGGGTCCTAAGAATCTGGGTCCCCAAATCAGGAGGCAGGCACCAGAAGTGGGTACAGGACAAGACAGAGCAAGACCTGGCTCAGAGCCACAGAGACACTGCTGGATCCCAGAGGCTGCTCAGATCTGCATCTCTGAGCCTCTACCATCAGAGCAGTCAACAGCAGAAGAGGCAGATCCTAACATCTCACACACACACACACACACACACACACACACACACACACACACACACGCAGAGCAGGGCCCTGAGCCCAAGGACTTTCATAGTATGAGCCTGTCCAACCTCAGCTCTCAGGAATATTTCACAAACCAGAACATCCTTTCTTCCCACACAATGAATGAGTTGATTCTATTGTAGGTGTATGGTACATTAATAAATATATTTGAAAGTTGTGGGGAGCCAGGCTCAGCCAATACCTCCACCTTCTGACCCCTGTGAATATAACCCCAAGGCCTTACTTCAGTGAAGAGATAACTAACCCTGAGAATAAAGGTATGTACAGAAATGATGTTGTAGACAATCTCCACATTGGCCAAAGAGATCCCTTGAAAATGCAAGTAAGCCATGTTACCATTTTGTTTAAAATCTTTCACTTGTTCAATCAAGCAGCAAATATGTGTTACTGAGAAATGATTCTGCGCTGTGGTTGCTGTGGGATCAAATCCAGATGCCCTACTAGGGCTTGCATGGCCCATCTCCAGCCTCTGCCTACTTCTCTAGTCAAGTAACTCTCAAACTTGAGCTGCATCAGATTCCCTGGAGGGCTTGTGAATCCTCCAGGGAATCTGATAGATGGCTGGGACCCACACCCAGAGTTTCTGACTCAGTAGATCCATATGGGGTCCAAGTACTGGTATTTCCAAGAAGTTCCCAAGTGATGCTGATTCTTCTGGTCCAAGGACTACTTGAAGAGCCCCTGCCCCAGTATCACCTGTTACCATGGCTAGCTCCAGCCTCCAGTCTCTCTCTCTACTCCCCATCCTCCTCTCACACACAGACACCCTCCCTGCTACCTGAACTTTCAGGTTGCACATCATGCCATGCCATAACTCTCCCCTCCCCAGATCTTTATACCTGCTCTCTCCTTTACCTGGAACACAACCCATTTCTGACTTCCTCTGGCTCACTCCTCTTTCTGTTTGAAGATCCAGCTTAGATGCCACTTCTTCCAGGAAGCCTTACAAGACTTCTCCATTCTCCCTTATTCTCTCATTCACACATCAGACTGGTCTGGGGCTCCTGCTCTGAGCTTCAGGAGCAGCTTATACTTCTCTTCCTGTCATTCTGAGCCCACCATATCATCAGAGCCAGTCTGCAAAGAGACTTTGCATTTCTAAGGTGTTCCCAGGTGATGCTGGTGTTACTAGTCCAAGAATCACACCTTGAGAACCACTATGGTAGTGTATGCATAAGGTACTAAAATTCTGCCTGATTTAAATGTAGGCTAATATCCTAATAAGACAATGATCAAGTTCATGTTGTTCATTCATTCATTCAGCAAATATTTTCTGACTGGCTACTGGTCACTAGCCAGGCCTTGGGGATGACATGGTGACTAGGATGGCTCTGACTCCCATCCTCACAAAGAATGAGACACACCAGCTCTGATGCATTATTTATAATAGCCAAGATATAGAAGCAACCCCAGTGTCCATCAACAGATGAATGGATAAAGATGTGATATATATATATATATATATATATATATATATATATATATATATATATACACACATACACACACACACAATGGACTATTACTCAGTCATACAAAGAATGAAATTTTGCCATTTGCAGCAACATGGATGGACTTAGAGGGCATTATGGTAAGTGAAATAAGTCAGACGGGGAAAGACAAATACCATATGATATTACTTACAGGTGAAATCTAAAAAATACAACAAACTAGTGAATAAAAAAAAGAAGCAGACTCACAGATATAGAGAACAAACTAGTGGTTTTTAGTGGGGAGAGGGAAGGAGGAGGGGCAAGTAGAGGCAGGGGATTAAGAGGAATAAACTACTATGTATAAAATAAATAAGCTACAAGGATATATTGTACAGCACAAGGAGTATAGCCAGTATTTTATAATAACTATAAATAGAGTACAACCTTTAAAAATTGTGAATTACTATGTTGTAGACCTGAAACTTATATGATATTGTACATCAACTCTACCTTAAAAAAAATAATTAAAAAGAAATGTGATTTCTCCAAAGAAGACATACAGATTGCCAACAAACACATGAGAATATGCTCAACATCTCTAATCATTAGAGAAATGCAAATCAAAACCACAATGAGACATCACCTCACACCAGTCAGAAAGGCCATTCATCAAAAAATCTAGAAGCAATAATGCTGGAGAGGGGGTAGAGAAAAGGAACACTCCTGCACTGTTGGTGGGAATGTAAACTGATACAGCCACTATGGAGAACAGTATGGAGGTTCCTTGAAAAACTAAAAATAGAACTACTGTATGAGCCAGCAATCCCAGTGCTGGGTATATACCCTGAGAAAACCATAATTCAGAAAGATATATGTACCACAATGTTCATTTTAGCACTATATACAAGAACCAGGACATGGAAGCAACCTAAGTGTCCATCGGCAGATGAATGGATAAAGAAGATGTGGCACATATATACAATGGAATATTACTCAGCCATAAAAAGAAACAAAACTGAGTAATTTGTAGTGCAGTGGATGGACCTAGAGTCTGTCATACAGAATGAAGTAAGTCAGAAAGAGAAAAAGAAATACTGTATGCTAACACATATATACGGAATCTAGAAAAGTGGTACCGATGAACCTAGTGGCAAGGCAGGAATAAAGACACTGATGTAGAGATCAGACTTGAGGACACATGGGAGGAAGGGGAAGCTGGGATGAAGTGAGGGAGTAGCATGGACATATATACACTACCAAACGTAGGGTGGATAGCTAGTGGGAAGCTGCCGCATGGCACAGGGAGATCAGCTTGGTGCTTTGTGACCACCTAGAGGGGTGGGATAGGGAGTGTGGGAGGGAGGCTCAAGAAGGAGGGGATAGGGGGATATATGTATACATATAGCTGATTCACTTTGATGTACCGCAGAAACTAACACAACATTGTAAAGCAATTATACCCCAATAAAGATGTAAAAAAAAAAAAAAGAAGCATAAATTCTCAGGCCCCACCCCAGACCTGTTCATCAGATGATCTGGTGGTGGGGCCCAGTCATTTGGTTTTAATACTCCTCCAGGTGGCTCCCTCAAGTTTGAGAACCACTGCCATCACATAAGGAGTCCTCAGAGGGGTAGAAACACTAGAGTGTTCTGAAGGTGATAGCACTCGCAGGTCCGATGAAATCAGCCTTACGTGAACACTGCTTAGAGGATGCTGGACACAAGGCTTGGGGGTGGTTTTCAGTTAGCAGAGCTGTACCTTCGGAGCAGCCAAGGTCAATTTATTCTCCAAGTTATTGGTCTGTATGAAGCAATAACTCCAGGGATGGAGGTGTCACCTCAGATGAAAAGAGTTTGGAGGGGAGATCATTTCTCTGTTGGGTGACTAATTTGGAGGCTAAATTGAAAAGTGACAACAAGGAATACCCAGAGAGCTGAAAGCTAATTTTGTGGCTGAAGTAAGGAGCATTGGGATGGGGGAGGTGTTCCATTCATGGCAGGTTCCAGGGAGGAAGCCCTTTCCAAATCCACACGCTGCCCCTTTGTGAGAAATGAAACACACCCCGAGTGCAAGAGGCAAATGCCGCAGAAGTGACAGCCTCATGGCTGTGGGCATCTCGGGGCTCAGGAGGAGGCTCCAGGACAGGTATTGGATCGTAACAGAGGTCAGAGTGGTGAAGAGAGCCTGGACCAAAGAAGTAAGTTAGTACTATGCAGTGACGCAGGTATCGTCACGTACTCACTATGAAGGCAAATGAAAGGACCCAGGGCTGTGCTCAAGGGGAGAGCAGACCAAAGTGGCTCAGAAGGCTTTGGAAAGAGGAACCAGAACTCGGGTCCCTGAACTTGTCCCTGAAGGCCCACCACAAAGAGCTCATTTTCCTTTAAAGACTAGGAATGTGGGAACTCGTGCATTGAAGCCAACTTAAACTTGGCATTGAAGCCACTGGAAATAGAGCGGACTAGCGTTGAACTGTGCCTGCAGCAGGCTGTAGGCCTACTATATGCTTCTAGATGGCCCATCTCTTTGCAGTGTGCTCTCAGATGGTCTTCACATGCCAGCAGAATATATTCTACACAATAATGAAACCGGTCCTGGGCCACCTTGATGACCCAGAGAGTACAAAGGGGAGGCCTCAATCTGCAGCCCTTGTCACTCTACCTAGTACCCTGTGACGTGGGACCCTAAGAAATGAGGAGTGAGTGGTGGAGACCCCAGATTTGCCACCTGGAGCTAGAAAAGCATTCACTGGTTTACTAAGAACAGGGCATTATTTCAGGGCTAAGGACACCAAGGTCATCATCTCAGAAAACCTAAGGGAGACACTTGATCCACAAGAAATTGATTGTTTTGAAAAGAATATGTGTTTTGGAGGTAAATACTCCTCCAATACACAGCTAACTGTGTGAGCTTGGGCAAGTAACTGAGTCCTGATTCTCACCGTTATCTCAAAACAGGGGTACAGCACAGGGAGCTACGTTCAACATCTTATAGCAATCTATAATGGAAAAGAATCTGAAGAAAAAAGTATATATATATACACATACATATGTAGAACTGAATCAATTTGCTGAACACCTGAATCATTGTAAGTCAACTATACTTCTATTAAAAAAAACAGGGATGAAAATATCTACTAAGCAGGATTGTTTGGAGAATAAAACAAGATCTCACAGTTTCTCTCATACACACCTAATAAATGTCAGAGGTACTGATCTCAGACTTCTAGATTTCAGAGTCCTGGTCTGTCTGACTCCTGATTCATCAAAGGAAAACAGATATGGAACTCCATAACACAGCCCTGAACTATAGAAAAGCTGTGGTTTTTAATGAGCCTTGTAAATTACTTTCAAAAATTAATGATGAAGCTGCTGCTGCCCTCCTCCTCCCCCCCACCTCTGCACACCCGTCTCCATTTGGTTCTGAAAACTGTCTCTCCCTTCTTATTCACAGTGAGAAGAGTCGCCAGCACAGACCCTAGAAGTTGCATAGTGAGTTTCTGGGACCCCATGGGGGAACTTCTTTTATCCATTTATTCACTAAGTCCTGCATTTGTAGCTAGAGGTATTTTTTGTTTATGTTTGTTTTGTTTTGGCTAGTAAAGCCCCCTGTACAAGTTTGCGAGAGCTGCCCACAGCAAACTGGGTGCTTAATCAATGGAAATGTGTTGTCTCACTGTTCTCTGAAATCCAGGTGCTGGCAGGATCTCACATGCAGCTGGGGGCTGTGAGGAAAGGATCTGTCCAGGCCTCGCTCCCTGGCTTGTAGTTGGCCATTTTCTCCCTGTGCCTTCACGCTGTCTTCCTCTTTTCAGGACACCAGTTCTACTGAATCAGGAACCACCCTGATCACTTCACGTTCAGTTGATGACCTCCATGAATCCCTGTCTCCAAATAAGGTCACATTCTGAAGAACTAGGGGTTCAAAGCTCAACATAGGAATTTGGTTGGGGGACACAGTTCAACCCACAACCCCGCTTACATGCACTTGTGCCAAATGGGGGATGTGAGTGCAAAGTGACCCGGTCCAGTTCCCCAGAAAACGGCACATTTCCACAGTGCAGGGGAGAAATCGATATATTGATAATAATCACCCTCAGCAGAGCCCACCCAGGGTAGGTAACCAGCCAGACATGCTCTTAGCCTGGCTCAGGCTGACCTCCTGTAGGCCTGCAAGTCTTTTCAGAGTCTGGACCTGTAGGCCAGGCCTATTTTCATGGCATCCTCAGACCAGGACCTTCACTGCAGTGGCAGCCATGCGTCTGTGGGCCTCACACGTGGGAAACTCTATATAACCGAGGGGTCAGTATCAAGATTTCTCACCTCTCCTTCTGCCCAGCTAGCTACAAAATGTGACAACTCCGTTAACTCTCAGGAGAAGGACTGCTGGAAGGTTCTCCTCCTGCAGGAGGAATCGGGAGCAGCTGGAGAGGTGAAGGAAATTCAGTGTCGTATGCAGAATGTGGAGAGAGGATCTCCAGGCTCCTGCCGCTTACTTTCAGGTTGGGTGACTAGAAGCTTCGGAGGAGCCTCCCCAGGAGCACCTCCTCATCAGGGATAGAAGAGGAGGAGAAGTGAGGGGCTCAGGTGCGTTCAAGCGTTACACATAGGGAAAATAAGAAAGCTAAAGAGTCATGAAGTGCAAATTCTGCTCTGAATCTCCTAGGCAAATCTGAAGCACTGATATCAGGGCCCGGTGGACAGCACTCCCAGAAGGCTGCCAGATACCTGCCCCGAGCATCTCACCACCTTGCTGCGCAGGGTGGAGACATTGCTTCCGCCAATGGCCATCTCAGCGAAAGCAGGAAGCTTCCCCTTGGACTTTTTGGACAAAATGAATTTTTCTTGGCTCAGCTTTAAAATGAATCCAGGGGACACCTTCTCAGAGCCATCCTCTCCGAAGGCTCAGCCCAAGGGCTGCCCAGTGCCCAGAGGGTGTCCAGGGGCCCCCTGGCAGGCACTTTTCACCTGGAAGAGTCCTGACCTTCCCTGTCCGGGCAGCAGCGGGCCTCTCTCCATAACCCTCCCGGCCCCCTTCATATTCCATATTCATGTTTATGAAAATTAAAAGCCCCGAAAATTTGATTAGGGGGCCAATTTGGAGAACAAATGGCAGAGCTTGGTGGGCAGCCAAGGGAAGCTGGCAGGCTCAGGGCGGGGTCTGTCTGAGCATTTAAACAAAAGAGCTCAGTGGATGAGCCGAGGAGTCACCCCAGCAAAAATAGAAGCCGGATCCACGTTTTTCCTCGGGGGCAAAGCTGAAGTGCTTTTACCTTAGAAGGTTATCATTTAAGAGCAAAAAGACCCCTCAGCCTTTTCTTTTTTTTTTAAATTTATTTTACTTATTTATTTTTGGCTGTGTTGGATCTTCCTTGTTGCGTGGGGGCTTTCTCTAGTTGTGACGAGCGGGGGTTACTCTGTTGGCAGTGTGCGGGCTTCTCATTGTGGTGGCTTCTCTTGTTGTGGAACACAGGCTCTAGACGTGTGGGCTTCAGTAGTTGTGGCATCCGGGCTCAGTAGTTGTGGCTCACGGACTTAGTTGCTCCACGGCATGTGGGATCTTCCTGGACCAGGGCTCGGACAAGGGCTCGAGCCAGGGCTCGAACCAGTGTCCCCTGCATTGGTAGGCAGATTCTTAACCACCGCACCACCAGGAAAGCCCCCCTCAGCCTTTTCTTGCAATAGCCTTCTGAGCAACAGGCTTAGTCATTCCAAAGAATTAAAACTCCCAATACCTGGAAGGGTCCCAGCACGAGAATTCAGTGGAGCGGTGCAGAGAAAGCATTCTGTGGGCACTGAGAAACGAAGCAGGTGCGATCCCTTGTTACCTTACAGAAGTGCCCTCCAACGAGAAAGGCCCTGGGACCCGGGACCCATCGAGTTCTGCAAGTAGTGGTGAGAAAGCTGTTTGCATTGGACTCTGAGCTCCCCTCACAGCAAGAGCATGTGAGCGTTTCTAGCTTGACCACTGGCTATTAGCTGTGTGACCACTGACTATTAGCTGTGTGACCTCAAACAAGCTCCTTAACCTCTCTGGTCTCTACCTCATGGGACTATTATGAGACTGAATGTGCACATGATAATGGATTAACACCATTCCTGGCAGGCATGTAGTAATTGCTCAGTAACTGTTAACCCTTCCAATTATCTTATGGGGCTCTGCTGTGTGGATATACCAGACATTGAACAGGGATGGCAGTGGTCACTTTTTTCCTTGGACTAGTCTCTTGACCTCAGTTTCCTCATCTCAAGAATGGACAGAAGGATTTCTGCCTGCTGCTCTGGGCACCGGAATGAAACCACCAGTGGGAAAGTGCTTTGAGGGCTGAGATGATGAAAATCAATATCTTTACATTTGATTTGAGGGTGCCTTCCCTAGAGTCAGGCTAATCATGAGTTCTAATTGTGTTTAGGCAATTATTTAACCTCTCTGTGCCCCTGTTGTCCATCAGCAAAGCAGGGATAGTAAAGACAAACATCTTGTAGGTTATTGCAAAAGATTCAAAGCTATGTGCTGAAAGCTTAGGAGAGAGCCTGGCACATCGTAAACACACGTTAGCCTTCTTTTATTATTACAGTTACTGTCCTATTGTTATCAATGGGAGTACATGCAATAATCGCGGCTATATTTCTGCTTTTAGGATTGCTTGCTCCCGAAGTCTTTTGTGCTTACACATCACTGCCAGAGACCCCTGCCCCTTATACAAAAACCTGAACATCAGGAAAGTGGCTTGGTCTCCCTTCCTCCCATTAGACACCACTGTAACTAGGGTTTTTTCCACCCACAGCCCTACAAGTCAGGCTTTACTGGTTTCCAGTTTTAAAATCCAGGTGCTGTGAGTCAAACTCAGGGCCCACCTGTTTTCTGGCTCATTTGGATTGATTTCCTGCTGTGGGGTTGCTGGATGGTCGGCTGTAGGCAGCCTGGAAGGAGGGGAAGGTTTCCCTTGTCAGAAAAATCCAGGGGGTGATGATGCCAGAGGCGAAGCTATGGTCTCTGTACAGGACCAGTTTGTGGGAAACGGCAACGATCTGGCAAGTAAAGGCCTGATTTCTCAGAGTCCTGGGCCATGGCCATGACAGGCTCTGCTCCTATAAAGGGGGAGAAAGACCCATTTGGCCACAGACTATATTTGTTTGCTACGGCCTCTGTAAACAATGACCACAAACTTAGCGCCTTAAAAGCACATGAGCTGATTATATCTTATGGTTCTGCAGGTCAGAAGTCTACAACTAAGGCGTCAGCAGGGCTGCATTCCTTCTGGAAGTTCTAGGAAAAAATCTGTTCCCTTGCCTCTTCCAGCTCCTAGTGGCTCCAGGCATTCCTTGGCTTGTGGCAGAATCTCTCCAACTTCTGACTCACCTTCACATGGCCTTCCCTTCTTCTCCCTGTGTCCTTTCCTCTTCTGTCTCTTAGGAGGACATTTGTCATTGGATTTAGGGCCTACCTGGTTAATCCAGAATGATCTCATCTCAAGATTCATAACTTAATTACATCCGCAAAAACCCTTTTAATAAATAAGGTCACTATCACAGGTACTGGGGGTTAGGAGCCCCTCTCTTTTGGGAGGTCACTCACACACTTTGGAAGGAAGTGCCGGATAAGTGAATTAATGAACGGGGTACTTGCCTGCTCCTTAATAACCAGAATCCCATTCTCTGGGGAGGTTCGTACAGGGATGGTCTATGGGCCTGAGGGACCCCAGGGCATCCCCAGCTCAGTCCTAAAGTTGAAGCTGAGCCCCCAGAGACTGGGTGATCCCTTGGGTGTCAAAACAACACACACGATAGAAAGCCCTGGGTTTGGGTGTGGGTGACAATTCAAGGGAAATGGAGCTGCCATTGACTGGGGCAGCCCAAAGTTTGGGTGACAAAGAGCAGTAAGAGAATAATGCTGAGGGAGTGTCCCAGCCTCGGGAGCTGACTCACAGCGACCAGGGAGGCCAGGGTGGCCGTGTCTAGGGGACTAGGGTGTGGTTACACTGGAACAAACGGGGCCAGAGCCAGGCAGAGATAGGCCCAGCAAGTGAGGGCGAGAAGCGGCAGTCGGCATCCCCCTAGAGCTGCCCCTCCGGCCGGCCACTGGGGAGAAATGCCCTGTCAGGGTTCCTGGACCAGCTTCACCTTACAGGTGAGGAAACGAGGCCCTGGGAAAAGGAACCTCCCCCACGATGATCACTGGTACAGCCACAGCTAAAGCCCGGGCTTGGCTCCTGGCCTGGTGCCTCTCCTCTGTGTAGATAGCTAAGAAAGCACGGCTGTGTCCTGTTTGGGGAGTTGAGCCCACGTGACCACCCAGAGAGTCGTCAGGCCCGTGATGGTAGAGAACAGACGTGATCGGAGCTCAGTGCAGAGCTGGAGGGCCGCCTAAAATAAAGCAAACCTGAAACGTGAATAATAAGTGGGTGGTGAAAAACGTATTACATGTAACCTGATGGAACACGCTGCCCTTTTCGGGGAGAGGTTGTTTGCTGCACGTCTGTTGGAGCCAAGGCTTCGGAGCAGGGGGACCTGCCTGGGGAGACTGTAGAAGGCAGGAAAGGAGGAAGAGGGGAGAGGTAGGGGCCAGCGGATGGGCTGAGGAGGGGACAGAGACGGAGCAGGTGGGTGTGACGTGCCCTCGGGGGACAATGAATACTGTGAGAGAAGAGGTGACCGCAGGCTGCCCTGATGCTTGCCCAGCCCAGCCCGTCTCCTCTACGACCCTTCAGAGAAGCCTGCACTGCCTGCGGGTGGATGAAGGGGGCATGGGGAGTCTCTGAGGAGCCCCAAGGGGAGGCTTACTTTGTGTGGTTGCAGAGACCAGCCGAGAAGGAGGGAGCAGAGAAGGCGTGAACAGCTCATGTCCGTACGTCTGCAGACAGACGGGAGAGCCTATGGACTCCCACAGACCATGCTGTTGGGGTGGGCTTGAGCCCATCTCACCCAGCTGACCCTTGGGTTCCATCTTTTTATAGCAGTCCATAAATGGTCGATAATCGTCATAACACCTGTGATCAGGGGCAACTTTGTGTCAAACAAGGTGTGATTTGAATTGCTTTTCCGTTTGTCATCTCATCTCTGCACAACGGCCCTGGCCAACCCCATTTAGTCTTAGCCTCCGCCAGCTCACAGTCACACAAGAGGGGCAAACAGGTGCTCACAGCCAGGTTCAACCCCAGACCCAGCACACTGAGCCCCCGGTCTCCTGGCCCTTCACCTGGGCCCGGGGCTGGAGCCACCCCACCAACTCCTCCTCCCACCAGTGCTGGGGCCACCTCCTACCCACCCCCAGCCTCTCTGCCCACTTCTGCACCCCAAGTCCCCGCTTCCCCTGACTCCTCCACCAAAGCCCACAGTTCTAACGAGTTCTCCTCAGCCTTGGAAACAGGTCTTTCCTTGATCCTCCTGCAGCTCACGTCACCATCCTGCTTCCCTCCTTCCCTTCCCTCCACAGGGGTCTTCAGGTCCTCAGCACCCACTCCGGGTGTCCCCCAGACTGCATCGGCTCCCCTCCAGGGGCACCTCTCCTTCGCCTCTCTCTCCCCAGAGCTCGGCCCTGGTGGCACAGGTGACCACAGGTGACTGAAATAAGTCATTGCTCATCTCTTCCCTAATTTTCTACATTCTTCCTCTCTTTGGGACTGAAACTTTTGAAATAATCCTTGATTCTTTTTCTACACCCACCCTCAATATTCTGCCAGCCATCAAATCCTGTGCATATTTAATAGATATTATTGAATTGGATTGAATTGGATTGAAGTATTGATAAAACAACCTTATCATGAGAGTACAAGTTTCTGAGTTTTAGTCCTAAGTCTAACACCGGCTGTGTTACTGATCTCAGTTTGCTTATCCATGAAATGTGGGGTTGGGCTAGATGAGCTTTAAGGACTCTGACACACATGGCTGGTCACCTAATCATTATCTGTTGTCCTTGTATTTATTGACAAAACCATGATCTTGTCCTGGGTGGTGATATGCTCAGCCACAAACCCAGCTGCTCTGTGGGTGGCCAGTTCTGGTCTACGGTGACATCTGCTGCAACCTGGGGGTCCTCTCAGTCTCAGTTTTTTCACCAGCCAAGTAACCAATCAGTCCTCCATACAAGAGATGCAAAAGGAAAGACATCTTCTTGCTGATGTCTCCATGCGAATAGAGTGGCCTGTGTTAGAGGCTCAGAACCTGGGAAATAGACAGAAACTGAGGTCCACTGGGTCCCAATGCTTGTCTCGCTCAGGGCCCCAGCCATTGCTATGAGATTCTCTCTGCCGTTGAGCACGGTCTGGGCCCATAAAGAAGTTTGTCCTATGAGCCCTGTCTCCCTTCCAGAGCTGGAAGGATAGGGTGTGGGACAGATGCTCCCTGTCCCCTGGGTCTCCACTTTTCCAGGTTTTGCTGGACCTCCGGTGGTCAGGACAGGACTGGTTTCTAAACCCCACACCATACTGGTCCCTGAAATGTACCAGACATCACAGCCCTCCATCCTGCACACAGTTGGACCTGACTTCCCTTGCAAGGCTCTTGATAAGGGGCCTCCTGACACTTTGCCCAATGTTCAGTGCTGGGATGAGGATTTCCCAGCTGTCCATGTATGGTCCCTTTGGGAATGCTCTCCACCCAGAGGCATGGGCCTTCTCCTCTGATCTGAACCTGAACTCGGGAAAGCTGGAATGTATAAGTTAGAAAGTACTGCTAAGAGATGCCACCCAGACCAGGAACACTTGAAATTGTCCTGGGGGTGCCAAGTGGAGACTGTCCCACTGGGCTGGGCAAGTGCCCCAGCACAAAGGGCTAGGTGACCATCCTGCCCCTGCACGGGTCTCAGGCCACCCATGGACTACACGTGCAAGCCTTCCTCCAAAGCAGGGGCAATTCCCCCTGCACTGTCCCTCAGAGGCAGAGCGGAACTCACTTTGTGCTATTTCTCTAAACGTTGCATTTGGGGACATGCAAAGCACCAACCCAGTTCTCATCAAAAACTCAGACAGCCAGGTGAGCTTTCAACATACAGCTCCTTAGCCGCAAGTATCGGCTGTATGGGGAAGTTACCAAATCTGGGGTTCCTCTCAGTATCTTCTCCGCAAAGGGAGCCAGGATGAAGGAGGGGAGGGGGCAGAAGCTGAGATGTGGCCCCAGCCACCGAAGAGGCACCTTGAGCGGGGCTGGGGGAAACTCTGCCGCGTGGAGAGGTCCCAGCCCCAAGCAGCCTGCGCCGGAGACTGAAGAAAGGGGCAATATCTCCCCGGCTTAGAGGTAGAGTCAGCTTGGAGCAGCCCTGCAGCTGCCCTCAAGCCAGATTGTTCTGTGCATACAATATGGGGACACTACCCTTCATCTCCAGCCTCCTAGAGATGCCCTCTGGGAGCTGAGATGCTGACCACCTGAGGGCCTCCATTCACAGACTCTCCACTAGAGGGCAGCCCTGGGTGAGGGCTAGGCTCTGCCCCTTCTGGGAGCTGTCGGGCCTCCTGGGCTCAGGGCTGACGGGAGGTCCCAGCTGGTAGAGGATGAGGCACTCCCCTCCCCTCCCCCTTTGTATCTGCTGGGTCCTCCATAAATCAGCTCTCACAGACCACATGGCCCAGTACCCTTCCTCTGAGCTCAGAATAAGCTGACCTCACACCCAGCTGCCCAACAGGCCCCGTGTGTCCTGGCCACGATACCGCGGTGAAGAGGGAGCCAGCGTGCAGCAGAGATCTGGGGAGGAGTGTCAGAGTCACACATGCAACCTGTTCGTGGTCTGCTTCCCCCAGACCCACAGGGCAGGCAGGGAGGATTTGAGGGGCTGAAAGCTTGCCTGTCCCTAGTTAAGAGTCAAGGGAGAGGGTGGCCTAAAGCCTTTCTTAAGAAGACAAATAAAAATGTGTGCTGCCTAGCCAAGCTCTTAGAAGGAAACCCAGTTTGCAGAACATAAAACCAGGGCTGCCCTGGTCAGAGGAGGATAAACAGACTCCCATCCCCTGAGTATCCATAACTACCCCACCCCCACCCCTGAGTTGAGTAGTCACTGAAGCACCTCATGCAGAGGCTAAAAGTCTCGAGGATACAGTTTGAAAATGGCCAAGCTAGGCATCACGAGGCCTTGGGATGGCCAGAAGCCCCAGGTCGGTGCACCTGGGAGAGCGACCAGATAGAGGGGAAGGGCTAGGATGCAGGAGGAGGCCCTCCTCACACCGAGGCCACCCTTCTGTTGACAAGATGAGCTGTGTGTCCTTCACCAAAACCCTGGAAGAAAACTCTGACCTTCTGAGTACATTCCCGATGGGCCAGATGGGCGGCCCCGGGTCTCTGCGCATGAGCTCCGCTTCTCCCATGGCAGTCACAGGGTCACAGGCCCAGCAGGGGCAGCCCCGGGACACCAGAAGACAACTCCCCGAAGAGTCCTTGAGGCTAAGACACAACGTTGCCCACCCGGCCCGGCCCCAGTCACCATGCAGTGTGGTGCAGGACGCCAAGGCAGGCAGGGGTGTGATCCAGCCCAGAAGGGGCCTTGCACCTGGCAAGCCCTTTGGGCTCAGAGGTGCTATTTTGTCACATTTTCAGTTAAGCCTAAAAGGGGTGCATGAACAGCACACATAAAAACACCCCCCCACACGTGTGCACATACGACCTCGCAGATACTCAGCTCTGAGCGTGCACACCAGTGTGCGGTTTGCACACGTTCGTGGCTCACACCACAGTGCCCCGAGGCAATATTACGAAGTGGTTGGGAGAGAGGATCCTGGGCCAAGAGCGCTGCTGTCTAGCTCTGTGTCCTCAGGTCAGTTACCCTACGTTTGTTTTCTCATTTGTAAAAGTACATGTGTCAGAACCATCTGCCCCCAGGGCTCACTCTGAGGGCAGAAGCGGGAACTGGCCCACAGAGCCCTGGCCTGAGATCCGTCCCTTAACCCTGAGATGCCGTCTGTGTGTGGGCGTCCAGGATGACAATGCTGAGTGGGTGCTCTCAAAGCCAGGAGGACTGGCTCTCTGCCCACCGGGTATCACTGCCTTTAGGGCAGTTTTCCATCTTCTGTGGTCCACGGGGAATGAGGGTCCCTAGCCAGCATCAGAAGACCTACAGCTTGTGGACCGTCGGAGGGGTGGAGTTTGGGGACTTTCAGCCTGCTAGCTGCTTTTCTGGAAGACCCAGGCGTTAATAAGTCCCCATGGAAGGAAGCTCTGACCGCAGGGAGACAATGAGGGGAAAGAGAGCTGAGATAAATATAGAGAAAGAGAAACTGTAAATAGAGCAGTGACAGATGCAAAGGGAACGAGCAGAGAGGACCTGTATACAGAGCCCAGCTTAGGAAGACCACACAGAGACAGCCAGCCAGAGACCCGCTGACAGAAGGACAGACAGACAGAAGGACCGATATCTAGGATCACAGGCTTCAGTAATCACGTACGCCCAGACCCCACCACTGAGGACTGAGAACAAAGGATGGAACACAGAGCCCTGTCTGCTGGTGACCTTTGGCACCCACTTCGTGCCTGGACTCCCCAGAGGCCCTTCCCTCCCAGCAGCTGAGTCCCTGCCAGGCCGCTGGCCAGCAGGCCCGTGTCGTGCCTGGGCAGCAGTAGAGCCTGTGGGGCGGGCGGCAGGGGGGCAGCGCAGGTCATCGGTGAGCCCAGGCAGCAGGAGGAGACAGCTCCTGCAGCCACAGGCAATCACCAAGGACCTTCACTGTCAGTCCTGCATTTTAACGGCATTAATGAAACCTCCTGCAATTTTCTCTCCTGAGAAGGTGCCGTCCTTCTATGTGTCCTGGCCCTGTGAAGCTGCCCCTCTCCCCTGTCCTAGCTTCACCCGCTCTGTGGAGGAGTGTGGCAGAAATTCTGTCTTCCTTTTATGACTGTAATTAATTCTTTTCAAAGGGAATAAATGAACTTGCTGTCCATGTACCTAATCATCTGCCATCCCTCCAGTAATTTGCCCAGAAGGGGAGGTGGCTTCAGTCCCACCACTATGGACTGTGGGGGGAGGGAGGGGCTGGGCCATGCCTGGTGGGCAGAGCAGGAGATCCCAATTTAGAGGGTGCAGGGCAGGATCCACCCTCCTTCTTCAGGCTTCCCTCCCCTTGATGGGAGGACATGGGTCACATCTCAGGCTTACAGCCCCTATGTGTTTTGTTTTTTGTAATACATATTTATTGGAGTATAATTGCTTCACAACACTGTTAGTTTCTGTTGTACAACAAAGTGAATCAGCCATATGCATATCTATATCCCCATATCCCCTCCCACTTGAGCCTCCCTCCCGTCCTTCCTATCCCACCCCTCTAGGTGGTCACAAAGCACCAAGCTGATCTCCCTGTGCTATGCAGCTGCTTCCCACTAGCTAGCTATTTTACATTTGGTAGTTTAGATATGTCCATGCCACTCTCTCACTTCATCTTAGCTTACCCTTCCCCCTCCCCGTGTCCTAAAGTCCATTCTCTATGTCTATGTCTTTATCCCTGCCCTGTAAATAGGTTCATCAGTACCTTTTTATTTAGATTCCATATATATGCATTAACATATGATATTTGTTTTTTTCTCTTTCTGACTTACTTCACTCTGTATGACAGACTCTAGGCCCCATACACCTCACTGCAAATAACTCAATTTCATTTCTTTTTATGGCTGAGTAATATTCCATTGTATATATGTGCCACATCTTCTTTATCCATTCATCTGTCGGTGGACACTTAGGTTGCTTCCTTGTCCTGGCTGTTGTAAATAGAGCTGCAGTGAACATTGTGGTACATGACTCTTTGAATTATAGTTTTCTCAGGGTATATGCCCAGTAGTGGGATTGCTGGGTCATATGGTAGCTCTATTTTTAGTTTTATAAGGAACCTCCATACTGTTCTCCATAGTGGCTGCATCAATTTACATTCCCCAACAGTGCAGAAGGTATCCCTTTTCACCACACCCCTTCCAGCATTTATTGTTTCTACATTTTTTGATAATGGCCATTCTGACCAGTGTGAGGTGATACTTCATTGTAGTTTTGATTTGCATTTCTCTAATAATTAGTGACATTGAGCATATTTTCATGTGCCTCTTGGCCATCTGTGTGTCTTCTTTGGTGACATGTCTATTTAGGTCTTCTGCCCATTTTTTAATTGGATTGTTGGCTTTTTTGATATTGAGCTCCATGAGCTGCTTGTGTGTTTTGGAGATTAACCCTTTATCCTGTGATTCATTGGCAAATATTTTCTCCCATTCTGAGGGTTGTCCTTTCGGTCTTGTTTATGGTTTCCTTTGCTGTGCAAAAGCTTTCAAGTTTCATTAGGTCCCATTTGTTTATTTTTGTTTTTATTTTCATTCCTCTAGGAGGTGGGTCAAAAAAGATCTTGCTGTGGTTTATGTCAAAGAGTGTTTTTCCTATGTTTTCCTCTAAGAGTTTCATAGTGTCTGGTCTTACATTTAGGTCATTAATCCATTTGGAGTTAGTTTTTGTGTATGGTGTTATGTAGTGTTCTAATTTCATTCATTTATATATAGCTGCCCAGTTTTCCCAGCACCGCTTATTGTAGAGACTGTCTTTTCTCCATTGTACGTTCTTGCCTCTTTTGTCGTAAATTAGGTGACCATATGTGCGTGGGTCTATTTCTCAGCTTTCTATCCTGTACCATTGATCTATATTTCTGTTTTTGTGCCATGTCTTGATTACTGTAGCTTTGAAGTGCAGTTTGAAGTTGGGGAGCCTGATTCCTCCAGCTCTGTTTTTCTTTCTTAAGATTGCTTCTGCTATTTGGGTACTTTTGTGTTTCCATATGAATTGTAAATTTTTTTTTTTTTTTTTTTTTTTTTTTTTTTTTTTTTGCGGTATGCGGGCCTCTCACTGTTGTGGCCTCTCCCGTTGCGGAGCACAGGCTCCGGACGCACAGGCTCAGTGGCCATGGCTCACGGGCTTAGTTGCTCCGCGGCATGTGGGATCTTCCCGGACCAGGGCACGAACCCGTGTCTCCTGCATCGGCAGGCGGACTCTCAACCACTGCGCCACCAGGGAAGCCCTGTAAAATTTTTTGTTCTAATTCTGTGAAGAAATGCCATTGGTAGTTTGATTAGGATTGCACTGAATCTGTAGATCGCTTTGGGTAGTATTGTCATTTTCACAATATTGATTCTTCCATTCCAAGAACATGGTATATCTCTCCATCTGATTATGTCATCTTTGAATTCTTTCATCAGTGTTTTATAGTTTTCTGAGTCTTTCACCTCCTTAGGTAGGTTAATTCCTAGGTATTTTTTTCTTTTTGTTGCAATGGTAAATGGGAGTGTTTCCTTAATTTCTCTTTTTGATTTTTCATTGTTAGTGTATAGGAATGCCAGAGATTTCTGTGCATTAATTTCATATCCTGCAACCTTACCAAATTCACTGATTAGTTCTAGTAGTTTTCTGGTGGCATCTTTAAGATTTTCTATGTATAGTATCATGTCAGCTGCAAACAGTGACAGTTTTACTTCTTCTTTTCCAATTTATATTCATTTTATTTCTTTATCTTCTCTGATTGCCATGACTAGGACTTCCAAAACTATGTTGAATAAGAGTGGCGAGAGTGGATATCCTTGTCTTGTTCCTGATCTTAGAGGAAATGCTTTCAGTTTTTCACCATTGAGTATGATGTTTGCTGTGGGTTTGTCATATATGGCCTTTATTATGTTGAGGTAGGTTCCATCTATGCCCATTTTCTGGAGAGTTTTTAACATAAATCTGTGTTGAATTTTGTCAAAAGCTTTTTCTGCATCTATTGAGATGATCATATGTTTTTTTCTCCTTCAATTTGTTAATATGGTGTATCACATTGATTGATTTGTGTATATTGAAGAATCCTTGCATCCCTGGGATAAATCCCACTTGATCGTGATGTATGCTCCTTTTAATATGTTGTTGGACTCTGTTTGCTAGTATTTTGTTTGGGATTTTGGCATCTATGTTCATCAGTGATATTGGTCTATAATTTTCATTTTTTATGATATCTTTTTCTGGTTTTGGTGGCTTCACAGAATGAATTTGGGAGTGTTCCTCCCTCTGCAGTCTTTTGGAAGAGTTTGAGAAGGATCAGTGTTAGTTTGTCTCTAAATGTTTGGTAGAATTCACCTGTGAAGCCATCTGGTCCTGGACTTTTGTTTGTTGGAAGATTTTTAATCACAGTTTCAATTTCATTACTTGTGATAAATATGTTTATATTTTCTAATTCTTCCTGATTCAGTCTTGGAAAATGATACCTTCCCAAGAAATTGTCCAGTTCTTCAAGGTTGTCCATTTTTTTAGTGTATAGTTGTTTGTAGTAGTCTCTTATAATCCTTTGTATTTCTGTGGTGTCAGTTGTGATTTATCCTTTTTCATTTCTAAATTTATTGATTTGCATCTTCTCCCTTTTTTTCTTGATGAGTCTGGCTAAAGGTTTACCAGTTTTGTTTATCTTCTCAAAGAACCAGCTTTTAGTTGGTTGCTATTGTTTTCTTCATTTCTATTTCATTTATTTCTGCTCTGATCTTTATGATTTCTTTCCTTCTACTTACTTTGTGTTTTCTTTGCTCTTCTTCTCTAGTTGCTTTAGGTTAGGGTTAGATTGTTTATTTGAGATTTTTCTTGTTTCTTGAGGTGCAATTGAATTGCTGTAAGCTTCCCTCTTAGAACTGCTTTTGCTGCATCCCATAGGTTTTGGGTCATCGTATTTTCTTTGTCATTTGTTTCTATGTATTTTCTAATTTCTTCTTTGATTTCTTCAGTGATCGCTTGGTTATTTAGTAGCACACTGTTTAGCCTCCATGTATTTGTGTTTTTCTCAGTTTTTTTTCCCTGTAATTGATTTCCAATCTCATAGCATTGTGGTCAGAAAAGATGCTTGATGCGATTTCAATTTTCTTAAATTTTCTGAGGTTTGATTTGTGATCCAAGATATGATCTATTCTGGAGAATGTTCTGTGTGCACTTGAGAAGCAAATGTATTCTGCCACTTTCAGGTAGAATGTTCTATAAATATGAATTAAATCTATCTGGTCTATTGTGTCATTTAAAGCTTGTGTTTCCTTATTTATTTTCTGTTTGGATGATCTGTCTATTGGTGTAAGTGGGATGTAAAAGTCCCCTACTATTATTGTGTTGCTGTCGATTTCCCATTTCATGGTTGTTAGCATTTGCCTTCTGTATTGAGGTGCTCCTATGTTGGGTGCATAAACGTTTATAATTATTATATCTTCTTCTTGGATTTATCCCTTGATCATTATGTAGTGTCCTTCCTTATCTCTTGCAACATTCTTTATTTTAAAGTCTATTTTATCTGATACAAGTATTGCTACTCCAGCTTTCTTTAGATTTCCATTTGCATGGAATATCTTTTTCCATCCCTTCACTTTCAGTCTGTATGTGTCCCTAGTTCTGAAATGGTCTCTTACAGACAGCATATTAATGGGTCTTGTTTTTGAATCCATTCAGCCAGTCTGTGTCTTTTGGTTGGGGCACTTAATCCATTTACATTCAAGGTTATTTTCAATATGTATGTTCCTATTACCATTTTCTTAATTGTTTTGGGATTGTTTTTGTGGGTCTTTTTCTTCTCTTGTGTGTCCTGCCTAAAGAAGTTTCTTTAGCATTTGTTGCAAAGGTGGTTTGGTGGTGCTGAATTCTCTTGGCTTTTGCTTGCCTGAAAAGCTTTTGCTTTCTCTGTGGAATCTGAATGAGATCCTTACTGGATAGAGTAATCTTATTTGTAGGTTTTTCTCTTTCATCACTTTAAGTATATCCTGCCACTCCCTTCTGGCCTGAAGAGTTTCTGCTGAAAAATCAGCTGATAACCTTATGAGGATTCCTTTGTATGTTATTTTTTGTTTTTCCCTTGCTGCTTTTAATATTTTTTCTTTGAATTTAATTTTTGTTAGTTTGATTAATATGTGTTTTGGTGTGTTTCTTCTAGGGTTTATCCTGTATGAGACTCTCTGTGTTTCCTGGACTTTGGTGACTATTTCCTTTCCTATGTTAGGGAAGTTTTCCACTCTAATCTCTTCAAATATTTTCTCAGATCCTTTCTTTTTCTCTTCTTCTTCTGGGACCCCTATAATTCAAATGTTGGTGTATCTAGTGTTATTCTTTTCATTCTTTTTTTCTTTATTCTTCTCCTCAGCAGTTATTTCCACCATTCTGTCTTCCAGCTCACTTATTCACTCTTCTGCCTCAGTTATTCTGTTATTTATTCTTTTTAGTATATTTTTCATTTCAGTTTTTGTGTTGCTCATCTCTGTTTGTTCTTTAGTTCTTCTAGATATTTGTTAAACATTTCTGGAATTTTCTCAATCTGTTCCTCCATTCTATTTCTGAGATTCTGGATCATCTTTACTATCATTACTCTGAATTCTTTTGCAAGTAGATTGCCTATTTCCTCTTTTATTTGGTTTTGTAGGATTTTACCTTTCTACTTCATCTGTGACATATTTTTTTGCTGTCTCCCTTTTTTTTTTTTTTTTTTTTTTTTTTAATGAGTGGGACTGTGTTCCTGTCTTACTCGTTGTTTGGCCTGAGGCTTCCAATACCCGAGCCTATAGGCTGTTGGATAGTGCTGGGTCTTGGTGCTGAGATGAGGACTTCTGGGAGAACTCACTGCAATGAATATTCCCTGGGGTCTGAGGGTCTCTGTTAGTCCAGTGGTTCGGACTCAGAGCTCCCAACACAGGAGCTGTGGCCCAACCCCCAGCTCATGAACCAAGATCCTGCAAGCCATGCAGGTGGAAAAAAAAAAAGAACAATAACAAAGTAAAATATAAAATTAGACTAGGAAACTAACAGCTATGTTAGAAAGAATATAAAAATAAAAATATAGATGAAACAACAACTAGAAGGTAAAACAGAATCACAATAGTAGGAAAGAGGAGGAGAAAAAACAATAGTGGTAAAGGCCTTGGCTGTGGAGGGTGGGGCCTAAGCAGGGGCAGGGTTTTGGTGGTGGGTGGGACCTATGTTTAGGACAGGGCTGGAAAAGACCCTGGGAGGTGTGTGGGGGGGTGGGACTTAAGCTCAATGGAACAGAAAGGGTCCAGGCATGCCTCCAGCCTCTGGTCTCAGAAGACAGGGGACCCCACCTGGGAGCTCAGCAGGCTTCCTGGGCCCAAGTGGGTGGGGCTAATGCCCTCCGCTCCTTCTCCTGGTCCTCCAGTCCTGTACAGCCCCTCTTGCTTGCCTCTCCTGTTCTCCCTCCACCCCCTTTCTAGGTTCCCATGACCAACATGGCCCAGAGGGGACCTCTGAGGGCTTAGGACCAGCAGACTTCCCCAGCCGATTGGGCAGGGTAAACACTGGGCAAGCTATCCTCTGATCCAAGCCCCCAAGGGTCCCTCCAGGCATGGGAACTCCTCCCCCATCTCAGCCACACCTCAGGTGCTCCAGTCCTGTCTGGCCTCTATTTCTCCTCCTGCCTCAGTCCCCCCACGTCCTACTGGTTCACTTGGGGGTTCCTCCCATCTCCTTGGGCATCGAGGTCCCCCACCAGCATCTGGCAGGTGCCCTAGTTGTGGGAGGATGTGAACTCTGTGTCTTCCCACACTGCCATCTTGACTCTGCTCCCCCCCCTCCATGTGTTGAGCACGGGACTGGTTGCAGTGAGGGTTACATCTGATATGACCTCTGCCCTAGGAACTTGTGCTCACATGTCCACAGGCAAGGTGTTCTTGGGATGGATTGCCTCATCTTAAAATACCTCCCTTGTGGGTTCCCTTTGGTTCCTCCCTACCTCTCAGTGATTTTCTTGATCTCTTTTCTTGATTACCCTTTTCCACCTGCCCTTAATTGTCATGTTCCCCAGGTGCCACTCTGGGCCCTCTTCTCATCTCACTCACAGAGTCTGTCACCCTCAGGACCCACTGGACAAGTGTGCCAAGCCCTGTGCCAGGCCCAGGGGAACAGAGTGGGAAGAGCAACCCCTGCCCTCAGGAGCCCAATCTTCCAGGAAAGTGGCTAGAAACAAGCAACAACAATATCAAGGAGCCTTGAGCCTGGGGGATATAGATGTGCCAAGGGAGCCCAGCACTTCTTTCCTTATATGGAAAATGAGGATTTTCATAGAACCTCAGAGGGTTGTTGGGATGACGGAATAGTGGAAAGTGCTCAGAACAGTGTCCAGGGAGATGATAAGTTAAGTTAAGACAAATGTGATGGCCTGGGATGCTGATGAGGCCTGCTCCAGCCTCTAGCCTAGACCTTTCCCTGTGGATACAGGTGAGCACACTTAGCCCTTCCTCCAGGCACGTCCATGTGGGCATCAAACAGGCACTTCAAATCCAACAGGTCTCAGTGGAACTCATTTCCCACCATAGGTTCACAATCTCAGGAGTTCCCCAGGTGAAATCTGAAACTGGCCCCCATACATGGAGAGCAAGGAGAAACAGAGGAAAGAGGCAGGCACTCCAGTTTAGTAGGCAGCAGGTTTAACCAGCAAGGGAACTCACATAAGAGGATTGTCTTGGACAGTAGACAAGTAGATCACCATTTTATATAGAGGCCCTAAAGGTGTTCAGTCCACATGGTCTCAGCATCACATTGCTCTCTGAGGGTTGTGTCCTTGAAATAGCTCCTAGTGTAGGAACAGTGGACAGAACATACATCCCAAGGACAGGGGAAGGAGAAGGATCCTCTGGTTGTCTGGGTCCAGCTCTCTGGTCAACCAGCTATAGTCATGTTCTCTTGATGACCTCCTCCAACAGTGCGTTCCCCATAGTGATGGCACCACCATTCACCCACTGGTCCAGTTGCCCGAGCTAGACCTTGGGAGCCATCTCCCACCCACACCACAACAATCACAGTATCCTAGAAACTGTGAGGTATGGGTCCAGATGAGGTAGGAAAACCCCTGAACTACAAATATGGGTCCTCAAAAGTTAAACAATGAATTATCACATAACCCATTCCCATATAAGTCAATCCAACTCATAGGTACATACCCAAATAATTTAAAACAGGTACTCAAACAAGTTTTTGTACCCAAATATTTGTTGCAGCACTATTCACAATAGCCAAAATGTGGTAACAACCCAGAAGTCCATCAATGGATGAATAGATAAATGAAATGTGGTATATCCACACAATGGAATACTATTCAGCCATAACATGGAAGTACTGATCCATGTGGATGAACCTTGAAATAACTGTGCTAAGTAAAAGAAACCAGACACAGAAGGTCATATATTATGTGATTCCTCTGATTCTAACTCAGTTCCAACATGTAAGGGATTTTTGCCCCCTGTTCCACTGCACAATTCTCTGACATCAGCTGGGTGTCCTAGAATTCAAATCAATTCTGATGCTATCTACCCAGAGATAGGATCAGATTCCACAGGTTGAAGGCTCAGTCCCACCAGACTGCCCTCCACTTCAGATGTCAATCGCAAGTCCAGGTGGTTACCTGTACTTCTGACTGACTACTATAAATTAGATGTTCCCATGACTCCCTCCTTGGGTTGGATTAATTTGCTAGGGTGGCTCATGGAATTCAGGAAACCAATTTACTCACTAGATTAACAGTTTATTCCAAAGAATACCAAAGGGTGCAAATCAATAGCCAGAGGAAAAGATACCTATGGTGAGGTCCCGAACAAAGGAGCTTCTGTCTCCGTGGAGTTTGGGGTCTTGCAAGGTAGCATGTGGAAGAGTTCTAATTCACCAGCCTGGAAGCTCTCTGAACCCCTTTGTTTTGGGTTTTTACAGAGGCTACATTACATAGGCATGAGTGATTAAATTATTAGCCATTGGTGATTGCACTCAACCTCTAGTCCCTTTCCCCTCCCCAGTAGTGGGGGGTTGGGGGTGAGACTGCAAGTTCCAACCTTCTAATCCTGTGGTTAGGTCCCCTGGTCCTTAGTTGACCTAGGAGCTTTCCAAAGTTCACCTCATTAATATAACAAAAGACTCCTTTATCACTCTCATCACTAAGGAAATTCCAGAAGTTTTAGGAGCTCTGTGCCAGGAACAGGGGAATCCTGCTGCCCTGGACTCAGGACAATCTACCTGGACTGCTGGGTAGCCTTGCTCTGGAAGTTCCCAGGTAGGGGCAGGAAGGATGGACTCTGTGGGGCCACTCCTCCAGGAGGCACCTACAGGGGCAGGGACATTTATTAGCAGAGAGGGAGGGGGTCTCTCCAAAACCACAGCAGAGGCCCCGCCCCATCACATCATACAGCCTTGGTCAATATCTGGCCTGGTCTTGGATAAAAATGCTGTGGTTGAAGGTGCCTGGAAGAGCTCACAGTGAGACTGCTAATCCAGGGGCTGCTAATGGTGATTTAGTCTCCAGAGCCTTGCAAGCTGCAGGATCTGGGGAGAGCAACCCAGCTTAAGCAGGTGAAATAGTAAAGTGTTATCTGGCTGAGTGGACCCCTTGCTTATAAGTGTCCCCTCCCTCCAATGCCAAGCTAGTGTCCTGCAGCTAATGGGAGCAAGGGCTTAATTAACCACTGGGAGACTGGATCTGCCACAGAGCACCTTGACCCATTAGCATCTCAGGGCACACACCCCTCCTCCAGCAGGGCCCAGAACTGGAAGCTGTGGTCTGTCTGTCCATCCTCTCCCCTCCACCCCTCCATCTGCCTGGCTCTCCTGGTCTCTGGCTTCCAGCTGGCAATCGATTTGCTGCTCATCTCTCCTTTTGTTTTATCATCCCACTTTATCTTCCTTGTGGCATTTTTTTCCTTTCTTTGAACAGATTCTGTTGCTCTTCTAACTAGGTGGGGAAGGAGGTGGAAGAAATAAAGGGAAGGGAGGGTCTGTCTGCCTCTCTGTACCGTTCTCCCGGTTGGACACCCTGACTCCTGGTCTGGAGATTTTGAAATGATGATAAGATCCACTTGGATTTTATATTATCCTTTCCCCAAACCACAGAAGTTCTGTTGATTCTTCTTAACATTTCTGCTTCCCATCCTGCTGTCTCCGTCCCCACACGCCTGGCTCAGGCCCTTTCAGGCCCCCGTTGAATCACTGCAGCAGCCAAACAGCCTCCTAACCCACTTTGCCCAACTAGTCCCTCTCCAGTCCATCTCAGTGAAAATCTGAGCACTTCACTTCCCTACTTCAGTGCTTCTCAAAGTGTGGTTCCCAGACCACCAGCAGCAGCATTCCCTGGGAACTAGATAAAAATGCAAATTCTTAGGACACATCCCAGACCCACTGATTCAGCAACTCCGGTGTAGGGCCCAATGCTTTGTGGTTTTTTTGTTTTTGTTTTTGTTTTTAAACATCTTTATTGGAGTATAATTGCTTTACAATGGTGTGTTAGTTTCTGCTTTATAACAAAGTGAATCAGTTATACATACACATATGTTCCCATATCTCTTCCTCTTGCGTCTCCCTCCCTCCCACCCTCCCTATCCCTGCCCCCAGGTGGTCACAAAGCACTGAGCTGATCTCCCTGTGCTTTGAGGCTGCTTCCCACTAGCTATCGATTTTACGTTTGGTAGTGTATATATGTCCATGCCACTCTCTCACTTCATCCCAGCTTACACTTCCTCCCTCCCCGTATCCTCAAGTCCATGCTCTAGTAGGTCTGTGTCTTTATTCCCGTCTTGCCTCTGGGCTCTTCATGACATTTTTTTTTAGATTCCAAATATTTGTGTTGCAACAAGCTCTCCAAGTGATTATGATGCCTGCTAAAGCTGAAAACCACTGACCTACTTAAAAGTCCTCAGTGGCTCCCACAGCCAGGCCCGGATTCCTTGGCTCGGCCTGCAGGACCTCTGGGACCTCCTCCCTGCTTCTCCTCTGAGTCCAGCCTCCTCCTGCTCACCTCTTTCCACAACTTCCTCCCGACACACCTGCTTCAATTCCTCTCACCTGCCAACGGTGCCCTGAGCAGGGCTGTCCCAGGCCTCTGTGCTGTGGACTCCTCCCCTCAGAGCACACTGGCACTCCCTCTTGGGGTGTCCCCTCTGGCCCTGACTAGCCTACATCCCTCTTGTCATTAGCTTTCAGCCTGTTGCTCTCACCCTCTGCAGACTAGGAACTCTTGGAGGGCACGGCCATGTCTTGGCACACGTGAACCCCAGCACCCTGCACATATGTGGCACCTGATTCAAAGCCACGACTTAAGTACTGTTCCCTGGGTTGTCACAAGATCCCTGGACACACGTTGGCACAGAGAGTCATGGTTATTTCATTTACTATTGAGTTTACTATTAACTGCAGAGGGGTTGGTGGGCTCCTGGAGGATGCACAGCAAGCCCCCTGCAGCTCTCTGAGACCCCTGCTCTTGAAATATAGCTTCTGGAGGCACCTAGAGTGTGTGGGAAGAACAAGGGAGTTGGGGTCCAGTAAGCTGTGCTTGTACCCTGACTCTGCCACTTTCCAGCCCTATGACCTCAGGGAAAGCTCCAAGACTCATTTTTCTCAACTGTAAAATGGGATTGTTGTATTAAAATTAGACACGCTACGTCCAAATCTGAGTCCCCGTGAAAGTAGAATCTGAGACAAAGTCTTGGACGCAGGGAATTTATTTAGGAAGTGATCCCAGAGAGTGGGATTGAAAATTTAGGAAGGGCAAGTCAGGAAAGAGGAAACATTATTTAACTATTGCCTGGTGAGAGGCTTCATCCTGTCAGGACCTCTGAGGAGCACACAGAATGTGTCCCCAGAACCGTGCATCCAGAGGACAGGAAGTGGGTCATTTAGCAAAGCTCTCGTGTCCCATGGTTCAGGGCTGACAAGGCCCTCCCTCTTCCATACTGTTGCTGAGCTGCTCCTGTCTGCAGCTGTGTGGGTTTTGAAGCTTGAGGGAAGGCGGGAGGCAGAGAAGCACAGAGGTGGGACTGGCTCATGTGGAACTTTCCACCATGGCTGCCGGTGAAACCAGAAGTAGGCCAATGGGATGCGCAAGGGGCCCTGAGAGCATCCGATCCGGTCTGTGAACACGCCTGCCCCATCTGCAGAGACTGCCTCTCAGGCGGCCCTGTTGCTCTGATCTGAGATGGCCTGGTTAGCCGTCTGTGTCCCTCCCTTGACAAGGGTTTCCTGGAGGGCAGGGATGATGTCTGTCTCGCCCATCACTCTACCCCCAGTGCCAAAATGAGAGCACTGCACAGAGCACATCCTCAGTAATATTTGTTGAGCGACCGGATGAACGGACGCACCCCTCACATAATGGATTCTCAGGACCATCCACCATGGCACTGCACAGACTTCTGAACTGAGGGAGACAATGCACTGCTTTCTGACCAAATTGCAGAGAATCATCCAATGTGAGTGGGTTGGAATTCCTTTCTATTCAAGATGGAATAACAGAGACTAGGTCTACCCTCTGACCTGAAACTACTACAGGCCCAGACAAAAACATACTAAACAATGGTGCTCAAGACATTGGGTATGGGGCAAAAAAGAAGGCTCATCCCTGAGAGACAGGAAACCCATGAGGTGAGCCTTATGACTGCCCCAGCTTAATGCTTAGAGACAGTTTCCAGGCAGCCATGGGAAGCAGGGGTGGGGGGGTACAGGATGGAGGGACAGGTTACAAAGGGGCACGAGAAAGTATGTTGGGGTGATGATAGGTTCACTATCTTGATTGCAGAGATGATCTCACAGGTGTATACAAAACATATCAAAACCTATCAAATTGTACACTTTATGCCTTTTTTTTTTTTTTTTTTTTTTTTTGTGGTAGGCGGGCCTCTCACTGTTGTGGTCTCTCCCGTTGCAGAGCACAGGCTCCGGATGCACAGGCTCCAGACGTGCAGGCTCAGCAGCCATGGCTCACGGGCCCAGCCGCTCCACGGCATGTGGGATCTTCCCGGACCGGGGCACGAACCCACGTCCCCTGCATCGGCAGGCGGACTCTCAACCACTGAGCCACCAGGGAAGCCCTATGCCATTTTATTGCATGTAATTATATACTTGGATAAAGCTGTTATTTAAAAAAAAATAAATGAGAGGACTGGTATTTCTGCTAGGTAATGGCGAATAATCTACATTAGAAAAACACAAGCAGAAACTCATTAAAGTGTGTATAAGTAGTCAATATCTTTCTGGTAAGATCCTTATCTCTCTGCCTTTTGACAAATAATCTTTGTCTAAAATCTGGATCCAGTTTCCAGTGGGTGTTCAGAATTTTGTCCAGCAAGAACACAGATTGAAAACACATTTCTAAATTTCACATGAGTCGTTTCTCCCATCCAGATCAGAGCCAGTTGCCATGGGAGGGGCACACCTAGTTCACTAGGCCATATGCCAGGCTGTTTCCTCTGGGGGCTTCAGACTTGTCCCCCGCATTCCACTGCTTCCACCAGAGAAGCCCCAGGAGGCTCCCTCCCGAAGCTTCCCTGATGCACCTGGCTCACTGTCACCACCTTTGAGAGTCCTATCATTTGATGTCCTCTGCACTTGCCCAGTATCCTGCTCGGGGACCTCTCAGGCTCCCAGCTGGAGGCTGGACCTGCTGGCTCCTCCACTGAGCACTCCCCCGCCTTCCTTCCCACTGCTCTGCTCTGGGTGAGGAGAAGGGGGCCTGCAGAATGATTCCTCCCTCCCCATTCACCACCCATTTCCCTAGCAGGATAGCTTCAGTTCTTAAAGACACAGTGCTTTCACTTTGAGCTCATAAGCGCCTCCTCCCAGGAATCGAAGGGCGCGTCCCCAGGGGACTATGCTGGTGTGTATTCAAAGGGTGCCCCTTTCTCTTCGGGACCTGAGGCTAAGTCTGGACACTTGCACCAGACCAATCTTTATTCATGTGATCATTTTTTCCCTTAGGCCCCGTGGTCCTTCTTAGCAACCTGGTGTCAGTCTACACACTACATTCCTCTTCCACACACCCAACCTTCCATCAAGCTGTATGCAACTGAATCTCCAGTGTGGACAGGGCTCTGGTTATTTCCCATTGGGATGCTGAGCCCAGGTAAAGTCAGCCCAAGTAGCTGGGGTGACCATCACACTCCCCTAGGAACCCCAGGATGGTGCACATAAAGCTCTGCAAGAGGACTCTGCAGGGGCTTATCTTAGAAAGTCTTGGACCCTGGAAAAGGAAAACGTGCTGTGTTACGGCTGGCATTGTTGATGGAATTGTGTCAGGAGGAAAGGAGAGTTTGGGAGGACAAGGTTGTGATGGGAAAAGCAGCCTTCGCCAGGTTCCTGCTGAGGCAGATATGCCCATCTTTTGAGCTGGGTGTCAGGAGCGAGTAAAGGAAGAGGTCTGGTCTGATGTCATAGCTGGCACCCTGTTGCCAACTGCTATTGCATCCTGTGACACTCCAGGTGGGACATGAAGTCTCAGGTCCTCCCCAGGGGCTCATGGAAGTAAGCCCAGAAGTATACAGTGATCACAGTGGAGAGAATCCTAACTCAGATCGTTCCAGGAGCTCCAGCATATCCCTTATCTCTGTCTAATGGCCTGGCCCAACCCCATCTCTCACTTGGTTTCCTGCGGCAAGATTTCTGTCTCCAGTCCTGGGCCCTCCCAGCCAGCCTTTTCCACTACGCTACCGGGGAGGATTTTCTAGAACAATTGTGCCCACATTTCCCCGTGCTCACTGGTCCCTGCCAGGTCCCATCCACCTCTTGGTTGCATCTCCTGGTATCTCCCACCCACCCAGCCCCACGTTTCTGCCACTCTGGACTTGTGGCCATCCACCCTATGTACTTGACCCTTCCATCCTCTGTGTTTTGGAGGACAGGATCCAAAGGACAGGAAGAAGGTGGAGATGCAGGAGAGAGGGACAATGGCAGACAGAAGGAGACCCAGGGGTTGATGAGAGGTGAGGAGGTGGAGGACAGAGCATGGTACTGACCAATCAGAGAGAGGCATGCTCATGGGTGAGAAGGGAGAGGATGGAAGTTGAAGGAGGTCATGTCCTAAGCCCCATGATCTAAGTTAAGTAGGACATGGAATCAAGTTAAAACTGCAACTGCAACCCAATGGGACACAGCTCCTCAGAACACACACACCGGCACACATACACACATACACAGTGCACACACACACACACACACACACACTCACTCTCCACGGGCAATGAGCTCACTGTCCCGCACCCCTCTTCGGAGTGTTTGGCTTGTCCCCGTGCAGTGGAGTGTGAGCCTCCATGGGCAGAGTCACAGATTTCCTGAGGGTCCATTCAGAGAGGCAAGGCCAAGCCCCCGAGGGTCTAGGGAATGCATGGCAGAAGGGAGCAAACAGCCCCAGAAATAGACACAAACACTCCCAAGTATTTAGTTTATGATAAAGTTTGAGTTCCAAAACAATAGAGGAAATAATACGTTATTTAATAAACTGCCCTGAAACAATTAGAAAAAAGAAACTCACATCACACACCAAAACCCATCCAGATGGGTTTAGTGGAAACACAAACCATGATACAACTGGAAAAAATAAACATGTTTTTAAAAAATCGTTTGGTGATGAAGACTTTCCAAGCATGAAGCAAAGGCAGAAACCATAAAGGAAATGATTGTCAGATTTGACTAAGTGAAAAATAATTCTAATCCCCATTTTTCAGACCAAGAAGCTGAGGCCTAAAAACATCAGAGGATCAGCAAGTGTGTATGGTGACAGACACCAACACCTGGGACTCATTCTCCTAAGAGAAGAAAGTCTTCCAAGGCCGTTGGATCAGAGTCTCGGTGCCAGTGTCCACCAGGCTAGGCTGCAAGGAGGGAAGCAGGAGAAGAGGCCGTGTGCAGGCGTGTGAGGGAGACACCCTGGGGAAGGAGCGAGATATTGTCCCAGCCAAAGGGGACAGAATACCCCTGCCTCCCCAAGCACTGTGAACTGAGGCTGGGAGACAACGAGGACCCAGCTGTCAGATCTTCAGAGGCTCTGAAGAACTGAATATTAAACCTCCTGTTTTATATTTTCAGAGAAGGAAGAAAACAATGTGTAGGACCACACATTGTCCACACACATCTTCAGGCCCGACTGGGGGCCTGTTCCCTCTGGGTTAGAGATACATAAAGTCTTGAGCTGCAGGGCAGAGAGGGTGAAGGAGGGCAGGGGACAGAAGTGGAGACCTAAAACTGAGGGGAGACACAGGAGCACACAGCTACCACACATCAGTTGAGAGGGCTTTGATGTTACAATATGAACTGAAACTGGGAACTGACCTCCGCTTACTTTCCCCACACCCACCCCCCACCATTCTTCCCCAACCAGCAGAGACAGTTGATGAGTAACAGCCAAATAGGAACTAGCGTGGGTCCTCAGCAGAGTCCTCAAAACCTGGGTGAAATGTATGAAAAGTGCCGCGAAGGTGATGTCAAATGTTAAATTATGTATGCACCCCTTCCCTTCTCTTGTCTACCCGCTGGGCCTCTTCCCTAAGGCCAACCCTCAGCGCTTGAGGGGAGCTAGCTTGGAGGGACCAGAGGACAAAAGAGACAAAGTGTCAACTTGTGCTCTAGGACAACTGTTACTCAATTTGCATGTGCAAAGGAATTACGTAGGGTCTTGTTAAAAGGAAGATTCTGGTTTGGTAGCTCTGGGGTAGAGCTGAGCCTCTGCATTCCTCACAGGTTTCCAGGCTGCTGCAGGTCGACACACCACATTTTGAGTAGTAAGGATCTAAGGTCTAGATGTAATTCAGGAAAGGGGAGTAAGAACGCGTAATCCACCCTGACCTCTCAAGAAAATAGATACAGGAGAGAGGGGAAAGCAAGATAAACACCAGTCTCTGCAAGGGGCCATTAGGCTGTACACCCTGAGCACCCAGAAGGTGGAGAAGATTAGAGACCCCCAGAGGGTAACTTGGAGATCTAAGCATTAGATATTCATAGGTTTTTGTAATATGAAGATGATGATCATATGCTCCCCCCTTAATCTGTTAATGTAGTGATTTTGTAAATACTTTTATAGCATTAAGTCAGTCATGCACTCCTAGGGTAACACCAACCTGATTATATGTTTTTTTTCCCTACTTGCTGTTGGATTCAAATTTCTAGTTTTTTGTTTAAACGTTTAATCTATTTTCCTGAGTATGATTGTCTAATCATTCACCTGTTGAAGGACATTTTGGTCATTCCCAGTTTGGGGCTATTACAAATAAAGCTGTTATGAATAGCCACATGTAGGGTTTTGCGTGAACATAAGTTTTCATTTCTCTGAGATAAATGTCCAGGAGTGTGATTGCTGAGTCTTGTGGTAAGTGTACATAGAGATAGTTTTACCTCTTTTCCAATTCTTATACCTTTAAATGTCTATTCTTATCCAATTGCATTGGTTAATACCTCAAAGGCAATGTCAAAGCATACTAAAGATAATGAACATCTTTGCCTTAGTCAGAATAGCTCTAGTGTTTCCCCATCAAGTAGGACTCTGGCTTTAGGATTTGAGGTTTATATATTTTGTCATGTTAAGGAAGTATCCATCTGTATTAGTTTCCTAGGCCTGCTATGACAAAGTACCACAAGCTGTCTGGCTTCAAGCAACAGAATTTGTTCTGGAGGCTAGAAGCCTGAAATCAAATTGTTAGCAGGGCCACTCTCCCTCTGAAACCTGTAGGCGAGAACACTTCCTTGCCTCTTGATAGCTTCTGGTGCTTTGCTCACAATCCTTGACGTTCCTTGGCTGACAGCTGCAGCACTTCAATATTTGCCTCCATTGTCACATGATGGTCTTCTCTCCTGTGTCTGTGTGTCTGTGTCTCTTCTTTTCTTATAGGGACACTGGTCATAGTACTCCAGTATTACATCTTCTTAACTTTACTAATTATATCTGCAATTACTCTTTTTCCACCCCCACATGCAAAAAAAATCATTCCATCACTACCTTCCTTTGTATTTGTTCTTGAGAAGACTGATGGAAGCTTAATTTTCTTATGCATTTAAGTAATTTCATAGTTGTGCCTGGAATCCCTGAGGATTTTTCTTTGTCTTTAAAGTCTAGTAATTTATGTCTCAGATTTGAGCATTCTGGGACAATTTTCAAAGTTTATGTGTTGAGAGACATCTCTCTGAGTCACTCATATTTCTGTATATATTGCAAATATATACAGAATATATATACAGTATATACATACATATATTAGTATATGCAGTATATACAGAATATACACTCATTGTCTTGTTCCAGACTATGTTTTTAAGGGCGTTTATATAGCAAACAGTCTCCAAAGATAGAGATAGTTTTGTCCTCCAGGACAAAGAAAAAACATGCTTGGTGTTCAGCATAATAAAGCAAAAGGAAGGGATGCTATCTACCCATTATGAAACACTCAGGTTCCCTAGGCTCAGAGTACCTCTCCTGTTACGCTGTATGTACAGATATTGTCTAGCCCTCTGCACATCTCCTTTGAATATTGGGTCTGAGGGAGTCAACATAAAAAGGACAATACATTGGGTACTGATATTGCTGTGAGTAATAAACTATCTTTACTCTCTGACCTAGGAGTCTCATGTTTTCTACTGGCAACCATAAAACTGTGGCAAGCTAACTTATTAGCTTATAAGTAGGATAAAATATAAGACTCTTCACAGTTCTTGACAACATGATGGGACATTTTAATATGATTACTTACTTTTCTCTCATTTCTGGAAAGTTTTCTTGAATACAGTTTTAAATATTTGTTTTGCTCCTGTGTTTGCCCTTTTCTTCCAGGGATTCCTACTATATGTAGGCTGAACCTTCTTTGCCATCTTCCATTTCAGTCGTTCTCAGAACCATTTTACTTCTTTCATTGTTATTACTTTTGTTGTTTTCACTATTTTCTGACTTTCTTCAGTGTTCCTTTTCAAATTTTCACTTCAGTATATTCCTCCTTATGCAGCTTGTTATTTATTCTGTATTTCTGAAATTGTTTTGCCTTTTTCTTCAATTTCCTTCCTGAGTTGGGTCAACTCTCATTGCATTTCTTCTCATTGCATTTCAAAACAAAATGTTTTGTTCATTTTTGGTTTTAGATTTTTAATTTCTGATTCTAATTTTTAAATCTCCAAATGCTTTTTTAAGTGTATTCATTTAATATCACAACATGTGTTATCAGTTTCTTCCATTCTGGGGATGTTTGCTAGGGGATAATTTTGATTAGCTACTAGTCTTATATGGACTTGGTTTGATTTTTTTTTTTTTTCCTATTCCTGAACACTGTGTGCACAGAGTTCATAGTTTAAGAGTACCCTCTTCTGCAGTTTTTTTATGGATGACAATGAGGGGAATGAAAAGCATTGGCATATCTTAACCCTTTTTCATTTCTACAGAATCAATATTTTTCCTCTCTTACTTACAACTTTCCCTTCACTGTCAGTCCACAAAGGACATAATTTATCTCTATTTATTTTATTATCTCCTAGAAGTTATGCATTTCTGAGGCTGCCAATTCCAGTCCTGTTCACTTTCGAGCGATTTTTCCTTTGATTGATGCTGTGAGCTACCATGTCCCAGACCTGTGTTCAGTATTTTGACACTTACTGTTGCACTTTCTTTTTCTGAGAGTGATTTTGTACGTGTGTTGTTTATGCCCTCTTCTCCCAATTTCCTTTTTCACAGATTCTCATAAGCCTCTACTCTCCTACCAGCAACAGCAGCAGAAGCTCTGTTGAAACATGGTGTTTATTTCTCAGCTTGTAGTTAGTTTAAAGTTTGTGGTGGTCTCTGTATCCTAGTGATGTAAAGGTGTGGATCAGGGATGATTTTATTGCTCTTCCTCTTGACTTAATTGATTTTGGAAATGATGTGTAGAACTCAATAGATGCAGGAATTGCCATTATTTTTCAGACCATTCCAAGTATTGTAAATGTCTGTTTTTATTTCTCTTTTGATCTATAGTTGTTTCGATTTTATTTTTAAATTTCATAATGTATGGATTTTTAAATTGTTTTTATCTATTTGTTTCTTCCTTAATTGCACTGGAATCAGATATGTGGTCTCTATGTTATTAATTCTTTAAAATGTACAGAGACCTAATTAACAGCCTACTTTTGGGTTAGTTATTATACATGATCCTTATGTTCTTGAGAAGAATGTATATGCTCCAATTTTTTTCTATAGGGGTATATATATATATATATACATATATATATATACATATATATATATTCATTGGATCAATTTTTTTAATTATGTTGTTCAAATACCATGAAAGATTTGTTGTCTGCTTGATCTATTAATTACTGAGAAAAGTATATCAAAAATTTCCCAGTGTGATGTGTGTTTATCAATGTATCCTTATTGGTCTGTCAAATTTTGCTTTATATATTTTGAGACTATGTTATTAAGTATATTTAAGTTTATAATGAGTTGAAGATTTCATCATCATATCTTGACTGGCCCTCTTCATCTTTTTAAAAAATCTGATATTAATATAGCTATGCGCCTGGGGGGGTGGGATAGGGAGGGTGGGAGAGAGGGTGATGCAAGAGGGAGGAGATGTGGGAGCATGTGTGTATGTATAACTGATTTAGTTTGTTGTAGAGGGAAAACTAACACACTATTGTAAAACAATTATACTCCAATAAAGATGTTAAAAAAAAAAAAAAAAAAAAAAAAACTCTCTAGCTTACAGGACTGCTTCTGTCCACTTTTGGGGTGTGTCACCTTGCTTTTTAATTATTAATTAATCTTTTTAATGTGTAAGTTTACTCATGTATGATAAACTATATGTTACCTAGTTTTAATATGTTACCTATTACTACAACATATATTAATAATTTTATCTAATTTTAAAATCAATATATTTCAGAAGAAAGAAGTGTTTAATTTGCTAAGAAACTGAAAGCTAATTATTATATAAAATTGAACTATGTTCTATAACATATCTTATGTTATTGTGAGGCACTTAAAATTTTCCTCATGCTCATGAAGAGAGATCAAGTATATTAAAATATGATTTTAAAAATAATCAGGCCTAAAAAAATGAGGCAACCCAACAGCGTGATGTGTTATAAATCAGAACGTTATTTATGTAATAGAGTATTAATTATACACACATACATGCATTCTTCTGTTGTCTCTATATTGGCTGAGAGATGCTACATGGGTTCTTTGTTTATTTTTTGTGATATACTTGTGTCTTCAAGGGGGATTAAAACACAGTGTAAATGGTAATTGTATGCACACTCAAAGCCTCAAACTCAGGAATTCTGTTCCCTTACTATCAAATAGTAGTCATAAACGGTCTTTTCCTGAAAATCTTTCTTGAGACAATGTCAACGATTTCAAAAGTAACTGCAATGTCATTATATCCAATTATTGGGGGAAAAGTCACCCGCACAGATATGGTAAGAGCCAAAAATCAACTATATTGGCATAAGTCATTAACATTGATTTGCTTTCCGCCAGTGATATACTTGCTGTCCCTAGCCTAGTACTTTTCAAAGCTTAATAAAATCTAGGCATTAAGTTAAAAAAAAAAAAAAAAAAAAATATAGCTATGCAAGCTTTGTTCTGGCAAATATATATTTTCCATCCCTTTATTTTCAGCCTTTTCATGTCCCTTTGCTTTCATGTGGCTCTTGCAAGCAGAATATGTTTGGATTTTTCAATTTAATCTGATAATTCTATATTTTAACTAGAGAGTCTGGTACATTTATATCATGATTATAGACATGTAAAATAATTTTCCTATGTTATTTCATTTTTTATATTTACCCTGCTTTTACTTTTTTTTTAATTTAGAGTTTTTTTAAGGAACTGATTTATCTTTCTGTAAAAAACATATTTATCTGGAGTTTAGTAATTTTATCATTTACACCTTGATATTCTTCAGTCAAATTCAAGTAAAATTAAATGTATTGTTACATACTTGTGTATATGTATACATACACACATATCTATTTATATCTATTTTTCCTACAATGAATATATCTTTTTTTTGTAATCCAAAAATTATTTAGAGATAGCTTAATACATAAATGGATAGATAAATAAAATATTTGTTTGTTTGTTTCTCTGTTTTACAGGGAAATGGTGTTGTTACAACCAGGTACACTTACCAACAGCCATAAAATGGAAGTCATCTGAAGGCAGAATCTCTTCAACACCTCCTGCCCTAAATAGTCTCACCTGAGATTAGTAAATACCTGCAGAAAAAGAATGGATGCTGGCAGGAAGGTGTGAGCTGAGCCCCTATGGTGCGGTTACCAGTTTTAGAAAATAAAAACCTTACATGGGATGTACTTATACTAAACATTTACACAATGTTTATCTGATAGTCAGATATAACTAGGTGTCCTATATTTTATCTGACAACCCTACCCTATGGGTCACCCTCACCCATGTATTACACTGGGGATTGGAGGAAAGCGAGATGGCTCTTCTTTGTAAGCCCATGATCTGTCTCTGCTGTACAGAGCTGAGAAGAGTTAGAAATGTCTGCTCTCTATTCGGACACCCAGACTCATTGTCTCTTATTTGCTAGCAGTCTTTCAGGGACCCCTTTAGCACTTAATCTAAGGAATAAGGACACTATTAACATTGGTTTTCAGCCTGCTAGAACTCCCATCTCGCCCCTCGCCAACAACTCCAACACTTGCCCCACTACACACATACACACACACAGGCTTTTTGCCAAGGTCAGACCTCAGAAGCTAGAACCGACCAGGGAAACCCCACACTGAAGGATTATGGCCAGGCACTGCTTCCTCCCGAGCTCAAGAAAAGACTGCTAACCATTTGCCTACTCAGAACTTCCCTTATTGAAAAACAACAAATTTCTTGATTCCAGTGGGTATGGGTCCCTCAAAATCACTGTGAAGTCCTCCTGGATCTTGTGATCATCCCCTCCCCAATCCTTACCCATGAGTTTTCCTGCTCTCAATTATTCAGAAGTTTCCATTGTTTTTTCTGCTATGCCTAAATAATTATAATAAGCTAATCATTGACCTTTTATACAAAATTCTAAGTTCCCTGTATATTCTTATAATAAATCTGTGATGATTAGTTCTCAGTCCAGCTCTGACTGAAAAAGCATGGGCTCTGACCCTGACAGGCTTGAGTTTGAGGCCTAGATCACTCATTTACTAGCTTGTAACTTTGGCCAATTCACTGAGCCTCTCTGAGGCTTCTATTCCTCACCTATAAAATGGGACTAGGACAAGTGACTTTGAATAAAATCTTATTCTGTTGGGTTGGCCAAAATGTTCATTTGTATTTTTTTTCTGTAAGATGGCTCTAGTAGCACTTAGTTGTCGTTAACTTCATTTGAAACAACTTTGTTAGATTGTATGTGACAGCTGTCATATCAGCGTGCATTAAAAAAAAAAAAGACATCAAAATTGGTAAATTTTTGTGTGGACATTTTCTATTGAAGATGCAAGAAAAAAGCAACATTTTTGTCATATTATGTTTCATTATTTCAAGAAAGGTAAAAACGCAACTGAAATGCAAAAAAAAAAAAAAAAAAAAAGATTTGTGTAGTGTAAGGAGAAGGTGCTGTGACTGATCAAATGTGTCAAAAGTGGTTTGCGAAGTTTCATGCTGGAGATTTCTCGCTGGACGATGCTCCACAGTTGGGTAGATGAGTTGAAGTTGATAGCGATCAAACTGAGACATTAACTGAGAACAATCAACATTATACCACGAAGGAGATAGCCGACATACTCAAAATATCCAAATCAAGCGCTGAAAATCATTTGCACCAGATTGGTTATGTTAATCACTTTGATATTTTGGGTTCCACATAAGTTAAGAGAAAAAACCTTCTTGACCGTATTTCCACATGTGATTCTCTACTTAAACATAATGAAAACGTTTCATTTTTAAAACAAATTGTGACAGGCGCTGAAAAGTGGATACTGTACAATAATGCGGAACAGAAGAGATCGTGGGACAAGTGAAATGAACCACCACCAACCACACCAAAGACCAGTCTTCATCCAAAAAAGGTGATGTTGTGTATATGGTAAGACTGGAAGGGAGTCCTCTGTTATGAGCTCCTTCTGTAAAACCAAACAATTAATTCCAACAAGTACTGCTCCCAATTAGACCAACTGAAAACAGCACTCAACGAAAAGTGTCCAGAATTTGTCAACAGAAAATGCATAATCTTCCATCAAGATAACGCAAGACCGCATGTTTCTTTGATGACCAGGCAAAAACTGTTACAGCTTGGCTTGGAAGTTCTGATTCATATGCCATATTCACCAGACATTGCACCTTTGGATTTCCATTTATTTAGGTCTTTACATAATTCTCTTAATGTAAAAAAGTTCAGTTCCCTGGAAGACTGTAAAAGGCACCTGGAACAGTTCTTTGCTCAAAAAGATAAAAAGTTTTGGGAAGGGACTTCCCTGGTGGCACAGTGGATGGGAATCCACCTGCCAGTGCAGGGGACATAGGTTCGATCCCTGGTCCAGGAAAATCCTACATGTCTTGGAACAACTTAGCCCATACTGAGCCTGCTCTCTAGAGCCCACATGCCACAACTGCTGAGCCCATGTGCCACAACTACTGAAGCCTGCACGCCTACAGCCCATGCTCCGCAACAAGAATAGCCCCCGCAGAGAAGCCTCCACAGTGAGAAGCCCATGCACCTCAATGAAGAGTAGCCCTCACTCGCCACAACTAGAGAAACCCCACACGCAGCAACGAAGACCCAGTGCAGCCAAAAATAACACAAAATTAAGTCTTTAAAAAAAAAAAGTTTTGGAAAGATGGAATTATGAAGTTGCCTGAAAAATGGCAGAAAGTAGTGGAACAAAAGGGTGAATACATTGTTCAATAAAGTTCTGGGTGAAACTGAAAAATGTGTCTTTTATTTTTATTTAAAAACCAAAGGCACTTTTTGGCCAACCCAATATTAGACACCATTCAGACTCATAAGGGAAAAAATTTTGCAAACTCCTCATTTGAACTAGATCTTATCCTTTTAGAAGCACACAGATTAATAGGAAAAAATGCAAACTTCATTTGCAGCAGAACTAGTTAGTCAGATTTCAATGTATCCACACAGTAGAATATTTTGCAGGCATTAAAAATGAGGAAGTTCTTTAATCCTCACAACAATAACAGGTAGACTTCATTTTAGTGAGAAAAGCAAGATGGCAAATAGTATGTATAACGTGCTGTGTTTTGTATAAGAAAGGAGGACTATAAAAATATGTTTATTGTATTTGCTTATTTTACATAAATAATACACAGAACTTAGTAAAAGTGGTTAAGTCTGGTGTGAAGATGGGGGATGGTGGTGCAAAGCACAGTGGTTCAGGGCAGGGATATTTTTTCACTATATACCATTTTATATTTTTTGGATTTTGGAATCATGTGATTTGTATTTTGGAACTTATTCAAAAATAAAAACAGGAAGTTGAACATTTTAAAAAATTAAAAATAAAGTCTACCACTAAAAGTTTTCAGTTAAATGAAGCTATGTATGTAGCATGTATAGTGTTTGTGTGTGTGTGTGTGTGTGTGTGTGTGTGTGTGTGTGTGTGTAGTGCCCAGAAATCTACATGGCATATAATGGGCATTCATTAAATGTAGCACGCTTCCCTTTTTATTGTTATTTTTTCTAATTATAGAATTATGTATTTTGATAGAGAAAATTTTGCAAGTTAGAGAAAAGTCTAAGGAAAAAATAATCATGCATTATTCCAATGCTTAGAGATAAATCTGTTAATATTTTGCATATTGCTTATCAATATTTATATTGTTATTTAAATATTTTACATAGGGCAGTATGTACAATTTTCTACCCTGCATTTACCTTGAAACAAAGCCATGCAACTTCTGTTTTTAATACCTGCAGTATAGTCCATTATATGAATGGCCTTTGTTACCTGTTTACTCTTCCATGTTCCCATGGCCCTATCAACTCCCTGAAGACAAGGGCTGTGTCTTATTCATCTTTGTGTCCCCTGGGTGTGACTTGTAGAGGGATGTTGATAAGTATCTGTTTAATAAATGCAAAAATTAATTATACAAAATTATCTAAGGAGTCACTTATTGTTGGATGTTTGGGTCATTACCAATTGTTTTCACTCTTCTAAATAATGCTAGCACAGTCATCTACATACATGAATCACAGACCACTGTGCATATCTTTACTTGTTTCCTTAGGCAAAATTCCTAGAAATGGAATTACTGGCTCAGTGGATAGGAAAAACTTAAGGTTGTTGAAATCACACTGCTAATTTGCCTTCCAAAGAGTTGTCCCAGTATGCACTCTCTGCAGCTGGCCCTGACATTCACTGAAATTAGGAGCTCCTACTCCTGAAATCTTTGCTCTTTGCAGGGGAAGAGAAAAGGCATCCTATTGCTTGCATTTAAATTTCTTCAATTGTTTTAGTGAGTTTGAAAAGGTTTTCAAATTTTCTTAGACATGATTTTTTTTTTAACCTGTTGCCAGCTCATACACTTTGTCCATCTATCTGCCTGGGCCTTCCATGTTTCTCTTCTATATCTTCTCTTTTTAAATTGTGAATCTCTCTGCTTGTCTCTTGCCTCATAGTTTACCTAATTGTTTCCAGGGAATTTTTTAGGGGTTTAAGGGAGATTTATATTGTGGAAAATTTCCAACAGACATAACAGTAGAGGGAACAGTACAATAAACTCCCATGTCCCCATCTCCCAACTTCAACAATTCTAAATACTTTGACAATTTTATCTGTTTATATGTTTCTTCGCCAACACACACATACAGACATTTGAAAAACATTTTTTTTCCTAGAGTATTTTAGGCAAATCCTAGACATCACAGCATTTTACCCATAAATAGCCAAAGAAATTTTAAGCTGCCATATGAGTATTTCTATTTCAGAAGTACACGTATTGACTTCCACAATAAGGAATTTATTTATAACAGTTCAGAATCCTGCCCTCTCTTGTTTCTCCAAATTCGGTGACTCTTTCTTTACATAAAATATGGCCTTTGTCCTTCTTCAGCCTACCTGCATGTACTCCATGGGAGATCATGAAATATTGCAGCCACTCACTTAGCCAAATGAATGGCCAAGGTCAAAGTCACACAGGTCCGAAGGAGAGGAGAACCATCGATTTGCATTTGCTGAGCATGTAAACAACTCATCTTCAGTGTTTGCTAACTAATCACCCACCTTAATCAAACTCATAATTCAACAGCATTAACACTGTTAAATCTTAATTCATCTTCATTAAATAGTAGCTCATGTTGAGAGGGGAAATGGGTTGATTCCTGTCCCTGAAACAGGAGGGAAGGGGGCAGGGCACAACCTTTGAAAGAATGACATAGACTGAGGACATGACATAAATGGATTAGAACTAAATGGGTCCAAGATGGTGGACAAGTCGACTTCCAGAAGACCCTGAGCCTCAGTATATGTTCACTGTAACACATCAGCAAGCTAAATGACACACCCACAGCACCATGACAGTTCTAAGGCGACAATAAGGATCAAAAAGTGGGCGGTGGCCCAATTCCTGGAAATCCCCTCCCCTTCCTACAATAGCTGGGATACTCCTCCCACTCATTAGCCTATGAAATTACCCACCCCTATAAAAACGGACTACCCCATACCCTGGTGCCTTTCTCACCTTCTGAGATGGACCACGCTCTGTCTGTGGAGTGTGTTTCTCTCTAAATAAATCCACTTCTTACCTATCACTTTGTCTCTCACTGAATTCTTTCTGCAATGAGACATCAAGAACCTGAGCTTCATAAAGTCCTGAAATCATGTGTGTGATCTCGGTTGGAAGACTGTGGGTTTTGTCTGGGTTCGAGTCCCAGCTGCGTGGGTTCAAGTCCCAGTCTGAGGTGCACGGTTTCATCCACTGCCCTCCCCACTAAAAGGCGGCCTCTTTGCCAGGCTGAAAGCAACAAATCCCTCTGCAGACTGGGCTTCCTGTTTTAAGGAGAACTCAAGATGGTGGCAGTATCTTTATTTCCTCTGTTGGAACCATTTTATCCAACTTCAAAAATCTGTAGAAATCAGAGTCCAAGGAAGCTGCCTCAAATGTGAGGACTATAGGTGTGCAGGGTGGAAGGGGAAAGGGAGAGAGAGCATGAGAGCGTGTCTGCAAGACAGCAAAAGTCGTTTTTAAAAAATAAGTGCTTGCAAAGACAGAACTGCAGCCAGGCTGGAAGAGGAGAAGGCCACGCACCCCCGTGCTCTGGCCTGCCTTTCCCTGTGCTAATCCCGGTGACAGCAACAGGAGCCGCTGGAATCTGAGCCACCAGCCTGACTTCAGCATCTGGCTCTGGAGGCTGGGACTGTGGATCTGGGGAAGTTATGTTGTGGGAGTGAAGAAATCCCAGCTTGTCAAGGCCGGACCCACCATGGCCGGGATCCCGAGGCTGCTCCAAAGAAGTCTAAATGCCCTTTATAAACCAGCACTTGCGTACGACTCAAGATTTTGTTCTGTGCCAGCCCTTTCGCGTCTCCTGGCCTGGTGTGCTGTAGGGAGAGGAGACTGCCCCTAAGATCAGGGAACATCCTTGCTGTGTGTGCACGTGCTTGTGTATGTATGCACATGCTTGTGCATGTGCATGAGTGTGTGCAGGCGTGTGTGTGTATGTGTGTGTGTGCGCCTGCCTGTGTGTTGCTCTTGCTTCAGGAGCTGGAAGTTACAAAGCACCGCCCTCAAAATGAAGCCTGCTTTCAAGTGGTAAACAAGGCAGATTCTGGGGATTAGAATGTTGAGCCTGACCCAAAGCCAGGTCTTTGCTACCATGCACGGTGGCCGTGTGGTGCCCAGAAAGGTTTCTAAAGGCTGGAGGCCGGCACGAGGTGTGTGAAACCAGAGATTTGCCTTTCCGTGGAAAATGCGAGGGGAGAACGGGAGGAGACAGGCTCTCTCACACTGAAACGTGTTTAAAGAAAAATCTTTTGAATTAAAATAGATGCAGTCCCAAAATAATCTTGTTTTGAAACCTCAGAAATCTTAGGAAGAGAAAAAAGCTATCAATACACTTACCCTTTGAATCTGTTATGGCCCTTGCTATTTATAATTTATTTTTCCTCCATGTGGCTTAAAATAATCGACAGACATTATCACATTAACTCTTGTATTCCCCCTGTCCTTCCACAAGCTCCTGTCCTTCGGGGCCACAGAGGACACAGCCCCAGCTCTATAGATGTGGTCTCGGCTGTCCTGGCTCCTCTGAGCCCCCTGTCCTGCCCGGGCCTTGGAGAGCATCCTGGCGACCACGGTTCACAGTCTTTTCTCATCTGCACCGATGCCAGGTAGGGGGGTGCCTGCTGGAGAGAGACGCCAGAGCATCAGAGCCAGCAAGACCCTAGAGACTCCCTAGGCCCTGTGCCCGCTGCAGTGTCCTGACCTACCCATGCCACCACAAGGCCCATGGCAAGTTATTGTTGCAACAGGAAAGCTCTGGCGTTTACAAGTTGTTTACTTTTTAAAAAGCAAATTAGAGAAGGGCAAAGTTATCTCAGGAAAGGGTGAAAAATAGCAGCTCACATAGTATGTAGTGTTAACTTTAAAGAATTCACATAAAAATTCATATTATCAGCTTCTCTTGGGCTGATGTCAGCCCTCAATGGGAGCTGAATGTCCTCATCCCTTCAGCAGGGGGCAAGGCTCTCTCTTCAGGTGACATTGTGAGTCCCTAAGTGGGCACACCACTTCCCCAGTGAAAGTACTGTTGGCCCCTTGCAGGCATTTGGGGTGTGACCTCTGGCAGCTAAAAGTGGAGACAGGTTTCCTGGGGGCCAATATCTGTAAAATTTGGGGGCTATGTTTTAAGAAAAAAAATACAAAATTACAGATACAAAGTTAAATGCAAAACAAATATTTATTTAGAATGAGAAAAGAAATGAGAGCAAATTACAAATTTGATGACAAATACCAGTGATGACAATTACAAATTACACAGTGATGACAATACACACATGCCACAAGATCCAGAAAAATGATATAATTTTAAAAAATAATACTTCACAGCATGACATACCTCTATAATACTCTTTTTTATATAGTTTCTGGTTGCATACTCTTTGATTAAGCCTCCATATGAAAATGATTGTATAATATTTTCTCTAGAGAGAATAAGTAGAAATTTACTCTTTCCCTTAGATCAGTTTGTTGAAATTTGGTTTAAGTTATTGATAGTTTAGAAGAGTTTCTTCTAGCTTCACCACTTGTTATTGGTAATGTCACATGAATTTTTAGGATTGTTGTCAAATTTAAGCAAACTTTTATCAAATTTCTTTCACATATGAGCTGCTGCAATTGTACTTGAAGTATGAAATACTGCTATAGGCCTGTGCCTGTAACATAGCAATTCTAATCAGTTCTATTTGACATGATTCCCATTGAAAAAGGAAAAAAGGATATATACTACAATTATATTTGTCTGTTCTGCCTTATTGAGTATATTCTTGCATAAGTGGACTTCTGTTTTGACTAGGCATTGATGAGAATTGAATCCATTGCTTACAATTTTATATGCCTAATAATCAGAAGATTATCCTACCGTAGCCTCTGTACATTTCAAGCCTCATGTCTCCTGCATCACCCACATATTTTAGGAGCTGGATACCTGGGGTGTATTCATGTCATGATGCTGAGAGAGTCTGCAGAATGGGCAGTAGGCACATTCTTGGAAGTCACTCCTGTACCAGCATGGCAAAAAATGAGAGTGACGCAAACCACAGAAGTACATTCCACTAAACCCAAACTCAATATATCCCAATTCAAACCCCTGTAACAAATACCAGAAAGGCCCTTGGCCACTCCAATACTACCAATGACACAAAGAGAAGCTTAACAGAGCAGAAGAGAGAATGGACAGTGACAGTGGTTTCACTATTGCAGTTCAAACCCTTCAGCTTTGCAAATTTTACGAAAATGTAGAACCATATACATACATTGTGGAGGCCCCTCCCAGGATTCTTGAAAGGGGCCTGGAAAGTAAGGGCCCTGAAGTCGAAGCTTCACTCGTTTACAGGCAAATTGGTCTCTGGTGGATAATAACAACCTCACTCTCCCACTTTCTTGAATGGAAAACAAAGAGGTTAAGTAACCTGTAGAGACAGTGGACTTTCGCTTCACCCGCAGCCCCTGGGACCTGAGCCAGAACCTTGTGTGAGTGCCCTTTACTGCCTTCCCATGAGTTGTCATGATGCTTGTCAGTTGTTGAAGTGACTTACTTCTACAAAACTATCTTTTAGAGTTTTATCAAAATCTGGATCCTGTGGAGGAGATGCATCTTACAGATGGCCTTGCCCACCATAGAAAAATGGGACAGAAAAATGGCAGAGGACTGCTGTGCTGGTGGGAGGCCTATGTTGCAGGTAGACAGAGGTAAGAGCTGCCTGAAGTTGTTGGGACTAGGATGAGACGCCTCCAGAACCATCCTTAGCCCAAAGCTCTTTCCACTGAGACTCAGCTTTAAGGTAACTCTACCATCCCTCGTCACACCTGCTGAAACACTACACGCATGGATGGGTTTTTCTTAGTGTATTTGACAGGTACTGTGCCAATGTTGTGTAATCATCCAATTCAAAACCCTATGCCATGAAACAACCATCATTTATTCTCAGAGATCTGTGGGTTGGCTGGAGAGGCTCTGCTTCTTGCCATAATATTGTGAGCCTAGATTTGTCCCACACATTTCTCACCCTCCTTGGACCAGAGAACTAGCCTAGGCATGTTCTTCTCAAAGTGATGGCAGAGGTAAACATGTAAGGTAAACATGTGAGGCCTCTTAAGACTTAGGCTTGGAACTGGAACACTGTTACTTTCATCCACATGTGATTGGCCAAAGCAAATCCTATGGCCAAAGTCAAAATGCAGGATGTAAAGGGTACTCAACTCCTAAGGCTGAGGCAAGGGTGTGAATGCAGGGAGGGGTGAAAACTGGGGCCAATAATTCAATCCACCACACCTAGAAAGGAGCACAGATGACAGATGGGCAAGGCTTGCAGCCCACTGCAGAGATGAGAGAATTGGGGAGTGCCACAGGCAACACAGTTTTAGCAGGGCATTTGGCAGGGGCCAACGGGGACAGCTGGGTAGATTTATTGCTGAACCACTGTGCCCAAAGAGCATTGACTAATGGATTGATGTCCATCTGGAAGAGGTTTGCAGTGGCATACCATTACCTTCTGCCCTGCTCCACTGTTTTCACCCACATCTTGGATGTAGGTATTGGAATCATGTTTTACCAGATTTGCCGGTGATACCCAGCTGAGTAGCATGACTAATATGTTTTGATGGCAATTTCAAAATTCAAATTTGTATTAACAGGCTGGATTTATGGGTCCAAAACAAGAAGGATGAATTTAAAAAGGGAACTAACATTTACTGAACACTTACTATATGCCAGGCACATGTTTTATTTAATCCTTTCAACAACACTTTGAAGCAAATATTATGGAGTTTTTTTTAGATTAAAAAACTATATCCTAGAAAAAGAAGAACAAACTACATCCAAATCAAGAAAAAGAAGGAAATAAAAAGTAGTATGGAAGTTAATAAAACAGAGAATCGAAAAACAATAGAGAAAAATCAACAAAACCAAAGTTTGTTCTTTAAAACATCAACAAAACTGACAAAAGTTTAGCTAGGCTGGTCAAGGAAAAAAGGGAGAAAACTTAAGTCATTAAAATCATGAATGAGAGGACATTACTACTGACTTTACAGAAATAAAAAGTATTATAAGGGAGCACTATAAACAACTTTACATCAACAAATTAGATAACTTAGGTGAAATGGACAAATTTCTAGAAAGACAAAAATTATTAAAACTGTCTCAGGAAGAAACAGAAAATCTGAATAATCCTATAACAAGTAAAGAGATCAAACTAGTAATTTAAAAATTTCCCATGGGACTTCCCTGGTGGTCCAGTGGTTAAGACTCTGAGCTCCCAATGTAGGGGGCCCAGGTTCAGTCCCTGGTGAGGGAACTAGATGCTGCATGCCACAACAAAAAGATCCCACGTGCTGCAACTAAGACCCGGTGCAGCCAAATAAATAAATAAACATATTTTTTAATTTTCCCATAAAGATAAGCAGATCAGGCCCAGAGAGATTCATTGGTGAATTGTACTAAACACTAAAGAAGAATTAATACCAATCCATCACAAATTCTTAGGAAAATTAGAAGAGGCGGAAATATTTCTCAACTCATTTTATTAAGCTAGTATTACCCTGATATCAAAACCAGATAAGGACATCACAATCACACACACACAAGATCTCTACAGAATTTCATGACTAAAGATACAAAAATCCTCAACAAGATACTAGCAAACCAAAACCAGCAACATATAAAAAGAAGTATATGCCATGAAAAGATACATTGTCCCAAGGATGCAAAGTTGGTTTAACCTTCAAAAATCTATTAATACAGTATACTATATTAATGGAATATAGACAGGAAACATAAGATTATTTCAACAAATGCAGAAAAAGCAACTGACAAAAATCATTGCACTTTCATGATAAAAGCACTGAACAAACTAGGAACAGAAGGGAAATTTTTCTGTCTGCTAAAGGGCATCTATGGAAAACCCACAACTAGCATCATACTAAAGGGTGAAAGACTAAATGCTTTCCCCTAAGACTAAGAACAAGATAAGGGTGTCCATTCTCACCAATTTTTTAAAATATGTACAGGAGGTTCTAGTCAAGACAGTTAGGTAAGAGGAAGAAAGAAAAGGCATGAAGATTGGAAGGGAAGAAGTAAAAGTGTATTTTCAGAAGCCATGGTCTTGTTTATAGAAATGCTAAAGAATCCACTAAAATACTATTAGAACTAATAAATGAATTCAGCAATGTGGCAGGATACAATATCAATATATAAAAATCAGCTGTATTTTTATACTCCAGCAATTCAAAATTAAACATTTTAAAATTGGAATTAAGAAAACAATTCTATTTACAATAGCATCAAAAAAAATAAAAAGATATAAATTTAATAAAAGAAATACAAGACTTAACTTGGTGAAAGAAAGTAAAGAAGAGCTAAATAAATGGAAAGACATATCATGATCATTTTTTGGAAGACTTAATATTGTTAAGATGGCAATACCCCCCAAATTAATCTACAGATTCAAAGCAATCCCTAATAAATTGCAAGCTGCCAGTTTCTGCATAAATTGAAGAACTGATCCTAAGAAACACGTAGAAATTTAAGAGATCCAGAATAGTCAAAACAATCTTAAAAACAAAGAACAAAATTGAAAGACCCACACTTCCCAATTTCAAAAATGACTACAATACTACAATAATAAATATTGTGTGGTACTGGCATAAGGACAGACATATAGATCAATGGAATAGAATTGAGGGTCCAGAAATAAACTCTTAGGTTATGGTCAGTTCATTTTTAACAAGGGTACCAAGTCCATTCAATGGGAAAAGAAGAGTCTCTTCAACAAATAGTGCTATGACCACTGAATACCCATACCTCACCTCACTCCACAGACAGAAATTAATTAAAAATGGATTATAAGCTTAAATATATGAGCAAAAACTATAAAACTCTTAAAATATACATAAGAGTAAATCTTCATGACCTAAGATTTGGCAATAGACTCTTAGCTATGACACCAAAAGCATGAGCAACAAAAGAGAAAATAGATTAATCAGATTTTAGCAAAATCAAAACCTTTTGTCATTTCAAGGACATTATCAAGAAAGTACACAGCAATCAGAGAAGAAAAAGAAATAAAAGGAATCCAAATAGGAAAAGAAGAAGTAAAGCTGTCACTGTTTGCAGATGACATGATACTATACATAGAGAATACTAAGGATGCTACCAGAAAACTACTAGAACTAATCAATGAATTTGGTAAAGTAGCAGGATACAAAATTAATGCACCGAAATCTCTGGCATTCTTATACACTAAGGATGAAAAATCTGAGAGGGAAATTAAGAAAACACTCCCATTTACCACTGCAACAAAAAGAATAAAATATCTAGGAATAAACCTACCTAAGGAGACAAAAGACGTGTATGCAGAAAACTATAAGACACTGATGAAAGAAATTACAGATGATACAAAATAGGTGGAGAAATATACCATGTTCTTGGATTGCAAGAATCAACATGTGAAAATGACTCTATTACCCAAAGCAATCTACAGATTCAATGCAATCCCTATCAAACTACCACTGGCATTTTTTACAGAAGTAGAACAAAGAATTTCACAATTTGTATGGAAACACAAAAGACCCCGAATAGCCAAAGCAATCGTGAGAATGAAAAATGGAGCTGGAGGGATCAGGCTCCCTGACTTCAGACTATACTACAAAGCTACAGTAATCAAGACACTATGGTACTGGCACAAAAACAGAAATATAGATCAATGGAACAGGATAGAAAGCCCAGAGATAAACCCACACACATATGGTCACCTTATCTTTGATAAAGGAGAGAAGGATATACAGTGGAGAAAAGACAGCCTCTTCAATAAGTGGTGCTGGGAAAACTGGACAGCTACCTGTAAAAGTATGAAATTAGAACACTCCTTAACACCACACACAAAAATAAACTCAAAATGGGTTAAAGACCTAAGTGTAAGGCCAGACACTATCAAACTCTTAGAGGAAAACATAGGCAGAACACTCTATGACATAAATCACAGCAAGATCCTCTTTGACCCATCTCCTAGAGAAATGGAAATAAAAACAAAAATAAACAAATGGAACCTAATGAAACTTTAAAGCTTTTGCACAGCAAAGGATACCATAAACAAGACCAAAAGACAACCCTCAGAATGGAAGAAAATATTTGCAAATGAAGCAACTGACAAAGGATTAATATCCAAAATTTATAAGCAACTCAGGCGACTCCATAACCAAAAAGCAAACAACCCAATCCAAAAATGGGCAGAAGAACTAAATAGACATTTCTCCAAAGAAGATATACAGATTGCCAACAAACACATGGAAGAATGCTCAACATCATTAATCATTAGAGAAATGCAAATCAAAACTACAATGAGATATCATCTCACACCGGTCAGATTGGCCATCATTAAAAACTCTAGAAAGAATAAATGCTGGAGAGGGTGTGGAGAAAAGGGAACCCTCTTGCACTGCTGGTGGGAATGTAAATTGATACAGCCACTATGGAGAACAGTATGGAGGTTCCTTAAAAACTACAAATAGGACTACCATACGACCCCGCAATCCCACTCCTGGGCATATACCCTGAGAAAATCATAATTCAAAAAGAGTCATGTACCAAAATGTTCATTGCAGCTCTATTTATGATAGCCAGGACATGGAAGCAACCTAGGTGTCCATCAACAGATGAATGGATAAAGAAGATGTGGCACATATATACAATGGAATATTACTCAGCCATAAAAAGAAATGAAACTGAGTTACTTGTAGTGAGGTGGATAGACCTGGAGTCTGTCATACAGAGTGAAGTAAGTCACAAGGAGAAAAACAAATACCGTATGCTAACACATATATATGGAATCTAAGAAAAAATATGTCATGAAGAGATTAGTGATAGGACGGGAATAAAACACAGACCTACTAGAGCATGGACTTGAGGATATGGGGAGGGGAAAGGGTAAGATGTGACGAAGTGAGAGAGTGACATGGACATATATACACTACCAAATGTAAATTAGATAGCTAGTGGGAAGCTGCCGCATAGCACAGGGAGATCACCTCTGTGCTTTGTGACCACCTAGAGGGGTGGGATGGGGAGGGTGGGAGGGAGGGTGATGCAAGAGGGAAGGGATATGGGAACATATGTATATGTATAACTGATTCACTTTGTTGTAAAGGAGAAACTAACACACTATTGTAAAACAATTACACTCCAATAAAGATGTTAAAAAAAGGAAATGAAAGACCAAATGTTCAATATATATATATATATATATATATATATATAATGCACAATGGGAAAAAATATTTTTGAATCATATATCTGATATGAGACTTGTATCTATAATCAATAAAGAGTTCTTAGAATTCAATAGTAAATAAATAAATAAAAATAACCCAATTTAAACATGGGCAAGGATTTGAGTAGACATTTCTCCTCAGAAGATACATGGCCAATAGGTACATGAAAAGATGTTCAAAATCATTAATCATTAGGGAAATGCAAATCAAAACTATAGTGAGATACTACTTCACACCCACTAAGAAGGTATAATTTTAAAAGACAGACAAGTTTTGTTTGTGAGGAATTGAAGAAAGTGGAACTCTCATACAGTGTTGGTGAGAATGTAAAATGTAAAAGACTTATACACAAATTTTCTTAGCAGCATTATTCATAATAGCTAAAAAATGAGAACAACCCAAATGTTTGTCAACTGACGAATGGATACACAAGAATGATACTTCCGTACAACGGAATATTATTTGGCAATAAGAAGGAACGGAGTGCTGATACGTGCTAAAACATAATGGACTTTGAAGACATTACACTAAGTGAAAGAAACCAGACACAGAAGACCACATATTGTATGATTCTACTTATAGGAAATGTCCAGAATAAGCAAATACATAGAAAGTAGGTTAGTAATTGCTCAGGTCTAGGGCTTGGGAGTAGGAGGGGAATGCAAATTGACTGCTAATAGGTATGGAACTTTTTTTATTAAGGGAGGACAAAAATTGTCTAAAATTATGTTGTGGTAATTGTTGCACAACCCTGTGAATATACTAAAAAACAGTGAATTGTGCACTTAGATGGGTGAATTATGTGATATGTAACATATCACAATAAAGCTCTTTTCGAAAAAATTGACTGCACAGGTGAAAAAAAATCTGTATCCTAGAAAAGTGCTTCTTATACTTCAATGTGCATGCAATTACCCTGGGAATTTGTTAAGGTACAGGTTCTGAATCATAGGTCTAGAAAAGAGCTTAAGATTTGATTTTTCTAAAAGCTGCCTGTAACACACCTTGAAGAGCAAGACCCTAAGGTAGTTAAAATTTTTTCTCAGGGTCAGACAGCTAGTAAATGGGGAAAGCCAGGATTCAAGTTTGTGTGAGAGCAGAGTCCATAACTACTAGTTAAGAGTGGGTTAGGCCCAGCTTCTCACCAACTGTTGTAAAAAAACAGTCAGAGGCTTTATAACCACATCTAGCCACTGAAAATCTGGTTGGAGTCTTAAACTGAATTAATTGAAGTAGAGGGTCCATCCCAGTAAGGAAAGGGTAGCCTTGCGTACTCCGATCTGATCCGACCACCTCAGGAATCCCAGGTTTAGATGTGAGAGCCACATTTAAGAGGAACATTGGAAAGCCATAGTTGGTCTAGAAAGAGGTAACCTACATAGTGAGGGGATTAGAAAACTTGTCATAAGGACAATAGATAAAATGATTGATGAGGTTTATACTCCAGAAGTAAAGATTCAGGCAAGCTATAATATCTTTAAGTAAGAGCTAGTTTAAAAGAGGAAATGGTTGTTTTCTATGTAATGCCAAGGGCAGAACAAAGGTTAAGAAAGGAAGAATGTAGGGAAGTCACTGCAATAAATTTAAAAAGTAATAAAATTCTAGTAATTAAAAGCTTTCTATATCATTCAGGACTCAGAAACCAACACAAATTGGCTTAAGCCAAATGGAAAGTTTATTTTTCACATAATGTAAAGTCTAGAAATAGGTTTCAGGCACTCCATCATTCCACACTGTTTTTCTCTATGTTGGCTTAATTTTTGGACATATTCTCTTTCAGTGGTGGCAAAATGGTCACTAGAAGCACCAGACTTAGATCCTATCAGTTTAACAACCAAGAGAATGAATATAGCTCCTTCCTGAAGGCTCCACCAAAACTCTCAGGGCTGACGTTCATTGGACAGCTTGGGTCACATGCTCATTTCTGAAACAATCATTATGGCCATGGTGTGAAACAGGATGATTCACCAGGCTTGGATCATTTGCCCACCACTAACACTGAGAGCTGGGCTAAGTCTTGCCCAAACCACAAGGACTGAAACTCGAGGAGGGGTGGTTTTCCAAAGGAAAAATAGCCTGGATGCTCCCTGCAAAAGGGAGAATAGAAGTCTGTCAGGGAAACCAAGAGATTTCCACAAACTGCCTGCAGATTAGAGGCTCCTTTGGGAAGGACAGAGGGAGAGGGCTCCTCACCTCTGGAGACATTCAAACAGAGGCTGAATGACCCCCATCTCCCCTGCCCAGTAGGGAGCAGTGGATGGGAGTCAACCACTCTTCCAAGGACAGTGGCTCTCCACTGCATGCATTCTTGCTCTCTCTGGTACTCGCTTCTGCCTCGCAATACCTTTCATCGTAAAGAAGCCTCCTAATTCATAGCGCATAGACTTTTTCAGGCTCTTTTGGAAACAGACTTATTTCCTTTTGTCTTCCCTCCTAAACAAACCTTGTGGCCTGTATGTACGCTCACTCTCTGTCACTGGCCTTGGCCTTCTGTCTTTGCCCTAATTAAAGAAGCTCTTTCCAAGGACACATTGGAGCATTATCATGTCTCCTGTAGATAGTACTCTTTGGCGAGTCACCCCTTATTCAAGGAGAAGTATTTTATTTGCAAGAAAATAAGATCACTCGAGCTAACTAAAGAACGGTGTGTGTGTGTGTGTGTGTGTGTGTGTCTGTGTGTGTGTGTGAAGCAGGGCTGCCATTGTGAGGATATGGCAGTGCTCGGGGGCATCTGGGACAGGAATCACTGCCATCCCTCAGGCCTCACAGAAGCTGGAAACCTTCTGAGTTCCGGCCGTGAGGATGGCTGGGGGCTTGGGCAGCAAGTGTTCACACAGCTTCACCCAGCACTCTACCATATTCACCTGATTAGCCACTTGCCACGTGTTTAGATCTTCACACTCCACCAACCAACTTGCCTTTCACTGTCCGTTCTCGAGTCCTGGAAGAGGCAAATCATTGGACCAGCTCTCATTTAGCTTCAGACAATAGGCCAGCCCTTGTCTAAATCTCATCACTTTTCCAAATACTCATAGCCAGGAGGGGCGTCACAGCCAGGGCAGGCTGCTGTTAAGTCTGCCGACGGCACCTTAGGGACATTGTACTCACCTAACCCACACCCCAAATTTGTCATGTCTGAGTATCGCAGAGAAGATTTGGGTGCCCAGCCTCATGTTCTCCTATAAATAGGCAACCAGCTGGATGTAAAGCAACCAGACCATCAGGCAACAGAATAAGTGTCTCTCCAAATGGTAGAGGAAGAGGAGGTTGGGGGCTGTCGCCCATGGCTCTGAAGACAGTGTCATAAAACAGTGCCAGGAGATGGGTTCAGATTAAGGAAACGGAAGGAATTCGCTAAAGCTCAGGTGTCCTCCCCACCTCTGGTTTATGGCAGGGGGAGGTAGGCTCCTGCATGTGTGCCGGTGCTCTACGCAGGGCTGCAGCCACATGGATGGCAGACGGGACCGACCCTAGGAAATCCCAGCTATGCACAAAAGGAATTGTCACATGAGTCCCACGTGCCCCTATGCAGAGGCTGATCCTCCTCTGAACCTCACATCCCCTTCCCTGCAGGGCTCTCAGGGGATTCACCAGGGGAGGGGCCAGACCTAGAGGACTAAGGTATCAGGAAGGCCCTCTGTGATTCAGCCCCCTGCTCCTTGCCAGGAATAAGGCTGAAAACATCGGACAGCATGAGCATCTGAGGGCTCACCAGCCTAACCTGAAGACACCATTGCCATGAAAATCCGCAGCCGCAGAGCCTGGAGGGAATTCAAAGAGACTGAAGGGATGTATGGGTTGCAGACACTGCAAAGGAATTGGACACAGTAATTAATGGAATCTTATAAAACAAATTCAAACTGATGGGTCAGTAAATGAGAGTATTGCTACCCAGACTGAAACTGATTTAAAGGAACATAAACTGAGTCAATAATAAATGTGGAAGGAGATAGGAGTCAGGGGAAGTATGTAGTGTAGCATTATTGGAGTTGATGTTATTTATTATAGGGGATTAATACTAATAAAAAAAAAAAGGTCCCATGACAAAGCCTTTGAAAGAAGCTACAATATAAAACTTAGACCTATAAGTAAGATCTGGCTTTATGAGCCTAGTTGAAAAATATTAAATAGGGGACAGCAATTTAAATAAATATAAAAATGCTGATAAATTGCTGGGATTGTATCTAATCATGGGAGGAAGGATCTTGAACAGAGGGCCCTGGTGGGATCATACGTTGGGAAACAGAGACATTTTTGTAAAGAGTAAATTTGCAGAGCATCGATTGTAAGCTTCCTTCCACCCGTCCCCACAGGGCTCCCTGTAGGATTCTGTACCAGGACCTCTTTAAGTGGCCAAGGCCCTCTGGGGTCTGCCTGTTTCCCATCCCCTCCAGAGAGAGACACCCCCCTTTCCTGGCTGCCCAGCCCTCCTGGCATCAACACCAATGCTGAATATGCACACGGGCAGCCCTGCCCCATGTCTATCATACACAGAGCAGACAATCCCAGAATCACCCGTGTGCTACACATAAACCAGGAGAAGGGGAAACTCCTGGAGCTGAAGGAGTGTGATTCATCACTGATGACTCTGATTGATAGGGAGGAAATTCAGGATGGAGAGTTGTGATTCTGCTGAATCCCAGAGCAGCCACCTCTAGCCCCTCCCAGAGCACTCCCCCAGCCCCACACGGGCTCACATGAGAGATGCCGCAGCTGGGCTCAGGCTCCGTGGGGAGGGGGGAGGACCCCGGTGCCCTCACGATTGGACTGGGAGCTTGCACACAGATTACAGGAAGGAAGCATGGGCTGACTCTAACAGCGAGAGACAGACAGCCCGTCAACAGGGTGGCCAGGCCTTCTCCTCCACAGCCCTGAAAGACCGGCTCCAGCATCAGCAAGTCAGGAGGGCCTCCCTAGATTTCCTGCCTCCCCATAGGGTTGCGGCATCCTCCTCTGTGCTCCCAGGACACATTCTGCAGAGGCTTCTTCCCTGGCACTTAGCCTGTTGTCTGTGGTCACCAGTTTAGTGGCCCAACTCCCCACTGGAGTGGGTCCTGTTCACTGCAGCCTCCCCAGCAGCCAACAGAACCAGGCACAGTGTAGTGGATGGAATGATTGACTGGCCGGGGACCGTCTCCCGGGACCGCCTCAGCTGCCCACCCGTGGTGGGGATGGAAAACGTTTGAGGCTGACAGGGGGGTGTCAAGAAATGCCCAGCCACAGTATTTCTCCTCAGAGTGAATCTGACTTAGTCATCCCTCCATGCAGCTGGGCCCCAAAGATGTGGCCTCTTTCTGAGCCCTGGGAGGCGGCCCAAGATGGGGCCAAGGCTCCTGCTGGTGCTATGGGGAGAGAAAGGGAGCCCATTCAAAAGACATCTGTGAACTTAAGATGGGACATGAGTATATGTTGAAGCTGAGTGATGGGTACATGAGGGCTCACTATACAGCTCTCATTTCTCCATAATAACATAATTTTTAATAAAATAGATTTTATTTGTTTTTTGGTTTGTTTCTGTTTTGCGGTACGCGGGCCTCTCACTGTTGTGGCCTCTCCCGTTGCGGAGCCCAGGCTCTGGACGCACAGGCTCAGCGGCCATGGCTCACGGGCCCAGCCGCTCCGCGGCACGTGGGATCTTCGCGGACCGGGGCACGAACCCGCATCCCCTGCATCGGCAGGCGGACTCTCAACCACTGCGCCACCAGGGAAGCCCAAAACTTTGGCTTTTATTCTGAATTAGATGGGGAAATACTGGAGGGTCTGAACAGAAGAGTGACATGGTCTTATAGTTTCTTTTTTTTTTTTTGCGGTTCGCGGGCCTCACTGTTGTGGCCTCTCCCGTTGCGGAGCCCAGGCTCCAGACGCGCAGGCTCAGCGGCCATGGCTCACGGGCCCAGCCGCTCCGCGGCATGTGGGATCCTCCCGGACCGGGGCACGAACCCGTGTCCCTTGCATCGGCAGGCGGACTCTCAACCACTGCGCCACCAGGGAAGCCCAATAAAATAGATTTTTAAAAGTCATCAACCTCACTTGATTTTCCCTCATGCTGTGGCTCTCTCCCTGCCTCCTCTAACACACTGGTCCTCAAACTGTGGTCCCCAGACTAGCAGTACTGGTGTCATGTAGGGGCTTCCTAGAAATGCAAATTTGCAAGCCCACCCAAACCTACTGAATCAGAAACTCTGAGGTGGGGCTGGGCAAACTATGCTTAACAAGCCTTCTAGATGATTCTGATGCATGCACATTTTTGAGAACCACTGGGCTAATGTATTTTATTCATAATCTTCAAAATCATGACTTCCACAGTCGTGGTATTTCAGATTGTTGGAAGACCTCTTCCCACCGCCTTTGGGAGAAGGTGTCCTCTCCACAGCTGGCATCCACTTGGTCCCACCCCAATTACACCCTGGCACTGGGACTCAACATCCCTTATGCAGAGAATGCGATGGTGCCCTGGCTCCTCACTCAAGGGGTCCAGCCTCTGACAGTCATGGGCACAGTTCTGAGCTGTTAATAGATATTATCTCATTTGATAATCTCAACAACCTTAGAAGGAAGTTACTATGATCACTTTCATTTCATAAATGAGGAAACCACGTTTAGGGGCATGAAGCAGCTCACCAAGTTCACCTAGCAAGTAAGTGGCAAAGCTGGGATTCCAGAGCATGAGCCCTAACCATTAGACTTCACCACCTTACATTCCTGTACCTTGTCTAGCTCTGACTGTGTGGCCCAGGATATCTCACTCCCTAGATCAAGCCTGCACTTGGCTTGGACCCTGTGCATAACTCCCTGTTTTAATTACATATCCAAGACCTGGAGGCTGGAGCTACAATTTACTCACCCCCAAGGATGCTCACTTTGTCAGTTAGGAAGCTTCTGGATTCAAGGAACAAATTAATGGCCCTAGACAATAAGTAAAATCTATCACTTCATCTAAAAAGGGGCTCCCATCTTTATTTGAGTATAACTGTTTTACAATAGTGTGTTAGTTTCTCCTTTACAACAAAGTGAATCAGTTATACATATACATATGTTCCCATATCTCTTCCCTCTTGCGTCACTCTCCCTCCCACCCTCCTTATCCCACCCCTCTAGGTGGTCACAAAGCACAGAGGTGAACTCCCGGTGCTATGCGGCAGCTTCCCACCAGCTATCTAACTTACATTTGGTGGTGTGTATATGTCCATGTCACTCTCTCACATCATCACAGCTTACCTTTCCCCCTACCCATATCCTCAAGTCCATGCTCTAGTAGGTCTGTGTTTTATTCCCGTCCTACCGCTAATCTCTTCATGACATTTTTTTTCTTAGATTCCATATATATGTGTTAGCATACGGTATTTGTTTTTCTCCTTCTGACTTGCTTCACTCTGTATGACAGACTCCAGGTCTATCCACCTCATTACAAATAACTCAGTTTCATTTCTTTTTATGGCTGAGTAATATTCCATTGTATATATGTGCCACATCTTCTTTATCCATTCATCTGTTGATGGACACCTAGGTTGCTTCCATGTCCTGGCTATCGTAAATAGAGCTGCAATGAACATTTTGGTACATGACTCTTTTTGAATTATGGTTTTCTCAGGGTCTATGCCTAGTAATGGGATTGCGGGGTCATATGGTAGTTCTATTTGTAGTTTTGTAAGGAAACTCCATACTGTTCTCCATAGTGGCTGTATCAATTGACATTCCCACCAGCAGTGCAAGAGGGTTCCCTTTTCTCCACACCCTCTCCAGCATTTATTGTTTCTAGAGTTTTGATGATGGCCATTCTGACAGTTGTGAGATGATATCTCATTGTAGTTTTGATTTGCATTTCTCTAATGATTAATGATGTTGAGCATTCTTTCATGTGTTTGTTGGCAATCTGTATATCTTCTTTGGAGAAATGTCTATTTAGTTCTTCTGCCCATTTTTGGATTGGGTTGTTTGCTTTTTGGCTATGGAGCCGCCTGAGTTGCTTATAAATTTTGGATATTAATCCTTTGTCAGTTGCTTCATTTGCAAATATTTTCTTCCATTCTGAGGGTTGTCTTTTGGTCTTGTTTATGGTATCCTTTGCTGTGCAAAAGCTTCTAAGTTTCATTAGATCCCATTTGTTTATTTTTGTTTTTATTTCCATTTCTCTAGGAGATGGGTCAAAGAGGATCTTGCTGTGATTTATGTCATAGAGTGTTCTGCCTATGTTTTCTTCTAAGAGTTTGATAGTGTCTGGCCTTACATTTAGGTCTTTAACCCATTTTGAGTTTATTTTTGTGTGTGGTGTTAAGGAGTGTTCTAATTTCATACTTTTACAGGTAGCTGTCCAGTTTTCCCAGCACCACTTATTGAAGAATCCACCTGCCAATGCAGGACACATGGGTTCAATTCCTTACCCGGGAAGATCCCACATGCCGCAGAGCAACTAAGCCCGTGCGCCACAACTACTGAGCCTGTGCTCTAGAGCCCTCGAGCCACAACTACTGAAGACCACGCACCTAGAACCCATGCTCCGCAACAAGAGAAGCCACTATAATGAGAAGCCTGTGCACTGAAACGAAGAGTAGCCCCCGCTCACCACAACTAGAGAAAGCCTGTGCGCAGCAACGAAGACCTAACACAGCCAAAAAAAATTTTTTTTTAATTACAGATATAAATAAATAAATAAATAAATAAAATAAAATGGGGCTCCCAGGTAAGGTGGCTGTCTGGTGGGTTAATGCAGTAGTTCCGTGGTGACATCAAGGACCCAGGCCCTTTCCTTCTTTCCTCTCAGCCATTCTCAGCATATACCTCTCTCCTCAGAGATCAGCTTGCCTCATGGTCACAAATTAACAGCTGTAGTTCCTAGCTTCATGATCAGACAAGAAGAAGAGAGGCTATTTCTTCCAGGTATCTCCTATTTCAGAGAGACGGGTCCTTTTCCAGCAGACTTCCCCTCATGTCTCATTAGCTGAAAATAGGTGACACACCCATCCCTAAACCAACTGCTGGCAAGGGGAAAGGAAAATTACTTGATGGGATCAGCTTAGGTGGCTGAATGCCTGAGTTACCCAGTACAGGTGTGGACACTCCAATACAACTGGGACTCTACAAAGGGGAAGAGAAAGGAATGGCTGCTGTAAGTCCTTCCCCAGAAGCGCATGCCTGGACCTTGTGGGAAAAGGAACTCTCCTAGTAGGCAGCCCCAGAGAGGATTTTGATATTGTTACCAAAACCTACCCTGTCTGATAGTGACACATAATTCCTCCCCATGCTACACAGACATGAAACTAGAGGGGTTTGCTTCAGAGAAATTGAATCAGACATGCTTTGGATGAGAAGACACCAGGGGTGATGATGAGTAGGGGAGAGGCATCATTCTGAAAGTTCCAGCCCTCTCCCTACCTCACAGGCTGCTGATGGCCAGGTTACATCCAGGCAGGAAACTGGAGAATATTGTGGAAACTGGAAAACTGCCCCAAGAGAAAACACTCTATAATTTGAGTTCCACCAACAAGACATCCCAGTCCCTGCCTGACCTCCTTAGAGTAAAGCCCAATCCCCAAGCTTATGTAGCCTCTTCAATGTGATAAGACAGCCAAGGATGCCCAGAATGGCAAAAGTCAAGATGGGGTCAAATAACCACAAACAAACTAAAGCAAAAAAGAAGATTTAAAAACTTGGGAGAGGGCTTCCCTGGTGGCACAGTGGTTGAGAATCCACCTGCAGATGCAGGGAACATGGGTTCGTGCCCCAGTCCGGGAAGATCCCATATGCAGCAGAGCAGCTAGGCCCGTGAGCCATGGCCCCTGGGCCTGCGTGTCCGGAGCACAGGCTCTGCAATGGGAGAGGCCACAACAGTGAGAGGCCTGTGTACCGCAAAAAAAATAAAATTAAATTAAATTAAATTAAATTAAATTTTAAAAAACTTGGGAGAAACAGAATTCGGGGGAAGAAAAAAAATTTTAATAAATATTTAGAGAGATAAGAGGAAATACTTCACACAATACAAGAATATGAGAAAATAATGTCATATTTGAAGAGGGAAGAGAGAATAAGAGTTTTATGAAATTTTTTAAGGTTGAAATTTAAAACTCGATTTAAAAAATAGAAGGTAATTTACCAGAAGTTAGAAATTTTAGAAAGATGACAATTAGGGAGAACAGATAAGGAATAAAATAATCAATTCAGGAGTTCCAAAGTCCAACAGAAGAGTTGCAGAAAGATCAAACAGAGGAAATAGAGGAGAGGGAATTACCAAAGAAATAACACAAGAAAATTTCCTGGGACTGAAGGACATGAGTTTCTCCAAAGAAAGGGCCTATCAAGTGTCTACCACAATGGAAAAATGAAAAAAAAAGGCACATGATCGTGAAGTTTCCTAACACTGGGGCAAAAATTTCCAGACAGAAACAAATCAAAGTCATATAGAAATGATCAGAAATGAGAGTGGCATCAGACCTCTGAACAGAAACTTCTAAGTGCAGTAGAAGACAATAGCGCAGTTCCTTCAAAATGATGAGGAAAAATTATGTTTAAATGAGAACAAATTATTAATCAGGTGCCAATAAAGACATTTCTGAAATTCAACAAATATTCAAGGTCCTGGAATCATGCACCCTTTGTCAGGAAGCCACAAGAGTCATGATTCACCAAACAAGGGAATAAACTAAGAAAGAGAAAGAAATGGGACCCAGGACTTGGGAGCTGCTGGGATGACAGTAAAGGGAGGTCACAGAGTGACAGTCACGGGTATGCGGAAGGCCTGGAGAGGAACCAGGAAGGATGGAGAAGCCAGGTTTGATGTCCCCAAGCAAATGTGAAGCTGGTAGATACCAGCTGGTTGGGAAAAGAGTGCTGGGAAATTGAGTGATAGAGACATGAAGTTAAAGCAAATTTAAAAATGAGGCAATTAACCCACTTCCCCACCCTCGCAGAAAACGATAAACTATAAGTTGTTAAAGAAACGAAATGTAATCCTAGAATAATAGGCTGCTTAATGGGCAATTATTTTTATAGTCATAGTATGGCAAACACTGAACGTTTATTTAATCAAATCTTGTGGCATAAACAGTTTGGGAGAAGGGAGGTGTAAAAGTGTGTGTGTGTGTGTGTGTCTGTGTCTGTGTGTGTATGTGTGTGAAGGGGCTAAATCCTAACCTTGAAATAATGTGTTAATAGATAGTATTAAAGCTGGAGAATCAAGAAACTGAAGTACAATTATGTATCACCAAGAGATAGAGATAAACAGAAGAAACAGATGAAAGGCTCTCTTGAGAATGGTACCCGGGTGGTCAGGAGCAAGGCAGGGACCGCTGTTGTACACATCAACCTAACTGCACTGTTTGAATTTTTATTTTTTGCAAAAAAGTCTTTTTTTTTTTTTGGACGTACGCGGGCCTCTCACTGTTGTGGCCTCTCCCGTTGCGGAGCCCAGGCTCCGGACGCGCAGGCTCAGCGGCCATGGCTCACGGGCCCAGCCGCTCCGCGGCACGTGGGATCTTCGCGGACCGGGGAACAAACCCGTGTCCCCTGCATCGGCAGGCGGACTCTCAACCACTGTGCCACCAGGGAAGCCCGCAAAAATGTCTTTTGAAAATGTAAATGATTCTCACCTCTTCCAAGAGAACGCCCCCACAGCCTGGGCTTCTCAGTGCAATCCTGCCGGTGACCCTGCGTACTTCCAGGTCGAGACTGGACGTGTCCTCGTTAGAAACGGCACGTGGCCTCACCGCGGTTGCGATAGAACTCTTCATTTTTAACAAATGACATGACTTAAGCCTTTGAAAATGTCCAGGGAGAAACCAACCAGCTGTTTTCCAAGTTGACCTCAAACCTCCAGTGTGAACTTTCTGCATCCCTGAGCCCAATGGCAGCAGCGAGCCCACTGGGACGGGCTTCAGTGTTGTGAGACCAAACCTAGGACTTCACAGCAGCACTGGGGCCTTCAGACCGATGCTGGAGGGCATGGTTCCCACCATCCCGTCCAGCCCCAGACCCCTTCACCCCACCACTACACGAGTTTCAGCATCGTGCCTTCTTCTCCCAACCATACTTCTCAGAATCATCTGCAGCCGGGGCAGCAGAGTGGAACAAAAATATCTTTAGACAGAAAAGACCCCGTGTTCAAATTCATACCCAAACCCAATTAGATGTATCTAATATTTATTTCTCTGCCATCAATTGATCACCAATCATAGTCCAATAATGCTGGTACAACATGCTAAATACCTTACCTTTCTTAATCAGGGAGGCTAAATGACTCGACCAAGGCCACATAAGGTAGTAACTCAGCTCTGTGGGCTCCAAAGTCTGAATTCTTTCCGTTATTCCAGACTACCTCTATAAGTGAGGTGAGATACATTTTATGCCCAGGAGGGGTGTGAAGTCTCACTGGGAGAGTATTTATAAACAAGTAAAGCACTACACAAATGTCATTTGTTAATGTGAGAATTGTTTATGCCAGGGCACCGTCCAGAGAGGGAGGAAGACACACCAGAACAAATAGCCACAGCTCTGTGATGAGAGTTTCCCCCCATCACACCCCCCCCCCCCCCCAGTCATTTCTGGGAGCTCTCAGATCCCTGTCGCGTGCCTCTGGATGGGTCCCCTGACTGACCGTTTCACAGCAGTCATTGTCCTTCACTCTAGCCCTTCTCTTCCAGGGCTACGTGCTGCTGAGGCCTCGGGTATCTCCAGGCACCCCAGTGCCCACATCACAGCCACCCTCACCATGCACTACCTCCACCACCACAGCAAGAAGGCTCTAGAGCCCTGAGCTGCCAAAATGGGGCTGTGGCTTCTGGAGCCAGAAGGCTGAGGCCTAAAGCAAGAGGATGCTTTCCTTCCCCTTCCCCCTTTCCTGTGGGAAGCTCTGCCACTTGGTGCCAAAGCAAGGCTGCTCCCGCACCCAAAGTCTTTCAAGGTCGCCCCTGAAAAATCTCCTTTCATCTGTACCCTGGGTCTTACACGTGTCCCAGGGACAATGAACTGGGCACAGATCCAAGTGACAGCTCCTCTAAAGACAGAGGGTTTGTTCCTGAGCCTAACTGCTGCCTGACTTCCTCTTCCCAGGAGGCTCCCCAATCCCTCATGAAAATAGCCCACCCCACCTCAGCTGCTCTTCCAGGCACACACTGACATGTCTGAGGGCCTACGGTGGGCTGGCTCCCCAGCACACGCATGTGCACACACACATGCAGCTAACCCCCAGCCCACCCTGAATCATCTTCCTGGGCACCCTTCCGCGGGCAAGGTCCAACACTCTTGAACCTCGTCATTTGGGGACAGAAGGCAGCAGGAGGACACGTGTCCCCCCACATTTCACGGCACTGCCCTGAATTTTCAAGGGATACATATATTTAGCAATTGATGGCTATGTAATAGAGCATAGAACCTGATCATCTGGGAATAAGATGTACAAATGGGAGAGATTTGCCAGAACTTGGCGCCGTGGTGGGGTAAAAGGCACAGAGTTTTCAACCAGCCAGACATTGCAGAACAGGGAAAAGAAGAAGGTCATCCCAAGCCTGGAGGGGTCTCACTCATGCAGCTCTCCACACCCACTTAACTCATACTGGGCATCAAAACCCCCAGACTGCTTGATCATTCCCTCAGTGACCCATCAAGATAATGAAAACCTCCCTTTTTGTGACCTATTCCCTTGGGGCCCGGGTCCCTGCAGGCCAAGCTTTGTTGTTGTTGGAAGTCCCTGACCAATCAGGCAATTTAATCTCTGATAAAAGATTAATGCAAGGATGGCAAATGGATTTCATTTCTGCTGCCAACCGTGATTGATTGGTATTGTCACCTAGAGTGCTCATTTCATGAGGACTGTGGCCAGAGCTTAGCTCAGCAAGCAAGAGTTCCGGGATCGATTCAGGATGTCTGCCCTGAGCCCTCTAGGGACAAGGGCATCATAGGTGCTGCTTGTCTGCCATCCAGGTATCAGTGGCTGCCCTAGGTGAACCTGTCCCTCCCTCTCTGGGTACATATCTGCATTTTGGTATGGTCCTTGAGGGAAGGAAGACTTATTCCAGATAGTGAAAGACCTTGAGCCCATGAAGAGGTCTATAGAGCAGGGGTCTATAGACCAGCTGGTCTATAGACCAGCCCTCTTGTGACAGCCCTTTTCATGTGCCAGGAGGAACTGACCTCACCAATAGCATCTCAGAGAGCCCTCAGCACTGCTCCAGCCCATGGCGAAAAGATGGTTGAACAGCCATCTATTCCAGCTCATGTCAATGAACACCATTAACCTGTCCCCTCCAGGGCAGCGTCAACAACCATGTATGACTATCGTGAGCTGCCCATCGGTGGTCAGGCCCAGGTACAGGTGAGCAGCCACCTGCTCTAGAGACTCAGGTCCCCAGGAGGTGGGTTGGAGTCTGGTCAGGCCCTTTCAAGGTGAAGATAAAGTGGATCAATCTTGTAAATAAACTCTGGGTGCAATGAGACCCTGCACATTTAGGCCTCACAGTAGATCCAAAAGGAATGAGGGAGTCCCTGCCTCTGAGAGGTTATTTTTGTTTGAATTTGTTTGCTTTTCCAGGGCTGCACATGCACTGGCTAAAGTGTTAAATATAAAGGAGTCTGAAAAGTTAGGCAAACCCTGGAGATGTTGTGTGGGACCCCTGCTTCTCAGAGACTGGCTATGAGACCTAGGATTTCAGAGGAGAAGCAAGCTGATTCTGCTCTTTTTTTGTGTGTCTGGCAGATCCTGGGCTGTCTCCCTCCAAAGAGAGTCTAGAAACTCCAGCCAGGACCCACCTCTCCAGTGAGCCATGGCCCTTCCATTCTGGGATCCACACACTACTTGCATAAGTTTCCAGCTCAACAACAAGTCCCAGCTTGTCCGGCACGTCCAAATAAAGCACATCAGGGCCATGATGGCAGATTGGCTCATCAGAGGGTTGCACTGGGTACAGATGCCTGCAAAGAGCAGGTGTGAACTAGCCTTGGCTCCAGAGGAGAGAGGCTTCCAGTAAAAATGTCTTCCTATGGGCAGAGTTTGGGTTAGAAGGACTCATAATCACAATGTTCTGTGGATTCAACAGGAACACACTTCTTAGTTGAGCTTCCATCATTTTCTCTCTTTCTTCTTGTTTTTCTTTTTCTTTCTTTATGTAATTCTTTCTGTCTTCTTCTTTTTCTCTTTCTGTTTTCATTCTCCTCTCATTCTACAAGTGTAGATGTCTACTGGATGTCAGCTGTGGCCCCAAGTGCTGGGGACACAGACATGAACAAAGCTCAATACTTCTTCCAGGAGTTCCCAGGCTGGAAAGGAAGATTTTAAAGCTACCTACGCAGAAGTACATGGTGGCATGGAAGCACAGGAGAAAGAGCATGCAAACCTGCAAAGAATTTAGCATTTGAGTTGGAATTTGCAGAATTAATTGATGTTAAGTGGGATGTCAGGTAAGGACACTTCAAAGACACTCCAAGAGGCAAAAACACCCAGGTCTGAAAGAATATGCAGTGTTTGGGAAAGTGCAGACAGCAAGGTGTTGCCATGCCAGTGAATAGCAACTTCAGACCTGTGGCTAGACACAGATGCAACAGCCTTCCATGGTCTTCCCCACCAGCTGCCACAACTGCATAACGTCTAATCCAAATAATAATTATTCCATGTCATTCATACTGGTTCTGCTGCTCTGATCAAACTCTTATACACCAGAGGTCAGCAAACATTTTATGTAAATATTTTATTTAACATTTTAAAATAACTATATGTATTAATTTTTATATTAAATATTTCTATACTTGCCTTGCAGGCTAAGAGGCAAACTGAGGATATTATAAAGGTACTTAAATTTAAAAAGAGAAAATAAATTTTCACAATTTTTTAAATAAATTCAAAACGTAATAATATTAATTGAATACAATTTTTTTTGGTAATACAAGTCTACTTATGAGAAAAACAGAATTCTTTTGGACAAGATAACACTTTACTTAATAGCAATTCAAAGTTAGTGCTCCCAATCATCAAATAGATTTCAAATTTTCATTTGTAAAATCCATTCTTGGCTTGTGGGTCACACAAAAACATGCAACAGGCAAGATTTGGCCTGGGAGCTGTCTTGTGCTGTTCCTGTGACACACCCTCCAAACAGGAAGAACTTTCAGGGCTGAGGAGATAGAGAACCTGCAAGCTCTTAATCAAAACTTCAGAAAGATTTCACCCAAGGAACTAAAGATGAGCTGTCTTTTTTAAAATTTATTTATTTATTTATTTTAAACATTTTATCAAGAAGGCACATTTATTTTTTTTATACAGTGGGTTCTAATTAGTCATCAATTTTATTCACATCAGTGTATACATGTCAATCCCAATCACCCAATTCATCACACCCACACCCCCACCCCACCACAGCTTTACCCCTTGGTGCCCATAGGATTGTTCTCTACATCCGTGTCTCAATTTCTGCCCTGAAAACCGGTTCATCTGTACCATTTTTCTAGGTTCCTCATATATGCGTTAATATACGATATTTGTTTTTCTCTTTCTGACTTACTTCACTCTGTATGACAGCCTCTAGATCCATCCACATCTCAGCAAAGGACTCAATTTCGTTCCTTTTTATGGCTGGGTAATATTGCATTGTATATATGTACCACATCTTCTTTATCCATTTGTCTGTCGATGGGCATTTAGGTTGCTTCCATGACCTGGCTATTGTAAAGAGTGCTGCAATGAACATTGGGGTGCATGTGTCTTTTTGAATTATAGTTTTCTCTGGGTATATGCCCAGTAGTGGGATTGCTGGGTCATATAGTAATTCTATTTTTAGTTTTTTAAGGAACCTCCATACTGTTCTCCATAGTGGCTGTATCAATTTACATTCCCACCAACAGTGCAAGAGGGTTCCATTTTCTCCACACCCTCTCCAGCATTTGTTGTTTGTACATTTTCTGATGATGCCCATTCTAACTGGTATGAGGTGATACCTCACGGTAGTTTTGATTTGCATTTCTCTAATAATTAGTGATGTTGAGCATCTTTTCATGTGCTTCTTGGCCGTCTGTATGTCTTCTTTGGAGAATTGTCTATTTAGGTCTTCTGCCCATTTTTGCATTGGGCTGTTTGTTTTTTTAATACTGAGCTGCCTGAGCTGTTTATATATTTTGGAGATTAATCCTTTGTCCATTGATTCATTTGCAAACATTTTCTCCCATTCTGAGGGTTGTCTTTTGGTCTTGTTTATGGTATCCTTTGCAGTGCAAAAGCTTTTAAGTTTCATTAGATCCCATTTGTTTATTTTTGTTTTTATTTCCATTACTCTAGTAAGTGATTCAAAAAAGATCTTGCTGTAATTTATGTCAAAGAGTGTTCTTCCTATGTTTTCCTCTAAGAGTTTTACAGTGTTTGGACTTACATTTAGGTCTCTAATCCATTTTAGTTTATTTTTATGTATGGTGTTAGGGAGTGTTCTAATTTCATTCTTTTACATGTAGCTGTCAAGAGTTCCCAGCACCACTTATTGAAGAGACTGTCTTTTCTCTATTGTATATCCTTTCCTCCTTTGTCATAGATTAGTTGACCTTAGGTGCGTGGGTTTATCTCTGAGCTTTCTATCTTGTTCCATTGATCTATATTTCTGTTTTTGTGCCAGTACCATAGTGTCTTGATTACTGTAGCTTTGTAGTATAGTCTGAAGTCAGGGAGCCTGATTTCTCCAGCTGTGTTTTTTTCCCTCAAGACTGCTTTGGCTATTCGGGGTCTTTTGTGACTCCATACAAATTTTAAGATTTTTTGTTCTAATTCCGTAAAAACTGCCATTGGTAATTTGATAGGGATTGCATTGAATCTGTAGATTGCTTTGCGTAGTGTAGCCATTTTCACAATATTGATTCTTCCAATCAAAGAACATTGTATATCTTTCCATCTGTTGGTGTCATCTTTAATTTCTTTCATCAGTGTCTTATAGTTTTCTGCATGCAGGTCTTTTGTCTCCCTAGGTAGGTTTATTCCTAGGTAGTTTATTCTTTTTGTTGCAGTGATAAATGGGAGTGTTTCCTTAATTTCTCTTTCAAATTTTTCATCATTAGTGTATAGGAATGCAAGAGATTTCTGTGCATTAATTTTGTATCCTGCAACTTTACCAAATTCGTTGATTAGCTCTAATAGTTTTCTGGTGGCATCTTTAGGATTCTCTATGTATAGTATCATGTCATCTGCAAACAGTGACAGTTTTACTTCTTCTTTTCCAATTTGTATTCCTTTTATTTCTTTTTCTTCCCTGATTGCTGTGGCTAGGACTTTCAAAACTATGTTGAATAATAGTGGTGAGAGTGGACATCCTTATGTTGTTCCTGATCCTAGAGGAAATGCTTTCAGTTTTTCACAATTGAGAATGATGTTTGCTGTGGGTTTGTAGTATATGGCTTTTATTATGTTGAGGTAGGTTCCCTCTATGCCCACTTTCTGGAGAGCTCTTATCATAAATCGGTGTTGAATTTTGTCAAAAGCTTTTTCTGCATCTTTTGAGATGATCATATAGTTTTTATTCTTCAATTTGTTAATATGGTGTATCACATTGATTGATTTGCATATATTGAAGAATCCTTGCATCCCTGGGATAAATCTCACTTGATCATGGTGTATGATCTTTTTAATGTATTGTTGGATTCTCTTTGTTAGTATTTTGTTGAGGATTTTTGCATCTATATTCATCAGTGATATTGGTCTATAATTTTTTTTGTAGTATATTTGTCTGGTTTTGGTATCAGGGTGATGGTGGCCTCATAGAATGAGTTTTGGAGTGTTCCCTCCTCTGCAATGTTTTGGAAGAGTTTGAGAAGTATGGGTGTTAGCTCTTCTCTAAGTGTTTAATAGAATTCACCTGTGAAGCCATCTGGTCCTGGACTTTTGTTTGCTGGAAGATTTTTAACCACAGTTTCAATCTCATTACTTGTGATTGGTCTGTTCATATTTTCTATTTCTTCCTGGTTGAGTCTTGGAAGGTTATACTTTTCTAAGAATTTGTCCTTTTCTTTCAGGCTGTCCATTTTATTGGCATAGAGTTGCTTTTAGTAGTCTCTTAAGATGCTTTGTATTTCTGTGGTGTCTGTTGTAACTTCTCCTTTTTCATTTCTAATTTTATTGATTTGAGTCCTCTCCCTCTTTTCTTGATGAGTCTGGCTAATGGTTTATCAATTTTGTTTGTCTTGTAAAAGAACTAGCTTTTAGTTTTGTTGATCTTTGCTGTTGTTTTCCTTGTTTCTCTCTCATTTATTTCTGCTCTGATGTTTATGATTTCTTTCCTTCTGCTAACTTTGGGTTTTGTTTGTTCTTCTTTCTCTAGTTCCTTTAGGTGTAAGGTTAGATTGTTTATTTGAGATTATTCTTGTTTCTTTTTTTTGTGGTACGCGAGTCTCTCACTGTTGTGGCCTCTTCCGTTGTGGAGAACAGGCTCCGGACACACAGACTCAGTGCCCATGGCTCACGGGCCCAGCCACTCGGCGGCATGTGGGATCTTCCCAGACCAGGGCATGAACCCGTGTCCCCTGCATTGGCAGGCGGATTCTCAACCACTGTGCCACCAGGGAAGCCCTCTTGTGTCTTGAGGTAGGCTTGTATAGGTATAAACTTCCGTCTTAGAACTGCTTTTGCTGCATCCCATTGGTTTTGGATCAATGTGTTTTCATTGTCATTTGTCTCTAGGTATTTTTAGATTTTCTCTTTGATGTCTTCAGTGATCTCTTGGTTATATAGTATTGTATTGTTTAGCCTCCATGTGTTTGTGGGGTGTTTTTAACATCTTTATTTGAGTATAACTGTTTTACAATAGTGTTAGTTTCTCCTTTACAACAAAGTGAATCAGTTATACATATACATATGTTCCCATATCTATTCCCTCTTGTGTCACCCTCCCTCCCACCCTCCCTATCCCACCCCTCTAGGTGGTCACAAAGCACAGAGGTGAACTCCCTGTGCTATGCGGCAGCTTCCCACCAGCTATCTAACTTACATTTGGTAGTGTGTATATGTCCCTGCCACTCTCTCACATCATCACAGCTTACCCTTCCCCCTCCCCATATCCTCAAGTCCATGCTCTAGTAGGTCTGTGTTTTATTCCCACCCTACCGCTAATCTCTTCATGACATTTTTTTTCTTAGATTCCATATATATGTGTTAGCATACGGTATTTGTTTTTCTCCTTCTGACTTGCTTCACTCTGTATGACAGACTCCAGGTCTATCCACCTCATTACAAATAACTCAGTTTCATTTCTTTTTATGGCTGAGTAATATTCCATTGTATATATGTGCCACATCTTCTTTATCCATTCATCTGTTGATGGACACCTAGGTTGCTTCCATGTCCTGGCTATCATAAATAGAGCTGCAATAAACATTTTGGTACATGACTCTTTTTGAATTATGGTTTTCTCAGGGTATATGCCCAGTAGTGGGATTGCAGGGTCATATGGTAGTCCTATTTGTAGTTTTGTAAGGAACCTCCATACTGTTCTCCATAGTGGCTGTATCAATTTACATTCCCACCAGCAGTGCAAGAGGGTTCCCTTTTCTCCACACCCTCTCCAGCATTTATGTTTCTAGAGTTTTTGATGATGGCCAATCTGACCGGTGTGAGATGATATCTCATTGTAGTTTTGATTTGCATTTCTCTAATGATTAATGATGTTGAGCATTCTTTCATGTATTTGTTGGAAATCTGTATATCTTCTTTGGAGAAATGTCTATTTAGTTCTTCTGCCCATTTTTGGATTGGATTGTTTGTTTTTTTCGTTATTGAGCCGCCTGAGTTGCTTATAAATTTTGGATATTAATCCTTTGTCAGTTGCTTCATTTGCAAATATTTTCTTCCATTCTGAGGGTTGTCTTTTGGTCTTGTTTATGGTATCCTTTGCTGTGCAAAAGCTTTTAAGTTTCGTTAGATTCCATTTGTTTATTTTTGTTTTTATTTCCATTTCTCTAGGAGATGGGTCAAAAAGGATCTTGCTGTGATTTATGTCATAGAGTGTTCTGCCTATATTTTCCTCTAAGAGTTGATAGTGTCTAGCCTTACATTTAGGTCTTCAACACATTTTGAGTTTATTTTTGTGTGTGGTGTTAGGCAGTGTTCTAATTTCATACTTTTACAGGTAGCTGTCCAGTTTTCCCAACACCGCTTATTGAAGAGGCTGTCTTTTCTCCACTGTATATCCTTCCCTCCTTTATCAAAGATAAGGTGACCATATGTGTGTGGGTTTATCTCTGGGCTTTCTATCCTGTTCCATTGATCTATATTTCTGTTTTTGTGCCAGTACCATACTGTCTTGACTACTGTAGCCTTGTAGTATAGTCTGAAGTCAGGGAGCCTGATCCCTCCAGCTCCATTTTTCGTTCTCACGATTGCTTTGGCTATTCGAGGTCTTTTGTGTTTCCATACAAATTGTGAAATTTTTTGTTCTAGTTCTGTAAAAAATGCCAGTGGTAGTTTGATAGGGATTGCATTGAATCTGTAGATTGCTTTGGGTAGTAGAGTCATTTTCACAATGTTGATTCTTCCAATCCAAGAACATGGTATATTTCTCCACCTATTTTGTATCATCTGTAATTTCTTTCATCAGTGTCTTATAGTTTTCTGCATACAAGTCTTTTGTCTCCTTAGGTAGGTTTATTCCTAGATATTTTATTCTTTTTGTTGCAATAGTAAATGGGAGTGTTTTCACTCTCAGATTTTTCATCCTTAGTGTATAAGAATGCCAGAGATTTCTGTGCATTAATTTTGTATCCTGCTACTTTACCAAATTCATTGATTAGTTCTAGTAGTTTTCTGGTAGCATCCTTAGTATTCTCTATGTATAGTATCATGTCATCTGCAAACAGTGACTGCTTTACTTCTTCTTTTCCTATTTGGATTCCTTTTATTTATTTATTTTTCTCTGATTGCTGTGGCTAGAACTTCCAATACTATGTTGAATAAGAGTGGTGAGAGTGGGCAACCTTGTCTTGTTCCTGATCTTAGTGGAAATGGTTTCAGTTTTTTACCATTGAGAACAATGCTGGCTGTGGGATTGTCATATATGGCCTTTATTATGTTGAGGAAAGTTCCCTCTATGCCTACTTTCTGCAGGGTTTTTTATCATAAATGGGTTTTTGTCAAAAGCTTTCTCTGCATCTATTTAGATGATCATATGGTTTTTCTCCTTCAGTTTGTTGATATGGTGTATCATGTTGATTGATTTGCGTATATTGAAGAATACTTGCATTCCTGGAATAAACCCCACTTGATCATGGTGTATGATCCCTTTAATGTGCTGTTGGATTCTGTTTGCTAGTATTTTGTTGAGGATTTTTGCATCTATGTTCATCAGTGATATTGGCCTGTAGTTTTCTTTCTTTGTGACGTCTTTGTCTGGTTTTGGTATCAGGGTGATGGTGGCCTCATAGAATGAGTTTGGGAGTGTTCCTCCCTCTGCTATCTTTTGAAAGAGTTTGAGAAGGATAGGTGTTAGCTCTTCTCTAAATGTTAGATAGAATTCGCCTGTGAAGCCATGTGGTCCTGGGCTTTTGTTTGTTGGAAGATTTTTAATCACAGCTTCAATTTCAGTGCTTGTGATTGGTCTGTTCATATTTTCTATTTCTTCCTGGTTCAGTCTCAGCAGCTTGTGCATTTCTAAGAATTTGTCCATTTCTTCCAGGTTGTCCATTTTATTGGCATAGAGTTGCTTGTAGTAATCTCTAATAATCTTTTGTATTTCTGCAGTGTCAGTTGTTACGTCTCCTTTTTCATTTCTAATTCTATTGATTTGAGTCTTCTCCCTTTTTTTCTTGATGAGTCTGGCTAATGGTTTATCAATTTTATTTATCTTCTCAAAGAACCAGCTTTTGCTTTTATTGAGCTTTGCTATTGTTTCCTTCATTTCTTTTTCATTTATTTCTGATCTGATCTTTATGATTTCTTTCCTTCTGCTAAATTTGGGGGTTTTTTGTTCTTCCTTCTCTAATTGCTTTAGGTGCAAAGTTAGGTTGTTTATTCGAGATGTTTCCTATTTCTTAAGGTATGATTATATTGCTATAAACTTCCCTCTTAGAACTGCTTTTGCTGTATCCCATAGGTTTTGTGTCGTCGTGTCTCCATTGTCATTTGTTTCTAAGTACTTTTTGATTTCCTCTTTAATTTATTCAGTGATCACTTCGTTATTAAGTAGTGTATTGTTTAGCCTCCATGTGTTTGTAATTTTTACAGATCTTTTCCTGTAATTGATATCTAGTCTCATAGCGTTGTGGTCGGAAAAGATACTTGATACGATTTCAATTTTCTTAAATTTGCCAAGGCTAGATTTGTGACCCAAAATATGATCTATCCTGGAGAATGTTCCATGAGCACTTGAGAAAAATGTGTATTCTGTTGTTTTTGGATGGAATGTCCTATAAATATCAAGTAAATCCATCTTGTGTAATGTATCATTTAAAGCTTGTGTTTCCTTATTTATTTTCATTTTGGATGATCTGTCCGTCGGTGAAAGTGGAGTGTTAAAGTCCCCTACTATGATTGTGTTACTGTCGATTTCCCCTTTTATGGCTGTTAGTATTTGCCTTATGTATTGAGGTGCTCCTATGTTGGGTGCATAAATATTTACAATTGTTATATCTTCTTCATGGATCGATCCCTTGATCATTATGTAGTGTCCTTCTTTGTCTCTTGTAATAGTTTTTATTTTAAAGTCTATTTTGTCTGATATGAGAATTGCTACTCCAGCTTTCTTCTGATTTCCATTTGCATGGAATATCTTTTTCCATCCCCTCACTTTCATTCCGTAAGTGTCCCTAGGTCTGAAGTGGGTCTCTTGTAGACAGCATATATATGGGTCCTGTTTTTGTATCCATTCAGCCAGTCTGTGTCTTTTGGTGGGAGCATTTAATCCATTTACATTTAAGGTAATTATCGATATGTATGTTCCTATGACCATTTTCTTAATTGTTTGGGGTTTGTTTTTGTAGGTCCTTTTCTTCTCTTGTGTTTCTCACTTAGAGAAGTTCTGTTAGCATTTGTTGTAGACCTGGTTTGGTGGTGCTGAATTCTCTTAGCTTTTCTTGTCTGTAAAACTTTTGATTTCTCCATCGAATCTGAATGAGATCCTTGCCAGGTAGGGTAATCTTGGTTGTAGGTTCTTCCCTTTCATCACTTTAAGTATATTATGCCACTCCCTTCTGGCTTGTACAGTTTCTGCTGAGAAATCAGCTGTTAACCTTATGGGAGTTCCCGTGTATGTTAATTGTCATTTTTCCCTTTCTGCTTTCAATAATTTTTCTTTGTTTTTAATTTTTGCCTATTTGATTACTATGTGTCTTGGCATGTTTCTCCTTGGGTTTATCCTGTATGGGACTCTCTATTCTTCCTGGACTTGGGTGGCTATTTCCTTTCCCATGTTAGGGAAGTTTTTGACTATAATCTCTTCAAATATTTTCTCTGGTCCTTTCTCTCTCTCTTCTCCTTCTGGGACCCCTATAATGTGAATGTTGTTGCGTTTAATGTTGTCCCAGAGGTCTCTTAGGCTGTCTGCATTTCTTTTCATTCTTTTTTCTTTATTCTGTTCTGCAGCAGTGAATTCTACCATTCTGTCTTCCAGGTCACTTATCTGTTCTTCTGCCTCAGTTATTCTGCTATTGATTCCTTCTAGTGTAGTTTTCATTTCAATTATTGTATTGTTCATCTCTGTTTGTTTGTTCTTTAATTCTTCTAGGTCTTTGTTAAACATTTCTTGCATCTTCTCAATCTTTGCCTCCATTCTTTTTCCAAGGTCCTGGATCATCTTCATTGTCATTATTCTGAATTCTTTTTCTGGAAGTTTGCCTATCTCCACTTCATTTAGTTGTTTTTCTGGGGTTTTATCCTGTTCCATCATCTGGTACACAGCCCTCTGCCTTTTCACCTTGTCTATCTTTCTGTGAATGTGGTTTTTGTTCCACAGGCTGCAGGATTGTAGTTCTTCTTGCTTCTGCTGTCTGCTCTCTGGTGAAAGATGAACTAAATCTTATTAAAACTGCAACCCATCTCTAACCTAGCTCAATCCCTGGTTGGATTGAGGTGATATTCTTACCTAACAAAGAAAAGAAGGAAATCTGACTGGTTGAAGATATCACGCAAAGCCTCTACAGTTCTGTTACACACAATATCCAACATGTAATGAAAAATTACCAGATATGCAAAGAAACAAGAAAATGTGACTGATAATAAAAGGAAAAACAAATAATAGAAATAAGTTAGAAGACTTTTAAATAGCTGTGTCTAATACATTAAAGTGGACACATTGAAGAAAAGATTAGTGAACCCAAAGACAATTCAATAGAAAATTTCCAAAGTAAAGCACAGAAAGATTTACCCGAGAAAAAGATCATTCTGCCTGCAGAGTACAGGATTGCTGGAAACAAAAATTAAAGTCAAAATACCTTGAGGAGAAGAGTAGAGATCTTTCAAACCATCTAAAAGCAGCCAGGGTGAGGTGCAAATAACACTCAAAGCATTCTTCTCCACCCCCTTAAGGAAAACGGGACCTTATTCAAATTTCTTTTCCCCTGTATAGCCTTACTCAGATGAATTTAAGTAAAATCAGAAGTCTCTTCAAGAAGCATCCCCATCATAGCATCAAACTAGGTCTCTTCATTTCCCTTCAACAATGTCTGAAGCTGGAGGAAGAGAAAAGCAACAAAACCTTAAGATTCCCCAGATTCCTGGCTTTTCCTTGGGTAGGGGAGGGAAAGACTCGAGGCTCCAAACCAGCCTGCTGACTGTCTCCTCTCTGACTGGTCCTCAAAAGGTTAGCAGAGATTCTGCACCATCAACAACCCTCCTGGGAAACCAGAAGTTTCTATCTGATCAGAAGTTATCACATACAACCAATCCAGATCTTGGCAGAAAACCAGTTTACATGAAAAGCAAATAGTGAGCTGGGAGTAAAGGTGGGGGAGTGGGCAGGCAAATTCCCTTTCAGAGGGAAAGCTCTATGTGATGTTCATTCATTCAGTAACAGGAAAGCTCTACTGTGTGCCAGGTGCAGGTCTAGGCCTCGGAACACAGCAGTAAACAAGACAGGCAAGGTTACTGCTCACAGAGCTATAACCTTCTAATATATCAAAGGCACTTTAATACGTGGAAATTAAAAGCAGGAAATTAAAACAGGATGATGTAATATAAAGTGGTAATTTGGGTGGTCAGGGAAGGCTTCTCTGAGTTGGTGCCATTTAAACTGAGATCTGAATGATAAGAAGGAGCCAGCCCTGTGGAAATCTGGGTTAAGAGCATTTCAGGCAGAGCAAACAGCTCCAGCAAATATCCAGAAGGCTAGTGTGGCTGGAGGGCCCTGGCTGCTGGGGAGAGTGATAAACAGTAAGGCGGGGAAGGCGGGAGGAAGCCAGTATGTAAGTTCTTCATCACTCTGACATAGAGCTTTGTGTTATATGCAATGGAAAGTCACTGGGGATTTAAACTGCACCGAAGGGTCTTGTGTGTGTTTCCTGCTACACTTAGGCTTGATTTCCTGGCTCCAATTCTCTGGCTCTTCATGAATCTCCCCCCAAATTCCTCTACTCCTCAGACTTTGGCAAAAGGCTCAGGCCCAAACTCTTAAGAGTCATTCTTGACTCTCCTATTTCTCTCACACTCTACTTGAAACCTGTAGAAAGTTCTACAGGTTTTACCTTCGGTGTATGTCCAGTACCTGACACTTCTCGCCACCCCTCTGCTGCCACCCTCATCTAAGCCCCTGTCATCTCACGCTGGGTGGTTGAATGTGTCTGTTTCTCCTCTCGCCCCTACAATCTATTTGCTACACAGAGTAGCCTCTTAAAGAGCCAACCGCATAAGATCGCATCTCAGCTCAGAGCCTCCATCTCACTCAGGGTAAGATCCAAAGTTCTTACAAGTGCTTGTAAGGTGTCTATGGCATCTGCCCCTCATCATTTCTCTGCCTTCACCACCTCTCACTGCCCTGACTCCCTCCCTCTCTGGGACACCGGTGTCCCGGCCACCAGCATGCTTACTCCTTTTCCTCCAGTGGGTCCCGGCTCAAAGGCCACCTCCCCATGAAGTCCTGCCTGCCTACGCCATTGAGTAAAGCAAGCTGCCCTTACCCCGGCACTCTGCGTCCTCTTTACCCAGCTTTACTTTGGATTTTTTGTAGGTCTCATCACCTTCTAAAACATTCTATAATTTACCCATTTATTATGGTAACTGTTTACCATCTGACCTTTCCCCCAACATGGATGAATTTCCTTAGGGTAGGCACCATGTTTGTGTTTTTCCCTTTATGCCAAATTCCTAAAGCAGAGCTTAGCATGTAGTCAGTGCTCAATATTTTTGAATAAATATTGTTGGATGTATCAATAATTTTTAAAATTTTATACTAGGCCCTAGATCAGCACAGATCATGACAATTTTTATATCTGTAGTATTTCACTCAATCATTCAAGAAAGAAATAGCTTTATGAAAAGAAAAAAATTGAGCACTGTATGCTGAGCACAAATGTACTACTTTGGCTTCAGTTGGACATGGTGGATTGAATACACATGTCCTCCCCAGACCCCAGCAAAATAATAAAAAAGAGGTAAAACAGAATTAACCAATAAAGACGAAAAGAATAAGAGGCAGATGACTACAGACAAGATACCAACAGAGAGTAGTGTGGAAAGCCGATGGACAAGGGAAACCATGTTGGCAGGCTAGCTGAGGGTGAAGGATGCTTGTCTGAAGGGAGCGAGCTGGTTCCTGCTCTACCGTCTGGAACTGCAAGAAGGGAGGCTGCTCTGAAGTCTTGGGGGCAGGCACGCTGAACACGGGAGAATGGGTTGAAGAGCAGTGTAAGAGAGAGTGAGACCCCCATACCCCTTCCCTCCACGTGAACAGCAACTGTATATGTACAACTGATTTAATCCAGCTTGTGATAGAAAGAAGTTGGAAAGATGTTATCAGGAAATGTCTGTGTGATGTGGGTGGGGGCAGGGGATGAGAGGGATAAGTTTTATTCCATGTTTGAAATTCAGTAGAAAATAAGTAAAGGCTAAAACTCAAAAGCCAGCAGCCTAAGGATGGTGGAAACTGCCAAAAGAGTTGAAAGTGGTCACCTCTGGGAAGTGTGAATTTTGACCGAAGAGGGACGGGACAGGAGCCCACTGTTTCTCATTATAAGCCTTATAGGATGATTTCTCTTTATAAACTATGTCTCTGTCTTACTTTTATAAAAATAAAAATTGAATTTCTGGCTGCTGTGTGGAGAATAGATTGGAGGAGAGCAAGAACGGAAGCAGGGAAACCCATTAAGTGGTCCAGGGGAGAGATGATGATGTCCAGGGCAGACATGGCAGGAATGGAAGAGGAGAGAATAGCATATGCATTTGCAAAGTTTCGGAGAACAGAGTCCACAGGACTTCCTGAAGGACTGAATATAGGCAGTGAAAAAATGAGAGGAATCAAATGTCATCTCTAGGCACGTGGCTGGAGCGACTTGGTGCAGGCAGGGTAGAGAACAGGGTGAGACCTGCGAGCCCCAGGGGTTCAACATCCAAGGAGGTCCTGGCGCTTGGGGCCCCTGGAAGGCTGTGCTGGCACCACCCTCGTCCCAGCCTCGACGTGGCAGGTTCTGGTGCTATTTACTTACCTGGAGAAATGAGTGGCAAAATCATAGGGGTCACAGTGGAGGACAGAGAAATTTTTTAAAAATTATTTTGGACAAGTCATGATTGAGTCATCTATTCGTGGTCTAATAAAGTTGGCAAGCGGTTCAAGTCTGCAGTTGGGGGCAGTCACAAGTGAGAGAGGAATTCGCATGTCTCAGCATAGAGATGGTGCTTAAAGCCACGGTTGGGACAGGGGAACCCAGAGAGAATTGTGTGAAAGTGCAGGAGGGGCCAGATCGGAGACATTCGGGCATGTAACAAGGAAGAGCAGGGGTACCAGCAGGGGAGACAGAGAAGGAGCTGCCGGCCAGGTAGAAGGGAACCTGGGAGAGGCTGGTGTTCCAGAGCCCAAGAAGAGAGCCTCTGCAGAGGACGCTGTCCTGAATGCCTCACACCCACAACCTTCGCAGAAATGGTGCTGTGAAGAGGCCAGAATGTTTTTTGCCCTCTGTCTTGCCTCAGGTCAGCCCCGTGTGACCACCTGCGACCCCATATTGCCCAGGCTCTGTGCTGTTGCTTTATTCACTGTCCATTCTTCTCCCTCCCACTCCCAGGCCACCACCGCCCCTGCAGCCAGCCTGCTCCTCTCCCTGCTTCCCAGGACCTCATAAGCCAGGCAGTGACTCTGGTCTTGCCCCTCACAGCTTTCCAGGGACTGGGCTGGAGCCATTCTTTTGTTTAACCATCTGATGTCGCAACAAAATCTGGGCTCTGTTTGCAAGGCCAAAGTTGGGATGGCGATAGTGGGGCCAGGGTAGGATTCCCCACCCCTCCTGGGTCTACGTGGTATTCCTTGGAATCACCCCTTAGATTTGCCTAGCATTTCACAATTTACTTAGTGCTTTTAACTTGTGCATTATTTCATCTGGTCTCAGCACCACCCTCTAAGCAGTGTGGGCTCTTGTTATCCCCTTTTATAGATGGGGAAACAGGTTCCCAGAGTTGAGGTACTTGCCTGGTTCTGTGTTTATAGTTGGGACAGAGGCAGGTCCTAGCACTCAAGTCGAGGTCTTCAGATGCAAAACTCTGCCCCTTTATTCCTCTTCCATAAATTCCCAATTGTCTGTCATTTACATGTCACCCTCACAACTCCCACGTCCATGTGTCTCCTTTCCTACTGTCTACTTAATATTTTCAAAGTGAAAGCTTTTCATTAAATAAATGTACCTTAAAAGGAGGCTTGATAAAGCCCCAGGTTTGATATTCTGGTACACATGCAACTTTAAAATGAGCACAAAACTGTTAAAAATATTTATTTGGGAATAGAACTCATGCTCTGGCACCCGGCTGGGTCCAAGTCCCAGCTCTGATGTGGTAGAATGTGCAGCTGGTCTCCATCCAGATGCCCCCGGACCTCACATTCCAGGGTGCGGCAACCCCCCTCCCAAGCTTTGCCTGATGGCTGTTCTCCGGCCGTTCTCTTAACAACTGTTTCTGAAGCTCCCAGTGGCAGGAATGGTGCTAGGCACAGTGGAAACAGGGATGATTAGGACAAATGCTGTTACCCAGAGGGGCCCACACCCCCCTGTGATACTTCCCGCTCTGAGCCCTGTCAGATAAAACAGCCTACCTGCCCAAGTCTGAATTCTGGCCCCAAGCCCACTGGCCAGACCTCCAGGCAAGCCCACTGAGCCTCCATGGGAGGTGAGGGGCCTAAACAGTTCCTCTCCTGTGAGGTGCAGCCTCATTAGAGCATAGAATCATCCACTTTGGAGGAAAGTATACCCAAGATGGGCCAGTGAAGAGCTTGCGGGTGACTGTCTTACTATATGAACAAGGTGGAAAGCAATGCCAGGAGGGCCAGGGAGGAGCGCGGTGAGGTAGTAAAAATCCCAGAGGCACTTACTAGCTATGCGACCTTAGGCAAGTTTCTTAACCTCTTTGAGCCTCAGCCTCTACCAGTATAAAGTGGGCATAGTACTAGAACTCCGTCCCCTGGTTGTTGTGAGGATTCACTGAGTTTAGTACTTAGAAATGCTTAGAACAGAAACTATCAGCCATCAGTGGTCGCAGGTCACACGTGGCAGACCAGGGAGGAGACCTGGGCCGCCTGATCCTGTGTCAAGTGCTCAGGCCATCAAGTCTGCCACCTTCACTTTCTCTATATTTTAACATTCCCTGTGTTGGACGAGGTGCAACAATACAACGGCAAGCGCATTGGCCTCTGCAGTGCTCTCTGGGAGGGGTCCAGAGCCCCTTCTTTCCCTCGGGACTCCTCTGCGGTGTAGTAACTTGTGCCCAGATTCACCACCTGCCAGGATCCATGTCCATCTGTTCACAAGGACCAGATGGGCCCCAGCTTCCTCCTGGGAGCTGAGTGTCTGGTCCACGGATGCAAGAAAGGTCACCGCCATGTGTGAGCAGGACCCCTCTCTCTATAAACTCATGTCCCAGTAAACAATGAGTGTTGCCACCTCTTGCTCAAGAAGCCAGACCAATGTATGCTCAACTCTTTCCAGTCAGAGCTGTTTCCACAAGCCTTTGACTTCTGTGGGGAACATTTGATTTAAAAGGAAATGGAATGTCCCCTACAATATCCTTCTTGGATGAAAGGTCTGTGATTGGAATCAGGGCATGAAAAATCATGCCCTGGTGGTTATTTGTATTAGTGGCTTTTGACTTTGCAGGGACACCTGGAGCACCAAGGGGTCAGCCTCTCCCGCCTAACACATCCCACCCCTACAGCTCAGGCAGGTCCTGGCGAGTTGCCCCGGAGCATGCTGGTGCCTCAGAGCCCTGTGCTATCTGGTCAGGAGCTTGGCTAACTCATCTTTGCAAGAACCTGCTCCGTGGTCCCTCCTCACATCATTGTCCCGCAAGCCCGTGCTCTGGTCCAGCCTTCTTCCACTTCACAGCATGATGAGACATTCCCACACACACATGTGCACACGCACAGCACGTGCTTGCCTCTCTGCCCGCGATAAACCATCCCAGGGAAGTACTAATTGTTATACGTGGTAAGAAGGAAAAAAATTGTTCATTGCCTAGGCCGCAGGGTACCAAAACCCAGGGGAGCCCCAATGAAAGAAATGAAGACGGGGCCTGGAAATGCAAGAGAAAAGCAAAATGAGACCACACTTAGGGAGTCCTTGAGGAAGACGCAGTGAGAAATAGCGCGGCAGAGGCCGCAGGCCCGTCACGGCGGGCTTGTGTGTCTGTCCTGCCCTGGGGGCAGCCACACGTCTGGGTGTCCCTCACACCTAGCACAGGTCCAGGCACTCAGGAAATGTTTGTTGATGATGGAAGGAAGGAAGACACAAGAGGAACAGGAAGACAGCTTCTGCTCAGAGACTGGGTGCCACTTTACTTAACTTGGGTCAGTATCTGCAGAACAACAGTGTTGGCCGAACAGGATGGAAGCTCTAAGGATCAGGGTCGTCTGCACCCAGAGGAGGCACTAATCTGAGGACTGGGAGCGGTGGGGCCGATCGCACAGTTCTCACAGGCTTTGCTTGTGCAGCAGGAGGGCGGGTGTGCACAGGACCACTGCACCTGCCTGCCGTCTGAATGGAGCCCACCCCGACCCCAGCCACGTCGGGGAGGCATCGAGAATCCCGTGCCTCCCATAGCACTCTACGGCCATGTTCAGGAGCCTAGGATTTGCCTCCTGGAGAGGGGGCCAGAAGCCAGTGGACAGATGGAGAAGATTAGCCTCTGGGCCTGGGCGAGGAGTGCTACCCACGTGTCTGAGGGGTGGCTGCCAACATTCCTGCAGGATGCTGTTGCCTTCCTCCCAGAGCCCTGAGCCTGAGCTCCTGCCTCCAGGGCACGACAGCTAGCGGCCATCAGTGGGGGATGCTTCTGACCCAGTGCCAGGGTCACGAGGACTATGAACTCAGCTCCAGGGCCCCGGAAATCAGGCCGGTGTTTGTGCGAGGCAAGAGCACCTGCAGAGAGCCACAGAAGGGAATCCTCTCCCTGGTCCTAGTCCTGCCTGCCCAGTTTCCCTCCGGTCTTGAGTGGTGATGCTTCCAAGAGTCTGGTGACTGTGGGCAGAGATCGATAGCCAATGAATCCAGCCCAGAGATGAAGAATCGTTTCTCCACAGAGGCTCCTGGCTCCTAGGAATGTCTGAGTCCCAAGTGCAGCTGTAAACTAGCCATAATTTAGCCCATGTTTTTCTGCTTCCTGCTATTTTATGTAAAGAATCTTTCTACCCTGTAAAGAAAGCAAATAACACCTTGCATTGTTTAAGAATTGTGTTTGGCAACGGAAATCTAGAAAACAGTGACTTAAACCCAATTGGGGTTTTAGTCACCTAGTTAGTTAGTTTCACTTACAAAAGGACTCTGGGAATAATTAACCCCAGGCTTTTTCAGCAGCTCCATGAAGCCATTTAGGGACCCAGGTTCCTTCTGGTCCTCAGCCTTGCTACCTCCAAGTGTGGCCCTGGGCCTCACATCTGCAAGCTGACTCTGGAGCTCCAGCCATCCCAGCTGAGTTCCAGGCAGGAAGATGAAAAAGGGCAAGGGCAAAACATGTGTTATCAATCTACTGTGTTTTAAATAACTCTTTCGGGAGGCCCCACCTGACAATTTTCTTGAACATCTTGTATTCCAGGACTATATCACATGACCATTCCATCCACAAGGCAGGCTGCTTTTTTTTTTTCCCCCCCCTGGGCGCATTGCTATTCCAAGAAAATGGGATTTCTGATAATAAGGAGGAAGGAAAGAAAGGCCGTGGTGTGGGCACCTGGCGGTCTCCACCACACAGCTCTGTGTTTGCCCTTGTCTCAGCCAACTCATTGAAGGCTCCGGGAAATGGATTCGAGAAAGGAGGAGGAGGAAGGGAGAAGGAGAAGAGAAGGGAAAAGGGGCAGAGCCCACAACCAGAGCCCAGAGCCGACGCCCAGGTGTGTGTGCGTGTGTGTTAGGGTGGCAACAGACACAGTTTGCCCAGCACATGGATGTTCAGTGTTAAAACCGGGACAGTCCTAGGCAAAGAGGGACAGCTGGTCACCTTGAATGTGCACACATATATGTGTGTGTGAACCGGGTGTTGTTAGACTAGAGATCCCAGACCAGTGATCCTTAAGAGCTCCTTAAGATGCTGTCCAAGGACCCCTGGAGGCCCTCAAGACCTTTTACGGGATCTGTGAGTTTGGGCTATTTTTCCAATAGATTGAAGTGTTATTTGCCTATTTCACTCTTTCTCTCACAAGTATACAAAGGAGCTTTCCAGAGGTTATATTAGTGTGATACTGCAGCAGATTGGATGCAGAAGCAGATATGAGAATCCAACTGTCTTTTATTCTGTTAGAAAGAAATAGACACCAGACACCAAAGAGATTTTCAACAAATGTAAAAGAATGCCACTCTTCTCAAAATTTCTTCACGAATTTACTTCTGTTTTCAAGAATAGAGTCATTTTCCTTAAAAATATGTTATGTTAACATATAATGATTTATTACAGTTATTTTTAAATGAATGAATGAATAATTTTTTAATTCCTTGGTCTTAATTTCTAACATGATAAATATTGATAACCATAACCTACACTTTAAAAAAGATTTTTGGCATCCTCAATAATTTTTAAGAGTGTAAAGGGGTCCTGAAACAGAAGAGTTGGAAACCTGTTGTCCTAAACTAGACTAGTAAGGTTCTCCTGGGAATTAAATAATGGGAACAGGATGAAGGCTGGACCTCGAGGCCCTGGTGTCAGAAGGCAGCAGCTCCGGAAGCCTCCACAGGAATAAATGTTCTAGTGTGGTGCTGCTCAAAATGTGCTCCACGGATAGGGACCAGGCTGAGAACTATTCACCATTAGTCACTGTTGAGATAAGTACAGAAATCGAGAGAAGCTTCTAGAAACTTCCATAACAACTTGATAGAGTAGCTTTACGTCTATTGAAACTAATAATAGGAAAAGCTGGGCTTGTATTTTGTATGTCCTATCTCTTTCATTTAATTTTTCCAGAAATTTATTTTTACTGTACTTGGCAAAATTATTCCATGATGCATTGGAAATTTTCAAAATATGGCCCTTTCATGCCTGAGATGAATCTTAAAGGATAAATACTGGTTATCCAAGCAAAAAAGGGGACAAAGTATTCCATAGAAAATTTTGTACTTCAAGGGCAAACTGTGCATTGTTGAGAGCACACATTTCCTGCCTACCTGATTGTAGCCTCTCACTGAGCTGTTTTACAATTTTATATACTGTAGATAACTAATAGTAATACAAAATAATTTCTGCCTATAGACACACAAAACTCCTGTCATGCAACTGGCTTCCTCCCTCACTGCGGCTGAGGACCGTTTAGCCTCCATTTATTCATTCGTTGCCATATTCCTACTCTAATTATGTCTGTTCTTTGGATTCCCCTTTGAACTTGTTGTAACATCTCACTGGTTTCCTCATTAGTGAGTTACATAAAATCATTATTAAGTGTTCATTAAAAAGTAATATGGTCCTTCACATTATTCACAAACACAGGCTTTGCAAAGCTCTGCTCTTGGACCCCGCCATTGATGTGATTCAATTGCCTTCTGGAAGTCACTTCCATTCTCATCTTGCTGTCTGAAAAAGTCTGTACCCTCTCCCCTGTCTACGTTTTCTAGCTTATAGCTGTTCTTTTTTTCTAGTTTCGGCTTCCTCATTATCTTATTTGTGAGGTAGAAAGGGGGCTGAGAGAGAGAGGCAGAGAGAGAGAAAGAGAGAGAGAATGAAACCAATAGGAGATTGAATAGATGGGGGCAGGGGGTCCATGTGCACAGTCCATGTGCACTTTTGTGTATGTATAGCTGGAAATAACTGCATCCTGCCCAGCAATCACTACATACCTATTTTGTTTTTGTGAGCAAAACCACACCTCTGTGAGCTCCTGGCTTAAGGCTTGTCCTTGGAAGCCATCCTCAAGATCTCCACGCCAGAACCCAATCCCAGCCTCAGTTGCTAAGCCCCTGGAAGAAGAAGACCTTTGTCAAGAGGACCTGGATGCTGGGGGAGGGTGTCATAAGCCCGAACTCAGCTACGGAGGAGTGAAGTTCAGGAACCAGTGACTCTGACACTTGAGGAAGCCAAAATGCTGGTCCCAGCCACCACCTGCCATCCTGAGGGCAGGAGGGGGTGTCTGAGGTTCCTGTCAGCAACCCTTCTTCCCACTTCAGCTGCTAATAGAGCAACAGCCTGATTGTCTCCAGTTCCCTGTCATCTTCTTGCTGGGCCTTTTGGGAGTAAGGTGGCCAAGGGGCAGCACGTGAGTGATGCAGAATCTCTAATGGAAATCCAAATCTTTTCCTTGTAACAGTTTCACTGAGGTATAGTTTACATATCATAAAATTTACTTGGTTTAAAGATACAATTTAGTAACTTTCAGAAAATGTATAGAGTTGTGCTACCATCACCACAATCTAATTTTAAAACCTTTCCATCACCCCAAAAAGTAACCTTGGCCCATTTGCAGGCACTCCCTATGCTCAAGGCAACCATTGCTCTACTTTCTGTCTACAGATTTGCTACTTCTGGACATTTCATATAAATGGAATCATACAATACACATAATGTTTTTGAGTTTCATCCATCACAGCATGTATCAGTACTTCATTCCTTTTTATAGCCAACTTGTATTCCAGAGTATGGATATGTCATATTTTGTTTATCCATTCACCAATTGACAGCCATTTGGTTGTTTCCACCTTTTGGCTATCAACGTCGCTAGGAACTTTTGTGTACAAGTCTTTGCGTGGATTTACGTTTTCATTTCTATTGGGTGAATACATAGGAGGGGAATTTCTGGGTCACATGGTAAATTTATGTTTAACTTTTTGAGAAAGTATCAAATTGTTTTCCAAAGTAGCTGTACCATTTTACATTCCCACTAGCAATGTAGGAGAGTTCCAGTTGCTCCACATCCTTGTCAACATTTGTTGTTGTCTGCCTTTTTGATTATAGGCATTTGTGGGTTGGGAATTTGAATCTTGAGCCACATGAAGTGAGGGCAGGCCACAGCTGTGGCTGACCCATCCTTGGCAGTGCACCAAAAAAGATGTCTCTCATCCTGCATCAGGCCCTTGGATTCCTACCTTTCTTGAGGCCTGATTTTTCTGCTCCCTTTGGGGTCTTGTATATTACCCCCATGTCTTTTCAATACAATGTTTGTTTAAAAAAACTTAAGTGAGATTGCGTGGGGTTCTGTCACTTGCAACAACACCCATTTGAATTGCATACTTCCCATGGCACCCCATTCCTGACCCTAGTTGGAGCTGACGTCACCTATTGGGATAAGACCAGCAGGCATCAGGTGGGTCAGGATTTGTTCTTAGTGCAGAAAACACAGGGAAATGCCTTCAGCAATAAGGAGGATGGTGCCATCTCCCAGGTCTCCAGGCACCTGGGTGACAAGCAGCACATTCATTCAGGCTGCTTCTCACCTTTCTGGACCTGCCACAGGCTCAGGTGAGTTAAAGTTAGAGTCTCGCCAGAGGATCACATCAAGCAGTGAGAAGGGTCAGTATCTTTTGAGAAGGGCCCAATTTTTGAGAAATTTAATGAAGATGGAGGGTATCAGAAAATGTGTCCTCGTGCACTTGGAGAACATCACCTGGGTGATCAAAGTTGGATCTATGAAAGCATAGAGTTCTGTGATCTGGGGTGAGTCACCCGACCTCTCCAAGCTGTAGTCTGCAGGGCCGTTGTAAGGATTCACGATAAGGAGAGCACCAGAATGGTGTCTGGTTCGTTGCGCACGGTTGACACTTTTCCCAAAGTTTACCGAGGGGAAGTGAGATAAAACAGCCTGGCCCCAATCTTTTGCTTTGGGGGAGGCACTTCAGCATCATGGTTAAGAAAGTAAACTTCCATGCCAGACATAGCAAGCAAGTCATACTGTGCCTGCTGTGCTCAGTGAGGCAAGTCACTGCATCTCACTCAGCTTCAGTTTTTCTGGCCCTAAAGTGACACCCATGACAGTGCTTCACTCATTTCAGTGTGTTGGGAGGTCACATCAGATAGTGAAGAGGGACCCCTGAGCCTGGATCCTAGTGTCTAAGATGCATTCACAAGCATTGACAATTTTCGTAGCTGCTGTTCCTTGCATTTCTCTGAACTTTCCCAGGGGCTGGGAGCTGCCCTCAGTGCTGCTGATGTGGAGCTGCCTCGGGGAGGAGCCTGTGCTCTGTCTGGGGAGGGCATGGGGGCCAGGAGGACATGAGGGGAAGTTTGAGGGCCCAGAGATGCCCCCACTGCCCCCGTCCGGTCTCTGGCCATGAGATCCTGCTGCCGCCCCCAGCTGGAAGGCTCCCGGCAGACCAGCCCCTCATCCTGCCAAAGACACTGTTGACCCCAGCCCAGATCAGACGTGTGCTGTGTCACCTGAGCTCTCCAGCCCCTCCTGGCCCAGGACAACAGGTGGATGTGTTCAGTAACTCGAGTCTACCTTCTGAAGGCCTGAGAGATTGAGAGCGGGCAGGCAACTCTTTCCTCAGACAATCACATGGGCAATAAACAAGTTTTCAAGGAGACCATGCCCAGCTCAAGCTTCTGCAGGGCCGGATGTCATGCTGGGGGGTGTCCAGGACCTTGGCTTTTCATAACAACTATGGCGTCGGCAAAACCAGGCCTCATTTGTGAACATCCCATGGATGGGTGTGGATCCTGGACCACTGTCCTTCCGTGCTCTTTCCCATTTCTCCACGTCTATAGCCGGTGGGGGAGTGAGTCATAAGAGCAGAGGCACTGCAGTCAGACCAGGCCTTGAGTCCCAGGATCTTGATCTTGAGCAAGTCAATTAACCTCCTGGAGCCTCAGTTTTCTCATTGGTAAAATATGGATGATAATATCTGCTTGCTGTGGTTTGGGGGAATTAGATGAGGTGATGTAGGGAAATTTGGGAGCCCAGATCCGGGCACAGAGTAAGCCCTCAGTGTACGGCAGCCAAATGGATTATAGGAAACAGTGTCCCCTCTTTAAGTATGAGGACAGAGAAGTCCATCTGGCCAGAATCTGAAGAGATTTGACAAGCTTGTGTTCCCACCCACCGTGTACTTACAGCACCTCCTCCGTGTTTGTCCACACCCTGTAACTGCTGGAGGACAGACTGGAGGGCAGGAAGCCCCCGGGCACGGGGGTCCAGTTGGAAGAGTGTGGGAAACACCAGTTAAGCTGGGGGTAGCATCATTTATAGCTTCTTATTACCCAAACTCTTCTGCACCCCCAACCAGAATACTCTTCAGAAAGGGCTAAAGATGGGCACCCAGAGATGACACTCCAAGTTACCTTGTTCCAAACACAAACTCTAATCAATACACAGAGGACCACAGACCACTTGTCTACACCCAGACTCTGGGAGAAAGGGCAAAGGATAAACGCAGGTGAGAATCTTCATACGACGGGTGTGACGAGCTTCCCCGGAGAAAAGCACGTCTGGCTGTACGTGTGCCTGACACGGGTCCTGTGGTGGGGCGGACAGGGCACCCCCAAAGCTCTAGAAGGTGTCCAAGTGACCTCAGTTCCCCCAAACAAAGACCTAATTATTCTGATCAATGCTTCATCCCAACAGAGTTTAAACTGGTATAAGTGCATTTGTAAATAAGATGATTGGCATGAGGTTATACATTTTTTCCAAACAAACAATATTATACATGACGCTTAGGTTATAAGTTTAAATCCGTAAAGGTCTGTTTAAATCATAACATGTCAGCAATACTGTTTTTTAATGAAAAATATTTATGTTAGAACCCATTAAACATGTACAGGCCAGTTAAACACAATATAAGGTCTACCTGCATCCAAGCCTTCTTCCCTCCTCTACTCAAGCCACGTGACCAAGGCCCCTGGACCACCTCACCTCCAGTGAGGCTCCTGGTTAGTGGAGCCAGCATGATAAGCACATCTTATGTGTTCAGGCCTCCAGTCAGCACCTGGCATGCCTCTGGTGACTGTCATTGGTCCAGGGAGTGGGGGGAGACCTATGTGGGTCCAGGTGGACTGAAGGAACGGTCCTCGATCCTGTGGGTGGAAGAGAGAGGTTTCCCAGCTCTCCTGCTGAGCGTGAACGTGTCCCAGTTGCCTCTGGAAGCCACTACGCCAGCACAAGTGAGGCTGCTGAGGACAGGGCAGCAGCCGAGGAGCTCAGGGACACGGAGCCTGGCCTTCACTGCCACCACAGCCGCCCCGCCCCTGCACTTCCTGTTTTGCAGGAATTTCTGTTGAATTCGAGGGAGTTTTCTACTCTTTGAGGCAGGAAAGCATCCTCATGCAGGCGGAAGGTGTGTCTAGAGATAAATGAAAAGGGAGGGAATTTCTTGAGATAATAAGGCAAAAGTGGGAAGAGATAGTGGAAGAAAATAAGGGATTCAGGAAGGAGTCTGTGCTTAAGCAATAAAGACACTTCCCCATATGGATTATTTGACCAGAGAGTCATAGGAAAATATGAAAAGCAGGACTTGACTTGGGCCACAGCCCCTGAGGCAGAAGAATGGTTAAAGTGGAGAGAGATTTCTCTGTAGCTGGAATGTACAGCCAGCCTAGAGCAGCATGGTCCCCAGTTATTCAGGGAAGAAGAGTGGGGGCAGGGGAGAGCCACATAGAAGAGGCCCTGAGGGGACATGCAATCACCTGCCCACAGTCACAAGCCAGGGCTGAGCTCATGTTCCCAGAATACGTGCACACTTCTAGGTGTTCTGAACAACTTTGCACCTAAAACTCTTACCGGCAGCTGTGTCATCTTCCAGGGGCTTGCTTCCAGCCCCTGATATAGATGAGAGTGCGCTGTTTACTTTCCTCTCAATCCAAAAAGATGTTAACTCTTCTCATGGCCTCAGTCAACACTACATTTCCTTCCATGGCAAAAGCCAAATGAGAATGAAAACTGTCTTAGAGCAATTGGCTCTCATGAAAACTTGTACCGCACGTCTGTTGTTTTGCCCTCCTGCGTTCACTTCTCCTGGGTCTGCTAATGCCGTGACCCTGAGGCAGGGTGCTTTGCAGTGGGTCTGAGCCCACCCCCGATGCATGGGTGAGCGTGTTGGCCAATGAGAGTGCTGCACTCCAGCGGTAAGTCAAGTGAGGGCAGGTGACCCCAGCCCAGGCAATCCAAGCTAATGCAATGGAACTGTTGAGGTGGGAAGTGGAGAGGGGTTCCCTATGTGCTAAGCCTGTCAGGACGTAAGCCATCTTAGCGACGGCTTGTGAGAAGAACCTGCCTGAAAATGAAGCAAAGATAGAAAGAGGAAAGCGGGCCGAGAGACAGACTGAGACCTGATTATATCATTTGAGCCCCGTGTCTAAAGCTAGAATCCAGGATTTTCACTTCCATGAGCAAGGGATTTATTCTCTATTTTTGCTTGATCACTTAAGTTTGTTTTTCTATCACTTGTAACTGACAGAGTTTGGGTTGATAACACATCTCAACCTTAAAAAAGAATGATTTTACTTCTTTCTTATTATTTAGTTCTTGGCCTTATGTAAAGGACCTAGGTTATTTCTAATGTACATCAAATTCTTGCTGTCTGACTATGAACAAGTCATATCCATGTCCTCATGAAAATAAGGCATGGGACCCGATCTCCCAGGTCCTCTGATTTATATAAGGCCAAGTACTTGTGCTCTACAAGCAGTCTCTTAGCAACCTTCACACTCAGATTTAGACACAAAACCATTTTTCTTCAAAAATGTGGATTCAAAACATTAAAATAAAACTTTTAAACGTTTAATCAAATTTCAGATGAGGAAAACCATGTAAAATCTCTTTGCTTTAGCAAAACATAGAACCACAATCACGGTGGAGATGTGTCATCTGCTAGTTTCTGGTTCCAGAAAAACTTCTACTCTCCCTCCAACTTCTAATGAGTACCACCCGACTGTAGCTATAGCCAGTCTATTTCACTCAGCCTTCGAATTTATTTATTTTATTTTTTTGGTTGCATTGGGTCTTCGTTGCTGAGTGCAGGCTTTCTCTAGTTGCGGCGAGCGGGGGCTACTCTTTATTGTGGTGCGCAGGTTTCTCATTGCAGTGGCTTCTCTTGTTGTGGAGCACCAGCTCTAGGCACACAGGCTTCAGTAGCTGTGGCGCACGGGCTCCATAGATGTGGCTTGCAGGCTCTAGAGCACAAGCTCAGTAGTTGTGGCGCACGGGCTTAGTTGCTCTGCAGCATGTGGGATCTTCCTGGACCATGGATCGAACCCATATCCCCTGCACTGGCAGGCAGATTCTTAACCACTGTGCCACCAGGGAAGCCCCTCACTCAGCCTTTTAAGCCACAAACTCTTTCAGAGGTAAGAGAGGTGTAACAGTTTAACAATCTTCAGAGAACAGAACTGTAGTTGCTTTGTCTTTAGACTCTAGGGCCCTGACTCAAAGCTCTTTAGTGACTCTCTGTCAACCCAGGTGCCAAGTCGTGCACCTACCTGCCCACTAGCTCTCACCCTTCCTCCCACTCCTGCCTACTTGAGCATCTTAGGTACATCACTGAATCTTTCTGCCCCCTCAGTTTCCTCATCTGTAAAATGCACAGTATAAATGTTCACTCTCATCTTCATCATCATTCTTCTGGATGGACTCCTCGGTGCCAGATGGATGGCTGCTTGTATGGCTGGCTGGATGAACAAACGGTTAAAGTGTGAAGGACTCAAAAATATTTCACATTGCACCGGTTATCAGTAAATACTTATTAATGATGGTGTTCTAGACATGTAAAAGCAGCAATTCAGAAGAGACAGGTCGCACAGCCCGCACCCCTTCCTGCTATTCCTGCCCACTCTTGAGCACCTCCCTCAAATCCCTTCTTTTTGGAGCTTTTGCTACTGGCTTTCAGATCCTGCAATGTCTAGTTAATGATGATTTGCAGCTCCTAGTATAAATTTGCTCTTCTGGGTATCTAATATGAACTGCTCCCAATACAAGTGCAAACTCATTCCCCAATTATGTCTGTTTTAGCTAAGAGATACCCAGAGTGACCAGCTGACCCCAGAACTCAATTCCCTGTGGGCACTCAGAAGTAACAGGATTTGGGAACCAATCCTCCTAAACTGCTCTTAAATGAAACCAACTGATGACTCAGAAAGACCATTTATGGAGCATAATAGGAATTAGATTAGAGCAGAGTCCTAGTCTCGAGCATGGCTTCAAGAACTCCCTCCCAGAAGATGCCCCCTCTGAGGCCCCAAAAGGCTGCTGGCTGGCTGTAGAACTAGAACAAAGTGGGCCTGCCAATCAGGAGGTGTCAACCCCCCAAGAGGCTTGCAGAGTATAATGAGAGAGGGCTGAGGGGTACAGTAGGGCTGGGTTGCTACTCTAGCAAGACTTGTTTGCTAACTGGGTGACTTTGGGCAAATTTCTAACTTCTCTGATCCTCAGTTTCTTCAATTATAAAGTGGGGCCATGGTACTCACCCCAAGGTAGCTGTGAGAACTGACTGAGATCGTACATGTCAAATGCTTGTCTCACCAACAAGTGGTCCAAGGCTACTGTTTTGAGTGTCCTTCCTTCTCTTGGGATATATTTCTGGCCCAGAGACAGTATCAGCCCCTGAACCCTGGATCACTCTCACCCTTGAGTAGTGGATAAACTCTAAATATATCATTTCCCAGATTCCACCTTCTCCTGCCATAACGTCATTGGCAGCCCTCCCACAGAAAAGCATTTGAGCAGGTTCTAGTTTAACATTCACCATATTTCACTCCAAATTAGAGCTTCTGAACTTTCTCAGGGTCATACCTATTTGCAAATCTAACAAAAGCTATGGTCCTTATCCCTGTAAAAATGACCATGCTTTTGCATGTGACTCAGATTCCATGAAACCCCTCTATGGGCCTCCTAGGGCTACATGTACCCCAAGATGAAGGTCTCTGCCTTAACTGACCTTCAGAAGCCTCTGGCCTTCACGTCTGTGCTTGGCCAGCATTCATCCCCAAAGGGGCGTGGTAACTGTCCCTCACTTCACAGTTTACAAGGTACCACAGAACAAAGTGACATGTTCTCATTTGAACTGCCACAGAAAACTAATTTCACCCCCTCTTCAGCCCCCTTTTCATGGTGTCTGCCTCAAAAGTCGTGCTTTCCCGGCTTTGCCCTCAACACAGAGGGCCCCTTACAGGATTTGGCCCGGAGAGGGTCCACCTCTCCGCCCTTCCCCCCGGCTCTCCCCATCCTTGAACCTCGTCCCACTATGAGGCCTGCCCCTGCATGTTCCCAGGCTCCTGTCCCGAGTGCCACCTGTCCTGGGGCTTCACTCACAAGTGCCGCTGTCCTGCAAACCTCCTCTGGGCTCAGCCCCCGAGGCAGGAGGGAAGAATTAAGTCAACCAGTTGAAAGATATCAGGCTTCAGAAGCAAGCTTTAAACAGACATGAATAGCAGAAAGTTTCAAAGGCACTCGCTGAAGTTCTTGTAAAACTCCTGCCACCTCTCCTGTGAGCTGGCAGTTCCAGCCTCTTTTAGATCTCTTTGAGCAATCTCCTTGTCATGTCACCAGCCCCAGTCCTGCAAAGGAACTAAAGGGCCTTTTGTATTTAAGCCTTTCAACAGAAAGAGACGGGTGGGTGGCTGTGGACCCTCCCAACCTGAAATATGAATAGCTCAGAGCATCACTGAGCCAGAAATCTCCTTTCCTCTCCTATCAGGAATTGATGGCATTTGGGGGTTGGAAGGGAACTGAGTCCTATGTCTCCACATACTCATCGTGCAGTTGAGGACATTGAGGCTCGGTCAAGTCTGCTTGTTACCCCAGACCTCTCGGGGAGTGAGCAGCCAAGCTGGGCGTTGCCCAGAGCTCTTGCCCCGTCAGTATGCAGGACAGAGCACAGCCCTTCAAAGGGTGACTTCGACATGAGTTATGGAGTCCGTTCCTCAATGGTCAGCATTTGGGTAAACTCAACAGTGTTGACAAAACTAGGGCTACTGAAAAACGGAACATAAATAAATGATCACAGGATTAAACAGAGCTTTACAATATATGTGTGTATTCGTTTGCTAGAGCTGCCAGAACAAAATGCCAGAAACTGGGGGTATAAACAACAGAAATGTATTTTCTCACAGTTCTGGAGACTAAAGTCTAAAATCAAAGCGTCGGCAGGGTTGGTTGCTCCTGAGGCTTCTCCCTTTGGGTTGCAGGTGGCCGCCTTTCTGCTGTGTCCTCACATGGCCTTTCCTCCGTGCAGGTGCATTCCTGGTGTCTCTTCCTCTCTTATGAGGACACCAATCTTATTGGATTAGGACCCACTATAATTGCCTCATTTTACCTCACCTACCTCTTTAAAGATTCTATCTCCACGTACAGTCACATCTGAGGGGTCAACAGCACTGACCTCCCATGAGGGCGTCCCACTGTGCTCTTAATTACCAAGGCAGTTTTCTCTTTTAAAAATATACATATGGTTGTGAACCAAATTGTTCCCCCCACCCCCAGATTCATACATTGAAGTCCTAACCCCCAGGGACAAGACCCTGGTCTGTGCTGAGACACCTCAGTGCAGGGCTTTCTCAGCCACCTGCCAGCTGAACGTCATTGTCCTGGGGTCATTTTGTGGCCAGAGAGTGCTTAGAATCATGGGGAGCAAACGTAAGCTTAGAGCCAGCTAACCGGGTCCCAGTGAGCTGCGGGCCCTGCAGCTGACGTTCAGTTGTCTCTTCAGTGAAGTGGAGCCAACCTGTCCTGAACTCTGCCCAGGGAAGCGGGGAGAGCAAACAAGATACAGCCAAGAAGTGGCAGCACATTGGGAACTGTAACAATACCAAATAAATGAAAGTCATTAAAACTATGTCTCTTTTTCCTTTCAGGTAAACTAACACAGCCCCCACAAAAAGATGGCATTTTCAAAGGCATAGCTATCAGTGGTGGTGTTTCTTAATGGCCCATGTCTGATGGGCCCGTAGGTCACCAGCTCTCTTTGAGAGGCTACAAGGCCTCTGGGCCTAGAATGAGCTCTGGGGGTGCAGCGCTTTGTTCCAATGAACGGTACATGTAAAGGACTCATTTGCTGCTAGGCCAGGGAGCTTGGGGTGGACTGAGCATGACTTGTGCAAGTGGGACCTTGAGCTGGGTCCTGAGCAAGGTGGGGGCGGTGACAGGGCACCGACATTCCCAGTGTAGGGGATGTGGCACAGAAGTCAGCAGTGGGGGAGGGCTGGGCTGTAGAAGCAGCACAGTGTGATGGGTTATAGGCCAGTCCCTAGAGCTGGCTTGAATTCAGCTGCATAACTTTGGGCAAGTTGTTTAGCCTCATTTGTGCCTCAGTATCCTCATCTGTAAAATGGGGACAATTGTGGTGCCCACCACATAAGGTTGTTGTGGAGTTGAAATGAGTTCATATAAGAAGAGTCCTTAGAGAGGTGCCTGGCACGTAGTCAGTAACCCGGGAGCGATAGCCATTCTAGTTCATCCTGTACTTTCATTAAATCGCGACTGAGCATCTGGTAGGTGCCTCCTAGGACTATGCTGGGCTCCGGGAACACACAGCCTTGCCCTCCAGAAGCACACAGCATGCATAGGTGTGAAAACCGTTTAAACAATGTTGTAAATAGCCTCACAGAGATAAAGCCCAGCAAGTTATGGAAACCAGGAAGAGCCCGTGACCTGGCCTGAGTCGGGGTGGAGGGATGGGGTGTCCAGAAAAGCATCTCTAAGAACATGTCACCTGGTCCAATCATAAAGCAAGAGCAAGAATGTCTTGGGAAAGGGGTGACAGTGGGACGGCGCATGTGCAGAGGAACGTGGGGCAGTGTGGTCCCCGCGGCAACCCACGGCAGTTCTGGGTAGGAGGGGCTTAAGTATAAGCAGAGATGACAGGAAACACATCTGAGAAGCAGGTGGGAGCCAGCGCCTGGGGCCCAGGGCCACACCAAGGGCTTGGACTTGAACCCGTGTGGGTTTGAGCAGGGAGTGGCATACCTGGATGTGTGTTTTAAACCTGAGCACAGCAAGAGGTGGAACCGGAGGGGGGGAACACTAGAAGCTAAGTCACCCAGGAGCCAGCTGAGTGGCTGGCTGGGTGACTTAGCTTTTGGTGTGATGGGGGTACAGAGAGAGCAGGGATGCCAGGAGTGCCCAGGAGGGGACCGGACACAGTGTGACTCAGTGACTGCAGGAAGAGGGGGAGAGGGGGCTGGGTCCACGGGGGTGTTTCCAAAAGAGAAGGGGGGTCAGAGGAGGCCAAGCGCAGGCAGGGGATCCAGTTGCGAGGAATCAAGATGTGAGGCTGGAGTGTGGAGACAGCTGCCCAGGGAGAAGGGGCAGAGCAGAGGCCTCGCCCAAAGTCAGGGGAGGCGCAAATGTCCAGTGGTGAGTAGACCAGGTAGGGACCTCCAGGAAGCCTAGGACCAGAGGTCAGAGGGCTGCCCAGGGAGCTCAGAGCCCACCCAGATGTAGGGAGGGCCAGGACGATGGAGGGAAGGACGTGCGGGAGACTGACCACAGGAGGGCAGTAGAGCCACCGGGGAGTGTGGGACAGGGACCCCAGGTTAAGAGAGAAAGGGACTTCCATATCGTGGCTATCGTAAATAGAGATGCAATAAACATTTTGGTACATGACTCTTTTTGAATTATGGTTTTCTCAGGGTATATGCCTAGTAGTGGGATTGTGGGGTCATATGGTAGTTCTATTTGTAGTTTTTTAAGGAACCTCCATGCTGTTCTCCATAGTGGCTGTACCAGGACATGGAAGCAACCTAAATGTCCATCAACAGATGAATGGATAAAGAAGATGTGGCACATATATACAATGGAATATTACTCAGCCATAAAAAGAAATGAAACTGAGTTATTTGTAATTAGGTGGATAGACCTGGCGTCTGTCATACAGAGTGAAGTAAGTCAGAAGGAGAAAAACAAATACTGTATGCTAACACATATATATGGAATCTAAGAAAAAAAAATGTCATGAAGAGACTAGTGGTAGGACGGGAATAAAACACAGACCTACGAGAGCATGGACTTGAGGATATGGGGAGGGGGAAGGGTAAGATGTGACGATGTGAGAGAGTGGCAGGGACATATACACACTACCAAATGTAAATTAGATAGATAGTGGGAAGCTGCCGCATAGCACAGGGAGATCACCTCTGTGCTTTGTGACCACCTAGAGGGGTGGGATAGGGAGGGTGGGAGGGAGGGTGATGCAAGAGGGAAGAGATATGGGAACATATGTCTATGTATAACTGATTCACTTTGTTGTAAAGGAGAAACTAACACACTATTGTAAAACAGTTATACTCAAATAAAGATGTTAAAAAAAAAAGAGGGAAAGGGACTGTGAGGAAAGAGAATAGCAAACGTAGGTCACTCTTAGGGAGATCTGAGTGAAATGGAGGCGAAAGAAAGGTGTGAAGTGGACTCGAGGAGAGTTCCTTTTTAAATGGAAGAAGCATGAAGCAGAAGCCAATAGAGGCAGAGGGGAGAAACAAAAGGAAAAGTGCTGCTGGAGGCACCAGGCCCCCAGGAGGTCAAAGGGCATGAGTGCCAGCCTGGGCACCCTTGGGTGTTAGTGACAGAAAACCTGAGCCACCCTGACCTAAGAAGCAGAGAATTTGTCGGCTCACATAACTGAAACATTCCAAGGTAGTCTGCCTTCTGGCACAACCGGATATGGGGATTCGAACAGTGTCACAGGATCTGGTTTCTCCCCCTCCAGCTCCTGTCCCTGATTCCTCACCGTCTACCCCATTTTCAAACAGATTCACATTTTTAAATCTTTTTTTTAAATGGGGATATAATTCATTTATAAAATTCACCCTTTAAAAGTGGACAATTATACTTTAAAATCATTTTGAGGGCTTCCCTGGTGGCGCAGCGGTTGAGAGTCCGCCTGCCGATGCAGGAGACGCGGGTTCGTGCCCTGGTCCGGGAGGATCCCACATGCCGCGGAGCGGCTGGGCCCGTGAGCCGTGGCCGCTGGGCCTGCGCGTCCGGAGCCTGTGCTCCGCAATGGGAGAGGCCACAGCAGTGAGAGGCCCGCATACCGCAAAAAAAAAAAAAAAAAAAAATCATTTTGACATTATTCACAAGGTTTGCAACTCTCACCACTATCTAATTGTAGGACTTTTTCCTCACCCATCACAAAAATCCTGTCCTCACCAGCTGTCATTTCCCATTTCCCCCTACCCTCAGCCCCTGGCAACCACTCATCTACTCTCTTTCTCAATATGTGGACTTATGAGTCTGGCTTCTTTCACTTATCATAATTTTTTCACCCATGTTGTACGTATCAGTACTCCATTCCTTTTGATGGCTAAATAATATTGCATTGTAATGGATATACCACAGCTTGTTTATCTATTCATCAGTTAGTGGATATTTGAGTTGTTTCCACTTTTTGACTATTATGAGTAATGCTACTACGAAAGTCCTCGCATAAGTTTTTATATGAACTTTTTTGTTTTTGGTTTTTTAAATGCTTTAATTGAGGTATAGTTGATGTACAATATTATACAAGTTTCAAGTATACAACATAGTGATTCAATATTTTTATAAATTATACTCTATTTATAGTTATTATAAAATATTGTTTATATTCCCTGCACTGTATACTGCATCCTTGTAGTTTATTTATTTTATTCATAGTAGTTTGAACCTCCTAATTTCCTACCCCTATCTTCCCCCTCCTCCTTCCCTCCTACCACTGGTAACCAATAGTTTGTTCCCTATATCTGTGAATCTATTCCTCTTTTGTTATATTTACTAGTTTGCTTTATTTTTTAGATTTCACATATAAGTGATATTATACAATATCTGTCCTTCTCTGACTTATTTCACTAAGCATAATACCTTCCAAGTCCATCCATGTTGTTATAAATGGCAAAATTTTATTCTTTTTTATGGCCGAGCAATATTCTATTATATATATATACATCACAACTTCTTTATATATATCACAACTTCTTTATATATATATATATATATATATATATATATATATATATATATATATATATATATATATATATATATATATATCACAACTTCTTTATTCATTCATCTGCTGATGCTTAGGTTGTTTCCATATCTTCACTATTATAAATAATGCTGCTATGAATATTGTGGTCCATGTACCTTTTTGAATTAGGGTTTCCATTTATTTCAGATATATACCTAGGAGTGGGATTGCTGGGTCATATGGTAGTTTATTTTTAGCTTTTTGAGAAACCTCCATACTGCTTTCCACATTGGCTGCACCAATTTACATTCCCACCAAGTGTTTCATGGCCTAGCATGCAATCTATCCTGGGAAATGCTCCATGTGCTCTTGAAAAGAACGTGTATTCTGCTGGTTTTGGATGGAATGTTCCCTATATATCTATTAAATCCATCTGACCTAATATGTTATTTAAGGCCAGTGTTCCTTATTGATTTTCTGTCTGGGAGATCTATCCATTGATATAAGTGGAGTGTTAGAGCCCCCTACTGTTATTGTGTTACTGTCAATTTCTCCCTTTGTGTCTGTTAATATTTGCTTTATGTATTTAGATGGTCCTATGTTGGGTGCATATATGTTTACAATTGTATCTTCTTGGATTGAACTCTCGATCATTATGTAATGTCCTTCTTCATCTCTTGTAACAGTCTTTGTTTAAAAGTCTATTTTGTCTGATATAAGTATTGCTACCCTGGCTTTCTTCTGGTTTCCATTTGCATGGAATACCTTTTCCATCCCCTCACTTTCAGTATGTCTTTAGATCTGAAGTAAGTCTCTTATAAGCAGAATATAGATGAGTCTTGTTTTGGTATCCATTCAGCCAATCTATGTCTTTTGATTGGAGCATTTAGCCCATTTACATTTAAAGTAATTATTGATATGTATGTCCTCATTGTCATTTTGTTAATTGTTTGGTGGTTGTTTTTGTAGGTCTTTTTTGTTCCTATTTTCTTCTTCAAATATTAGTGTGCTTGATGTTGTCTCAGAGATCTCATCTCTTTTTTCTTTTTTCTGTTCAGCATCAGTGATTTCCACTGATGCTCTTCCCACTTGCTCATCCATTCCTCCGTATCATTTAGTCTATCATTTAGATTCCTTCTAGTGTATTTTTCATTTCAGTTATTGTATTCTTCATCTCTGTTTAGTTGTTCTTTATATTTTCTAACCCTTTGTTAAAAACTTCTGACTTCTCACTCTGTACGTTCATTCTTCTCCCAAGTTCTTTGATCATCTTTACAATACTACTTTGGACAATTTCTTGGATAGGTTGCCTAACTCTACTTCACTTAGTTCTTTTTCTGGGGTTTTATCTTGTTCCTTCTTTTGGAACATGTTCTTCTGTCACCTCATTTTACTTAAGTTGCTGTTTTTATTTTTATGTGTCTGATAGGTTGATTACATTTCTCAAACGTGGGGAAGTCACCTTTTTTAGGAGACATCCTATGTGTCTCAGCAATGTACTGTCTTCTTTTCAGCAGAGCTATATGCTTTAGGAATGCCCCCTGTGTGAGTACTTCTGTTGTGGTGAACTGACTACTGTTCCTAGTCCAGTTGGTTGCCAGGTCCTGCCTTGTGTGGAGACTGCAGGCCACTGGCTGGTGAGGCCGGATCATGAGATGGCTGACTACAGAACGCCAGGGAGCCCCAGGGCTAGTGCTAGTTCACTGGTGGGTGGTATCAGGGTCCAAGTGACCCCAGGCCTCTTGCCCGCCCACTGGTGGGTAAAACTAAGTCCTGGGGCTAGTGACAGCCAAATGGCAGGCAGAGATGGGTCCTGGGGTCTGGTTGCAGGACCCAGGGGTCCCAGAGCTGGTGTCAGATCGCTGGTGTGTGGGGCTGGTTCCTGACACAGTTGGCTGCAGGGTCCAGGGTGTCCCAAAGCTCGTGTTGGCCTTCTAGAAGGCAGGACCAGTGCTCAGCCAGTCTCAGGGCAGGGTCTGGCCTGCAGGTGGATGGGCCAGGTCTACAGGCTGAAGGACTGCAATTGTCTTGAGGTTGTTGTTTGCCCACTGGTGGGTGAAGCAGGTTCCAAAGATAGAGCAGACTTGCTGGTGGGTGGGACTGGAGCCCAGGGGATTTCTGGGGCTGGTGCCTGCCCACTGGTGGGTAGAGCAGTGTCCCAGCATCTCAGGCTACAGTGTCCTGGGCTTCCTGGGTGTTGTGCCTGCATATTGATATATGGGGTTATGTCCTGGGCTCTCTAGTGAGCAGGACCATGTCCAGGGGAAGCTGTGGGCTCCTGGGATCTTCAGGCAGCCTGTCTGCTGGTGGGTGGGACTATGTCCATGCCCAGTTATTTGCTTGGCCTGAGGCATCCCAGCACTGGCATCTATAGACTATTGGGTCAGGCAGGGCTGGGTCCTGGGGCTAATAATCTAGAGGGAGGATTCCAAAATGGCATTTGCCAGCACTAGTGTCCATGTGATAGAATGAGGTCCCCCAAATGGCAGCCGCCAGTGTCTATGTCCCCAAGGTGAGCTACAGTTGCATCCTGACTCTCTGGAAGACTGTCCAAGATCAGCAGGTAGGTCTGACCCAGGATCCTTTCAAATTACTGCTTCTTCCCTGGGTCACAGAGCATATGAGACTTTGTGTGTGCCCTTTAAGAGTTGAGTATCTATTTCCCCCAGTCCTGTGGGACTCCCAAAAGTGAGCCCCACTGGCTTTCAAAGCCAAGTGCTCTGGGGTTTCACCTTCCTGGTGCAGGACTCTTGGGCTGGACAGAAGTCCCAATGTGGGCCTCAGACCTCTCACTCCTTTGGGAGAACCTCTGCAGTTGTAATTATTCACCTGTTGTGGATCACCTACCTGGGGATAACATGGGACTTGACTATGTCTCAACTCCATCCCTCGTACCCATCTCATTGTACTTTCTTCTTTATATCTTTTTCATCAATGGTTATCCTTCAAATAGTTGTAATTTTTTAAATTAATTTTTATTGGAGTATAGTTTATTTACAATGTTGTGCTAGTTTCTAATGTACAGCAAAGTGAATCAGTTATACATATACATATATCCACTCTTTTTAAGATTCTTTTCCCATATAGGTCATTACAGAGTATTGAGTAGGGTTCCCTGTGCTATACAGTAGATTCTTATTAGTTATCTATTTTATATATAGCAGTGTGTATACGTCAGTCCCAATCTCCCAATTTATCTCTTCCCCAATTTCCCCCTTGGTAACCGTAAGTTTGTTTTCTATATCTGTGACTCTATCTCTGTTTTGTAAATAAGTTCATTTGTACCATTTTTTTAGATTCTATGTATAAGTGATATCATATGATATTTGTCTTTCTCTGTCTGACTTACTTCACTCAGTATGACAAACTCTAGGTCCAACTATGTTGCTGTGAATGGCATTATTTCATTCTTTTTTATGGTTGAGTAATATTCCATTATATGTATGTACCACATCTTCTTTATCCATTCATTCATTGATGGACCTGTAGGTTTCTTCCATGTCCTGGCTATTGTAAATAGTGCTGCAATGAACATTGGGATGCATGTGTCTTTTCAAATTATGGTTTCTTCCGGATATATGCCCAGGAGTGGGATTACTGGATCATATGGTAGCTCTATTTTTAGTTTTTTAAGGAAGCTCCATACTGTTCTCCATAGTGGCTGTACCAATTTGCCAAATAGTTATAGTTTTGGTGTGCCCATAAGAAGAGGTGAGCTAAGCATCTTTCTTTTCCACCATATTAGCCAACTTCCCTTCCTGAGGCCTGTGAACATATGGTTTAAAATCTCCTGTATATGTAACTATGAGTAAAACTGCTGGGTGATATGGTAACTCTGTGTTTAACTTTTTGAGTAATTGCCTAATTGTTTTCTACATCAGCTGCACCATTTTAAATTGCCACTGACAATGAATAAGGATTCCAAGTTCTCTACATCCTCACCAACACTTATTATTATCTATCTTTTCTTATAGCCATCCTAATGTGTGTGAGTCATATCTAATTGTAGTTTTAAATTCCATTTCCCGAATGACAAATGATGCTGAGTGTCTTCATATGCTTATTGATCATCATGTATCTTTTTTGGAAAAATGTATATTCAAATCCTTTGCCCATTATTTAATTGGGTTGTTGTTTTTATTATTGAGTTGTAATAATTCTTTATATATTCCAGATATAAGTCCCTATGAGATACATGACTTGAAAATATTTTCTACCATACTGTGAGTTGTAAAAAGTCACTTCTTTGTTAATGTCTTTGACAACACAAATATTTTCGGTTTCTCTCACTGTTGTGGCCTCTCCCGTTGTGGAGCACAGGCTCTGGGCGCGTAGGTTCAGCGGCCATGGCTCATGGGCCCAGCCGTTCTGAGGAATGTGGGATCTTCCCAGACTGGGGCACAAACCCATGTCCCCTGCATCAGCAGGCGGACTCTCAACCACTGCACCACCAGGGAAGCCCTTGAGGAAGTCCATTTTATCTATTTTTTTGCTGTGATTGCTCATGCTTTTGGTGTCATATCTAAGAAACTCAACCCAAAGTCCTAAAGATTTATACCTATGTTTTCTTCTAAGAGTTTAGTAGTTTTAGCTCTTACATTTAGGTCTATGATACATCTTAATGTACTTTTCATTTATGGTGTGAGACAGGTATCCAACTTCATTCTTTTGCATGTAGACATCCACTTGTCCCAGCACCATTTGTTGAAGACTATTCTTTCCCCATTAAATTATCTTGACATCCATGTCAAAAATCAATTGTCATAGATGTATGGATTTTTTTCTGAACTCTCAATGATGGAATTAGTGCACCCTTTTTCTACACAGCATGGGTTTTGTGGTCCTTGAAAATGGAACACCATTTTCAAAATCTGTTTAAAGGCTCCACCCTGCACCTTTGTTTAAATATTACTCAACTTGACAAGCTGTCTGTCACTGGAGGTTCCCAAGGGAGACCTTGAGCCAGCCCAGGTCATAATGTTTACTGTGCATGACTCCATGCCCCCCATCTACATCCACACACAGCCTCCCTCAGTTCACAGCATTCCATTTCTTAGATGAGGAAACTGGCTCAAAGAGATGGGGGCAACCCCACCACTTGTGACATCCCACAAATCATGTTCAAACCCTTTTATCTGACATATAGGGCATTGCTGCAGCCCCCAACACCCCTCATGCAAGAAGCATTGGCTCACTGTATCCACAGACACTTGTACAGTCTCTGTTTAAACACTTCCACAAATGCAGGACTCCTGGTTTTCCTTTTCCTTTCACCTCTATTATTTTCATTATGAAATATTTCAAACACACAGAAAAGCACTGTTGACACCCATAACATAACAAATACCCAAGTGTCCACCACTGGGAGTGAATAAAGGCTAACATTTTTCTATGTTTGCTTCAGATCTTTTTTTAATGAAAGTCAACTATTACAGATGTATTGAGGATCTATATGAATCCCTCCCCAATTCTCTCTCTCCACGATGTAATCACTATCCACAAGTAACAACATTCTACTCATTCTTTAAACCTTTTCCACACATGTATACATGTGTGGACATACATATTGTTTTGGATGCTTTAAAACTACATCTAAGTGATATCATGCTATAATATTCCAACCCTAGTTCATTCACTCAGTTTTTTATTGTAGATGTTTACCCATACAGTTCCATGGAGATCTAGTTCATCCATGGTAACATCCATATAGACTTTCAGTGCGAGAGGACATAATGATTTGTACAACCCTCTTGACCATGGACACTTCCCAGTTTGTAAGTTTTACAAACGCTACTATAATAAACAACCTCTAATGATATGAGCTGGGTCATGAGGCATGTATATTTCAACTGTATTAGATGTTGCCAAATTGCTCTCTAAAAGTATTATAACAGTTTATATCCCCCCCCCCGTCAGCTATGAGCAGTCCACTTACCCAGAGCAAACCATGGTGTTGCCAACCACCCTATCCTCTAACATGAAAGAGGGAATTCATTGCTGTTCTCAGAAGCACCATTTCTTTTCCATGGCTGACTCTTGAAGGAACTACCTTACAGTGATGGATGCACTTTCCCTGTTGGTAAGCTCACACTGTGGCCATCTAAGATCCTCCAGAGCATTTCCCCAAGTGCTCCTATCAAATCAGATACCCCTTAGTTAGAACTGATTTTTCACCCAAATTTAAATTTTAGAGGGGCTGTGTGTGGATTTGGGTGGAGTACGTTCACATTGGAGGGCAACAACTTGGAAAGTTGTCCTCTAACATAGCTCAGAGAGCCTCAAAAATCATATTTGATTTAGGTTATCTAGTTGGTAATGGTTGAAAACATTTGCTTGTGCTCAGAAATAATTTGTCAGCCTCCCAAATTCCATCTTTTAACATGCACTAGCTCTACTATTACCTAAGATTCTTTGATCCAGTTAACCAGGCATTTTAGTCCCCCAAAAACTACAGAACAAGACTAAAGAGCTTTATTATGACTGAAATCACCATCAGCCTCATCAATAAGTAACATGAACTGAGTCACAGTAAGCCTGGACAGCATTGGTGTTGTGCAAAATACTTAACGATCTGTACCACACAGAGGCTGATCAATCCATCAGATATCACCTGTCAACAGCCTGGTGCAGACAGACCATGACAACCAGCTAAAGAGCAACCAAAACCAGAGAGCTCCTGTAATTACAGCACTGCCAGACTCTTGCATTATGTGGGCCACAAGCCTCAGGGCTGGAGGAGTGGTTAGAGGGGGAAGGCAGGACATGATGCCAACACAGTGTCTAACCAGAACCCCAAGAACAGGTTCACAAAGAGAAGGGAAAGGGCTGCTGCTCTGCATCCATGGTGTGCACACCTCTGACGGAAGTCTGCCCCACTTCCATTAGCAGCTAATTTGAAGACTGAGGGTCTCTGAGGAGTAGGACAAACTCTTTTGGTCACGAGAGTGAGAGTGAATGTTGTGGGGGTGGTGGAGATACTGGTGGGGGGGTGGTAGAGGTGAAGATGATGATGGTGGTGGAGGTGGAGGTGACAGTGGGGGTAGAGGTGGAGATGACGATGGTGGTGGAGGTGGAGATGACGATGGTGGTGGAGGTGGAGATGACGATGGTGGTGGAGGTAGGGATGATGGTGGAGATGGAGGTGGAGATGACGATGGTGGTGGAGGTGGAGATGACAATGGAGATGGAGGTGGAGATGACGATGGTGGTGGAGGTGGAGATGATGATGGTGGTGGAGATGACAATGGTGGTAGGGGAGTGGTAGAGGTGGAGATGACGAGGGCGGTGAAGGTGAAAATAGTGTTGGAGGTGGAGGTGGAGATAATGATGGTGGTGGAGGTGGAGGTAGCGACCACTTGATAGAAATGTGGAAATAAGTTGTGCCTTATTAAGAAGGGACCAGTCCAAGGGAAAAGTAGAGAGTGCATCCACCTGTGTGGAAATATACATGATGTGAGCAGCCATCTACCTGAAGAGCTGTTGAGTTCAGTTAAAAGAAGAAACAAATTATTTTCTCATGAGCATTAACTGGACACCACTCAGATCAGACAGAAAGCCATTCAGAAGATGTGGAAAGCCCTCTTTGCTATAAGCAGCAGCTATGGGACTTGTTCTTGACTTGTCTTGAAGGTCAAGGAGGTGGCGAGCTCATAATGCCACCTCTTATTTCTGCTCCTGGCTTTGGGCAGGCCCAGCTCCTGGAGTCCAAGGGTGGACCGGCTGGCTCACACCTGGACAGCATTTCTCAGTCCTCATCTTCCTCCTCACACCAAGGTGGATGGCTGGGCAGACAGGAAGGCCATGGTCGTGGGCTTCATGGCTTCCTTGCTCCCATGACCTGTCCAAGGGCACATGAGAAACAGCGGGTCAGAGCACCCCAAAAGTTCACAAAGTTCAGACTTGGACGTACACATTTTCATGGGCCTCACACCCCTCCTTGCCGGGCAACGTCACGGTGCAGCCCCAGCCCTCTGGAGCTCACACTTCTGGTCCCTGGCCCTTCCCTCAGATGGGTTCAGGCAGAGGTTGTGATCTGGCAGTGGGGAAGCCCCCTGCAAGCCCTTCCTCAGTGGCTGGAGCATGAAGTTTGCCGACCACTAAAATTGAGCCAGGGAGTCCCCTTCCAGGAAGTGTCACGAGGCAGATGTGTCTGTAAAGCAAACACATGGGTGTTTCACTGGGTTTTTCATATGGTCAAGTTATGAAATAATAAATATAATATATATATTGGTCTCTGCCCCAGTGCCTGGTTCCCAACACAGACTCTTCAAACCCTTGTGATGTACTGGGTAATAGGAGGATAGGTGTGCCAGTGAGGTGAGTCTGGGTGGGCTCCTGAATGGGGGCTGGTCACCAGAAAGACTAAGCCATGATTAGAAGCTTGGAACTTTCAGGCCCACCCTCCATCCTTCAGAGAGGGGAGAAGGGCTGGAAAATGAGTTAATAATCAATCATGGCTATGTGATGAAGCCTCCATAAACATCCCCAAAGCGTGGGGTTTGGAGAGCTTCCAGATTGGTACTAGGAGGGTGATGGACCCCAACTCCATGGAGATAGAAGCTCCTGTGCTGGGGCCCCTTCCAGACCTCGCCCTGTGTTTCTCTTCATCTGACTGTTCATCTGTACACATTATCCTTTGTGATAAATTTGCAATAGTAGGTAACCTATTTTCCTGGGTTCTGTGAGCCCCTCCAGCAAATTATTAAACCTGTGGAGGGGTCCCGGGAATCTGCAATTTGCAGTCAAGTCAGATAGAAGTAGATAACCTGGAGACCTACAACTTCTAATTGGTGTCTGGAGCGGGGTCAGTCTTGTGGGACTGAGCTCCTAACCTACGGGCTCTATGCCAGCTCCAGGCTGTTCACATCAGAATTGCTTGGTGTGGAAAAGCCACACATCTTCTGCTAGTTTGAGTGCTGGTTTGGTGTAGTGTGAAAGGAAGAAAACACAACGAGCCGCTTCCAGACACGAGCACACCTGTTTCTAAATACAATGTGAACTTAACTGTACTGGTATATGTTTTGTTGTCTAATTTACTCCACGTCTGCTCAGAGGAGAGCCCAACCTCTGGTGCCTTCATGCCATCTCCTAACACTGCCACCTTCCCGGGGGTGAGGGCTGGCCGGGGCACAGCCTGTCACACCCTCCACTGTGGGGCGTGCAACAGTTCCAGCGCCAAGTCAGGGTGTCCCATGGCTGCTCAGGAGGAGCCAGGTAACAGCCTGAAGTACAGGGAAGTTAATGAATGCCTTTCGAGGTGAGAGAGGAGTAAAAGACAAAAAGGTATCCTTTGCTGTGCAAAAGCTTTTAAGTTTCATTAGGTCCCATTTGTTTATTTTTGTTTTTATTTCCATTTCTCTAGGAGGCGGGTCAAAAAGGATCTTGCTGTGATTTATGTCATAGAGTGTTCTGCCTATGTTTTCCTCTAAGAGTTTGATAGTGTCTGGCTTTACATTTAGGTCTTTAACCCATTTTGAGTTTATTTTTGTGTGTGGTGTTAGGGAGTGTTCTAATTTCATACTTTTACATGTACCAGTCCAGTTTTCCCAGCACCACTTATTGAAGAGGCTGTCTTTTCTCCACTGTATATTCTTGCCTCCTTTATCAAAGATAAGGTGACCAAGACCAAAAGACAACCCTCAGAATGGGAGAAAATATTTGCAAATGAAGCAACAGACAAAGGATTAATATCCAAAATTTATAAGCAACTCATACAGCTCAATAACAAAAAAACAAACAACCCAATCCAAAAATGGGCAGAAGAACTAAATAGACATTTCTCCAAAGAAGATTGCCAACAAACACATGAAAGAATGCTCAACATCATTAATCATTAGAGAAATGCAAATCAAAACTACAATGAGATATCATCTCACACCTGTCAGAATGGCCATCATCAAAAACTCTAGAAACAATAAATGCTGGAGAGGGTGTGGAGAAAAGGGAACCCTCTTGCACTGCTGGTGGGAATGTCAATTGATACAGCCACTATGGAGAACAGTATGGAGTTTCCTTACAAAACTACAAATAGAACTACCATATGACCCCGCAATCCCATTACTAGGCATATACCCTGAGAAAACCATAATTCAAAAAGAGTCATGCACCAAAATGTTTATTGCAGCTCTATTTACGATAGCCAGGACATGGAAGCAACCTAGGTGTCCATCAACAGATGACTGGATAAAGAAGATGTGGCACATATATACAATGGAATATTACTCAGCCATAAAAAGAAATGAAACTGAGTTATTTGTAGTGAGGTGGATGGACCTGGAGTCTGTCATACAGAGTGAAGTAAGTTAGAAAGAGAAAAACAAATACCATATGCTAACACATATATATGGAATCTAAGAAAAAAATGTCATGAAGAGACTAGGGGTAGGATAGGAATAAAACAGAGACCTACTAGAGCATGGACTTGAGGATATGGGGAGGGGGAAGGGTAAGCTGTGACAAAGTGAGAGAGTGGCATGGACATATATACACTACCAAATGTAGGGTGGATAGCTAGTGGGAAGCAGCCACATGGCACAGGGAGGTCAGCTGGGTGCTTCGTGACCACTTAGAGGGGTGGGATAGGGAGGGAGGGAGGGAGATGCAAGAGGGAAGAGATATGGGAACATATGTATATGTATAACTGATTCACTTTGTTGTAAAGCAGAAACTACCACACCATTGTAAAGCAATTATACTCCAATAAAGATGTTTTTTTAAAAAAAAGACAAAAAGGAGCAGAGAGAGGAATTCCTGACCCTTTCTACCACAGACACATAGTGTTTCAAGGGAGGGCGTTCCACTGATTTCCTCTGCAAACAGCCCAGTGCCTGAGGAAAGGAGCTCAGCTTCTTGAGACTGCTGTCAGCTCGGTAACACGCCCTCCTGATTGTCCTCTCCCTCTCACTGCCTCCCGGCAATCCCCCCAACCCCCCGTCACCCTTGCTGCCCTGGGGTTGCCCCCCACCCACCACCCTCACCACCCTCCTCTCAGAAAGTGTCAGTGGAGGAATTTGCCTCCGGCTCTGTTTCCTAGGGTACCTGGAAAGACAGCTGCCTAAAATCATCTCTCTCCCTGCCAGTGGTACAGGTAACAAGTTTAGGGGGAAAATTGGTTTGAAAGATTACTGTCCAGATAGATATGCAAGAGATATGAAGGCTGAATTTGGGAAGAGACATTACAGTGGGAAAAGGCGGTGACGATGAGAGGACTATTGTGGGGCGGGCGTCGGCAGGCCTCGCACCCCGAACGGATGGGAACAGGTGGAAGGAACCAAGGTAGCTGAGTTTGGGATCTCATCCTGAGAGGCAAAAGAGCCATTGGCGGAAATAAGGGAGAGGTTGGGAGTGCGCATGGATTTCAGGGTAAAACCGACATAGATTCTAGTCCAAGCTCTGCTATTTGCTAACTCTGTGACCTTGGGCATGTTACTTGTCACCTCTGGGCCTCATTTCTTCACCTCTAAGGTGGAGTGAGTGATGACCCCTACCGTACTCAAGAGGATGAAATGAAATAGTATTGAGCACGCAGCCTGGGCGGGGGCTTGATAAATTAACATTTCATGTTCTCTCCATTGCCCTGGCCCAGCCATGGAGCTTCCTCAACTGCACAGAGTGGCCAGGGCTGAATCACGAGCTCTAAGGGGCCTCCGAGACTGCCCGTCCAAGGCTAGACAGGCCCCCAACCCTTCTTGGGATCTCTGGTGATGAAACAAAAGAGGTAGGAAGCCCCCAGGTCTGTGGAGACGGTTCCCTCAGAGCCCTCCCAGCCCTGGCCCTGCCCCCCTAGGGCCCCCCCACAGTGTGGGGACAGGAGGGAGGGAGAGGGAGGGGGACCCAGCCCTGGGCCCTTCTAGTGCAGCATCCTGATGGTAATTGGTGTGAGCCCACAATAGGCTCTCCTGGGGCGCCTGCTGGAGATGCAGATTCCAGGCCTCCCCTTGACCGGTGGATTAGACTGGCCATGGAGCCGGCACCTGAACCTGAATGTGCCTCCTGGTGGTCCTGCTGCTTGCTAACATCTGAGAACCACTGTTAGGACCCCGGACCCAGGACCCCCAGCCAAGCGTGACTTCTTCCTTCTGAACACGCTCCTTCCACCGGGAGCCTGTCCAGAAGCATCTGCCCGTCTCCCCGACTCCAGCCCCAGCTGCCCCAGCATGCACCCTCTCTGTACCCGTCTCCAGGCATTTCTTTGTCTCTCTGTCTCTCTCCATGTCTGTCTTCCCCAGTCTCTCTGATCCCCTGTGTCTCTCTAGTTCCTCCTTGTCTCTGTCTCTGTCCCCCGCCCCCTTCTCCACCCCCCACCACCGTCCCTCCAACACAATCTTTTTTTTTTTTTTTTTTTGCGGTACGCGGGCCTCTCACTGTCGTGGCCTCTCCCGTTGCAGAGCACAGGCTCCGGACGTGCAGGCTCAGTGGCCATGGCTCGCGCGCCCAGCCGCTCCGCGGCATATGGGATCTTCCCGGACCGGGGCACGAACCCGCGTCCCCTGCATCGGCAGGCGGACTCTCAACCACTGCGCCACCAGGGAAGCCCACCATCATCACTCTCTTGGTTCCTCTGTTCCTTTTGTTCTCTTTCTGCGTCTCTTTGTCTCTCTCTCTCTGTCCTATTTCTCTTCCCTAGTCTCTGTATATGTCCTCCATTTCTCTCATCCTCTGTCTGCCTCTTTCTCTCGGAGTCCCTTTGTGTCTGAGTGCCTCTTTGTCTCTCTTTGTTTCTGTGTCTCTCAGTGTTTCTCTCTGTCCCTGTTCCTCTGTCTCTGTGTCTCTGTCTCTGTGTCTCTCTGTGTCTGGTCTCTGTCCCTCTCTGTCCTCTGCTTCTCCCTCTGTTTCTTCCCCTGCCCTCTCCCTCCCTGGAGGCCTGCAGGCTGATGGCAGAGCACATGGCTGTCAGGCTTGGCCTGAGGCCCGTCTCATCACACAGGCTCCTCCCTCCTTGGTGGCTTTTCAGCAGCCACCTGGGGAGTGCGAACTGTCCTGCCACAAACAGGTCACTGTCACCACCGAGATCCAGGGCCTGGCCCAGCCCGGGGCCCAGCCTGCCTCAGGTAACCCTGTACAAGGCCAAGCTCCCGGCTCTGCTTGTGCAACAGCTGCTCCAGAGCCAGAGGCCCGGCCTCGAGGAGGGGGCGGGGGCGGGGGCTTGAACCCAGGAGGCTTTTCCCAGCTCTTCCCCGGAACGTCACGCGGACAGAGGTCGGGGTCCTCCATGGAAACTGGCCAGCCCCATCTCTCACTGAGAGGCAAGGTCAAGGCCTCCACTCTGGCCCCCTCCCTTAGCAGGAGGCAGGGAGAAGCCAGGCTGAGTGGCATGCCCTAAAGCCCCCTGCCCAATATCTCCCAGACCTGCAGGGGGTGGCCAGAAGCGGCAGCCTGCACCCTGCCCTTGTGCTGCTGACCCGCGGCCAGCACTGCCCCGCCTCTGTCTGCAGAGAGCGTCAGTGTCTGGTGAAAAGCCAGAGCCCCCCCACACCCCTGTTGCCCATGCAATGTCCCCCCCAGTCCCCCCTTCTTTCCTGGAGCAGACCCTAAGGCAGCTGAGAAAACCTCTGCACTGGATGGGGGGGGGGGGGTCAATGTGCCACGCAGGGCGCCTGCTGCAGAATCCAGAACAGCTGTGTCAGGCAGGAATCAGCACACCCACCGTCCAGAAGGGGAAACCAAGGCCCAGAGAAGGGACATGACTACTCCAAGGTCCCACAGCACTAGTGGGGGACCCAACGGCCTCATTACACACATGCGTACACACTCGGAACTGCCTGAAAGGATCACCAGTCATGTGCAGGAAGCAGCTGCTCTAGGAAAACACAAACAAAAGACAGCCCCGGCAGCAGAGCACCCAACGAATGCAGTACTTGCGCCCCACCCTGCTGTCCCTGGGGTCCCATGGAGAGGTGCTCCTCCCGTGCAATGTACAGAGACACCCCTGACAATGAGGGAAGCAGCCGTGTCCAGGTTCAGGGCCGGCCTGCACGGCTTGTGCACAGCCACCACCCCGCGCCAGCGTGTGCTGGGCCGCAGCCTGCACTACATCACTTTGTCTTCTACCCGGGGCGGCGGGCATGATGGCTGCTGGATTACAGATGGGGAGACTGAGGCTCTGACTTGCTTGTCCGCGCCGGGACTTTGAGCTCCCTAGGTCCCAAGTGGTTTTGTTAAGGTGGAAATAAAAGCACCCAGCAGGGCTCCCCACCCCAGACCCAGGGAAGCGAAGGGGAGGTAGGAGAGACTCTCCTGGACTGAACGGGCCCAGCAGGTGTCCAGGTGCCAGAAACCAGAGCAGGCCCTGCGCATGCGCGGGCTCCAGAGGGAAGGCCTGGTTTCGTGGGGTTTGTGCATCCAGGAGGCCCCCGCTGCGGCAGCAGCCCGAGGCAGCTGAGCCTGCGCCCTGCCCTTCCCTGTCCCCAGCACCCCTCCCGTCCCTCCTGGCTAGAAGGAAGACGGGATGGCAGGATGCAGTGGGAGGAGGCCCGGCTCACGTTCCCCCTCTTCCTGGCAGGGATTCCGTGGTGCGCAAGGACAGCTGAGCTGGCAGGTGGCCATGCCGTGCCGAGGGGAGAGCTGCGGGGGCAGGGCGGCCAAGGGAACTGGGCCCAGAGCGGCCACTCTCCCCACCCATGCCCCTTCCCGGTCCTGGGTGCTGGGGCTGAGCCACTGGGCCCCGGACTGATACCTGGGCGCCTGCATTCCCTTTACCCAAACCTGTTCTCCAGGGCAGGCAGGCAAAGGCCCCGCGAGCACTTTCTCAACAGACAGACAGACTGACACCAGGGAGAAGACCCACTAGTTTGTAGGAAGCAGCAGGGCTCAACTGAATGAGACCGCTGTAATTCTAGAATCTCTAATTAACACTGCCATCCCCACCCAGCCTCCGTGCTGTTCCCTAACCCCACAGCTCTGCACCTGTTGGAAGTCATCCGCCTGGGAAACCACAGGGCCCCTTCACCTTGAGCTGTCACTAGAGTCCTTGGCTGCTTGGACCACCTACCTAACTATCTGGGGACACTTCAGCCTGGGGACAGAGATTGACAATCAGTGGTCCTTAGAGATTCATCACAACAGTCAGGGAACTATTTGGTGACATCAAACAATGAGGACTGTGTGTGGATCCAGAAAGTGCCAGGAATGATGTGTCAGCAGCAGAAAACTGTACATCCTGGGTGTCAGAGGGGCCTGGGCCTGGGGCTCACGGAGCCTTGGCTGAAGCCCTAACAGGCAGGAAGTAAAGGTGAGCTCTCCTCTCTGGGGCTCTATTGGGTCTTCACAAGACCCTACCCCCAGGAGGAGGACTTGAACCAGAAAAGCAAAGCAACGCTGGACACTGAACTGGCTGACGTTTAGTAGGTCTGGCCTGAGCCTACATCCTTGCAGAGAGGGTCCAGGGCCAGGAATCTTCCAGGAGGACCCTGAACCTGGAGCAGCCACCAAGGGAGGCTCCAATTCCATGTCAAATAGATACGACCTGGCGTCAAACTCCAGCAGTTGTGCGTGGCCCCGTGACCTCCTTCTGAGTACCACAGGAGCCGATCAACTTCGTGGTTCCTGTCCACATGCACGACTTCAGGCAAATAGCACGCTCTTCAGTTGTCCTAGACAGAGTCGCTTCAAGCTCTCGCTCTGATGCTTTGTGATAGCAAGCATACTCAACCCAGCCCTGCTCTTCAGGTTTTATTCACGTTAAACAGATGCCCTATCTGAGACCCAGTTCCTCATCTCCAAAATGCATGTTGTTAAGATAATTAAGACGAATGAAAGTACTTAGCACAGGGTCTCACATGCAGTGGATATTCAATGCATATTTCCTCCCTTCCTCCCTCCCTACCCCCTCCTTCCCTCCCCTTCCTTCCTTCCTTCCTTCCTTCTTTTCTCCCTCCATCCCTCCCTCTCCCTCCCTCCCTCCCTCTCTCTCTCTTTCTTTCTTTCTATCTTTCATCTTCCCCCCAAAGCAGAAGCTAGTGACCTTAGTTGATCCTCCTTCAGCCCCCTCTCTTCTCCTTGTCCTGCAGCAACGTTCTTTTTGTTGCTCCTCTTAAATTCCACTGTTTCCTTCACACGTGGATCTGCACACTGTTTTCTAGGTCGACTACAAGAGAGAGACTCATTCATTTCTGTGTGCCCACCACCCCAGACTCAAGGCCTGGAACGCAGTGTCTGGTTCTCGATGGAATGAAGGAATTGGTACTGGGATGGGGATGGAGGAGTAGGTGAATGAGGGGGGTGGGTCTATGTTACCCTCAACAAGACCAGAGCTCTTGAGAGCAACAGCTGTATCCTTGTCACTGATCACTGCCTCATTCCAATGATAGAGTTCCTGACACAGAGTTGGCATAGAAAAAAAGACGTTTTATGGTTTATAAAATGGATAATGAGTCTTACACATGACTGACTACCATTTGGGGAAAAGTGGAATGCATTGGGAAACAACAGGAAACCTTGATCTAGGACACTGAGTTTCAATCCCAGCTCCACCACTTCCCAACTGTGTGGCTTTATCCAAGTGCCTGCACCTCTCTGAACCTCCATTTCCAAATCCTGTCAAATCAGGATAATAGTTGATACCACTCAACTATCTCCTGAGGCTGCGAGGATCATATTGGCATGGGTTCTAATCTGGTCCTTTTGAAGACCCTCGCCACCACGAGAGCCTTGATAGCCAAGCCCCAAAGCTGAACATGCATCCCACCTGCTCACCAGAGGGTAGAGTGGGTCCGTGGGGAGGGGACCAGCAGGCTGCAGGAGGGGAGCCTGCCCCACTTTCAGGCTTCTGTAACCAGAGATATGCATAATCGCCCTGACCTCAATCTTTCTCCGTGAATTATGGAAAGGGAGTTCTCTGAAAATGAGGCGTGTGCAAAAACGTTCCACCAGGCTCCCACCCTCCCCTCATTTCATCCTTCCCAACTTAATAAGGACCATGGTTTATTAGCTGTTCCCTTCCAGCTCGCCTTGTCCTGTGCCTGCACACGTGAGACTAAAAATACCCATGTCTCCTATTAGAGGCTCTGACCAGGAACAGGAAAGGCTGGAGCCCACACTGACACTGAAAACCGGCTCCCTTGTGCCCCCTGGGATCTAGGCCACTGGGCCTGTCCCGCTTGGGGCAGATGGGCACCAGCTTCCTCCCAACAGTCCCCAGGGATCCCCAGTCATGATCAAAAGGCTGTTCTGACTTCATGTGTGTTTTTGTTCATATCCTCCAAAGCCATTTTCTGGGAGTCTCGTCACCACCCCCCCACCATGAGGCACGAGGGCTCTTCCCAGGGGACACGCGTCATCGGGAGCACAGCTCTGGCCCCCGCAAGTGGCCCACAAGTCCTAGCCTGCTCCTGGAAGAGACATCTGTGCCCTTTCTGTGAAAACCCGCAGGACGGCAAGCGTGTGAGGCTTGGGGTGAGCACGGGGCCCATCTAGAAGCCAGAGGTGGTACACCGGTGAACCTGTGTGAACAGATTTCTTGCTCCTTTGTTTCTCTGCCAATAAAACAGACACAAAGGCATCAGCCCAGCCTCGGGTTAGAGCGAAGACGACATGACTTCACGGAAGTAAAAAATGCAGAATTCTGCACAGAGGTAGGTGAAGGCAGGTGGATGAACTTTGAAGCAGGAAGTAGGTGTGACGACGGCTTGCTTCCATCGGAGAGAGAAGCGGATCGAGGAACATGCAGGGGGGCATTTCAATAGCTCGGCAATAAACACTTGGTGAAGCTGAAGAGGTAATCTCTCCATGGGCTTTCATGTGCCACTGGATACCTCTCTTGGCATGGCCTGAGATATTTTGGAAGTGATGATGAAAGGCAAATTGATTTTCATCATATCCATCCACAGGAAAAGGCCAAGAATGGCAGCGAGTATAAAGACTCCAAAATGAAAACTACCTGGAACTTGGAGGTGGTTCTTCCCACAGGTGCACCTCATTATATGCAAGAAAGGGGGTCGGGATGAGCCACGGACAGAAAAATAGGGCCTGGCGATGAGGGTGTCATGGACAGAAATAGTGACAGGGAACGGCTGACGGGCCATCACCGAGAGACATACGAGAAAGGCTGAGGACGGAAACCGTGTTTAACAGAAATGTCACAGCTCTGGCTCCCGGCTGCGGTGAGGTGGGGCGGCTGCGTGGGACTGAGCAGCACGGTCAGAATCAAACTGTCCCCAGATCTGGGCTCCGGATGGTTCCGTCAGTAGCGGGGGAGGCGCTTTTGGAGCTGCTTGTCCTCAGCTAACCTCCTTCTCCTCCATCCCTTGGAGGTCCGAGGGAAACACAGAAGAGCAAGTGCTACCAGTCTCGGGACGGCCGGTACCCCTCTGGGCTAAAGGGAGAGGTCTTGCTGGCTGGCAGCACTCATTCCACCCCGTTTGATTCAAACATTTATCGAGCACCTCTTGTGTGCAAGACACGTGGGAGGCACAGGAAGGGGGACTCAGGAATGAGGAAGACCGTGAGTCGGTCCTCAAAGACCTTAACGCCATCCCAGCGTGGCCATGACCTCACCATAGACTTTGCTATGAAATAGGAAAGCTCTAGGGAGTTTGCAAGAGTATTCTTTTTCCAAACTAATATTTAAATGTTTGTACCATTCCAGTAGGAAAAAGGAACTAAGGATACAAACTATTTAAGGTTGCATGATTTAACACACACACACACACACACACACACACACACACACACACACGTGAATTTATATAAAAATTATTGTTCAATCTCAGTGGTAAATGTAAAATGAAAATTAGAAAGAGTTACCATGTATCAATTATATTATGACAAAGGTTCACACAATGACAGTATTCACTGCTTGTGACGGTCTACAGGGAGGTGGACATACACAGCTAGAGAGATTGTGAACAGGCACGAATTCTCTGGAAAGTGATTGGACATCACATGTATCTCAAGCCTTAAAATGGTCATAACCTTTGACTCAGTAATTCCACTACCTGGAATCTCCTTCTAAAGAAATAATCAGAAATGTGGTCAAAGGTATAAGCACGCAGATGTTTATCAACATATTATTTATAAGAGTGGAAAATGCAAAACAAACTAAAAGTTCAACAACACTAAAATAGAAAAATGGATTATGGTACATCGGTACGGTGGGTGATGAAGCAGCCTTTTAAATGAGGTTTTGAATATCTTTTAGTAAACTATTCACTACCTGTGTTGAGACCAAAAAAATCACGAGACCAAACTCTATATGGTGTGATCCCAGTTTTATTTTTAAAATAAGTATATACACATATATATGTGTGTATATATGTATATACACACACACATTTATTATATACGTTGTAATAATTATATGTTGTAGTTGAAGGAAATGCTAAACAACAAAATGTTTAAGAGTGCTTATCCCTAGATGATGAGATTGGGAGATTTTATTTTCTTCCCTATATGACACTTGCATTTCCTAAATTTTCAATACTGATCATGAGTTTGGCAGGCTGGCTTGTTTCACAGACCCCTCTAGGGAGCCCTGCAGGGGGTGGTCCTGCACTTGCCCGGAACGGTCACCGGTGTCTGAGGGTTGAGCTGGGTCTGCCCTCCAGCTGGAGTGGAGGGCCCTCGTGTCACCTGCCTGCTCCACCAGCGCCTGGCCCAGCTCCCCACCTTACCTGGGCACTTTGCACCACACTCCCAGACGCCCCTTCATCACACAGCCCAAGTGTGGTGTTTGATGATCTTTTCACACCAGCATCCCCTTACCCAGCAGCCTCTCCAGAAGCCCAGCCCACAGTAAGTACCCTCAGGCCTCCACCTCGTGAACACTCCCTGCTCTCCCTTCCCTGCTGACAACACCCATCACGGCTCAGGTTGGCAGAAGGATCCTCACTCACTGCAGGCATCCCCTCATGCTGAGCCCCTGCTGCTCTTGGGCTCCCCTCCGAGCCCTCCTGCCTGTACTGTGGCATCAACCAGACCACCCTGCTTTCACTTCCTGAAACATGTCATCTTCTCTCTCACCCCCAGCACTCTCCCTGCCCCCCACCCCCTCCCCCACAGGCTGTTCCTCAGCCTGGAAAGTCCTCGCCCTTCTTCTGGGGCTCTTCCGACTCATCCATCACCAAGGACACTGTTTCAGATGTCAGCCCCACTTTATAGACTTCCTGGAACATCCTCTTTAGGAGGACAGGTACCCCCTCCCTGAGCGCTTACTGGGTCATTTCATCATGATGGCACTGCCCACAGTAGGGTCTCAAGAACAAGCTGCAGCCGGTGCCAGGAAGCATCCTCAAGACGAACCCAGCAGAAATAGCAAGGCTTCTTTACAGATTAACCATCCTCTCTGCAGCACACCTCCTAATGATTCTGCAAATGGCAGAACTCTGCCTCCCTCTCCATCCCTCACAGCTCCTAAAGGCTGCTGAATGTTCCCGACCACCAACTTTTGTCAACTGCCACTGCCAACAGTTCTCACCCACTGAGATGGCACAGAGCCTAAGAAATCTGTCCCCAAAGGCCCAACTCAGGGCTTGAGCTCAGAGAATTTTCCCAAGAACCTCAACAGATGTCGGGCTCCTGGCTCAAGGTGTGTTCATTATGACCATTAAAAGCATCTCCCCTGCAGGCTGACGGCTGTTCTTCCCCTCGGCTGGGATGCTAGGCATCTCACAAGCATGTGATGGTCTCAGGGGGCAGGGGGTGGTTCAGCACATGAGCTTTGGAGTCATACAGGGTATGGCGTCAAGGGTTAGGGCATCAGTGCTATGTATGAGATGTTGTGGGACCTTGTATAGGTCTCCTTAGGTCCCTGAGCCTCAGTTTTCTCATCCATAAAATGGAGATAATACAAAGGCACATCCCGTTGGATGCACACCGTGTTCACAGAGTATAGGTGCGGGGGGGTGGGGGGGAAGGAAGAAGATCTATGCTGAGCCACACTCCACTGCAGAGATCTGAAGTCAGTTGTGCAAGAAATGGATTCTGCGGCTCACTGGGTTTCTCTGCAATGGCAGAACGGCGACAGAGAACAGTGACACAGGAGGGAAGGCAACTTCCTGCTCCAGGAGGGGGTCAAGGATGCCCCCAGTTTCTTCAGTCCCCCCTCCCCAACTGTGGAAGCACATCCATGAGATCCTCCTCAGACCAGGACAGACAGGGGTCTGACCAGAATACAGGAAGCCACTATAGCTTTAACTAAGCTATCGCTAAGCACTTTACCTCAACTCCCTCACCCATTTGACAGATGAGGAAAACTGAGGCTCAGAGAGGATAAGTACATTGCCCAAGGTCACCCCGCTAGGAGGGAATCTGGAAGCATACATTTTCCTGGCATAACTGCTCCAGTGGGAATTGACAGGTTTTCTAAATTTGATGAGTGTGGGACCAGAGCTGGGATAATCTTCCAAGTCCTGTTAACTATCGGGATGGATACAAAGAGAGGCACCACAGAGAGCTGGCATTCTCTAGGACTTCCAGGAACTAGGGTGCCCAGGAAGGCTTCAGGGTGGAGGTGAGGTCTCATGTCAGGCCTTGAAGGATGGCTAGACCGTGCTTGCCAGGGAGGTCTAAAAAGTCTTCCAGGAAGAAATGAAAGCAATAACAAAGATTCAGAAGTAGAAGCCAGCCAAGCTAGGCTGGTCACGACTCCAGGAGAAGCCCACAACAGCTGTGAAAAAGGTTTCCGGGAAAGATATCTGGTCCCCCGTGTAACTGTTTGCCCATCTCAGGCGAAGCGAGCGTGTTAAGAGGCGGGGACTTGGTCTGCTGCCCTTCCCCGAGTCACCCCACTCTCTGTGCACCCCTTCCCCACTGCACCAATGGAGAAAAGCATGTTGTGTCTACAGATTGCCGGCTAAGAGCCTTGCGTGGGTTGGCTTGCCTATTAGGTCTCTATGGAAAAGGGAAAAACTTGCCTCTTGGAATCTCTAGAGAAGTAAGAGTTAGGACTGGTGGTCCCTGAGGAACTACTATTTCTGAGGAAAAACAATAATATGAGTCAGAACACAACCTTTTCTGGCAAGGGCAAGCCTCCTCCCATCAACCGACCCCCACCGCCAAAATAGCAAAGTGGGCTCAGGGCTCAGAACCACTCAATTGACAAATCCCTCCTTCAAGCAAAGGGGGGAAAGCAATGTGGGTGACAGCTGGACGTGTCTGGGTATTAAATATGACAGAGGATAAAGGAGACAATACAGCCATTTGACTGCTCTTTGTCTTTCGGTGTCCTGAAATTTCCAACTCATTGTGATTAAAATAATTAAAGTTCTGCCCTAAAATGGAGATATCCCCTGGCTTGTCAGATCCTAAGACAAGGGTGTAGATTAATTAGTTGGGTCAGAACACTGAGGTCCTTGAATCCCATGTTGTTCAAGATGATGGCAGGATGGAGGGGCTGGGGAGTGCAGAGCAAAGCCTGGAAGCAGAAAGGCCAGACGTGCTCGGGGAGCAGTGGGCATGGCCGTGGCTGCAGCGTGTGTGAGTTGGCAGCGAAAGACGAAGACATGGGTTTGTAGAAGGAGGCTGGACTAGGGTGTGAATGGTAGACTGAGTGTCTGTTCTCTGTCCCGCTGGTTGTAGGAACAGCTGGAGAGGGCTTTTAAGCAGAGGGATAGACCCTCTGATGGATAGCTCATAGCCGCAATCTTCACTCCTGCCCCCCTTCCCCTTTCCAGATACATCCAAATGCCCTCCTCCACATCACCTTCCCTGTGGTGTCTCCCTCTCAGCCCAAAACTGATGGGTGAGGGTTTGGGTCACTTGAGGCCGGGGATGGGGGAGGCTGGGGGTGAGGAAAGCATCTCTTCTTTCTGCTTACGCCGCTGGCAGGCCCAAAGACTCAGGGCTGTGGGTGGGAGCCTCTGCAGAGCTGGCCCAGGTTCTAGGCAGCGTCAGGACCCAGGAGAGGCAGCATGTCCCAAAGCAGTCAAGGCAACATGGCCCCGATATTTATGGGCTTTTTCCAAAGCAGTGTTCTCACTGCATTTTTGTCCCCCAAGAAACATACGTCAACAACTGGAGTTGTTCCGGGTTGTCACAACTGGGAAGTGGGTGCTCCTGGCATCTAGTTAGGTAGATGCCAGGGGCGCTGCTAAATATCCTACAGTGCACAGGATATCCCCCTACGGCAAAGAGTTCTCTGGCCTCAAATGTCCATAGTGCCATGGGGGAGGAGCCCTGCCCCAAAAGATCTGTTTTCAAGTATTCTGGAAAGGCAGGGTGTCCCAGACCATCTTCCTGGAGCTCAGGCTAGCACCACCACCCTCCCCACTTCGCCAGGTCATCATCCCCTCCTCCAAAGGCAGCTATGGAAGGCATGCCACAGTGAGCGAGTTCCTAAAATGACACTCCCAGCAGGGGAGTAAGCATGGGAGATGGAACGCAAATGTCTACCGAGGGGGCTTCAGCTCCCTGCCCTCCCCACGCAGCCCCATTCAGGTGCTGCACAGGAGCTTCTGTTGGGATCCGCACCCTCAGAGGACTTAGCCCCAGTGGTGAGGTGATGCTGGGACCAGAGAGCTGCCTGGGCAATCTCCAAGACCCCAGCAGCTTCAGATAATGAATAATCCATAGTTCTTACTTCCCTAGTCCTCTAGAGAGCAAGGCTTAGCCAGCCTCCAAGCCCTGTGTGTGTATGTGTGTGTGGTGTGGTGTGTGTGTGTGTGTGTGTGTGTTTACATGCCTACATGCAGACAGGACAGGGAAGGACAGGGCTTGCTGCATGAAGAAACTGCCTTGCGAGTCATCACCTTTGCTGGTCCTGCGCTCAACTCTCTCAGGACTCCAGTCAACACTGCTGGAAGCCAGTGACTGCTCCTTTCATCGGATGCCCGGTGGGCAATGGGGCGGCGGCGATACAATGGGGTGGTGGTCTTTACATGTGACTAACCTGTGAGCCACAGTCAGTGAGGAAAGATCTTCAGAGTCTGAGAGTTCAGCTTTGTGACCCCCAGCTCCATCACTGACTTGTCACTTCACCTGTCCCTTTCCTCGCCCTTAGAATCAGGTAAGAATGACAGCTACCATTTGAAGCCACTTACAATGCACCAGGCACCTCACACGCATGTCACTGTTACAGCAGGACCTGCATTATGCCCATGATATGAGTGACAAAATGAGGGCAAGTGGCTTGTCCAAGGTCACAGGGGCAGCAAGTGTGGAACCCAGGCCTGTGCCATACGGTCTGCCTCCAAGAGGTAGCGGGAGGTCTCAGCGGCCACGCTGCAAGGTAGGGTCTCCTAACTCCACAGCAAGGAGGGTGCCAGAGCAAAGGTCTCCACATCCACCGTATTTCTTAACGGCGGAAACTCAAGTTAGGGGACGGACCCCAGCCCTGGAGGCCCACGGTGCCAAGGGCTGCCAAGCAGATGCGCTGTAAACACTCCTGAGTCCCAGAGCCAACGGCCCTGCTGCCGCTGGCTGGGCAGGCCAGGCCTCGCTAAAAATAGACCGGCCCTCAGGTCCAGCTCCCTGACTGCCAACCGAGGCAGGCTGCTCCATACGCCCAGCCTCCTCCTCTCCCCCTCCCCCTTCCCCAGCGCGCTAGAGCCAGGCTTCTAGAAGGTACAGAGATGTTAAGACTTTCACTTCAGACCAGGCAGGGCTGTTAGGCTGACACCCAATGGGCAAGTTCCAAGTTCTGATGGGGCCAGAACGGGGGAGGGTGTCCTGACCCCAACGCCCCACACATCTCCCTCTAACGAAGGGAGCTGTCAACCTCCAAGCCCACCCGGGGAGGCAGTGGAGCCAAGGCCAAAACTTGGCCAATTTCTCCACATTTTGCAATTGAATCTGGAGCCCCCTTGCCGTTTCTCTTTTCCTGCACTGATTCTCCCTGTTGACAGCACCGTACAATTTCTGTATTTGCCGCGGCTTTCGGAGATCTGCTGCTGGCCGTCTCAGGAAGGCCCCGGGGAGCGCAGGATGGGGCAGCGCCCGGCCGGCCCGGGGAGGGAGACAGGGGGCGCGGGGAGGGAGGCTCCGGAGAGCGGCCGGACCGGAATTTCCTTTCAAAGGTGACTTAGAGGCTCTTCGTTAGGATAGCGCCCTCCCGGGCGGGCCCTAATGGCGAGTTTGGCAGAGTCAGCGAAACGCGGCGCGGCGGCCGGGCGGCGAGGAGCGCCCTCTCCCGCACCCTCGCCGTCTCCCGCGCCGGGCAGCGGCGCGTACGAGCCATTTGCAGCTCAGGCAGCCTCGCGAGCGGCCGCCGCGCACTGGCCGGAGCTGGCGGCACCATGGAGCTGAAGAAGGACAGCAACGCCGTATCCATCGACATGCTGTTGATCGTGCACTCGGAGAAGCGGCGCGCCGCACAGGGCGCGCACTCGGACCGGCAGGCGGACCTCCTGCCTGCCTCCGCGCCTCCGCAGCGCAGAGGAGGTAATGCGCCCCCAGCCCGGGCCCCGGCCCCCAGCCCCTGGACCTCCTCACCCCAGGGCCCGCCTGTCGGGGGGGCGCGCTACGCGCCCCCGAAAGAAGTCCCCGAGGCCAACCTGCTCCCCAAGGCTGGCTGCGCCTCCGCGCTGCGCCTCTGGTATCCCGTGGCAACGTGCAGCCCCCGATTGCCCCTGTTGACACCCCGTGCAGGACTGCTGTGCTTCCGTCACCCCCGGGAGTAGGTTTCCTCCTGGTCACTCCTTGAAGGGTGCAGATCAGGTTGGAAGATGCCCTGGAGGAAAGGGACCTCGGGCCTGACTCCTGAGTGCCCGAGGCCTGCTCCCCACAGGCCACATTGCAGGGCACAGGGGACCCAGGGGGATTCGTGTGCTGAGTCAGACTTTGAGGTGGGACCCTCCCTTGGTGTCCTTGCACAATTCATGGCCTCACTGTCCCCTTTCTTGAGGCTTCTCCCAGCCTCCTACAGTAGAAGGCATGCCAGGTGTTAAAGGCACACAAGCTGGGGTAGGGTTAGACTTGAAATCTGCTCTCCCCACTTTGGCTTATCTGTTGATTCTACTTGTCCTACAGACTTTCTGGGCAAGGTTAGACTGGTAAAATAAAGCGACTTTTCATAGAGTGATGTGGAGAGCAGGGCTCTGGCCTCTGTACTCTCCAGAGAACAGGACACAACGTGAAGAGAGTAGAGATGGATAACAATGGCAGTTAAATCAGCCCCTCATACATCTGGGAACCCCCTGGTTCTGAGTGTCTGAGGAAGCCCTCAGGAGCCCTTGAGGAGGCTGGTGTGAGGGCACACTAGACTCACTGTGTCCTGCTTCTTTGGGAGCGAGGCTTCACAGCCCTCAAGGTAAAATGACCTGCCTCCCGTCTCCCTTCCAGCTCCAGAACTCCTTGAAGTCTGTCCCCAGTTCTTCTGTCCCCACAGCCCCTATGCACATCGAACATGCACCTTCCACCTACCCTGCTGAAGCAACGGTGCCATGGGTGGCTTTGCCCCCCGCCAGCCCCACAAGCTGCAGCTGCCCCGTAGCTCCTGGTGACCTCCTGGGGAGGCAGGCAGGGGAAAGAAAAGAGATTCTGGAGAGCTGAGAATGTTGGCAGGTGCCCCAGTCTCCCAAGAGATTTGGGGCCCAGGAGTTGTTTGGGTTAGTTGGTTCTTTAGTTCTCAGAGCTGCCCCTGGGAGAAGGGGAGATGGCCCGCGCAGGGGTATTTGTAATGAGGAAATTGGCAGAGGCCATCGGCCTTCCCTGATAGAAATGCAGCTGCCCCTACTGCACGGACTGCGGTCCGGAAGGCCAGAGGCCCCCCACGAGGCTCAGCTCCAGGTGTGCTCATGAGTCCCCTCCTCCCTCTGCCCCTCTGACCACATCTCTCCAAAAGGCTCTGACACTAGAAAGAGAGGGCAGAGAACACAGAGAAGGCCCAGAGATGCCAGGGATCGGGGCTGCTCAGAGAAGTGTCCAGCACCCTGCATAAAGCCTACATGAGGCCAGACCGATGCACTTCACACGCATGACCGTGACTCAGGGAAAGAAGACCCCTGTTTGCTGAGCCCTCTCTGCTGATATTTTTCTCCAGATATTTTGCTGACACACATTTCTCCCAGGCGCTATGGCAGCGGAGAGAACGGTGTCACTCATTGACGATCAGACAGTTCTGCAGCAGAGCAGAGAATAGGGAGCATGCGTGACCTCCAAGGCCCGCTGGGCAGCAGTGATGTCCAGGAGACCCTTGGCTAAGCCAGCCTGTGGGCCCACTCCTTGGGACAAGCTAGGCCCCAGGCTGGACAGGGAATCTTCCCTGGCTCTGCAAAGGAGGGCCTGAGCTCTGCTCTGAGAAAAGAGCAAAGCTCGGTTACTCTCACATGCAGAGGACTGAGTAAGGGTGTGACCAGGTGGCTTTCTGTTGTGTCCTTGTGGCAGAAAAGAGTCAGAGGGACAAGGGGGCAGGGAGCATGTGCACTGGGAATTTGGGCTGCCAGGCAGCAGATACTCCCTCCCCTTTCTTGCAGGGCCCTAGCATTTCCCCAGCAGTTTCCTTAGAGCCGCACTTCTCCAAAACATGCCTAGAAGCCCTCAACTCCTATTGTATATTCCCCCGGCCATGGAGGAGGTAGCCTAAAGCTGCTGCACCAGGTCTGAAAAAGCTTCAGCGCCTTAGGTTTTATCCCCAAAGTGGATGGGATGTGTGCATTCCACTCCCCGAGTGTCGGTGAAGGTTCCAAGTGGTAAGGCCCAGACACTGACTATGGAGGGCTCTGCAGAAAAGAAGGGTGTCAAGAAAGGACTGGGGGCGCTCAGAGTGGCGGAAAGGGTTGGAGACCCAGACTGGAGGCTGAGCGTCCAGGAGCGCGACCATAAGCTGTGCGGAATGGCTAGTTTGGTGAGGAAGCCTCCGCTGCCACCAAGGAGCCCTAGAAGCTCCTTCTGCGCCAGGAACTTGAAATTATTGCAGCTGCTTGCATTGCCAGAACGTTTGCCAGTTCTGTGCCAGGAACTCGACTTTGCAGCCATCACTTCCAGCCGCCACCAGAGAGAGAGAGAGAGAGAGAGCGGTTCCATTTGCTTCCCTGTTGCCTCACTAGGTCCCAAGAAAGAATGGGACACAGGTTCATTTCAGTGGATGCCTCGGCCACACAGGTCCATGCTCTAGCTGCAAGGGAGGCTGGGAGAGCAGGCAACCATCACGTTCAGTTCCCATAGGGATCCATCAGTTTCCATCTTTGCCCACCCCCCACCCCACATCGAGACTCTAAAAGTGGGGAATTCACCACATACAGAAGTAGGCAGGAAAAATGAATGGCAAATGTCTTCACAATAATGCTTCTATATTTATGCAGTGGAAATGTGGGAGTGACAAAGGGGCATCTCTATTGTGAAACTTCTCCCTGGATGATCCTGATAACCAACCCGCCACCCTTGGAAACTACCGTGGTAATATTTTTTTTAATGTTTTGAATGTGGAGGGTTGCATTCATTCCTCCAAGTGCACTTCATTCGTGGGCAGCCTCCCTCGGATCCCAGGAGAGCCGAGTTCCACCAGCCCCGCTTTAGCCCAGATCAGTTTGCAACTGGTGCATTACACACTTGACCTGAGTCTCCCCACCGCAGAGAGCCTCATGCCGATCCTTGTTACTTCACAGGGCTTCAAGGTGTTGGAAGCGGAATCCGGAGATGGCAGAAATTAGAAAGAAGTGACCTACATGGTAAATTCTCTCATTTTCATTTTGTTTTCTTTCCGATCTCTGGAATTCAACGCACTGAAAAATGCCTGGAAGCATTGGGTCTCACTTGTTTGAGGACTAGTCTAGACATCTAACCACTCAGACAGTGGCTGCTTGTGACGCAGCCAGGCCTCTGGGGCCACTGTGACCCTGGAAAATTTTCCTTGGCAACAGGTCCACCAATTTCCTGGAGGGTGTGCGGGGAGGCGGGCGGAGCGAAGCTATAACCGTGAGCACCCACTTGTTCGCTGGCTGAGCTATAAAGGACTTGGCATCATTTGGGATGGTGGGTTTGGGTGTGTTCCCATGGGAGGTGGGGCTTCCCAGGTCATGCGTCCCATGCATCTTGGGGCACCCATCTTTTGAAAATATTTCTGAACAGAGAAGACAGCGGCCTGCCTTGGGTGGTGTTACTCAAGTCCTCGGGAGATGCCACTGAAGGGTTCTGTGGCTCCTGGCCTGGGATCCAGAATACAATAAGATCTGAAGAAATCAGCTTCCAAAGCCTCTTTATGGTGCTAGGTGTCTTTCCCCCTGCAGGCCCAGGATTTCTCTGGCCATGCCATGCATGAACCATTATACTGGGCCTTATTCTGTGTCCTTATTGTGAGATTTGTAAGCCCGGCCTCCAGGAACAAACACTGTAGAACTGCACTGTGGGCATGTGAGAATTCCAGTAAGAATCAGACCTCCATTCCCAGAGCCCCAGTAGATGATTCAGTCAGATTCCAACTGTGTGAGCCCCAGGATCAGATGACTGACTCATCAAATGCCAGTAGGAAGGGACCCACCCCCCCACATGACCCTCCACAAATGGGGAAACAGGACCTCAATTGAACAAAACAGAGCAACTATGCTCTGCCATCCTTCTGACAGTAACAAAAGGGGAGGATGAACTTCTAAAAGTAAATTCATTCATTCATTCCCTTAGTAAAGGTCGACAGTGATTACTTTGTGCCGGGAAGGGTTCTAATTGTTGGAGATGGAACAGCGAACGGGACAGCCAGGAGCACCTGCCCTCCTGGGGCCGTGTTAGAATCATTGCACCATAATGCCATTCACCACAGCCGAGTCTCAGCACCCTGGAGGTGAAGAGCTTGCCTGTGTCCCCTGCACTGTGCATGGAGATAACTCATCCTCAAGACACCCCCCCACCAGGGACCACCCTCTGAGTCCTGGCTGATGGGCATGCATGGGTGGGATGGCTTCCTAAACCTTGATACGGGGCCATCACATGGTAGACGCACCAGTTCCAGCTCTACCTAAGCAGACGCCAAGGTTAGCGAAACTGTGCTGTGGGCTCTTGAGAATTACAGTAAGAATCAGACCTCCAGACACCTGACAGCGACAGAAGCACATAGCAGCCCATGCACGGAGGCGTGCTCGGCCAGTGTGCGGGTGGGTGGAGGGCAGGCGGGCCATGTGGGAGGAAAGAGACACTGCGTCTGTGTTTGTTGCAGCTCTTACTTTGCCTGAGTTGTTGGAAATTCATCTTATGGCTTCTTGGGCATGTTATTAATGTTATCAGTCCTCAGGAGAGGATTGAAATATACTAAATTCATCCTCCTTTTACCATCCTCGGGGCTCCTGGTTTGGGGGAAGTTTAGTGGAAAAATATAACAAAACACAAAGAGGGGCTTCCCTGGTGGCGCAGTGGTTGAGAGTCCGCCTGCCGATTCGTGCCCCGGTCTGGGAAGATCCCACATGCCGCGGAGCGGGTGGGCCCGTGAGCCGTGGCCTCTGAGCCTGTGTGTCCGGAGCCTGTGCTCCACAACGGGAGAGGCCACAATAGTGAGAGGCCTGCGTACCGCAAAAAAAAAAAAAAAAAAAAATCACAAAGAGACACGATAACTCTTACAAGACTCTTCCTTAAGACATAAAGTGGGTCTTAGTACGATGTACCAGCTGGTAAAGAGAATGATTATAGTTCTTGCAAAACCACCCAAGAACTGAGAGTTTCAGACAAGTGCAGGGCTGGAGAGAGGCCGCACAGAGGCCTTGAGCCTGGGAAAGATGATGGTTCCACCACTCCACCAACATACGCAATTTAAAATTTACTAAGTCAAATTTTACTTATTTTTTCGAGTGGCGTGCTTGCATCCATGCAGAAGTTAAAATTCCAGCTTCTTTCTGTGTTTTCTGATGGTGAGGTCCTGGGTACATACTTGCCTTGCTGGTGCCCAAGGCACCCAGCCCTGGTAACTGGATGGCTTTCAGCTGAGAAGGCAGCAGATGGCTTGTGCTTGGTAGAGTGTGCACAAATGTGGCTGAACGTGGGGTTGGTCCAAAAGGGCACATGTCCCCCCTCTTGCTGCACTGTGCACTCCTTGGGCTGGGGCGTTGGCAGGGTGGGGGGAGCCCGAGTGCTCCAAACTTTTCCAAGCAGCAGGTGTTTGGGCTGAGCCACCAGCCTGCCCGGCAACGGGCTTCCCCTGCTGTGATTGGCTGCTTTCCTTGGCCCTGGCCGAAGTCTGCCTAGCAGCACAGGGACTAACGCCCCACAGCTACAGGGAAACCAACTGTGCAACCCTGACTATAAATAGCCCACAGCAGCTATGCCAGCCAATCATCCTCCTTGAGGATTCCCTTCCCAGATCCTATTTCTTCCATCAGCCAGCCGAGCAGAGATGCGGCCAGCTGTGCCCGCAGGAGGCAGCTGCCCTGTCCTCGCCTGAGTCTGGCCTGGAGCTCCAGCCCAGCATACTGCATCACCCTGGGGTGGCACACACAGCGGTCCTGGCCCTTGGCCAACCAACCGACCTCAGCCTAGGGGGCCTAAGTGTCCTGGATGGGCCTGCTTATAGAGAAGGCTGGAGAGGATGGGCTTCCCAGGGCAAGACGCTGCCAGGAGGATCGCAAGTCCAGCCCAGCTCAGTGACCCACCCACCCATCCACCTTGACTGGCTTCTGCCTGAGCCCAGGCATGGGAAACGCTGAGTGACAGATCTGGTTGGGTACACAAGGGATGTCATATGAATGGAACCAGGTCAGGCCAGTGCCCCTGAGTGCTTGCACCAGGTCCAGGCACAGGTGCCAGTGGTCACTTCCAGTGACAGACCCAACCGCCTTTCTGCAGCCCAGTGGGAGGCCAGGGGAGAAGATGGCAGGCCAGGGTGGTAGTGGCCCTTCCCCCACCCCTCTGAAGCAGAGGTTCAAGGGCAAGACCAGGCCCCCACAGCAGCTGTAAAGGGAGAGATGGAGGGAAGGTGGTGCCTATCTGCCTCCTCCCTGTAGGAGGGGCAGATAAGCCTGTGGGTTCCCCCTCCATGGCCTAAGGCAGAAGCTGGGCATCTCTCCACAGCAGACTGGCTCCACTAGGCTCTGAGGACAGCTCTGTGTCCTGGGACATGAATATCGCCAGTGCATGGAGAACATTCACCCTGCAGAACGGGTGCCCTGCAATTGTCTGTGAAACTGAACCAAACTGCAAGCACCCCAGCTCCTAGGCTAGAGTAGGCAGCAGGGTACCCCCCCCAATTCCTGTCAGAGGGAGGCAGGAGGCTGGAGACTTGGGTTCAAGTCCCGGGTCTCACCTGGCTGTGGGGTCTTTGGCAAAGTTAACCAGTCGAAGCTACAGGCCCGTAATCAGGATAGGAGCCTCCCTGGCCGTTCCAAAGAAAGGTGTGGAGATCAGCGGGGCAGCCCTCTGCACTTTGGGAACTGGGCCCGGCTGCAGCGAGGTCAGGAGCTGTGGTCACTTAGCCCATGGGAGGCGTCCCCAGCTTCTCTAGAAAAACCCAGCCTCTGCCGGCACCTGCCGAGAGCGTGAGGCTGTGCGTACATGGGCTCCCGGTCACTTGTCTCTGCGTTCAGGTGTATGACTCTTCTTACGCACATGTGTTTAGGCCGAGCCTGGCAGCTCTCTCCTCTGCCTGGGGAAAAATCCACCCCACCGTGGGCCCAGTGGTCACTGCCGTTCCCTCTGCTTCCTTAAATAGGAAACCTGGTGGAGAAGCAGCACCCCCAGCAGACCCAGGTCATCACCTCCTATGACAACCAAGGTAAGGTTCCGCCACTGCCTATGACCTCTCCTCCAGCTCCTGTGTGCCCGGATCCACTGTCCTGGCCAGAGACAGCAGGTGCAGAGCCCAGACTGTGGGCAACGGGGGCCTCTCTGCCCTGGGGATGCTGGAGCACCCTTCCCCTCTCCCACATCCCACGGAAAACAGTGAGAGGCTGCATGTGTCATGCAATAGAGAAGTCGAGTCCTCGGGCTCCAGCATCCAATGCTGTCATCATCATCACCCCGGCTGTCATCACGATACCTAACATTTGCTGAGTGCTAACTTCACGTCAGGCACCCTGCCAGACCACGTACATAATCATTCTCATGTGAATTATGCCTCAAAACAGTCGTATTTGATTGGTACTCTTACTGTCTTCATTTCGCAGATGAGTGAGCTGAGGCTTAGAAAGGTTTTCTTTTGTCCAAGATCACATGGCCAGCAAGAGTCAGAGCGGGAGCGGCCTGACCCCCTCCCTGCCCCCCCGCCCCGCAACCACCACCAGGGCCTCAGCTGTTACACTTCTCACAGCTCAGCTTCTCGTAGAAACCAACCTCCCCCTACTGGCTCGCCGTGTGCAAGCCTTCCCTCCCACTGAATCACAGCAGTTCCCTGGCCTCTCCTCCTGAGGCTGAGCCTTCGAGGCCCTTCCACCCAGGGACAAGTTTTAACTCAGCAATGGGGAGTGAGAGAGCCCTTCCTCAAGAATCCTCACTTTGCCAGGACGGGTCCTGGGGGGTCTGGGAGGGCAGGCAAGGGCACCCCCGTGCGGACTCTGCAGTTGACTGGATCTGAGAGCACGACGGGGTAGAGACGGGATGGCTCCATATAGCTACAGCTGGAGGAGAGGCCAGGTTAGAGACCTCCACTCCCCCCCTCACTAACCTCCCCTCCTGCCACCTCAGTTTTTCTGCTCAGAGCCTGGTGCCTAAGAGCTCTCATAGACTCAGCCCTAAGATGTCACCACCGGTGCTCTCAGCACTGATGTCCTAATCGATATGGGTTACGTCCAGGGTGCAGTGCGGAAGGAGGAGGCCCTGGAGGATTCGGGGGTCCTCGCGGAATTGCTCTCTGAGACACGGGCTAATCCACCATCCCCAGGGAAAGGCACTGGCAGGTAGTGAGGAAGGGCCTGTCACCGCAAGTTCCCAGCAGGAGGTGGCCAGCTGTCCTTGCAATCTACGTCAGTATCCATTTAGGGCAGAATTCCTGGGACTGTGGCTCCAGGACAAACCCCAGGGCACTCAGTGGGCCCGCCACGACCTGCTACCCACCTGAGCACCGCAAGGACAGACCCAGGCCCCCTGCTTCTCTGAAATAGACTGCTAGTCCACAGCTCACCCCAAAGAAGAGTAAGTGATATTCACTAAAGTGAGAGTGGATCGGCTTAGTTCTCCCGCTTAGTTCTGGCCACAGCCCCAATGGGGTCATGGTGTTATCGCTGTTTACAGAGGAGGAGTCTGAGACTAGGGATGCTGTAGTCCCCGAGCGGGGTGCTCCTGTCAGACCTGTGGGGTGGGACTGGTGGGATGGGGCCTGCTACTCTCCAGAGCCTCCCCTGGCACACCGTACCCCGGCTCTCATGGGCCACTCACATGCCAACTCCCAGTATCTGAGGCTTCCAGAGGGCAGGAAGGAGGGTGGCCTTGGCATCCGACAAACAGGACAGGGTCCATTGTAGGTTGGGATAGGATGCCCCCCCCCACCCAGGTCTTAAGGGAGCCTGGACCACAGCGAGGGAGAGGCTGCCCTGCCCTGGGGCTGAGCCAGAGTCCACACTGACACTGACCCGTCCATTCCACAAAAAGCAGCTCTGGATGATCCGTCAGAGAACACAACAGACAAAGGCTCCTGTCCCCGTGGAGCTGACACCTAGCGAGGGAGACAGGTGACCCTAACGAGAAAAATGCAAGATGTCAGATAAGGCTGGGGGAGAAAATAAAGCAGGAAGGGGGATGGGGGGGTGCACATGGGTGTGTATTAGTTTCCTTTGGCTGCTGTAACACATTGTCACAAACTTGGTAGCTTAACACAAATGTATTCTCTTTAACAGTTCTGAGACTACAAGTCCCAGGTCAGCCTCACTGGGCTAATCAGTCTCTCGGTTGGCAGGCAGGTTCCTTTTGGAGGCTCTGGGTAAGAACCTTTTCCTTGACTCTGCCGGCTTCTAGAGGCTGCTGGCACTTGCCAACTTGTAGCTGCGTCACTCCAATCTCCACTTCCACTATCACATTGCCTTCTCTCCGTAAAGTAGATGCATTCCCCTCTGTTTTATAAGAATCCTGGTGACGACATTGGGCCCACCCGGATAATCCAGGATTGCCTTCCTATCACGAGATCCTTAAGTGAATCACATCTGCAGAGTCCCCTTTGCCATATAAGGTAACTTTCACAGGTTCCCAGAATTAGGACATGGATAGCTTTAAGGGCCATCATGCAGCTACCGCAGGGAATGATTTAAAATAGAGTGATTGAGAAAGGCCTCCCTGGGAAGGTGATATCTGAGTAAGGGAGGCGGTGGAGCAGCGGGTCATGCGGCCTCCAGGGAAGAGCTCCCAGCAGAGAGACACCGGGTGTGGTAGCTTCATGCAACAGGTGATGGAAAGATCACTGGAATCTTGGATCTTCATGCGGAAGAGGGCTTCAGAGGATTCATCTGCAATGGGTGCGTGCGTTGAATGAGAGGGGAACGACCACAGGAGTCCCGTTGACCTCAGGCCCTGAAAGTTATTCGTGACGAATCAGATTTGGGTTGAGACCTCATCCTTCCAGGTCACCCACCCTCATCCCCACGCAGACACTCTTGTGCCTTCTTGAATCACGCATGCACTAGGCTCCAACTGCCGTGTTTCCAGACTTCTGACATCCCTGTCGAGCTCCATTCTGCAGAAAGAATCATGAATGGCCCTGGGTTTTCAGGAGCCCAGTGGAAGCCAGGGTCACTCAGGGCTGCAGGAGATGCCCTTCATCACCCCCTGACGGGTGCCCCTGAGGTCTTGGCCCTGAGCTCTGCACACTCTCTGTCATCCCACGACTAGAGCTACTGCAGTACCCGGTGCGGAATCTACAGATTTGAACTGTCCCAGGCCATCATTCAGCTCGCTGTTCCTGGGATGTCAGAGCTTACACTTCCTGCACTAAAGCTGACTGCCATACTCCGGGTAGAAACCTCTGTTGAACACCCAGCCAGGGGTTGTTTAAGGGTCGTTTTTTTTTAATAATTACAAATGCTTTAGCTGAGGGTTTCTGACTCTCAGCTACTGCAGGAAAAAATTCCAAGGCAGAGGATCCAGGTTGTAAAGGCCAGTTATGGAGAGCGTTAAGGAGCATGTTAAGTCAAAGATGGCAAACATCTGACGTAAATCCTGCAGCCTCCACACACTGATATACACCCACGTGTGTGTGTGCACACTCACACACACACATTCACATACACACGCACATACCTGACAATCTTTGCTAATTGATAAGCGCTCCAGGCAGCCACTTCCAATCAGTCAGAGTTAATGAACAACACGAAATCTGTTTGCCATCTCTGCATTAGGAATTCTGAGCAAATTAGGCCTTTAGACAAAGCCTGATTCAAACCCGCAGAGACCTGGAGATAAGCTCTCACGTGGAGGACTCTCCTGACGGGGTAGAAGGCAGGCCCAGGGCAGCAGGCCAGTGGACGGGCTTGGGCATGCTTGCTGCATCTCCACATCAGTGAGGGTGGGGAGATGGAAGCAGAGCCCATAGCATCTGCGAAAAGGGCCTGGGAGCCACTTCTCAGATGTAGCAGAAAATCATCGCTAATATGCTTTTACTAAGACAGCCAAAGTTTCAGCGTCAGAAAATGCTGTTTGGGTGACAACTGGTAGAAGTGGGGAGGGGTGCCATGAGAGAGCCAGCCAGGTGACCCGAAATCCCAGGAAGGGGCTGCTTTGGGTTTAGACGTGACTAAGATTCATGTCATGGTATCTGACTGTACTTAAGGTTTAGATCTCACTTTAAATTGTGCTCCAAATAATGTTCCACTCTTTTTTTCTTTTTTTTTTTTTTTTTTTTTGCGGTACACGGGCCTCTCACTGTTGTGGCCTCTCCCGTTGCAGAGCACAGGCTCCGGACGCGCAGGCTCAGCGGCCATGGCTCACGGGCCCAGCCGCTCCGTGGCATGTGGGAACTTCCCGGACCGGGGCACGAACCCGTGTCCCCTGCATCGGCAGGCGGATTCTCAACCACTGCGCCACCAGGGAAGCCCAATGCTCCACTCTTTATCATTGGAGATTGGCCAAATTACTTTTTTCCATAAATTAAGAGTTTTATTTGACACAGAAAGGTTGTAGTCAGCAAACTCTTAGCACTTCACACCTTTAGGAAGCATGGGTACTGTGACTCTGCTCACCTGGGGACAGCATGCCCAGACCCAGGCCCGTGTGGAGCAGAGAAGCCTCCCGGAAGTGCTCTTACACACCTGTGGGTGAGAGCGGGAATCACAGCCCCACACCCACCAGGGAGGCGGGGAGGGGAGTGCTGATCAGCAGCACCGCCTTGGGGCAGAGCCAGGAGTGGGTCTCAGGAGAATGCTGCACGTCAGCGCGTGTCCAAGACGGGAGAGAGAAGACGCGGTGCGGGAAGGAGGAGGGCATGAGAAACGGGGATGGGTGGAGCTTCCGGCCAGGGCGAGTTCCCAGTGTGAGACCACCTCGGAAGGGCTTAAAGAGTATTTTGTTTTTCGGCTTGCTCATTCTCTGACAGAGCGACGTGGCTGAATTGGAGTGGTTGCAAGTACCCGGACGTTAGGAGAAGTTTGGGGAAGAGGTTTGTTGTTGAGCCCTAAACCAACAGGTGGGTCAGTTTTGCAGCTTCCCTCCACTTCTGGAGATGGTTGCAGCTCAGCATTTTCCAGATTTTGTTTGATGAAATAGTACTGGGTCCAGTAGACTTCTGCAGGAATTCTCAGAGCATTGTGTGTTGCGAACTACAAAAGGGGAGAAAGTGGCATTTTTCTCACAAGGAATCTGGCAGCCAAGTACAGCTTGGCACCCACTTTGAAAACCGACTCCGAGTGTCTCTGGGGGAGAAAGTGCAAAGGCAGAGGTGAGCAGGCTGTGCCTCGTGCATCGTGGGAAGACCCACAGGCAGAGCTGGATGCCCATGGCGATGGTACCCGATCCTGTGACCAGAGCTGAATGAAGCTTTGAACTCTGAAATGCTTAACGTCTTGTCAAGTCGCAGGCTGATTTTCTATGACAGTGAATGTGCTAGAAACTACACTCAAAATGAATATTAACCCCTTTAAAGTAATCCCTCGGGAGGCCACATTGTATCTTTTAAAATTGTTTGAGAATTACCCTCTTTGGCATGCAGAGCAAGTTCGTGAGCTACACAAGAAAGTCAGTATTGTTATTCTGTGAAAACACATTTAACAGGCAAAGGGTTAGTAAAAAGAGCTCTTACAAAATCAACAGGGAAAAAATAACGCATCAATAGGAAAACAGGTGATTCACTAAATAAGATTTAAAATGGCAAATAGGGGCTTCCCTGGTGGCGCAGTGGTTGAGAGTCCGCCTGCCGATGCAGGGGACTCGGGTTCGTGCCCCGGTCTGGGAGGATCCCACGTGCCGCGGAGCGGCTGGGCCCGTGAGCCGTGGCCTCTGAGCCTGCGCGTCCGGAGCCTGCGCGTCCGGAGCCTGTGCTCCGCAACGGGAGAGGCCACAACAGTGGGAGGCCCGCGTACTGCAAAAAAAATAAATAAATAAATAAAATGGCAAATAAGTATATGAAAAATACTACACTGAAAATTAAAGAAATACACAAAAACAATGAGATGTCATTGTTCATTGATAAAAATGTAAAGGATTAATAACAATCAAATGTCAGTGAGTGTGTTGGTAATCTATTTTTACATTACAAACGACCCCAAAACTCAGTGGCTTAAAACAATTACCAGCTTACAAGTCTACAGGTTGGCTGGATATTCTCGTCTGAGCCACACCTGGCTGATCGCAGGTCTTGGCTGGGCTCGTTCATGTGTGTGGTCAGTTGGAGGGTTGGCTGGAGAGCAGCTGGTCTAGGGTGGCCTCACCTGAGATGGCTCTGCTCTGCTCCATGTGGTCTGTCATCCTCCAGGAGGCTAGCCTGGGTGCAGTCACATGGCAGTTGTGGCTGGAATCCCAAGAATGGAAGTGGCAGCTGCAAAGTCTCTAGGCCTAGGCTCCGAGCTTGTACAGCATCAATTCTACCACATGCTAACTGGCCAGATCACATCATCAGACTGGGCCAAATGTGAGGGAGGGAATAATAGACCTCTTCTTAGGAAGAAGTACAAAGTATTGTGGCCAATTTTGCCATCAGACACAGCAAGGATGAGCAAAATAGGCCTTCTCTTGCACTGTTGAGAGGATCGTAAGCTTAAAATCATTCATGAGAAAAGTTTGCCAATATCTAACAGAAGTCTTAAAAATCTCCATACCTTTTGATCCATGTTTAAGAATGTATTTGAAGGAATTGATGTGAAGAGTGTGTAAAGTAGTGTGTATCAGAATGTTCATCACATCATTGTTTAAATAGCAAAACATTCGGGAAATGTTAACTATCCAACCAAAAGGGATTGCTATAATGATTATAAACCATTTATAGAATAGAGTATTATGCAGCCATTTAAAATGATGACTTGTGAAGATGACTTTATATTCACTGACATGTAAAGACTTAAGTGAAGAAAGCAGGATACAAAAAGCATGTTTATTATAATCCTGCTTTTCAGTGTCACCTTCTATTTTACATCTTTCTGTATCATACAAGTTTTTGTTTTATTTTAATTCTGCTTTGACTTTGGTGTTTGGTTGGTATTTTTAAATTTTTATTTTAACTTAAATTAACATACAGTAAAATTGGATTTTCTGGTGTGGAGTTCTATGAATTTTAACACATTCACAGATTCACGTCACCACCACCACAATCAGAATACAGGGAAGTTCTGTCACCCCAAAAAGTCTCTTGTGCAGACTCTTTGTAGTCACATCCTCTCATCATTCCTAAGAGAATTGTTGAGAGGTACAGCTTGATATGGATATACCACAAGGTGTTTATCCATTCACCCATCAAAGGACATTTAGGTTGTTTCCAGTTTGGGGTGATTATGAATAGAACTTCTATAAACATTTGTATATATGTCTTGTGTGAACATGAGTTTTCATTTCTCTGGGATAAAAGCCCAACAGTGTAATTGTTGAGTCATATGTTAAGTACATGTTTTGTTTTATAAGAAACTGCCAAACTGTGGTATCATTTTACAATCCCACCTGCATATATGACCTTGTCAGCGTATAGTATTGCCACTATTTTTTTATTATTATTGGTCTTCTAATAGGTGTGATATCTCATTCTGCTTTCAGTTTGCGTTTTCCTAATGGCTAATCATGTTGAACAACAACAAGATGTTGAACATCTTATTTGGTGATATATCTATTCTTTTACCCATTTTCTAATCAGATTGTCCTTGCACTTTTGTAAAAAATCAATTTGCCATATTTGCGTGGGTCTATTTCTTAATGCTGTTATGTTCCATTGAGCTATATATCTATCCCTTTGCCAATATCACACTGTTGTGATTACTCTAGCTTTATAGTACATCTTTTTTTCCTTTTAAGTGATTTTAATTAATTTATTTATTTTGGGCTGCATTGGGTCTTCATTGCTGTGCACCAGCTTTCGCTAGTTGCGGCGAGCGGGGGTCACTCTTCGTTGCGGCGCGCAGGTTTCTCATTGCAGTGGCTTCTCTTGTTGCGGAGCACGGGCTCTAGGCGTGCGGGCTTCAGTAGTTGTGGCACGTGGGCTCAGTAGTTGTGGCTCGCGGGCTCCAGAGAACAGATTCAGCAGTTGTGGCGCCCGGGCTTAGTTGCTCTGTGGTGTGTGGGATCTTCCCAGACCAGGGATTAAACCCGTGTCCCCTGCATCAGCAGGTGGATTCTCATCCACTGTGCCACCAGGGAAGTCCTATAGTACATCTTAAAATCAGTTGGAGTCCTCTTAATTTTTTTTCAAAATTAGTTTGGTTATTCTAGTTGCTGTACCTTTACATCTAAATTTTAGAATCATCTTGCCTATATCTACCATCTATAAAATTGCCCCAAGGAGTCTGATTGAAATTGCATTAAATCTATAGATGAATTTAGGGAGAATTGCCAACTTGACAATATTGAGACTTCCAGTTCAGAACATGATATGTTTCCCCACTTATTTAAGTCTTGTTTAATTTGTGTGATCATATTCTTTAGCTTTCAGCCTAGAGTTCCTGAACTTTTTTTTAGATTTATACTTAAGTATTTCATTTTTAGAGATATGAGAAATAGTAATTTTAAATTCAATTCCTAATCACTTATTGCCAATACAAATATAATTGATTTTGGGGTGCTGACCTTGTATCCTGTGACCATGCTAAACTTACTTTTTAGTTCTAGGAAATTCTTTTGTAGATTATTTGGGATTTTTCTTTGTAGACAGACATGTCATCTGTGAATAGAAGAGTTTTATTTCTTCCTTTCTGATCTATATGACTTTTATTTCTTTCTCTTGTCCTATTTCACTGAGTAGGACTTTCAGTACAATGTTTATTAGGAACAGTGAGAGTGGCCATCCACGCCTTATTCTCAATCCTAGGGGGAGAGCATTCCAGTTTTCACTATTAAATACGCTCTTAGCTCTGAGTTTTTGGTAGATGCCCTTTTTCAGATTAAGAAGTTCCCTTCTATTCCTAGCTTCTTGGGAGGTTTCGTTGAATGGATGTTAAATTTTGTCAAATGCTTTTTCTGCATCAGTTGATATGATCATGTGGGTTTTCTTCTTTAGCCTGCTAATATGGTGAATTACATTCATTGATTTTCAAATATTGAATTAGCCTTGCATTCCCAAAGTAAACCACACTTGGTTGTGCTATGTTATTCTTTTACTATATTGCTGGATTTTATTTTTCTAATATTTTGTTGAGGATTTTTATGTTTATGTCCATAACAGATATTGATCTGTAATATTCTTTTCTTATACTGTCTTTGTCTGGTTTTGGTATCATAAAATGGATATAAATTATTCGATACTCTTCTGTTTTCTGAAGGACCTTGTGAAAAATTGTCATTGGTGTTATTTCTTTTTAAGTTTTGTTAGAACTTGCCAGTGAAACCATCTGGGCCTGGTTTTTGTTTGCTTGTTTGCTTTTGGAAAATTTTGAACTACAAATTTAGTTTTAAAAATACATATAGGAAAATTCAGGTTATCTACTCATTGGGTGAGTTTTGGTAGTTTGTAACTTTCAAGGAATTGGTCCACTTCATTTTAGTTGCAGAATTTCTCTTCATAGAGTTATTTGTACTATTCCCTTATTATTATTTTAATATATATGGGGTCTGTAGTGATATCACTCATTTCATTCCTGATATTGGTGTCTTGATTCCTGATTTGTGTCTTACCTCTTTTTTATTTGGTCACTCTGGTTAGAGTTTTATCTATTTTACTGATCTTTTCAAAGAACCAGCTCTTGGTTTTGTTGATTATTCTATCATTATTTCTTCAAATATTTTTTTCTGCACCACACTATTTCTCCTCTCTTTCTCGGATCTCAGTGACATGAACATTAGATCTTCAGGCATTGTCACACAAGTTCCTGAGGCTCTGTTCACTGTTTCTCTCTGTTTTTCTTCAATAATTCCTATTGATCTATGTTCAAGTTCACTGACTCTTTCCTTTGTCATCTCTATTTTGCTATTGAGCATATCCAGATAATTTTTTTAATGACTACATTTTTCAGTTCTCAAATTTTTATTTCTCTTTTCTTTATGTCTTCTACATTTTTCTGATACTTTGTATCTTTCCTTTTATTTTAAACTATCTGCCCTCACTTTTTAGAGCATGGTTATCATGGCTCTTTCAAAGTCTTTGTCTGATAATTCCAAAATCTGTGTCATCATGGGGTTAGCATCTGTTGATTTTCTTTTCCTTTTTAAGTTGATATTTTCTAGGTTTTTCTCTATACTGAGTAATTTGGGACTGTAGCCTTTGCAATGCTATACAGATCTGCCCTGCACATGCACCACCCAGCAGCCAGTCTGGGCATTGGTCTACCCCCTAGTTTAGTTCTCAAAGACTGTGATATGATGCTTAGGATGAGATCAAAGCATGCACAACATGAATGAGGTCCATCCATGAAGAGGTGACCACAGGAGTTCATCCATAACTTTATGGAATTTCTTTCTTGAGCTCCCTTCTCTTTATGACCCATTTCCCAGTCCTCTGGCCCCAAAACTGGGGTTTTAGTTTCCACATTCTTCTGGGTAGTTCTCACAATTCTGCCTGCATCTGTAACCAATCAGCAGAGAACAAAGAGAGAAAAAAAAAAATCAATGAGTATTTTCTCCCACACTCTTGGGAATCATAGCTTCGCTGGTACCTCCCCTCAAAGACTTAGGTGCCTGCCAGGCCACCAAACTCACTGCTGCACTGATACCAGCAGAACTTCCCTGGGGGCTGAGTCAGGAGATAATGGGAAAAAGGGGTAAAAAACAATAGGGGATTTCCCCCACTCTCACTCCACAGGCCAAAAGAAAGGGCTTCTCTTACAGCACTTTTTCTCTGCATCCATTGTGCACTGCTGGGTTTGGCGCTGCCTTTGAGTCCAGTCTAGGTAATACCATTGGGGGTGGGGAATGGTCAACTCTGCCAATTTGATGATGCTTTAAATTCTAATCTTCTTTCCCAATTTGCCTATCATTTACTTTGCGGAGTCCTCAAAGAGTTAGCCCATACATTCTTTCCAATGCCTACAGTTGCATTCGATGGGAGAGACAAGGTAGAATTTGTTTACTCCATCTTGCCCAGATCTGGAAACTGTCTGCTTATTTCTTGTTTTTTGGTTTTGTAAACAAAAATTATTTGCATATTCAAAAGAAAGCTCTAAAACCAATTGTGTTTTATTGATCAAACATCTGTCATGAGACATTGCACCCTTTCCTGGCAGCGTCTGGCTGAGAATATCACCTCCTATTCCTTTGCAGGGACACAGCTGACTGTGGAGGTACACCCTCGGGATGCCATGCCCCAGCTGCTCAAGAAGTTCTCCTTGGCTAAACGTACGTACGTACAGGGCTACTCATGTGTGGAGGGCTGGCAGGGAGGATTAAGGGTAGCTGGAAGGGCCAGAGCCCAGCCTGGACACCTTCTTGGGGAAGGAGAGGAGTGACCTGGGCCTACACACTGGGAAGAGGCAGAGACACGACAGCCTCATCCTGAGCACTCTCTTCTCCACACTCAACAACCCCTGTTCTTAAGTCTCTGCCATTAAGTGTGGGTAACACAAGGCATTTAGCTAAAGAGGGAATTTCATCACAAGAGTCCTGTTGTTTTTAGACACCATTTATTGACTGCCTAAAAAGTGGCATGCATGTACAGTGCCTAACACTGTACAGTCAATAAGTTTTTAACTCTTTGATATGCACCAGTATTATCTCCACCTTTTAGATCAGTAAAGGCTCAGAGAGGTGAAATAACTGCCACTCACCCAGTTAGGAAGCGGATCAGAACCCAGGTCCTAATGAAGCCTGTACCTTTAACCACCGTACCTGGCTGCCTTCTATGCTGTGCGCACAGGCCCAGACCCAGGCCCACGAAGTCTCCTCTGCTTCCTTCTTGGTCCTCTCCCTGCATCTATCCATCCTGTGGGTAAACAGGGGCCTGGGGAAATGCTGGCCAAGGAACAGAGGCTGCAGAACAGCCAAGGCTGAGGTTCATGAAGCGAACCTTCATGTCCGCTCATGGCGGGGGCCCAGGCAGCTCCTCCAAGGCTGCCTGGTCCTGCAGCCCTCAGCAGCCAGGGCCTCGGGAGGGCAGGCAGGTGTAGAGAGGTCAGGCCCTGGGAGTTGACTGGCTGGGTTCAGATCCCAGCTGTGTGACCTCAGGCAAGTGGCTTAACCTCTATTTTGGACTCAATTTCCTCTTGTATAAAAGGAGGAAAAGAATTCAACAACCCTCATAGGATTGTCATGAGGTTAAATGAGATAGTCAATAACGCACAAGCCAGGTGTAGTAAGTACACAAAAAATCTGGCTACAATTTTGAACCCCCATCACTCTACCAAAGAATGTAGGTGGAAACAAAATGTGGGTGTAAGAAAGACAAGGCCCACTGTTTCTCAGAGTGGCCTATGTACATTTGCAACCTTCTGTACATTTGAAGGCCTACAGTGGCCTTCAAGGGAGGAGAAAAACTTGCCTTAGCATCCCCACCTCTGGCTCCTCCTGGTTCCATCAGGGACCCACATCTTCCTGACCTGGCTTCAAATCAGCAGGAAATTCTCTCCTGTTGCCTGTGGAGTCTAATAACAATTGCTGACCATTCTGCCTTAACAGTCCTGGATTTACAGGCTTTGGTTGTCCTTGAACCTTCCCGAGGAATAATTCCCCTCTCCCCCCTTTCATGAACTGCCCATGGTCAGTTCTTGTCCTGGGGTCATCTGGTAGTGAATTCGCTGGTGCTCTCAGGATCCCCGGCTGTGGTCCAAGATGGCAGGAGCGTCCAGAGGAGAGAGGAACACGGAGCTCCGGGCAGGCCCACTGAATAATCGCAAGGCTTGATGCCCAGGCAAATTCTCTCTCTGCTCACAGACTGCGCTTCTCTTTCTTGTCATGCCCTTCCTGGCTCCCAGTCCTCCCTATTCCTCGGCAGGAAGCCCGGGGCAATCCCAGCAACAATTCCGTGGTGGGTGAGTATGGGAGCAAGAAGGCTGTGAGAGGGAAAGTGAAGAGGAGAGGGCAGAGCCAAGGACACCCACACAGAGAATCATCTGTGCTTGCATTTCTATTTCTTCTGACGTGTCTCTACTTCTGACCTTTGGGATATTGTAGGTTTACAAGGCGATAAAAATGGAAACACAAGACCCCGGCAGCCTGGAGGGAAAGACGCCCATGGTAAGTTGCGGGGCCTTTTTGGAGCCATTCTCTGAGACTTACGGTAAGTTGGTTTAGCCTCATGAGCCAATCTGCGGTCAATTGGAAATGGGTCCCTGGAGCACTGTGCTGGGATTCTGGGGCCACCTCTGGGCTCAGGGGACAGGAGTATCATGATTCATTGGCAACGTCTGCCATGGACATAGATAGAGAAGTAAAAAGCTCACACACCAGATGTGATCCCAAAGCTAAAGCATTAACCCCACCAATAACAAGGCAGCTCATGATGGGAAACATTAAAAACAGAATTCAGAATTGTATTAACTTTAAATGGAACGCCAAGCATCTGTAAGGAGGGAGGCAGGTGAATAAGCAGAGTGGGGCAGAGGAAGAAATCCCAAATGGGTGATAGACGGCCTGGGTTCAAATCCTGATTTGGGTCCTCACTCACCTTCCCTGGGCCTCAGTTTCCCCCTCAGTAGACCAGATGGCATCTAAGGTTTAGTACAGTTTGGTACTTCTTCCCATTGTTTTGCTTTAAAATTAGAATAACTTAGTTAATGCCACTGGTATTTTAAATGTGTTTATGCAAAATCATATTCAAATATTATATAATCTGCTCAGAAAGTAAATTTAATGAGGCATAAATCATTATGAATATTCTTAATGTTCAGATATTGTAGAATGGAAAGGGTAAAACTTTCTTAATAATAGAGTTTTTCAGTCCCATTTTAGAAACAGCATCCTTCTTTGAAATGGGGGCAGGGAGACCTCATTTGCAGAGCTGACGCTTGTTAAATGTGTTAAGTCCACTTCATATCCACTCAGGTCACCGTGACGGCCCTTGTCAGAGGATGGCAGGAGCCGGAGTCCGTAGGGGGAAGAGGGCACCAAGGAGGAGGGAAGCTCGGCAGGGCCTCCTGCCGTGTCCCCCCTCCCTTCTGAGGGTCTGGCTGGACAAGGGCTGCATGGTAGACCACCCAAGATAGGCCCTGAGGTGATCTGAGTGATGGGAGGCAAGAAATCCCAGCTCTGGTACCAGTCACTGAGCCGCGATGGCACTGGGCTTCTAGGGAGCTCCAGGGTAAGACTGTACAGGACAGAAGGCTGCGGGCAGGGGGTGTCCAGGGAGGCTTGGTGCTTATTAGAGGAGCAGAAAATGAAGAAAGAAAATGCTAGGTTGCTGGGCGAGGCCACAGCCTCACTGTAGAGTACGCACAACCTGCCTGCCCCCCACGCACCCTGTCCCCTCTTACGAGAGGAACAGTCTCGGATCCTGGATGTGTCAGAGGTCACAGGGACCAGCACCTCTCCCCTCCCCGCACCCTCCTTCCCCCCACGCGCCCCCCACGAGGACTCCTGCAAGGTGTCAGCAGGGACCGAGGGAGCAGAGAGAGGGGGCCAAATCCAATCTGAGGCTGAGAAGGGAGATGGCCTGGGTCCTAACAGGAAGGGACCCACAGCAGTGGGGAAGTGCAAAGGACCCATGTGGCCTGCTCCTGACGGCTGAACTTGACTGGAGTCTGGGAGCTCCTCTGTGGCCAGACATTGACCAGCTCCCTGACCGGCTGTCACTGCTTGACATGCAGTGCTGGCCCAGGGAGGGTCGTGGAGCAGCTCCAGCCAGCGCTGGTGGCGTCCCCACCCTCTCACCACACCTCTCAGGCCTATAGCACCAAGGAAACCACTGTATGCATGTCGGTGGGAATGGCGACACTCTCCAAAATGCTGTCCCCCACGGTTCCACAGTCTGACTTACAGCCCTGGTTCTGGCTATGCAGCCTCTACACCCGCTGTTCTGGCCTTCCTGTAGCTCACGCAGTTACTTGAAGACATTTAATAAATTTTTGGGGGGGCTTCCCTGGTGGCGCAGTGGTTGAGAGTCCGCCTGCCGATGCAGGGGACACGGGTTCGTGCCTCGGTCCGGGAGGATCCCACGTGCCACGGAGCAGCTGGGCCCGTGAGCCGTGGCCGCTGAGCCTGCGCGTCCGGAGCCTGTGCTCCGCAACGGGAGAGGCCACAACGGTGAGAGGTCCACTGCTTAAACTGAAAAAAAAATAGGACTCTCTCAGTCCACAAGGGTTGTGGGGGTACATGCAGGCACAGCCCCACACCGGGCACAGAGGCTTCGTACCCCTGCTCTGCGCTTGCCTGCAAAGGACCCTCACCCTGCACCGTCCTGGGGAGAAGAGCACTGCTGACCTTACCGTGTGATCCACCGTCTCTTTCACTCCCCCAGGTGCCCCACAGATTGCGCCGGAGGCGGGGCTGCTGGCTTTAGCACTGCCCAGTGAGGGGGAGGTCACTGGACTAGACCCCAGGCCTCGTGCAGCTCCACCAGGCACTTTCCCACGTTACTCTGCTCTTCCCAGGCTTGCTGTCATGTCCTGGGGTCCCACCAGCACCCCTTACTCACCCAGCACCCAGAGGTTTCTGACATGGCAGGCTGAGAGTTGATCCACTGGAGTCAGGGGATCAGTGCCCCTTTGGCCCCATCCACCTCTCACCCCCGCCCTGTCCTCCTATCCAGCTTACCTGATTTTGGTCAGCCTGGCTCAGAGGGCCTTGAATAAGAAAGACCCAGCCAGAGCCCAGACTCTTCTCCGGGCTGGGACAGGGGTTTGCTGCCCATCCATCCATGGGTTGGTCTGACCACTGGTCAGTCAGCCCTGCAGCAGCTGCCTGGAGCTGTCCTGTGTCCTGGCTTCCTCTGAGAAAGGCTGTGCGTAGAAGAGTGATTCTGAGGCCCAGCTCCCCTCAGGGCCCCCCCGACACTGTACTTTGGGCGCCTGTTGCCAGAACTCTTAACTTTCTTGGGGTGCAAGTGGTCAGTCTCCAGCTAACCAAGGGCAAGGGAAGGAGCCTGTCTGGGTGCCAAGCGCACCTCACCCTACGGAGGTCCAGGTTGCCCCGGACCATCATGCCCTCTCCGACACCCGAGTGCCCTTAGGGCTACCCTGGCCACCGTGGCCAGGACTTCAGTGGCGAGAGGCACTGCCTGGATGCTTCCCACAGAGCATTCATTCCTGGAAAAGCTAGCAGGGAATCTGCAGGAAACTGTGGGGTGGGAAGGAGGGATTCTGTGCTCAGTCCGTCTGGGAAGGACTGGCTTGCCCAGTCATGGAGGTGCAATCAACCACTTTCTTTACCGCTGACTTCTGGGGTCTGCTTACTATCCCTGTGAGTCTCCCAGAGGACGAGAGGAGTTACCACGGTTCCCAAACCAGCTGGACCGAGGAACCCTTCTAAGAGATCTAGCTCTTGAAAGCAGTGTTCCAGTCTGGGAATCATGTGGAAGGTCAGGCAGTCACAGCTCCTCCAAAAGACAGGGAGCCCCGGGCCAGGCAGTCCTGTTGGCCAGTCTCAGACCCTGACCAACCTCCTTGTGTTTCCAGCCTACCCCTGGGATCGCTCCAGCCTGAAATCCATGGCCCTGGACCTGCGGCAGTTTGAGAAACTGGACACCTATGCCTCACAGGTAGGAGAGCCGGGCCCTCTGCCTGCAATGGTCACCCCCGCAGAGAGGCTTGGAGTTTCCCAAACCAGAGCGGCAAAGGCTCTCCCCAGACCCCTCCTGAGTGTATCCTGAGTCCCTGGGATGGATAGTACGGAGCACCTTTCCACAGCATGTGGGAGGGGGACAGAAGGCCCCCGGACAGAGGCCACTTCACCCTTCCACCCCACCCACGGTCCTGATGCTTTCACCCCAGGCTACACACCCCGCGCCGCCCTGTTGGCAAGCGCCTCCGGCCAGACCTGACCTGTCCTCCCCTAGCCCATTGGGGCACTGCTGCTGCTGAGCCCTGCCAGCCCCAGCCCATGAAGGAAGGGGCGTGAGGATGGGGGGAGGACCACAGGTGCAGATGGCCAGCACCCACATAACCACAGCAGTCCTCACCCCTGAACACGTGGGCGGCTGAGGTCCCACGCCTCTGGGCCTGGGCACATGTGGGGAGGGGCAGCTACAAGTGCTGATGCCCTAGGGACACACTGGGGTCCTGGGAGCCAGGCAGGAACCATACCACAGGGAGTCTGATTGGAGCAGCTAAGGAGCTGGACCCGTTGCTAAGGTCAGAGAGGGCAATCCTAGGCCAATAAGCCAGGACATCGTCTACAGTCCTAGAAAAACCACCCTGGGGTTGGCACATAGTGGATACTCAGGAATCTTGCTTGCCGAACTGATGAGTGCTCATAGGAGCTCGGATCAGAGTCTGATTCAAGGCAGGGACATCAGTAGGGGGTGTCCTGCTGTCCTGGCAGGAGGAGGCATCCTTGGATGAAGGGGGGACACTGAGAACGGAGAGGAGCTGGAAGCAGAGGGGAAGGACCCCTGCCCAGTGTGTGTGCAGTGAGGTAAAGGTGGGGCAGGGCTTGCCCGGTCACTGCGCTGAGTGGTGGAGGGCAGGCAGGGTAGCTTCTCGGCACGTGGAGTGAGGGAGGCAGGAGCATGTGTCGGGGGCTGATGGTTTGTGTGGGATGCAGTGGGCTCTGGTGCCTGTGGAGATGACCCCTGGGCAGCTGGATAGCCGAGCCCGGAGCTGTATCTAGCCTGGAGAGGTCTGGGCCTGAAACCCTGCTTTGGGAGCCGTCAGATTCAGCTAAGAGCCGAAGCCACAGGGAAGATGCCATCTTGGGGAAGGCAGGGCCAGGAGCCACCTGAGGCCGGGCGAGATGAGGAAGGGTCAGAGTTCTAGAAGGTGCATGCATGGTTCGCTCTGGCCCGGCGAGGCTAGACAGGCTCCCTTCCACTGCTCAGTACTGAGGCCCTTCGTACTTCCAGGGGGGCAGCTCAGAGGTGGTTGGAGGCCTCGGCCAGGCTCCGGCAGGCTGAAGGGAGACTAGATGTGGGCAGTCCTGAGAGAGAGAGTGGGGCGCGTTTTGAAGAGACACGACAGACAGGAGAGGCTGGGGCCGCCAGGACAGGGAGGAGGAGGTGAGGACGCGGCCGAGCGAGGGCGGTGCCTGAGGAAGGAAGAGCAGGCTTTGCCAAGGCAGGCGGCCTGGCTCCGAGGCCGGCAGAGAGCCCAGCTGAGCAGGAGGTGGGCTCGTTGGTAAGGAAGTCTTGCCTGGGCCTTGCTGAGTCTGAGACCTGGTCATCTGCGAGACTGAGGGAAGGGAAAGGGGGCGTCCAGAGTCTGTGCTGGGTGGGATATGTTGTCGTGGCTGCCAGAAGGGATGGACAGGCTGCTGGACAGCCTCAGAGAGCAGTGAGCGGGGACCAAAAGACCAGAAGCCGTAGCACCGAAGCTGGGGATTAAGTCAGGAGTCAGCCAGGCTGTAATGTGGGCCTGCAATGTGTGCTTCTAGGCCCTGGGAGAGGGACAAAGACAGGACTGTGGTGTTGGAGCAGCTGGGCGAGGGGGGGATGCGGAGGGGCCTGGCGGTCGCCCTGTGCTCAGAGGGTGGGTCCTGGAGCTCCCGTGTGAGCCGCGGAACCGTCCCAAGGGAGACGGGTCAGGAGAACCTAGGGTGGGAGCTGACCGAGGCGTGGGCAACCATTGCAGAGGTAAGCGCACAGGTGGCCCTGCTTCTCTAGAAAGAGTGAGCGTGGCCAGGGCTGCCTTTCCAGCAACCCCAGCCCTGTTTCCTCCTGAGGATCCCTGCAGAAAACCTAACTTGCTCTTTTTTTCTATATTATGGTAAAATATATGCCATATAATTTGCCATTTGAATCGTTTTTAAGTATACAATTCAGTGACATCAATTACATTCCCGTGTTGTGCAACCATCACCACTGTCTACTTCCAAAATCACCCCAAACAGAAACTTTGTACCCGTTAAGCAATAACTCCCCATTCTCCCACCACCCAGCCCCTAGTAACCTCTAATTTATTTACTGTCTTTATGAATTTGTTTAGTCTAGATATTTCATATAAGGAAGAATCATACACTGTGTCTTTTCGTGTCTGACTTGTTTCACTCAGCATTGTGTTTTCAAGGTTCATCCATGTTGTAACATATCTGAGAACTTCATTCCTTTTAACGGATGAGTAATATTTCATTGCATGGATATACCGCATTTTGTTTATCCATTAATCTGCGATGGGCCCTTGCATTGTTTCTACCTTTTGGCTATTGTGAATATTGCCCCATGAACATTGGTGAACAGGTATCTGAGTATCTGTCTGCAGTTCTTTTTGGTACATACCTAGGAGTGGAATTGCTGGGTCAGATGGTAATTCCATGTTGAAATTTTTGAGGAACTGACAAATTGTTTCCCACAGCAGCTGCACCGTTTTACATTCCCACCAGCAATGTACAAGGGATCTAATTTCTTCAACTTTTGGCTATTTTTTTATGATTGCCTTTTTTTTTTTTTTTACAATAGCCATCCTAGTGGGTATGAAGTAGTATCTCACTGTGGTTTTGATTTGCATTTCCCTTGTGACTAATGACATTGAGCATCTTTTCATGTGTCTATTGGCCATTTATATATTTTTGGAGAAATGTATATTCAAGTCCTTGACCCATTTTAAAATTGGGTTGTCTTCTTGTTGTTGAATTATAAGGGTTCTTTATATATTCTGGATATTAAACCCTTATCAGGTATATGATTTGCAAATATTTTCTTCCATTCTATAAATTATCTTTTCACTTTCTTAATATTGTCCTTTGATGCACAAATTTTTATTGTTATGAAGCCAAATTAATCTATTTTTTCTTTTATATGCTGTGCTTTTGGTATCAAATCTAAGAATCCATTGCCAAATCCAAGGTCACCATGATTTACACCTGTGTTTTCTTCTAAGAGTTTTATGGTTTAAGTTCTTATATTTAGGTCATTGATTATTTTTGAGTTAATTTTTATATATGGTATGATGTAGGGGTCCAACTTCCTTCTTTTGCATATGGATATCCAGTTGTCAGATACCATCTATTAAAGAGACTATTCTTTCCCCATTGAATGAACCTGACACTCTGGTCAAAAGTCAATTAGCCATAGATGTATGAGTTTATTTCTAGACTCAATTCTGTTTCATTAGTCTATATAACCCTTATGTCAATATCACACTGTTGTGATTACTGTAACTTTAAGTAAGTTTGAAATCCAGAAATCTGTGTCCTCCAACTTTGTTCATCTTTTTTCAAAATGGTTTTGGCTATTCCAGGCCCCTAAGAATTCCATGTGAATTCGAGGACTGGTTTTTGCATTTTTGCAAAAGAAGGCTGTTGGACTTTTATAGGGATTGTGCTAAATCTGTTGATTGCTTCGGGTAGTGTTGACCATGACTAGGGGCTGCTACAGCACCCAGATGGCCACTTGACTGGCCCCAGGAGCTGCAGAGAGAAGACGTGATGGCTCTAGGGCCAGTGGTTCAGCTGGTCAGCACTGCCCACCGCATCCAGCCCACGTCAAGGTTGCCCTAGGCCCAGCCTTTGAGCCTCTGGGCCTCTCCTCCTTCTCTGTCCAGAGGAAGGGCAGTGCTGGCTGCAGGTGACAAGGCACCGGGCTCCCCACAGCCCTTGTCTGGGCCCTGATGTAGCACACCCCTCCCCACTTCCCAGGTGACAGTCAAGAGTGGCCTGGACGCGCTGGTGAGCGACCTGCTCCAGGAGGCCCACAGTGACCTGGAGAGAGTCCGTGCCATCTGGATCTGGATCTGTCACCACATAGGTAGGCCTGCCGGTGGGGCCACTGGCTCTGGGACCCTGTTCCCAGAGGAACGTCTCTGGGCTTGACTCCATCACCCATGTGTGTGGAGGAAGAGGGAAGGTGGAGGAGAGGGGCTCTCAGATGGCTGGGTTCAATAACCAAGGTTAACTCACTGTGTGCTAGCAGTCTCCATGAAGGGTGCATGGGCGGGGATCCCACGTGGCCCTCTGTCCACAGCCAGAGCTGTGGCCCCTCACCCAGTGGCAGCCTTCCCTCAGTCCTGCCTTCCTGGGTGACCTGCTCCACAGAGATGAGAACCCAGGGCAGAAGGTCGTCTCCAAGAAGGAGGAGGCTGGGGATGAGCCATAGCTATTTGAAAAGTTACTGCAACACCAGAAGTTTCTCAAAACACCTGCGCCAGGAAGGGTGGGCACCCCTCTCCGAGCTCCCTGCTCCCACAGTGGGAGCCTCGGCTGCTGCTCTCAGCCCAGTCTCCAGGTTCTCAGAGCCACCCCAGGGGACCTGGGCCTGCGCAGCTGCCCGCAGCTCTGCATGGGACAGCCTTGAGAGTCTGACCAGCTCAAGCCAAGCCCACAGGTGGCTGCTGAGGGGAAGCTGGATGCTACACCCTGCAGTCCATGGAGGAGCTGGCTGGTGGGATGGACTTCTAGCGACTTCCCTGTGACATACAGACCAGCAGGGCTTCCCTGACCTGCTGCCACTGGGCTTTCTCTTTGTCCTCCCAGAGCAGCAGTTAGGGATGCAGCTTAGAGGATGAACTCGCCTGACACAGGTAGGGCATCTGCCATAGGACCTGAGGAGCCACTCCTCCAACTCCAACCCCGGCACTCAGCTTGGGCTTTCAGGGGACAGGATGGGAAGCAGAACATCCGTCAGGAATTTGTTTGCTCCCCTGCACCCCCACACCCACCCCCACACATATGCACGCACACACACACATGCACGCACACACACACACTCACACACACAGCCCAACCCACATGCACACACCAAAAGAACACCCACCCACCAACAACCACACACACACATGCACAACACACACACACAGCCCACCCTACCCCACAGATGCATGCGCACAACCACACACACACGCGCACACACAGACCACCCCACCCCACAGACACACACACACCAAAACCACACACACATGCACACACAGACACACACATGCGTGCACGCACACACACATACATACACACACACACAGCCCACCCCCACTCCACACTCACACACACACACCCATACCACACACACATACACACACACACACACACACACACCTCCTTTGTGCCCTCAAAGGCCACAGGGATTCCGCCTCAGGGCCTCCCTCATGCCTTAAGCGCTACTGTTACTGAAGTGACAGTCTGTCCTCTCTATTTGGGACATGTTTTAATAGTAGCTCAATTCGCCCCCTGCCGGTCAGGGTGAGGCCTTGGCCTTGGGGGCTGCTGCAGGGATGGGTGCACAGCCTCACTGGCCCTGCCTGCAGAGCTGCGTTGTGGTGGGGACACGCAGGCAAACCCCAGCCCGGTGCTGTCTTGGTCCCTCCCCTCCCAGCCCCTCCTACAAGGCCTAAGGAGCCAGGTGGCCCCTCAGCCAATGCCTTGCTCTTCCTGCCCTCACCCACACACAGAGGGGACATTTGCCAGATAGTACCTGGACTGGGGCCCTGTTCCCTTCAGTCCGCAGCAGTTTCTCCCCGGCCTGAGGGAGCCCAGCCCAAGTGATGCTGAAAGTACAGTGGAGGGGAGGGGTGGTGCCACAGGTGGTAGACCCCTCCCTCCTCGGCACCATCCGGGTTGTCTCCAGGGACCTGGTTCCTCACGACCTTCTCCTCTGCCCTCCAGAGTATGACATCGAGGCCGCCCAGGAGAAGGACCGCCAGGCCTTCAAACCCACCACCATCCTGCAGACCCAGAAGACCAACTGTGATGGCTACGCTGGGCTCTTTGAGAGAATGTGCAGGTACAGAGGCGTCCCGGGCTGGCCACCCTGACCCAGCCCCTCCCCCTGCCAAGCGCCCTGCGCCTTCACCCACGTGCCAGGCCTGAAACCCGAGTTTGCAAACTCTGCTCTGAATCCAAGCGAGTCCTGAAAAGGTCAATTTCTCCCTTTTTAACACCAGCATAATTGACTTTGTACCATCTGTCGGGCTTCGGGATACATTAACATAATGGCAGATGAATGCACAGAGATAATTTGGTTATAAAAGGCCCTTTTTCCACCTTCTCCCATCTCTGTGCAGCTGAAGGTTAGAAGAATGGCAGGTCTGGGAACTCGAGGACAGTGACTGCGGGCGGGCGCCAAGAGGACTGTGAAAGGCTGTCCTCCGGGCAGGCACAGGGGCCCCTCGGGGGGAAACAAAAGCTCCCCCACCTGAAAAGATTTGTCAGTTGGAAAAGCTGAATAACTAAGAAGCAGCTCGTCTCTTGGAGCCTTTGGGCTCCGTTTCCATTGCTCCGGGGCCGAGCACCTGGCCAGGTTGCCCAGGTGGGTGAGAGCAGGCGAGTGGCTGCTCTCATTTGTGTTTGGAGACCTCACTGCAGGTTCTAGGTGACCTGGAGACAGACGCCGGGCTGGGGGAGCCCCGCCGACCCGCACAGCTTCCTGTGCCCGCTCTCTGAGGTCTGCCGTGTTCCCCGGGAAACGGTCAGCCAGCCCTGGGGACCACTGAAAAGCCCCTCCCCAAGGGTGTAGACAGACTGTGCCCACTGTCCCTGCAGCCCTCTGGGAGCCGGTCTGCTCAGGCACCCAGCCCGCCAGGACTGCAGGGGGCAATTCATCAAACCAAGAGTAGCAACAGACACTTAAGAGGCCGAGGGCAGGCAGTCGTCAGGTGTCAGTGCTGTACAGCGGCCACAGGAAGTCCTGCTCCCGGGGGACACGCATCCCGCTCCCAGCCTGACCCCCAGTCGTCCAGCCTCCCACGCCCAGCAAGCGCAGACATGCTGCTCTACCCCTCCTGCTCAGCGTCTGCTCTTCCCTTCCCCCACCTCCAGGGCCCGGCCTTGAGACCACGGCCCCAGGGGGACCACGGTGGGTCAGGGTGCAGTGGTGCAACCCATCCCCCAACCCCCGCATTCCCACCCCACCCCAGACCCAGGCACCCCACATGCCTTTGGGCCTCGCCGGAAACCGGGGTCCTCACCGGCCCGCTGCCCAGGCTCCCAGGCCTTGGGGTCCTGAACAAGACTAAAGGCTTACACTGCCCGTAATGTCCTCCCAACTCCAGCCTCACCTCCCTTCCGGCCGCGCCACCTCTGCCACTCCCCCCACTTCCAGCTCCTCCCTTCTGCTCTCCTCTCCCTAATGCTCTTCGGGCCCCGCTGCAGGGTGGCCCCCCCTCCCAACTCCCGGGGTGCCGTCAGCACACCTGTACGCCAGCTCAGCTCTTGCTTAGGCTTTTCTTTACTAGCTTTTGTAAATGAAAAATAAAACTGAACTATAGATTTATAAAGTGCATAGAAGCAAAAAGAAGAAAATTAAGTTACCCTGAATCCTACCACTTAGAGATAACACTTGAAATTTTGTCGTATTCCTTTCTGGACTTTGTTCTATCATGTAGGCTTTGCCTGTGCTCATTTCTTCTGATAGGTCTTATAGGTCTTCTATGTCTTCCTATGTCTCCCCCGACCCTTTCTGCTTTCCCTGTGAATACACATCTCAGAGTCCTACACACAGTAGGCCCTCAATGACAGGAAATGACAGGATATTCCTAGCAGACTTGTATGAAAAGGACCTTCTTCTCTTTTTAAATAATGGAATAGCCCTCCATCTGTGTTCAGCTCTATTTGTGCCTAGCACCTTTCAGCATTTTCATCTTAATTTGCAAATTTGAAAACACTCAGGGTTTTAAGTCATGGAATATATCGTTCTTTATCCAGTAGAAGCCTTCTTAACATGGTATGGAAGGAGTACCAGATTTATAGCAGAAAGACTTCCAGGCCTCAGTTAGTTTACCAGTCCTTGACTTCCAGTCCTTAATGTACCACTTACTAGTTTTGTTCCTTTTGGAAGGCACTAAGCCTCTGGGTAGCCTCAGTTTTCTTATCTGTACACTGGGGGACTTTATTGCCTACTGGCAGGACTGCAGGACTAAATGAGAACATGCAGTTTGGAGTTTGCTAACCTGACTTGGGGATTGTTGTTGTTTTTTAATCCTCCCTGTCTTCCCACAGTACTGGAGTCTCTTTGCTCTGTAGAGCTTTCCTACAGACCCACATAGACTCACATAGGCTCAGAAAATTGACATTGGCCTTGAGTGGAACTGTCAGCTCTTTTGGCCTGGTCCAGATGCTTAACAGCGGCCGTATTCTGGCCGGAAGCTGATCATTAAAACACATCCCAACGTTTTGCATCATTTAAAGTTAGGTTCCAACCTGGCAGTTACCGTGTGAAATACTCTCTGCATTGCCCGGGTCATTTAACAACAGCTCACAGTTTGCTGAATTCCTTTAACTTTGGCTTTAAAGATCAGTAACCTCGTCCATGCATCTTTCCTAAGTCCCCCTTCCCTTTAAAATAACTGCTGGAGGTTTGGTAAATTCATTACCGGACTCCTTAAGAACTGAAGACGTGTAATCCACACTTGCTGATTTACCCCTGCTTAGTTGTCAAGGTGGCCTCTTAGCAAGAGTTGTATCCACACGGCTGTCATTACTTCGGCCGGTCCATTCCACCTCCCTGCAATGGCCTCATTAAAGACTGATTTAATAAAGTAATTTGGTGAGGAATTCAGATATTTTTTGCAACATCATTCTTTTCTTCATCGTCTTTCCCAAGTAACCAATATACCTTTTTCGCTAGCACTGTTGCTTGTAACGGCTGGACCAGTTTCTTTCTGACTTTCTCTCGTCCAGCATTGATGTCTCCCCTCTTGCCTCAGTTCCCCGACAGCCTTCATGAATCTTGCTTCATTTCCTTTGCAAGGGTCAAGCTTAATTCCCCAGAATTCTGCCACTAAGTCGGCCTCCAGTGCAATTTCTCCCCGTTATCACCGCGCTAGCACCACCAGCTAGCAGATTTTCCAGGGACTTCTGATAAGGCCAGGAGCTTATTACCAGTTTGAGACTTGGGTGCTGAGACTGGTTGTCACCAATCAGATGTCAGTGCGTTTTCCATGCATCCTCCAGCTGTCACAGTGGCATACTCGTGGCATCAGGCCCCAGACCATCCCAGAACATCGCTTGGTTCCAAAGGCCCAGAAGGCCGGATCCATTAAATAACCTTAAATTATCCTCACCATACACGGCCTCTGAAAGGGGCATCTAAACTCTCCCACCCTTATAGATACACCAAAGGAGAGCGCTCACGAAGATGAATTATGTCACTATAGCAAACCAGCCTTTAATTTCACTCCGTATACCACCCGAAGTTTATAGATTAAAACAAATCTCGGTGTACAGAAGGCCCGGTGCAATTACAGAGCCTCCTGGACTGTGCATCAGGAAAAATGAGTCCTGACGCTGCTTTGGCCCCTGGCCTACTGAGTGTCCCCGGGCAAGTCAGCCTCCCTCTCTGAGCTGCCAACTCCTCACTTGTCAGAGAGGAGGCTGCTGAAGTCAACCTCAAAAGGCTCTAAACAGGGCTTTGGAGTGAAAATTATTACCGTGATTACAGTTACTGACCTTGCTGTAAGGGCGGTGGTATAAGGAAAGGGTAAGGGGACTGACCATATAGCAGAAATATGAAGACACCGTCAAATTTACAAGAAATCAACTACATAAATTGTGAAACATAAATCATGGTTATTCATGTCCTGCTGTAGTGTAGAAATCACAATTTTTTGGCCAGTTTCGAATTTACCTTTTTTTGGATTTATATAACATACCTTTTTTAGTTTTTATTGAAAAACACTGATTTGCAGTGTCATGTTACTTTCAGGTGTACAGCAAAGTGATTCAGTTATACATACATATATATATATATATATATATTCTTTTACATTCTCTTCCATTATTGGTTATTTCAAGATATTGAGTAGAGTTCCCTGTGCTATACAGTAAGACCTTGTTGGTTATCTGTTTTCTATATAGTAGTGTGTATATTTTAATCCCAAACTCCCAGTTTATCCCTCCCCCACCTTCCCTTTGGTAACGATAAATTTGTTTTCTGTGACCTCCTTGAGGACCTTAAATTGAGGACCATTTTAGGAACAGCAAGGCCCTAAAAATTCTAATTCACACATTTGCCCAGTTAAACTGGCCCTTGGGCTTAACGTTAATGAAACCGTGTTTCCTAATTTTACTATTAGAAATCGCAATGTCTTCATCAAGATAGGAAGAAAGAGCATGCTTCACTGCCTCTCCTATAGCCTCCCCACCCTCCCTTTTTTTCCGTGTGGCTCAGACATCCTGGGAGAAGCGGTCAGAGGAGAGGAAGCCCGCTATGGTCAGGGGCTGATATGTGCAGGGTACACCGCCCACCCCAGGCCGCTCAGCCACCCTGCTGCCGAGGCCCGGACCGTCTCTGTTTAAAATGACAGTCACAGTCTGGATCCATCCCCTCCTCAATAAAACCACTGGCGTTGGGATTTTCAAAACTGTCAAAACTAAAAACCAAGATTCTGGAGCCTGAGGTTATTAGATACATCTCCTTGGCTGATATTTGGGGCTCTAGGATGGCTGGTTGGGGTTCTCTGAGAGGCGGAAACGCTTCTCGTCCTCTGCCCTTGTTCAGTGCTCTCCCCGAGCTTTCCAGCAAATTCCTGCTCCTTTGGGTTCCCTGAAAGGGCTATATGCTTATCACTAGCATTTTCGTGACAGTTCACGTATCTGCCCGCTTCCGACTATGAGCACGTCTAGGGTGGCCAGTGAGCTTTATGTTTAGAACATTACAATTTATTATGTTATAGCATTTATTACATTTTGAAATGATATGATATGTGATATTATCCCCTGGTGCCTGCACCTGGTGCAGTGCTTTGCACAGAGTGTATACAGTTGGTGATCTTTTGATGGCCTGAGATGGTGGTGGGTCATCTGTCTAGCAACCAGCAGCTAGAATTACTAGGTCCACACCCTTGCATGAGAGTTATGGATTATTAACAATAATGCTTTACATTATGACTTCTTTGTCCAATTCATCTAGCACATTGCTGCCAGGGAATAAAATATCCTCATATCATAGTCAAGCATGGCAGAAGCTTACAGCTGAGGGGGTTTTTTCATCTTTACTCTGCCCTAGGCATTCCCCACGGCCCTCCCAGCTTCTCCTCAGCCTGTCAGAAGAGAATCAAGCCCTAGAGATCATTTAATGCCAACCTTCCGTGTTGCCCACAGTGAGCCTGGCAGAGTCACACGGGGCTGAGCCCTGCCCTCCTGGCTCAGCCCAGTCACCGCCGCCTCCAGCCCCGAGCCCTCTGGGAGACAGCTGGCCACTCCCTTCTACCTCCTCTGGCCCTCTCCAGGCTTGGGGCGGGGTGTTCACTCTTATTCCCCTACTTGGTGCTCAATTCTGACCTCCACTTCACCCCCGTGGTGGGAGGATACCTCTGCCCCCGGGGACACGGCTTCTCCCAGGAGGACACTCCTGCAGAGCTCGAGCCAGCCATCTGCCCACATCAGCACCAGCCCCATCCTTCTCACGGCACCTGGAGGCTGCCCGGGCTCTCAGCCCCTCTCCTTCCCCCCTTGACTTCACTCAGAGCGGAGTAGACACCCTCCCGAGGTGCAGCTCCCCTCCCTTCCCGCAAAGCAGCCCCTTGTGTCAACACTGCTGTCCCAGTACTCCACGCTCCTCCACATCATCCTAGAAATTCATATGCACCGACGTTCCGGGCAAGAAAGGAAAATAACTCGCTAAAAGTGTCATTTTCAAGTAATATTTATGGATTTTTTTTTCCAATTCAAAAAGTAACGCATAATCATTATTGAAAATTTTAAAAATAGAGAGAAGCTTAAAGACGAAAATTAAAATCACCCATAATCCCATCACTAAGAGACCAGATGACTTTTGTGCTGTCTCTCTCACTCTTCCCTCCCCCATCTCTTGTTTTCCATGCATGCACGCACGCGCATGTGCAGACACCCCCCCCCCCACACACACACACACCCCCACACACACACCTTGTGCTGATGGTGGGGTTTTATAGGCTCTTGTCAGTTAACAGCGTGTCAGGAGCATCTCCTACCTCGTTAAATGTTTTTCACAGCATTCCTTCTCCTCGTCCACTCTCTGAGTATATGGAGCCCTACCTCCTATGGAAGGTGCCCCCATCCCACGTACCTCAGTCCCAGCCCTCTGGCCTGGCATGCGACCCTCGCCTCGCCCCTCTGCCGGCTGTTTCCTCTAAGACTATAAACTCACTCAGATCACACAGGCTGAGAACAAACTCCCTAGGCCTCATCCCATTGCAGCTAAATGAGGAGGGGCTCTCTCCAGGCCTGCCTGCTGCGCTTCCCTCCCCTGGGGGCCTGGGCCCACCCCTCCCAGGCCTCGGGCCTCTGGGCGGCCCTTCTGCTCCAGGGACTCGGTGTTGGCTTTTGCCGGCAGAATCCTGACATCCCTCGGAATCTGGTTTCTCTCGTTCTCTGCTCCCGCCTCCGAGGTGCTCCCGAAATCCTCCCCACGGGCCCAGCCGGTCTGTTCCCATGGGGTTTCTTAGGCAGCCTGGGAGGCCTGGACGTCCTTTTGGCAGGCAGAAGGGTGGGGGGCTGCAAAACTTCCCAGCCCATAAGGAGCCTCAGCAGAGCAGGCTTGCCCCCGGCAGGAGAGGGGAGCTCAGGCCGCGTGGGCATTTGCGCGGCCCCCATGGCAAGGTGGAATCTGGTAATTAGCAGGCTCCATATTTTGCCTCACTAGATCTCTCAACAAATGGTATGTAAATAGAGATAAGTCGTATTTAATCCAATATTCTACTAATTGTTAATTAAATGGTCGTGTTTATACGAAATATTTCCCCGTTCCTATCCTGTGTGCATGGCCATTTCACCCCATTAGCCTGAGGCTCCATGGCCTCTTGTTCAGAGCAACTGAGGCTGCAGACCTGCTCCCCGAGGGACCCCAGCTGCCCGAGGCCGCTTCCCTGATTCAGGCCAGGCTGACACTCGGAGCACAGCCCCAGTTCGTGCAAGGGGAGGGCAGAGTCAGCGGGCAGCTCGTGCTGAGACCCATCCAACGGGCCGTCACAAACATCCTGGATATCACGGGTTTGGGCGTTGATTACACCAACCTTCCACAGTGAAAGGAAAGTGTCCTGAAGAAGTAGCACCTTGTTCCAACTCACACAGAGGCCCCAGAAGGGCTAGCACCGGGGGTCCCCTGCGCCAGAAGAGCTGCCATGTGGGGGCAGGGCTGCTGAAGGAGAGGGCCAGCTGGCCATGGCGAGACTCTCGGGGTGCTTGCCGTGGCCGTGGGGTGCTGCCTACAGCCCAGGTCTGGGCCTCAGTGTTCCAGCTACAAGTGCCCAGATTAGAGCTTGCTATTTGGTCCCCAGACGTGACCAACACCCATCGCCCCACCATCCAGGCCAGCTTGGTTGTGAGCAGTGGGGGAGCACACTGTCAAGGAGGTCTTGATAAAAGCTCAGGCTGACGGCTCAGCGTTTCCACTCCCGAAGTAACAGCTACAGGGGACTCTGAAACCGTGGCCAGGGCGATCAGTCGGCAAATGGCCTTAGTGCACCGTGGTGGCCCTGGCAGGGGGCCAGTCCTCCCCAGGTCAAGATGGGGACCCCGGCTGGCCTGCCCCAGGGGTCCCCGCACGGGTGTCCGTGGGCAGGATGTGGCGGTGGAGGTGGGCTCAGCTTTCTCCCGCACGCTCGCATGCAGCACCGTGCCTGACGCCCCACCCGTGGCACCTCGACCCAGCTCCCCGGCCACGTGTGTCGAGTCGAGAGCATTGGCATTGCCCTTGGTTTCCGTGTCCACCAGGCACTCCTCACTGTTGCACCACTGTCCTCCTGCGGCTGCCGGCGGAACCCTCAGGCAGGCTCTGGGGAGAGACATTCCCAAGTGCTCTGTAGAGGCTGGAGGGGGAGCAGACAGCGGGGACTGCAGCCAGGCTGCGCCGGCGGGACCAGCCAGCCCTGTGTCCCCCTGTTCCCCGGCTCTGCAGACAAAAGGCTGTGTGTGTGTGACTGGGCGAGAGGCAGGGGAAAGGACAGGCCCGGAGGGACTTCCGGACAGCAAATGCGCCTGAGGCCTGGGGCCACAGACAGACAGACTTGCGGTGCTGGACGCAGCCCCAGCAAGGAACCGCCTCTCAGAGCCCTGTCCCGCCCCAGGATCGCTGGCGTGCAGTGCATGACCGTGCCTGGCTACTCCAAGGGCTTTGGCTACCAGCCGGGGCAGAGCTTCTCTGGAGAGTTTGACCACGCCTGGAACGCCGTGTTCCTGGAGGGGAGATGGCATCTGGTGGACAGCACGTGGGGCAGCGGCCTGGTGGATTCCACCAGCTCCAAATTCACCTTCCTGTAAGTACCTCGGTTCTGCGGGGTGTCTGGTGGGTGGAGATGGAGGAGGCAGCAGGTGGAGAAGGCTGGATGGAAGGGGAAGGAGAGCTGGGGGGCCTCCGTGCGCTGCTGGCCGCTCCTAAGGACCCAGGCCTTTCTGTCACCTCACTCTCCACTGTCTAAACCCCCCCTCTGGCTCCCCAGCACTACCTCCACCCAAGCGCTAAAAGCACAGTGTTTGCCCGCAGGCCAAGTGCAAGGGAAGGCCGGGCTGAGAAGCTTCTCTGAGTGCCTGCAGGTTCCCATCAGGCCTTTGGCCGCTGACTGTGGTACAGTGGCCAGCATTCTCTCCTGCTTCTCCCAGACACCGGGGCTCCTCCTCCTGCTCTCTGGGCTGAACTCAGCTGAATCCCACCCCTGAGAAAGGGGGTCTGCTTTGTGGGAAGCGGTGCTGGGGTGTGCAGGTTCCCTGTGGCCACAGCGGGGCAGGGTGGCCTGGGTTCCGGGGGCTGCAGCGCATCTGTCTTCTGAGGCTCCGGCCTTAAGCTAAAGCCATGACACATTCGTGCTGGATCTTGATGTCCATCAGCAGCTCAGATGCCTTTTCATCCAGAAAAATGAGAGCACGGCCCCATTTGTGCAGTTACAATCCTGGCGGTCCTGCACGCGGGGCAGATACAAGCGCCTGCACAGAGCCGGTTCACGCAGGACGTGTTCAGTCACACCTCTGCTTTGCTGCATCAGCTCTGGGTGCTGCTCACCTTGGGTCGAGGGAAGGCTCGCCCATGTCGGATGAGTCCCCCGTTCTCCTCCTGATCCCCCTCACTGACCTCCAGAGAGCCGTGTCTAGGCAGCCCCAGGGACCACATCCGAGCCTCCCACCTGTACAGCTACTCCCATCAGGTCACCATGGGGACGGAGCTCGTGCGCCAGGCTTTCCCTCCCTGCCCTCCCTCCACTCCACTGGCACCTGGTCTGTGGGTCACGGCTTTGCTCCCTTCAAATCTCCTTTGGCTTTGAGAGCAGGGGCAGCCCATTCCCTGCCTGGTCACAGCCCCGCCTGGGCAGTGGCCTTCTCTTAAAAGGGGCCTCAGATCCTGTCTCACCTCCTATTTATGGAAGCAGCCACTGAGGGGGCATCTGCAGCACCCCCGTTAGGGTTGGAAATGGTGCCTCTTCCCACTGGGTAGTGGCTGGGACACCCCCCCCCAGGATACGTTAGCCCAAAGAAGGCCCCAGAGACCCCCTGTGGGCCCCCCCGCCCCTCTGCACAGCCGGGGCCTGCTCCCCCCACATGACTGCCAACCTGCTTGCCCCCCTCCAGCTACAATGAATTCTACTTCCTCACCCACCCTGCACTGTTTATCGAGGACCATTTCCCAGACAACAAGAACTGGCAACTGCTCAAGCCTCCTCAATCTCTGAGGCAGTTTGAGAATAACATGTATCACAAGAGTGAGTTCTACAACAAGGGGATGCTGAGCGCCCACCCACAGACCTCCATCATCAAAACAGGTAAGCCGGGCCCGTGGGGCTGCCCTGCCGGGGTCCAGCTCGCTGGACGCTGTATATGGGGGCTGTGCAGGGGCGACAGAGGCAGCCCAGGCCGTCAAGCCATCAGGGCAGGATGCAGCTTCAGGTCACATTTGCGGGGACAGAAGCCCCTCCCACCAACATAAACCAAGACAGGGATGCGTAGGGGGTCCGAGGTTTCCCTGGCCTGAGGGCCGCGTTCTCAGCCCGGGGTCGGGGCACCAGGGCTGGTGGGCCCGAGCTGGGGGAGTCTTTCTCAGCTCACACAGCAGGGAAAGGACTGCCTCAGACCTGGCTACACCTGCCTCCCAGCTCAGGTGCCTGACAGATGCTCCTAAACTCCTGGCAGAGAGTGTGTGTTGACCCAGCTGAGCCAGGGTCTGCGTGTCAGTGGCCTGAGCAGCTAGCGGGCGAGCGGCGGGGGTGTCCCAGGACAGGGAGCTGGGGGCTGTAGTAGGGGGGTAGCCACCGAGCTGGGCGTTGGGAGCTGGAGGAGCTCAGGCATCACGGGAGATGGGAGGCCGTGCTCCAGGAAGGACACAGCAAGGCCTCCGAAGTCTGAGCCCAAGCACCCCAGACGACGGCCGGGCTCCAGGGGTGCTGCCTGGCCTCTCAGAGCTCCCTCGCCACCTGGATGCCGGCCGGTTCTGCCCGCTGCCCTGCATCCTTCCCTCCTGAAGGCAGGACCAGCCTCTTCAGCCAACTTCCCCAGGGCTGGGCATGCAGGACCCCTGGCCGAGCTGTCCCCAAGGCCGGCCTGGACTGACCTTTGTTCCACCTCCCCACAGGGGCCACGGGCAGCCAGCTGGGTGTGTTTGGGAATCACAAGGCCTATGGAGGGCTGGGCCCAGGGGTGCCAGAGCCACAGTCAGGGCTCAGCCCAGCAGGATCAGTGCACCCCCACACTTCCTCCAAGGACTGCCTACGGGCCCCATCTCTGCCCCCGGGGGCCTGTGTGCTCCCAGGAGAGAAGGCCTGAGCTCACCTGGTGTGAGCACAGCGGGGTCTGTGGGAGGGTCTTCGGGGGACCCCCCCACCCCACATTCAGGGCTATGGGGGAGCCCACATTAGTCCCAGCTGACTTGTCTCTGCCACCTCACAGCATTCTCCTTAACTAGGCTGCTGAGCTCGGGAATACTTTTTCTAACACTACAAATACCTGGCAGCTCCTGCTGCTAAGATAACGGCGTGAAAAGCTCTCAGGAGTGTGGCTCCTCCACGTACGTCAGATGCGGACCCGCTCCAGCGGTCACAGGCCACGGGGCCACAGGGAGGAGCAGGCCAGGTCACAGCAGCGTCAAAACAGTGCCCCCAAGGGGTTTGCCTTTTCAAGAGACAGAGAAATGTAAACACTGGGTTTCTTAATATATAGTAAACCTAAAATGTGATTACATATTCATGAAGCATATTTATAGAATATTTCTTTGCTGGAGCTAGTTTTCTTAAAATTGGGGATGGGAAGAAAGCTGAGAGGAAAACGGATGTGGGCAAAAGGCAGGGAGGAGAGGGGGGAGGGCAAAGGAGGGGTGAGGGGAAGAGGAGGTCACAGGGTCCAGCTTGGTCCCCAGGGATCGCCAATCCTTTATTTCAAGTCTACCCAGCCAGTCAACTCACCTTTGCCAAGAACGCCCTGGGCCAGGCGCCCCGGCCAGGCCTGGGACATGGCAGGAAAGGAGGCAGGCAGACCCTTCTGTGTGGCGCCCGCAGGGAGGACAGACGGACGTTACACATAACCAATTCATTACTACGGTGCTAAGTTCCCTGGAGGAGATGCAGAGCCAGGAGAGAGGCTTCCAGGCAGCTCAGCCTCACCCCAGGGCATCAGGAAAGCTTTCTTTGCAGTCAGAACGTTACACTGAGGTCTTATCCAGGTTTGGGAGACACGGTATGGGGAAGAGCATGTGTGAAGGCCCTGGGACGTGAAGGGGTGTCCCCCGGTAGGAGGTGAGGGGATACTGTGTGGGCCCAAAGACGGTCCTGACTCAGGCAAGGCAGGAGGGGACAGGCCTCTCCACTGGCCTCCGGTTTGATGGTGAAGTGAGCCCCAGAGTGACCGGGTGGATATTTTCAGGAGCCCTCTGGCTGCCATGTGGAGATGCTGGGAGCGCTCCATGCATCAAAGGTGAATTGCACGGGGACCACACAGCCAACTGTGGTGCAAGATGGAGCAGGACAGGGTCCATGAGCAGCTGAGGGCTGAGACAGCTTCTGCCCTCTGAGTTGGCTTAGATTAGGAAGTGAGGGGAGAGGAGGGATTCAACCGAGAGAGGTTGATAACAAGTTTGCTGTTCTTGGTCACTTTCCTTTGGAGGTCACCAGGTCCCATGGTGGCTGGTGGCAGTGGAGAAAGAGTGTAGACAAAGAAAATAGCACGTAAGCACAAAGAATGCCACAATTAGTGTACGGGAAAGGGAAGGGATCAGGTGGTGGTCAGAGGGTGGAGAGAGGGCCAGGCTGGAGAGGGTGGTGGATGCAAGACGAGGAGAAGACTTCCAGGAGGGCATGGCCAGCGGCACAGATCATCCAAGAAAGTCACTGAACACTTGGAGAATGGGAACAGAGGCCAGATTTCAGAGAGCTGACTGGGTGGAGGGGAACTGCAGTGGGGAGGTGTTTGGGAGAGTAAGGTAGGTGAGGAGTTGGCAGTACCTGGGAAGGCAGGGAAAGTCTTCCAGATGGAGGAGCCATGAAGAAGGAAGGGGGGAGGCTGATGGAGCCCCCATCCCGGTCCTGCTGACTGTGTGGGAATTCTCACTCACTCCCAAGATGGGAGCTAGCACTGAATGCAGTAGCTGAGCAGCCTGGAGTCGGGGACCTCGTGGCTGATTAGATACGAAGTCTCAGGGACACTTGTCCTAGAGCCTGAGCATGGCTTTCTGCCTACCCAGCAAGAGCACTGGACCCCCGATTGGGGAAAGGCTACTAGGGAACATGGATCAGACACTAGTCTGTCTCCTTCCTTTGCGCCCATCCACGCACGGGACTGGGGAGGTGGCTGGGAGGAGGAGCAGGTGATCAGCTTCTGAGAGGAAGGCGAGGCTCTCAGAGAAGCCCTCCCCCTCCCTGCGGTCCTGTGAAGCAGGGAGGACCAGGTAGGGGAGTGCTGGTGGGCTGCAATAACCAGAGAACTCAGCCCCTCTCCCCGACAGCAATGACCAGGACAGAGGAAGACAGCGCTGGAGGGCAAAGGGGAGAGGCAAGGAGCAGGGAAGGTGGGTGCAGAAGACCCTGCCTGGCACTCACTGACCCCATTAGAGACGTGCAGACTGGGGTGGCGTGGGGGGGGTGCGCAGGGAGAGTGGGGGACACTCAAGGAAGCAGCTCTGCCCCTTGAGCACAGCCTCCAGGAGGGAAGCCATTCCAAGCCGTTTTTAAGGTGATGTGTTGACAATACAGCTGTGATAAGGTAAGGCCCGGATACTGGAGGAAGCAGTGTGAAAGCAAGACTTGAGACTTGGAGGCTCTCCAGCCAGGGTCTTGGGCCCTCCTTGTCCCTCGGCCCTCTCCCCTGCCCTAGAATCAGGTTGAGGCTTCGTGCAACACTCATCTGATACGAATCAAACGGGCAAGGCGAGCATATACAGCTGGGGGCAGATTTTTTTCTTGAGACCCCCTCCCACCCAGCTTGCAGCTCTTGAAGAGAATCATCTAGAGTGGGTAGGGGAGCCCTTCCCGAGGTGTGCTGCTTCCGGCTTATATTGTGTTCAGTGAGGTCACACTGGTGACTTAAAACTATCGTGGGGAAGGTATTTACACCACGGAAATGGGCAGACGCTATATGTCAGCACTTTCCCCCCCCGTTGTTAAACATTTACCAGCACATCAGCACAGGCCGGACCCCCCTCACCTGACCCCGGCTCTCTCTCCACAGCGAACGGGAAGGTCACAGTCACCATCGAGAGCTGCGCCCCGACGCTGTTCATGTTCATGCTCAACGGCAAACAAGAGCACGGGCTGCTGAGCCTCAGGAAGAACGGAATGAAGCTGGACGTGTACCCTCCGACCGTGGGCACCCACAAGCTGCAGATCTTCGCCAAGGGCAACTCGGAGATCTACAGCTCGGTGCTGGAGTACACACTCAAGTGCCACTACGCGGACATCGACGTCCGGCTGCCCGCGGAGCTGCACCAGCCCGTGGGGCCCAGCTGGTTCTCGGAGCAGATGGGCATCACGAAGCCGTCCCACACCGAGCCCGTCATCTACACCAGCGACGGGCGCTGCTCCGTCAGCTTCAGCGTGGAGGAGGGCGTCAGCGTCCTGGCATCGCTGCACGGGGACGATGGCCCCGTCACCGAGGAGACACAGCGGCGCTACATCTTCCAGCTGCAGCGGGAGAAGCGGACGGAGCTGAAAGTCCAGTTGCCCCACGCCGGCAAGTTCGCACTCAAGATCTTCGTCAAGAAGAGGCAGGAACCGGGCAACTACGTCTTCGTCTTCAATTACCTCCTGTGCTGCACCAACAGCAAGGTGAACTGGCCCGTGTTCCCCGAGAGCTTCGGCAACTGGGGGCAGGACAACGAGCTACTGGAGCCCCTGTCGGGCGTGCTGCCCGCCAACCACAACGTCCCGTTCAAACTGAAGCTGCACGGTGTCGCCGAAGCCCTGGTGAAGGGGCAGGACACGTGGCCCCTGACCCTGAACCGCGAGGGCTACTGGGAGGGCAGCTGCAGCACAGCCGGCTGCCAGGAGGTCTACGTCATGGTGCTGGAGAATGCCAACCACAACTTCTACTCCTACATCCTGAAATACAAGGTGAACGCCCAGTGAGGGCCGGGGCCCCACCACCCCCGCTCCGGGCAGTGCAGAGAGCCCCAGACACCCCTGAGTCTGCATGGAATCCCTTCTAGGCCTCTGCCTCAGTCTCCCTGCTCTGCCGTGGGAGCTGTGATGTTTGTGTTCGGGTGGCCGAGGGGACAGAGGCAAAGGCCCTTTAGAAGACAAAGGTGCTATGTAAATCTAAGGTATTGTAAACTGTACACCACTGCCCAGACGCCCCCTTCTCGTGCTAATGCTGTCGACGTTGTTACCTGGCTGGTGTGGGAAAGCAGGGATGCTGCCGGGGCCGAAAGCTTTGCCCATGAGGGGGAGAGAGAAGAGGGCGTGCTCTACGAGGCTGAGTCATCCTGAATCCTAGAGCCCCTTTCAAGGAGCATCACAGTGTTTCTCAGCAACTCCTGGACCCCAGGGGAGGCTGGACTGTCATCTTTTTCCCAGACCTGACCGCCTTCCGCATTCCCGAAGCCACTTCTTGTTCTTCCAGGGTCCGAGAAGGAAGGTGTGGAGAGGAAACTAACTGCCCCCCAGCTGACTGGGGGCTGAGGGCCTCCACAATCCCTGTGTGTGCTGGGAATGTGGCAACAGAAAAGTTCTGGGAGACTCCAAGGCCAAGAGCAGCCAGTGCCCGCTCTTGGTGTCCTGGGTAGGGGCCAGGAGGTGCAGGGATACATGGCAGCCCTGCCACCTGAGCCTAAGGATGTAAGACCTCCAACTCTGCTCTCAAAGCGAGTAATTCAGTCCACTCTGTCTAAGAGCAATTCACTCGGCCCCTCCAGGCCCTCTCAGGCCCCAGCCTGCACCCTTCACAGGAAGCCCCAGGAGGCTGCTGGGCCCTTGGGGAGCCCTGGCGATAATAAAGACTTTGGGTGAAGTAGTGAGAATGCCGCAGTGCCAACGGGCCCCCACAATAACAGGGCCCTGCCAGCCCCAAGATCCCTACCACCAAAGCCACACCTGGGGGGACCCTGACCTGTCTTGGGAGCAGTTTCTGTGCTGATCGCTATCCTATGCCCCTTCCTCCCTTTCTCAGACAAGAGAGACCCCCAGGGCCCGCCTTCCGTAGGGACAGTCCAGAGCCCCTTACTTGCTCAGGCCTGAGAAGCATCGCTGCCCAACCGGCCCTTAGCAGCACCTCGGGCCAGCGTTGCCATGGCAACAGCAGAAAGGCTGGCTCCAGCAAGGGCAGCAAGAAGGGAAGGATGGAGAGGCCCCAAGAGGCCCAGCGTGGCCACTGCAGCACCATCCCAGCACATGGAGACGCTGGAGGTGTTTCCGCCCGCCCTCCTGGCTTCTCCAGCTCTGCAGCCCCTGCCTATCAGTGCCTCAGCCCCTGAGAGCCAGCACTGCCCAGCACTCTCCTCCCCACACTGTCGCTCCAAAATGCCCAGGCTCAGCTACAGCCAGGGGGATCCTCACAGCCTCCTGTGCCTTTCTCCTCACATTTGTATATTCAACAGATGTTCGTGGAGCACTTAATAAGCACCAGGTACGGCGTCAGTTGACCTTTCACGCTGGGGCTACAGAGGCAACCAAGGGGCCCTGCCCTTGCCATCCCAGAGCTCAGGGTGGGTGGCAGCAGCCTCTCTTGCCCAGGCCTGTTTCAAGTTCCAGGCTCCTAACACTTCAGTCCATCATCCCCCTAGGATCTCTCCCCCGAAAACCCCCACTGTCACCCAGTATGGACCCGGTCCAGAGAGATGTTACTACGGGGTGCCCATCCTCCACCAGGCGGGGGGCCGTGGAACTCAACGGCAGTAAACCGTGGGGGGCCAAGCTGCCCTGGCCTGTGTCCAGCCGTCCTCTGATAGGCTCTGTCACCCAGGCATTCAGCACCGTGTCACTCATGCCTGGAAAACGCACAAAGGCCGCAGACGCAGAACCGCTGTGCACCACAACAGGGAAGCAAGGGGAGTTTTTACACCCTGCAGACAGCCTTTTCTCACCCCTTTGATTTTATGGGCTGAAAGAAATGTGCTGTGTTTCATCAAAATAATAAGTGCCTTCTATGACTCATGTCACTCCCTGGACCCAGAGCTGGCTGCTGGTCCTGCCGAGAACAACATGCATCCTTTACAAAACAATATAATTAATCTATACATTCTAGAGCACACAAAGGATGCCACCCAGAAAAATAGGAGCTGTCCCTAGACGGAGACGGAGGCCCAGCCTCTCAAAGGGCTGGGGAGCAACAGCAGCGCCCCCTGCTCATTTAAACAGGCACCCCCGCCCCTTGTAAAGACAGCTGCAGGCACAGTCAGACGACACGTGCATTTCTTCCCACTAAAGTAAAAAATACATGAAATGAAATCCAATCTTCATGAATTTTTACACGCATGCTGCTCAGGGTAGAATTCGGGGTTGCATTTCGAAGTCTTTTATTCAAATCCCTATCTTTGTTTCCCGGTCGAGGCGTTCCAGCGGCCAGCGGCATGTCACGGGCGCCCCCTGGTGCCCGATGTGCGGAGCTGCGGGCGCTGCAAATCCCCTTGAGGCTGAATCTATCGCCGAGGTTTTCACACAGAATTTGAAAAATGCAGCTGAGATGTTTATGTTAAATTCACTGAGTGCTTTCTCGTGGCTTCTCAGCGCTTCCTCGTGTATACATGGAGCACGTCGTTGCCACGCACAAGTTGTGAGGCGAGACTGGGGCCTGCCTGGCATGGTGAGACGACGTAAATGTAATAGGATTGGGGAGTATTTTGCCCGGAAATCCCGTAGGAGTGGATGGAACAGTTTGACCACACTCATTCCTGCGCCAGTGAAGGATTGGAACTGATCGAACTCAGAGAGTTTTTGCTGCAAGTCCCCAGAAGGGCATGGAGGGTCGTGGAGGATGTGGGGAGTAGGATGGGGCAAATGGGCTACAAACACAACTGCAATTAACTTCTTTTCAGCTTGTTTCGGAAGCGCCACCAGCACAGCTGGACTCCGTTTTCAATCTGATTGTGATCATTGTGTGTTCCCCATATGTTACATTGTCCCACCAGGGCGAACCCCTCACAGCCTGCTGAGATTAAAAGGAAATAAATAGATTAACTGAAGCATGAAAGATTTAGGCTAGACATAACAAAGTATTTCCTGTTGTTAAGCAGGAGGGACAAGTTGCCAAGAACGTTTGTGAAATCCTCTTCTTAAAGGACGGAAAAAACAGAAAAGTTTTCCCAGTGGTCTGGGGTCTTTGATGCCACACTAAGTGGAAGGACTAGGTTCCTTCCAAACCAGTTTAATTCTTGAAATACGCTCCATCACCCACAGCAAACGGGGACCAGAATGGTATGGTCGCCTTTGCTGTTGGCTAAGCATTCAGAGGTCGTCTGCATCTGTGACCCCCGTCAGTTTATCTGAGGTCGATCATTTCTTCTCATTTGGATGAGTAGTTGGAGCTCTGAAGAGGTGATTAGTTTTCATAACGTGTGCATTGAGTTGTGTGGGCCACTGGCTGTTGAGTATGCTTTCCCCACATTGTTGCTCGTGTTGTTTTTCAATAAAATTTATATTCATTTTTATCCAACAATGTAATTATCGATCCATTCTTATCACAGTTCTCACAAGGGGGGAAAAGAACAGGAAAGAAACATTTTCATGTTCAAAGAGAACACTAGGAAAAAAAAATCAATGTCCCAGCTATTGGAATGTGATGGTGAGATGCAAACAGAATGTCAGGCAAATAGCTATTTCACATTAAAGGAAACATAATTAGGTTAGCTCCAGCCCCTCTCCGCTTCACGTGCCTTTGAAGAACATGAAGGCAGTGTTCATTTCATTGAATCTTGTTTAACTTGAAATTTTTTAATTCGATCCTAATTCTGTTTATCGTGGGAGAAAAAAAATGTTCCAAAAATGCCTATCAGCCTACTTTTTGTTGTTGTGAATATATATAAATATATATTCCTTGATATACATATATTTGCAGAAACTTTCCAGCAGGTTACCTAAACAGATTATTCATAAATTAGACATTTAGGGAAATATAGAAAATGAAAATCTAGACACCTCTAAGAAACTGCTGTAACCATGGCGACCATTCTCATAGCTGTCGTGTGAAGGACAAAAAGAATTCGTGTTCCCAAATCTGGCCTTGTCACGCCCCTCACTGCTAGACGCACAAACACAAGTCCCAGCACGCTTCTCCTTACGAAGGAGGCCCACGGGTGATCTTTAACAGCAATGGTAAGGGAAAGTCAGAAGAGACAGTTTCCGCATAATAGAAAGGGGGACTCAAATTCTTAGACCAGTTTGAAAATGCCAACCCCGAGGCTGCAGTGGATGACCTCTAAAATCCCTTCCAGTCCAGAGAGTTTGTGATGCTGTGTCTCCGTGAACAGATGCTGGCAGGAGGTAGGCCTGGGATTGTCATTGACGGAACATCTGAAGGGCCCTGCTGGGTTAAGAGCCTGCCCTGCAGCCCCCAGCAGACTGCGCTGCTGGCTCTTCTCTTGCCTGAGGGCAAGGGGCTGGAGGAAACCCAGCAGAGGGACCAAAGGGGAAGCAACAGCCCCTGACAGGATGTTCAGGGGCTTTCTGATTTTGTGAGCAGGACTAAAGAAAACTAAAAGTCAGGCGGCAACTGGGATGCCCTCTCTTGGATGTCCCACCCTCATCCCTGAGTCAAAAGATACTGAACCAAAGTCACTTCTCTCCCCCAGATTACCTCCACCTCCTCCTGGACCCCCAACAAATGCATCCCCATCCCCTAAGTCAAACTCACAGTGGCCACTAGTAACCCCAGCATCCCCTTCAGTGAGGAAATCTGGTCCATTCTGCCGTGTTCCATATTGGGAACAGTCCAACGCCGTGTGCACTCCTTTGAGCAGCCTTTGCCATAGTTCAGGCCCTCCTCATCTCCCAGTGACACTGTGTGCTCGCTTCCGCTGATGACATGAACCTCCACCTGCCCTGTGACTCTCCGTGCTTCCTCTTACTGGAGCACCAGGACTAGTGTGTTGGTTAAGACAAGGTGTCCGTGAAAACCTTCCAGAAGTTCGCCACCTCTGGAGAAGGCATAATTTGGTCAGGTGTTGGTGGAAAATGTAGGTCTTCAAACAAAACCTGGTTTTAATAGGGAGGCAGGTAAAATCCCAGAGTCTCCTCCTTTACCTGGACTCTGAAGACGCAAGGTGCTGAGGACGTCTCTAGGGGACTGTGTGGAAGATAGCTCTTAGCACCACAGCGGGGGGAGACCTCTGACAGGTGCAGTGGTGGTGGCTACAGGGGGTCACCCTGCTGGTAAGGGTGATGGCAGAGGATGGTCAGGGACCCTCTGGCCATGAATAGTCTTATAGAGTTGGCTTTCCTTCATCTAATGATGTTTCCTGCCCCAGCTTCTCCCCCAGGGCCCAGTCTGAAGGAGGCTCTATAACCTAAGCTTGGTGCTTCCGTTCAGGAACACAAATACCCCTGGAGGCACCTGCCGGTCCCACCCAAACAAGCCCAGCGAATAAACCTTCCTACAGGAAAGCTTCTAAAACCCCAGGAAAACCTGTTACCTGAGGAAAGAGCTGCAAAAATGGCACATCTTTTGTTAAGGCCAAAAAGCATAAACGTTTTTTACGGACAAAGCCTGAGTATTTTCAGGACTGTCTTCAGGAGGGTTGATGTCTCAGAAAACAATGGTCCAGTGAACACTCAGAGCTCCTGGTCCTTTGATCATCATTGTCCCCAAGGCCGATCCTCTAAAGAGAAGCTCCTACAGGATGAGACATAAAGAGACAAAATGCCTCAAGGTCCTTGTGTATCCAGTGGCAAAGCTGAGTCACAGGGGTTTGAGAATGAGAAGGAAACCTGGACTTAAACCGGCTCTCCACATGTTTGGTCATTGCTGCCTGGAGCACTGGGTTAAGAAGGATTCTGAGGTCACATCGGGCTCAGTAGGAAAGAGTATTGTGACTAGCTAGTGATCCATAGACACTGGACTGAAGGGTGAGCTGCACCACGCATTTGCCAATTCTGACCGAAAGGCAGCCAAACTCAAGCCAAGACCAAACGATACAGGAGATTATTCAGACCAGTGGGTGAGCGCTGGCTTCCCAGCAACTTTGCCCACTGACGGACAGCCAGTCACCTCGCACCACAGACCCGAGAGTGTTGCTCTGGAGGCGTCCTGACCACCTCTGGGCTCCAGGAGGTCACCCCCCCAACCCACCCGCGTGGAGCACACACACGCACGTAGACATGGTGCTCCAGGAAGGAGGAAGCACCCCGAACTTGTGTGTTATTTCATCTCATGATGAAACAGTACCTTGCATTTAGAATAAGCAATCAGTACGTGTTTGAAGTGAACATCAATGTGTCCTTTCAAAAACGAAATTATAAATCACTGGATTTATTTGCATGGCTGCTGACCCAAAAGACTGTTGAGTCATCTTCTTTTCCCCAGCTAACTGAAAACTATATGCTGGGCGATGAGCTCCTTTGCCCCTGTGGGAAATGTGGATTTAAAGGACACAAGGATTGCCACCTGGCTGGCCGTGCTCCTGGGGTTCGCCTCCAAAAAGCAATCAGGGCACCCGATCGTTCCGAGGAGTGCCCTTCTTCCGGGGGGAACTGCCGCCCTAGGCTTGTGCTGAGATTGCTTTGTTTCCACTGGGGGGACGGCTGAAAGCCTCCGTGATACGAGGAGTCAGCAGCCATAATTCCACACCAGCTGTGCGGAGACCGGGCAAGGACGCCCCCTCCAGGGTGGCAGGGAGGACGGTGGGGTGGATTGTGCCATGAGGGCAGAGGGGCAGCCACCCCGAGAATGGCCAAGAGGAATTGGCCCACATGATTAACGGAGAACAGATGTTAGGAGTGAGGGGCCCCTGGCAGCTCCCATATGGACGAAGAGTGGTGATGAGGGAGGACGAGGAAAGTTTATGTAAAAGAAATGACCGCGGGATGACAAATCGTCTGGTGAGTGCTCTGCCGGTGTGTATATGTATTAGTGTGGCCCCAAGGGGATCTGAAAGTTAAAATTGATCATTTCATTATATGACAAAAAATTAAATGTAGCCAAGATACCGTAGGCATCTGGAGGCTGCTCCCCATCTTTCGTGATCACCTTGTCCTCAGGACTGGGACAAACGTGGGCACTGTGAACCCTTCCGTGTCTGTTTCATCAGCCTCAGATCCCCTTCTCCACCTCCCAGGAGAAATGCAGTGGAGAGAACCTGATCTTGGGAGGAAATCAACTTTGTCTGTGAAAGCGTCACTTGACATTTTTAGAGCTCAACAAGAGTGTTAAAAGCCCATTTTAAAAAGAAGGCGGGTTTCTCTGGTGGCGCAGTGGTTGAGAGTCCGCCTGCCGATGCAGGAGACGCGGGTTCGTGCCGCGGTCCGGGAAGATCCCACATGCCGTGGAGCGGCTGGGCCCGTGAGCCATGGCCGCTGAGCCTGCGCGTCCGGAGCCTGTGCTCCGCAACGGGAGAGGCCACAACAGTGAGAGGCCCGCATACCAAAAAAAAAAAAAAAAAAAAAAGGAAGGCAATGGGCTTCTTTCTGGAAAGATGGCCTCTTAGCCGCTGGTCACTGCTTGAGCAAAAGCTGCCTTGTGCGGTCAGGAGCCGTTAATGCAGGACTGAAACCTCAGTTTCGCTCTGTAAACATTGGATTGACTCGGGGCGGGGGGCGGGGCCCTGAGGATCCCCAGGGACCCCTCCTCGCAGAGCTCCTGAGGCCGGATCCGTGGACGACAGCAGGATGGTACCAACCCTGCAGTCAGCCACCCGGATTCCAGCCCAGCGCGGCCACTTGCCACGGCTGTTGGCAAGTTACTGAGCCTCCTGTCTCAGTTTTGTCAACGGTAAAACGGGGATATCATAGCACCCAGCATGTAAGCTTCTTATGGGGTTTGAATGAGTGAAAAAGAACACAGTGAACAAAGTCCCTGGCACATAGGAAGGGCTCAGTGAGACTCATCTCTCATCACCACCACACCACAGTTGCCACCAGCATCATGAGAATGATACTGATGTGTTGTGTGTTGTTCCCTGAAGAATCTGAAGGTCGCAGGCCCCTCATAAAACCATACCAGTCACTGATTCCAGCCTAATAAGAAGAAATCCTGTCTCTAACACTTGGCCACCCTGCCTGTTCTAGAATCTTCCAGAGCCCAGGAGCTCTGCACTCCACAAGGCAGCTATTACATTATTGGGCACTTCTGCTGAAAGGTGCGTTAAGTGAGAGCAGTTGACCAATCCGCCCACTGGCTGGTGGATATATCTGTTATATTCCAGGACCACCATGTGGCAGGAGCCCTGAGCCATCAGTACAAGACCCAACCCCACTCTCCCTTCACCATCTCCCTCTTCAGAGGATGAGGGCGGAAATCCTTGCTTCACCTCAGTAATGTTTAGGAAACTTTTGTAGAGCCTTGCATATCTTGTATTAGATATATTTCTAAGTGAGCACAGATGTATTTTTCATGATGCAGTAAATGGTATCAATTTTTGAGTTCATTTTCTACTTGTTTTTTTCTAGTGTACAGAAATAACAATTATAGTACCTGAAATCATGCAGTGTGTTCTTTGTGGATGTGTACAAATACAAAAATATGGTTGTGAAATGTTAACACTATCACCAGAATAGCACTTGCTTCTGGGGATACAAGAAAGGGCAAGAAATTAGAAAGGATCACAAAAAAGTTTTTGGTAGTCTTTTATGCTAGGTAAGTTTTGAAGCATATATGATGAAATGCTGACATTTGTTAAATCCAGGGGAAAATAAATCACCCATGCCACCATCTAAGAAAAAGAATCTTTGCCTAATGCAGGATCACGAAGATCTTCTCCTGTTTTCTTCTAGAGGTTTTATAGTTTTAGCTCTAAATGGAAGTCACTCTCTTCTATGAGCTCCATTCTCCCTGGAGGATGGAAGGAGCACGTGGCAGACAGCCAGCTGCCATGACCTCAGTGTCCCTCGGAGCTCTGCAGACAAGGGAGGATGGCCTGTCCTCCTGCGGCCCTCCCCAACCCCCGTCCTAGAGGCTTTGGCTGTGGTGATGCACCCTAGCCCCAGGTCATCCTTATCACCTCCACACTGGTGTGGGTGGAGGTTACAAACCTTACTGTTCAGACTGCACAGTGTTAATCGGTGCCACCATTTAAAAATCAGGAAAATTACATTAAAATCTGACTGGCAACTTTTCCCCCCCGAGAAGCCTGAGAACAGCTCCACAGGGAACGGAGTTGCAGCGCCCCCTTTGGACGGGCTGGCTGCCCAGGTCCTCCTACCCCTCTCCCTCTCACCATCTCCCAGACCCTGAAGCCAGGGTCAGCTGCCTGCCCCTGAGTGGATGCTTTCCTACAGCTGCCCCCTTCAGTGACGGATATTACCTGTGAGTCCCCATCAACAGCTTTTTGATTCTCTTCCCTATTCAGCATCTCACCTGGCCTCACGACAACCTCACTGAGAGAGTATCAGAGTCCCCATTCTGCATATGAAGAAACTGCCCAAGGGCGTACAGCTGGTAAGTGGAGACCCAGCTTTGAGGTTCCCCTCTCTGCTCTCAGACTCATTCCACTCGGCCCATCCCCCTGGGCACCAGGGCCTTCTTTCAGCATCGGTGATGCAAATTGCTAAAGGCGCAGGTGTGTTACTAGACCTGTCAGGCACACTCGTCAGAAGTTCTGGGAGCAAGAACGGAGCTGGGGTCTGTGTCGCCAGCATCTTCAGGGAATCACAGGAGCTCAGGCTTCTAAGATGAGGAGTTTGCTTGATTAAATATTTGATGAATGAATTAATAAATGGATGAACTGTCATCTGAGTAGCCCACATACGTTTAACTATTAATCACAACACATTTTAACTGCAGAAATATTTTAGCTCAGGCATAAAAGAAGAGGAGGAAGGGTAGCCTACAATGCACAATGCCAAACCCTCCCTCGCCACCGAGGCCCCCTTCTCATTTAAGGGAAGACTTCCCATGAAAAGCATAGACAATAATATTTGCACAACCCTCTGGGGTAAACTGGAGAGGATTTAAGGGTGTCTATATGAGACAAAATTCATTACATTTTCTCTGCAATATGTAATTTTGATGATAAAAATAAAATGCAAGTATTAGGAAAGACATTGAATTTATATAAAACTTCCAATATGATCTTTTCAAAATTTTTAATGAAAACCCTGAGCTTTCTTTCATGACCTTAACTTTTTTTATTGCAATATAGTTGATTTACGATATTGGGTTAGTTTCAGGTGTACAGCAAAGTGATTCAGTTACATATTTTTATCAGATTTTTTTCATTATAGGTTAATAAAAAATATTGAATATTGTTCCCTGTGTTACACAATAAATTCTTGTTTCTTATCTATTTTATATGTAGTAGTCTGTTTCTGTTAATCCCATACTCCTAATTTATCCCTCCCCCGTCCCCTTTACCTTTTGGTAACCATAAGTTTGTTTTATGTCTGTGAGTCTGTTTCTGTTTTGTAAATAAATTCATTTGTATTATTTTTTAGATTTCACATGTAAGTGATATCCTATGATATTTGTCTTTCTCTGTCTGAATTAGTAGGATAATCTCTAGGTCCATCCATGTTACTGCAAATGGCATTATTTCATTCGTTTTTATGGCTGAGTAATATTCCATTGTATATATGTACCACATCTTCTTTATCCATTCATCTGTTGATGGACACTTAGGTTGCTTCCATGTCTTGGTTATTGTAAATAGAGCTGTCAATGAACACTGGGGTGCATGTATCTTTTGGAATTCTAGTTTTTGTCTTTTCCAGATATATGCCCAGGAGTAGGATTGCTGGATCATATGTTACCTCTATTTTTAGGTTTTTAAGGAACCTCCACAGTGGATGCACCAATTTACATTCCCAACAACAGTGTATGAGGGTTCCCTTTTCTCCACACCCTCTCCAGCATTTATTTGTATTCTTTTTGATGATGGCCATTCTGACCAATGTGAGGTGATACCTCATTGTGGTTTTGATTTGCATTTCTCTAATAATTAGCAACGTTGAGCATCTTTTCATGTGCCTGTTGGCCATCTGTATGTCTTTGGAGAAATGTCTGTTTAGGTCTTCTGCCCATTTTTTGACTGGGTTGTTTGTTTTTTTTGATATTGAGTTGTATAAGCTATTTGTGTATTTTGGAAGTTAACCCCTTGTTGGTCATATCATTTGCAGGTATTTTCTCCCTCTCTGTAGATTGTCTTTTCATTTATTTGGTTGATGGTTTCCTTTGCTGTGCAAAAGCTTTTAAGCATGATTAATGACCTTAACTTTTTATATCAGGATTTATGCTGGAAATGGTTACAAACAATTCCTAATTAAGATATTTTTAGCTAACAGTGTCTTTAAATTCCTTCTAGTCCACCTTGATGAGAAACTTTACAAAGTAGTGATAATTTTCTTTACAACATTAGCTTGAAAACTACTGCACTACAAACTGTATTTAAAGACTCATTGCAATTCCTCTTCTTTAACTGACAAATTTATTGTTGAAGTTTCTAGTAATTTATGGAGAGATTTTGAATCCAATGAAGGATTTTTAAATCATCTGTTAAATTATGAGAAACACTAGTTTAGGGAACTTCTGTTTCTCATTGGAGTAGTCATCTTGTAGCTGGCTTGGGGTGAGAGGCCGCAGGGTACACAACAGAGAACTATGATTATCTGGCCATTGCTGGACAAAACATTTGCTTTGTTTGTAGGATTTAATTTTAGGCCAAGGGTCCAAAATGCATATCCTGAGATTCAGAGACTACTGGATTGTTTAGTGAAGACAGAGATTCAGGACCACCATCTAGAGTTGTACCCACAGGAACTCCAACTGGCCTCCCTGTGTTACCAACCAGGGTTCCTGGCCTCCTTAATCAATAGAAATTGATCAGTGGCCAGCCAGACAAGAAATTCAGGCAAGGCTTTATTGGGGTCCCTGCTGCAGCAGGAGGGAGCAAGAACAAGTAACAGTTTCCTCTCCTCGATCCCCAAGGGGCGGGGGTGCGGTTAGCTGGTTAATTATATGGGGTGAACGTAGGGTTTGGTCCAAGGGTTGGGCCGGAGGGGTGGCTTAGGTAATCTGCCCACTCTCTTGTGGTGCTGTGTGGGTTTTTGGTCTTTTTGTATTTTTTTGTTCATAATTTACCCCAACTGCACATGCATGCAGTTATTTTTAGTCCCTTATCATTCTTTGTATTCCGTTGCTCAAGGATAGGTGTGTCCAGGTGCAAGCACTGCAGCAAAGACTCCCAGGTCCCAGCCTGTCTCACCTGCACCAACTACCCTCCTCCTGTCCCTTGCCCCTCAGTCCCCTGGTGGCTGCCCTTGGGCTACAGAATTCTGCTTGGGTGCACAGAGCCCCAGCTACCCCCCGTGTTTCATGAGCTCCTTGTCCACAGTGGACGGAGGCACCCTCTGCAGCTCTGTTGGAGGAGATGTCCGAGTGGTCCAGCTTCTCCCTGATCACATGCAGCAAGCCCAAGATGCCACTTGTCACCCACTGGGTTTGTCACCTACAGGGACTGTGGGATGCTTGGCCAAACCTAGCTTTCCTCCGAGGAGCCCCAGGCCAGGAGCTCTGACCACCCCAGGCTTGACCTGGCTGCCCTAAATGCTGAGAGCATCCAGAGCCCAGGGCCCCCTGTAACTCAGGGGAATATGCTCTGAGCTGTCGAGTGCGTGACACTAGTTCTCGAAGGTGCCCAAAGTCACTCCATGAATAATAAAAAAATAAGGTTCCTCTTGCCTAAATTGGTTTGTGATCTCATCCGTTTAAAGACTGAGTTCTTAGAATCACAGGTGACACTAAGCACAAATGCTGCCCCCACTACACAAGTGAATGTTCACAGAGAACCAGACTGACCAGGGACAAGGCGAAGCATAAATAAGCTCTAAGCCTCTAAGTTCTTAACCTGGAGTCCATGGACCCCCTACCAAGGGGTCCAAGGAGAGAATTTAAGCCTCCATGAACTCGAGTGGGAAAACTCAACATCCTTATTCTCAATAAGCTCTAACTGCAATTTAGTTTCCATTCTATTAGGAATATTGGCTATAAACTACAGCAGTGCTAGCAGTACCTGGGCCTTTATTCCAAGAGAAATCACAAGTATTTTCACCTCTCACTACAGTTGTTGCAGACACCTCAAAATAGTATCTTCATGCGTCATTGCTTCAAAACATAGTGGGCAATAGACCTGTCACTGGGTCTCGTTATTTAATGAGTTGATAAAGGGGTGCATGTCATACTTTAATCACAAATTTGTTTTTTCTTAGGTTTTGATAACTGAATGTCAATGTAATTGGTTTTCTTTTTAACATTATACATTTCATTTTGTGGACTTAGTCACTATTCTGAGGGGTGCATAGGCTTCATCACTCTGCCAAAGAAGTCCCTGGCACACAACCTGTCAAGAACCTCTAAGTGCCTAAGGCCCCAAGCTCCCAGTGATTTGGAAAGCACAGGGGAGGCCACCGGGGAGAGGGATGCGGGGGTCGTGGCCAGTGGGAGGAAGAGAGGCAGCTTTCCCGATTCCATCCCCGCTCTGGGGGGATGACATGCAGCCTTTCCCATTCTGCTCTGGTATGTTTCTAAGGAGCTCTTATTAACATTTTGAAAAATTTCAGGTGTCTGGAATACAGTTTGAGAAATGTGGATTTAAGGAATGACTTGACCTGGGAATATACTGGAATTGAGTGGTGTTGCTAAACCATGTGTTAGTGTTAAAACTTTTGAAGCAAATTAAAGAGATCAGGGGATGGCTTCTTAGTCCACAGGAGGAGGTAGCAGGTTGGACACATAACCCATCTAGAACCTTCCCCATCCTTTGCTCACGGTCCAACTCTTATTAATAAGAACAGGCTGCTGCCAGCATTCCACACTGGGCTGAGGCGCCTGTCAGCCCAGAGGAGAAACACTAGGGAAGCCACAGGGCTCCCGCCTCAGCCACCACTCTGTCGGGTTACACGGGGACCTGCACTGTGTAGCACAAGCTCCTGCTGGGAGCAAGGGCTGTGCTCAACCATGGCTGAAGGGCCTAACTGGTAGAAAACACTTGTCGCCTTGTTTGTGGCATTTAATTTTAGGCTGAGGATCTGAAATGCATGTCCTAGATTGCAGAAAGATTCAGACTGGTGAGTTGTTTTAGTCCATATTACACATCAGGGGCAAGACACATCCAAGAGATGGCCCAGCGAGAGGCCCATGCCGCTTTCTCAAGCCAGTGCTTCGGACCTCAGGACAGCTCCCGGAGCTAGCAGCCAGCTTATCCACACCGGATGCCTCCCAGCGCGTGGTGGGTCCGTAACAGCACCGGGCAAAGGGGTGTCGACCGGTGTCTTAGCTGATCTTCTTCCCCTAGCTGAAGAAGTGAGCGGGTGTACAGCGTGTACCTGGCTTTTCTTCCTCCGTTCTGCTGTCATGCTTGTAAAGACACTGGGGGCTGGCCAAGCAGTCTCAGGGCACAGTCTCGTATTCCCACACTTCCCAGCAGCGGTCTGGAGCTCCATCTAAAACGCTCTGTAAACAGCCCTCCTCTAACCACTGAGAGATCACCGAGCGTTCCCGTAGCCCCTCCAGACAATATACTTGGCCAAGAAACTCTGCCTGGTTGATTACCGCGGACGTTGCAGCCAGGGCCCTCAGTCATCCTGGAAGCGGCCCCACTAGCGGCAGGCGGCACAAGGCTGCGCTCCACTGCGGGGAGAGCAGGAGACCTCGGTGACCCGGATCCCGGCAAAGCCCTTACCCACGGCGTCTCAGTGTGTAAGCTTGCCTCCGCACAAGCCGTTATTCAGACAGAGCTTGATCCCCACCCTCTAAAGAGGGGTGCCACTGTTACTCCCGAGTGTGAAAGTGGAAAATATGAAATTTTAGAATAGCATGTGCTCTATGTGCTGTGATGTTTTCTGAATATAAACTTGACTTTTTTTTAGGTGTTGCTGTGCATCAGAGGCTTTTTTCGGAAAGAGCTTCATTAAGATATAATTCACATGCCATATAAGTCATCCATTTAAAGTGTACAGTTCAATGGTTTTCAGTTGTGCTATATTCAGAGTTGTGCAGCCATCACCACGATCAAATTTTTGAACATTTTCGTAACCCCAAAGTAACCCTTCCCCTTTAGTCTTCACCCCCAATCCTGCCATACCCCCCAGCCCAAGGCAACCAGCAACTACTTTCTGTCTCTACAGATTTGCATATCATGGACTTTTCAAATAAATGGAATCACACATATGTGTTCTTTTGTGACTGGCTTCTTTCACTTAGCGTAATGCTTTCAGGTTTCATCCATATTGTAGCATCAGTACTTCATTCCTTTTTATTCCCAAACAATATTCCATTGTATAGATATACAATGTTTTGTTTATCCATTCACCAGTTGGTGGACATTTATGTTTTTTCCATTTGGGGGCTAGTATGAATAATGTCGCTATGAACATTCGCGTGCAACCGTTTGGACATACGTTTTCACTGATCTTGGGTATATCCCTCGACTTGGTATTGCTGGGTAATATGGTAAATCTAAATTTAACTTTTTGAGGAACTGCCAAATTGTTTTCCAAAGTAACAACCATTTTACATTCCCATCGACAATGTATGAGGTATTCCAATTTCTCCACACCCTTCTCAACATTTGTTATTTTCCATCTTTTTTTATTACAAGTGGGTGTTGAAGGGTTTTGAGTTGCATTTCCCCGACAACTAATGATGTAGAGCATCTTTTCATGTGCTTATTAGCCATTTGTATAGCTTCTTTAAGAAATGTTCATTCAGATCTTTTCTCCTCTTTGAAATTGGGTTATTTGTCTTTTTATTATTGAAAAGCTTGAATTTTTCATGACCATTCAACTGCACTTTATTTTTATTATTTTATTTTTTTTTTTATTTTTTTTTTTTGTGTGTGTGGTACGCGGGCCTCTCACTGTCGTGGCCTCTCCCGTTGCGGAGCACAGGCTCCGGACGCGCAGGCTCAGCGGCCACGGCTCACGGGCCCAGCCGCTGCGCGGCATGTGGGATCTTCCCGGACCGGGGCACGAACCCGCGTCCCCTGCATCGGCAGGCGGACTCTCAACCACTGCGCCACCAGGGAAGCCCTCGTGTTGTTAAAGTTACTAAAATCGCACTGTGGAGAAATAGCTTTTATAGAAGATTGCTTTTATAGATGATCGCAGTCCATCATTCCTCTAAATGTTCCCCTTTGATCAAGCCAGGCCATGAGAGCTTCACACCGTCATGTTGGGGACTTCTGAGAACCGGTTCCTCTGAACTGCACTTCAGCCTTAGGCCAGCAGTCCGCACTGAAGCCGCCTGTACCGATCCTCTTATTAGTCAGTTACAAAAAATGCTACGTCCCGTTCCCACGGCTCATACACACACTGAGAAAGAGAGTGCTTCTCTTGAACCCATGGTGTTTTGATTTTGTAATAATTAACTAATAAACAATAATTTAATTATGTACTTAAGTAAGTAATAAATAAAGAAGTAATAATGTTTTCTTCTCTACTCTGGCCCTTAAGAAGCTCAGAACAGCATTGCTGCCTGCCTCTGGCAACCGGACTGGACTAGCTGTTTGTTTGTGACCAGCGTTTATAGCCCTCACCTGTCCTTTGGCCCAACCCCACTGTTAGTTCCTTTTTAAAGCATTTTTGTATACTATTTCAAGCTGTTTCTAGAACAAGTCAACACATTTCTTTTTCTAACCTTGCCGTTCTGCACCTCATGTCGTGCACTTCATGAAACGCCATGCATGAAGCTCTTTGCTTAATGTACGTTCTCAATGACAGGTAGAGCTTATCTTGTAGTTATTTTTCTCACGTGTAACGTTTAGGTTCTGGACTCAAGGATATTTTGCGAACAGACAACCATCACCTATAGTTTACCAGATGTTACATGTCTGTGCATGAAAGGGAAGGTAGAATTCTTTGCAGCTAAGCAGTCATAATAGAAACACATAGCACTGTATTGTTTCTATTCAACAAGATACTTTCATGTTTACTAGGCCAGGCACTGTTCTAAGTGCTTTACAAATACTTATCTTCACAAATCCTATGAGGTAAGTACAATTTTTATTTCCCCCACATTACAGATGAGAAAATGAAATCATGGAGAGGTTAATTATTTTGCTCAAGGTCAGAGGGCTAATAAGTGGCAGAGCTAGGATTAGGAACAGGGCTGCGTGCCTGCAGAGTCCACACTCTCTATGCCCAGGCGCTGCCAGAAAGAGCTGGGGCTTTGGGACCCTGGGCAGGCCACTTAAATCCTCCCTGTCACGTGGGACAATGACACTCACTGCCTCCTAGACTTGTTGAAATCAAATGAGGCTCCATGGAAAGGTCATGTCCATCCCATAGTGGGAACTCATCTTTGTCTTCTTCAGCTAAAATCTGTTTAGAAATCCAAACACAACTTCACTAGAATCCAGGCCAAGAAGAATAACTCACCCAACAACACATCATCTGAAAACCCCAAAGTAAACAACAGCACCCTTATCTTTTCAGCTAATTTGGGCACCCTGATCACCGAGAGGTTTTGTAAAATATATTGTATATGAAGAAACTAACTCAAATTTAATTTTGACACATTTTAATATTTGACATATCTTTTTTTATTTTTATTTATTTATTTATTTTGTTTTTGGCGGTGTGGCCTCTCCCGTTGTGGAGCACAGGCTCCGGACGCGCAGGCTCAGTGGCCATGGCTGACGGGCCCAGCCGCTCCGCGGCATGTGGGATCTTCCCAGACCGGGGAACGAACCCGCGTCCCCTGCATCGGCAGGCAGACTCTCAACCACTGCGCCACCAGGGAAGCCCTGGCATATCTTTTTGAAGAATGAAGTTGAGAGATGAAATTACAATCAAATGTTCTGGCAACTTCAGACAATCATTAACTACTTCAACTTTAAACAACACAGTATAAATTTAAGGAAATCCAGAGCACCTCATGATTCCTTAAATGTTTGCAGTGACTACAGAGTCTGCCATTGTTCCTCCTAGTCAACAAGTGCTATGAGCATTCCAGAAGCAGGGGTTGTACCCTGCATATTCTAAGTGGAAGCTTGAGACAGTCTGAAACTCAGTATCTCCTCATACCAGTGCACACTGGTACAGTATTTTCAGAGTCTGCAAAGCCCTCTCAGAAATCTTTTCAGTAAATCCTCTCAACCCCATGAAGTATTATCCCCGTTTTAGAGGTCAGTACAATGAAAGCTAGAATGGTGGTGATTTTCATCCACCTCGTATTTGCTTGGTATCTATTATGTGTTAGGCAGCCTGGTGACTGAGGATGGCCCTGCTTTTGAAGAGTTTTCGGTTCAGTGGGAGAGACAGAAATTGAAGAGGAAGCACAGGGCGCTCAGCGCTTTGAGAGACACACACACAGGGCGCTGTGAGAAACGAGAAGGAACTCTCCCTGGGATGTGCGAAAGCCTTGCCAGTACTAAGGTACTAAGGGCACGGGGGCGGGGGCGGGGAACGTGTGGGAGGAGGGGCTGGCTGAAGGGACGGCGTGCACAAAGGCTCACAGGGAAAATGTGTTGCCTCTAAGGAAGGACATTTATTCACTGCTCTTTGAACTGAGCACCTCCAAGTGCTGGGCTTGCGTGGAGAGATGAGGGCCCCACCAGACTGTCAAGTCCTTCCCCTCAAGGAGCTTAATTCTAAAGGCAGAATAGACAATAAAAACGTAAATCAAGTAACAAAATGACTGCAGAGTGGCGAGTACTATGAAGGAAATAACTCAGGGCAGGGAGCGAGAGAAGCTGGGAGAAGCGGCTTTTGGAGACAGCGGTCAGGCAGGCTTTGGAGAAAGCGCCTATGGCAGGCGCGGTGAGAGACAGGGACACCAGGTAAACGGCAAGCGCAGCAACCCTCACAGGTTACAGCTGGCAGCACTCGAGAGGCAGAAAGGAGGCCAGCGTGGCTGGAGGACGAGGGGAGGACGGTGACGCCCTGGGTGACGGAGGCAGGCACGGGGTACTGAGGGCCTTGTAGGCAATGACAAGCAATTCAGATTTCAACTGCGAGCAGTAAGGAGTCTTTGAAGGCTTGACGGTGTTTAATTTACATTTCTAAAGGACATCTCCGGAGGCACTGTGGAGAATGAATTAGTGGGGTCAGGAGTTGGAGTTGTCATACCGATTAGGAGGCTCCTGCCAGAATCTAGGTGAGTGACTGGTTGGCAGCTGTGGAGAAGGAGAGAGATGGTTGGACCTGAGATAGGCAGCAGCATGGACAGGACCTCCCGATGGCTTGGATACAGACGTGTGGGTAGGAAGGAATTAAGTATAACTCCTAGCAACTGGCACACGTGATGCTGTCCTGACACGGAATCTAAGCAAGAGGGAGAATCAAGAGTTCTCTCTTGGAAATGTTCAACCTAAGATGCTTATCAGACATTCAAGTGAAGATATTCCACAAGCAGTTCAATATGTAAGGCAGCAGCTCTGGGGAGAGAGGTCAAGATCAGTTCTGAATGCAGGGGTCACTGGCCTACAGATGGTACTAAACGCTCGAAGTTGAATGGAACAGTCTAGGGAAGAGCATGTTGAGTGAGAAAACCCACATCGAAGTCCTAGGCGGGGGGGTGGGGGGGCTTTAGAAGAGGAGAAGCCACAAGAGTAGAATGAGATGGAGTGGCCAGTGGGCAGGAGTGTCAGGTCAGAGAAGCCAGGGGAGGAAGAGGGAGAGGCCAAGTATGTGAAATGATGCACTGGCAACCTCTAGAGCAGGAGAGCAGTTTCACAGCAGGGAGGGAAGTGGGGATGGAGAGGGTTAAGAAGACAATGGGAACAGTCACTGCAGACAATTCTCACCAGAGATATCTGCGTGAAGGGGAGCAAAGGTATGGAGCAGTGGAGAGGGAGGATATGGAACCGAGGTTTGTTTTGCTTTAAAGAAAGGAGAAATAACAGGATGTTTCCATGCTGATGGGAAAGATCCACCGAGAGGGTCAGATCACAGGAGCCCCGTCCTTGGGCGGCAAGAGCCCTACACCTCACCTTCTGGTCTCTAGTTGCACATTCCAGCTCCTCTGCTGGATCTAATCGCATGATGCTCTTGTGCCGGTGTCCTTCAGGGCAACCAAGTTCTAAGTTCTGCTCTTCTCTCTCCTTGCCCTCCTCCTTCTCCGCTCTCCATGGCTTCAAATGCCCCTGCACCTTGAGAGCTCCGTCTCCCCTTTAAAACCTCTCCTCAGAAATGCAGATACCAAGATTTCCCCCGTGTGTCCTCAGGCACCCACACTAACCCAGCCCCAGGCTCCACCCCCACCTCTCTCCTCCCCCTGTGTTTTGAGCAAGAGAAGGCTTCCTGTCAAAGTCCTTCAGCCCCTTTACACACTTCGGCCCAACCTCACACATTACCAGCCCAGTTGGCTAATGAGAAGCAAAGCCAGTACACCAACCTGGATCACGCTGAGTCTGAAATCCATGTTTCCACTACATACAAAGCTACTGCTCTCAAAGCAAGTCCCTATAGTTATAGTTACTTTATTTTCAACATGAATCATAAAATCTTTAATTAGTCTACAGCTATTCACACTTAAGTCAGCATGGGAAAGTATCACTTTACGGTAATAAATACTAACATGACAAAAAGTCTAGCAAAAGTGGTTTATTTACAAGTTATTGCTGGAAAAAGTCCTTCAAACAAACCAGTGCAGTGAAAACACCTTAGAGCTAATATCAGTTTCTCAGATTTCTCATGGCAGCTTTATTAGTACATCTCATTTTTATGGTTTCTATATGTTCAGCCTTTCAGAGAGCCGCTACTTCACGATGACAGAAACTCTTTGGTGTTTATTTTTATTTCCAAGTTTGTGATTTTTTAAGAGGCTACTTTCGGGCTGTGAATTGTTTCACAGTCTTTTCACTCTCTCTTTTTAGTTCTTCAATATGGGCATCCAGGCGCTCTAGAATGTGATGAGACCTCAGTTCCTCCTCTTCCAAAAATCTTGTGGCTATTGAACCAAGAGGAGACAGAGGCAAGGGACACTAGAAGAGAAACACATTTTGACATATATAAGTTATAGTATATTTCTAAGACACATTATTCATGACATTTTCTAACTTGCAATATTAAAAGGTGATTTTTAAAAAAATGCTTTCCTCTGAAAGCATTTGTATATCCTTCTATACCCCAGAAGAGAACTACTTAATGCCTATTATTTGAAACACACTTCTAAAATCTGAATGTTACTTTTGTTTCAAAGCATAGAAAATCTACCTATAATAAATTTGATATCAGTTAAAATCAATATTTTCCTTCTTCCAAATTTTGAGTCCACAGTGCCTTATCTGAAACCACTGGTTTCAGAATTTAGATTTTAGAAAGGTCACATGTACCAAATTCACTCAATCCTCATTTGCAGTATTTTCTATGAAAGTCATCTCAAACACTGAATTAATGAATATTGAAACACTGCTCTTATGGGAAACACACACACACACACACACACACACTTCACATAGACTATAATCCTAACTCCTGAAAAAAACTCATCCAGTAGATTCTATTTTATTTATTTTACAAAAGAGAAAACATGGTTGAGAGTGTTTAGTGACCTGCCCGAGGCCACCCCACTAAAGGGTGCCAGAGTTGGGGTTCAAACCCTGTTCAACGCCAGCATCCTAGCTTCTTGCACTGCACTGTGCTGTCCCCCACGGGCTCCATCCTCTGGGTATCTCAACTCAGCACAAGAGCTGAAACAAGAGGGCAAAGTGCCACCTTGACTGACCTCAGCTGGAAACATGCAAGTCCAGTGACTCAAATTTTGTGCACCTCTGCACATGTTCACGAATGGCTGTGGAAGTGCTCATGAGTACTGCTCAGGGGTTACAAACAGTTTAGTGAGTAGACAAATTCGCAAATACTGACTCATGAGGGGTCAGAGGTAACTCCCATAATCCAACACATTGATATTTCTGAAGTAAAATGCTAAGTGGGATCAATAAAGTCTATACATACTATCATATCAGGTTCAGTTCAGGCCAGGTCAGGTTTCAGTGCCAAGTAAGTTTTGCTGACAAACTTAGGAAGAAAGTTCGTTGTCAGGACTTTTTTGGATTTCAGAATTACATATATTACACATATTTTGACAACTAAAAGAAAACCTTCCCATGGACTTTTTGGCACATTAAAAAGTCAAAAATACTGAACTTTCACAGGTATAGGACCATGGGAGGTTGATGGGAATGAATGGCCAGAGGCGAGTGGTACAGCACAGACGGTAAAAAAAAGATGGTGGAGTGGAGTCCTCACAGCAGCTGCAAGAACAAGGGGCCAGTCCATGTGGAAAGGCAGCCTCTGTCACCTTTCCCTTTCCAACCGCTCCTTTTCTCCTTCCCCACTGTCTATGCCCCAGGACTATCTTGGCAGGCAGAGACAGTCCTTGAACCAATCATCCCAACACAAAATTGACCCTCTCTGAAAAAGGCAGGAATGGAATTTCCCATTCAGGCTAAAAAGAAATGAATACCTATAACTTATGCTATATTTCGTAAGATGCATTTTGAAAAGTAGTCGTGGCCAACGGTGTCTTCACAAGCAAAACCTTAAGACAGAAATAATTGAGGATAACAAAGGCTGCTTAAGAGAGAGAACCAGTAAGGGGGGGTGGGGGGGAATACTGCTCCACCTTAAAATAAAATAAAATCAAACTAAATAAACTTAATAAACTAGTAAGCTCAGCAAGTCTCCATACCGAATATATAAAGTCTTCTTGGTCATTTATACTTTCAGAGACAGTGTCAGAAAAATTGGTTTCATTGGTATCTAGCACTGAAGGCAGAGAGTGAGTTTTGCACAGAAAGTTAGAAGTCAGAGAGATGGTGGAGCAGCAAGGGCTGATTTGATGGCTCGGGGGGCTGAGGCCCCTGGACACAGGCTCTACGCTATCCGACGCTTGTCCTGGCGGAGAATGAAGACCTGCTTTGCAGTGCTCAGCCTTCACCCCATCAGGCTTGCGCTGGCCACTGGTTGGCCTGGATAGCAGATGAGAAAATGAAACAGATAAACATTGTAGCAACTTTCCTCTTTTAAAACATACTTGTTGAAGTTCACTTAAACTCACAGGACCAGGCTAAGAAGGCTGTAATTTACCAAATGAGCAGCCGGCTCCCACCAGATGGTCTTTCCCTCACTCTGGCCCCAATCCCCGATCCCCACCGCCAGGCCCCCCGCCCCGCCACTTACAATACAGCAAGGAAGATAAGCAAGCTGCCAGGGTGACCCCGTGAGGTTGCTGCTTAGGATAGAGGGAAGCACTGTGCAGAGAAGGCCCTTATCTTCATCTGGGGAAGAGGTGGGAGTGGGGGTGAGGGTGTCAGCGAAGGCTCCCGGTAGGAAAATGTGTAAGCCGTACTGTACGAGCTGAAGCCAGGTGGCTTTTCACTGAATGCTGACTTCTTAGGTAACAGTCTATCATTAGTTGACCAAAAACACAAAAGAAGCTTTTTACAAAAAGCCAACTTCTACTTCTTATGGGGCAAGTGGGGCTGGAGAGGTAGCAGGCGGCGTGAGGAGGCTCAGTGGAGCAGGCTGCCATTTACACCTACATCCAGAAGCCTCAATGAAAGTGCTTAGAACCCCTGCACCTCTTAACCTAACAGCTTTACTTGTGCACGGTGTACTTCGGGATTAAACAGAGTCCTTCGACGAAGGTTTAATTTCTGTAAATTGGAAATTATTCTCAGGGAAATGAGAATTTTATTATAAAGATATATATTTTAAATAAACTATGAAGAAATTTTACTTGAACTCCGTGTTCTTGAACTCAGGTACTCTGCTGTGTGTTGGTTTAAAGATCCTGTCATGGTTTTTTTTGCAAATCTGAGTAGAAATCTCCAGCTGAGCTTTGGTATCCGTCAAATCTTTCTGTAGTTGCTGATTTTCAGACACTAATTTATTTAATGCCTCAATATAATTCTCCTGGAGGTCTGCTAGTGAAACCTCTTTTGCCTAATAAAAAAGAATACTAGAGTCACTTAATTTGTACAAGGATAACTTGTAATCTGTGATACTGCTGTTGGAAAATTACTTTCAGCTGTGACTAGTTAATCTATGGCTTTACTCAGGAAAAGTGAAGATTTGGTTTTGGTCCCCTAAAAGAGAAACAACATTCTGTTTCTTACAGTAAATAGGGGTAGAAAATGAGAAGCACAATGGGTTTCCCTGACATGCCAAGGAATATCCAAGGAACTGGAGGAAGGCTGGAACTAGGACAGAAGAAAGCTACAGATGAGAATCAAAAACAGGGAAAAAGAAAGAAAATAGCAGCCATGAATTCTTCCTCAAGCAAGAAAACGTTGAGCTCAGTGAAATAAGTCAGACAGAGAAATCCAGATACTGTACGTTATCACTTAGATGTGGAATCTAAAAAATAAAACAAACAAATGAATATTACAAAACAGAAACAGACTCACAGACACAGAACAAACTAGTGGTTTACCAATGGGGAGAGGGGAGGGGGGAGGGACCAGATAGGGGTAGGGGTTTAAGAGGTACAAATGCATGTATATGTATAAATAAATAACCCACAGGGATATATTGTACAGCACAGGGAATAAAGCCATTATTTTACAATAACTTTAAATGGGCTATAATCTATAAAAATACTGAATCATGTTGTACACTTTAATATAATCTTGTAACTATACTATACAGTTATACAACTATGCTTTAACTTAAAAAAAAAAAGTTACTGATTAAAAAAAAAAAAAAAGGGAAGAGAAGGTTGAATAGCCCCAGAATACCTGTGGAAGAAAATCAAGAGACCTATTTCAAAGAAAGAAATTTGGACATAAGGTTCTGAAAAGGAATTCTGGCTGGCAGGGACAACTTTTAAATAAACAACTCTCTGGTCTTAAAGACTTTTACATAATGTTGGCACCTATTCTGGTATGTGAAATAAATTTGGGCATGATAAGGCAGTATTCAAGGATAAGGTAGGTATGACTATTCTGATCTGGTCTGAATTCTGTGATTATTTATTGTTCTTCAATTCTAGTTGTTTCCTGGTAATATAGAACCTAAAAACACAGAGGTCTGGACCATTTTCTTCTAATGACAAAATATTTTCATTAGCATTCTGAAATATTATGGTTATCTTCTTTGGAATTTAATTTGATGTTTAGCTTGGTCTTTTCTATAAAGAACTTTCTGAAAATAAGCTGGTAAACAGTTGTCTGACAAATAGAATTTACCTAACAAAAAAATAAATCTTAAAATACAACCGTTTAACTATCTGTTCTAGCAGTGACAGTAAGTTACAAAATGCTAAAATCTCAAAAAAAAATTTGCAGGACATAGGAGTTAAACTATAAACTACTGTCATTTTTTTTTTTTTTAACTGTGGTAAATAATTTATCAGAGCTATTGCTTTTACTATTAAGATAATTAGATACTTTTATTAAAAGTTATTTAGCTAAAATATTCATTTGTAAAAGTAATATCACCTTCCTACATGGTAAAATGCAAAATGGCACTTTCTAATAGCTGTTCTTAATACGTACACCACGTTTACACCGTGTTTAATTTCAAAACCAGAGGAAGTATAAACTGCTAACAGGATTCTCACCAGCCAGAGTTTGATGTCTGATGTCATTAAATATACTTTTTAAAAGAAGATAATGTTTACTTTTGCCAGGCAGGCATCTTTTAAATTTTTCTCAAATTTATTATTTTATTATCAACAATTACAGATAAATGAATGTGGAAGGTAATATAAAAAGTGCATAGCAAGCACACACCTTGCTGTGTAAAGAAAGGACATTATCACCACTGTTAGACAGAGGTTTCAGGAGAAATTAAGCTGAACAGATTCTCTGATCATAGTCTGGTTTACGCACCCCTGAGAGTTCCCAACTCTTAAATATGAATAGGTAATCACTGCATAAGATTCTGTCAATCAGCTATTGCCAAATCCTGAGCCTTCTGAAGATTCTGTGGTGCAAATCAGACTGGTTCTTGGTTTTCTCCACCACTAGCTTAGTATTGGGTTTAATCAGGGCATATAAAGTCATTTCCTCCCTCCCTCCCTCCCTCCCTCCCTCCCTCCCTCCTTTCCTCTCTCCCTCCCTCCCTTCTTTCCTTCCATCTTCCCCCTTACAAAATGTTTAGCTGTTGTCTCCTCTCCCACTTTTTCCATCCTTGTAGGTTTGTGCTTTAAAAAAAAAAATCCTTTCATTATAGTTTTAGAGGGATTTGGGGAGGGAACAAGATTAGATGTGCACATTCATCTGCCACCTTAAATGATGGCATAATATTTCCTAGTATAGAAAGTCACAATTAACCATCCCTCTATAGATTAACATTTAGTTTTTTTCAAAATTTTGGATATTGCAAACAACACTGAAATGACCATTTTTATGCCTTTGCTCCTATAGGATGGGTTCTTTGGGAATGCAAACTGATATGACCTTTCTGGAAAACAATGATGATCAAAATCAGAAAAGCACATGACTCAGGACTTTATAGGCTACATGTATTTACATACAGTCTAATGGATATTGCTAAATTGCCCTCTAGAATAGCTATGTCAATTCACTTTCTCATTAACAGAGCACTGAAGAGCCTGTTCCTCTATATCCCTGCCAACACTGGCTATATTGGATTTAAAAAATCACTGTCAAGCCAATAAACAAAAGAATATTCATTTCTTTTGTTTTGATTATTAGAGGGGTGTAACTGCTTTTCATTACAGGATTTTTGCATTACTTCTATGAATTATCTACTTATGTCCTTTACCCATTTTTTTCTACTGGATTCTAATCTTTCTATTATCTTTACAGGAAATCCTTATATATTAATATTTTATATTAACCTCTTATCTGTTAATATATTGTTTTCCTCTAGTCTATTAGTGTTTTTTAATGGGGTCTTTTGTCATCCAGAAATTTTATATTTTTATGTTGTAAAATTCCTTATGATGCAAAATTCTTTACAGTTTTGTGATGCTAAGAGAGTCTTACCCTCTCAAAAGATTATAAAAATGGTCCCCCATATTTTCTTTTAGACATTATTTCAATGTCTTCGTGTAGTTTTTTGCATGTTCTCCCACCCCAGCCTCCATAATCCATGAGTGTGGAACTAAAACTACTTAGGAGCAAATAGGGGCATTGTGTGACCATGAATCTTTGGAGGCACACACTCTCTGGAAATACAGAAAAAAAGAATTTCTACAATCTCTGGACATTTGACCTACATCAAGAAAAGATGGGTCAGAACAGATGGGTCATTTTGAAAATTATAAAGATTTTATAACAAAATAGTTCAAAGAGTATCCACACAGTTTATAATTCACTGTTAGCTGACCATGTTCTCTGGTTTCACAGCAGTTTGTTTACATTTCTTATCTTCCCTACTAGATTACCCTCAATCTTGTAAAGGCAAGAATCTTATCTTAATTCATCTTTGTGTCCATTACATTGTCTACTAAAATACTTTGAACATAAAAGATTCTAGAATATTTGATGAAATGAACTATATCTTGTAAAATATAATTAAAACCAAACTATTTAAAAGATCATATACTTTATAATGAAAAGATATTGTGAATACAATAATTTCAGTAATAATAATAACAGCATCAAACATTTATTGTGTACTTACTAAATGCCAGACACTATGCTAAGCCCTTTACATACATTCTCCCTATTAAGAACACATTATGTATTTTATCACATAAATAATATTTTTTTAAATCTTCCAATTGCTGGAGTGGAGAGTCATATTTTGCTCACTCCCATCACTGTCTTGACTTCTTTTCATTTGAGAAAGTTTTTGCAGAAAGATCGTCTCATAGTTTGATCTTAACTTTCTCTTTGCAATATCAGTATTTACAAAGTGATTTCTTTAAGACTTGGAATGTAGAAAAACTTAAGTTTCTATTTATGTACCTCATGTAAACCCAATTCCAATTTCATCACCATTTCAGAAAGACGATGATTTTCTAACTTGAGTGACTCCAACTGAGCCAAAATCTCCTAAGAAGGGAAAAGCAAAAAACAAATAAATGTAACAAATAAATCAAATGCATCTTATAAAATTTTCCCACAAGTAATTTTCATTAGGCGAGGTCACATTCTTCATTCATATATACAAATACTTTCTGAAAGGTTGTTGAAAAGGTGTTTCAACATGAATTCATATGCATGCAATTAGAATACTATTCTAAGAAGATGAATCAGGCACTGGTAACCCCCAGCACTCCTCTTACTGGCCTCCACCTCCAGCATCATGTGGACTGCACTCCTTCCGCAAGGTAGTAAAACTTACTTTTAGTCCTCATTCTCCTTAGCTTTTCTGCTTAGCCATTCCTACTTGAAAAGATCCCTTCCTTCCCTGCCTTCCTGCTTCCTTTGTGAAAACTACCTGATTTCCTTCCTTATTGCTACTTTTCTTTTTAGCTCCATTCCAACACCTTTTTACCCTAAATGAGTAGATTCCTAAGTTTGGTGCAAGTCTCTCCTCTTCATACTCTATGCCTTCTCGCTATAATACCAAAGCCTCTCAGGGTTTCAAATGCCAACTTCATGCAAAGATTTCCGCAGCTAAATGTCTTACCTTGATTTTAATCTTGAACTCCAGGGCTTCTGTGGAATTGACTACTAGATATTTCCATATGGAAGTCCAGCCTTTTTTTTTTTTTTTTTTTTTTTTGCGGCATGCGGGCCTCTCACTGCTGTGGCCTCTCCCGTCGCGGAGCACAGGCTCCGGACGCGCAGGCCCAGCGGCCATGGCTCACGGGCTTAGTTGCTCCGCGGCATGTGGGACCCTCCCGGACCAGGGCACGAACCCGTGTCCCCCGCATCGGCAGGCGGACTCTCAACCACTGCGCCACCAGGGAAGCCCTGGAAGTCCAGCCTTTATCTCAAACCAGTGTCCCATCTGCCAGCTTGCCTATTTTATGTACCCTTTATACAAATTCATTATCCTCCTCAAACCTGCTCCCTATCTTTTCTGTATTTCACTAAAGAACATCACTTTCTATTCAGTTGCCCAAGCCGGAATCCTGAGTGACATCTTTTCCTTACTCTGTCTAACTCATTCTCCTGGTCCAATCAAATACAAAACCCAGTCAATTTTCTCCAGAATGCATCCATTTCCCTCTGCCTCCCTGGCACAGTGCTCGGGCCACAATCTCGCTGCTGTGACAGCATCCGAGTGGTCTCTTTGCCTCCTCACTTATTCTCCACACGACAACCACAGAGACCTTTTACTCCTGCACAGGGTGGGCAGGCCCTTCAGGAGCAGGTCACTGCTTTCCAGTCTCATCCCTGACCACTCGCCCTGTCTGAACTCTGGTCTGTCAGAGCGAACGTGGCACAGCCTCAATACACACCCTACACACCACAGAAAGGGTGTCTCTTCACTTCTCTCATCTACTCTCACCTCCCACCAATCTCCACTAGACTGCTTGTTAACCAGCCTACCCTTAGCCTGAAGAAGAGGGCTAATAAAAATTTACTGAATTAACTACTATGGAAATTATACTTTTAATAAATTGAATCTTCAAAATCAAACTTCAGGGGCTTCCCTGGTGGCACAGTGGTTGGGAATTTGCCTGCCAATGCAGGGGACATGGGTTCGAGCCCTGGTCCAGGAAGATCCCATATGCCGCAGAGCAACTAAGCTCATGCGCTACAACTACTGAGCCTGAGCTCAAGACCCCGCAAGCCACAACTACTGAGCCCATGTGCCACAACTACTGAAGCCCACACGCCTAGAGCCTGTGCTCTGCAACAAGAGAAGCCACTGCAATGAGAAGCCCGTGCACCGTAACGAGGAGTAGCCCCCGCTCACCACAACTAGAGAAAGCCTGCATGCAGCAACAAAGACCCAACGCAGCCAAAAATAAATAAATTAAAAAAACAAAAAAAACCAAACTTCAAATAAAGAGAATTTTTGTTCTAGTTTCACCTTGTGCTCTACTGCCTTTTCTTCTGCCTTTTGTATCTCTGCTTTGAGTTGCTTCTCCATGTCAGAGGAAGAACTTTTGGTGGAAGCAATAGTGATATCTCGCTGATGTAACTCTCGAGTTAGCTGGGAGATCTCCATCTTCATTCCCTCTAGTACAGAACTGTAACTCTGTTCAGCCTGCAAAATCTGTTCTTTCAACTACAAAGAAATAGAAGGCATTAAAAATTAAGAGGAGACATGTTAGATAGAAAAATATAATAATAAAGTAATTTTTACCTTACCTCAAGACATGAATTTTTCCCTGATTAAATCTGCAGAAAATTAGCAATTTACCAAGCTGCATATCTGTACTGAAGGTCAAGTGGTTATACCCACAATTACCTATTAGATCTCAAAACAGGGAGAGATGCCTTACTCAAATGCTGAGAACCAGTATCAAAGTCGAAGCCACATTATTTAGAGGACAGCACCTGTGACCTTCATTCTTTTTCTAGTTGCAAATCTAAAACTTTTGCTTATATAGTTTCCTGGTCCACAGAAGACAACAGAAAGGCAAGAGGAAGAAAGGGGCTAGAAGTAATCTCAAAGAAGTAATAAAAAATATGAGTCAACAAACAGAACAGCCAGGGCCCACTAACATAGAGACAAACTCTGCGCACTTCAAATGCCAATGAGGATATAACTACCCACAGCACAGAAGAGAATACATATATCATCATCACCACCTCTGGTCAGTAAGAAAATATTAAAGGCCAGCTCATATAATATGTTCATGTGCTTGTGCAAGCGAGAAGGTGCGTAGCTTCTAGAAAACTTTTCATCAAGACACATTTAAAATAACGTTGTAGAGTTCAAAGGGGCAGGCTTCAACCATCTTGAAAACACTTACACGGCATCCCTGGGGATGACACAGAAAGATTCTCCGAAGCACCTTCCAGGTACTCTCTACTCATGAGCATCAAATGGCCTCTGGGTTACACTTTTCTCTCATTAAAAATAATTCCTGTAACCTCTCAACCCACAGCTCAGTCCATAAACACAAAGGGCTTTGCGATCCCAGGCATGCGGACCTTTACCTTCTTAATCTCAGCCCTGTACTCATTGTTATGCACTTCCATCTTCTTCAGTTCTTCATATTTTTCCATTAGCTCTTGGCTCAGCTGTTTACATGTTGTACTCACAGATTCCAAGCTGTGTGACAAAATTCAGGTCACATATTTAAAATAAAACAAAACCTTGAAACCGACAAATTGAGTTACCTAACCTACCTTCTTGATGTCCAAGAAATACCCTTAAACATCACCTCCCACCCCAAAATAAAACTTATTTCCGATTTCCTTATCACTGCAGGCAGCTAAATCCAATTCACACTTCTGGAGATACTTTTGAGTTCTGTGTTTACCTATATTCTTTCTCTCTGCTTAGAATATTACTGGGTACAAAATTCTAAAGATTATAGCAACTTAGGTAGTTTTTTTCTCTCTAGTTGTACAGGAGATGCATCATAATCTCAGTCTTCACCAACTTAATTACAATCCCATCCTACACACAGCTGCCAAAAGAATCTTCTTCAAAGAGTTTCTAACTTGTCATCCTTACTTAAGAATCAATCACTCATCAGATACAAGAACCCCAGGGGCACCATACCTCTCTTATCTCACAGCTCCTATCTACTAATAAAGTCTTTTTGCCACTAAATTGTTAGTCTTTACTGTCTGCCACGTGCCATTTGCTAAGCCTGACTTCTTGTCTCTTCACACACCATCCCCTTGACCACACAGCACCTTCCCCTCCTACCAGGCAATGGATAGTCAACACCCTTTCAAGAATCAGATCAACATTTACCTGGATAGAGCCACACTGACGCTCATTCCTTACTTACCTTAAAAACAGTCTATTTTCAATTGTTGGAGCTTGAATGTAGACATTTTCTAGAATTTGCATTTTAAATTGCTCTTAGGTCCTTTAATGTGCATATTATGTTTCTTGAACTACAAATTCTATGATTAAAATAATGTCTTTTACTTCTTACCTCCCTCTAACCTTGCCCACCATACCCTTATGCCCTGCATCATTTGGTTCCAGACTGTTCAATACAGGCTTAATAACTATCTACGTTGTTTCACCCACCCAGCCAACTTACCAGATAAGCTATCATTCAAAAATACCATCTCTACAATACAACAACACAAAAACAACCACTTAAATTCCTCCAGTTCCTGTTTCAGGGAATATTCTGTTCAAAGTGAACAACACGGGCTTCCCTGGTGGCGCAGTGGTTGAGAGTCCGCCTGCCGATGCAGGGGACACGGGTTCGTGCCCCGGTCCGGGAAGATCCCACATGCCGCAGAGCAGCTGGGCCCGTGAGCCATGGCCGCTGAGCCTGCGCGTCCGGAGCCTGTGCTCCGCAACGGGAGAGGCCACAACAGTGAGAGGCCCGCGTACCACAAAAAAAAAAAAAAAAAAAAAAAGTGAACAACACAAATAAGCTGACTAAAAGGGTTCATTTTTCTACTTGCCTTTTGATACCGAAAAATAATTTTGAAGTCTTTGTTTTATTACTGAACACTGGTATTTGTATCCATTTATTCCAACTTTACCTATTTCTAAAAATCCTAGAATGCTTATTTATTTGGTACTTAGAATGTGAGTACAGTGTGTCAAACACTGAGGTAGAGAGAGAAGAAAATCAGGTAAACTTGTCCTACCTACAGACGGGAAAATTGGGGCATAAAGAGACTAAAGTGTCCCAGGTCACAATGCAAGAGGCAGTGGGTCAGAAACAAGAGGCAAGCCTTCACAGCCTGCTGAGAGCACAGCAAAACATGTAAAAGGTCACTAAAAAGTCAATCGATGGAAAATCAGGATAAAAAATGTAAATATTGGGCTTCCCTGGTGGCGCAGTGGTTGAGAGTCTGCCTGCCGATGCAGGGGACACGGGTTCGTGCCCCGGTCCGGGAAGATCCCACATGCCGCAGAGCGGCTGGGCCCGTGAGCCATGGCCGCTGAGCCTGCGCGTCCGGCGCCTGTGCTCCGCAACGGGAGAGGCCACAGCAGTGAGAGGCCCGTGTACCGCCAAAAAAAAAAAAAAAATGTAAATATTAGTTCTAATGTCAATAAGAATACTAAGCTTTCATTTGTATGCAAATATACCTCAGTAATGACAACTAAGAATATCTTAAGTATTCCAAGGTGAGAAAGAAATAAAGCAAAAACTCTGTGTGTATATGCATGTATATTTAATGTATAAAGAAAACATTTAGTGGTTTGCAAAAACAGAAATAAAAGATATATTACTTAAAGATAGGACAAAAATTTATTACTGTACTTAAAAGGGTAAAATGGCAATTTTATGGTTTTCTGTTTGCCTTAAGGCAAACAGTTTATTTATTGTATTTTTATCTTCTACACAGCAGAAAATACTACTGTACAAATGACCATGATTTACGTTTAAAACAAAATATCAAACTCTTCTCAATCAGAAAGTTCAGCGGGATGATAAAAAAAAGTTCACAGTATGGTGATACAAGTGAGCTGGGCATGGTATAGCATAAGTCAGGATTCAATCAACACACAAGGAAATATCAACAGCATTTCAGCACAGAAGGAAGGAGTACCATGTGTCCAGGGAGATCTCCCCAAGAGCAGCTCCAGTGATGTGGCTGGTAGAGGGGAAAGGCTGCCTAACTGAAGGCCTTCTGCACAGGAGAAATGTGAAGATGTATAGTCAGTCAATAGAGACACCTCTTTTGAAGAATTTGGTTTTAAAGGACAGCAGAGAAACACAGAAGTAACTTGACAGGGGTATAGAGTTAAAGGAGGATTTTCATTTTTTCCCCAAGATGAGGAATATTAAAATATATTTTATACTAGTGGAAATGATTTAGCAGAGATTAAAAACTTGATGATGTAAAAGAGAAAAGGAGAAGCTATAGAATCAGTATGTAAGTGGAGTCTTAGGAGCACAGACGTCATCCATTGATTCATTCACTCTAACAGATTAAGGACACACACAGATTGCAGGCTGACTGGTAGGTTTGGTGGTAAGAATATTAGGAAGTTCTCCTTTAACTGAGATTTACAGTTCTCCTTTAATCTCAATGAAATAAGAAGTAAGGCCATTTGTGAATGATAGAGAATAAAACATATTTTCACTTGTTATATTAGCTTACTTTATCAATACGATGATTGAAAATAGTTTCTAATAATTTGAATGTTTCTGAAATGTATGTAATTACCTACCTGTCTTCCAGACGAGTCACTTCTGCCTGCAGAAGTTCTTCACTAGTGTGGGTAAAATCCAGTCGGGAGAGCCCATTCTCTAAGTCTCCCTGCCCTTCAGAGACATACCTCCTTTCTGCCTGAGACTCCTCTAGTGACCTATGGGAAGCCACAGGAGGACTGTTAAAGGCCTTGTACCTTTGCAAACAAAAACAACACACAGACAGTTCGTATTTCCCAACTCTTTTTGGTAATGAAACTCTTCAGAACTCTTCAGTTTGTTTCCTGATTGATTTGCAAAAAAACAAAACAAAACAAAAAACTGGGAGAGTAAAGAGGCAGAGATGATGCTTCTAAAAAAGTCAGCAACAGTTTACTCCTTTCTCAACTGCAATTTGGCCTGTTTTTCAAGGGAAAAAGACAAAATGACAAAAATCACCTTGTTGACACTTGATACCTTGAGTCAAAGAAACTGAAAAGTTATAGACAAAAACAGAAATGTGCACCAGACTTAAATTACAAACTTCAGAGCAACAATTCATACACAGAAACAAAATTAACTTTAGGATTTTTTTAAAGGGCTATCTCAATAGCTGGCTTATTGATGGTATTGATGATAAGCAGCTACTAAACATGACCTGTTCTACCAAGGAAGGGAGGCCTCCCAGGAGACGTAGACTATAATTCCTTTCACTTTTGCAGTTTTGGCAAGGGTATGGATTGACAAAAGGGTTCCTAACTTTCTAAACATCAGAGTCTCTTGGTTAGGGGACCCAAACTGCAGGCAGACAAAACTAATCATACAATATTTTCTAAAGATATAAAAATTTAACTCAGAAATTAAAACTGAATAAGAAAACCCATAATATGATCAAACACAAAATTATGAATATGCAATATTAAAAATGGTGCTTAATGCTAAACCCCCCCTTGGCTAAGATTAATAATATTTAAGATTAAATATACCTTATGGTCTCTACTGTGTGTTGAGTGTCAGTTGCCTTTAATTTTGCTTGTAGCTTCTCCTTTTGTATTCTTGTCTCACACATGAAATTTTCTTGAGTCTGAAGAGCTGCCTTCAATTGTCTCTTTTCTTCTTGCAGAACCTGCAAAGATACTCAGAAAAAAAGTCAGATGTTATTAAATTTTTCTATTTCATGAGAAAAGGTAGCCAGGGAGTCAAACTGTAAGTTATATAAGAGGCACCATATTAATAAGGCCTGTTATTAATATCTGATCCTGTTATTAATATCAATATCTACTGGTTACAGAGTAGGGAAGAAACCATAGATTTTGGAACCTAGTTCCAGGTTCATTAGTCCCTCTTAAAACACACATACACACATTTCCTCAGTTACAGTATATTACAATTTAAAAACATACCTCTAACAGTTTTTCAGATTCCCTCAATTTTTCTTCTTTTTGCTGCTGGTCTTGCATAATAGTCATATTGGTTCCAACCAAGTCATTGACCCTCATGGTGAGGCGCTCTATTTCCAACTCATTGATACAGATGGTGTCATTGGCCCGCTCCAGCTTACTACGCAGGTGCTGAATTTCCGACTGGCTGGACAGCTCCACAGACTCTAATTTTTGTTTCCGATTGGCAAGCTGAGCCTAGAAAAACACAAATTACCAACTGGTAAAAGTGAAAAGGTAAAAGAATAATCAATGAATAAGGAAAACTAAAATGAAACTGAGTTTTACTTCCATAAATACATATAGTATTAGCTCATTAAAAATATATAATCTGGGCTTCCCTGGTGGTGCAGTGGTTGAGAGTCTGCCTGCTGATGCAGGGGACACGGATTCGTGCCCCGGTCCGGGAAGATCCCACATGCTGCGGAGCGGCTGGGCCCGTGAGCCATGGCCGCTGAGCCTGCGCATCTGGAGCCTGTGTTCCACAATGGGAGAGGCCACAACAGTGAGAGGCCCACGTACCAAAAAAATAAAAAAAAAAAAAAAAAAAAAAAAAAAAAAAAAAAAAAAAATATATATATATATATATATATATATATATATAAAACCCATTCATGATAAAAAAAATTTCCATGATAAAAACTAGGAATAGAGGGGAACTTTCTCAATTTGGTAAAGACTACCTACAGAAACCTTACAGCTTACATTATACTTAAAGGGGGTTAACTTGATACTTTCCCACTAAGATCAGGTACAAGGCACGGATGCCTCCTCACACCACTCCTTTTCAATGTCACACTGATATCCTTGTTAATGCAACAAGGCAAGAAAAGGAAATAAAAGGTATACAGATCAGGAAAGAAGTCATAAAACTGTCTTTGTCCACAGATAACATGATCATCTATGTAGAAAATCTGAAAGAATCAACCAAAAAAAAAAAAAAATCTCCTGGAGTTAGTAAGCAATTGTAGCAAGGTTGCAGGATATAAGGCTAATATATAAAAGTCAGTCACTTTCCTATATGTCAACAATGAACATGTGGAATTTAAATTTAAAACACAATACTATTTATAGTAACACCTAAAGAAATTACTAAGTATAAATCTAACAAAATATGTACAAGATCTATATGAGAAAAACTACAAAACTCTGATGAATGAAATTTAAAAACTAAATAAATGAAGAGATATTCCATGTTCATGGAAAGGAAGAATCAATCCTGTCAAGATGTCAGTTCTTCCCAATATTATCTATGAATTCAACACAATCCCAATCAAAACATCAGCAAGTTATTTTATGAATATCAACAAACTAAAGTTTATATGCAGAGGCAAAGACTAAGAATAGCCAATACAATATCAAAAGAGAAGAACAAAGTTGGATGATTGATGTTACCTAACTTCAAGATATACTTAATAAAGCTACAGTAATCGAGACAGTGTAGTACTGGCTAAAGAACAGAAAATAGATTAATGGAACAGAATACAGAGCCCAGAAATAGAGCTTTATAAATACAGTCAACTGATCTTTGATAAAAGAGCAAAGGTGATACAATGGAGCAAAGATAGTCTCTTCAACAAATGGTGCTGGAATAATTGGACATCCACATGCAAAAAACTGAATCCAGACAAAGGCCTTACACTCTCCACAAAAATTAACTAAAATGGATCATAGATCTAAATGTAAAATTAAAACTATAAAACTCTTAGAAGATAACATAGGAGACAACATAGATGACTTTGGGTACAGTAGGAGATAGAGGACCTACTGAGGTAGGAGATAGATGGACCCCTGGGCTGGACAGCTGGTGTCTGCAAGTGAAGTAAAATTGAAGCCTTGTTCTCACCCAGCCACTCCAGGGACAAAGCAAGTGGCAGAAGCTGAGCTCTGCTGAAGTAAAAAGATGACCAGTCTTGAGGTCAAGGAAAGCTTCCCTGTCTGCATATGTGCAGGAAGGCTCCTTGGGGGTCCAAAAGAGACGGGGTGCCACCCCATAATAAGTGCAGACATATCCCCACAGCCCTCTGCAGTGGGATCCATCTTAGCAAAAAGTTGCGCACGCATCTTGGGGAGGGTCCTAGGACCAGTCAGGTGTGAAAAAAGAAACAAGATAACTGGCCAAAGGTAAACAAAGACCTGGAAGAACTGTCCTACATAAGGGATTTAAATCAACTCTTTACCGCACTCCTCCTCATTAGACAGGACACACATACTTTTTCTCTCTGGGTGTGTATTTATGCCTAGCTTCTGACTTACTGCACTCCTCATTCAGGATGACCGCACTCCTCTCCCGGTGTGTATTTCTGCCTTGTTTCCGCCTTAAATAAACTGCTTCTCTGCTCTCCCACATGATATGCTGTGTCTCTAATAATAAACTTTGTACCTGTTTTTACAGTTTTTGCCTCCTTGAAACATTCTTGTTTTCAATGGGGGTAAGAGCCAGGGCCACAATGCTTCTAGCCTCTAGTCCCTGGTGGTCTAGTGGCTAGGATTCCTGGTTTTCATCCAGACTAGCCAGGTTCAATCCCTGGGCAGGAAACTAAGATCTCTCTTCAGGACCGCTCACCGCTATCTCTCTGAGATCAATATCCTTGTAGATACAACACCAAAGACACAATCCCTGAAAGAAATAACTGATAAGCTGAAATTAATTAAAATTGAAAACTTTTACTCTGTGAAAGACAATGTCATGAGAATGAGAAGACAAGCCAGGTCTGGGAGAAAATATTTGCAAAAGACACACCTGATAAAAGGACTGTTATACAACATACAAAAAGAACTCTTAAAATTCAACAAGAAAATAAACAACTCCATTAAAAAATAGGCCAAAGACTTGAATACAGATGGCAAATAAATATTACATATGAAAAGATGATCTATATCATATGTCATCAAGAAAATACAAATTAAAACAACAATTACATATCTATTAGAATGGCCAAAATCTGGAACACTGATAATAGTAAATTCTGGCAAGGATAAGGAGCAACAGGAACTCTCATTCATTGCTGGTGAGAATGCAAAATCTTACAGCCATTTTGGAGGACAGTCTGATGTTTTCTTATAAAACTTAACATATTCTTACCATATAACCCAGCAATTGTATTTCCTGGCATTTAACCAAAGAAGTTTGAAAATGTGTGTCCACACAAAAACCTGAATATGGATGTTTAGTTTTATCCATAATTGACAAAACTTGGAAGCAACCAAGTAGGTGTGGGGAAAAATAAACTGTGGTATATCCAGACAATGGAATATTATTCAATGCTAAAAACAAATAAGCTATCAAGCCATAAAAACCCATGAAGGAGTCTTAAACTCATATTACTAAGTGAAAGAAACCAGTCTGAAAAGGCTACATACTGTATGATTCCAACTATACAAGATTCTGGAAAAGGGAAAACAGTAGCGAAAATAAAAAGATCAGTGATTATGGGGAGGGTAAGCAGGGGAGTGATGAATAGGCAGAGCAGAGGAAATTTATGGCAGTGAAAATAATCTGTATGATATTATAATGATGGATATGTTTATGGATGTATGGAGAAGAGACGCTGCCTACCTACTGAAAAGACAGCTGCATTATTCTACCTACTTGTGCAGAAGTTTAACTATATCCATGACTCATCATATAGGAAAATTGGATTTATCTTATTTAAAACATAGGAAAAAGGAACTATAGTACATTATTTTATTTCTTACAGAAGTGCAGAAATTAAAATTTTTTTAAAAGTCACTAAACCACTTAAATTTCCAGGTCAAATTTTCCTCTCTCCCCACCCCAAAACATGTTGCATGTAGTTAATTATTGTGTTTTTACATTCTTTTCATGAAAATCACACACATTCCAATGATACAAATTGACCACAAAAATGTTTACCTGTGGGAGGAAAGGAGTGGGGAGAAGAGAATTGTAGAATTGTGTTCCTTCAGGAAAAAGGTGCGTGGAGGGGAGGAAGGATGTGTTCTGTCATCAACTTTTGGACACTCCCTGAGCTAAAAGACTCAACTAAATATAGTGCATCTCAGTTACCTTCTATGCTTTATCTACTGAGTTACATACCAATAAGACCACTTTAGCAACTGTCTTATGGACCTGCAGGACACAGTTCCTGTAACTTGGATGATTTTTTAGGCTATGTATCCCAGCTATACTGGTTTTTAGCTCCCAACTTTCTAGTTTTTACAAATTTTAATCCAGCATGCTGAAAGGTACTTCATCTTCACACTGAAGATAGACATAAATCATTTGTGTAAGTAAAACTTCCCTTATTCTAAATATTTTTAAAAGGTAAAGCACACAATTTTATTTTAGAAATTTAAGTGGAAATGTCTCTGGGAAATCTATCTGCTGTGGATTTAAGGATTTTATTGTGAATAGTACAGGACCAAAATCCTATATTGTGGGCACATAAAGTAGACGCTCAACAATGCCCATAAGCCAGAAAGAAAGTGGGAGGAGAAAGGCAAAGATGCAAATAAATAGTCTTTATATAAATTACAGATCCAAGATTCCAGCACAAAGATTCAAAAAACTTTTTTTTACCAGATTCCTGCAACAGTGTGAAAAAAGAACATCAAATAGGTTTTAATGCACAAGAATAACTGCCAGGATGCAACTGTCTCCAAACTTTTAAAATACAATATAAACTACCCACCCCCAACAAGGGGAAATCTTACATAGAATTCTGTACAGAATAAATAACTGAAGACATTGGATGAGGATGATAAGAAAAACCCCAGCGTGCTGAACCTCCCCAATCCTACTTTAAACTGCACAGCAGCCCTGGGGCTTGACAGAACATAGCTAGAAAACCACTGCTCAACTGGATGCTCTGGATGAAAAACAATACATAACCGCAAAACACTAGCATTGCCTTTTTAACAGTTAACAGCTACTTGACATTATTCAGTTCAGATCTGTGACCTTAAAGTAAACTGGTATCGAAGTTATAGTTTAACTAAGCTATAGTTTAACCAGCTGGCCAAGATTTGATACTTAAAAACTAAACAACTAGTTTTGTGGCATCAAGAACATAGCTTTCTTTTTTTTTTTAAACATCTTTATTGGAGTATAATTGCTTTACAATAGTGTATTAGTTTCTGTTGTATAATAAAGTGAATATGCTATACGTATACATATATCCACATATCCCCTCCCTCTTGCGTCTCCCTCCCACCCTCCCTTATCCCACCCTCTAAGTGGTCTCAAAGCACCGAGCTGATCTCCCTGTGCTATGCGGCTGCTTCTCACTAGCTATCTATTTAACATTTGTAGTGTATATATCAATGCCACTCTCTCACTGCATCCCAGCTTACCCTTCCCCCTCCCCGTGTCAAGTAAATTCTCTATGTCTGTGTCTTTAATCCTGACCTGCTCCTATGTTCTTCAGAACCTTTTTTTTTTTAGATTCCATATATATGTGTTAGCATTTCTCTTTCTGACTTACTTCAGTCTGTGTGACAGACTCTAGGTCCAACCACCTCACTATAAATAACTCAATTTTGTTTCTTTTTATGGCTGAGTAATATTCCATTGTATATATGTGCCACATCTTCTTTATCCATTCATCTGTCGATGGACACTGAGGATGCTTCCATGTCCTGGCTACTGTAAATAGTGCTGCAATGAACATTGTGGTACATGACTCTTTTTGAATTACGGTTTTTTCAGGGTATATGCCCAGTAGTTGGATTGCTGGGTCGTACAGTAGTTCTATTTTTAGTTTCTTAAGGAACCTCCATACTGTTCTCCATAGTGGCTGTATCAATTTACATTCCCACCAACGGTGCAAGAGGGTTCCCTTTTCTCCAGAATTTATTGTTTGCAGACTTTTTGGTGATGGCCATTCTGACCGGTGTGACATGATACTTTGTGGTTTGGATTTGCATTTCTCTAATGATTAGTGATGTTGAGCATCCTTTCATGTGTTTGTGGGCAATCTGTGTATCTTCTTAGGATAAATGTCTATTTAGGTCTTCTGCCCATTTTTGGATTGGGTTGTTTGTTTTTTTCATATTGAGCTGCATGAGCTGCTTGTATATTTTGGAGATTAATCCTTTGTCAGTTGATTCGTTTGCAAATATTTTCTCCCATTCTGAGGGTTGTCTTTTGGTCTTGTTTATGGTATCCTTTGCTGTGTAAAAGCTTTTAAATTTCATTAGGTCCCATTTGTTTATTTTTGGTTTTATTTCCCTTTCTCTAGGCGGTGGGTCAAAAAGGATCTTGCTGTGATTTATGTCACAGAGTGTTCTGCCTATGTTTTCCTCTAAGAGTTTTATAGTGTCTGGCCTTACATTTAGCTCTTTAATCCATTTTGAGTTTATTTTTGTGTATGGTGTTAGGAAATGTTCTAATTTCATTCTTTTACATGTAGCTGTCCAGTTTTCCCAGCACCACTTATTGAAGAGGCTGTCTTTTCTCCATTGTATATTCTTGCTTCCTTTATCAAAGATAAGGTGACCACACGTGAGTGGGTTTATCTCTGGGCTTTCTCTCCTGTTCCATTGATCTATATTTCTGTTTTTGTGCCAGTACCATACCGTCTTGATTACTGCAGCTTTGTAGTATAGTCTGAAGTCCAGGAGCCTGATTCCTCCAGCTCCATTTTTCTCTCTCAAGATTGCTTTGGCTATTCGGGGTCTTTAGTGTTTCCATGCAAATTGTGAATTTTTTTGTTCTAGAAGAACATACCTTTATTTTTTTCTTTATGTTTTTTAACTGAAGTATAGTTGACATACAATATTATGTTAGTTTCAGGCGTACAACATAGTGATCCTACACATATACATTACATATTGATCTCCATAATAAGTCCAGTAGCCATCTATCACTATACAAAGTTATTACAATATTATAGACTATATTCCCTATGCTGCACATTTCATCCCCATGACTTAATTACTTCATAACTGGAAGTCTGTACCTCTTAATTCCCTTAGCCTATTTTGCCCAACTCCCCCCGCCAACCCCGTGGCAACTACAGTTGTTCTCTGTATGTATGAGTCTGTCTCTGTTTTGTTTGTTTCATCATTTAGATTCCACATGTAAGTGAGGTCATATGCAATTTGTCTTTCTCTGTCTTATTTCACTTAGTACTTAGTACTAAGTACTTATTTCACTTAGTACTCTCTAGGTTCATCCATGTTGTTGCAAATGGTAAAAATTTCATTCTTTTTCATGACTAATATTCCACTGTATACATATACCACATCTTGTTTATCCATTCATCTATCAGTGGAAACTTAGGTTGCTTCAATATCTTGGCTACTGTGAATAATGCTGCAATAAATAGAGGGGTGCATATATCTTTTTGATTTTTTTTGGGGGGGGATGGCCAGAAGTGTAATTGCTAGATCATATGGTAGTTCTATTTTTAATTTTTGAGGAATCTCCATGCTGTTCTCCGTAGTGGCTACACCAATTTACATTCCCATCAACAGTGCTTGAGGGTTCCCCTTTCTCCACATCCTCACCAACACTTGTTATTTGTTACCTTTTTGATAACAGCCAGTCTGACAGGTGTGAGGTGGTATCTCAGTGTGGTTTTAATTTGCATTTCCCTGATGATTAGTGATGCTGAGCATCTTTTCTCATGTCTGTTGGCCATCTGTATGTCTGCTCTGGAAAAAATGTCTATTCAGGTCCTCTGCCAATTTGTTACTCAGGTTGTTTTTTGATGTTGAGCTGTTTAAGTTCTTTGTATATTTTGGAGATTAACTTCTTATCAAATAAATCATTTGCAAATACGTTCTCCCATTCAGTAGTCTACCTTTTCATTTTGTTGATAGTTTCCTTTGCTCTTCAAAGACTTTTTAGTGTGATATAGTCCCACTTGTTTATCTTTGCTGTTTTCCTTGCCTGAGGACACAGATCCAAAAGAATATTGCTAAGAACGATGCCAAAGAACATATTGCCTATGTTTTCTTCTAGGAATTTTATGCTTTCAGGTCTCACATTTAAATCTTTAATCCAATTTGAGTTTATTTTCGTACAGGGTATAAGAAAGTGATCCAGTTTCATTTTTTTGCCTATAGATGTATAGTTCTCCCAACACCATTTACTGAAGATACTGTCTTTTCCCCATTGTATATTCTTGGCTCCCTTGTCATAAATTAATTGACCATATAAGCGTGGGTTTATTTCTGGACTCTCTATTCTGGTGCATTGATCTATGTGTCTGTTTTTGTGTCAATACCATATAGTTTTGATTACTATAGACTTATAGTTTAAAATCAGGGAATATGATACCTCCAGCTTTATTTTTCTTTCTTAAGATTGCTTTAGCTATTTGGGGTTTGGTTTTGTGTGTTGGGGGGGGGGCCTATACAAACTTTAGATTTATCTGTTCCAGTTCTGTGAAAAATGTCATTGGAATTTTGATAGGGACTGCACTGAATGTGTAGACTGCTTTAGGTAGTATGGCCATTCTAACAATATTTATTCTTCTAATCCATGAGCACGGTACATCTTTCCATTTATTTGTGCCATCTTCATCTTCAATTTCTTTCATAAACATCTTAATAGTTTTCAAAGTATACGTGTTTCACCTTTTTGGTTAAACTTACTCCTAGGTATTTTATACTTTTTGATGCAGTTGTAAATGGGACTGAAGTCTTAATTTATCTTTCTGATAGTTCATCATTAGTATACAAAAAAGCAACAGATTTCTGTATATTGATTTTTTTAGCCTCCAACTTTACTGGATTAATTAGTTTTAATAGTGTTTTTTGGTGGAGGATTTAGTTTTCTATATTTAGTAACATACTATCTGCAAATAGTGACAGTTACTTCTTCCTTTCCAATTTGGATGCCTTTCATCTCTTTTCCTTGTCTGACTGCAATGCCTAGGACTTCTAATATCATGTTGAACAAAAGTGGTGAGAATGGGCATCCTTGTCTTGTTCCTGATCTTAGAAGAAAAGCTTTCAGATTTTCACAGTTGAGTATTATGCTAGCTGTGGGTTTGTCATATATGGCCTTTATTATATTGAGGTATGTTCCCTCTACACCTACTTTCTTGAGAGTTCTTATCATAAATGAATGTTGAATTTTGTCAAATGATTTTCCTGCATCTATTGAGACAAACATATGATTTTTTATCATTTTTAAATGTGGTGTATAATACTAATTGATTTGCAGATATTGACCCATCCTTTTATCCCTGGAGTAAGTTCCACTTAATCATAGTATATGATCCTTTTATTGTATTATTGAATTCGTATTAATAATATTTTGTTGAGGACTTTTGCATATATGTTCATCAGGGATATTGGCCTATAATTTTCTGTTTGTTGCATGCCCATCTGGTTTTGTATCAGTGTAATGCTGGCCTTGCAGAATGAGTTTGGAAGTGTAGGAAGACTTTCTCTTCAATTTTTGGGGAACAGTTTGAGAAGGACAGGTATTAACTCTTCTTTAAATGTTCGGTAGAAGTCACTTGTGAAGCTGTGGTCCTAGACTTTTTTTTTTAAGTTTTTTTTTTTTTTTTTTTTTTTTTTGCAGTATGCGGGCCTCTCACTGTTGTGGCCTCTCCCGTTGCGGAGCACAGGCTCCGGACGCGCAGGCTCAGCGGCCATGGCTCACGGGCCCAGCCGCTCCGCGGCACGTGGGATCTTCCCGGACCGGGGCACGAACCCGTGTCCCCTGCATCGGCAGGCGGACTCTCAACCACTGCGCCACTAGGGAAGCCCTAAAGTTTTTTGATTACTGATTCAGTTTCATTACTAGTGATTACTCTGTTCAGAATTCCTATTTCTTCCTGATTCATCCTTAGAAAATTGAAATCTTCTAGGAATGTATCCATTTCTCCTAGGTTTTCCAAACTGTTGGCATAAAGTTGTTCATAGCAGTCTCTTATGATCCTTTGTATTTCTGTGGTGTCTGTTGTAACCTCTTTTGTTTCTGATTTTATTTATTTGGGCCCTTTCTTCTTTTCTTGATAAGTCTGGCTAAAGGTCTATCAAGTTGGTTATCTTCTCATAGAACCTTCTTCTTAGTATCATTAATCTTTTCTATTGTCATTTTAGTCTCTATTTCACTTATTTCTGCTCTGATCTTTATCATTTCCTTCCTTCTACTAATTTGGGGCTATATTTGTTCTTCTTTATCTAGTACTATAGGTGCAAGGTTACATTGTTTATTTGAGATTTTCCTTGTCTCATGAGGTAGGCCTGTATCATGATGAATTTCCCTTTTAGAACTGCTTTTCCTGTGTCCCACAGATTTTGGAATGCTGTGTTTACATTTTCATTTCTCTCAAGGTATTTTTAAAATTTCCTCTTTCATTTCTTCATTGATCTACTGTTTGTCCAAAAGCATGTTCTTTAGCCACCACGTTTGTGGTTTTTTCCACTTTTCTTCTTGTGCTTGATTTCTAGTTTCATACCATTGTGGTATTAAAATGATGCTTGATATAACTTCAATTTTCTTAAAGTTATTGAGACTTGTTTTGTGACCTAACATGTGATGTACTCTGGAGAATGTTCCATATAGACTTAAAAAGAATCTGCATTCTGCTGTTTTGGGGTGAAATATTCTTTATATATTTATTAAGTCCATCTGGTCTAATGTATCATTTAAGGCCAATGGTGTGTCACTGATTTTCTGTATGGATGACATATCTTCATGTAAATGAGGTATTACAGACCCCTACTATTACTGCATTACTGTCAATATCTCCCTTTATGTCTGCTTTATGTATTTAGGTGCTCATATGTTTGGTGCATATTTACAGGTATTACATCCTCTTGATGAATTGGTTCCTTTATCATTATGTAATGACCTTCTTTGTCTCCTGTTACAGTCTTTGTTTTAAAGTCTATTCCGAAATTGATAAACCATTATTCAGACTCATCAAGAAAAAGAGGGACAGGACTCAAATCAATAGAATTAGAAATAAAAAAGAAGAAGCTACAACAGATACTGCAAAAATACAAAACATCCTAAGAGACTACTATAAGAAACTCTATGCCAATAAAATGGACAACCTGGAAGAAATGGACAAATTCTTAGAAAGGTATAGCCTTCCAAGACTGAACCAGGAAGAAATAGAAAATATGAACAGACCAATCACAAGTATTGAAATTGAAACTGTGATTTTTAAATCTTCCAAAAACCAAAAGTCCAGGGCCAGATGGCTTCACAGGTGAATTCTATCAAACATTTAGAGAAGAGCTAACACCTGTCCTTCACAAACTCTTCCAAAACATTGTGGAGGAAGGAAAACTCCCGAACTCATTCTATGAGGCCACCATCACCCTCATACCAAAAACAAAGATACTACAAAACAAGAACATTACAGACCAATATCACTGATGAATATAGATGCAAAAATCCTCAATAAAATACTAGCAAAGAGAATCCAACAACACATTAAAAGAATCATACACCATGATCAAGTGGGACTTATCCCAGGGATGCAAGGATTCTTCAATAAACGTAAATCAATCAATGTGATACACCACATTAACAAACTGAAGAATAAAAACCATATGATCATCTCAATAGATGCAGTAAAAGCTTTTGATAAAATTCAACACCCATTTATAAAAACTTTCCAGAAAGTGGGCATAGAGGGAACCTACCTCAACATAATAAAAGCCATAAACTGCAAACCCACAGCAAACATCATTCTTAATGGAGAAAAATGGAAAGCATTTCCTCTAAGATCAGGAATGAGACAAGAACGTCCACTCTCACCACTATTATTCAACATAGTTTTGAAAGTTCTAGCCACAGCAATCAGAGAAGAAAAAGAAATAAAAGGAATACAAATTGGAAAAGAAGAAGTAAAACTGTCACTGTTTGCAGATGACATGATACTATATATAGAGAACCCTAAACATGCCACCAGAAAACTATTAAAGCTAATCAATGAATTTGGTAAAGTTGCAGGATACAAAATTAATTCACAGAAATCTCTTGCATTCCTATACACTAATGATGAAAAATCTGAACGAGAATTTAAGGAAACACTCCCATTTACCACTGCAACAAAAAGAATAAAATACCTAGGAATAAACCTACCCAGGGAGACAAAAGACCTCTTTGCAGAAAACTGTAAGACACTGATGAAAGAAATTAAAGATGATACCAACAGATGGAGAGATATACCATGTTCTTGGATTAGATGAATCAATACTGTGAAAATGACTACACTACCCAAAGCAATCTACAGATTCAATGCAATCCCTATCAAATTACCAATGGCATATTTTACAGAACTAGAACAAAATATCTTAAAATTTGTATGGAGTCACAAAAGACCTCGAATAGCCAAAGCAGTCTTGAGGGAAAAAAAATGGAGCTGGAGGAATCAGACTCCCTGAATTCAGACTATACTACAAAGCTACAGTAATCAAGACACTATGGTACTGGCACAAAAACAGAAACATAGATCAAAGGAACAAGATAGAAAGCTCAGAGATAAACCCACACACCTATGGTCAACTCATCTATGACAAAGGAGGCAAGGATATACAATGGAGAAAAGACAGTCTCTTCAAAAACTGGTGCTGGGAAAACTGGACAGCTATATGTAAAAGAATGATAATAGAACATTCCCTAACACCATACACAAAAATAAACTCAAAATGGATTAGAGACCTAAATGTGAGACCAGACACTATAAAACTCCTAGAGAAAAACATAGGAAGAACACTCTTTGACATAAATCACAGCAAGATCTTTTTTGATCCACCTCCTAAAGTAATGGAAATAAAACCAAAAATAAACAAATGGGACCTAATGAAACTTCAAAGCTTTTGCACAGCAAAGGAAACCATAAACAAGACCAAAAGACAAACCTCAGAATGGGAGAAAATATTTGCAAACGAATCAACAGACAAAGGATTAATCTCCAAAATATATAAACAGCTCATGCAGCTCAATATGAATAAAACAAACAACCCAATCCAAAAATGGGCAGAAGGGGCTTCCCTGGTGGCGCAGTGGTTGAGAGTTCGCCTGCCAATGCAGGGGACAAGGGTTCGTGCTCCGGTCCGGGAAGATCCCACATGCCACAGAGCGGCTGGGCCCGTGAGCCATGGCTGCTGAGCCTGCGCGTCCGGAGCCTGTGCTCCACAACGGGAGAGGCCACAACAGTGAGAGGCCTGCATATCGCAAAAAAAAACAAACAAAACAAACAAACAAACAAAAAAACAAAAAAAATGGGCAGAAGACCTAATAGACATTTCTCCAAAGAAGACATACAGATGGCCAAGAAGCACATGAAAAGCTGCCCAACATCACTAATTATTAGAGAAATGCAAATCAAAACTACAATGAGGTATCACCTCACACCAGTTAGAATGGGCATCATCAGAAAATCTACAAACAGCAAATGCTGGAGAGGGTGTGGAGAAAAGGGAACCCTCTTGCACTGTTGGTGGGAATGTAAATTGATACAGCCACTATGAAGAACAGTATGGAGGTTCCTTAAAGAACTAAAAGTAGAATTACCATAAGATCCAGCAATCCCAGTACTGGGCATATACCCAGAGAAAACTATAATTCAAAAAGACACATGCACCCCAATGTTCACTGCAGCAGTATTTACAATAGCCAAGTCATGGAAACAACCTAAATGCCCATCGACAGATGAATCGATAAAGAAGATGCGGTACATATATACAATGGAATATTACTCAGCCATAAAAAGGAATGAAATTGGGTCACTTGTTGAGACGTGGATGGACCTAGAGACTGTCATACAGAGTGAAGTAAGTCAAGAGAAAAACAAATATCATATATTAATGCATATACGTGGAACCTAGAAAAATGGTACAGATGAACCAGTTTGCAGGGCAGAAGTTGAGACACAGATATAAAGAACAAACGTATGGACACCAAAGGGGGAAAGTCGCGGGGGGGAGGGGGTGATGAATTGGGCTATTGGAATTAACATGTATACACTGATGTGCATAAAATTGATGACTAATAAAATAAAAATATAAAATGTACATGCAAATTTTTAATGGGATTGAGTTATATCCACCTCTATAAAACTTTCTCCTATTATGCCTAATAAACATTAAATTTTTGATTAATGAATAAATAAACCTATTTTTAAAAGTCTATTTTGTATGATATTAGTATTGCTGCTCCAGTTTTCTTTTTGTTTCCATTTGTGTGGAATATGTTTTTACATCCCTTCACTTTCACTCTGTGCAAGACTTTAGATTTGAAGTGAGATCTTGTAGGTGAATCTCTTCCTTTTTTATCCATTCAGCCACCCTTTGTCTTTTGGAACACTTAGTCCATTTACATTTAAAGTAACTATTGGGCTTCCCTGGTGGCACAGTGGTTGACAGTCCGCCTGCCAGTGCAGGGGACACGGGTTCGTGCCCTGGTCCGGGAGGATCCCACATGCCGCGGAGTGGCTGTGCCCGTGAGCCATGGCCGCTGAGCCTGCGCGTCCGGAGCCTGTGCTCCGCAGTGGGAGAGGCCATAGTGGTGAGAAGCCCGCGTACTGGAAAAAAAATAAAAAATAATAAAGTAACTATTGATAGATAGGTACTAATTGCCACTTTGTTAATTCCTGGTTGTTCTGTACTTCTCCATTCCTTTGTTCTTCTCATGGTCTCTTCCCTTGGAATTTGATGATTTTCTTTAGTGTTATGTTTGGATTCCTTTGTCTTTATTTTTTTTGTATCTGTTACCGGTTTCTGGTTTGTGGTTACCATGAGGTTCATATGTAACAACTTACCTATTTTAACTTAATGGTTGCTTATATTTGAGTGCATTTAAAAGCACTAAATTTTTACTCCCTATTTTGTTTTTGATGGCATATTTTATATTTATTTTGTGTATCACTTACTTAATTTTATTATTCAATTTTTTTATTGAAGATAGTTGATTTACAATGTTGTCTTAGCTTCTGGTGTACAGCAAAGTGATTTGGTTATACATATATATATGTGTGTGTGTGTGTGTATATAAATATATATAGTTTCTCATATTATTTTCCATTATAATTTATTACACGATATTGAATAGAGTTCACTGTGATGTACAGTAGGTTCTTGCTGTTTATTTTTTACACAGTAGCTTCCAGCTGCCAATCCAAAACCCCTAATTTATCCCTCCCCTCACCCCTGCTTTCCCGTTTGGTGACCATAAGTTTGTTTTCTATGTCTGTGAGTCTGTTTCTGTTTTGTAAATAAGTTCACTTGTATCATATTTTAGATTCCACATATAAGTGATACCATGTGATATTTGTCTTCTTCTATCTGACTTCACTTAGTATGATAATCTCTAAGTCCATCCATGTTGCTGCAAATGGCATGCTGCTGCAAATGGAATTATTTCATTCAATTGTATATATACACCATATCTTCTTTATTCGTTCATCTGCCAATGGACACTTAGGTTGCTTCCATGTCTTGGCTATTGTAAATAGTGCTGCTATGAAAACTGGGGGGTACATGTCTTTTTGAATTAGAGTTATCTCCTGATAAATGCCCAGGAGTGGGATAACTGGGTCATATTGTAACTCTATTTTTAGTATTTAAGGAAACCTCCATACTGCTTTCCATAGTGGTTGCACCAATTTACATTCCCGCCAACAGTGTAGGAAGGTCCCTTTTTCTCCACATCCTCTCCAGCATTTATTATTTGTAGACCTTTTAATGATGGCCATTTCTGACCAGTGTGAGGTAATACCTCACTGTAGTTTTGATTTACATTTCTCTAATAATTAGCAATGTTGAGCATCTTTTCATGTGCTTATTGGCCATCTGTATGTCTCTGGAAAAATGTCTATTTATGTCATCTGCCCATTTTTTGATTATGTTGCCTTTTTGTTACTGAGTTTTATGAGTTGTTTCTGTATTTTTTAAATTAAGGCCTTGCTGATTACATTGTTTGCAAATATTTTCTCCCCATCTATAGGTTGCCTTTTCATTTTATGGTTTCCTTAGCTGTGCAAAAGCTTCTGAGTTTGATTAGGTTCCATTTGATTATTTTTTATTTTATCTATTGCCTTGGGAGGCTGACCTAAGAAAACACTGCTACGATTTATGTCAGATAATGTTTTGCCTATGTTCTCTTCTAGGCATTTTATGGTGTCATTTTCTTATCTTTAAGCCATTGTGAGTTTATTTTTGTGTATGGTGTGAGGGGTATTCTAACTTCATTGATTTACCTGCAGCTGTCCAAATTTCCCAACACCTGGTGCTGAAGAGACTGTCTTTTCTCCACTGTATATTCTTGCCTCCTTTATCAAAGATTAACTGACTGTGGGTGTGTGAGGTTTATTTCTGGGCTCTCTATTCTGTTCCATTGATCCATATGTCCTTTTTTGTGCCAATACCACACTGTTTTGATTACTGTAGCTTTGTAGTATTGCCTGAAGTCTGGGAGGGTTATGGCTCCAGCTTTGTTCTTTTTCCTCAAGATTGCTTTGGCAATTCTGGGTCTTTTATGATTCCACATATATTTTAGGACTATTTGTTCTAGTTCTGTGAAAAATGTCATGGGTAATTTGATAAAGATAGCATTAAATCTGTAGACTGCTTTGGGTAGTATGGTCATTTTAACAATATTAATTCTTCCAATCCAAGAGCATGGGATACCTTTCCATTTTTTGGATCACCTTCAATTTCCTTTACCAAAGTTTTATGGTTCTCAGAAAATAAGTCATTCATTTCCTTGGTCAGGTTTATCTGTAAGTATTTTATTTTTTTGGATACAATTTTAAAAGGGATTTTTTTTTTTTACTTTCCCTTTTTGATATTTCATTGTTAGTGTAAAGAAACATAGCAGGTTTCTGTATGTTAATCTTGTACCCTGCTACCTTGCTGAATTTGCTTATCAGTTCTAGTAGTTTTTGTGTGGAGTCTTTAGGGTTTTCTATATACAGTATTGTGTAATCTGCATATAATGACAATTTTACCTCTTCCCTCCCAATTTGAATACCTTTTCTTTTTTTTTGTCTGATTGCTTTGACTATGACTTCCAGTACTATGTTGAATAGAAGTGGTGACAGTGGGCATCCTTCTCTTGTTCCAGATTTTGGCAGGAAGGCTTTCAGCTTTTCACCATTGAGTATTATGTTGGCTGTGGGTCTGTCATAAATAGCTTTTATTATGTAGAAATATGTTCTTTCTATACCCACTTTGGTGAGAGTTCTTATCATGAATGGGTATTGAATTTTATCAAATGCTTTTTCTGCACCTATTGAGAAGATCCTGTGGTTTTTGTCTTCTCTTTTGTTGATGTGGTGTATCACATTGATTGATTTGCATATGCTGAACCATCCTTGTGACCCTGGGATGAATCCAACATGGTTGTGGTGTATCACCACTTTTGTGTGTTGGTAGATTCGGCTTGCTAATATTTTATTGAGGATATCTGCATTTATATTCATCAGAGATATTGGCCTGCAATTTTCTTTTTGGTACCGTCTTTGGTTTTGGTATCAGGGTGATAATGGCTTCACAGAATAACTTTGGGAGTGTTGCCTCCTCTATTTTGGAATACTTTGAGAAAAATCGATATAAGTTCTTCTTTGTATGTCTGTCTGGTAGATTCCCCATTGAAGGCATCCAGTCCTGGCCTTTTGTTCGCAGGGTTTTTTGTGGGGTTTTTTTGCTTATTACAGATTCTATTTCACTTCTAGTGATTGGGGTTTTCAAATTATCTATTTCTTCTTGATTCAGTTTTGGTGGGCTGTATGTTTCTACAAACTTGTCCATTTCTTCTAGGTGGTCTAATATGTTAGCATATAATTGTTCACAGTATTACCTTATGGGTTTTTTGGGTATTTCTGCAGTAATAGTTATTTCTCCTCCTTCATTTCTTATATTATTTATTTGGGTCCTCTCTCTTTTCTTCTTGGTGAGCCTGGCAAGAGGTCTATTGATTTTGTTTACCCTTTCAGAAAACCAGCTCTTGGCTTTATTATTTTTCTATTATTCTTTTAAATCTCTATTTTATTTATTTTCTCTCTGATCTTTATTATTTCCTTCCTTTTGACTTTAGGTTTTGTTTGTTCTTTTTTTTCTAATTCTATTAGGTGGTAGGTTAGGTTGTTTATTTGAGATTTTTCTTGTTTTTTGAGGAAGGCCTGTATCACTATGAACTTCCCTCTAAGAACTGCTTTTGCTGCATCCCAAGGATTTCGCATGGTTGTGTTTTCATTGTCTTTTGTCTCAAGGTATTTTTAAATTTCCTCTTTGATTTCATCATTGACCCAGTGTTTTTTTAGTAGCATGCTGCTTAGTCTCCACATAATCGTATTTTTTTTTCTCGTTTCTCCTTCTGTGGTTGATTTCTAGTTTCATGCCATTGTGATCAGAAAAGATGCTTGAAATAATGTCTATTCTCTTAAATTTGTTGAGACTTGTTTTGCATCCCCCCAGTATGTGGTCTATCCGAGAGAATGTTACATGTGCTGTTGAAAAGTTTGTATTTTAAGTCTTTTTTTTTTTTTTTGGATGAAATGTCCTGAAAATGTCAATTAAGTCTAACTGTTCTATTGTGTCAATTAGGATCTCTGTTGCCTTATTGATTTTCTGTCTGGAAGACTTGTCCATTGATTTAAGTGGGGTGTTAAAGTCTCCTATAATTATTATATTCCTGTCAATTTCTCCCTTTGTGTCTTAGTATTTATGTATTTAGGTGCTCCTATATTGGGTGCATATATGTTAATGAGTGTAATAACTTCTTGTATTTATCTTTTTATCATTATTTAGTGTCTTTATGACCTTTAAATTTTGTCTGATATGAGTATTGTTACCTCTGCTTTCTTGTCATTCTGTTTGCATGAAATATCTTTTTCCATCCTCTCACTTCAATCTATGTGCGTCCTTCACCCTAAAGTGGGTGAAGGACAGCATACTGTAGGCTCTTGTTTTCTTATCCAGTGTGACACTCTATCTTTTGACTGGAATATTTAGTTCACTAACATTTAAAGTAATTATTGATTGATATGTATTTATTGCCATTTTAAAACTTATTTTCCAGTTGATTTTTTATTTCTTCTTTGTTCCTCTCTTTTTCTTTTTTGTTTTTCCTTTTGTGGTTTGATGGTTTTCTTTTGTATTATACTTGAGTTCTCTTCTGTTTGGTTTTTATGAATCTACTGTATGCTTTTGATTTTTTGTTACCCGTTTTTCAAGTATGTTAACCCACTACTATATATACTTGCTTTAGACTGATAGTCATATAGGCTTAAACACATTCTTGAAAAAAAAGTCTACATTTTCTCACTCCCCTCCCTGATACCTTATGATTCTGATGTCCTCTTTTACATCTTCATGTTTATCCTTCTGCTGTTCATTGGAGTTATCATCACTTTCATATACACTAAACATTTTTAATCTATGTACTGGCTTATTTAAGTGATTTACTTTCCAATTGTGATTTTCACTTCCCTATAGATTCTTGATACTTTTCTATTTGGGAAGTTTTCAGTCATAATTTTTTCAAATAAACTTTCAATCCCCTTTTCTCTCTCTTCTCCTTCTGGGATCTGTATTATGCATAGGTCAGGATGCTTTATATTACCCCACAGGTATCATACATTGCTTTCATTTTTTTCCATTTGTCTTTCTGTCTGCTGTTCTGATTGGGTGATTTCCATTATTCTATCTTTCAGATCACTTATTCATTTTTCTGCATTATTTAGTTTGCTATTTATTGCCTTCAGTTCAGCTTTCATCTTGGCAAATAAGTTTTCTAATTTTAATTGGCTCCTCTTTATAGTTTCTAGTACCTTGTTAACAGTGATCTACATTTCTATTGATAGCCTTTCTTAATTCCTTCAGTATTTTCATTACCTCCTTTTTGAACTTGGGGTCTGGTAGATTGGAGAGGTCTGTTTCATTGTTTATTCTTTCAGGGGATTTCTCTTGTTCTTTTAATTGGGAGTGGTTCCTCTGCTTCTTCATTATCCTTATATTTCTCTGACTCTATAAATTTAGGAGAAACAGTTATCTACTGTGGTCTTGAAGGGCTGTTTTTATATGGGAGCATCCCTGTGTGGCCTGCGTGAGTCTTATGTTTTTGGTGCAAGGGCTTTTTTTAGTATGGGTGCCTGCCATGTCTTTCCTCAGGGCGTGCTGGCTGTTATCCCCTTGATAGAGGGTGTGATTGGTGTTGTAGTGACCAGAGCCTGCACTGGATGTTGAGTGGGGGCCTCCTCTTTGCTCTGTGGTTGTCAAAGCCCTGTCAGGAACAGGGTCCCTCCCCAGGTGTTGGAGTAGAAGCTCCCAGATCTGTTTGTGAGCTGCAGTGTGGGGTAGGTGGGACTGGAGCACTTCCACTGGGAGAGGAGTCACTCACTGAGTATTCCTCCGCAGGAGCTGTCCACCAGGAAGTACACTCTGTGGTGTTGTCCATCACCCATTGTGCATGCTCACAAAGTACACTGTTGTTGACACTGACTTCAGGCCCACCTCAGCTGTGGGAATGTAGGACCAGGTGTCTTTAGTCACTGTGCTCACAAAGTCACCAGCACAGATCCACTGGCACAGATCTACTTATGTCAGGCACTGGGACCCACCATAGTCAGGAGTAGTTGTGCACCTGGACCCACCATGGGAGCTACAGTATCAGTGCAGACCCTGGTCCTGGCTCCACAAATGCCTGCCCACCAAGCCCACAGCTGCTAACTCCAGACCCACCCCAACCACAGGAGCACCAGTAATCTGCTCTGATGTCCTGCTAACAATGAGCTTACAAAGGCACCTCAGTGTAAATCCACTTAAGTTGCAAAGCCACCAGACATGGCTCAGATTTCAGCCCTGCTTCCAAAGTCATGCGGCCCCTGGGGACCTGCTCAGATTTCAGCCCCACTTCCGTGTGTGGGCTGCCGTGTGTGGGCAACCCTCCCGCAACTGCACACTCCCAGAGCTCATAGAGGCAGAGCCATACCCACTGAAAGCATGCTGAGAATGAGGCTCCTATCGTGGGTCCCCACCTCTCCCTTTGCATGCATGTTAACCATGGGGCTTCTAAAGTGGACCTGGGCTCTGTCCTGCAGACACTCCCAGTTGTGGCCTGGCCAACACTCCAGCCCCTTCAGGCTATCTCCATGCAGCCAATCCCAGTCCTCTCCCCAGGTCTGTCCTCTGAAGCCCAAGTTTCAGCCCCCAGCCCCCACGTGCACCATCAGATACATGTCTCCAGCTGGGGAGTACAGCAAGGTGGCCAGGATTGTCTGTGTTGGTCTCTCTCTGGTCTGCCTGCTGCAAGCCAGCTGCTGTACTATCCTCTGAGCCTTTGAAGCTCTAACCTTGCCAGTTAGAGTACTCTTGGTTGTAAGGTTTTTTCTTTCAGCACTTTGAATATATCATGCCAGTCCCTTCTGGCCTGTAAAGTTTCTGCTTAAATATCAGCTGACAACCTTATGGGGGAATTCCTTTTTACGTAACTAGCTCCTGTGTGTGCGCACGTGCGCACGTGTCGATGCTTTTAAGACTCTCTTTATTTTTAACTTCTAACATTTAATTATGTTGTGTCTTTATGTGGGCCTCTTTGGATTCATCTTGTTTGGAACTCCTTCTGGGCTCCCTGGACTTGCATGCCTGTTTCCTTCACCAGGCTATGGAAGTTTTCAGTCATTACTTCTTCAAATAGGTTTTCTATCCCTTTCTCTCTCTCTTCTCTTTCCAGGACCCCTATAATGCCAATGAGAGTACACTTGACATTATCTCAGGGATCCCTTAAACTATTCTCATTTTTTAAAATCCTTTGTTCTTTTTGCTGTTTTGATTGGATAATTTCTACTACCCTGTCTTCCAGATTGCTGATCCGTTCTTTTACATTCTCTAATCTGCTTTTGATTCCCTCTCGTGCATTTTTCATTTCAGTAATTGTATTCTTCAGTTCTGACTGGATCTTTATATTTTCTATCACTTTGAGCTCTTACTGAGTTCATCCACTCTTGTCCCAAGTTTGGAGACTCTTTATGACTATTACTCTGAACTCTTTATCTGGTAAATTGCTTACCTCTGCTTCATATAGTTTTCTTTCCCTGAGGTTTGGTCTTAGCTTTCATTTGGAAGATATTCCTTTGTCTCCTCTGTGTTTGCCTAACTCTGTATTTGTTTCTATGTATGAGGTATATCAGGTACATCTTCAGCCAAGTGCTCTGGGGGTATCCCCTATGTGGGTGTGTGGGTGTGCCCTCCTGTTTTGGTTGGACCACAATTACTGCAGGCACACTGGTAGGTGGGATTGGTCCCCAGGCCAGCTGACTGTGAAGCCTGGCCATGACTGCTGTGGGCAGGCATAGCCTACCTTTAATTAATTCAATATTTCAATCACATACAAATACACCGTTTTTAAGCATAGCGAAAATTACATAATTATTGCAAGAACAAATTCTAAATTTTCATTAACTAGAATGAGTACACTAGGCCAATACAGCAGTCATTAGCCACACGTAGCCAATGAGCACCTGAACTGTGGCTAGTCCAAACTGAGAGGTACTCAAAGCGTGAAATACACACTGGATTTCAAAGACTCAATTTTTTAAAAATGTGAATGTAATGATAATATTCTTGACAAACTGAGATAAAGAGAATATATTAATTTTGTTTTTTTTGGAGGAAGAAGCCTCAGAGCCATGGAAGACAGCGCAGTAACAGGGTGCGGAGGGCAAAGCAGAGAGATTCCTGCAGAGGATCGGTGCCGACCAGCATTCACCAGCCCGAGAGGCTTGTCTGCTCACCGGCTGGGACAGGCGGGGGCTGGGAGATGAGGCTCAGGCTTCGGTCGGAAGCCAGGAGAGGACTGGGGTTGGCTGTGTGAACACAGCCTGAAGGGGTTAGTGCACCACAGCTAGCCGGGAAGGAGTCCGGAAGAAGTCTGGAGCTGCCAAAGAGGCAAGAGACCTTTTCTTCCCTCTTTGCTTCCTAGGGCGCGAGGAGAGGGGTTTAAGCACGCCACTTAAAAGAACTCCAGAGACGGGCGTGGAGCTGCGGAAGAGACAAGAGACTTTTTCTTGCCTCTTTGTTTCCTGGTGCGCGAGGAGAGGGGATTAAGTGCGCCGCATAAAGGAGCTCCAGAAATGGTTGTGAGCCGCAGCTGTTGGCACAGACACCAGAGACGGACGTGGGATGCTAGGGCTGCTGCTGCCGCCACCAAGAGGCCTGTGTGCGAGCAGAGGTCATTCTCCACACCTCCCCTCCCTGGAAGCCTGTGCAGCCCGCCACTGCCGGGGTCCCAGGATCCAGGGACAGCTTCCCTGGGAGAACACGCAATGCGCATCGGACTGGTGCAACGTCACGCTGGCCTCTGCCGCCACAGGCTCGCCCCACATCCGTACCCCTCCCTCCCCCCGGCCTGATTGAGCCAGAGCTCCCGAATCAGCTGCTCCTTTAACCCTGTCCTGTCTGAGTGAAGAGCAGACACCCTCAGATGACCTACGCGCAGAGGCGTGGCCAACTCCAAAGCTGAACCTCAGGAGCTGTGCGAACAAAGAGGAGAGGGGGAGGTCTCTCCCAGCAGCCTCAGGAGCAGCGGATTAAATCTCCACAATCAACTTGAAGTGCCCTGCATCTGTGGAATATCTGAATAGACAGCGAATCCTCCCAAGTTGAGGAGGTGGACTTTGGGAGCAAGATATATTATTATTTTCACCTTTTTCTCTTTTTGTGAGTGTGTATGTGTGTGCTGCTGTGTGAGACTTTGTATAGCTTTGCTTTCACCATTCATCCTAGGGTTCTAACTGAACCGTTTTGGTTTTTTTTTAATCTTTAAAAAATTTTTCTTCTTAATAATTATTTTTTATTTTAATAACTTTATTTTTTCCTACTTTATTTTATCTTCTTTCTTCCTTCCTTTCTTTCTTCCTGTCTTCCTTCCTTTCTTCCTGCCTCTTTTCCTCTCTTCCTCCCTCCCTATCTCCCTTCCTTGCTTTCTTCCTTCCTTCCTTCCTTTTCTTCCTTCCTTCCGTCCTTTCTTTGTTTTCTTTCTATTTTTTCTCCATTTTATTCTTAGCCGTGTGGATTAAAGGCTCTTGATGCTCCAGCCAGGCATCAGGGTTGTGTCTCTGAGGAGGGAGAACCAACTTCAGGACACTGATCCACAAGAGACCTCCCAGCTCCACGTAATATCAAATGGTGAAAATCTCCCAGAGATCTCCATCTCGACACCAAGACCCAGCTTCACTCAACAGCCAGCAAGCTACAGTGCTGGACACCTATGCCCAACAACTAGCAAGACAGGACTACAGCCCCATCCATTAGCAGAGAGGCTGCCTAAAATCATAATAAAGCTACAGATACCCCAAAACACACCACCAGACGTGGACCTGCCCACCAGAAAGACAAGATCCAGCCTCATCCACCAGAACACAGGCACTAGTCCCCCTAACCAGGAAATCTACTCAACCCACCGAACCAACTTTAGTCACTGGGGACAGATACCAAAAACAATGGGAACTACAAACCTGCAGCCTGCCAAAAGGAGACCCCAAACACAGTAAGCAAAATGAAAAGACAGAAAAACAGCAGATGAAAGAGCAAGGTAAAAACCCACCAGACCTAACAAATGAAGTGGAAATAGGCAGTCTACCTGAAAAAGAATTCAGAATAATGATAGTAAAGATGATACAAAACTGTGGAAATAGAATATACAAAATGCAAGAAACATTTAACAAGGACCTAGAAGAAATCAAGAGGAAAGCAAGCAACGATGAACAACAAAATAAATGAAATTAAAACTACTCTAGATGGGATCAATAGCAGAATAACTGAGGCAGAAAAACAGATAAGTGACCTGGAAGATAAAATAGTGGAAATAACTACTGCAGAGCAGAAGAAAAAAAGAATGAAAAGAGCTGATGAGTATCAGAGACCTCTGGGACAACATTAAACGTACCAACATTCGAATTATAAGGGTCCCAGAAGAAGAAGAGAAAACGAAAGGGACTGAGAAAATATTTGAAGAGATTATAGTTGAAAACTTCCCTAATATGGGAAAGGAAATAGTCAATCAAGTCCAGGAAGCACAGAGTCTCATACAGGATAAATCCAAGGAGAAACATGCCAAGACACATAGTAATCAAACTATCAAAAATTAAATACAAAGAAAACAAATTAAAAGCAGAAAGGGAAAAACAACAAATAACACACAAGGGAATCCCCATAAGGTTAACAGCTGATCTTTCAGCAGAAACTCTGCAAGCCAGAAGGAAGTGGCAGGACATATTTAAAGTGATGAAGGAGAAAAACCTACAACCAAGATTACTCTACCCAACAAGGATCTCCTTCAGATTTGATGGAGAAATTAAAATCTTTACAAACAAGCAAAAGCTGAGAGAGTTCAGCACCACCAAACCAGCTTTACAACAAACACTAAAGGAACTTCTCAAGGCAAGAAACACAAGAGAAGGAAGACTTACAAGAACAAACTCGAAACAATTAAGTAAATGGTAATAGGAACATACATATCGATAATTACCTTAAATGGAAATGGATTAAATGCTCCCACCAAAAGACACAGACTGGCTGAATGGATACAAAAACAAGACCCATATATATGATGTCTACAAGAGACCCACTTCAGACCTAAGGACACATACAGACTGAAAGTGAGGGGATGGAAAGAGATATTCCATAAAAATGGAAATCAGAAGAAAGCTGGAGGAGCAATTCTCATATCAGACAAAATACATTTTAAAATAAAAACTACTACAAGAGACAAAGAAGGACAGTACATAATGATCAAGGGATTGATCCATGAAGAAGATATAACAATTGTAAATATTTATGCACCCAACAGAGGAGCACCTCAATACATAAGGCAAATACTAACAGCCATAAAAGGGGAAATCGACAGTAACCCAATCATAGTAGGGGACTTTAACACTCCACTTTCACCGATGGACAGATCATCCAAAGTGAAAATAAATAAGGAAACACAAGCTTTAAATGATACATTACACAAGATGGACTTAATTGAAATTTATAGGACATTCCATCGAAAAACAACTGAATACACATTTTTCTCAAGTGCTCATGGAATTTTCGCCACGATAGATCATATATTGGGTCACAAATCTAGCCTTGGCAAATTTAAGAAAATTGAAATCGTGTCAAGTATCTTTTCCGGCCACAACGCTATGAGACTAGATATCAATTACAGGAAAAGATCTGTAAAAAATACAAACACATGGAGGCTAAAGAATACACTACTTAATAACGAAGTGATCACTGAAGAAATCAAAGAGGAAATCAAAAAATACTTAGAAACAAATGACAATGGAGACACGATGACCCAAAACCTATGGGATGCAGCAAAAGCAGTTCTAAGAGGGAAGTTTATAGCAATACAATCCTACCTTAAGAAACAGGAAACATCTCGAAAAAACAAGCTAATGTTGCACCTAAGGCAATTAGAGAAAGAAGAACAAAAAACCCTCAAATTTAGCAGAAAGAAAGAAATCATAAAGATCAGATCAGAAATAAATGAAAAAGAAATGAAGGAAACGATAGCAAAGATCAATAAAACTAAAAGCTGGTTCCTTGAGAAGGTAAACAAAATTGATAAACCATTAGCCAGGCTCATCAAGAATAAAAGGGAGAAGACTCAAATCAATAGAATTAGAAATGAAAAAGGTGACATAACAACTGACACTGAAGAAATACAAAGGATCATGAGAGATTACTACAAGCAACTGTATGCCAATAAAATGGACAACCTGGAAGAAATGGACAAATTCTTAGAAATGCACAACCTGCCGTGACTGAACCAGGAAGAAACAGATAATATGAACAGACCAATCACAAGCACTGAAATTGAAACTGTGATTAAAAATCTCCAAAAAACAAAAGCCCAGGACCAGATGGCTTCACAGGCGAATTCTATCAAACATTTAAAGAGCTAACACCTATCCTTCTCAAACTCTTCTAAAATATAGCAGAGGGAGGAACACTCCCAAACTCATTCTACGAGGTTACCATCACCCTGATACCAAAACCAGACAAAGATACTACAAAAAAAGGAAACTACAGGCCAATATCACTGATGAACATAGATGCAAAAATCCTCAACAAAATACTAGCAAACAGCACATTAAAAGGATCATACACCATGATCAAGTGGGGTTTATTCCAGGAATGCAAGGATTCTTCAATAGGATTCTTTAATGTACGCAAATCAATCAACATGATACACCATATCAACAAACCGAAGGAAAAAAACCACATGATCATCTCAATAGATGCAGAGAAAGCTTTTGATAAAACGCAACACCAATTCATGATAAAAACCCTGCAGAAAGTAGGCATAGAGGGAACTTTCCTCAACATAATAAAGGCCATATATGACAAACCCCACAGCCAGCATCATTCTCAATGGTGAAAAACTGAAACCATTTCCACTAAGATCAGGAACAAAACAAGGTTGCCCACTCTCACCACTCTTATTCAACATAGTTTTGGAAGTTCTAGCCACAGCAATCAGAGAAAATAAAGAAATAAAAGGAATCCAAATAGGAAAAGAAGAAGTAAAACTGTCACTGTTTGCAGATGACATGATACTATACAGAGAATCCTAAGGATGCTACCAGAAAACTACTAGAGCTAATCAATGAATTTGGTAAAGTAGCAGGATACAAAATTAATGCACAGAAATCTCTTGCATTCCTATACACTAATGATGAAAAATCTGAACGAGAAATTACGGAAACACTCCCATTTACCACTGCAACAAAAAGAATAAAATACCTAGGAATAAACCTACCTAAGGAGACAAAAGACCTGTATGCAGAAAATTATAAGACACTGATGAAAGAAATTAAACATGATATAAATAGATGGAGAGATATACCACGTTCTTGGATTGGAAGAATCAACATTGTGAAAATGACTCTACTACCCAAAGCAATCTACAGATTCAATGCAATCCCTATCAAACTACCACTGGCATTTTTTACAGAACTAGAACAAAAAATTTCACAATTTGTATGGAAACACAAAAGACCTCGAATAGCCAAAGCAATCTTGAGAACGAAAAATGGAGCTGGAGGGATCAGGCTCCCTGACTTCAGACTATACTACAAAGCTACCGTAATCAAGACAGTATCGTACTGGCACAAAAACAGAAATATAGATCAATGGAACAGGAGAGAAAGCCCAGAGATAAACCCACACACATATGGTCACCTTATCTTTGATAAAGGAGGCAAGAATATACAGTGGAGAAGAGACAGTCTCTTCAAAAACTGGTGCTGGGAAAACTGGACAGCTACCTGTAAAAGTATGAAATTAGAACATTTCCTAACACCATACACAAAAATAAACTCAAAATGGGTTAAAGACCTAAATGTAAGGCCAGACACTATCAAACTCTTAGAGGAAAACATAGGCAGAACACTCTATGACATAAATCACAGCAAGATCCTTTTTGACCCACCTGTTAGAGAAATAGAAATAAAAACAAAAATAAACAAATGGGACCTAATGAAACTTCAAAGCTTTTGCACAGCCAAGGATACCATAAACCAGACCAAAAGACAACCCTCAGAATGGGAGAAAATAGTTGCAAATGAAGCAACTGACAAAGGATTAATCTCCAAAAGTTATAAGCAACTCATGCAGCTCAATAAAAAAACAAACAACCCAATCCAAAAATGGGCAGAAGACCTAAATAGACATTTCTCCAAAGAAGGTATACAGATTGCCAACAAACACATGAAAGAATGCTCAGCATCATTAATCATTAGAGAAATGCAAATCAAAACTACAGTGAGATATCATCTCACACCGGTCAGATTGGCCATCATCAAAAACTCTAGAAACAATAAATGCTGGAGAGGGTGTGGAGAAAAGGGAACCCTCTTGCACTGCTGGTGGGAATGTAAATTGATACAGCCGCTATGGAGAACAGTATGGAGGTTCCTTAAAAAACTACAAATAGAACTACCATACGACCCCACAATCCCACGGGACATATACCCTGAGAAAACCATAATTCAAAAAGAGTCATGTACCAAAATGTTCATTGCAGCTCTACTTATAATAGCCAGGACATGGAAGCAACCTAAGTGTCCATCAACAGATGAATGAATAAAGAAGATGTGGCACATATATACAATGGAATATTACTCAGCCATAAAAAGAAATGAAACTGAGTTATTTGTAATGAGGTGGATAGACCTGGCGTCTGTCATACAGAGTGAAGTAAGTCAGAAGGATAAAAACAAATACCGTATGCTAACACATATATATGGAATCTAAGAAAAAAAAATGTCATGAAGAGATTAGTGGTAGGATGGGAATAAAACACAGACCTACTAGAGCATGGACTTGAGGATATGGGGAGGGGGAAGGGTAAGCTGTGACGATGTGAGAGAGTGGCAGGGACATATACACACTACCAAATGTAAATTAGATAGATAGTTAGTGGGAAGCTGCCGCATAGCACAGGGAGTTCACCTCTGTGCTTTGTGACCACCTAGAGGGGTGGGATAGGGAGGGTGGGAGGGAGGGAGATGCAAGAGGGAAGAGATATGGGAACATATGTATATGTATAACTGATTCACTTTGTTGTAAAGGAGAAACTAACACACTATTGTAAAACAGTTATACTGAAACAAAGATGTTAAAAAAAAAAGTAAAGAAATAATGAAGAAAGCAACTTATGTCACGGAGATAAAAACAAAAACCTAGGGTGGGCAGCTAGTGTGAGAATAGTTTGGAAAGGGCTGGGGATTGGGGGTTGAACACAAATCCTCCCCTGGCTTTGTGGTATGTAATCCTGGGACTTCAAGAAAATAACTTTTCCATATAGTGAGATTACTGAGAAGAATATGATACAAAGCAACAGTGTTTTTTATTTTCCAAAGGATCTCAACATGAAGTTATGGCCACTGTAGGCATCAATTTTCACGAAGCTCCCCATCACAGTTAACTCCAAATGTGTAGTGCAGGCCACAGCTCTGCAGTATTTCCACTAAGTAGCAGCTTGAAGAGCCAGCCCATTAACGGTACAGCTCCCAGTAAGACCTTCTTATCACTGTTGTGTCTCTGTCACCATTAACTTTTAAACAGTAGGTCTGAGCCAATTCAATTAACTCTGTGATAATTGTACCAAGACAACAGATTAACATTTGAGTTAGGATCATCTTTTCCTCACAAGGAAAATGGTGCTTTTAAAAATATAACATATATTCAAACCTATATATATATACATATATAATTGAACAGAGGATCTAAAACTAACTTGAACAATATCACATAGCTCATCTAAATATTTCAAAAGGAAAACATACAATGCAACCGTTACTTTTCTCACATACTATGAATAAGCTAAATTTTTTACACCCTGTGTTGGCTTAATACTTTTAATTTTTTTTTCTGATGTTCTTATGTTCTCTAAGATTTCCCTGAATGTTTCCTTTTCACTCATATTATTTGAGCAGGAGGGAAAGGAGCAAGTGATTCTTTGACCTCTAAACAGAAATGACCTTATGTTTTAGTGACTATACTGATCTTTTCCTATGCTTATATAACCCATCATTCTGTCTTTGCATCTAATAATGTCATGCTGCTTAACAACTGTACTTTTAAATTTAATACATTTTAATATTTGATAAAAGAAACATCACCTTTACTCTTCTTTTTAAAAATGTTGCCTAGTACCATTCATTTATCCTTCCATATGAATTTTAGAATCATTCTGTAAAGTTCTCAAAATGTAACAGTCAACAAATTATGTGGATAACCATTTGGAAAAAAACAAATATAGATTCCTACCAAATTCCTTATACCAAAATAATTTTCAGATCAAATATATTAAGAAGAAACTATAAAGCATTAGAAGAAATCTTGGCTTAGTAAGGATTTATATAGTATGACAACAAAGATAAAAACCTTAAAGAAAAAACTAATAGAATTAAGCCATTCTAAACAATTGTTTATAAAACAATTGTATTTCCATAAAAATTACTAAGCAGAGTTAAGGTAAACTGGGAAAACACACACAACTGCAATGAAACAGCAAAGAGTTAATATATTTAATGTAGGAAGAGCTCTTTCAAAATAGTAAAATATAGATATCCTTAAAAATATGAGCAAAGAATTTAAATGAAGTTGTGGCCGCCTGTTGGAGGACAGGGCAGGGCTCTAAGTTGATTGTGTAATAGATAATGCACTTTCTCAATGGCTCTATAGTCATTATTAACATGTCTTCCTTCCTCCCCACAAGGACATAAGGTCATTTCTGCCCTTCAAGTTTGAACTGCTAATAAATCAGAGAATCCAAGGGGTATGTTCTATTTCACAGGAATGATTGACACTGTGGTGCTGGGGTTTTATGGGCGGAGGGGGTAGTTTTTGTTTAGCTGGTGTGGGATTGTTTGGGAGGGGAAGTTTTGATTTTTTTTTTTTTTCTTTTCCTTTGTGAGCTGTTGATGCCTGAAGTAGAACAAGTCTTCAGGTAAAGAGAGGGATTTCTCAACCCACTTTCTGTGATGTCAGACTATTGGAGAAATCCTTTCAGCTGCTTTCCAGATGTACCTAAATTCAGTCAGATATTTTGGATTAAGAAACCTGAAGTCCTGACAGATCATATACTCCAAGGAAATACATCAGGGACAGATAATTGGCTGAAAACATTGATGCTTCAATGTGACACATTTTTATAGAACATTTCTACCAGGGGGTACTGACTTGATTTCTCCTACAAGGACCACACTGCCTTTGTGTTTAATGTAATGCAATCTGTGTATTTTCTAATCATATACCTGCAAAAGTTTCTCATTTTTATAAAAAACCATGCCGGTAAGCTAGATGTTGAATGTATGTAAGCAGCATTTGGTAACTGTGCTAAGAGGCTACAAAAGTGCATTACTGGTTTAAAAAATTTTATTTTTTAGTTCTGATTTAGTTGGATGTTCCATTATGACCTCTTCTGGGTCTCAGGCTCTAATGCTTGACTGAAGTAGAAGAAAATATATTGGTTTTTGAAAATCAGTGTATTGTGACTTGAACTGCTATACATTCTTCCACACAATATGTCAGTGATTAGTGCTTTGTACATTTAGACATTTTAATTTTATTGTTGTGAAAGAAAAAATATACTGAATTTATAGAAAGCAAGTATTCTCCTAATTAACAAAGTTTAAAATATTATCTCTACTGATTAAAATTATAACAGATTTTGATAAATAACCAGAAAAAAAAAGAGCAAAGAAAAGAACACAAATAATTTACAAAAGAATGGAAATAGCCATAAGTAGATGAAAAAAATGATCAATCTCATTCACAATTAAAGAAATACAAATTAAAACAAATAATCAGATATCATTTTTTCCACCTATCAGATTGACAAAGACAAGCCTAAAAGTAGGAGAAATTTTAAAAAATAATAAAATAAATAATAGTGCCCAATACTGAGAGTGGGAGGAAATGGACAATATTGAGAAAGTGTGAGGAAATGGACATCCCCAAACACTGCTGGTGAAAGTGTGTATCAATGCACCTTTGAAGAGTACTTTGACAATATATATTAAAATCTTTAAGAATGTACGACTACTCTGATGCAGCAATCAATCTCACTTCTAGGGTCATTTCCTAAGAAAATAAATGGACATATACTCCTAAATATTTAAATAAGGATGTTCACCCATGCACTACTTATAAGAGTGAAAAAGTAAAAAAACTAAATGTTCCACAACAAAAGATTGGTTATATAAATTAAGACATTTAATGGTAGATTGAACTTCTATACAATAATTATGACTCATATTTGTTGACATGTCGTATTTAAAAAGGAAAATTTTTAACTTGTGAAAATTAAATAAAATATTGCATTATAAAGTGCTTAGCATACTGCCTGTCACATTGTAAGCATATAATTTACATTTTCACATTATGTTTTATGGAAAATTTCCAACGTATACAATATGGAAACAGTAAGATGATGAACCCCTATATATTCATCACCTAGCTTCAACAATTATCAACATTTTGCCATTCTTAGTAATTTTTTAAGTTTGCAACTATTCCTCTCTTCCCATACACACACATAGTGTTTTTCCTACCAAATGTATATGAATGCAATGTACACAGCATACAAGCACAGAAAAAGTCAGAAGAAATTTACACACAAATGTTAACCATGGTAAATCTCTAAAGGATGGAATTATGAGTGATTTTATTTAATTCTCATTTCATCTACATTTTCTCATTTTTCTAAAATGAACATGTATTATGTCATTTTAATAGCTGACTAAAAGAAAAAAATCAAGCAAATATATGACTCAAAGAGTGAGAAGTTATTCTCAACTCCACATTTTTTTTTTTGGTCACGTGGCTTGAGGGATCTTAGTTCCCTGACCAGGGATTGAACCTGAGCTCACAGCAGTGAAAGCGCTCAGTACTAACCACTGGACCGCCAGAGAATTCCCTGAACTCCACTTTTAAATGTTAAAAAATGAAGAAGAAAAAACTTTACATCAAAAATTTTTTTTAACTGGGGGGAAGTGTGGATGTTGATATCCATTTATCCAATCTGCAAGACTTTCTACCTTTATTGTTCAATGGTGATTCACATACCAACAAAATGCAATGTTTCAACCTTAATTGGAGTCCAAGACATTATTTCACACAACTCAGGAAATTGGAACAGACTAGATATTAAATTATTTAAGAAGTTATTTAGTCTGTTAATGTGACTCTGGTATGCTTATTTTTTTTTAAGTCCTATCTGTTGGGAAATAAGACAATGTCTGTGATTTGCTCTGTAATATTCCAGCTAAAAGTAAAAAGTAGGGAAGGATGAAACGAAATTGGCAAAATGAGTTGTTGCTCAAAGAGTCTTAGTCCTGGGCTTCCCTGGTGGCACAGTGGTTGAGAGTACGCCTGCCGATGAAGGGGATACAGGTTCGTTCCCCGGTCCGGGAGGATCCCACATGCCGCGGAGCAGCTGGGCCCGTGAGCCAAGGCCGCTGAGCCTGTGTGTCCAGAGCCTGCGCTCCCAATGGGAGAGGCCACAACAGTGAGAGGTCCGCGTACCGCAAAAAAAAAAAAAAAAAAAAAAAAAAAAAAAGAGTCTTAGTCCTGCAAGCTGAAAAAGTTCTAGAGATTTGTTACACAACAAGGGGCATATAGTTAACACTACTGTACTCTTTAAAATGGTTAAGATGGTAAGTTTTAGTGCTTTTTACCACAATTTTTTAAAAGATTGGCAAAATGATAACTATTATTGCTGGGTAACGAGTATACAGAAATTTATTTTTTTTAAATTTTTAAAATGAGGACCACAAGGGAGAAAGAAATATAAGTAACACTTTTTCCTTAATCAGAGCAGTTTTAGTTTTAAAAAAATCAGAAGAATAATTCAAATACCTTAAGTAGGGAAAACAAACGTTGGCTTTTTAAAGGCATCTTACTCTAGCCCCAGCTAAATTATGGTAAATAAAAATCTGATTTTTACTAACAATGAAGCTTTAATTATGCTGAGTAATCACAATAGTAATTTGAAAAAAGGATCTACAATCAACTATAATCATACTACATAGATGAATAATTGAGAACTTAAAAACTAGGACTCAATTTTCTATTTTGCCAATCTGAGGCCTACAATATCTTATAGCTATTTATGTTTATACAGTGCTTTAGCATTCAGGCCAAAAAACACTGGTCTAGAAATCCAGGATTTTACTGGCCCACTCTCGCTGCATAGCTTGCTGCAGCCTAGTAAATAATTTTTGTTCCCTGAGATTGTCGTGGGCCCCTCTTGCCATTCTGAGTAGACTCACTAACAGCAGAGCCATTTGTGGTAGTTTACTAGCCTGCTGATATTTCAGGGGAGATGATTAAAAGCCAATATAGTACTGAGACTTAGAGCAGCAAATAATAGATTGTTTCTTAAAAAAAATTTTTTTTAGAGCTTCTCTCTAGCTCTCTTAACTTCTCCAGTAATTCTCTCTTCTATAAAAGTGAGATAACTACCAACCTTGACAAATTATCATGGTATTAAACAGATAACATATAACTATATATTGTAGATAACTACATTTAGAAGAAGCATTGAGACACTGTCTAGCACACAGAAGATGGTCACAAATATTCATTACCCTCTATTTTCATTTCCCTTTTGTTCTTGGTTTTTAATTGACAAAGCAAACAAACTGAATATGTTCTAAAAAGAAACTTCCTAAATTAGGTAGCTGATTTTTTGTTTTGTTTAAGCCATTACTTTGTCATTAAAAAACAGTTTCTAGTAGTGTTCTAAGAAGTGTTTCTGTTGCCACAAAGACACTGCTTTTAGTTAGTGTGAATCTTTCAATATTTGTGTCCAAACTGGTGGACTGGCCAAAGCTCCCTAGCTGAGGGACCTCAGCCAAGGCACCCCAAACTATCAGAGATGGAACAAGACACAGACAGAAGTGGAACGAAGGCAAGAGCCAGAAACAGCCAGAATAAGTAAGCCAGAGCTAGAAAGAAATGAAAATGGAGACAGTTCAGAGGTAGAAAGAGAAAAGGAGAGAGGGAGAGACCAGGATTAGGAGAGTGAAAATGTGAATGTGGAGTGAGCATGAGAATGCAAGACAGTGACAGAGTGAGAGAGCAAGAAAGAGCACGAGTGAGGAGTTAGGAACCGCTAAGGAAAGCAGCAAGCAAGGGAGCAAGAGGGCGTGCAGATGTGGGTGGACATGGTAAGCACATGCACACTGCATTAAGCTAGCTCAAATTTAATCAAAACTTCTCTGCCTCTCATTATCCTAAAATGTCTTAAACTTACCTGAATTATCTCTGATTGTTCAGCCAGAGCCTTCCTTTGTGCCTCCAGAGAAGATACCTGTTGCTGATAAATCAAGCGTTGCTTCTCCCAGTCCAGTGATTTCTGACGAAATTCCTGAAGAAGCAATTAAGGTACTTAACTTCTAGTGCTTCCCCTTGCTGTCACTACTTTCCAGATTCACTTTTACTTTAATTTTTCCCCAGGTCCCTGGGTACACATGCACCTTTCTCCACAGCAGGAGCCCCATTACTCACTTAGCTGATAGAACTATAGAGTAATACTAAATTCCTTACATACTGTGCCTCTGGAGATCTGTCTTTCTAAATTTAACACCCTAATGGTGAAGAGTATGAAACACAGATGCTAAATATTGGATTCATGATTTTCAAAGATCTGCTGCCACCTAAGGGTTGCTAATAATTTTTTTAGTGATTTTTCAGAAAACTGATGCTAAGATAATGAAAATTTCAAAATATGATTACAGATATCCCTCACTGCCCAAATTATTGATATCCAAACCCAGGAACTGAACAGATCCAACTAAGTTTTCAGATAAATCCCTGGGTAGCCCAATTCTTATCAGTGTCTAAAACTCAGGAACCAAATAGATTCAGTTTACACAGTATCCTTTGATATCCAAATTTTTATTATCTCAACAGAACTGCAAAGACATGAATAACAAGAAATATCTGTATTAAATTTTAACAGATATCTGTAACCCAAAGCCAAACAGTTCAAAAATCAATGATGGATCAATAGTAACTTCAAGTTGCATGATCAAGAAAATGAGCCCAGTATTTATGAAAATGCAGCAAACCAAAGGGAAAGGAAACTCAGTCTTTCCATCACTGTCCTCCAGGAGCCTCAACTCCAGAAGTCTCATGCTAGCTTAGGGTAATTACTGTTCACCAGCTGATAACTCACTTATTCATTATTTCTACCATATACATGCTAGGTACTGTTCTAGGTACTGGGGATACACTATTTAACAAAACAAAAATTCCAGCCCCACTCAATTGGAGGGAGATAAGCAACACATTCATTGTACAGTACATTAGATAGTAATACAGTCACCCCTCAGTATCTGTGGGGGACTAGTTCCAGGCCTCTGCAGATTCTAAAATCCACAGATGCTCACGTCCCTTATATAAAATGGTGTATTATTCTCATATAACCAATGCACATCCTCCCATATACTTGAAATCATTTCTATATTACTTATAATTCCTAGTATAATGTAAATGCTATGTAAATAGTTATAAATACAATGTAAATGCTGTGAAAATAGTTGCTTGTGCATGACAGATTCAAGGTTTGCTTTTGGGAACTTTCTGGAATTATTTCCCCAGAATATTTTAGATCCATGGTTGGTTGAATCCATGGATGCAGAACCCAAAGATACAGAAGGCCAACTGTACCTGTTCTGGGGAAAATAGAGCATGAAGTGCTCAGAGTTGGGGGCTACAATTTTATAAAGGAGTGGCCACACTGAGTAACATTTAAGTAAACACCAAGGGAGACAGGGATGAAATTATACTATTCTGGGAAGAGGGAACACCAAGTACAAGGCCTTGAAGTGGAAGCATCCTGTATGTTCAAGGATGAGCAAGGTGGTTGGTGTGGCTGGAATAAGTGAGTAAAAGGAAAAAAAGGAAAGGAAAGGTCAGAGTTAACAGGCGGTGAGACTACGTAGGTCATTAAGAAAACTTTGTCTTTTAAGAGAAGCTACCGGAAGGTTTATGAACAGGAGAGGACATGATTTGACTTACATTATAACAGAATCATTCTGGCTATTGTGCTGGGAAAAGAGAAATCAAGGGTGACTCCAAGGTTTTTAGGCTTGAGCAATCTGAGGAATAGAGTTGCCATTAACTGAAACAGAAATGGTGCTGGAAGATAGGAGAGAAAAATATCAGGACCTTTATTTTGGACATGTCAAGTTTGAGACAGCTTTAGACATTGGAGATGTCAAACAGGAGGTTGGAAATTATTCTGTAGCAAAAAGGAGAGATCAGGACTAGATATACAAATGTGGGAATTATCAACATATACACAATGCTTAAAACTACGAGACTGAATGACACCACCAAGGGAGTGGGCCTAGACAGAAAAAAGAAGAGTACAATGACACAATCGTAAGGTGTTCCAATGCTAAAAGGTTGGGGAACAAAAGAGACTGAGAAAGAGCGCCAAACAAGGTAGGAGAAAACCCAGGAAAGTGCAATCATCCTCCAAGCCAAATCCAGAAAGAGTTGTAAGGAGGACGGAGACCAGCAGGATCCAATGCTGCAGACAGGATGGGGAAGATGAGGGCTGGCCACAGGCTTGAGTAATGGGGAAGTCACTGGTGACCTCCATGCAAATAGCTTCTGCAGAGAGAGGGGGCAAAAGCCTTACTGAGTGGGTATAAGAAAAATGGATGGAAAGGAACTGGAGACAAGTATAGGTACTTAAAGTAGTTTAGTTATAAAATGAAGGAGAAAAATGGGGCAGTATCCAGAGGATGAAGAGAGAGGTCAAGAAAGGATATTTAAGAGGGGGGAAGTTTGCATGTTGGTGGAAAATATCCAGTAGGGATGAAAAACCTGAAGATGTAGAAGAGAGGAGCATTTCTAGAGTGATGTCACGGGTAGGGAATAGGGAGAGCATGGACAGTCCCTCCAGCAGGAAGGCGGAGTATATGGGTGCAGTTGCAAATAGGCAGGTGGACACAAGGTTGGAAGTTTGTGAAGATTATCTTCTATTTTCTCAATGAAATAGAAAGAAAGATCATCATCCAAAAGTGAGGATGTGGGGAAAAGTGTTGAAAATTCAAGAAAAGAGAAAGTATGAAACAGTCATTATGGAAAGTAGGAGAGTGAGGGGAAATATAATATGATTCTGGGCAACATGAGGACCCATTTGAGGTGAGTGACCATGAATTTAAAATGAGGCCAGTCAGCATGATTATATTTTTCTCCAGCCATGGTCTGCCACACATGACAGGTAGAAAGTGAGGAGAAAGCTGAATTTAACAAAAAAATTTTACAGTTTTGCCAGGCAAAGGTGATGAAGTAAAAGAGAGCACAGAACTGAAGGGGAATATAAGGAGTGTAACCATGGGATGGAAGCTGGGTAAGGACTGGTAACTGAGGACACAAGGTAGAGACGGAGCAGTGACAAGTGGCAGGATCCAAGCACTTTAAGGGATGGGGGGTCAGGTGAGTATCGAGCATCAGGAGCCAGAGGGAGAGAGCTGAAAAGACAGGGATGGTAGTTGGAGAATGTGCTGCTTAAAAATGTGATTCTAGGAGGGTTGCAAGTATTGGTAATGATAACACCTAAGGAATGACAACGGGAAAAGGGAGAAGAGACAGACAGGAGATCAAAATATCTGTGGAAGAAAGAACACCAAGGAACTCAAAGCCCACAGTATTATAAGCATCATCCCTGTGGATACTGAAATCCTCAAGAATTATGATAAGAGCAAGGCTGGAGAGAATGACAGTGAACTTGGAGCTGAAGTCTTTGAACAGGGGAGTAACCAGGGATCAGAAGATGACTACCTTTGGCTGTATGTACACTGGTTGGTGGTATATGCTGATGACCTGAAAATCAAAGATGGAGTTTCTTGTTGGTGGGAATGTAAATTGATACAACCACTATGGAGAACAGTATGGAGGTTCCTTGAAAAACTAAAAATAGAACTACCATATGACCCAGCAATCCCACTACTGGGCATATACCCTGAGAAAACCATAATTCAAGAAGAGTCATATACCACAATGTTCATTGCAGCTCTATTTACAATAGCCAGGACATGGGAACAACCTAAGTGTCCATCGACAGATGAATGGATAAAGAAGATGTGGCACATATATACAATGGAATATTACTCAGCCATAAAAAGGAAGGAAACTGAGTTATTTGTAGTGAGGTGGATGGACCTAGAGACTGTCATACAGAGTGAAGTCAGTCAGAAAGAGAAAAACAAATACCATATGCTAACACATATATATGGACTCTAAAAAAAATTTTAAAAATGGTCAGAAGAACCTAGGGGCAAGACAGGAATAAAGATGCAGACCTACTAGAGAATGAACTTGAGGATATGAGGAAGGGAAAGGGTAAGCTGGGACAAAGTGAGAGAGTGGCATGCACATATATACACTACCAAACGTAAAATAACTAGTGGGAAGCAGCCGCATAGCACAGGGAGATCAGCTCGGTGCTTTGTGACCACCTAGAGGGGTGGGATAGGGAGGGTGGGAGAGAGGGAGATGCCAAGAGGGAAGAGATATGGGGACATATGTATATGTATAACTGATTCACTTTGTTATAAAGCAGAAACTAACACACCATTGTAAAGCAATTATACTCTAATAAAGATGTTAAAAAAAAAAAAAGATGGAGTTTCTGAGGTACAAAGAAAAGACAATGGTCAGGAAGTGGTAATGGGGAACAAGAACATGACGGTTTTTTAAAAAAAACCCAGATTTCACTGAAGAGGGCTGGAGGGAAAGCAGTATCTGATTCTAAGCTCTTCAAATGTATAAATATATTGAGATGTAGAAAAATATTAAATGCAGAAATTAAAATTCTAGGTAGTAATAATATACTGGCATTTGTGGGTGACAGGTCACTGAGTAGAAAAATTGTAAGTAATCACACAAAGATGTTGAACAATGTTTCTCAAATTAGCATTGGCTAGATAAAATGCAGAGTCCTAGCTCGCAGGCCATACAACTGGATCAAAATCTGAGAGCCTAAAGAGGGCCCTGGGTGACTCTTACAAACACTTGAGAACCAAGAGCATAGACAGAGGAGGGGATCCAAGGGGGAAAAAGTGACAGCCTCGTGCTGCTCTTTCATCTACTCTTGGTGGTGTTAACCCACCACTCCCTTAACTCCTCTAGGGAATCAATATATACAATAATAATGGAGTTACTCAGTCTTAATAAAAACAAAGTCAGTAAAGGGGGAGGTAAGTGACTTACCATATCTAAATGGGAACTGACGATAAACAATCTGATATGCAGAGTACTCTGTACAAAAAAGCTTCAACACTTAGTACCTTCAACACTTTCTAAGCCCCTACTCTGTTAGGTGATAAGACAAGGACACTGCCCATGGAGGACAGCTAGTAACTGGTAGTCAATGTTCCTCAGTATTGGCATTTTGGGTTCAATACTCCTTCCTGCGTGGAAAATCACAGGCATGTTTAGTGTCCCTGGTCCCTGTGCCCTACACACCAGTTTCACTCCCAGTCATTCTGACAACCGAAACAATGTCTCCATACATTTCCAATGCCCTCAAAGGATGGTACTGCCCTGTTGAGAGCTACTGATAGCTAGTAACCATCCTGGTGACAGGATGCACAGTGGATCACCCTCCCACCTTTGAAATAGCTCAGTAGTAGTCCTGGAGATGAGAGAAAATTGGTTTCAGGAAACAGCAGTATTAGAAACAGCATTTTCCTACATGAAGGCTGACAATCACTATGAGCAAATCAGTACTATGAACATACCTCTATTTTTCCAGTTAACCTCTCAATTTCAGACTGATCTTCCCTGTGATTTCTGGCATTTCCTCTGAAGTCTCTTACATGTTTTCTCTGTAGCTTTTCATAGCTTCTCTTCAGTCTGCCTAACTGTAGACACAGTTATTTCTAGACTTAAAATTTAAGAATGTGTAAACAGTGCTGATACAACAAATTGGCATTATGAAAGCACGTGCAGAGCTAACTAGTACCCCTGAAAATAGACAGCATGTCAGGTAAAATAACAACCAAAACTACATATAAAAAATAAACACCAGAAAATACAGAGTCAAAGAAAAAATAAAGGGAAAATATCTTATAAACAGAAGTTTAATTTTTCTTACAATGTACAATTGCCTTGGACTTAGGGGCCCCCAAACCCACCACCACAATAAAAGCAGCAAATCCTGTCTCTCTTCTCTAGGCCTGTGGTTCTTGAACCATTCTCCTGCGGAACACTGAGTAAGTAAGCAAGAGAGGAGTACTGTGGAATTAAATGAAAATAAAAGCAGTTTTTTCCCAATCTGAAGAATAAAATTGAGTTAACTGATAGAATTTTCTTACTTTTCTTATCTATCCCAAAATGCTTCTGAAACCTTTGGATCCTCCATTATTTAAAATCTAGTAACTGATTCAACTTAAAAATTAAAACATTTAATATAAGCTTTTGGTATCAGTATTTCATGGTATTATACAAAAATAGCTCTATTTCTTTCAGGTACTCAACCAACAAACACATTTTAGAATCGCTGTTGTAGGTAGTATCAAACATATAAATAGGCAAGATTCTTTACCTGGGTTTAAGAACAGAGAAATAGATTTCTACCCCTGCACCTCCCTTAGTATATATACATCCACTCTATGAAGTAGAAACTGGCTCATTAACAAAATTCTCATGGGTTGAAGAGACAGAATTATACAACACATAACAGAATTAAAATCTTACTTCTTCATGTAGTTTCTTTAACTCCAGCTTATACTCCATGGCCATCTCTTGCTTGACTTTTTCATGTTCTTCAACCTGATGACGCAACATTCCAACCTAAAAGCAGAGAGGTGGTAGCATTTTTCACTATTAGCATTGAAACAATAACCCTGAAACACAAAAACAGGAAATAACCTTTTTTTTTTTTTTTGCGTTATGCGGGCCTCTCACTGTTGTGGCCTCTCCCGCTGCGGAGCACAGGCTCCCGACGCGCAGGCTCAGCGGCCATGGCTCACGGGCCCAGCCGTTCCGCGCAATGTGGGATCTTCCCGGACCGGGGCACGAACCCGTGTCCCCTGCGTCGGCAGGCAGACTCTCAACCACTGCGCCACCAGGGAAGCCCAGGAAATAACCTTTGTACTTATCTGTGAATACATGTTCTCAACTGTACAGTTTCTCAGGAAGTCAAATATCTAATTATTTAATAATCCCTAACAATGCCAAAAAATGGAAAATGAGCAATTGTTCTAGAATTTCTAGGTTTAGAGGGAAACTTCCTGTCTCATTTATTCTCCCCATCCCTTTTTAATCAAAAAAAACCTCACAAAAAATTAAGAGAGATAAAGTTACAAGAACCTTGGAATCTAAAAATATGGAACAAAAACCTATAAGACTTCAAGAATAAATTCTATAAATCAAAGTACAGAATAGTAACATCGGACAGAAAGACAGCAAGAGACTTGTACCTGCTTTACCATTTACCCCACTTCAAAGAAAACCAGTTTCACCAGCCACAGTGAGCATGTTATCCTAACCCATTTTTCAGTGGTTTGATGCCAGCCACAGCTAGCTCATGCCCAGCCCTCACTTCCATCAATATCCATCAGCATTTCTCTACATCTCTCAATAACCAGTTAGCATTTCATCTACTAATAGCTAGAAGGGAAAGGAAGAACTGGGAACAGCAAGTAGTAATCTCAATCACAATACAAAATAGTAATTAAAAATTAAAAACTGTAGATCTTAAAAGTTCTCATCACAAGAAAAAATATTTTGTGACTATGTATGGTGACAGATGTTACTAGACTTATTGTGGTGATCATTTCACAATATATACAAATATCAAATCATTACATTGTATAACTAAACTAATATAATGCTATATCTCAATTATACCCGAATAACAAAATATAAACATAAAATTCTTATAAGAACAAGGAGTTAATGCAATTGCAATTAAAAATTCTAGTAGAATTCTTTTTTGGAACGAAAAAGTGATTCTGAAGTTCAAACCAGAGGAATGATTAAATATAGCCAAAAAATAGAAAAAACTACTTAAAAAATTTTTTTTTATTTAAATGAGTATTTACTGAATTCCTGGATAGGGAGAAACTGAGCTTAAAACTAATGAAAGAGTCATTTGAGAATGACAGATCTGACTGCAAAATGTGAAACTTCTATATCTGAAAAAATCCCATTAAAATTAAAAATCAATAAACTGAGAAAAACATTTACAAAAGTATGTCAAAGGGTTTTTAGTATTTAGGTATCTTTTTGTAATTTGTTTCCACTATGTTCAAAGAACATACTCCACTATTTCAAGACTCTGAATTGTGTCAAGATTTATCATATGGTCAGTTTTGGAAAGAGTTGCTTGTGCTAGAAAAAACGTACACCACAGTTCTCCTGTGCAATTTTCTGTATATATAAATTAGGTCAAGTTTGTTGATCATGGTGCTCAAATCTACATCCTTACTGATATCTGTCTCTTGTTCCATCAGTTACTAAGAAAATTGGGTTAAAATCCCCAACGACAATTGTGGCTTCATCTATTCCTCCCTGTAGTTCTGCCACTCTTTGCATACAGATAAGAGAGAGAAAATTTTTAAATTAATTAGATACTTACAAATTCAGATTTTTTTGTTGTCTTAGTTTGAGTTCTCCCAAAAGTGTAGATTTTAGGGCAGGTAGGTAATTGGAGGTGATCCCAGGAAACACAGTAAGGAAATGAAGAGAGAGATCTAGAGAAGGAAGGAAAGCCAATAAAGTGTGCTACTGAGCTGATTTCTGCAGTAAGCGCTGGAACCACTCCCACAGGAAACTCACCAAGGAACCAAACAGAATGTGTTTCAGAATTGTCCCTCTAAGGGATGGGAAGTTGGAGACTTTATTCACCGATTCCAGTCCCTCCACTGCTGAGGCTTGCCCCAGGAGTGTTAACTGCCCCCACAATCCCAGGTTTCACCTGAGCAGCTTTTAAGTTTCCAGAAAGAGAAGCACAGTGTAGTGAGATGCTGGCAGTACACAGCGAGCTGTATGTAATATCCAGGTGAAATGACGGGGCAAGGAGGATGTGATACAGGCCAATAAGAATATCTGCTACAGCTACATATACGGAGATTTCATATTTTATCATTATGAAGTGTTTCTCTTCACCTTTGGTAATGTTCACTGCTTCTGCTTCAAGTACAGTTTAGCTACACCATCTCTCTATTCAGTGTTTGTATGGTATATATTTTAATTTTACATTTTACTTTCAACTTTGCTGTATCTTTGTAAACATCAAATAATTGAGTTCAATTATCTTTACCCAGTTGGACAATTTTTATCTTTTAATTAAGCCATTTAGTACATTTACATCTACCGGACCTCTTTGGAGTTATATCTATTGTCTTACTAAGTGCTATTTGTACTTAATAAGCTCTATGTTCCTATGTTCCTTTGTCTCTCCTTTCTTGCCTTCTTTGGGGCTGATAACTTCTTACTTCATTTTTCTCCTTCTGTTAGCTTAGAAGACATATACTCTATTAACATATTACTATATACTTTTAATGGTTGTCTCAAGATTAAAACCTAACTAATTAACATTAGACTTAACTAATGTTAATTAACATTAGCTAACATTAACATTAGTTTTACCATCCCAGGCAACCCAAGGACTACAGAAATACTTTAATTCCATCTACCCCCTCACCAACTTGACTGAAATGTCATCATAATTCCACATATATGTTCAACAGAAGGCTCTTGTTGTTATATACAGTAAATATTCGTTTAGATTTACCCACATATTTACTGTCGCCTTTCATTTCTTCCTTTATCTCTTGAGCTTCCATCTGGGGTCACTTTCCTTCTGCCTGAAGAACATTCTTTTAGTATTTCCTTGGTGCAGGTCTCCTAGTGACAAATTCTCTCAATCTTTGTTGATCTGAAAATGTCTTGATTTCACCTTTATTCTGGGTATAGAATTTATTTCTGGTTTGGCAGGGAAAAAAGTCATTTCTTTGTGGACATCATTCTATTTTTATTGTCTTCTGGCTTTCACTGTTTTAGCTGACAAGTCAGCTGTTAGAAGCTGTTCGTAGATCACTTTTTTTTCTTGGTAAATATCTGGTTTTGTTTTATTTTGTTTTCTTTGATAACTTTTCAGATGTCCTCTTTGTCTTTAGTTTCCAACCTAGGTAAACATTTCTTTTTGTTTACCTTGCTTGAGGTTTTTGGATTTCTTAAGTATATGGCCTTCCTCACTTTTGGCAAAATCTCAGTCAACTTATCTTCAAATATCACTTTAGCCCATTCTCACTTTGTTTTCTCCTTCAGGGATTCCCAAAACACTCATATTTGACCTTCTCACTGTATCCTCTTTTCTCTTATCCTCTCTTCTATATTTTCTATCATTCTGTCTGTGCTTTATTCCAAACATTTTCTTCTGTCATATCTTCCAGTTCACCAATTATCTCCTAATCTTTAAGGCCTTAACTTCATTTATTCTATTTTTCAACATTATGATTTCCACTCATCTTTTAATAGTTTCCAATTCTTTCCTGAAATGCTCAATCTTATCTTTTATCTCCTTGAACACAGTAAACATAGCTATTGTAATTTCCTTTCCTTTCCTTTCTTTTACTCTCTTTCTTCCAGTGAAAACATCCTTCCTGGAGTTTGCTATTCTCAAATATTGGTAAGTTACTCTAGGCTACCTGTAGAGTTGTCATCTTGGGAACTCCCTTCACCATTATTCTGGAGGCTTTCTGTGCTTTTCTGCTTTTTGCTTTTTAAAAGAATTCTGTCATCTTCTTCGTAAGTTTACTTCTCATTTTGGTAGAACATTCTTTTGAGATTTTATATGTCCGAAAATACCTTTATTCTCTTTTCACATCTGGTTGAAAGTTTGATTGGCTGTAGAATTTAGTAGTAAATTTCACTCAGGATGTTTTTAGTTAAATGTGAATCTTTCAGACTTTAATATTTGGTAATGGCAGACTAGGTATTCTGGGCCAGTCCATACACTGAGGACAACTATATAAGTAAGATTTCTTAAAGTGTGTCTGAAGTCAAGTGCTAACATGATAGGGAAGAATTACCAGGTCAGCATCTGGGCTAGGCTTGAGGTGTAGGAAGGTGAGCCCAGAGTTTGGGGCAAGTATTAACTGAAACTAGAGAAGGCAGCTGAAAGGATAAGAGGCCAAATGGGGGTTTTGATAACTTCAAGGGGCTAAGAGAATAAAAGATTTGGTGCCCAAGACAGCTCTGAACCCCTCCTTGCTTTGATTTGGGACCCTGAAAGGCTGTACCCTAGGAGTAAGAATGGGCCAGATGTAGAACAGGCCTTCTTGAAATTGCCAATCAACTGCAGACATTTGAATCTCTGAAATCAGTTTAAGATGATCTTAAGAGAGTGCTAATGTCTGTCCCCAGGCATCTCCAAAGTGCTAGGGACTCCAGGAACTTGGAAAAAGCAACCTAAACTTTCTCCAAAGGAAAAAAAAAAACATTATTCTGTATCTTAAACTATTTCTTCAAATAATTTTACAAATACAGTACTTAATAACCCACTCAGAAAGTAACCCCCCCACACACAAGGAGATAAGACAACAAAAGTGAAAAAAAGCAGAAGCAATAAAAGATAGAAAGAGATCCATGGCAAATCTAGATATTGGCATTATCAATTCTTCCTATCATTGAGAAGGTACTTTTTAAAAAAGCAAATAAAAATGAGACAGTTACTAATTCCCCAGAAAACAAAAACATTGCATAAGAAATAAGTTTGATTATTATTATGCTATCTGACTCAGTTGTAAATAATAATTACCATCGTAATGATATAAACACTAAACACTGACCTAACGAAAAATTAAGATATACAATTCTGGCAGGATGAGGGGATGGAAATTGTATATGAGAGCAAAGTCCTTAATTTTCATAGCAGCAAGTTATTAGAGAAATAGTTAAAACTGAAAATTAAGAATATTGCCATAAAATGTTATATAGAAATATGAAGAGAATAACAAACAAAAAAAAGGGGTAAAGGACACTGAAATGACTGCCTCAGAGAAGCAAGAATCCTAGGTTCAGAGAAATAGGGCAGATGATCACTGTTTTCTCTTACGAGCTTTGTAGAACCATTTTTCTTTTCATTTACTATGTAAGGCAAGCATAAATATAAAATGTGAAGAAAAGATTGCTTAATTTCATTTATTTACCAGAGTCTGTTTCATAATGGGCATGCAACAATATCTAAATTTCTTAAAGAAAAAGAGGAAGAAAGAGGTTAATTGCTGAGAGCAAGAGATGGCATTAGAGAAATGGAAGCAAAGGTTTGAAAACTGTCAGTATGAATGATATTGTTTTAACTACAATTTAGAGTTTTCAAAGTGGTTTCTTAAACAGTAACTCAATCTTCACAACAACACAGGAACATAGGATTATATCCTAATTTTACACATGATGAAACAGGCTCAGAGAGGTTAAATTATTTGTCCAAGGCTGTTCAGCTGAGAAAAGGCACAGCCAGGACTCCAAATTCCTTACTTGTTTCATTAGCTCTACCTACCCTGCAGGGCATTAGAAGGTAACAGCAGCAGAAATGTCCATTAAAACAAATCCAATCCCAACAATGTAATCAGAAAATAGATCATTCGCTTATGAAACAAGTTGTTTATACTAGTACTCCTCCAAGTATGATCTGCAGACGGGCTGGAGCTGGTCACAACAGCAATCCAGTGTGAGATAAGAACCTTGAAGCAGAATGTACATCAATTATGTTACAAAACACACTGTTTAGTGCAACTGACATTTTTATACAGCAAAACTTTCTGTGAAGGATGCAGTGTACTACTTTACATTCTGGTGCAAGCCTTTCATCTCACCATGGACCTGTCATTTCAGTAGCACTGGTTTATACCATAGGACTAACTGCTTCTAGGCCTGAAACTTTCAAACAAATAAAACTGACAAAAACTTAAAGCTCTATATTCTAGTTCTTCTATCATGTGCTATTCAAAGTAAATTATAAACATGTTATTACCAATAACAGTGAAATTACAATTTCACAGACAAACTCTATGGAACAGATTCCTATAATTAGTATCTGGTAAAAACACTTTACCTCTATAAACTTAATCAACTTCCAGCAACCCAATCAATGAAGCAGCAAATCATTGACAGCTACATTTCTAAACATCTTTTATGTCCCCAGGCCAAACCTGTAATCTTCAAATATTTACCAAGGAATCTATCTACTCAATCTCTTTAATTCCTCTTTAAGGTATTAAGTACAGGCATACTTCAGAGATACTGCAGGTTCCTTCCAGATCACAATAAAGCAAATACTGTGATAAAATGAGTCACATGAATTTCTTCGGTTTTGCAGTGCATATAAATGTTATGCTTACACAGTACTGTAGTCAACTAAGTGTGCAAGAGTATTATGTCTATAAAACAATGTATATATCTTAATTTAAAAACACTTTATTGCTAAAAAAAATGCTAACCATCATCAGATCCTTCAGTGAGTCATAATCTTTATGTTGGTAGAGGATTTGAAGTATTGCAAGAATCACCAAAATGTGACTCAGAGACATGAAGTGAGCAAATGCTGTTAGAAAAAAGGTGCCAACAGACTTGTTCAACACAAGGTTGCCACAAAATTTCAATTTGTAAAAAAAATACAATATTGGCAAAGCATTATAGAGTGAAGCGCAATAAAACGAGTAGCTTTATTACTGCCTGTACTGCAGTAATGCCCTTGACATCAAAACTAAGCTGCAGGAATAAGTTTCAACAGCCTTGGCATGAATATTCTCATGATCACACACACAGGAATTTCCTTAATGGGTTTCTAACAAAGTAAACAACTTAGATATCCACATATATAGTTGATGGTTTGAACTGTGCAGGTCCACTTATACATGGATTTTTTTCAATAAATATGTACTACTGTACTACCCCATCCAAAGTTGGTTGAATCTGCGGATTCAGAACAGATATAGATACAAGGGCCAACTGTAAAGTTATATGTAGATTTTCAACTGCATCGGGGATCAGTGCCCCTAACCCACAGGTTGTTCAAGGGTCAACTGTACAGTGTTAACTAGGAAAGCACTATCACCTTAACTTTCTAAACAGAACTACTTTTGTTTTGCCCCAGGAGAAATAAAGAAGTAGTAACTAAAGTAACTTACCAAGGAGCACTGACCCTACCTAAATTACGAGTTTTAAAAAATCAAATATGATTATCATTCCATGCACTTTTTTACCCACCTTCTATATCTTTTCATGAGGTCTAATTTCATTTTTTAAATTTTTTAAAATTTATTTATTTTTGGCTGCGTTGGGTCTTCACTGCTGCACATGGGCTTTCTCTAGTTGCAGCGAGTAGGGGCTAATCTTCGTGTGGTGCGCGGGTTTCTCATTGCAGTGGCTTCTCTTGTTGCAAAGCAGGGGCTCTAGGCATATGGGCTTCAGTAGTTGTGGCATTCGGGCTCAGCAGTTGTGTCTCGCAGGCTTAGTTGCTCCGTGGCACGTGGGATCTTCCTGGACCAGGGCTCAAACTCATGTCCCCTGCATTGGCAGGCATATTCTTAACCACTGCACCACCAGGGAAGTACCATGAGGTGTAATTTTAAAATACATTCTCAAAAGTCTACCCAAATTTTAAAATAAATTCCAGTTTAGCAAGTGGCATTCTCAGAACACTGACTCTAACACGGCCAATGTTACTATGTACGGTTGACCCTTGAACAACATGGTTGAACTCCATGAGTCCACTTATATATGGATTTTTTTTTCAATAAATACTACAGTACTACATGAATTCATGAATGTGGAATCTCAGATAAGGAGGATTGACTGTAAACTTATATGTGGATTTTCGAGTGCATTAGGGGTTGATGCCCCCAACCCCCACATTGTTCAAGGGTCAACTGTACTGCTTTGACCCAAAGTGCACATGGCCAATTGAGTCTCTTGACAAGGAAAAAAACACTTTATGAAGCCTAACTCTTTCCTTGTGACATGAAACATTTCTAAAATATTCTTGATAAGTGAGTATCATCAACAGAATCTACCACTCACAGAAGCACCCCTGAAGAAGCTGAATGACAGCACTAATGAGTGGTGATCCTACTGGTAGGAAAGCCCATCCAAGTGGGGCTTGGGACCAGTGTTTCCCTACAACTCTTCCAATCCTTCTGAGATCAACATTGATGCCAGAAATTTAGGGGCAATTCTTGCACTTATATATGCTTTCTGCTTCCCTTCCAATATTCAATGTTCTTTTCACTGTACCAGCTAAATTAAAAGAAATCAATAAGCAAATGTTATTAAACTTTTCCCCCAAATCACCAATAACATGGGTGATGAGATCTCAAATAATATTTTCCTCTTTTCCTTCTTTTTCCCTGTCAGCAAGTGCAAATATAAATCTTTTAAGAGTTTTCTGAATTTTATTTCAAACCTAACCAAAAGAAGCCAATTATTGAATTTGGGGCTTAACTTTTTACACTAGTCATACAATGAGGCCAAAAACAACATTCGCTAAACTCAGTGATTATTAACATAGGCATGTAATAGAATGAAGGTTTTTACAAAGATCATGTGACACCCTTTATATTTTCTTAAAGAAGTTACTGTATGTATTATATGTGACCAAGGTAACATGATCCTTGAAATAAATATTAATATTCTTATGCATTTTCAACAACGAATTCTTCTTCTGAAAGAAACCATCAGAATTTGACACACAAATTCTTTCTTTGCATTATGAAAAAGACAGTATCACCAGTTCAAGATGGCAGTGCAGGAAGATCCTGAACTCACCTCCTCCGACACTCACTGGATCTACAGCTAAATATGGAACAATTTCTTCTCGAGAAAAGAACCTAAAGGCTGGCTGAGTGACGACTACACATTGGGTAAAAGAGAAGAAAACCATACAAAGGCCTGTAGGGCAGATGGGGACACATCTCACCATAAACCTCACCCCTGATATAGCAACCAACAACCAGAAGGGAACTCAAAACTCCCTGAGGAAAAAAGGGTTCAAACCCCACATTGGGCACCCCAGCTTTTAAGACATACACTTGAGAGATAAGCCCCCAAAACATCTAATTTTTGAAAACCAATTGGTCTTGTGTCCCAAGACCCACAAAATGATAGTGATGAGAAACACCTCTTAGAGGGCTCATGTGCTTGGAATCACCCACCCGAGTCCAGCTCAGAGGCAGCCAATCATGCCTAGACTTAAAGTGAATAAGGCTCACCTGTTTATATTAAAACCTCCATCAGAGGGGCAGGCATCTAGTTCAACACACACATCTAGGAGCCTGCTGGAATGCTCTGGGAACAAAGACTGGCAGTCACTACCTTTGCTGTGCTCCAGAGCACCAGTATCTCTCAGAAGGGAGCTTTTACACACATCAGGTGTCCTGACTTTTACAGCTGCTACCCAGGATATGATTCTTGGTTACCTGGCTCTGGAGGACAGGGAAGCTTGTGTTCTGGGTGCCAAGGAACTGTAATAATTGGTGTCACCCAGAAAGGAGTTCATGCCCCTGTCTGGTGCCTGGAGTTTTGTGACTGATGCTAAGGAACACCTCTACATCAACTTGCTCTGGTGGTCAGTGGGGCTTATACTCATGGGTCCTACAGGACTGTAGTCCAAGGAGAAAGAGTTCTTAAACAGCTACAACTCCGAGGGCACAGCAAAGGCAACAGACCCAGGAGCTCAATCTTTCTGCGAAGGGAGACTATTAACTGATCATCCTGACTGCTAACTGAGGGGCAAGCTTCTGATTAGGCATGCATCTTGAGGTTGACTGTAATCCTTTCCAGAGACCTTGGAGGGCAGGCGCTACCTTTGCTCTCACACTCTGCTGCCTCTAGTGCACCAGTGTCTCCTGGAGGGTAGCTATACAGGTGGCTGGTGCCCAGTGGACTCCCCTCGATTACCTAGCTCTAGGTGACTGGAGGGATTTGCATTCCCGGATCCCACAAGACTATGGCAATCAGAGGGATAGTTCTTGGCAGGCTACCAACCCCAAGTCACTGCACAGAAAGCAGAATGAGGCACACTCCCTAGGGTTTCTGTGAAAGAGTCCTCTTTACTTGTCTTGGACCTTCGGCCTGAGGAGCAGGCCTCAGGTTTGGCTCACATTTAGTGGCCTACGGAGTTGCTATCAAGGAACATAGGCTGTGGACGCCATCTAGGCACTCTCCCTCTGCCTTGCTCCAACCCATCAGTATCATCCAGAAAATAGTTCATCTGGAGCCCATATAGTGGACACCTCCAGATCACCTGGCTCTGAGGACCAATGTGGCCTACCCTCACAGCCCCTCAGAACTGTATATATTTGCATACTTTAAAAGCTGCTGCCTGAGGGTCCAGATTCCAGTCAACCTGAATGTAGGTGCTGAGATCCTCCACTCTGGGACAGTGACAGGTTTTGGCACATCTTCAACTACTGGGAGCTACTAAAGATATAATAGGCTGCCTGGACAAGCACAGAGGTTTGAGAGACAACCAGGAGCTGAAGCAGGGTTAAATAACAGGGTTCATCTCCTACACAAGGTCACTCAATCAAGCTCAGAAGAAGTGGTTGCTTCATCTACTGTACCAACAGAGAGTCGAGCAAAATGAAGAAACAGAGGAATATGTTCCAAATGAAAGAACAAGATAAACCTCATAAAAAATCTTAATGAAATGGAGATCAGTAATTTACCTGATAAAGAGTTCAAAGTAATGGTCATAAAGATGGGGAGAAGAATGGATGAACACAGTGAGAACTTCAACAAACAGATGAAAAAATATAAGAAAGTACCAAACAGAAGTCACAGAGCCAAAGAATGTAATAACTGAACTGAAAAAAATACACTAGAGGGGTTCAACAGCAGACTAGATGAAGCAGAAGAAAATATCAGTCAACTCAGGGACAAGGCCATGGAACTTACCCAATCAGAGCAGCAGAAAGAAAAAAAAATGAAAAAAGGAATTTGTGGAACATTAAACAGACTAACATTTACTTTACAGGGCTCCCAGAAGGAGAAGAGAGAAAGGGGCAGAAAACTTATTTGAAAATATAATGGCTGAAAACTTCCCTAACTTGGGGAAGGAAACAGACGTCCAGATCCAGGAAGCCCTGAGAGTCCCAGAAAAGATGCTACTAAAGAGACCCACACCAAGACACATTATAATTAAAATGTTGAAAGTTAAAGACAAGGAGAGAATCTTAAAAGAAGCAGAAGAAAAACAACTAGTTCTATACAAGGGAACCCTCATAAAACTATCAGCAGATTTTTCAGCACAAACTTTGCAGGCCAGAAAGCATGATACATTCAAAGTGCTGAAAGAAGAAAACTTCCAACCAAGAATACTCTACCGAGCAAAGTTTTCATTCAGAATTGAAGAAGAGATAACGAGTTTTCCAGAGAAGCAAAAGTTAAAGGAGTTCACCACTACTAAACTAAACTGACCTGACAAGAAATTTTAAAGGAACTTCTTTAAGCTGAAAGAAAGGATGCTAATTAGTAACAAGAACACATATGATAGAATAAATCTCACTGGAAAAGTAAATATATAGTGAAGGTAGTGGATTAATCACTAAAAAAGCTAGTATAAAGGTTAAAAGACAGGACTATGATTACAATAAAATTAGCTAAAAGACACACAAGGTAAAAATACATAAAATGTAACATCAAAAACATAAAACATGTAAGTGTTGAGCTTTAGAATGGGATCAAACTTAAGATGTTATCAACTTAAAATAGACTGTTACAGATATAAGTTGTTAAGTGTAAGACTCAAGGCAACTACAAAGCAAAAACCTAGAATAAATACACAAAAGAGAAAGAGAAAGGAACATTAGCATACCACTAAAGAAAGTCATCAAACCACAAAGGAAGAGAGCAAGAGAAGAAAAAAGGAACAGAGAGAAACTACAAAAACTGCTAGAAAACAATTAACAAAATGGCAATAAGCACATATCCATCAATAATAATTTCAAATGTAAATGGACTAAATTCTCCAACAAGAAGACATAGAGTGGCTGAAGGAATAAAAAGCAAGACACATCTATATATGCTGCCTGTAAGAGATAATTTAGATATAATGACATAAACTGAAAGTGAAGGGATGGTAAAAGAGATTCCATGCAAATGGAAACAGAAAAGATGGAGTAGCTATACTTATATCACACACACAAAAAAAAGACTTTAATACAAATGCTTTAATAAGAGACAAAGAAGACATTACATAATGATAAAGGGGTTAATCCAATGAGAGGATATAACATTTGTAAATCTTTATGCAGCCAACATACGAGCACCTAAACATGTAGCACAATTATTAACAGACCTAAAGGGAGACATCAACAGCAATACAATAACGGTAGGGAACTGTAATATCCCACTTACATCAATGGAAAGATCATCCAGACAGAAAATCAATAAGGAGACATCAGCCTTAAACAACATGTTAAACCAGATGGACTTAACACATATTTATAGACTATTCTATCCAAAAACAACAGAATATACATTCTTCTCAAGTGTATATGGAACATCTTCCAAGATAGATCATATGTTAGGCCACAGATCAAGTCTTAATAAATTTAAGAAGACTGCAATCATATCAAGCATCTTTTCCAACCACAATGGCATGAAATGAGAAATTACATGAAGAAAAATGGGAAATACACAAATATGTGGAGATTAAACAACATGCTACTGAATAACCAATGGGCAAAGAAGAAATCAAAAGAGAAATCAAAAAATACCTTGAGAAAAACAAAATGGAAATGTAACATGCCAAAATTTACAGAATGCAGCAAAAACATTTCTATGAGGGAAGTTCATAGTGATAAACACCTACCTCAAGAAACAAGAAAAGCCTCAGACAAACATGACTATACCTTAAGGAACTAGAAAAAGAACAAAGCCCAAAGTTAGTAAATTAGGGCAGAAATAAATGAAATAGAGACTAAAAAGACAACAGAAAAGATCAATGAAACTAAGAGCTAGTTCTGTGAAAAGAGAAATAAAATTGACAAAAACTCAGCTAGACTCACCAAGAAAAAAAAGAGAAAAGACTCAAGTAAGTCAGAAATGAAAGAGGAGATATTACAAGCAACACCAGAGAAATACAAAGGATCATACAGACTACTATGAAAAATTACATGCCAACAAATTGGACAAACTAGAAGAAGTGGATAAACTCTGACAAACATATAAGCTACTAAGACTGAATCATGACGAAATAGAAAATCTAAACAGACCACTTACCAGCAAGCAGATCAATTCAGTAAACAAAAACTCTCAACAAACAAAAGTCCAGGACCAAATGGCTTCACTGGTGAATTCCACCAAACATTCAAAGAAGAATTAATATCAAGCTTTTTCAAATTCTTCCAAAAAATATAAGAGGGGGGGAATCTTTTCAAAACACATTTTATGAGGCCAGTATTAGCCTGGTACCAAAACCAGACAAGAATGCCACCAAACAAAAAAAATTTATCTTTACAGGCTAATATCCCCGATGAACACAGATGCAAAAATTCTCAACAAAATATTAGCAAACTGAATTCAGCAATACATTAAAAGGATCATATACAATGATGAAGTGAAATTTATTCCAAGGATACACGGATGGTCCAACATCTGTAAATCAGTCAGTGTGATACACCTCATTAACAAAATGAAGACAAAAATAATATGATCATCTCAACAGATGTATAAAAAGCATTTGACAAAATTTTAATTCATTTATAATAAAACCTCAAATCTCTCAAAAAAGCAGGTATAGAGGAAACATACCTCAACATAGTTAAGGTCATATATAACAAGCCTACAGCTAAATCATACTCAATGTTGAAAAGCTCAAAGCTTTTCCTCTAAGATCAGGAAGAGGACAAGGATATCCACTCTTACCACTTTTATTCAACATAGTATTGGAAATCCTAGCCAGAATAGCTAGGCAAGAAAAAGAAATAAAAGGCATCCAAACTGAAAAGGCAGAAGTAAAACTCACTGCAGATCATATGAAAATAGCTAGGAAACCCTAAAGACTCTATCACAAACTAACAGAACTAATAAATGAATTCAATAAAGTTACTGAATACAATATCAATACACAAAAATCTATTGTTTTTTAAATAATAAACTATCAAAAAGAGAAATTAAGAAAATAATCCCATGTACAACTGCATCAAAAAGAATATAATACCTAGGAATAAATTTAACCAAGGAGGTGAAAGATCTGTATATTGAAAATTATAAGACATTAATGAAAGAAACTGAAAAAGACACAAATAAATGGAAAGATATTCTATACTCATGAATTGAGAGAATCAATATTGTTAAAACTGTCATATTATCCAAAGCAATCTACAGATTCAGTGCAATCCCTATCAAAATTCCAATGACATTTTGCATACAAATAAACAAAAAATCCTAAAACTTGCATGGAATTGAATAGCCAAAGCAATCTTGAGAAAGAAGAACAAAACTGGAGGCACCATACTCCCTAACTTCAAAGTATATTATAAGGTTATTATTACATACAAATGGTACTGTATTGGCATGAAAACAGAGACTTAGATCGATAGAACAGAACAGAGAATAGAGATCGCAGAAACAAACCCACACATATATGGTCAATTAATTTATGACAAATAAACCAAGAATATACGATGGGTAAAGGACAGTTTCTTCAATAAATGATGTTGGGAAAACTGGACAGCCACATGCAAGAGAATGAAGCTGGACCACTATCTGACACCATTCACAAAAATTAAATCAAAATGGATTAAAGACTTGAACGTAAGACCTGAAACCATAAAACTCCTAGAAGAAAACATAGGCAGTAAGCCCCTTGATATAGGTCTTAGTGATGGTATTTTGAATCTGCACCAAAAGCAAAAGCAAAAAAAGTAAAAGCAGCAAAACCAAAACTACACAAGTGGGACTACATCAAACTAAAAAGCTTCTACACAGCAAAGTAAATCATCAACATGAAAAGGCAACTTACTGAATGGGAGAAAATAACTGCACATCACGTATCTGACAAGGGGCTGATATCCAAAATATACAAAGAACTTTTACAATTCAATAGCAAAAAAACAAACTATCCACTGAAAAAATGGGCTGAAGATCCAAATAGACATTTTTCCAAAGAAGACATACAGATGACCAACAGGTACATGAAAAAGATGGTCCACATCACTAATCATCAGGGAAATGCATATCAAAACCACAGAGATATCAACTCACACCTTGCAGAATGGCTAGTATCAAAAAGACAACAAATAACAAGTGTTGGCAAGGGTGTGGACAAAAGGGAACCCTTGTACACTTGGGTGAGAATGTTAAGTTGGTGCAACCATTATGGACAATAGTATGGAGGTGCCTCAAAAAATTAAAAATAGAACTACCATATGATCTAGTAATTCCACTCTGGGTATTTATCTGAAGAAAGCAAAAAAACATTAATTCAAAAAGATATATGCACCACCACCACCCTGTTCACTGCAGCTTTATTTACAATAACAAAGATGTAGAAACAACCTAAGTATCTATTGATGAATGAATGGATAAAGAAACTGGGTGGGGGTTCCCTGGTGGTGCAGTGGTTGAGAGTCTGCCTGCCAGTGCAGGGGACACGGGTTCGAGCCCTGGTCTGGGAAGATCCCACATGCCCAGAGCAACTGGGCCCGTGAGCCACAACTACTGAGCCTGAGCATCTGGAGCCTGTGCTCCGCAGCAAGAGAGGCCGTGACAGTGAGAGGCCCATGAACCGGGATGAAGAGTGGCCCCCGCTTGCCGCAACTAGAGAAAGCCCTCACACAGAAACGAAGATCCAACACAGCCAAAAGTAAAATAAATAAATTTATTTTTTTAAAAAACCAAAAAACTGTGGTGTACACACACACACACACACACACACAGGATATTATTCAGCCATAAAAAAAAAGTTGCCATATGCCACAGCATGGATAGACCTTGAAGGCATTACGCTAACTGAAATAATTCAAACAAAGAAAGACAAATATTGTAATGATCTCCCTTACATGTAGAATCTACAGAAACAAACAAAAAATAAGCTCATAGACATAGAGAACAGAATGGTGGCTGCAAGAGACAAGGCTTGGATCAGGGGATGGGAGAAATGGGTGAACTGTGTTTTGTTTTGTTCTAAATAAATTGAATTCAAAAATTTTTTAATGCTTTCTTCAACAAATATTTAAGAAACATATATATTATAAAAGGTAAGGTGAAAATATCAAGAAGAGTAGCAAATCATCTGCTTTACCTCTTTGTGTTTCATATCCACCTGACTCCTGAGAGCCTTAAGTTCCCGTTCACGGATGTCCAGGCAAGTTTCTAGAGCATGTGTCTGTCCTTCCCACTCAGATTTTTTATGAGCTACCATTATGTCAATCTGTTTCATGAGCTCCTGTAGTTCTGCTTCACAGGATGTCAAAAATCCCCTATAAATAAGGACAGATCCTTAAGAATACAGAACATATCTCCAAGTGGCTTTTCATCTTTCACATGTAAAAATACAGCAGATATAAAGCTACCTGAAGTAGAACAGTGTCAACAAATAAATTATCAGAAGCAGAGAACAGGATCTCTGAGCTTTTCCTTTTAATGTTCACATAAGATGATCATTTACTCCACGGAAGTTTGTCTTCCTCCAGTAGCCAACCTAAAGCCTAAGTCAACTGGTCAAACACAAGGTTTATGTTTTAAGTCTGGTTTGTGAGTGAGACTTCCACAACCAACAACTGGCTCTTCTGTAACATTTTAGGGAAGCTTTCAGGAAGAATCCAGGCAAGCATATGTCACATTCTCAGCTAGTCAAACAAAATTAAAAGCTTTGGAAACACGTAGGCTATTGGGAAAATGACAGTACAATTTTAAGAGCTGTTTTAAGAACCTCCATCCTTGAGCCAAATTTATTCCAACTATTTCTTTCCAACTTATTATTAGAAACTTACCGCATCCTATCTTATTGTTGTAAACTTACTGATGTCCTTCAATGCTTCAGGAGATGCCAGATGTTACAAAGGTAGAAACAGAAGTGGACATAGATGTATTGGATTCAGAGATTCCCCGGAATGGCCACAGGGAGCTAACTCCTAAAGCTTAAATACCTTTTTTTTTAAAAAAAGCATTTGTTCTTAGTGTCACAAAACCTCTATAGCCTTTTGCTTTTTAAAAGCAGAAAATTTAACTGGGATGATGGTAAGCATCCAGCTTCACACTGGTGAGATGAGGGAAACACCCCAAGGAGAGATACTGTCCACAAACACAGCATGGATCAGCTCAGATTCTGCTCACACTTCTGCTTCTGTACCCAAAGCACAAAATGGTCAGAGGCATAACACAGACATGCTTTTTAAACTCAGTGAGAAGCTTAAGGTCAAAGCAAACTTACCCATCATGTCCCCGATTTTGTATTCCTTCCAACAAAGCCTCCATCGCCAAATCCCCTTTGTTTTGGCAACTGGGAAAGCAAAGAACTCTGTCAGGAGAAAATTAATTTTATGTTCTAACATTCCACTTACAAACTTAAGAATGTGAATGAACGCATGCAAATAACAATGAGAAAATGCAGCACTTCTTAAGATGACTGTAGAAGCAGTCAAGGAGTATCTCTTTAAGAAATACTAGAACCAAACACATTTCAGACTAAAACAAAACAATTTAAAATGATCTGAATTGCCACGGACACTCCCCCTGCACGACTGAAATCAAATGCCTCACTGTCACATCCCTACTTCCTCATGTAAGAGTGGGCCTGGGTGGAGATGGGGTGCTAGCAACAGAGGAACACTGACACTAACGAATTGAGAGGTCAGAGGAAATGTGTAGCTTCTTTTAAAGAGATATTGTAAAAAGGTTAAATGCCCTATGCTTCAACTTCTTGGTCCATCATGGGAGATCCTATTCACCCGCTAGATGACAGGCCCATGAAGCTCTTAGAACACCCTCCCTCACCTAAGAGGCAGCTACCTGGGCCCTCCCTCCTCTACACTTCATTGCTCCTAGTCCTTAACAGGTTCTTTCATAGGAGTTACACCACCCTGGAAATGTCCTTTTGCACACCTTTTTCCCCTACTATTCAACCATCAAGGGTAGAAAACCAGTTTTTTTCATGCCTGCAGCTCCAGGGTTTAGAGTAGCATTTCAACCTGGCCTGTGCTGAATGCTTTTGACTGAACGTATCTCAATTCCCCTCCCTTTTCACCTATCTCCCTATGCAAACTGGTCATAGCTGGAGAACTACAGAGAAGAGTCTAGCAGAGAAAGAAGGGAAGGGAGATAAAACAGAGACACAGGAGAATGAGAAGACTGGAAAATACAACCACTACATGTTATTTGCATCTATTTCTAAAGTTACTAACAGGAGTACTAAATAACTATTCATGCACACATATGGCAGAGAGGATTCCTTTCCAGTTGGTTTATCCTTTGTATTACACCAACATTAGACAAAATAAAAACCTAAAGAAAAATGTTTTCATGGTCTATTCCACTTTCTTTCAAACAACGATACAGTCAATTACAACAGGACCCAGATTCTGTGTTTTGATCCACTCTAGCAAACTGAGAGGCAGTACACAGTTCACACAGTACCATGTAGATGGAAACCCAGGATAGAGTCCTGCTCTGCAACTAAGTAGCTTTGTGTCCCTGGATTTCAGTTTTTGTCTGTATAAAGAAGCATGATCTATATAATCTGCAAGGTTTCTTCCAGTTTTTTAATAGGATTCTAATAGCCAATTACATATATTCTGTATCATTGTATCATGTTCCTGACAACGCTACATGGATATTTATTAAATACATAGGAAAGTGCTCTTCCTAAGGACAGAGCTACTACAGTTATTCAAAACTATCATTAGTAAAATTATACTCCTTCAGGTCATGTTATTCTTAAAAAACACATTTAGTAATATATATTAGAAACAGATTTAGTAACATATAATACATTAATATATTTTCTGGATGATATTATTTAGTAATTAGGAATATTTATAATAGAAGCTTAAAGTTACTGAATGCTCAACTGTTCTGCCTGTCTATATTGTCAGATTCAATCTTCATAACAATTTTTTTTTTTTTTTTTTTTTTTTTTTTTTGCGGTACGCAGGACTCTCACTGTTGTGGCCTCTCCCGTTGCGGAGCACAGGCTCCGGACGCACAGGCTCAGCAGCCTTGGCTCATGGGCCCAGCCGCTCCGCGGCACTTGGGATCTTCCCAGACCGGGGCACGAACCCGCGGTCCCCTGCATCGGCAGGCGGACTCTCAACCACTGCGCCACCAGGGAAGCCCTTCATAACCATTTTAAAACATAACTACTATTACTTTGAGGAAACTGAGGCTCAGAAGGTTAAATAATTTGATTATGGTAAACTACAAACCAGTCCTAGGATTCAAACCTAGGCAATGTGACTCCTAAGCTCCAGCCAATGTGCAATCTTTATATATTTTACAGCATTCCAGATCTTAAAATACATCATCGTATCTTCTTTTGATTTAATAATGTGTTCTTGGCATAAACAAAATCAAACCAAATTGAAAAGTCTGGACACAGGAAAAAACATACAAACTTAACTACGATGTCACCACAAATGGCCACCAAGTGGCAGTAACACAACAGTGAAAATAGTCCACAAAGGGGAAAATAGCCATTTCAGAAATTAAAATCATGGTCTAAGACTTAGTTAAGGAGATCTCTGTTTTTCTTAAAAAAAAAGGTGGGGATGGGGTGGGGAGGAACCAGTAACATTCTCTGTGGAAAATAATCTTACTAATATATAATGATCTTTTAACAATACTTTCACCATCTCCTCGAGCAGCTGACAAACACCATCATTTCTCATTCCTGAGGATCAGGTAAACAGCAAGGACTCAGATCTTCTGTGGACTTTTCTCATCCGAGTTTCTCATAGCTATATCACTGACTCCTTTCCTAACACCTGACCCTCATTCAGCTCCATGCACTACATCACTTTCTTTTTTGCCTGTGCCATATGGTAATTATATAAAATTTATTCTTTATCCAAATAAATACAAATTTAAGCAATTACTGTTTGATAATCTGCTACTCCTTGCCACTAACATGAAATGTTAATGTAGTTAAATGAAAGCTGTGTAGCTCTACAATTGGTACAGGACACTCTTAGTCATTTCTGCAGTTAGACCAAGATATCAACGAACAGAAGTTATAATTAAAACTCTCCTTTCGAATGAAGACTACTTTCAATCAGTGAAATCTAGAATAAAATGGTTGAAGGAAATACAGGCTTTTTCACCAAGTCTGGGAAGCAGGGAAAACATACTTTAAATCTTAGGGAAAAAAGAATCCAAAGAGGTTACCTAGGGACTTCCCTGGTGGTCCAGTGATTAAGAATCCGCCTTCCAATGCAGGAGACGCGGGTTCAATTCCTAGTTGGAAAACTAAGATCCCACATGCCGCTGAGCAACTAAAGCCTGCACACCACAACTAGAGAAGCCCGCATGCCGCAGCGAAGACCCAGCGCAACCAAAATTTAAAAAAACAAAGAGGGTATCTAATAATGGGCAAATCTTTGATGTTCATTAACATATTGGAATTTAAGAGCTAGAAAGAACCCGAAGGGCTCCAATTTAACCTCTTTATTTTACAGATCAGGAAAAATATCCAGAGTATGCACCTAAGATCAAATTATTCACAAAATGGGACACAGGAAGAAAATAAAAACTCTGGTTAGATATGTGTACTAAGAGAAGGAATATGCCTGCTCATCAAGTCTCATTTAAAGGAAGATAACAATGCTTTGTCCCTTATCTGCCTTGGTGTTACTGTGATTACAAAGATCTATGGCTATGACAGATTTACTATGGCTGATAAACTGTGCCTGCTCCAATAAATAATCAATATCATTTACGACTGCCCAGAAAGGTTCCTACTTAAATTTAAGGGAAAAGATTATCAGATAAAGTATCAAAGAAATTTTCCAAAATAAAAATGAAATTTTAAAACACTGTCCAAACTATGACTCAAGATCCCGAAAGAATAAGGGGCTAAGACTAAGAAAACTTAGTAGACAAAACTACACTTTTACATGGGAAAAATTCTGTAAGCAAAGATGAAAGATAAATGACAACATTACTTGAAAGCTTTATCACAAGGGGTTAATTAACCAAATATATAAAGAGCTTCTAAAAACTGAAGGAAAAAAATCTATAGAAAAATGTGCAGAAGGTATGAACAAAGAGTTCTCATAAAAAGAAATGCAAATGACCTTAAATATATGAAAATATGCTCAACCTTGTTCACAGTAAGAGAAACACAAATTTAAACTACACTGTTACCCTTTCTTCTGTATTAGATTAATGAAAAATTAAGTTTGAAAATGCACTCTGGCTTCCCTGCTGGCACAGGGGTTGAGAATCTGCCTGCCAATGCAGGGGACACGGGTTCGAGCCCCGGTCTGGGAAGATCCCACATGCCGCGGAGCAACTGAGCCCGTGAGCCGCAACTACTGAGCCTGTGCGTCTGGAGCCTGTGCTCCGCAACGGGAGAGGCCACAACAGTGAGAGGCCTGCGCACCGTGATGAAGAGTGGTCCCCGCTCGCCGCAACTGGAGAAAGCCCTGGCACAGAAACAGAGACCCAACACAGCCAAAAATAAATAAATTAATTAATTAATTTTAAAAAAAAAAAAGAAAGAAAGAAAATGCACTCTGATGACAAGGCTATGGGACACATACACTGTAGGAAGGAATGCAAAATGGTACAACTACTATAGAGGAAATTTTGGCAATACTTAGCAACTGATATATATGCATTTACCCTTTGATCCAAAAATGCCACTTCTAGGAATCTATCCCAATCATATGCTGGCAAGAATACAAAACCATACATGCAGAAGGATATACATTGCAGGACTATTTGCAAGAGAAGGAAACAACACAAATGCCTATCTACGGGAACTAGCTGAATATTCATCCACCAATGGAATAATACTATGAAGCTGTGAAAAGGGAAAATCTCTACATACTTCTATGGTGGGATCTACAGGGCATATAATATTAGATGAAAAAAGCAAGATACAAAACAGTATATGCAAACACTACTTTTTACCTAAGAAAGGGAGAAAATTATAAATATATATTATATATATTACATAAATATAGATTATATATTATATATGTTATGTATAAATATCAGAATATATTAAGGATATATAATTATATATAAATATATAGTATAGTAATTTGTTCTTCTGGAAGGATAAGCTCAAAGCTGGTAAATATGATACCTATAAGGAAGGGAAATAGGGTAGAGAAAACAGGAAGCTAAACTTGTCTGGATTTATATCTTAGCAGCTACTTGTTTTATAGGCACTATGCTAATGTTTTATAATATAATGAAAAAAATCTAGTTGGAAAAAAAAAGCAGTATTGAAAAATACTGGAAACAAAATGAAATAAATCAACTATCAACTAGATATCAAGTTGGCACCCTTACCATATAACAAATTGTTTCATTGGTTTTAAAATGCAACAATTTTACTGTACATATTCCAACTGGGATATATACTAAGGACAAAAAGGTACTATAGAGAAACCCTAAACATCACTCAGGAATCATATTGTTAATAGTAAAATTGGTATCATTAATTTGAAAGCATTACATATAATACAGAAAAAGTAAGTTAATAGGCAAAAGAGAAAAAGATACAAATATAAAATCGTGTTTAAAAAAAAACTATGAAATTAAATTGGAAATATCAGTGTGAATTCTGGATATTTCTCCTTTTAAAAAATGTACATATTTCCTAACTTTGGCCACTGTAAATCCTAAAACCAGTGACCAATATAGTAGCAAGAGTACCTTCAGCACCCAGACTGGTCTCTAAACACCATCTCCCACTGAAGGGAACCAGGGTTTCTTGGTGGCCAGAAATGTTTAAATGAGCCAGGAACATGTTTTACCAGAAAATAAGGAAACTCTCAAAGATTACTGGTCATATCAAAGTGGACAGAAGCCAACTTAAACAGGCTGCCACTAGCCAACAGGACAACTTGAGTACCCCCCCAAAAAAAGACTGCAGTAGGTTGAAACAGTTTAAATATATTCAAGTATATAATTTCATGATGATAAAAAAAAAAAGGCAAAACCCTCATGGTTACCTTTGGAGGTTGCTAGGCCACCAACTCATTACTGTGCTCTGAAAACAGAGGGAAAGAATTAAGCATTTTTCTTGCCTTTCCTATTCCTATTTCAAATAGCTGGTGAATTTAAAAGTTCTTCTTCATAAAAAATTGCCAGCTAATAAATGCTGAGGAATGACAGAATGAGAAAATCACCATATTGCAACCGCCAACGCAATAGTGGATACAGGCAACCTAAATCCATGAAAGGATCTTACCATTAAGTGAAAGGCTCACGGAGAATTTCATGATGGATGGACTGGGCTGACAACACCTGAACCCACTACGATGCTCAACTGTAACATCACAGAGAGAAAACTCAGACATCATGTGCCTCTCTGGAGTGTTTTGCACCACCGATGGAATCTTGCCCTGCCCTCACCCCCACAAAAAAAGTCAAGGTTGAATCTGATCAAGCTTCTAGATCAGTGCTGTTCAACAGAACTTTATGCAATTATGGAAATATTTTACATATACACCAAACTATTGGGCCCTTGAAATGTGGCCAATGCAACTAGGGAACTGAAATTTTTAGCTTTATTTCATTTTAATTCATTTAAATAGTCACCGATGGCTGATACCTACTATATTGGACAGTGCATTTCTAGACCTTACTACCAGTTTAGAGGGAATAAAGGGAATAGATGTACAAGTTAAAGGATACCATGTGGATGCAATCAACTAAATCTAGAATGTTAAGGGAAAGAAGAGAGGCAATGAAACTGCTATATTAAAAAAGACTGAAAAGGTGTTATCAACTCAATGCAACATGTGGATCTCTACAGGATTTTGATCCAAACAAGCTACTTATAAAAATACATGTATGGGACAGGTGGGGAAACCTGAACCCAGACTGAATATTGACATTACGGGATTTTTATTAATTTTCATAGATGTGATGACAATACTGTGGTTTTGTAAAACTGAAAAAACAGACTTAGTTCTTGAAGAAAGAAAACCTAAAGTAACATAAAAACCGAAAATTCAATTCCTGAAGCCCAGGTCAATGTTAGCTTTAGCTGAATTTCAAATCAAGTTGACATATGTTTAAAAGTAGGAAGCTCTGATAAAGTGGACCACTGACGCTGTCACCATCTGCCACCACTACTACTACATAAGTGAGAACGGGAAGGAACAAGCAAAGGTGTTCTACCTTTTAATGGGAGACAAGTGGCATCAGTACAATTAACATATACAATAACTACAAATAATTGTTAAAACCTGAATACATTTTAAAGAGCAGTGTAACTGAATGTTTATAAATATCTAACCCATTTTAATTTCAGTCATTCTTACCATACTGATCACTGGTAATGATACAGTCAAAAGGCAAGAAGCTCGGGATAAAAATCAACCTAAAGATGATACTGCATTCCAAATAAGAAAATACATACCCTTTGTTATATCATTAAGCTACAGCTAAGATCAATATAATATAAATATTTGAAGGTAACATGTAGTTCACGATCCTTATGATTTCCTCTTCGTATCTAGAAAATAAAACTAAATGCAAGCATGTGGGGGAACTGTACAACTACAGGGCACAAATCCTACAATACTGCTTTTATTAAGGGAAGAAAAAAAATTTTAAGACTGGCTTAGGAATCGTCCGTAAGGCTCAGGAAAAATACTCTGCAACTAAGAGCGCTGTAATTGTAAATGAAGACTACTCGCTGAGAGCAAGCTCATGTTGTAAGAGACGTTAAAACAACAACAACAAAAAAAAACCACATTATGAGCCGAGATTTACTGCCTTCAAATACCTTCATAATTAAAGTATTCTAAGAACCCGTTCCTTTTATTCCTTTACTTCATTATCTATTTCCCATCCCTGATTTGAATGGAGCAACCCATAAGTTCAGGGCTCCCCAACTTCAGTCCTTCATGATTTCTGCCACATTTCCATACCTAATGTACTAATACTAAGGTTTTTATATCAACTCACTTCTTACAACTTGCTAAACTTCCCACCCATAAATGAACCGCTATCACCTGCCATCAAAGACCTAAGTCTCAACAATGATAGGAAGCTAACCGGATGAGGCAGCCCAGGCGGGAGGGCTGGGCCGGGGGTCTCTTCCCTGAAGTGGAAGACTGGCCCGCGGCCGACTCCGCTCGGGGAAGATGAGCAGCTCGCCCACCCTGCAGCCCTCCCGCCGGCCCGGCCTCCGGGGAAGGGCTGACCACCTGGCTGGCCCGGACAGTGCGCTGGAGGAGACCATATCTGGCTTCGCGGGTCCGCGGAGCGTCCGCGGCGAGGGCGAGGGGTGGAGCGCCGGGGCGGAACCGGGCCGGCGGGGGCGTGCCTGGAGGCCAGCGGGCAGCTAAGGAAGCCGGCCCCGGGCCATACGGCCGCTTGGGCCGCTGCCCCACCGCAGCCAGGGCTGCCTGTGGACACTGCCGCCCCTCGCCCGTCCGACGTTCGCACATGCGGTTACGGGAATGCCGCGAGCGCGCCCCCGAAGCTTCCCGCCGTTACCTCCGGCCGGGGACGCGCACGCGCGTCACCGCCAACCTGACGTCCAGCCACAGTCGTCTGCACGCTCGTTCCGCCCACTGCCCCCTCACTTTTAATTGAAGCAACATCCTCCCTGACTCCCCCTCCGCGCCTGCAAATGGGCTCACCCATATCTGGGGATCGGAGAGAAGACAGTGCCGGTCACGTGACACTGAGGGTGTGGTCCGTTGGAGGCGGGCGCCGAGCTGGGCCGGGTGCTGGTAAGGATTTCCCGCGCCCCTAGCCTAGGTCTTAGAGAAGCGGGAGCGCGTTTGGTCTTATGCTGCTCCTCTTGGCCGAGGCTGTTCTCTGCACTTCATCCTCATAACCACTCCCCTCACCGCACGTTGGGAGGGGTGGAAAGGGACTCGCGCAGCGGTCCTGGGCTTCCCCCGCTGCCGCACTTGGTATATCCTGCTTCGGGCCGGAAGCCGCGGCTGTGAGGCCGCCTCCCACACCTGTATGGATGGTGGTGGCCTGCGAGGGTCATTTCTAGCGCGGGAAAAGGAGTTCTAGCTTTGCTACTGTAACTACACGCTGCAGAGCTCTAAAACAGAGATGGATACAACTGCCCTGCCCGGGGGAACGTACGCACCGCCTGTCTGAGAAGACCCTGTGACGGGCAATGTAACAAGCTCCCGATGGGGACCATTCACTGCGCCCAGGGAACTATGGGGCCCGCGGAGGGGCGGGGACCGCGTTCTTCTTGGCGCTTAGAGAAAGTTCCTGCAGGAGGCGCCCTGGGAGCTAAGTTTTTAGACTGAGGGTTAGCTGGGGAAAAAAGGAGCAAGATAGTGCATTCCAAGCATTGGGGTAGTCACATGTGTAAAAAAAAAAATTTGTTCAGGAAAGTGGTAATGGCTTATTCTGGCAAGTGTGGCAAAGTGCTTGGGACGGTGGCCGTGTCCTGGTCATTGCACGCCTTATGCTTTCCACCCTTCCAGCTCCCGAAGAGTGAAGGCACCTTAGCGCCTAATTCTGGAAATGGGATATTGACCCCGATGAGCTGACGCCCAACTTTGAGTTTGGAAGGAAGAGTGGGTGTTAGTGATGGAGCAAAGAGACCTTTAAGTGCAAAGGTTGGAAAGTATGACAGGGTTAGAGGTGTTTGGAAGAGGGACAGGTGGGAAAAGATTGAGGCCAGATTGGGGAAGGCTATGCAGAGTCATTGATACAAAATTTACACACAGCAATTGGAAACTGCCTGAGCAATCAGTCACAAAGCCGACCTAACTTGTTTAGTGGATCATAAGGACAAGAAGGAACCGGTCAAGGGCAGAATGTGTGCTGAAGCTGGAGTGATCTGAGAAAACTTTACAGAAAGGTGGAATCTGTGTGTGACTGGGAAAATCAGCTGGGAGGGACTATGGTCTTATAAATAAACTGCAACCTGACCCAGATGAGATGAGTCTTTCTCAGGGTGATATCATGCCACAATTCACATCCAGGCTAAAAAGCCTGGAGAACCCTACTGCTACATTACATCATCTCCTCAGTCTTCATGTTTAAGAAATAATCTTTTTGGCTTACAGATCTGGCAAGATCAAAGCTGCAGGAGAATGGACAGTGAGGTACAGAGAGATGGAAGGATCTTGGATTTGATTGACGATGCTTGGCGAGAAGACAAGCTGCCTTATGAGGATGTTGCAATACCACTGGTAGGCTGTAATTTGTGCTGAGGGTGATAGGTTAAAGGTATGATCTTGCAGACCCTAGTAGGGGTAGGATATCAAGACAAATAAACTAGTAAGGCAAAGAAATCAAAGCTGTGGAGTCCTCTAACTATAGAAGCTTCTGGAGAACATTTAGCTTGACTTTGAAGAGAAATGTGGTTCAGAGGGCTGACGTGACCAGCTCAGTTAGGGGGTCATTCCAGAACTAGAACCCAGGTCTTATGAGCCATGTTCTGTCCACCACGCCAAAGCTAGTAAACCAGATGATGAAAGTTTAATGCACACAATGAGGAAGAACAAGAAGCAGTGGCATCTGCACTTTATTTCTTCTCTACCTGTGGTTTGTCAGTTGACATTTTTAGAAACTCACATTTTTGGAACACATACCTATTCTAGGTTCCCTGGAAAATATTTGGAAGAGACCTGGCTTTTCTTCTTCTGCATTTAGACCATCATGCTCTTTTCTTTCCTGACCTCTGGAAAATTCTGCAATGAGTTTGTTAAACCTCATGTAATAAGTGATCTAAACATTTTGCTTGAATAAATATTTCTTTAAAATCCTATTTATGTCACAGAGGCCTAGCAAGGAGAACAGAGGCTGTTTTTCTTTAGAGCCTGCCAATTGCAAAGAGCCAGTAATAAAATAGAGCTTGCAGGCAGACCGTGTGCTGCTGCCATTTACATTTTCATCTAAGAATAAGAGGTAATATGTTCAGTGAATAATACACATAACAAATAACAAGTAACAGCGTAGTTCAAGTTTAGAAAAATAGTCAAAAGAGCATAATGAGAATTATAGCTCCACTTATTGAATACCTGTTTTGTGTCATAGACCAAGATTGAAATCTGACATACATTATCTGTATCCTTAAAACACCCTTCAAGGGTGCAATGCACCCTACAGTGGGTGTTCTACCCACTGTACAGGAAGGAAACAAGATCAAAGAGGGGAACTTGACCAAAGGTTGGCACCCAATAAGTTGGACTTCACACTGAAGTCTGTGAGGCTCCAGATCCTGTCCGGTGGTGGTTCCTTCATTCCACAAGCAATTCTTGAAGCCTACTGTGTGCCTTAAGACTTGGTAAACATAAGTGCAGTTTCTGCCCCTCGGAGTCCAGAGAGGCAACATATATCAATAAATAATTGTAATAGTAAGTCTTCTAAATGAGGGTTGTGAACGAAGTGGCTGATTGCCTGGTGGGCATCAGGAAGGGCTTCAGAGAGAAAAATCACATTTAAGCTGGTCATAGGGAGGAAAGAGGTTTAGTGAGGGTAGAAAAGGGCCAACCAGCAGAGGGGACAGATGTGCAAAGGCTCAGAGTTTTAAACTGCTTTGGGAGATGGTGAGGCAATTCAGTGTGGATGGAGGATATACTTCTCATAAAAGGTAGGGAGAAAAGTTGGTCTTGGACCCACTTTTGAGAGGAGCATTTGATGCCATGCTTAGCCCTCATCCTGAGTGGTCTTCAAAGTAGAGATCTGCCATGCTCAAATATATTAGAAAATCAGTTTAGCAGCATTGTTAGAGAATGTGTGCCAAGGAGAAAGGGGCCAGTGACAGGGCAAAGAGACAAATTAGGAAGCTAATGCAGTGTCTAGACAAGGGAGGAGGACCGAAACAAAAGCAAGAAAATGGAGGGGAATTGCTGAATTCTGCACATGCTAATAGCAGGATTTGGGGACCATTTGTGTGAAAGGGGTTGAGGGAGAGGGAGATTTCCATGCTGACTTCCAAGTTGTAGCCTGGTCCTGTTGCTAATCTGTGTTTTTTCCCAGGACTTGTGATTCTAAGGCAATGTTTGTGTCATTAGCTTTCGCTGCTGCCTAACAAATAACCCCAAAACATAGTGGCTGAAAACAACCGTTATTTATGTCATGATTTTGTCATTCAGCTGAGAGAGTCTTGTGATCTTTGCCAGCTCGGTTGATCTCTGCCGGACTTGGTGGTGTTTTGCAGTCGGCCAGCATGCTGGCTGGAGGCTGGGATGATGAGCTGACTAGGCCACAGTCTTATGGTCCTACTGATTAGCCCAGACTTCACAATCATTTTAGGGTTCTAAGAGCAGCATGAGAGGGAACTGCAAGGCTTCATGGAGCCTTGGCCAAGAAGTCACATGATCAGTCCCAGTGCAAGACTGGGGACATAGTGCCTTTTCATAGGAATAGCTACAAAGAATTGTGGCCATTTTTGCAGTACCCCGCAATAGATGGTTGTTATGTTCATGATACTTTATGATACTTTGTGTTTGTTTTCCAGGCATGTATGCAATTTTATATGTTGGCATTCATTGCAAGAGACAATAGTGACCAAATGAAAAACGTGTTATTTTAGAACAAGATGAAATTAAATAATATCTGAATTAAATAATTGATTAACCAAGGACTTGTTTATGCTTTGTCAGCTGTAAGTAGTTATTGAAACAAAATTTTCTCTCTGCAATATTGCTTTAGAGAAGATGGTAGTTCCTTTCAATTTGAACAATTATGTTTGAATCTGAGTATTTGTAGAGCAAGATGTCATTCAAACATACTTGTACATATTGTAATTAAATCATTTTATTCATATTGAACATCACTTTGAAGGAAAAAAGTTATTATATTCATATACTGCACATTGGAGTCCAGTGGGAAATCGTAAGTCTGGATATTGAATAACAGTTTGCTACCCTTAAAAAAAAAAGTCTGAATTCAGATAACTGAAAAGAAATATATTGGTATCAGTGAATTCTAGTACAAAACAGAGTTTCAGGGCTTCCCTGGTGGCGCAGTGGTTGAGAGTCCGCCTGCCGATGCAGGGGACACGGGTTCGTGCCCCGGTCTGGGAAGATCCCACGTGCCACGGAGCGGCTGGGCCCGTGAGCCATGGCCGCTGAGCCTGCGCGTCCGGAGCCTGTGCTCCGCAACGGGAGAGGCCACAACAGTGAGAGGCCCGCGTACTACAAAAAAAAAAAAAAAAAAAAAAACAGAGTTTCAGTAGTAATAACTTTAAATTTAAAATACAAGGAAACTATCAAAAACTTCTCACCACACGCCAAAAAATGGTGAACTATGCAAGGTGATGGATGTGTTAACTAGCCTTATTGCAGTAATCATTTCACAATATATATGTGTATCAAATCATCACATTGTACATTTTAAACTTACACAATGTTGTATGTAAATCAAATGTCAGTAAAGCTGGAAATATATAAGAAAACTACGCCAGATTCTACACGAAGTGTGGCCCATGGCTTACCATTTTAAGCAAGTTGCGGGTAGGCTATGTTGTTTTATGTTGCCCTGCTCCACCACTAGGGGGAAGCCTCATCTAGTGTGTTACATTTTCAGTGCTCCTACCTCCATTATAATATAGGCACATTGGATACAAGGATCGTTTTGAATACCTTTCTTGTGCTTAAGGAACATTCCAGCAAATGTGGTATTCTATAAAGCAGCCTTCCCCAAAAAAGATTTAGTACTGGCTTTTTCAGTGTTCCTAGCCGCTAGTAAGGATGACAGGTAGTCCTTGCACTGGATACCCCATGCAGTGCTGGGCACCTCACCTGCATTTCCTCATTTAGCCCTCACAGCACTTCTGTGAGATGATGACTACTTTTTTCTCTCATTGCCTAAGAGGAAGCAAAGGCTGCAAGGGTCTGAATACCTTGCCTGAGTAACCCAGCAAATGGTGGAGTCATGGCCTTGGATCCCAGTGGCTCCCAGAAGCCTGTGTCCTGAGCCTTCTGCCACGCTGCCTGCTACACAAGTACCGGAGTCATAATGCCATCACTCCCGGCTGGAGACCGATGGGGCACGTTTGAGTGAGACTTGTGATGTTTCCTCACATTTTTATTTTCTAGCTCTTTCCTTAGGGTACGCTTCTATGCTGCCTGTTTCTAGGAACTCACAGGTTTTAATTCCAAGTGCTTTTGAGTTTTAAGGGGTTTGTTAACGTAGAGTGTAACATCGTCCTGAATGTCCATTGTACCTTTTCAGAATGAGCTTCCTGAACCTGAACAGGACAATGGCGGCACCACAGAATCTGTTAAAGAACAAGAAATGAAGTGGACTGACTTGGCCTTACAGTACCTCCATGAGAATGTTCCCCCCATTGGAAACTGACGCCTGGCTCCTTGTTCATCCACAAATTTTTTTTTAAATACACAGATACAAAATGTTTTCTTTCAGCCTCCTAATTTGAATCTTTTAGTGTTAGATCAACGCTCAAAAATGTACAACTAATTTTGTGGCCACAAAATGCAATGTGAAAATACTCAACCAGAACGAGAAGCTGATTGCGATTTCTTGGGATTGCAGAATATCTGGCCCTTTGAACCTAAAGTTCTTCATTGACTAGCTAGTATTTGAGCATGATTCATTAAACATTTGCCTTTAACTCTGATTTTGCTTTACTGACAGAGTTTAACGCTTCCCAACTACTTATATATGTCCTGTGACACAGGTGATTGAAGATATGAGAGGGAAAGGCAAAGAACAACAAAGCCAGACATGAGAGTTAACTTCTCATATACCCTCATTCTGAGAAGCATCTGAGTGGGTGTGTGTGGAGTCTGTAGATGTAATGCACGTATAGATGGCCCATTCACTGACTACTGGGATTCCTAAGATTCCCCCTGATATTTTCAAACTTTGGATAAATTTACAAATGAAAAGCTATCTTGACAGTTAACCCCTGCTCTCCCTACAGCTTCCTTTGGTGCCGCTGGAAAGGCGAGATAGACCACTAGTTTTATCCAGTAACAGGATTTCTTATCGTCTCAAAGCCCTTTCAGATATAACTGAAGAACCATGGAGTCAATATTTAGTTACACGTTTGTGAAAGAACTTGTATTTTGAAAAACGCATTGGTGGACATTATCTCCTAGAATTATTTGCCTCTTTTATGTGGTATCTCTTTTGTTCTCTCCCCAGATTGTAAACTCTGTGGGAAGAGGCCCTGGCTTTTACATCTGTATCCCTCATTGAAAAACTGGAAACACTGAATAATTGAAATCTCTCTTCTCATCATTTTTTTAACTGGGTCATTTTATTTACATACCTTTTAGGAGTAGGAAGTGTACCACAAAACAAATGAGCCGATTTTAGGGTTTCGATAAGAAACATGGTTGTAACAACTCACCTGACATCCAGACACACCCAGGCTGATCTCCCTGTGGATCAGTGACTTGCCTAGAAGTCATTTATCTCAGAATAAAGGCCCCAAGTCAGCAGTCCTTCAATAACTGAAGACAGACAACCCAGTAGAAAAGAGAATTACGATGTTCAGAAAAAACATTTTATACCGAGAGAAAACAAAGCTTTTCAAAAAACGTACCTGAAATTCCACAGTTCTTCCATGTTCTAGTTAAATGACGGCTTTACTACAACTTTATTTGTGGTATATACTACCTAAAACACTGACATCTGGATATTAGGAGATGTTTATATGAATCCATCCTTGCTTGTGGACCCAGCCTTTCCCAGGAGTATTGGTAGAACAGTGAAATATGAAAGCTGTCTGTATTTCAGCTGAATCAGAATTAGCCTTGTAAGACACGCAGCTGTTGGTTTATCTGCTTGGCTTGTGACCCTTATCTGAGAACTGCCCTCACGCCAAGTTTGTGGCCTGTGATGTGGTGACAGAACCATAGCTCATGTGAGGAATTAGGTGACAAATTCTGGGCCAAATGGTCAACTGCAGCTTTGGAATCTGCCCATCTAGGACTGGCTTGAGGATCATGGGCGCAAAGTTGCTAGGCTGCCGTTGTAGGGTACCTTTTCAACCTTATGTGCCAAAATACCCAAGGAGGAAAGTGTCTGCAGAGGGAGGCTGAGAGGCTGTGTCCCTGTAGCTTTCCAGTTGGTTCCTGCACCTTGGTTCCTGTAACTTTGAAGTTCAAAGCATGTGTGTTGCTCTCCTTTATGGGAGGCATCTCACTTGGTGCTGAGAATAAGGCAGTGAACAAAATAAGTATGGCTTCTGCCTTCATTTAGTGTGGGAAACAAGCATTAAACCAACAGGCATACAAATCTTTGATTTTAAATTGTGACACATGCTAGGAAGAAAAAATAGAAGATGTCCCTTAGGTTCCTGGAAGCAAAATCTGAAGCAATTTCTTGTGCAAGGAATTTATTGAGATTGTGCGCCCAGGAGAAATCTGTGAGGGAAGCAGGGTAGGGCAGGGGAAGAACCTGAGCAAAGATGTGGCTTCAGCTGCAGTCTGGCCTCTGCCTGATCCCACAGGAGCTACAGAGCATGATGTTACCAAGAGTCTTTCCACCTTGAAGCAAGATCCTAGGCCTTTGTGTTGAGTATGCGGTGGTCAGCCATTGGCTCTGCCCTCCCTCCGTCCCCCAGGGAGGGCATAACCAGGCATTGCCAGGGGACAGGGCTCTCCAGGGAACAGTGTATCTCCTGGCAGCCAGCACAGTCAGGGAATGGGTGCACAGACAGACGGGGCAAAGGGGATCTGGGCCCCAGCAGTGACTATTGCAGGGTATAGGGAGTATGACTGGGGACCTGATTGAGATTAGATAATCACAGCAAAACTTTGTGATAAGTAGCTTTTATAGCACATAATTTCAAATATTTTGCATTTGAATTTTTTCCATTGTCCAAGGAAGTGGCCAGGTCCTTAGTGCTTCCTGTTCATAGCAGAGAACATGTGCTCAAAACCAACCCTACCCCCTTTTGGGGAGCAGGGGAGGGAGGGAGAGGAGGAGCCTCTTAGGAGTAGTGGAAGTCTGCGCCCCAGTGGCTGGTGGTACCCAGGGAAATGGTGAACTTCAGAAGCTTGTGGATTGAGGGTGCCCCAAAGGAAACCTGAAGTCAACCTGAGTCTCCCAGTTTGGGCAAAGACACCCTAGCACTGGAACCACCTCCTTCAAGGGCCCCTCAGAGTTGATGGTGAGGATAGCAGTAGGAAAGCAGATGGACTGGAGAGTAGAGGTCCTCGCCCATTTTCAAGCTCTTTTAAGAACATCCTAGGGCTTCCCTGGTGGCTCAGTGGTTGAGAGTCTGCCTGCCGATGCAGGGGACGCGGGTTCGTGCCCCGGTCCGGGAGGATCCCACATGCCGCGGAGCGGCTGGGCCCGTGAGCCATGGCCGCTGAGCCTGCGCGTCCGGAGCCTGTGCTCCGCAACGGGAGAGGCCACAACAGTGAGAGGCCCACGTACCGCAAAAAAAAAAAAAAAAAAAAAAAAAAAAAAAAAAAAAAGAACATCCTAAATGCTTGTGAGACCCTGAAAGAGGAAAGGATGCCTCAGGGACCACAGATCTAATTTCTGCTGCAGCACAGCAGAATGGAGCTGAAAAGATTTAATTGGCTGTGAAGAAAATTAAAAATATGATATTTCTTGTACCCTCCTTGAGTTTGTGGGCCAACACCTGACGGATGGGTAGGAATAGCCAGGGGAAGAATTTTAGGGGGCGAGGATTGATGGCCAAGAGCAAATTGCATAAAGCTCAGAGGTGGAGCTGGCATCCCGAACAAGGTGGGTGGGGAGGAGGCAGGAGGAGGTAGAGGAGTGACCTGATCAGGTTTTGTTTTTTTCTAACATAAGTCACTCTGGGTTTGAGCAGGTACGAACAGAAGTGGAAAGACAGAAGAGCTTTGCCTTGGCTCAAGTGAGGGATGATGGTGGCTTGAACCAGCAATATGGGGGTGGCAGTAGAGGGACTTGGAGTATCTTAGAGGTCATTGCCCACAAGTGCCAGGTGAGAGGCGTGTGGCAGGAAGCCAGCACCCCGGATGGTGGTTGTGTGGTTCAAAAGAGACGCGGGTACCCAGTGTGAGAGCTAACCTGTGACCAAGGGGGAAATTCTCTGAGCCAGACACACGACTCTGGGTGCAGCCTCAGTCCTCTAGCAATGGAGAATCTGGTCCAGGAGCTGCCCATCCTTTGTAATCCAATTCAAACCCACTTCTTAATAATATAGTAACAATAATACAGTTAACTGAGCGCTTCTTTGTGTTTTAGACACGTGACCTCCAGCCCTCATGTCCACTTTTTAAGGTGGATATTATTGTCCTTGTTGATCAAGTGATGGCAGCTTAAAAATAAATAACTCATTCCAAGTTAAAGTCACTCAAATAGTAAATGGGTTCCAACCTAGGCTGTCTGATCCTAAAATCTGTGTCCTCTTCCTGGACCACGTGACGTCCCCTGAAAAACCTTCTGTGACCACTGCATTGAGAAATGGGAAGAAAATCCTATTGGATCATTTAGAACTTCCAAATGTTTACCTTCTTTTACAATTGAGATTTAAAAAACTGAAAAATTTTTACGAGGAACCTAGGAGTCATGAAATATTAAAAAATTCAACCTATTACCGAACTTATATATAATTCATATAACTCATAATTTTACCACCACGAGAGTCACGTTGTTGTCACTGGTTTGTGTACAAGGTCAAGTCCCTAAGATGTGTTTTCAGATTTTGGTGCTTTGACAGTTTAATGTCAATGCTACTGAGTACCCAGCAGGAGGCGCTCAGTTCCTTTAAGAAAGTCAGAATTGCTGGTGGAACTTAAGTAAACTCTAACTCAAGGTCCTGAATAAATGTGGTGTTTTGCTTGGGAGCGATTCTGCATATCTGGATTCCCAGTGTGCTGCGTAAGGGTTTGTGTGAGTCCCCGGAATTCTGTCCGGCCACACATGAACTGGACGGCTCACCTAGTGGGCTTCTCACTCCTGCTCTGTGGGGGGCCAAGAAGGCACATGGAAGGTGCAGGGAGTTCAGAATTTGGGTTACAGGAAAAGGTAGCCAGAATCAGGGGTTTTGCCCACCAGTGATCCCAGCTTATACTCATAGTCCAGCCTGGGGACTCTTTGCTCTGCGGTTTCCCAGCTCTTTGTGTTAAGTTATTTGCAGATGTTAGGTACCATCCTGGACTGATCTATTAGACTCTAGAAAGACTGTTTGTTTCCCAAATCTTCCTTCCTTGGTGTGGCCGTGCCACGGTTAAATTCATCCCTGAGTCCATTGCCATGCTGCACCTCACCCATCCATGGGCTCCTCTGGGAAGTAGTGGGGGAGGTTAGGGGCTGGCGGGGAAAAGCAGCTGCGCCAAGTCCTCTTGAGAGGACTTCACGTCTGTGGCCTTCCTGGCCTTGGCCTCTGCACCTGAGCCAACCAGGACTGGCTTTGTGGACACACAACCTGTTCAGACATACAGGCCCTGCACGCTGAAGGCCCTGCTGTAGCTCTGTTGAAACCAGTAATCATTTTTGAGCAAGTGGCCCACATTTTCATTTTGTAACTGGGCTCCGTAAATTCTGTAGCTGGTCCTTGGCAGCCATCTGTAGGGGTTCCACCTTGGTAGTGAGAACTCAAGACACCATAAGTATCGGCCTTTGGGGTGACAGAAAAGCAGGCAGGTCCAGGAAAAGCAAGAGAAAAGCTGGTGCAGACCTCAAGGCTTCCTGCAGAGCCCTGAAATGTATTCTGGCTCCTCACCAAATCCTGCAAGTGCAGTTGCTGAAATTGTTTCCTGAGCTCCTCTGTCATTCTTGCTGCCTGGTAGCTGACCCTGGGGTGAGGGGTATGTATAGAAATGCTAGAAGTGCAGCAAGACAGATTTTTGTGGATGGCTAAGAGAACCTGAAGAGAGATGATCGCCCAGTCCCAGGCATGTTCTTGCCCAAGTTTCATCTGGAGCTCAGCCAACTACCGTATGGATGTGCACTCTGTCGCCCTGGGTACAGCGATGCGGCTGGCTCACAATATAGCCTCTGGCCAAGTACGAAGAGAAGCACAACTACAGAGCAGGGAACCACCGTCAACACTTTCCTTCAGGATGGGTTCTACCTAGGTTTTTATTTAGTTTACCCTTCTGTGTTGAGCCATATGAAAAAGCTGCTTTTATAGGTCGGAATCATCAGTCACAATTTCCTCTGTCTTTAGCTAATATTCTTACCTAGAGCCGACTGTGCATGTATACACCCAAAGACACATACACACAGCGCACACAAACCAGATTTGATGGGGGGGTGAGGAGTTGGCAAAGGGTGGAGAATGTGAAAACAGCCTAATGACTGGAAAGGAAGTGAGGGAGGTTGATGCATAAACCCATCCCAGTGATTCCACGTCTCCCCTAGTGACTCAGCTCCCCTTTATGGTCGCGCCACCACCCAAGGGCAAAGGGGTTTTCCTCCACCCTTGCCATGGTCCTGCCTCCATTCTCCTGACACCTCTCCCATGCAGCTCAGTCTCAAGCACTACCCACTGCCCCCACCACCGTGCTCACAGATTGGTACTCACTCTAACTGTCAGGCCGTCTAACTGTGAGGTCTTCTTGAGGAAGAGTGAGGTGGTAGCATCCCTGCCTCTTTGCCAGTGAGGACACCCTTACATCTGGCATCCAATAAGACCCTCCGCAGACTACCCCAGCTCAGCCCAGACAGATGGGAATAGGCCTGCCTGGTGAGGACCTTCTCTTCAGGCCCATCCTCCCGGCTTTCGCCTTCCCAGCCAATCTCCTCCCAGCTCAGCCAGGGTTGCCCTCTAAGAGATTCAGTGCTGACAAATCCAAGCTCTTAGCCGGGGAGTACAGGCAGCAGAGGCTTCAGGAGTACAAGAAAAATGAGCCCCAGGCAGGGCTGGAGGGTTCCTGATGGACTGAACTCAAGACAAGAGTGGAAGGGCTGTGGCTCTGGTTCCCCCTCCTCCCATTGACTGCTTCCTGCCTCTTTCACCAGGTTTCAGTCTTTCTCTAAAATCAATCAAGGAATCAGTCTTTCTCTGTGTATGTTCCTATTTCTCTTTCTTGCTATTCTTCTCCCTTCCTCTTACTCAAGCATTTATCTAAATATCTTCCTCTATTCATTAGACTTACCTTTCTTCTTTCATATTGCAAATTCCTTTAAAGTAGAACTCACATCACATTTGCATCTTGTTTTATTTTGCATAATAGTTACTTATATGAAATTACATATAAGTAAAGCATATTAGGCTGCTGCAAAGTATAGTGGCTAAAAGTACAGACTTTGGAGGCAGAAAAACCTAGGTTGCAAACCCAGTGTAGAAAAAAGAAAATAAAAAAAGCCAGTGTAGCACATCTGGTGCCCATCCTCAAATAAGTTATTTACCTTTCTGAACCTGAGTTTCCATGTTGGAAACTGGGTTGACAATACTGCTTACATGATGGCTTATTGGAGGACTAAATGAGACAATGCAAGTAAAGTGCTTAGAACAGTTTCTGGCACATGGGAAGCACTTGATAAATATTAGCTTTTATTTGTTTTCAATATAATAAAATAAGCATTTCCCCAAAAATTCTACACTGATACTCAGAAGTCAAGCAAAGAATAATTCATTTTATTATGTAGATAATTATTCCCCCCAAATCCTTGGGGATTATTTTATATAATAGAACCAGCAATTAATTAGAAGGCAAAACATCTGGGTTCAAGTTCTAGTTCCATCATGTACCAGCTGTGTGACCAGGAGCCTGCCTGTCAACCTCTCTGAGCCTACATCACAGGGTTAGGGAATAAAATGAGTACAATAAATTCAAAACTGTTTTGTAGTTATAAAGAACTGTATATACTCACATTCGACATCTTAATTTATTTACTTCATAAATTCACAATTCATTCTAAAATTCATGTTTCATATAGCTCTTAACATATGTGCTAATTTAAACATAATACATGTACATGTAGGTATATCTGTATGCGAATGTACATAAACATGTTTTTATAAGTCTGGAAGGAAAGACAGCAAATTATTGGCAGTGGTTGCCTCTTGGAACAAGATTAGACCGGCCAAGAAGGAAATTGTCACATCTTACTCTATCTTCTTCTGGAAAAGGATAGTGTTGGGATTATGGGTAACTTTTGAAAATTATAATGTACATATTGTGAAAATCAGAATGGCATTGCTTTTTTAAAAAGTATTTCCACTGCCTTTGAATAAAGATTTGGAGCATACATTAAAACTTGTGTCAGCATTCAGTAACTCATTCTACGGACGTTCAGCAGGAACACCAGCTCTGTGTGAGGCACTCTGGGAGATGCAAAAGTAGATCAGATGTGGAATTTTACCTGAGATTACAACAGATCGGATAAGACACTTAGGCAAAGAGTCATAATCTAAGAAGAAAGTGGTCAGTGTGCTTGGTGTACGATAAGTGCTCAGTAAATACTTTCTGGATAGATGGACACAGGGATGGATGGAAGGATGGATGGAGATATAAAGATAATGCCATGAAAGAAGGGAGGCAGAAGAGGAATAGGTCTAGAGCTGAGGGAATTTAGAAAAGCTTTGTAGAAAAGATAGCCTTTGAAAGACAGGCTGGTTTTGGACATCTAGAGATGAAAAGGGGAATTGGGAAAGTCCCTTAGTGATGATATCCTGTCATTCCTGATTCAATCCCCGTTTTTCCTTCCCTCTCTCGCTTCCTTCCAACTAAGAGGCAGAGCTGGTATGTTTGGAAACGTGAGAAATTTTGGCGTTACAGTGACTGGGGTGGTGGGGAAGGGAGGTGTCAAAGGCTACTGCTGCATTTAGAGGTATTTGGCCAGAGCTGTTAAATATACTGCAGTAAAGAATTATTCTAAAATATTGATGGTGACCACATTAAGAAATACCAGTTGGTGAGAGAAGCATCATAAATGATTATTACAATGTCATAAAGAGAGTGCTGACATAGATATATGCACATGTTTTCTGCTTTCATCAGCCAAATCAAATGTTGTGACCTCTCTCCTAGGCAAAGGAGGAGGGAAATAAGATTGGAAAGGCCCATGGTGGGACAGAGGTCTAGTCCACAGAGATTAAACCTAGGTATTGAAGAAAAGGAGGCCCAATCAAGGTCGTTGATTAGGGGAATGATCTTGTCATACCTCTGCTTTAAGAAATGCCAAACCCCTATTTTATTTTATTTTTTAATTTATTTTTTTGTTTGTTTGTTTTTGTGGTACGCGGACCTCTCACTGTTGTGGGCTTTCTCGTTGCGGAGCACAGGCTCAGCGGCCATGGCTCACGGGCCCAGCCGCTCCGCAGCATGTGGGATCTTCCCGGACCGGGGCACGAACCCGTGTCCCCTGCATCGGCAGGCGGATTCTCAACCACTGCGCCACCAGGGAAGCCCCAAAACCCCTATTTTAAAGAGAACCAAAATGTGAAGTGATAACAAGTTAATTTTTTTAAAGCTTTACCCCTGGTTCTGCATCAGCAAAAGCTAAGCAGTCATTCTATATTTTTTAAACTTCTGCAAATTTAAAGTATAATAAAGTAAATTCATTCAACAAATTATGCTAGGACAACTGGCTTTCCATGTGGGAAAATAAAACCTAGGTTATATCCCTACCTCACACCACATACTCAAGATGATTTAAAGAATTAAACCAAAAAATTTTGCAAGATGTTGTTAGGAGAAAATGTAGTTGAATACTTTAGGAACCTTGAGATGGGAGAGGCCTTCTTAAATCTACAAAACCTAGGAACCAGAAAGTATAAAACTAGATAAATTTAAGATTTCTACATGGCAAAAAATATAATGTTGAAAGAATAGAAGTTGGTCTTAATATATATAAGAAAGATTATTTTCCAGATAACCCATAAAGCTTCTATAAATTATAAAGAAAAAGTAACCCAAATAGAAAAATAGGCAATAGTTCTAATCAGGCAATTCACAGAAAAAAATAAGAAGGTACAAAACATGAAAATATGATCATGAAAAACTCTTCAAATTGATCCACTCAACTCTGTGCCTACCACTTTGTAGCTTGCCTTGCCACATGCTGGAGCATGAAAAGCTAATGCCTACAGTTCTCAGGATCCCTTAGAGCTGAGCTTCTGCCTATGACCTGGCTTCCCCTGGGCAGCTGTACCCTCAGGAGATCTACTGACTCTGCTGGTACACAGAGTTAAGGGGGATCCTTATTTCTCATATTTGGTTCAGTTAGGTTTGTTTTTTTTCCTTCGTCAACATAGTAGAGATCTGTGTCTAGATGCAGTCTCCAGCTTCATGGATGTTATGGACAGGGTGCAAGGTATTCACTATGCAGCTGAGGCAGTGTGGTCCTGGAGACCAGGTGTGGCTGAGGCTTCCTGGTTCCCAGATTGCCAAGTCAGCAGCTGGGGCACAGCTTTCCAACCCCCACTTTCCTGGTCGTGGCAGAATGGGAGACTGCTTTGCTGGGTCTGTTCTGAGCTAGAGATCTGGGAGCCAGTCCTAGAAGCCCAACCTAGAACCTGCTCTTCCACCTAACCTGACAAAATTGTAAATACCCAATCCCCTATTTTAACTCAAGTAGTTCTGCTACCCTCTTTCTACCTAAACTCTTTCTACCTCTTTCTACATAAACTATGTAGAGTGGTTTCTGTCATCTGTAGTTGAACTCTGATACAATGATAAACCTTACAAATAATCAAAGAAATGCAAATTAAGCCAACAATGAAATCATTGCTCATTCATCAGAATGTGAACACTTTAAAAAGACTGACAAAATTCAACATTTTTGAGGATGAGGGGAAGTGGGCTCTCTCAGTGCTTGTGTATGTTGGAGGAGCCATTTTGAAAAGCAGTTTGGCAGTATTTATCCAAATGTAAAATATGCATGGCATCCAACCCAGGATTCTACCTCTAAGCGTCTGTCAAAGAGAAATACTACTACATGTCCTGAAGGAAATATCTTCTAAGGATATTAATTGCATCATTGTGAGAAATGGAAAATAGCAATAACTGAAATGTCCATCAAGAGGGAATAGTTAAGAAAATTACTGTACAACCATCTTTTGGAACTACTCCACAGTAGTTCAAGAATGAGGCAGAGCTCCAAGTACTAACATAGAAAGATCTCAGACATATTTTCAAGTGAAGAACACATTGCAAAAGAGCATGTATAGTACGATCTCATTTATGTTTAAAAACACATATAACAAAAGTATATGTTTCTATTTAAACATGCATATGTCTGCAAAAATCAGACAAAGGTCAAGAAGGACACAAACCAAACTACCCTGAAGGGTGAGGAGACAGGCTGAGGAGGGACCAGTACAGGGCTTTTGCTCCTACTCTCTAATTGTCTGTATTATTTGAACATATGAATATTTTACAATAAGAATGTACTCATATATTACATAATTATAATACATAAAATGTTATAAAACACTACAGGGGCAAGATTCCAACTTCCAAATGCCTAGACATTTGACATAGAGATTGATCTATCTATCATCTCTCCATCTATCTAGAAAGACGCAGCGAGAGAGAGAGAGAGAGAAAGAGAGAGAGAGAAAGCAACTGTGACAAAATGTAATACTTGTTGGATCTAGGTGGAAGGATATGGGTATTCATTGTCTTATTTTTTCAACTATTTTAAAATTTTTCTCATAAAGTTGGAAATAAAAACACATCAAATACACATCCTTGGACACATACACACTTTTCCTGTGCAAGCAAATTTTTCCAGATGTGGGAGCAAAGCCTGTGGCTTGCTCGGCTGCAATTATGGCCAAAAAGCATTGGCAATCCTTCCCTCTGGCTTCTAAAAGCAAGTGTGTCTCATTCCTGTGTCTTGAGTTGGCTGCAGAGGCCTCAGTGTACACTAACTGGGGTGGTCAGCAGCCCCCCTCCCCAGTCCCTCTGCAGGCAGAGTCTGGGCCAGGGCCTCATGGGGAGCAGGGACCTAGCTGTCTCTCTGCCCCTCTTCCTACAGAGACCAAGGCCAAGGGCACCTTTAACATGAAATATGCCCCACCCCAGGTGTGTATTTATACGAGCCAGCCCCATGAAAGGCAGAGGTGGCCATTGGTAAGAAGAGGACCTGGGGGCTCCTTCATGGCCACAGGACCCTTCACCAGTCTTCCACCTGGTGTTTATTTTTGAGCTAGCAGTGTGAGAAGAATGGGGGGAAAAGGAATTGCAAAAAAAGGAATTGGAATTTTAATGAGAACCATCTGGAGTGTTTGCCAAGGGTGTAATGTTTGGTATAAGAAAGTAATTCCTCAGCTTCAAAGAGGAAAAGAGAAGTGGAGGAAATTGTTATATCGTGCTTACCCCCCAAAACTGATGCTGAACAGAACCACCTATAACACGCACATCACACACGACCGGGGGTGAGGCAGGGCTGCGGGGAGGAGAGGGCCCTACTTCGCTCTGGCTCTCCTCTGTCAGGGAGACTTTGGGGGATGCGTTGTGGTGGGCCCTAGGCCAGCGCCTGGAATCTGGGTAACCATGGAAACGGGCCCGCGGGTGACAACAAACACGGGTTGGAATTTCAGCGTTCGCAGCCAGGCCACGGAGAAATGGGAAAGTTCGGGAAAGTTTTTCTGTTTGTTTTTTACCCGGGGTTGGGGGTGGGGGGAAGCACAGGAGGGAGCTACGGTGCTCCGAATAATAAACGCTCCCTGCCCGGCACCGCAACGGAATCACAGGGAGCCAGATTCTCTCGGAGTCTCTGTCTTCACCTTATTCTTTTTATTATTTATAGCCCCCCGCATTCCACCAAGCGCTGCACCGGGTCTAAAGCCGCTCCTGAGGGATGGCGGTGCACAGCCGATTCTTGCCTCAGAGGGAGACTAGCGGCCCGAAAGGCACAGAGCCTGAGGACGGCCCCCTCCGCATCGTCTCAATTCAGCCTCACAACAGCCCTGCGGCCAGGGTGGCCAGGTCCCCACTTTACACAGGGGGGAAGGAAATTCAGAGAGCCACGCTCGGAGGGCCGTCTTCCCAACCCAACCCATCCTCCTTGCACCAGGCCATCCCACACGTAATCGTTATTCTGAAACAAATGAATAATTACGGTAGTCAACATTTATGAAGAAAAGTCAACTGTTCTACATCCATCAGCACACAAATGCCAACTATCCCTGTGGCTGAAGATGCGGATCTTGACTGAATGGGAAAAGATCTATATGATGGAAGGAAGAAATTTTTAGAGCTAACAGGCAGAAAAAATTAAAGAAAAGAACCCATGAAATAGATAAACAACAAGGTCCTACTGTATAGCACAGGGAACTGTATTCAATATCTTGTAATATTAATACCTACAATGGAAAGAATCTGAAAAAGAATATATATATATATATATGTATCACTTTGCTGTACACCTGAAACCTTGTAAATCAACTATACTTCAATTAAAAATTTTAAAAAAAGAACCCATGGACTCCAGAATTTTCTTCTCTAAGGCCTGAGGAACCGTAAAGACGCTCACTGCGGGCTCTGTGACTTGCAGACAGGGAAACCAAGGCAGAATCGGGAGCTGGGCCCCATGTCCTGACCTCCTGGTACAAGGTTCTCTTCTGGACAGCATGTCCCAGGAACCCAGAAACAAGCCCACGGTTGACCCTGGAGTCCAAAAGTGGGTTTTGGTGAAATAGTATGAATCAGCAGGGTTAAAATAGTAGTAGGTAATACAAGTGTTACAGAGCAGAGGACAGTTACAGAAAAGGGGAAAAAAATGCTTAACTTCGCATTCTTAGCAACTGAGATCAATATGGTGTAAAATCCTCCCTATTTTCACCATCGTGACCATCAATAGTTAAGAACGAGTCTCCGTTCTGAAAAGAGAGGGAGACTCAACAGTTAAGAATTTAGCAAAGAAGATAGTTTTAAATCAGCCAAGTTACATAACTTTATAACAGTTTCAAGAAATCATCTTGAAACTTCATTAGCAAAAAATGCCCCTTAAAAAGCCAACAGGAAATAGAGACTTGCAAGGAATTTCTGGAAATAGGAGAGTGTTTTTTTGTTTGTTTTTGAAATGGGAAAAAAAAAGTTTTTAAGGAGAAAGGAAGCCCTGACCCACATAAAGATAGGGTTTCAGTGAAACTAATTTGAGACCAAGAAGGAAAGCGTTGGCCTCTTAGCAGTTTGAGGGCCATGCCCTGATGGCTTTGTGTGGCCTGCGGAGAGCAGCTACCCCCAAAACATGGGCCCGAGAAACAGAGCCAGTTTTACACTAAAGATGAAGTTTCATTCACAGGAAAGTGACAAATCTGCCCAACTGTCCACAGCCATGTTGAAATTTATATAGAAACTTAAAAATTGTTGCAGTGAGTAATCCTGGAATAGTTGCTATTTCTCCTGAAGTCACTGGTTTTTCCCTAAAGCTTTGCCTTATAACTTTTTATCCTGACACCCTTATTTAGTTGTGAAAAATGTGGGGCGGGGGATGTCATTCATTTTTCTCAGCAAATATTTTTAACAACGTACTCTATGCCGGGCCCTGAATAAAGGGCTGCTACTGTATCAGATTATTGCCTCTTCGGCTTAATACCATATCTGAGTTAATATTACAATGCAGAGTCTGCTGTGAATCTCTGAGACTCCCATAAAGTGTTGAGAGTACATAATACCGTAAGTACTATGCAAGCTTAAGGAAGCCACTGCCCATTCTTAATGAGAATCTTCTGTTTATGATTCATGGATTAAACCCCCATAAATGGTTTCATGTACATGCCCAAAATATGCGGATCCACAAGAGGTCTGAGTGTATTCACGTAAGTATGTATCTGCTCGTGAGAAAGTGTGTGGGGGAGGGAGGGAAGGAGTAGAAACTGTTTTAATTTTTAAAAGCTTAGAGGGCAAGCAAAATCTATATACATCATTACAAAAGTGAGTGTATAGGACATAAAGATGGGAGAAGTCAATGCATTTCCAAATTGTCATTCCTTTAGCTCTTGAAATGATGATTCCTTAATGGGAAATCGTGGGCTGGTGTTTGTTTTCTCAGTGATAATTACACTGTTACTGTTGTTGTTTTTTAATCCCAGTGATTCTAAAAAGGCGGTTTAAATAGGATTTTAAAAATCACTTTTTTTCCTTTTATAAAAAACGTTTTATCCTTTTATAAAAATCTTATTTAAAAAAAACCTTTATCACTCGGCTTTCCATTATCTCACTGATAATTACACTGAAAGGTCCCCACTGCTGTTGGCATGGTGGCCTCCACACCATTACAGCACGCGGTACTAGCCTGACTGATTTGAAAGGGCCTTAGACGAGATCATCTCAGTCCAGGGTGCCCAATTATTTGTCATGAGAAAGTGTTCTCCAGGCAAGGTGTCCCTTTCTGACCGACTCCAGATTGTACCCATTGGGTGAGCAGAAGCCGAAGTATTGGGCGTGTTCTGAATGAGGAACACCCTTCAGACCCTTTCCTGTCCCCTCCCTGGCCTGTCACCAGTGGCTTGCTTCCACTCTTCATGGGAAGAAACCACCAGAAACATTAGAGCTGTTACTTAGATGTTCTATGTTATGTAAAACTGAAGAGCATCACTTCTGTTTTTGCCAAACTGCCTATGTGAAGCTGGATTTGTCAACAATAACTCTGATAAAAAACTATGAACCAGAATATATTGAACTCCAGTTTGTATTGTGCTGTCAAATGCATGCCCACAAACGAGCCTGTATCAAGGTAATATCCTATATCCAACAAGGAAACCTGCAATATCTGTGTGTTATTTAGGATGCTTTGGGCTGGAAGTAATATGAGACTCAACTAACAGAAGCTAAATCAAGGGGATTTATTATTTCATATAACCAACCCAAATCCAAGGTTGGTTAATTCCACAGCTAAATGACATCATCCAGACCCCAGGTTCCTCTCCATTGTTAAGGTTCTTGTGTCCTCCTCAGCTGTCAGCTTGCTCTCTGCTCCGGTCACAAGATGGTGGCCAGAACGCTGGGCAGCACATCCTCGCATCTGAAGCAGAAAACCATTTATCTTTTCCCTCTGGTTCGAGGATGGGCTGATGGCAGAATCAGAGCCAATGAGAGCCCAGCTGGGAAAGTGGAGCAGAGGTGAGTATCACACATGCGTACACTGGATGGATATAGCCATGTGGGCTGCTGGCAGCTGTCTTGTAACTATGTGGTGAGTGCATATCTGAGAATGATCTGACTGTTCAGAGAAGAGAAGAATCAAGCAAAGAGACAGAGCAGAACTGGATACGAATGCCATTCTGAAGCCACATATGCATGCCTTTGGCCTTTTAGCTACCTGAGTCAATAAATTCCTTGTTTGACAGGACAGTTCAAGGTTGGTTTTCTGTCACTTGCAACATAGAGACCTCACTCATACACCTCTCTTATCTAACTTTTCCAGCCCTAAACTGGTCCTCCAATTTTGTTTTGCTTTCTAAAAGCATTACTGGTTGGGACATCCTACAATATAGCTGGCCGGTATTCATTAAAACTGACGAGGTGTGATAAACAAAGACTGAGAAATGGTCTCAGATCAGAGGAGACTAAGGAGACATGAAAACCAAATGCAAAGTGGAATCCTGGATCAGATCCTGGACCAGAAAAAGATATTAGTGAAAAAACTAGGAAAATCCAAATAAAGTCTGTAGATTAGTCCATAATATTGCACCTATGTTAATTTCTTAAATATGCTGTGGTTAGTAATGCGTTAACATTAGGGGAAGCTGGGTGAAAGGTATGTGGGAACTCTGTATTATCATTGCAAATTCTCTATGAATCTAAAATGATTCCAAAATAAAAACTTTTAAAAGATATATTACCAGTCACTAATACTCCAAAGTCTAGTAAACACTGAACTTGTCTGCCTTCTTCAAGTCACAGATAAGCGCATTAACTCCCAGAGAGGTTAAGGGACTTGCCTACCTCACTTGGTGATTCATAACAGAGCTAAGCCTGGAATCCAGGTCGTATCACCTGGACACACAAATCACCCTGCAGCCAGGGGACCCAGGGACATTGCTCAAAGGAATTAGTTTCCATGGAAACAGCTCTTCCCTAAGCATACTAAATTCCCTTGCTGCTCTCCATATTAGCTCTGGACTATTACATTTCAAAGTCCATTTTCCACATTGATAAACTACACAGTTACAGCAGTCCAGGAAGGAGCTATAACATCGTGGAAAAGGAATTTGTACCAGAAATTTAAACTACCATAAGGTCAAGGGATTAACATCAACCATAAATAGAAACCATCACATTCTGTGGCACCTGCCAATCACATTCATATGAATTAAGCATTTTCTGAAAAGCAATACACACCAAAAAGTATGAATGCAGGATAAGCCCAAGCCACAACATTTCCAAAGACAGATTTTTAAAGGGGCTGTATCTCCAAGAAATTAGGTGGGAGGGAACATGGAATCCTGGAAAAATACAACATTAGGTGACTCAAAAAGTGGTTCTAGTGATGACAAACACTGATGTCAAAGACTTGTTTGTAAAGCTTGGATAAAATGTGTTTCATACCATGTGAAGGAAGAAGCAGAATAAGGCTCAGCCCTCCTAGAGCAGTCTCCTGTACCATGCTGAGCTCCTCCACATGGAACTGAATCATACAGCCTCAAGATGAGACTGAGGAAAGGGAGCTGCCCTGCTCCACCTGCTTCCCCCCAGGCACACCAGTCCCGTCCTCCGCGGTCCCCCTCCTGTGATGCTTGTGGCATCCACACCCTGGTACCCAGCGCTGGACAAGGAGCCGGCCACGGATGTCAGTTCCCTCCTCCCCTCTTTTCCCGCCCAATTATTACTCCTCTTCCACTTTGTGACCATCGGCCCTTAGGCCGAGCCCAGGCATCTGCTGGTGTATTGATCACAGAAGGTGAGAACCCAGGAGATCCCTGAGAAACATCGACAGAGCTTTGCTCATTAGCACCCTTCCCCGTAATTGCTGGTGACTATTGGAATTATCTGATAAAAGCGATGACAATAGTCCCCTTTCGTTGGCACAGAGATGATTCAGGAAGCACATCTCGATAGAGGGAAAAGCCATAATTTCCAATGCTGGCTATGATGTCCCTCATTACCTAATGGTTATATGACAGAAGATAAAAAATGAGCTTGACAGGCAGGAATAACGGGCCCCAAATGAGGAAATGTAATTTAGAAAGAATGTAGGCAGTGCCCTACAGTTAGATTCCAGAAAGTGTCTTGCAGAGGCCCAGGAGGCAGCGTGTGGCGACAGCCAGGGCAGAGGGCTGGGCCTGGGAGTGCCAGGTTCCAGCAGAGCCTCTGGCCAGCTGGCCGTGCTTGGACAAGTTACTAGCTTCGGGGAATGCAGTATTCTCATCTGGAAAATAAGAAAAGCGGGTTGCTCTTTCCTGTACGTCCCAGATTTGAAGCAATTCTTTGCCAACAATAGGAGGATGACTCAGTGAATTACGGTGCGTCCTCATGATAGAGGATCATGCAGCTGTTACAATCCCTGTGTTTCCCAAGAATATTTAAGGTGAGAAAGTGCTTGTGACAGGATGTTAAGTTAAAATTTAAAGTAGGATGAAAAAAATCAAATATGGATTATGATTCTAATTGTGCAAAATGGAATAGATGCCTCAGAGAAATAAAAGACTAGAAGAAACCACAAAAAGTATTAACAGTGTTTACCATGGGTTGTTTAGTTTTTATTATTCAGAGCACTTAGAATTGCATTTATTACTACAAATTATAAATGCTTGATTAAAAATTCCAACGGGGCTTCCCTGGTGGCGCAGTGGTTGAGAGTCCGTCTGCCGATGCAGGGGACAGGGGTTCGTGCAGCGGTCCGGGAGGATCCCACATGTCGCGGAGGGGCTGAGCGCGTGAGCCATGGCAGCTGAGCCTGCGCGTCCGGAGCCTGAACTCCGCAATGGGAGAGGCCACAAAAGTGAGAGGCCCGCGTTCCGCAGAAGAAAAAAAAAAAATCCAACGATACACAAGTATATACAGTAAAATTTAAAGTTTCTCCTTTTTCCTTCCACTGCCACTCCCCAGATGTAAGCTATATTAACATTGTGAAGTAAGTTGGACTTTACCAAGTTTGAAGTTGAATTTGCTAGAAGCGTCCTTCGGTACAAGCAGCCTATTTACAATGAGAAAGCTAGAAACATAGATGGTTTCTATTTTTAAATAAAACCTTTAAAACCATTGTAAACCCTAGGAAGAGAACTTCAATGAGATATTAGAATAAAAGTAAGAATTAGGATAAGAACAAATAATAATAATTAAATCTAGGTACTAGCACCTTTGTAAATGATTTTAATAGAAATCTAATAATCAGTTTTATAATGACTGTGATATTTGGAGTGTTATTATTTCTTAAAGTATTTGAAGCATTTAAGAATGTCTAGTATAATGAATTTGTAATTTTAGAATATGATTTAGAATATGATAAATGTTTAGAAAATTAATTTTCCATCAGTGGGAAAAAAGAACTGGGAAAATTTAATTTGTAAGTCAATGAGTTTTGATTTATAATTGTGTAAGTGCTGTGTGAATATGTAGAGAAATATGGAACATTTAAAATTAATGGAATGTTAATCATTTGATAAATCTGGAAGATTGATGAATGAACCATTAAACAAAATGCAGGAGTAGTCATTCTTCTCCATCCTCAAAAGCCCTCAACCATTAAAGAATTGTTTATGTACACGCTTCGAGTTCAGGCCATACTTTGTTGAGGACACCAAAGTATGAGCCTCAGCATGAGGGTGTGGGAGGGGGGAGGAAAGGGAAGTCAGCCTCCATCCCCACCTGCAGACCCTCCGCCTCTGCCAGAGGCTGCACCGGAATAGGAGACTCAGTCCCAACTGGCCACTGATTTTCACCTGTGACCAGTGGTGTGACCTCCTTCTGTGGTGAGGGCCCCAATGGCAGCAGAGGTCTCCAGGGACATCAGAGGCATCAGCTGTGATGCCTGATTCCTGGCTTCTGGGATAGGTCTGAGTTCTTCTCCACCGTGAGGCAGGATGAAACAAACACAAGCTAACAACTTGGACGCTTCTCAGTTTATCCTGGCAGGGTAGACCCCAGGAAGAGAGAAGACATGAGTTGAGATTGGGGGCATGAGATGTTTAATTGGAATACTTCAAAGAGAGATATGGCCTCAATTGTACCCCAAGCAGATGAAGTGGAACATATTGCTTACCTTTTTTTTTAATAGATCTTTATTGGAGTATAATTGCTTCACAATACTGTGTTAGTGTCTGTTGTACGCCAGAGTGAATCAGCCATATGCATATATATATCCCCATATCCCCTCCTGGTTACTTTTAAATCTGTGGTTTAGTTGGAGTGCTATTGCTTTGCCCCCAAAGCATCTATTCACTCTTTTTTCCAGGTAGCTGTACATCATTTCTCTTCTGGGGGACTGCCTCTCCTCCATGGTCAGTGTACCTGTTCCTAGTGCTGTGGATTCCTACCCCTTCTCTACCTGCTGAACTGTGATCTGGACCAGCCAGTCGGAGCATCGCTTGTAAACTCTGGAGCCTGGAGCTCCGTAGGCCATCACAGGGGGTGCTAGAATGAACCAAACACAAAGGAAGGTTGAGCCTGTCAGCTAGACAGGGAGAAACCAACCCCTGGACCATGACAGTCCTGGAGCATTTCCTGGACTTTTCAGTTAGTTGAGCCAATAATTTCTCTTTGGGGCTTAAATCTATTTGATTTGGATTTTCAGTCATTTGTTACCAAAAGGGTAACAAACTTGTATCCTAACTGATACAAGTGTATCTGAGTGCTTGGAAGGATCTGGAAATTTCACCAAGGAGAGCAGCTGAGGAACTGGTGATGTAATCAGGAGAAGAGAAGATTCTAATACTACACAATAAGTCTTCAAATACCATGTCGATGGATGTTACTGTGTCCATTCAGCAGGTAGATGAGTTTTCTTATAATTAAAGTTGTGCAACAAAGGGACCAACTCCTTCAGATGGAGGTGACCTCCTTATCAGAGGAACAATCCATTCAAGGATGAATGGCTTCCTGACAAAGATATTGGCACTGAGATCCCTTCACTGGGTGGGAAACATGAATCTCAAATGACTCTTCTGACCCTAGCAGTCAACAGAAAGTAGAAGATACAATCACTAGGGAAAATGAATGAAGGTACTGCAAAACTCTGCAAGGTCCTGGCTTGATCATTGAGAAGCTTTGGCGTTAACTCTCTGAATCAGCTTTGGTCAATAGCCTGATGCTGCATAATAAGAGAGTTAACGTGGAAGTCAGAGGCTTCACTGGAAAGCATAGAGGGCTAACCACTTCCCTCTCGTAGAACACCAATTCTTTAAATGGGAATTCTGTAGTTGGTTTGGAATGCTTGTCTGCAAAGTCACTTCTGTTGACTTGGCCAAGATGAGAGTAAAATATGGAAGAGACCGCCAGAAGCCTGGTGGGAACAAAGAATTGTACATACACCTGCATGTTTGTGTGACTATGGAAGTGACCAAAGTCAGCTCCCTGCCCCAATGGCACCTAGTGTTAGGGGCCTAGAGATTGAGATGTTAGGCACCTAGATGTTAGGGGCATAGAACAGTTAATGTTTTCCTTAGTGTGGCAGTTTGGCAATTTTCACCACATGATCTACATTTCTGACCTCTTCTTCTCCCCTGGGCTCATTGCACTTGAATCACTTGGACTTTCTTTTGATTCCTCAAATACATCTTAGAGCCTTGGCCCTTGCTCTTCCATTTACCCAGAAAGCCCTACTTCTAAGTCTTTGTATAGCTGGCTTCTTGGGGTTGTTCAGGTATTAGCTCAAATGGCACCTCCTTGGTGAGCTCTTTCCTGACCACCAACCCAAATTAGCAACTTTGTCCTCAACATGTGCCCGAAGAGTGCCCATTCTCTCCGTCACATTATCCATTTTATTGTCTCCCAGGAACTCATTACTATTGGAAATTGTCTTGCTCATTTATTTTCTGCCTGTTTTAGTCTTTCCTCTCCATGAAAGCATAAGATCTGTGAGAGCAGGAACCCTGTCTGTTTTGTTCACTACCACATCCTCAGCTCTTAGAACAATTCCTGGCACATGGTACACATGTCATGAACGTTTGTTGAATGAATAAATGATTGATTGAACATACTCTTTCCCACCTTGCTCTTGGAGAAATTTCCTCCTATGTAACATAATGTTTTCTGGAAAACAGAGCAAGTGAGTGACTGAGACTCAGCTATAAAGACTCTTGTGTTGAAAGGACTCGTCCCTGGTGTGGCAACTTGCCCTTTAATTGGTTTAGTGTCCTGAGGTGACCAAGGAGGAAGGGAACACAAGACTTTATCCAGAGCCCAGCTCTCTCTGTGAGCACATCTAACGTACTCCACAAGAGCAAGCTGACCTTATTTGTTAAAGGAGCCACGGCTCAGCAACACCCAGCCCATGGGATGCTTACTGCCTTTTCAACCCATTAGCTCTCCTCTGGTCCTCTGTGAAGAGAAACATAGACAGAGACCTCCCTCCTCCACTGTGAAAGCCCAGAGCTTCGAGCTCAATTCAACTCTCAAGTGTGACTATCGTTTTTCCTCTTGGTATATACAAATAATTGCTTGCTAGCAGGCCCAGTGCCTGAGATGATTGATAGAGGATGGTTTTTAAAGTATGCATGCACATCAACAAAGCCAGGCTTGGATCACCTTCCAAGGACTTTGCCCCATGGAAAAGTTCTTACACGACCTGGGGAGGAAGAGACCTGTAATTATTTAAATGAAAGAAGATGGGAGGAGTACTCTTTGGAATGTCATCTCACAGGCTTTCCTGTGTTAGGAGTAATCTCCAGGCACTCTAAACACGCTGGCCAATGTGGAGCTGGCTTTAGCTTCTCAGGGAAGTCTGGGTACAGAGGGTGGGGGAAGAGGCTTCCTACAAGGAATTTTTTTAAAACAACATCTTAAATATAGGAATGGCATCTCTAGGGCAGGGACAGATATTCAGGAGGGAAGGACTGCTCAGTGATGGCACAAGAGGGTAACCAGACCCAACACAGGGACCATGACCATTAGAAAGGTAGCCATGGGAGGGGTGTATTTTTTGGCTAGAATACTGAACTATTGGGAAGGCTTTTATTTCTTCACTCACTTTTATAGCTGCTGGAAGTATAGCTGCTGGAAGTATAGGAATATGGTCCATCCTGCATTCACTCACTCATTTCTTCATCAGTCAACATTACTGAATTGCTGTTATGTTTCAGACACCACTTTTGGTTCCAAGGAATCAGCTCTGAATAGTACAGACAGGGCCCCTTGGCACATAGAGATGACATTGTAGAGGTGAAGATGGACATTTAAGCGATATTTGCACCAGGAATTAATACAGATGTGACTTTATATGTAGGTAAGTTGGCCAAATGAAAAGAGGGTCATGAGGCCAGTTTCTTCCCCTTCACACTCCACCTGTTAAAAAACCCTGCAAGGAGTTGGGGGTGGGATGGGGGCCAATAATAGCCAGAGGCAGAAGGTGAGCAGCAGCCCTGGATCCCAGGGTCCCTCCACTCCGCCCAGAAAAGGGGAGATCTCGGGAGGCACAGAAACCAAAGGCGCAAAGGTTTCCCTATTTCACTTCCCGCTCAAGCCACGCTCTCAGGGGCAAGTGGCTCTGGGCAGGTCACTGCTGACCCGACCCGCCCTCAAACAGTTTTTGCCCTCTCTGCTGACAGCTGAAAAGCCACACGTGGTGTTTCTCACACAGACTTCCTCACATGTTAAATCAGCTCAAGTTCTCCAGGAAGCAGACACCAAGATGGAGTTAGGAGGGCAAGGGATTTCCTGGAGATGACTGAGAAGAAGGCAGGGAGGCAGGGAGGGCCTTCGGACCACAGTGCCGTTCTGACCCCATGAAAGACAGAAGCACCAGGAGTGGCCACGTGGACAGTCCAGTGATGACATGATCCTCACAGGCAGGCAGCCCAGCCCGCAAGTTTACTTCCTCTTCCTTGGATTCCCTATATTCTCCTTGGGGCAAATCTAGACACCCGCCTCTATAAACACCCATCTACACCCAATGGTGTCAACCCTTCTGTTCCTCAGGAGCTTAGTAACTGATATCAAGGAAAACACCTGACAATTGTTTTGGTAAAAAATTCAAGAATTAAGCTGAGTCTATCTTAAACTCATTTTAAGTCATATTTCTCAAAACGGAATAGAACATGTTAGCAGCACATTTAGTCTAATTTAATAGTTCTTGGAAAAACTCACCCTGAATATTACATCCAATGTTAAGAGGCCCCTGGACACACCAAGGATTACATTGTATCGTGAAATGAGGAGTATACTGAACTAAAATCTCTGTAGCTAAGGTCCAAAGAGAAAATAAAATGAAATCAAACAACGCTAACCCAGCGAGAGAGGCTCCATACGTTTGAGCACCCCACAAGTTACAAACATAAAATCCAAACATCCACCCTTGTGTTGAGCAGCACTAAGAGCCTGGGAAAACCTATCCCCAGAGCTTTTGTCCTGAATCCTCAAAACAAAGTGACTGTCTGATTGCTGTGAAGGGGTGGCCTCAGAGAGATGCAGTGTACTTAGGTGGAGATGGGGTGCTCAGATCAAGAAAGACAAATTAACCTGCCCGATCCTTCCTCTCAGAAAGTATGAATGCAATAGATTCTTACATAAGAGAATATAATTTCCCAGCCGTACTGAGCATCTACTTTCCTGTTCTCTTCCTGTTCCAGTGTGTGCTTCTAGATGTTCTCAATTAGTGCTGCATTCACAGCAGTTGTGTATATATGGTGGCTAAGGAACATTTTGCAATTTTATTCCATCATTCCCATTGTTATCAAATTGGGTTGTCAGCTGAATCTGTAATGCTTCAGTACATAAGCCTCCCTTTGCGCTCTTGGCCTGGGCCCCTCAAATCTGAGGATCAGTCCTGGTCTGTGGTACTCCTGTTACCCAGAAGAAGTCAACAAAAGGATCCATAAAATTGGGCCACAGTTCAGGAAAATATTCCCATGATGGATCATTAGCAATGGTGATAATCACAGCAGCAGTTCTATAAACACACCCAAAGGCACTGGGTCTTATGCATTCTGCTCTCGTTATCAGCTCTTTGCCCTGTTCTGTGTGGTATCTCTGTGTACTGCTGGAAGGAGCATCTCTCACACCCCAGCTTGTAAAGGAAGGACCACTTCTTGTTCTACCTCAGCCCTCGTCCCCCCAGTCAGGGAATGCGGCCCCAGCACGGCTGCCCCTCTGCCTAATGTCCACGTGAAGGTATGTCTCTGTGGCTGGCTGGGCTGAGCCCCACCAGAGCCTTGCTGCGGGGACCAGCCTAGAGACCTAACTCTCCCATTGGCCCCTCACCCATGAACGGAAAGTCCTCCTCCACTGCTGCTCCACGCATCTTCTCAGACAGTGCCAGGTTCCTTCTGCCAAGGCCCTTGTCTGTCTGGCTGGCTTCTCCCAGCTCCCAGATGTCCTCCGAGGACCTCTTGTGGCACCCGCCATACGGCTTTCCACCCTCACCCCACCTAATCCCCAGGCAACTCCATGGCACTCGCTCAACCCTGAGAGAGCAGGTCTCTCCCTCCCCAGACCATGTGGTAGTACTGCATGGTTCCTTTAAAAATAGACACTTAGGGACTTCCCTGGTGTTCCAGAGGCTAAGATTTCATGCTCCCAATGCAGGGGGCTCGGGTTCGATTCCCTGTCAGGGAACTAGATCCCACATGACGCAACTAAAGTCTCCGCATGCTGCAACTAAATATCCCACATGCCACAATGAAGAGTGAAGATCTCACGTGCCACAACTAAGACCCAGCACAGTCAAATAAATAAAGTAAATAAATAAATAAATATTTTTAAAATAATAATAAAAATAGACATTTAGTCCGTCCCCAGCGTGACCCTTTCAAAATAGTCATTCTTCTCAGTTTTAAAGAAAAAGAAAGAAAAGGCCATGCTACAATCCAATTCCACTGCATTCTTTGTTATACATCAAATGATCCACCTGGCAGCTTCTCAGCTGCCAAAGATTTCCATTTTCAACCTGTTTCTCAGAGCTAGGCACGCTGAGGAGGGGAGATCAGAGACAACACCCACCAGACACCACACATCTCAGGAGAAGTTCTGAAATCTAGTTCTGGAGCCTTCCCAATGGAACACAAGGCCTCAGAGATGGAAGACCAGGAAAGCCATGCAGCGTGGTCCCCTAATTTTACAGGTGGGCAAACGGAGGAGCACGGAGGGGAAGCAACTGGGCCAGATCACTCTGGAGTCAGCTGCAGGGCAGGAGCTCTGACCCAGGGTGCTTCTCATCACAGAAAGTCTGTGGATTCTGTTCCCGAGAAACAAGCCCACACTTCTTCCGTAAATAGGAAGGGACTTCCAGGGCCCTTTCACCACCCCGAAAGGAGAATTGTGACCACGAACTGTGGGCAGAAGTCCTTGGGCAGTCGCCAACCGAGCTGCCCAGCTCCAAACTCATAGGGGCCTGGAGCATAAGAAGAAAGTGTGAGAGCAGGAGAAGAGGAAGGGGCAGTGGGGACCCCCTCTGTCTCTGCATCCTCTGCTCTCTGCCCCCACCTCCCTTCCAATTCCTGGATCCACACTCCACCTTCCCACTGCAACACATCCTGCCTGGCCTTCCCCACTGTCTCATCACCTGTGCCTCCTTCTGAGCAGAACAACAGCAAGGTGAGAAGATGCTCAGGAAAGTAAAGGAAGAGGGTGTTAAGTAGGTGAGATACACATCTGATACAGAGAGAGCATTTGATACAGCTCCCCAAGGAGAAAGAACTACAGCCCTCATGTTGACTGTGGAGCTTCTTAGGTCAATTGCCTCAACCTTGGAATTACCTAAATAACTTTTAAAAATACAGATGCCTGGACCCACCTAGAGACTGACTTTTTTTTTTTTTTTCCAGTACTTCTGAGCATCAGGATTTGTAAAAACTCCCTTGATTATTCTAGTATGTACCCAGGGTTGAGACCCAGTTCTTAGAAGAAAAGTCCCTGGTCCATCTTATATTGGGTTCTCTGCTTCAAGAAGAAGCAAATAATGTTCAGATAGAAAATACTCAAATCCTTTTCCTATCCTGTTCTCAGACTGCACACCAGGAATTACAATTGTTCTAGATTAAACTGTCAAATTTTCTGCTGAGATCATTTTCCTGGCATCCTGGGCCTCTGCTACCATTGTCAAATCTCCATACCTCAGATTCTCCAAAGTCCTTTCCAGTTCCTAAAGTCCCTTGGTATGTGGTTCTATAAAAAATGTTTAGAATCACCACTGCTATGAATGTGATCTTTTTAAAAATCCATCTTTCCTTTCTAGGCATGATAGAGTAACTGGTACCAGGCTTGTCCTCCCACTATTAAAAAAATGATTAAATTGGACAAAATGTAGGAAACTGCTGTTTCCAAGTACAGGACAACAGGCAGTACAGGACACTGGTCGAGGAGAGTTAGGAAACACAGTGAGCCGTACAATTGCCCTGGCTTTCTGTCAGGAGCCACTTTTCCAGACAATGATGCCGAATAGCATTACAGTCTTGTCAAGTTAAGCAGACAGAGATCAGAGTTCAGAGAGGCAGAAATGGCTGGAATTTATGGGGCTGAGTACTAGAGAGGAAAGAACTATGGGAAGAAAGAGTTCCTGCATCTACGCAGTGGTTTCCTCGAGTCTATTGCTGAAAACCAAGCTGTGAATGCTTAGGGTGAAACTCCAAGAGGCTATGCAAAGAAGTACTGGGAATCTGTGGTGAACAATCCCAGAGCTTACTCAGGAATATGAGATAGTATAGATCCAGCCAAGAAGAGAGTTCACAAGGGCACTTAGTAGAGACCCTAGAGGGTTATATCTTAATAGTAGAGCTAAAATAGACATAAAGTAAAGGCTACTCTAGACCTGCCTTAACAAATTTAAAAGCAAACCTTCAAAAAACTGAATTGATCCTAAATTCCCCAAGTGTATGCTGAAACAAAATTCAATATTCTTTAAAGAGAAAAACAAAAAACAAACAAAAAAATCCACTCAAAAAGACTACTGTGACAATGCCTAGCACCCAACAAAAATTTACTAGATATACAAAGATGCAGGAAAATGTGACCCATAACTAAGAAAAAAATCAGCAACAGAAGCATACCTAGAAATGACAGAGATTTTGGAATAAGCAAACAATTATATTAAAACAGCTATTATACATATGTTAACATAAATAGGCATAATGAGGAAAGAAACAGAAGGGTTAAGAAACAACAAATAGAAATTCTGGGGATAAAAAATACAATATCTGAAATGAAAAGTTTAGTGAATGGAATTATCATCAGATAAACTACTGCAGAAGAAAATGCAAGTGAATTTGAGATGGAACAATAGAAATTCTCAAACTGACACATGGAGAGGAAAAAAAAAACTGAAAAAGTTAATAGAACCTGTGAACCATGAAAACAAGTCAAGTGGTTGAACATATGTGCTCATAGAAATGATGTCTGAAATATTTCCAAACTTGGTAAATATTTTTGAATCACAGATCTAATTAGCTCTACTAACCTCCAAGAAGGGCATACACAAATAAAACAACATGAAGGCATATTGCTAAAACCAAGGATAAGGAGACAATCTTAAAGGCAGACAGAGAAAAAAAAAAAGACATACAACATAAAGAAAACAAAATGAGAATTCCCATAAATTTATCATCAGAAAAAATGCAAGCCAGAAGACAATGAAATGGCATTTTTAAAATGCTGAAAGAAAAAAAACAAATCAATCTAGAATTCTATAAGTGAAAATATGCTTCAAAACTAAAAGTGAAATAAAGATATTTTCAGACAAACAAAAGTTGAGAGAATTCATTGTCAACAGACCTACTTTACAAAATAATATTTTTTATAAATATAAATAGAAAATTTGTATAAATATAAATACAACTTTTTCAGGCTGAAAAAAAATGACTCTGATGGAATCTTGTACCTACACAAAGGAAGGAAAAGTGTCAGAAATAGTAAATAAGTGGGTAAATATAAAATACCTTTTCCTCATTTAAAAATTTATTTAGGAGATAACTGGCTGTTTGAATAAAAAAATAATAACAATATATTGTAGGATTTATAACAGAAGTAATATGTATGATAACAATAGGACAAAGGATTAGAGGCTTAAATATATTGTTGTAAATTTCTATATTATACCCGAAGTGCTATAATATTATTTAAATGTAGACTGTGGTAAGTTAAAGATATACATTGTAAATCTTATTGCAACCATTAAAAAAATAAAACAAGACATATAACTAAAAATTAAAGTGGAGATAAAGCTGGATTAAAAACAAAGAAAAGAGCCCCAACTATATGCTATCTATTAGAATCCTACTTTAATCATAAAGACTCATAAAAGTTAAAGGTAAAAATGTCTTTTGTAGAAAAGGATATAAAATGCAAATACTAACTATAAGAAAGCTAACAACAACAACAAAAAGAAAGCTAACAATGATATATTAATATTAATTAAGTAGGCTTTAGTTAAAAGAATATTATCAAAGTTAAAGATGGGCATTTCATAGTGATAAAAGTGTCAATTCCCCAAGAGAACATAACAGTCCTAGACATTTATGTACCCAAAAGTAAAAACTCACACCACATGAAGCAAAAACTAACAGAACTGAAAAGAGAAATAGACTTTATCCATAATTACAGTTAGATATTTCAACATTTCTCTATTAATTTATAGAACAAGTAGACAGAAAAACTGGCTAGTATATAGGAGATTTGAACAGTAATTAGCCAACTTGATTTCATAACATTTATAGAACACTCCACCAAAAATAGCAGAACATACATTCTTTTTAAGTACACATGGAACATTCACCAGTATAGACCATATTCTGGGCCATAAAACAAGTCTCAATAAATATAAAAATATTGAAGTATATGTCCTCTGCCCACTCAGAATTAAATTAGAAATTGGTAACAAATATATCTGGGGGAAAATTCCCTAAATATTTGGAAATTTTAAAACAAGCTTCCTAATAACCTATGGGTCAAAGAAGGAATCATGAAAATATTTTGAAGTGGATGAAAATGAATACACAACATATCAAAATTAGAACAATGTAGCTAGAGCAGTACTTGGATAAAAATTAATAGCTTTATATGTTTATATTTGAAAAGGTCTAAAATCAAGTATATAAGCTTCCACTTTAAGAAGCTAAAAAATGAAGATCAAATTAAACCCAGAGTAGAGAGAGTGAAAATCAATGAAAATGGACAAACAATAAGAACATCAATTTTTAACCTCTAGGGTTTTTTTTAAACATCAGTAAAATTGATAAACTGTTAGGTAGATTGACCAAGAAGAAAACAGAGAAGACACAAATTGCTAATATCAGGAATGAAAGAGGGCACATCATTACAGATGCTATAGACAGTAAAAGGATGAAAGGGAATATTAAGAACAACTCTATGCCAATAAATTTGACAACTTAAATGAACAAATCATTTGAAAAATACAATTTAACAAAACTGGAAAAGGAGAAATAAAAAGTCTGAATAATCATATGCTTACTAAAGAAATTGAATTTGTAAATAAATTTCTTTCCATAAGGAAAACTGCAGTCCTAGATGGTATCACTGATGGATTCTTTTGAACATTTCAGAAAGAACTAAAACTAGTACTACATAAATTCTTTATAAGAGAGGAGGGAACATTTCCCAACTTGGTTTATGAGGGCAGCATTACCTTGTTACTAAAATCAAGTAAAGATATTACAAGAAAAGAAAACTATAGACCAATATCCCTCATGAATACAAACACAAAAATATCTAACAAGATATTAGCACAGACAGTTTAGTAATATTTAAAAGGGGTAAAGTATTATGAACAAGTAGTGTTTATCCCAGGAATGCAACGTTGACAACATATGAAAATCAATCAACATAATCCACCATATTGACAGAATAAAAGGGAAAAACAACATGATTGTCTCAAGAAGAAAAAAAAAAAAAAAAAGACATTTGATGTAATTCCACATCTATTCATGGTAAAAACTCTCAACCAATCAGAAACAGAGGGGAATTTCTCAACCTATAAACAGCATCAATGAAAAACCTACAGCTAACTTCATACCTAATAGTAAAAGATGGAATGCTTTCTCCCTGAGATCAGGGAGAAGGAAAGAATGTCTGCTATCATCATTTCTATCCAACATTGTACAGGAGGAGGTCTTAGTCAGTGTAAGAGACAAGCACAGGAAATAAAGGGCATTCAGATTGGAAAGTAAGAAGTAAAACTACACTGTTTACTGTGTACAGAGTTTCAGCTGAGGAAGATGAAAAAGTTCTGGAGATGGATGGTGGTAATTGTTGCACAACATTGTGAATGTACTTAATGTCAAAGAACTTTACATTTTAAAATGGTTAAAATGATAAATTTTATGTTATATATATTTTACCACAATACAAATTAATAAACCTTTAAAAAGTAAAATTGTATTTTCGGATAACACAATTGTATACATAGAAAATCTAATGAGCCTACAAAATGCTACTAGAAGTAATAAGTTCTAGATCTCAGAATACAAAGTCAATATATAAAAATCAAACAGAAGTATTTCTATAGAGTAGCAATGAACAATTCGAACAGAAATTTTATGATTCCATTTACAATACCATTGAAAAAGCATGATATATTTAAGAATAAATTTAACAAAAAATGTGCAGACATGTACTCAAAACTACAAAACATCACTAAAGGAAGTTAAAGGTGAACTAAATAAATGGAGACAGAGTACATGAATTGGAAGACTCAATATCATTAAGAAATCAAATTCCCCCCAAATTGATCTATAGATTCAATGTGATGTTCATGAGTTGAATCTAAAATTTATAAAGGAGTACAAAGGATCTAGAATAGTTAAGAATATTTTTATAAACAACAAATTTGGAGTTCTTACTTACCTGATTTTCAAGACTTACTAAGTACTATAATTATCAAGACAATGTGGCAGGGGACCTTCAAGATGGTGGAGGAGTAAGACGTGGCGATCACCTTCCTCCCCACAAACACATCTACATATGGAACAACTCCTACAAGACACCTACTGAACGCTGGCAGAAGACCTCAGACTTCCCAAAAGGCAAGAAACTCCATATGTACCTGGAGTGCACGAGGAGAGGGGATTCAGAGCACTGCCTAAATGAGCTCGAGAGATGGGCACAAGCAGTGGCCATCAGCGAGGACACCAGAGACAGTCTGAAATGCTAACACTGCTGCTGCAGCCACCAAGAAGCCTGTGTGCGAACACAGGTCACTATCCACACCTCTCCTCCCAGGAGCCTGTGCAGCCTGCCACTGCCGGTTCCCATGATCCAGGGACAACTTCCCCAGGAGAACACACAGAGAGCCTCAGCCTGTTGCAACATCAAGCCTCTGCCTCCACAGGCCTGCCACGCATTCTGTACCCCACCCTCCTCCCGGCCTGAGTGAGCCAGAGCCCCCTAATCAGCTGCTACTTTAACCCCATCCTGTCTGGGCTGGGAACAGATGCCCTCAGGCAACTTACATGCAGAGGCAGGGCCAAATCCAAAGCTGAACCCCAGGAGCTATGCCAACAAAGAAGAGAAAGAGAAATTTCTCCCAGCAGCCTCAGGAGCAACAGATTAAATTTCCACAATCAACTTGATGTACCCTGCATCTGTAGAATACTTGAATAGACAACAAATCATCCTAAAATTGAGGTGGTGGACTTTGGGAGCAACTGTAGACTTGGGGTTTGCTTTCTGCATGAATTTGTTTCTGGTTTTATGTTTATCTTAGTTCAGTATTTAGAGTTTATTATCATTGGTAGATTTGTTTATTGATTTGGTAGATCTCTTCCTCCTTTTTTAAAATATATAGATATATTTTTTTTCCTTTTTCTATTTTTGAGAGTGTGTATGTGTATGCTTCTTTGTGTGATTTTGTCTGTATAGCTTTGCTTTTACCATTTGTCCTAGGGTTCTGTCTGTCCGTTTTGTTTTTCTTTTTAGTATAGTTTTTAGTGCTTGTTATCATTGGTGGACTTGTTTTTTGATTTGGTTGCTCTCTTCTTTCTTTCTTTCTTTTTTAAATTACGTTTTAATTTTTAATAATTATTTTTTATTTTAATAACTATTTTTTAATCTTATTTTTATTTATTTCTTTTTTTTCTCCCTTTTCTTCTGACTGTGTGGCTGACAGTGTCTTGGTGCTTCAGCCCGGTGTCAGGCTTGTGCCTCTGAGGTGGGAGAGACGAGTTCAGAACATTTGTCCATCAGAGACCTCCTGGATCCATGTAGTATCATATGGCAAAAGCTTTCCGAGAGAACTTATGACCCAGCTCCACTCAATGACCAGCAAGCTACAGTGCTTGACACCCTATGCCAAACAACTAGCAAGACAGGAACACAACCCCACCCATTAGCAGAGAGGCTGCCTAAAATCATAATAAGGTCACAGACGCCCCAAAACACACCACTGGATGCAGTCCTGCCCACAAGAAAGACAAGATCCGGCCTCATCCACCAGAACACAGGCACTAGTCCCCTCCACCAGGAAGCCTACACAACCCACTGAACCAACCTTACTCACTGGGGGCAGACACCAAAAACAATGGGAACTATGAACCTGCAGCCTGCAGAAAGGAGACCCCAAACACAGTAACCTAAGCAAAATGAGAGGAGAGAGAAATACACATCAGATGAAGGAGCAAAATAAAAACCCACGAAACCAAACAAATGAAGAGGAAATAAGCAGTCTACCTGAAAAAAAATTCAGAGTAGTGATAGTAAAGATGATCCCAATTCTTGGAAATAGAATGGAGAAAATGCAAGAAACGTTTAACAAGGACCTAGAAGAACTAAAGAGCAAACAAACAGTGATGAACAACACAATAAATGAAATTAAAAATTATCTAGAAGGAATCAACAGCAGAATAACTGAGGCAGAATGGATAAGTGACCTGGAAGATAAAAGAGGGGAAATAACTACTGCAGAGCAGAATAAAGAAAAGAGAATGAAAAGAATTGAGGACAGTCTCAGAGACCTCTGGGACAACATTAAATGCACCAGTATTCAAATTATACGGGTCCCAGAAGAAGAGAAAAAGAAAGGGACTGAGAAAATATTTCAAGAGATTATAATTGAAAACTTCCCTAATATGGGAAAGGAAATAGCTAATCAAGTCCAGGAAGTACAGAGAGTCCTATACAGGATAAATCCAAGGAGGAACATGGCAAGACACATATTAATCAAAATATCAAAAATTAAATACAAAAAAATATTAAAAGCAGCAAGGGAAAAACAACAAATAACATACAAGGGAATCCACATTAAGTTAACAGTTGAACTTTCAGCAGAAACTCTGCAAGCCAGAAGGAAGTGGCAGGACATATTTAAAGTGATGAAAGGGAAAAACCTACAACCAAGATTACTCTACCCAGTAAGGATCTCATGCAGAGTCGATGGAGAAATTAAAACCTTTATAGACAAGCAAAAGCTAAGAGAATTCAGCACCACCAAACCAACTTTACAACAAATGCTAAAGGAACTTCACTAGGCAGGAAACACAAGAGAAGGAAAAGACCTACAATAACAAACCCAAAACAATTAAGAAAATGGTAATAGGAAAATACATATCAATAATTACCTTAAATGTAAATGGATTAAATTCTCCCACCAAAAGACATAGATTGGCTGAATGGATACAAAAACAAGACCCGTACATATGCTGTCTTCAAGAGATCCACTTCAGACCTAGGGACATATACAGACTGAAAGTGAGGGGATGGAAAAAGATATTCCATGCATATGGAAATCAAAAGAAAGCTGGAGTAGCAATTCTCATAGCAGACAAAATAGACCTTAAAATAAAGACTATTACAAGAGACAAAGAAGGACACTACATAATGATCAAGGGATCAATCCAAGAAGAAAATATAACAATTGTAAATATTTATGCACCCAACAGAGGAGCACCTCAATACATAAGACAAATGCTAACAGACATAAAAGAGGAAATTGATGTAACAAAAAATAGTAAGGGACTTTAACATCCCACTTTCACCAAAGGACATATCATCCAAGATGAAAATAAATAAGGAAACACAAGCTTTAAATGACACATTAAACAAGATGGACTAAATTGATATTTATAGGACATTCCATCCAAAAAAACAGAATACACTTTCTTCTCAGGTTCTCATAGAAAATTCTACAAGATGGATCAAATCTTGGGTCACAAATCAAGCCTCAGTAAATTTAAGAAAATTAAAATCGTATCAAGTATCTTTTTCTACTACAATGCTATAAGACTAGATATCAATTACATGAAAAAATTGGTAAAAAATACAAACACATGAAGGCTAAACAATACACTACTTAAAAATCAAGAGATTACTGAAGAAATCAAAGAGGAAATTTTTAAAATACCTAGAAACAAATGACAATGAAAACATGACAGCCCAAAACCTATGGGATGCAGCAAAAGCAGTCCTAAGAGGGAAGTTTATGGCAATACAATCCTACCTCAAGAAACAAGAAACACCTCAAATAAACAACCTAACCTTACACCTAAAACAATTAGAGACAGAAGAACAAAAAAAACCCAAAGTTAGCAGAAGGAAAGAAATCATAAATATCAGATCTGAAATAAATGAAAAAGAAATGAAGGAAACAATAGCAAAGATCAATAAAACTAAAAGCTGGTGTTTGAGAAGATAAACAAAATTGATAAACCATTAGCCAGACTCATCAAGAAAAAACGGAGAGGACTCAAATCAATAGAATTAGAAATGAAAAAGGAGAAGAAACAACTGACACTGCAGAAATACAAAGGATCATGAGAGATTACTACAAGCAACAATATGCCAATAAAATGGACAATCTGGAAGAAATGGACAAATTCTTAGAAAAGCACAACCTTCCGAGACTGAAGCAGGAAGAAATAGAAAATATAAACAGACCAATCACAAGCACTGAAATTGAAACTGTGATTAAAAATCTTCCAACAGGGCTTCCCTGGTGGCGCAGTGGTTGAGAATCCACCTGCCAATGCAGGGGACATGGGTTCATGCCCCGGTCCGGGAAGATCCCACATGCCGCGGAGCGGCTGGACCCGTGAGCCATGGCCGCTGAGCCTGCACGTCCGGAGCCTGTGCTCCACAACGGGAGAGGCCACAACAGTGAGAGGCCCACGTACCACAAAAAAAAAAAAAAAAAAAAAAAAAAAAATCTTCCAACAAACAAAAGCCCAGGACCAGCTGGCCTTACAGGGCGAATTCTATCAAACATTTAGAGAAGGGCTAACACCTATCCTACTCAAACTCTTCCAAAATATAGCAGAGAGAGGAACACTCCCAAACTCATTCAAGAGGCCACCATCACCCTGATACCAAAACCAGACCAAAGATGTCACAAAGAAAGAAAACTACAGGCCATTATCACTGACGAACATAGATGCAAAAATCCTCAACAAAATATTAGCAAACAGAATCCAGCAGCACATTAAAAGGATCATGCACTATGATCAAGTGGAGTTTATCCCAGGAATGCAAGGATTCTTCAATATATGCAAATCAATCAATGTGATAAACTATATTAACAAATTGAAGGAGAAAAACCATATGATCATCTCAATAGATGCAGAGAAAGCTTTTGACAAAATTCAGCAACATTTTATGAAAAACACCCTCCAGAAAGTAGGCATAAAGGGAACTTACCTCAACACAATAAAGGCCATATATGACAAACCCCCAGCCAACATCATTCTCACTGGTGAAAACTGAAACCATTTCCACTAAGATCAGGAACAAGACAAGGTTGCCCACTCTCACCACTATTATTCAACATAGTTTTGCAAGTTTTAGCCGTAGCAATCAGAGAAGAAAAAGAAATAAAAGGAATCCTAGTCAGAAAAGAAGTAAAGCTGTCACAGTTTGCAAATGACATGATACTATATACATAGAGAATCCTAAAGATGCTACCAGGAAATTACTGGAACTAATCAATGAATTCAGTAAAGTAGCAGGATACAAAATTAATGCACAGAAATCTCTTGCATTCCTATACACTAATGGTGAAAAATCTGAAAGAGAAATTAAGGAAACACTCTCATTTACCAGTGCAACAAAAAGAATAAAATACCTAGGAATAAAGCTACCTAAGGAGACAAAAGACCTGTATGCAAAAAACTATAAGACACTGATGAAAGAAATTAAACACGTTACAAACAGATGGAGAGATATACCATGTTCTTGGATTGGAAGAATCAACATTGTGAAAATGACTATACTACCCAAAGCAATCTACAGATTCATTGCAATCCCTATCAAACTACCAATGGCATTTTTCACAGAACTAGAACAAAAAATTTCACAATTTGTATGGAAACACAAAAGACCCCGAATAGCCAAAGCAATCTTGAGAAAGAAAAATGGAGCTGGAGGAATCAGGGTCCCTGGCTTCAGACTATACTACAAAGCTACAGTAATCAAGACAGTATGGTACTGGCACAAAAACAGAATTATAGATAAATGGAAGAGGATAGAATGCCCAGAGATAAACCCATGCATGTATGGTCCCCTTATTTTTGATAAAGGAGTCAAGAATATACAATGGAGGGCTTCCCTGGTGGCACAGTGGTTGGGAATCTGCCTGCCAGTGCAGGGGACACAGGTTCAAGCCCTGGTCTGGTAGGATCCTTCATGCCGCAGAGCAGCTCAGCCTGTGCACCACAGCTGCTGAGCCTGTGCTCTGGAGCCCACAAGCCGCAACTGCTGAGGCCCTCGTGCCTAAAGCCCAAACTCCACAACAGGAGAAGCCACACAATGAGAAGCCTGTGCGCCATGACTAAAGAGTGGCCCCTGCTTGCTGCAACTAGAGAGAGCCCTCACACAGCAGTGAAGTTCCAATGCAGCCAAAAATAAATAAATAAATAAATTTATTTTTTTTAAAAAAGACTATACAATGTAGAAAAGACAACCTCTTCAATAAGTGGTGCTGGGAAAACTGTACAGCTACATGTAAAAGAATGAAATTAGAACACTCCCTAACACCATACACAAAAATAAACTCAAAATGGATTAAAGACCTAAATGTAAGGCCAGACACTATAAAACTCTTAGAAGAAAGCATAGGCAGAACACTCTATGACATAAATCACAGTAAGATCCTTTTTGACCCACCTCCTAGAGAAATGGAAATAAAAATGAAAATTAAAAGATGGAACCTGGGCTTCCCTAGTGGCGCAGTGGTTGAGAGTCCGCCTGCCAATGCAGGGGACATGGGTTTGTGCCCCGGGCCAGGAAGATCTCATATGCCGCGGAACGGCTGGGCCCGTGAGCCATGGCCGCTGAGCCTGTGCGTCCAGAGCCTGTGCTCCACAACAGGAGAGGCCACAACAGTGAGAGGCCTGCATACCACAAAAAAAAAAAAAAAAAAAAAAGGAACCTAATGAAACTTAAAAGCTTTTGCACAGCAAAGGAAACCATAAACAAGATGAAAAGACAACCGTCAGAATGGGAGAAAATAGTTGCAAATGAAGCAACTGTCATAAGATTAATCTCCAAAAGTTATAAGAAGCTCATGCAGCTCAATATCAAATAAACAAACAACCCAATCCAAAAATGGGCAGAAGACTTAAGTAGACATTTTTCCAAAGAAGATATACAGATTGCTAACAAACACATGAAAGAATGCTCAACATTACTACTCATTAGAGAAATGCAAATCAAAACTGCACTGAGGTATCACCTCACACCAGTCAGAATGGCCATCATCAAAATTCTAAAAACAATAAATGCTGGAGAGGGTGTGGAGAAAAGGGAACCCTCTTGCACTGTTGGTGGGAATGTAAATTGATACAGCTACTATGGAGAACAGTATGGAGGTTCCTTAAAAAATTAAAGCTAGAACTACCATATGACCCAGCAATCCCACTACTAGGCATATACCCTGAGAAACCCATAATTCAAAAAGAGTCATGTACCACAATGTTCATTGCAGCTCTATTTACAATAGCTAGGATATGGAAGCAACCTAAGTGTCCATCAGCAGATGAATGGATAAAGATGTGACACATATATACAATGGAATATTACTCAGCCATAAAAAGAAATGAAATTGAGTTATTTGTAGTGAGGTGGATGGACCTAGAGTCTGTCATAAAGAGTGAAGTAAGTTAGAAAGAGAAAAACCATATGGTAACACATATATATATGGAATCTAAAAAAAAAAAATGGTTCTGAACCTAGGGGCAGGACAGGAATAAAGATGCAGATGTATAGAATGGACTTGAGGACATGGGGAGGGGGAAGGGTAAGCTGGGATGAAGTGAGGGAGTGGTATGGACTTATATATACTACCAAATGTAAAGTAGAGAGCTAGTGGGAAGCAGCAGCATAGCACAGGGAGAGCGGCTCGATGCTTTGTGACCACCTAGAGGGGTGGGAGAGGGAGGGTGGGAGGGAGATGCAAGAGAGAGGAGATATGGAGATATATGTATATGTATAGCTGATTCACTTTGTTATAAAGCAGAAACTAACACAACATTGTAAAGCAATTGTACTCCAATAAAGATGCCAAAAAAAAAAAAAGACAATGTGGCATTAGCATAAGGATACACATATCAATCAATGGGACAATGCACGCATACCTGGCCATTGTTTTTTGACACAAGTGCAAAGGTAATTTAATGTTGAAGAGAAGTTTTTGGAAAAATGGTGCCAGAACAACTGGATATAGTATGTTTAAAAAAAAAAAAAAGGAAAAGAACATTTTCTGTTATCTCATACCATACACAAAAATGTACTCAAAAGGCATCATAGACCTAAAGATAAAGAATAAACTATAAAACTTCTAAAAGAAAACTTAAGAGCAGATTTTTGTAATCTTAGGGTAGGCAAAAATCTTAGGATACCAAAAAGTACAAACCATAAAAGATAAGAATATTAAATAGGAAGGACTTCCTCAAAGTTAAAAATACTTCTACTTTTTTCTTTTGGTTGCACCACACGGCATGGGGATTCCCCAACCAGGGATTGAACCTGCGTCCCCTGAAGTGGAAGTGCAGAGTCTTAACCACTGGACCACCAGCCAAGTCCTAAATACTTCTACTTTTAAAAGAGACTATTAAGAAAATGACAAGGCAATCCACAAAATGGCAGAAAATATATCTGACAAATACACACACATCTGACAAAGAATGTATATCTAAAATATATAAAGAACTCAATAATCAGAAAACAAACAAACAAATATGGGCAAAAGATTTGGACAGAAACCACAACAGGAGATACACAAATAATCAAAAGCATGTGAAATGATGCTCATCATCATTAATTACCAAGTAGGTACCAAGTAAAATCACAATAAGAGGTATGACCCATCCATTAGTATGGCTAAAATGTAAAAGATGGACATACAGAGAACTGGTGAAAATGTGGAGCAACTGGAACTCTCACACATTGCTGGTGAGCATACTAAATGCTACAAACACTTTGGCGATTTGACAGTTTGGCAGTTTCTGAAAAGTTAGCCATACACTTAAATGACAACTCAGCAATCCCTTCCCCAGGTTTTTGCCCAGGAGAAATGAAAACCTATGTCCACAGAAAGGCTTTATTCATAATATACAAATACTGTAAACAACCTAAATGTTCATCAACAAATGAATGGATAGACTCATTGTGGCATATCCACACAATGGATACTAGTCAACAATAAAAAAGGAACAAACTACTGCCAATCACATAAACAGGATGAATCTCAAGAGCATTGTTTTGAGTAAAAGAAACCAGACACAAAGAAGTGCATATTTATGAGTCCATTTATATGAAACTGAAACTGAGTGGGACCCTGTGGGGCCTTCCCTGGTACATACCTGCATGTCCCATGCCTCTTGTTTATGTAGAAGCTTTAGCCTCCTAGGCCTTCCCTGAGTTCCAAAGAGCAAATTTAATCAGAGAAGTGAGAAAATGCAGAGACACAGAAAAAAAGTCAAGTGAGACAAAATAAAAATAGTTTAGCCATAAAACAAAATCAAGGACATTTAGTTCTTCCTCAAGGGCTAGATAATATCCTGAGCCATATCCCTGAACTGTTCTTCAGATACTAAAACCCCCACCAGGTGGAAGAAGCTAACTGCATGGTGACCATGAGCCCCCAGGTGGGCTGGAGCCTGAGGACTGATAATGCTGACCCCTATGACCTTCCCTGTTACCTCACCACCCACCAATCAGAAAATTACGTACAAGCTGATTGTGTACCCTGTGACCCTCTCCCTCACACTGTCTTTAAAAACCCTTCCTTAAGGGCTTCCCTGGTGGCACAGTGGTTGAGAGTCCACCTGCCGACACAGGGGACACGGGTTCGTGCCCCGGTCTGGGAGGATCCCACATGCCGTGGAGCAGTTGGGCCCGTGAGCCATGGCCGCTGAGCCTGTGCATCCGGAGCCTGTGCTCAGCTATGGAAGAGACCACAACAGTGAGAGGCCCGCGTACCACAAAAACAAACAAACAAACAAACAAACAAAAAAACCTTCCTTAAAAGCCATTGGGGGGCTTCCCTGGTGGCGCAGTGGTTGAGAGTCCGCCTGCCGATGCAGGGGACATGGGTTCGTGCCCCAGTCCGGGAAGATCCCGCATGCCGCCGAGCGGCTGGGCCCGTGAGCCATGGCCGCTGAGCCTGCGCATCCGGAGAGGCCACAACAGTGAGAGGCCCACGTACCGCAAAAAAATAAAATAAAAAATAAAAGCCATTGGGGAGTTCTGGTCTTTTGAGCATGAGCTGCCCATTCTCCTTACCTGGCCCTACAATAAACCCTGTATTTTCCTTCACTGCAACCTGGTGTCAGTATGTTGGCTTTGATGCAAACCAGGGGAGCGAACCCAAGTTTGGTTCAGTAGCAAAATTCCAAAAAAAAGACAAATTTGACCTATATTGACAAAAGCAGATCAGTGGTTGCTTGAGACTGGGGTTGTTGGAGGGGATAAGCTGTGAAGAGGTACTAACAGCACTGGCTACATAATCTGTAGGGCCCAGTGTAAAATGAAAATGTGGGGTGCCCTGTTCAGAAGTTAAGAATTTCAAGGCAGGGACAGCAGAGCATTAAACCAAGCGAGGTGCCCTTCTGAGCCTGACTCCCCGACCCCGTGTGAGGGCACAGGTCGCACACCCATGAAACCAACCCCGGGTACAAGGGGACTTTTAGTGGGGTGAAATGCTCTATATTTGATTTTGGTGATGGTGACATGTTTGTGTACATTTGTCAAAATGCAAATGGCAGAAATTACCAAAACCACTGAGAACAAAACTGCAGACAAACCAGCCAACAATCTCCAGTGACTTGCTTTCTACATTAATCTACTAAAAGCAATCCTTTAGCCTTCAGATTTCAACCATGCTCTCCCCAGAAACCTCCCAGAAAGTCCTCACTTTCTTTTATTATCTGTTTATCTCATATCTACTTACTGGCATTATCCAAGGAGTTGGAGATAAAAAGTTTGTTTTTAATTTTTGGCCATGCTGCGCAGCATGCGGGATCTTAGTTCCCCGATCAGGGATCAAACCTGCACCCCCTGCAGCAGAAGCCCAGAGTCTTAACCACCGGACCACCAGGAAAGTCCCACAAAGAGTTTTTTAAAAACAATGTCTGCTCTCAACGAATAAATACAGTTGTCCCTCAGTATCCATGGGGGATTTTTTCCAGGACCCCCTGGGATACCCAAATCCAAGGATGTTCAAGTCCCTCATATAAAATGGCATACTATTTTCTTGTAACCTATACGCATCCTCCCGTATACTTTAAATCATCTTAATACCTAATACAATGTAAATGCTATGTAAATAGTTGTAAATTCAAATTTTGCTTTTTGAAACTTTCTGGAATTTTTTTTTCTGGATATTTTTGATCTGAGCTTAGTTGAATCTATGGTTGCAGAACACATGAACAAAATAATCTAGTACTGTGCCATCTGATATAGTAGACTTAAGCAGCATGTGGCTATTTCAATTACATCAATGAAAATTAAATGAAACTAAAAATTTCAGTTCCTCATTGTCACTAGCCACATTGCAAGTGCTCAGGAGCCACCTGTGGCTAGTGACTGTCATATTGGATCAGAGGATATTTTCACATCGCGGAGAATTCTGTTGGATAGCGCTTGGCCTGGGGATAGAGGCCGTGGGAGACAGACATAAATGAGATAGATCCACATTTCCCCTGGTTTTAAATACTTGCCGACACCACAGTCTTTTATGTTCAATCGTCTACAGACCAGAAGCAGCCCCTAGCCAGGCCAGTGAATGCAGTGGGGTTTCGGGGTCCTGCTTACCTGGGGAAGAAGCCAACCCCTGGAAAGTCTGCTATTTGTCAAACGTGAGATCAGCTTCCCTTCCTGGGCTGAAATACTCCTAGGAAGCTCTTATGCGGTATTGTCCATTAGTTACCCAGGTATTTGTTTCTCCAAGCACCTCAGGTGAGAGCATCAGCCCAGAGGTCCTCAACCTCTCCTCCACAACAGCTTAAAGGACACGATACCTGCCCTCCGGCTTCAGCAACTCACGGTGTGAGATTTGGAGAGTGGCAGATCAGTGGCTCCAAAGACAACTGTAAATTCTAACCCCCTCCACCCATGGATTCAGAAACCCTCTCTCCACTGTCTTTCCTGCTAGAATAACGTGTCTATTTTAATCCCCCACCTGCTACATGAATCCCCTCTGCAGCCCATCTTTCAATGAGTTGCCAGCCTCTGCTTCAACACCTCCAGTGATGAGAAGCTCCTTACTTCCCCCTACAGCCCATTCCATCATTTGAGAAGCATTCTTTCGATGGAGTCAGACAGAAGGTGACTATAGAGACTCCTCCCCTTGGTCTTGGTTCCCTGATTCCTCCTTCTCTTGAAAGTCCTTTAGTTTGTGAAGAGGATTCTGGGTTCCCACCAAGAGCCTTAGCCTCTCCTGCTTAATAAGCTCTGCCTGAGAGCATCTCTTCCTGCACCCTGTACACAGCCTGCACCACATCCTTTGTAACAGGAGTGCTTGTGCTGAATGCTCGAGGTGGCCTCCAAAGAATCACAGGTTTGGAGCCTCTTTTGAAGTCTTCCATTGTCGGTCACATCAACCAAAAAATCATTAAAAATTTACATTTGTGTCAATGGCAAAACCATTGTTACAGATGCAGGTCACTCAAGGTTCTCTGCAGAAACACCACACAGGATATTTCTTCTTGAATTACGCTCTATTTTTTAAAAATTGTCCAAGAAGTTGGTAAGTTTTCTCCTTTATTATGGGAACTCTCTGGGTGTTTATTTGTTTACTTGTTGAGCCTTTCTCATCAGCTGCTCTGGAGCTCCCAGCCAGCAGGACCCCTCTTACCTGATGCTGTGTCCTGGGTGATACCGACAATCCTGTGGCCAACGGCTGCAGCTGCTGCAGCTGTTTGGGGAAGCTCAGGAGGCCTCAGTGAGAAGAACGGGGAAGGCGGAATCTGTTTATGATCCCCCGGCCCCGATCTCTCCCACCTCCGCCTTCCTCATCACTGCCAAGGAAGGGACACTGAGGGGCCAAGAACTGGGACCCACCTGATGGAGACAAAAAGGCAAGTCAAGGGACAGCAAAATCACACCCCAGACTTCTGAAATGTGTTGTAAAAGGAGTGGGAGTGGCTTGGCAGGTGGACTTAACCAAGTGAGTCTGTTAAAAAGAAAACTGCCATAAAAAATATTTTAATCGTTAGCACTATATCAAAGTGAATTATCATTTCATCCAGAAGGATGGCTTTCCTAAGGGCTTCTCCTTTTTCTTTATTTCACAACCTGGAGTCAGTAGAACCAGCCTGGGCATGTACCATATCCCTGCTCCTCCTAACCCAAGTGTACCCCTGATCTCCTCTCCCCAAGTGTACCCCACCCCCTCCCCAGGTGTACCCGTACAAAGAGCTGCAGCCTTTCCTTGGAGCCTCTCCCACTCTTTTTCACCTGAGCATCCCACACTGAGACCCACCACCAGGCAGCCCACCCAGCATTCATTCTCAGCTGTCCCAGGAGGTAGGCGGGGCCCGTCCACAAACCCCGGGGGCCAAATGTGTTTCAGAATCCAGAACTTTTGGGATTTTAGAAAGTTACTATAGTGCATATTACTTGTATTATGTAAAACCCCAGTGGGGCCTGGGGCAAGACTCAATAGTCAAATGCATCAGTATTTCTGCACCAAACGTTTGCACTATGTGGGATAAAGATGACAAAGAGGGCCTCCCTGGTGGTGCAGTGGTTGAGAGTCCGCCTGCCGATGCAGGGGACACGGGTTCGTGCCCGGGTCCGGGAAGATCCCACATGCCGCGGAGCAGCTGGGCCCGTGAGCCGTGGCCGCTGAGCCTGCGCGTCCGGAGCCTGTGCTCCGCAACGGGAGAGGCCACAGCAGTGAGAGGCCTGCGTACCGCAAAAAAAAAAAAAAAAAAAAGAGCTACAGGTCAGTTCAGGTCAGGTCGTGCTGCCAAATGAGTTTTTATAAAACTTGCCGTTTTCAGAGCTGTCTTAACCTGTTGGAATTGCAGGTAAGTGATGCTAGGACTGCCTGTCTTCTACTTTCTCTTCTTTATATTGCTTGAGTTATTTCCCAAATTAATTTGCCATAAAGAGATTCCTCCTGTGTTGTGGGCAAAGTTTGAAAGGCAGTTAATAAATAGTGATGAAATTTTTGTGCTCATCCTAAATTTAAAGAGAAAAAATTCTTTGTTTCACCTGGGCAAAACCCTTTCACAACACCTGCCTGTCTGTCATCTTCCGTGTTCCCTAATTTGTCTTCAGAAAACCAAACCATCTGCCACCTTCCAGCCCAGCCCTTGCACCTGCACCTTCCAGATGGCCACGTTTTTTTCAAAAGCGCCTCACCCCCTCCTTTAATCCCCGGTGACATCCAGAGCCGGTGTGTGTTAATCACAGATTTTGTGGGGGTAGGGAGGCTTCATCCTTGAAAGGAAGATGATAGGGGCTACTTATCCCAGGGCCACTCACAGACTCCTCTTAAATCTATGCAGTGTGGGAGCAGGGGAAATCTCTTAGTGAATGGAGAGAAAGTTCCTGGAGGAGCCCCTCACCATCTAACGCGCACTGCTTTCAGGTCAACCTCAATGTAGCGTCTCCTCGCTTCCACACTCACCTTTCACAGAGCTTCCTCTTACTAAACCCACACAATTCCCACACCCTCCCTCCAGCCTCCCTTAGCAGGTGGGGATATTGTTTTAGCGAGAGCTGGACAGATGTGCTCATATTTCAGCTCTGTTTATAATTCAGAAGTTGGCCACCCAGATGGCCGGCCAGCCATAGAAATGGCTCCAATCCCCGTCTTCAACTGGCCTCAGGCCCCTTCCCTTTGTCCGGGTCAGCAGGCTCTAATTTCCTGCCCGCACTGAATCCATCATCTCTTATGCATTGCCTCTAAGTGTGGCCAGCGCTGCAGTAACTCCGATGGGGACACAGCCCCCTTTCTTGTGTCATCTCCAAACACCTGTTACGTCAGGTGCTGCTAGCAATACACCTTCCACTGAAGAGGCAGGGGCTGGGGAGGGGGCGACTCTGCAGGCCCAGCCATTAGACAGCTAAAAACAGACTGTCTGAACTCTGGAGAGAAGCTCTGACTCTCAGGCCCAGCCCCCCTACTCTCCTCACACCCTCCTTCTCTCCCTTGTCTCACTCCACACTCCTCAAAATTCTGCTCATTAGAATTTGCCAGGCAATTTTTTTTTTTTTTGGCGATACGCGGGCCTCTCACTGTTGTGGCCTCTCCCGTTGCGGAGCACAGGCTCCGGACGCGCAGGCTCAGCGGCCACGGCTCACGGGCCCAGCCGCTCCGCGGCATGTGGGATCTTCCCGGACCGGGGCACAAGCCCGTGTCCCCTGCATCGGCAGGCGGACTCTCAACCACTGCGCCACCAGGGAAGCCCCAGGCAATTTCTTTGTTCATTCTTTTTTTTCTTCTGCAGTCTGGCTGAAACAGACCAGGCCTAACTGGGCCAAGGCCAAACCATGTGGGCCCTACCACACTGGCCACCAGCAGGCTTCTCTCAGATGGGGCCCTGCACCTGCATCTGTGGCCAGACCTGGGGTATGTGTGCCTGTGACCTGATCCTGAGGGCCTGGTGTACTGGTGTTCCGATGTCTGTCTGTGTCCTATGAAGGTTCCCAACTGTAATGAATCACAGCTAACGAAAACTGAGCGTCCACTCTGGGCCCTACAGTGTTCCACGTACCTTCTGTGTAACCTTAACCACATTACCTTTTTATTAGCTTCCCTGTTCACAGACAGGAGACCTGAGGTCTGGAAAAGTTAAATAACATTTTCGTGGACTGAAGTGTCTGGGGGTCTCTAGGTTTTGGGTCCCCTGACATGTCTCTCTTTGTGTGTGTTACATAATTATGTGTTCCCATGTGTGTCCTTGTTTGTGTGTATGTATGTGTGTGTTTGAAGCCCCAGAACCCTGTATCCTCATCGTGGCCCCCTGCTCACTTCAGGGTGTGTCTCTCCTGCTATGGTCCTGGGGAGGTTTAGTGCTGCAGTGATAGGTGTTGGTGTGTGGCTCAAAGACAGTGATTGGGGAGGGGGTGTCTGTGCCTGCGTTGACAGGGTTTAATCCAGGCAGCCTTCCTGTTGTTTCAGCGGGACCAGTGTTCCCTGCATCTGTAAGCTCTGAGGTGGGAACTAGGGGAGGAGTCCTGTAAGCAGCCAGGGCTCCAGGCACCTCTCACTGGTGATGGTGCCCAGACGCTGTCAGTCTCGACTTGGGGACAGATCAAGGAAGATGGGCTCCAGCTGCCACGCAGAGAGACGCAGGGCAGGACTTCCTGGCAGTGACGGTTGATGGATAAAGGACTGTCACAGGGCCCTGATGGCAGAGGAAGTTTCTCCTTTCTCAGAACACAGGTGAAAAGCCACCTCTCTCAGATGGTGTGAACATTTCCCTACCTCCACTACTTACAAACACCATCTGTAATCCTTGAAACAACTGGATACGGGTAGCTTGTTGCAACTGTTCCTGAGTCACAGATGAGGACATGCGGCTCAGAGAGGTTAAGTGAACTGCTCAAGGCCACACAGCTAGTGGCAGATCCAGAATGCAAGTCCAAGTCTTTCTGGCTCCAAAGCCTGGACTCCTTCTACTATATCAAAGTATCTGTGAACTACTTGGTTCTTCCTTGGGATTTCTCCAATTCCTAGAGAAAGGTACCACCTCACGATGAAGAGACTGCTATGTTCCCTGACCCCAGGGTTTGCTGACTTGGAGCGGGGAAGTCAGCAGCCTCTATCTAGGCCTAGACTGTCCATTAGAAGAGCACAGGTCTCCCCTCCTGCCACTGCAATCGTTTCCCCTTAGAAATTTGACATGCTGATCCAAGTCTTACTCAACCTATTTTACAGTAAGGGGGACTGAAGCATCTGCCCAGTCACCCACTGTGGGTCTGGGCAGGATGACACCTGGAAGCCAGACTCCTGGGGCAGAACATCTGGTCTGGAATGGAGCCTCTTTCTCCCTGACCGTGGGCTCGCACCCTTACACAGGCGTGACTGATGGTGGCGGATCAGAACACTCCACCAGCAGGATTCACAACTGCAGCGCCACCGGAGACCCTGACCTCCACCCTCCCCTGCCTGAGAATTGCTCTTAAGATAAATCCCGGGACTTCCCCGGTGGCGCAGTGGTTGAGAGTCCGCCTGCCGATGCAGGGGACACGGGTTCGTGTCCAGGTCCGGGAAGATCCCACATGCCACGGAGCGGCTGGGCCTGTGAGCCATGGCCGCTGGGCCTGCGCATCCGGAGCCTGTGCTCCGCAACGGGAGAGGCCACAGCAGTGAGAGGCCCGCGTACCGCAAAACAAAACAAAACCAAAAAAGATAAATCCCGGCATCCTCAGCGCAGCCAGCCCCCCAAGGCCCTGCCTGGCCTGACTCCTGTCCCTCCCCGTCACTCCCCTCTCTCAGGCCACACTGACCACACTGTTTCTCAAAGCCTCCACTTCCTCTGTCTCCCCTGCTTGGAACACTCTTCCCTGTGAACTTTCCACCCTGTCTGTCTCATCCTAAGTGTACTGCCCTTGAGGAAGCCCTCCCTGGCCCTCCAGGTCCTGCCAAGTCCACTTAGAGGCATTCAGAGCCCCCAGGACTAGGTTCAAATTGCTCTTGATTACTTGTGATTTGTTTAGTGTCCTTCTCCTGCCGTAGACCACAGGGCGTGTGGGAGCAGGGACCCTCCGTGTCTTGTTCATCTCTCTGTCCCCAGCCACACTGCCTGCACGCAGTAGTTGCTTAGTAAATATTTGAAAGATGAATATAGACATGATGGAAGTCCGGAGGGAGGGAGCGAAGAAGAGAAGAGTTATCAGCCTCTGAATCCCCAGTTTCCATCCTTTGGAGCGCTGATGCACACTGGCTCATTTTGCTGTAGAAATGTCATTTGTGAAGCTCTCATTCCTTTGAGGTCACTCAGGGGAGAAAACACATGAGAAAAAGGCAGTAGAGGAAGCCATTCCCAGGATGGCCGAGACCTCTGTTCTGTGGGTCCCTGACTCACCTTCCAGACACATCCGTGACGTTGACCTCCCTCAAGCTGCTCATCACTCACAGGGGTCACTACCCTGGACTCTGCCATCCCGGGATGACTCAGTCTACACTCAAGCCAGACCTCCTGCTGGCTCCTGCAGCTGTGCCAGCTGGGCTCCTGGCCGACCTCATGGAGGCTGAGGTCACCATCTCCCTCTCACTGACCTTTGCCACCACGGTGTCAGTAACCGGGGGGCTTTGGGCACTGTCCTTCCTTTCCTTCACCAAGGATGGTTCATTTGTCACCTCTTTCTGGAATCAGACTAACTCGGCTGCTCTGATGGTACTGCCCCTCTTCCACTTCTAGAAGCTGGGCGATGTCCCTGCTGGTGACTCTGACAGGGGTCCCCGCCAGGCAAGGCCGACCTGCCCCTCCACAGTATATTCCGAGCTTCAGCATGAGTCTCACTTGCCCCAGGGAATCTCTGAAAAGCTGGAGGGGGTTGGGAGAGGGTGTGAGGAGAGACAGGATGAGGCAGGCTGTCTGGGGCTGCATGCAGCAAAGCCCCCCTGGCTCACGGCTGCGGCTGTGCACCTGGCTGGGTCCTGCCCCCTTAACCACCAGCCTGCAGAGCATCAGGCCCCACTGCAGCTGGAGCAGCTCCACGGAGGCAGGATGTGACCACAGGCCATACATCATAGAGGGTGCCCAGAGCTTCACAGCCCTGTGCTCTGACTAGGAAAGGCCTCCAGAAACCCACAGCGGGCTCTTCCCAGAAAGCTGCCTGCAGGCACCTGGCAGGAAAGGACTCTGTGTCCCACCAGGGTGGGTGGCTGGGCTGGGTGCAATGCAGCAGCTGACCTTTCACCTGCAGGCCTTCCCAGGTGCTCCTGGAGGAGGGAGTGGCTCACAGCTTACTGTCCAAAGTGTCGTTTTCCCCAGAGCATCTCATGGGACTGCTGTACGTGGATAACTGATCTATGCCTGCCCGCTCATTTTACACGTGGGGAAACTGAGGCCTGGATGGTAAAAGGTTGAGCTGGAACTGAAAATAACTTCTCCCTGAGAGGGGGCCTCTGTGTCCTCACCCCTGCGTGCCCTCCAGGACCAGCATCCAGCCTTACTCAGAGATGAACTGTAGGTGCCTGCTCCAGAGAGGGAACTTGAGATGGGGGCCCTAGAAGAAAGAAAAGGGCGAACGGGAGGCTTTGCAATGGAAGGAAGGTTGTTTTAGACTCTTTCTCTCCCAAAAGGCGTAAGCTGTCCCTCTGACACCCCAAACAGAACTAATCAAGGGCATTCCCGACCTTGAACTCTCAGCAGAATAGACAAGTACCTCACACCTGGAGTCATTCATAACTAAGGGAGAGAGTACAAGGGGACAGAGTATGTATTTACAAATGAAAAAAAAAGTATGATGGACTTCTTAAATTTCTTTTCCTTGCCTTTTTTCATTAAAAAATTTTTAAAAATTTTTTCCTTGTTTTTGCTCTATATTTTGGAATTGCTTTTGATACTCTTTGGTGAATAAGATAAATCAATGATGTTAAGCTTCATTAATACGAAAAAGTTTGGGAGAGAGAGGCTTGATCCTTGATAATCAGTGTGATATTTTCAGAGAATCTCTTCATTACTAAATTGAAAGTTCTGGGCTAGGATGAGCTCCCAGTCCTAAAAGGGCAAGGCCCCAGCACATAAGCAGCTGCGTAGCACCAAGGGGAATGCTCCCGGCTATGTCATGTGCCTCTGTTTCCTTGCCTTTCCACTGCCTTGCACAAAACGTCCTACTGTTGTTGATGCCCTGCTATTGCTGAATGCCCAGTGCCTGGCCCAGGGGCTGCAAGAGATGGAGTGTGGGAAGGAACACATCATGACTGGGTGGATGGTGGATGGAAATGGTGAGGATGCTCAAAGTGGCGTTATGGGCATCCTGAGAATAACAGTGGGTACAGAATTGCCTGAGGAAGGTGGAAATAAGAAATGCAGACAAGAAGGAGAGTAGCATTTGCTGAGCACCTACTAAATGCCAGGCAATTTTTTGGTGCTCTGTAATTTACCAAGTGCCTTCCTACAATCAATCTCTCTTCTCTCTCTCTCTCTCTCTCCCTCTCTTTCTCTCTCTTTTCCCTCTCTCTCTGCCTCTCTCTCTCTCATTTTTTCAGGGTCCTTATTAGATTGTATGTGCATCTATTCATTTGCTTATTAATTGTCTCTCCCAATAGAATATAAATTCCATGATGACAGATTCTGTAGGTCTTATTCACTGCTGCTTTCCTAACATCTAGAATGGAGCCTGGCACATAGTAGTTTATAGTTTAATAAATATTTGTTCAATGAATGGATGAATAAAATCATCATCATAACAACCGTTTTTGAGAGGGATTATTATCCCCATTTTACAGATCAGTATGCTGAGGTCAGGGAAGCTACAACTTTGCCCAAGTTCAGACAACTAGCAAGTCAGGAAACTGAACCCAGTTCTTCTGATTTCTTTCAGACAACTAGCAAGTCAGGAAACTGAACCCAGTTCTTCTGATTTCTTTCCATGATGCCATAGCTGCCTTATGTGTAAACATTATTTCATCTAGTCTGTACCACACCTTAAAAAAAAATAGATCCTCATTCTCAGAGAGAGGAGGTTTGGTCTCAGAGAAGTGAAATGATGCACAAGGTTGCTCAGCAAGTAAGTGTTAGAGTCCAGATTTGAACCCAGGGCTTGTTGCCATCCTTTTCCTCAAGGAGAGAGAACACAGTACAAGGACACACTGAAAGAAGCAAGGGCAGATGACATCCAGTGGTAAAATTGCCCTAGACAGGGCCTGGTACTAGAGGCCTGGCCAGCCCAGATTGGGTGGGAGAGCCCTGCAATGGTGGGCAAGACCATGCCAGAGGAACCTGAAGACCTGTGGGTGTCCCTGAGCCCCTGAGCCCAGCCTTCTTCTCTGTGAAATGAAGGCTTCAATTAAGTGGTGATTAAAATCGCTTCTAGCTCTGAGGTGCTAAACAATGTCTCCTTTGTGACCCTTGGACCTTATCCAGAGGTCTTGGGTACCAAATTCTCTCTTCCTCCATCGTCCACAGGTAGTGGCCAAAGTCCAGGTCCTGGGAACATCATGGTGGGTAGGCTGAGATTCCCAATAGCCAAGGTATGGAAACAACCTAAATATCAACTGACAGATGAATGGATAGAGAAAATGTGGTATATCCATACAATGGAATACTATTTAGCCTTAAAAATGAAGGAAACCCTGCCATTCACAACAACATAGGTGGATGTGATAGTTAATTTTATGTGTCAACTTGACTAGGCTAAGGGATGTCCAGATACCTAGTAAAACATTATTTCTGGATGTATCTGTGAGGGTGTTTCCAGAAGGAATCAGCATTTGATTGAGTAGACTGAGTAAAGAGATCTGCCCTCAGTAATGTGGGCAGGCATCATCCAATCCTTTGAAGGTCCAATTGGAACAAAAAGGTAAAGGAAGGGCTAATATGCTCTCTCTTCTTGAGCTGAGACATCATTCAGCTTTTCCTGCCTTCGCACATCAGAGCTCCTGGTTCTTGGGCCTTTGGACTCCAGAACTTACACCAGTGGCCCCTGGGTTCTCAGCCTTTCAGACTTGGACTGAATTATGCCACTGGCTTTCCTAGTTCTCTCCCTGGCAGATGGCAGATTGTGGGACTTCTCAGCCTCCGTAACTACATGAGCCAATTCCCATAATAAATGTCCTCTTAGGGCTTCCCTGGTGGCGCAGTGGTTGAGAATCCGCCTGCCGATGCAGGAGACACGGGTTCGTGCCCTGCTCCGGGAAGATCCCACGTGCTGCGGAGCAACTAAGCCCGTGAGCCATGGCCGATAGGCCTGTGCGTCCGGAGCCTGTGCTCCGCAACGGGAGAGGCCACAACAGTGAGAGGCCCGCATACCACAAAAAAAATAATAATAATTAAAAAATAAATAAATAAAAAAATAAATGTCCTCTTATATGTATCTATATATTTCCTGTTGGTTCTGTTTCTCTAGAGAACCCTGACTAATACAATGGACCTTGAAGTCATCAAGTTAAGTGAAATAAGCTGAATATAGAAAGATAAATACTGTATGATCTCACTTATAGGTAGGATCTAAATAGTCAAATTTATAGAAGCAGGGAGTAAAATGGTAGTTGCCAGGGGCTGTGGGGGAGGGAGTAATGGGGAGGTGATGGTCAAAGGGTATAAAGTTTCAAGTATGCAAGATAAATTAATTCTGGAGATCTACTAGACAGCATAGTGTCCATAGCTAACAATACTGCATTGTATACTTAGAATTTTGTAAGTATACAATGCAGTATATGCTAAATGTTCTTACCACACACATAACAATAACAATAACAATAACAATAGCAATAATAATAAAGGTGTCAGGAGAAATTTCGGGAGGTGATGGATATGTCTATTGCCTGATGGTGGTGATGGTTTCATGGGCGTGTACTTACCACTCACCAAGGTGTATACATGAAATATGTACAGCCTTTCCCAAGTCAATCATACCTCAATAGAATGGTTTAAAAAAATATCAAGGACCGAGAAGTGGGAGCACAGAGAGGGTGAGGATGAGCCCTGAGGTGAGGGCAGGTAGGGATTGTAGCAGGAAGGAAGAGGCCACAGACGGGGCCCTAGGTGGCCGAGCGTGGCCTCCTGCCCTCTCTCAGGCCCTCTCTATGTCCCTGCAGGGAGCTTTCCCCTTCCTTTCTCTTTTTCCATCACTCTTTCTTTGTCACTCCACTGCACTGGACAGAATGTGGAATACAGGACAAGGGAAATGGTTGCAAACAGGGAGCTCATGAGACCTGTTGTGCTGTGAGAAATAAACTGTCTAAATCCACTTGTCTAAATCTCATTGTCCCTTTACCAGGCAAATCTATGGATGTGCAGCAAATCAGCCAGATTAGGAACCACTTAACTGCTTGACTTTACCTCTGAGTTACCTCATGATGCCTTTTTGTTTTGTCAGCTCTTCAACAGCTGTGTTAGCAATTCCCTATATTAATTCCCCTCTGTTGAAATACCAGTGTGGGTTTCCCTTTTCCCAGCTGCACCCTGACTGGCATACCAGGTCTGAGCTCTACATTGGCACAAAACACTCAGCCTATCCAACTATCCCATAAAGTCAGCTGAGTGCCAGCTACGTGGCCAGTGAGGATGGGAGCCATCATGGGCCCAAGCTCAGAAGCACACAGTGCAGCTCCTGCTTATGTACCTTCAGGGAGCTGAGTGAGCCCTGAGCAATGACCCACGAGGCAGATGCCCTGCTGAGCACTGTCAGGAATGGGTCCAGCAAAAGTCAAGAGCGGTGTTTTCATATTGTGGGTCAACATCCATCGGGGTAAATCAACTGAATGCAGAATGTTCAAGCATTTTTGAAAATGAAATCAAGGAAAACAAAATAGCATAGACCAGAAAATAGAAAAGTGCATTGCACATAGTAAATGTAAGTTTTATTTTACCAAACTTTTGTATCAAGTGTGAGTGTGTGTGAGAGAGAGGTTATGGTACACTGGGTTGTAGTATAGAATGCTTTAAAAAATTTTTGTTATAGATAGTGATCAGAGAGTTTGAACAAACCACTGGTCTAGAGATCTTCACTTATTATCTTTTCTTCTGGAGATATGGGTAAAGTCCCAGCTGAATGTTAAGTATACTTTATTCTGTTAGTCAAATAAGCATGCACTAAGCAGCTGTTACTGTTTGCTATTCAGAAGAAGTGGTGCCTGCTCCTGAGGACTTTATGCTGGGGCGGGGACAAAAACCAACAGAGGAGGCTATACGAGAAAGGGGGTGCCCTGTGGAAGGGCAAGAGTGGGGCTGGATGAGAAGCAAGCTGTTTTGATGTGGCCATTCTGATGCTACTTTCTTGACACTTTGATAGGTTATGTAAAAGTATAAAACACTTTCTTAAAATCATCAGTCAATGTGTAAAACAGACTCTTATAAATCTTACTCCATTCCTGACTCACCCCACCCAAGGGGTGAGGCTCAAGAGCTGGATAGGGATGTCTGTGTCCTTGACCTATTTTTTTTAAGCCTAAAGATTAATGGTTGGGTTTTAGGATGAGTCAAAACAGCCCCGCATCAAAACAACCGTGTGTTTAACAGCTGCTGCAGTTGCAGTCAAAATGGCTGCAGGAAAATTCCACGGACCTTCCTTGTGGGATCCCCTCACACAAACTCTTATTTTTCCACCCTGCCAATTTAAGGTCAGTATGGCTTAAAAGGATGGCATTTGTGTCAGCCAGGCCTGGCCTCCCAGGCAAGAGCTGGGTAAACAGAAGTCCTGGGGAAGACCATTTCTTCATCAGGGCCCGTGGTGGACTTTTCCAAGGGAATGAAAGGTTGCCATTGTACAGAGGAGAGGGGAACGAGAATCTGCTATTTCACGGCCGCCTGCTCTCCATGACCTCATCAGTGTTGACTTTCTCACCATTTCATCTCTCTTGAAGCTAAGGAGAAGGCCAGGAGGAGACTGGTGAAGGTCACCACCCTACTATGGAGATTGGTCAGGGAAGGGAGGGGGGCGTCAGTGACAGCACCCCTTCAACCCCCCAGACAAGGGGCGGAAGGAAGGGAGGGGGCAGTAGTGAGCCCCCGACACAAAACTGTCTTGCCTTGGACCAGGTGTGCCCAGGTTTCAAATGCCTACCAGCCAGACCTCAACTTTTCTGGCCTGTATTATTCTTCTCAGGAGGAAGCAGCATGGACCTGACACTTGCCCTGTAATTTAGGCACTTCCTGGAAAGCCGTAATTACCTATCACATTGTAATTACCTAGCCGCTGGTAATTACCTATCACATTGTAATTACCCCGCCCCGCTCTCTTCCGTTTGGGACCCTTGCTTCCCGTGAGTTCTATTCTTAAATTCCTTCTCCGCCCTGAGAAACAAGACAAAGCACTTTAAATGGTTTCTTGATGAACATTTTTCTCCTCTGAGAACCTTTACATATTCCATGCTACTCCTTTGAACGTCTGTTTTCATTTTCATGGCAATAAGATTATTTTTCTAAGTGACTGAAAGGAAAGGAGTAAGGAGTTATTTTCCACAACCAGCAAAGAATAGAACTGAATGCCATCTCTTTTTTTGCTTCTTCAGGAAGAGCCAGCCTGGTAGGCAGAGGGCATGCTACCGTCCAGGTGTCTGACCTTGCATGAGACACCGATCTTTCCTGGGGTTGATTTTCCAGTTGGAGAAATGAAGATTAGACTAAATCAGCATTTGCCCAAGTGCTGGAGCTGTGACACAAGGGAATTTAGGTGGCACAAGAGCAGAGCGTCAGATGAGACTTAAGCAAGCACTGAAAGAATTCTTTGCAGTTATCTTTCGGTTCTTTAATACGGAACATAGAAAGTCTCAGTTTGGTGCTGGTGGGCCTTTAACACCTCTCAAATGACTTTAATCTTCCTTTATTACAGGTTGAGCTTGAGCCTTGGGTCCAAGCCATCTGCTGGCAGGAGCAGCTGGAGGTATATAACTTCATTTTGATTTTACTATTTTAATTTTTTCTGCTACCTTCTATTTATTTTAACTGTATCTAGCTTTCTACATATGGTGAAAATATAGATTCCTTTTCAGTTTTTTGTGGGTTTTTTTCCATTAAAAAGGGCATCACATTTTACATTGTAGGGAGGAAAGCAGGGGTTGGGATAGGGAGTGTGCTTTAAGTAAATCTGTTGGGATTAACCTTTCTAAATACTAGAATGGACCAAGGCAAATCTAAGTGCGTTAGCAAATCTTATTGAATTAAAGATGATCAAGTCAAGCATATACCCTGCAAATGACAACTCTGACTTACACTGCTTTGTTATCTATCCAGATACTCAGCAGAAATAAACTAGGTGTAGATAAACGCGTCTGACTATTAGCAGGGACAAAAGCGTTTTTCTTTCTTTCCCGTTTTACTTTTTTATTTGAAAAATCATGCTAGTTTTCTTTTTTTAATTTCATTCATAAAAGGACTTTGGCACTGTTTGCTCCACAAAAATGTAATCATGTTGTATATGCTGTCCTGCATTTTGCTTTACTTATTTAAAACTACCTCTTGAGTACACTGCTATAGCCCTAATTCATTCTTTTTTTTTTTTTTTTCCTAATTCATTCTTTTAGAAGCTGTTGTACCATGTATATTCTATGGCATGGATGTGTCCCAATTCTTTCAACCATTTGCCCACAGATGAACATTCACACTGATTCTGATTCTTGCCCTTCGTAAATAACGCTGCTATAAACATCCTTGTATATGTATTTTTATACATCCATGGTTTAATAACTAAGGGGAAGACCCTCAGGAGTGAGGTTGCTGGTCATAGAGGAGCTATATTTTTATTTTAATAGATGTTATATTCCCCAAAACTCACATTTCCACCAGGGTCGTATGATAGTACCTCTTTCCTGAATCTCCTCCAGCAATCAATGCTGTACCTTAAAAATTTTTCTTGTCAAATAAACGAAAAGTATTATTTCATTTTTAGTTTAATTTTCAGTCCTTTGATGGCTGGTATTTTGAGTATATTCTTTCTGCTTCTTGGACATTCTAAACTTCCTTTTCATAACCTTTGCCCTTGTTTAAAAAATTACGTCATCTTTTACTTATCAATTTGTAAGAGCTGTTATCCTATTATAGATATTAAACTTTTGGCCAATTCTCAGGCATTATACTATTCTTCATAATCATTACAATAATTTTATCCAATTCAAAAATTCCTATGGAAATTTAAAGTTTTTAATTTATATATTAATTTTGGAAGACTTGATAGTTTATAATATTGCCTTCTCAACTAAGAATGTCTTTCAATAAGATTTCAGATTTTCCTATAAATAGACCTTGTGTTTGTCATGCTAAATTTATTCTAGGTACCATGTATCTTTTGCCACCCTTGTACTGAAATTTTGTTCCTACTTCTATATCTATGTGTTTATTGCTAAAATAAAGAAAGGCTATTCTGACATATGTATCACCTACTAAAACACTTTCCAGGGCTTCCCTGGTGGCACAGTGGTTGGGAGTCCGCCTGCGGATGCAGGGCATGCGGGTTCGTGCCCCGGTCCAGGAGGATCCCACATGCTGCAAAGCGGCTGGGCCCGTGAGCCATGGCCGCTGAGCCTGCGCGTCTGCAGCCTGTGCTCCGCAAAGGGAGAGCCCACAGCAGTGAGAGGCCAAAAACAAAATAAATAAATAAAACACTTTCTAAATTATCCTATTAATTCCAGCAGGTTTTTTCCTAGTCTTTGGATTTTCTGGGTGAACTATAACATAAGCAGAAAGAAAAAAAGATAGTTTTAGTTCTCCTTTTCTAATTGTTTATAGCAATTATTTCATATTCTTGTATTATTGCATTTGTTAGAACCTCCGAAGCAATATTGGATAGCAATGATGATAGTAGTCTCCCTTGTCAAGTTTCTCATTTTAATTGAAATTATCTCAGTGTTTCACTACTTAGAATAGCATTTCCTATTGGATTTTGGTGAATAGTCTGTTGAAATATTTAAGCAGTTTCTTTCTATTTCAAGTTTATTATGAAAATTTTTTAGAATGGTTGTTGAATTTTACCAGCTCTTTGCAGTATCTATTAATATGAGCCTACAATTTTTCCCCTTTAACCTGCTGATCTAATAAATTATGTTGAATGGAGTTCCTGATATTTATTCCTAGAAAAAGATCTACTTGGTCAAAATACATTATTCTTTTGATATTTTGGTGGAATCTATTTGTTACTTCATTTCATTATCCGTAGCAAATACTTATGGATAGCTTACCATGTCAAGGGCATTGTTTAGATCCACGGCAACAAACAAAACACAAAATCTCTGATCTCATGAAGCTCACCTTTTAGGAAGCTGTTTAAAAAATTCAGTGACCTTCAATAACAAACCATTTATTCTTTGCTCATAGGTCTGTCGGTTGTCTGGTCTTGTGTTTAATTTTCTAGGATACACTCAAGCTTTTTATTGAAAAATATCACACTTACAAAAAAGAGCACAAATCCTAAATGAATAGCTCCAAATAATTACATACCCACCACTCAGGTCAAGGTAGAGATATTTCTATTATTTGCTAATATTATATGTAGGGTTTTTGCATTTATATTAAAAAGTAAAGTTTGGGGGACTTCCCTGGAGGTCTAGTGGTTAAGACACCATGCTTCCACTGCAGGGGCCATGGGTTGGATCCCTTGTCTTGGAACTAAGATGCCACATGCCACGCTGCGTGGCCAAAATAAAATAGTAAAGTTTGGTATTCAACTTATATTGGCAAGTAAATGGTACTATCTGTACACAGTTCTCCCCTTCCACCTCCCCCACCGACTTTGCCAAGGCTTCAGTGAGGATGGAGTAGACATGGTCACCCCATTGCCATTAGCCATTTGAGTGGCTTTGACCAGTGAAATGTGAGCAAACACAGCATATGCCACATTCATCCCTGGTTTGACTTGCCTCCTTCCCATGCTATCCTCCTCCTTGAGAAAAACATTTCCCTGGGAATCATTCGTCCCAGAATCAGAAAACATATGGACCAGAACTAAATCCAGACTGTAGCCTGAAGCCAAGCCTAACCAAGCCCAGCCAACCCATAGCTGACCCACAGACCTTAGCCTGTGTTGAAAGCCACTGAGATTTTTAAAAAATTGTTATGCAGCATTATTGCAGCAGAACCTGACTAATACAACTTATTTTATTAAATGAATTAGAAACATTCCATCTTTTTCTATGGCCTGGTTTTCCTTAAAGGTAAGAAAAAACTCAACCATCAACCTATCTGCTCCTAGAGTGTTTTTCAGTAGTAAGTCTTTTATCACATTTCCCATCATGTATGGTAATTGGCCTTTTCATATTTTCTACTTCTTCTATAGGGCCAATTTGGGAAATTTATGTTTCCAGAGAAACAGTCATTTTCTGTAAGTTTTCAAATTTGTTGTTAAAAGACTTGCATGTAGTATTCTTTATAATTATTTTTAATCTCATCTGTAATTATGCCTCCTTTCTCATTCTTAATCATGTTTGTTTTTGCCCTTTCTCTCCCTTTGGACTAAGGATTAAGATCAAGTGGGTGGAGAGTTTATCTATTTCATTCATCTTTTCAAAAAACCCATTCTGAGGTTTATTATTCCTTTGACATATTTGTTGTTTCTATGTCATTAATTTCAGTTTTTATCTTTTTAGATTCCCTTTTCTTGATTCCTTTCTTTTATTTTTTAAACTAGAATCTAGTATCTGACTTTTTCTGGTTTATTTGCTTTTCTCGTTTGTAAGATGAATACTCAGTTTCTTTATTTTTCAGTTTTCCATTGCTTTTTAGACAGTTTGTTATATAACTTTGATCTTTTTAATCCAAGATAGATGGATAGTTATTTTTTAGAGCAGTTTTAGGTTCACTGCAAATCTGAGTGGAAAGTACAGAGAGTTTCCATATGCCCCCAGGGCCCTGCACACAGCCTCCCTACTATCAACAGCTGGTACCAGAGTGCTGCGTTTGCTACGATTGCTGCAACAGATGCACCTACATTGACACATCATTGTCACCAAAGTCCATAGTTTACATTAGGGTTCACTCTTGGTGTGTATTCTATGGGTTTTGACAAATGTAAAATGACATGTATCCATCATTACAGTATCGTGTAGAATAGTTTCATCTCCCTAAAAATCCTCTGTGCTCCACCTATTTATCCTTCCCTTCCTCCCCACTATCCCCTCAGAATTACTGATCTTTTTACTGTCTCCATTGTTTACCTTTTCCAGAAAGTCACATAGCTGGAATCATACAGTATGATCCCTTTCCTATTGGCTTCTTTCAATTAGTAATATGCTTTAAGGTACTTCCACGTCTTTTCATGGCTTGATGGTTCATTTCTTTTTAGTGCTGAATAATACGCCATTGTATGGATGAACCACAGTTTATTTTATCCATTTGTCTACTCAAGGAAATTCATCTACTTAGTTGCTTCCAAATTTTGGCAATTATGAATAAAGCTGCTATGAACATCCACGTGCAGGTTTTTATGTAAAAATAAGCTTTCAACTCATTTGGGTAAATTCCAAGAAGGGCAATTGCTAGATCGTATGATAAGAGTATGTGTAGTTTTGTAAGAAACTGCCAAACTATCTTCCACGGTAGCTGTACGTTTCGCATTTCCTATACGTATTGTACTTTGCAAAATTGACTTTGGGGTTACGAAGAAAGTTTAGCAAGTATGTGAATTTGCAAATATAGAATCCTAGAATAATGAGACTAGACGGTAATTAGCAGCCTAAGGGATGGGCATTCTACTGGTGGAAAACAGGGGAAAGAGCTCTGTCCTAATCAAGGCAGCACAGACGCAGGCATACTGCCCATCTCCTGTGGGGGTACCTGGAAGATGCTTTCCTGGTCTGGGTTCCTTGGCATCTCCAGACTCAGGAACAAGGGAACTAAGCCCACTGGTTCAACAACTTCTTAGTTGCTGGGATGAGGGGTCCAGGTGTCTTCATCTGACCCAATGTCAGCCTTCCTCTGGACATCCACAGATCTCTGGGGTGCAAACTCTCACCAGGTTCCACCTTTTCTTGGACATTTCAAGGCTCCCCAGTATTTGACGAACTGACTGGGGAGAACATCTATCCCTCATTCTTTCCACTGGTACCTACAACTGTTTAGCTTGAGGGAGAGAGATAAATTCATTTGGAAATGGATGGAAAGGGAACCACATTCAAGTTACCATGTCCCCAGAATCACCTCTAAAATAGCCTTTAAAAATGAATTTAGTTTAAAAAGCAAAAGGATTTACAGAAACCTCTTAAGTATATAATATTACGGGCAATACATGCTATGACAGAAATCACAAAGGTGGTGTGGGAACCTGGGAAATACTACACCAGAAAATGTTGAATTTTCCTTTCACAGCAGAATTCTACATAGCAGAATTACCAGAGTGTTCTTCTAACAAGGTGTTATGTGTTGCTTTAAAGGGAAAAAACAAAAACAAAAAACGAAAGCTCACAATCAGAACTCAACTAGTAAAATGACTTCTCCATGGTTAGATAAGCCATACATACACAGATATATATACACACTGTGTATGTACAATACACATGTATCATATGTATAACATATACATAGACAGAACTTAGGACAGACACAGATAGTTCAAGAAAGCAAGGAGGCAGACATTATAATGTTTTAGGTATAATAGCTGCAAGGACACAGAACCCTGGGGCTATTAGAGAAAGGTCGGACAGGAGTTGTAACCATCACAAGGGACTTCCTCTCTCACCAGGTACCCCCTCCATAGAGGGGTCTGGGCTACTGAGGACCTCAAAGCCCAATATGCCTTTACTACGGGGAGGAATTCCTTCCAAAATAAGTGCCTCACGTGTTTCTTTTGTTTCCTTTCTTGTGTAACGTTCATTAATACTTGTCCACAAGGCTTGGGGGAGTGACGGAGGGAGGTCATCGTGGCACCTCTAAGAGGCCCTGCTGGCACACACCACACCCCTCTCAAAGTCTCTCTCTCACACACACACACCACTTAAACTTTCACAGACCCACATCACCAGGCTGCTGTGAGCTCCTCAACAACAGTGGGTCCTGGCTCATCCTGCGCTGGGTCCTGCCTCCATCTGCAATGGACTTGCCCAACTGCTCAGTGCCTCCCGAGGATTCAGGAGACCCCCCCCACACACACACACACACACAAGGACCTAACACTCCACTTAGCTCACAAAGTGCCTCCCCGACCTCAGGAAAGCTTCGCGCCTGAGGAGATGGACAGAAAGGGCTGCTGTGGGTTACCTGCCTTGGCGGGTTCAGGTTCCCTTTGTTTAGGAAGGAGCACGAAGCAGAGAGGGGAGGGGCGTGTAACAGTAGTTGCCAGGGCCCGCGGGCTAGAGCGGAGAGGGGAGAGGCGAACGCAGGAGAAGGTGCTCTGCGAACCCACGACTTGGCCCCTCCGCGAGGCAGAGCCAGGGCCAGGCTGCGGGCCACCCAACTCCGATTCGGGGCCCTCTGTGTCGCTGCCCTGTCTGACCTACCAGCCCCGTGGCTTCTGACACTGAGCTCGGCACTCGAGCCAATCGCCGCTTCTCTCTGAGGTCGGCGTGCGTGCCAGGGAAGAAAGCCATTGTGCCTTCGGCACTGGCATCGCCACACCTGCGACCTCTGCAAGCACTCACTGGCCCAGAGTTCCGCATGAGCGTGTGTGTGAGTGTGTGTGTGTGTGTGTGTGTGTGTCCATGCGTGCACGTGTACCCTAGCGCACACGAGGCGCTGGCCCTCCCACCGGGAGCTCCGGGCGCACGGGGATGGACGAGCCCTGCTGGCGCGTGGCCGAGCCCGGGATCGGGGGTGGGGTCGGGGTGCTCAGAGAATTCGGTTACTGTTCTCGGGGCTGGGCTGGGGGACGCCTGCAGCCGGCGGGCTGCAGTCCATTGAGAGCTCAGCGGGGCGGCCGGCGCAGCGGTGGCGCGTCCCCCCTCCCCCGCCCCTTGCCCCGCGCACCTGCCAGCGCCCTCCCTTCCCCGCCCCGCCCCGCCCCGCGCGCCATCTGTCGTCTGAGCGCAATTGTAAGCCGCCGCGCCTGGCGTCCTGGAAGACACCCAAGGGGATCCGGGGCTTAGCCCGGGCGAGAGGCAAACAAGGAGGGTTTATTCCAATCCCGTTTGGAGGTGACCTTGAGCCAAGTAGCCAAACCCGCGGACATTCTCCGGCACCCTCCCACTCCAGCTCTGGGCACAGGGCTTCTTTGGGGGCCCCTCCTGCACCCGGACACCCAGAGTCCGCCATCAGAGCCGGAGCCCTCTGCTTGGGCTTTCTGGGATATTATCGGAACCGCAGAAGCCCGTCAGCTGGCAGATCCCGCCGGAAACCTTCCTGAAGAGCCCCCGCGATCCCATTTCAAATGCAGATGCAGGTTTTGTCTGCAAGTCTGATCCTCCGAGTTTACCCCAATTGTCCGGGCCTCTTGGGACACAGGCTTGAAAGAAGAGTTTCTCTTTTCTGCAACTGCAAATGCGGCCCGTTCCGGTCCCACCTGCCTGCCTGCTGCCCCCGCAGTCTTCTCTCCAGCCACATGTGTTTAATAGCTCACATCTTCCTTTAAGTTACTGGAAGTTTCCAATACTTTGGCTTATCCCCACCAAAACCAAACCAAACCAAACAAACAAACATAAACAAAGCTCTGGCCGTTGTGAACTCACCTTTTCAAACTACTCACCTTTTCTACTGTTACAACTACTGCCGTGTCCCCCAAAGATTCTAATCATCCACCCTCCCTCCTAGGCACCTCTCAGGCCGCAGCTTGTGGAGCTCACCCTTCTCCCACTCAACCCCACTCCCCTCTCCCCCACACAACAAGCATATCACCCCTTTTCATAGACGGAAAACCAAAGGTTAAGAGACAGAGGAAACTGTGGACAGATGTGGACTTTACGGATTTAAAAATAAGAGCACCTACACTCAATTTGGGTTGCTATTACTAGCAGGCATATCCATGCAAAGAGGGGTGTCAGGGCTCAAGGGGGGAGATTTGGGGCTGATCCCTCAGGTGGGGTCTCTCCAGGCTGATACCTTAGCATCAGGTTGATACCCTAGTAGGTGTCAGTCTCTTGACCCTGCAGCCAGGAAAGGAGAGTGCCAGCACCCCAGAAGTTTCAGACCCCCAGGAAGCATGTTCACACAAGGCAGGGCAGGATCCCATTCAGAGTGGTGGTCTTCCCCTCTAGAACTTTCAATGCTTCCAGCTCCTAATTCTCCATCCAAAGGAAGGCCTGGAGGGGTTGAATCAGAACTGGGAGTAGAGAGGACCCTGTGGGATACTGCACCTCAGGTCTCCTCCCTTGGACAGAACTGGAAATAAAAAATGTGCTTCCCAGAATCCCCTTTCCTATCCCCCAAAACAAATGGATTTTTTAAAGTGTGTTAAGATTGCTGATTATTCCTGGGCTGTGTGTATATGCATGTGCATATGTGTGTGTGTGTGTGTGTGTGTGTGTGTGTGTGTGTGTGTGTGTGTAGATAATGCATGCATGTGGCACAGAATTCCAAAGGAACAAATGGTTATTCAGGGAAAAACAAGTCTCCCCTCCACCCTGCTCCCAGAATGCCAGTGTTTGATTTCTGCTTGGCCCCAGGAAGCCTTCCGTCTCAGCTGCTGGGCTCCTATCTTGCCTAAAGCTGTGGGACCGAGTGCAAGACTCTCCTCTCTGAACCTTGGCTGCCTCCTCAGCAAGATGACGGCAAGAACGTCTGCCCCATGAGATTGTTAGGACCAAAAGAGAATGTGTAAAAAGTGCTCCAGGCCCACGGGAGTGCTGAGTGCTGGCAAGTCATGACTACTAGAAACAAAGCACTATTCTCACCCCCTCACCTTGTTGAGCAAAATCCAAGGGGATAGGATTTGAAGATCTTGGATGAGAAAAGGAAAGATTTGGCAGCTGGGAGGTTATAGGCTGTTCCTATATGGAGGAGAGCTGGAGTTAATTAAAAATGGGCACAAGAGGCTGAAGGGAGGTGTGTCAGGTAGCTTACACTGCATAACAAACAACCACAAAATACTTATGGCATTTCTTATACTTACAAGCATTTCTTTCTTCCTCAGCACTTGCAGGCCAGCTGCAGTTCTGCTTGAAGTTGTAAACTGTGGGCCAGTTCTGTTCCATGTGTCTTATCCTGAGGCTAGGCTGAGGTGTCCTACTCCCTAGGGTATGTTCTTCTGGCAATGACAGAAGCATGAGGTCCAAGCCAAACTACAAAAGCATAATATCTGCTAACATCTTATTGGCCAAAATGAGTCACATGGCCCAAAGTCAAGGGGGGTCATGTTCATGATGAAATAGTGGCAATGGTATGTATTAAAATGGAGCAAAGAATTGGGAGCAACACTTCAATCTCTTCTCTCTACATTCCCTTCCTAAGGTACACCCATCCCCACAGCCTTAAATGCTATGCATTTGCTAAGGATTCCTTAACTTACATTTCAGTCTCCAGTCGTCCCCTAAGTTCAAGCCCCCCCTGAGTTCCCACAACCCATCTCCCCCCAGCATCTCCACTTGCAGATCTCACACATTCTCCAACTGGGACTCCAGGTTCCCTGCCTCCACCCCAAACCTGACTTCAGCAGTGGTCCCCTCTTCTACACTCTTGCTCAGATGAAAGGCAGAGGATCACCTTTCACCCATTTTCTCCCTTACCCCCTCTTCACCACACTCAACCCATCAACATGATACTGCCTCCAAAACATGCCTCTCCCTGGCCTAAAGCCCCAGCGTCCCTCACCTGCATGACTGCCATAGCTCACAACTGCTCTCCCTGCTCTGCCTTTGCCCCTTTCAGTCTTCTCTCAACACAGCAATGACAGTGATACTTACAAGTAGATCAGATCATGCCACCCTCCTGCTCCCAACCTCTGATGGCTTGCAGCTCAGAGCAAAGCAAAGTCCTTGTAATGGTCTACAAAGCTTTACATAACCTGCCCTCACTTCCCCACCTCTCTGACTTCACTCCCTAATACTCTGGCCCTCACACATTCTGCTCCAGACACACTGCCCTCCTTACTGCTCTGCAAACACTGTCAGGCACACAATGGCCTCAGGGCCTTTGCACTTGCTGCTCCCTGTACCTGGAATGCTGCTCCCCAAAACTCCTACATCTAATCCCCTTGCTTCACCTTCCCAGGAAAACTTCCCCTGGCCACCTTATCCAAAACATCACCTCTTTCCCAAACTTTCAGAACCCTTTTCTTATCACTATCAAACCAGAGATACAATTTACTCATTTGCTTGCTTATTTTTCATCTCTAGTGGGGATAGTGTATGTTCTGTGTGTCATGACCATCCAAGTTTGCCTAGGACTGTCCCTATTTTAGCACTGGAATGACCATGTCCCAGGAAGTCCCTGGAAAACTGGATGGTGGTCACTCACAAGGGCAGGGATTGTCCTCTGGTTTGTTCACTGCTTTATTTCTATTCTTGACGTTTAGCACATTGCTTGGGACTCAATAAATAGTGCTTGAATGAGTGACTGGATGAATGAGCAGCCAGTGATCAGCTAAAAACTTAGATCACTTCCCTCCCATCCTAAAAACTTTTGTTTAAAATGAAATCTTAAAATGATTGCACTTAAAATGAAATCTACACTCCTTACCATGGCTGAGGAACCTGCCTCTGCTTGCCCTCACCTGCAGCATCTCTTACCTTCTCTTCCTCCACTCTCATGGAGCTCTGGGCAGTCTGACCCTCTTCCAGCCTCCTCAAGTCCACCAACCGTTTCAAATCTCTAGAACTTCGCTGTTGCTGCTTTCTTGGCCTGGAATAAATACACTTCCCTTGGAGGCTCCAGCTCATCCTTGAAGCCTCAGTTCAAATGGGGTCCTCAGAGAGGCCTTCCCAGGCTGTCTTATCCAAGAGGCTTCCTCCAATCCCTGCAGCTTTCCACTCTATTTCCTGTGTACCACTCATCCCTAACTGTAATCACCCCTGTTTGTTTATTTGTTTTTTATTGCCTGTTTCCCATGAGGGCTGGAGCTGTCTGCCTTGTTCTCTGTGACAACACCACTGCCTAGAACATGCGGAATGCTCTTAAATATCTGCTACAACAATGCCTTGTGGTCAGGAGAGGAGGATGGAGAGTAGCAAAGATTTCATGCCCAGAGGGAGGAGCTAATTTCACTGGGGACCAAATGGGTTTTATGAGCAATGAAGGAATTCTTTGGACCTTGTCAAGGATGATAATAATTGTAATGAAAATAATATATACTGGGACTTCCCTGGCAGTCCAGTGGTTGAGACTCCACGCTTCCACTGCAGGGGGCACAGATTTGATCCCTGGTTGGGAAACTAGGATCCCGCATGCCATGCAGCATGGCAGAATAATAATAATAATAATAATAATAATAATAATAATAATAATATACCTTTTATTAAGCACTTAACATGGGCCAGGCGCTAAGCACCTTATACACATCACCTCATCTAATCCCACAACAACTTCATTATTATCTCCATTTTCAGGTAAGAAAACTAAGCGTAAAAGGCACTGTCCATTGTCTACCTAATATCCATTCTCCTAATATCCTAATATCTTCTCTGACACTAGAACTCCAGCTTCGTGTAGGGTGAGAATGTGTCCAGCCCTAGTGATGAATCACACAAATTCTATTCCCTGCAGAATCAGACTCCCTTGCAGCTAAGGGTGGCCATGTAAGCCTATTCTCAGCAATGTAAAATAAGCAGGAGTCTACTGGGAGAAAGTATTCTGAGAAAATTTCTACTTTTCCCACATCCTTCTTCCTGCCTTAAAGTGAAGTGTGGTCTGGAGCCCTGGCAGCCATCTTATGACCACAAGAAAACAGCTCAAGGGTGAACGTTTTCAGATTAAGCTTGGCAGATCAGAAAGAGGGAAGCTCTCTGGTTTTCCAGTCACATTGTTTACCATCTGAACCAATGCAAGCAACCTCCTACCTCCAGTCTTTTTGTTACTTGAGTGAAATAAACCCCTATTTGTTTAAACCATCATTAGCCAAATTCACCTGTTACTTGCAACTGAACACATTCCTAACTAATAGGCTGGAGCTCAGAACTTTGGAGAGAATCAAACCTAGAGAGGAAGAATTCAGTCAAGAGTTTGACTGTGGAAGTTAACAGATTAATGGCTGGAGTTTAAGCCCAGATTTTGTCCTGGTGATTTAAACTAAACAGATCCTGAATACATTGTTTCTGAGGCCACTTAGAAGAGAGAAGGACAAAAAAAAAAGTCACATTCATGGCAGTATGCAATAGTGAAATTTCCAAAAGTGACAGAGGGAATTCTACAAGGAAGGTTAGGAGTAAAAGATGCAAGGTTTTGTCATATTACAAGGTATAAAAGAACGGACATCTCTTAGTTCTATTATGCTCCAGGAACTGTGTCAGAAGTTTTACAGTATTAGCCCATATGGACCTCCCAACTGCTTTGCAAGGCAGGAATTATCATCTCCACATGACAGAGGAAGAAACTGAAGCTCCAGGAGGAAGTAAAGGAAAACATCTAAGAGCTGTAGATTCAAACAACCCAAGTCAGAAATTTGACATGCATTTTAAAGAATATAAATTCACAAGCTGATCCTAAAATCCATATGGAAATACAAACAACCTAGAATACCTAAAACAACCCTGAAAAAGAGATTAAAAGTTGGAGGACTACTGACAGGTATATGCCTAATTTTTAAAGAAGCTGCCAAACTGTTTTCCAAAGTGGTTGTACTATTTAACTTTTTTATCCACAGTGAAAACACCTGATTTCAGAAGGTATTACAAAGCTGTAGTAATAAAAACAACATAGTATTGGTGCAAAGATAAACAAATAAGTCAATGGTACAGAATAGAGAATCCAGAATCCAGAAATAAACCTATGCATAAATGAACAACTGATTTTTGACAAAGGACAAAAGTAACACAGTGGAGAAAGGACAGCCTTTTCAACAAATAATGCTGGAACAATTGGATTTATACATAGGCAAAATGAAGACTCTGAAGAGGAGGAGAAGGGAGCGCTGGGGAAGGAAAGTCACTCCTTGCACCATTAATAAAAATTAACTCAAAATGGATCACGGGGGCTTCCCTGGTGACGCAGTGGTTGAGAGTATGCCTGCAATGAAGGGGACATGGGTTCGAGCCCTGGTCTGGGAAGATTCCACATGCCGTGGAGCAACTGGTCCCGTGAGCCACAACTACTGAGCCTGCACGTCTGGAGCCTGTGCTCCGCAACAAGAGAGGCCACGATAGTGAGAGGCCCGTGCACCACGATGAAGAGTGGCCCCCGCTCGCCACAGCCAGAGAAAGCCCTTGCCCAGAAACGAAGACCCAAAACAGCCAAAAATAAATAAATTAATAAATTAATTTTTTTAAGAAATGGATCATGAACCTTAATATAAGACCTAAAACTACACAACTCTTAGAGGAAAGCTAGGAGTAAATATAAGAGTAAATCTTCATGACTTTGTGTTGGTCATTGGTTTCTTAGATATAACACTAGAAGCACAATCCATAAAAAAATAAGTGGATAAATTGGACTTTATCAACATTAAAAACTTCTGCTCTTCAAAAGACACTGTTAAGAGCAGGAAAAGACAAGCCACAGACTGGAAGAAAACACTGACCAAGCATATGTCTGATAAAGCACTTGTATCCAGAATAGGGAATTCCCTGGTGGTCCAGTTGTTAGGACTCTGCGCTTTCACTGCCGAGAATCGGGTTCAATCCCTGGTCGGGAAACTAAGATCCTGCAAGCCATGTGGCCAAAAAAATAAATGAATACATAAATAAAAACGAAAACAGAATATATAAAGAATCCTCAAACTCAACAATAAACAAAGAACCCAATTTAAAAGGGAGAGAAGGCAATATATTTGAAAAGACACTTCACAAGAAGAAATACAGTTGGCAAATAAACACATGAAAAGATGCTCAACTTCAATAGCCATGAAGGAAATTCAAATGAAAACCACAATGAGATATCACTGCATGCCTATTAAATGGCTACAATTAGAAAGACCTGCCATACCAACCTTGGTGAGTCTGTGGAGGAAATTACACTCTCATACACTGTGGGTGAGAAAGTTAAATAGTACAGCCACTTTGGAAACCAGTTTGGCAGCTTCTTTGAAAATTAGGCATATACCTGCCAGACTAACCCGCCACTCCTCTCCTAGGTGACTACCCAGGAGGAAAGGGAATGTATGTTTATACAAACACTTGGACACAAATGTTCATAGCAGCTTTATTTATAATACCCAAGAGCTGGGGGGCAAAACAAAAGTCCATCAAAAGATGAAAAGATAAACAAATCATGGTATAGCCCATACAATGGAATACAACTTAGAATAAAAGAAAATGAACTATTGAGACACACAACAGCTGGATGTATCTCAAGGGAATGATGCTGAGTGAAAGAAACCAGACAAGAAAGGGTCTCAGATCAGTGGTTGCCAGGGAGGGGCGGGTGCTGTAAAGTGCCAAGGAAACCTTGGGGGTGATAGATATGTTCACTCGCTTGATGGTGGTAATGATTTCGTGGTTCGTATGTTCAGTCAAAATTTAACACATTGTTCAGTGTAGCTTATCATATGCCTATGAGATCTCAACAAAACTGTTCTTTTTTTAAAAATTAATTAATTTATATTTTTGGCTGTGTTGGGTCTTCGTTTCTGTGCGAGGGCTTTCTCTAGTTGCGGCGAGCGGGGGCCACTCTTCATCGCGGTGCGCGGGCCTCTCACTATGGCGGCCTCTCTTGTTGCGGAGCACAGACTCCAGACGCACAGGCTCAGTAGTTGTGGCTCACGGGCCCAGTTGCTCCGTGGCATGTGGGATCTTCCCAGACCAGGGCTCAAACCTGTGTCCCCTGCTTTGGCAGGCAGATTCTCAACCACTGCGCCACCAGGGAAGCCCCAAAACTGTTCTTTAAAAGCACTCAAGAGTGCGCACAGGGTCAGCAGAGAAGCCCTCACTGGATCTCTAGGGCTCCAGCGAGCTCACCCAAGCCCACTGCTGTGCTGAGATGGCCAAAATCTGTTGGCAGGAGCTATGTGTGTGAAAATGAGGTCTAGAATAGCTGGAATTCTTCATATAAATTCCAGGAAATCCAGGGACTTCTGGGCACCATATGAAAACATAAGAGGGAAAAAATGGCTCGTTTTCTGAGAAAAACGAAGCATATTTTATGGGCTCATGGAGCCTCTGAGTTACCACCACCAACCCTTTCTCTTGATGCTTGTTGGTGCTGGGGGTGGATGTGGGGAAGAGAAAACCCCAGTTCTGCCTGTCCTTTCCAGCCAGGGTCTCATGCAGAGGAGGTCCTGGCACCCGTCGAGGCTGGCAGGAGGGGACCGAGGAGATGGGACTCCTACAGGCATCCGGGGAGGTAGGGCAGGCTGGTGCAGGCCTCTAGGCCAGCAGATAGATGCCCCAAACTCAGAGGCGTGGGAAATTAGGCTGTTGGGGGCAGTCAAAGAATGGGGACCCCAGTGTGACCCTGGGGGAGGCTGTGTCACCTGAGGCTTTCCCGGGTGCCCAGACCAAGGTGGGGGCTGATCCCAGCAAGGGTAAGCTCTTCTCTGCAGGTGGAGACGCATACATATGCCCGTGCAGCTGCCTCTGCTGTGGGCAAGGAGCAGACCCACCACCCCTGTCCTCCGGACCAGATCAAGTTCTTTTTTTTTTTTGGTGGTACGCGGGCCTCTTTTTTTTTTTTTTTTTTTTTTGGTGGTACGCGGGCCTCTCACTGTTGCGGCCTCTCCCGATGCGGAGCACAGGCTCCGGACGCGCAGGCCCAGCGGCCATGGCTCACGGGCCCAACCTCTCCGCGGCATGTGGGATCTTCCCGGACCGGGGCACAAACCCGCGTCACTCGGCAGGCGGACTCTCAACCACTGCGCCACCAGGGAAGCCCCCAGATCAAGTTCTAATAGCCAAGCTTTCACTTTGTAACAAGTCCTCTTCCGTTCAACAGATATTAATTGAGTGTCTACCACGTGCCAGGTGCTCTGGTCTCTGGTAATCCCAGCCCTCATGGAGCTTACATTCCAGTGGGGAAAACAGACCATATACAAAACAAATAAACACACAATGTGTCAGATGGCTGAAAGTGCAGTGAAGAAAAATAAAGCAGAGACAGGAGAGGAGGCAAGGGTAGAAGAAGGGGTTGTGGGTGGAGCTGGGAGGGAAGAGGTGGAGTCACACGGAAGCTCTGGTATGACCCGCCCTTTTCTCACCTGTGATGGGTTCACCCCCCCAACCCCCAATCTTAGAGCAGACCACAAGGAATCAGGGTGAACTTGGTTGTTCCCTCGGCAGCTGTATCCAAGGCCTGCTTGTATTCTCAGCAGCTTCTCCTGGACAGGAGGAGGGCATTATGGCAGCCCCCCTCTCCCCACTGCCCCATCACAGCCATTCCTGGGGCTGCCCGTCCCTGGGCCCAGTGATGAGCTAATTACCCCCAAAACTGAGTAGTTTCCTCATCTCTCTGCCAAGACTCCTCCCGCTAATCCCACCTCCTAAACTCAGAAGTCATGGCCCGCAGTCTCTCATTATTTGCTGAGTCATTACCATGTACCTTCCATTTATTCAGGCCTGTTTCTCTGCCCATGATCAGGACACACCAATTCCCATTTCTGTGCCCTTTCTCCCATGCTGCTCCTGGAATGCCCTCCTCCTATTCACACATTTTTCATACTCAAAGGTAAAGCTGTAACCCACATATTTCTAGAACCCCTCCCTGCCCACATCAGCCCTATGAAGCCCCTCTTCTTGAGCTCTAAGAGCACACAGCATCTGAGCCTCATAAATGGAGCAATAAGATCTCTGCGTTCCACTGTTACCCCCTGCTGTTAGTCTGGTCCAGCCCTGGGTGTTCCTCCCTGAGATGCAAGATCAAGCTGAGCACACAAAAGGTACACCACAGATATAGCTGATTTCTCCCTAAAAACAAGGCTTTGTTTCCTCCAAATTTTCCTCTCTCCATCTGAGAAATGAAAAAGGTTTGGAAAATTCCACCATGGGAGTGTTCAGACTTCATTTGAGTTGTGCAAGTGGGAAAAAATGTGCTTTTCCCAAAATTAACAAATTCCCCCAGCCTTTCCTCTGAAAGCAATTCACAGACCTCTGAGCCCAGTGTGTAAGCTCGCCAGTTTCTTTTCTTCATCTCTCTAAAGAAAGAATTGCCCTCCTGTTTGTATGTTGTATGCACACATGCAGTTGTGAGTAAATGAGGAGGATGGAATCAGAGTAGAAATTAACTGATCTTGAAAATGTAGCACGTGACAAGTGGAGACTGGCGAGCCCTTTGATGTGCAGGTCCCTGGCTTTCCAGTGTGCTCAAGAGACAAGTTCTTAACACCAGTATGCTCCCACCTGTCTCTATGCTCCATCTGCATTTATCCAAATTCATTCATTCATGCATTCAACAAACACTAACTGAAAATCGAATGTGGTTGGCAGTTTCTAAAATTGCTCCCAATGATCTCACTTCCTGGTAACTATATTCTTGTGTAATCCCCTCCCCTTGAGTGTGCACTGGACCTAGCAACTTGCTTCTAATGAACTGAATGCAGCAAAAGTAATGGGACATCACATCCAACATTAGTTTACAAAAGACAATAGCTTCCACCCTGCTCGCACTCTCTGTGGTTCTCCTTGTTTACTCATTCTGGTGAGGTCAGCTGCCCCATTATGAGGTGTCCTATGAGGGTGGACTCTGGCCAACAGCCAGTGAGAAATGGAGGCCCTCAGTCTAACAGCCTGCAAGACACTGAATCCTGCCAGCAACCCTGTGAGCCAGAAGCAGATCCGCCCCACTCAGTTCTTCAGATGAGATTGCAGCCACGGACCACATGTTGATGGCAGCCTAGTGAGAGATGCTGAGCCAGAGGATCCAGCAAAGTTGCATCCAGGTTCCTGACCACAGTAGTTATAAGACAGTAAATGTTGTCGTTTTAAGACACTAAATTTGCGGGTAATTTGTTACGAAGCAATACATAATTCATACACCAACAATGTGTCAAGCATTGTTCCTGGGACATAGCAGAGGACAAAACATACACAAAACTCTACCCTCATGTAGCTGACAGCCTAGTGAGGGGAGGCAGATGATAAACAAAGCCTGGTGAAGGGGAATGGGAAATTGCCAGGGTTTCGGGTAAGCAGTAACTGGGGGTGACAGTAGTTGTAGGGTATTTGGAAAGGCCTCCCTGAGAAGGTAGCATCTGAGCAGAGACCAGCAGTGAAAGCATGGGCCATGGGCTATCTAAGGGGAAAGTGTTCCTTACAGAAGGAACAGTCTAGAATACATTTTTGTTTTGCTTGGCAAAATAACATTTAGAGAAGGAAAGGCTTTTGGCTCCTCTTTTTAGCCTGTAGGAAAAATAACCAAACACAGGCAGCCCACCAGTAATGCATTCCAACTTTCCTCCTGCTCCAGAGAGAGCTCTGGGTCCAGACAGAGGTAAGCTGTGTTTCTGTTTATTTGTTTCCTGTGCCCTCAATATAGGTAGTTACTCACCTTGGCAGGTGGGGCTTCTGTGATTTTAAGAGAGGGAAGAACGCTGCCTAATGCCTCTCCATCCCACCCTCTGCCCTGGCGTGGCTTTTTTACTTGACACAGAGCATAGGATGTAGAGATTGGGTGACTGGGACCCCAGGCCAGAGGGATACTATCGGGAGAAGACTTGAACGGTCCCATTCACTTTGAGATCCCTGGGGCCAGCTACCAATTCACATTGGGCCAGACCCCCTGAGGGTCTAAGACATCCGTCCAGAGTCACTCCAGCTGCTGAGAGCTGGCTGGAGACAGGGGCACTGATGACCATCCTCACAGCCCTTAGGCTTATCTGAGGAATTCAAGGGAAGAGCAGTTTACAGAATGTTTTTTACTTGCCCTGTGAAGGAAGTAAGCCAGATAAAGTTATTCTATTGTGTGTGAAAGTGGACATCTGGGTGCACTCAGTGATTCTCCTTCCCACCTCACCTGCCCGGAGTGAGGCTGGACACAAGAGCTGCTCAGTGGAGATGGTGATTTGCGAGAGGAGGTGCCAAGAGCAGCTCTCCTGCCAAAATCTGACCCGAGCCAGATCTGATCCATTGGCCCAAGTCAGAATCAAATGCCTGCCTTTGACTTCTGTCAGGCACTGGCTTCACTTGATGCCTGTCCCATCCTAGAAAGAAGGGGTGGACTTTCTCTCCAGCCTGTGGTATCCAGGATAGCCTGGCTCTACAAGGGCCCCATCTTGGCAGCCAAGAGTGCTCTGCTTCTCCAGACAGGAGGCAAGGACAAAATAAAGACATTTCCAACCAATAAAAATGGGGAGGGCTTCCCTGGTGGCACAGTGGTTGGGAGTCCGCCTGCCGATGCAGGGGACACGGGTTCATGCCCCGGTCCGGGAGGATCCCACATGCCGCGGAGCGGCTGGGCCTGTGAGCCATGGCTGCCGAGCCTGCGTGTCCGGAGCCTGTGCTTTGCAACGGGAGAGGCCACAACAGTGAGAGACCCGCGTACCGCCAAAAAAAAAAAAAAAAAACAAAATGGGGAGAGTTTGTCACCAGCAAATCCACATTAAGGGAACACTTAGAAAGCAAAAGGAAGATGACCCCAAGTAAAAGCACAGAGATGAAGGAAGGAATAGAGAGTAATGAAAAGGGTAAATATATGGTAAAATTAAATGACTATTGATAATATATAAGAAAATAATAATAATGCCTTGTGAGGTTTAAAATATATATGGAATTAAAATACATGACAACAAGGGCACAGAAGATGGGAGGGGAGTAATGGGTTAATTAAAGTGTTCTAATATCTTTGCATTATCCTGAAAATGGTAAAAATGTTAATTTATATTAAACTTTAAAAAGTCAAAGGTACATATTATAATCTCCAGGGTGACCACTAAAAAATAATAAAAGAACATGTTACTAATAAGTTAAATGGGATGGAATAATAAAAAGTGTTTAGAAAGCATAAATGGAGGAAAAAAACCCAAAAAACAAGTGAAACAAATAAAACACTAATAGTGAGATGATGGATTTAAACTCAAAGATATTAGTAATTTTATTAAATATATTCAATAAATGGGCTAAATGCTCCAATTAAGATAAAAGATTATCAGATTATTTCAAAGGAAGGATGACTTAGGGAGCATGCACCCCTTTGCCTTGCTCCCCTTAGCCTTAACCCTCTTAATTATTGGGAGACTGAATTGATTGCTGGAGCCTCAGTGGCCTTCTTACAACTATGAGGCTGAGTCTAGAAGCTGTGGGCAGAGGATGGATGAGCAGAAAGAAAAAAGGAGCCTGGGACACTAAAGATGCTGTGGAGCTACCATACCAGCCCTAGTCAACACACCTCCAACTTCATGCCTTTTTTTTTTTTTTTTTTGCGGTAAGCAGGCCTCTCACTGTTGTGGCCTCTCCCATTGCGAAGCGCAGGCTCTGGACGCGCAGGCTCAGCGGCCATGGCTCACGGGCCCAGCCGCTCCGCGGCATGTGGGATCCTCCCGGACCGGGGCATGAACCCGTGTCCCCTGCATCGGCAGGCAGACTCTCAACCACTGTGCCACCAGGGAAGCCCCATCTTCATGCTTTATGAAAGAAAAACAAATCCCTAACTTTTTAAAGTTTAAACCACTCTGTGTGTGGTGTCCAATGCTCGTGGCTAAGCACAATTCCTGATACACAAGGTTGAGGATATTACATCTGCAAAACTCTCTGAGTGTCAGATACTAACCTTAAACCAATTAAAACCACTGGGTTGTGTACCATGCAAAACCCTCTAATGAGCACAATGTAACTTAGACCATTTGGACCAATCAGACTGCAGCGGAGTTTAATGAATTGGGACCAGACACAGGAATGCCCTATAAGTGCCCATCTCTCATACCCAGAGGGATGTTGCTATGGGGATATAAGCAACTTAAATGAGTTAGGGGGAGAAAGTGATTTCTTGTAGGCAGCCAACAATCATAAAACTACATGGATCTTCCCATGGCAAAAACAAATGTCCATGAGTTCATTGCATCCATTTACCAAATATTTATAGAGCATCTTCTATGTGCCAAACATTGTTCTAGCCAGCAGGGATGCAACAATGAACAAAACAGACAAAACTCCTCGGCTTCTTGCAGTTTACATTCTAGTGCAGGAGAGAAACAATAAGCAAATACATAAGTGAGATCAATTGCATATAGAATGATAATAAGTTGATGGAGAGAAACAGTAGAGGAAAGAGAACAGGGTAGGTTGCAATTTTTTTAAAAAAATTTATTTATTTTATTATTTATTTATTTTTGGCTGCATTGGGTCTTCGTTGCTGCGCGTGGGCTCTCTCAGTTGTGGCGGGCAGGGGCTACTCTTCGTTGCGGTATGCATGCTTCTCATTGCGGTGGCTTCTCTTGTTGCGGAGATGGGGTCTAGGTGCTCAGGCTTCAGTAGTTGTGGTGCGCGGGCTCAGTGGTTGTGGCTCACGGACTCTAGAGCGCAGGCTCAGTAGTTGTAGCGCATGGGCTTAGTTGATCCACAGCACGTGGGATCTTCCCGGATCCAGGGCTCGGACCCATGTCCCCTGCATTGGCAGGCGGATTCTTAACCACTGTGCCACCAGGGAAGTCCAGGTTGCAATTTAAATAATGGTTATTCAGTATGATTAGGGAAGGTCATACTGAGAGGTGATGTTTGATAAAAGATCTGAATGGAGAAAGTAGGAGACAAATGACATGGGCAGAATGTTTCAACCCACTCATGGCAAAGCAAGAGGAAAGATTCCGGAAAAATACAACTTGTCTTCATGGATGGCTTTGGCTGAGGGTGCTGCTTGCTTCGGAACTGCCCCTAAGTCTTAGGGAGGGTCAATCAAACATATGGGAGGTCCCATTGCAGAGTACTGTAAGGTGAGAATTTACAGAACTGCTCTGTGGTGAGGGTAATTATTACACACGTTCTGGATGCCATTAGAAAGATCAGTCCATTTAATGCTCAGAACAACCGTATGTATGAGATGGGTTCTATTGTGATGCTCTTTTTACACAAGATGAGAAGGAGGCTCATCTTTTGGTCAAAGGTGGCAAAGCTAGTAAATGGGGAGGGAAGCTTCCCTCATTGATGCCCTCAGCACCTCAGAAACCCATCCATCCAATTTCCAGGACCTTCCCATCAGGCCGACACGGGGGAAGGGCAGGGGTACAGAGAATGCAGAAGAGGAAGTAAGGAGAAAGGAGCACTAGGAAGTCTTAGCCCCCCTTGGAAGCCTGAGCTGAGCGTTTCCCTCCTCCTCTGACTGAAGCATTGAAATGGGTTCCGTGGTTCCAGGGGCCCGGTGGCAGCGCAGGTGCAGGGGACAAAGGGCCAGGTCTTAGCATTAAGGGCTTCACAGCTGCAGAGACCAGGGGCTCTGCCCTCACCTAGGCCCCCTCCCACCCCTCCACCCCATTGCCCCAGCCAACTGCCCCCCAGGACCTTCCTTGCTAGGCCCTTGTTCCTCGTGGAAATGAGGCTGCGGGGCAGACACTTTCTTGGTGGCACTTTTATAGGCCCCGACCCAAAGGGAGGGGTCTGGAATGTGCAGGGGACATTAGCTCCCCTGGGGAACCCCAGCTGGAGTCTGCGCAGTCCCTCTAATCTGCTCATTGTAAACAGGCCATGTCAGCCACCAGGAGCTGGATTCCAGTGTGTGCCAGGACATGAAGACGTCTGATCAGCGGGACACCCCTCAGCGCTCCACTCCCCCGAATGGAGATAGAGATAGAGTTCCCAAGTCAGTGCGCGTGAGAGGAGACCCAAAGTTCTCTCTCTTTTCTCTCCCTCTCGTTTATCAAGTGGTTGATCCTCACCACAGCCCAGTGAGGGAAACTCCATTCCATAGACGAGGGGGCTGAGATAGAAATGAGGTGGTCACATGCTCAAGATTCTGCTGAGGCAAAGCCCTGGTTCTCTTCTTTTCTTTTTTCTTTTTTGGCCACACTGCACGGCTTGCAGAATCTCAGTTCCCTGAGATTGAACCCGGCCCTCAGCAGTGAAAGCATGGAGTCCTAACCACTGGACCGTCAGGGAATTCCCAGCCCTGGCTCTTAGCCACTGTGATGTGGTTTTTCTCTCCCCTCCCCTCTCCCCAATTTTCCCTTTCTGATCTTTCAGTCCTCCCTCTGTCTTCTTCCTTTCTTCCTTTCCTCTTTCCCTTTCTTCTTTGTATGCATCGATCCAATAAATATTTACAATTCAACTATTTTGTGCCAGGCACTGTGCTTGGCACTGAGAATAAAGCAGTGAAGAAAGACAATCCTTCCCCAGCAGGTTTACATGTCACTGCGGGAAGACCGACAATGAGGAAACAATCTAACACACAAAATATTTGGTGGTAATGGAATCGCTGGTTCCATTGTGAAGAGAACAAGAAGCAAGATATGCTGGAAAGCATGGCAGGTAGGGGTGTTTTCAGTTGGGTGGTCAGGGACAGCCTCTCTGAGGAGGTGACATTTGAGATCAGACATGAAGGAAGAGAAGGGACCAGCCACAGGCAGAGGTGGAGCTGAAGCGTTCCAGGTGGTGGGAGCTGCAGGCACAGAGACCCCAGAGTGAGGGATAAAAGGCCAGTGCGGCTGGAGCACTGTGAGCTCCAGGGAGACGGGGCAGCAGAGCCGAGAGGGGCCAAGCAGAAAAGACTCTGACGTCATTCTGAGTGCCTGACCAAGTTTTTCAGGAAAGGAGCTACTGTGATCTAAGTCGTGTTTCTAAAAGATCACCCCAGCTGTGGTGGGGAGAATAGTTTGAAGGGGGCAGTCGTGGAAGCAGGGAAATGAGTGTGGACACGATTGCAGAGCCAGGAGAGAGAGGGCAGTGGTGTGGACTAGGGTAAAATTAGTAGCGGTGGAGAGAAATAGGCATTTTCTAGGCACCTCCTAAGTGCCAGGTGCCAAGACATGAGTAAGACCTGTGTCCCTGCCTTTGCAAGGTGTCCAGTGAGAAGATGGTCATGGGAACAAGCTCACTGGCTGCTCTTCTGAGTGTGGAGAGAGAGGTCTGTACAGGTACAGGGGACCAGGTAGGAGGGGCCAACTCCACCTCAATGGGGATAGGAGGCTGTGGAGAGAGCTCAGGGGTCTCTTCCAAACCTGCACCTGCTGCAGATGCAGATGTCAATGCCTGCAGCTGAACTCAAGGCCGCGCCAGTGGATCACACTCATGACACCAGCGGTGCCTGTACAAGGAAAGCAATGGCACAAACAAAGTGTTCAGACATGTCAATGTATAAGCTGGCAGTGAAGTTATTTAGAAATTTAAAGAATGGAATCCCTCCCAGTAGGCAGCTGGCTTTTTCAAGAGGTCAGTAGACTTCTTCCCAGTAATCACCAAGCTGAGTCCTTAAGGATACACTGGGTCTCCCAGGCAAAGAAAGGAGATACTCAGGGCATCCCCAGGAGATTCATGTTCAAAGGGGAGAGAGACCAAGAGGAGAGGGTCTGAGGACTTGTGTTGCTGACTTGCTACCCATGCAAGTGAGCCACCATGGGAGTGGATCCTCCAGCCTCGGTCAATACCTCAGAGGACTTCAGCCCCACCAATGTCTTGGCTGCAACCTCACAAGAGACCCTGTGCAGCCAAACCACTCTCCCACATATAAAATTTCATTAAACTCTCACACACACAAAAAAAAACCCACCTTGAGGTGAATATTATCCCCAGACAGTGTCCAACACATAGTAGATTTGTGTATTAGTTAGTGTGGACTAGGCAGCAATAATAAATAAACCCCAAGTTGTGGCAATGTAAAAAACAAGAAATTTATTCTTTTCTCACAAAAATCCCAGGGCGGGTTGTATGTAATCTGAAAATCCAATGAATATAACATTGGCTACTGTATCAGTCAGGGTTCTCCAGAAAAACAGAACCTATAAGACGTGTGTGTGGAGAGAGAGGCGGGGAGGGGAGAGATTGATTGATTGTAAGGAATTGGCTCACACAACTGTGGAGGCTGACAAGTCCAGAACCTGTAGGGTAGGCAGGTTGGAAATTCCAGTAAGATTTGGTGTTGCCCCTTGAGCCTGAAGGCAGTCTGGAAGCAGAATTCCTTCCTTTTCTGGGGTTCTCAATCTTTTCTCTTAAGGTCTTCAACTGATTGGATAAGGCCCACCCAGATTATGGAGGGCAGTCTGCTTTACTCCAAGTCTACTGATTTCAATGTTAATCACATCTTCAAAACAGCCTCACAGCAACATCTAGACTGGTGTCTGACCAGACAGCTGGGCACAACAGCCTAGGCAAGTGAACACATAAAATTAACCACCACAGCTACCTTTCTCTTAAAAAGAAAGTTACTTAGATTAAGTTGCCTTTGATATCAATGAATTCAATTCAATATGAATTCTTTTTCTATGCATAAAAACCAAACTTTTCTGGGGGGAAAATGTGTTGCCATTTGCTTTGCTGAGGAGGTGACATTGATAAGATATGCCAAGCATTTTATTGTGTATTATTTATTTATTCTGCTTGTGTGTTACTGGGCTATTGCCTCCTTATAGACACCTCATAACCCACACGCATGCCCCACTCACCTCCAGACACACACTCACCCTATGCATCAGATGTCTGCACCATTGGCATGGGACACAGGCCAAACAGGCCTCTGTGTAACCTACACTGGCATGCTGCAAACTGGTGCACATTCCTGGGGTGTCTATGGACTTGCCAAAGACTATGAGGACACCAGTGTTTTAACAGAACCAGTTTCCTGATCTTCAGTTTACTTGTACAACCTCTTAAAACTGGTCTACCTGCAAGTCCTGTGATAGAGGTGTCCTGCTGGACTCCTTCCCATCCCCCCTCTCAGCCTCACCCTCTCCATAGGGCGAAGCAGTCTCGCTCACATGCATTGCCCGCCCCCAGGGCCAGAATCCCAAACAAGAGGACATTTAACACACATCCCATCCATATCACTGAGAAATAGATTTCCAATAAAATGTTACTTTGTTTAATAATTATTTTTCAAAATGTGTAATATGTTTTGTTTTGATCAATTTTATACTAATAATAATTGCAATAATAATTCAGGATAGAAATGTTTAATTCCTAGAGGCTTACAATCACAGACAATTTTTAAATGCTTCAAATTATTTTTGGAAATATTTTTATTGAAGTATAGTTGATTTACAATGTTTCAGGTGTACAGCAAAGTGATTCAGTTATTCATATATACATATTCTTTGTCAGATTCTTTTCCATTATAGGTTATTACAAGATATTGAATATAGTTCCCTGTGTTATACAGTAGGTTCTTGTTGTTTATTTTATATATAGTAGTGTGTGTCTGTTAATCCCAAATTCCTACTTTACCCCTTCAATAAAAATATAATTTTTTTAAAGTTTAATTTATATTTTTATTGAAGAGAGGAACAAGGAGGGAAGTTTAATTTATATTTTTATTGAAGATAGGAACAAGGAGGGATCATTAAAAGACTTTCTAGCATAAAAATATACTAGAAGAGAAAAAATTTCTGTGGAAAAGAGAATAGAAATACGATTTCAAGAAGAAAAGAACTAACTAAAATTTCTGATTTTTAAAAAATGGATCTTTCATGTAATTTTTTTCCCTAAAGCATATTGGTGAATATCGAATTGTGATAATATTTAGAGCCCATATGATACATTTAAAAGAGCAATTGAGCAGTCTTATTTTTAAATGTCATTTTTACTGAAAATCACATCAGTTGGAACTATTTAAACTTCTATAAATTTAAATGTTAACTTAAAAGCATGCTAGAGAGTAAAAAATGTTAAAAAGTGCTGGGTGTATGTGAGAAAATATTTCGAGGCCACTGGCCTAGAGTATCCCTACACACACCAGATGGAACCCACCCAGCCTCTCCTAAGCCCACAATCATGTAGCCTGGCGCAAGGTCATCTGTCAAGTTTACTAGCGGTGGCCATGGGTATCTATACGGTGGTTGTCACCTCATCTTCATGCTTGGAAGAGCAAGCATCCCCTGGAAACAATAGCCCACTTTGTCCCAGGCAGTGCCAGGCAGTGAATTAATTCTCATAACAAATTTATGGTTAAATACCTTTTTTATTCTTATTTTACACATGAGGAAACCAAGGCTTAGAGAAGTTAAGTCACTTGCCCAAGGTCACCCAGAGAGTTTGTGGTCCATCTCCAACTCAAAAGGAAAGGCAAGGGCTTCCCTGGTGGCTCGGTGGTTGGGAGTCCGCCTGCTGATGCAGGGGACACGGGTTCGTGCCCCGGTCTGCGAGGATCCCACATGCCTCAGAGCGGCTGGGCCCGTGAGCCATGGCCGCTGAGCCTGCGCTCCGCAACGGGAGAGGCCACAACAGTGAGAGGCCCGCGTACTGCAAAAAAAAAAAAAAAAAAAAAAAAAAAAAAAAATCAAAAGGAAAGGCAAGCCACAGGCAAAACATTTGAACAGACACTTCATAAAAGAAGATGTATGAGCAGCAAATAAGCATATGAAAAGATGCTCATCATCACTATTCATCAGAGAGTTGCAAACTAAAATCATGATGAGACACCATCATGGACCCAAATAGAATGGGTACAATTTTAAAGGCTGATAATACCAAGTGCAGACAGATGTGGAGCAACTGGATGTCTCATACATTCGTGGTGGGTATGTAAAATGGCTCGGCACTTTGGAAAACAGTGTGGTGGTATCTTATCAAGATACACACGCTTTCCACATACCCAGCAATTTCATTCCTAGCTGGTCACCCAAGGGAAATAAAAATGTGTGTCCATACGAAGACTTGTATGTGAATATTCATAGCAGCTTTATTTATAGTAACCAAAAACTGGAAACTACCCAAATGTCCACCAACTGATGAAAGGACAAACAAACTGTACATTTGTTTGTAGGTACATCCCTACTCTGGAATATTGCTCATCGTTAAAAAAAGGAACAGAATATTAACACAGACAACAAGTTGAAAGAATCTAAAAAGAATAATGCTAAGTGAAATTAAGCTACATGCCAAAGACTGCTGCTGTATGATTAATGATTCTATTTATATAAAATTATATGGGAATTCCCTGGCGGTCCAGTGGTTGACTCCACACTTTCACTGACTAGGGCCCAGGTTCAATCCCTGGTCAGGGAAGTAAGATCCCGCAAGCCACGCAGGGCAGCTAAAAGAAAATCTTTTAAGTAAAAATAAAAATAAAATAAAATTCTAGAAAAGTCAAAACTGTAGTGACAGAAAGCAGACCCGAAGTTACTTGGGGCTTGGGGGTCAAGGGAGGAAATTGCCTGCAAAGCAGTTCAAGGAAACTCTTTAAAGAGATAGAAAAAATCTAAATCTTTATTGTGATTGTGGTTATACCACCGTACACAATGATCAAACTCCATCAAACAATACGTTTAAAAGGTTGAATTTTGTTATATATTATATATATTCTTATATATATATATATATCCTCACAGGGCCAGTACCCACACAACACACCCTGAGAGCCTCTTGCATGAACTAAACAAGATATGGTGATGTTTCCCAAGTGACTCTCCATCCCCTACCCATTCGAACAACAGAACCTTTCCAACAGGGCTGAAAGGCCAGAGACTCGGCCCTCAGGAGGCAGCTAATCTGGGCCTGGGAGAGGCGGTGTTCTCCCCACCACCCTCTCCCGTGAATGAACCAAGAGGAGAGGAGTCATACGGGAAGCAAGGACAGCTCCAGGCCAGCCTTCGCCCGGAGACCCAAGTTCTGGAAGACGAAGCTGTGTCTGAAGGAGAATCATCCACTTCCTGGAGCTGCAGCTCTGAAACCCCAAGCCTCAAGTCTTCCTGTCTAATGTCCTAGCTGCAGCCGTACAGGGCCTGAGTGGCAGGGCCCCGAGCGTGCGTCACACAAAGAGCTCGCGTCACGCAAAGAGCTCGCATCACGGAAGCACCCCCAGCCCCGCTTATCCTGGGCGGAGGTACGGGGACCCAGCCCACCACAGCAAGGAAAGCAAGCCCCAAGTTGTAGAACTAGCTCAACAACCCTGAGCTTGCCAGCTTCCTGCCCCAAGTGCCCACACCAGTCCCGACATGGCGTGGAATGAGCTACCTCGGTGAGAAAAACCAAGAGGAGACCCAGTCCAGCCAAACTGCGAGGAAGGAGAGACCAGCACCTTCACCCTGGCTCCGCCCCAGGCCCCGCCTCCCCGACGACAGGACAGACTTGAAAGGGAAAAGCCTAACCCCTCCCTCAGCGAAAGAAGGCTGGGGAGGAGAGAGCAGGAGAAGGATGTCAACAAAATTCTGGAAAAGGGAAAGCAGATAGATGAGGTTTTAGCTTTCCCCGCACTGCTGAGTGTTCCGGGAGGGAAAGAAGCAAGTTCAGTGGAGCCTCAGACAGTCTTAGCAAACGGAGCCTCCAGCATCTCCAAGAGAGGGGCGAGGGGAGGCAGAAAGCAGGCGTGGGGGGGTAGAGGGCCGGGGATTGAAGGCCTTAGGAAAGGAGCTCCCTCCCTCACCAAGTGAGAGAGACCAGCACTTTCCTCCGTGTCCCTCCCCCATCCCTGCTGCCAAACGGAGAGACTGAAGGCTGTGCTGGGAGCCCTGGGGTCTGGCACAGCTCACTCCCCCAAGCCCCTTCTGCTCCCTTTTCTTGTTCAGCTCGAAACACAGGGAGCCAGGCTTCCAGCCTCCAGCAGGAAATTCAGAGGATCCTTCACTGGGAAACTGACTGGCTCAAGGGAATTGACCTACATATTATGATATTTTGGGGTCCTCCACATCAGGGCCGAAACCGTATCCCATCCTTTATCTCTGAGACCCACCAAGAAACTGGCTCTGCATCCACATGGGACTTCCCTCAGCTGTTAACCACCTCCCTCTTAAATAGGACCAGACAGCCAAGAATCAAAGTCATTTGAGGGAAGCCTTAACTACGAAAAACAGAGACCAAAGCAAACAAACAGAAAAAAATGAACTCCAAGGAAACAGAGATAATGTGGAGATGGGAATAAGAAAAACAATTTTCATTATAATCACCACTTCCAGAGGGATAAGAGAAGATCGTTAATTCATGTAACAAGAGGATGATGTTATAAAAGAGAACACTGGGTAAGGAACATCTCTTGAAAATTAGAAATGACAGCAAAATATGGAAGGGTTGAAATATAAAGGGGTGGACATTTCCCAGAAAAATGAAGATAACAGGAAAAAAAGATTGAAAACTTAGAGAAGCATTTTGGGAGTTCTAACATCCAAACAACTGAAGTTCCAAAAAAGAGAACAGTTAAACTAGAGGAAAGTAACAACAAAATCATAAGAGAAAATTTCCCAGTGCTTAGAGACCTGAGGTGCCAGAATGATGGACCCATCAAGGGCCCAGAACAAAGAAACATCCCTGGGAAATTTCAGGACAACGGACATGCCGAGAAGATGCTAAAAGCTTCCAGAGAGAAAACAGTTTCTATCCAGAGATCAGTACTCAGAATCACATCATTCTCCTCAATGGCAACACTGGAAGCAAGAAGAAAATGAAGTAACACTGTCAAAATACAGAGGGAAAATTATTTCTAACCTAGGATTTTATACCCAGCCAACCATCAATAGTGTATGAGGGTAGAGTAGAGACACTGTGAGACATAAAATGGTTAAAAACATTTGCCTCCCACAGTTCCATTCTTAGGAAGATGAAGACAAGGGATCCAGAAAACAAGGAACCAAACAGAAGTGAGGGGAGGACCCATGGTGAAGATGAAGGGAGATCTCAGGATGAAAGCTCTTTGTTGGGACTAGAGAGCAGCCCATCCAACTCCTCAGGAGGGATGACACCAAGGCCAAAATGGACCTGATCGAACGCCAGTGGGTCTACCCTCACTGAGTAGAATTTTAGGGTTCTGTCTATCCCTTTGGGCACAAATCAATGCTAAATATTTAGCATGCCAAGAAAATGAGAAATGAGGCAAATATTTAACTCCAAGAAAAATAAAAGTTGTACAAGAAAGGAAGTGTACTCATGGCACAGTAGGTGATTCAGCTTTTAGCAATATTTACACAGTCACAATAACATAAACACTGAATAGTAATTTAACCAAACTGTCATGTTTCCATGTGGAGGATGGAGAAGTGTGTATGTGTTTAAGTGTCTGTGTGTGTATGTGGTGAGTAAGAAATAGTAGGAAGTAGATAGGCAGTACCTAAAATAGAAACACCATGGAACAAAAGAAGATTTTTTAGAAATTTAGGTGTAAATAACAGAACATCTAAAAGACTTGAGAACGGTTGTCTCTTTGGAATGAAATTTGGTGGGGAGAAGAGTACAACGGGGTGCTGCTTTTTACATTGTACTACTATTTGACTTTAAAAAATTTTTTTCTTTTCTATGGAGGTATACTTGACTTATAATAAACAATGCTAATTAAAAGTACACAATTTGGGCTTCCCTGGTGGCGCAGTGGTTGAGAGTCTGCCTGCCGATGCAGGGGACACGGGTTCGTGCCCCGGTCTGGGAAGATCCCACGTGCCACGGAGCGGCTGGGCCCGTGAGCCATGGCCGCTGAGGCTGCGCGTCTGGAGTCTGTGCTCCGCAACGGGAGAGGCCACAACAGTGAGAGGCCCGCGTACCGGAAAAAAAAAAAAAGTACGCAATTTGATAAATTTGGGCATATGCACACCATACCCCCCCCCCAAAGTTTCCTTGTGTCCCTTTGTAGTCCTTCCCTCCCAGGATCATTCCTGGACAGGGACGTATGGGTGACTGGAGGTCAGGAACCACCTGTGAATGGCTCAACACCTCCTGCTTCGGTCTGTGTTTCTAGTGCAGGTTCTCCAGATGCCAGGCTGGGTAAGACCTCAGGCCATCTTGGCCTTTAGCGCTCAACTTGAGTAGCACCTCCTAGTGGAAGCCTGCCTGAACTCCCTCCCTGTGCCTCCAGAACTTTCTGTTCTGCAGTGTACTGGCCTCTTTCTCTCCCGTGCCCAGTGATCTGTGACCTCCACAAAGATGGAGACCCCCTTCAATTCAGAGGGCCTGGCTTAGAGCAGATGCTCAGGAAATATTTGTTGAATGAATACATAAAAAAGAGGACAGAAGAGATGCACAGAAGGGTGAATGGGTGAGTAAATGAAAGGTATTTTCCCAATGATGTCAATGATATAAGATTGTTTGTATTAAAGATGGTATCTCCTTAAAGAACAAGGGAAAGCCCAGGAGAGATTGAAATGGGAGGAAAGCTCTGAAACACAACTGGAGCCATTCTTGGAGGGACCTGGGAAATACGTGTCCCTGGAATGAAACCTTGTCCCGAACATCCCTGCTGGCTGGCTCTGGGACCCCAGGTGCACCTTGGGAGCCCTGGGCAGAGCTGTCCCCAGCAGCCAGGGATGAGTCTCACTAGGGGGCACTCTTCCATAGCACTGGCCCTGCCCAAGCAGACACAGAAACCTGCCCCAGGCTCTTTTCTACAAGGAACCCTGCAAACCCTGGGGCCTCCTCACATTCCCCGCGGCCTCTGGCCAAGAGCAGAGGTTCTTTCCAAGCAGCAGTGAGCATCCACCAAATCGGTACCCACTCAGTACAAAGTCGCTTTGCAGAAAAGACCGGTGTCTGGGGTTACGTCGATGTTTCAAAACCATCTTCCCTCCTTTACTGCCTCAAATATGCCAGTTCTGAGATCTCCATCCCCATCACCTTCCCCAGCCTGAGGGCTGCTCAGATAAGAATAAATTGGAAAGTGGTCTCCTGCAGTTTACCCGTTTATTCACAATATCTACTGGACTCACCTGTCTGCAGGGCTGGGCCAGTGGAAATTTTGGGCAATTATAGACTCCCTGCTCCCAGAGCAGGGAGGGCAAATGGGAGCAGTGTTCAGAGATCCTGCCCCAGGGGGACTTCACTGCCCACAGGAATCGTCCCAGCCTTGGCCCTGCAGAAGCATCAGAAGCCAAGGGGCACGGATGGAGGCCAGGGGCTTGAGGGGTGTGTGCAGTTTAGAAAGTTAGGGCTCCTTCATTTTTTGGGATAACATCCTCTTACCTCAACCATTGTGGGGTCTAATTTCCAAAATGCTCCAATTCTGGAGGAATTAATCCCCCGAAAGACATAGACCCTGTGAAGCAGCCAGTGCCTGATGTAGATTCGGGCCTGATGCCTGGAATAGAAGGAGGGGTGGTGGTGGAAGGAGAGACTTAGGGGGAAACCTGGGGTGGGGGAGGGCCGAGAAGGGGGCAGAAAGTGGGCCACGGGGACTTGCAAAAGGACAAAGAGAAGAAGGCCCCCAGCTTGACTCTTGGAAGTGGAGATGGGAACTTCCATCCCAATGTCCAGGCTCTTCCTGTGAATTTGCTCCCTGCTGCAGATTCTGGTGGGCCTCCTGTGTCCCATAACCTGTCAAAGGAAGTGTCCAGGGGAGGCTGGAAGGGAGGATTTCACAACTAGCAGGGTCTTCCTTTGATGCTGCCCCATGGGCCCTGGAGCCCCTCCTTCGCCAATCAACCATTTGGGAAGTAAGGAGACCATTCCCTTCCCAGCTCCATGGGGGACCTGGGCTGCTAGTCTAGCTTAGAACTCGCTTTTATTTTTCCTGTTGGGTGCAGCGAGGAACAGTGGCAGGGTCAGACTTAGGCCACGTCACAGGCACAGACCCAGGCCAGAGCCCAGGCCCAGGTTAAGCAGGGATGAGGGTGTAGGTGCCTGGATCCCTTGCTAAGCCACGTCCATGCCTATAAGGCAGCCACACCCCTGGGAGCTGCACTCTCCTGAGCAAAGGCATCAAGCCTGGCTTACTCTGAGAACTGGGTCACCACTGCATCTTTCCTGGGCAGGATTCCAGGTCCAGCCAGTCACACTCTCACCTGGGAAGGATCATTACCTGCAGGGAGAGGGGGCTAAGGGAGAGGGAAGGAGTGTGGACAGAGATGGACAAAGCTGGGAAGTAGAAAGCACTGGCTTGGGCTTCCCTGGTGGCGCAGTGGTTGAGAATCCGCCTGCCGATGCAGGAGACACGGGTTCGTGCCCTGGTCCGGGAAGATCCCACGTGCCGCGGAGCAACTAAGCCCGTGAGCCATGGCCGCTAAGCCTGCGCGTCCGGAGCCTGTGCTCCGCAACGGGAGAGGCCACAACAGTGAGAGGCCCGCATACCGGGGAAAAAAAAAAAAAGCACTGGCTTACTAGGCGAGCCTTTCTTCCCCTGCTGTGTGTGTGTGTGTGTGTGTGTGTGTGTGTGTGTGTGTGTGTGTTAGCTGGGCCAGCCCAGCGCCCACCTGTGCACACCTGCCTCCAGCACATCTGAGCTGTGATGACCCTCTTACCCAACCACCCTGCAGAGCCAGGCAGGTTCCACTGAGGCCCCTGGCCCTGCCCTGCCTGGGAGGCCCTGCCCTCCATCCTTGCAGAGAGAAGGGAAAAAGAAGGAAAATGTGTGTAAATTTCCCATCCAGGTTTCAGGATCTCTCTCTCCCCCTTCTGTCTCAGGAACACAGAGGTACACAGTCAGGGGGTCCCTTTTAGGGCTGCAGCAGGCCTGCCCAATCCAGGATGTACCTCCCGACTCCAGCCATCATGAGCCGGCCCCTTTCTCCATCCTTCTCAAGGATGTTTGCCCAGCATTTTGTCCAGTCACCACAGATGCCACTGCAACATAGAGCTGTACCATGCAACCTTTTCCCTGATTTTGCAACTGGAGTGCACATGCCCACACCCACTCTCACACTTCCACCAAGTGTTCCCAAGAAGAATGCTGTCCACAGGGTAAGAGGCCACCTGGGTACCTCTTCTCTGTTTCTTTTTATTTCTAAAATTCCTACCTATTGTATCCAGTCAGGACAGTGGCATCTTGGGCAAAGATGGTCCTTGGATGACCAAATATCCCCTAACTTGACACAAATGACTTATTTTCTCATTTGTCTTAGCCGATCACTTCAGGAATACCTTGAAGATATTGCAAGTTCAATTCCAGACCACCACAATAAAGTGAATATTGCAATAAAGCAAGTCACACAAATTTTTTGGTTTCCCAGTGTATATAAAAATTATGTTTCCAGTATACTGCAGTCTATTAAGTGTGCAATAGCATTACGTCTAAAATAACAATGTACGTACCTTAATTAAAAAATACTCTATTGCTCATCATCTGAGCCTTCAGCAAGTCATAATCTTTGTCCAATAGTAACATCAAAAATCACGCATTTCCATAACAAATATAATTAAAATGAAAAAAAAATTGAAATATTGCTAGAATTACCAAAATGTGACAGAGACAGAAAGTGTGCAAATGTGGCTGGAAAAATGGTGCTGATTGATAGACTTGCTCAATGAAAGGTTACCACAAACCTTCAATCTGTGAAAAATGCAGTATCTGTGAAGTGCAGTAAAGCATAGCACAGTGAAACGAGGTACTCCTGTGTTTGAAACACAATATTTGGTTTCCAAGTAGATCACACACACTTACACACATTTTGGGGGAGGGTTTTATTAAAAATTAACAATGTCCCTGGCTAGTAAACAGCTCTTTGAACTTACCAAGTTTTCTTGTCCCGGTCCCTTCCAGTGAGTCTCCCAATTGCAAACTCCACCGTGAGGGGAGGTGGAGAGGACCCAGTCAGGGATGGAAGTCAGCCCTCATTCTCAGGATGGACAGGGGCCTGGGCCTCACACATGGAGGTGTTGAGAAGCCCAGTGTGGTGAGGGCCCAGGAGGATCTGTCAGAGCAGGCTTTCAGAAAGGGGGGTTTCCACTGGCACAGATGGACCAGCCTAGTGCAGAGGCTGGGGAGGAAGGGTCCCAGGGGCAGAGGACAGAATTCCCTCCAGAGGAGGGACAGCAAGAGTAGCAGAAGTGGACACAAGGGAGGGTTCCTGGCTGGCAGGGTTGTGGAGGGAAATGAAGAAACCAGAACAAAGAGAGGTCAGATGAAGAGAGCAGGGCTTCCAGGATCTTCCTTGTCCACCTAGGGAACCCGGATTCTGCTGGCTGTGGAAAAGTTCTGGGAATGAGAACCTGCAGCCCGCTGGTTACCTGGCTTCATCACTTACTCTCTGTGTGACGCTGGGCAAGCTAATTAACCTCTCTGAGCCTTGGTTTCCTCATTTATAAAACACGGGTGATAACAGAAATCCCTGGGAGGATAACTGGAAGGGCTGGCTGGGACGACCAGGCGGAAGCACACCGTACGCTTTCCTTAAAGGGCTGCTCCTTACTGCCTTCTTTGGGAAGAAGTGGACAAAGCGCCTGGCGGCGGGTGATTCAGCTAGTTAAGTGGAGCAAATTAACCAGATTTTTCAACCCAGATTCACACTTCCTGTGGAGACAGGTCCTTAAAGAGGTGGCGGAGGTGTTTGTAAACAAGAAAAGTGCAATTCGAAGGTTGCCGCCGGCGACAACCAGCGAGGCTTAGTGCTGGAAGCAAGAGTCATCTCTTCCCCGGCGGCAAGGTTCAAGCCGGGCAGATAGGGACATCTTCGCAGTCCTCCCTCCCTGTACACAACACACACACACACACACACACACACACACACACACACACACACCCCAAGCCCCCTCACTCCCAACCACGTCCCGAAGCAACACCCAGGGTCCCTCGGGGGCATGCGATGTATGGCCCTGGGTCGTCCTGCCGATGGAGCTGGAGGAGAGAGGAAGGCAGGAACGTGGTGGGAGGAGGTAAGGGGCCAAGTTGGACTCAGTCCCTAGCAGCTCCGAAGGCAGAGCAGGGGGTGCAGGCCGGGGAGGGTCGCCGCGAGTCCAGGAGGCCGGGGCCTCCGGGTCCTCAGCACCGCCTCCCCGGAGGAAGGAGGGGCCGGGGAGGAGGGGGCGGGAGGAGGCGGAGGGCGGAGGAGGGCGGCGCGCTGCGAGGTTATTTGTGGTTCGCTTTGATCCCGAGGGGGAACCTGAAACTCTCACATTCCTGGCATAGCAGCCGCCTCCGGCGCTGGCCGACCCTGGGGCTGCGTGCTGGGGCCCAAACGGCCAGAGCGTCGGCGCCACGGCCGAGAGCACACCTCAGCCGCCGCGCTGAGCCGAGGCGGGCCGGGCCGGGTCGTCGGGTCTGACCGCGCCGAGCACCCGCGGGCCGCTGCGGTAAGGAAGGCTGCTCGGCGCTTTGGGGAGCGCGCGGGGCCGCAGAGACTCGCCCCAGCCGAAACCCGAGCCTCGCCTTTTCCGGGAGTGGGAGCGGAGCGGACCCAGCGTCCTCCAGGGCACAGCGCGCCTTTCCCGGCAGCCGCGAAGCAGGGCAAGGGCCGCTCCGCCCGGGGGTGTCTTGCGGGTCGCCTGGAGTCTCTCGAAGGCGCGCGGGTCCGCTGGGGCTGGAGGAGGGGGCAGCCTCTGGGGAGAGCGTAGTGGGTGTTTGGGGTCGCGGGTGGGGAAGAAGGGAAGCCAGGGATGCGGATATGGGCGGAAGGCGCCGCTTGGAGCTCAATTTGCAGCGCTCTGGGGGCTGATTTGGTTAGGTAGGGGTTACAGGTGTCTTTGCCCCCCAACTAGCCCAAGAATTCCTCTTTGTCTTCCTTGGAAGATCCTCTCTTGAGCCACGGTCTGGCTCTCAGTTAGAAAGAATGCAGCTTGCCGTCCAGCCCGCTGACGTCAGCGCTGGAGCATTTGGAAAACAAAGAGGGCTCGGGAGGGAGGGAGGGAGGCGGCTTCACGACGCTTAAAGATCTCTCCGGACCACGGGCTACCGTCGTCCACCCCGCTTACGGCGCAGCGGCGGGCACCGGGTGCTCGTAGTCAGCCAGGAGTCCGGGTAGGGCGGGATGGGGTGCGGTCTTAGATACCCTCGCTTTGGTTCCTTAGGAGAGCGTGAGCCCAGGCAAAGGCCAGAGTTGCGTGCTTGCTTAGAAGAGGGTGTTTCAGAGATCCTGGCGCGCTAGTGCAGCAGGGGTGCACGACCCGGGTCGCGGGCGCAGATTTTAGTAGCGGCTCAGCTGAAAGGATGTGCTTCCGAGGGGCTTGACCTGGACAAACGCGGGATGAGAGGCGCGAGAGGTGTTCCCTGCACCCAGGCACACTGTTGGTGGGGAGAGGGCCTGGAATCTGTCCGGAAAGCTGCATTCTCCGGTCCTCCTCGGCTGCAGTCAGCCCAGACAGTGATTAACTTAGGAATGCCCCGTGGATGAAACGCTAGGGGGAATTGATTCCGGTTTGTTTTGCCTCGGGTAGCTCTAGAGTCTTGCATCTCCCCTCCTTGTGTGTTTGGGGCGGGGGGGGATGAGGGGGTGCCAGGAAGGATGAATACAGAGTACCCTCCAGACGCATCTCCCTCTCCCCGGTTCTGGGCAGCTGGGAGGAGGGAGTGGAATGGCTGCTCTACCAGTCGGCCAAGCCCTAACTGGAGCAGGGCACTGGGGCTAGTTTTGGGGCAGAGGGGGGGCTGCGTTCCTCCCACTGTCCTCCTCACGTGCACACAGGACCTCCGGAGGTGTGGGTTTTGTTTGATCTTCCCTGAATCCCAGTTTGGAGGTCTGTGGTAGAGGAGGCTGTGGAAAGGAAACTGGGTGAGGTGGGTAGCCTGCCAGGCCATGAGACACTGGGAGCCCAGGCTCAGAAGGGAACATCTTCCGCAGGAGATATTATCTTCCTGCAGTTTAGGCTCAGAGCCCCCAGCCCCAGGTGCCTGCAGCCAAGAGCCTCCCCGCTCGCTTCCTTACTTCTTCAGTCGGCTCAAGTCGTGTTACCCATGTCAAGATGCTGAGGGCCCATCATCCCCTGCGTGCCTAGAGGGCCATCAGGGCACTCCCAAGGAGCAAGTGTGTGTGTAGCTGGGAGTGGTAATCATAAAATCGAAGACATCGTGCCACCCTTTCTTTTTTCCTGGAGCACGTGTGCACTTACTGTCAGCACACAGACTATGACTGGCCCACAAACCTTGATGGGTGGCACCTTTTTGCCTCATCTCACAAAACCATTGTCCTATTATAGTCTCTCTTCTTTCATCCCTTATTCACCAATCCAGATGCATTTTTTCCTTCTTCCTGTTCACCTTGCAGAGTGACTGCCAAGGTCATCCCATGACAGGGAGGGCTCAGCAGAGTAAAGGGTGGTGAGTTAGCTGTGCCAAGGCCGGCACTCGGGCATGCTTCATCCTAGAGGGTCCTGGGAGCTGTTTGCCTAGGGCTTCTACCAGGCTGGACTCATTCTTTCTCACCTGCCAATAAACTGGGGCCCTGTCCACCCCTGGACTGGAAGTCTCAGTGGTTAGAGCTGAATTAGGCCTGCACTCGTCTCTCATCAGGCTCTTTGACGGGAAGCTGACTGCAGGAGGCCAAGGTTCCTGGTGTCTATGTTACTGGTGTTTTTCTCTAGGCACAGTAAGTCTCTATGAATATGATTATAATGGCAGTCCTTTGCCAGGGATTTACGGTACACCAGGAGCTCAACAGCCATTGCCTGTTTTAATTCTCAACTCCGTGAGGCTAGCATTATTCTTTCCATATTTCCGATGGAGAAACTGAGGCTCAGAAGTTAAGGGACTTGCTTTAATCAGTAGATGGCAGCATTGGCAGTTGAACCCAGGCTTGTGTGCCCCTCCATGGCCTTGCTCTTTACCATTGTGCCTTTGACCAGACAGTAATGGAAAGTCCCCCCCCCTTTCCCATGTGCTTGCACTGAGTGGTCTTCTTTCTCTCCTCCCAGGTGCTCTGGGGCCAGGTGCCGCTGGCCTTTGTCCAGGCGGTGGTGTGCAAGCCCAGGAAGCATGAGGACACTGGAAGACTCCTCGGGTACGGTCCTGCACCGCCTCATCCAGGAGCAGCTGCGCTATGGCAACCTGACCGAGACCCGCACGCTGCTGGCCATCCAGCAGCAGGCCCTACGGGGTGGGGCTGGGGCTGGGGGCACAGGGAGCCCCCAGGCCCCCATGGAGATCGTGGCCCCCGAGGACAGTCAGGTGCTGCAGCAGGCCACAAGGCAGGAGCCCCAGGGCCAGGAGCACCAGGGCACCGAGACCCACCTGGCAGAGAACAGCCTCTACCGGCTGTGCCCACAGCCCGGCAAGGGCGAGGAGCTGCCCACCTATGAGGAGGCCAAAGCCCACTCACAGTACTATGCGGCTCAGCAGGCGGGGCCCCAGCCACATATGGGGGACCGGGATCCCCGCGGGGCCCCGGGTGGCAGTCGGAGGCAGGATGAGGCCCTGCGTGAGCTGAGGCACGGGCACGTGCGCTCCCTGAGCGAGCGGCTCCTGCAGCTGTCCCTGGAGAGGAACGGGGCCCGTACCCCCAGCCACATGAGCGCCTCCCACAGCTTCCCCCAGCTGGCTCGCAACCAGCAGGGACCCCTGCCCAGGGGCGCCCCTGCCGAGGGCCCGGAGCCCCGCGGACCTCCACCTCAGTACCCACACATCGTGCTAGCTCATGAGACCACGTCCGCTGTCACCGACCCGCGGTACCGCACCCGTGGCAGCCCGCACTTCCAGCATGCGGAAGTAAGGTAACTGCCCAACCTCGGTCTTCAAGCTCTTGGCTTCCAGCGTAGTTCTCCCAGGGTGAAGAGCCTCAGAAGCCTGGCGAGCTCCAGAGGAAGGCCGATGATACCCTCTCCCTCCTGAGATGGGAGCTAATGCTGGAAGGAAAGAGGGATTTAGCCAGGGTCACATGAGAACGTAGCGGCATCCCTTGCTTTAATTTGGAGGTGGACACCATCATCTAATTGGCTGTAGCAGTTGAGTAACTAGGGTTCTCAGAGGCTATGAATTACAGCAGGGGGTTAAAGGTTGGGTTTCAGAAAAAACTTGCAAAGACAAGGGTTGGGAATCATTGCCAAACTGTTTCCAAGTTAAGTGGGAAGAAGGTGGGACCTCCTTCTCTGGAGGTTTCTAAGAACAAGTGGACATGTTTGCTTTCTGTGATTACTGGGAGGCATTCCTAACTGTAGGTAGGAAGAAAGGACCAGATGGCCTCCTTAGGGACCTCTCCCCGCTCCTACACCGGGGTGGGAGCTGCCCTGTCCCTACCATTCATTTCCTTTCATGTTTTTCTGTGTGATCCATGTGGCTGGAGCCTGGAGTGGGAGAGGATTCTTGGTCCAGGTGAGCCCCTTTCTGTGGAGGCTCCGGAGAGGCTGCTGGGGGTGCTTAGTGTTTGATTCTCAGTGTGAAGGGAAGCCTTTAGAGGATGCGATTTGGCTTTTACCTTTTTAAAAAGGTTCCTCTGCTGCATGTAGAGAATGGATTCTAGAGGCTAGAATGGAAGCAGGGATGCCCGGGAGGGGCAGGAAGCCTAGATAGTTTGCAGAAATAGAGTTCCTAGAAATGAGGCTCTCCTTGGCCCCGCACCTTCTGAGAAGCTGACACACGCCCGCCCTTTTCACACGCCCGGCATCTCCCCCGCACAGCGGTCCAGGAAGCCCCACCAGAGGAGCCTGAAGGTTTGCAGACGCCTTCTTTCTCTGATGGCCCAAGGTCCAAGTCTGGTTCTCTTCATGCCTTCTGAGTCCTCATTTAGTCACCCACTTTCCCACTGTGTGTCCTTTCCCGGGAAAGATGCCTTTCTTAGCTCTCGAGAAATGAGTGACGTGATAGCTTGGAATGAAGGCACCAGAAGATGGAGCCTGTGGGTTTTCGCCACCCTCCACCTCCCAGGCCCCCCTACCTTATCTCCTTTCTCAGGGCACCGTCCTGGGAGAGTTTCGGAAGCTGAGTCGTGGTTTCTTCTCTTGAACCAGCCTTATTGAGCCCTGTCAGGAAAAGATAATATCGTGGAAAGGAAGTAGACTGTTTGCAGGAGAACAAAAAAAGAGGGAGGGGGAGGGGCGAACAGGGGAAGGGAGAGCAAGTGTGAAGGAAAGGAGGCTCTATTCTTTCTCAGAGCCAAGTCATCCCCAAAGAATGCCATTTGTGTCTGCCTGGCCCAGGGCAGGGGGAACAAGTTCAAGAAGCAACCCCAAGATGCCACATTTAGCAGCACAGGGAGAGTTTGCACGTTCCAGTGGGGACTCTCAGCTCTCACTGGAAGCTCTACCTTGGGCAGTAAGAGAAATACATCTGCCAGCCTCTCCGTGAGGCTTGCTTTCCGGGAACTGGGGGCAGGGACTGTTCTTATAGCCTAGGGTCATAAGAGGGGCAGGGGAGCCGGAGTCTGGAGGGGGAAGGATGAAGGGGAGGGATGAGGGGAAGGGCAGGCATGGGTGCTGAGGTGATGGACTCATGTGGGGCTTCCGGGACTTGGGAAAGTTCCTGGTGAAACTGAGGCCATCAGCTCTTTTACACTTAGAGCCACAAGGCCCCGGAAAGGCTCTGTGACCCCACAGGCCTCCTGCTCTTTGCTTCTTCCCTTGACATGGGGCCCTGAGGCTGACGTTACACCAGTAGGACATTGTCCCTAAACTCAGGCTATTGTCGTAGTCCTGAGGCAACCGCTATGCCCCAGAAAATCCAGTGTTTGGGTCACATTTACTCTCTGAGCAGAGAGTAAGCTGCGGTCTCCACTAGGAGAGACGGAGGATGGGCCGTCATTGTGGGAACGCCCACTGCAGGCCCAGCACTCTGCCAGGCAAATGTAGCCCTCACAAACCCCCTTGAGGCTGAGAACCTTATCCTCGTGATTGAGCGGAGTCCTGCCGCACCGTGGGCTTCAACGCTGGAGCCGGAGTTTGAATGCCTATTTTGTCAGACTCTGGAGCCCAGACTCTACCCTTGACATGTGTCTCGCCGCTCTAACCTTAGCTGCAGTCTTCTAAAAATGTTTCCTCAAGGGGTGACGGGACCCAAAATAGGAGGGAGAAGAAGTGAGTGTGAGCGCAGGGCCTGACACCAGGGGCCGGAACAGACACCAAGTGGCCCAGGGTCCTGGAAGTTTGTGTGTTCAGTCATGATGGATGTGACCTCCAGACTCAAAAAGAGCCTTCTATTGATGAGAAGGGTCAAGAGTGCACTTTCAAGATCTCTTATTTAAGCTCGGGTTGCTAGGACTGCTCAGGCTGAACCCCAAGGCCTCGGCCCCAGTGAAGCTGGGCATGAAGTAAGCATGCTCATGTTAATCCCCTCCAGCCCTGGCTCCCCTGGCCCTTGAAGGTCTTGAGGACCTCATGTGGAAAGGCCTTCCCCACCAGCCGCCGCCTCACGCTGTGGGGAGGCTGTCTGCCCAAGAGGGCTGGGGCGACTCGGGGTGGCTCCTCGGTCTCTGAGCACCTACTCTTCTGTCCCCCAGGATCCTGCAGGCCCAGGTGCCCCCTGTGTTCCTCCAGCAGCGGCAGCAGTACCAGTACCTGCAGCAGCCCCAGGAGCACCCCCCGCCCCCATCCCCGGCTCCCCTCAGCCAGGGCCCGCTAGGGTCCCTCAGCCTACCCGGGGTGGAGGCCCCAGCAAGCTCCCAGGCCTCCTCGGGCAGTGCCCACCTGGTCCAGATGGAGACCGTGCTGAGGGAGAATGCCAGGCTGCAGAGGGACAATGAGAGGCTGAAGAGGGAGCTGGAGAGCTCGGTGGAGAAGGCCGGCCGCATCGAGAAGGTAGGCCCTGCTGGGGGCCTCGCAGGGACAGGGGGAAGGAGGGACCCCGACGGGGCTGGCCTGGCTGGGCTTCTCAGCCGACCCTCAGCCCCCGCCCCCATCCCTCGTGCACCCTCCCTGGCTGGCTCCAGACAGCTGGGGAGCGGCCGGCACAGCAGGCCTGAAGCGTGAGCAGCTGCTGCCCAGTGGTGATTAGAAAGAGCCCATTCACGGCTCCCTCACACTCGCACCCTTCCCCTGCACACATCCCCTCCCGTGGACACCTCCCACAGAGAGCCCTTTGTATCCCCCACACAACAGCAAGTCTGTTCCAGGCCAGCCCTGGCCACAGAGGAAGCCCCTCCTCTTGGAAAAAACGAGCGACTTATTGGAATCACAGGCCAGCGAGGAGCACGTGCAGAACCTGCCAGCCGCCAAGTGGGAGGGGCAGCCAGGGCCAGGCTGGCCCTCTGGGGTGGATGGCGACGGCTGGAGAGGCCAATCCTCCAAGCAGAGGCGGCTCAGGCTGGGGTCTGGTGCTCCCTTCTTAGTGAAGGGTTACCAGCTGTGCGCTCAGCCTTAGCGGGTGGCCTCGGGCTTCCCGAGGCCATCCTGCGGTGTCCAAGATAAGTCCTCCCTCCAGACCATGGCTGGAGTCTGAGTGCCCACTCCTGGCCCATTGTGCTCAGATTTCTGAGTAGAAGCCAGACAAAAGGAAGATGCTTCTTTCTGGACGGTGGGCCCCAGAAAGCTGCTCTTATTAATCACGCTGCAGGCAGCCATTTCTGGAGAACCTGGCCTTGGGTTTGCTCAGGACCTTGGGACCGTGGAAGGGACCCTCGCTTGCCTGTTCCAGCAGTCCGGTCCACCTCTAGAGGCTACAGGCTGCAGCCCATCCCACCAGAACTAGGTGGATTTTTTTGCTGTGGCTTTTGATCCTCCTCTCTCACCCTTTCTGATGGGGAATGGCAGATCAGCCGGGGTCCGGGGAGGGGACCTTGACACACCACTCCCTCCCTGGGGGCTCTCCCCTTCCTTCAGCTCTGCTGTCTGCCTCTTGCAGCTGGAGAGCGAAATCCAGCGGCTCTCTGAGGCCCACGAGAGCCTGACGAGGGCCTCTTCCAAGCGGGAGGCCCTGGAGAAGACTATGCGGAACAAGATGGACAGTGAGATGAGGCGGCTGCAGGACTTCAACCGGGATCTGAGAGGTGAGGACAGCTCACCCAGGGGGAGGGGTGGGGGGTGCCTGCGGACAGCTTGATCCCTCTGTTCTAGGGAATGATTCAGAATCTCTGTCCTCTGCAATAATAGTACAAATGGACTCACAGGGGACTAGGCTGAGACTCCTTGGGGGCCTCCTTGATAGAGAGATGCTTGTCTCTGTGTTCTAGACCTTAGGGCCCCTCGTGGAGCTCCCACCCCCATGTGGCCCAGGATGACCTGGGGCTTCCCTATGAGCCCACCCCCAACTTGGAGAATGCAGCCCGACAGATAGGACCCAGGGGACACCCCAGCAGGCAGCTTCACCTGTATTCAAACATTTTTCCTTAAAGCCTCTTTTCTTTATTGGACACAGAGAGATTGGAATCTGCAAACCGGCGCCTGGCAAGCAAGACGCAGGAAGCGCAGGCAGGCAGTCAGGACATGGTGGCCAAGTTGCTGGCTCAAAGTGAGTAGGGGTCCCACTCAGGAGCCTGGCCACAGGTGTGGCCAGGACAGCCCCTCTGGACAGGGAGGATCGGCCTCCTCTATCAAAGCAGTGCTTGGAGCTTGGGTTTACTGAGTGCCTACTACACACCCAGCAGTGGACTAGACCTGGGGGAGGGGTAGTTTTCTGAAGAGGAACAAGATCTGGTTCTCTGTGTATTGGGGAAATCAGTGGGTCCAGAGGGATAGCTGGGGAGCTGTGGTTTGCTGACCTGTGGTGCTGACCGTCGATTCGGTGTCCTTCAGAAGCACGGGGGAGGCCAGAGAGCCTTGGAGACAGGTGGGATGAGAGAGAAGGAAGAGTCTGAGTCTCCCAGGGGGTGCCCAGGGGGAATGCGGGAAGCTGGGGATCATGGTGAGGCTGGGCCGTAACAGGTGGAGGCACCGGCCAAAAATGGAGCCTAACTAACAGGGCAGCCCAAAGAAGGGGCTCAGGTGGTCAGAGGCTTCTTGAAGAACAGATGAGTTCATTGTTGACTCATCCATTCAGTCACTCATTTGTTCACTAGTACAGCTGTGCTGAGCCCCTGGCTGGCATGGAGCACAGCAGGAACAGGTCAGGAAGGTGCCAGGGCAGGGAGGTCAAGAGAGGCGGTAAGCTTGAGGAAGGAGCAGGGTCTTCCACCCCAGATTCCAGGGAACAAGGGTGGCCTGGCCCTGGAGGCGAGGTGAGTTGAGGAGAGGTCCCCAGCAGCCTGAGAGAGGGGCTCTGTGGGGTAGCAGGGTGGGGAGCAGGCGACAGGTGAAGAAGCAGCAGGATAGCTCAAGTGGAGGTGCGAGCAGAGAGTTTGGGGGAAGGGGGAGGACAAAGGGAGCCCCGAGCTCAGCAGTAGGAAGAAGCTGCAGCAGTCAGAAGAGACAGAGAGGTAGTTATTTACTAAACTCCTCCTGTATGCTCTTACTATGTGCTGTAGTGGTGTTAGGGTGTTTGCAAAGGAGTGGAGTGGGGGCGGCTGGTGTCTGGGCAAGGGTGGCTTCGAGGAAGTAGGAACCCATCAGAAAGCCCTCTGTGCTGAAGCTGGATACTTAGGGGGTGTCCAAAAGTGGAGGGGCAGCTTGAGGGCTGAGCTGTGCTGGCAGCACCTCCTTCCTCAAGGAGGGCTCGGCCCTGGACAGGGCCGACTGGAGCCCAGCACTGAAGGCCTGCGAGTTGCGGGTGGGCAGGGAGCAGGCGGGGCTGTACTGGCAGGAGGCGATGACTTAGGGTCTCTGGGAGGGAGGCGGTGGAGGTGAGGGAGAGGGGGGAGGGGACGGCCCCGGGGGTCCCGGTGGGAGTCCGGAGAGGGCGGGTTTCAGGAAGGGGGCAGAATGGGGCCCTCTGTAGCAGAGGGCCGACTTTGGGGGCCGGGCTCTGCCAAAGAAAGGAAGTCACCGGCGGGTTTCTGGGAGCGGGCGGGGGAGGGGCGAGGGGGGAGGCCGGCCTGGAGGCGTTTCCGCTCCCCGGGGAGCGAGCGCCAGGCTGTTCTTGGCTCCGGGCTGGAGCCATTAATCTGGCAGCGGCGGGTGACCTGGATGCCAGGCATTCCTGAGCCCGGGCTGTTCCGCTGCGCTCCGCCCCGCCGCCGCCGCCGCTCCCTCCCGCGCCCCGCCCGCCCGCACTGCGGGAGGAGGGAAGACCCTGGGACAAAGGGACTGGGACGTGCCGGTGGGGCCCCGCTTTCCCAGGGGGAAAGGCCGCCAGCTCCCTCCACTGCTCACTCGCCCTTGGCCCCTCGCCCTGTCTCCCGGATTAGCGGCCACCCCGGCCTGGGAGCACCCGGGAGCACCCCTGCCCACTGCCCGCTAGACAGGCCCAGGGTTTTATCCCGGTGGCTGCGGATGGCCAAGGGCTCAGGCTTGCCAGCCACTGCCAGGGCCTTAGAGGTGTGGGAGGTGGCAGGAAGCTTCTGGAAGCCAAAGGCTGGGTCCTGGCGATCCTCCCCAAGGGCTGACGGATGCCGAGCAGCCCTTCCTTTCTCCCAATAGCCATGGGGAAACCAGAATTCTCAGGGAAGATGCCTCTGGTTGATCTCAACTTTTTTCTGGAGTCAGTCAACACTAGTAGGGAAGTGTGGCCACTATCACCAGTGCCATCTGCTTTTCCTATTAGGCAAGCCATACAGACCTCCAGCTCAGGTCAGGCCCTGTCCTCCCTGGGGACCTGGCCTTGAGTCCTGAGGCCTGGTTCTTCCAGCCCTAACCCCTTGGGCAGTTTCTTCCCAATGAGCCTCAGATTCTGAGGCTGTAAGATGGGGCCATCGTAAGACTGGGATGAGATGCAGCCTTCCTGTAAACTCTGTAAGCTGTTGGGCTCTGTGAAGCCTCCCAGGACGGAGTCGCTATCTCCAGGTCCAAAGTCCCAGTCAGCACTCCTGCCTGCCCCCTCCACCCCACTCAGGTGTCAGGCCAGCTTGGGATGAAAGGCTCAATTTCAGTGTTACTGAGCTCTGCCATCTTTTCCCTCCACCCCAAAGAATGAGGCCAGCCTGGACCCCAGCCTTCAGAAATCCAGAGTGAACCAGAGCTGACCTGGGTCAGTCGCCTGTGTCCTCCCTGTGTGCCCCAGGGCCCTGAGTAAATGAATCCTCCCTTGTGCCGCCAGGTCCCAAGCCTTCACTCTTCTATTCCAGAGCTTGTACTGTCCTGTATGATAGGTAGAAAGGTTAAAGATGGCCCAAAGATTAAAATTAATTAAAATTAAATGAAATGAAAAATTCAGCTCTTCCCTCACACTAGCCACATTTCCAGTGCCCAGTAGCCCCACATGCCTAGTGGCTACTGCACTGGTTGGCACGGTGTAGGACAAGTCCATTACAACAGACAGTTCCACCACGCTATGATAGTGCTGCTCTAGAGAGCGCCTTTGAGTCCATCAGGCAGGCCCCAGAGCCTGTCCCCCTCTGCCCTCCAGCAAGGCGGGCGGCCCACACACTCTGCGGGTAGGGGCGCCTGGGTCCACAGAATGAGCCCTGGAGCCCACTTGGGGAGCCCTCTAGGTATGAGGGCCTCACACCACAGCCAAGCAACCTGGTCCTTCAGAGGCAGGCTGACTTGGGTCCCCATCCTGGCGGCACCATTCGCCTCCTATGTTTCCTCCCCTTTAAGTTGAGGGGTCACAAATCCTGCCTCAAGGGACTGTGACTGGAGGCTTAGGTGGAATAAGATGTGTAAGTGCCTGGCTCCTGGGGCAGCACACGGTGGTCTCTTCCCCTTTCCTTCATTCTTCCACTTGAATGATGACCACGCGACAGTCCACCTGGGCCTCCATTTTCTCATCTGCAAATGGGCGTCACAGTTCCTACCGGTCCAGTCTCTAGTGTCAACGTGAGGCTCGAGGGAAACTGTGAATGTGTTTTGGAAATGGTGACACCTGGCGCACGTGGGCAGTATTTGGGGCTCTCTCCTGGCAAGGCCGTGTCCCAGCAGAGCAGCAGTGTAGCCCCGTGATTACTGCAAGGGCCCCGACCTGGTGCTGTCCTTTACTCATGACTTAACCCGAGCCAGCCTCAGTTTCCTGGCCCATGCAGTGGGGTTCATAAGGGGACCTAACTCGTAGGCCGTGGGGAGGATAAGGTGCAGTCTTGCTGGTGCAGCGGCAGCACGGAGCCCAGTCCGTGGGGGCGTTCAGTGGGGCCAGCTAGGTGGCTGCCATCGCTGCCCAGGCCCCTCCCTGTGTCCCTGCAGGCTGTGGGCAGCAGCAGGAGCAGGAGAGGCTGGAGAGGGAGACGGCAGTGCTGCGCGGAGCCATCGAGGACCAGCGGCGGCGGGCCGAGCTGCTGGAGCAGGCTCTGAGCAACGCGCAGGGCCGGGCGGCGCGAGCCGAGGGGGAGCTGCGGAAGAAGCAGGCGTACGTGGAGAAGGTGGAGCGGCTGCAGCAGGCCCTGGGGCAGCTGCAGGCCGCCTGCGAGAAGCGTGAGCAGCTGGAGCTACGCCTGCGGACGCGCCTGGAGCAGGAACTCAAGGCCCTGCGTGCGCAGCAGGTGAGCTGGGAAGACCGTGGAGGTGGCAGAACTGGGGCAGCATCGAGGAGGCCAGCTCTGAAGCCCCCGGGAGCCCCTGCTGAGATCCGGGCCGAGCTCCCCCTCGGAAAGCCAGGGTGATCTGTGCCAGCCTTGCTGAAGGCCCCTCCCAGCCACCAGTCTTAGCAGAGGCTTTGCCACTGGGCCGTGTGCCAACCTCGGGGACTCAAGACTTGGGCCTCTGTCCTCAGCAGCAGCGCGGGTTGGCACACTTGGTCTCTAGAGAGAGTCACTCAGGGGCATTGATGGAGGAGACTAGCCACCTCTTGTGTGTCTCCTCAGGATCATGGGGGAAGATAGTCGCCCAGATCCTGAGTCTTTATCCTCACTTGGGACTGTGTGAATGGCTCTTGTGTTTACAGACCAGATAGGGTTCTGTCTCCACTCCCAACCTTACCCTTCCCACAGAGATAGGGTGACCAGACCTCCTGGATGGCCCAGTTCTGTCCTAGTTTACACCGGTTGTCCCAGTGCCATTGAGTTGCACCTCTTTCCCAGATGGGAAGATGATTGGTGTGGTCACTACGCAAAGGCAGACCTGATCTTCTCACACCCTTGGCCACAGGATTTGGGGCGGGGCTGTGGGGACCCGTGCCTCCCCTTTGTCTCTGGGTGGAAGCGGGCTGAGAAGAGGGTACGGGGAGGCTGACCAAGCACAAGGCTCGGTGAGAGTCCTCCTGTGGAGGCGAGGGCCTGTGGCCGACACGCCCCAGCTGCCGCCCCTGACCACGGCGCTCCTCTCTCCGCAGAGACAGGCAGGCACCCCCGGTGGCGGCAGTAGCAGCGGCGGGCCCCCGGAGCTCAGTGCCGTGCGGCTGTCGGAGCAGCTACGGGAGAAGGAGGAGCAGGTCCTGGCGCTGGAGGCCGACATGACCAAGTGGGAGCAGAAGTATTTGGAGGAACGCGCCATGAGGCAGTTCGCCGTGGACGCGGCCGCCACGGCTGCCGCCCAGCGCGACACCACTCTCATCCGGCACTCCCCCCAGCCCTCGCCCAGCAGCAGCTTCAACGAGGGCCTGCTCACCGGTGGCCACAGGCATCAGGACATGGAAAGCAGGTTGGGCATTACAGGCCAGGCACCTGGGTGGGTGGGGGCAGGGAGTGGCGATGTCAAATCCCAGCCCCGTCCTTAATCCGTGATAAACACCCCTCGCCCCACCTGGCCTAACGGTCCCTCCTGCTTCTGAACTGACCCCCACGCTTTTGGCATAGCTGGCATCATACATGTCTTCTTTCCCAGAGGTACCAACCAAGTCCTTGGTCTGCCCAGGAGACCCCACTGTTGGATGCCATCCAAGGCTCTGGGACTCTATCCCCTCCCCCTCCCCCATGTAAATCAGAGAGTAAGACTTTCCTACTGAGTCCACACCATGTACCACCCCCAGAAGGAATGTGGCCGAGGCCCCTGGCCTGGGGGTAGCTAGCTAGTGTTCTCTCTGCAAAAACAATCTCAGAGGCCCCACAAGGTTTCCATTTAACCTATGCCTGGCTCAAAAGCACAGGCACGTTGACTGAGCCCATTTGGTCAACAGCCCTTGGGGGTGGCCCTCCAGGACGGGGGTTGTACCATCGCTGTCATTGGATGAACCCAGAACCTGCCCCTTGCTGACCTGCCTTTGCTGGTGTGAGAAGGGCCCAGCACTTCACGCACAGGCAGTTTTCAGAGCATCCAGTTCCAAGAGCTGTGATGGCATTTCTGAAGGCCCCCTCCTGGCCCCTGCTGCAAAGCCAGGAGAGCCCATCCTGGTTGTAGGAAAGGCTTTCCCTCCAACTTCTACAAGGCGGGAAGGATGGGGGCCGTTGGATCTGTAGGTCTGAAGATGCAAGCATGGCCTCTCACCCCTCAGGTTAAAGGTGCTCCACGCCCAGATCCTGGAGAAGGATGTGGTGATCAAGGTCCTTCAGCAGCGCTCCAGGAAGGATCCTGGCAAGGCCACCCAAGGCTCCCTGAGGCCCGCCAAGTCGGTGCCATCTATCTTCGTGGCTGCAGCAGCAGGGGCCCAGGGCTGGCATGGGCTCTCCTCCAGCGAGCAGCAGGTGGATGCCCCTGCCCGGCTGGCTGCAGGTGAGAGGAGGCGGGTGAGCGGTAGAGGCAGAGGCTAGGGTGTTCTCAGGCCTTTCCTCTCAGAACTGAGGCTCAGAGGAGCCAGGGCGTCCCAACCCCTCACCCAGGGAAGCTGGCTTCTACTCTGGCTCCAGTGATCCTGCAGCCCACAGCTGTCCCCCTGGTAGCCCCCATCTCTGGAAATTCCACCACCCTGGCCCCTGCCACTTACCATCTAAGTAGAAATAGAGCTCCCTGTACAGGTGTACCGTCTGGACCAGCCCTTCCACTCCCCCTTCGAAGCAGATGCCACAGAAATCCGAGAGTCCCTACCGGTTTTAAGATTTAATCTACAACCCTTTCTGAAAGGCTCTTCTACTCCAGGTTTTTGGAACCCAATCCAACCTGATAGTTATTCCCATTTGGAAACAGGAGCGTTTAGTTATAATCGAAGTTCTTGCAAATCAAGAGCAATTCGCATCCCTAATAGGTACAGTTAAGTAGGGGTGTTCTTCGTGGGGGCTCCATCTTATGGACAAGGCAATAAACTGTGAACCTCCTGCGTTTCCAGCAGACAGGGCCCCGGCGGAGGAGCCGGTGGCCGAGGCTCCCCTAGCTGCCCACGCCAAACACGGGAGCAGGGATGGGAGCACCCAGACTGACGGCCCCCCAGACGGCACCGCTGCCTGCCTGGGCCTGGAGCCCGACGGCCCTCTGGGGTGCAGCAGTGGCCAGAGGACAGCCTTGCTGGGTAGGTCCCCTTTCCCCCCCACCCCCCGACTTCTCTGCGGGGCTGAGGGCATGTCGGGGTGTGAATTGGGGCCCCTGACCCTTTGTTCCTAGACCCAGTTGCCCACACTCCACAGGGAGCCCTGCACAGGGATGGGTGGGCGGGGTGTGAGGCCCACCACAGTACACGTGAGAGCTGGTTGGATGCATGAATAGGGGAACTGAAAACCCTGATTACAGACAGATCCGCCTGGGAGGCTCTTTATCTTGTCTTTGGAAGTCTTCTTTTATTGCCAGTCTAAATATCTAAGATAATGGAGCTTGGTGAGTTACCCTTCCACTCAAGTTAGAAGACTTTGTTTAAAAAGAATCCGGGAAGGAGAAATTTGAGAAGATGCCATTACTGCACTCCCTTTCACATTAGTCTTTGCATATTTGCCTGGCCTCACCATCTCAGAAAACCACAGGCATGAAAAGAATGCGGCAGCCTCCCTCCCTTGGGGCTCTCCCCCCTCCCTCCGAGCCCTCCAACCAGTTCCAAGTTATAAACAACTGCGTCTTCCACTCTGGAGGCTGGTGGTCTGGACAGAGAGCTGAGAGGGGGCAGAGCTGTGTGTTTAGGTCGGCCAAGTTCTGGAGACCTGGGCAGCTGAGGTGGGAAAAGTTGGTGAAGATAGATCCTATCTTTCAAACGTGGTAGGATTTAAAAGAGCCGTGTGGTAATGCTCGTTGGCATGTGCCTGTGTTCTTATCTCTCCAGATTCTGTTGCTGCATCCAGAGTCCAGGACTTGTCGGACATGGTGGAGATACTGATCTGAAGGAGGTGGTGCCTTGGGGACTCCGAACCACTCCCTGCTCTCCTCTGCCCTCTGCCACGTGGCCATTCCAGCAGCCCCTCTAGCGGCTGCTTCACCCTCCCCAAGCCCAGCACTCATTCCCATTAACCATCTGGTCCCAGGAGCTGAGGAAGGATGCTGCAGGGGAGAGGGGAGCTGTGAGCAGCCAGCCCCCAGAAGACTCTGCTCCGTAGCCCCACATTCCTCTGGGCCCATGTGGAATGAGGACTGGACCTTAACCTGCTTGCAGCCCAAGGCTTGCTGCCGGGGTAGCAACTGAAAGCTCAGAAGGGAGTAGCCCCTTCTGCACCCCCAGTGGACACTCTGGCAGAGGGGGACAGGATATGTTGATTTGGGGGCTGATTGCCAAGGATGGCTGCCTGTGAACACCAGGTGGGCTGGTTTAATAGGCCTGGCTCAGCGTGGTCCCTCCGACCTGGTCCGCTCCTCAGCCCCTCACTGCCTCCTTGGGCTCACCCACACTTGCACCTGGTGGGGCCCGTCGAGGCCACAGCCTTGCCCCTTCACTTGGACAGGACTGGGATGCACTGTGCGGTTTGTACATAATTCCCTTCCTTGTGGAACAGAAGACTGAAGCGGGCTGCTTCAGATTCATCCCCTCGTTCTGTGCTCCCATCACTGCTGCCACGGCTCTGCCCAGTTATCTCCCCTTCTCAAGTCCTTGGCCCGTGATCCAGTCGATCCACGGGATATTGGCTGTCTTTTTCCCCATCTTGAGCCCTGTTTGAAATGCCCACGGGACACCACCACCACCACCCCCCGCCCGCCCCCATCACCAGCCTCTTGAAATGGCTCCACAGCTCCTGTCCTTGGGACATCCTGTCAGTTTGGTTATGAGCCCTGAGCCAGGTGAAGTGAGCCACCACACAAGTCTGCTGTGCTGGGGTTCCCGGCACCAGTTCTCCCAAAGGAAACTGGAGAGATGGCCTTGTTCTCATCAGGGTCTTTGTCCACCCACCCTGGAGGGATTGGGAGAGAGAGCAATGCTGGTGAAAATTAGTCCATGAGACGTGACTCAGATAGTCCTCTGAATGGAGCCCCCGTCACCGCATGGCGCCGTGAGCCTGGCTCCTCGAGCCACCCGTGCCCAGCGCCCTGAAGCAGGGCCGGCGCTTGAGAACTGGAGTGAAGCATCCAATGGCAGCCTGCCAGTGGCCGTGACTTTGACATCTGGTCTTAAAGAGTCCCCCAGCTCAGCCCCAGGAGCGATTGGTGGGTTTTAGCAGTTTGTCTTGACTGTTTTTAGTTCTCCTTGAATCTTTGTTTTGTTTTTTTTTTTTCCTTTACCGTTTTTAGGTTTTATATGTGTTATTTTATTCCCGTGGTTCCTCAAGTTTCCTTTTTAAACATTTGCATTTGCTGGACAATTGCATATTTTTTTAAATCCCCCTACCCCTCTTGAAAGCTGAAAAATGCATTTGGTTCATATGCATTGTTTACAAAGAAAAAAGAAAAAAGAGAAAAAAAGGCAAAAAAATATTGTGGAAGAAAAAAAACAACTTAATATATTTTGGATTAATATTTGGTATTTCTTTTAAAGTATTTTTTTGTGCTGTGAACATTTTCTGCCAAAGACCATGATGTGTGTCTGTATGTTTAAGTTATCGTAAATATTTAAAATGTAAACATGGCTGTTTTGTTATGCCACCCTGTACCAGGATTGCTGCTGCATTCCACTGGGTATAACAGTATTTTAATAAAAAAAAAAAAAATGTAATTAAAAGCAGTGTCTTTGCACAGGTGAGAGATTGCACTGAGAGGGAAAGGAGAGGGGGTAGGAACTTTGGGGGTCCACCCATGTCATGGTCCCCAACCACTCTCAGCACTGGGCTGGACCCCTACTCGTCCACCCCATCTCCTGTACGCCTTGGTTCTTAAACACTGACCAGAGCATGTCCATAAACCATCAGCTCAGGGTGACTGCCATGTCTCATACAAGAGGAGTGAAGGCTGGTTTCCATTTTCTGATTGTGGGAAACCTTTGGGCAAGGCAGGTCCCTCCTTATCTGCAAGGCTAGGAGGCTACACAGTGTAATTTCTTCTAGGATCCACAAGTCCTGGGAATTTGTGAGGCTGCATTAAGGAGAAGGTTGGAATGAGGATATGGTTGGCTTTCCCCAGAGAACATTTCTCTCAGTCTGGGAGAGTCTGGCAGAGGGGCAGCCTCCGCAGGTAACTTTGTCCTAACTGGCTTTGTTTGCCCACACGCTGTGCTTACTCCACAGTAGGAAGGGGTGTCCAAAGGTGGCTTTACCCTTCCCTCCCCCTGCCCAGCATGGAGTCCTTGTCCGGGACCATCCAAGAGACAGGAAGCCGTGCTGCTTGGAGCCCTGCCTCCCTCCCTGGCTGTGACCTCAGCACTCCTGCCCAAGCTCCAGGAAAGCATATCACTCCAATGCACAAAAGAGAAAACCATCTCAGTCTCAGGGGTCCTTGTATCAGAAACAAAGCCCCTGCTGCCATGAGCCAGTCAGCACACTGAGGTTCCCCATCGGGAACAATCAGCCTCGTCAGGCTGTCAGTCAGAGGCCAACCACCAGGCAGAGGGCAGCCAGACAGGCCCGTGATGAGAACGGTCACCTCCACGGCAGTGAGCGAAGTATTTTCAGGGCTGCTGTAGGGACTCAGCAGCCATGTTGATGAGCATCCAAGCAGGATCCTAGAGATCAGCTTCCTGAGCCGTCCGACCTGCCTGCAGAGATGGAGCCAAACAGGTGGAGGAATTGGGAACATCCGAGGACCCTCTAGCAACTTTGCGATGGCGATGGGCCCCAGATTCCCCGGCCAGCACAATGTACCGCATGGCCACGCCTCCACCCCAGCCCCTCCAGGCCACCTCCCACCACGTGGGCAGCATCGATGCCCATCTTACCAGGCCCCGGACTGTGATTTGCTATGTGGACTGTGGCGAGGTTGCCCTCCTCAGATGCAGGCCGAAGAGTGGAGCTGCTGCTCCCATCTGCTTCCCTCGCCCACGCCAGCCCACAGAGACATTCGCTAAGATGTGGTGTCCAGACAAAACGGCAGCGCCTGTGGCAGGGTGCTCCAAAGAAGAACCTGGCCACGAGGTTCCTGTTCACCTCCACCTGTCCCCCAAAGAGCCCTGGAGGGCAGCTCGGACTCGGTGCTATAAGGCCTGACGAGGGCACCATCCCACCCCCAGGACCTGGGTGGGGGGCTTGCAAAGCATCTGTGCCTTTTGCAGGAGCCAGTCCATGAAGAGTCACTTTAATATTTCCTTGGCACAGACCAGGGGGTAGAAGAAACCAGTGGTGCCCAACACACACACGTGCATGTGCATTTGTGTATGTGCATGTGTGTGCCTGAGTGTGTGCCACAGAGAAGGACTGGAGGGGCACCGATATCTTCTGGCTGGTGTCCTTGCCAGGTCATCCCAGCGTCTAGCGACAGGGTCACCAGTGGGTGTGAGGAACCGTATCCTCTCAGAAAAGGGGTTGAATAGGCTTCTCAGTGCCAGTTGACGTGCAGCCTAACTAACGAAGCTCTGGGCTGGGGGCGTGCTGCTGGGCTGGCCCTGGGGAGGGGAGTGTCTGCCCATGTGCCTGGGCACCCGTGGTGAGGGGGCCTGGACCACGACAGGGCCAGTCCCTGGGTCCCTCAGGTGGCTCTGCCAGGCGCTTGGAGGCCCAGTTCCTCTGCGAGGGACAGCTCTGCTCTGCCTGCCCTGCCCGCACCCAATGCCTCTGCTAACAGGGCTGGGAGTGCGGCTCAGGAGGCGCCCCCACTGCCCCAGAGGGCGGGAAGGCAACCACTGGGCGCTGTCCCAGCCCTTTCCTCTCTCTCACCTCCAGGTTAATGGTTAACTCTTCCCCTGGCCCCAGCAGAGCAGGTACTAGGCTCAGAGGGTTTGGTGAAAAATGCCAAGATGCAGGCAGCAAACTGGGGCCCAGTAGCCCAGGAATGGCTGAAGCCCCTCCACGGGCCCCGGGGACCTGAGCTGGACGGGAACCTTGTTTGCAGTGTCACCGTCTTGTCTCCTAGCTCAGTGAGGACCCGGCCAGGACGTGGTAGTCCCTGAACACTGGTCCCTGTGTGTGACCGATGCCTCAAGAAGCAGCCCAGAAACCCCGCCACCAAGCAGTGCCTTCCTGGGCCCGCCACGTCTGAGTCCAAGCCGAGACCCAGCAACCCAGCTCCACAGCAACGCAGATCTCAGCCTTGTTTTTTTTTTTTTTTTTTTTTTTTTATTGAGATATAATTTAAATACCATAAAATCCACCCTTTTACAGTGTGCAATTCAGGGTATTTTATATCACAGCATCCATTTTAAGCCAGCGGTCAACCATGGGTTAACACCAAACGCCCTACCAGTAGGCCATATGGACATAATTAGAAGTGCTATTTGATCTGGTGCATTCACACTTGCCGCCTCTTTCTTCTCAAGATGATGATGCTTTGATCTTCCTGTAGCTGACGGTCTCCTTCCACTGGGCCTGCCTGACAGTTCCAGCACACCCACCCTGGGCCACAAAGAGGACACTGCCTGCTCTGAGCTGGAGCCCTCCACCCTCTGACCCCCAGGCTGCCGGGCAGAAGTCCTGGTCTGAGATTCAGGCAAGAGGCCCACAAGCGCTGAGCCACCAGGCACCCACTGTCTGCTCAAGATTTTCCAGAGTCAAGGGGTGGGTTCAGTTTTGTGGGACCTGAAGTTGATATCATTTGAGGGGTCCCCCCTTGAAGAAGAAGAATGCAAAATGGCAAATACAAAAGGAGGTCTAGAGTCTTGGAAGGGGCTTGTTCAAGGGAGCGCCTCAAGGCATAAGCTTCATTGACCTCCCAGTCAGTCTGCATCTGGGCTTCTAGCATCGAATGTCCAAAGGAACGGTGCCCTGGGAGGCACCATGATTCAATTTGGGCTCGTCCTTGTTTCTCTCCGATGAGGCTTGGAGCTGGGGATCAATGAAGCTGCAATTACTCCAACCCAGGACACAAGGAGTGGCTGCTTCTGGGTACCCACCTGGGGTACCCAGCTCTTTCCCCTTGGGCAGAGGTGCCTACAACCAGGAGGCCTGGAGTCTGGCGGAGAGATGTCGCCACAGAGCCTGGGCAATAGGCCTTGCAGAGGACCAGACCCGTGGCTGGCCCATGTCTGCCCCCTGCTCTCACCCACCGAGCAAAGCTCCAGCCCCCTAGCCAGAGTTTGGTGGGGCCATGGGGTTGGGGTGGGTGTGGGGAGACACGGACATCTGACAGTCAGCTCCCCAGGTGCCCTGGAGAGCCATGCCAACTCGGTGGTGGCAGGGCCTGTCTGTCTGCTTTTGATTCTGAGCTGGCCAAATGTCACAAGCTGTCCTCAGATAAATGCCTCTTGCGAGTCCAAAGGCTCCTACCTGCGGCCACATTCCAGGTGTGGTTGAGCAACAATGTGGACAGTTCCCTGCACTGCTTTGCCTCTTCTTGCATCAATTTGGCCTTCTTTTCCAGCTCCAGGAGGCCCTGCCCCATTTCTCCTCTACAGCTTTGGCTTGCTCAACACAACGTGCTGTGGAAATCCTCACAGTGAGTTGCATCAGCGGCAAAAATACCAAAATCGCAACCATGGAGTGACTGAGGAAGCCACAGCTGAGGTTCACCCGGAAAACTACAGCAACCTTTTTTAATTTAAAATAAAGGGACTTCCCTTGGGACTTCCCCGGTGGTGCAGTGGTTCAGAATCTGCCTGCCAATGCAGTGGACACAGGTTCAATCCCTGGTCCAGGAAGATCCCACATGCCACGGAGCAAGTAAGCCCGTGCGCCACAACTACTGAGCCCGTGCTCCTCAACAAGAGAAGTCACCGCAATGAGAAGCCCGCGCACGGCAACGAAGACCCAACACAGCCAAGAAAGAAAGAGAAAGAGAGGGAGAAAGAAAAGAAGGAGGTGATCATATAAATAAATAAATAAATGAAAAATAAAAGAAAGAAAAACAGCCCTCCTTCCCAGAAGCTCTTCTCTAAGGCTTGGGTTCTCTGACTCGGCAAGACTGACTTCTCTTTACTCCATCTGTAAGTGACTGGGCCATCTCTTCATTCATTCATTCATTCATTCATTCATTTGTGTTACAGATGTTTATTGAGTGCCCACCATGTTCCCAGCACGGGGGCAGGCACTGAGGGTACAGTGATGAATAAGGCAAATTGTGTGTCCAAATATCTTTATGTTCCCACCATCTCTTTTACTGTTATACCCCATCCTGAGCCAAGTGCACGGGTGGTCAAAAGTGCTGACTAAACGAGTATTCTTAACAAGAACTGGCCCCTGTCGACTCTCTTGGCTCTGGATTACAGAACCTTCCTGCGCACACCCAGCCATACAAACAACAGATGTATGGTTCTGAGCGCACTGTGGTCTCTCTCACCACTGGGCCTTTGTACATGCTACTCCTTTTCTCTGGAATGCCTTTCTCATCACTTTTCTCCTCTCTTGGACTGTTTAACTCAAAAGTCATCCATCAAAACCCAGCTTGAGCATCACTTCCTCCTGCAGTCTCCCCTCCACAGCTTCCTTTGTGTTCCTCAGGATCAGGAGAGGGAGGAGAGGTGAGACCTGTACACTGAGAGACCCTTGTTAGCGAACATTAGTCTGTGGCTCTGCTGGTTGAGTGGGAGCATGTAAGAATATATAATTTCAATCACACAGAGGTTCCTCCTGTCCCCATCCTGGGGTCACAAGTGGCCCTGAACATCTCCTGGACACTAGCTTCGTAGCATGTTTTGGCCAGAGGGCCTATGCCCCTCTCCTTGGCCAGACCCCCACCATTCTGGAGCTAAGGGAGGACAAAAGAGATTCTATGGGTGGAGTGTTAGGGTCAGAGAAGGAGACGTTGAGCCCAAGGGCTTGGGCCGAGGTGGAGGGGAATAGCTGAGCAGGTGGCCTTGGGTGTGTGAGCCCAGAACCAGCCCTGCAGGATGGCTGGCCCGTGAGGCAGGCCCAGGCACTGCAGGCCACGTGGGCCCCGGCCAGCCCAAGCCATGGGAACAGCTGGTAGAACCAAACTCCCTCCGCCTCCAAGACAGCCGCTCCTGCCTGCCCCTGCCAGCCCCGGGCTCCCTCTGGGTAGGGGCAGTGTGGTACTCTTTGTATCAGGATGACAGTTCCCAGCCATGCCCTATGATACTTGAGTCCCAAGAACAACTCACAAGGGTTCAGACCAGAGCCCTGTGCCTATAGCCAGACCAGGCAGGAAGGGGCTCAGGGAGCATTTGCTGCCCTCCTACCTCATATCGAGCTGATGATGCTTCACCCTCTCAGACCATTTCTGCCAGTTTGCTTATTCAACCAATATCAATTAAGCCCCCACTATGTGCCAGACTATTCTAGGTCCTAGGAGAACATGGGGAATAAAGCAGACAAAATCCCTGCCCTGTGGAGCTTGCATTCAAGCAGCAGTGGGATGGTGGGGAGAAAATTAGGAAACTGAATAAATTTTATAGATGTGTTAGAACAATGATGCTTAAACCCTCTGTGGCAAAAAGCCAGTTTATTTTTTTCCAGTCTGCATTTGGATTTCAGGGCAATGTCAAATTGCCATAGATGCTGAAGTATCTATAGGTACTATAATACAGAAGTTTCTAAATGCTTACTCTCCATTTCTACACTCATGTCCTCTCCTGCTGCTGTTCCACATTGTGTAAGAAGATGAAAAGAGCTTTGGGAAAAACACAGGAGTGTAAGAGACATGAAGAGTTGAAAGTAAGGCAGCAGGGCTAAGGGGAGAGTTGCGGTTTTAAATGGGTGGCTATTGAGAAGGTGACATTTCAGCAAAGATTTGAAGGAGGTAAAAGAGAAAGTCACACAAGTGTATGAAGATTGGACTTTGGTAAAAGCCTTCTTGAGGGAAAGGGGCAGGGGAGCAGGAAGTGAGGGAGCATTGTAAGGGGGGAAGAAATGGGGATCCCCCAGGATGACCTTTCTGAATCCTGCAGGGTCTGCAGCTCCCTGGAGTGGCTATTCCCCCAGGGTGGGCCTGGGGTGATCCACAACCCCTCAGAGCATCCATCTCAAGCTAGGCCAGGGCCTCCCTACTCAGTGCATCCACCTCCAGCTTTGCACAGAAGAGGTGCTTCCAGCTCAGGAGGTGATTTGAGCCCCATTCCTGTGCACATAGGTGCAGGGCCATGACCGCAGGGAAGGTTCCATCTGATTTTTTTCTGCATCCGAGCCCAGATATGTGGCACAGTGGACAGGCGAGAATCCCTTCTCTTGTTGAACACACTTTCACATCCAGCTACATACACACACTTCCACACCAAACACACACCCAGACTTGAAATATACTTGCGGGCTTGGCCACATGCACACCTGCCCACCAACATCCATGGTAAACCTTCAGGTACACTGGTATGCACACTTTTACACACACAAAAAAAAAACCACACACACACATAGCCTTGTGGGCCTACACCCATACCCATGCACACACCACATACAAACCCCCAGAGATGCACACATGCTCCTTACACATGGACTCACTCTTCCCAAGAGAGTTTCTACTAGGATAAAACATCTGGTATCTACATCAAGTGGCAGACAGACAGATGGGACAAAGTTCACTCGTGTGTTCAGGTGGCCCCGCCAACCCAGCCCCACAGGAGTAAGCAGCAGTCTTGTCCCCTCACCACCAGGCCTTCGGGAGGTCAAGGTTGGGGTGGGATTAGTTTGGGGCAGGAATGTGTCAGAGCTCCCGGGAGCTGACTCAAAGCCAGGAGCAGACAGCCTTTTGCATTCCCAACAAGTAGGTCACCATGACGAGAAGTGCTGGCCTACATGCTGGGACCCAAGGTCGACTGGAACAGAACTGGGGAAAACCCAGCTGTCATGGAGCAGCAGGTGTTAAATAGGTGTTGTCTTTTATTCTAGCCCTTTGGTTAGATCTTTGCAGCACTGGGGAGCTTGTGTCAGGGGCCTGAGCCTTTGCTGTGTGCAGTAATTTATTATTATTTATTAGTTTTTTTAGCAGATTCCTTAGGATTTTCTATATACAAGATTATGTCATCTATAAATAGAGAGAGTCTTACTTTTTCCTTTCCAATATGGATGCCTTATATTTAATTTTCTTGTCTAATTGCTCTGGCTACAACTTCTAGTACAATACTGCACAGAAGTGGTGAGAGAAGATATCCTTGTCTTGATCTTAGGGAGAAAGCATGTAGTTTTTACTTAGCTGTGAGGTTTTAGAGATGCCCTTTAGCAAGTTCAGAAGTTCCCTTTTATTCCCAGTTTCTTGTGTGCTTTCATCACAAAAGAGTGAAAGATTTCATCAAATGTGTTTTCTGCAACTATCAAAATGATCATGTGATTATTGTTATTAAATCTAATAAAATGGAGAATGACATTGATTTCTAGATGCTAAACTAAGCTTGCATCCCTGGGGTAAATCCCACTTGGTCATGGTATATAATCTTTTTTATATGGATTCATTTTGCTAGTATTTCACTCAGGATTTTCCCCACAGGAATATAAGCCCAGGAAGGCTGGGGCCACATCACTGCAGTATTCCCAGCCCATCCAGCACTGCCAGGTACAGTGAGTACTCACTGAGTCCCAAGAAATGAATGAAAAAAAATGAATCTATGAAGCATAGGATCTCAAGAGCCTCCAAAGAGGTCATGTTAGAAATAGAGACTATTTCATTATCACAAATGTCTGAGTATGCATGATCCTTGTAAAGCACAGAGGCAGGGGAGACTATGAAAAATCCAGAACTTGAATGAAGCCCTTCCCAAGGGAGGGGACACTGGGCAGCTTGTTCCACCAGTCAAGGGTATTTCACCTGATGGCCCAGACTCAGGAGGCAGAAGCTTCTGAAGACTTGGAACCCTTCCTCCACAGGCAGCCCACCCCCACCCCCAAGCTGGGGAAACATGACAAGGCCCCAGGGTGGTGACACATGTTCTAGGGCCCCTGAGAGCAGACACAAGACAGGTGAGTGGGTGTGTGGTGGACAGCAGGGTCTTGTCCACTGTGATCTGGGTGGGGATTTCTGGATGCTGTGGCCATCAAGCCTGTCACCACTCACAGGCCTGGCCTTAATACAACTTCTGAATAGGTTTTTAATCTCATCCTGAACACAGGGCTGTTAATCTGAACCTCTGGAAGCTGGCATGAGGGTTAAATGAGAAAATGTATGAAGAGCCCTTAGCATGATGTCTAGCGTAGATTAGGTGTTCAGTAAACAGGGACACTATTATTTCTATGGTCATTTTTTAAACTTTTAAAATTATTCTGGAAGGAAGTCCACTGACAGCCAGACTCTCTTGTAGCTTTATTCTATTCATAACTTTAAAAATCCCCCAGTAGGGCTTCGCTGGTGGCGCAGTGGTTGAGAGTCCACCTGCCGGTGCAGGGGACGCAGGCTCGTGCCCCGGTCTGGGAAGATCCCACATGCCGCAGAGCAGCTGGGCCCGTGAGCCATGGCCGCTGAGCCTGCGCGTCCAGAGCCTGTGCTCCGCAACGGGAGAGGCCACAACAGTGAGAGGCCCGAGTACCGCAAAAAAAAAAAAAAAAAAAAAAAAAAAAATCCCCTAGTAGGTGCCACTTGGACCAATCTAAGACCTAGAGAACATGAGGTATCCCCCACCTCACCCCCCAGGAGCAGCCATCAGGGCTCCACCCTCTCCGCTCACCTGGACACAGATGAAGACTTCTTCAGGACAAGCCAGCACGGAAGTTTTCTCCTGTCTCCCCAGGTAGGAGCTTTAGGGGAAAGGAAAGCTGCCTTTCCTTTTGCCTCTCTCCCCCACCATGTGTCAGCCTGGCGTTTGACTCACACAGTGAGAACCGCCCAGTCATAACGCCAAGGCACAAGGGGGCACAATTGGAAGAAACCTGATCGTGGCCAGAGAGTTGGGGTGATGGGCCCTGCCTGCCAGCTCTAAGAATGGACCCCAGGTTCTTCCCTCCCCGTGTGCTGGGTATTCCTCTCTGGATTCTGGCATCAGGTCTGAGCTCCTTATCTCCTCCATACCAGCCTTATCAGAGCAATTCAGTGAATCTACCAAGAATGTATTTGCTGACCTTTCAGCAACCAGAGCTCTTACAGAGCTGGCCTTGGGCCCTTCTCCTCCAGGAAGCGGAGCAGCAGAACGAGCCAGGCCAGAGGTCCGGCCTGAAATGCCCCCAAGACCAGGACCAGCAGTGCCCCTCTGCCCAGGTGAGAGCTGAGCACCTTCTATGGGACCACATCCCAGATCACCTCACAGACTCTACTAAGGTGTGAACTCCAGGGTGGTCTCAGTCAACTCTGGCTTGAAGGAAAGTAGAGGGAGAATGGAGGCATCAGGTGCAGAGGGGTGGAGGAGAGCAGGCCAGGAAAAGCCACGGGGTTTGGTGATGAAGAGGCCAGAGGTGACTATTCAGAGCAAACCTTCAGAGCTAAAGAAGGTGCCAAGGTTTTCTGTATAAGAATGTTCATTGCAGCGTTGTTTACAATAGTGAACGATTGATAATAAGTTCAAGGTCCAGCCATAGGAGAGAGATAAATAAATTATGATTCAGCCATGCACAGGTAAAACCTGACAGCTGGGGGTGGGAGGGAAGGGAGAGGAAAGGGATGAAGAGGCTGAACACGGGATTTTGGGGGCAATAAACTACTCTGTATGATGCTATTATGGTAAATACAGGTCATCATACATTTGTCAAAACCCACAGAATGTAAATACCAAGAGCGAACCCTAATGTGAACTTGGGACTTAGGGTGATTATGATGTGTCAGTGTATGTTCATCAGTTATAACAAATGTACCACTGTGGGGTGGGGTGTTGATAATGAGGAAGTTGTGTGGGGAGGTGGGGGGCAGGCGGCATATGGGACATCTCTGTACCTTCGCCTCAATCTTACTGTGAACCAAAAATTGCTCTAAAATAATGAAGTCTTAAAAAAAAAACACCAAAACCCTGACAGCTCGCACATTTCATGTGGCTTTTAAGGAGAATGGGATTATTTGCTGAAATTAAAAAGATTGAAAATTTTTATGGAAAAAAATATCCAGATGTCCATGTTCTCTTGAACTCCAGAAATTCCAGCAATTCTAGGCCCTTCTTTCCACCTGGCGAGGCTTTGGCTGGAGTAAGAAGCAGCTGCTCCTCTCAACTGAGGAAGCCCCTCCAGATGACCAAGGTTTCTACCTGGCCAAAGTCAATCACGCAGTTTCATGCGGTCTCCATTGGCTTTAGGTGTAGATCTCTTGTTCATGCTATTCCCTGTGCCTGGAACATTCTCCCCTGTGCCCCCAACCCTTTGCCCTGCTAAGGTGTTTTGATCCTGCAGGAATTTCTCAAATGTCACCTCCTCAGTCAAGACTTCCCTGACTACCCCGACTGAGTTAAGTCACTCTGTTTTCTGTTCTCATTGCATCCTTGTAAAATTCTTCACTGCTGTCACAGAAGAAGTATTTGTGACAACTCTCCCTTACAGAAGAAGTCTACTTACTAAATATAGAAGGAATGAGGAAGTACAAAACTACCATTAGAACTCCAGATCTCTGCAGGCAAGGTCCACCCCTGGATGTTAATCTTAGTGGCAAAACTTAAAGAAGAAAAATGATATTTGCATAGTTTCAAAATACTCTCCCCAAACGAAATTTTTATTAATGACAAAAGGAAAAATGGCAACACTGGAGTGTAGAAACCAGGCAGATTTTAACTTAACGAAGTGACCAAGAGGTTATCATCGGTAGTAATAAGACATATTGTGATCCTGTACCTCCTGATACCATGCGCTGAGGAGGGCACACCACCCCTGTGGCATCCTTTCTGATCACATAACCTCAATCGAATCATGAGAAAACATTGGACAAACCCAAATTAAGGGACCTTCTAAAAAGTAACTGATCAGTACTGTTAAGTCTCAAGGTCATGAAGGACTAAAGAACTGTCACGGATTGGAGGCGATTAAGGAAAAATAACAACTAAACATAACATGAGACACTGGTTTAAATCCTAGAACAGAAAAAAAACATTCTTGTGTGTGTGTGTATGTGTGTGTGTGTGTAGATATATATATATATACGTATAAAAATAAGAAAATCTGTACTAGATAGTACCGCACCGATGTTAATTTCTTGGTCTTCAGAACTATAATATTAGTTGTGGGAGATGTTAATATCAGGAGAAGCTGAGCTAAGTGATGGGTATATGAGAACTCTGCATCATTTTTTGCAAGTCTTCTGTAATTCTAAAATGGTCTCAAAATAGAAAATCAAAAAAGTATTTGTGTAATTATTTGCTTGATGGCTGTGTCCCCTGCTAGGCTATAAACTTCATGAGGACAGGGACTGTGAATGCAGTCATTTTCATCATTGTACTGTTTCATGCATCTGACACACAAGGGGTATTCAATAAACACGTGCTGAGTAAACAGACTCCTGGTTACTGACACAGAAAAAGTCCATGGCATATTACTGAGTGAAAAACATAGGACACAAAACAACACATATAGTATGTTAATACTTGTCTAAATGAGGAGACTAAGGATTTACAAACCAATGTTGACTGTGGCTGTCTCTAGAAGATAAAGTTATGGGTAATTTTTCTTTTCTTCTTTTTACTTTGTTATATTTTCTAAGCATATTTAAAGGCTCACAAAGCTACTTTTATGTGCAGAAAAAAGTGCACACACACACACACACACACACACACACACACACACACACACACACACACCCTGCACCTTCATTTCAAAGAAAGCCATTAGCATCATGCCTTGCAGACCTGGAGCCAGGCCTCAAGGGCTAAGCAGGACATGCGTGTGCATGGGCAGTGGTGACCCAGCTATGTGGTGACTGCAGCCAGCGCAGGGAAGAGGTGCCATAAGGATGGTTTCTGTGCTTCTCAGTTTCTCCATGCAGCCAGCCAGCACTCCCTGAGCAAAACTGTTGAACTAGTGCATTCATTTCCTAGGGCTGTTGTAATAACTCACCACAAACTGGGGTGGCTTAAAACAACAGAAATGTATTCTTGCCCTGTTCTGGAGGCTGAAAGTCTGAAATCCAGGTGTCAGCAGGGCCATGCTCCTTCCAAAGGCACCAGGAGATAATTCTTTTTTGCCTCTTTCTGGCTTCTGGTGGCTGCCAGAGATCCTTGGCATTCCTTGGTTTATAGCTGCATCACACCTCCAATCTCTGCCTCCATAGTTACATGGCCTTCTTCCCTGTGTTCCCTCTGTGTCTCTATATCCAAATATCTCTCTCCTTTCCCTTATAAAGACATTGGATTTAGGGTCCACTCTAATACAGTATGACCTCATCTTTACTTGGTTACATCAGCAAAGACCCTTTTTCCAAATTATACAGGTACTGGGGATTAGGACCTGAACATGTTTTGGTGGGGACACACAGTTCAACCCTCTACAACTACAAACTTCCCTGTACCCATTACCTATTACTGTGTAACACACCACTTCAACATTTAGCTGTTTAAAACAACCACCTTATTATTTGCTCACAATTCTATGAGTCAGAAATTTGGCCTGGGCTCAGTTGGGAGATTCTTCTGCTAGTCTCACCTGGATCACTAGTGTCACTACAGTCTCCTAGTGGCTTTACTGGGCCCGGAAGATCCAAGATGGCCTTATTAATATGTCCGGCTCTTGGTGCTGGTGGCAGTCAGTCTTCTGAGTCTCATCTGAGATGGTACTGTTCTTCTCCATGTGTCTCTCATGCTCCAGCAGGCTAGCCCAAGCGTGTTCACACACAGGCAGGCAGATTCTAAGAGTACAAGAGCAAAAGCTGAGGACTAGGACTAGCAAAAGCTAGTCCTCTTGAGGAATAGGCTGCTGCATTATAGTAGTCAAAACAAATCACAGGCAAACCCAAATTCAAGGGGTAGGGAGAGAGACTCCACCTCTTCATGGAAAACGCAGCAGAGCCTCATTGCAATGGGCCATACACACAGGAATGAGAGGGTTTGTTGAAACTATCTTTGCAAACAATCTACCATAGGTCCCAAGTTCTGGGAGGATAAGATGAGCAGATGCACGTCTTGCCCTTAAGAAGCAAGTGCAGCAGCTGATCATGATGCACTGGAGAATGAGCTATGTGTTTAGGTAAAGGCATGAGAGAAAGCAATGCATTCTTTGGTGTATGTAGGGGAAGATAGTATGAGGTTTATACTGAGTAATCCGTTTGCTCTCTGATTCCCAGGTGAAGGGCTCTCTCATCTTTGGTTCTGGATAATGACCCATGTCTTGGGCCCTTATGGCTCTAGTCACAAGCTCAGATAATCATTGCTGGGAATCATAGTCTAACCCTACTCAAATCAGGGAGTTGGTACAGAAATGGGTGGAATCCTGGATGTATTTATTCACTGTGTAAAATATGGGGTCACAGGCCTTTTGTAAGAACCAACAAGAATGATTTGCAAACTGTACCATCATCTGTAAAGATGTGTTTTGCTCCTGGTTCATTCATTTATTCATTCATTATCTCATGCTATGTTTAACTTTTTTTTTTTTTTTTTTGTGGTACGCGGGCCTCTCACTGTTGTGGTCGCTCCCGTTTCGGAGCACAAGCTCCGGACGCACAGGCTCAGCGGTCATGGCTCATGGGCCCAGCCGCTCTGTGGCACGTGGGATCTTCCCGGACCGGGGCACGAACCCGCGTCCCCTGCATAGGCAGGCGGACTCTCAACCACTGCACCACCAGGGAAGCCCTAACTTTGTTTTGTCTGTCCAGAACAGAACCCTCCTCCTAGGATCTGCTCTTCACCCTTCTCCAACCATATGCTTCGAATGGGAACTTCCATCTTCATCCAGGGTCATCCTTAGCTGGTGTTAGATGCACCAGGTGAGGCCCAGGGGCTGGCAGGACCACTCACATGGTGTTCCACTTACAGCCTTCAACCTGAACCTTGGGACACGCACCTGGAGATGGTCAGCAGGGGAGAATGGAGCTCAGCCTCCTCCAGTGCTCTCATGTCTGGGCCCTGTTACCAAGACTATGAGAGCCAGCCCCTCTGTACAGCCTGGCTGCCCCCTCATCAGCAGGCACCGACCAGCAGACCATCGTGGTGGGATGGTTTTGCTCTAGGTACCATGCCCTCTTCTCCCACAAAAACCTGGAGCAGGTTGCCCTGACAACAAACACATCTGCTCACAACCTGAACAAAAATGACAAGTGAGGCCTTTGGTTCAGATGGGAAGGAGGCAAAGGGGTGTTTATGGAGGCCCCTCAGCTGGATAGGACTAGAGGGGTAGCCTCCTCCTAGGGATCAGAGCCTTTCCTTCCCCAAGTAGTCCCTAAGTGCAATTCTGCACACCAAGTAGAGAGGCCCTCACTCCAGGGGCAGCCAAAAACCCAGCCATGTGAAGCCCATGATGGTGTCACAAGAGCAGGTGGTCAGCTCAAGGCAATGGGACTGTCTGGACACGTGCCCCCAAAGCTGTGATCAGAGATCAGCGAGCATCACAGAAGCCACTGGGAGGAGATGGTCTGAGCAGGTGAAGGGCAGAGGTCAAGCGGTCAGAGCCTGGAGAAGCTCAAATACATCTTCCTGGACTCTCTCCCGGTCATAACCCCGTTTGCCCACCAAGCTCCCAAGCACCTTGGTCGGCTCCTGCAGTCATGGCTCTATCTGATTCTGTAAACTGTTTGCCCAGCAGGCTGTGAGAGCCCTGATGACAGGGCCCGTTGTCCACACCGCAGACCCGGCCCCAGCCTAGGCCTGGCGTGGGGTGGAGGCCTGCAGAGTGGGAGCTGTCCGTGGATAAGCGACCACCTGAGCAGCTCCCACGAGGACCTTAGGGAGGGCTAGCGGGTGTCAGGGCCAGGACAGCCCCAGTGACTGGAGGGCAGGTCTCGGACAAGAGCGGCAGGGCATGCAGCAAGCTGAGACCAGCAAAACTTGATCTAAGACAGGCTCTGCGAGGGGAGAGGACCAAGGGGACTCAGGCTGCCCCACCAGCAGCATCCTATCAGAGGAGGCTGAGAGCAGGGAGGACAGAGATGCAGGGAGGTGATGGTGGGGGGGGGGGGCGGAGGGAGAGTAAGGTGTTGCAGGGGGGAATCTACAGGTGAGGGGCTCAGGGCAGAGAACGGGGACCCAGGGGACTGGGTCCCCATAGAGGAGCCCTAATGTGAACAACATGAAAGATGTCGGACGTTGCCAGGATATTATGAGCAAGACCCCACAGCTAGGCTCAGGGAGCCGCCGGCAAGTTTGGGGAGGAGACTCCTGGTAGAGCCAGGAGGGCCCTGCACTCAGGGAGGTGAATGGGTGCTGGCGTCTGCAGGTTGAGAAGGGGGCTGCTGGGGGGAGGCTGCCAGAGCGTCCTCAGCATCTTGGTCAAGAGTGTGACATCTGGGCCCACCTGGCAGTGCCCAGAGCTGGCAGCTGGGCAAGAAGGTGGGAGCTGTGGGGCTGCAGAGAGGAAGGAGCTGGGGGTCAGAGTCACCCCTGGTGGAGCAGCAGGGCAGGAGGAGGGGCGTGGAGCTGGGTGCTGGTACCCAGCATTCAGGACAGAGGGAAACAGAAGTGGGTCACAAGTGGAGAAGAGTGAGAGGTGAGGCTGTTCTCGGGTGTGGAGACCACATCACTGGAGGCAAGGGTTGCACGTTACCCTGATTACCTGGAGGGCACAGGGAGGGATGGCAAGGTCAGTTTGCATTTTAGGAGCTGGAGACTCACCCCGTGGGCCCCACTGTCCCTATCCCAAGGCCCACAGTGTTATGCATCCTGCTACTTCTTTGGCAGCTCTGGCCTTAAGTTCAAACTCGTGACCTACAGGAGGGCTGGGGGAGGCAGCCAGGGGCCCTAGCAGGCAAGTTGCCCATGGGAGATTCCCTGCTGGGCAGTGACCATGGGAACCCTCGGGCCCAGCATGCCCAGGCATGGGAGGAAGCGTGGCCCTCGGGCCTTGGGCCTCACCCAAAACAGAGCCCCCACTGGCTCTCCCCGAGGCACTGGGCCCGGCCTGCAAGCCTCCCATCCCATCTGGCCCTCCCTGCGCTGGTGGCCCATTGGGCTGCTCTGGCCAAGCTAGAAGGTCCCAGGGCCCCGTCTCAGGTCCTTTACTCACCTGTCCCGCGTCAGGCTTGCTGTCCACCTCCCGCCTCAGGCTTAAGGAGGGGACGACCTGGGCCTTGGTTCCTCACCAGCTACCCGGGGCTCGCGGATCCCACAGCATGTCAGGCAGTCTGGGCTGGGCTGGGCTTCTGAGCGCTGTCCTCCACCATCATCTGCCAGGGATGCCCAGGTCCCTAAGACCCACCTCTGCTGAGGGCCACACAACCGCCCCTCTGCACAGCCCCAGCTGGCAGAAACCAAGAAGATGCTCAGGGCGAGGGTGGGAGCTTCCCAACTGCCCCTACCACCCACCCCAGCTCCCCACGCCTGGCACAGGCACCTCCCACCCAGCACTCACTTGCTCCCTATGACAGGTCCCAGCCAGGGTCTGCGGCACTTCCTCCATGCTCCTGGCAGGGGGTTTTCACCATGTGGGGCTGATGTGGGGACACGTGCGCCATCACCCTCTGCAGCAGAAGGCTGACACAGTCTCCGGCTCCCACAGGAGGAGGGAGGAGGATGCCAGAACGGGCCCAGAGTGGGTGACAGGGAATCACATCATTTTTGACCCCTCCTCTACTGTCATGCTGCCCAGGGCTGGTGCAGCAGCCCTGCCTCAGAGGAGCTCCAGCCGGCTGGAGGCAGCTGATAAGAGAAACTCACAATGTGCAGAGCAAGCGTTCGTGAAGTTCGTGAAGTAGAAGCAGAGATTCTACAGGAGCCCAGGGCAGAGACCTGAGGGAAGCCAAGAGATCTCAGAGAGGAAGAGCGTCTCACCTGAGGCCTGTAGGTTGACCTGCCAGATAAGGAAGAGGCTTGAGGACGGAAGGAGGGTGACCCGGGTGAGGGCAGGGAGATCAGCATGCAGGGGGGACCGGCAGCCAATCTATACGGCTGGAGAGTGGAGGGCCAAGGGGTACAAGATGGCCTGGAGAGAAGGTGACCAGGACAGCAAGGACCCCAGGAAATGCCTGCTGCCCCAAAGGGGGCCTCTTTCGTCGGATGGCCACAGGGTGGGTCAGAAGGGGGTGTCCCGGGTGTGATCCCGAGGATCATGTCCTCCAGAGCACTCACTCCTGCTTCTGCCCCGTGAGCCCTGGACCATAACTACAAGGCTGGACCCACAGGAGCCCACGGTCTGTCCTCCTGGGACCGCCAGCCAAACACGTACTCACTCTCATTGACCACACGAGGAACTTATTCTGCACATAGGCATCTGAGGTTCAGAACATCCAGGGAACTTGCCTGAAGTCAGGTGGCACACCTGGCACAGAGGAGGTCCAAGCCTGCCCCAAGCAGGAGCTCTGGGCAATGTTAATGGGTGTCATACTTTGTGTCACACACATACACAACAGATCTCCCCGTCATGTAAACTTGGGAAGCGCTGGCCTAAGTAACTCAAAGAGGCACTTTCCTACAGGACTTTTCAGAGTCTTCAATGTGCTGATGGGTGATTCCCGAATCACCAGAGAGATTTCTGAATGCATTTGGCATGGAATCCCTTTGTCCCTGACAGAGCTGCTGTCTCCAAGGAACCACTCTGGGGCCTGCTGGTCTGGATGGTAGAGTCAGGGACTGGGCTCTGGAAGCCCGCCTGCCTTATGCTTTGTGCGTGCTCACTTTGGTGCTGTCCTTGTGTTTGAGAGGCTTGGTTCGTTGGGGGTACACGAGCTTGGGCAGAGGAGAATGGGGAAGCTGGGTTCCCTGGGCCCAGCCTTCACAAGAGCCCTCTCCACTCTGTGCCCATTGCCTGTCTGTGGCTGATGGAGGGACAAAAGAGCCATTCCCGGTCACCAAGGGCACAGGCATGTTTGGGAAAGGTTTCTGGGAAGTGGTGGAACTTTATGGTGAGGGATGAGAAGATCGAAAGCACCAAGGAAGAAGCCGCGGTTATGGGAAGAGGTGGGACCGAGGCTGGGAGAGGCTGGGAGACGGAGCTGGTACCTGTGGTGGGGCTTTCAAGGCTGTCCATGAGGGATTTCGATTTGGATCTGGGAGTATCAGAACCACAGAAGGTGCTTGAGACAGGGACGACTTGATCAATCCACACACAATTCCAGCCTGGAGTCATACCCAGCAGAAGGGATGCTTTCCTTCCTCCCCGTGGGCTCCCAGGACCTGTCCCCACCCCGTCCCCACCATGTGATCTCAGTCGCCACCTGTGACCTCCGGTCTCACCCCTGCTGGAGTGTGTCAGCTCTGACCCAGCCATGCCACCTCTGACCTTGGCCCCCCTCCTGCAGCCTCCTTGGCCTGGTGTCTCCCTCTCCATAGGCCCCCTCTGGCCCGGAGATGGCCTCACGTTGCCCTGGTGGAAAACCGTGCGCCAGGCTTTCCCAAGCTTCCCGCCCTCACTGCAAACTCCTTAGCGGCGTCATCCTCACCTGCCACTTCCCTGCATCATCAGGCACTGCCCTCGGCACATTTAAAGAAGGGTAACATCTCTGGGGCACCAATAAATATCTGGGCATGGGGCAAATGCTGGCGGGCAGCCCCCTGCTCCAGAGAACACAGGAGGGCACTCTCTCCTTGGCCTAGCCCGCTCTTTTTTTTTTTTTTTTTTTTTTGCGGTACGCGGGCCTCTCATCACTGTGGCCTCTCCCATTGCGGAGCACAGGCTCCGGACGCGCAGGCTCAGCGGCCATGGCTCACGGGCCCAGCCGCTCCGCGGCATGTGGGATCTTCCCGGACCGGGGCACGAACCCGTGTGCCCTGCATCGGCAGGCGGACTCTCAACCACTGCGCCACCAGGGAAGCCCCCCAGCCTGTTCTTTATCCCAGCTTTCCTGGAGCCCGTCTCTGGCTCTCTGGGAAATGAGCACTTCAACCAGGCCAAAGACTAACCCTCATGGTCACCCTGACCCGGATGCCGGGCACTCATAGTAGGCAGATGCCAAAAGCCGCCTGGGGAGAGAGAGGGGAGACAGAAGAAAGGGTTTTGAGAGTCTCAGACTGCACTGACCTGCTGCCCACCCCCCATCCCTGGGATGGTTAAGGGTCCATTTGGCTGGGCTAAGGCTGATGTCCCCTCTGCCCTCTGTGCCAGGGTGCTGCCTGACACATCCTTTCTTTGATGGGTTAGTTTTGGGATGTGGTCCTCCTTCTGCCTTGCAGAAGTGGCTTTTCTGATCTCTGCTGGGGTTCTGGGAATGGGGTCACCGGAGTCAGCTCCTTTTACACAAATACGTGCGCACATACACAAAAACAAACATATGCAATACTGACACCCTGGAGCACTTTCCTTGGAATTCTCTCTCCCTTGACTTCCATGGAAGGTCAGAAGGCTTAGCACCTCCTGAACCCGCTGATCCATTCCCTGCTGGCATGTAAGGTATTTTTACAATTGTTCTAAAATCCCATTATCTCATCCTCTGAACAGGTTCTGTGATTGGTCCTGGCTGAGTACGTGACTGGCCACCGGCCACCAACTGGTCCCCGGCTGTCCTCACTCCTGGGGCAGCGGAGAGACCGAGACCTCTGGGTCTTCGACATACTCTCCCCTCCTGAGGCCTGGATTACGGGAAGAACACAATGATAACAAAGATAGAAAGGAATGGTCTTGACCACATGGGATAACTGTAAACACCAAATGATGTTTATAAGAAACACAAAAGTGAAATTATACAGTTGACAAGCTGGGAGGAGCTCAGAGATAATTTTGACCATTCTTTCTAGCCAGCACTTACCATATTAGTAATTTTATATTTATCTGTGTTATTATTTGCTTAATTCATTCAACAAATATTTACTGAGCACCCACTCTATGCCAGGGACCATTCCTGATCTGTGATAAAGCAAAGATGTTGCCCTCTGGGTGCTAACATTCTGTTGGAGGAGAGGGAGAGACAGACAACAGTAACAGTGTTCATAATTAATAAGCAAATGACAGAAAACATTAGAAAGTGATACGCGCTAGGGAAAACAGAAGCTGAAGAGCAGGGAAAATGGCGCTCGGGGGTGGGGGCAGGTGAGAGTTAGCAGAGGGGACCCCAGTGGGGAGCTTGGCAATGCAAGGGGCATCTAGAGCAAAGACCTGAGCAGGGGGCTAGGGCGGTGGGAGATGTACCAGGGAAGAGACCGCATGGGGCCCGGTGAGGACTTTGGCTTTTGTGAGAATGAAGTGGGGAGTTCTGCAGAGGATGGGGGTGGCGTGATGGGCCCTCACACCTGCGAGAGCCCCAGGAGGCCAGGGTCAGTCTGCAACCCCATGCCTAGCATTCAATAAATACTAAATAGCGGTGGAACAAATGAATTGAATGAATGAATCCAAGATGGAGATCATGCCTCCACCATCCCAGAGAGTCAGGACTGTGGAGATAGCTCTGAACAAAAATATGAAAAAAAATGACCAAACTGGTCATTGTGTCTGAACCAGAGATTCCCGTCCATATCACTTGGGGAGTTTTTCAAATTCCTCAGGCCCAGTCCCAGACCCCTCCCCAAAAGTCTTGATTCCTAGATTGGGTGGGGCCCAGCACGTGTATGTGATTCTCAAGCAAACCCACCCCCAAGGGATAAACTGCAATCTAGACCTTCCCAGATGCCTCCAGCTCCTCAGGACTTGACAGCAGTTCCAGCCCCAGAGCACATATTGAATGAAGGAATAAATGTTTGTTGACCGAATTCATGCACGTACATGTGCATGAAGATAGCTAATTAATTGCTCTGAATGTATTTCTGCAGAGCTCTGAGCATGGGGCCTCTCCTCTGAGGAGAGGGCTGCTGAGGAATGAGGCTGGACCAGACAGCCCAGTGCCTGCAAGAGCAGGGGCGCCCAGCCGGCAGTGGGGGCTTGGAGGGAGGTGGCCGTTCACTTCCCCTTCCACACAGGAGGGGCCACCCACATTCCAGGGACGGGGACCACATTATTCCTGCAGGAAATGCTGGGGCTGCGAGGACGGTCCTGTCCGCCCCTTTCCCTTCATGCTTCTTCCCTCTTGGCCAGCTGCCTCCCTGGGGGCCTGGGGCCCCAGCTCAGGGCGTCTGGGTCTCACAGATTCCCAGCCTCTTGCTTGCAGGTGTTGGCTGCCAGAGATTTTTTTCATGTAAACAGTAGGGAGCCCCTTATTCTCTTGACATACTTGGAATAAGTACGGCCATTTTTTCTCTTCCCAGAATTCAAAAAAGGCCAGAAATTCCACAAGGCATCTGACTCAACTCTATTTTCTCCTTCCTCTTGCTTTTCCACCCTGAGCCTTGTGCCCTTTATAGAGCAGCCCCAGGAGCCTGTGCGCTCCAGCCTGGGGCTGTGGCCACACCTGGTGGTCAGAAGGAGTCCTGTGAACCAACAGGGGCCAGAGGCCTGCCTGGTGCACGCCACCAAGGGGCAGCTCTGAGCGCAGGAGAGCAGAGAGCGGTGGGCCAAGGGTCCAGCACAAAAGTCAGGCGGCCTGGCTTCGGTCCTGCCCCCTCCACCTATCAGCTTTGCAGCAAATGCGTTCCATCTCTCAGCCTCATGTCTCACATGGGTGCGTCAGTAGTTTCTTTCTCTTAAGGAGGCTGTGCGGGTTCAGGGAGATAATACACGGAGAGCACTATAACTATAATTATTGTATGTTTTCTAGTATTTGAGTGCCTGTCATATACCAGCTACCGAACAAAGTCCCAGTACAGTAACTTTGAACTACACGTTCAGGGCCCACAGAGACTGCCTCACAGAGGAGACAGTCAAGGAAACAGCAGCTTTGGGCTCCATGTGATAAAATGGTGTTCAAGACAGAGGGGGAGGGGCTTCCCTGGTAGTGCAGCGGTTAAGAGTCTGCCTGCCAACGCAGGGGACGCGGGTTCGAGCCCGGGAAGATCCCACATGCCGCGGAGCAACTAAACCCGTGTGCCACAACTACTGAGCCCGTGTGCCACAACAACTGAAGCCTGCGTGCCTAGAGCCCGTGCTCCGCAACAAGAGAAGCCACTGCAATGAGAAGTCTGCACACCGCAATGAAGAGTAGCCCCCACTCATCACAACTAGAGAAAGCCAGCTCACAGCAACGAAGACCTAACAGAGCCAAAGATAAATAAATAAATAAATTTATATATAAAAAGAAAAGGTAGAGGGGGAGGTGGGCTTAACCCTTTGCAAAGAGATCAAGACAGTTTCACAGAGGAAAGAGACCCTCGCAAAGGCTTTGAAGGTTGAATAGGAGTCCTTAAGACAGACGAAGGGGAAAGGACATCACAGGTAGAGGAGTCGGCATATCCGAAGACTCAGAGGCTCCGTGAGCAAGCTGGGTTTGGAAGTCTACCATATAGGAATCTAAAGTGGGAAAAGGACAAGGGTGACAGAGAATCTAGTGAGACGAGCAGAGGCCCATCCTACAAGATCTTGGAGGCCTTGCCAAGATGTCCAGACATCTCCTCTCCCTAAGGGCACTGCCTTGTAGTGAAAGTTTCTTTTTAGGAAGACCTCTGGCTGTAGTGGGAGGGGGGGCGGGACAGACACTGGAAGAGACGAGGCTGGGTCAGAGTTAGAGGATGGATGCAAGAGGTCGGGCAGGGCTTCCCTGGTGCCACAGTGGTTGAGAATCCACCTGCCAATGCAAGGGACACGGGTTCGAGCCCTGGTCCAGGAAGATCGCACATGCTGCAGTGCAGCTAAGCCTGTGAGCCACAACTTCTGAGCCTGTGCTCTAGAGCCCGTGAGCCACAACTACTGAAGCCCACGCGCCTGGAGTCCGTGCTCCCCAACAAGAGAAGCCACCACAATGAGAAGCCCACGCACAGCAGCGAGGAGTAGCCCCCGCTCACTGCAACTGGAGAAGAGCCCTCGCGCAGCAACGAAGACCCAACACAGCCAAAAATAAATTAATTAATTAATTAAAAATTTTTTTTAAAAAGAGGTCAGGGCAGTGGCCCCCAAGCTTCAGTCATCCCCCTGCTCCTTCCTGGTGTTTGACATATCCAGGCACAACCCCAATCATTTCATTATTTACATAATGTTTCCCTGTTTCCCTTTATGTTAGTTCAGTTTTGTTTTTTTTTTTGTTGTTGTTTTGTTTTTGTAGTACGCGAGCCTCTCACTGCCGCGTCCCCTCCCGCTGCGGAGCACAGGCTCCGGACGCGCAGGCCCAGCGGCCATGGCTCACGGGCACAGCCTCTCCGCGGCACGCGGGATCCCCCCAGACCGGGGCACGAACCCGCGTCCCCTACATCGGCAGGCGGACTCTCAACCACTGCGCCACCAGGGAAGCCCTATGTTAGTTCAGTATGAGGTCTGTTGTACCATTATAGCTACTGCTTCACTTTTTCCGAACATCTATGTAAATCCTATACTCCTGAAGCGAAACGTGTATGTCCACTTGCCACTGGAAATCACTACCCTGCCCTCCTGGCTTGGGAATCATGGATCCTGCTAGAGTCCACCGGCAGGGAGGGGAGAAGGGTCTGCTGTGTGGTGTCAGCCAGTCTGCATCCCAAACCCCTGTTTCAACCGTTATGGCATTTGTGACTTTGCTTGGGGGCTGGAGGTGGGCACCACAGTTTCAGCTCTGAAAGCAAAGACAAAACAGACCTCCCCAATGCCATTTGCAGCAACATGGATGGACCTAGAGACTATCATACTAAGTGAAGGAAGTCAGACAGAGAAAGACAAATATCATATAATATCACTTATATGTGGAATCTAAAAAAATGATACCAATGAACTTATTTACAAAATATAAACAGACTTACAGACTTCAAAAACACACTTACGGTTACCAAAGGGGAAAAGGGGTGGGGAAGGGATAAATTAGGAGTTTGGGATTAACATATACACACTACTATATATAAAGCAGATAATCAACAAGGACATACTGTATAACACAGGGAACTCTCCTTAATATTCTGTGATAAACTATCTATGGGAAAGAATGTAAAAAAGAATGGATATATGTGTATGTATAGCTGAATCACTTTGCTGTACACCTGAAACTAACACAACACTGTAAATCAACTATAATATAAAATAAAAATTAAATTTAAAACAAAACAGGCCTCCCCAGCCCCTGGCAGCCCAGACTCTTGTCATTAGTGGCCCTTCTCCCCTGAGCTTGTGGGCTCCTGCTCTGCTTGGAGCCCAAACAGGCAAATGCGCTTCCCTGAGACAGAGAGAGAGTTAGGCAGACCTAAGGATGACTCGGTGGTGGAATCCTCTGTGGGCAACTGCATGGTGCTGTGTTAGTGAAAAATATGCAGGGGGAGGGAGAGAAGGAGGAGGAGGAGGAAAGAAGGCAAGAAGAGAGGAGACGCATCATCTGATTTATCTTCCCAGGAATCTTGTAAGGCAGGAATTATTGTGCACCTTTTACAGATGAGGAACCAATCTCAGAGACATTAACCAATCTCAGAGACATTAAGCTACCTGCCAATGCCGCTTCTAATGAGAAATACTGTATAACTAAGCAAATAAGCCAGATTTGTCTGGCATTAAAGCCATTGCTTTCTTTTAAAAGAATGATGTCCTGGGACTTGCCTGGTGGCACAGTGGTTAAGAATCCGAATCCGCCTGCTAGGGCAAGAGACACAGGTTCGAGCCGTGGTCCAGGAAGATTCCACATGCCACGGAGCAACTAAGCCTGTGAGCCACAACTACTGTGCCTGTGCTCTAGAGCCCGTGAGCCACAACTACTGAGCCTGCGTGCCACCACTACTGAAGCCCACGTGCCTAGAGCCCATGCTCTGCAACAAGAGAAACCACCACAATGAGAAGCCCACGCACTGCAATGAAGAGTAGCCCCCACACACCGCAACTAGAGAAAGCCCGCACACAGTAACAAAGACCCAACACAGCCAAAATAAATACATAAATAAATAAACTTAAAAATAAAAGAATGATGTCCATAATCACACCACTGTAGCAACTGTTATTTTTTTAATCCCTTTGTAGTCTTTTCTGCATGGATCTCTTCTTTTATTCACCTAGCATTGTATCATGAACATTTGTAATGTTGCTAAATAGTCTTCACAGTAATGATTTTTACGTGATTTTCCACACTGTGGACATACCATGATTCTCTGAGCCATCACTTAGCATGGTGGGGGTTTCAACGTCTCGGGATTATCAGTCCCCACTTCCACCCTCCCCAAGGCAGGCTCCCCTGGGATGAGTCAGGGTTCCCACCTGCCCTACGTCTGAAAGGTTATTTAGGTCATGGGGACCCCATCATGCCTGCAGTGGTACAGCAAGGTATCTGGAGCCTCTCAGAAGGTGAGAGTGACTCAGAAAGTTGTGTCCTCTTCCTCCTCTCACAAGCTTGCCATGGTCTTGGCCCTGCCCCTGTCCCCGCCCCATCAGGACACAAAATCGGAGGTGTCATGGACTGGACAGGCCAAAGGTCTGCTCTAGGTGGTTTCTTACTGCCGGTGAAGGCAGCCCAGACATCTCAGGGGCCAAAAGGCACCCAGAAGACCCCAGAACTGGGATAGAAGGCAGACCCCTGCAAAGGACCTGGGTCATTGCTTGGTCCCCATTCCCCGGAGAGGCCCCTTTCAGAGAGTCCTCTGTTCTCTGCCCTCTTGGGGAACACGCCACATCCCAAGCCTCAGCAACTCCAAGATGGCTTCTGGAAGCAGAAACACTCCCAGCAGGCGAGCAGGTGCGCACACCGCCTAAGGTGAACGGGCCTCCGAAGATCACATTTTCAGGATGTCTCTTTGTTTGATCTATTTGCAAGGCAGATGTTTGGGGAGGTTGGGTTCAGAATTGCTTCTCGGTTGCCAGTCCCATGGGAAATGGTTCACATTCTTAGCATAGTTGCAGGGCTGTGAGGCAAAGGAGCTGACTGCAGATGACTGCCAGGAGGCCACACCCACCGGAGCCGAGGAAGATGAGCCACCACCTCGGCATCCTCTCTGCTTGGACCAGTTCCGGTGTGGGAGCACTGGATGTTCTTTCCAAGAAGGCAGGGTGGTGGGAAGTCTCTAGAGGGGGTGTTTGGAGAGAGAGTCATCACCTCACTTATGCAGGCTCAGGACTGAGAAGGTTTTCAGAGGTCGAGTTCTCTGTGCCCCTGCCTGGCGCACACGCCCAGTGCCAGCAGCACTGACCTTTGGAGACGCTCACAAAATGTTCAAGAGACCAGCTTTCTTGAGCCAGTGGGACTTCAGTTTCTTCTGGGAGTGTTGCTGTTTGCATTGTTTTCTTTTAATGAAAACATGGGTCATTTAAAAACAAAATCAATAAAGTTATTTTAAAGTAAATAACTAAATAAAAGGGCCACCAAGCTAGGGCATTTCATCTCTTGCCTTGATTGTAAACCCCAGGGTGTAGCAATCTTTCTTGACAGAAAATCATGATGTTACCCCTCTGTGCCCTTTCCTGGAGTAGCTGGGACACCTGTCTTCGCTGCTGCAAGGGGGTGGGGCCGTGGCCTCCTTGGGTCAAACCTGAGACTGGTAGCCATTCCTCACCCAGCATGGACATGCCAGCGGGCAGCCAAGAACCACACCCCTACAGAGTTCTCTGAAACGAGGAGCGGCATTCCTGAGACCACTGAGTGGAGAGAGCTTCAAATGGCAAGCTGGATTTTATTCAGGCCCCGCTCAGTGCCAGGAAATGCAGGGAGAGAAATCCCCTCCGGCACCACCTCTGTGGTCTGCGCCAGGCCCCTGCCCAACCCGCGTGTGTAGATGTGTGCTCAGGGAACCCGCCCATGGTGCTGTCCTGGGAGCTGCCCCCACGCCCTCGCCCCCCTCCGACGGCCACAGCTTCAGAGCTTCAGGAAAGCCCCAGAGGAGAGGAATTGAAGGAAAAAGGAAAGAAGGAAAGCCAAGCAGCTTGCAGTCTGCTTGATGACTGCATGACTGCTTAATGTGAAACTGTGAAATCCTCCTGGGAACCTCGTGCCAGGTGTGAGAGTGGGATTTAAGAGACGCCCGGACCCCTCCCTGGGGTGGCTACTGTCCAGGAGGATGGAATGAGAGGCATGCCTCTGAAGTGCCAGGGCCCAACGTTTGCATGCACCCAAGGGCTGACAGGCTGACAGCCTCACATTGCCTGAACTTCCCATACAGCCGAGGCTTTCAGCCCTGGCTGCACACCACACATCACCAGGAGAGCTTTTGAAAACTCCCCGCAGCCGGGCCACACCCCAGACCAACTCAATCATGCTCCTTGGAGGCGAGACCCAGATATTAGCATCTTTTCAAGCTTCCAAGTAATTAAAATATTAGCCATGGTTGACAACCAGTGCTTTAAAAAGATATCTGGGGCTACCCTGGTGGCACAGTGGTTAAAAATCCACTTGCCAATGCAGGGGACACAGGTTCGAGCCCTGGTCCAGGAAGATCCTACATGCTGCGGAGCAACTAAGCCTGTGCGCCACAACTACTGAGCCTGCGCTCTACAGCCCGCCAGCCACAACTACTGAGCCTGCGTGCCACAACTACTGAAGCCTGCGCGCCTAGAGCCCGTGCTCCGCAACAAGAGAAGCCACCATAATGAGAAGCCCACACACTGCAACGAAGAGTAGCCCCCGCTCGCCACAGCTAGAGAAAGCCTGAGCACAGCAACAAAGACCCAATGCAGCTGAAAATAAATAAATAAATAAATTTGTTTTTTTAAAAATGAAAGAAAGAAAAAAGATACATCTGATGCATCCCAGGCTCATCCAACAAACTAAGTAGGGCTCCTCCTGAGTGATTCACAGAGCCGAATTCTCCCTCGAGGCCCTCCTCCCTAAGAGTGAGAGGAGAGACTCTTAGCTCCTGCCATTCTTCAAAAGCCATCTCAATCCCCACCTCCTGTGGGAAGAGCTCCCCGGCTGCCTCGGCTGCTTGCTGTGAGCACCTTCCTCTGAGGTTCCCGGTCACTTAGGACCTGTGTCACTTACCACGCATAGCCATTGATTGACTGATATTTGCCTTGTCTAAAAATGGGGCTACCTGTTCCCGTGGAGGCATGTACTCTGTTGCATATTATGCTTCCTTGTAACACACTGACTTATCACCTACCACCATGCGTCGCCCATATTACATGCTCAGTAAGTGTAAGTAAGGCTGACTTACATTCTACTGCATTTCAACATTTCACGCAATCTTGGTAAGAAAGTTGCAAGAACGTCTGACACAAATTAGTGGTTTTAATGTTGATCAGTGATTGTAGTTACGGAGGAAATGGGGGTGGCCAGCAGGGGGTGAAAATGGCTGCAGGAAGAAAGGCTGAGAACTGCCTGTTAGACTCTCTTCCAGGAATGTACGTGTAACCCATATAACCCAGCTCCCATGGGGTCCAGGCTCCGCACTGGGCATCCGCTAAGACGTGGCAATTCAACGGGGTAGTGGGTGAGGGAGAGATGTTTTTTTTTTTTTTTTTGAGAGATGTTTTCTAATTAAGAGCACTTTGAATATTTACTGCAGTCTCTTAAGGAAACTTGACCATGACAAACTGAACCCACACTTTCCTATCTCCTCTCTACCTCTCTCTCTGTAAATCACATCTGAGGAGCTGATATGTCAACTAGGCCTTAAAGGGTGGAAAGAGAAAGAGAGGGTGTTTCAGGCAGAGAGACTAGCTGGGATATAATGCCCACTGGGTTCTCAGACTGGCCGGTGGTCCTGTGACTGTGGAATGAAAGGATTAAAGGATGGGGGTGGTTAAAAAGAGACCGAAAAGGAAGAGCAGGGCTAGTGTATGAAGGGCCTTGAATCACAGACTAAGGAGATGTTCTCCAGGTTTTATCATCTAAAGCTGAAGGTCGAGAAGTGTTCTAATGGGGTCACTCTGGCAACCGGAGACCAGTCAGGGCATGGCAGCAGGCCCGGGAGAGATGGCTGGGCCAGAGAGAGGCTGCCCACGAGAGCTGCACAGTCAGGTCCACCTGCAGCTGCTGGGGAAGACGTTTCTGAGCCCCACCTCCTGTGTGGTGTGTTCTCAGGCCTGGAGCCAGCGTTGGAGGTGCTCCCACATTCCTTACCTCAGAGACCCGTCCAGAGGTCCTGGCCTGCCTGTTCAGTCACCCCAGACCCAGATTGGCTACTCCGCAATGCTCCTCCAGCCTCTGAGCTGAGATCGGAATCCTCCCCCACCAGGTGTTGGTGGGCCTGCGTTCAACTGTCTTCACCCACAGGCCAACATTTTTGTTTTATGTCCAAGCCAAAGGACACTTACAGTCACCACCAAATGGAAAACAAGTAAGCAAACCTCTAGACTCAAACAAGAAATACATTTCAGTGAACTTTTCTAAACTGAGGAATAGCTCTTGAATTCTAACATTTTTATGTCAAGTTTTACCAGAAGATTTTAGGAGTCTGGGCTGCTTGGGTTTTCCAGGACGCTGATGCTGAAATGGAGTTAGGAATGCAAGATGACTTATGGGGTGAAGTGTGGCAGAGGAGAAAACCCCTGTGAAAGAAGGGAGAGAAAACGCGATTGGAGCTTCCAGGCTGCAGTGTGGACCTGACAGTCTCTGCCAGCCCCCCAGGGAGCACTAGAGGAGCCCAGGGTTAGGGCGAAGCGTGGAAATGCCTCGGCCCTTGTACCACCACCTTGCTCAGTCATTTGCCAAGGCCTTAAACTTGTTCTGAAAGCTGGGTGGATGTAGCAGGAGTCAACAGCTGTAGGCTGTGAGCTGACCACAGCCTTGCAGCTGGGCAGTCATTTCTTGGAGAGACATCTTCACGTCTGCCATGGAACCTCTCTTCCCCCCACCTGCCAGTCTGAGTGGACCACACCTGGAGCGTTTGAACCCTGTCCCCCAGTCTCCACAACTTGTCCCTTCACTCTCACCTTCCTTCCCTCCTGCCTCAGTCGGCAGAGGACATCTCTCTCGGGGATCTGTTCTGTCTTTTCCCTCCTCCCACTTCCCAACGCTGATGCCTTTTCCTTCATTCACCTCCTCACGATACTCTGCCCAAAACTCACCACAAGCAAAATCAAAAGATGAATGACTACCTGGGAACTAATCTGTATTACTTGAGTCACCAAGGATTCACCTTCCCAAGATATAAAAAGCTCAACAAAAGTCACAGACATAACCCAACAGAAAAATGAGCAAAAGATACAAATGATGGATCATAGGAAAAGAAACACAAACTGCCCTTGGGTGAAGAGATGCCCGACCTGACTCATAATGAAAGAAATTCCAGTTATGACTACACAGAGATACTGTTTTCACGTATCAGATTGGCAAAGATCAAAACCTCTGATTCAGCACAGCGTCGGTGTGAAAACAGGGCACTCACATGCTGCTGGTGGGAATGGGAATTGGTAACACCGTATGGAAGATTGACAACATCCCTTTAAGTGACAAATTCCCATGAGCGTCCAGAGGCGGTAGAATGTAATAGTTAAGAGAATGAAGTGGAGCCCCAGAACCTTGGTCTGGATCCTAGCTGTTCAGGTCACCTACTTTTCTGTGCCTCCGTTTTTCTCATCTGTAAAATGGGATAGTACCTACCTCTGGAGATGCTCATGAAAGGATTAAAATATATTAGTAATTGTAAAGCACATACTATACTGTCCGGCTCGGGGCTTCCCTGGTGGCGCAGTGGTTGAGAATCCGCCTGCCGATGCAGGGGACACGGGTTCGTGCCCCGGTCCGGGAAGATCCCACATGCCGCGGAGCGGCTGAGCCCGTGAGCCATGGCCGCTGAGCCTGGGCGTCTGGAGCCTGTGCTCCGCAAAGGGAGAGGCCACAGCAGTGAGAGGCCCGCGTACCACCAAAAAAAAAAAGAAAAAAAATAATAAAATAAAATATACTGTCCGGCTCTTAGCAAGTGCCATGCAAATGTTAATATCATTATTATTAATTGGCCCAGCAATCCCTCTGCTAGGAATTTATCCTACAGATACACTTGTGCATGTGCTAAATGAGTGTACAATGTATTCACTGTAGCTCTGATGCAGCTGGGGAGAAAACTGCAAGTAACCCAAATGGCCTTAAAAAGGTTAAGTTAACTGGTGCATGTGTATAATGGAATACTATGTAGATGCAAAACAAACAAACAAACAAAAAACCCCAAAAAGCTCCTTAGTCCTGATCCATTGTGTACAGAATACTACCGTAAGCTTTTAAATAAGGAGTAGTATAAACACAAGTCCACATTCCCTTATCCACAATTATGAAGTCCAAAACTCTATAAAAAAAAGAACTTTTTGTTTGTTTGCTTAGGAAATCTGGCACAAACACATGTGGTAGAAAAACTTGAACTGAACTGAACTGAACTTACTTAAGGCTTATTACGGCTCCATTTATCCTACCTGGTGCAGAAATACTAGCGTGTTTTATCACAGACTCTGCTGGGGGTGTGACATAATATACACGTACTACTTTTGTACACTCCTCGAATTCTGAATTCCCAAACTCACCTGCCCCCGAGGGTTGCAGATAGGGACGTGTGGACCTTTTTGGACCTTTGCTTTTTCCCATTAAAATATCTCTTTAAGACTGCACAAGAAATTAGCACCAGTTGCCTGTAATGAAAGGAGCTGCCTGGCTCTGTGACAAGAACATGAGGGACGATTTCACCATATTTGAGCCCAAGAATGTAAAGAGTCCATGGATATCTTATTTATTCAAAAAATAAATAAATACCATTGAAGACCTTCTCAGCCCAGGCTGCCGGGTCATCTTAAAGCCTGGACACCCTCTCACTGGCATGTCTGCGGCAGCCTGCCCGGGAACTCGGACCTGGGAACCAGGGCTCGAGGGTGGGGGCAGGTGGGACAGGAGCCTCATCTCTGACTCACGGTGCTGCCCTGGGCAGGCGGGGAGGCCTCCTCCCTAGAAAAGTGGAGACACCAGGAGTGAGTCAGTGTCAGGCACTCCGATGGGCCGATTGGCGGGGAAGCCAGGTCCCTCACTAACACCCTCCTGCACACCTACTCTCTCCCGGAAGGGCGAGAGCCACCCTCCAACTCCATCTCAGCACATCTCCCAGCAGAGACGTGGCGTGAGGGTCTCCGAATCAGCTGTGACCGGCAGGGTCCTGCAGATGGAGGCTCAGGGTGGAGGGCAGGGTGCACCACTGTGGACACTCAGGAAGCTCCCAGCAACCGTGGTTTCAGGGGTGAGAATTCTGAACAAGCCATCACATGAAGTCATGACAAGGGGGGATAGTTAAATACATCCAGGGGATGCATAGGCCTGAATATGCAGTATGGAATAATGCCCATGACCTAGTAATGAGTGAAAAAAGCAAATTGCAGAACTACATATATATACGTATATATGGGATATATATAAAATCATATATAGTCCCACAAGGACCCCTAGATGGCAGGGGGCAGAGGGGAAAAACTAACAGAGCAAAGATGTTCATGCGTTTATAAGAGAGAAAAAGTAAGTGGCAGATGGACAAACTAAAACCAAGTGCCAGTCTGGAGGGACCTGCCCATCAGGAGCCCACCAACTACTCTTCTGGTTTCTCGGGAGGCAGGCACTGCAGGAGGGGCTGGAGTGGAAAGCAGGGCACAAGCAGTGAGACTCCGGCTCCCTCCCCACTGGGCAGCAGGCTAGCTTACCCGAAGGAGACTGTAAGGTTAGACCCCGGGGACTCCAGATTCAGGGGCACCAGAGCACAACAGAGGGTAAGGGCGACCCAGCACTGAAAACGGGGGATTGGGTGAAGGTCCACACATGGAGGATGAGCCCATGACCCCTTTCCCCCACTCCCCCAAACACTGGCTGCCACTCAGCCATGCTGTGAGCCCTGGCCTCCCCACCAGGGGTAGATTATACCATTCTCAGAAGAAACTGAATGGCCTCAGAGGAAAGACCCACAGAAACTGACACCTGGGGCTCCCCAGACAAACCCCAGTCCTCCTATCACCCTCCAGTGAAACAAAGCTCTAGCTACGCACACAGTTTCCTGTTAGCTTTTTCTGAGCGCCCCTCTTGAATTATGAACAGATGTGCAAGAGTCGCCAGTCACTTGAAAAAACTCCTGACACAAAAGACAGAAACCACAACAAAGAAAGAATAAAGCAGACAACATGTAATGCACAGAGTAGAAGAAAACGTCAAGAAAAACAACAACCTCTTTAGAGAGATGAGAAAATGGCTTCTATTAAATTAGATCAGAATATTTTTTAAAGACAGAAAGAAAAAAAAAATCAGAAATTAAAATTGTGATTCTAAAATAAAACCGACAAGTTTTAATAGGAAGATTTGGAGATGAGAAAAATCATCCAGAGAGACTAAAAAGAGAAAGGACAGGAGAGAAAAGATGAAAAAATTTGGAGGCGCAATCAGAGGCCCAATGAGGAAAGCAGGTACAGAGGAAGTGGAGAGAAGGAAATCGTATGTAAAAATATCACAAGAGAACTTCCCTGAACGGAAGGACATGAGTTAAGTGCCTGTCAAGTACCCAGTACAGTAAATGAAGAAAGACCCAGAGCAAGAGAAGTGGTGGAGAGATTTCCGAATACCTGGCATAAAAAAGATTCTAAAGACTTCCAGTAGGAGGAAAACAGGTCATCTACAGTCAAACAAGAATCAGAAACTAAGAGCAGGGTTTGATCACTGGACGTGAGAAACTCAAATTCATTTTTTAAACGTGTAGAAATTGAGATACTTCTTCAGATGTTGTATAGACTGTTGAATATAGGAGCCTGGAATTCTAGGGATTTTAGTGCATTTTCTTCTTTTCTTTCTCTTTCTTCCTTCCTTCCTTCCTTCCTTTTTTTCTTTCTCTTTTTTCCTTTTTTCTTTTGTAGGACCCCTTCCCATAACCCATGTAGCAACCTAGTGCATATCCTTCCACACTTGTCTCTATGCCTAGATATCACACATCTACTAATTGTATATATGTATATATACACACATATCCACATGTATACATACATGCACATATATCCATATTTAGACACAAACATATGCAAGCATATCCACATGTGTGAACACGTGGCAGCATAGGACTGCGCCTCTCATACCTCTGACTGTAGTGTTTGCATTGAGGCCAGGCTTCCCCAGTCTCTGACCCAGCAAGGCACGGACATTAAGAGAGGCCTGTTCCCAGGACACTGGACTCCAGGAACCTGGGACTTCGATTCAGTGACACCCCATCCGAGTTGCCAAAACTTTCTTAGAACTGCATTCTCCCAGCCTCCTCCAGCAAAATCCCCATTTTAAAAATTTATTTATTTATTTATTTATGGCTGCGTTGGGTCTTCGTTGCTGTGTGTGGGCTTTCTGCGAGCGGGGGCTACTCTTGGTTGCGGTGCACGGGCTTCTCATTGCAGTGGCTTCTCTTGTTGCGGAGCATGGGCCCTAGGCGCACGGGCTTCAGTAGTTGTGGCTCACGGGATCTAGAGTGCAGGGTCAGTACTTGTGGCACATGGGCTTAGTTGCTCCATGGCATGTGGGATCTTCCCGGATCAGAGATGGAACCTGCCCTGCATTGACATGCAGATTCTTATCCGCTGCGTCAACAGGGAAGCCCCAAACTCCCCCCCCACTTTTTTTTTTGCCATACGCGGGCCTCTCACTGTTGTGGCCTCTTCTGTTGTGGAGCACAGGCTCCGTACACGCAGGCTCAGCGACCATGGCTCACGGGCCCAGCTGCTCCGTGGCTTGTGGGATCTTCCCGGACCGGGGCATGAACCCGCGTCCCCTGCATCGGCAGACGGACTCTCAACCACTGTGTCCCCAGGGAAGCCCCCCATTTTTTAAACACAGGAGTTTTTCCCAATAAACTTGAAGTCTAATATCCCATTTTAGTGACTGATTCTTGAAGGACCCAAGCAAAGTATATATACATACATACATATATATATATATATATATATATATATATATATATATGACTCTAGGTGTTTTTTTAATACAGCAGGTTCTTATAAGTCATCCATTTTATGCATATCAGTGTGTCCATGTCAATCCCAATCGCCCAATTCATCACACCACCACCACCACCCCCTGCTGCTTTTCCCCCTTGGTGTCCATACATTTTTTCTCTACTTCGGTGTCTCTTTCTGCCCTGCAAACCAGTTCATCTGTACCATTTTCTAGGTTCCACATATATGTGTTAATATGCGATATTTGCTTTTCTCTTTCTTACTTCACTCTGTATGACAGTCTCTAGATGCATTCACGTCTCTACAAATGACCCAATTTCGTTCCTTTTTATGGCTGAGTAATATTCCATTGTATATATGTACCACATCTTCTTTATCCATTCATCTGTCATGGGGCATTTAGGTGGCTTCCATGATCTGGCTATTGTAAATATTGCTACAATGAACATTGGGGTGCATGTGTCTTTTTGAATTATGGTTTTCTCTGGGTATATGCCAGTAGTGGGATTGCTGGGTCATATGGTAATTCTATTTTTAGTTTTTTAAGGAACCTCCATAGTGGCTGTATCAATTTACATTCCCACCAACAATGCAAGAGGGCTCCCTTTTCTCCACACCCTGTCCAGCATTTGTTGTTTGTAGATTTTCTGATGCTGCCCATTCTAACTGGTGTGAGGTGATACCTCATTGTAGTTTTGATTTGCCTTTCTGTAATGATTAGTGATGTTGAGCAGCTTTTCATGTGCTTCTTGGCCAGCTGTATGTCTTCTTTGGAGAAATGTCTATTTAGGTCTTCTGCCCATTTTTGGATTGGGTTGTTTGTTTTTTAATATTGAGCTGCATGAGCTGTTTATATATTGTGGAGATTAATCCTTTGTCGGTTGATTCATTTGCAAATATTTTCTCCCATTTTGGGGGTTGTCTTTTCAACTTGTTTATGATTTCCCTTGCTATGCAAAAGCTTATAAGTTTCATTAGGTCCCATTTGTTTATTTTTGGTTTTATTTCCATTACTCTTGGAGATGGATCAAAAAAGATCTTGCTGTGATTTATGTCAAAGAGTGTTCTTCCTATGTTTTCCTCTAAGAGTTTTATAGTGTCCAGATGTACATTTAGGTCTCTAATCCATTTTGAGTTTATTTTTGTGTATGGTGTTAGGGAGTTTTCTAATTTCATCCTTTTACATGTAGCTGTCCAGTTTTTCCAGCACCACTTATTGAAGAGACTGTCTTTTCTCTATTGTATATCTTTGCTCCTTTGTCATAGATTAGTTGACCATAGGTGCATGGGTTTATCTCTGGGCTTTCTATCGTGTTCCATTGATCTATATTTCTGTTTTTGTGCCAGTACCATATTGTCTTGATTACTGTAGCTTTGTAGTATAATCTGAAGTCAGGGAGCTTGATTCCTCCAGCTTCATTTTCTTCCCCTCAAGACTGCTTTGGCTATTTGGGCTATTTTGTGTCTCCATACAAATTTTAAGATTTTTTTTGTTCTAGTTCTGTAAAAAATGCCATTGGTTATTTGATAGGGATTGCATTGAATCTGTAGATTGCTTTGGGTAGTGTAGTCATTTTCACAATATTGATTCTCCCAATCCAAGAACATGGTATATCTCTCCATCTGTTGGTATAATATTTAATTTCTTTCATCAATGTCTTACAGTTTTCTGCACATAGGGCTTTTGTCTCCCTAGATAGGTTTATTCCTAGGTATTTTATTCTTTTTGTTGCAGTGGTAAATGGGAGTGTTTCCTTAGTTTCTCTTTCAAATTTTTCATCATTAGTGTATAGGAATGCAAGAGATTTCTGTGCATTAATTTTGTATCCTATAACTTTACCAAATTCATTGATTAGCTCTAGTAGTTCTCTGGTGACATGTTTAGGATTCTCTATGTACAGTATCATGTCATCTGCAAACAGTGACAGCTTTACTTCTTCTTTTCCTATTTGGATTCCTTTTATTTCTTTTTCTTCTCTGATTGCTGTGGCTAGAACTTCCAAAACTATGTTGAATAAGAGTGGTGAGAGTGGGCAACCTTGTCTTGTTCCTGATCTTAGAGGAAATGCTTTCAGTTTTAGACCATTGAGAATGATGTTTGTCATACATGGCCTTTATTATGTTGAAGTAGGTTCCCACTATGCCCACTTTCTGGAGAGTTTTTATCATAAATGGGTGTTGAATTTTGTCAAAAGCTTTCTCTGCATCTATTGACATTATCATATGGTTTTTCTCCTTCAATTTGTTAATATGGTGTATCACATTGATTGATTTGTGTATATTGAAGAATCCTTGCATCCCTGGGATAAATCCCACTTGATCATGGTGTATGATCCTTTTAATGTGCTGTTGGATTCTGCTTGCTAGTATTTTGTTGAGGATTTTTGCATCTATATTCATCAGTGATATTGGTCTGTAATTTTCTTTTTTTGGAGTATCTTTGTCTGGTTTAGGTGTCAGGGTGATGGTGGCCTCATAGAATGAGTTTGGGAGTTTTCCTTCCTCTGGAATTTTTGGAAGAGTTTGAGAAGGGTGGCTGTTAGGTCTTCTCTAAATGTTTGGTAGAATTCACCTGTGAAGCCATCTGGTCCTGGACTTTTGTTTATTGGAAGATTTTTAATCACAGTTTCAATTTCATTACCTGTGATTGGTCTGTTCATATTTTCTATTTCTTCCTGGTTCAGTCTTGGAAGGCTATACCTTTCTAAGAATTTGTCCATTTCTTCCAGGTTGTCCATTTTATTGGCATAGATTTGCTTGTAGTAGTCTCTTAGGATGCTTTGTATTTCTGCAGTGTCTGTTGTAACTTCTCCTTTTTCATTTCTAATTTTATTGATTTGAGTTCTCTTCCTCTTTTTCTTGATGAGTCTGGCTAATGGTTTATCAATTTTGTTTATCTTCTCAAAGAACAAGCTTTTAGTTTTATTGAACTTTGTTATTGTTTTCTTTGTTTCTATGTCATTTATTTCTGCTCTGATCTTTATGATTTCTTTTCTTCTGCTAACTTTGGGTTTTGTTTGTTATTCTTTCTCTAGTTCCTTTAGGTGTAACGCTAGATTGTTTATTTCAGATTTTTCTTGTTTCTTGAGGTAAGCTTGTATAGCTGTAAAAATCCTTCTTATAACTGTTTTTGTTGCATCCCATAGGTCGTGTTTTGCTGCATTCCATAGATCGTCGTGTTTTCATTGTCATTTGTCTCTAGGTATTTTTTGATTTCCCCTTTGATTTCTTCAGTGATCTCTTGGTTATTTAGTAATGTATTGTTTAGCCTCCATATGTTTGTGTTTTTTACGTTTTTTTCCCTGTAATTGATATCTAATCTCATAGTGTTGTGGTCAGAAAAGATGCTTGATATGATCTCAGTTTTCTTAAATTTACTGAGGCTTGATTTGTGACCCAAGATGTGATCTATCCTGGAGAATCTTCTGTGTGCACTTGAGAAGAAAGTGTAATCTGCTGTTTTGGGATGGAATGTCCTATAAAAATCAATTAAATCTATCTGGTCTATTGTGTCATTTAAAGCTTGTGTTTCCTTATTAATTTTCTGTTTGGATGATCTGTCCATTTGTGTAAGTGAGGTGTTAAAGTCCCCCACTATTATTGTGTTACTGTTGATTTCCTCTTTTAGAGCTGTTAGCACTTGCCTTATGTATTGAGGTGCTCCCATGTTGGGTGTATATATATTTATAATTGTTATATCTTCTTCTTGGATTGATCCCTTGATCATTATGTAGTGTCCTTCCTTGTCTCTTGTAACATTCTTTATTTTAATGTCTATTTTATCTGATATGAGTATTGCTACTCCAGCTTTCTTTTGATTTCCATTTGCGTGGAATATCTTTTTCCAACCCCTCACTTTCAGTCTGTATGTGTCCCTAGGTCTGAAGTGGGTCTCGTGTAGACAGCATATATATGGGTCTTGCTTTTATATCCATCCAGCAAGCCTGCGTCTTTTGTTTGGAGCATTTAATCCATTCACGTTTAAGGTAATTATCGATATGTATGTGCCTATGACCATTTTCTTAATTGTTTGGGGTTTGTTTTTGTAGGTCCTTTCCTTCTCTTGTGTTTCCCACTTAGAGAAGTTCCTTTAGCATTTGTTGTATAGCTGGTTTGGTGGTGTTGAATTCTCTTAGCTTTTGCTTGTCTGTAAAGCTTTTGATTTCTCCATTGAATCTGAATGAGATCCTTGCTGGGTAGAGTAATCTTGGTTGTAGGTTCTTCCCTTTCATCACTTTAAGTATATCATGCCACTCCCTTCTGGCTTGTAGAATTTCTGCTGAGAAATCAGCTGTTAACCTTACAGGAGTTCCCTTGTATGTTATTTGTCATTTTTCCCTTGCTGCTTTCAATAATTTTTCTTTGTCTTTAATTTTTGCCAATTTGATTACTATGTGTCTTGGTGTGTTTCTCCCTGGGTTTATCCTGTATGGGTCTCTGTGCACTTCCTGGACTTGGGTAGCTATTTCCTTTCCCATGTTAGGGAAGTTTTCAACTATAATCTCTTCAAATATTTTCTCGGGTCTTTCTCTCTCTCTTCTCCTTCTGGGACCCCTTTAATGCGAATGTTGTTGTGTTTAATGTTGTCCCAGAGGTCTCTTAGGCTGTCTGCATTTCTGTTCATTCTTTTTTCTTTATTCTGTTCCGCAGCAGTGAATTCCACCATTCTGTCTTCCAGGTCACTTATCCATTCTTCTGCCTCAGTTACTTTGCTATTGATTCCTTCTAGTGTAGTTTTCATTTCAGTTATTGTATTGTTCATCTCTGTTTGTTTGTTCTTTAATTCTTCTAGATCTTTGTTAAACATTTCTTACATCTTCTCAATCTTTGCCTCCATTCTTTTTCCGAGGTCCTGGATCATCTTCACTATCATTATTCTCAATTCTTTTTCTGGAAGGTTGACTATCTCCACTTCATTTGGTTGTTTTTCTGGGGTTTTATCTTGTTTCTTCATCTGGTACATAGCCCTCTGCCTTTTCACCTTGTCTATCTTTCTGTGAATGTGGTTTTTGTTCCAAAGGTTGCAGGATTGTAGTTCTTCTTGCTTCTGTTATATCTAGGTTCTTAAATCATTGTTTTCCCTAAATACTGTAAATGCTTTTCTTCATCTTGCTTTTCTTGTTCATCAATGTCTAATGAAAATTTATTATGGCATTTCTCTATTTCATTCTTTTAAATGGCTGCACAACTTTCCTAGGTATAGATGCACCCTAATTTACTCAACCTATAAATGGTCATTCACTTTGATTCCAATTTTTGGACACTATGGACAGAGCTGCAGTAATTATCATTATCTTGTACAGATATTTGAAGATAGATGATAAAGAATAGATTGGCAGTCAAAATATATTTATGTACATATACATATACATATACAATTTATAATACATAAAATTGTTAATTTTATATAATAATTTTAATTGATGCTGCCAGATTGATTTTTTAGAAAGCCTATAAAAATGAACATTTCCACTAACAATGTATGTGAATATCCCTTTCTTTCTCTGCAGGTCCACAAGCAATAGGTATTACCAATCCTTTCCATTTTGGGGGTGTGGTTGATTTAACTACTTTGCTAACTACTAGTGATTTTTCATGTCTTTTGGTTCTTTAGAATTGTTCTTAAATAAATTGTCAATATTTCTATTGGGTCATTTATCTTCTTGTCAGTTTCTAAAAATTCTTTGCTCCTTTTGTCCTGGTTTATAAACATGGTCTTCAAACCTCTTTATCTGTTGTCTTTGTGTTATCTCTTGCCACACAGTTTAAAATTGTAATCTAGTCAAATATGTTAATTTTTCTTTCATAGCTTCTGCGTTTCTTGCATTTGTTAAAGCTTTCCCCCACCCCATCTTCATGGTCCAAGAAGGCTGCTAGAGCTCCAGCCATCCAATCTGTATTACAGGCAGCAGTATGGAGAAAGTGACAAGAAGGGCATTCCACCTCTCTTTGAAAGAAACTTTCCAGAAATTTCTACACAATATTTCCACTTACATGTCATTGCCATAATTTAGAGACATAGCCATAGCCAGCTGCAAGAGGAATATTATCACAGCCATCTTTGGGAAATGCAATCTGCTACACCCACATTTATTTATTTATTTATTTTTTGCGGTACGCGGGCCTCTCACTATTGTGGCCTCTCCCGTTGCGGAGCATAGGCTCCGGACGCGCAGGCTCAGCGGCCATGGCTCACGGGCCCAGACGCCCGGCATCATGTGGGATCTTCCCGGACCGGGGCACGAACCCGTGTCCCCTGCAGTGGCAGGCGGGCTCTCAACCACTGCGCCACCAGGGAAGCCCCACCCACATTTAGAAGGGTGCCCTTGCTTCATGGCATTCAATAGACAAGCAGAGACCACACACTGCTAAGAGTGGGCTGGAACCCGGGAACCTGCTTCTTAGGAGAGAGAAGGCCTCAATTCTGCCTCCACAGGCACCATGCTTAAGACAGTTGGACTGCTAAGTCAGGAAGGTCTCAGCTCTGAGGCTTGTGAGAACAAACCCCAGAGTGGCCGCAGCTTCCAGAAGTGGCACCTCTGCCTCAGGCCCCTCTCCCCTCAGGGACTTCCCCGGGGACGGCCAGAAGTTTGCAGCAGTTGGGCAATAGGCAAGCCTGCTGGCATGAAGGGCTGATGGCTTCTGAACTCTGGGAAATACCACTAGGCATTTCCAGGAAGATGGGGTCTTTAGAGAATTACTTATGATTCATGCCAATCTGCAGGGTGTGTCTGTGCCAGAGAGAAAAACATAACACTGGAAATACTTTCTCACTCCTTCACTCAGTCCCTCACAAGCCCAGAGAGGGGCCAGCCACACCCACCCAGATATTTCTTGCAGGTTTTCTTCCTACAGTTATGCCCTCTGTTGAGAAAGCACCAATGGAAGAGGTAGGTCAATGGAGGAGCAGCTGGCCAAGAAGAAGGGAGGCTGAGAGGTTTCAGTTTGGAAGAAGCTTGGAAGCAAGAGACCCAGCAAGCCAGGCTGTGGGTAATGCGGATCCAGTAGGGCAGTATGCAAAGGCCGGTTCCACCAGGTCCCAATGGTACTGTTCTCTGAGTCCTCCACCTCGCTGAGCCTCGGCTTCCTCATCTATAAAGTGGGAGTGGTAAACCTGGCCCTGCCCTCTTGCCAGCACTGAGAAGCAGGGTGATTTGGGGAATTCTCCAGTCTCTCATAGCCTAGGATTAACTACATTGTATAGCCCAGCATGCTCTGCTACAATTCTCTTGTCTTTTTGAAATACCTTTAATTATACAAGTATTACATGTTCACTGCTAAAATAACCAAAAAAGTAGAGACAAACAAGATGAAGGCCATAAAAGAGAGAAAGCAATTAACATTTTGGCATATGCTCTTACAGTTTCCAGGACCTGGATATATTTTAAATAGAAACCATGCTTTATATATAGTTCTGTAATCTATTTTTTTTTTTTTTTTTTTTTTGTGGTACGCGGGCCTCTCACTGTTGTGGCCTCTCCCGTTGCGGAGCACAGGCTCCGGACGCGCAGGCTCGGCGGCCATGGCTCACGGACCCAGCCGCTCCGCGGCATGTGGGATCTTCCCGGACCGGGGCACGAACCCGTGTTCCCTGCATCGGCAGGCGGACTCCCAACCACTGCGCCACCAGGGAAGCCCTGTAATCTATTTTTCACTCAGTGATATACCATGAGATATATCGACTTCTAAAAGTCGATAAGCAAACTTCCATGAGATATTTTAATACTTGCGTGATATTCTACCAATGCCGTAGTCAATTCTGAACCCATAATCAGTATTACTCATTTTTCCTTTCCCTCAGATTCTGTCTTTATTTAAAATTCTACTGTTTTGTTCACCATGGATTGATTTTTATTTTTTAAATATTGCATTAAAATATTATTCATCTTGATTATGGCATCTTCCCCTAAGATTATCTTCAATTTTTCCAATTAATTCATCTATTTCCAGCATCCAGCACAGTGCAATATACCTGATAGTGCTCAATAAACAGCTGTTGAAAGAATGAAAGAATGAATAAATGAATGAATGAATTGGTGACGGAAGGAAACACTACACCCAGCCTGGAAAGTCTCCCTCACACAGGCTGAGTCAGGAGCTCACTGATACCAGGCTGATGGCTGGGTCCCTTCTCCTGGGGTGCCGGGCCTGTGCCCCCTGTGTGGACCTGCCTCACCACAGCAACAGCAACAAGGGATTCTCCCAGCCCTAACCAAGGTGTGGAGTTTTAAAATAACAAAGTCAGAATTTAAGGGAGGAAATTCTAAGAATGTGAAATAAGTCAGAAGAGCAGAGGTGGTTGTTTATTTTCCATTGACTGCCTGGTCCTCTGCCTCCCTTCCCCCACCCCAAAGGCTGGGGGAGGGGGTCCGGATTCAGATGTCAGCACCACAAAGCTAAAGGAAACCCATCTTCCTGTGTTTGCCAAGGAACAATGCTGGAGAGGCCATTCCAAGGCCTGCACTTTTCCTCTATACAGAAGAATTTAGGTCCTGGTGCATTCCTGGGAGGGTGGTTGGACAAGGAATTTTCTGGATGTAAACATTCTTGTTCCATCACTCAGGAACATTTGGGATGCACTGGCTATCATCCCAGGTGGCTTCCTGTACTCAGATCCGAACTGACCCATACCAGGTGAGGATCTAACAGTGGATTTGGGGCCCTGGTCTCATCAGCTTCCTCAGTCTCTATTACCCAGCACTCCCCCTTCAGTTCTCATCAGGCTCTTACCGCTTCTTTTCTGAACTACTGCCCAAGTCCAGCCTTCCTGGCCCTGACGCTCCTATCCTCACTCACGGGCCATCTTCCCACAACACACCTACAGGCGAGGCCCTTCCCTGCTCCCAGTCCTTTGCACCTGCAGCACCAGATGCCCCAGATGTATCCCAGGACCTTTATGATGGTCAACCACACCACTCTCATCTCCTGCATGCTCCCCTCCTCAACCAGGGAGGGACAAAAAAAATAGGAAGTTCCATGACCAGTGTCCATCCTTCAGCCAAGCACCTCCCCAGGGCAGAAGAGCTGGACAGCTGCCCTTCTCAGGAGCACAAACTGCTACTTTGAAGGGAAAGAGAAGTCAATGAATCAGGCAGGGCATTGAAGACCAGCCAGTGTTTACTGAGCATCTACTAGATGCTAGGTACCATGCCAGATGCTTTATGGGCTTTATGTCTCTGTCCCCCAAATACTCCAAAGCATCATGTTGAGTCGTGATGCTCTTTATACTCCTCACAGGCCCACTGCTGTGTTTTCTGCAGAATGGGAGCTCCATAAACCAACCAATATCATGGGTTCAACTGAGGTGGAATCCTGATCCTTGTTGTGACTCAGCTGGTGGCATGGCAGGCACTTTTGGGGAGACAGGCTCAGGGAACCAGTTGGATCACATGGTCTTCCTTCAGCCTCCGAACACAAGGTTCCCTCTGTCTAGAACACTGTTCCCCCATCTTTTGGGCTAACTCCTATTGGCCTTTCAGGTCACTTGGCAGCTTCCTCCAGGAAACCTTCCTGGATCTCCCAATTTGGGCTATTCTTTTATGTTCCCCATCACCCTCAGCTTCTTCCCTCTCTCTGGGTGTTTGAGCAACTGACTCTAGGATCAGAATGTCAGCTCCTAAAGGACAGGTGATGCCTTGTTCACCTCTGTGTCCCCAGAATCTAGCTCAGGGACAGGCACAGAGGAGAGGCTTGGTAAATATTTGTTGAATGAATTAAATGCTTATTCTTGGATATTCAGTCTCTCTCCGGCTGGTCAAAGAGCACCTAATCCCAAACTGGATTGTCTGCTTTTCCCTTCCTATCTCCAGGCCTTGCCATCCACAATATGCCCTAAAGATGGGCAAATCTAGGGTCTGAACTCTGCCCCTTGAGGCTGGTGGCAGACAAGGTGGATTCCATCTCCCCTTCCAGCTATAGGCCCTGCCTTCTCGGTGCCTGAGTGGACTACTTCGGGTTTCCCTCCTTTTCTAAACCACACCTGGTCTCGAAGCACCGCTACCCGGGGGCTGGTGCTGAGTCCCAGCTGACCTGACAGCCGTCAGGACCCTGTCCTCCAGCCGGACATGCGGCAGGTCCTGTGGGGTGGCAGACAGGGGGCCTCCCCTGGAGCCGCTGCCAGGCGTTCTCCGACGGGAGGGGACCGAACTTGCGCGTCCAGGGCGCGCAGTGAACACCCTGTTCACATTCCTGCGCCGACCGGAATGCGAACAGGGGAAGAGCCAAAGGCCGCATTCCTCTGCCGTCGCGGGAACACGGCCCGGGCCCCGCCCGCCCCAGCCCCGCCCCAGGCCCCGCCCCCAGGCCCCGTCCGCGGACGCGGGACCCCGCCCAAGAGGAAGCCCCCTGGCGGCGCGGGCCGCCGGAGGTGAGACCCGGTCCCTTGCCTTCCAGACCCGGCCCCTTGCGCGTCCTCCCCCTATACTCTCTCGCTCCCTGCGCCCGCCCGCACCCCGCCTGACCTTTGGATCCAAGAATCCATTCCTTCCTCTTCCCCGGGAAGCTTCCATCTTCCGGACACTGATTAGAACTCCAGGGGGCCTTTTGTTGCTTGTATCTCAGTAACCCTTCTCCACTGTTGTTTTCGTTTCTTGTTATTTGCTGCCAATCAAGTCAGGTAAAAAAGAATGGCTCCCCAGAGCCGTAACACAAAATCCTAACTCCAGGGTGGTTTCCTTTCCTGGCTTCCCATCCTGTACCCAGAAAGCTGCCCTTGACCCTCCTCTGGTGGGTGCTTCTGCGGGAGTCTCCCACCCTTGTGTGTCATCTCCTCCCCATCAGGGCCAGAGACCAAGATGATGAGTTGCAGGCCTCACCCTGGCCGGGTCACCCATGCCTGCATCGTCACTTCCTGCTGCTCCATTGAGGGCTTCAGGAAAGGAGATGCAGTCCGTCCCTAGTTCTTGTGGTCCCAGGTTGAAACCTGTGAGAAAACGAGCCTGGGTCTGTCGGTCTGTACATTGGCACCTACCGGAAAAAGCACCACTGCCTCACAGCGAGGATCCCTGCTACTGATGGGAGTCGAGGCCCCAAGAAAGTGGAAAGCCACTAGGCTGAGGGTTTCCATGTTAATGTAGAAACCACTCACATCACATGCACACAAACTGCACCAACCTCAAACACCACTGAAACAAGTAAGCAGAAAAGTACTTTTACCCAGAACCAGGATCGGGCTGTACCTGTTTAAGTCACCCTCTAGGGACTTGAAGAAGAGGGGTGTATACGGTTTACTCACTCCTGCATGAGGGGACAAGCAGCTTGTTTTCCCAGATACCTGGTAACCGTGAATGGTGGATGGTGCCAGGAAGACATGGGCTGGCACCCAACTTTCTCAGCTTGTTGTCAGAGATCTTTCTTAGTGGGAAAGAGGCTTCAACCTAACAGTGTTTGCATATGGAAATTTGCATGTTTATCAGCCCAGGAGCAGTTAGGCACTCACCCTGTGGTTAAAGTGACACCTGGGCAGCCAGTAATGAAGCAAGGCATGCCTGGAACTTGCATTGCTCACCATTGGGGAGGGTTGTGAATGTTGCCCAGAAAGATGGGAAAGCAGAAGCCAAACTCTCATAGGCCAACACCTCAACTGCAAGAAGAAAGGGTTGGGCGGCAGGGGAGCTGGATTGGAAGTTGGCCTTGAAAGCTGGCTTACCTTGCTCAGTTGATTTCTTAGCCTCTAAGAGGAGGAAAATACTGTGGTCCCTTCCTACCTGGCAAGGAGGTAGGCCCAGAATGACAAGTTGGCAGGTGGCCCTGCAGCTCTGGTTTGCGATTGCAGCCCTGGCTCCAGGTCTGCCTCTTCCCCATGACAGAGAAAATGGACATTGTAGACTTTTCTCACCACCCTGGCGGTTCACCGAATGGCAGTGCCAGGGCTGTGTCTCAGTGGGGTGTGAGGGTGTTTGAGGTTGAACCCAGGCCCTACCACCAGGAGACTTACTGTCCACTGGGGGAGACAGATGTCAACCTGGGCAGCACAATGCAGTGTGATGGTGTGATGAGTGACGAGGTAGAGACAGGCCCAGGATGCAGCGGAGGGGGACAGACTGGGGAGGGGAGTGCTGGCCAGCCTGGGGCAGAGCATAAGCAGGAGGGTGTTTTACGGAGGTAGGGTGAGGGGAGGGGAGGAAGGCTCTGCCAGAAGAGGGCGCTCTAATTCTTGCCTCTACTCCAGAGTCCTCTTCAGTATTGTGAGGCCAACGTGCATTGTGCTATTTTTTGCTAAAGAATCTCCATGGATTTTGCTGGTCACGTGGTTAGATCGGCCAGCCTTTAAGCCTTGAGTTCTGAGGTCCCTTTCTAAAGATGAGTAGGATTGTAATTCCCGCTGGGCCCAGGCTGGGATATGGTTTCAGGGATGAATTTGCCCCAGAAACTCACCCCCTTCCCATGGAGTTACTTGAAGCCAGGGTCCCCTTCACTCAACCCTGTGAGTCTGGTGTGAGCGGCAGGACTGGGCAGGGAGGGCCAGCTCCCTTCCACTGGTAACGTCCCTCACACTTATGTAAGTGACTGACCCCTCTGAGCCTTACTCCACCCTGGGGCTTAAAATCGACAGAAGGCTACTGGGCCCTACCTATCCCATATTGAGAAAAATGATTTCAGATTATAAGCCCTTTGGAAAACTGTAGTTTTCAAAAATATCATTACATAGAGTGATGTTTCTATAATATGAGCATGCTTTAGAATCATCAGTTGGTAGAGGTGGGGACAAGGGTTTATTTTAAATGCTTTTTCCTCAGTCCACTCGCAGATTCTTTTTTTTTTTTTTGCAGTACGCGGGCCTCTCACCGTTGTGGCCTCTCCCGTTGCGGAGCACAGGCTCCAGATGCGCAGGCTCAGCGGCCACGGCTCACGGGCCCAGCCGCTCCACGGCACGTGGGATCTTCCCGGACCGGGGCACGAACCCGTGTCCCCTGCATCGGCAGGCGGACTCTCAACCACTGCGCCACCAGGGAAGCCCACACTCACAGATTCTGAGTCAGGAGGTCTCAGGTAGGACGTGGGAATCTGCATGTTTCCAAATCATCCTAAGGAATCCTGATGCCATTGGTCTTTGGACTGCACTTTGATAAGAACTGATACAGGCGACCGTGCATCTGTTCTCAGTGAGTCCACTTAGAATGAACTCTCCCTCTGTCAAGATTTGGGCAGATCTTTTTAATCTTCTGCCCCCGAAAGGAAGCACATAGGGACTGGGGCTGAGAGGGAGGCCCCTCCATTATGCAGGGTGGGGAAACATGCAGGAAACCAGGACGGACCCTTGGGAGTCCCGTAAAGTAGGCCTACTCCAGTGAGCCCAGAAGAGGGCCACGCACAGAAGGCGCCCACCTCCCCTTCCTCCTCCGTCTGTTACAGGAATCTGGCACTCGTGAAGCAGACCAAAAACAAACAAAAACCACCCTATTTGAAATGCCTCAGCTGGAATCTGAACCAAATCCCAAAGGGTCATGGTTCCAATGTCTGGCCTTGAGCAGTGTCAGAGACAATCTTCACAAAACCCAATGCTTAAGCCTTTGGTACACAGCAAACTGTAAGAACTCTCAGGACAGGAACACAGGACTGTTGGCAGTGGCACATACCAGTGTTCTCCAGGCTCTTTTGATCTGGGCCTCAGCCTCCGAACATATTTCTGCTTGCACCCCTGATAAGCCATATGGCTGTACTCCTATCCCTAGTACTACTGATATCCAGGCCCAGCTATGTTTGTTATTATAGCAAAGCTCTCTATAAATGGTCATAGATATAATTTCAAATGGTTTTGACAGGTTTGAATTTGGGAGACTGAGGTCTTGTCAGATCTGAATAGCTGTCCTTGTTTTTATGTCATATGCAGCTAAGAGCTCATACGAGGAGTGGAATGAGAGCTCAGTCATTTCTCTTTCTCTGGGTCACTTGTGCAGGTACCATTTGTATTACCTTCAGACTCTGGTTTCTTCACAGGGAATTCTTAAAAGTTACTTGTCCGTGCTGTAAGGATTACTTTCTTTTTTAAAAAAATTTTATTATTTATTTGGTTTTGCCGGGCCTTAGTTGCTGCCGGTGGGCTCCTTAGTTGTGGCTGGCAGGCTCCCCAGTTGTGGCATGCGAACTCCTAGTTGCAGCATACACATGGGATCCAGTTCCCTGACCAGGGACTGAACTTGGGCCCCCTGCACTGGGAGCACGGAGTCCCAACCACTGCGCCACCAGGGAAGTCCCAAGGATTACTTTAGGTAACGTATGTAATACACTCCATAAGTCCAGCCTGGTGGGGACACGTAAAGTCGGTCACACATGCTTTGCTGATACAGACTATTTGACATCCATTCCAGTGAGAGAACCACCACCAATCTGGATATTAAATATTAGCGAGGCTACATTCTTATTTTTAGGTTAAAAATATAAATAAAAGTTCTAGTATTTTCTCCCTGTACCTCCAACAGATCATCTTGCGTACCCCAATTTGGAAACCAGTAGTCTAACTGGATTCTCCCACCCCAGGGGCCCACCTCCCTGAAAGCCAACCTTCCTCTCTCAGGAGGAGAACCCAACAGTTAGCCAGGCCCCCAAAAACCAGACGGATAGACCCCTACACCTGAAAGAAATTCTGACAGAGCAGAACTCTCCAGTTCAGACTTCTACTTTGGCTTCTGCAATGGCTAACCTCCCATGCTCCCTTGTGTCTGGTTGGGGGGCATGCAGGGTGAAGGCTGTGCTGAGGACGGTGGTAAGGTAGGGCAGGTCCCCTAGAGTTTGGGGGACTCCCTTGGGCTCACAAGTCCAAGCTCCGACTGTGTTCTGTGGGGGACAAACTAGGTCAGTGGCCAGGTTCCTGACCCGAGCATGGGGAAACAGCGGCCCCTGCTGGCTGGGACACACCGTGCCTCAGAACCCTGGCATCCCTCCTGCTGTAACATTTGCTGAACCCTGGCTTTGGTGTTCAAGTACTGTGGCGTGATCAATTGCACAGACACAGGTAAGAAAGACCTGGCTTCCTATCTGGGCTCATCTGATGGTCCCAGGCAAATTAACTTCTCTGAGTCTTAGAGTTGCTGCTAGGATTAAATGAGATGCTGAGTGAAAAGTAGTGAACAGTGCCAAGCACATAGGAAGAACTGAACTGTGATGTCATGATGATTGATGTCAGTACCTCTAGACATCTAAAAACACCTGGAAAATATCTCTGGGGGTAGCCCTGGAGGGAGAGTGGGAAACTGTGAGCAGGAACTCTTGTGTTTCTGTGCTAAGAGACACAAATGAGCAGTGAATGTGTCCTAGCCACTGGTGGTGAGTGTCAGCCTGTGTGTGTGTGTGTGTGTGTGTGTGTGTGTGTGTGTGTGTGTACAAGCCACGATAGAAAGGCAGAGAGCGCTGGAAGATGCTCAGGGCACCTCCCAGAAGGGAGCAGTGCTGACAAAGAGGAAGCCAGTGTCACCTCTTCCTCTAATCACACTGCAGAGCTCAACTCTGAGAGAGGATGGGGGTTATTGATTCACACAATTACTTATTGATCACCTACTATGTGCTGGGCAGGGTTAACAAGATGGAACCAATACCTGTCACAAGGCACTTTCAGATAGAGTTCAGGGCTGAACAAGAGGGATGTCGGGAGGTCAGTCTAGACTGGTGGTCTGGGGACTAGCGACTGTATTCCCTGCGGCAACCAGAACAGAATCCCGGGAAGTTCACAAAACCAGGCCCAAGCAGAGTAAGGATTTCTCTGCTCAGGTGGCCTGCCGGAGGTGCGTCACCACCCAGCTCTTTGGAAAGTCCTGGGCCCCACACAGTTCGGGTGAAGCCAGGGAAAAGTCTGAGGTACAGTCTCTCAATCACCCCTACCCCATCTCTGGGGTTTCATTCAACTAAAATTTGGTTCTGTTCAAAACTAGCAACTTCTGAGAATTCCCCTCACCACCTGCAGAAGGGTTTGCTGGTGGAGAAAGAAGGAAGGGGCTGGTGTCCCAGAAGAGATCTGCCAAGTCCTTGGTGGGCCCTTCTGGGACTCTTGGTCCTTCCACAATTCATTGAATAAAATTATATCAAAATACATGGACCACTTGTTGCTGTGCTTCCCATTCTGCCTCTGAATTACAGACCTCTAACATTCCAACAGCCTTGAGAGGTGCCCTGAGCTCACAGTGCTTAGGACTTATATTACTTCTTAACACCTGCTCTGTGCTGGGCAGGGGTGGGGAAGGAAGGCGCTGAGGTCAGGGAAGGGCTCCTGCCCAGTTTAAAGCTCTCCCTTCCTCATGACTTGGTCTCTCTCTCTCACACCTGTCTCACCCCATTTGCCCAGCTGGAGACATTGAGGAACTGCCTTTGGCCCACTTCTGCCCCCACCAAGTATGACTCACCACATACCCCTCTGCCCTCAACACACTATTCTTAGATAAATGCAAACTTGTTGGTGCTAATTTGAAAAATGACACTGCTACAGTGTTACAATCCTCCTGTAAAGGTCCAGTACAGCTGTTTATCTTGGGAGGGGTGGGGGGCTGGGAACCACCCACCACCGAGAGCACCCTTTCTGTAGAGACATTCCCAGTTCAGACAACTGACCCCTGAAGCTCCAGTCCCGGGATCACTGCAGATCTGTCTGCCCTTTCCGGGCCCCAGCCCTTTCCTACCTCTCATCTTCCCCTGACACCCTGATCCTGTCTTTCTTGGTTCTGTCCTCAGACCTCAAGAAGGAGAAAAACAAAGGAGGGAGCCAATCCAGGCAAAAGGGCTCTTCAAACTTCAGAAGTCTTTTGCAATTCCTTTTGGAGGGCTTAGAAGGCTTTAGTTAAAGATGCATGTAAAACTAAAGCCAAAAAAGATTTTTTAAGGTAATTGTTAATTCCAGGGGGGAAAATAAAGGAAACATGACCATAGTGAACACTTTAACTTAGCCATGAACTACACTCACATATTTATCTCCAAAAGGAGCTAATACTTGAACAAAAAGTTGGGGCACAGCTGTTGCAGCAGGATGGAGAGAATGGCAGTGTGGACACAGAAGTGGTATTAGTACTAAACCTTCACCTTCCATAGCAGGAAATCAAGATAATGTCATGATTGAGAAATACAAAGAACTGAGAAATACGGAGGTACATACCAGAAAAATATTGCTAAAAAGTTTAGAAAAGGGTATCAGGAATAAGAAATTGCAGGGCAGTGCTATCTATAAACTGGATAAGCCATATTTTATTTATACATTTTTTAAAAAGCAAGCTGAATGTTAGGGAGATAATGTTGAAAAACATTTTCTTTAAAGCAGAGTGAAAAGATAAACAGCTGGAAAATATGAGATAAAAATAAAATAGCCCAAGGACAAATGTAAATGTCTGAATGCAGGGGAAAAGGCAGAGAACATAGAAGAAAGGAGACAATTGGGGAAATAACCAAAAGACTTTTTCCTGAGGCAAAGAAAGACACAGGTCATCCAAGAAAAGATCCGCTGAGGCCAAGAACATAAATGGGGAGTCGGGAAAAAGAAATTCAGAGGGCCAGTAAACATAGGAAATGATACCAAGCCATACATTCAGCCAAAGAAACACACATGAAAGCACCAATATCTTCACCTGTCCAGATTGGCAGTACTTAGAAAGCTTGAGAATACCTACTATTAATAAGTTTGTAGAGAATGAGACACTGATAACCTGTTATTGAGAATGAAATGTGCAAACTTTTGCAGGGCAAATTGGCAAAAAAGGATCAAAAAATAAAATGTCCTTACTTGTTATTCCAGCAATGTCACTACTAGGAATTTATCCCTTGCATATAGTCATTAAAGTATGTCAAGATACCTATAGTCATTCAGAGGTGTTTACTGTAGTATTGTTTGCACAGCCATAAAACTTGAAATTATCTAAATGTCCATCAGCAAGGGACTGGTTATGTTACTGAGTCCAAGCTTGTACTGCTTGCCACACGACATGCCAATAAATAAATGAGGTGTGTTGGGGCAAGGAATAGTGACTTTTTTTGGAAAGCCAGCAGACTGAGAAGATGGAGGACTAGTGTCCCAAAGAACCATCTTACCCAAGTTAGAACTCAGGCTTCTTTTATACTAAAAGGGGAGGAGGTATGGTTGGTTGGTGCAAACTTCTTGGTGTCAGAATCCTTTGTTCTCGCAGCAGTCCTCCTAAATCAGGTTATGATGCTCCTGTAAACCTCCAACAAGACAACTGTTATTCTCTGTTCTGTTATTTTTTTCCATCTCTCTGTTAATGGAAAAGTGTTATACCTTTAAAGGTCAGAGCCTTGACTTTAAAGCTATGCTGTATACTTCAGGCTATAGGCAACATTCTTAGTTCGTAGCAAAAGCAATAGAATACAAAGGTCAAAGTAAAAGAAACAGATCCATTCGGAATCAGATTTGTTCTTCCCTATTACAGTTAGATCCCTGAGGGAGTGGAGTAAGGGAAAGCTGACTGTGTGGTTAAGTGTGTGTGGTGTGTACTTTCCAAAAAGTGAATACTATTTGCCATTAGAAACATTTTTTCCTGGATGGATGGATACTGAATGAACAAAGGAAAAAAGGGGAGAGGGACTGCAGGTGAGGCCTGAGGAGAGCTGTACCTTTTTTTTTTTTTTTTTTTTTGCAGTACGCGGACCTCTCATCACTGTGGCCTCTCCCATTGCGGAGCACAGGCTCCGGACGCGCAGGCTCAGCGGCCATGGCTCACGGGCCCAGCAGCTCCGCGGCATGCGGGATCCTCCCGGACCGGGGCACGAACCCGTGTCCCCTGCATCGGCAGGCGGATTCTCAACCACTGCGCCACCAGGGAAGCCCTGTACCTTTCATTTTTAAACAGTACAGAACTGTTTCACTTTTTCCATGATATTGTTTGTTTTATGCTTTAAAAAATTAACTGGAGTTATCTCTGTGTTACTATTATTGCCATCCTTGTTTTCCTCATAATACATTTTGATATTAAACCAAATAAATGTTTTGTTTTAGTTTTGTGTTTTCTTAAGGGTCCCACTGAGGGCCAATGAGGATGAGTAAAGAAATATTACGTTTAAATGCACTTGGGTAAAATTTCAGAAATTAAAGCATAAAGAGAAAAATCATATAAGCTTCAAAGAAAAAACAGGTTACCTATGAAGAAATGAGATTCAGCCTGACATCAGATTTTGCATCAGATGTTGAAGGAAAATTAATATGAATCTGGAATTCTATGCCAGCCAAAGTACCACCCAAAGTGAAGACAAAATATAGACATTTTCTGAAATCCAGGGAGTCAGAAAATTTAACATTCAAGCATGGTCTATGAAGAAATCACTCAAGAAGATGTCCCACTGAAACCAAATAATTCAAAAAACAGTAAGTGAGATTTAAAAAAAATAGAAGCTGAATGTTCAAAGAAAGATAAACATAGAAAAAAAATGAAGTGATACTAGTTTGGACTTGGATACCTGGAACATTCTCCTTTGCCCTACAGAGATTTAGTAATTGAAGGCTATTTTTTTCTTAAGCGCTCCAGTCATACAACTTGAATCTGTAGCAAATAATATTTACACAATTGTAACATCAGAATTACATGTTACGATAGTGTTATTTATGTGGGGTTTGATATCTTAGACTCAATCTGTAGACAAAACATGCAATGAAATGAACAGAACAGAAACCTTGACAAAATAAAGGGGAAAATTTACTTTGCTGAAAGCCAGAAAGCTAAATTCTCTAAATTCCTTTAGCTGCAATTAGTATATCAAAGCCAGGCCTGGTTGTTCAGAGTTTAGGGTTCTATTAATCACAAAATTGGTGGAAAAGCCCAGGCCAGATGTCAAGGAAGTGGCTCCGGGGCTGTATTGGAGGCATCCTAACAGTTCCTTAGAGCTGATCATCTTCATCTCTTCCCAACTCTCACTGACATCATGATGTGAGCTTGAAATTAGCCATAGCGGGAATATTTACACCACAGATATGGCACACTTGATACATGAGGGCTTCTTTTCTTCCCAGAGAGCATGTTGTTAAATATTTACCAGCCTACCCATGGGAAAGCCTGACCCGTCTGGCTTGAAATATTGTAAGAATAAAAAGGAAGATGAAGGTGGTGAAAGCAGGTGGTGAAGGCCGCAGTGTTGGATGGGTCATGGGGGAACTAGTGGCATTCTTAGTGAAATCGTCTAAGGTATGAGTCAGCAAACTTTTCCTTAAAGGTTCAAATAAATAGAATTATTTCAAAATTATTCAACCCTGCTGTTACAGCTCAAAAGCAGCCATAGACAATATCTAAATGAATGAGCATGGCTGTGTTCCCATAAAACTTTTATTTACAGTTAAGTGGCCAGCCCCTGGGCCATGCAGTTTGCCAAGCCCTTGTCTGAGATAAACCCCCTGGGAGGGCACTTCAGATATGGCCCAGAAAATGGCTCAGCACTCACAGCTGGAGGCAGCTGGGTAGCTGGATATTTGAGCTAGAGGTCCCACCTCTGGCTCCCCATGGCCTCCAAGTAGCTTGAAGGGGATCCAGAAGTTCCTATGTCCCAGGGGAAGGGACAGAAAGGTATCTGCCTGATCTTTCCTCTCCGCCATTCCTAGGCACAGCTCTCATCCACATGGCCTAAGGTGGCTGCTGAAGCTCCGCCATTATACCCCGCACATCCAGCAGGCAGGAGGAGGAGAGTAGAAGGGGGCAGCCCTCCTTACCCTCAGCTCTGTGAACATGTGACCTGTGCAGTCACCTGGGGCTCAGCTCAGTTTCATGGTGAACTGTCACCGTCTTGAAATCTCAGTAATGTTATCTTTGAACTTGTGTTTTGTGAAAGAAGTCTGATGGGACAACAGAGCATGTCCACGAGCAGAGGAGATCCATGCAAAGTGCCTGTGTGTCATCTCTCCTTGCAGCCCTCATTCTCACGCAACATAGGTAAGGCCTGGCATGCAGCTTCCCTGACTCGCTTACCTTGTACTCCGATCAAAGGGCCTCCATGCAGGCATTAATTTAATGCTCTGGATTCCTGTTTTGAATTTGTAATTAACTCTATCTTTGAACTTGGGCTTTGTGAGTGAAGTCCAGTAGGACAATGGTTGATGTGTAGTATGTGTGCCTTCCATTTCCACGTGTGCCAGGAGCACAGAATTTCAGTGGACTCACCACGTGTGGGCTTTTATCAAGATTCAAAGTGAGTACAGGTAAGCATGTTATAATCCATGACTAAGTGGGAGTCCACAGCCCTGAGAGGCTACGCTTTCCACGGGAATCAGAACTTGCTTCAAATACAGAAAGAAGGTAGTGGCATTTTAGGAAACACAAACAACCAAGGAACCCACTGTATCCTTTCTTACTTGTGTTACTTTCCTCTATCCACTTACTTCCCTGTCAATCACTGACTTTGAAAATGATGACAGATAAATGATAGGGTAACCCAGAGTTCCTGTGATGTTCAGTCCTTTAATCATCAGTGAGGTGAAGGTAGACAATGTTGGTACCATGTGAGCATACCAAGATGTAAAATTAAAATGTTGGTTTTATGCAGCATTTCTGCTGTTTGGTATGAGTAAGATACAAATGCATGCATGATCTATGAAATATAAATTGCATAATTTCTGTGATTTTTTACATGAGTTAAATGCTCTTAAGTTTTTTATTTTTTATTTGAAACTGGCATTGTACAATTTAAAGATGAATGGTAAAATTCATAGTAAGAGTATAACATTTTAATTTTTCTTTACTTAAAAATGACATTAAACAGCAAATAAAAAACACCATGATAAATCAAGAGAGAGACTGCAGAGGAAAGGAGAAACTTAATATTTTAGTACCTGTAGTAGTACTTTTTTTTTTTTCTGCTTTTTGAACAAGGGGGCACTGGGTCCTGCAAATTATGTAGCTGGCCATGGCAGCACGTTAGCCCAGGATGTCATATGGGCCCAGTCGCAATGCTCGTGTCAGCAGCTAGGAGCTGATGTCCCTTTTCTTAAAGAGAGTAGCAGAGGTCCAGAGGACCTGGTGTGTTGAGGGCCCCCCTAAACTTCAGTGGATACAGTAAGGGTCCTCATTTACCCAGATACCCAGAGAGCATCTTGAGGAGAGGAAGGGCGAGGCACAGAGCTCAGGACAGTGAGTTTTCCAAGAGACTATGGAAACCAGCCACATGAGGGAGTTCAACTCCAAATAGACTGACTACTCAGACCAAAGGGAGACCATTCCACATGGAGAGCCGGGTGTAGTGTTAGAGGCAAGCCCAGGCTTCCCCCCTGCATGGTAGGGTGGAACTGCTAAGTAAGACCCTCATCTTCCTTGCAGGCCGGAATGGCGTATGTACTTTTGCAAGCCAGCTGCCCTGGATCCAAGGCACTTTCTGTCTGAAATACCCTCCTGCCTGCTCCTCTTCCCTCAGTCCACCCCTAGTCCTGTAACCCCAGGTCATCTGGATAACTTCTCACCTTTCTGCACTCAGCTCAGGTATCTCCCCCAAGAAGGCTCCCTTAACACCCTGCCCTCACTGTCCCCTCTGGGCACTCATTGCAACCTGGCCACAGAGTGTCAGAGGAGCAGTTTGAGTGGCAGCAGGCGTGGCACTTGCCTTGGGGCCTTCTGGCTGCTCCCTTACCCTCTTTGAGCCTGTTTCTCCATATGCAAAATGGGGCAATCATACCAGACCCACCGACCTTATAGAATTTTTTAAAAATGTAATTTGTGAATAGGTTCTAGGTATACCTACTACACAATTCAAAAGGTATATAAGGACACATAGTGGGAAGTCACTCTCCTTCCCGCTTCTCTCCTCCAGGCTCCCCGTTGTCTTCTCCAAAGACAATCCCTGTCACCAGTTTCTTTAGCTTCCTTCCATAGATAGTCCATGTGTTGTAGCACAAATATTATTGTCCATCATCACCTGTGCAGCATTCCAGGGGAGGAGAATCCACAACCTGCATCTAACTATGAGGAAGCATCAGACAACTGAGGAATATTCTATTTTTTAAAGTGGCAGTTACAAAGCATCAAAATCACAAAACACAAAGAAAGACTGTGGACGTGTTCCAGAATTAAGGAGAATCGTAGATTAGATAAAAGCACTGTATCCATATTAAATTTACCAAAGTTGGTAAGTTTACTGCAGTTATGTAAGAGAATCCCTTTTTTAGGACATAAACACTGACATATTTAGGGGTAAAGGGACCATGATATACAACTTACCCTCATATGTTTCAGGAGGAGGGGAGGGAGGACACACATGATAAAGAAAATGGGGTAAATGTTAACAATACGTGAATCTAAGTGTTGATGAACATTTTTGTAGTATTTTTATTTTTGCAACTTATGTCTAAGTTTGAGGTTATTTCTCCTAAACATTTGATGTTCGTATTCATGGGTTCAAGTATTTGCAAATTCATCTACTCACTAACCTTTATTTGGAGCCCCAAATCAACACTCCAGGCACTTGCACAGCCATTCACAGGCATGTGCAGAGCAGGGACAAATCTGAGTCATCCAACATGCACATTCCAAGCTGAGGTCAAACAAGGCGGCCCCCTCCCTCCCTGCTTCAGCTCTCAGCCTGTAAACAAGTGTCCTCTTTGCAGTCTGTTTAGTGCCATGTTTTTTGAATTTTCATGCTTTTTGTTAATAATTGTGCTGCTTAAAATTTTGCCTCCAGTCATAGTGTTGAAGTGCTGTCTAGGGTTCCTAAGCACACAAGAAGACTTTGATGTGCCTTACGGAGAAGATACATGTGCTGGATGAGTTTCATTCAGGTACGAGTTCCAATGCTGTTGGCTATGAGCTCAGTGTTAATGAATCAGCAATACATATTAAATAAGATGTCTTTAAACAGCAACAATAAAGTTATGTATGTGTTGGTCTGTTGATGAAAATATTGTGACTGGAGCTTGCAGGAACCTAACCCTGTATTTCCCCTGGGAACAATAGTTCAATATCTGCTAATTCAGTGTTTGTGGCAACTTTGTAGAACATAACTACCAAGAATAACAAGAATCAACTGTTTCTATATATGTGCTTCCTACACAAATGAGAGAATACAATATGTACTGTTCTGTACCATATGAATATATTTACCAACATTCATAGAAATCATGCTATTAGTTTGCATTCATTCTTTATTCATTCTTTTTTTTTTTTTTTTTCAATCAGGTGAACAAAACGTGCTATGGAGATCCATCAGCCTCTTTTCTCAGCCACTCCAGTGCTTGCTCAACGGGCCCATGTAACCAAGTGGCATGGTAGCTGGGTTTTGTGGGCACATTGGGATTATTTTTTTCATTCTTCTGAACAGGTGATTCCCCATATGGGTGTTTCCTAATTGATCTACCTAGTCCTCTAGTGATAGACATTTGGGTTTTATCTTTTCAAAATGTTGCAGTCCTGCTTAAAGTACTTCCATGCCATACTTCCGTGGCATCTCCTGGCTCTTGGGATAAAAATTAAAGTCCTTAACCATGACCTGACAGACACTCTCACACAGCACCCTGTCATCTGCAAGTCTCCCCTCCAGCCTTCTTTCACCCCCGGTATCATCCACACTCCCTCCTGCCACATAGCATGTGCACGAGCTTTCCTCATGGGACACCATCCCCATCCCTCACCCTTGGCCTGATTAACTATCCTCTTCCTTCAAACCTCTACCTGCTCAACCAATGTATCGCCGTCGGGGCCTCGCATAGAACCTGGCACATAGAAGCTGTTCAATACACTCGTGTTGAACCGTTGAAGGAATGAGGCAGGAGGCAGGCAAGGAGGGAAGGCAGCTGGTAAGAATTATGTTTTTGTGGCTCTCTTTTGACCAAATACTTGGTCGTAAACGCTTAGTGGAATGAAAACTGTACAGCTGTCTTCTCTCTTGTCAGACTCTCACTCAGTTCATTAGCACCAAAGTGATTTCTGTTGAACTAGACACATGATGACGATGGGAAGTCAGGAAGCCCCGCAGAGTGACCCTGAGGAGGTCGCCATACCTTTCTGTGCCAGTTCCTCGCCGTGAGAGGGGGTGATAATGTCTGGATCTGGCTTGCTGTGAGTAACACACCTTAGGACACATCACGGGGGCTCTCTTCCCACCCCCCTCCAGCTCCTACCACCTGTAAAGCATTGCCCCTGTCCTCTAAGAATATCCTCAGCATATTGGCTCAGAACAAAAGATCTGAATACAATGATCCAGTGACAAGGTAACATTCCCCCAACCAGGAGATGCCTGCTGACACCAAGCTAAGGGGAAGGAACAAAAAAGGAGGTATCATAGACAAAGTGTCTTCCCCACACTCCAGGAGCGTATCACATGCCCCCGAGCACAGAGAGACAGAGTTCTTTCAAGGCTGTCACCAGGCCTTTGGCTCCTTTCCACCTTCGAGTAACTAATTCTATTCTCATGGTTTCTCTAAAACTATATGAAACTTGTGGTAAAACCCACATCCTTCCCCTATGCCAAACGGCCCCCATATCCTCCCAATGACCACCACCCCTTTTCCTCTATTTTTGTTGCAAAATGAATCAAAGTAGCTCACAAAAAAGGTCTGAGAGAGAGAGCATATACAGGGGATGTCACAGACCCAGAATCCAACCAGCTACTTTTCTCCCCGGACCTACCACCTCCCCAGTCTGAACCATCCGCATCTCTCACCTGGTTTCTTGCAACACCCTAGCTGATCTTCCTGCTTTTACCTCCGTGCCCTAAAGCTTTCTCCATGTACAGGGTTGCCAGATAAAATTCAGGACACTGAGTTAAATTTGCATTTTGGATAAACAAAAAATAATTTTTTAGTCTAAATATGTCACAAATATTATCTGGGATACACTTCAACTAAGAAAAATATTCATTAATCTGAAATGCAAATTTAACTGGACATCATGAAGTTTTGGGTTTTTTTTTTTGCGGTACGCATGCCTCTCACTGTTGTGGCCTCTCCCGTTGCGGAGCACAGGCTCCGGACGCGCAGGCTCAGCGGCCATGGCTCACGGGCCCAGCCTCTCCGTGGCATGTGGGATCTTCCCGGACCGGGGCACGGACCTGTGTCCCCTGCATCGGCAGGTGGACTCTCAACCACTGTGCCACCAGGGAAGCCCCATCATGAAGTTTTATTTGCTAAATCTGGCAACCCTAACCATGTAGCAACCAGAGTCAGCCTTCTAAAATGTAAATTAGCTCATATTATCCCTCTGCTCAAAATTCACCAAGAGTTTCCCATCTCTGAGCAAAGTCTTTACCATGATCTGCCTTCCCCAGTACTTCTTGTACATCATCCCCTACCACTCCCTTCCTTGGCCACCCAGCCCAGAGACCCTGGCTTCCCTGTTGCGCCTCGCACTTCTCCCAGGTAGCCGCATTGCTAGCTCCTTCTCCTTCTTTAGGGCTTTGCTTTCTCAGTGATGTCTTCTCTGACCATCCTTTAAACAAACACTGGAGCCACCCTACCTTCTGTCATCTCCCTGCTTTCTCTCCATTGCATGGTGATGTGTCAGCTCCTAACACACCACAGTACACATATGTGTTGGCTGGCTCTCTCTCTCCCCACTAAAAAGCATAGTTCATGAGAGCAGGTACTACGGTTTGTTCAAGCTGAGCATCCAGCCCCAGAACCCTGCTTGGCACATAGTAGACACTCAATAAATGCTTGTTGAACCAATGATGAAACCCAAGGACAAGAAGCACAGCCAGGAAAGTCCAAAAACAAGGGGGTTTTGCTGTGTTTTCCTTTCTTGGCGGGATTGCTCTAATCTTTCTCCACTTACTTATCTTACTCAAGGCCCCCTTTGGCCACATTTCCATGCCTCACCAGGACTTCTTGGGGGCACCATCACAAGACTGGGGTAACCTGATTGGCTCAGCTCACCCCCCTTCCTTTCTCTCTGTCTTTTTCTTTCTCTATCCCTTTCCCCCTCCTTCCCTCTTTCCCAATCTCTTTTTGCCACTTATGTTTTTAATATTTTTTAATGAATGGGTAATATTTCTAAAAATTGACTTTATTTTCTTTATGTCTAGTGTGAAAGAGAGTGATCTGGGGGCTCTGACAGCCAAGAGCAGATGCCACTGCACATCTTCCTTGTGCCCTTTCCCAGGCTCAGGTTCCCTGCAGAGAATCACTGGTTCTCTGGTCTGTATTAGCTAGGAGAGGACAGCCTTCAGTCTGGTAGCAAACAGGCTCAAAATCTCAGTCCTATAAGATAGAAATTTACTCCTCACATATGATACATGTCCAAAGTGAATTGGCAGGGGTTCTGCAGTACCAAGTCTCAGGAAGCCAGACTGATGGAGGTTCTTTTGAATTGTAGCTGGGTCATCTGGTCACCCTGTCCAGAGCAGGGTCATCTGGTCACCCTGTCCAGAGCAGGGAAATAGAGATGGAGGAACCCACCCTGGTTCTTAAATGCGTCAGTCCAGGAGTGAGGGCCAGCACATCCACTCACAGCCCTTTGTCCAGAATTGGTCACATGGCTCCACATAATAGCAGGGGTCTAGGAAATGTGGGCGAGCCTAGAGATATTTGGTAAGAAGTAGGTATCTCTTCCTAGGCAACCTCTTGGGGAAGAGGAGGAGAGGCAAAGTGGGCGAGAAGCCTGTTCGGACACAGATGTTCTTCTACTCACTCACTTCACCTCCCAGAGCTCAGGGAACTCAGATGAGCCCTGGCCAGTCAAGAGGAAGAGATCAAATGTGAGCCAGCTCTAAGCACTTGAACCAGGCCAGATGGCAGTGAGAAAATAAGATGATTTTCTGGGTAATGCAGGCTCCATTTCCTGATTCCATATCTGCTGTGGAAAATAATAATATTAATTTTCATTTTTCCAGCACTGACACTTTTCAAAGAGCTTTCCCTTCCATGTGGGCTTCACGAAAAGGCAGAAATTAGTACCTTTTCACTGAAGAGAAATCAGAGGCTCAGAAAGGTTAAGAGCATTGCCTAAGGTCAGGTGCTCATAGAGGCATAATTGGGACTTGAGCAGCTCTGTTTGCCTCTACCTGGTCCAGGGCTCATCATCACATCATAATTGTCCTTTGAAGGACTGGCCAGTGGGGAGGGAAGAACACAATTGGTCCCATCTCTATGGTCTCTTCAGCCACACCCCATGCATGGGAAACCATCACTGCTGCTCCCTGTTATTCATAAACAGGTTACGATTCAAAAATTAGGTAAAATTTAGCTCTGTTCAGGAAACAGAAAGCATGTTATCATGTGGATGGTGGGGAACAAAAGTGTAATGGACTTTCAAAGCAGAAAGATGAGGGAACTTTCCAGAAACCACACTCTTTCCATGTAGCCCAGAGAGTTAAGTTGTAGAGCTGAACAGGCTGGTTACAAGGAAGGTTGCCCTGGGTTTGAATCCTGGCTCTGCCACTAACCTGCTCCATAAACTTGAACAAGTGACAACCTTCGTGAATCATGATCTCCACAGTTGTACAATGGTGGTTAGAGCATCCCCTTTATAGACTCTTGTGTGGACATAATGTAAAGTGAACCTAGATGGTTCTCAGCACACAGCTGTCATTTGATAAAAGGTGTCTGTTCAGAACTGTTGAATGGGTTGACAGGAAGCCTGTGGGACCCTCAGGCTCAGAGAGAACAGAAGGAGCTGGAGGGCGGGGACTTCCCAGTTCCTCTTCTTTTTGCCCTCTCTTCCTCCTTCTCTCACACTATTTTATTTATTATATATATATATTTATTTTATAATTTTGTGGTACGCGGGCCTCTCACTGTTGCGGCCTCTCCCGTTGCGGAGCACAGGCTCCGGACGCGCAGGCTCAGCGGCCATGGCTCACGGGCCCAGCCGCTCCGCGGCATGTGGGATCTTCCCGGACCGGGGCACGAACCCGCGTCCCCCGCATCGGCAGGCGGACTCTCAACCACTGTGCCACCAGGGAAGCCCTATTTTATTTTTAGTTATAAAGAGAATAGAGAATAATTTTTTAAAGTTTAGGAGTAAAGAAGAAAAAAAATGCAAAGAAACACTCACAACCTCATGATGGTAACCCAAACGTCTTGCCTTGTTCATAGTTAAAAGTAAGTTTGCATTCTCGAAATACTGTGTTTTGAGACTTTTTCTATGTTGCCCCTTAGGTTTAGAATAGCTTGTGCTCCAGTATCAACCCCCAAATCTCAGAGGCTTAAAATAATAAAATCTTATTCCTTATTTCCCCAATGTCCTCTGTGGACCCGAGTGACTCTCGTGCAGTGATCTTCCGTGGGATGACTTAGAGATGGAAGCTAATTAAACCTTATGGCCCCTCCATTTGAACACATGGTCCTCTTCTCGACTGTAATGAAGAATTGTGTGTGGCATCTTAGATGCTCTAGCCCAGCAGAACAAGTATCACTTCCTAGCCACGAAGCTGTATCTTAAGGCAAGGCAGGGTGTGAGGAGGAGGCCTCGACAATGCAGTCTTCCATGTGTCTAGGAAGGAAACTGAAAGTACCTGTGAGCCATCTTTTCAACTTTGTGTTTGCATGACTTTTCATTAATTGCACATTCCGTCATTTATAGTTAGACATTTAGATTGTTTGCAATTTTTCAATATTATAAATAGAATCAGAGCTCCCCAGTTTCATTATGTTTATAGGTGGGACCACACTGGCATTAAGACTGCCATCTTGCAGACGTAGGCCACCACCCACTCAGGCAGAGCCTCAGCTCTCATCCCCACTCACCCAGATCAGCCCTGTTTCCCAGATCCACTGGTGAGTGAAGACCACTTAAGTTCTTCTACTCACTCAGAAATATACATTGAGTGCATGCTGGAGGTGAGGCACTGTGCCTGACACACATGGGGATACAGCAGAAAATCAGACAGATGCAGTCCCCACCCTCACATACTCCATTCATGCTCTTGTCCTCTGCCCACACCACCTGTGCTTCCAGGAACCTTTCGGAGCACTGCTGAGAACTCTGAGCCTTGACAGAGTAGAGGGGATAGGAGAATGCTTCTCTCTCTGTTCCGTATGGCACTTGACCATGTAGGCCCTGAAACTACACTGTTTGGATGTTAGGGTCTCACATAGTCCTTTGTTCATTCTTTTCCTTCTGTTTCTCCCACAAAGCATCAAAACCAGCAAGGCAGCCAATTCAAGGGTGGCAGAGACTCAAACCTTCTTGTCCCCCATGGTCCTCATCTTTATCATCCCTAGGAACCTCTTACTCATTCTTCAACCAAAATCCCAAAGCTGCCATGTACATCAACGGATGAAAACACACACTTGTGGAAAGGGGTGTCCCCTAATGCCACCCACCAGGACCACTGTAGACTCAGGCTCAGGTCATCCAGTAGCCGCTGAGAAGCCAGTAACACTCAATGGACTTCACCAAGATGAGCTTCTTTCTTTGTTAGATTATTTCCCTAGGATAAATTCCCAGATGTGGGATAGCTGGGTCAAAGTATTAAAATATTTTTTGTGGCTCTTGGTTCAAGTTGACAAATTGTTTTCTGAGATTTGTGTGGTGATAAGCACTATCTATGATAATACCAGTTTCTTGCACTGTCACCCGGATTAGGAATTATCATTGTTATAAATATTGTCACTGTGCTGGAAAAAAGCCATACTTTTCCCTTGTTTTAATTTGTATTTCTGTGAATACCACAGATTTTAAATTTTTGCCATCTTTATTCATAGCAGTGTTTATACTTGTGTGATTTTTCACTGCAGGTGTTGATTTCTTTATTCAAGCCTTAATTTCTTAAACCAATTTTTATGAGTTCTTTGCATAACAAAGATGTTAGTCTTCTAGCTGTGGTAATTATATCTTAGAGCCTCACGCCACTGCCCCTGTTCTGGTCTTTTTGCTTTTTAATTTTGGTTATTTTACTTTCTTTGTAGTGCAGAAGTTTTAAATTTTTATTTATTCAAATTTGTCAGTATTTTTCATTGTGGTTTCTTCTTTTTTGTTTTCACTTCAAAGCTCACAAAAGTTAAAACTGATGACTGATAAGAACCTGCAGTATAAAACAAACAAACAAACAAAAAAAACAACTAATACTAAACTTTCTTTGGGTTATTTGTATGGAAATATATTAATATTAATGTTTCAGATATTACATGAAATTTCTAAAAGTCTTATATGTTCTGGTATAATGTTATGTTATAATTCTAGTTATTACTTTGTGTGGTTTTTTTTGTTTTTCTGGTGTTTTTTTTGCGGTACGCGGGCCTCTCACTGTTGTGCCCTCTCCCGTTGTAGACCACAGGCTCCGGACGCACAGGCTCCGGACGCGCAGGCTCAGGGGCCATGTCTCACGGGCCCAGCCACTCTGCGGCATGTGGGATCTTCCTGGACTGGGCCACGAACCCATGTCCCCTGCATCGGCAGGAGGACTCTCAACCACTGCGCCACCAGGGAAGCCCCTAGTTATTACTTTAAAATGTATATCTCAGAAATAACTAAATTTTCTTGTCAATTGTATTATTATGAACTTTCATCAAATTTTTAACCGTGGTCATTTTTAAGTCTTTTGTCATTTACAGACAGTTCTGGGTGTACTCTGATGCTTTCGCAAAAATGTTCCTATAAAAGAGTTTCATCTTCAAGGAATTCATGGAAAAGACTCTGACAAGTACAGGTTTCTGGTAACTGACTATACTGCTGAACTGAATGAATAAGCATTTTCAGAACTCTAATAGAAAACTGATGAATTCATAAAAGGGCTAACAAAAGATCAAGATAAAAAAATTAATTACATGGGACTGAGTGAACTGATGAGGATGATTATAATTTTTGTGACTTTCTGTTTGAATAAAAAAAAAATCCCACAAGGACTCAGAGGCAAAAAATATACAAATCAATTTTCACTGCAAAGTAAAGAAGCTGTTACAGTGGAGGATTACTGGACTGAATGTCAATATTATGACATAGCATGAGTGTTTGGTAATTGCAATCATTGTTGCTTTTGTTGTGGTCATCCATTTACAATGCTTGGTGTCAGTTTATTTATCTCTTGTAAAAATAAAATACAGTGTGTGTGTGTGTGTGTGTGTGTGTGTGTGTGTGAGTTGTGAAAAAAAAAAAAAAAAGCTTACAAAAGTATTTCCTAGCCAGAAACTTGATAATTATTTATGTGATTTTATTTTCTTCTACTTTGTCTTCTATGATTTGGTTTTTTAATATTTAAATCTTTTTTCCCCCCTGGGCGTGCACTTAAAGAAGACTCAATTGTTTGAACATGGATTGCTTCTTAATTTTTTTATTCAATTTATTTAAACTTAAAAAACACAGTTCCCTCATTTCTCCTACCCCTCCACACCCCTATCCGTTGCATCTTGCAACCACCAATCTTTTCTATGGGCTTGGTTTTTGTTTTGTTTTGTTTTAGATTCCACATATAAGAGAGATCTTATGTATATTTGTCTTTCTCTGACTTATTTCACTTAGCATAATACCCTCAGGGCCATTCCTGTTGCTGCATATGGCAAAATTTCATTCTTTTTATGGCTTAATAATATTCCATTATATATATCTATATATAATATATAAATATATTCCACAGCTTCTTTATCCATTCACTTAGGTTGTTTCCATATCTTGACTATTGTAAATAAAGCTGCAATGAACTTGGGGGTGCATATATATTTTTGAATTATTGTTTTGTCTTCTCCATTTATTTTTAACTAGGCTTAGAGGGGATAAAAACCTTCTCTGAAAGGTAAGGAAACTTATTTGGGTTGTTTAATTCTAAACCCAAGGCATCAGGCATTAGATTCTCATTGGTTTGAAGGATTAGAGATAATTCTGTCCTAAGTTTTAAGCAAACTGAACTATAAAAATATCAATTCTTCCAATCCATAAGTATGGAATATCTTTCCATTTATTTGTGTTTTCTTCAACTTCTTTCATTAATGTCTTGTGGTTTTCAATATATGGATCTCTCAGCTCCTTGGTTAAATTTATTGACTAGTATTTTATTCTTTTCAATGCAGTTTCAAATGGGATTGTTTTCTTAATTTCGCTTTCTGATAGTTTGTTGTTAGCGTTAAGAAACATGACAGATTTTTGTGTGTTGATTTTATATCCTGAAACATTACTGAACTTGTTTATTATTTCTAAAAGATTTTTGATAGAGTAGGGTTTTCTACATATAGAATAATGTAATCTGCAAATAGGGAGTTTTACTTCTTCCTTTCCAATTTGGATTATTTTATTTCTTTTTCTTGCCTAATTGTTCTGTCTAGGACTGCCAACACTGTCTTGAATAAAAGTGGCAAGAGTGGACATCCTTTTCTTGTGCTTGACCTTTGGGGAAAAATTTTCAATTTTTACTGTTGAGTATGATATTAGCTGTGAGCTTGTCCTATAGAGCCTTTATTATGTCTCCTGGAGGGAAGCTTTACACATGTCTGGTGTCAGCCCCTCAGAACTATATATATTTGCATAAAAGCTGCTGTCTGAGGGTTAGCTTCCAGTGAGATTCAATCTAGGTGCTGAGATCCTCCACTCTGGGACGGCGGCAGGTCTTGGCACATCTTCAACTACTGGGAGCTACTAAAAATATAATAGGCTGCCTGGACAAGCACAGAGGTTTAAGAGAAAACCAGGAGCTGAGGTAGGGTTATAACAAGGTATAACCTTGTAATAACAAGGTTCATCTCCTACACAAGGCCACTCCTTCAAGACTGGAAGAAGTGGTTGTTTCATCTACTGTACAGAAACCAACAGAGAGTCAAGCAAAATGAAGAGAGGAATGTGTTCCAAATGAAAGAACAAGATAAACCTCAGAAAAAATCTTAATGAAATGGAGATCAGTAATTTACCTGATAAAAAGTTCAAAGTAATGGTCATAAAGATGCTCACTGAACTGGGGATAAGAATGGATGAACACAGTGAGAACTTCATCAAAGAGATGAAAAAATATAAGAAAGTACCAAATAGAAGTCAGAGAGCTGAAGAATGCAATAACAGAACTGAAAAATACACTAGAGGGGTTCAACAGCAGACTAGATGAAGCAGAAGAAAAGATCAGTCAACTCAGGGACAAGGCAATGGAATTTACCCAATCAGAGAAGCAGAAAGAAAAAAGAATGAAAAACTGTGAAGATGGCTTAAGGAATTTATGGAACAACATCAAACAGACTAACATTTACTTTATAGGGCTCCCAGAAGGAGAAGAGAGAAAGGGGCAGAAATCTTACTTGAAAATGTAATGGCTGGGGACTTCCCTGGTGGTCCAGTGGTAAATAATCCACCTTACAATGCAGGGGATGTGGGTTCGATCCCTGGTCAGGGAACTAAGATCCCACATGCTGCGGAGCAAAAAAGCCCACGCACCACAACCACTGAGCTCGCGCGCCTCAACTTGAGAGGCTGCATGCCACAAACTACAGAGCCCACGCACTCTGAAACCCATGTGCCACAACTAAAGAAGAGAAAATCCGCACGCCACAACTAGAGAGAAACCTACGCACCACTACGAAAGATCCTGCATGCCTCAAAGAAGATCCTGCGTGCTGCAACTAAGACCCTTCACAGCCAAAAATAAATTAAATAAATAAATAATAAATAAATCTTAAAAAAAAAAAAAAAAGAAAAGAAAATGTAATGGCTGAAAGCTTCCCTAACTTGGGGAAGGAAGCAGACATTCAGATCCAGGAAGCCCTGAGAGTTCCAGAAAAGCTGCTACCAAAGAGACCCACACCAAGACACATAATTAAAATGTCAAAAGTTAAAGACAAGGAGAGAATCTTAAAAGAAGCAAAAAAAAAAAAAAACAACTAGCTCTATACAAGGGAACCCCCATAAGACTATCAGCAGATCTTTCAGCACAGATTTTGCAGGCCAGAAACACAATATATTCAAAGTGCTGAAAGGAGAAAACTTCTAACCAAGAATAATTTACCCACCAAAGTTTTCATCAGAATTGAAGGAGAGATAAAGAGTTTTCCAGACAAGCAAAAGTTAAAGGAGTTCATCACCACTAAACCCGCCTTACAAGAAATGTCTCAAATAAACAACTAAACTTTACATCATAAGGAAACAGGAAAAAGAAGAACAAATGAAGCCCAAAGTTAGTAAAAGGAAGAAAATAAAGATTAGAGCAGATATAATTGAAGTAGAGACTTAAAAAGACAATGGAAAAATATCAGTGAAATTAATAGCTGTTTTTTTGAAAAGATAAACAAAATTGACAAATCTTTAACAAGATTCACCAAGAAAAAAAAAGAGAAAATTCAAATAAATAAAATCAGAAATGAAAGATGAGCTGTTACAACTGATACCACAGAAACACAAAGGATCGTAAGAGACTACAATGAACAATTATATGCTGACAAATTGAATAACCTAGAAGAAATGGATAAATTCCTAAGCACATACAACCTATCAAGACTGAATCATAAGGAAATAGAAAATTTGAACAGATCAGTTACTAGTAAGGAGTTGAATCAGTAATCAAAAATCTCCCAACAAATATAAGTCTGGACCATATGACTTTACTAGTGAATTCTACCAAACATTCAAAGAAGAATTAACACCAATCCTTCTCAGACTCTCCCCCAAAATAGAATGTCTTCCAAACACATTTTACGAGGCCAGCATTACCCATTATCAAAACCAGACAAAGATGCCACAAAAAAAGACCAATACCCCTGATGAACATAGATGCAAAAATCATCAACAAACTATCAGCGAATCAATTTCAACAACCCATTAGAAGTACCATACCCCATGATCAAGTGGGATTTATTCCAGGGATGCAAGGATGATTCAACATCCACAAATCAATCTTGTGATAGACCACATTAACAGAATGAAGAATAAAAGTCATACGATAATCTCAATAGGGGCAGAAAAAGCATTTGACAATGTTCAACATCCATTTTTGATAAAATCAACAAAGTGATTATTGAGAAAATATTGAAATCTTTCATCCAAATGAAACTTACTTTAGAGCTATACCATTTCTTTTTCCAACAAGTAGGAGTTGTAAGTCTTTCTACTATCCCTTAAGCCAAATAAATAAATAAATAAATAAATAAATAAATAAGTTGACCAAAAGTATCTTGGTCAATGTGAGCCCTGGGGATGGGCCTGGGAATAGGAGTTTTCTTTAGCCTCTCCTTCCATTCCCTTGCGTTTCTGATGAATGAACAAGTGTTGGGAATGGCCCATCTGTTCAACGCCTTTTCTATCAGAGGCCCTTCAGAAGAATAGAATAAACTCCAATTGTTAAAATCCTTCGTTTTTTTTTTCTTTTTTTTTCTTTGCTTTTTTTTTTCTAAGTGTAACATCTACAGGGTTGAGAGTTGGTGGAGGGAATGGAGGGTTAGGGTAGGTGCTTTTATTTTAGGACTTGTGTGGCTTTTTTTCTCAAGTTGTTTATATCAGATAATGGTTTGGGGGTTTGTGCCACAGACCAATACTGTGATTTATGTCATCACATATGTTCAGGTCTCTGTATTGAGAAGGCTGTTTAGTTGAAGCCCCCAGCAAAATCTTTTAAAGTGGAGATGGGGTAGGGATGAGCCCACGCAGTGTGTGTCGGGGCAAGGAGTTCATTACAAAGAATAAAAACTCACTTTGATTTTTTTGTTTTAATTGAAGGTGGAGAAATGGCTTACTGCTAATATAATAGAGAATGCTAATATATCTCTCTAGTCACCAATAAAAATTTTATTGTAAAAGTAGTTATGAGATATAGGGGTAAATAAAATCCAGGATATCTAAAGGAACTTACTCCCTTTGCACCTGAATTTCCCTAGCTGAAAAATAGGATCAACTTGGGATCCTATTGCCCCTACATTTCAAGAATAAATGGAAAAATTTACATCACATAAAACCCTGGAGTTATGTACATTCATTTGAATACTTAACCTTTGTTAAATTAATTAAACCTCTGATCATATTTTTCACACAACTGTTCCTTTGAAAATGCTGCTGCTGAAACAACACAAATGTCCCTCAGTAGGGGACTGGGTATAGCCACACAAAGGAATACAATGCATATGTAAAATGTATTCAGAAATATCAATATATTCTGCTACAAAATGATCTCTGTGATATATTGTTAAGCGAAAAAGGCAACATATAGAACAGTGTGTAAAGGAACGGTATGCCATATTTATTTTAAGAAAGAGGCAGGAGAAATATGGCCATGTGTATACATATATATTTGATTATATGATACTTTTTTAAAAAGGGAAAAATGGAAGAATAAACCAAAAAAGTAAAGGGAACCTGAGCTCTTTGGAGAAACTGCTGGCGCAGGAAATGTACAAGATAAGCCTGAAATGTCTTGTGGTACCAGAAAACAAGGAAGTTATCAGAGACTACTGGATTTGTGCCAAAAGGCCACAACAGCTAACAAGAAGGAATTCCTACTAACCAAAGATGGAACAATCTGAAAATGAAAAATAAACAAACAAAAAATAAAAACGAAAAATGAGAAAATAACGATGTGTGTACTTGATTGAAACACAATAAGCATATTAAAGTTATGAGTTCATTACGCTATTAAAAATAATTTATTAGGCAGATAAGTGGATGCTAGGGAACCAACTCATTGGTAAAGAAAAGGAAAGAGCAGAAAATTTATTTTGCCTCTTTCGTACAAACTATCTTTTAGAGTAACTGAGTAGTTGATGAAGGAGAATTTTCCATCATAGATTTCCAGCTAATACATGCAAAGGAATGTGGTAACCAGCCTCCACAATGGCCCCCAATGATCGCGTCTCCCAGTATTCACACCCTATGCAGTCCCCTCCCACACTGTATCAGGGTTGGTCTGTTTGGCCAACAGCACATAGTAGAAATGATGGCATGTCACTTCTGAGATTAGATCAGAAAAGACTTTGGCTTCCATCTTGTTCTCTCAGTCTCCCTTTCTCTCTCTTTCTCTCTCTCTCTATCTCTCTCTCTCTCTCCTTATTGTGAGACATTCCAATAGTCTATGAAGAAAGCAGCTCACTAGGTGAGGAACTGAGTTATTCAGAGCCAGTAGGAACTTAGCCCTCCCAATAACCATGTTAGTGAGTTTGAAGGAGATCGTCCAGCCCCAAATGACTGCAGCCCCAGTCAGCAGATTGGTTGCAATGACACGAGAGACCCTGAACCAGAGCCATCCAGCTAAGCCAGTTTCAGATTGCTGCCCACAGAAGCTATGAGATAATACATGTTTGTTGTTTCAAGCTACTAAATTTTGGGATAATTTGTTGTGCAGCAGTAGCTCACCAATACAAGGAATGATAGAGTTAGAATACCATAGATTTGTACTGACTAATGATCATCAATAACTACTAAAATCATAGGTGCAAGGCTAAGGGGAACTTTATAATAGATGGATTCACAGGCTGACAATATATGAACTTAGTAATTAATTTTTTAAAACAAGTGGGTACTTTAAAGTAAATCCCAGACATCATATCATTTCACTCACTGGTCAATCTTAACATCACAAAAATAGAGCCAAATAGACATTATAAGCCTCCTGATGTGATGCAATTCGAAGTACCCAACACTATCTGTAAAATATTATTGCTAAAAAAAAATTGGTCGTGAGTTTAATTAAGTCCCAACTACAAGTTTATAGGAAATACAGAGGACATGTAGAAAACTCTACATATAAGTGACTCGATTTCCTCAAAAAACAAATTGCCTAAAAGAGTGAAAAAAAGAGAATCGAGATAACCCAGCAATGGGTGGACTCAGGGTTCTCCAGAGAAACAGAACCAATAGGATATATACAGGAGGAAATTCATTATAGGCTTTGGTTCAGACAGTTATGGAGGCTGACAAGTCCCATCATTTGTGTCTGCAAGCTGGAGACACAGGAAAGCTGATGACTTAATTCAGTTCGAGTCTGAAGGCCTGAGAACTGGGGGTGGGGGTGGGGGGTAAGTGGGGGGCAGCGGTGTAAGTCCTGATCTGCATCTGAATGCCCTAAAGCCAGGAGCAACGATGTCTGAAGGCATCTCAGCCCAAGCAGAGAGTGCAAATTTGCTCTTCCTCTATCTCTTTGTTCTATTCAGGCCCACAATGGATTGGATGATGCCTGCCCCAACTGGTGAGAGTGACCTTCTTTACTCAATCTGCTGAATTAACTGCTAATCTCTTCCAGAGACACCCTCATAGACACACCCAGAAATAATGTTTTACCAACTATCTGGGCACCCCTTAGCCCAGTTGCGTCGACACATAAAATTAATCATCACATGCACCCTATTTGGAAATCAGTTCAAACAAACCACCTGTAAAAGACATTGTGAGACAACAAGGAAGATGGAACATGAACCAGATATGCAATAACATTAATGAATTATTATTGATTTTGTCAGGTGTGATAATGGAATTGTGGGTTTTTGTTGTTGTTATTGCCCTTGTCTATAGAGATGTCTACTGAAGAATTTATGATAAAAGTAAATTATGCGATGCTGGAATTGGCTCTGCTCATCATGAACTTTTTTGCATTTTGATTTTTAAAAATATTGCATAAAGTCTTACTTACCTTGATTACTGAGTTTTTCTGGCATGTCCTTAAGTGCTCAAGGCAATTACCTCACTCAGCTTACTCCAGTCCTGGTCCTGAGGAGACTGCATGTAAACAAGGCAGTCAGGACATAAATAATGCAACTGCAGAACGTGATGAATTCTATAAAGGCAACTTTTTGGAGAATCATTAGGGAGTGGGAGCCAGAGAGACTGAGAGCAAGTGTGTGTGGGTGGGTGTATGTATGTGTGGATAATGTTAGGTGGTGGGGGCAGAGGGGGGAGTCAGGGTCAAGATTTCCAAGGAGATGATGGAATTGGAGAGAAGTAGAGGGAATTCAGGATATATTTTCAGGATGGAAAAGATGGGATTTGCCAATGGCTTAGCAAAAGGAGGGGAGTGAAAGATAAGAGATGGGATTCGGCTTCAGGAATGGCAACCTGGGGTACCCTTTACTGAGGTGAACAATACTGCAGAGGAACAGAACTCAAGGGAAACCGAGTTTGACTTTGAACCATGTTAAATGTGAGCTGCTTATTAAAGGCAGAAGTAGAGTTGGAAAAGGCATTGATGAAGGCAAATCTGGAACTCGAGTGGAAAGAGTTGAGCCAAGGATAGAAACTTGGATGAGATCACTTGTGGAGATTATATAAATAGAGAAATGGGGAGGGCACAGTTCTGAGCTCTGGGACCCCACACTTAAAGGTCAAGTAAGGAGGAGGAAGGAGGCTGAGAAGTGGCCATCAGTCAGGCAGGAGGAAAACAAGGAAAGCCTTTCGCGAGGAAGAACTGTGTGAAATGCCGCTGAGAAGTAACGTAAGTGGAAAAAAGAGAATTATTGGCAGTTTCTGGTGACCAAGGCACGAGCAGTTTCCCTTGAGTGGGGGGATGGAAGCTGGATTGGAATGAATTGGCAAGGAAATGAAGGCAATGAATTTGACAATGCATTTGAGAAATCCTTCAGGGAGGAAGAATAAGAGATGGCTGGGGAGAATCAAGTTGGGGTATAATCCACAGCCTGCACCTCTACTATCTACCTGCAGCATTTTGTATTGAGTACAACTCTGGTTCAGGAAGCTGTGGAGGTTTCATCGTTTCTTTACTTTGTGTGAAGATGACAAAGAGGAAGGAAAATAAATGGAAATTGTTTTACATTTTGCATACTTTTTTTTTTTTTTTTTTAGCCACACCGTGCAGCATGCAGGATCTTAGTTCCCCGACCAGGGATCGAACCCGTGCCCCCTGCAGTGGAAGCATGGAGTCTTAACCGCTGGACGGCCAGGGAAGTCCCCTGCATTGTTTTTAATATGTTATCTTTTAACCAGCTATGACAGTGGCAGCGGAAGACATTAGCTACAAATGTTAAGTCTAAATCAGGGCGTGAGTATTTTTAAAGCAAGAATCATCTCTTAAGGCAGGGGACCGAGAGTGTAGGCAAGTGAGAGGTGAGGGGTATGGAGCCCCAGAGGTCTGGCAGCAGAGACTTGGGGGTCTGCCTAGCAGCACCCACGTGTGAGTGCCCTAGCTGAGTGGCCAAAGCCTTGGAGCAGGCTGCCCTGAGATGAGCAGCCTCAGGAATACTCTCCACCTTACAATTTTGTGAGCAGTGCCCTGTTGTCCCCTCACCTTCCCACAGGAGCAAAGCCAGGACTGTCCCTGACACTCCAAGCACCCATGGGGGTTGAGGTGCTACTTCCCTCACCAACAGATGGACACTGAGAAGCAGCAGAGATGGCATCTCTTCCCTCCCCACCCCCATTCCCCCTGTTCTCCAGTAGAGACAGGAGAGGAGGAAACAATAAACATCCATGTGAAAAGCCACCAACCTCATCTTTCTTCTCCATGTATTTTGAACTAGTCTTCAAGGGGGAAATTGCTGCTCTGAGAGGTAAGGAAGCATATTTTGGGTTTTGAATCCTAAACCCAAGGCACCAGGCATGACGTTCCTTGATATTCATTGGTTTGAAGGATTCTAGATAACTCTGCTCCTTGTTTCAAGCAAACTGACCTATAAACATGCCCCCTTCTCAGAGCCCTGCTGTTCTGCTCCTATGGCTTTTAAAATTTCCTCCTTGGACTTGGGCAAGAACTGCTCAGACAGGCCTAACTTTCTGCCTTTAGAGAAGGAAAAGACACGTTCATTTAATCAGCAACTTTGGCTGCTCCGTGGCCACGCTTCACCCAGAAGTATATCCAGAACATACACAAATCCACCTCCAAAAGCTTGTAGAATGAGACAGCTTTTTTTTTTTTTTTTTTTTTTTTTTTTTTTTGCGGTATGCGGGCCTCTCACTGTTGTGGCCTCTCCCGTTGCGGAGCACAGGCTCCGGACGCGCAGGCCTAGCGGCCATGGCTCACGGGCCCAGCCGCTCCGCGGCACGTGGGATCTTCCCGGACCGGGGCACGAACCCGTGTCTCCTGCATCGGCAGGCGGATTCTCAACCACTGCGCCACCAGGGAAGCCCGAGACAGCTTTTACTGAATGTTTTTCCAAAAGGGGCAATGAGGGGGGATCATGCCACCCACTATGGCAGTCTCTCCTGGTCCCTCCTCTTGGGAAGAGGGCAAGTCATCTCTTTCATAAAATGCCCTCTACCCAGTCCACTGGCCCCTCGCTCCTCATTTCCCTGCCCCCCACCGCTTTCTCAGCCAGAGAGTCTGGCCTGCTCTCAGCTTCTGTCACTTTCCTCTCCAGCCCTCACCCCAGCAGTCCTGACAGATCCTGACAAGGTATTTCCTGCTCTTGTAGGTTTCCGGTCAAAGAGATGTGCGGGCCCACTGTCCCTAGTGATGGGACTCCCATTTTAATCACTGAGGTCCCTTGAGTTTGTTTTCTTTTCTCTTTTAAAATTAATTAATTTATTTATTTATGGCTGTGTTGGGTCTTCATTTCTGTGCAAGGGCTTTCTGTAGTTGTGGCAAGCGGGGGCCACTCTTCATCATGGTGCGCGGGCCTCTCACTATCGCGGCCTCTCTTGTCGCGGAGCACAGGTTCCAGACGCGCAGGCTCAGTAGTTGTGGCCCACGGGCCTAGTTGCTCCGCGGCATGTGGGACCCTCCTAGACCAGGGCTCGAACCCGTGTCCCCTGCATTAGCAGGCAGACTCTCAACCACTGCGCCACCAGGGAAGCCCTGAGTTTGTTTGCTATTGCTGCTGTAGCAGCTTGCCGCAGGCTTAGTGGCTTTAAGCAACGCAGGTTTACTATCTTACAGTTCTCTAGTTCGGAAGTCGAAAATGGGTCTCAGTGGGCTAAAATCAAGGTGTCATCTGGGCTGTGCCCCTTTATGGAGGCTCTGGAGGGGGAATCTGTTTTTTGCCTTTTCCAGCTTCTGGAGGCTGCCACATTCCTTGTTCCAGTGGCCCCCTGCCCTCTTCAGAGCCAGCAATCACATTATACCGACCTCTGCTTTCATCACCTATCCCCTTATCTGATTCTGCCTCCCTCTGCCACATGTCAGGGCCCTTTTGATTACGCTGGGCCTGCCCGATAACCCAGGATATTCTGCCTCTCTTAAAGTCAGCTTATTAGCAACATTAATGCCATCTGCACACTGAATTCCCCTTTGCCAGGTAGCATAACATAGTCACTGTTTCTAGGGATTAGGGCATGGACACTTTGTGGGGGGACATCATGCAGTCTACCAGAGTTCAAAGGCCAAAGTGGCTGGGGGTAGATGGTGGGGAACAGTCCCCTCCTCCTTTAGCCAAAGGCCTAAACTCAACTCAAATGGGCGCTAAGAGGCTGAGCCACTCAGGATAAGCTAAAGCCTTCCTCCAAATTTAGCCGACTGAAATCCCTCCCTGTTTTAGCTCGGCTCCATCCTTGTCCTTAACCCCCATGTTAGGTGGGCAAGGGTGTGTGGTCAGTGACTCTCAGAAGAAACACAGATGAACAGACACTTTATCCCCAATTCCCCAGAGACATTTGCTTTCTACGGTTTCTTCTATCCTCTCCTGGCACCTCCTTGGCTCACAGCACTGAGCCATCCAGATTTTGGTGCACAGTTTGGCATTTGAATGGCTCTCCCATCCCCGGGTTAACGCCAGAATCACGTTGAATTCTCCTCATTTACTCGGGGAGGAGGGGAAGCTTCGTCACCCTGGGGCTCTGATTTGTAAGTGAGAAAATACAGGATGGTCACTTGTTTTGATTTGGCAGTAGCCATCACTCCACATCCCACAATTACATGGTGTGACATAGTCTCCAAAGATGGCGCTGTCATTAATTCCTCATCTCCCTGATGCACATCAAGATGTAGAGTCTAATTCCCCTGCCTGGGCTGGCCATAGTGACTTGCTTGACCTATAGAATGTGGGGGAAGTGATATGCTGGGCCTTTTGAGGCTAAGTCACAAGGCTTTTCACGATCCTCTTGGGCACTGATTCTTGGAATCCAGCTATAATTATGTGAGAGCCCAGGTCACACAGAGAGGCCGAATGTAGGCTCTCTGGTTGCTAGGACCTGCTGGGCTCCCAGCCAACAGCAGCATCAATTTCTAGCTACATGAGTGAGCCATCCTGAACAACACGCCCAGACAAGCCTTCAGCTGACTCCAGCCCCAGCTGCTATCTGAACACAACAGTGTGCAAGGCCCTAAGTGAGAACCATCCTGTTGAGCCCAGTCAACCCCCAGAACTGTGAGCAATAAAAATATATTGTTATTTTAATCCACTAAATTTTGCGGTAGGACTGTTACAAAAGCAGTCGACATATAGGGTATACTGATACCCTCAGGGAGGCCAGATCAAGTCTGGGCAGTGTGCCAGATGGTGAGGAGGCGACCAAAACTTACCAGATATGGGTAGAGAAGATATTAAACGTGTGATCAATACATAATAGAGACTAAGTGCCACAGGACTTTGGAGGAGGGAGATGTCACTCCTGGGGAGCTGGTCAAGAAAGGCTTCCCCAGAGAAAATGAGATTTAATCTGACTCTTGAAGCCTCGGTAGGCTATAATAGGTGGAGAGTAGGGATGAAAGAGAATGTATCTGAAAGAAGTAACCTGGACAAAAAAATAGCAGACCAAAAGAATAAAGGGTAGATGAGAAATGTGAGTTTGCTGAAAACACTCATCTTTCAAGGTTCAGTTCAAGGGCACCTGTACCAGGCAGCCTCCTCCTCTTTCTTCCATTTTCCTACCTCTACCCGATCTAAACTGATGTTTCCGTTTTTATCATAGCACCAGGAATACTTTGGGCTACTCTTTTTTCTACTAAACATTCCTGTTATGGTTGGGGTAAAGGTCATTGTCTATAAAAAACAGTTCCCAAAATACGGTGCCTTAAATTATGTAGATGTTTTTTTTTTTTATTTTTTTATTTTTTATTTATTTATTTTTTTTTTTTTGCGGTATGCGGGCCTCTCACTGTTGTGGCCTCTCCCATTGCGGAGCACAGGCTCCGGACGCGCAGGCCCAGCGGCCATGGCTCACGGGCTTAGTTGCTCCGCGGCATGTGGGATCTTCCCGGACCAGGGCACGAACCCGTGTCTCCTGCATCGGCAGGCGGATTCTCAACCGCTGCGCCACCAGGGAAGCCCTATGTAGATGTTTATTTTTCTCACCTGTAAGTTATGAGATGAGACCTGCTCCTCGTGATCATTCAAGGACCCAGGTCTGTCTAAGTCATTGCTCTGCTCTCCCCTCAGGCAATGTCATTAACTGCATGCTAGAAACTTGGGCACCACCAGATCTGGCTCCAGTGGATCTGGAAGAGGGAAGAGAGGTGTAGGAGGCGAGCCTGATGTCCTGGACCTGGAAGCGGCACACAGCACTTCCCTTGACAAGTACCTTTGTCAAGAACTGGGACACACAGCCTCACCTAAGCCCAAGGTGGGTGGGGAAATGTGGCCCAGCTGGGCAGCCATATAGAGCGGGAATTCTATTCCTAGTGGAGAAAGGGACTTGGAGTGGGCAGTGGCATTCGTGCCACAAGTGCTCATCTCCTCCTGAGTCTGGGAGCTCTTTGAGGGTAGGAACCACATCCTCCTCGTCTCTGGACCCTGGCGCTGAGCCTGCTGCCTGACCCGGAGCACTGTGTTTGGTCCATGCCTGCTGAATGGTGAAGCTGTTGCCATGGCCTAGGCTGGACGTGATGAAGGTGTAAGCCACTGTGGGGAGACAAGAAATAGAGAGGACAGATGTGGAAGAATTTAACAGAGAAAGGCACAGGGCTTGATGAATCTTGCCAGAACAGAGACCTTTTTATGTTATGATCTTTCGTGATCTAAGTTGACAGCTCTTTGGCACGAGTTGAAAGAACATGAACTAAATACCTCACTTAATAGAAATTTATTGAACGTCTTCCAAAGTTAAGAAATTCCTCAATTGTTTCAAAATCACTGGGACAAAGCATGCCTCGAGCTTGAAGACTTTCAGGCTTCTTGTTCTATGCTTGTCTCTGCTACTGTTAACAGGTTAGAGCACCAAACCGCACGTCAGGGCTTTCACCTGGCAGCCCTTCCACACCACTGACAACACCTTTCTGTGCCGACCGGCACCCAGAAGTAGATGTGTGCACTCACTCACTAATGTCCAGACACCAGCTGCTTTCTAGAAACCAGGCTCTGTGGCTATAAGCACAATTTGCACACGTCATTCTTCAGCGTCAGCTCAGGTTTTGGAATCAGCGCAGACTGGGTCTGAATTCAGTAAATGGCTCTGCCATTTACTACCGACTTTGGTCAAGTTATACCACCTGTTTAAATCCCAGCTCCTTTACCTGTAAAATGGGGATTGTCATGCGGGTACACCACTGGGTGTTTGAGGATTAAATGAGGTTCTGGGTGTAAAGCACTTGGCCTTTAGTATGCACTCAATAAACAATAGCTCTTAAACTGTTAGGATAACTAGGTTTTCAGGCCCTTATGGCCTCTCGAGTCAAAGGATATTAACAGTGTAATGAAAATAATAGCCAGTTATGGCCATTCACAAAATTCAAGTGTGTAAAATAGAAACTTATTAATTTTCTCGCACTGGCCTTATTTTCTGATCCTGTGGCTCTGTCCTGGCCTTTGAAGGATGAGCTGATCGTGGTACATGCAGTCCTAGCCCGTGACTTCACAGCCACATTTGGGATCAGCATCCAGTTGGAGCTCAGCGCATCCTCTTCTCTTCCTCTGCACTGCTGCCTGGTCCAACATAATCTGAGAACTTTGCTCATCAGCACAGTCACCATGCAAAGGGAGAAATGGATCCCTTTTTTGGTCTGCTAGCCTCTGGGACCCAGGCTGTTGTCAGTTCCTGATGTCCTCTGGTCATCAGAGGATGACCAGATGGGCAGCTCTGGTCAGTGGCACGTCCTGTTCCATCCCATGGAGCCCAGCCTCACCCTTCCCTCACTGCTAAGGATCAGGCCTGTCCCTCTCTTACCTCCTGGCACAGGCCCCTGTGGGTAGGTGTCTCTTCCCAACCAGGCCAGCACATCTCACCCTCCCAACTAACCTGTGACTCACTACAAGCTCCTAGAAGCCTCTAAGCCACTCTAGGACCTGCAAACCCGGGGGCCCACTCACATCTCGGTGTGTATATTTCCCACTCGCTTCCCCTTATCAGAAGGTAGAAGACCCATCCGAGCAACTGCAAGTTGGACACTAAGCCCACAAGCCTCCCCTTCTTGGAGGTGCCCCTGCACCTCCAGGGCAATGCTCCTCTCCTGCTTTCTCCCCACATCAGAATCACGTTAGGGGAGGACTGTTCCACCTCTTATCACCCTTGCTCGCCCTCTATCTCCCTGTCTCCCGTCTCTGTCCTCCTCCAGCACAAATCTCGTTTTATAAACACATACACACACCACAGACACAGTGGAAACCAGTTCTCCGAGTTTAGGCAGACTTTCCAGACTGTTTTGTCTTGTGTCCACCGGAGAACAGAACCTCTTTGAAGTGATAAGCTAAGGCGTCTGCCATTCTTGTTGCTAGAGGGCTTCCTGTGGTGGCTGAGGGGAGTGAACCTGCTATTTGATGTCTCAGCTATTAGTCCACCACAGATTAAGACTTCATGTTTCATCCTGTCTTGTGAGTTACATGGGTTTTTACTACGTAGTTGGAATGAGGTCTACCAGACAGCTCAGTTCACGGCTTGGGCAGAACCCCTTCATCATGCTCCCATCGACTCTTCTTTATCCCATTTCAATCTTTTATTTTAATTTTTATCAAAGTTCTGCATACATATAATTTTAAAAGTCAAGTAATTCTCTAAAACATTAGAAAAACAGTAGTCTTCTGGTCCTCTCTCCTGTCCTCTACTCCCATTCTCACTTTACACCTTTAACTCGTGTTTTAAAATATTTTCCTCCATATTGCTAAAGAATGAAGTTATACCACTACCTCTTGACCTTTTGACATTATTTACTGATTTCCAAGCATGGGAGATAAAAGATTTAGCTTTTATGAAGTCTCCCACACACACTAACTTCCTATAGTATACTCCAATTGCCTTTCCTTTCTTGAACAATTTTTGTTTTCCTTGGATTTAATAATTGCCCTTTTCCCCCTTTGCTTAGTTTTCTATGTACTTACCTCTAAGTCAACGTCCTTTTCTTGCAGACTTTGCTCCCAGATCCTTCTGTCTCACCGCCTCTTGCCCCCTTGGTCGACAGATGCATTGGGCATGCTTCGTTCTTGGCTTCCCTCGCAGCGTTCAGCGGGCAGGACACACAACTTTTACTGGACTGCACTGCTACTCTGCCAGTTCTCCTCACTCTCTGGTCGCTCCTCTCCTGTAGTTTCTCTTCATCTCCTGTCCCTTGCACTGAAATGCCCAGCGTTCATCTCACCTCTCTTTCCCTCTCTCTCTACATAGGCTTCCCCGACCCATCTCATGCTAATCTCCCTGGCCTCTCCTGCCACCTCTGTATGGATGGCTGTGTCTTTTGTTCAGTTTTTCTTCTGACCTCAGACCTACATTTCCATCTTCTGGTGGGATATTTCTGCCAGGATATTCCACAGGAACCTCAAACTCAGCATGTCCCGAACCAAAATCGCTATTTCAGAACATAAACGTGTTCAAAGTGCACTTTGTTATCTGTGAAACTTTGGGAAAGTTACTGCATTCTCACCTGGAAAATTGGATGATACTGCATTCCTTAGAGGATCAAATGGTCTCATATATCATGCGTGTTAAGCACTCGTCAGAGTGTCTGACCTCCCGTCCATGCTCAATAAATGGCCCTGATCATTAGTAGTAGCAGAAGGAGGAAAGGATGGTGAGGAAGGAGAGCATTAATACTGCTGTTATCCTCTCTCCATCATAATGGCACCATCATCACTTGTTCTCAGTCCAAACACTTGGGATTCGTCCTTGGCCTCTGCTTCTTCCCCACAACCTAACTCACTCTATCATCAAGCTTACTGATCATATCCCGTAAGTATCTCTCACATCAGGTCCCCTGTCCCCATCCTCACTGCCCTGCCCTGTTTAGGCCCAATCCTCTCTCACCTACTCTTATCAGGAAGGCCATGCTGCCTGGTTCCCCGACCTCTGATCTTACATTTCACTTCTAATCTATCCTCTAAATTTCACCAAAATGATCCAGCTACATGCTAGTCTGACTGTCCCGTCTCTCCTAGGCATATTTCAGTAATAATTATAATTGTAGCAGAGAGGGCGGAAAGTTAATATTTAGAATCATGACACACTGCAGCTGTGTCTTCCCCCAGGCGTGCATTTCTGTTGTGCACAAGGCTCTTTGTTTGACAAAACACCTGGGTGGAGACAGAAGGTGAACAGTTGAGAATAGAAAACAGAGAGATAGTTAAACTCATCTGCAGAGGAAATAAGCCTGAATCGGGGAGTTAAAGGCACCTCGAGTGGGAAGGGAATTGAGGACAGCCTTGGGGAGTGGGGGCAGGTGGTGGGGGGGAGATATCTCACCAACTCAGCAGGTGGCTGGAGAGAATTGGGCCTCGGTGGGAGTGACAGTCATGTAAAGATCAGCAGTGTCTCAAGATTTGGACCATTCTGTGCTGGTCTAGAACCCTTCCCATTCTACTCTCAACCCCACTTCCCTCTACTCCACATCTGTAACGAAGTTTATTACAGTAACACTGCCGCCCACGATCCTGCAAATGGAGGAAAGAGGTTGGTGCTGTCTGGATCTGCTCAGAACAGAGAACTGAGAGCAGGGGTGGAGGGTGAAATTGGAGCCTGCGGATCCTAGGAACACAAGGGCATTATTTGGTGGAAGTGCATGAACCTAATTAGAAGCAAAGGTGGGGTTTCAAATCAATTATACTTAAATCTCAGAGAGTGCCGCAGCTCTACTTCTGTGGTATCATCACTAGGACAACGATTTTACAGCTATGCTTCCTATGGGCCAGGCCATCGGTTGGATCGGTTGGGTGCTTTGCATGCACAGCCTCATGCCCTCCTCTCCTCATCCCTGCTGCAGGATTGCTTTCATTGACTCCATTTACAACCAAGGACCTACAGTTTACCTGGGGTCACAGAGCTGGAGGGGGTCAGAGCCCCGATCTGCCTCACCATCATTCAGTGCTCTCTCCTTTCTCCTGGATAAACTCTCAGTTCCTCCTGTAGGCCCCAACTTTCTAATAGTGGTCAGATAAAAAGGTAGGTTCAATGTTAGGTCTGAATAAAAAATCAAGTCTATCCATCTCATTGTGCAAATTGGAAGAGGTTGTTCAGAGGAAGCACGGTGACCCCGTCGACGGGGTCCCATGGATTAGGACAAAGTTCCTTTCATTCCAAGACTAGTGGTCCTTCCACTGCTCCAGTTTCCCAAACATGGTCTGCAGAACTGATGATGCCCATAAGTGTACGATGAGAAAGTGGCGATTTAATACGTCTAGAAATCATTGTGTTAAGTAAAGCTTACCAGGACTTCTCAAAATCTTTATTATATTAACATACATTTAAAATTTTTATTTTTTTAATTGAAGTATAGTAGATTTACAATGTTGTGTTAACCTCTGCTGTACAGCAAAGTGACTCAGTTATACATATATATATCTACATACATACATATATATATATATACAATTTTTTAAATATTCTTTTCCATTATGGTTTATCACAGGATATTGAATATAGTCCCCTGTGCTATACAGTAGGACCTTGTTGTTTATCCATTCTATATGTAATAGTTTGCATCTGCTAACCCCAAAGTCCCACTCCATCTCTCCCCCGCCCCCATTAATGTGCATTTGATTCTCCAAAAGCAGGCATCGATATGCAACGTTTCTCAAACTTACTGGATAAAGTTTGGTGGAACAACTATAAACCACTTACCAAGCCGGTATATCATAGGACAGAGTTTGGGAACTCTGGCTTTCCTTGCAGAAAAGCATTTACTTGGAGGAAATGCAGGCATTGCATTAAGCAGGGGTTTTAGGTAGTGCAAACTGATCACCCAGAAAGATAATATTTTCTACAGAAACAATGAGGAACCCCCAGAATCCTGCAGGGTCTCATATATTTCTTAATATAATTGGATGGAGACAGATGCCAAAGAGAAGGGTTATTCTGAGTAAGGGAAGGAACTTTGCTTTGAGAGAAAGGATGGAATCTAGCAGAAAGAATCTGAGTAGAATGAGGCCGAATCTAAAAATCACATACCTATCAGGAAAAGACTACTCCTCAGTATCCAGATTGCAAGGATGACATATACCTTTATTTTTCTCAGTCAAACCTGGCCCACTCATAATGGTCAGAAAAAAGTACCAGTCACTCTCAGTGACTCTTTCCCCTTCCCTCAAGTCACATCAGAAGCCTAGGCTTGTCTAGTCCAGAATAGTGGGGAAAGAGGAGCCTCTCCTGCTGTGTAGATTTGGACTTCAGCTTGGACCAGCACTGCCTCTCCAGGCAGGACTCTGAAATGGCCCTCCCAGGGCCTTCCTCACAGAAGGGCTCAGTTACAGGGGTCCCTGTGGCAACCAGGGCCACCACACAGTGTCCACAGACTTCCAGCCTCCTCACAAAACCTGAGACACTCTCCCTCCCCAGCCCCAGTCAGGTTTACTTGGCAACTGATCCCTCCTTCCCTGGAAGCTCTAACCTAGCCCTCACATCCACTCCCAATTCATCCAATTTAGTTTCTTTCACCAAGCTCCTGAGAACACAGGTCTAGTAACTCTTCGGGGTTCAGAAGAGCCAGGCTGACCTTAAGCATTTAAAGCTACCACGACCTAAGATCCTGTTGAACAGGGAAGAAAAAGTGTCTTTTCTTTCTTTGGCTGATGAATCCATAGCAGGTACCCCTAACAGCATCATTAAAAGAAGGAGAAGGAGAAGAAATTTTTCAGGAGTTCATTGCGTCACAAATAGAATGTTTATTTGTTATGATTATATTTGTAGTAAAAGAGAGGAAAAGATTAGAGACAGCTTCAGTAAATCAATGAAGCCAGGGAAGGGAAATGTGGTCCAGTGAAATCTGAGTCCCGGTGGAGCTTCCCTCTGTGTGAGGTTGGGAGAACCATGGAGCAATTCCAACACTTGAGTGAAAATGACACCCTATGATCTCTGTGGTGGCATGGGTGCCTGGAGAGCACCGCGTGGCTGAGCACAGGAGTCAACGTGCTGTGAACACGTTGCTCGACATCAACAACAACGAGTTATCAGAGAGCCGTGGGCAGTGAAAAGGGCAAAAACAGGGAGACTCGCTGCAGTAGCTAATTTTATGTGCTAACTTGGCTCAGCAGTGGTGCCCGGATATTTGGTCAGACTCCAGTCTAGATGCTGCTGTGAAAGTATTTTTTAGATGTGATTAACATTTGACTCCATAGATTTGTAAAAAAGCAGATGACCTTCCATCATGTGGGTGGACCTCAGTCTAATCAGCTGAAGGCCTTAAGACCCAGGTTTCCGGGAAGAAGGAATTTGGCCTCCAGACGGCAACATAGAACTTCTTTCTGCCTGAGTTTCTAGCCTGCACATTTTCGGCTCAGGATCCCAATGTCAGCTCTTCCCTGAATTTCCAGCCTGTGGGTCTGCCCTACAAATTTTGGACTTGCCAGCTCCCACAATCACAGGACAAATTCCTTAAAATCAGGTTATTTTCTCTTTCTCTCTCTCTTTCTCTCTCAGTCATAACATACTGGCTAATGCTATTTTGAACTTGATACTATACATTAGAGATTAATAATGAGATATGAGAATGGAAACAGGTAGCAAACTAGGTGCACATATCTGCTGTCCCTCCCCATATTCCCAAATCTCATAAAGTCAGGGAGCAAGAAGAAGAGGAGGAGAAGGAGGAGGAGGAGGAGGGGAGGAGGAGGGGAGGAGGAGAGGAGGGGAGGAGGGGAGGAGGGGGGGAGGAGGAGGAAGAGAATCCATAATAGCAACAGAGAATAAGTCTAATCATTGAACCACATTGTTTTTTGAGAAGAATTATAAAGCAAATTGTTGAGGGAAAGGACAGCATGTTCACCTAGTTCAAAATTCTAAAAAGTATCAAAGGATGTACAATAAGTCTTCCTCCCATCGCTGCTCCAGGCAATCAATATCAGAGTGTGGTGGTGGTGATGGTGATGGTGGTGTGTGTGTACCTCCCATATCTATATTAGGCACGTACAAGCACGTAAATTATATTCCATTGCCCCTTTTTTGTACAAATAGTAGCATGCTCCACATACTGCTTTGCACCTGGTCTTACTCATACACACACATAAAGAGCCTTCTCATTTTTCTTTATACCCACGTAACCATGGGGACCCACCATAGCTTACTGAACCACTGCACTATTAATGAGCATGTTTCCCATTGTTTGCTATTATGAAATAATGCAGTGAATAATTTTGTCCACATATCACTTCCTAAGTATGCAAATATATCCTTAGGATAAAGTACTAGAAGTGAAACTGCTGGTCAGAGAATATCTGCATTTGTAGACTTGATAGACGATTGTCAAAATGCCTTCCTTGGAGACTTGTAATTTTCATTCCCGTCAGCTATGACATGTTATCAAACTGTTAAGAGACTGGTCAATCTAACAGGTTAAAATACAGTATCTCAGGGTAGTTTTAACTCGCATTTTTCTTATTTATGACTGAGCTTAAGCATTTTAATATATTTCCAAACAATTTGTATTTTTCTGCGAATTGTCCATTTCTTTACCTGCTTTTGTTGTTGTTGAATTGTGGATACGTGTATGTGTGTTTACATCAGCTGGCAAAAGTTCTTCATACAGCACGCTTTTTGACTGGGATAAAAATTGTAAAGATTTTTCCTCAACTCATCTTTTGCTTTTTAATTTTGCTTATGGTAGTTTTGTCATGCAGAAATACTGATTTCTTTTGCACGGATCAGAAAAATTGAGAAATCCCCTGGAAAACAGAAAGTGGATGGTATCAAATTAGGAGAAACAAGATCAGAGAAAACCACAGTGAAAAACCAGAAAAGTCCTGCTTTGGAGGTGGGAATGGTTCTTCAACGGATCAAAGCTCAGAGTCAGTGGACCTGAGGAATGGGGGCGGTCCTTGGGTCAACCATGAGGATATTTAATTTGAAGCAACAGGGCTGGTGGAATCCTCTCTCAGCTCCTCTTGTGCTGAGCAGGGATTACCAGTGGCATTGTCCCCAGAATAAAGCAGTGCCTGGGCACTGGGGCCGCAGGGGCAGATTGATGTCTAGGCAGCAAGTGACACCCAGGACAGACATGAAGACCTCATAGCAAAAGATACGCATGCAGAGGCCCCCTCATACTCTGGGTGGGGGGAGAGGCAGGGGCACACTCTCATCCCCAGAACCTGCACCTCAAAGACCAACATGGTTCACAAGCCCAGGAGGAGAAGGAAGTCAAGAGTCAGGAGGTACCTGAGGAAAACCAGTACCCTAAAAGCAAGTAGCAAACTCAACAACAAGAAGGACTGATGTCTGGGGAAAGAGTGAGCACAAAGAGAAGAGTTTAAATGCATTATGAGTAGTTGCTCCAGAATGGCTAAGCACATGGGCTCAGGAATCAAACTAACTGAAATCAATTCCTAGATCGACCACTTTCTAGATGTGTGGACGGCATTGGGCAAGGTAATTAATTTGTGCCTCGATTTCCTAATCTGTAAAACAGGGATTTAAATAATACCAATATCATAGGATTATTGTGAAAATTAAATGAGACAATCCAAGTAAAAACACTCAGTTAAGCAGGTAATAATAAGTTCTCAATAAATATTAGATATTCTTTTATTATTATTATTTAGAAAAAAATAACAAGAACTGGCTGCGGTAGAAAAGCAACCGTTTGAGAATTTGTAAATTAAAATCAAATTTTTGGCGATTTTTTAAATGAAAAAGATGAACTGAAAAATACAATGGACACAGATTAAAAAGGGAATCAGTAAAAAAATAAACAACAAAGATCTAAAAAAAAAAAGGGAATCAGTGACTGACATTCTGGCCAGTGTACCCAAGAGGTAAGGGATGGCATGTTAAGGGCCCAGTCTTTAACTGGCCTCCCTTCCTTCCCCTTCATGGCGGCAGAGCTTTGGCTGGCACACTTGTAGGGGGGAGTGGGGGTGGAGATTGGTGTTTCTGGGGCTAAGCTTTTAGAAAGCAAGGCCAAGAGTTTGCTTAACTATGGAAGGACTGAACAAATAAGCAGATACAGCAAAGATAATGGAGCCAGGTTTCTTACTGTCATAGAAGGGAGTTACAAATAGGGGATGAGGAAGGAATGGTGTGGGAATGGAATCAGAGGTATTGATGCAAACGCATGGATTTTACAGATCCGTGTGTGTATGCATGCATATACACATACACGCATATACATACATAAATGCATTTATTTCCTTGCTCTGTCTCCTCAGAGGGCCTAGAACCAATTATACCCCAGTAGCAGTAAGCATACCTAGCTCCCCAATCCTGGTTTCTGAATGCTATTCACCACTAAAAGGAACTGGGGCTCCTAAGAAAAATCGGTTGATTCCAGGGTTGGGACAGAAAAGTACAAGAGGAGACAAGAATATTTCATTGCTCCATAAAGTAAGAAAATGTTCAACCAATGCCAGAGACATACCAAAGGACATAGGAACCAACTGAGGTGGCCAAATCTCAAATATCATCAAATCTGTCTTGAGACTGAAAAATATATAATGATAGTAATAGATTATAATCCACTGAATAAAACAAGAATTCACAAATCCACACTGATATAAGTAAATTTTAAATATAAATAGGAGAAAAGGAAAAGGTCTCCCTTATGGTTGAATGCCAACTAAATATGGAAGGAATAATAAAGTAAAAAAATCATCAATGGATGATCAAATTAGTGCATAAAAGTTTGATGAAGAACCAGAGATTTAAAGAATCTCAAAGTATCTCCCCCACCACCCCTAATTTTTTATTAATTACAAAGGGAAAAAGTAACTTTACTAAAAGGAAATGTATCAGACAACACATTAACCAAGTGATCAAAGTTAACATATATATTAACTTATTTATTTATATTTATTTCCTATTTGTTCTGCTTCTCTGGAGAACCCTGACTAATATAATTGATTACAACACTTAAGCATGGAATATTTAGGGGTCTTCCCTGGTGGCGCAGTGGTTAATACTCCACGCTCCCAATGCAGGGGCCCGGGGTTTGATCCCTGGTCAGGGAACTAGATCCCACATGCATGCCGCAACTAGGAGTTCACATGCCACAAGTAAGAAGCCCATGTGCCCCAACTAAGGAGCTGGCGAGCCACAACTAAGGAGACCGCCTGCCACAACTAAGACCCAGCACAACCAAATAAATAAATAAGTATTTTTTAAAAGAATGGAATATTCAATAAACCAACATCCTGTGTCTTCTGATACCATGCGCTGAGAAGAATACATCATTTCAGTGATATTCCTGCCAAAAACATGTAACCTGAATCTAGTCATGAGGAAACGTCAGGCAACACCAATTGAAGAATGTTCTACAAAATACAAGAAATTCAGGCAAAAGAAAGGTTGAGGAACCTTTCAGATTAAGGAGACTAAAAAGACATGACAAGTGAACTCAATGTGTGATTCTGGTTGGATCCTGGATCAGGAAAAAACAGTTATAAAGATTTTGTTGAGACAGTTGACAAAATTTGAATATGGACTGTGGATTAGAAAATAGTATTGTATCAATGTTAAGTGTCTATATTTTGAAAACTGTACTATGGTTATGAAAGAGAATGTGTTTGTTGGGAAATGTACAATGAAGTACTCATGATGTCTCCCACCCATTCTCAAACGGCTCAGAAAAAAAACAGCATTTCAATCTATCCATCTAGGAGTGACAAAGGAAATGGAGCTGAGAATTTCCTGGAATTTTTTTTAAAGACACCAGATCCAGAAATCTCAATAAATTTCAAGCAAGGTAAATGGAAAGATACCTACATTTACATATATCCTACTGGAACACCGCTAAAACAGATCTCTTAAACAGCTGTAAAGAAAAGACAAATAATGTGTCAAAACTATGACAACCCAATCCAGGCAAGCTTAGTAATGGCCAGACCCTTTAGGAATGGAGGCTTGGGTCACCCTACCACATAAAGAACCATGACCAGCTGAGGTGCTTGCCGAAGGCAAAAGGAATACTATAGAATGAGTAGTAGAAGAAGGTAGTTATAAATACCAGCTACAGTCATGGGACCTGCTACAGAAATGATGCCTGTAATTATCATGAATTTTGTTACGTTCATTTTTTCCATATGGGAACCATTTGTCCCCAAAGCTTATTTTATTATGAAAAAAATTAATTTTGTTATGAATACATTTGTGTATACACACATACATTACACAAATATCCTTGTCTTCTTTCCACTCTTATTTCCTTTTATCATGTAACATATGATGTATTGACTTTATATCAGTAGTATTAATTTCACATCATAGTATTTGAGTTGTAGGATATCAGGAGAAGAATAAATATCACTCAAGGATTTTTGCCTCCACTTCTGGGGAAGAAATTGGCATGTTTTCAGTTGTACATAGGGGAGTTGTATCATGTCGGCAGAGTTATGATCTCATTATTGTTTTTATTTAGAGATTAAATATAGTTTAAGGAGATGTATATGGGTGCCAAGTTCACAAGGGGTAGACTTGTGATGGTCAATTTTATATGTCAACTTGACTGGGATAAGGGATGATCAGATAGCTGGCAACATATTATTTCAGATAAGTCTGTGAGGGTGTCTCTGGAGCAGATTAGCATTCGAATCTGTAGACCGAGTAAGCAAGATCACTCTCACCAATGAGGGTGCCATCATCCAGTCCAATGAGGGCTGGTAAAGAGCACAAAGGTGGAGGATGGGCTAATTCCCTCTCTGCTGCCCTCTGACTTACCCCGGTTCTCAGGCCTCAGACTGGGATTTAAATTACACCATTGTCCCCACCCCCTTCTCAGGCCTTTGGATTCAGACTGAATTACACTGCAGGCTTTCCTGGGTCTCCAGCTTGTAGACAGCAGATCCTGGGACTTCTCAGCCTCCGTAATCACGACAGCCAATTCCCATAATAAATCGCCTCTTATCTCTCCTCTCTCTCTCTCTCTCTCTCTCTCTCTCTCTCTATATATATATATATATATATATATATATATATATACCCCCACATATATTTACTTATTTATTTATATTTATATTCCATTGGTTCTGTTCTTCTGGAGAACCCTAATACAGTTAGTTACAACAACTAAGAGTGGAATATTCAATAAATACAAAAAATAGCATTTGGGACAAATGGCTCCCCATATGGAAAAATAAAATTGTGTCATATGACATATATAAACATAAATTCCAGATGGATTAAGGGGCTAATTTTTTTAAAGGTATAAAAACACAAAAATTATTAATTGTGGAATTTTTCTTAAGCAAGACACAAAATGAAGAAGCCATAAAGGAATAGATTGTGAGATTTATCTAAAATGAAAATCCAAACTTTAAATTAAGTAAAGGACATCATAAGCAAAGTTAAATGACAAGGGATACAGTAAAAGAAAATATCTACAAATCAAGAAAAAAGGCGAACCACTCACTAGAAAAACAGGCAAAAGCTGTACATTGAATGGGCAATAAATACCTACAAGAAGATGCTCAACCTCACTGGTAATGAGCGAAACCCAGATTAAACCCTGATATATTACCTTGTCTCTTTCATTTATGCCACTGGTGGAAGGGTACATTGGTAAAGTCTTTCGGAGGGCGATTCAGTGGAATCCATCAACATTAAAAGTTAACTCCTAGGCTTCCCTGGTGGCGCAGTGGTTGAGAGTCCGCCTGCCGATGCAAGGGACACGGGTTCGTGCCCTGGTCCGGGAAGATCCCACGTGCTGCGGAGCGGCTGGGCCCGTGAGCCATGGCCGCTGAGCCTGCGTGTCCGGAGCCTGTGCTCCGCAACGGGAGACGCCACAACAGTGAGAGGCCCGCGTACCGCAAAAAAAAAAAAAAGTTAACTCCCTTTAACTCAGCACTTCACTTCTGAGAATCTGCCCTTCTGAATATCTACGTACATGCACGTAAAATGATGTGTGGTCCATCACCAGAACTGGGAAATCTAGCACTATCCATCCCAACCAAAATACCTCTGTGTGTCCTGTCATGCAAGCATCCTCAAGACCTCAATTCATTTTGATGAGGGAAAAAACAAATCGTGTCAACAATTACCCATTTCTGTAAAACTGAAAGAAACCACACATATACAGTTGCATGTATGTGATACGTGTAGGTAAATGTCTAGAGAAAGGGCTAAAGGAACATACGCCAATCTGGGAGGTGGTGGAGACAGATGATGACTTGTGTCAAAGAGGATGTTCATATTTTCTTCCAGGACTTCGGTGCTTCTTGACTCATTCACACTGCAGGTGGAGGGAGAAGGTTTAAAAAGTAAACTGTTCCATAGTGCACAGAGCAGTGTTCCCAACTGCCACTTGCAAAGGAAGGGGGTGTTTTCAGAACTTAGAGCCACCCCTTTCTAGATCCCTCCCCTAGCTGAGTGAGCGCAGTCTGGGTTGGGAGTTGTTCTCAGGGCTCTGTGAACCGGGTGTCTATCCTTGTGGACACGAGTGAGCCAGGCTCTGAGTGGGCTCCACGCGTGAACACCCCAGTCATTTCCCTTAACCAGGATGTCTCACCCCTTCCCCGCTGGACCCCGACGGCCCAGTGCTTCCACCCACCCACCCTGCTGCATCTCAAACCCAAGGCTGGCCTTTTTTAGGAGCAGTGAAGCAAGTCCTGATGATGGTAGTCTGGGCCTGAAATTTGTCTCCTGGAGGAGAGTAAAGTCAACCACAGTGACAAGCAAAACCAAGAGCGGGGGGCAGTGGGTGGAGCAGGATGACGACTGTGGCCTTCATTTCCTCCAGGCAAAGAAACCTCAGAAGGCTGAGGTTAGGGCTTCCCAGCATTTTCACACTGAGGCGTACTGGGAAATTTCAAAAGTTGCCACCCACACCCTGACCCAGGAGGGAGAGGGGACTCCTTCTTCAGAGATTTGTTGTGTGAGACCAAGTACCCTGCAGAGATAGAAGAGACTGGGAACTGGTTTCCCCTCTGGGGAGTTAAATTGTTGGGAAGTCAAAATTTTAATCTTCTTCAGAAGTTAACATTTGAGTGTAGATTTGAACAGGTGAGGGATGAAGCCATGTGGATGTCAGAAGGAAGAGCATTCCTGGTACAGGGAACAGCAGTGCAAAGGCCCTGAGGTAGGATCATGTCTGAAGTGTTGGAAGTACAGCAAGGAAGCCACTGTAGCTGGAGCTAAGTGAGTAGGGGGAGAGTAGAAGAAGACTAGATCGGACAGGAAGGGAGGAAGGTGAAGAATGAGAACTGCCTTGTAAAGTCCTTGTAAGGACTTTGCCTTTTATTCTAGAAGGTTTAACAGGATGGCTCTGGCTGCTGTGTTGAGAACAGACTAAAGGAATAAGGGGAAAGCAGGGGGTCAGTGAAGTGGCAACTGAAGTAGTCCAAAAGAGAGATGGTAGAGCTGAGATTTTCTTGACAGAGTGGCTGGCATCACTCGGAGGGCCTGTGATACTCTTTGGGGGACAGGGACTCCTTAGAACAAGTGATGCAATGTGCATACCACTTCTCTGTGTGTTGCTACCCCTTGAAGTTGTTACTGCTGTTAGTCTGGGGTGGGGCCTAGGAATTAGCACTTTTGCACGTGATACTACTACTGGTAGTATACTGGTGATACTACTACTGGTCTGGGAACATTGACAACCACTAGCTTTTTCTTCCTAGCACTGATGAAAATGTGCAAGGAAGCTCCTTAGTCACCCCTGCGTCCCAGGGCCGACCATGATGCCTGGCATTAATGTCTTGAGCTTGGCTCTGGGCCAGGCATGATACTACCTGGAATGAAGGTCTTCAGGATCCCTGGTCGGAATGGTTGGAGGTAACTGGTGATGAAATTTCCAAGAAGTGGTCATTAGAGGGAAGAGGTTAATTATAATAACAACAACAATGGATGTGACACCCATCCACTCCGGTGTCTGCCTACGTGTTTTACTGACACCTTCTCCAATTAAATCCTGTAAAAGCCCTGTGAATCTGGCATTATCCCCCTTATTTTATAAATGAAGAAACCAGAGGCTCAGAGAGTTTAAGTAATTTTCCCAAGGTCACACCACTAACAAGGACCAGAACCCAGCCAGGCCTGATTGCCAGACAGTTCCGTGCTCTGCTGACACCACACTCTACCTCAAGAAGTCACTGATAAGAGGAGATTGACTTGAAGACAGGGGCTTCCTTACATGGGGATTGTGAGTCATTTTAAAAAATGCCGGGAAGATGCCATCCTTTAAAAAAAACTCCTACTGTCTGAATTGAGAGCCTGTTCACATAGCACATTACCAGCCCCAAGCCCTTCTTGACAGAGCCCTGGTCCCCTAATAAGTAGCCGTGGCTGCCCCAAGAGAAGTATTTTTGCTGACCTTTGTGGCTTTATCGTTCTCGGGTGGAGCACTTTTCCTCAGCCCTCACCCTCTTCTCAGCCTCCTCTTGTAGAGTGATGGGCACAGTATTCTGTGCTGGGGAGTTGAGGCTTGACAAATCAAGGCCGGTTTATCTTTCTAAATGCAATCCGTCCCTCTCAGTAGAGGAGAAAATCAAGTTCCAGGACTTCCCGCCTCATCAGCCCGGCTCTTCCCCCACCCACCCCAGAGGATAAAAATAGCAGCCTCCCAGGGCCTCACTGCTCTTGCAGCAACTGTGCACTGAAGCTGGGCCTGGCTGGGAGCAGCTGTTCTCAGAGGCACAGGCCTGGTGGGAGGCATAGGGTCAGGGCAGGGATCTGCCCACAGGGGCTAGGTGACCCGGGCCTGGCAGGGATGCTTGGAAGCCTCACGAAGAGAGGCGGCACCTGGAGCAGGTTTGACCGCGACACATCAATAAATACATCACGAGGTGCACAAGCTCGCTGGTGGGCCTTTAAAAGAGACGAGGTGTATCGGTGATTCTTAACGTCTTTCAGGGACAAGGACTCCCTAGAACAAATGAGGAGATGTATATATCACTTCTCTCTGTGTGCTCAAGCCTACACACAGCACACACTGAGAGACACACACTTTTGCACAAAACTTCTTATGGGGGGGGAGCTGTCAAAGTCCAGCATGGACCACGGGTTGACAGCCCCAAATTCAGGTTGATTGTAGAGACGCAAAACGATTATAAAAAATAAAAATCTGTAACGTGTATGAATAAGGTTAACGTTTGCTCAACAAGATCTTCTTGGAAAATAAACGTATACAGTATATATCCATCAAAACAGACACAGAAATGTTAATGTTGACCTCCGTTGGTAGGATAAAAGGTCTTTTCTCTTCTTCTCTCCAAATAAAAAGCATTGTTTCTCTTTCGCCATCAGAGCGGCCGCGTCCAGGCATTTCCCTGAATCTGGACGCCTACTCGGCTGCAGGCGCGGCCCGGGCCTGCCTGCCTGGATCCTCCATCCCGGACGGGGGTGTGTGTGTTACAGACAATAGACAAGTAAACATCAGGCTGGTGACAACGTGGGGTGAGGACGGGCTCCTCTACAGGGTGACCGGGGAGCCCTTCGCCTTCAGAGGACCTGGAAACCCAAAGCTTTACGCGCCGGGCTCGGGCCCGCACGGAGGAGGTGCTGCATGCGTGCGCGCTCTCGAGGTGGCGGCGGCCCGCCTCCCGCAGCGGAAGATGCGGCCGAGGAGGCGGCGGCGGCGGCGGCGCGCTCCGGCGGTCTGAAGCGGCGGCAGGCTGCCACGGGCCGGCGGCGCGATGAGCTGGGCGGCCGCCCCCGGCTCGGGGCTGTGAGGGGCTCGGGGCCGGGGGTGGGCGGCGGCGGCGCGGCGGGCGGCCCACGCTTCTCCTCGGCGGCGGCGGCGGTGGCCATGCGCAGGACGGCGCGGCCGGGGCCGCCGGGCCGGGGCCGCCTCCCGTGGACCCGCGGCCTGAGGGCCCCGCCGCCGCCGCTGCTGCTCCTGCTCGCGCTGCTGCCGCTGCTGCTCGCACCAGGCGCCGCCGCCGCCCCTGCCCCGAGGCCGCCGGCGCTGCCTCCCGCGTCCGCGGGGCCCAGCGTGAGCCTCTACCTGAGCGAGGACGAGGTGCGCCGGCTCATCGGTGAGTGGGCCGACTGCGCTGGGGCGGGCAGGTAGGGTCGGGCCCCGGTGCTTCCGGCCGCCGGCGGCCCAGTCCGCGCGACCTGGACCGCGGGCAGGCCGGCCCCAGCGCCCCGGGTCGCCTCTGGGCTCCGGCCTTTGCCTGCCTTGCTGGCCGGGAGGTGTGGTCCCTGCCCGGCCCCCGCCCTGGGCCAGCCTTCCGGCCTCCCCCGCACGCCGCGGAAAGACCCGGGGACCCCTCGGCCCCCGGCGATCTACCCCATTCCAGCCTGCTTACAGCCTCTTTAGCCTTTCGCCTTATTCCCTAGAGGCAGACTCTTCTTCCCTGCTGCTCTAAGTTTCTTTGACCTTTCCTCAACGTGTCACTCTAGGGCCCTGGTTTTTGGATACTCGAAATCCACGTTTTATTTAGGTTAAATCTGCTATGGTTTTGATGCCCCAGTAGAGGCCCCACTACGGTACTCACACTTTCTGGTTATCGTAGTTTTTTGTTTTGTTTTGTTTTTAAATGAGAGACAGAGATTGGTTATAAGGGCACTGCATGTTCGTGGCAGTCTCCAAATCTTAGGACCGATAAGCGTATTTTACAATAGTGAATGAATCTCCAGGTAGCCGACCTTTTAGCTTCTTCAGTACCTTTCTGGTTCTTGTCTTGGATGTGTTGGAATTTGGACTGATCCTGAATTTCTGGACCACTCTTCTACTTAGAATACCTTGTAAGAAAAGGAGAACTTGGCTTTGGGTCATTTGGTGGTTCTGTGCTACTTAATTAGCTTTGTCATTGGGGAATTAATTTGAAAAATGTGACTTTGTGGATTCTGGAAATGACCCCTTAGAGGAAGGTCTGATAGAAATGGTCCCAAATGGGAAGTCTTGGGTAGTTGCAGATAGCTAGACATTCACTTTCTTTTGTGTATTATGGGCCAGAAAACCACATTTTTTTTCATCTTTATTTCATCTCAGATTTGTGGTGCGTCTAAGTGTTTGAGGGGAGAAATTACTCTTTTAACCATCCATTAGCTGTCATTTCATTCAATTTTTTTGTTATAAGACTTTCTTGAGGTCTACTGAAGTCTACTCAGTGTTAAAATGGAACTGCTTTTAAGCAGGCTGTTTAGACATTGTTATAATATGGGTTTGTCCCCTTTAACCAAAGAATGCTGTGTTTTTGTAATGTCCTGCCGTTCTATAATCTTCTTTTTAGTCTAGCGGAATTAGCTGAATTTAATTTAGCTAAATTAAAACAGAAAATTGGATTAGTACTTGAAACAACACTAAGGTTTAGGAAAAATAATGCTTATAAATTGACTCATAACATTAATTTTAAAAATATTAATATATTATGCATGGTTTTGTAAAGGTTTTTTGGTTAAAAGCATGTATATAATTTGTGACTTTGTTTACATGTAAGAAACCAATTGAGGTAGGGGACATGGCCCAACCAGAGGCCGACATTGATTGAGTGCCTGCCATATACTTCCCCCTACATGTTTTATACACATTATTTCCTCTAATTTTCTTGTGACCCAGTGAGGTGGATATCATTATTCCTCTTTTAGAGATGAGGAAAGTGAGACTTTAACTTGCTCAAGGTCACACATTTAATAATCTTTTTAAAAAAATAATCAAACATAGTGTTGACATAGGCCACAAGTTTCAAGTTGCAAGTTTCATTGAATGAAATAAAGGTATTTATATAGAAGTTTGATTATGGCATGGTAGAAAAGAAATCATTGCTAATTAATGCTTGAAATGATGTATTTGTTACCTGATTGATGAGCATCCAGTTTGTGCCCAGGAATGAGCTGTTGGGAAGAGGGGAGGGAGGATTTCCTCACTGATCGACCTTGGTCCACCTCTGGGACAAGGGGAACCTTCAGTAGTGTTTTCTCTAATGCAAACAGACTTGACGTGTTACAGTGGGTCTCTTGACTCTATCCTGCCAGATCCAGGTCCTCTCCTTCCTTCCATCTCCTCATCTATTCTGACTTTATTTTTTGGCTGTCCCTGGCTGGGGAAGAACAACTCGGTGGGGCTGAGGTATATACCAGGCATATTGATTTCTCAGAATGCAGTTTCCCACGGGAGCTCTTATGCTTATGGTGTTTAAGACTACTTGAAATACTTTGTACCATGTTTTTGTATCATTATGGGTTAAATTCCTTCTGAAAGCTGACTTGGGAAACTAACCATCAGTTTATAATATTTCTAAGACAATGAATTTGCAATTCCAAGTATGAAACTTATAAATGAAGTTGGTAGTGACACCTTTATAAATTGAACTGATTGTTTTGACATGAGAATAAGTTGTTTTAATCGAATTCATATATGCACACAGTTTAAAAAAGAAAGCAAATAGTGCTAAAAGACCTCAAATGAAAAAACAGCAGTCTTCTGCCTTTGGCCTTTTTATCCTCCAGGCCCTACTTTCCAGTGGAAGGTACTATCCCAAGCTAGCTCTTTTTTTTTTTTTTTTCCTGTTTTTTTTTTTTTACTTTTCATATTTTGAAATCAATGTAGAATAAGCATTTCACTTCCTAGTATCATAACTGAGCAGTTGCCCTCTTCTCTTGCCCAAACCCCCTAATATAGTTACATCATTTTTGGTAAAAACCAGCAGTCTGTATTTAGATTATTGTGTATATATTTATATTGTACATTATATGTATACATGTACGTATACGTATACACACACACACATATATAAACTAACTTGTGAGTTAAATAGTGACCCATGGTTATGTTTTCTTTTCCTGTATGTTATTGTTTTTCCTGGAGCAAATAAGTGACTTATAAACTTTTTGAGTCTCTTCTGTATCTACGGCTACATTCTCTCATACACTTCAAGAAATATGTTAAATGCCTTTTGATATTTTTTTTCCAGGTAATACATCAAATCATCTATCACTTTTACTTGGTTTCCTCTTAGAGACTCCCTGCTTTGGAGCCTTCCATCCTCTTCTTCCAATCTGGACAGTAGGATTATTTTTCCTGCAGATTCTGTACCCTTCTCTCCTGTCTTGGAGCCTTTGTTCCCTGGATCGTCTGTCTTCCTTTTTCTTTGTTTGCTTCATTTTGCTAAAGTATATCCTCAGTAGCTTACTGAGAAGGGTTGCATGGGAGGTAAATAATTTGAGGCCTTACATGTCTGAAGGTGTCTATCCTATCTCATGCTTTATAGGTGATTTGGCTGAATTTAGAATATTAGACAGAAAAAAATATATATTATCACGATTTGGGGTGGCATTTTTACAGTTTTCTGGCTTTAAGGGTTTCTGATGAAAAATCCAGTCATTCTGATTCGATTTTTCCTTGTGTTTTTTTTCCTTTCTTTCTTTTTTTTTTTGGTTGTTGTTGTTGTTTGTTTGTTTTCTGTTTTTTGAGCTTAGGGTCTTCGTCTTTATAAAAATTCTGTAATTTTATCAGCTTCTGTGTGGGTCCTTCCTTCTGTTTGAGGTCCCTCTAGTCTTAGTGAGCCCTTTCAATCTAGAGACTCATATCCTTCAGTCTTCAAAAATGTCTGTTACTTCTGATAATTTCCTACCCATCGCTTTTTTTGTTTGTTTCTGAGATATCTATTGGTTTGGTTATTTAATCTTCTGGAAATGATCTTCAGATACTCAACGTATGTTGCCTTTTATTTATATCTCTATGTTTGGAGGTGGAAGGGGGGAAATTTTGTCTTCTAAGCTCTTTTATTTTTAAAATTTTAATGATGATGATTTTAAATTTTAGAACTCTTTCTGTTCTCTGTTTCCATTTCTATTTCATTTTATTCTAATTTTATGGATGTATTATCTTCACTTATCTTTGAGGCATGTGTTTGTTGTTTTTAATTTTTTCTGTATGTTTAACATTTTTAAAATATTTCTTCTGCTTCCTCCAATGTGCCTGTTCATTTCAGAGTTCTTTTTCTGTTCATTTAGATAGTATCTGTTGATCCTTGGCTGTCTATAATTAAGAGTGAGATGCTGAAAAGTTGATTAGGGGAGGGCAGGCTTGTGGGTGGGTAGGTGGGTGGTCTACTGGCCTCCCTTGGAATGTGGGTGGACTTTTCATTGGGAGCCCCCCCCCCCCACACACACACATATCAGCACCTTCACATCTTCTTTGGGACTGGTCAGTGTCTGCAGAGAAGACACCTAGAGTCTGCTGCCTCTGGTGTGCTTGGTGGTACACCAGCCTCTGTGGTTCAGTTTCTTCAGAAAAACTTTGGGTCTCTTGCTGGACCTGGGGGCCCAACTGCTTTGAATGCCCCTCATTGCTCCCCCTTTGACAGGCCAGAGCCTCAGGCCAGCCTTTGGTGGCCCTTGTTGCATCCAGGGCTGAGTCCCTCCAGAGGTCCTGAGAGGCAGTGACCACTCCTTCAACTGCTTCCCATCTTGCAAAAGTTTGTTGAAATATCTGTTGCGTTGTCTTCTTTCCCTTTCTGTGTTTGTGGTTTACTGTCTTTGTGATTTCATTACTGTCATTTTAGAGGAGTCCTAGGAGGATGGGGGTAAAGGCAAGTAAGTGGTCATTCCACAATGTGTAAATGGTTGGGCTTTGACTATTGAAGAGCTGGTGATGTGTAGTTTTTTGGTACTAACAATATTAGGAAGAGTAGTGGTGGTGGTCACAGAAATGGTTGACACTTGAATTTAGAGTGCTGCTGATCTGTGACAATCTTTTTTGTACCTTTGTCAGGTACAAAGGTAATCCCTGTTTTGGGTGTGTATTGTTACTTCCATAATATAGATGAGGAAACAGATTTGCAGGAAGTATGTAACTAGCTCATTCCTTGGTAGTAGGGCATGCAGTCTTGATGGAAGTCCATCGGTATAGAGACTCCCAAAGCCTCAGAAGCTTTATGTGGCATCCCTGTGCCTCCAGGCCCTGCTTAGGCTGCAGTGTAGGCATCCATTTCTCCATTTTACTGATGAAGACTGATCTGGGACCCTTTGGGCAGTGAGTAGAGGGCCAGGTCTTGACTCATTCTGGAATCCATATTGCCTCTTTGTCAGCTCTGGAGGAGCTGTGATTAACCAAAATGCTTAAGGAGTAGAGTCAGCAAGCCTGCTACCACATGTGCTCATTTGTGGTCTTGATTATTATCTGCATTCTCTCCTGTTCTCTATCTACTTGATAATTCTAATAGCTGAGTTCCCTGGAAGGCCAGATCTGGTGAAATCAGTCTGTGGCTGGGGCAGTACTAAGGGTGTGGGAATAAAATGCTGATGGGGGTGGGTATGATATAAATTGGTCATGGCAGCAGTGTTGGTGGTGATAGGGAATCTGCAGGAGTCAGGGGGACTTCTGAGAATAGACTCCGCCTCACACCTATTAGAAATTCACTTTGGATAACTTGTCTCTCCGTTAAAATAAATACCCTCTGAAAGAGTTAAGCGTTGTTCACATCTTTTTTAAAATCAGTTCAATACTAGTTGAGATCATTGCTCCCCAAATCAGTCCAGTAAAAATTTTTGAAGCCCAACCAAGTACCATATATTGTGGTAGAAAATGGCAATTCAAAATTACTGAATTCCTTTTCTTGAAGAACTCAAAATTTCGTAGGGGAGACTAACAGTTGTATCTACAACTATAACACTGAGATAAGAGTTATACTGCTGACTGGTATATAAGTTGTTGTGGGAATGATTACTTTTGACTGTAGAAGGAGGGGGAGTGGAGAGGCTTAGGGTCTTTCAGGACTGTGTTCCAGGAAAGGAGACATTTGAGCCTCATATTGAAGGACGAACTTGAAAGACAGAAAAGAGGAGCATTTCATGTCAGGCGGAGAAAATAGCGTGAAGAAAGCCATAGCTGTATGGAAGCAGATGTGTGTGAATTCGAGTAGGCTTAGGTGAGAAAATTTGGCAAAACCAGGGAGTGGCAGAATATAAAGCTGGGAGGTAGGTTGAAATTGGGTTAGGAATTTGAAGTTTATAGGTAATGAGGAACTGTTGAACTTAGGAGAGTATACAAATAGGACTGGGTTACAGAAAAGACAGCTTCGGCCCCAGTGAAAAGGGTGGCTTGAAGACTGAAAAGCTGGATCTGGGAAATGGGACAGAGTCAGCCTTGTGCTGGTAAGAGGAATCAACTAGGGCAGTTGAGGGGGGTGGGTGGGATGGATTTGTGAGGAATTTTCTGGGAGTTTGGAGAAGACTTAGTGGAGGACACCTGAGGGCTAAAGAAGAGGGAAGAGTCACAGAGGAATCTGAGTTTCAGATTTGGGCAGCTGAACTGAAGGACTCTTTTTGGGAAACGGTTGAGGAAAAAGAAAGATGAGATGAGCCACATGTTCCTCTCCTCCCAGCGCCTCTCTTCCTCTTCAACCTCAGGCCAAGTGTTTGGGGGAGGGCAGTGAGGATGTCCTCTCTGCTGGTGTCTGGCATATCCTGCCACTGCCCAGACTTTGAGGAGGTGGGTGCTGGTGGAGGTGGGTTAGCACCTTGCAGCACACTCTTAATCCTGAGCCTTTGGGTTAGGGTTGGTGGCATTGATGCAGCATTAATTTGAATCCATGTGTTCTTCACTGGGAGAGCAAGACTGAGACATTGTGCAATTGTGGGTTTTGAGGGTTTTTTTTCCTTCTTCATGCTACACATGTGGGAGAACTCTGTCCAGTTATGGCTAACCTGTCCCCTATGCGTCATATCCTGAGTTGACTAGTCAGTTCTGGAGGTGCTGCCTGAAACACTGTTTGGATTTTAAGGATCATTTTAGAAACAAATGAAACATGGGGGTATTTTTTTGAGCATCACAAATTGAGAAGTTCCACAGCATTACTTTTGGGGTTTTAACACAGTTATGCCAGTGTTCTGAAAAAACTTGCCAACTATACATACTAAAACAAAACAAAACAAAACAAAAACTTGACATGAAGTAGAGCCATTAGCTACTCTGAAATTATATTATGCTTAAAAGTGTGCTTTTTTGTGTTATTGTTGATGTACATCAAGTACAATGTTTTCTAATCAAGATGTTATTAAACAGCTTTCATTTATGTAGGACCTCTAAAAATGTGGTGTGCCAAAACAAATGTGTGTATTGCTGAATTAAGTAATAAACACTTATTAATTGATTCTTCTTATGTGTGCCTAGCAAGTGACAGTGCTGAATGGTAGAATATTTCTGAAAAGTAATTTAATAGGTCCCATTCTTGTTCATAAGACAGATATGTTGTATCTTGTTCATAAATAATGAATATGTTCCTATATAAATATGTCATGCTCTGTGTCAACTATTTCACATATTTTCTTTTATTTTATCAACCACTGGAAGTAGATGGCATTGGCATTTTTCTATAGATAAAGCTGAGGCTCTGGGAAATTACAGAATTTGCTGGAGGTCACAGAGATGTCTAGGGCTATATGACTCTAAAGTGCATGTCTTCTCTACCCTGTTACCTCGGAAAGTTAACAGTTCAGTCTTTATCATACCAGATCATCTGAGGGGCTTAAACAAAGTACAGATTCCTGTGCCTACTCTGAGCAATTTGTTTAGGAGATCTGACATGGAGCCCAGCCAGTGAGGTTTTTGAATGGCATGTTGCATGAATTGTAAGATGCACGGCTTTTTCACATTTGAACATCTCTGAAATTGGAACCATTTTACAGTCAATGGTGAATCATCAGTTAATTGACAGCTTTTTTTCTTTCTTAGTGGCACAAAAAATAATGGTGCATTTTAGATTAAATGAAATACAGTATTGTAACAAGGTGATTTTTAAAAAAAAAATAAATTTATTTATTTATTTGTGGCCACGTTGGGTCTTCGTTGCTGCACGCAGGCTTTCTCTAGTTGTGGTGAGCGGGGGCTACTCTTCGATATGGTGCTCAGGCTTCTCATTGCGGTGGCTTCTCTTGTTGCAGAGCATGGGCTCTAGGTGCGCAGTCTTCAGTAGTTGTGGCTCGCGTGCTCTAGAGAGCAGGCTCAGTAGTTGTGGCGCGTGGGCTTAATTGCTCCGTGGCATGTGGGATCTTCCTGGCCCAGGGCTCAAACCCGTGTCCCCTGTATTGGCAGGCGGATTCTTAACCACTGCGCCCCCAGGGAAGTCCCAACAAGGTGATACTGTGAAGGAGACAGACATAATTTGCCACTTTTCCTTTTTTTGGGGGTACCTGTCACTGCTTTCTTTCAGAGTTGTAAAATTCACTGGTGGTAAATTATTTACTTGTGGTAATGGCTGTGTAGTAAGGTCCTTGCAGGGAAGGCAAATGATGGCAGTGAGATATTACCGTTAGGTTTAAGAACAATGGCAACTCACTTTTCAGCTAGGAAGTTGCTGGCAAGAGAAATATCAGTGGTTCTCAACCTTATTTTGTGAAAGCCTTAGGGCCTTTTCCTAGACAAGGGTGTGGATCCCACACATACTAAGTTTTGCACACTGTGATGGGGGTTCTTAGACTTGGAGGACCTTACAGGGCCCCCTGATGAAAGCTTATGGGTACATCTGAATCCCTCAAAAGCTGGTTCTGGAAGGGGACATCTATTAACATTCTGTATTTCATCCTAGGATTCTTTGACCTCCTACGTGATTTTCTTTCCTTCTAGTTTTATTGAGATTTAATTGACATAAAGCACTGTGTAAGTTTAAGGTGTCCAGCATAATGATTTGACTTACATACATCATGAAATAATTAACCACAGTAGGTTTAGTGAACACCATCATCTCATATAGATAAAATATTAAAGAAAGAGAAAAAAATTTCATTCCTTGTGATGAGAACTCTTAGATTTCCTCTCTTAACAGTGTTCATATATAACATACAACAGTGTTAATTATCTATATCATGTACATTATATCCCTAGTACTTATTTATCTTATAACTGGAAGCTTGTACTTTTTGATTACCTTCATCCAACTCCCCCTGCCCCCTGAATTAAAAAAAAATTGCATACATTAAGGTTTACTCTGTTGTAGTTATATGGGTTTTGACAAATGCATCCACTATAATATCATATAGAATAATTTTGCATCCCTAATAAGTCCCCTGTGAAGGGGAGCATTGATATTTATTAATACCTTTCCTTATATTTTACATAAGTTTGCTTTTAAAAATGTATTATGTAAAATTTCAAACATTCAGAAGTAGACAGAATAGTATAATGAACCTCTATGTAGCCATCATCCTGCTTCAACAGTTATCAGCTCATGGCCAGTTTTGTTTGGTCTGTACCTCTCCACTCCCCAGTCTGCTCCCTTGTCCTACTCCCCCTCATCTTCTGCTTGGATTATTTTGAAGCAAACTCAGACATAAAATTTTGTAAAAAATTTTTTGGTATGTATCTCTAAAAGATAGGAATTCTTTAAAATGGTGTGATAACTATTATCACACCTAAGAAATTAACAGTAATTCATAAATACCAAATATCTAGGCTTGGCTCTTCCTGATTTCTAAATGAATGTTTATGTAGCGACTCTTGCCTGCCACCTGTTTCTTCCCTTGTCCCTGCTCCCCACCATTTCACCGTTTAGTTCCTTTGGTGCCAAGCTTTTCTCACCCTAGGGTCTACATTCGATGGTTGCTCTGCCTTATGTACTTTTCCTAGATCTTTACATGGCTGGAGCCTTCTAGATCTTAGCTTAATGTTACTTCCTCAGAGAGCCGTGCCTTCCTAAGGTTGACCCTCAGTGCCACTCTGTTCTGTCACCCTGTTTTCTTTTTTTAAATAATTAATTAATTAATTTGTGGCTACATTGGTCTTCTTTATTGCGTGGGGCCGTTCTCTAGTTGTGGCGAGCAGGGGCTACTCTTTGTTGCAGTGTGCAGGCTTCTCATTGAGGTGGCTTCTCTTGTTGCAGAGCACGGGCTCTAGGCACACGGACTTCAGTAGTTGTGGCACACTGGCTCAGTAGTTGTGGCTTGTGGGCTCTAGAGTGCAGGCTCAGTAGTTGTGGCGCACGGGCTTAGTTGCTCTGTGGCATGTGAGATCTTCCCGGACCAGGCCTTGAACCCATGTCCCCTGCATTGGCAGGCGGATTCTTAACCACTGTGCCACCAGGGAAGCCCCCACCCTCTTTTCTTTTAAGTACCTGATACTTTTGTTGTTTCCATCTCCCTCTGTAGGAAGGCTAATTCTGTTTGAGTAGAGACCTTTTATATTGTTCCACTCTGTATGCCCAACACCTAAATCAGTACCTGGCATATAGTAAGATATTCAGTAAAAGTTCAGTGAATGAATAAATGAATGAATCATATTTTCTTTTTTTGTTTGTTTTTTTGGATTCACTATCTTGTGCCTTACTGGGGTCATCATTCTCTTGATCATTTCCCATTGCCCGCTAAGTTATTATCCAAAAGGGGATTGGACTGAACTTATGAATGTAAGTTTAAATAAATTAGTTTTAATAGCTTATTTTCTTTGAAGTTGCCTAATTTTCCCAAGTCTCTGTCCCCTGAACCCCTACTCTGGATAAGGTGCCCTCCATCTTGGCTTCCATAGCTCTATACCATGTACAGACACATTTGTATCACTGAACCCATCATGTTCTATAGTTTCCCTATTGCATTAAGGCTACCTCATGGCTTGGCACACAGCTGTTCTCTCAGCAGACTGCTGGTCCACACTGCAGTTGAAGGATGTAAAGTATTCAAGAGAGATTCTGGCAAAATGATTAAAAGCTGGAAAACAGAATTTCTAATCTTTTCTTCTGAAATGCTAACCTGCCGTTAATCCTAGCTAGTGTGTTTTTTCATCTCGTACATGGTAGTTTTCATCTCTAGAAATTGGATTTGGGTCTTTTTATATCTTCCATGTCTCTACTTAACTTTCTGTGGGGTACATTTACAATAGTTGTTTTAATGTCTGCTGATTCTAACATCTGCCAGCTCTGGGTTGGTTTCAGTTGATCTGTCATCAATCTGTCTACTTATTTTGCTTTTTTACATGCCTGGTAGTTTTTGACTAGATGGCAGACATTATGAATTTTACCCTGTTGGGTGCTGGATATTTTTGTATTCCTATAATTATTCTTACATTTTGTTCTGGGACTCAGTTAAGTTACTTGGAAGCAGTTTGATCTTTTCAGGTCTTGCTTTTAAGACTCATTAGATAAGACAGGAGCAGTGCTCCGTGTAGGTCCAGTTATTCCCCACTACTGAGTCAAGACCCTTCCCTGTACTTTCCCCATTGACCTGTGACTCATGAGGTTTTCTAGACTGGTTGGTGGGAATAGGTGATATTCCAAAATGTATGAAGTGCTATGCACTGTTAACCTTTTATTTTTTCTCTGCCCTTGTGTAGCTTCCTTATGCATGATCAGTACTCAGCTGAAGGCTGGAGGGGCAACCCTCTGCAGATCTTGGAAATTCTCTCTCTGTGTATCTCTCTTTTCTCTGGTACCTTGTCCTACGTACTCTAGCTGTCTGTGTCTTTCTGAACTTGCATATATTTTGTCTGTTTGTTGATTATTTCAGACGAGAGGGTTAATCTGGTCCTGTTATTCTATCTTGTCCAGAAGTGGAAATGGCCAAGGATTATCTTTTTGATTGTTTGCATCTTTTCTAAAGTTGTTTAACTCCTTAGATTATTTGTTAAAGGAGAGAATTTAGTCTAATTTCAAGAAAAAGCTCTAAGGTTGTATACCGACGCATGCATGCACATGTACACAAATGTGGGTTTATAGTAGATAACATGGTGTGGGAAAATATTGGATTTGGAATCTGTGTATTTGAGTTTCAAGTCCATCTCCTCCTTCTGTTATATGTGGGTAGGCAAGTAATTAATGTTTCTGAGTGTTGGTTTCCTCATATATGAGATGTATAGCAGGATGTTTGTTATCATATTGCCGTAATGTATATGAAAATGCTACATAATCCTCAAAATTATTTATTTTAGTTATTGGTGGGGAATTTGTATGTTTTTGGATAAAAACTCAAATCATAGAATGTTAGAAAGAGAGATCACTTAGACATCACCTGGTTGATTGCCTTGGGTAGCAGCATTTATCACTCGCTGAGCAATTACTTATTGAATGTACACTAGGCCTTATTTTAGGGGCTTGACATGTTTTGGTGAATAAAGCAGATATAGATCCCTGGCCTCATGGCACTAACTTCTAGCAGAGAGCTAAGTGACTTGCCTTAGAAAAGAATTCAGGTAGCTTTGGAACTGGACTCCAAGTTAGCACTTGGAGTTGCTGGCCGGGAGGAACGATGTTTGTGAGTTCTCCATTGTGCTTTGAGCCCCTGGCCATAATAGCCAACTCTAAGTTACTAACGGCCTCCACGGCTGACTGAGAGTGTGTTCTCCTATTAGGAGTTGGCTATGAAAGAAATTGAATGGTGATTATGTCAAACTGTGAGTAAATTACTCCATCTCTACTCTAGAGCTGTACTTGCAATGCGTGCATGAGCTTGGTGAGATCATTTTCTTCTTTAAATAGTGCAGGAACCAATGATAAATTATTTTCCAGAGTATCATTTTACCAGATACTAGAACATTCTCAAGCTATGGCAGGGTATGCTTCATATTTTGTGTTATAGTGCTGGAGATTATGGGTTATGTTTTTGTTACTTACTATTCTTTTTTTTAAAAAAATAAATTTATTTATTTTATTTATTTATTTTTGGCTGCGCTGGGTCTTTGTTGCTGCGTGTGGGCTTTCTCTAGTTGCGGCGGCCAGGGGCTACTCTCCGTTGCAGTGTGCGGGCTTCTCATTGTGGCTTCTCTTGTTGCGGAGCACGGGCTCTAGGCACGCGGGCTTCAGTAGTTGTGGCACATGGGCTCAGTAGTTGTGGTTCATGGGCTCTAGAGCGCAGGCTCAGTAGTTGTGGTGCACGGGCTTAGTTGCTCCGCGGCATGTGGGATCTTCTCAGACCAGGGCTCGAACCCATGTCCCCTGCATTGGCAGGAGGATTCTTAACCACTGCGCCACGAGGGAAGCCCTGTTACTTACTATTCTTACATAGGAATTGGGGAGCACCTTTAACATCTCTGCAGTTGTGGTACAAATCACATCTTTGGGGAAATTCTTTTATGGACTTTTTAAAAGATGACAGCTATATTAATTGGATGTGAACTCTTGTTCCCTGATCCTGTGTTTTAGTGTCAGTCCTCTTTAAAATTTCTTATCCATCTGCTGTAGTATTTTCAGATGGGGAAGGTGACGGTATTATTTGAGTCATCCGTTTGAAATCAAAAGTGACACTACTCGTGAAGAGAAAAAAAAGTGACCACACTCTCCCTTTGATTCCACACAACTTCTCTCAAAGGTCATATCATCACAGGTACTAGAGAGGCATACCTGAGCACAGCATTTGTGATGGAGAGCTTTGGGTTTCCATTTTCAGGGATCACTGAATTACAGTCAAAGTTATGTACTGAAATGGAAGATACGGGAGGGGAGATGCTTGGTACTGGAATAGTTGTATCCTGTAGCCTGATCTGTTAAAGCAGTGGCAGCTAATAGCCATTCCAGTGGATTGTTTTAAGTGAGCTGTTGATTTTGATCACACATCATGTACTCTTCCTAAAGTGGCAAAGTGAGGAAAGGTGCTCAGTGATTGCAGATGCTGGCTTTTCCTTGAGAGGATCAGGAGGTTCCTTTCCTTGACGCTGACCCCCTAGCCACTTCTTAGGGACCAAAGGATGGACCTCTTGCCTTTCCTTTGAAGAGGCCAGTTTTAGGCATGGGATGAGGAGGCAGCCTGTAGGAAGGGGGTGGAGGGAAGGGGAATGTTTACTTTGTCTTCCACTGTTGATGTCTTTCCATTTCTCTTAAAAGCTCACTTTAATTCTTTTTATACTCTCTGTGTGTACATGTGTACTCTCAACCCACTTCTATACAGACACTTATGGTTGCAGGAGAAATGTAGGAGGAAAATCTGAATGGGTGGAGATCACATGAAACATCTCATTTAATCTACAAGAATATCGTTTAAACAGCTATGGAGATTGAAGATTTATGTGCTTTTTCATTTTTAATTATGAAGATAGGATGCCCCTTTCCTATAGTCTAACATTTGTAAATTCCCTTCTTATGATGTAGTTAAATATTAGGTCTCAGCTAGTTTTCTAGGTATAATTTGACTATAGCTAGGTTTATGAGATTTTGATGGACAAATTGTTACTTTATTATATTTATTTCAGTTTGTTAGTTTCTATAAACCAGGAAAATTTGAAGTAAGAGTTTTGTATTTATTTAATTTCAGCATTGATTAAAATACAGAGTATTTAGTGGTTTCATACATAGTAAGTGATTTTGGCTTTTTTCCTCTGGCTTGTATACCACGCTGTCCTCAGAACCTAGAAGATTATTTTGACTAAATAAATTTTTAACTTAAGCTTTGACTAGCATTTGGAAACCATTGATGATATCATAGAATAATAGAGTTTTGGCTGACATTTGGAAACCATGGATGATATCATAGAATAATAGAATTTTGGGGCTGAGGAGGGACTTTGACTTTATCTGGTTTAACTCCCTTGTTTTATAGTTGAGAAAATTGATGACTGGAGAAGGTGGTTAAATAATTGATTGCCAAAGGTCACTCAGCTGCTCATTAGCAAAAACTCTCCTTTAGTTCTGTTTCTACAACATCACTTTTGTTTTTCTACCTTAACTGATTCCTGATGTTTTCTTTAAAACATCATTTCCCTTAAAATCTATCTTTGATATAGTTTTTATCTACAGCCAGCCATTCATGCATCTAACATTTGAGTACCTACAAATAACCTAAGACCCCAGCCTTGCTTGTGAGGTGTGCAAGGTAGTGGGGAAGACAGACATGTGAACAGCTCCTGGAATGTATTTTGTTATGTGCTGTAAGGTGGCTCTTTTTTAAAGGGAGGTGGTTTGGTCATTGACACTAATCGACCATTGTTGTGGCCTTAGGAAACCAATAGTTAACTTTTTAAATCGTTTAAAATAATTTTTAAATTATTGTGTTATTTGAACTTGAGCTACCCAGGCCAGGACATGTAGAACACAGGGCTTGAATTAAGCTTGAGCATTTTTAAATATTGTTTAGGGGAAAATGAATATTCCTTGATGGATGTTGAGAGTTTTGCAGAAATAACTTTGGATTTTCAGCTTGCAATTTGGGTTGTTTAAAAATAACTTATGAACAAATGTCATATTTTCTAACAATAGAGTAACATTCCTACTTTGCTGGAATTGGCAGTGAGAAATTTAAGTCTGATTATTATAGGTGAAGAACTGAAGTGTTTTTCATCTTAGGTTCTAAGAACCTAAGAACCAGCCAATGGGCCATATGGTAGTTCTATTTTTAGTTTTTGTTTTTTTTTTTTTTTTTTTGCGGTACGCGGGCCTCTCACTGTTGTGGCCTCTCCCGTCGCGGAGCACAGGCTCCAGACGCGCAGGCTCCAGACGCGCAGGCTCAGCGGCCACGGCTCACGGGCCCAGCCGCTCCGCGGCATGTGGGATCTTCCCGGAACCGGGGCACGAACCCACGTCCCCCGCATCGGCAGGCGGATTCTCAACCACTGCGCCACCAGGGAAGCCCTATTTTTAGTTTTTTAAGGAACCTCTATATGTTCTCCATAGTGGCTGTATCAATTTACATTCCCATCAACAGTGCAAGAGGGTACCCTTTTCTTCACACCCTCTTCAGCATTTATTGTTTGTAGATTTTTTTGCTGATGGCCATTCTGACTGGTGTGAGGTGATACCTCATTGTAGGTTTGATTTGCATTTCTCTAATGATTAGTGATGTTGAGCATCCTTTCATGTGCTTATTGGCAATCTGTATATCTTCTTTGGAGAAATGTCTATTTAGGTCTTCTGCCCATTTTTGGATTGGGTTGTTTGTTTTTTTGATATTGAGCTGCATGAGCTGCTTGTAAATTTTGGAGATTAATCCCTTGTCAGTTGCTTTGTTTGCAAATATTTTCTCCCATTCTGAAGGTTGTCTTTTCGTCTTGTTTATGTTTTCCTTTGCTGTATAAAAGCTCTTAAGTTTCATTAGGTCATTTGTTTATTTTTGGTTTTGTTTCCATTTCTCTAGGAGGTGGGTCAAAAAGGAGCTTGCTGTGATTTATGTCAGTGTTCTTCCTATGCTTTCCTTTAGGAGTTTTATAGTGTCTGGCCTTACATTTAGGTCTTTAATCCATTTTGAGTTTATTTTTGTGTATGGTGTTAGGGAGTGTTCTAATTTTATGAAGTCCAGTTTATCTAGTTTTCTTCTGTTGCTCTTGCTTTTAGTGACATATCTAAGGATACATTGCTAAATCCAAGGTCATGAAAATTTATCCCTATGTTTTCTTCTAAGAGTTTTATAGTTTTAGGTCTTATATTTAGGTTGTTGATATATTTTGAATTAGTTTTTGTATATGGTGTGAGGTAGGGGTCTAATTTTCATTCTTTTTGCATGTGGATATCCAGTTGTCCCAGCACCATTTGTTGAAGAGGCTGTTCTTTCCCCAGTAAGTGGTCTTGGTGCTCTTGTCAGAAATCAGTTGGCTAGGGACTTGCCTGGTGGTCCAGTGGTTAAGACTCCACACTCCCAATGCAGGGGTTCAATTCCTGGTCAGGGAACTAGATCCTGCATGCTGCAACTTAGAGTCCGGATGCCACAACTAAAAAAATAAAAATAAAAGATCCCACACAGCTCAACAAAAGATGCCGCAACTACAGATCCTGCACGTGGTAACGAAGATCCTGTGTGCCACAACTAAAACCCAGCACAGCCAAATAAATAAATAAATAAATATTTTTTTTAAAAAATCAATTGGCTAGGAATATATAGGCTTATTTCTGCACTTTCAGTTCTATTTCATCAATTTAGCTGTCTGTCATTATGCCAGTACCACACTGTTTTGTTTTCTGTGGCTTTGTGGTAAGTTTTGAAATTGGAAAGTGTGACTCAACTATGTTCTTTTTCAAGACTGTTTGGGCTATTGGAGGCCACTTGCAATTCCATATTAATTTGAGAATCTGCCTTTCCATTTCTGCAAAAAAAGCGGTTAGAATTTTGATAGGGATTGCACTGATATATCCCTTTGGGTAGTATTTCGACCTTAACAGTAGTAATAGTGAGTCTTCCAATCCATGAAGATGGGATGTCTTTCCGTTTATTTAGGTCCTCCTTAATTTCAGCAATGTTTTGTAGTTTTCAGTGGATAAACCTTTTATCTCCTTTTTAAAATTTATTGTTAGGTATTTTATTCTTTTGGGTGCTATTATAAATGGAGTTGTTTTCTTAATTTCCTTTTTGGATTGTTTATTAAGGGACCAGCTTTTATCATGCATTATATCCTTTCTTTCTAACTTTGATTTTTGATTGTTTTGCCCCAGGTCAGTGACTCAGCATCCTCGTCTCTTTTGATATCATTGAGATTTATTGATACTTGTATGACCTTTGACCCATTAGGGTTGTTGCAGCCACTCAGTTGCAAGATGATCCTCAGTGACTGTACCCTGACTTGCTTTCATTATTTCCCTCCCTTTATCCCAAAGGATATGAAAATCTACTGTGATTTTTTTTTTTTTTTCCTCAGCTGTTACTCCTTTGACCATGTTGGTGTCCCGGTTCTCAGGTCTCTTTTCTAAATAAGGCACTCATTGAAATGGCCACTTTGGACTTGGTCCTTTTCTCAGCCGTTGGAACTTCCTTGTTCTGATCAGGACACCCCAACCTACTTTCTCAGTCACTCCCCTCTACTAGAACCAGGCTCTGTTTCCTGTTCTCTTAAAGAGTTAGCCTTTTCCTGTCTTGTGCCCAACTGGCTTAATAAATCATCACTGAATAAACTGTTACCCTCATTGCCTCTCTAACCATTCCTCACTGCCCACTTCTCCTCTGCAGAGCCTACCACACCACTCCCAGACAACGATGAGCCTTGCTGTCTACTACCCCTGCTTTGAGATTGCATTTAATTGTTATTTGAAACACTAATAATTAGAAGCAATTAGAAAGAAGTAGATTATCTAGATTCTGTCTTCATTGTCTTTCACTTTTACTTAAAAATTGTTTTGAGCGTGATGGGGAAGGAAAGAAAAAAGATTACATTCAGAAATAAATGTATGATAGTCTCTACAGATTTCATCTTTTTCTAAAAATCCATTTGTTTAAAATTCTTTTTATTTTATTAATTTTATTTCCTGATTATCAGAGTAAAAACATACTGATACGCCATTTGGAAAGTGTACAGGACCATAAAGAAGAAGAAAAGTATATGTTATTTAACCATGTATTGGCAGTCTTTAGTAAATATCTTTCCAGTATTTTTTCCATGTTCTCATTTTTCTTTATGTAGTTGAAATCTTAGAACATAGGTAACTCTTTGAGATAGATGGTACTTCATAATCTATAATGTTATGTTTTCCCTCACTCTCTGTCTTCTTACCTGTGGTCAGATTGTGGCCTATACATTTTCTGCTTTACGAAACTGACTGCTTTTCTTTATAGCTGATCACTTTTTCTAAATCTCTTATTGATGCTTTGAAAGAATTGAATTTCCTTTAGAGTACGGTCTTGGTGTGTCTGCGTGTCCACTCAGCCATATTAATTATGGATGGAGATACACATATCAACATGCCAAGATCAGCCATAGACTGATAGTTTTGTACCATGATTATACTTACATTGGGTTCTCTTCATATTTCTATTATTTTGGGAAGATTGTACTTACATTGGGTTCTCTTTGCATTTCTAATATTTGGGGAATTTTTTGGACTCCTTACATTTTGATTTAGGGTTATATTCATGATGATTATACTTGAATTATTAGGTATTATGTAAACCTCAGTATAAAATGATTACCTCACATTAGAAATATAAGTGGTATTAACCTCTCAGTATGTTTTGGAGTAACTTTTTTGGGGAAGGATACATAATCGGTGTATTTTTTGAGAATCTGTTTTCTTCACGTAGATGAGAATTTGTCTGGGAAGGTAATTCTTGGCCCGCTTCTGATTTCCCTGAAACCTATAGCTTTATGGCCTTCCCTGTCATCTTCAGGATTTCCCATGTTATCCTTATTCAGACAGTGAGCATGGGTAGTCCAGGGATTTACTTCTCATTTCAGCCCCATTGTCACTGTTGCATGGTGAAGTTCTTTCTGAGCTTTGAACTTTTCACTATGAGTGTTTCAGTTCATAGTGCTTTGCCAAATTTTACCTTTTGGTTGGGTATTTTAAGGGAAAGTTGAAGGACGGTGTTTTAGTCATTAGTAAATTATTACTAGTGTTAATCTTGATATATCAAAGATTATCTTTACCAATGTGATTTTTTTAAATTGAGTTTTGTTTTTTGAGGGCTTTCTCTCTAGCTTTTATTGGCCTTCACAGATTATTCTAGGCAGTAATTGGGTTTTTGTTTAGTGAATTGCTGTAGTTGTATGCATATTTCTTTAAACATGTTTTTGAAAACTAATTTTTATTTTTCCAAGTTTAACTTAACTTTCATAGGAAATTTAAGAAAAAGAATAAAAGCATAACCCATAATCCACCATTTATAATCAATCACTGTTCATATTTTTTGGTATTTCCTTTCTTTTTTGAGAAATGGAACACACACACATTGTGCGTATACATGTATAGGTTTTTTGTAAATGCAGGTCCTCTTTTTTTTACCTTTTTAATAAATTGAAGTATAGTTAATTTACAATGTTGTGTTAGTTTCAGGTGTATAGCAAAGTGATTCAGTTATATATATAACTGAATATATATTCTGAATGTATATATATTCTTTTTAAGATTCTTTTTCTATTATAGGTTATTACAAGATAGTGAATGTAGTTTGCTGTGCTATACAATAGGTCCTTGTTGTTTATTTATCTTATATATAGTAGTGTGTATACGTTAATCCCCAATTCTTAATTTATCTCCATCCCCCATCCCCTTTGGTAACCATAAGTTTGTTTTCTATGTCTGTGAGTCTATTTCTGTTTTGTAAATAAGTTCATTTGTATCACATATAAGTGATATCATATGATATTTGTCTTTGGCTTACTTCACTTAATATGATAATCTCTGGGTCCATCCATGTTGCTGCAAATGGCATTAGTTCATTCTTTTTTATGGCTGGGTAATATTCCATTGTATATATATACCACATCTTCTTTATCCATTCATCTGTTGATGAACATTTAGGTTGCTTCCATGTCTTGGCTGTTGTTAATAGTGCTGCTGTGAACACTGAAGGTGCATATACATGTACATTTAACTTTAATTCACCAGACATTTACTGAACACCTATTTTATGCAAGGAAACTATTCTAGATGCCAGACATTATTAAAATTTTGCTGTATATAGTTTGTATCTTGTCTGTTCTTATTTAATGTTACATTCTAAGCAAAACTCAGTTCATTAAAATTTATTTGTAAGAGTCCTGTTCATGGCTTCATAGTCTTTCTCAGTCTTTCTAGCTTTTATTAGCCTTCACAGATTATTCTAGGCAGTAATTGGGTTTTTGTTTAGTGAATTGCTGTAGTTGTATGCATATTTCTTTAAACATGTTTTTGAAAACTAATTTTTATTTTTCCCAGTTTAACTTAACTTTCATAGGAAATTTAAGAAAAAGAATTAGTCATTAAAAGAATTTAGTCATTAAAAAGAATTTAGTCATTAAAACCTGTCGTCAAAGGAGAAGCTCAATATGTCACATGGATGAACAGGAGAGATTTGACTGAAGTGGTATAATGGCTTAGAGTACCACCTCTCTCCTCCAGAGAAAGAGAAATTGTTGAAAACTATTGTTCTCTGTTATGGATATATTATAGTTTATTGATCACTGCTCTATTGCTGGTAGTTTATATTGCTACTTTTCTTCAATTCTAAATTTTATTTTGATTAATATTTTTATACATAAACATTTGGATCTATATTTGGTTTCCTTAGGATGAATTTTTCGAATTGGACTTAGTGGGTCAGAGTATAAATATTTATAAAACATTGATATATGTTCACAGATTGCTTGCTTGCCTCACCCTGCCTAACATTCAGTATTGTATTTAAAGAACATAAGCATTTCTGTTACAACAAATACATTAAAAAAAAAACCTTTAAGGTTTCCAAGTCACTGAAAATAACAGGATTTATGGGAAGAATAAGGAATAAGGTTAAGGGCAAAGCATTCAAGACCTGCAGTTTTCAAACCAATTACTAACAAAAGCATAATTGGTACCTTATGAGATAACTTGGACAGCCTGGTCAAACCACTTAGGGTGGCTGAGGCTGCTTCAGAGGAGAGTTAAAAATGTTAAAACATAATAGGGTGGAAATCACTGGCTTGCATGTTCTTGAGATAGTGCAGTTGAGAGCAGCTTTCTAAGCCATTGGGGCTGCCATAGAGTTGGACACAAGAGAAAGTGCAGCTTCCTAGGTCCAGGAACCATGCAGAGACTGGTGGTGCTCCTCGGAGGAGAGAGCCCTGCGTGCAGGTGCTTATTTTTAGTTTTCTTAAAATAGGGCTGAGAGGGCTCCTGCCTGGCGGTAGCTGAGTTGAGTGAGGGTCTTTTCCTTTTCCACTGAAAGTTACAATTCTTTACCTGCTATTCCAGTTCCCCTTGCCTGGGAAAATTCAAATGTAAACTGACACAATTTCTGTGTTGTACTGGTATTGTTATTTTATTTACTAACCACTTATAAACTAATTGGTGTTCAGGAACCTGTCTCATGACAGAACAGACTGTATTTGCTAATTTGATAGGTTAAAATTTGAACCTAATTTTAATGGCTTCTTTGAAGAAATTCAGACCCTTACAAACTAGGAATAACTACCTGACTTAAAAAAGAATGGCTATTTCAAAACAAATGCTTTCAAAATCTAGTCAGGAAACAGCAACTCTGTTTAATGGTTGTATTACAGTTTCAATACCTCAATCTAGGGTAGTGAATTTTAAATTTTCAGTTTATTTTGGTGGCCATTAAGATATGGATCACAGGGCTCCAAACTGTCAACAGCTTATGTATATTTGTTGAGCATAGAAGTCATGGTTTTGTAGTGACTCATTTGTGGGAATGACTTCATTCAGGATTATGCAGCATTCAGTTATAGCACCAGAGAAGACAAGGAGTAGGGGTGTCAAGTCAAGTTCAACATTGGCTGTTTTCAGGGTAGGGTATGCATGTCTTGATATAGGCTGTGGGAGAAAGTTGAGGGTACTGGTAAGAAAGTAATTGCAGTAATTGGCGTTCAGGCCAGTAAGAAGAAAATAAGGAAATAATTGCTATAATCAAATGGGAGAAACAAGAGGATTATGGACACTGGCGATATTATGAGCCCACAGAACAGCTGTTGTAACAATAAAGGGAAGGAGCTGAGGAGCTACTAACTATTGAGAAAATTACAGTTTAAGATTGTGGAGGTAGAGCAATTTATATATTGTCACTGGCCATAGAAATGGGTTGCTTTGGTATGGATGAAGGTTGTTGGAGTTGAGGAATTTAAAGGATCATTGAAGGTTGGGTTGAGAGTGGGTTGGTCTCAAGTATATTGGGAGTCTGCCATAATAAGTCACAGGATAAGGGTATACAGAAATTTCATAAACTGGTTCCAGAATCCTCAATGAATGAGGTAGCTAAGATACTGGGAAGGAGCTTTATGTGGAGTTGAATTTACAGAACTCCTAGATGTTCTTGACACTTTGAACTGTGTCTGGAAAATTTAAATATTTACACATCATTGTTATTACCAGTAATAACATTATAACTGTTATTTATTAGGCACAGAATTCTTCATTTCCCTGTGAATGATGTTTGAAATTTAAATTTGGAAGTTGTTGATCACTTAAGATTAATTCTTTTTTTTCTGAAACTTTTTATGTTGGTGATAGTAACATTCTATGGTATGCAAGCTTTTTGAGATTGGAAAAGAGAGGTAAAAACTTGTTGACTCTTTTTTTCCCCCCTCTTTAAAAAAATTTAGGTAAACTTTGCATACAATGAAACGTGCAGATACAGTTGGTCGAGTTTTGAAAAATGCATACACCTGTGTAAACCACCCCCCCACCCCCGCCGCCCCGTTAGATGCAGAACATTTCCATCACCCCAGGAGGTTCCCTTTGTAATCAGTTCACCAATCTCCCTCCCAACCCCCTCCCAAGCAACCACACTGATCTGATTTCTGTCACCAGAGATTAGTTTTGCCTGCTCTAGAACGTTATATAAATGGAATTATATAGGATGTACTCTGAGTACAGCTTCTTTAACTCATATTGTCTGTGAGATTCATCCCTTTTGTTACAGTCTCAACAGTTTATTTTCATTGCTGAGTAGTATTCTATTGTATGAATATGCACAATTGGTTATTCATTCATATGCTGATGGACATTTGTGTTGTTTCCAGTTTTGGCTATTCTGAATAAAAGTTCTGTCAATGTTCACATACGAGTTTTTTTGTGGAATCATATGTTTTCATTTCTTTTGGATAATTACCTAGGAGTGGAATTACTGGGTCTGAGTAGGCATATGCTTAACTTTATAAGAAACTGCCTGTTTTCCAAAGTAGTTGAACATTTTTACCTTCCCAGCAATGTATGAGAGTTGCAGTTGCTCCACACCCTTTCCAACATTTAGTCATTCTTGTGAGTGGAAATGGTATCTCATTGTGGTTTTAATTTGTATTTCGCTGATAACTAATAATGTTTAGCACCTTTTCATATGCTCATTGTCTATTTACATATCTTTTCTTACAAAATGTATGTTCACATCTTTTGCCTATTTTATTTAATTGGGTTGTCTTTTTATTTTTGGTTCATAAGAGATCTTTATTCTAGAAACAAGTCCCTTTAGGTATATGAGTTGTGAATATTTTCTCCCAGTTTGTGACTTGAATTTCATTTTCTAATACCTTTTAAGGAGCAGAAGTTTTTAATTTTAATGATGACCAATTCATCAATTTTTTCTCTTTGGGTTCGTGGTTTATGTGGCCAGTCCAAGAAATCTTTGCTTAACCCAGGTTGTGAAGATAATCATTTTCTTCTAGAAGCTTTATAGTTTTACCCTTTACATTTAGGTCTGTAATCAATTTCAGATCAGGCTTTGTGTGATATGTAAGATAGGGCTCAAGATTTTTTTCCCCCATACCTTTATCCATTTGGTTTAGCATCACTTTAATTGAATTGCCATTGTGCCTTTTGTTGAAATTCCATTGACCCTTGTGGGTTTATTTTTGGATTCTGTTTTGTTCCATTGATATATCTATCCTTATACCAATACCACACTGTCTTGATTACTCTAGTTCTTCATCCTGTTGTGAAATAGGATGATAACTGGAATCCTTACATTACCTATGAGGTAGTGTGAATCTTCCAACATTGTCTTTTTCTTTTCTTTTCTTCAAGATTATTTCGGCATTTAAATTTCATTTTAGAGTTTGTTTCTTCAGAAAATCTGTTAGGATTTTGATTAGGATTACTTTAAAGCTATAGATCAATTTAAGAAACTTGACATCTTAACAGTGTTGAGGCTTATCTGAGAGAGTGGTATCTCTCCACTTACTTAGGTCATCTCTAATTTTTCTTAGTTATGTTCTGTAGTTTCCAAGTAAAGAGGTCTTATCTTTAGTTAGAGTTATTTCTAGATACTGTTTTCTTTTGCTATGATATTGATTTTAAAATTTTATTTTCCAATTGTTGCTAGTATATAGAGATACAAGTAATTTTTTGAATATTGGCCTTGTATTCTGAGGCTTTGCTAAATTCATGAATTGGTTTTAGTAGTATTTTATTAATAATAGATTTCATAGTGCTTTCTTTGCACATGTAATCCTATCATCTGTGAATAATGAGCTATAGTTCATCCTCTCTAACTTTTATACTTTTTGTCTTATAAATTGGCTATGACCTCCAGCGCAAGGTTGAATAGGAGTGTTGGAAGTGGACATCCTTGCCTTGTTTCTGATCTTAGAAATAAGAATTTAAATTCACCATTGAGTATGATGTTAGCTATAGTGTTTTCGTAGATACTCTTTACCAGACTGAGAAGGTTTATTTCTCTTCCTAGTTTGCCCAGTTTTTAAAAATCATTATTAGGCTTTGAATTTTACCAAACGCATTTTCTGCATCTATTGAGATGATCTGGGTTTTTGCCTTTTATTCATTAATGTGTTTAATTATATTGATTTTTAAAGGTTTACCTTTTATAAACACTTGGTCATGATGTATTAACCTTTTTCTATATTGCTGGACTCAGTTTGCTAATGTTTGATAGAGAATGTCTATGTTCACGACGGAAGTTGGTCTAATTTTCTTGCAGTGTTTTAGTCAGGTTTTAATATCAGTGTAACATAAAATGAGTTAGGAAGTTCCTTCTTTGACTATTTGCTGAAAGAGTTTGTGCAAGATTGGTATTATATCTTCCTTAAATGTTTTGGTAGAATTCATCTGGACCTGGAGCTTTGAGGGAAGGTTTTTAATTATTTGGATTTTTAATTCCTTCTTGTCAGTTTTGGTAAATTCAAGGATTTTTTTTAATCTTATCTAAATTACTGAATTATCATTAGGTTGTTCATAATATTCTTTTTTTTAACATCTATAGGATTTGTAGTAATGTTGCCTCTTCCTAAATATTGTTAATCTGTGTCCCCCTTTTTTTCTTATTTATTTATTTATTTATTTATTTATTTATTTATTTATTTATTTATTTATGGCTGTCAGGTCTCAGTCGTGGCATGCGGGATCCTTTGTTGCAGTACGTGGGATCCTTTGTTGCAGTGCGCAGGCTCTTCGTTGCAGTGCACGGGCTTCTCTCTAGTTGTGGCGCATGGGCTCCAGAGCACGTGGGCTCTGCAGTTGGGGAATGCGGGCTCTGTAGTTGTGGCGTGCGGGCTTAGTTGCCCTGCAGTGTGTGGGATCTTAGTTCTCCAGCCAGGGATCAAACCCGAGTCTCCTGCATTGGAAGTCCGTGTCGTACTCTTGACCACTGGACCACCAGGGAAGTCCCTACTAATCTTTTCAAGTAATCATCTTTTGACTTTATCCTTATGGTTAATTTCTTTATTGTGGTATTTGATCAGAGAAGGTAGCCTGCATTATTTCAAGTTAGAATCCATTTTTTAAAATGTGTATGGGTCTAATTCATGATTAACCTCCCTTGTTTCATGTCCCATAATTACATTGTTCAAATTATATGTCCACACTAAATTTTTATCTGTTTTGATCTTTTGTTTTCTGAAGGATGTTAGTTTCCAACTATGATTGTGGATTTCTTTCTTTATGATTTTTTTTTTGGCTTTCTATATTTGAAGCTTGCTTGTTAGTTGTACTACTGTATCTTATGTTTTTATGAATATGAACTTTTTCTTACTAATAAATTCATATTAATTAATTTATAAATATAAAGTCTTTCTACCTTGAGTTCTAAATTGTCTCATGTCAGTACTGCCATATTTACTTCTTTGTTTTTCTCCCCCTTTTAACCTGGCGTATATTTTAAAATTTTGTTCTAGGTATTGTATATCTCATATATATTAGGATATTGATGTACAGCATCAATCTAGACTAGAGTAAAAAAACATTTTTAAAAACAAGGAAAATTTAGGCTATTTACAATTATTGTGTTTGCTGATGGCCTTCTTTGTACCCAGCTTTCTTGTCGCATTTCCCTCCTACCTCTCTCCCACCTTACTTTCTTTCCCCTACCCTCCTTTCTCTAGCCCCACCAGTCCTCCTTCCCCAGTTGTTTGCTAGCACTTCCTGTTCTGCTGGCAGGGAGAGCCTTTTGCAGAAGACCTCTAACTTTCTCTCATTGCCTTTGGTTTCCTCTATAGGATCAGTAAAGCAGTGCTGCTCAACCAGTGCAGCAACTTTCCCCTATGTAAGCCTCAAATCTCATTTCTGAATTAATGATTGTATTAGATTCAGTTCAGAAATGAGGAAACTAATTTTACAGGAGAAATGCCTATAGCAAGAGTTATTCATTTCTATATCTGTATCTTAGGAGGTGTGAGAGCCTCACCTTGACCTCTTTGCATACCACAAGGTGTTTTAGACTCATGGTATAAGGCTCAGTAAGTATGAAATTTACATTTCAGTTGGCCTCCCCTGTACCTTTTTCCCTCCCATGTGTGGAATATGTGTCATGCATTACTAGAGGGACATAGTCACAACTTTAAGTAACAGTACATCAATTGAGAGAACTTACTCCCTGCTTTCATTCTTTCAGTTCTTTTGGGTTATCATAGAGAAAACCTCTGATTCTTTACCTCTCTCAAACACTTGCTATTATCCCCTTCCTCCCTTTTTGTAAACAATGAGTTGGGCTCAGGCTCACTTCCTTGGTGTAGGCCACAGTATTTAGCTAGCATTTAGTAATGTTTTGTTTTCCTTTTAATTGATTTTTTTTTTGTTACCTTGTATTTTTCACAATAATTACTGGTTTTCTACTCAAGATGGTGATTAAATTTTGCCTTTAAAATTTTTATTTTAAGAAGGGGTATCACAAAATTGAGAAATGTGATGTGTGTTGGAGATTGGATGTGACCTTGGGCAAGAAAGTGGTATGGCAATGAGTGAGATTTGAAATCTCCAACATTTCTCAGGTATCTCGATTATTTCTCTTTTTATCTGCAGTGCTAACTTGTCTAACAAGTGTTTACTGAGCATCTGCTTTGTGCAGAGGACTGTCCCAAGAATACGAGAAGTATGGTGTTCTCCACCTTGTAGTTCAGATTGGGAAGAGGATGTGTGTCTGTGTGGCAGTGGTGTGAGTGTACCTTGGTAACATGCCGTCCAAGCAGTCAGCACGTCATACTGACAGAAGCCGAGGTCATCTCTGGCTGGGGTCTTGAGGCCTTGGTTCACACTAATATTTTCACCCAGTTGCCTATCTCTCTTCCTAAATCCTCATCAGTTTTGTGGGGTTAGGGGGCTTTTGTTTGTAGGCATTTCTCTGAGATGGTCTATTTTCAAAAGGAAGTGTATCACATTGGTGGTTCTCGGAAGACAGCATGGCTCCCAGAGTTGTGGCTCCAGCACCCCCTTGCTTAGCTGGAGAACCACTTAATTGTCCTGAGTCTCAGTTTCTTAATCCTTGTTGGCGATGATGAAATCCCGTGTTCTTCCTACTTTGTAAGGCAGCACATGTGGGATATGTTTGTGACGTGCATTTGTACATCAATGTTATTTTTATAATAATCAGTATTTGAAATACTGGTGGTTGATGCTTTTGAGGGTATTATGGGCATTTAATTTTTTTCCCTATTTTTTTCTAGGTCTCGATGCAGAACTTTATTATGTGAGAAATGATCTTATTAGTCACTACGCCCTATCCTTTAACCTGTTAGTACCCAGCGAGACAAATTTCCTGCACTTCACTTGGCATGCAAAGTCCAAGGTAAGAGAGCGGTCAACCAAAGATGCCAAGACAGGACCACCCAGGCCCAGAGGCTGAGGCAAGGACTGTATCTGAGGAGTGGGCTGCCACCCGCACAAGGGGGTCAGTGGGTGGTGGGCTGTAGCAGTACTGGATCTTTTCAGATTTCTATTTTAAATCTTGAGCCTAGTCCTCTAGACTTTCTCAAATCCTTGAAAATGAAGGTAGTCATCATTTATGTGACTAGCTTATGGCAGAACACTTATATCTTTTCAAGCTTTTCAAATAGGTAGCTCTAGCTTGAAGAGGGGACAGTTGGACCTGTTAATGACTATGCTGTTATGATGAAGTGATATGAGTGAGGGGTGGGGGAATTTGTAAGTTAGGTGTTTCAGACATGTTTGAGGTATTGGATATAGTTCTCCCATTCATGGAGAAGTGGTAAAAGTCAGGCACAGCAGACGTAAGCACCTGTGTGTAACTATGACGAACCTCTTGCCTGGTTTGCTTGTTGCTGAATTCTTCACATTTCTTCTGATTGTCTGGGCTCCTCTAACATGATAAATTTTCTCTTAGGTCGGAGAGTGAGAGGCTGAATGTAGAGCCCACCTCCCCCGATCAACTTCACTTTCTTTTGCCAGCATTATATATAAGCTCCTGAGTAAGGTTTTATTTGGGAAATAAAAATAGTTTTTGCTACTAAAAACAAATAAGAATACCTACTGTACAGTTTATTTTAAAATTATTATAAAGTGATATTTGTCCTTATATTTGTTGCAGGTCATTTAAGTTTGATCACTTTAATATAGATCTTTTTTTGTCTACTTAGAAAACAGTAATGGTTATTGGGAAAATTCAAATATTATAGAATTGTTTTAAGAACTGTTAAGACTTTGTACCTCTGTACCAAGAAGTAATCATTGTTTATAATTTGGTATACTTCAAAGCTCATTTCTTTTTCCTTTTTAAACAAAAAGGGGATTTTCTAACACATGTGTTGTACAGTGTTTTTCCCCCTACTTGATACTATGTCTTGGCATCTTAACATTTCTCTACTTTCAGATTTAACTCAGTCTCTTTAGTGGCTTTATAATATGATGTCATATGGATGTACGACATATTGTTATTTGTTAAGTGCCTTATTGATGCATGGATTTTTAATAGCATTTTTTTACTATTTCAAACAATGTTTCCTTTCATTATTACAAATAGTTTCTTCACTTCATTTGGCAGGCAAAATCCATGGTAAAAGGATGGTAAAAGCAATTGGTAGTTCATCTTTTGTTGCTGTTTCTAACTTTATTATTGATGAATATAGAAACAAAAAATATATGTCTGTGAATGTTTATGAGTATGTATGTATACATACATTAAGAACATCTTAATTTGTTCAGAAATTTTTGTGTACTTTTCTCATTATTTCTGAGTAGTACATTGTGACCGGGAAGTGAAATGACTGGGTCAGAGACTGTGCATGATTAAAATTTTGATTGATATTGCCAAATTCTTTCTCCCTTCCCTCTCCCAAGATGGTACCAATAAGCCAACATTCCTTACAAAGTGAATAAGAGTGCTTATTTCCATTCACCATTTAATGCTAAATATTTTAAGTATATTTGTTTGCCAGTCAGATAAGTAAAAATGATTATATAAATATGCATATATCCACATTATTATATATGCTCACATGTACATTAGAGAAATGTACACACATACATGTATTAAAACATAGCTGCAGGAATGCTGTGATTAAAGTTGAATTAGCTTGGATCCTGGGTAAAGCATACGCGCCTTGCTGTCTAGAGCACCTCAACTGTCCATCATTATTGCCTTGGGGTATCCAAATGGGGGGGTGTTCTTTTAGGAGTGGATAGATCTCTTTAGGGTGAAATCTGCAAAAACAGAGGGAGAAATTTCATTTGAACTAAGAACATATAGTAGATGGTAACTTGGATGTACTGAAGTGCCAGCATAAATGATATAGGTATTTCAGAAAAGGTTCACCTGAGACATTTTAATCTGAGGTCTGTTTGTTTGAATGGGTAGGCACCTGGACTCTTCAAGGAAACAGCTAACACATTTTTCAGTATTCTTATATAACATTGTGTGACATTATTATTTGGGGCGGGTAACTTTTAATTTTGATATAATTTCAAACATAGAGAAAATTATAAGAACAGTACAAAGAATTCTCAAAGAATATCCTTTACCCGGGTTCATTAATTGTTACTGGTTTGCTCCATTTACTTACTTTATCATTCATTCGCTCATTCTCCCCACCCTAGTGCACACACACTTTTTTCCGTTGAACTGTGTGCAAGTGAATTGTGTACATTGTGTCCCTTTACCCCTAAATAGATCAGTGTATATTTCCTAAGAACAGGGTTAGGAACTTAATATTAACACAATACTATTGTCTAATCTACAGAACTCATATTTAATCAGCTATCCCAATCATGTTCTTTATAGCCCTTTTTTCTCCTGTGGCCTTTCTTTGTGTTTCTTGACTTTGACATTTAGGAACATACAGGCCAGTGGACTGTCCCTCAGTTTGAGTTGCCTGAGGTTTCCTTACGGTTAGATTCCAGAATGTCTCCTTGGTGGTAACACTACAGCATTGCCGTCCTCCGCAGTGCACACGATGTCAGTTTGTCCCCTTACTGTTGATGTTAGCTGTGATCACACAGTTCACCAGGTTTCTCCACTGTGAAGTTTTCTCTTTTATAAGGAACAGTTAATCGTGGGGAAATAATTTGAAATGATATATTAAAATCCCATAATGCAACACCCTTTCAACCACTAATTTTTGCACCTGTGTTTAGAACTAGGTTTCACTTTTAGCCAGTGTAATTGTTTCCTCTCACTGGAGGAGGTGATCTGCACTGGGTAGCCATTTGGTGGTAGTGCTGTAGAAGGAATTTAAACATTTGTGGAGTGGCAGTCTTGAATTTTAAGTTCCCTTGAAACTCTGAGATCCATCTTTTCTGTGAATCTTTCAGGCAAAGAAGCTTTTTATATTCTCCAAAAAATTGATGGTTAGTCCTTTGTTACTTTTCCTATCTTTAATGTTTGATGAATATGAAAACAAATAATACATATATTTTAAAATAGTGAAAACATCTAATGAAATAGTAGAGATTCTATTCTGGGTAAGCTGCTGACTTTGAACAGGATGTGATTGTTTCTGGGCCCACTTGGGAAAAAAATGCTGATATACCATGAGAATATTTTCTGGGCAAGTGTATGAGTAGTGACTTACGAATAAAAAGGCAGTGTAGGATGTGGCAGTTAGAATTAAACATTCTCATTCGTTTTAAAAAATATACACTAATTTTTTTTTTTAAATTTGCAGTGAGTTTCAGGGGTCTGACTGCTGATAATGGGTGCCTGAGGAGTTTTAGGAGCGTGTCACAAGGAGGAAATTGGAGTGGAGGAGAGTAGATAGAAGAAGGGGCTCAGAAGAATATATATGTTTGAATGGGAAGCAGTGTTGGTGTGGGTACATGTTGAATTAGGAGGAGCCTTGATATAGCTCCGTTGTACTTTCATGTTCTTCACATTATCTTGTAGAGCATAATTTCTAAACTACTTCTGTGGCGGGTATTAAATAACATCATTAGTGCACATTTGGACTTCTCTTGCTGCTATGATAGTCCTCGTAAGGCAGAAGCTCCCTGACTTGTTGGAGGCCATCACATTTATTTACACGTAGAGGCCAGAAGCCTAGAAGGGATCCTAGACTCCTCCTTCACCTTCCCAGTCCAGATTATCCTCTCTCATAATTACACCTTAAATTCGTTTCCTGTCTCTCTCGAGACTAATGCCTCATCCTTAGTTTGGGCTTAGTTTCTTAACTAGATACAGAAATAGTCTTCTAACTGGTCTTGCCTCTGGACTGAACTCTTGCTGTACCCCGCCCCCCCAAAGCTGTCCTAGGGCTCTCGGTTGCCACCAAAATAAAGTTCTGATTCTTAGGGAGCCTTCATGATCTCATCCCTGCCTTTTCTTTTTCTGCCTGCCCTCCTGCTGATTGTTTACTGCCATTTTTTTTTGGAGGGGGGTGTCTGGCAATTTATGGAATGCCCTGTGCCCTGTTACATTGCTGCTGTTTGCTCTGCTGGAAATGCCCTTTCCTCATTCTCTACCTCATTAACTCTCTTTATCTCAAAACTTACACTTGGTGTCACCTCTATTTCATCTATGTTCTGTACCCACAGTGACCTTCTCTATCCTCCCTCATAGCCCTTATCATACTCTAAGAATATTTTAGTAGTTGATTTTCTTGTCTGTCTCCCTCCAAGGTGCTGAGCATGTTAAGGGTAGGAACCTCTTTTTGTCCTCTGTGTCCCTTGTGTCTGGTGTAGTACCTGGTAGTTAGTTACAGGTATTCCTTAACCGACTATGGAAGAGATGCACAGGTAGAAGCCACAGGGCACAGCTCAACAAATGGGGAACTTCTGAACAGCTTTTCAAAGTTAGAATGTGCTGCTTTAGGAGTGGTGGATTCCTGTATCTAGAAGTGTGAAAACATAGGTTGGGTAAACTTGACAAGCTAGTTGACAAACTAGTTGCACACCTGGGGATTTTCCAGATATTTTACTCTGAAGAAAGTTGTAAATTTGGAAAAATGAATGGAATTCATAGTTTGAATATATAACTAAACTTATTTCACAGTTCATCTGTAGCAGGTGTAAGAATTTAGAGGAAAGTGCTAATCATGTTATATCTTAAAATGTTTTATAGTAAAAAACTAAGGAACGTGTGTACGTTAAATCTAATTTCAGGTTCGGCCTCCATTGCAGCTCCTAATTCCAGTTTTAGGTCATAATCTCTTTGGTGATTTAGCACAGTTGTTTAATTGAAGTTTGTCTATTTTAAAAGTTAATCTTTTGAGTATTTCATTTATGCATATGGTACAAAATGCAAAAGGCATAGGGGTATACGGTGAAAAATAAATTCCCTACACCTTCCTAGTACCATCCCCAAGCAATCTAAGCACCTAGTTCCCCTTCCATTGGCAACCACTGTTACCTGATTCTAGTCTCCCCTTCTAAAGATAGTCTGTGCATAGATAAGCATCTGTGTGTGTGTGTGTGTGTGTGTGTGTGTCTGTACTTTTTTGAAATGGGAAAATCATGCAAGGGGCTGGGAGAGACATGTTGGAGAGTTCTTCACCTGATCATGTTGGCTCTGGGATGCAATCAGGAACTTTCAGAAGGAGGGCCATGGCTCCCAGGCTCGAACACTTTGTAGTTCTTGCTTTTTAAGAATTGCCAGAAGATGAGGTATTTGCTTCCAGAGATCTCCAGGCTTCTTGGTATTTCACTTCACATTGTAGATATTTTAACATTAGTTTTAACACATCAAAGCTTTTGATAATAGTGTTCTCCAGTGTATACGTGATTCTGTTTTATCTTGCCAAACAGGTTGTGGTCTTCTCAGAGGCTGGACATTGTGTCATACTGCCTTAGTGAGTGGCTGGTAAATATGATGGGTTAATTGCATTTCCAGATGGGATGAGAACTCTGGTGTTGCTTGTCTTTCACAAGGCCACACACTCAAAAAAAAAAAAAGACTATTGGTGGCTTTAACAAATAATTAGTTTCTTCTGTTTTCCAGAACATTCTCCAGTATCCAGAAAAAAAGCATGCAACTGCATCTGTTAAGTGTCAGTAGATATTTTAGATAGCTGAAAGGCAAAAATATACCAAAATGTAGCAGAATACAATCCCCACTCACTCCCATCCCATAGCTGATATCTGGTTTCAGGAATTCATCATTGTCAGGAGGGTCTGCAGGGAACTTGTCCAGAGTTCCTACAGCAGCCCTGGGGCTCAGCCTGCTGTATCGCCTGCAGAGTGGATTTTCTATGAGAAATGCAGCACTTCTGGTAATTTCAGAGAAATTAAAAGCCTATTTGGCTGTAGGCAAGTGTATTCACTTTAAATCTGTACTGTGTTCCAAAAGGAAGTGGCTTTACTCAGCAGCTGCCTCTTTGCAATTGCCATTTGCTTCCAAGTAAGGGAAGATTACCAAAAATGTTTATTTCTTAGCTTATTCAAATATTTATATTTTCTCTAGTTTTCTTTTCTGAAGTATTTTGGCTCATTCTTTTTTCTGATAAACAACTGCTGTTCAGATTTCCTTTGTTCCAGTAGATTATAAATGTTAGCTTTAGAGCAGATCTGTTTCTTCAAAGGATCATTGGCGAGTGAGATTCGATATACAGTGATACATGCCAAAATAGGAAAAAACTGGCCTTTAATAGTTGGCAGTTTCTAACCCCAGAAACTGCAATTTAAAATTTTATATTCTGAAGGTTCCAGAGGGAGAAGAGAACTGCTTTGGAATGCCTTTCATGTTTAGGCAGTGCATCAAAAAGGGAGGAAGCAAAGGGCAAGCATGGTGCTTTCACACTTCTTAGTGTTCCAGGCTGCTGTTGGCCAAAGGTTTGGGCTTTTCAGAAATCTTACTCAGCCCCTTCACCACCTCTCTCCGTGCCCCTGACTCTACCCAGCTCCACTCACAAGCTTACTTCTCTCCCTCCTGCCCTTCTCCGCCCCCAACCCCGCACTGAGACTCTGCAGAGCTAGTCTTGTTCCCGCCCTCAGCACTGCAGTTAAGGCCTTTGACCCTGTTTGCTGCTGGCTTTGTCTGCTGCCCCAGGGGTTCTGGTCCTTGGCTAGCTGTGCCTCTGCTTGCAATAACTGAGACCTAGAATAAAGGAGACACGTGTGGGGAAGCACAGTAAGTTTGGTTTTGAATCTGCTACATTTGAGAGCTGTAAGATTGTTAGGTAGATATGTCTAGTAAGTAATTGGGCATATGGGAGAAAATGAAGATATAGGAGAGTGAGCGAGATGAGTTGATGATACAAAAATCTCATCAGCGGTGAAGTGAGCTAGCACTAGTATAGTAGGAGAGAAGGGTTTATCATTTGGAGAGGAGAACAGATCTCTCCTTGGGACTGGTGTGCAAAGGTTGAGTGTCCTAACAGATCTGCCTGGAGCTGAAAAGAAAGGCAGAAAGGGGGTTCCTGTATGCCAGCCGAAGGGGACAAGAGCATTGTCTGAGAGAAGGGAAGTGGGGAGGGCAGCAGGTGGTAAAGCTGTGGATCCTGTGAGATTTGGAGTGAGAAGACTAGGGAGAGAGGGGTGAGTGGGGAAGGGATTGCTGATCAGGATTAACGGCCTGCCCTGAACCTGGGGATCATCTTTGTGTAGGAGCAACTTTCTCCAGGTGTGATTTCCCCCAGCAGTGCTGGGCAGCAGAAGCAGAGTGAGAGGTCGTCAGAGTCCTGATGGCAATACGACTGTGTTGGTAACTAGTCTTCTTCCGGGCACAGTCTATGGGAAAGTGAAACCAGGTCACTAGCTAGGCTGGAGAGGATGGAAATAGCTTTATTGGCTATTGCATCCCAACTCTGAGCATAGCCCTTGGCTTACAAATGTGCTTCATAAATGTTGGTTGAATCAGAGTGTTGGAGACAAAGAACCGGTTTTATAGGAATCAGATGTTATGATGGGATCTTTGATAGAGTGGGATTTTTGCATTTGTTTTGGTTATGGGGCAATTCTTCAGTACATAGGAATACTGAATGTTAATATTGAAGCCATCAGGCAGATGGCAGGAGACAGAGTGAGCCAAGCACCCAGGCCTCTGCAGAGTCCCTGTGTGTCACTGATGATGTTGGCATGAGAAATAGCCGTTATGAGTAGAAGTTGGGAGCTTCAGAGTATAGGGGGTTTTGCATGAGAAAGGGGTATGTAGGACCTAATGATCCTGAAAGAATGCTGACCCTACTGTCTAGGCCCTGAGGGTTGAGGGCCTAGACAGCCAGGCTGTGGGAGAAGGTGGGGAAGACACTTGTGAAGAGACTGAGGGTATGGGAGGCTGTTTAGAATAGTGGCATTCCCAAGATGGGGGACAAAACGGAAGGGTTGCACTATTGTTCTTGGCAGGGCATAGGAAAGCTTGTGTCAGAATCTCTGGGGTCAGGAGTAGGCTGGTGCTTACAGGGAAGTGCAGCAGGGCCTAGGGTAGCTACTCTGGAATGACTGCTGATGCCACTGGGGTCTGCGTTTATTAGAGGGGACCTGTGCCAGACTGACAGGTATGTCATCTTATTTTATTTGATCCTCATAACATGGTTATACTAGCCTCATTTTATAAAAACTGAAACTCGGAAAAGTTAGTAATGTACCTAATGGTCACACAGTCTCATGGTTCTAATCCAGTTCTTGCTGACTGTGCTTAATTTATTTTTCATGCACTTGCCCTTCATGTATTGCCCTGTTTAGAGGTAGCATGGATATAGGGATATAGTCAATGCATTCTCTTAATGTTAGTCAATGAGTATTGCTGGGAAAGCCTGCACATTCTTGGCTCCGACTTGCTGGGCTGCAGCTCTCTCGCACCCCCTGGTGGCAGTGACGGTATTTCGGCATGCTAAGAGGAGAGGGAACACTTCTAGCCAAGGTGCCACTAAGTCACTGATGTGCAGCAGCAAGAACATTCCCTTTGTTGTGAACATGGCACTTACCAAATACAGCCTTTAACAATTGTTTGTATACCTATCTTAACTGTAAAGCAGTACTTTAATATTTGCATACCCCCTACAGCGTTCTGGGACTTTCAAGTAGAGTGTGAAAAGAGAAACCCAGAGGGGGAGTTACAGTCATTGGATTGAGCCCTTCTTATTCATGGTTTAAACACCTCCTGACCCAGTTAATACTCAGGTGTCCATCCTTTCTTTTATAATCTGGAAGGTTACTCTTTCCCTGTTTCCTTTCCTCTTTGTTAAGTCCTTTTTTGTTGTTTTTTTTTTTTTTTCCGTTAGTATATAAACACGTTTGAGTATCTCCCATTGAAAAAAGAAGAAAGAAAGGTTTTGGAATCTACCCCACCACCCACCCCCAGCCCTGCTCCCCACCATTACCTGATTACATTCTTCCTAGTTAAGTTCCTTGAAGAATGGTTTCTTGAACCTCTTTCCTACTGTTTTCCTAACCCACTGCCCTTTGGCTTCTGCCAGTCCCAGCCTCCACCAAAAAGCCCTTGTGACCACTGAATGGGAGAGGGGTACCATTCTTATTGAGTCCCCAAGGGCAGGACAGAGTAACGTGAAATATAAGGCCTCATTGAAGGTCTTGAAGGTGGCAGCCATTCTGAATTTCACCTGTTGCTTTGCAGTTTGAACTCTTTCTTTCATGAACATCTCTCTAGCAACAGGACTATATTTACTGATTGATGCTGTTTGGTTCTGTTAAGCCACCTATGTAGGCCAGGTATTGATAGAGAATATTGGTGTTCCCAGGACATCTTCCTAGTCACCCCTCTTCCTTTCCTGATTCTGAATCACTTCAGAAATAGATCCAGAGGTTAGATGGGCATCCAAACATAAACTTTCTCAGTGGTGAAAGCTGGACTAGAGAATGTGACTTAGATATTCTATGAGAAATTTGTACCTTGGAATCTGCTTGTGAGGTGAGTGGGTCTGTAGAACAGACCGTCATCCACCAGTCACATGCAGGCCCTCAGAGCTTGGCTTTTATCATATAGAGAAGACATTGGTGCCTAGTCATGGTCTGTAAATTATACATCTCAGCTCCTTGGCTCTTCATATCTATCTGCCTCTCCAGGGCTTCTCTGTCAGTGGCTGTGGTCCTCAGCAGAATTTCTGAATCCTAGATGGCAGATTGTACAGGAGAGTGGTGGTACTGTTCTGAGCATGAAATAGAGGGTGGCTTACTGGATTGAATTTTTATCCAATTGAAAATTCCTAGGAACAAATGAACAAACATAACAAGACAGAAACCAAGTCATAAATACAGAGAGCAAGCAGATGGGTACCAGAGGAGAGAGGGTAGAGGGGGAGGAAAGAGATAGGTGAGGGAGATTAAGAGGTGCAGACTTCCAGTTGCAAAATAAAAGAGTCAAGGATATGAAATTTACAGTGTGGGTAGTATAGTCAATAACTAAACAATATCTTTGTGGTGACATATCGTAACTAGACTTATTTTGGTGATCATTTTGAAATGTATAGAAAAAAATCAATGTGTTGCATAAATGGAACCAATATAGTACTGTAGGTCACTTATACTTCAAAAACAAACAAACATACAAACAAACACATAGAAAAAGAGATCAGGTTTGTGGTTACCAGAGGAGGTGGGCAGGGGGAGTTGGATGAAGGCAATGAAAAGGTACTACGGACTTCCAGTTATAAGGTAAGTAAGTGCTAGGGGTACAGTGTATAACCTTATAAATAGAACTAACACTGCTTTGTGTTATATATGAACATTGTTAAGAGAGGAAATTCTAAGAGTTCTTATCACAAGGAAAAATTTTTTTCTACTTCTTTAATTTTGTATCTATATGAGATGATAGATGTTCCCTAAATTTATGGTGATAAGCATTTCATCATGTATGTAAGTCAAATCATTATGCTGTAACCCTTTTAAACTTATATAGTGATATATGTCAATTACATCTCAGTAAAACTGGAAGAAAAAAAATAAACACACCCCCAAGACAGTAATCTAATGGGTCATGTAAGAGGCAATGCAGTCTGGTGGGGAAAAGTCTTAGAATCAGACGCAGCTGAGCTGGATTCCCACTCTAGCTACTTTGCATATATTCAACTTCCCTGGCTTGGTTTCTTCAACTGTTTAAAAAAAAAGGAACATTCCTAGCACTGTTTCTGACAATTTGGACTTTTAAAAAAATAGCTAGATTATTTGTTCTTATGAAAGGCTCATGTATTCATTAGTTAATGACCTAAATCAGTGAGGTCAAGCTGTTGGTACCCTTTCTGTTATGACGGATCCAGTTTGTGTATTTCTCCATTTTACAGGTTGAGTATAAGCTGGGATTCCAAGTAGACAATTTCGTGGCTATGGACATGCCGCAGGTCAACATTTCTGCTCAGGGGGAAGTTCCACGCACTTTATCAGGTGAGTCTCAGTGACAGAGTTTAACATACTGTTTTTAACTGTGTCCCATGTACTCTCAAAGCACAGTTAAACTACTGATAATGTAGTGTTCTACGCACACACGTAGGTATCAGATGCGTAAGTACTTTGAAAAGTAATTTTTTAAAATAGGGATTATTTGGACTGTTTAAACCATTTCCTCTTTTCCATCCCTTCCAGAACTGTCTGCACTCAGCTCTTCTCTGTCTCCTTATATGCATTGTTGGCCCCCAGCTGGGTCCCTTTGTCTGGTCTTGTTTCTCTTCAGTTAGTTCCCACACTGCAGCCCTGATAACCACTGAACACTCACTTCTGACCATGTGATATCAAGTCCCTCAGTGCCCCCACCCCAGTCAGCTGAGTACATTGCAGACTCCCCAGCCAGTGTGCTGTGTTTACCATCTGCCCCTGCCTGCCTGTCTAAACCTCATTGCTGCATTTGCCCCAGCGTTCCAGCAGTGCCGTGCTACATGTCGTTCTCAGAGCCATGCCTTTGCACAAGCCGGACTCTGTATTTGGAACCATGTTTTCATCTTTCCTGCTTGTGAATTTCTCTTCCTACTAAATATTCTGCAAGACTCAAAATCTGTACTCTGCTTTTCCCGCCTCCTCTCCCTCCATTTGTTAACTCTTCTATATTTAACTGTTGTGAACTGATCACATTATCTTGTAATTCTTTGTCTTTGTCTCTCTCTCTAGCCTGTGCCACCCTGAGGGCAGGAGCTGTCTTTTTCAGCTATCTACACTTGGTGCCTAACATAACATCTGGAATAGGATAGGCACTCAGGACAGGTCTGAATAAATCATTGAAGTGTCATGTTTACACCAATTTAACTACTTTTGAGCCAGCCTTTTGAGAGAGGCTCCTGAAGATGTGAGATTTAAAGAAAATGAAAAATTTTTAAACTTGACAGTATAAGCCCCAGTGTTATGGAACTTTTTTGACAGTCTTACTCACTGTTTTAAGTGACATTCATTAATCTAAGCTTTAAGAAAACATGGGAAGGCTGGTTAATTTTTATGGGCCAGTAAAGAAATTCAAAAATGCCCATATTGTTCATACGCTGATGTAGATGGTAGAATGATATATTCTACATTTGTAGAAAAAGAGTCTTAAACTGAAAGATTGAAAAAAAAAAAAAAAAAAAAGATGTGCACCAAAGTCTTATCCCCTTGCTATATTAATTGATTAAAGCCAGTTTCTGTTTAGAAAGGTTTTTTTTTTTTTCTTTTTAATTCATAGTTGAGAATTTATCAGTTTCATTTACAGGTTTATTTTTAATCTCTTCATTAAGAATAATACATAATTGCATTTTGGTGGTGAATTGTCTTTCCTTTTTTATCAAGTAATTTTTGTTGCTACTGTTGATTGTGACTGATGAGGTGGTAGGGTTTGCCTTATGATTCTGTAGCTTTACTATGTTATAATAAGAGAACTTACGAGACAAATTGATATATTAAAAATCATGAGCAAATTTGAAAATAATTCTCTTCCTTTATGTCTTGGTTTGTTCTTTAATGCTAAGTAACTTTTATATCTATAATGAATGAAGTACTTTATGTCCAAAGCTGTGTAGTCTAAAGATAAGTTCTCTGAAAGTTTCTGCTTAGTATGTTATGTAAATGTATTATTTTTAGTTTTATTGCAACAAAACTAAATTCTAAATTATTCAGTGGGCATTAATGTTGATTTTTTAGAAAATTAAAATATTTTTTCTTTTTTTAAACAGTGTTTCGGGTCGAGCTTTCCTGTACTGGCAAAGTAGATTCTGAGGTTATGATACTAATGCAGCTCAACTTGACAGTAAATTCTTCAAAAAACTTCACAGTCTTAAATTTTAAACGAAGGAAAATGTGCTACAAAAGTAAGGAATTTATTTACCAAAGTATGTGTTTTATATAGATGCGAGAAGGTCAAAAATAGATTTTGTCATCTTTTTACAAATTTGTGATCAAATCTTGATTATAGTTGCAAGTGAGAAAAGAGAGCACTAACTGATGAAATTCCGAAATAATCAACAAGATAACTTGTAGCCAGGAATCTTATTCAGGCCCCACTCATTTCCTGCTTTCTCAAAATCTATCAGAATTGCTAGGGATGTTTTCCTTTAGGAATGTGAAATAGCACTAGTGGCTGAAGAGGTAAAGAAATCAGGTAATTTTGATAGGGACCCCTGAGTAATGGGGTGTTAACTATGTTTCCTTTATGAATTACCATTATGTAGAAGAATTGCCCTGGGGCCAGAAGGACCTGCGTTAGAATTACAGCTCTGCTCTTTACAGGATATTGGAACAGGTTTCTTAACCTAAGTCTCATTTTTTTTCAACTGTAAAATGGCATAATAACCTGTTTCAAGAGGTTGGTTGGTTGGTTGACTTTAGATTAATTGAAGCTAATAACCTGAAACTTAGAATACCATATGTGTGTACTTAATACGTGTTGGTAGTTTTTGGTTTTGAATAATCTGTTACTCAAGAAATTACAGTGGATATGAAAGAACTTCATACTAGGTCATAGATCAAAGAATTTTAGAATTCTCCTTAAAGGTTATCTAGTCCAACCCACTCACTTTAAGTTCCAGAGAGATTAAAGTGACCTGAATTTACAAAGTCACATTGGTAGATCTGGTTAGTATCTAAGGTAGGAAAAAAAAAAGCTAAAAAAAAACCCCTCTAAACTTGCTGAGTGCCTACTGTGTTCCAAGTGCTTTACACACATTAAACCCATTTAATGCTTATAGCAGCCCTAGGCAGTAGGTTCTCTCATTATCTCCATTTTCTGAGGAGAAAGCTGAGGCTCAGAGAATCCAACCAACTTGCCAAGGCCGGACAGCTAAGTGGTGGAGCTGGGTTGCACACCCATGCTCTTGCTTCTTTGGCAAACTGTCTCTTAACACATTTCCTAGTCAAAGTTAGTGCTGAGTGTTATGAGAATGCCTGAGGCCAGCACATGAGTTATAATGGCTAATGTCCAGATAATATGCCAGTAAAAAAGCTGTACTGCATTGGAATGGGCATGTTTTAAGCTCTAAACAGTTACTCTTCATGTATATTTTTTCCAGTTTTACTGAGATATAATTGACATACATCACTGTATAAGTTTAAGGTGTACAGCATAATGGTTTGATTTACATACACTGTGAAATGATTATCACAATAAATTTACTTAGCATCCATCATTTCATATGGATACGATAGAAAGAGAGAGCAAAAAAATAAAAAAATTTTTTCTTTGTGATGAGACCTCTTAGAATTTACTTTCTTAACAACTCTCACATATATCATACAGTTAACATATTGTGTTAAATAACATATAAAGTACACTGTGCTGTATGTTATATTCCTAGTGTTTATCTTATAACTGGAAGTTTGTACCTTTTGACTACCTCCTCCAGTTCCTCCTCCCTCCTGCCTCTGATAATAACAAATCTGATCTCTTTTCTTATGATTAAAAAAAAAATTCTTTAGATTCTATATACATATAAGTGAGATCATAGAATATCTTGCAGTCTTTCTCTGTCTGACTTATTTCACTTAGCATAAGACCCTCAAAGTCTATCCATGTTGTTGCAAATGGCAGGATTTCCTTATTTTTTTATGGCTAAATGGTATTCCATTATGTGTGTGGTATGTGTGTGCGTGTGTGTGTGTGCATGCCCATGTATTTTCAGCACTTCTTTATCCAGAATGGACATTTTTAGTCTAGGGCCACACCACCCTGAATGCGTGATCTCGTCAGAATGGACATTTTTTAAATGAAAAGTTAGTCCCTTGTTAGCTTTGGTGTTTTGATACATTTGTCAGTTCTTGCATATCCAGTTATACCTTCATGTAATTTTAAAGCCAAAGAAGACTTTAGAGACTCTAGTTCAACCTAGTCATTATATAATGTGAGGAGACTGGGACTTGGAGTGGTCACCTAAGCTTGCATAGGCAGTCAGTGAGGAATGCAGAACAGGTGGTTCCTGGCCCCTAGGGAGGTGGCGCTGCCTATACCATGGCGCTTCATCTGTTAGTGCTTAAAGACAGAATGTTGGACAAGTGTGATGGGGTCTGTGGAGCCCTTAGTGGGCTAATGATCAGCCGATATTCAGAATAATCCCATATCTTCTCTATTTTCTTTAATACGTACATGAAAATTAACAGTTGATGTAATTTTCTATTCTGTTTTAGACTTAAGTTTAATATAGTACCACCCTTTTTATTTGGTGGTCATACTTCTGGCCACCCTAATCATCTGTTAGTTTCTCCTGTATAACAAACTGAATCAGCTATATGTATACATATATCACCATATCCCCTCCCTCTTGCATCTCGCTCCCACCCTCCCTATCCCACCTCTCTAGGTGGTCACGAAGCACTGATCTGATCTCCCTGCGCTATGCAGCTTCTTCCCACTAACTATCTATATATTTACTATCTTGCAACAAATACCTTGTTACTTAGTTCAGGGACTTCTGTTAGAACATAAAGCTATGTGAGAAAAAATTAAGAAAATATAGTTTGGTATTTAAGGATTTTCATGGAAAAGAAAGAATTTCTAAAGCATCTTTTATCTCCTTTTTAATTCAGAACTTGAAGAAGTAAAAACTTCATCCTTGGACAAAAACACTAGCAGAACTATTTGTAAGTGTTACTGTATTATCTTTTTCCATCATTAGGGGTGAAAAATGATGGATTGCAAATGAACATGGTTTTGTGTAGCTTGGATGTTTTGTGGTTTCCAGTTTGTCAAAAGATTAAATGACGCCATGCTGCTTATTTCACTGATGTTTTGTAGATTGGTATGTTCAGATGAAACTATTAGAATATTGAAAATTTTGTAAAGCAAAATTCGTACATACTTAATGTGATCTAAAAAACTTTTATAAGCAAGAATTTATATCATCATTTCAGATGGTCATAATTAAAGTATGAATGTGAAATATGTGTAGGATCTTCATCTGTTTAACAGAAGGATAGGAAATCTAATTCGTGGCCTGAATTATATATATAAAAATACAGGCTTAAATATCCACATTGTTTAAAACTACAGAGCAGAAACTTGAAGGAGATTTTTATTTTTTGATAATGGTTGTGTAAGGTAGTATAACTTAGACTTCTTTTTCCTTTTCTGACATGGATACATCATTAACTCTTACTCTTCCTGAAATCATTTTAATAGCAGTATCTTAAAATGTTACTAGATTCTTTTTATGGAAGTAAACTGAAAATCGGGGGAGGGAATTTCAAGTATGCAGAAGTCAAGAGAATGTTTTGATGAACCCCCATGTGACCATCACCCTGCTTCAGTAATGATCAACATTTGCCAGTCCTGTACTGTTGATTCCTTCCTCCTTTTTCAGTCGGGTGCGTGGGTGGGGAAAGGTAGAGTAGTACTTTAAAGCACATCCTAGGCATCATATCATTTCACCCCATAAATGTTTCAGGGTAGGTAACTTTTTAAAAGGCCATTAAAAAAACAAGCCACAATCACCCAACACCTATTTATTTGTATTTGATTTATCACATGTAACAAAATTAACTCATATCTTCTGATAGCTAGTACATGTTCAAATTAGCCTGATTGTCTCCAAATTGTCTTTGTATAGTTTCTTCCCTGAATCAGGATCCGAATGAAGCCTGCACACACTGTATTTGGTTGACATGTATTTTATATTAATCAGAAACCACCCCCTTCCCTTCACTGTCATTTATTTGTTGAAGAAATTGAGTCATTTGTCTCATAGAATTTTCCACATCTGCATTCTTGTGGTGTCATCTAACATGTTTTTCTCTCTTCTGAACTGGTAGTTAGATTTTGTACTTCGTTAGGTTGAGAACCAACTCTTTTGGCTAGAATAGTTCATAGATAGTAGTTTGTGCTTCCTATTTTATTTTTTTCATCGCCTCAAGAGGCAAAAAGCATCTGGTTGTCTCAAAGCAGACCATTTTTGAAGGTAAAATAATATGAGATTTGTCTGCCTTTTAGAAATATTTCATTTGGATTTGTCTTTGAGAAGAAAATAAAACAATTTTTAAAAATATTGCTGCTCTCCAACCTTCCTTGTAAAATTCTGGTGATTTTATCCGTTTCTGTTATGCTAGTAGGGTTATTATTTCTGACAAGCAGAATACAGTATTGCGTATCCTTGGTCTCTGTCTGTCTCTTCCTTGCTCCCTCTCTCCTCCCCTCCCTTTCTGTGTATTCATCCATCTAACGTTTACCGAGAGGCTGTGATGTGCCAGGTGGTATGATTGAGGCAGAGGGTTAAACTGTGAACAAAGCAGACTCTGTAAGCCCGCAGGGGTTTCTAATGTAGCAGAGGAAATGGAGTTGCAGTACCAGTGACAACAGTATCTTGTGGCAGGCTGTGACGAGGCCAGCACAAGGGGCTTTGGAAATCCTGAGGAGAGGGGCAAGTAACATCCTCTGGGAATGAGGGTGAGCTTCCTGAGGATGGTGACATCTCGTCTGAGACCTGAAGGGTGACTAGGTGGTGGCAGGTGAAATGTCAAAGTGAGGGAATGGGAACAGTGCATACACAAGCCTTGGAATTTGGAGGTAATCAGTCGGGGCGCATTTGGGGATCTGCCCAGCAGAGCGGTACCCTCTCCTCTGCCTTGGAGTGTGCTGAGATGGATACTGCCAACATCAGCCTTTGGGACCTTCCTTTCCCATCCTTTCAAGGTTGAACGGCCTGTGGCATTCTTAAGGAAAGTCATACCTTCATTCAGGCTGCTGTCAAGTCTAGCTGCCCTAGAAGCCATTCGGTCTCTCTGCATTGATCTGTTCTGGTTTATTATTTGTTGATTCAAAGTTTAACTTTTAGAAAGCAATCTTATTTTTAAGTTTTTGAAAGCTATGGCTTTTATCTTTTGTCCTGGCCTATCCCCATAACTCCACATTTGTATTTCTGTCAATTTGACATCTCCACGTAGATGTGTACTAGGTACTCTTGGACAAAACAAAACTCTTGATTCTCTGTTTCCCCAACCTGCTTCTTTTTTCTCCTTGTAAAGGTACCTTATCCACCTAATTCTTTAAGCCAAAGCTTTGCTTCCTCTTTTTCTTTCTACCCCGGTTCAATCCGTTAGCAGACTCTGTTGACTCTGCTTCCCAGTCCATGAACTTCTCACCTTCACCATAGCACTCTGTCCAAGCCACTGCTCTGTCTTTCTTGGACTGCTGTAGTAACCTGACTTGTTCTTGCTTTGCTTTTGCTCCTCCCCACAGTATTCTTTATACAGCATGCAGAGTCATCTTTGTTTCTTTTATTTTCAAATATGATCGTGTGTATCATTTCTTTGGTTGAAGCTTGGCAGTGACTTCCCATATCATTTAGGATAAAACCCAAATTCTTCACTAGAATTCTGATGTGAGTACTCATCAAAACTTACATGAATCTCCAGTTACACCAGTTCTGTTTCTATTTCTCTGTCTTCCATTCTGCTTGCTCTTATCATGTGGATCTTTGTTTCTGTGTCTCTTTCTCAGTTGCTCATGTGTGTATCTGTATACATGTGTCTCTGTGTCTTTGAATTATTTCCCCTATTGCTGAGGCTTTCTTTCTTTTTGAATAATATTAAGGTGACTGTTATTTTATTTCATGAGTATAGTCTTGTTTTCCTGCTTTTATCTTTAAAAACAGATAAGCAAAATAATTTCTGTTAGACTCTGAAAAGTGAAAAAGATGAAAGGTTTGTTTGTTTGTTTGTTTTACCTGTGGGTCGCTGTGCCGTATATCCCTCCCCCTGTGAGTTAGCGGTCATCGGCAACAGAGATGTCTGATCTCTCCGTACCCGGCGTCACTGTTGAGGAGGGGTCTGTAGAGCTTGCTGTCCAGTATGGTAATTACTAGCCACGTGTGGCTATTTAACATTAAATTAATTGAAATGAAATAAAATTAAAACTTCAGTTCCTCCATTGTACTAGCTACATTTCAAGTGCTTAATAGCCACAGGTGGCCAGTGGCTGCTGTATTGGAATGCACCCTATAGAGCATTCCCCTATTGGACAGCACTGCTGTAGATGGTTTATTATATGTATACCACTTGTGAATTTTACTCATTAACCAAAAGTTCTATTTAAATCCCTTTTTTACTACAACAAAAACACTTTTTAAATTGTGTGAATTTACATCAACATTCTCCTGGTGACTGATCTTATCAAAGAATGGACACATGAAATGAAAATCTTTTACAAAGAACAGGGTACTCATTGTGTATATTGGGTCACAAAGCAATTGATGATATTTGTTTAAAAAGCTTAACGTGCTGTTCATTTTTATTTCAGATGATCCTGTACACGCAGCTCCAACCACTTCTACGCGTGTATTTTATATCAGCGTAGGGGTTTGCTGTGCAGTAATATTTCTTGTAGCAATAATATTAGCTGTTTTGCACCTTCATAGTATGAAAAGGATTGAACTGGATGACAGGTATCGTATATACTTTGGGAAAGGAAAAAAATAAAAGCAGTTGTTTGCATTTACATGGGAGCCCCCACACACCCATGCCCACTGGTGCACAGTGGTGCAGGGGAAGAAGGGTGGTTAAGCCCAAGCCAAGGGAAAAAATACTGTCTTTGTGTTTCTCTGATTTTATTTTTAAAAATTTGTGAAGTCAGAAATTAGTTTATTAGTTGGTGGAGAAGTAGTAGAGATCCATTTTTTCCCCATCCCCTTTGACATGACTCTCTTCTAGACTCCTAGTACCTTTTTGAAATAGCCCTGTTTCTTCCTCCTAGTTTGTCCCTCCATCACTACCCATCCATCCATCCAATTTATTAACATTTATTGAGAACCTGCTATGATTTAAATCATTAGTTCTCAACATGGTCGCACATTAGACTCATGGGTAAGCTTTTAAAATACATCAGCACTTAGGTACCCCCTTCCAGAAATTCTGATGTCATTGGTCTAGGGTGGTGTTTGAGCATCAGTATTTTTCTTAGAGCTTTCTGGATGAGTCTAATGTGTAGGCTTTGAGATACACTGGGTTAGATGTTATGCTAAGTGCTAGGAATAAAAAAAATAATGATATACTTCATGGCTTCAAGTGTTTAATCTTTGATATTAACCCATAATTATAAAAGTTTGTAAATTTGATGATTGTGGTATGTGTATTGTAGTGTGGGCATAAAACAAGTGCTCGTCCCAGCCTGGATGAGTCAAGGTGACCGGGAGGACATTATAGCCAGGATAGGGTGAGAGGTAAAGATGGAGTCACAGACAGGTTTATTTTCCTAGTGCACAGTTCTCGTTTCCCTCCTCAGTGATTCGCAGTTGCTGACTAGACATTCTCAGCTTCGTGACTTGGCTTTCAAGGCACCCTCCTTTACAGTCTGGAGATGAGCCTGCCTTGTCTCTCACCCTTACTGCACGCTCCACTTAAATGATCATTTGTTCCTCACTTTTGCCCTCCAGGACTTCTGTTCATGCTTTCCTTTGCCCACAGGGCTCCCTGCATTTTCCACTGGTTCAAACCATTCTTCACATTTCAACTCCATTGCCATCTCTTTCATGAACTCTTTTTTAAGCCTCCCAACCATCAGTTTCTCCCTCCTCTCTTTGTCTCTCTCTCCTTCCCTCTCTGTTTCTCTCTCTCTCTCTCTCTTCTTGGTAGCAATTATTTTACCTTTTCCTTCTAAAATCAGTTTTTGTGTACTTGTCTCTCCTGCTAGAATGTAAGCTTTTCCCAGTTAGGGAGCAGTGCATCTTACTGCTGACTCCCCAGTCCTACATGGTGCCGTACATACAGCAGGTAAGCATATGTGTGGCAGAAACAAAAGCACAAGGGGATCCTGGTTGGATTAATTCCTGCCCCTAAGTACTCTCTGTCCCCTCTGTTACACTTTCTTTATCTGAGTAGAGAAAGAAGAGAGAGGAGGTCAGAGTGAGAAGTGAAATTCACGGGTGGGGTGTTTCAGAGTATGTTTTGTATGTATCGTTGTGTTAGTTAGAATCGGGTTTTGTAGAGAGAGAACTGAGGGGGAAGTGCAGTAACAGGAACATTTTGATGGGACTCTGAGAGAGGATATGGCAGAGTTAGAGGTCACTGGAAGGCATGGCATTTAGTAGTCTGTCTTGATAAACACATTCTCCTTGAATGCCTGCTTGTGTGGGGGGGCTGTGAACACACAGAGATCAGAGTTGTGCAAGAACTTCAGAATCCATGGGGCTTATACCTTTGCTGCTGAAATAATTTGTAACCACCCATGAATTGGTGTTCTCTAGTTTTCAGGCAGATGTTTCCAGACGTTGCCTGAATAGAAGCAGCTTTCATCATCACTTGTTTTCAGAGTACAGCCTAGTGGTTAAGAGCATGGACTGGAGCCAGCACATCTCTGAATTCTGGCTGTGCTACTTAACTAGCTTTGTGGCCCAGATAGAGGAAGTTTTGTAGCTGCTTTATGTCTCAGTTTTCCTCGTCTCTAAAGCAGAGATGATCATGGCACATACTTTGTAGGCAGGTTGCAAAGTTTTAGTGAAATAAAAGTGTAAGCTCTTAGAACAAGCCCGGCATATAGTAAGTGCCATTATTATGATTTTTCTTTTCAGAAAGTTGCAGTGTGTTGGTAGTGATGGACTAATTTCTTCTTCAACTCTTTCCTATTCTACTAGCTGTTATTTATTACATGCCAGGCAAGCTAATAGTGGTGACTAGAAAGTTCCCATCCAGTAACCTAATAACATTTAAGAGACACTGCTTCTTCCCTCTGTGCTGGGGCCACTGAGATGACAATGGCTACCATTTCATTGAGTGCTATTTACCAGTACTGTACCAAGCACTTTACATGTATTATCTCATTTGACACTCACAGCCACTTATGGGTATGGTACTGTCCTTGTTTTAAAGATAAAGAAACAGGCTTGAAGAGATTAAATAACTTTTTCAGGGTTGCCCTGCTAGGACCAGGGCCGAAAAACAGGAAGGACTCATTATTGTTGTAATAGCTGTATTGTAATAACTCAGTATTGTAATTGTATAAAGCACTTGTTATATGCCAGGCACTGTTCCATGTGCTTTTACATCCATTAATCCTCTTAATCCTCACAGCAGCCCTGTGAGGTTTGATGGAACCCATGGCTCCATGGAATTGCTTGCACAGGGATGGTAGAGAGTTCTTCCATTCCTGACACTCAGGAGCCAGAGTCCTCTTATACACAGAGCTTATTTAGAGGCAGAGAATAAAACTGCCTGAGGTGTGCTCATGCCAGGGGCAGTTGGAGCCCAAGTGTGTGACTTTCCCTCTCCTGACACTGTAAGCTCATCTTTTCAGTCTCTGTGTTGTGCCGGATGAGTGTATTCTGGAGATGCAGAGCTTTTGTAAAGTCCTTCCACAGAGCGATTGGTCTGTACCCTGTCTGTACTGTAGTCTTTGCCTGTTAGCTTGCAACTATGGGAGAGTTCACTCCTTTGTGAGATACTTGAACTTGTTATTTGGCAATATCTTCATTTTCCATTACCTGCATTGCCCCATCACCGTTGCCATTACTGGTGACAGGGTCCCTTTTGTTTCCCCTTATTCATTTCTGTATTCCCCTTATTCAGTGTCTAACAGGTGTCACTGAATGAATGTTGCATGAAGAATTTGTTGAATGAGGAATGAGTAGAGAGACAGGAATCCATTCTGTTAGAGCAATAATTCTTTCCCTCTTTCAGTATCTATCAGTAGCTCATGTCAGCAGCAGCTCTTCTGTGTGGTTTATAGCTTTCTATTCCAAGGAAGGGTGTTTTTCTCTGTTTATTGATTAATTGAGCTCTCACTAAGAGTTGGGCCCACTTGAGGCCTCTTGTGCCAGGCCCCTGAAGGAAAATGATGGTCTTTGCCCTAAGTTCTAACTTCAAAGCTAAAGCAGGGTTAATGTCTTCATAACTAATCTTACTAGCTTAGGAAAGTCAAATGAGATAATTTATTTAGAGTGGTGTTAAACTGTTAAGTGCTAGCAAGTATACATTTTCTACCTCATGTGATGTAGCTATGTAGATATTGAATTTAATAGGTATCAGGGGTCGATCCCCAACTGCTCCGTGCTTCTCTCATAACAGTAAGTCTGGCCTTTCAAAGGTTTGTTCTGATCGCTTAATATGAGTGCTCTGCTCATTGTAGGGACCACTAAATATGGGTGAGCACATAACATCTTTGTATGCCCGGGCTTTTCAGGAATTCTGAGGTGGTACAAGAGTGCCACCTACTGTTGAGCTGCTGGAGAGAAACACAATAACTAGTAAATAATTTGGGGTCTGTGCATATTTATTCAACCTGTACGTTGGTTGCAGGTAATATTTAAATTGTACTTTCACGTATATTATACAACATGAGCCTTACAAAAATCCTGGGAGGTAGATTTTCTTAGTCCCATTTTATGGGTAAGTAAATTGTATTCTATTATTTCCCCCCTCTTTGGGGATGATAATGCTTCTCTTCTCTCCCCATTATTGAATCCTGGACTTTTAACAGATTTGATTTCCGACGTGGTCTTTGAGTAGTATGTACTCAGAACTCCAAAAACAGGTGCCTGGTGGTTCCAGGAATTAAGGATGCATAATATTGGTAATAATATGCATAATTAGTAATAATAATTTGTAAGTGTATGTTTGAGGGCAGGGCACTGCCCTAAAAGGATTATATTTTTCATGTAACCCGTTCAGCAACCTTTTCAGGAGGTAGTATTATGGTTATTTTATCCACGAGGAATTTGAGGCTCCAAAAGCATTTTGCCTAAGGCCACACAGCTAGTTAATAAATGGTGGTGCTGGCAGTTTTGATTTCAAGGTTATGCTCTACATCTCTTCACTGTACTCTCCCATACCCACTATATGTGTAGACCTATATAGGTCAATTTTTGAGGAGCAGCTTTTTATCATTGTGTTTTTTTAATCATCACGTTATGAAAATACAGAACTATTTTGTGGGGTGTGGTCATTTAAACGATTTTCATATTTAGGAAATTTGGGAGCCTCTTATGAGACTCTGCTGATCCTATAGCTAAGAGAGGCATGGAAAGTAGACCTTCGTCCTGAGGGGATGACATCCTGCCTGTGATTTCACTCTTCATGCTGAATTTCTGTGCTTCACTTCTCCACTGCTGCAAAAGTACAAGGGTTGAGGCAGTGAAATTGGAATGTGTGTAAGGGTGACCTTGGGATAAGGTCGTCATCCACTGACAAGACAAAAGGACATTAATCTGTAGTAATCTTGAGTATGGGGTTCACATTTATTTGAGCCTACCATTTTCTGGGTCTCCTCATTACTTAAAGAATATGGCATAATAGAATGCTTCACATGCTAGAGATTTCTAATAAGTTCCATAAATTCTAAAAAGGTGGGACTGGGGAAGTAGAAGAAGCAAAACGTATATGATTAAACAGATTTAAACCAGTAGGAATTCCCTTTCCAAGCTTTGAGCACGTTGGCACGTTTGATTTGCTTTCATACTTCATCGTCTATAGGCCATTTGATTTTGGACCATCATTAAAAGAGGCTTGTCTTTATACTCCTTTTCTTAAAAGCAGTCTAATTGAGAGGCATGAGCTCTTTTCCTAAGAGATGGTTCCCTAGCATAACATTTTGTGAGGTTCAGGACTGCTGTCTGTGGTGTCTAAGGAATACCACATTTGTGAATGACTATGATATGATGAACCTGCCTGGTGGTTGTGGAGATAGAAAGGAAGGAAAATAATAGAGCTCTACGTTATGAGGCAGATTAAAATTTCAGTATGGAACATTTGTGATAGAAATCCATGCATTATTGTGATCTCCGTTAGGGTTTTAAGCTGGTTATAATGGCTACATGCATTTTGTATGTATGGAAAAAGGAAATTTCTCATTGAAGCTGACTTGCCAAGTATTTCTCTCTTAAAAATTGTTTGCAGCATCAGTGCCAGCAGTAGTTCCCAAGGGCTGTCTCAGCCATCTACCCAGACGACTCAGTATCTGAGAGCCGACACACCCAACAATGCAACTCCTATCACCAGTAAGAGTTAATTTAATTCTAAAGGTGGTTTACTAAAATTGTCTACGGTCTGTCTTTCCTTGGTCCTGTGTGGTTAGTTACTTGTGGGGCGTGTGCCATGCTGTGTACATAGTATCTAACATGTACAGAATTAGGCTTTAACTTTTGCTTTCTAGAGCATTGAATGAAACATTCCAAAATTGGAGTATTAAAATTTTAGGTTTAAATGCTAGAATTAGTTTTGGGGAGGTTTCTATAGATTATATTAAGAGGGCTGCTGAATCATCTCTATACAAATTCAGAAGGAGGATTTTCAGGTCGTTAGATAGAATAAGCCACTGATCTCTATGAAGGCAGAGACTTGGATTTTAATGAATTATTTGGTGGCCTCATGGGCTGTGGTTAGGACTTTACATTGTTTTCTGATCATGATGGGAAACTAGCTGCCATTAGAGTTGAGAATAGGGTCTGATTTCCTTTTTTTGAACAGGATTTTGATGAAAGTTTTTATACTGTAACATGTAGATGTTTGGGGGAAAATAATCATTCTTAGAGTATAATTTAGACATAATGAGGACTCAGTCACCATACAAATAAGATACTACACAAGGATCAGGATAGACAGCGGACCACAAGTCAGGACTCACCTCAGTGGTGCCATTGATTAGTGAGGTTCTTGTAGGCAATTAACTATTATCTCCCCTGGGCTGACATTTATCTCTAGTAAACTAAAATTAAAGAGTATCTGTTCTTCACCCAGTGCCCTCTTGTGGTCTTTCAAGTACTGTTTCTCATTAAGAAGTACCAGGGGGCTTCCCTGGTGGCGCAGTGGTTGAGAATCCGCCTGCCGATGCGGGAGACATGGGTTCGTGCCCTGGTCCGGGAAGATCCCACATGCCGCGGAGCGACTAGGCCCGTGAGCCATGGCCGCTGAGCCTGTGCGTCCGGAGCCTGTGCTCCGCAACGGGAGAGGCCACAACAGTGAGAGGCCCGCATACCGCAAAAAAAAAAAAAAAAAAAAAAAAAAAAAAAAGAAGTACCAGGATTCTTTGGAGAAATGGATGATTCCAGGACTGGGTTGGGAATGTGTAAAGATAAACCTGGGACATTTGCTGAGCCAAAAATCCCGGAAGCTACTAATGACAAGAGCTCCCCAAAATGGGGCCATTAAGCATCAGAAAGAATAGTGACTGCAGTGGATTGGTGAAGTGATGTAAATGTGAAATGTAAAAATGGGTAAAAATCCACAAGTTCGTAATGATACGTTTTAGAAAAATCGGTCATCATGGGAGTTAACTAAGGCACCAATAATGCCTTACTCTGGCAACTGGCTACCTGAACTATCTCACAATAACCAGATAGTGCTGGTTTATCAAGGAAAATGTTTTTTTTACAGAAGAATCCCAGCTAATAAATGTGGAAGGAATGGTAGAATTAGAAAATCATACTTGCATCCCCTAATAAAATATTTGATTCAGGAAAAGATCGTGTTTTAAACTATATGAACAAAGGGAAGTAGGGGACTTTACCATTTGAGAGATGAGTGTCACCGCCTGAATCCACTACTGAAACTTAGCTAGGACAGCTAAGTATTTTGTGCTTCCCAGATGGAATATTCTTGTCTCCCCTCCCCCTCCAAGAGTTAACCTGGATCTAATCAAGGCTGTAAAACTGACTTGCAGTTTACAAGAAATACAGGGATGGAGAAACAAGTTAGATGACACTAGAAGAGGCAGATGCTGGACATTCTCCAGGATAATTGACGCAGTTTCTTTAATAAGATGTGGCAAGAAAAACGAAAGGGAAGGAGGGGGCACTCTAGCTTAAAAGAAATCTAAGAGAAATCATAATAGCAGTTAACATCTCCACCAAGGAAAGTAAGACATATGTTCCTCAGGAAATATAATGATAGATGTGAGAGTAGTCCAAACTATTTGTAAGAAACACATCATTGCTTTTATTTTTTTTTTTATTTTTTATTTTTTTTGCGGTATGCGGGCCTCTCACTGTTGTGGCCTCTCCCGTTGCGGAGCACAGGCTCCGGACGCGCAGGCTCAGCGGCCATGGCTCACGGGCTTAGTTGCTCCGCGGCATGTGGGATCTTCCCGGACCAGGGCACGAACCCGTGTCTCCTGCATCGGCAGGCGGATTCTCAACCACTGCGCCACCAGGGAAGCCCCATCATTGCTTTTAATGTCTAGCTGTCAAGATTTGCTCATTAGAGTCAATTCTTGATTGTGGATATAACCTTAAAGAGGTAGATAAGTAATTTATTATATATGCTAAAAGCAAAATGTATTTTAAAAAGTCAGTGGAAATACATTTATTTGTTGACAGATTTTTTCATTTACCACCAATAAGTAGTTTGTTTTGTAGACATTACCTTAAGGAGATAGATACTTCATTTCTTATGTATGATAAAAACAAATAGTGCTTTTAAGAAAACCCAATGGAAATATATTTGTCTATAAATAAAAAAAGAAAGGAGCGGAAAAAATACTTGAAGACAAAATAGCCAAGAGTTTTCCAAAATAACAAAACACAACAGTCCACAGATGCAGGAAACTCAGAGCACTCCAGGAAGGATTAAATACTCATAAATGCACTCATAAATGCTCACATATGCACACACACCTAGACATATCATGGTCGGAGTGCTGATCAGTGGAATCAGGTTTTGTCAGCCTAATCCATCCATTATAAAGTTTTCCAAAGCCTTTCATGTAGTTCTTCTAGCAGCCACTGATGACCATTGTCCAAGTCCACCCATTCTTTAGGGATTTTTCTTCCCCAAAATACTATTCCAATGGGGATACCATTCCATTTCTGCTTGCTAACACTAACTTTTATTCTGACTTTTTTTCTTGCAATGAGAATTTTAATTTATGGCCAGAAATTTTGTTTTGCTGTCATCACATTAAGAATGAATGGGAATTAAGGGAACCGAAAAGCAAATATGAATCTCACAGTGGTGTGACTAGGCTGCATGGATGCCAGAATGATTAAATCAATTATATATTTTTTTAGAAAAGATGTTTTTACAAACATCTCTTCCTTCGAAAAGGTTTTTTTTGTTTGGAGACTATATTAGAAAATCTTTGGAGAGAAAAGCAGTCCATATGAGGGATTAAATTAAATTCCATGAATCAAAGCTTGTTTCATTTGGCTGAAAAGCAATTGAAGTGGTGGTAATATAGTATTATTTTTAGTGTTTCTTGTTTTAATTCTGCATTTTAAGATTTTGGGATAGGTGGGAAAGTGTTTCTTTAAAATTTAGTATGGCCTTCATAAGTAATTCTCCCTGTTTGTGTGTATGCCTCTTTCCATTTATGATTCTTACACTCATTCATTCCTGTGACTTGAGTCCTGAGGTTCTAACTGAACTAGTTGACCCTGATGCCATAATAAGGGTATTTATATTTCTTGGTTTGGCTTTGTTGGCTCCTCAGGTTATCCTACCTTGCGGATAGAGAAGAATGACCTGAGAAGTGTCACTCTTTTGGAGGCCAAAGCTAAGGTGAAGGATATCGCAATATCCAGGGAGAGGATAACTCTAAAAGATGTACTCCAAGAAGGTATCTGTTATCTCAAAATCAGGTTTTCAAGGAAGATTTTATGTTAGTAGTATAAATTTTTTTTTGTTTCAGAATTTAAGAATTTCATCTCATTTTGAGTTTAAGGATAGAAAGCAGTGCACAATTTGTTTCCTCTATAACATTGATTTTTATTTTCCCTTTCTTTAGATTTTCAATTTGCCTTAATATGGACAGCTTTGGTGCAGTTGTTGATTTTCAAGTATATTAAGGCATGATTATTAGTGTTTGTCACCTTTAAAGTATATTTTCTGTTTAGTTCTTGTCTGAAGATGATCACTACCTAGCAGGCCTCTTTGAAACATTCTAAGTAATTCTCTCTGTGATGGAAAGTGTATGGGTTCTAGCAGAAGGCGTGTGCATGGGGATTGGAGTCCCACAGTTTATTACCTATGGGACCTTGGAGAAATCATTTCCTGTTTTCCATGTCCAGTTTCCTCTTCTCTAAATTTGGATTCCGTTGTCTACTCTTAGACAGTTACGAAGATTAGATTAACTGATGTTCATTAAATGAACTAACACGTGATAGGTATTTGAGAGATAGTACCCTGCCCTTCCCCTCTTGCTGGTCCTAGCTTTTTTTTTTGAGTTTCAGGGTATTGACTGGGGAGAATGCTGAAAGAAGAAGACAGAAATTAATAATAAAGTACTTTATTGAGCTCTTCTAGTTGTTAAATAGAGAATTACTTTTTTCCCCCCTTCCATAACTCAGTTTGGAATGTTTTGGATGCATGTGAATCATTCTGAATTCATCTGTTTGGTTGAGATGCTCGTAGGTCAGTCACAGCCAAGGGAGGGGCTTGAACTGTCTTCAGTGGCAAATAGTAGTTAATGGAAGCAGATTTTTTTGTGTGTTTTTGAATGTATGAGGAGAGTCTATTTTTCTCCTTTGCCGTTGCTCTGAGGCTAAGCCTAGAAACTCATAAGTGTCTCTATGGATACCCCATTACTGAGCTCCAGTGCTCCTGTCTATATCATTAGTTTATTTAGGATATTTGAGAATGAATTCTCATATATAGTTTAAATTTGGTATTTCAAAAGGCAAGTTAAGATATTTTGTAATTAAAAAGAGCCTTTAACAGTCATTAAAAAACAAAGATTTGAGTCTTTTTATGCTAGGGCTGGAGTAATGTTGATCACGTTTTCCCTTGTTATGTTTAAATTGTGCCAGAAAGTTTTGTACTTATAATTTTATGAACGTTATCATATGATCTCAATAATTATTATTTTTCCTTTTAGGTACTTTTGGGCGTATTTTCCATGGGATTTTAGTAGATGAAAAAGATCCAAATAAGGAAAAACAAGCATTTGTAAAAACAGTTAAAGGTAGGATTTTATTTCCCATTCTGTTTCCATGCTGCTTTTCTGTCTGAGGTGGCTTATGCCAGCGAAATTGTTTCAGATTTTCAGTGTGTGCCAGACCTTAATCATTCCATGTTAATTTAGCTCATATAGTCTAGCCTTTTAGGAGATTTGTGTTGTTTTCATTAAGGTATAGAAAATAGAAGCTAATAAATTAAGACATTATATATTTATTAGATATTACTCAGGCTTCTAATTAAACTGCATCCACTTGACTTCATTTTTGCTATATCTAATACTATGTTTTTCCTAGGTTAAAATTCTTTGGTTTTTCCTTCTTAAAAAGCATTTGATAGTAGTTTTACCTCCATCTCAGCACCCCCCCACCCCCAATACTGAGGACTTATAAAGAAAAAAAATGACCCCCAGACCCACTGTACCTTATGTGAATAGCTGCTGTTGCCTTTCTCTCACTCCCTCTCTTCCCTTTTTTTTGCTGTTATATATAATTTGCAGAAAATCTGTGTGTGTGTGTGTGTGTGTGTGTGTGTGTGTGTGTGTGTGTGTGTGTGTGTTATTTCTTGGTAGAGTTTTGCAGGTATAGCTGTAGTTGGAATTGCTGCCCCACAAGGTGTTTACATTTAAAATATTAATAGTTGTTGCCAGATTGTTTTCTAAAAGGTAGTGATAGTTTATATTTTCATAAACAGAATACCTATTTTCACATGTTCTCCTTTTGGAAAAATGTGATGCTTAATTTTTCACTTACTGATTTCACTTACTGATTTATATAAAATTTTCAGTTAGAGATTCCCTGTCAACATATACTAGAATATGTTTTTATATGGCTTATTGCCTAATACTGGTAAATTAGCAAGACCTTTTATAATATTAGAATTTTAATGATTTATAATTGATTTGTATATTTACGCTTTATAAAAGTTTAAATAATTCTTAGGTAAGTCTATTTGCTCATTTTAAGAGAGAAAGTGTAACTTAAAGAGTGCTTAATGTCTGACAGTGTCTGATGTAAGTTGAAATAACTAGTTATTAATTTTGGAAAAACAAATTTAGCATTCCAAATGCAGAAATTGAGGGCAAAATTAAATTCAGTTTTATGAGTAGGAGGTGACAATTTTGTGAAGTTCACAAAGTTAATTTATAAGAACTTATGTTTCTAAATTTAGTTAAAGGAATTCTTAGGAAGTATGAAAGGTTTATGTTTATTGTTTCTAAAAAGTTGGGTTGTACTAATCTAACAAAAAACTTTGGAATTTGATTTCTTTTAATTTAGCAAAATTGCTTGTTTAAGGATGCTACAAACACGCACTTTCTTCTTTCTAAACAGATGGTTTAACTTACTGTTAAGTGATAAGTTAACAGTTAATAAAATGAATTTTATTCATTCACTTCTCCTGACCCCAAAACACTTCTAAAGATTGATTTTTAGGTTTAATCCCACTAGGTTTTCTGACTAGTTTTGAAGGATACTATACATATTGCTCTTTGTAAATGTAAAATTTGAGCCCTAAGTTTAATAATGTCTGCCTTTTGTTACAGTTTCTCCATTTTTAAAAGGAAACATTCCCCCTTAATTCTAATATTTCTTCTGGGGTTTGTAAATATTCTATGCATAATTTAGAACTGGGCTATTATTAATTTGTTCTGAGCAAATGTTGAATTAACAAAAGAGGTTTCTGTATAGAATTGGGTTGATTTAGGATTGGAAGTGGGGGAAAAGGAAATAATAGTGATAAGAAAACACAATGCAGATACTGGGACCTGTTTCACAAGATAAGAATTCTCTTTCCGTGTACCTTTGAATTGTAGTCACTTGCTTGTTTCTGTGTCTTACCACTGTAATTATAATGTTCTCTCTGAGCTAGACGGAAACAAGAGAAAGCATAGTGAGTCCTTAGCCAAGATATGGTCATGATTTGCGTGGGAAACACAGAGGAAGTGTACTGACCACGGTATTTGCTTTAAAATTGTTAGATAACTCCACATGATTGAGTGTCTCTGAGATTTATTCTTTTGGAATGTTATTTTTATTTTTTAATTGAAGCTACGTAGAGTTGACAAAGTTCTTTCACAAATATGTATGCTTTGTTACATGCTATACAATTAGAAGTACAGCTAAAAAAAGTTTTTAAAAATCACTTTACCTTTATTTATTTATTTAAATATTTATTTTATTTATTTGGTTGCACCAGGTCTTTTTTTTCTTTTTTTTTTTTTTTTTTTTGTGATACGTGGGCCTCTCACTGTTGTGGCTTCTCCCATTGCGGAGCACAGGCTCTGGATGTGCAGGCTCAGCGGCCATGACTCATGGGCCCAGCCACTCGGCGGCATGTGGGATCTTCCCGGACCGGGGCACGAACCCGTGTCCCCTGCATCAGCAGGCGGATTCTCAACCACTGCGCCACCAGGGAAGCCCTGCACCAGGTCTTAGTTGCAGCAGGCGGGCTCCTTAGTTGTGGCTCACCTCCTTAGTTGCAGCTCACCAACTCCTCAGTTGCAGCATGCAAACTCTAAGTTACGGCATGTGAACTCTTAGTTGTGGCATGCATGTGGGATCTAGTTCCCTGACGGAGATCAAACCCGGGCCCCCTGCATTGGGAGCGTGGAGCCTTAACCACTGCACCACCAGGGAAGTCCCTACCTTTGCCTTTAGGCATAAGCAGGAAATTGGAGTTTGGCTTCTTAAAAGTTATCATTTTTCACAGAGACTTAATGGATATTCCAGTACAAATTTCCAGAGATTGAAATTAGGAATCTGAATTTCACAGAGTGAATATTGTGAAATTGAATTCCATGAAATAAATAAATTAATTTGAGGTTATTGGTATTAAGTTCTTGTTTTCTTTTATAGCTTCTAATTTTTTACAAATTAGAAATAAGCAGGGTTTTAAAAAATCATTTTGTTCTTGTAACTTTTAGAATGTAAATTATTGTATAGTATTCTTTTCAAATATATACATCTTAAAGATAGACCTTTCAGTATTTAAAATTATAAGACTAGAACCAGACTGGGTAAGGAGTCCAGGAAAATGATTTTTTCTTACTAAATGTATAAAATTATTTTTTCTCCAAAGTTTCCTTAGCTCATTATCCAGCTCAAGTGTCCCTTGCTTAATAGAACATGCTTATCAAAGTTAAAAACTTAAAAAATTATGCAAAAAATGACACATCCTAAAATTACCTTTCATTTTACTTGGATCTCTGTACCAGTTGACAAGAAGGTAAACTCTTACCAAATGGGTACAGACCTCCAACTATTACTAGTTTTCAGTTCTAAAAAGATCCTTCCAGCCCCCGAATAGTTCTGGCCATAATTTTATTAACAGTTATTTAGATTACAGAAGGAGTCAAAAGGCATATTCTGCCATTTACTAAATGTTCCTAAATTTTAAGCAGTTTTTAAACAACTAGAGTTTATTTCAGCAGACATTGAGGTAAAGTGCTTTTTCAAAGAAGTAGCAAGTATTCCAAGTCCTTGGCTTTATGTCTACACATTTTGTATTCCTACAAAAGTTTTAACTAAGTGAAGCTGTCTGGAAAGGGAACAGTAATATCATGTAGTGAGAGAGGGAGTGATTCCACGGGTTAGTCTTGGAAGTAAATGAAATTTACTATTTCTCAGCTTTGACAGCTCCACTTTAAATGAATGAGTGTATAATCATGGTGCCTGAGTTTAGTGGTCTGGATTTTACTGTTGGTCTAGCATTTTACTAGGTAGGGCTGGGAGGTGGATCTTGGCTTTGCCCATCTTTCTATCTTCTTTTCCCTCTTACTGCATTGATCAGAAGATCTATAAATTATTATTACTATTTTTTTAAATTGTTGACATACAAATCTATTATTGGCTTCTTTGAAAGTATTTTTAAGGGCATACTGTTAATTTTGTTTTTGATATTTAAAAACCATTTTTAAAAAAATTAAAACTCATTTTCAATTTTATTATGAAAATATACTATTCACTTAATGGAAATGTTCTTTTCAGACAGGGGAGAAAATCCTCTATACTTATTAAAATAGTGGTCCCTATAAGAGGAGACATCCTTGTAGATTTGTGCAAATATTTAATGGCTTCAAATTCTTTTGAAGGTTCAGACTAAAGATATTGGTAAATTGCATTATCATGTTTTATTTCAAAAACATTGAACTAAAAGCCAATTTTAGCTCTGTTTGTTACCGGGACCAAAAACCATGAGTTCAGAAGCTAAAAATAAAATGGAATAATCATGTTAATTTGGGCTATTATATGAAAATTAAATCTTTCTCTACTACCAATATAATAGTAGTTCTTTTTGTTTGTTTAATCACATAGAGGTAAGAAGAAGAAAACAATAAAATGCACCACAATCTCCAGTCAGAACTCCTGTGGTCATTTTTTCTAATTTTATGTTTGTAAGGTTAGAAAGTTTAAACAGGACAGAAAGGTGCAAAATGTAAATTCTCACATCTCTAAAAGTAACCACTGTAAACAATTTCTTATGATTCCCTCTGTGAGTAAGAAGAAAAACACAGCCAAATATATCTAATTTTCCAAATAAATTTGATTTTTAAATATAACTGATTGCACAAACACAGTTTTTCACCTTGCTTTTAAAATTTAACATGTCTTGCAGATTTTCCTCTGTCAGTACATGTAAATCTGACTTTTTTTTCTTAAGGTAGCTGCATATTATTCTTATGTGCTAATTTAACTAGTTCTCTGTGATGGGCACTTTAGTCATTGGTTGTTTTGAGTTTTTTTGTTGTTATAATTGAACAGTATTCTTGTTATGTTATATATAGATGAGCTTTTGTGAGTAGACTCTTAGCAGTGGGATTGATGATGGTAAAAGGTATTAAAAATTTTGTTAGATGTTGTTTCCGCCACCTACCCAAGATACTGTTGATGAGCCTGTTTCCTCACACTCTTGCCCAGACTGACAGGTAGCTGACTTTTTTGTCTCTTCCAGTCTGATGAGGAAAATGGCATCTCCTAGTTTAATTTGCATTTCTTTACTGAGGAATGAGGCAGAAAGTCATTTTTTAAATTTTGCTGGTCATTTGTGTTGTTTTTTTAGTAAACTGTATGTTTATATCCTTTGCCTCTTTTTCAATTTTTTTTTCTTATCGTATGAGTTCTTTAAAGAAGCAGGGAAAGGATGAAATCAGCCCTTTATATGCCTTATGTGTTACAGATATTTTTCCAGTCTGTTATTACTCTGTCTGCTTTGTTTCTGGAACCTTACTTAATTTCTGATTTTTATGTAGTCAAACTTATCCTTAATGGCATCTGTAAATGTTGACCTTGTCAGTGAGACTCTACCTACTACAATAGAATTTTAGGCTAGACCTATTTAGATTTGCCTGTAACTTTTAATGAAATTTACCATAGAGTCTGAGATAGTTACTTACTAATACCAGAAAATATTGATGTCATATGTATAATATTATCATACTATATATATGACAGTGTCTTTTTCTTTATGTAGATCAAGCTTCTGAAATTCAGGTGACAATGATGCTCACTGAAAGTTGTAAGCTACGAGGTCTTCATCACAGGTGAGAGGAGAAACCACCCAGCATTTAAGTGTTAAGCATGGTAGCATTGTATGCTACATTTTTAAGAGTGTTGTAATGTGCTCTTAATAGAAAGCGTTTCTGGAATAGCTTAATTTATTTTTTCCTGAATATAAAAGTGAAATGCATGCTCATTGCACAAAATTTGAAAACACAGTAAAATATAAAGAAGAGTGTGTAAGCCCACATCTGGATAATTATAGCTGAGCTTTCAGGAAAGAGTTTATATTTATGTGCATCTTTCCTTTAAAAAAGTAGGATAATGATACACATATGCTAAAAAAATATTTGTTATGAAATGTTGAACATGTAGAGTACCAAAGAAAAGAATAATAAACACTAGTAAGCCCACCTCCTGAATTCATTGGTGGTTAACATTTGCCATTTTTGCTGTGCATGTTTATGTATCTGTCATCTATTTAGGTAGGTATAGATATTTGCAAGTGTGGAAATATTTTAAACTAAATTGGATATCTCAGCACTTCCAATGCATTTCCAGCATGCATTTTCCAAAAAGTTGAGGACATTTTTCTATATAATCACAACACCATTATCTTTAACAAGGTTAACATACTTCTTGATATGGCAAAACAATATATCTAACTTTTCATGTAAGTAACTATAAATTCACATCCACATTTAAAAAGACTACACAGTAGTTCATTGAATGGATGCACCACATTTTATTTAACCAGTCTCTTATCATTAGTTTGCAGTATGATTCTTTTTTTTTTTTTTTTTTTTTTTTTGCGGTACGTGGGCCTCTCACTGTTGTGGCCTCTCCCATCGCGGAGCGCAGGCTCAGTGGCCACGGCTCACGGACCCAGCCGCTCCGCGGCATGTGGGATCTTCCCAGACCGGGGCACGAACCCATATCCCCTGCGTCGGCAGGCGGACTCTTAACCACTGTGCCACCAGGGAAGCCCTGCAGTATGATTCTTAAAAAATACTTACAGTTCTGTATATGAAGAACTTTTTTTAAAAGCTTTCACAGAGCTATAACAAGAGATTCTATCTTCTGAGCCATAAAGGGCGTAATTATAGTATCACAATGTGCAGTATCAATGTTTGGGCAAGATTTTTGTTGTTGTTTTAAAGCACTATACAGAGTCAGCTTAATTTGTGTGCCTACTGAAAATTTGATCACGTATGTTTAAAAAATGGAATGGTGACCATCATTGTTGGAAGATATTTATGGACTTCCAGGAAAAAAAAGATAGAAAGTGATGTGTGCAAAAGGCATTATGCATTGTAATTTCTGTGTACTTTGAGCAGTTACTTGAGTTCTGCCAGAAAATAAGATGACTATGCAGAGTTTTATTTTTGAATTTTATTTATACTTTGGTTCATAGTCAAAAGAATTTGAGAACCTAAAAAGAAGGCAGCTATAGTAAGATCAATAAAATGGTAATGAAAATGAAATTGAGTTTTTTGGCATTGTGATGGTGGAAAAGAAAACAAATAAGCCAACATTAAGGGATTGAACATAAAACAACTCTTAGCTTCTGGGCAAGGAAGGCTGAAGGAAACATTAAAGTTTGATACATCTCAATATTAGAAGGGAAGGAAATGTACATGTTTCTTGTAGAGAAAACTTTCTGGTTTCACATTCTGAGACAGATGTCATTAGCTTTATTATATACTTGGGACATTGATTAAGATAATGCACAGATATACTTTTTAGTTTCATTGAAAATAAAAAAGCCAGAGACCTTTGAAAAAAATTGACCACACAGTAATGAGGGACTAAAGATGTCCTGAAGGGTTAAAGTCATGTGATTTAAGAATGTTACCTTCCATTGACCTGATTTACTGATTCAATCCAAGGATAGAACTCATTTGCAGAGGAATGGATAGATAACTTACCCTTTAGACTATATTTTCTAAAAAAAAAAAAAAAAAACACATTTTGTTTCTTCTGAGTAACAAAGCAAGAACTGGGTAATGATCAATTGGGAATGTCCTTTTTGACAATGTTGGGAGTACTTGATTTATTATGCTGACCCTAGCGGGAAGAACCAGAGTGTTTAATACTAGTATGTAATGTTAACCTAGTACTTAGGTACTTAGCCAGTATTCTTACCTTGACGAAAGGTCTGTACCACATCAGCACAGAAGTGGGTGGCAGGGATAAATACAGACAAAGCCAGGAGTTTTCACAAGAAGCAGTTTTATATCCACAGTAGCCCAGAGGTGCTTTGGCTGAAAAATGTTCAGAGCAAGCCAAGCATTTGCAGCATTTTCTCAGGCAGCTTTAAGCTATAGGATTTTCCAGCATCCAACTAGGATGAATTAGTAGCCCCAGGATACCCTTAGGTGGTGGAATGGGATGACTTACTGAATTAGGGTTATTTGTTACTGTACATTCAGTGATTAGGGAATGTCTTCTAAAGGCAGGTTATGGTTTGATCCTGGTTAGTTGTTCTTCCTCATCCTAAAGTGATACCAGGACTCCAAGCAAAGCACATTGTCAATATGTAGAAAGTATATGGTTCTTTCTACTCACTGTAGCAATTAATTTCATTTTTAAGGGGGCTAGGGCCTATAACACATTTCTTTTGACCCCTGATGTCTAGACTGTTCATGGCTCTGTGTATGCATACGTTCTCATTCATTAAGTGCCCATTTTGCACTTGGAACACTGCTAGGCATGAGGGTTAAAAATGAAATAATGATTTTCAGTGATCATATTATATAATTTATCAAGCAAACTCAATACACTCAGCAAGAAATGACACCTGGTTTCTGATTTTACCTTTTTTAAAAAATAGTTTTGGTATGTAATTCATCATGTTTACTTCATGTTTTAACATTCCATGATTAAGAGTTTTAAAGTGTTGAAATATTTTAAAGCATCTTGAAATTCTTTCTTTTCATTCCTTTTTCCACTGGAATTTTTGAGAATAATTTTTATTATAATTTAAAATAGCTGTATAAATAAAAGATAGCTGTCGATCTATTTAAATTCCATCAGACATGCTTTATAAAAAGTACTCAAGCTACTTCTGCTTGTACTCTGACTCCCCATTGGCCCGAGTGTGCCTGATGACGGGCACTTTGCTGAATGACTCATGGCTCTCACTCTGCAGGCACGGCTTGGCAAGACTGAGAACTGGACCAGTTCTTGCCTCAAGTCCCTGCAGAACCTGCCTTTGCTCTATGGCACCTGCTTCTGCCTCATCCACTCTTCTTATAGATCCCAGATCTTCCTCTTTATCTTCCTTTCCTTTATAAACTGGGCAGAATGAAGAGCAGCCATTTGTTCTTGGAAACATTTTCATGCAGCTTGTTACTTCTCCCAGAGGGCTTTTAATCCTCTGGTGATAGAATAAATGATTTGATCTCATCCAGCAAACTTCCTGTGTTTGAGTCAGATTCCTTTAACTTTGCTCAGTGAATTTCAGTCATGAGGAAAGGTGCAGAGAAGTAATTTTGGGAGGGTTAAAGAGATTGGGCAGGTAGGTTCAGTTAGACCTGAGTGCACACCTGCTGTAGTCATTTTTTTCCCACTTTTATTGAGAAATAATTGACATACCTCACGTATAAGTTTAAAACATACAGCATGATGGCTTGATTTACATATATTGTGAAATGATTACCATCGTAGGTTCAGCTAACATCCATCTTCTCATATAGATACAATAAAAGGGAAAGAAAGAAGAAAGAAAATTTTCCCCTTGTGATGAGAGCTCTTAGGATTTACTCTCTTACCCACTGTCCTGTATATCACACAGCAGTGTTAACTGTAGTCGTCAGGTTGTACGGTACATCCCTAGTACTTACTTATAACTGGAAGTTTGTACCTTTGACTGCCTTCCTCCCCTTCCCCCTCCCTCCATCCTCCTGCTGTAGTCATTTTAGTGTGTGTGGGACTTGGTGTGAAAAGAGGCTCTGTCTTGCTCCCCTGGGAGGGAATGTCCAGTGATCCAGTGGAAAACACAAGGTTTTTAGAATCAGATGAAGATTTGAATTTTTTCCTCTATGTGCTTGCTGTTTGTCCTTGGTAGGTTACCTTACCCCTTACCCTCTTCATGGATTCCCTCTCCTGTAAAGTGGGACCAATCATCACTGCCACTCTTGGGCTGTAATGCAAGCAGAAGCCTTACGGAGAACTTGCCACATACAGGTTTACTGACCTCTGAGTCCTCATTTTCCCGGCTCCTCAGGGTCAGTGCTTTCCCTGTTAGTAACTACTGCACAGCAGGAGGGGGGCCCACAGCTTTCACTTCTGCACTGTTAGGCCAGAATTGTGTGACTGTGGTTTTAAAAGAGATACATACTCAATTGAGACAATTTAGGAAATACAGAAACGCAAGGTAGAAATGATCTAAAGTCTCACAACTCAAAAACAACAACTCTTGGCATACTTCTGTGCAGAGTTGTATTTGCCACCATATTTGTAATTATCCTGCAAACATATGTGAATTTTGTATCTTGCTTTCCTATAAGTAAGCTTTTACTCATATTCTTGTAACATCCCTTTGTGACTATTTGTTATATACTATCCTATTATTTGGCTGTACTTCCTTCCTTTCGGACAATCTTGTTTGCAGCTTTTACTAGTAATACTGCATTAACTGTCCTTGTTCATATAGATTTCATATGTTTAATAATTTCCTTATTAATATCCTTAGAGGCAGAATTTTCCAAGGAGGAGGAATGTTTTTCAGGTTGTTGTTTGGTGTTACTTATCAAATATTTATTAAATGCTTATTTCTGTGGCACAGAATACAAAGCATTGGGTGTAAAAAAGGAGTTCACTTTAGTTTTTGCCATCTAGGAATTTTCAGCTTAGTGGGGGAAATGAGGTAATTATGTAAAAAGTTACATAGCCTTGGGAAAAATTAACAGTTATTTCCAGGTACCAGTGGAATAGGTGTCATTAGGCAATAGGATGAAAGTATTTATGGGTGCCATGGAGATTTTAAAAAGAACAAGATTTTCTTTTACCGCATGCTTGGCCTTATTTGTATATCACAGCAACATTGTATGGCTGGTGGGATCCCCATGTTAAGAGGTATGGAAACTAAGGCCAAGAGAGATGGTCACACAGACAGTAAATGGTAAATTTAGGATTTAGAAATCCCATGTGACCTGCTAAGAACTTCTTGGCTTTTTGTGACAGTTTGAAGCTCTTGATTATCGTATTCTTTTCTGCAGACTTGCATTGGGGCCCTTTTTTTTTTTTTTTTTAAGCGTGATAATGAACCAAATGGGCTGTTATCATATGCTCATGATCAAGTCATTTTTTAGGTCCCTTTGATTATCCTTTAGAGTAGAGATTTAGTGTGGCTAGAGTGTCTTAAGAGAATCTGGTCCACAGGAAACAACTTCTGAGTTTATAATTTTTCCCTATCAAGAAAGTGGATATGTGGAAAACATTAAAGTCTAGTCTAAAAGAGCATTTATAATTTTACATTTTTAATGGTTATATGTTTTTAAGTAAATTTCAGATTTTCTTGTTTTGTTTTAGGTCATCTTTATTTTATTACTTTTTATTAAAAATAACCCCCTGAAGTTTCAGATTTCACTTGTGTTTCTCCTGATTTCTTATTATTTTATAGAAATCTTCTTCCTATTACCCATGTCTGTATAGAAGAAGGAGAAAAGCCCATGGTGATATTGCCTTACATGAATTGGGGGAATCTTAAATTGTTTTTACGACAGTGCAAATTAGTAGAGGCCAATAATCCACAGGTGAGAAATATTTGCCCAAATACCAATTATTTACCAGTAGCTTCTAATAATATCTTTGAGGGTAGATGTTAGCATTCCTATATATAAACTGTTTAGAAGTCTGTAAAAAGAAACTCAAGTTGAACCAGAAGATATTGCTAACCTGTTGATTTAGAGGGAGATGGTTTGTGATTCCTGTCTTGAGGCTTACACTTTGCTGTTGCTGAAGGTTTTCCGTGTATAACCATTGTGTATTATTCATAATCACCTCAAACCCTCTGTGACACCATCTCAGTCATTTTCCTCATAACTCTTTGAAGGTACTTGTACTAGATCTCCCTTCTAGGAATGGAAATAGATCTTACAGAGCCATTTGGTCCATGTTGTACAAAAAAAATAAAAAACCTGGTGGTAGCTGGAGGTGTAGATTGTGGGTGATAATTTGGTAGCCAGGGTTTCCAGCAAGTGGTTGGCAGCCATAGCCCACCAGCATCACCTGGGGAAGAATTTCATTCCTCAACCTACAGTCCTGGCACACTAGCTCTAGAGGAGCACATCAGAGAGAGCTGTAAACTAGCATTAGTTTGAAAATGGTCCCCGGGGGATAACCTCCTAATAAAAGCTTAATATTGTAAAAGAAAAGAACAAGTTATTGAATAATAAACATTTGAAATATTACCCTTAGAATTCAGCATTCATTGAACAGATGTTTATTGAGCTGCTACTGTATATACTGGATGTTGGGGAGATACACCTAACAGATGAGAGTGAAGTAAATGGTAAATTACAGTACAGAATCATAAGGACTGTAGTAGGTATAAGTATAGGAAGCTATGGGAACATGTTCTTGGTCAAGAAGTAGCTTTTTAAAACTTAGTGTTTAGGTGTATTTGGGGATGGAGTAAGATTGTGGAATAAAATAACTACCATCAAAGTTTTTGTGCTAACTGCAAACATTGTCATTTTCTGTTACCACAGGCAATTTCTCAACAAGACCTGGTCCACATGGCTATTCAGATTGCCTGTGGAATGAGCTATCTGGCCAGAAGGGAAGTCATCCACAAAGACCTGGCTGCTAGGAACTGTGTGTAGGTGCCATGAGCTTGTCACTGTCATTTGATATTTAGTGTTCCCTGAATTTGGGTTCTCTCCAGGAGTCACAGTGGGAACTGTGTTGTATTTATGAGTGATTGTGGTCCATATTTTTTCAGTATTCAATTGTATTTGATGTTCATGTCTACTTTTCAGCATTGATGACACACTTCAAGTTAAGATCACAGACAATGCCCTCTCCAGAGACTTGTTCCCTATGGACTATCATTGTCTGGGGGACAACGAAAACAGGCCGGTTCGGTGGATGGCTCTTGAAAGTCTGGTTAATAACGAGTTCTCCAGTGCTAGTGATGTGGTAAGTGCTGGGATCACCAGATATCAGCAGAATGGAGGAGGCTCCAAATGCTTTTAAAATGTTTTTCAACTTTTTAAATCTGATAAGTGTTCCCTGACATTTTTTATTCAGAAAGCAAGTTTAGTTAGCTTTCTAACTGTCAGCTAGTTTGTGGAGATAAGCTGTGACCCAAACCATGGCCCATCACTGTGTGTAATCTCATTTCATCCTCATGATAACCTGTGAGGGGGCTATTAACACTATGAGATAGGTAGATACTATCCCAGTTTTAAAGGTGATGATATTGAAGTTAGGTTTTTTAAGTCTCAGAATGACCAGGTGACTGTCAGATAGTAAAGATTTATTGTTTTCTTTTTTTCAAATGACCTCTTCCAAGTTTTATGGCCTGTGTAATTTACAGTTCCCCAGATGTCACTGTCTTCCTTTTTGTCAGTTTCTGGGTGGTTCTGTCTATTCAAGCAGATAATGTAGTGGGATCCTTTAAACTTAGTGTTGTATAGTTTCAGAAGCCACAGTTACTCGCGTGTATTTTGTAGGCATTTTAATTGTTTTTAATTTCTGCCACTTTTTAGTTTGATTTGGAAAACTAATTTATTTCCCTTATTTCCTTATTTCTCTTGCGTAATGCACTTTATTATTATAGCTGAATATTTAGAGATTAGATAAAACTTCTGCTTATAAAGTCCCCCTGTATCACTCAGTATCTGTTAGTGTTACATGTAAAATTTTATAGAGTAATTTGCTTCAAGGTTTCAGCTATAAAAATTGGGCTTACCATATCATTATATCTTGTGTCTCAGTGATACATCTTATTTATAATATAGGGTTTCCCTTTTACTAAGTTTGTGTGGGTTAAGGACGACTATTTTTTTTTTTTTTTTTTTTTGGCAGTACTCGGGCCTCTCACTGTTGTGGCCTCTTCCGTTGCGGAGCACAGGCTCCAGACGTGCAGGCTTAGCGGCCATGGCTCACGGGCCCAGCCGCTCTGCGGCATGTGGGATCTTTCCAGACCGGGGCACAAACCCGTGTCCCCTGCATCGGCAGGCGGATTCTCAACCACTGCGCCACCAGGGAAGCCCAAGGACTACTCTTTTAATACACAATTTCCCTCAGTGTATTAGTGTCCTGTGGCTGCCGTAACAGATTGCAACAACCGTGGTGGTAAAACAGCAGAGGCTTATTCTCTCACAGTTGAACTCTGGAAGCCACATGTTTGAAATCAGGGTGTAGGCAGGGCTGTGCTCCCTCCAGAGACCTTAAGAGAGAAACCGTCCTTGCCTCTCCCAGCTTCTGGTGGCTCTTGGCACTCCTTGGCTTGTGGCTGCATCTCTCTGCTCCATGTTCGTATCACCTTCTCCATGTGTCTGTCTCTCGAAACTCCCTCTACCTCTCTCTTACAGTGAAACATATGATTGCATTTAGGATTTATCTCATAATCCAGGATATGTTTCTACTCTCAAGGTCCTTAACTTAATCACATCTTTTGTCATATAAGGTAATATCTATAGGTTTCGGGGAATAGAATGTGGACATATCTTTGGGTCCACCATTCAATCCACTACACTCAGTAATTGAAATTACCTAAGATTTCCTTATTGAAAAACTAATCTTCCAATTTAAAATCCTTGAAATAATTTGTTAAGGGAGGAACCCTCTCTTGTTATTATAGTCTTTTAATTTAAATTTTTTTTTTCTTTTTCAGGAGTTAGGTTAGCTATTTGATATATTGTACCTTTCTGCATACCAAGTGTTTTCATGAAATGTGCTCACTTGATGTGAATGAACAAGTTACATATATAGTCTTTAAACTTTGTTCCTGTAAGTGAAGGTCTTTCATTATGCATATCTTCAAAATACCTTGTTTTAACTTAATTTAAAATCAACTACTCTCTGAAAAGAAAAAAAAAGCTTATCTGGCACTTGTGAGATGGGCAGAACAGATATGAGTGATGATGCGAAGGATGTTTTCTGCTTTGTGGAGCAGCTGCAAAGGTTAATAGTGGATGGAAACTTGTTGCCACGGTCTTTCCCAGCCAGAGGCATGGGGCCTTTTGGAGAATGGGTGGAGGTGGGAGGAATAAATCCTGATTCTTAGACACAGAGCCCTGAGGGTTCAGCTTGTATAGCAGTGGGAAACTAGGCCTAGTCTGTTCTTCCAGAGCTGTGATAATAAAATAAAACTTCTCTAACATTAATGTCAAGAAGTTAAAATTCCAAGTAAAGCAATACAAATACGCCAGGCAACTTACATAGCTCTCATAGTTACCTAAAGAGAACCTGGACTTCCTTTGGGGGAAGGAGGGGTTGCTTTTTTTTTTTTTTTTTTTTGTCCCCCCCGGTATGCGGGCCTCTCACTGCCGTGGCCTCTCCTGCTGCGGAGCACAGGCTCCGGACGCGCAGGCCCAGCGGCCATGGCTCACGGGCCCAGCCGCTCCGCGGCATGCGGGATCCTCACGGATCGGGGCACGAACCCGTGTCCCCTGCATCGGCAGGCGGACTCCCAACCACTGCGCCACCAGGGAAGCCCGCTTTTTTTGTTTTTGATGTTTATTTTTCTCAAATGATGTTTAAAAAAAAAGGAAAGCAGAGCTTGATTTAGGCTAGCAGACAGCTGCTGTATTGAATGACAGTAAGGACCAGTTATACTCAGGTGCTTGTTTTTCAGGTTGCCAAATCTTTATTCAGAAGTTCTGAATTGTAGGTGGGATTCTTTACCAGTTTCTACATTAAGCAAAACTGTTTTCATGGGGAAAAAAATTGAGTTTAACTGGTTTTAGAACATAGTTCTAAAACATAATATCAGTTGAATTAGAGCTACATGGTTTTCAAATCCACCCCTTTAGTAGAAAAGCCTGCATCTGAACATTTTTGAATGCAGAAAAGTAAAAGAAACTTTCCTCACGTCTTCTTTGAAAATATCATTCCATATTTGATTTAAAAGATTAATTCACTCATCTCTTTGGGATGTTAATATTCTTTTTAATGATTGATTTTAAAATTTTATGATTTTATTACTCACTGAAATATAGCATAGTTGCCTTAACAGAAATGAGGTGGCAGTTGTGGTGAACCCAAAACTAGTCTAACGGGCAGGAAATAGAAGATGTTTCTTAGATGGCAGTCTATAATACAAAGATGCCATGTAACTTCAAGGAGATTGGGAATTGTTTGATTATTCTCTTAGAAAAGGAATATTGATAAGTAATATTTCAGAGGGGTATGCAAGATGGCCAGTAGTACTGTTAGCTTGCACAGTGGAAGCCCCCAAAATATGCATGCTTAATTTAATGTATTTGCCTATTTCTATGTAAGTATTCCATTGTATATTTAAGCAGTAATAGGAAATTTTTTTAGGAATTATTTTTTATAACACTTAATGATCGTATATTTCACAGGAACTCCAGAGTGAAAATTAGATGATACACTTCAACTAATGAGACTATAGTTAATAATACATTTCTAAGCAATGTGATCTACATCTCTTCAGCTGGGTACACTGTGCTGTATTAGCTGGTAAAGTCCATGTAGAGGATATATGGCTTGGTTAAGCAAATATTTCAAAATCATACTTAGAATTGGTTATTCTTACCATTATATTTTACAAATTTTGCAACAGTTCACATATTTTGTGTAAGAACTTGCCTTAACAGGAGAATTACTTTAAAATCATCACCACTTTTAGCATGTCTTGGCATAAACTTACTTGAAATGTCTGTGTGACCCAAGTTCTTCTGAGCTGTACTTAGAATGTGATGGTGAGAATACCCACATTGATTTACGTTTAACATGGTCAACTCCTAAAATGTGCAGATTTTTCTTCTTTAGATTCTTATAAATTCATTTTCTTTAAAATGTATTTTTCCCCTAAATATCTTTTGCCTTGGATAATTGAGATTGAAAGGAATGGGAATACTGTTCTGTTTCCTATGACTGTGATGGGGCTATTTGGTGTAAAAATCCTGCCTTTCTGTTTTTTGGGATTGAGTATTTTTTGAATTCTTATGTTGAAGCACACGTTAAATTGCTTTTTAACATTTGTATTGAAATGTGTATACATAATCGTTATGCTGTGTTTCCACTTTTCCTTTATGGATTAAGTTGGGGTTTTAAAAAGCTACATTTAATATTCTACTTTCAGGCTGTAAAACTTCATTCAGAGTCAAATGCAAAATAAGTAATGTAACCCCATTCCCCCCAGAATATCTACACATGTAAAATACATATTTTAGCTATTAATGTAGCATCTAACAAATGATATTACTGCCTTGGAGGGAATATTTTCTCTGCCCTTTAAAAGACCCTTAACATTTTTGCATTCCTTTATAGTTAAAAATTCTCCCTGATTTATTTGGAAATACATTAATGTTTTCTGTCTTAAAAATAATACATTGCATTTCTGGGTTGTGTTTTAAGTTTTTACTGGAAGGATTCAATATTTTACTGTGTCAAGATTATTATAATGTTAATATCAGCTTTTAACTGTTGAACTTAGGAAATATGCACAACCAGATTTGACTAGTTATAAATCTCTAATATTATTCTAAGATATGACATCATCATAGCCATTATTAAGAATTTCTGGATATTGTTTTTATTCTGTTTTCATCAGATGTGGTACTGCCATAGATCTTTTTTGGTGACTTTCTTTTCCTTTATTTGAAAATAGATTTCTTGATTTATGTCTTCTTTGAATTATTTAGCTAGTTATAGTAGCTAACATAATTCTGTAAGAGGCTACCTTCTGTTAAGAGACTGAATGCAATCAGGAATACACAATTAAAAGTTTTTTCTTGGTGATTTTCTTGCCTTTATGGTATTACATTGTGTTTACAAAGCATTTTCTTGGGAAAAAAATCAAGTCAAGGAAATGATTTCCATGTTAGTTTTATCAGCGTGGTTTATGGCAATGAGATCCTTTAAGGTATACGAACAGTTTTTAGGGTGCAGGGCATATGAAAGTGTGTTCCTTGACATATTTCTTTTGTGAACATTAGAGAATATCTCCAGAAGAAAGAGAGAAATCTGTAGTTATGCAGATACTCTGTTTGCTGCAGAGTGCTTCTTATTGCTCCTCTTTGTGCAGTGCCATGGAAAGTCACTGCCACAACCCTGAACAGACTTGTGCAGGAGAAACTCACATTCATAATATGCCCACGAAGAGTGGTCTTCTGAACTACTGTGGTATCGGAGAGAGCTATAGTTTCAGAGAACGCTTATTATTTTTAAAAGAATAGAAAACTTTCTATTTTACTCTATTTCTTCATTATTAATTTTAGAATAATACTTAGAGTCCCGTTATTTAATTTGTTTCCATTATGGTTGCACATTTTACACATCAACAATCTTAGACTTACTATTTAAATATTCATGTTAAGATGAATTGATTAAAAGACATTAGAAAAAAACTGGAGAGGTGAAAAAATCATTCAGACATTAGGAAATAAAGATTTAAAGTTTAATATTATTAACATTAAGAAAATATTGTTTAGTTTATGAAATAGTCCTAATATTTCCTGGGAATGAGGAATAAATGGATTTACTTTAGGAACAGTTAATATATTTTCAGTGTGACCAGTTTCTGTCTTGTGATCAAGTAGTTGCACTCAATTTATTTTCTGTATTTAGCTCTCCTTGAGAATAGATATTTTCCTTAAGAGATCTTGTGAACATATCCTTCCTTTACTTTCCTGCCTTGTCCTTATCATTCTGTTTAATATCCTCTTCAAATAACTCCAGTGTTCTGATAGAGCAATGTCTAAGTATCTGATACAGTGGAGGAAAGTACCATATATAGCAGAGATGTGTGATGGCTTGGTAGGCATCCAATATTAGATCCTAGGACAGATTTGGTCTCTTTTCAGTCATGTAGGATACTCTGTGCCTAAAGATTGCAGATTTCTGAAGTTGAGTTAGCAACATATACTAAATTCGATACCTGATGCAGTCAGAATGCACTTTCTATATAGTCATTGTACGCTTGGGTACATTTGTTTACCTGGAATAGAAAAGTATTAGCCACAGTGATAAGTATAAAGGATTATTAAGATTTTTAGGTGATAGTTTACACTGAAGAATTGTTAAAAAGAACCCTTTAAAGGTCACTTGTGTAGATTTATTAATTGGATCCTGGCCCCTGGCCCTTGCCTCCACTCAGTGTTCCAGGGGCCTGGCCCACCACTGTGCATCCAGTAAAGCTTTTTTAAAGTAACATAATTCTATAGATACATATTTCCACTGTGGTTATTGGAAAGGCCTGGAAAATACATGTCTGAAAAATTAAAATTCTTAGAATAGTATAGCTTCAAAAAATTGGATATTCAGAAAGGGGTATATACTAATGAAGCCTGTACCTCGAGTACGGCATAGTGTTAAGTTTGGAAACTTGTGAAAATTGTTTAGTTAATGTTAATGAAAGTCGATTGAACTCAAGCTTCCACTGCTTGGAATGTTACTCCATGATATTTTGATCTTCAGAGTGAACTCTTAATTAAAGGAATTGGTAAAGAGAAATCCAAACTCCTTCACCTTGGTTTTCAGAACTTCTGTTCCTTATCTTCTTTTTTCAGTTTTATATTTTCTACTGTACATTTCCTTATATTCTGCATTTCAGCCAATCCGGAATTCCTGCTGAGTCCAAACTCACCAGGTGCTTCTATGCCATTTAATTTGATCATCTTTGGATCCCAGAGAATTGTATCTACTTAATGACACCCATAAAGAATTCTTTATCTACTTAATAATGGCACCCGTCACACGCTGCCTTATATTTTCTGGCACAAGTCATTTTTCCCAGAACAGGCAGTGGGGAACTCTGACTTAATTATTTTCCTTTAGAAGGTTTTCCATATTTACAGAATTAAAGTTGTGTGTGTGTGTGCGCGCGCGTGTGTGTGCACGCGTGTGTGTGTGCACACTTGCGCGCGCGTAGCAGTGTTAATCTTATCCTTAGAGAACTGTGTACTTGACTGTGTAAAAGAATCCTGGAGGGCCTCACACTGTCCTCTTCTCCCCTCTGTTTCCATGCTGAATCCTCATTTTTCTCCTTGTCTCACTCCTACAGACTTCAATTCAGAGATCCCATGTGTTCTTTTGACTACAGTTGTTATTTATGAGTAAATGATTTTTTAATTGACCTTTGTGGCCTAAGGTCTCCCTCTTAAGTATTAGATATATTGCATAGATACCTACTCTGCTTTTGTGCCCAGGGCCCATGTTTCTTGAAACATAAGTGCAATCTTTACACTGTAAAGATGCAACACAATTGAGGACAACAGGTCAACTGTCTAGTTTGAGGGGAAAACATGATTGATTTGTTATAGGGCATGTTGAGTTCAGGATACTGGTGGGTGGAATGTACGTCTGGAATTCTGGACAGACATAGAAGCAGGATATTAGAAATTGTGCATCCGCTTCATAAAAGTGTGTGATTGAATAAATGAGAGAGTTTGTTGATCTCAAAGGTAGCGATATATAGAGAGAAGAAAGCCAAGAGAAAATGTAGGGAATATTTACTTTAGTTAGTGAGAAAGGAAAGGTGAACAATGAATAAAACAGAAAGGTAAGAAGAGAATCCAGAGAATGCTGTGTCTTAGAAACCAAGGAAGGAAATAGTTTCAAGGAGAGTCTAGTCTCTAAACATATCTGCAGTAGTCAGAAAGGATGAGGAAATCTTTGAGGGCTTTTGAACAGGCAGGTTTAGTAAATCATTAAAGATGGGGATATGATTGTTAAGGGCTCTGTGGGAGGTGAGAAAGTAGAGACAATAAATAGATTACACTTTGAAGAAGTTTAGCTTTGAAAAAGCGTGGAAGGATTGTAGCTTGATGGGATGGCAGGATCAAGAGAGCTTTTATTGTGTTAATGTTGTGTTTTATTTTATTGGGTTTGTTTGGTGTGGCTTAAATTTAGGCAGGGAAGCAATGGGGAGAAAGAGATGGACTTGTGATTATTGGAGGGGAGGTCCAAGAGATGATAGGTGAATGGGCTCAGAAGCCCACATAAAGGTATAGTTTGGCATAGGAGGAGGTATACCTCTTGTCTGAGATGGGAATAAAGCAAGAGATAGGAGAAAGAAAGTACAGAAAATTCTTGAAGAAGGATCTCTCATTGACCTGTGGGACAACTTCAGGTTGCTGAATATAGTTGTAATCAGGGTCCACAAAAGCATGCATTGGAGATGTGGGGCAGTGGGGGACTAAAGAAATAATGAAGAAATAACTGAAATGTTTCCAAATTTGAATAAAACTATAAATCCACAGATCTAAGAGCTCAACAAACCCCAAACACAATAAGCACGAAGAAACTAATGCATTACACATTATAATCAAATTGCGCAAAACTAGCGATAAAGAGAAAATCTTAAAAGCAGCCATAGGGTTTCCCTGGTGGCGCAGTGGTTGAGAGTCCACTTGCCGATGCAGGGGACACGGGTTCGTGCCCCAGTCCAGGAGAACACCACATGCCGCGGAGCAGCTGGGCCTGTGGGCCATGTCTGCTGAGCCTGCGCGTCCGGAGCCTGTGCTCCGCAACAGGAGAGGCCACAACGGTGAGAGGCCCGAGTACTGCAAAAAAAGAAAAAAAAAAAAGCAGCCATTAAAAAAAGAATGTTAATATACAGAGGAACCAGGAAAGTTTCTCACTGGAAGCCATGCAAGGGAGAAGACAGTGAAGCAACATCTTTAACATCTACTGTAAGAAAAAACTTATGTAGAATTTTATACCCAGATAAAGTACCTTTCAAAAACTGAAGGGGAAATAAAGACATTTCCAGAAATAGAAAAGCTGCAAGAATTCATAACTAGCAGATGCGCACTATAAGAAATGCTAAAGGAAGTCCTTTAGGAACCAGTTCATACCAGATGGAAATATGGGTCTGACAAAGGAACAGAGAGTACCAGAAATGGTAACTGCATGGGTAAATGTATACAGTTTTTTTTTTTCTCATTACTTAAATCCTTTAAAAAGATAATTGAACATATTTTTATGCCCCTTGTGTAGTAATTGGTAAAATAGACAGAAAATCAGTAAGGATATAGATTTGAATGACGGTACCAACCAACTTGATCTAGTTAACAGTTATAGAACACACCATTCAACAGCAGCAGAATGCATATCTGCAGGTTCACATGGAATATTTACTAAGGTAAACCACATTCTGGATCATGATCAAGTCAATTAATTTAAAAGGATTTAATTCACACAAAGTAGGGTTTTGTGAACACAATGGAATTAAATTAGAAATCAAAAATAGGAATCTAGGACTTCCCTGCTGGCAGAGTGGTTAAGAATCTGCCTGCCAGTGCAGGGGACACGGGTTCAATCCCTGGTCTGGGAAGATCCCACATGCCCGTGTGCCACAACTAAGCCCGTGTGCCACAACTACTGAGCCTGTGCTCTAGAGCCCATGAGCCACAACTACTGAAGTCTGTGCTCTGCAACAAGAGAAGCCACCAGTGAGAAGCCTGCACACTGCAATGAAGAGTAGCCCCCACTCACCACAACTAGAGAAAGCCGGCAACAAAGACCCAATGCACTCAAAAATAAAAATAAATTACAACAACAACAACAAAAAGGAATCTAGAAAATCCTCAAATATTAAGAAACTAAATAATACACATTCAAATAACCCATGTGTCAAGGAAGTAATCAAAAGGGAAATTATAAAGTACTTAGAATTGAATGAAAGTAAAAACACATTTCAAAATTTGGGGGATGCTGCTCAAGGGCGACATGTATACTATTAAACATCAATATTAGAAAAGAAGAAAAGTCTCAAATTGGTGACCTTAGTTTTCACCTTAAGAAACTAGAACTAGCAGATTAAATCCCAAGTAAGTAGGTGAAAGGAAATAATAAAGATTAGATGGAAGTCAGTGAAATATGAAACAAAAACAGTAGAGAGAAATCAAGTGAAACCATTGCTTAACTCTGAGAATATCATTAATCATGAATCTTTTGCCAGACTAATCAGGAAAAAAAGAAGTTGCAAATTAACGATATAATGAATGAGAGAGATGAAATCATTAAAGATTCTCATAGGTGTTAATAGTAAAAGAATATTATGAACAGCTTTTTCCCAATAAATTTAGACACTTAGGTGAAATGGACAAATTCTTTGGAAGATAAGAATTTTCAAAGCTCACTCAAGAAGTAGATAATCTGAATAGCCATATAAAATTGATTTTTTTTTTTTTTGGCCTTGCTGCGTGGCTTGTGGGATCTTAGTTCCCCAACCAGGGATTGAAGCCAGGCCCTCAGCAGTGAAAATGTGGAGTCCTAACCACTGGACTGCCAGGTAATTCCCCCAAAATTTAATATTTAGTTAAAAACCTGCCCCAAAAGAAAATTTTAGGTCTAGATTAAACTCTAGGGCACTGCTGAATGCCTTCAAACATTTAAGGAAGAAATAATAAAAATTCTATACAATTTCAGAAAGTTGAAGAGAGAATACTTTCTAACTCATTCTGTGAAGTCACCATTACCTTGAAACTGATCTACTGATCATTATCATTCATGATCACAGATGCAAAAATTAAACAAGTTTGGAACACATGAATATATTTTAAAATAATATTATGACCACGTAGGCTTTATCCCAAGAATACAAGCTTTGTCAGTCATTTGAAATATCAGGCAGTGCAGTTTACTGTATTACATATTAAAAAAGAAAAACCATATGATCATCTCAGTAGATGCAGAAAAAGTATTAGAAAAAAATCCGAAATTCATTTCTAGTAAAAATTCCTAGCAGTCTGATAAAGGGCATCTACAAAAAACAAAAACAAAACCCTATAACTATTATCATACTTAATGCTAAAAGGCTGAATTCTTTTTACCTAATAACGGTAACAACACAAGGGCACCCACTCTCATCAGGATTGTTCTCAAGGTTCTAGCCAGTGCACTAAGGCAAGAAAAGGAAATGAAAGGCAAGAAAATACTGCATAGGAAAAAGTAACTCTTTATTTGTGGGCAACTTGATTGTCTATGAAGAAAATCCAATGTGATATGCAAAATAGCTACTAGAACTAATAAATGAGTTTAGAAAGATTACAGGATATAAATAAGATCAATGTACAAAAGTCAGTTGTATTTCTACATACTAATAAAAATTAGAAATTAAAGTTTTTTAAAAACATAAAAGCATCATAAAATATGAAATTCTTAGGAATAAATATGACAAAAATTGTGAAAGACCTATATGATGAATGCTATGAAACAACGTTGAGAGAAATTAAAGCCCTACATAAGTGGAGTGGTGTACCTTGTTTGTTGGCCAGAAAACTCAATATTGAGATGTTAGTTCTCTCCAAGTTGACCTATAGATTCAACACATTTCTGCAGAAAATCTTTGCAGGCTTTTAATTTTTTTTTTTTTGTAGAAGTTGACAGATTGATAAAATTGATATGGAAAGGAAAAGAACCATAGCCAAAACAGCTTTGAAAAAAGAAAGTTACGGGTCTGATTTCAAATTACAGTAATCAAGACAGTTGTGGTATTGGCATTAAGGTAGATAGGTAGATCAGTGGAACAGAATAGAGTATGTAAAATTTGACACACATATGTATGGACAACTAATTTGCAACAAAAGTGCAAAGGCAAGTCAATGGAGAAAGGATTCTCTTTTAAACAAATGGTCCTGGAGCAACTGGATATCCAGCTACAAAATAAATGAACTTCAATTTATACTTTGTTCCATGTACAAAAATTAACTCAAAATAAATCACAGACCTAAGTGCACGACCTAAAACTATAAAATTTCTAGAAGAGAATAATAGAAGAAAATCTTTGGAGCTTTGCCTTAAGCAAGGATTTCTTAGACAAGACACCAACTCCAGATCTGTAAAGAACAAATTAGACTTTATCAAAATTTGAAGCTTGTACTTTTTGAAATAGTGTTGAGAATGAGAAGACAGGTCACACTCAGAGGATATATTTGCAAATCATATATCTGGTAAAGGACATATTTACAGAATACATAAAGAACTCTAAAAATTCAGTACAGGTATTCCCCACTTTTCAAAAGTTTGCTTTATGCCACTTCACTTTTACAAAAGACCTATGTTAGTACCTGTTTTCACAAACCAAGAGAAATCCAAAGAAGATTTTTGGTTTTACAAAAAAAAAGGTGAAAAGCAAAAATAGCATTCAAGTATTTGTTTTGTAGCAGCCATTATAGAGGCATCTTGCACCCCAGGCAGTGAGAGTGGCCCCACCAAGCTCCTTCCCCAGACACTACACTCAGCATCTCAGCATCAAGCCACCATGGCTTTGAACTGTGCTTGTGAGCATCTGTGATTTATCTCGATTTATATTGTGCATGTGTTAGTAATATGTGTTCTAAAGTAATTGCTGCCTCATTTCATGTCATTTCTGTTTACAAGAGGTTTCATAGGAATGCTCTACTTTCAGATAGCAGGGGAAATCTGTAATAAAAAAGCAACCCAATATAAAAATGGGCAAAATATTTGAACAGACACTTCACTAGTGAAGATATATAAATGGCAAATAAACACATGAAAATATGATTAACATCATTAATCATTAGGAAAACACAAACTAAAACCACAACAAAATACCATTCCCCACCCATTACTATGGCTAAAATTGAAGACCGAAGTCTTTGCAAGGATATGGAAGAACGGTAGCTCTCTTATACTGCTGATGGTAATGTAATATGGTACATACATTTCAGAAAACACTTTCGCAGTTTTTTTCTTTTTTTAAAGTATGAGATATTTTATCCTTAATAAATATTTTAAAATTTATTTATTTTTGGCTGCATTGGGTCTTAGTTGTGGCACGCAGGATCTTCATTGTGGCCCATGGGCTTCTCTCTAGTTGTGGCACGAGGGCTCTTCGTTGCGGCACATGGGCTCTGAAGTTGTGGCGTGTGGGCTTTCTAGTTGAGGCCTGTGGGCTCAGCAGTTGGGGCACGTGGGCTTAGTTGCCCCATGGCATGTGGGACCTTAGTTCCCTGACCAGGGATCGAACCTGCATCCCCTGCATTGGAAAGCAGATTCCTAACCACTGGGCCACCAGGGACCATTCCCAGTGTGGCAGTTTCTTAAAACGTTAAACATGTACATACCATATCCAGTCATTTTGCTCCTAGGTAAATGAAAGCATATGTCCTTACCAATACTCGGGCGTAGATGTTCATAGCAGCCTTATTTTTAGTAGCTAAACCTGGAAATAATTCAATGTCCATCAACAGGTAAATGGGTAAACTGCTGTATTCATACAATGAACTACTGTTCAGCAGTGAAAAGGGATGAACTGTCGATATATTATGGATGAATCTCAGAATCGTTATTCGGAGTGAAAAAAGCTAGACAAAATGTACAGTTTTAATTCCATTTATGTGAAATTCTAGAAAATGCAAACTAATGTTAGTGGCAGAGAGCAGATTAATGGTTATTTGGAGATAGTGGGGTGGTGGTGGGAGGACTGGGAGGAAAGGATTAGAGCTGTAAGAATCTTCTGGACGTGATGGATATGTTCATTATCTTGATTGTGGCAGTTGTTTCAGAGGTGTATACATATGTGAGACTATATCAAATCGAACAGGTTATTGTATGTTGGCCATACTACAATAAAAATACGTAAAAACTGTCTTCTGTCTTTGCTGTCTGACCACCACTGCTAACACATCTAAGACTACTTCCTAAGTTTGCAGGATCTTAAGACCCAGCTAGGACTCTTAAAAATATTGAGTTCCAGGCCTCAGAATTACTAGGATGGGGCTAGGGAATCTGTAATTTTAACAGACACTCCAGGTGATTTTTCTTATTACTCAAGCTTGGAAAGCACTTGTCCCACATTAAGTTAATTCCACTTTGGTCATCTGAACCCATTTCCATATATGAGAAAGGGTTGTTAGGTTTCTAGTGTTAACAGAAAGGCCTAGCCATAAAACACTTGATTATGCTTTTGCTATGGTCAGATGAGATCATTTAGAATTGGACAAAATTTTTTTCTCATCATGTGTAATATATTGAGGTCAGCCTGAAGTAACAGAATGGAAATCTCTAAATAGTCCCAACATTGGTGAACATTACATCAAAGAGTAAAAAAGAATTATTATATATATATTTTTATAAATTTATTTTAAATTTTTCATTCATTTATTTTTGGCTGCGTTGAGTCTTTCGTTGCTGCGCACGGGCTTTCTCTCGTTGCGGCGAGCAGGGGGCTACTCTTTGTTGCGGTGCGCGGGCTTCTCATTATGGTGGCTTCTCTTGCTGCAGAGCAGGGGGGCTCTAGGTGCGCAGGCTCAGTAGTTGTGGCATGCGGGTTCTAGAGCACAGGCCCAGTAGTTGTGGTACACAGGCTAAGCTGCTCCACAGCATGTGGGATCTTCCTGGACCAGGGATCGAACCCGTGTCCCCTGCATTGGCAGGCGGATTCTTAACCACTGCACCACCAGGGAAGTCCCGAGTATTATATACTTTTTGACAAGTCACATCTGTATATGTTGTTAGTGAAAAAAAAATTTTGTATCCTATATATTAAGAAGCTGTAAAATAACACAAATTGGGAGAAGAGAAATAAGATGAATAGAACAACACTGTTATTCTCTACATGTTCTTTAAATGGATGTAGCAAGAGCCTTTTATATAAGTTTTATAAAACTCTGGAAAAAAACAGGCTGACCTTCTCATTGCCCCCTTTCCAAAGACGTCAAACAAGAGGAAATTATAGAATAAGTCTGTCTAAATTTTAAATGGTTCAGTTATCAGAAGACTTTAGAGAGCAAGTTTTCCACAAATTATCCTTGTGCTATTTGGTCTTGATTTTTTTTTTTAGAGGGTTGGTGAGTCAACATGTAATTAATCACTTTTTTTCCTTGTTGGCTTGTTAGGAAATGAAACTGCAACTTTCCCTTTGGCTTCATTGTTCTTCTTTTGGTGTTTCTTAGTGCTGCAATATGTAACATAAGAAACTTAGATGGGTGCTTAGTGATAATGTGGATACAACAATGTGAAAGAAGTATTTTTTTAAGGTCATCTTATATATTTTGTACTGTTATGGTACCTGTGTACACTCCAGGTCTCAGATACCACCAGCATTACTATGAAAGTCTTACAGTCGGAAGTTGTTAGAACATCCCTTGTCAGTGGATGGGGTTACTCATCAAGTGGCAGTATCCACTTCTTACCAATTCTCATTGTTTCTTCCTCCAAAATCTAGTTTGGATTGATTATTCCTTCCCCAAAGCTGCTACCACAATCAGTGAATAAGAACAGACACATCTCATCTTGTTCATATAAGGGGTAGGAATACCCTTCCAACTAGCTTCACTTCTTTGGGCTCTGTTCCATCTGTGCAGTAAACTACCTTCCCTGTGGCAATTGGACACTATTTTATTTATTTATTTATTTTTAAAATTTTAAAATTTATTTTATTTATTTTTTGGGTGCTTTATAAATAAATAAAGATTTTATTTATTCTTCATTGCTGCATGCAGGCTTTCTCTAGTTGCAGCCAGCGGGGGCTACTCTTTATTGAGGTGCGCGGGCTTCTCATTGCAGTGGCTTCTCTTGTTGCGGAGCACGGGCTCTAGGCAGGCAAGCTTCAGTAGTTGTGGCTCGTGGGCTCCAGAGCGCAGGCTCAGTAGTTGTGGCACACGGGCTTAGTTGCTCCGCGTCATGTGGGATCTTCCCAGACCAGGTCTCGAACCCATGTCCCCTTAACCACTGCGCCACCAGGGAAGCCCTGGACACTATTTTAAAAATTAAGCATTACAATGACTAATTACTGTCATTATTAAAAGTTCATGTAAAGTTTAAAGACAAACACCTGTATGTCAGCAGGCACCTTCCTTTAACTTTTATTTGAAATTGTTTTTCCATTTTTAAGCAGAATAGAAGATTCCCCTTAAACCAATAGGTTTAGGGAAATTCCAGTAGCCTCTGTCTCTATGAAAATTTTACAAATATACGTCCATCTGCATCTGATCCCTGTCTCTTCCCTTCTCCCAAAGCACAGACCTCAGGATGGCCATTGTTCTACCTTAATGGTAACAATTAATAAAAAAGATACCAAGTTCCAAAAAGCTAAACTCTTTGGTTTTGGTATTTAGGATAATGCTGGCCTAAAAATGAGTCGAGAAGTGTTCCATCCTCCCGTTTTCTGAAAGAGTTTGTGTAGGATTGTACTGTGGTTTGAATTGTGTTCCCCCAAAAGATAGTTTTAAGTTCTAACCCCTATACCTCAGAATGTGACCTTCTTTGGAAACAGGGTCATTAGCGATATAATGTTAAGATGAAGTCATAATTAAGGTAGACCTTAATCCAGTATGACTAATATCATTATAAGAAGAGACACTAGGGGCTTCCCTGGTGGTTGAGAATCCGCCTGCCGATGCAGGAGACACGGGTTCGTGCCCCGGTCCGGGAAGATCCCACATGCCACGGAGTGGCTGGGCCCGTGAGCCATGGCCGCTGAGCCTGCGCGTCCGGAGCCTGTGCTCCGCAACGGGAGAGGCCACAACAGTGAGAGGCCCGCGTACCACAAAAAAAAAAAAAAAAAAAAAGAAGAGACACTGGCATGCAAGGGTAGAATGCTGTGTGAAAACAGAGGCAGAGATTGAAGTACTACAGCTGCAAACCAAGGAACACCAAGGATTGCTGGCAAAGCACCAGAAGGTAGGATTAGGCAAGGAAGGATTCTCCCCTGTGGGTGTAGCCCTGCCAACACCCTGATTTTGGACTTCTAGCCTCCACAGCTGTGAGGCAAATTCCATTGTTTAAGTCACCCAGTTTGTGGTACTTTGTTACGCCAGCCCTAGGAAACTAACATTGTATTAGGAAACTAATACTGTATTTTTTTTCTTTCAAGTTTGATAGAATTCATCCAGTGAAATTGGATGCAGAGTTTTCTTTGTAGAAAGATTTTAAATTACGAATTCAATTTCTCTAAGAAATATTGGGCTATATAGATTTTCTGTTTGTTCTTGTATCTATTTTGGTAACTTGTATATATTAAGGAATTTGTTCATTTCATCTAAGTTATTGAATTTATTGGCATAATAAAGTTGAGTTGCTTATAATATTTTTTGATGTCTATAGAATCTGTAATGATGTTTCCTCTTTTCTTCCTCATATTGGTTATTTGTATCTTTTTATTTTCTTTCATCAGTCTGGATTCGGGTTTCTCAGCTGGGGGCAGTTTTGCACCCTCCTTCCTGGGGGTGTGGGGCATTTGGCAATAATCTGGAGACATTTTCAGTTATTATAACTTGGAGCATCCAGTGGGTGTAGGCCAGGGATGCTGCTGAACTAAACATCCTGCCATGCACAGGACAGCCTCTCACAACACTCATCCAGTCCACAGTGTCACTAGTGCTGAAGTTGGGAAACCTGTTCTAGGGCTTACAGTGTACACCTTCTACTTTCGAATATTATGCCACTTCATGTTTAATATAAGCAGCTTACAATACAGTATTTCCACTCATCCCCTTCCATCCTGTATGCTATTATGGGCATACATTTTACTTCCATTTATATTATAAACCCCACAGTGCATGGGGTTTTGCTTTAAACAGTCTATTAAGGAAATTTTTAAATGAGGAAAAAATACCTAGTTGTTCATATATTTTTAGCACTGTTCATTTTTTGTGTAGATCCAAATTCCCATTGGTGTTTTTTCTTTCCACATGAAGAACTGCTCTAACGTGTCTTGAAGTGTAGGTCCGCCAGTGACATATTCTCTCAGCTTTTGTTTGAAAAACTGTATTTTGTCTTCATTTTTCAAGTACATTTTGGCTTAGTATAGAATTCTTCATTGACAGTTTAAAAAAATATTCTAAGATATCATTCCATTGTTTCCTTATTTGTCTAGATTATAATAAAATAAAACTATTGTTCACAAATATAAGGCTTTAAAAATTCTGTATACTTTAGATAGTATTTCATTATTATTGAACAAAATAACTTAAAATTTGATGCAGTGTGCTTAGATTTTATAAAGAGACCTGTTCTTGTGTATTTTTCCTCTTTTGCCCTTTCCTTTTTTCCCCCTTCACTTATAAATAGTGTATGGGGGGGCAAGTTATTTCTCTGAACGTGTTTCCTCATCTGTAAAATTGGGCTACTGGTGATGCTCACAGGTTCATTGTGAAAGTTAAATGGGAAAAAAAAAAGAAAAAAAAATGTCTAGAACTTGAAGGTATTCATAAACATGATAGCATGGTACACAGGTATCTTCCTCCTCATCCACCTTCAGCTCTCTTGACCTCAGGGCCCACGTGTGGCAGCAGATCAGTGGGAGCCCCCAGTCTGAGTCCTGCTCTGCCTCATGGAAGCAGCTTTGTGGAGACATATTCTTGCCGCCCACACACTGCCCAGACGCCACAGGCAAACTGAGGAGCTCTGGCTGGACCATGACTGAGCACTGTTGCCACTGCTTATGATATCTGCTCCTACCAATAGTTTACATGTTTATTTTAAATAAATCTGATATTTTACCCAAGCAAGGTTTGAAGATATTCTTTCAGTATACTTTCATCTGTTAATTTAAATTATCTGAATATAGTAAAAATCCATGACATTATATTTTACATGATTTGCATTTTCCACTTCTCAACTATGCAGACTAGCTATGGTATTTAAAGTAACACATTTACATATTAGGAAAATTTTAGACATAATTTACAGTTTTGGGTGGTGAGGCTTGTAATCAACAATAAAAATAATTCTTTCCAATGGCTCTAATTACCTTAGAATATACAATAATATTCACATTAAAGGATGCATTCATTAAAATGTTCCTTTCTGTCCAACAAGAGAATCTAGCTGGGTATGGTAGACTTCTTTTTATAAATAACATTTTGCTTTCATTAAGAGTTGATTGGGGCTTCCCTGGTGGCGCAGTGGTTGAGAGTCCGCCTGCCGATGCAGGGGACACGGGTTCGTGCCCCGGTCCGGGAGGATCCCACATGCCGCGGAGCGGCTGGGCTCGTGAGCCATGGCCGCTGAGCCTGCGCGTCCGGAGCCTGTGCTCCGCAACGGGAGAGGCCACGACAGTGAGAGGCCCGCATACCGCAAAAAAAAAAAAGAGTTGATTGATCTGCTGGGACTTCCCTGGTGGTCCAGTGGTTAGGACTCTGCACTTCCAGTGCAGGGAGTGCGGGTTCAGTCCCTGGTCGGCAAACTAAGATCCCACATGCCACACCTAAGATCCCACATGCCACCAAAAAAAAAAAAAAAAAAAAAGAGTTGATCAGTCTGCTATTTTTGGTCCCTACCTGTAGCACTCTGAGGGCTGTTTTAAATATCTCCTCACGGTGTTGCCGTTCTTCTTCTCAGTGGGCCTTTGGAGTGACGCTGTGGGAGCTCATGACCCTGGGCCAAACGCCCTACGTGGACATCGACCCGTTTGAGATGGCCGCATACCTGAAAGACGGTTACCGAATAGCCCAGCCGATCAACTGTCCTGATGAACTGTAAGTTTTTGCTGAACTTGAAGACATGGATTTCATTCCATTTATGACGTTTGGATAAAAGAAAAAGAACAGGTGTCCATACTCGTACAGAGACTTCCCTTTTGAGAATAATGCCTCTTTGGACCTGAATTATACTCCTGTAGAGAAACTACAAAGTCAGCCAGACTCATTCATTCTTTTTAATGCATTTGACATTAGGACTTTTTGTATCTCATATTTGTAGTGATTAATCTAATTCAAGAGACTTATGTACATAGTGAGAAAACACTGAACACTGTCGGTTTTCCTGTGTAGAGTGAGGACCTACACAGCCTTAAGGACATCCTTAGTTATAAAGAGCCTTTCTCTTTGCTGTTGTGCCTTGCCAGCTGGTGTGAACTGATATACGTATAAAGAAGATGTTCTGGTCTGGTGAGTGGGATAGTTCCTGTTTCCTGCTTTTATCACATAGCTAGTCTTCCCATATAATGGGATCGGAGTGGGCAGGAGGCTGTTCAGGGGTGATTGAGTCTCAGTTCCAGAATCCCCTGAAGGTTTTTATACTGTGGCAAGGTGGCAGCTTTTGCACAGATTTTACTGTAGATACAGGATTCTTACAGTTCAGTTAAAGGTTCCTCTTCTTCCAAGTTCTTTCTTTCAGAACTCAAATACAGTTGACCCTTGAGCAATGCGGGTTTGAACTATGTGGGTCCACTTACGTGTGGATTTCTTTCAGTGATAAATACTACAGTACTACATGGTCCATGGCTGGTTGAATATGCAGATGAGGGGGAACTGGGAATACGGAGGGCTAACTATAAGTTATGCACAGATTTTTATTCAGAGAGTCAGCGCCCCTCACCCCTGTGTTGTGTAAGAGTCAACTGTACAGGATAACACAGGTTATTATTTTGACTGTGTTTTAGGTAGTTACATACAATCTCTATTTGCTGATATATTTTGACATGTTTCAGAATTGAAATCCACAGATATCATCCAGATGACTCATTTTAGCTCTGCCAACAGATGGTAATATCGATTGATTTTTAAAAATATATCGTCCTCTCCACGCCCACATTTAGATAGACAACATAACTGGTATCATATTGACCAAAAGGTTAGGAGTACTATATCATCACCAGCCAAATATTCTGGTCTTGTCACTCTGCAGATTTGCTGTGATGGCTTGTTGCTGGGCCTTAGATCCGGAGGAGAGGCCCAAGTTCCAGCAGCTGGTCCAGTGTCTCACAGAGTTCCATGCAGCCCTGGGGGCCTACGTCTGACTCCTCTCACGGTCCCCCAGCGTCAGAAGGAAGGAGCCTGCCAGGGCTCACGCAGCCGGTCATGGATGCCGCATATGCCATGCAGTGCCGCAGAAGCACATTTGTCTTCCAGAACACCGTGCCTTAGGAATGCTTTAGAATCGGAACTATCTAAGGCAGACTTAATAATGTCAAATATTTTCTAGATATCACTTTCATTAGGTTGAACTGAAAATGTTTTTGTAAATTTTCTGGCCAAAAATTTTTTTAAACATAGTTAACTTTGGACTAGGGGTACATTCTTACAAAATAAATAAACAGTTTTTAAAATTGTTTAAACACAGATATTTGGAATAGCTACCTTAGTGCAACTGCTTTTTATTTTTTTACTTCATCAAGGTAATGTAGGTGATTCACCTTTAAAGTTTTGTTTGTTTGTTTTAATATTTATCACTAGTCTTGGGAATGGTTTGTCTTCAAGATGCAGTACTTTTTCTTAGGAAAAGAAAAACAGAAAAAGATGTCGGTTTGCCTTGTACAGGAAAAGGCAATATTGGAGGAAGAAAACTTAAAGAAAAGCTAGAGGGGAAAAAAAGAGAAAAATACTTATTAGAAACAGAAACTGCTCTTCCATGGAGAATTGTTTTTTATTTTTTTAATGAAAAGGAGTTCTCCTTTCTTATTTTGGGGGAAGTAGGAGCTGAGTTCATTGAAACACCTTAATTTTGGCAGAACCTAGCATTTCTGTGAGCCAGAAGTGGGTTTGGGGCAGGTCAATTGTAAACAGTGGCGATCTTATTTATTTTTACTCTCTGGAAAAGGAGATAACACAATTCCAGAAAGTGAAATCTTGTTTCTAAGGTTAAGAATTCCTTTTATTGCACCTAGAATAGTGCCATGCACAGAATGGGTGCTTGAGTTGTTTTGAGTAAAAAAATGTAAACAGGTAGATTTTGTACCTATCTTCAAGGCTGGCTTAAGTATAAAATGGTTTTTTAAAAACACCTGAGAAATTAAAGGATTTGTTTTATATTATGACAGTATTGAAAATATTGTTCATAATGAATGATTGGTTATGTCTGGTAAGTCTTTGAACACACAACAGCTAGGTAGCCCTGTTTCATTTCTTGGGTGTCTCACTCAGACTCCCAAGCCCTAACACAAGTGCAGCTGACTCTGCTCAGCCTCCAGGTTCTAATAAAAAGTTGAGATTATTATTACAAGGAAGTATTACAGCACTGAAACCTTTCTCCAGAGCTGTTAAATTCAGGGTATGTATGTATTTATACTTGGCTAGAGTTGGCCTAAGGCAGAGTTGAACAGACCTCTTAAATAGCTAGGCGTGCATGTGCCTGCCTCTGCTCCCGTTCTCACGGGTACGTAGGAGAGAACGCATAGCAGTTGGAGGCTTTTGCTGTTCTTAAAGGAGCTTTATGAATCAGCAGCACATCTGGGAAAATAGCTCACATGGTATGTGCTGCTCTGTCACAAGTAGGCCAAGAAGCATGAGCTTTTTTTTTTTTTTTTTTTTTTTGCAGTACGCGGGCCTCTCACTGCTGTGGCCTCTCCCGTTGCGGAGCACAGGCTCTGGACGCGCAGGCCCAGCGGCCATGGCTCACAGGCCCAGCCGCTCCGCGGCATGTGGGATCTTCCCGGACCGGGGCACGAACCCATATCCCCTGCATCGGCAGGCGGACTCTCAACCACTGCACCACCAGGGAAGCCCAAGCATGATCTTTCTGTATGCCATCTATTAACACTGGCTCTTCGGTTTTATGAAATACTCAGCCCTCTAAGGGGCCAGCTTTTTCAAAGCTCTTTGAACTTTGTAAGTTACAGAAGTTTTGGTTGACAACCTGCAATCTTAGAAGGCATTCAGTCAACAAATATTTATTTATAGCATTTATTATGTATTATTATGCACATGAAGTGAGTGGTTCTGCTGTAGCATCCCTTCCAACATTCAGTGCATTTTTTTATGTGTTCAGGTTAGTGCATTGTTTATATATCACAGTTCCATGCACAAGATCGGTTCAAAGAAAAAAGTGCTGTCATTGACTTCAGTCCCAAATTAGCATTTAGTAAGAGGTGCTCTCAGTTTGCTTGGATGTGTGGTGCCTTTAACCATATCTCTGTTTGTAAGCTGTTTTATTTTATGTATGTATATTTGTTTTAGAGGTGGTTTAAGACTTTAAATAGATTTTTCTTACGGAACTACTTGGAGTCACTGACTTCAGTGAAAAGAGCAGTTACGAGAGTTCCATGGCTGGTCTTGTTCCAGTGGTTTGTGAATATTACTGAATAGATTTTGTAGAAAATGTACTTTTTATAGGAAAGAAGCAAATTAGCAAAGCACTGATGTGGTATAAGCTGGCTCTAGTGACTAAGAGCTCTATTACATTCTCTCCTTTCTTGTAACACCCCCATTGTAAGAAAATTTTATTTATAGAAGTAAGGAGGATTGGGTTATTCATTCATTATGTATTTATTGAGCACCCACTGTGTATCTGGCCTTCAAGGTATGCAGGGAACAAGACATGATGTTCCTCCCTTTCTAGGTCTCACATTCTGGTTAGAAGAAGCAGATAATAAACATAAGTAAGATTTTGGTAAGTGCTATTAAAAAAAAATACAGAGTGGTATCATAGAGAATAACTTTACATGTCTTTAGTCAGGCTTCTCTGAGTAGGTGGCATTTGAGCTGAGATCTGAGTAACAAAAAGCCACCTATGAGAAGATTCAGGCAGAAGGGACATAATTGCAGAAGCATTAAAGCAGGAATGAGCTGGCCTCCAGTGTCAGCCCTTCCTGTTCATCCTCCAGCTGCTGCCACTGGAAGAAGAGAACAGAGGCCAGTGTGGCTAGAATATAGTTGGGGAAGAGGTCTGGGAGATGTAGGAACAGACATTGGAGCAGGGTTGGGGGTGGTTGTAAGCCATGGGACACATTTATATTCTAAGTACGGTGGGATTTCATTCAAGGAATTTTAAAAATTTTTAATTTTATTTTTTGACATCTTTATTGGAGTATAATTGCTTTACAATGGTGTGTTAGTTTCTGCTGTATAACAAAGTGAATCAGCTATACATATACATATATCCCCATATCCCCTCCCTCTTGTGTCTCCCTCCCACCCTCCCTATCCCACCCCTCTAGGTGGACACAAAGCACCAAGCTGATCTCCCTGTGCTATGCGGCTGTCAAGGAGTTTTTAAATAAGGGAGTGACAGTGATCTGATTTGCAGTTTACAGAAGATTATGCCAACATTTTTTGTGAAGATTAGACTGTCGGGAGGCAAGGGTGGAGGCAATGAGACTAAGAAAGAAACTGTGGCATAGATTAGGAGAGAAAAGATAGTGGTTTTGGACTAATTTGAGTAGTGCAGGAGATTGGGAGGGGCAGATTGGACCTGGATCCATTGGATGTTGGAGGGTGGGGTGGAGAAGGAAAGAGAGTGATCGGGAATAACTAGTTGGTTTGGAGCTTGAACATATTGTCTGGCTGTATGGCCAGACTATATACTGAGATGGAAAAAAAAAAAAAAAACTCTAGGAGGAACAGGATTTTGCCTTGGCAGGGGGAATCAGTAATTTGTTGCACGCCATGTTCGAGATGTCAATTGGTCATCTAAGTGGAGATTTTGAGTAGATAGATGAGAACCTGCAGCTCAGGGAGGAGGTCACACTGAACATATAAATGTAGGAGTGTAACATACTATATTTGAAGCCATGATATTGGATGAACTTGCTTCGGGAGTCAGTGTAGATGGAGAGGAGGTCTTGGGACAGGGTCCTGGTAACTCCAACTTTTAATGATCTAGTGAAGGAAGAATAAATAACAGAAAAAGAGAAGAAACCACAACAGTTGGAAAAAGCAACAACAGAAAAACAGGAAAAAAGGAAAGAAAGTATTTCAAAGTGGAAGAAGAAGCCTGTGTGGGATTTGGCATTATGCAGTTATTGACAGAAGCAGTAGGGATTGGAGCAAGTGGAAGTGTAAATACTAGGTGGGACAGTGGAGACCCTACTTGAAAGTTTTGCTGTGAAGGGAAATGGAACAGAACTAGAGGAGATCAAAGAAGTATTGAGGTGGGGGGTTGTGGGGGCAGGCACGGGGCATGTTTGTTTTCCAGGAGATGTTTCACTGGTGATGGCAATGAGCGAGCAGAGGGAGAGAAATCCCTTTGGGTGTGGAATACTCTTCGTTCTTGTCATTTCATCTGCAAGCATGAAAGCCTCTCCACTCTAGCCACCAGCCTCTCGTTGTGGTAAAGGTTATGTTTTTATTGGGGGAAAATGCGAGGGTGAAGGGAAGTGGTGCACAGAACTTCAAACGTTTCCATTATATGAAAACCTGCCTTTGTTGAGGTTGCTTCCTTAGGACCTGAGACCTGCCATGGTCTTGCTTACCATCATCATCTTTTGGCCTCTTGCCCTGAAACTGCTGGACTGGCCTTGGTCTGTATCCCACCCAACCAGCCTCCGCCAGAGGAATGCTTCCTAAAACTGAGCTGTCCCTGCTCAGAACCGTTCAGCCCCTTCCCAGAGCCTTCAGAGTGGAGTTCAGAGCACCTAGGTGTACACAGCCTCCACGCATCTCTGCTGTGTCCCCTCCTGCTTCACCAGCTTACCACTTTCCTGCCTGAGCGTGGTGCTGTTTCATGTGTCCTTTCCTTTGCCTGTGCCACACTCTACTCCAGACTGCCCGGTGCCCAAGAGACTCCCCTGACACCTCTCCCCGCTCCTCCATAGTTGCTTTTCAGCCTTGTTCCCTGGGTTTACATTCTGACAAAGCTAAGATGGGGGCTTATTTTTACCACTTGGCTGTTTATATTTCTTGAGGATAGGAACTTGTGTTTCACTCAGGTCTGAATCTCCACTGCTTACTTAGTGCTTGACACATGGTAGGGTTGAATATTTAGTGAACTGGTAAGTAACAACATCTAAATTCACACATGAGAGCAGTTAGGCTTTAAAAAAAATGGTAACTCTGTAAAACATCTCATTTAAAATACTGTGTTCTATTATAATGTGATATTTATATTCAAATTTAAAGGGTTTAAGTTTTATGCAATATAAACCAATAAAGCATGAAATAAAAAGAGACAGATTGGTAGGGAAGACCATATCCCATCCCAGTGGTGGCTTAAGCACCCCCCAGCCCCACCCCCAGCCACCTTTTCATTGATACTTCATTTTCCCTTTTTCTTTGGTCACAGAAACAGCCTGATTGCAAATTCTGTTTCATACTTCTATAAGGTCAACTTTATTTGGAGGTGTACATGAAATAATCATTTCAAATGAAGTAATTCATTGACTTGAGTGGAAGATCCTTTTACAGGTGTTACTCTCCTGTACCCTTCACCCCCACCCATACGATAAAAAGGAGGTGATATAATTTATGGGGCTAGAAAAGAAAAACGTAAACAGTTGCTTGTTAATAATTTTTGTTTCTACGTTCATTTTTGCCCTTAATAGTTCAGAATAACATTGAACTTAATCCTCTGGGACACATGAACATCATGCATAAGTGTACTGAGAACATACATTTTATATATAAGTAAACTGAAACTCTGGGCCTTTGTTTTCTCTCTCAGAGTGCTGTTCTTTAAGGATTAAGGCTGACCAGGCCTAAAGGGTTTAATGGGAAATGTCTTCTAACCCTTCAAAGAACAGATGTTAGAAACGTATTTTTTAAAAAATTGGGAATCGATTATAATTGAAATGATTCCTCCTTGAGCAAATAATATGCCATTTGCGGAGAAGCGACCGCAGCTCCAGGCAGAGGAGGCAGGAACCCGAAGGCGAGCAGGGGCCGGGTGGCACCATGGCCGGGGTCACCACCACCGAGGCGGTGAAGCGCAAGACCCCGGTTCTGCAGCAGCAGGCCAGGGACGCGGGGGAGAGGGCCGAGCACCTCCTGCGGAAGTGGAGGAGAAAGGTGGCTGGGGAACAGGCTGAGGCGGCCTCCTTGAACCATAGGATCCAGCTGGTTGAACAGATGGACCGCGCTGAAGAACGCCTGGCCGCTGCCCGAAAATGCTGGAGGAAGCCGAGAAAGCTGCTGATGACAGCAAGAGAGACATGAAGGTTGCTGAAAACTGAGCCTTAAAAGAGGAAGAAAAAATGGAGCTCCAGGAAATCCAACTCAAAGAAGCTAAGCACATTGCAGAAGAGCAGGTAGGAAGTATGAAGAGGTGGCTCTTAGGTTGGTGATTATTGAGGGAGACTTGGAAGGCACGGGGGAGCGAGCTGAGCTGGCAGAGTCCCGTTGCCGAGAGACGGATGAGCAGGTCAGACTGATGGACCAGAAGCTGAAGTGTGTCTTGAGTGCTGCTGAAGAAAAGTACTCTCAAAAAGAAGACATACGAGGAAGAAAGATTCTCACTGATAAACTCAAGGAGGCAGAGACCTGTGCTGAGTTTGCTGAGGTCGGTAGCCAAGCTGGAAAAGACAGCTGGTGATTTGGAAGATGAACTGATAGGCACCGAAGAGGAGCACCTCTGTACACAAAGGATGCTGGACCAGACTCTGCTTGGCCTGGATGAGATGCAGAGCACCCCAGTCCCGCCCTGCACTGCTCCCCCCTCTGACCCCGACTCCGCTGAGGCCTCCCTGCCCGAAGCTGACCTTTAAGCTGAGGGCTGACCTTTAACTGGAATGCTGCTTTCTCCTTTCGCCATGTCTCCCACCCCCACCCCTGGGCCCTTTTCGCCAAACTGTCTCTGCCTCTCCCCAGAGATTCCATTTGGGCTAGAGGCTGAGCACCTTTGGGAACAACGTTTAAGGGAATGTGAGCACGATGCTAAGTGTCTTCAAAAGCATGCTGTGAGGTGCACATTTTGTAATTACCTTTTTTGTTGTTGATGTAGCAGCCATTTGTAAAACATTCCAGATACTTCCATAGTTCTGAAGCAGCAGTCTAATGCCTTTCTCACTTTTGGAAGGTAACTTTTCAGCTTAATGCATATTGCCCTCTCCATAGAGGAGGGGAAAAGGGATGGGCCTGCCTTCCTGAGAGCCAAACAGCCCAGAGAAGGACTCCATTTTGGGAAACCTCATTGCTCTGCAAAACGTCCCTGCCAAACCAGAAAGGTGATTCCAGAAGGAGTTAGCCAAAAAAAAAAAACAAAAACAAAACACTGTTCAGGTTTTCAGCTTTACAGTATTTTGGGGCAACTTTTTTTTTTTTTTCCATCAGAAGTGACCAAACGAAATTAAGATGGTGAGACCTCTGAGACCAAATCCTTGTCCCAGCTCTACCCCTTTCCCAACCGCCCACAGAATGGATCATGTGCCCCTTATTTTGAGGTGACCACTTATTTGCTCTCCTGCCTCCTTGAAAGAAGGAAAGAAAATTATGTTTTACCACTGATTTAGCCATATGAAACTCATCACCCTTTTCTGGGTCTGAAGCTGCTGTCTCTAAAAGTGCCATCTCATTGTACATTGTATCAGTGCTGGAGAAATCTTGAACAGCTTATGTACAAAAGTGTTTTTAAATTTTATATTATTTTGAAACTTTGCTTCTTTGGAGTTGGGGCACACTGGTCACGCCATCTGGCTATGAGAGCTCTCTACAGGCTGGGCTGGCAGTGTGCTGATCTTTTAAAGTTTCTTTCCCTACCCGATCCCCACTTTTTGGTGAGGTTTCGGTGAGGTCAGTTAGGTGTGCATCCTACAGCAAAATTGGCTTAAAATGTACTCTCCTTTGGTGTTGTCTCTTTGGGGGCCGACTGGGAGAAAGAAAAACCAATAGTGTAACTGTTTTGATACTGAACATTGATAAATGTCTTTTTGAAATAAAGAACCAGGCCCTCCAAAAAAAAAAAAATAATAATGCTATTTGCTCGTATTTGGTTCATCAGTATTTTAAAACTAAAGCATTTTTTAGTGATTTGTTTTTAGAGAGGGGTAAGCACTCCCTTGGGGGTATACAAAAATTGGGAAAAACATGTATAGTTTGAAAATAAAATAACTATTTACCCTTTAAAAAGAAAACGCTGACTCCACGGTGTCTGAATGTTACATTTGGAATCAACTTTTTTGTGTCTTTCTGAGTCTACTTTTTATTTCCTTTTCCTTCTTGGCTCCAAGAATCAGCCCAGGCTGATGTTAGATAGGCGTGCATCATTAGGGATAGCCTTTGGCTGCAAGTGATAGAAATACAACTATAATCACTTAATGAAATACAGGTTTATTTCTCTCCCATAACAATTCCAGAGAGAGACAAACCAGGGCTTGTGCAGTGATCCCAAGATATCATCCGTTACCCGCTACCTCCATTTTTGCTGCCCTGTCATCTTTAACATGTTTTTGTTCTGAGGGAACCCCCAGGGCCTAGACTTTTAGTAGGCAAGAAGATGAGAAAAAGATAAAAGGCATGAGTTACTTGAGTCTTTTTTGAGGAGACAACTTTCCCATAGTATACTTCCTCCAACACCTTACTGGACAGAACTGTAGCATATGGGCACCCCTAGCAGTCCAGCATCTGGGGAAATCTTTTTTTTTAAATTTTATTTTATTTTATTTTATTGTGTGGTACGTGGGCCTCTCACTGCTGCGGCCTCTCCCGTTGTGGAGCACAGGCTCTGCACGCGCAGGCCCAGAGGCCATGGCTCACGGGCCCAGCCGCTCCGCGGCACGTGGGATCTTCCCGGACCGGGGCACGAACCCGTGTCCCCTGCATTGGCAGGCGGACTCCCAACCACCGCGCCACCAGGGAAGCCCGGGAAGTCGGTTTTGTTGGATTTTTTTCAACAGCTTTATTGAGATTTAATTCACGTGTCACCCATTTAAAGTGTACAACTCTGGGGCTTCTCTGGTGGCGCAGTGGTTGGGAGTCCGCCTGCCAATGCAGGGGACACGGGTTCGTGCCCTGGTCCGGGAAGATCCCACATGCCGTGGAGTGGCATACCGAAAATAAATAAATAAAGTGTACAACTCTGATTTTCAGTATATTCATAGAGTTGTGCAATCATTGCCATAATTGAATTCATTTTTACCAACACACAAAGAAAGCAACCCCATGCCCATTAGCAATCACTCCTAATTCCATCCCCACCCCTGCCCTCGGCAACCACAAATCCATTTTCTGTCTCTCTAGATTTGCCTATCCTAGACCTTTCATGTAAATGGTATCATACAATATGTGACTTTTAATGTCTAGCTGCTTTCACTTAGCATAACATTTTTGAGGTTCATTCATATTGTAGCATGTATCAGGGTTTCATTCCTTTTTATTGCCAAATTTTCCATTGTAATGGGTATATATATATATATATATATATATATATATAAGCTATTCATTCATCAGTTTATGCACATTTGAGGAAACTTTTTAGTTGAGCACATTCTTACCTTGAACAAAATTTGGCTTCCGTTGGTAGGAAGGTAGGGATGGCTGTTGGTGGGCAACTAGCAATGTCTGCCCCTGTGCAGAAATGGGGTAAGGGACTGGTATCTGGCCTCCTTTAGCAGTATATCACTGCTCCAGAGTATTGTCAGTATGAGAGGAAGTGCAGTGGTTATGAAGTCTTTGCCAATGTGGAGTGTCCAGTCAGCTTGTTTTCAGGTTGGTAAGTACTACCATTATTTGAGAAGAAAGCCTGGTAGGGATTACTAGGTAACATTTTAGCCTCTATGTCCAGAAAACCCTACTATTCCATCGTGATCGCTATTACTTTGGCCTCGGCCCTACTATTTTCCACGAGTCCATAATTCTGCCACCGCTTTATAGATTTGGCCTTGCAGGGACATTTTTGTTCTCAGTGTTTGGCCTGCAGTATCTCCCACCAGGTGCCTTTCCTCTAGCTTCATGGTCTCACTACCTAGGGCCTTTGGAAGCTAGAGATTAGCTATCTGTCTCCATAAAAATTCTTATTAAAAGATCTTAAACATTTGTTTATTCATTTAATGAAATATCACATGAATCTATTGGACTATATTTTATATGCCTTTTAAAAGACTATTTGCATTCATATAAGGTTTGTTAAGTTTGAATTGGAACTATTTGGTGATAGCATTACTATATAAAGAGCACCTCAGATGTTGTCTACATAACTCAGAGAACAGGACACTCTGGTAGACTTGAGGAGGAATTGGACATAGGCCCTGGCCCCAGAAAAGTACTAGAGTTCATATTCTGAATAAAGTTCCTCTAACTCTGACTTGCTCAGGCCAGGATGGGTTTGACTTGACCGACATCTCTTCGTCAGGAAGTGCAATGTCCTGATAAACCTGTGTTTACGTTTTGTATTGGGATCTCTAGGCAGCGTCCCTCTGGGCTTTGCTCTTTTTTTCCCCTTAGAAAGACCCACAGGTGACCTGACTGAAAGGAGGGCAGCTTTATTTGACCTGACAGGCATTCTTGGTCAGCGAAGCAGACTCTTGTCTCGTGGAAAGTACTCCCTAGGGTCCTTCTTGCCTGTTCTGGGAAGGCAGGAAGAGGAAGAGACAGGACGCTGCAGCCAGGTGCTGTGCGTTTTGTGAAAATCTGGGACTGGCTCTGCCCCGAGGGCCTGCCCCTATCTCCACTGTCATTGCTGGCCACCTTGGCCCTCTTCCTACTCTTCAACATCCTTTGTTGCCAGCCTCACCATCTGGCTCGTGTCAAATGTCCCTCTGCAAGGAACCTCCTTCCCTTTCCATGGGATACAACATTTCACGTGCATTAAACAATAAGATTTAAAAGTAGATATAAAGACTGCTTTTTTCCCCATAACCATCTTAGCGTAGCATCGCATTTTAAAGCTGAAAGAAGGGTAACCTAACTTTTATTTTAGGAAACAATTCAGTATCACTTCCCAGACACAGGATGAAAAATAGGCTTTTTCTCATGGTGATTTTTAGGGAGGTGGGTGGTTTTTTCCAGGAAGGGGAATTAATTTATTGGAGTAGTCACTAATGCTCCAAAAGTGAGCACTTTAATATATATTTGTCTAATCAGTGAATGGGGTTTTTTTGTTTGTTTTTTCAAGATGTGTGGGCAGTTTGGTATTAGAACATAGTGCTCAAGGCAGAGAGTGGCAAGAGAGAAGATTCCAGGGGTAAACGGCAGATGTGTCACGAAGGGCCTAACATACTGAGAGGTTTAGACTGTGTTCTGTAGGTGACGGAGATTCAGTGGAGGGCCTCCATCAGGTAGTGATGCAGTCACATTTGTTTCCGTGATGTTACTGGCAGGCAGGCGCCCACTGCTGACTGTATGTCAGGCATTGTGCTAGTTGCTTGTCATGTGTCATCATCTCATTTAACCCTCACAGTTCTGTTAAGTAGTATTGTCACCTCCACTTTGCGGTGGAGGAAAGGAAAGCTGAGGTGGGTTGCACAGGTAGTATGTAGTGGAGCTGTGAATTTAATCCAGGGAGTCTAATCAGAGCACAGAGAAAAGGACACCAACCATTGAGATAAGAGGAGAGGACAGCAGGGGTGTGGAGAACATGGTGGGAGACCCTGCTTGGTGGTCTCCACATTCGTTGTGCCATAAGACAGGATTGTTGAGAGCGAGAGGTTGGGTGGGGGCCTGATGAACATGAGAGTTGGAAGCTTTGACTAGGGGAAATTTGCAAGGGAGCTGATGAGGATCAAGTGCTAGGGGGACCTCGGCTGAGGCCCGGAGACGGGACTGCCCTGATGGGTCATGGCATTGTCCTCCACACACTTGACAGTAGTAGAATCTGCTGTAACAGCGAGTGGGTTAAATATGATGAACGTTTATTCCTCTCTCATGTTACAGTGCAAAGGGAGGAGGGTGGAGTGCCTTACTTTTCAGGACCGTTCAGGGTCCTCGGTCCCTTCCAGCTTGTTCCACCATTCCATAGACTATGCTGATGTGGCTGCATGGCCAGAGCCGGGTCTCTACACATCAGAGTTCCACCTCCTGAAAGCGGGGAGGAACAGGAGTGGAAAGCAAATAATTTCCTCTTAGGTAAGAGAGAGGGAAGTTGTACACATCACTTCTGCTCACATTCCATTCGTGGGAACTTAGGCACCTGGCTGCAAAGAAGTCTGGGAAATGGGTCTAGCTGGGCAGCCGTGTCACCAAATAAAACTCTAGTGTTGTGGAAGAAGAGGAGAATGGATCTGGGGCCCGGCTAGGAGCCCGCCACAGGAGAGAAGGCTGACTGGGAGGTTGATGAAGGATTGTGGGTTTTCTGGACAGGTGTGAGGACAGCAGTGCAAGAGAGTTTAGGGTGTTGGAGAGATGTAGTTCAGATGGTCAGCTGTGAGCTCCAGCTGGGCAAGGTAGTTAGACCAGGATATTGAAGGCCTGGAGTCTTGTGTCTAAGCGGTTGCAGCGTAGATGTGAGATGAAAGGAATCAGTGGTTTGTGGGTAGAGTGGGATCTGGCGTTGGGTCTAGAGGTGGCTTAGTCCTGGGAGATGGTGGAGCCATGGGTTTGGGAGAGTGACATGGTGAGATGGAGTTGTCCAGAGGTGAAGGCTTCCCGGAGCGTATTCAACGTTCCCTGCAGGGGCCAGACTTGCCACCGAAGCACACAGTTCCCTCCACCATCTGGCCCTGCTGTCCCCTTCACACGCACCTTCTTCCCTTCCCTTGCTCTCTACTCTCTCACGAAGCCAGTGGTTCTTAGGCACACATCCCTTTTGTGCCTTTACACGTAATCTCCCTTCCTGTAAATGCTGCACCATACCCCCACGTCCCATCCATCTAGGTAACCCCTCACCTGCAGAAACCACCACGCACGTCGTCTCTCCCAAGAGACTGTCCTTTTAAAATTGAATTTTTAAACTTTTTTCAGCTTTATTGAGGTGTAATTGACAAAAGTTGTATATATTTAAGGTGTACAATGTGATGGTTTCATATAAATATACATTTTGAAATGATCACTACAGTTAAGCTAATTAGCATTCATCACCTCACATAGTTACTTTTTTTTTCCCCACTATCCCCCCTCCCCCTCCTTTCTGGCAACCACCTGTTTGTTCTCTGTAGTCTCTTTCTGTTTTGTTGGTTCTTTTGTTTTTTAGATTCCACATATAAGTGAAATTATACAGTATTTGTCTGAATTATTTCACTTAATATAATCTATATTGTTGCAAATGGCAAAATTTCATTCTTTTTTATGGCTGAGTAATGTGTGTGTGTGTGTGTGTGTGTGTGTGTGTGTGTGTGTATACACCACATCTTCTTTATCTGTCCATCTATGGATGGACATTTCAATTGCTTCCATACCGTGGCTATTGTGAATAATGCTGCAGTGAATAGGGATGCATATATGTTTTCAGATTAGTGTTTTCCTTTTCTTTGGAAAAATACCAGAAGTGGAATTGCTGGTTTGGATGGTAGTTCTATTTTTAATTTTTTTGAGGAAACTTCATACTCTTTTACATAGTGACTACTACACCAATTTACATTCCCACCAACAGTGCATGACAGGTTCCCTTTTCTCCACATCCTTGCCAAAACTTATTTGTGGTCTTTATGATAATAGCCATTCTGACAGGTGTGAGGTGCTATCTCATTATGGTTTTGATTTGCATTTCCCTGATGATTAGTGATGTTGAGCATCTTTTCGTGTGTACGTGTATGCCTTTGGAAAATGTCAGCTCTATTGAGGTCCTCCGCCCATTTTGTAATTGGGTCGTTTTTTTGGATGTTGACTTGTACGAGTTATTTATATATTTTTGATATTAACCCCTTATCATATATATGGTTTACAAATATCCTCTCCCATTCATAGGCTGCCTTTTTGTTTTGTTAATAGTTTCCTTTGCCGTGCAAAAGCTCTTTAGTTCGATGTAGTCCCATTTGTTTATTTTTGCTTTTGTTTCCCTTGTCCAAGAGGCTGTCCTTGATCCCTAGCCTTATAAAGCCTCCTCTTGGCTTCTCTCTGGGTACCAGCTAGCTTCTTCCTCTGCTTATTTATAGTTTGTAACTGAAGCTTACATACGGCCAGTTTGGCCTTCCTAATCCTCTATGTACACACTACGTATCTGCAACTAACCGGCGTTTCTTTGCTTATATTCTTAACAAATTTCTGAGACAGGCCATCTCACTGGTCCAGCTCATCTCATCCTTTCGTACCAGAGCATAGCTAACCTGTGCATTACCTGCTATCGGCCGATCGGTCACGTGCAGGAGAACAGAATGAGCGGATCAGCTTGCCCAGCTGCTTCCCATGCTGTGCTCAGGGCTGTGGCTGTGACGTGTGGGCGCCAGGCACTCCGTCATGGCTTTAGCTTCCTGCCAGGCGTTGGGTATAGGAGGGGTTTTTAGGGAGACACAATTTGGCTGTTTGTCCTCACCACTCAGGAATAAATTTATATTGTACCAAAGGGATTCGATCAGCTGGTTGAGTCTTTGGTCATTGGTCTGTTTATTCAACTAGAACACTGAGAAGCTCTGCCAGGCCCTGGGAATGGAGAAGGGTAGGAAGCCACCCTGTTCTCACAGTCTAGTGGGGGGAGCAGGGGAGGACAGAAGAGGGGGCTGAGGGTGTATAACCAGCCAGTTATGGTACAATGAGTATGGGAGGAAAGGGTTTGAAACTATGCGCGCCCCCAGGGTTCCAGCCCCAGGGTTCCAGCCCCAGAGAGCCTTCCTCAAGGGCCTGGTAAAAACCTGCAAAGCCTAAACACTTGGGGGGGGGGGCATCTCCAGCATCTCCAGAGACATGGGGTGGTCCCTGGAGGGGCAGTGGCCCCCGTTCCAAGGGGGAGCGGCTGGAGCCAGTGTCTGTGGGATCGGAACGCTGCTAGGGTTTGTGCGTGGATTACATGCACGCACGTGGTCCTTCATCATCTGAGTGGCCATCACTTCTGTCCTGGAGTTTGGTTTTCTAATTGGTGTGAGGAGAGCCTATGTCTGTGAACGTCCGCTCTCCACCCCCCCAGTCCCCCAAACCCAGTGTGTCTCAGACCACTTTGGTCCCAGGGTATGACTGCAGCTTTGCACACACCCTGAGGCTGAGCCTCATCCTGACAGTAAGGAAATCATTTGTGGCATCAGCTGGAAACCGTCTGGCTGCCCTCCTCCCCTGCTTCCCCCATTTTTATTAAAACTTTTATTTGCAAACCCAGTTCTTTCTATCCAAGAATTTGTTCGTTGGAAAACAAATACTCCATTTCCCAGAGATAAAAACCAAAAATGTCCATCTTGTGGAAAGCTGCATCACATTAGGTCAAAGGGGACTTCTCATGATGGTGAAAGCAGTCTGGCCTGGCCTCCCGGCCCACACTACCATGGTTGCCCCCAGGGCCGGAGCTGGGGAGAAGTTGGGGGCTCAGGCCTGAGGTGGTCCCACGAGGCTGGACCTCCCCCAGGAGCTTCAGGTTTGACCCTGAACCTTTCGGGGAAGTCGCTGCAGAGGCTGGGCAGGAGAAGCGGCCCCTCTCATGCTCCCGTCCGGAGGCCCTGCCCACCCTCTGCCCCGTCTCAGGAAAACAGACACCTGCCGTCTTTGCGGAGGTTTCCCAGGCTTGGAGAAAACCCTCTGGGCCGTCACACGCTCACTGAGTGCACGGCTTACTGGGAAGTCTGCTGTTCAAGTGACAATGTTCAGTGTCCCTTGGTCTGAGAGACCAGCCTTGGTTCCCCTCTTTCTCTCAGCCCCTTGCTCAATCCCCTACTTCTAAAACGTGTCCCTGCACCTCCACTTCTCTTCACCGCGTCACCAGCCCTCTGGCTCAGGCCCCCATCACTCCTGCCCAGACACCTCAAGCCCTTCCTAACCAAGCTACCCTCCAGCCTCCCCGACTCCAGGCCACTCTCCTCACATCCTGTGACGGGGGACCCTCCCGACCGAAGGCCCGTCTGGATCATCACAGTGGATGAGTGTGGCACAGCTTGATTCTCCAGAACAGCTGCAGACCCCAGAAGCCTGGGCAGGAATTCCAGAAGGAATTGCACAGGAAGTATCACCTCCCTCCCCCGGAAGCTGTGGGTGAAGGGAGGAAACCACAGGAAACAGAGCAAGGCCAGGGTGGTTACACTAGACAGAGGACTTCTTGGGCTGGGGAGTGTTCCCAGAAAAGAAGCCACCACTGTCTGGGTGGTCACCTGGAGGGCTCGAGGTCCCTGGGGCTCAGGAAAAAGGAAAGCTGGCCCCAGCATGACCTCGGGCTCCTTTTCTAAGCTGCAGGCCAGGCCAGGGGCCCTGTCAGAAGCCTAGCTGTTCTTTGTCCCGAGTCACTTTGTGCTGTGGTCTGTCCAACTGGTATCCCACAGACTGTCCTCACTGTCCTCTCCCTCACTCTGGCCCTTCCTGTCCCCCTCATCCTCAGCCCTCTCCCCCCTGCCGGCCCCTCCCTCCCCTACCCCCTCCCTGACTCAGCCCCAGTCAGCGGCTCTCCTTTCTTTCTCGAAAAAGTCCATCCCGTGTTCCTGGGACACCCCTCCCCTCTCTCAAAAGACCTTTCTCATCTCTCCCTCTTGCCAACACTACTGTCCCCTCCCACCCTGGGTCCCCTCCCAGGGTGGTCTTCATTCCCTGTGATGTTCCCATCTCTGGTGGTCCCTCCTCGATCCAGGACTTCCCGCCACTCTCCATTCAGTCTCCCCTGCCTGGCACCATCGCACTGCCTGGAAGAGGAGGGCTCAAGCATCCCTGGGGCATCTCTTGGCTTCCTCGGGTGTCGGCACCCTGACCTGGGACTAGTGTCTTTACTCTCTGGGATGCCTTCCTCTGCAGGTCCCAAGACTCGCAAGGCTACCAGATTCAGTGTCCTCAGTCCTCCTCCTCCTAAACCTACCAACCACATCACCCTGCTTGAGACCCTTTCTTCCCTCAGTGCTTCTCTCCTGGGTCTTTTCTTTCTCTTACCTTCTACACAGACTTCTTTCTCTCCCACCCCCCCAAGTGTGAGGGCTTCCTGAGGCTCCTACCCCAGTCTTCATTCTCCATCGCGTCCCTAAGGTGTTGCATCTATGCTCAGATTCCTGCTCTGTGCCCAGCACCTCCACACCTGGGGCTCTGGTCCAGGCCTTTTTGAATATCTCTTCCTGGACATCCCCACCTGGATGTCACACAGCTACCTCAAACCCAACACAGACAACACAAAACTCGTCCTCTTCATTTTCAGTCCTCCATCAGGGCCTCCCCAGGGAGCTACCTTCACTCCTTCTGTTGTGGTTCTTACTGAGTCATCCAGGGGCAGAATTTTGGGTCTCTCTGACAAGCTCTCTCCAGCCCCCATTCTCCTGAGAGAGTCTTGCCTGTAGGCCAACCTCTCCTATGCCCTCTGCCCCCCCGCCCAGTGTTTGGCAATAACATCTTGTTTGGGTCTCCTGTTCCCATTTTCTTCCCAGTGCTACCCTGGTTAGCAGAGTTACCTTCTTTTTCCTTTTTTGAAAATCACTCAGTCATTTATTTTAAGCATTCTGAAAAATTGGTATGAGAAGTGTTTTCCTTCAACAAGTATGGATGAATAGTTTCATGTGAACATCAAAGACGTGTATTTTGGAGTCTGTTAACATTGTAAGCTCCCTAAGCAATGAAGGACCAGTCCACCCTCTCCTCTGCAACTTCTTCTAGCACTTAGGGCTTATGAAATATAATGATTTCTTGGAGCAACGAGTAATTTTACTGACCAAATAAAGGTAATCGTCCTACTTCCCACTGAGAAATATACACATATGGAATTCATTATTCCAAGAGTTCCTACTGGCAGAAAAAATATCTAAATGTATTCAAAAGCCCTGGAGAAAGGTATGCCAGAGACAAGGTTGGTTTCTAAGACACACACTCTTGCAAAAAAAGAGAGAGAAGGATGGACTTAATCCTTAATGCTGATCTACAGGGTGAGATGTCCATGTGTAGGAAGTTTTTACATGAGACCAACTGATGGGGTGCCTTTCCCACAGCATAGCATAGTGCTGGCTCATATGTGTATGCCTTCACTCAACCTGTATTTAAGCATGTACATGATCCAGCTAGACTTCCTGGAGTTGCTTTTCTAGTAGTGATAACAACTTCAGCCCAACAGTCCTGACCTCTGGACCCAGACCTGAGACCATAAGGCGCCTACTGGGGTTGGGCTGCTGCCCGTGGCCATGAGCCACTAAGGAAATGACCCATGACCTAGATATCATCGACTCCCTGCTCTAACTCACCAGCACGAACATCACTTAGAATGTCATTCTGAAGAGCTGACACTGTTGGCTGACCTACCATGGAAGGGAGGCATCAGCAACTGCCATGGTGACTTCATGACAAATGCCTTCCCTCACTCCTTCTTGGCCCAAGAATTAGGTTCCATGATTTATTTTCAAAAAATTTTATGCAGCAAAATTAGGAAGTGCACAGTACCTTTGTTACAAATATACTTTCTCATCTAGGCACAGAATACCAGGAAGTGGCCTTGAAATTATTTTTGAAGATCTAAGGAAAATATATTTTTGTGCAAGTGTACTTGCTACAGTGAGCATTTGATTAACTTCCTGTTGTCTGGGAGGAAATGCCAAGTGTGGATATAGGAGTAGAGTATAGTGTTGGGTTAATTAATCTTTAACAATAAGAGGGAGAAAAAAAATATTTTGAAGTCTAATGTTGCCTCTTCCTACCTTCCATGTCTCTTAACCTCTCTTTAATATTTTTCCTCATTTTAACTTTCTGTACCGCATTCTGGCTAGCTTTTTGTAACCTAGCTTCTGATTCACCAATTCTTTTTTTTTTCATTTTCAATTGTGGTTCTTCTGCTCTTTAATGGAATTTGAGTTTTAAAGTTCAGTGTCTGTATTTTTCATTTCTAAAAGCTCTCTTTTTTTTTCTTGTAAAAATATATCTCTTTTTACCTAAGTAGTTGCTTATGTTTTTCATTTTACCTTTTGTTTCTTTAATTATTGTACACATTCCTTTTTAATAATCTGGATCTATTAATTCCATTCTTGAAGTTCTTAGAAATTTGAAGCCCTTCATGCTTTTGCTGACTTTCGTTCGCAGTGGATTCGTTTCGCATGTGGTCCATAAATTTGGATTGTGACCTCATCTTCTGCCTGGCCTTATTTGTCAAAATCTCATGGGACAGTAAGACATGAATAAGAAATAATACATGGAGGGGGGCAGGTGGTGGTGCAGGAAGGATGACAAAAATTGTAATTATTGGGCTTCCCTGGTGGCGCAGTGGTTGAGAATCCGCCTGCCGATGCAGGCGATACGGGTTCGTGCCCCGGTCCGGGAAGATCCCACATGCCTTGGAGCGGCTGGGCCCGTGAGCCATGGCCGCTGAGCCTGCGCGTCCGGAGCCTGTGCTCCGCAACGGGAGAGGCCACAACAGTGAGAGGCCCACATACCACAAAAAAAAAAAAAAAAAAAAAAAAAAAAAAAATTGTAATTATTTCCAGATTATTTCATTATGTACCTAGAAAATGCAGGAGACTCAACTGACAATTAAAACTAATAAAGCTATCAGACAAACTATTGGAACTAATAAAAAAACAAAAACAAAGGAATGAGGCCTAGTAAAGAATAACTTACTAAAACCATTAGCATTCCAAGAAGCCAACAATACCCAATAAGGGTACCTAATTTTTTTTAAAGGATTTTATAAAAAATAACTTTAAAAACAACTTTATAATATGCTTAGGGATAAACAGGTCAAAAAATGGGCAAGACATATAAAAACCTATCAAACATTACTGAAGTTATTGAACTTTTTAAAAAGGAATCCTGAATTAATGGAGATGTCAAACATATTCCTGGATACAGAGATGTGAAATTATAAACATGTCAGTTCTTCCCAAATTAGCTAATAGGTTCAATACAGTTATAAATGAGCACTTTTTAAATGAACGTGGGAGGAATTCCAGTGGGACAGAATGGCCAAAGGGGGCTAGAGTTGGGAATTTCCCTTCTGCCAGGTGGAAGGCTAGAGCTGACTAGAGTTGGGTATTTCAAGAGAAAAATTACAAGGTATACTAAAAGGCAAAAAACAATTTGAAAAGACAGAGCAAACATCAGAACTGGACGTGGGAGGGATATTGGAATTATCAGACCACAAATTTAAAACAACTGTGATTAATCTGCTAAGGGCACTAATGGATAGAGTAGTCAGCATGCAAAAACAGATGAGCAGTGTAAGCAGAGGAAGAAATGCTAGAGATCAGAAGCATGACAGAAATGAAGAATTCCTTTGATGAGTTTATTAGTAGACTGGAATGGCTGAGGAAAGAATCGGAGCTAGAAGATATCTCAATACAAACCTCCAAAACTGAAAAGCAAATAGAACAAAGACTAAAAGACAAAACAAACAGTCAAAAAAGAGCAGAATATTCAAGGTCTGTGAGACAACACAAAATGTGTAGCATACATGTAATGGGAGTACCAGAAGGAGAAGAAAGAAAGGAACATAGAAATGCTTGAGACAGTAATTATTGAAAATTTTTCTAAGTCAGTGTCAAACAAGCCACAGATCTAGGAAGGAGCTCAGAGAACATCAAGCAGGATAAATGCCAAAAAAGAAAGAAGGAAATAAAGGAAGGAAGGGAGGGAGGAAGGGAGGAGGAAGGGAAGGAAGAGAGGAAGGAAGGAGGGAAGAAAGACTAAGCATATCATTTTCAATCTACAGCAAATCAAAAATAAAGAAAAGAATTCTGAAAGAAGCCAGAGGGAAAAAAAACACCTTACCTACAGAGGAACAAAGGTAAGAATTAACATCTGACTTCACTGCAGAAAACATGCAAACAAGAAGACTGTGGAGTGAAATTAAGATGTAGGGAGAAACAAACCTCACCAACCTAGAATTCTTTACCCTGCAAAATTTCCTTCATAAGTGAAAGCAAAATAAAGACTTTCTCTGACAAGCAAAAGTTGAGGGAATTTGTTGCCAGTAGACTTTTCTTTTTTTAACAGGAAATGTTAAAGGAAGTTCTCTAGAGGGAAGGAAAATAATATAAGTTGGGAACTTGGATCTGCACAAAGGAAGAATGTTGAAAAAGTAGTAAGTGAATGTAAAATAAAATGAACTTAGCAGGCTTATTCTAAAATTTATCTGGAAGAAAAAATGTTCAAGAATAGATAAGAATATTTTGAAAAACATAGACAATTATGGTGATTGGTAGTAGTGATGATGGTTGTTGGGGGGTAGATTACTAAGGATTTGAAAAATGTATCACTGGAACAGAATGGAGAGGCCAGAATTGGGCACATGTACATGTGAAAATGGGGGGATGATTTTTATTTTTATAAATTAAAAAAAAAATTTTGACTGTGTTGGTTCTTCGTTGTTGTAAGTGGGCTTTCTCTAGTTGTGGCTAGTGGGGGCTACTCTTCGTTGTGGTGTGAAGGCTTCTCTTGTTGAGGACCGTGGGCTCTAGGTGCGCGGGCTTCAGTAGTTGTGGCACATGGGCTCAGTAGTTGTGGCGCATGGGCTTAGTTGCTCCGTGGCATGTGGGATCTTCCAGGGCCAGGGCTTGAACCCAAGTCCGCTGCACTGGCAGGTGGAGTCTTAACCACTGCACCACTAGGGAAGTCCCTGGGGGAATGATTTAAACCATATTTTCTTAAGATAAAAAAACTATTCAAATGCTGGTTTTGAAAAATTATCTATTTGGAGAAAAATTAAGTTAGAAAGTCATCTTACAACCTTCTCAAAAATTAATATTAAACAACCTTATGCTACAAATTTAAATGTGTTAAATATACAATAGAAAAAAATTAATTTTCAGACCATATAAAACAATAAGTAAAAGATAAACAACATGATATGAAAAAAACTAGACAAAGGATATGAATGTAAAATTTACAGAGGCGAACATAAATACGTTCAACAAACACAAGAAAGAGGTCACCTCCTCTGAAGTCAGGGAGACGCAGTGAAATGCAGCAAGGGGATCTTTTCTTTTTAATAACATGTATCAAGAATTAAACTCACTTTTAATGTCAAGTGTTGATGGTGAAGGAATTTGGTACCTTCACATACTGTTGGTAGACCTGAAACTTAGTAGAGCATAGTTATAAATATAACTGTAGTAGTTATAAATATAACTGTAGCAAAGATAGACACAAACTTATCAACAAGAGGCAGGTGAAGTATGGGTACTGCCTAGTAATTAAAGTAAATCTGGAGGAACTGACCTGGGAGAGCATCCTGTTTGTTAAATGCAAAAAACGAAGTTGCAAAACACTATGTACAATAAGATGAACTTTATGAAAAAAATAAACTACAAGCAGGACTCTATAAAGGTGTAGAGAGAGGTCTGGAAGGGTACATGCCAAGCACTCAAGGAGTGAGAAGGGAGTAACAGTTACTGAGTGTTTGCTTTGTGCTATGAGATTCTTTACATGATTCTTTACAGATTCTTTACATGTACTAGCTCTAAACTTCCCAGCAATTCTGAGGAGATAAAATCCTGGAGACTCTTAAATCTAAAGGTTTGTATCTTTCTGTAGTTCAAGGAAATCTTCTGAAATTATGTATTTGATTGTGTACTCCCCAGAAGTCTGTTTTCCCTTTCTATAACTCTTCCTGCATTGATTCTCTAGATATTTTAATTTTTCTCTCATGTTTCTCACCTCTTTGTCTTTTTGTTCTATGTTTTAGGTCTCAGTGGTTATCAAACTTGAGGTGCACCCCAATCTCCTGGAAGGCTCCTGAAAACACAGATTGCTGGCCCCACCCCCAGTTTCTGATTTAGTAAGTCTGGACTGGAACCCAGAAACTTTCATGTTAAAAAGTTCCCTGGTGATACTGATGCTGGTGGCTGGTTATCACATTTTGAGAACTACTGTTCTCAGGTATGTCTTTCACTTTGCATTTTTTCAGTTTGACAATTACATTTTTAATTTTCATGGACATTTTTATTGTTTTCAATTTTCTCTTTTTGGATGACTTTTTTCCTTTGTCTATGGAATAAAAACCTCCTAAAACCTCACTAAGGATACTAAGTAGATTTTTTTAAAATGTTATTTCCTATTCCCCACACTATACCCGTTTCTCCTGGGTTCATAGCTCTGTTTGTTTATGGGTTGTTGCTTTTACTCAAAGATCTGGGGATCCTTGCTATCCATTTATATCTATGAATGAAGGATTTGTATTTTAATATAGGTGGCTCTTATTGGTCTTCTCTACCAACATAGGATCTATTTTTTCAACAGCCCTCTCCTCCAAGTTGGAGCCTTGAGCATGTTGACTGGCAAGATTCCATTTAGAGGTCATGACCAGGATTACTTGTCTCCCAGCCCCCAATAAAATGGGGAAGTCTTTTCTTGGGATGGCAGCACCTGGCACGAGGAACCCCAGGCTTCCCCCCAAATCCTGTCTAGTTTCTTTTATAGGGCGCCCTCTGGTTCGGCCTGGGTAGGTGCCAAGTTGGCCTACTGTTGTGCCTACTCAAGACAGAGGCAAGCATAGGGTGGATGTTGTCTTGGACACAATTCTTTCCAGGTGGGCCTAAGACTCGCCATGATTTCTCCTCCCCACTGTCTCCTGCCCTCTGTGCCTGTACTTTCTGACAACAGTCTTCCCAGGCCCCCGTGAGCAGTGGTTCTTACTTTCTAGACATCTACCTCTGTGGCTGCTTCCTCTGCTCTGCCCATCAGGATGATCCCGTCTGATTTTCTTCAAATTCTTCTGGCGTCCCCCTCTCCCGTTCTTAGTGCTGTACTTTTTATTTCCTTTTGCCATTTTTTAAACTAGTGTAAGCAATGTTAAAATGGGACTCTTCAGTTTGTCTGAGTCACCGATGTGATGGACAATCAGATTCCACCAAGTCTGAGACAGACCACCACATGCAGAACTTACAAAGAACATGTCCAAGGAATGTTCCATTTCAAGAATACAAGGGAAGGGCTTCTCTGGTGGCGCAGTGGTTGAGAGTCCGCCTGCCGATGCAGGGGACACGGGTTCGTGCCCCGGTCCGGGAAGATCCCACATGCCGCGGAGCAGCTGGGCCCGTGAGCCATGGCCGCTGAGCCTGCGCGTCCGGAGCCTGTGCTCCGCAATGGAAGAGGCCACAACAGTGAGAGGCCCGAGTACCGCAAAAAAAAAAAAAAAAAAAAAAAAAAGAATACAAGGGAAGAGCAAGGAAGAAGAAATTGGGAGAACTTCTTTGGAGACAGTCTTATTCTAAATCCCCCCCCCCCCCACCTGCCTATAGGCCACCCACAGAAGGGCTGGGCCACAGTGAACAAGAGGGAGAGTGGAGAGCAGGGAGAGAGAAGCTGATCAGCCTCCTAACCCTGCTCCGTCCCCTTTCCCCCAGCTGCTCTGTCTGAGATTGGGAAGAGCCGGCCCCACTCCCTTTGCCCCTACACTCTCACAAGAAGCCTGTGAGTCTGGGTAGCTGCTCTGTCTCTGGTCTTCACTCTCCTTTCTCTCCTACCCTGTCTCTTCCCTCTTCCTGCTTTCATTCCTCACCTGCCTCTCCCCTCTCTCATTTATTGCCAATAATACCAACCTCACATTGCTAAGTTCTCATCGCCGCTTATCAAGGACTATTACACTCCTCCCTTCTGCTCTCTTTCTGTTTATTCAACAAACACCACGGCAGACTGCGGTGGTGGATCTTAGAGGACAATAAGAACACACAAGCACAAACAGTGCAATCAATCTCCAAGAGAGGGCAGTGTGAGGGAGGGGCCCCAAATTCAGCTGGGGGTGTCAGGAAGGCTTCCCAGGAGCCAAGTTTTGAGGAAGAGTAGAGCTGGCCAAGAGAAGCGGATTTGGGAGGAGTCTTCCTGGCCAGAAAGAGCATCGTATGCAGAGTTCTAGAGACATACCAGAGGGTCACACATTCAGGAAGCGACATGCTCTGCCACTTTATTCCCCTTATTGTACACCTCAACCCTGAGAGGTAAGCAGTGCAGTGTAAAATACCTCTGTTTTACAGATCAGGAAACTGAGGCTCAGAGAATCCATTCCACAAAGCACTTCCATTCCACGGCAATGTTTGCCAGGCAGTGCAGGAGAAGCTAACAGTGAAGAGAGAAGTATTTGATTGTTGCACTGGACTAGTCATATTAATTATAGGATTCTTGAGACTGGAAGATTTTTATTATTCAAGAGTGATCAGAAAGCCATGGAACCTGCTGGAAATTTACTAGGGGCAGGAATAAAGGCGTTTTCTGCTTATACTCTCTGTAGTCCCACTTGTTCAAAGTAAGGGGTAAATTCATTACAATGATTAATGAATTTACCCCTTACTTTTCTCTTTCTTTCTTCCTTCCTTCCTTTCTTTCTTTCTTTCTTTCTTCATTTCTTTCTTTCTTTCTTTCTGTTTGTCTTTCTGTCTGTCTTTCTTTCTCTCTTTCTCTCCTTACCTCCCTCCCTCCTTTCCTTCCTCCCTCCCTTCCTTCCTTCCTCCCTCCCTCCCTCCCTCCCTCCCTTCCTTCCTTCCTTCCTTCCTTCTTTCCTTCCTTCCTTCCTTCCTTCCTTCCTTCCTTCCTTCTTTCCTTCCTCCCTTCCTCCCTCCCTTCCTTCCTCCCTTCCTTCCTTCCTTCATTCCTTCTTCCCTCCCTTCCTTCCTTCCTTCCTTCCTTCCTTCCTTCCTTCCTTCCTTCCTTCCTTCCCTCCTTCCTTCCTTCTTTTTCTCTTTGCTTTTCAATTTAGGAAGTTTCTTTTTTTAATTAATTTTTATTGGTGTATAGTAGCTTTATTAGGAAGTTTTAATCACATATTTTCAAGCTCATTAATTCTTTCCTCTGTCATGTCCAATCTACTGACAAGACCATCAAAGGCATTTTTCATTTCTAGCATTTCCTTTTGATTCTACCTCAGAGTTTCTACACACTGTCCATTTTTTCCCCCATTAAAGCCCCCAGTGTATTAATCATAGTTATTTTTAATTCCTAGTCTGATAATTCCAAAATCTCTGCCATATTTGAGTCTGGTTCTGATACTCTGTCTCTTCAGATTGGGTGTTTTGTTGTTTGTTTGTTGTTGTTTTTTGCCTTTTAGCATGCCTTGGAATTTTTTGTTGAAAGTTGTACATGATATATTGTGTAAAATGAACCAATAGGGCATTAGTGTGAGATTTTATATTTATCTGTCTAGGAATTAGGATGTGTTTACTACTTGCTGTAGCTGTGGTGTCAGAGGCTAAAATTTCTTTTAGTGTTCTTGTTTTTGTCTGCCCTGTTGTCGTTAAGTTTCCTGAGAGACTCCTTTTTAAATAGGACCTGAGGTTTGCAAACTTTTAGCTATAAGTAATCCCCTGTTGTTGTACAGGAGTTCTGTAGACGTGGAGGTGAGGTGTGGGGAAGGGGATGCACTCTATAGTACTATTATTGGATCTCAATCTTTTAGTAGGCCTGTGTCCCTGAGCATCATAAGTGCTTCTCAGCTCCCTCACCCCTTAAGTGAGACAGGAATGCTATAGGGGACTGGAGTTGAATATTTTCCTTTTCTCAGGTTGGTTAGTCTTGGGAAAAACTCAAGTCAGTCAGGCTATGGTAAAATAGTTTCTCTTGAGGACAGGCAATGTTAAGGAGAACAGAGAGCTCTGGGCATATTCTAAATTGGTTACTCTCTCCCTCCTCTGCCAGAAGCAAAAGGGGAACCTTCTCCAATCTTCACATGAGACGCTGAGGAGCTCCTGGAAGTAATAAAAGTGTTGGGAATCCCCACGACTGTCCCCTCCAGAGGTTTTTGCTCTCAAGCTTGTCTATGCTGAGCTTCCAGCAATTTGTCAGTTATAGTTTGTGTTCCTATCAGTACTGGCTCCAGCTGCAAGCTTCTGGTCCTGGGATTCTCCTGGTAAGATATGGTTCTCTGTATCCATCTGTTTCTCTAGTTTTCAGGGAAACAGTTTGCCCTATGATGTCAATTCTCTGTGGATCTAAAAAGAGTTGTTGATTTCCAGTTTGTTTAGCTTTTTCTTGTGCAAGAATGAGGGTGATGACTTCTAAACTCTCTACATAATATCCCAAAGTGCAAATAACCCAAATGTCCATCATATGATGACTGGATAAACAAAATGTGGTATATCCATACAACAAAATATTATTCAGCTATAAAAAGGAATGCAGTACTGATATATGCTACAGCAAGTATGAACCATGAAAACAGTGTGCTAAGTGACAGAAGCCAGTCACAGAAGACCACATGTTATATGATTTCATTTATATGAAATGTCCAGAATAGGTAAATATGTAGAGACTATAAATGTTAGGGTTTATTTCGGACTCTCAAGTCTATTCTATTGATCCATATGCCTATCCTTATGCCAGCACCACACTGTCTTGGTTACTGTAGCTTTGTAGTAAGTTTTGGAATCAGAAAGTTTAAGTCCTCCAACTTTGTTCTTCTTTTTTGAGATTGTTTTGGATATTTGGGGTCCCTTATATTTCCACGTGAATTTTAGGACCAGCTTGTCATTTCTGAAAATAAAAGAAAGAAAAAACCCCGGCTAGGATTTTGATTAGGATTGCATTGAATCTGTAGGTCAATTTAGGGAGTATTGCCATCTGAACAATAAGTCTTCCAATCCATGAACATGGGATGACTTTCCAAAGCTTCCTTAATTTATTTCAACAACGTTTTGTAGTTTTCTGTGTACAAGTCTTGCACTTATTTTGTCAAATTTATTCTTAAGTATCTTTATTCCTAAGTATTTATTCTTTCTGATGGTATTGTATATTGAATTGTTTTCTTAATTTCATTTCCAGATTGTTTATTGCAAGTGTATAGAAATACAGTTGATTCTTGTATGTTGATACTGTATCCAGTAACCTTGCTGAAGGAATATAATTGATTTCCTTATATTGAATTTGTACCCAGCAAATGCACTAAACTCTCTTATTGGGCTTCCCTGGTGGCGCAGTGGTTGGGATTCCACCTGCCGATGCAGGGGACGCGGGTTCGTGCCCCGGTCCGGGAGGATCCCACATGCCGCGGAGCGGCTGGGCTCTGGGCCCGTGAGCCATGGCCACTGAGCCTGCACGTCCGGAGCCTGTGCTCTGCAACGGGAGGGGCTACAACAGTGAGAGGCCTGCGTACCACACACACACACACACACAAAAAAACCTCTCTTATTAATTCTAATACCTTATATTGTTGTGAAACCATCACAACAACACAATACAAAATGTATTGATGGACCTCACAGTCTTTAATCTGTTATGTGGCAAACTGATTGATTGATTTTCTAATAATATACCAATCTTGTATTACTTGAATGATGCAACTTGATGATGATGTAGCATTCTTTTTATATCTTGCTGTACAGTATCTGATATAATAGCATTTAAAAAAATGATTATTAAAATCTATGTTCACGAGTGATAATAGTTTCTAATTTTCTGTTCTTATACTTTCTTTGTCAGATTATGGCATCAGGGTTTTGATGCCAACCCCCAAAAGGAAAGACAGATTGGGGATATTCCTTCTTTTCTATTCCCTGGGAGAGTTCATGTATGGTTGCAATTATTTATTTCTTGATTAATTGTGGACACTGTTGAAGTGACTTGGATCTGGAGTTCTCTGTGTGACAAGATCTTTGACTACTGATTCAATTTCTCTGGAAGCCTATGAATATTTAGTTTTCTATCATCCTTGAGTTATATTTTCCCTAGCAACTTCCCTAGAAATTTCAAATGTATACATAATAGTTACAAAATTATTTTGTTATATTTTTAATGTCCATAGTGTTGGTAGTTATTTCACTTTTTTAATTCATGATATTCGATACTGTGCCTTCTTCTTTTAATGACAGGTCTTATCAGATTTCAATTTTCAAAATCTTTTCAAATAATAAACTTCTAACTTTGCTGATCCTCTCTATTGCATCTCTATTTCATAAATTCCTTTATTCCTCTTCATTTATTTGGATTTGTTTTGCACTTTCTCTACATTCAAATATTTAAGTGTTTTTTTCTTTTCTAATATATGCATTGCAGCCACTACCTTTTCTTCTAAATACTGCTTCAGCTGGATCACATGAGGGTTTTTTTAAAATATATTTTTGGCTGCATTGGGTCTTCATTGCTGTGCGCAGGCTTTCTCTAGTTGCAGCGAGTGGGAGCTACTCTTCATTGTGGTGTGTGGGCTTCTCATTGCAGTGGCTTCTCTTGTTGTGGAGCACGGGATGTAGACGTGTGGGCTTCAGTAGTTGTGGCTTGTGGGCTCTAGAGCGCAGGCTCAGTAGTTGTGGTACATCAGCTTAGTTGATCTGCGGCATGTGGGATCTTCCTGGACCTAGGATCGAACTCATGTCCCCTGCATTGGCAGGCAGATTCCCAACCACTGCACCACCAGGGAAGTCCCTGGATCACATTAGTTTTGTTATTTACCATTTTCATTATTATTCAGTTCAAAATACCTTCTGACTTCTATTATGATTCCTTAACCCACTGGTTATTTAGGAGTGTATTCACTAATATCAAAATATAAAAAAATTTTCTAGTTATCTTTTTTGTTGTTGTCAATTTCTAGAGTAATGGCATAGTGGTCACAGAACATGCTCTATGTGTTTTCATTCTTTTCAAATTTGTTTTATAGCTTTATGGTAAATTTTTCTAAATGTTCCACACGTCCTTGCAATGAACATGTATCTATAAGTTGTCTGGTACAACAATGTATGCGTAGGTCAAGTTTCTTAATAGCATTGCTCAAATAAGCTCAAAAATATTGCTTATTTTAGTATACTTTTTCTATCAGTCACAGATAGAGATATGTTAAATTGGCTAAGCCAGATTTCTTTTAGTTAATATTTACATGATATATTTCCTTCCTCCTTTTTACTTTAAACCTTGCTGCTTCTTTATAACATATAGCTTGTAAATAACATCACTGTTTTGATTTTATGTAGTTAGATAATTAATTACTAGTATATTTCAATTTAATTCAAATCCCTGTGCTTACTGTTTGTCTCATAGGTCTCATACTTTTCTCTCCTTTCTTTTCTTATTTTTGAGTAGGTATATATTTTAATAATTTCATTTCCCCTCACTTAGCTTCTAAGTACACTAAGTATACACTCTATTTTCATTCTTTTAGTATTTACTCAGAAAATTATAACATTCATCTTTGATTTACCAAAGATCAGTATTAGTTAATACCTTTACTTACCTCTTGGGCAAAAATGACCTTAGAACACTTTAACTTCGTGTAATATTTTCCCATTGTTATCAAATACAGTCTGTTCCATTACAATGTTTCTTTAATGATTAGCTCACACATGATTGATAAACAATGATGTCAGCATAACTCAGAAACTCTGCTAGTTTGCTTGTGATTTTCTCCAGCATGTTAGTGTTTTGAAGCCATGAGAGGAAATCTTTCTTATAATTAAAGACAAAGCCTTAGTGTGATGTGAAGACCTTTAAAAAAAAGCCAAAAATTCTGCAGAAGTGCCTAACTGTAGTGCAAGCAGAGGCTGTTTTAGTGGCCTTAAGAACATCTAACACACTTGGTAACTTTAACCATCTGGGTAGCTGAGAGTGCAAATGAAGAAGCTGCAAAAAAAGTACTTCTGTGTAGAAGTAAGCTTTCATTGAAGAAGTCTACTCCTGAACTGTATTTTTTTTTTTTTGCAACTTGTTTTTGTTGTTTAACATATGAAAATTTAACTGTTTTTAGTGTATAGTTCTATGAATTTTGAAACAGGTATAGATTTTTATAACCACTACCATAATCAGAACACTTTTTTTTTTTTTTCCAGCACTTTCAAACTGTTGTTCCACTTCCTTCTGGCCTCTTCGGTTTCTGATAAGAAATCCATAGTCATTTGACTCTTTGTTCTTCTAGAAGAAATGATGCATCATTGTTTTTTTATTCTTCCTGCTTTCAAGATTTTTTCCCTTCTCTTTATTTTTCAGCAGTTTAATTATGAAGTGTCTAGCATGAATTTCTCTGGGTTTATTATCTTTGGGGTTAATTTAACTTCTTGACTCTATAAGCTTATATTTTTCACCAAATTTGGGAAGTTTTTTAGCCTTTTTTCTTCATGTATTTTTTTTTTACACTACACTTTTTCTCTTCTCCTTCTGCAACTGTGTTGACAAAAAAGTTTGACAGTTTCATATTGTCCCACAGGCTTCTTAGGCTCTGACCACTTTTTACCCCGAATCTTTTTCTCTTTGTTGTTTAGATTGGATAATTTCTCTGATCTATCTTCAGATTCACAACTTTTCCTCTGTCATCTCCATTCTATTACTAAAAGTCCATCCAATGAGGTTTTTGTTTCAGTTATTGTATTAGTTCTAAAATTTCCATATGGTTCTTCTTTATAGCTTCTATTTCTTTGTTGAGACTTTCTATCTTTCCATTCATTTTAACACTTTCATCCTTATTTTATAATAGCTGCTCTAAAGTCTTTATCAGATAATCCCAATATTTATGTCATGTTGATGTTCGCATCTGTTGATTGTCTTTTCCCGTGAGAGTTGAGGTTTTCCTAGTTTTTTGTATGCCAGGTAATTTTGGATTGCATCCTGGCCATTGTGATTATTATGTTATTGGATACTGGGTCTTGTTTAAATTTTATATAAAATGTTGAAATTTTGTTTGTAGAGGCAATCGACTCACTTTACTTCTGGCTGCAAACTCCAATCAGCCTTCTGTCATTTGTGGTTTTAAATAAGTTCCATTTTCAAGCCTTTGCAGTGCTATTCATATCTGTCCTGCATGTATGCCACCTAGTGGTCAGTCTGGGTCCCGGAAAGCAGTCTATCTCTTAGTTTAGTTCTCAAAACCTTTGGTATGCTGTATAGAATTAGATCTGTGCATGCACAATTCAGAGGTGAGCCCAGGATTTCATAAGTTCATGGGTTTGTTCTCCCAAGCTCCCTCTTCTCTGCAACCTTCCGCATACTTTTTATTTCCCTGTGGCTCCCCATTGTGGTCCTCTGGCTAGGAAACTAAAGCTGGAGCTCTAGTTAACCCACTTCCCACAATTGCACCCATGTCTTGGGCCAAGTGGCAGAAGGATAGAGGGAAAAACCAGCAATGCGGGTTTGCCTCACCCTCTTGGGGTGCTCTTTCGTCTACAGATAACTCTGATAAATGAGTAAGGGTCCCTCTCTTAAAGTTTTAGGCCCATATGTATATCCTTTCCTAGAAATTGTCAGTTTACAGCCTTTGCCGTTTTACTAGGCAGGTGGCTTGTCTCTTTCGTCTCTTCTTTTCACTGTAGTTCATTATATATTCTGGATATTATTTATTAGCTGATATGTTTTATGCAAACATTTTCTCCCAGTCTATCACTAATTTTTTCTCCTTTGTTGTTATATAATCAAATTCATTAGTTTTTTTCCATTTGCAATTTAAAAAATTGTCTTAACAACTCCTTCTTATCTGCTAATTATAATAAACATATTAGCCTAAATTTTCTCCTAGTAGTTTTATAGATGAGTTCATATTTGTGACGGGATAAGGCAGCTTTGCTTCCACTTCCACATTATATAATTATTTGTTCCCAAATCGTTGATTGAATATTCTATACTTTCAAAAACTCTTTTGCAATGCAAATTTCAATATATTTAATTCCTATGCATCCATAGGTTTCGTTCTGTATTCTCTATTCTATTTAATTATCTACTTGTTTATACCTGAATCAACACCATGCAGTTATAATTATTTTAGCTTTTCAGAATGCTTTGTTATATTAAAGGCCACATTCCTCACTTATCACTTTTTTCTTGTCTTTTCAAATCATCTAATATATTCTTGAAATTCTCTCTTTCAGATGAATTTTGGAATCTCTCATAAAATTCCTTTAAATGTTTCTATTGTAATTGCAGTTAATAATTACATCTTAGTGAACTGACATGTTAACAGAGTCATCCCATCCACTATCACAGTATCTTTTCCAACTATAATCTACTATTTGTATGTCTTCCAAAATTTTGTAATTTGCTTCATATATGTCTTTCACAATTCAAAATTATTATTATTATTACACATTAGAAAAGTAGAAATAGAAGTTTTATAGATTTTTGGAAAAAAGAATGGGAATTTTTCTATTATAGTTTTAAAATGTTTTTTGCTGGTAAAAACAAGTTACTTGCTATACTCTCTTACTTGTTCTGACAATTTATCAATTGGTATGTTATAAAATTTTCTATGTATTTGATTATATTACCAACAGTTAGACAGTTTTGTCTGTTTATATTTTTTCTGGGTTTATATGTTACTTGTTTTTTTCTCCCTTGGAAAAAGCCTTTAGGGCAATCTTCAATATTTGCAGTTGCCTTGTTATTTTACATTAATGAAAATACTTTCAGTGTTTCATCACTTACTCTGGTGTCTTCTGTAGCTTTCTGAGTAATACTTTAAAAGAATGCTTTTATAGCATCAATTAAGAAGGTCATTTTCCCTTCCTTCTTAATCTGTTACTATAGTAAGTTTATTTTAAATTATCTAATGTTGAACCACCTATACATTTCTGAGGTAGCTCTATTTGGTTATAACATATTGTTCTTTTGATATAATCCAGATTTAATTTTCTAATAATTATAAAAGTTAAATGTAAGTTTATAAGTGCAGCTACTCTATACTCTCATTTCATTGTACTACACTTGCCACTTTTTGGTTTCAGAGTTATACTGAGAAATTGTCTACAAGTTTTTAGGCTCATAGCTATTGTCATCTGTTCTTTGAAAGTCTGATAGATTTCCTATGCACAGTATATGACCCTAGTGCTTTATATAGAGGGAAATCATTGAAGGATAAACAATTTTTATTATTTACATTTTAAAATTATGTTATAATTTATATGCAACAAAATGCACAAGTCTTAAGTGTTTATTTTAATGAATTTTGACAATTATATGTATTGTGTAATCCTCACTCAAATATTTTCCAAGAAACTCATCCATAAATTCAGGTTTCCCCCAGAAATAAATCCATGCACCTATCTATGGTCAATTAATCTATGACAAAGGAGGCAAGAGTATACAATAGAGAAAAGACAGTCTCTTCAATAAGTGGTGCTGGGAAAACTGGACAGCTACACGTAAAAGAATGAAATTAGAACATTCTCTAACACCATACACAAAAATAAACTCAAAATGGATTAAAGACCTAAATGGAAGACCAGATACTGTATAACTCCTAGAAGAAAACATAGGCAGAACACTCTTTGACATAAATCGCAACAGTATCTTTTGCATCCATCTTCTAGAGTAATGAAAAGAAAAACAAAATTAAACAAATGGGGCCTAATTAAACTTAAAAGCTTTTGCACAGCAAAGGAAACCGTAAACAAAATGAAAGATAACATATAGAATGGGAGAAAATATTTGCAAATGATGAGACTGATGAGGAATTAAACTCCAAAGTGTACAAACAACTCATACAGCTCAATATTCAAAAAAAAATCTAATTAAAAATGGGCAGAAGATCTAAATAGACATTTCTCCAAAGAAGACATATAGATGGCCAAGAGACACATGAAAATATGCTCAACATAGCTAATTATTAGAGAAATGAAAATCAAAACTACAGTGGCCACACTGGTCAGAATGGCCATCATCAAAAGGTCTACAAATAATAAATACTGGAGAGGATGTAGAGAAAAAGGAACCCTCCTATACTGTTGGTGGAATGTAAATCGGTACAGCCACTATGGAGAACATTATGGAGGTTCCTTAAAAAACTAAAAGAGAGCTACCATATGATCCTGCAATCTGGAGAAAACCATAATTCTAAAAGATACATGCACCCAATGTTCATAGCAGCACTATTTATAATAGCCAAGACATGGAAGCAACCTAAATGTCTATTGACAGAGGAGTGGATAAAGAAGATACGGTATACAATGGAATATTACTCAGCTATAAAAAAGAATGAAATAATGCCATTTGCAGCAACATGGATAGACCTAGAGGTTATCATACTAAGTGAATTAAGCCAGACAGAGAAAGACAAATATCATATGATATTGCTTATATGCAGAATCTAAAAAAAAAATTATACAAATGAACTTACATACAAAACAGAAACAGACCCACAGACATAGAAAACAAATTTATGATTACCAAAGGGGAGAGAGGAGGGAGGGGTAAATTAGGAGTTTGGGATTAACATATACACACTATTATATATAAAATGGATAACAAACAACGACCTACTGTATAGCACAGGGAACTATACCCAATATTTTGTAATAACCTGTGAGAAAAGAATCTGTTATATGGAAATTCTTTCATAATTGAAAATATTCTTCTCCAAAAATTATGTCTTATTTCATGTTTTCGATATTGGGTTTTTTTAAAACTTTTTTTGGTCATTTTTTTCTCTTGATCACACTTGCCATAGATTTGTCTTTTTTATTGATTTTTTTCAAATAACCAGTTTTTAGTTGTATTGATCACTTCTGTTTTAAAATTTTTAATTTTTATTTTCTGTTTTTATTGACTTTGACATGTTTATTCTATTATCTTTGGTCTATAGTTTTGTTTTTGTTTTTTTGCGGTACATGGGCCTCTCACTGTTGTGGCCTCTCCCGTTGCGGAGCACAGGCTCCGGATGCGCAGGCTCAGTGGACATGGCTCACGGGCCCAGCCTCTCAGTGGCATGTGGGATCCTCCTGGACCGGGGCATGAACCCGTGTCCCCTGCATTGGCAGGTGGACTCTCAACCACTGTGCCACCAGGGAAGCCCTGGTCTATAGTTTTTAATATGTTTGTTTGTTGAATTTAGTGAGTTTAAAACTTATTTCATTAATTTTTAACCTTTCTTTCTAATAAATGCATTTAAGGCTAAAAGTTTTTCTCTGAGTGTGTTTGCCTACAAATCACAGGGTTTGGAATTTAGTGGTCTCATTTTTATTTATTCCTACATACATATATATTTTTTATTTTATTTTATTTATTTATTTATGGCTGTGCTGGGTCTTCGTTTCTGTGCGAGGGCTTTCTCTAGTTGTGGCAAGTGGGGGCCACTCTTCATCGCGGCACGCAGGCCTCTCACTATCGCGGCCTCTCTTGTTGCAGAGCACAGGCTCCAGACGTGCAGGCTCAGTAATTGTGGTTCACGGGCCCAGTTGCTCCACGGCATGCGAGATCTTCCCAGACCAGGGCTCAAACCCATGTCCCCTGCATTGGCAGGCAGATTCTCAACCACTGTGCCACCAGGGAAGCCCCTCCTACACATATTTTTTTAAATAGTGGTTTTAAAAGACCCACTTAACATAAAATTTGCCCTCTTAACCATTTTTAAGTGTACATTTCAGTACTGTTAAGTATATTAACATATTGTGAAATAGATCTCCAGAATTTTATCATCTTGCAAATCTGAAACTCTATACCCATTAAACAACTCCTCTTTCCTTCTCTCTTCAGCCTCTAGTAAGCACCATCTACTTTTTTTTCTATGAACTTGACTAATTTAGATAACTCATATAAGTGGAATCATACAGTATTTGTCTTTTTGTGATGACTTATTTCACTTAGCATAATGTCCTCAAGATTCATCCATGTTGAACATGTTGGCAGGACTTTCTTCCTTTTTAAGGCTGAATAACATTTTATGTATGCACCACACTTTGTTTTCCCATTCATCCATCAATGGACATGTGGATTGCTTCCACTTCTTGACTATTGTGAATAGTGCTTCTATAAGCATGGGTGTGAAAAAATCTCTTCAACACCGTGGTTTCAATTATTTTGGATATATACCCAGAAGTGGGATTGCTAGATCGTATGGCAGTTCTATTTTTAATTTTTTGAAGAAACTTCATACTGTTTTCCATAGCAGTTATACCACTTTACAAATCCACTAACAGTGCACAAGAGTGCCAATTTCTACACATCCTTGCTAATACTTGTTATTTTCTACTTCTTTCTTTTTTTTTAGTAATTGTCATCCTAATGACTCTGAGGTGGTATTTCACTGTGGTTTTGCTTTGCATTTTTATGATGATTAATGATGTTAAGCATCTTTTCATATGCTTTTTGGCCATGGTATATCATCTATGGAGAAATGTCTATTCAAATTCTTTGCCCATTTTTAATTGGGTCATTATATTTTTTTCTTGTTGAGTTGTAGGACTTCTTCTTATATTCTGAACACTAGACCCTCATCACATATATGACTTGCAAATGTTTTCTTCCATTCTTTATGTTATCTTTTTACTCTGTTGATTATGTACTTTGATGCACCAAAGTTTTAAACCTTGAGGTAATCCCATATGTCTATTTTTGCTTTTGTTGCCTATGCTTTTGGTGTCATATCTAAGAAAACATGCAGCCCAATATCATAAAGATTTTCCCTAATGTTTTCTTTTGAGACTTTTATAGTTTTAAGTCTTACACTTAGGTCTTTCATCCACTTTGAGTAAATTTTTGTATATGGTGTAAAGTAAGGGTTCAACTTCATTCTTTTGCATGGGGATATTCAGTTTTCCTACTACTATCTGTTGAAAAGACTATACTTTCCTTACTCACTGGTCTGGACATTCTTGTTGAAGATCACTTGACCATATATGTGAGTATTTATTTCTGGAATTTCTATTCTATTCATTGATTTATGTATTGGTCTTTTTGCCAGTATCACACTGTTTTGCTTACTGTACCTTTGTAATATGTTTTGAAATCAGGAAGTATGAGACCTCCAAACTTGTTTCTCTTTTTCAAAATTGTTTGGCTATTCAGGGTCTCTTGGGGTACCATATGAATTTTAGGATGTATTTTTCTAAGTCTACAAAGAATGTCACTGAGATTTTGATAGTGATCACGTTGAATCTGTAGATCACTTTAAGTAGTACAAACATTTTAACAATTTCCAATCCATGAACATGGGATGCCTTTCCATTTATTTGTATCTTCTTTAATTTTTCCACAATGTTTTGTAGTTTACAGTGTACAAATCTTTCATCTCTCTGGTAAGGTTTATTACTAGGTATGATTCTTTTTGATGCCATTGTAAATGGATTTGTTTTCTTAATTTTCTTTTTCTATTGAAGTATAGCTGATTTACAGTACTATATTATTTTCAGGTGTATAGCATAGTGATTCAGTATTTTATAGATTAAACTCCATTTAATGGTTTGATAAAATATTGGCTATATTCCCTGTGTTGTACAATATATCTTTGTAGCTTATTTATTTTATACATAGTAGTTTATACCTCATATTTCCCTTCCCCTATCTTGTCTCTCCCCACTTTCCTCTCCCACTGGTAACCATTAATTTGTTCACTATATCTGTGAATCTATTTCTGTTTCAGTATATTTATTTATTTGTTTATTTTTTTATTACATATATAAGTTAAATTGTATGGTATTTGTCCTTCTCCACCTGACTTATTTCACTAAACACAATAGCCTCCATGTTGCAAAAAGCAAAACTTTCTTTATTATGGCTGAGTAGTATTCTGATATATACATATATACATATGGAATACATATATATGTATATATTGGAATATATATATCTTCTTCTGTATCTATTCATCTGTTGATGGACACCTAGGTTTCTTCCTTATCTTGGCTGTGGTAAATAAGCTGCTATAAACATTGGGGTGCATATGTCTCTTTGAATTAGTGTTTTCATTTTATTCAGATATATATCCCTGAGTGGAATTGCTTGGTCATATGGTAGTTCCATTTTTCATTTTTTGAGGAATCTGCATCCTGTTTTCCATAGCAGCTACACCAATTAACCTTCCCACCAACAGTGTACTAGGGTTCCTTTTCCTCCACATCCTTGCCAACATTTGTTATCTGTGGTCTTTTTGATGACAGCCATCAAATAGATAGGTGTGAGGTGATATCACATTGTGGTTTTGATTTTCATTTCTATGGTGATTAGCCATGTTGAGCATCTTTTCACATGCCTGTTGACCATCTGTCTGTCTTCTTTGGAAAAATGTCTATTCAGGTCTTCTGCCCAATTTTTAATTGGGCTGTTTGGTTTTTTTTGATATTGAGTTATACGAGCTGTTCATATATTTTGGATTAATTCCTATCAGATGTATCATTTTCAAATATTTTCTACTCTTCAGTAGATTTTTTTTTTTCATTTTGTTGATGGTTTCCTTTGCTGTACAAAAGTTTTTAAGTTTAATTAGGTCCCATTTGTTCATTTTTTCTTTTGTTTCCTTTGCCTGAGGAGACAGATCCAAAAATATATTGCTACAATCTATGTCAAAGAGTGTTCTGCCTACGTTTTCTTCTAGGATTTTTATGGTTTCTGGTCTTACATTTAAATCTTTAATCCATTTTGAGTTTATTTTTATATGTGGTATGAGAAAATTTTCTAATTTCATTCTTTTATATTTAGTTGTCCAGTTTTCTACTTATTGAAGAGACTGTCTTTTCTCTATTGTATATTCTTTCCTCCTTTGTCATAGATTAATTGACCATAAATGCTTGGGTTTATTTATGAGCTCTCTATTCTGTTCCATTGTGTTATAGCTTTGTGTCTGAAGTCAGAGAGTGTGATGGCGGGAGTTGGGGCTGGAGATGGAGGGGCTAAAGCCAGAGCCTGGTATGAATCAGTGTCTAGTTCTCCTATTCTCAGTGTCTGTCACTGCCCTATTGCAGGAAGTGTCAGATCCCAAGATGCTGGAGGAGGAGCCCTGAGGGTCAGGTCTGAGCTGGTTTTATTACATATAGGTACACCCTCTCCCTCTTCTCAGCAATGGCAGCTTTTTGATTACTTATTCAATCTCCTTACTCATTATTAGTCTGCTTAAATTTTCTGCTTCTTCATGATTCAGACTTGGTATGTTGTGCGTTTCAAGAAATTAATCCATTTCTTCCAATTTATGTATACAATTGTTCATAGTATTCTTTTTTATATAAAAATGAATTGTTTTTATTTCTGTGGCATCATTTGTAATATCTCCTCTTTCATTTCTGATTTTAGTTATTTGAGTATTCTCTTTTATTCTTAGTTAATCTAGCTAAGATTTTGTCAATTTTATCAATCTTTCAAAAATTTATCTCAATTTTATTGATTTATCTATTGCTTTTCTATTCTCTATTTCATTTATCTCTTCTCTCATCTTTGAATTTCCTTGCTTCTGCTAGCTTTAGGTTTAGTTTTTACCCCTACTTTCTGTAGGTGTAAATTTAAGATGTTAAATTGAGATCTTCTTTTTTAATGTACACATTTACAGCTATAAAATTCCCTCTTAGCACTGCTTTCATTGTATCCAATAAGTGCTGGTATATTGTATTTTAATTTTCATTTATCTCTAATTTCTCTTGTGATTTATTCTTTGGTGCATTGGTAGTTTAAGGGTGTGCTGTTTAATTTTCACATATTCATGAATTTTTCTGTTTCCCATGTGCTTTTGATTTCCAATTTCATTCCATTTGTAATCAGAAAAGATACTTTGTATAATTTCAATCTTGAATTTGTTAAGACTTGTTTTATGGCCTGACACATGGTCTGTCATGAAGGATGTTCCAAATGCACTTGAGAAGAATGTATATTCTGTTGTTATTAGGTAGAGTGCTCTATTAGGTCCAATTGCTATATTGTTCAAATGCAGGTTCTCTATTTTCTTATTGATCTTCTGTCTGTTTGTTCTATTCATTATTGAAAATAAGGGTGTTGAAGTCTCCAGCTATTATTGTGTTGCTGTCTATTTCTCCCTTCAACTCTGCAGTTTGTTTCATATATTTAGGAGCTCTGAGGTGTGGTGCACAAATATTTATAATTGTTATATCTTCTTGGTGAATTATCTCTTGTAACAGTTTTTGATTTAAAGTATATTTTTATTTTTGATATTAGTACTCCTCTCTTTTGATTACCATTTGTGGAATATCTTTCTATCCTTTCACCTTCAGCCTATAATGTGTCCTGAGATCTAAAGTAAGTCACTTAGAGACAGCCTTTTGTTGATTTTGTTTTTAAAATCCATTCAGCCAATCTATGTCTTTTGGTTGAGTTTATCTATTTATATTTAAAGTAACTAATGAGAGAGAAGGACTTACTGTTACCATTTTGTTAACTGTTTCTGTATGTCTTGTAGCTTTTTTGTCCCTCCTTTCCTTTCTTACTTTCTTCCTTTGTATTTCTTTATTTTTCTCTTGTAGTAATATACTTTGGTTCCTTTCTCATTTCCCTTTGTGTATGTTCTATGGATGTTTTCTTTGTGGATGCCATTGCAATTGCATAAAACCTTCTAAAAATATAACATTCTATTTTAAACTGATAACAATTTTATTTCAGTTGTATACAAAAATCTCTACTCCATTACAGCTCCCCACTTCCTCTATTTTATATTATTGATGTCTCAAATTACATTGTATTCCCATAACATAGGTTTTTTGGTTTAAAAAAATGCTTCTTGTCATATGTGTATATAAGTTCCATGCATCAAGATTACTATATTTATTCATGTATTTACTATTACTGGAGATCATTTTTTTTTACATTTTTCTTTTTTTTACTTAAAAAATTGAGATATATTTGATGTACAGTATTATATATGTTACAGATGTACAGCATAGTGATTCATAATTTTTAAAGTTTATACTCCATTTATAGTTATTATAAAATATTGACTATATCCCCTGTGTTATATAATGTATCCTTGTAGCTTATTTATTTTATGCATAATAGTTTGTACCTCTTAGTCCCCTTCCTCTATCTTGCCCCCCCTTTCCCTCTCCCTACTGATAAGCACTAGTTTGCTCTCTCTATATGTGAGTCTGATTCTTTTTTGTTATATTCACTAGTTTGTTGTATTTTTTAGGTTCCACATATAAGTGATATTATACAGTATTTGTCTTTCTCTGTCTGACTTATTTCACTTACCATAATGCCCTCCAAGTCCATCCATGTTGTTGCAAATGGCAAATTTTCATTCTTTTAATGGCTGAGTAGTATTCTATTGTATATATGCATCCCACATCTTCTTTATCCCTTCATCTGTTGATGGACACTTAAGGTTGTTTCCATATCTTGGCAATCGTGAATAATGCTGCTATGAACATTGGTTTCATTTTCTCCACAACCTTGCCAACATTTGTTGTCTGTGGTCTTTTTGCTGGTAGCTATCAAGTAGACAGGTGTGAGGTGATTTCACATTGTAGTTTTGATTTGCATTTCTCTGATGATTAACGATTTTGAGCATCTTTTCATGTACCTGTTGACCATCTCTTGTTCTTTGGTCTTCGGCCCATTTTTTAATCTGGTTGTTTGGATTTTTTGACATTGAGTTGTATGAGCTGTTTATATATTTTAGATATTAACCACTTATTGGTCATATCATTAGCAAATATTTTCTCCTGTTCTTTAGGTTGTCTTTTCATTTTGCTGATGGTTTCCTTTGTTATGCAAAGGCAAGGTTATTATATTTTAGAATGGCTTCATGTTGCTAACATTCTTTCGTTTCCACTTGAAGAACCCTCTTTAGCATTTCTTCTAGAGCAGGTCTAGTGGTAATAAGCTCTCTCAACTTCTGTTCATCTGGGAAAGTCTTAATTTCTTCTTCATTTTTTGAAGGACAATTTTGCCAGATATAGTATCCTTGGCCAACAGTTTTTTCTTTCAGCAATTTGAATATATCATCCCACTTCATTTTGACCTGCAAAGTTTCTGTTGAGAAATTCACTGAAAATGTTATGGAGGCTCCCTTGTTTGTGATTCTCTTTTGCTGCATCTAAGATTCTCTCTCTGTCTTTGACATTAGACAGTTTGATTATAATGTCGCATTGTGGTTCTCTTTGGAGTTTTTTGAGTTTCTTGAATCTGTGTGTCCATTTCTTTCCTTAGAGTTGGGAGATTTTTAGTTATTATTTCTTCAAGTAAACTCTCTGCCCCTTTCTCTTTGTCTTTTCCCTCTGCGATTCCCACAATGTGTATGTTCATCCACTTTATAGTGTCTCATAAGTTCCTTAGCTCTCTTCATTTTTCTTCATTCAGTTTTTTTCCTTTTGCTCCTCTGACTTGATGATTTTAAATGACCTTTCTTCAAGCTGATTTTTTTTCTGTCTGATCAAGTCTTCTGTTGAACTCCTCATTAGTTTTCAGTTCAGTTAATGTATTTTTCAGTTCAAGAATTTCTGTTTCTTTTTTTTTTTAATACTTTCTTTCTCGTTGTTGATATTCTCATTTTGTTCTTGGTGGGTTCATGGTAGATGAGTGGGTGTAAAGGTAGGCACTTGGACAGTGCTGTGAAGTCATTTACTTTTTCTTGTAGGCACACAGGAAGACTACATTTCCCAGTGTCCCCTGCCTCTGGATGGGGCCATGTGATTAGTTCTGATCAACGGAATTCAACTTCTTGGCCCAGCTCCTATGATATACCATGAGGTTCTTGGCTGCTCTTATTATCTATAAGGCAGCTATCTGAATACAGAAGACCCAGAAGAAGGCTGCAAGACTATGGAGGATCCATAAGATGGAAGGGACAGCCAACCAGGAACATTCACTTTGTTTGTGTGAGGGAGGAAATAGTCTTTGTATTAATCCACTGAGATTTAGGTTTGTTATAGTTATCAGTCCATTCTGACTGATACAGAAATTGGTAAAGGAAGTGGAGTCTTGCTGAAATTAAATCCTACAGTATGTGACATTAACATAGCAGTAGGTGGTAAGCAGTGATGAAGCTATGCCTGGGGCTGGAGAAATAGAGATCCATGTTGTTAGAGAAAAAACATTTGATAAAATCATCATTTTTTTGAAATGTGAAAGGAAGATTCCATGCCTAATGAGTCATCAGTACCAAGGAAAAAGATGGGAAGTAGAGTATTAATATGTGTGGATATTATTGGCCTTGATGGCAGGGTATTGCAAGGATGATGTGCATTCAGGAAAGACTCAGCCAGTGTAAATGTTGAAATGAAAGGAAATTGGGAGATTCCAGAAATTTGGCACCTTGGAAGGAGGAAAAGACAAGTTATTTGAAGCCCCAAATAGTAAGAGATAGTATTTCTAAAAGTTTGAGCAACAAAGGCTCAGTAAAACTAATCAGTTGAATAAAGCCCTCAGGGAAAAATTTAAATTTTGGTCTTTTTTGTTCAAGCTGGATAGGCTCAAGGTAGCTGCCTTTACATTGAGACAGAGGCAAAGGAGAGGGGTGGGAAAGCACTTCAGGATTTGAGAACTATGACCAGGAAAAAACCTTAGCTATGATTAATAAATGGAACTGAAAGCAAGTAGATTAGCAACCCAGTGTTTGAAGAAATTAAATTTTGTAAGCTACAACAGCCTGGACAAAAACTGGCTCTAACTGTTCAGTACTTAAAACAATCATCAGAATGGCAGTGGCAGTGCAGTGGGAGGTGAGCCTGGACCCCACATTCCTCCATGTAGAGAACATCCTGGGATCATCTCTCACCTGTCAACAGCCAAGATATTTGCAGCAAGTTTCAAGGAAACAAGCACAATGGACTAAACATGTTCACTATCAAAAGGTGAACATTCACAACTTCCAATCCTGACCAAGATGGATTAATGGACCAGATTTACTTCCACCTAAAATAACTAAAAATCTGGACAAATATATGAAACAGTACTGTTAAGACATTAGATATTAGGCAATGAAGAACAGTGATTCTTGAAAAATGGGAAGAAAATGAGATGAACCCTATGATGGTCCCAGCTTAATTCTTAGAAAGGAAACCAGGGAGAGCTCTGTGGTCTCCTTAGGTTGAAAAGTTGAATTTGGAAGGCCCAGGTGGCTTGAGTTTGCAGGGCAAATCATCAGAGAGGAGGAGTTGCACAGAGAGAGAAGTTTAGAAATCTGTAGAAGGTTCCTGCAGTATTCACCTGAGTACTGGCCAGTGAGTGAATATGAGAAAATTTCACAAGGCCGGAGAAAGTATTGCCCAAAAAGGATCAGAGGAAAAATCCCTGTAGCTCACACAGGGACAGACATATTTCTGTTTTCAACATCCTGAGAAAAATTACATAATTCACAATTTATCAGGTGAGTTTGCCTCAGTAGTGGGGAAATTTTAGCCCCTCTACTAAGTTAAACAGTACTCTGGCCCTATTTTTAAAAAGTTTAAAAGCAATATCTGAAAGAATTAAACTGGCTCTAAGTAACTTACTCATGTCCCATAACAAGAGTCAAGCATATTTATAGGAATACGGAAACAAATAGCACACAACAAGGTAAAATTTTAAATGTCTGGCATACATTCAAAGACTGCCAGACATCCAATGAAGCAGAAATGTATGATCCATCATGAAGAGAAAAATCAATCATAAGAAACTGACCCAGAAATAATATAGATGATAGGGCTTCCCTGGTGGCGCAGTGGTTGCGGGTCCGCCTGCTAATGCAGGGGACACAGGTTTGTGCCCCGATCCGGGAGGATCCCACGTGCCACGGAGCAGCTGGGCCCATGAGCCGTGGCTGCTGGGCCTGTGCTTCTGGAGCCTGTGCTCCGCGGCGGGAGAAGCCACAGCAGTGAGAGGCCTGCGTACCACTAAAAAAAAAAGAAAAAAAAAATATATGATAGATTCTATAGAATCTATCATCCTTATAGTAGGTTGTGACCTTAACACAGTTATTAGAACTATAATCCATATGTTCAGAAAGATAGATGAAAGACTGAACTGTTAAGTAGAGACATAGAAAATATAAAGAATACTCAAATTGAACTTATAGACATGTAAACTATAATGTCTGAGATTTTTAAAAAATACACTGGATGCTACAAATGGTAGATTAGATATTGTGGAAGAGAAGATTAGTGAATTTGAAGACAGAGCAATAGAAACTACCTAAAATGAAACACAAAAAGGAAAAATACTACAAATAAACAAACAAAATATCAGTGGGCTGTAGGACAACTTCAAGCATCCTAAAGTCCCTGAAGGAGAGGAGGTGAAAACATTTTTTCCAGCTTTGAGGTATTGCTGACACATAACATTGTGTAAGTTTAAGGTGTATAATGTGTTGATTTGATACACCTACATATTGCAAAATGATTACCACCATATCATTAGGTAACACCTTTATCACATTACATAATTACCATTTCTTCTTTGTGGTGAGAACATTTAAGATTTACTCTCTAAGCAACTTTCAAATGCACAGTATTATTGTAAAAATACAGTATTGTTAACAATAATCACCATGCTGTACATTAAATCCCCAGAACTTATTCATCTTATAACTGAAAGTTTGTACTCACTGACCAATATCTCCCCATTTCCCCTACCCCCTGGTCCCTGGTAACTGCCATTCTACTTTTTTTTCTGTGAATTTAGCTTCTTTCAATTCTGCATATGAGTGAGCTCACACAGTATTTGTCTTTCTCCATCTGACTTATTTCACTTAGCATAATGCCCCAAGGTCCATCCATGTTGTTGCATATGGCAGAATTTCCTTCTTTCTCATGGCTGAATAATATTCCTCTGTGTGTGTGTGTGTGTGTGTGTGTGTGTGTGTGTGTGTGTGTGCACTGTGTATTCTTCTTTATCCATTCACTTAGGTTGTTTCCACATCTTGCCTATTGTGAATAGTGCTGCGATGAACATGGGACTGCAGATATCTCTTCAGGATTGTGTTTTCATCTCCTTTGGTTATATACCTGGAAGTAGGATGGCTGGATCACGTGGTAGTTCTATCAAAAGAAATTTTTTGAAGAACTAATGGACACATTAGTAAAAACTATAAATCCAGATATTTAAGAAACTCAGTGAATCCCATGCACAAGGAACAATCAAACTATACCAAGGTACAAGGTATAATCAAATTGCTCAAAGCAAGAGAAAATCTTAAAAGTAGCTAGAGGAAAAGACCATAGATTTTTGTTGGAATAAATGTAAATCAGAAATAGCCCATCAAACTTTTAAAGTACTGAAATATAAGAATTATCACCCCAGAATTTTTTACCTAGTAAAAATATCTTTCAAAAATGGTGAAGGGCTTCCCTGGTGGCGCAGTGGTTGAGAGTCCGCCTGCCGATGCAGGGGACACATGTTCATGCCCCGGTTCAGGAAGATCCCACATGCCGCGGAGTGAATAGGCCTGTGAGCCATGGCCGCTGAGCCTGCACGTCTGGAGCCTGTGCTCTGCAATGGGAGAGGCCACAACAGTGAGAAGCCCCACATACCGCAAAAAAAACCCGAACAAAACCCAAAACAAAACAAAACAAAATGGTGAAATAAAGACCTCCTTAGGTATAAAGATCCAAAAGGAACTCATCACCAACAGATCTGCGCTACAAGGAATACTAAAAGAAGTCCTGGGCTTCCCTGGTGGCTCAGTGGTTAAGAATCTGCCTGCCAATGCAGGGGACACGGGTTCGAGCCCTCGTCTGGGAAGATCCCACATGCCGTGGAGCAACTAAGCCCATGCACCACAGCTACTGAGCCTGCACTCTGGAGCCTGCAAGCCACAACTACTGAGCCCGCGTGCCACAAGTACTGAAGCCCATGCGCCTAGAGCCCGTGCTCTGCAACAAGAGAAACCACGGCAATGAGAAGCCCACGCACTGCAATGAAGAGCAGCCCCTGCAACTAGAGAAAGCCCAAGCACAGCAACAAAGACCCAATGCAGCCAAATTAATTAATTAATTAATTAATTTTTAAAAAAAGTCCTACAAGCAGAATGAAAATGATACCAGTTATAAATCTGGATCTACACCAAGGAATGAAGAGTACCAGAAATAATAACCATGTGGGTAAATAAAAAGACTGTTTTTGTTTTAATCTCTTTAAAAGATAATTTAAAGCAAAATAAATAAAGCAAAAATAAAGCAAAAATAAAAACAATGTAATGTGGCATTTAAAACACATAGAGAAATAAAATGTATGACAGCAATAGCACAAAGACCTAAAGGGGGAAAATGTAAATATATTATTGTAAGGTCTTATCTGTACATGGAATGGTGTAACATCACTTGAAAGTAGACGATGACAAATATTATATGTATACTGTAAACTCTAAAGTAACAACTAAAACAGCATGGAGTTATTGCTTATAAGCCAATAAAGGAGAAGGACATGAAAAAAGTTCTAAGTTGATCCAAAAGAAGGCTGAAAAAAGGGAAAAGAGAACAAAGGACAGATGAGGCTTGGCACTGTTTGTTAGAGAGCAGATACAGGTGACAAGAGAGCAGGTGGGAGGGTAAGATGTAAGTGGCTGGGTCTCTAGGTGATTGAGTGGGAGGGAGGGAAGTGGATGGGTGGTGAGTTGAAGGTAGTTGAACAGATACCTCAGCCCCATGTCTCAGATTCTTCCAGAGCTTTGGGCCATGGTTCTTGGTCTTTCATGCCCTGCCTGACTATTGATTTCTTCCCTCCAGCTCTGCTTCTTTTACAAGGAAGATCCATGAAGAGCTGTGCCATGAGGGATGGATAAAATTTAGGCGTATAGAAAGGGAAGGAGATGGTGTTTCAGGAAGCGATAAAGTATAAGCAAAAATATAGAGCCAAAAAAAAAAAAAAAGGATTGTTTAAAGACAGTTAGAATACTAATTAGGATTGAATGAAGGTTAAGGATCAGGAAGCTGTGAAAGCAAAAAAGTTGCATGACTGCAGTGACTGCTATTATTGTTGATTTATTGAGCACATGCTATATTCTAGGCACTATGCCAGAGAAGTTGCATATTTTATAGCTACCGTCTGAAGTTGGTATTATTATCCATATACTATAGTTAGGTAGATGGGCAAAGTGGGGTCAATTAACATGGCTATGGACACATAGTGGGTGAATGTCTCAGATGGAATTCAAACCCAGGCCTGGGCTGCCCCCAGGCAGCCCTCTTTGCTGCCTCATGGAAACGACATTCTTCCTGAGTGGACCTTGCAGTGGCTTGAGAGATCTTACTGTCTTTAGAGGCCCCCTGCCTGGGGATGCTATTTTTTCCAGGACTTAAGATCCTTTAGAAGGTAAGCCCAGAAGAGTGCGGTTTACCTGGGGTGTTCTCCAGGATGCTGGGCCTCAGACACTTAGGCAGCAGAGAATGGGTACCTCAAATGGGGCACTGCTTCTCTCCAACCTGTGATCACCCTCTCTGAGCAAGAGTCTCCCTTCTCCTAGGGACTCTGGAGATTGGAGGGAAAGCTTTCTGCACTGGCTTCGATTCCCAGGTCTCACCACGTGTGACCCTGCACTAATCCCTTCATCATCCTGAGCCTCAGTTTTCTTATTTGTAAAAGGGGGATCAGCTCCCAGCCCTTGGGTAAGTGGGTGCAGCAAACACTCCGTCAAGCTGGATGGGCCCTAGGAGACACCAGTAAGAGGCTGGAGAGGGTGTCTGGCATCTTATAGGGAATGGCCCTGGTTGCACTGAACTCAAGGCTCCAAGATGCCATGGGAGGGGGTGGTGGGGAACAGCATCTAACCTCAGCACCTGGTTCAGTTCCCTGCTCTGCCACCTTTTGGTCTTTGTACCAGTTCTGAACATTTCTGAGACTCGGTTTGCCTATCTCTGAAAGGCAGATGGCCGTGGGGCCCACCTCCTATGGTGTTAGGAGGACTCCACGAGTAAGTGTCTGCCTGGGCTGGGGACACAAGTGTTCTGCAGTTGGTGTTGGTCCACTAACACAAAGGCCCTAATGCTGGGCAAGGGGTGGGCTCCTGGCATGCAGGACAAGGAACTCCTCGCCTTGCTCCTGTCAGCCTAGGGTTTGGCTGAGCAATGTCGGGGTTGGTGACTAAACAGAGAGAAGCATGAGGGTGAGCACCTTTTTCTTTTGTGCTCACTAGAAAGCAGCTGAAGGCCCCAAGGGTAAGGTTTCCATAGCCCTGGGGAATGCTCTGGGTGTCTTGGAGGGAGCCCTGAAATCCACAGTGTCTTCTGGGTCTGGGCCCCTCCTACAGCCCTGATCAGCTCAGCACTGCCCACCCTGCCCTCTTTGACTACTACCTCTGGATCAGGGCTCCTAGGTGCCTCTGGATTTACCACTAAGAATCTTGCTATTAAGACTCTTGTGCAACCTCCGGAGGCCTCTGCTTCCCATCTGACAGATGGGGAGTTGGTCTATCAATGTTCTCTAGATTTCAGTCATTTGCATGTTTTCTGTGTTTTTTGCTATATTTGCATAGAATCACCTGTTATTTGCTCAACATTCTTCTTTAAAAACCTATTAAAGACCTATTAAAATGAAAACTTAAGTGCAATGATTTGAAAAGGAAACTCCACATACACTTATGATAAATGGAAAAATTGACATAAATAGAAAGTGTCCATAGGGACTTCCCAGGTGGTGCAGTGGTTAAGAATCCGACTGCCAATGCAGGGAACACGGGTCCAAGCCCTAGTCCGGGAAGGTCTCACATGCCGCGGAGCAACTAAGCCTGTGCGCCACAGCTACTGAGCCCTCATGCCACAACTACTGAAGCCCATACACCTAGAGCCTGTGCTCCGCAACAAGAGAAGCCACTGCAGTGAGAAGCCTGCGTACCGCAGCGAAGAGTAGCCCCCGCTCACCGCCACTAGAGAAAGCCTGAGCACAGCAACGAAGACCCAACGCATCCAAAAATAAATTATCTAATTAATTTTAAAAAAAGAAAGGGTCCCTGAAATTCAAAAGATAAGTTTAGGATAACAGGTGTATCCTATTCTACCTACAGCGATTCCACATACCGCACTTGGAAAATGCAGGGCAGCTCCTGTGTTTCCTCCCAGCTCGATGCTTCCATGACCACTACCTCCTCCTGCTATTTGGGTACAGACCTAGATGGGGAGCACACCCCATTGTTATTCATATCCCACTCTTATCTCTGTGGACAAAAAAGTCATCCTTGTGGTTTCGTAGAGCAAGGGACAGAGGTCTGGGGCTCCTGTGTCCAGAGAGGCCTCTGATGTTGGGACAAACAATATACCCAAAGAAGAAGTCCCATGTATTATCTAATCCCATCTGAAGGATCACAGACATTCCAGGAGAAGCATAGCGGCAGAGAATATATCTCAGGAGCTTATCTGCCGACCTCCTCGGGGACCACCAGACACTCCAGGCAGGCCCTCCCTCCCCGTCTGTGGAGCAGCCACAGAGAAAGACAGCAGATCCTCACCCAGGGCTGAGAGCTGCCCGAGAATGTCAGGAAGAGCAGGGCAGGGAGGCAGAAGCCAGGGACACATATGCGCTCATTAGGTCACATCCAGAGCAGAAAGGGGGCCAGCAGATCTCTGTGGGACATCTTTGTCGTTAGTATAATAACATCTAATATCGCTTGAGGCCAGGGATGTGCTCAGGCCTTGAGCACATGGAGTGATCTCGCCTGGACCTCATCCCTGCAGTCAGCCCAATCAGCATTCCCTTTCGTGGAGAGATTGATCTGGGAAGGGCAGAGAGCTTGTGGGTGGCCAAGGGACCCCAAGCCAGGGCTGGTAGCAGCCACACTGCTACCTTGTTTTCCTGAGCGCCCTGTCTCTGGGGGAATCTCTCTCTCTTCACAGTATCATCTCCTGCTGCTCCTTCTTTCTCCAGTCCCTCTTCATTCATTAAAAAAATTATTGGCAATTTATTACATTCCAAGCACTGGGCTTTGCACCAGCCACAAAGAACTTCCCCCCACCCTATACCCACTGTCTCTAGTTCTCCTCCTATTCTCTCTTAACTTTTTAAAATCAACTTTATAGGGCATTTTAAATTTTAATTTTTATTAAAAATTTTTTTAAACATCTTTATTGGAGTATAATTGCTTTACAATGGTGTGTTAGTTTCTGCTTTATAACAAAGTGAATCAGCTATACGTATACATATATCCCCATATCTCCTCCCTCTTGCGTCTCCCTCCCTATCCCACCCCTCTAGGTGGTCATAAAGCAGCAAGCTGATCTCCCTGTGCTATGCGGCTTCTTCCCACTAGCTATCTATTTTATGTTTGGTAGTATATATGTATACTACCAAACGTGTATATATGTATATATGTCCATGCCACTCTCCCACTTTGTCCCAGCTTACCCTTCCCCTCCCTAGGGCATTATTAATTTACTATAGATTTGCATACAATAAGATGTACCCATTTTAGTGTACCCTCAGATGGATTTTTAATAAATGTGTCCACTTGAGTAGCCACAACCCAAATCATATAGAACATGTGCATCACCCCTAGAACGTTCCTTCAGGTCGTTTCAGCCAATCCCAGCCAACCCCAGCCCCCAGGCAACTGCTGATCTACTTTCTGTCACTATAGATTAGTTTTGCCTTTTCTAGGATTCCATATAAATGAAATCTTACAGTATGTATTCTTTTGTGTCTGCCTTCCTTTGCTCAGCATAATGTTTTAGGGATTTGGTTCATTTTTATGGCTGGGTAATATTCCATGGTGTGCATATATTACATTGTGTTTACCCATTCATCTATTGAGGGATACTTGAGTTCTTTCCAGTTTAGGGCCTATTGTGAATAAGGCTGTTATAAATTTATATTTGTGTACAAGTCTTTTTGTGAACATAAGTTTTCATTTCTCTCAAAACCTAGGAGTGGAATTGCTAAGTCACATGGCAAGTATGTGTTTACTTTATAAGAAACTGCAAAACAGTTGTACCCTTTTACACTCCCACAATGTCTGAACAATGTATGGAAGTTCTGGTTGTTTCACATTCTTGCCAACATCTGGTATTAAATTTAAGTTTAAATTAAGTTTTTAAATTTAAACCATCCTGTTGAATCATTGGATGTACAATGGTTTCTCATTGTGGTTTTAATCCATATTTCCCTGATTACTAATGCTCTGAGAATCCTTTCATGTGGTTTATTGGTCACTCATACATTTTCTTTTATGAAGTATGTTTAAATCTTTTGCCCATTAAAAAAAAAATTGAGTTGTTTGCCATCTAATTATTGAGTTGAGTGTTCTTTATATATTCTAGATACAAATCTCTTGTATAATATTTGTATTGTGAATATTTTCTCCTGGTTTGTGGCTTGTGTTTTCATTTTCTCAACAGTATCTTTTGAAGGATGGAAGTTTTTTTAAATTTTGATAAAATTTAAGTGATCACTTCTTCTTTTTTTTTTTTTTTTTTTTTTTTTTTTGCGGTACGCGGGCCTCTCACTGTTGTGGCCTCTCCTGTTGCGGAGCACAGGCTCCAGACGCACAGGCTCAGTGGCCATGGCTCACGGGCCCAGCCGCTCCACGGCATGTGGTATCTTCCCGGACCGGGGCATGAACCCGTGTCCCCTGCATTGGCAGGCGGACTCTCAACCACTGCGCCACCAGGGAAGCCCGATCACTTCTTTTAAGCTTTATGTGTCTTGTCTAAGAAATCTTTGCCTGTCCCAAGTTCACAAAGATTTACTCGTATATTTTCTTCTAGAAATTGTATAGTTTTAACTTTTAGATTTAGGTAAATGCTCTACTTCACATTGATTTTTGTGTATAATGTGAGGTAAGAATGGGGTTCCTTTTTTTTCCTTTACAGATATTCAGTTGTTCCTGCATCATTTGTTGAAAAGATGATACCCTTTTTCCTACTGAATTATCTTGGCATCTTTGTTGACTATCAATTGACCATATATGTGTGTGTTTATTTCTGGGCTCTCTAATCTGTTCCATTGATCTTATGCCTATATAACACTTTATTGATTACTGTAGCTTTCCAGTATATCTGAAAATCAAGTATAGTATAAGTTCTTCAAATTTGTTTTTCTCTTTCAAGATTAATTTGGCTATTTTTTTATCCTTAACATTTCCATATTAATTTTAGCATCAGTTTTTCTATTTTTATGAGAAAAGCCCACTGGAATTTTAATTGAGATAGTATTGAATTTATAACTCACACTGGGATAGAATTGACATCTTAACAATGTAGAGTCTCCCAACCCATGAACATGGTATATCTCTTTGTTTCTTTAGGTTTTCTTTGGTTTCTCTTGATAATATTTTGTAATTTTTAGTGAGCAGAACTTGTGCATACTGTGTTAAATTGGTCTCTAAGTATTTCATGTTTTTGATGCCATAGTAATTGGTATTTTAAAATTTCATTTCCAATTATTCATTGCTGGTAAATAGAAATAAAATAGATTCTTTTATATTGACCTTGTATTCTTCACTCTTTCTAAATTCTCTTATTGCTTCTAGTAATTTTTGGGGTAGATTCCTTAGGATCTTCAACAGAGCATGTTGTCTGCAAATAAAGACAGTATTACTTCTTCCTTTCTAACTTTTATTCACTTACTTCTTTTTCTTACGTCACCACTCAGGCAAGTACCTCCAATATTATGTTGATTAGAAGTGGTAAGACAAACATCTTAGGATCATTCTTGGTTTCTTTCTTGAGTTCCCACATCATGTCCTTGTTAGATCATATTGATTCTTTCTTTGAAATGCAAGCTGGTTAAAAGTGTGGGCTCTAAAGCCAGAAAGCCTGGGTTTCAATCTTGACTTTACCAGTTACTGGCTGTATATTTGGGCAGTTACCTAACATCTTTGACTCAATATTTTGATTTATAAAGAGTGTGATTATAATTATACCAACTTTATAGTGGGTTTTTGTTGTTGTTTTGTGAGGATTAAGCCTTGGCTCAGGGGAAGTGCACACTGAATATCAGTATCAAATAGCTCCCTAGGAGGTCTCACACTTCCAGCCCTGTCCCTCTTCAGTCTATTCTCATCACAGCAGCCAGATGGATCCTGTGAACAGATAAGTCAGAGCTTATCTCTTTCTAGTTCAAAACCTTGCGTTGGTTCTCATTTCACTCAGAGTAAAAGTCAAAGACCTCCCAATAGCCTGCTAGTCCAGGCTGAGGAGGCTCTATGAAATCCCGCACCTCACAGCTCAGACACCCCCTTCTGCAGGCAGTAGACTACAGGAAGCTGTGTGAGTTGTTGGGGGGCAGGTGAGGGTAGCTGCCCTCTCCCATTGTGAGGTTGCCCTGCCCTCCAGGAAGTGTGTTCTTGCCCAGTCCAAACTCCTGTTCCCTCCCTGAGATAACAGGGCCTCACCACTGCACACAGGCCACAGTCTCGAAGGGGCACTGGGCACAAAGCCCATTCTAAAAGGATACACTAGCAAGCTGGGGAGGCTGGGGAGAGCCCAGCGAGGTTAGCCTGTCCAGCAGCCAAGTTGGCTGATTTCTTGATGAGCTGTGTGTCACGTCTAGGTGGTTCTGAAGTCAGAGTGGTTCAGCTGCAGCCTCCTTGGCTTTGGAGGGGGCAGGGTGTCTGCTTGTGCCATCTGGACACCAGGGTCCGGCCTGGTGTTTGAGTATTCTCGCTCCATGTTTGGGGCCTCATAGGCTGTACTGGAAAGAGCCTTGTGCTGGGTGCCAGGGGTACAGTGATGAACGAGACACAGGCCTGCCTCACAGGGCTTACCATCCCGTGGGGAGGCAGACATGCAAATAGCCAATGGGGCAAGCATTGGAGTAACAGGAACTTGGACGAGGGTAGACTGGGGGTGTAGCAGGCAATCAAGGAAAGTTTCCTGGGAAGGCCACAGTCCCATTTCTCAGGCATAAAAGTTAAACCAATCTTCATTGATTTCTTTAGGGATGGGACTCAGAGGATTTTCTTTCCAGCAGTTTTGATAAGCTGAGCACGGTCACCCACTTCTTACCACAGCTGCACAAATGTCACCTGGTCATTCTGTGTGAGTCAGCATCCTTGGCTGGAAGCCTAGCCCAGAGTGGTGCTTCTCTCATCCCCAGCACAAGGGAAGGAGGGGGTTCTGATGGGGGTTCTGTAATCCCACAGAATTTAGGATTTACCTTCGTGCCCTCCGACATTCCTGAGCAATGGGCAAGTGACATTTGTGGTGTCTTTCTTCCAACCTCCAGGCATCTGAGTATTGCAGAAGCCAGGGCTTTCTCAGTGGGTTCCGGAACTGCCCCCAAACTTCAGCTCACTCCGGAAGACTTCTACTCAGCCTCCAGGGTGGCCTTGGGCAGGGTGTTCTCATGATGAGCTAAGCTCTGGGGCTGGACTCTACCTCCTTCAAAGGCTGCCCAGCAGGAACCAGCACTCTTGTTGGCCAGTCACAGGGAGACAGACAGACTACCGACACCCCTCCTCAAAGACGGTTCCCCTTTGCAGCAGGTAACACGTTAAGGCCCACGTTGATGCTACGACAGTTCCTGGTATCAAGCCCTTCCTGGGTGCCAGCTGGGGTCTCTTCATTAAACGCTTCACCTTAAATCTGAGTCAGTCAGAATTTCCATCCTCATCTTAGGAAAAAGAGGCTCAGAGAGGTTACTTTCTCAAGGTCGCAGGATCTGATTTGAAACCCAACTGACCATAAGTCCATGTTCTTACCCCTGCAGTCTTTCCCCCACCCACCCTCTCTCCCTTTCTCTGACGCCGTCACGAGCTGCAGACCCAGCAGCACCCCTGGGACACACGCCGTAGCGCTCAGGGTTGTTTTCTGGACGGTGGGCACTTGGCTGGGTGCCAGGTGAAGGAGTCTGTGTTTTCTCTTGGGAAAAAGGGCTAGTTAGCAGGACACTGATGCATGGTCCAGGAAAGGTGACGGCAGAATTTAAGTCAGTTCGCTGAGATGCTCTGTGGCTGGAGGGTCACCCTCCCATCCCCACCCTCACATGTCAGGAGATGGGCCAGGGGCTCTCTGTCCTGGCTGCACGTTTTCATCCCCTGATCTGGGTCTCACCGCAGAGATTCTGGGGTGGTCTGGAGTGGGATAGAAAGAGTATTCTTTTGAGACACCTCCCCTGCCCCAGGCGATGCTGGTTTGCGGCCCCCGGTGAGGGTCTCTGGTCTGCACGGTGCGAATTCCTCGTGCCTCCCTCCCTCCGGCTCACTGACCCCACAGGAGGTTCTGGACTGGAATCCAGTGGCGGTGCGGGGCCTGAGCCGTGGGGCCTCTGCTGAGCAGACTCTGGATGCCCACTCGGGCTGGCTGGGCCATCTGGAGAGCCAGGCTCTTCACACATCCGGGCAGAGGCTGGGCATTTCCCAGGAAAAAGGATCCCCGTCACTGGCTAGCCTCTCCCTCAAGGACTGAGTAACTTCAGTGCTTGGAAATTTTTTCCCTGGAAGTCTGACTTTGTAGTCCTCTGGGCTTGGCTGAGCTCCATTCCCTTCTGCAGTCACAGAGCCAAGATCCAAAGGAGTGAGGACACTTCCTGGAGGGCTCCCAAGGCCACAGGCATCATCCATTCTTCTCTTCCTCTCTTCAGCTCTGTCCTCTGCGGTAAGCTTGGCTCTGCCGCTGAGTCAGGGAGACACAGCGACACGCCCGCACAGATGACAGACAGCTGAGTGGCCATGACCGAGCGTGTGCAAGACGCAGTGGGGCAGGTGAGAGATGGCAGAGCCGTTGTAGGGCAAATCTGTACACATTTGCCAGTCAGATCGAATGTTCCTGCTTTTGGCCCACCTGTCCTCCAGTCTGACTCCAGGCCTATGTCCCACTCTGCCCTAGAGAACCCAGAAGTGGGATGGTCAGGGCTATGGCGGGGATTCTCAGTGCCTCTGAGCGAGATGCAGCAGGGTAGCTGGACTCACAGGGATTCCGCTTTGGGGACCTGATGCTCCTCGGACCGCAGCCTCCCTGCCCGTGCCGCTGCCCCGGGGTGGGGGTGGCGATACTGAGGGGTGTCAAGGACATCAGAGCCCCTCCAGACAGAGCTCTGGCAACCTTCTCACTCCCAGCCCCTCACCTGGGGGGACTTCCTATTTGATGGTTCCTCCTCTCTGCAGGGGCACACTGGCCAGCTGCTGGCCTCAGGCCAGAGTCCTGGGGAGGCCCCTCGTTTCTTCTCACCTGGCCTGATCTCACGGTACTTCCAGCCAAACTTTCCCAACAGGAGTTGAGTGCCTGGAGAGGGTCTATGGCCCTGTTATCAGGAAGGTGTGGAAACACTGAATCTCTGACAGGTAGCTTCCAGCAAGCCGTGGAGCATTAGGGCCAGCCCTGAGGAGGCCTGAGCTCTGATGAGGGTCCCCCAGGCTCTGAGCTCTGATGAGGGTCCCCCAGGCCTGAGCTCTGATGAGGGTCCCTCAGGCACAAGCTCTGTGATATCTTCTGAATAGGGAACCTTCTCTTGGAGGACTGTCTCAAGCACTGCAGCACAGCCAGGGGCTCTCACTGCATCCATTTTTGGAATGAATGACTCAGTAACTGACTGCCTTCCTTCCCCCTGGCTGTCCCTCCTTCTCATTAGCCCACGGCTCCCCCCACCCCCCCGCCTCCCCGAATGAGTGCCTGCTGACCATCTGCTGGTCATCTTCTGGACTCACCTTTTCCTTCTCCGAGCATTGCAGATGTGCCCTCTTGGGGGGCATTTAAGCCACCCTTTTCCTTCTACCACATGCTCTCCTCCACTCTGTCCCCTCTCATTCCATGTGCACCTCCTCTCATCATAGGCAGCAGCCTGCTCATGACTGCGACGGCTCAGGGGGTTCCAGCCTGGCCAGCTTCTCCAGGAGGCCAGCACGTTGCCGGAGCTGATGAGGGTTTGCTGCTGGGCCGGGGAATGATACACACAGGAGGCCGCCTTCCCGGAGAGGCGGTGAAGGAAGGCCTATCTGGAGACCCAGAGGTGGCAAAATGAGGATGGAGGGGAGGGCCCGCGGGGAGGAGGGGGTCAAAGATCATGGCCCTTCCCCGAAGTCTGGGAGGACTGGGTCCCCCTCCCTGTGGGCAGATTTAGGGCAGGGCCAGTCACCTACCCCTTCCCATATATGTCACATATGGCGGCAGGCCCCGACATAGCAGCTAGAGAGATGGGCAAAGAAAGAGAGAGAAGAGGGGAGGGTCAACCCGAGCAAACTGTACCCAGGAGGGCCCGATAGCAGGCTTATGGTGCAGAGCGGGGAGACCTAGTGGATTCGGGGATGGGGTGGGAGGCTGGGGCAGAGGAAGCCAGGACAGCATCTGAGCCGGCGTACTCCTGCTTACTCCCAGTCCAATAGGCTCCAATCTTTTCAAGTATATCAGTCCCCTTTTAGTGTCCAAAATGCTAATGTCTTCCACATGATTGATAGTATTTTTACCTTCTCTTTATGCTAATAATTTCTAGAAAGTAAAATAAAAGCAGGCTGTCTACTTAGGTATGGGAGTGGGACGAAATATTCCCAAATGCTGTTTAGGATGGAATGCCCACAATTTTTAGAAAATCAGCTTCGCTTCAATAGATTAATTTCTTCTTCTCAGATTTGATGTACTGTGCTAATTCCATCAAACACATAACTTTGGTGTATTTGGATTTTAGTTACTTTATTTAAGAAGCCCAGAAATAGTACCATTTTGCTTAAAATACTTTTTTACTATGGAAATTTTCAATCACAAAAGTAAAGAAAATATTCAAACAAATCCCCATGTGCCCATGACCTGCTTTATTTTTTTTTAAATAAATTTTATTTATTTAATTTTGGCTGCGTTGGGTCTTCATTGCTGCATACAGGCTTTCTCTAGTTGTGGCGAGCTACTCTTCATTGCACTGCCGGGCTTCTCATTGTGGTGGCTTCTCTTGTTGCGGAGCACGATCTCTAGGTGCATTGGCTCAGTAGTTGTGGCACGCGGGCTCTAGAGCACAGGCTCAGTAGCTGTGGCACACGGGCTTAGTTGCTGTATGGCATGTGGGATCTTCCCGGACCAGGGCTTGAACCCGTGTCCCCTGCATTGGCAGGCGGATTCTTAACCTCTGTGCCATCAGGGAAGCCCTGCTGTTTTTCTTTTCTTGTGCTTCTCTCTGTATACACAAGTGCACACACATAACATTTTTTGTGTGTGAACTGTTTGAAAATAAATTGCAGACAACACATCATGTGTATATCCATCATGTATCTCCTAGGAACATTCTCCTATGTAACCATAATACCATTATCAACACTCAAAAACTTTCATAGATACAGTAATGTCATCTCCTCTTTTTAAGTGTATATGTATATATATTCCATATTCAAATTTCCCTAATTGTCCCAAGAATGTCCTTTTTACATATATATCTATAGACATACATTTTTTTTTAACATCTTTATTTGAGTATAAGTGTTTTACAATAGTGTCTTAGTTTTTCCTTTACAACAAAGTGAATCAGTTATACATATACATATGTTCCCATATCTCTTCCCCCTTGCGTCACCCTCCCTCCCACCCTCCCTATCCCACCCCTCTAGGTGGTCACAAAGCACAGAGGTGAACTCCCTGTGCTACGCGGCAGCTTCCCACTAGCTATCTAATTTACATTTGGTAGTGTGTATATGTCCATGCCACTTTCTCACATCGTCACAGCTTACCCTTCCCCCTCCCCATATCCTCAAGTCCATGCTCTGGTAGGTCTGTGTTTTATTCCAGTCCTACCACTAATCTCTTCATGACATGTTTTTTTCTTAGATTCCATATATATGTGTTAGCATACGGTATTTGTTTTTCTCCTTCTGACTTACTTCACTCTGTATAACAGTCTCTAGGTGCATCCACCTCACTACAAATAACTCAATTCCGTTTCTTTTTATGGCTGAGTAATATTCCACAGTATATATGTGCCACATCTTCTTTATCCATTCATCTGTCAACGGACACTTAGGTTGCTTCCATGTCCTGGCTATCGTAAATAGAGCTGCAATGAACATTTTGGTACATGACTCTTTTTGAATTATGGTTTTCTCAGGGTGTATGTCCAGTAGTTGGATTGCTGGGTCATATGGTAGTTCTATTTTTTTAAGGAACCTCCATACTGTTCTCCATAGTGGCTGTATCAATTTACATTCCCACCAGCAGTGCAAGAGGGTTCCCTTTTCTCCACACCTTCTCCAGCATTTATTGTTTCTAGAGTTTTTGATGATGGCCAATCTGACCGGTATGAGGTGATATCTCATTGTAGTTTTGATTTGCATTTCTCTAATGATTAATGATGTTGAGCATTCTTTCATGTGTTTGTTGGCAATCTGTATATCTTCTTTGGAGAAATGTCTATTTAATTCTTCTGCCCATTTTTGGATTGGGTTGTTTGCTTTTTGTTATTGAGCTGCCTGAGTTGCTTATAAATTTTGGATATTAATCCTTTGTCAGTTGCTTCATTTGCAAATATTTTCTCCCATTCTGAGGGTTGTCTTTTGGTCTTGTTTATGGTTTCCTTTGCTGTGCAAAAACTTTGAAGTTTCATGAGGTCCCATTTGTTTATTTTTGTTTTTATTTCCATTTCTCTAGGAGATGGGTCAAAAAGGATCTTGCTGTGATTGATGTCATAGAGTGTTCTGCCTATGTTTTCCTCTAAGAGTTTGATACTGTCTGGCCTGATTAAGGCGACTTTTAACATCACAAACGGAATCCACCTACTCACACGCTTTTCCACACCCTGCTTTTTCCCACTGATGACACCTTAGATTCTCAACATTTCCGATGGGAGAAAGGAGTCGGGTGATTTTGTCGGAAGGAACAAGGGCCACTTGAAGGGATTTGTTTCAGGGTGGGAGGCGGGCCTCCAGGGGGCTGCAGGAGGGGAGCTGGGTGCAGCCTGTGAGTTGCCCTGTGGATCTTCTAGTGCCACTGCCTGTTTTCTGTTAGGAGAAATCGTTTTAGAGACTTGACAAGGGCCACTGAGTAAGCTCTCATCCAAGTATGTCTTCTCCATGTATGTGTGTGTGGAAGTGCATTGTGTACATGCATAAGCATGTATGTGTGTGCATGTGATTCTGGCTGCACACATATTTCTGACACCCACTGCCTTGTGCAGGGTGTAATAGGGTGGGGAGATTTGGGCCTGGATCGTCTTCTCGCACTGGGCACAGGGCCTGGCACACAGCAGGTGCTGGAGAAACATTTGATCACCTCTTCCTGACCCCTCACCCCCACCCCCAGTATGAGTCCCACACTTTAGCCAATCTACAGGATTGTTTTCCAGCTTCTCTGCCCCTGCTCAGGAAACAGTTTTGTTATTTCTTATTGTATTTTGTTTCTTCTCCCTGGAATATTCTCCCAAGTTCACGATCGCCTGTGGAAGTTGAGAGTGTGCTCTCTGGCCCTCCTTCTCTGGAATGATTTCCCTGACCGGCCAGACCAGCCAAAGGCTACCGAAGGCATTCCTCTGTCTCACACAGAACCGCCCCGAACCCTGACACTCACACAGAGTAGTCCTCCCCGACCCTGCTCCCGATCCGAACGCCGACACCAATGACGTAATAGTATATGTGTGGAAGGAACAGCTCTTCACCCAGGCCTGCGGGCTCCCAGTGGCACCTGGAGCCGGAGGTCTGTGACAACCCGGGGCCTCATCTGTGGACCCGCGGTCTTTCCATGGGGAGCCACCGTCTCTGCGACTGGGAACCCTCAGCAGGTAACTTCTCTTTCTTGCTATCTCCTGCCTAATCTTCTCTAAACTCCCGAGAAAGAGGGAGCTGGAGACGGATGAGGGCTTGGCCCACAAGTCCCCACCATGCAAGAGGACTGAGCTTTCTCCTCCTGACTTGCCTGGTTGCTGGCCCGTCTGGGGCTGGGCAGTCCCCGGCTCCATCAGCTGTGGGCAGAGGGGAGGAATCACTGCTGTCCGGGGCTGCCCTTGGCATTCACTCATTTAATCACCATTTATTCAACAAGAGTTATTCGAGCTCCTGCCATGGGCGGCTGGGCAGTGGGGATGGAGCCGTGAATACCACCACTTGCTGCCCCTGAGGAGCTGATGCTCTAGGGAGGGAGACCAATGATGAACAAGTAAGTGGTGAGCAGACAGCTAAGGTGTCAGCAGTGCTATGAAGCAAATAGTAGAGGAGACCAGGGTGTGCAGTGGGGTGGACACTGGCAGTTGTCCAGGTGGTCAGGGATGAGGGGATATCTGAGCAGGGACTCGAAGGAAGTGAGGGAGGCTCTGTGGGAACAGAGGGAACAGCTGAGCTGTGCAGGGGCTGTTCAGGGGAGAACGAGGGCCCAGTCTGCTTGGGAGGGGTGAGCGAGGGGACCAAGGTGAGTATGCTGGGGGTGGGGTGGGAGCAGATTGTACAGGCCACAGAAAGGACTTTGGATTTGGCTCCATGTGAGCTGGGAAGGGTCCTCTGGACTCTGGAACATTCTAGAAGAGTTACAACTTTGGACTTACATTTGAAAATGATCGTTCTCCAGCTGGTAGACTGTAGAGGGGCAAAGGCAGAAGCAAGGAGACCAGGGAGGAGGCCTTGGCAATGACCCAGGTAGGAGAAGATAGTGCTTGGGCCGGGGTGGCCGCTGTGGAGGTGATGGGAGGTGGTCCAGCTCTGGACAGAGGCTGAAGGAAGGGCCAGCAGGAGTTGTGGTGGGGAGAGAGGCACCACTTTTTGCCTTGAGCCCCTGGAAGGTGGAGATGGGGAAGGTACTGAGGTGTCCAGGACAGACCTAGGATACCCCCTCAACCTCGCCGTCTGACTCATCATTGAACGGGCTTCCGCTTCTTCTCAAGGCCCGTAACTTTTGATGGTTAGACACACAGCCTTGAGGAAGACAAAGCCTTGCTCCCCTTCCGGCCCACGGTGCAGGGCAGCTGCTGTGCAAACCTCCTTGTACGTAGGGTGCCTGCAGGGCCACTGTTTTCACTTCAACAGCCTAACCAAGTCTGGCCAAGTCTTTGCAGGAAAACCATCCGTAGCAAGTAAACCCACTTGTCACATTTAGACCCAAATTCTCAAATTTGTTACGGGAAGATAGTTTTTAGTAAATAGTTTTTGGTAAAATGATGACTTTTGTCATAAACAAACCGCCCAGCCAGCCCAGCCTCAACTGCAAGACGTGAGGAATTCTGACTCCATCCCGCCATTGTTGTGGAAAATGGCCATGCTGTGTCCTTTGAAACAATAGAGTCCGAGGAAATGTAAACAACGCCCTTTCCCCTTGGTGTCTTGGTGGGACACCCTCTCCCCTCCCACAAGGTCTCTGCAAGTTGAATAGCTTCTTCGAGGAGGCTCTTCCCCGAAGTCTGAGGTCAGGGCTGAGCCTGGAGCACCCCCATCCTCCCAGCAGGACTCTGGCTTTCAGTGAGGAAGTGGGGGGGAGTGCTTTGTGGGTCTCTGCGTCTGTAAGTCTGGGGCCAGAAAGGTCCTCAAGTGTCCCCGTCTGTGGACGCTGCCGCTTGAGGCTTTGTTCTGGCCACGCAGCAGTGCCTCCCAAGAGGCTGCTCCTCACGTGGTAGGGGTGCTTCCTGCTCCTCCTTGAAGAAGCCATGTCAGGGCCGGGCTGTGAAGCAAGACAGGGACCCAGAAGTCGGGAGGCAATCAGGGGTCCCCCAGTGGCCAGTTCCGACTTGCAGGCTGCAGGACCCTGCAGGAATAAGGATGGTGGTGGTTAACGCCGATGTATGCCGGACACCGTTCTAAGCACTTGGCATGGATTATACCATCTGATCCTAACAACTGCCAAATGAGGTAGGTGACACTGCTGTGCCGTCTCACAGTCGGGGAGACCTAAGCTTGGCAAGACGAGGCAGTGTGTTTGGGGTCACGCAAGCTGGGAGCGGTGCGGCCGGGGCGGGAGCCCTCGCGGCCCAACTCGAGAGGCCGCGTGGTGACGGAGGCCCGTGGTCAGGGCAGGGGGTCCAGTGCACGGTGGGTGGGGCTTCAGCCATCCTGTGACCATAGCACAGGGCCTTGCAAACACTCACAGGCCAGCTCTGGGGGTTCAAGGCTGACAAAGGCAAAGTCCCCGACCGTGTGCTAAGCCCACCACCCTACCACTGCCTCGACCCGGTCATGTTCCCTAATGTTCCCTGCATGGCCAAGAGTATAGAAGTGACTTCTGCTGGGACGCCAACGAGTACTGGGCTCAGACCCCTGCCTTTGGGCGTTTGGACTTACAAAGCTCTTCCCGACGATGGAGGATCGTGACCTTCGGTGACTTTGAGCGCTCACAGGGCCTGGCACGTTGCAGGTGCCTGGGGAGGCGCCAGTGAGCAAAGAGCACGGCGCGCTGAGGGAGGGGCTGCTGCACCGTCCGCCTGGCACCCGGTCACCCGCGCGAGGCTCCCAGTGGCGCAGGTGGACGTTGTCGATGATTCCCAGGGAACCTGCCCTGTGCCCCGGGAAGGGACGGCACTTGGGAAACGTCCCTTAGCCTTGGAGGCCGTGGAGGAACGTGTCTCTGAGCACCAGCCCAAGCACCCCCATCCCCCAGTGAGGCTCCCGGAGGGGGGGGGCGGGGGGCAGGGGAAGCTGGGAGGAGCCTTCAAAGGTAAATGGGAAGACTAGGGGTCACTCCGGGGGGTGTCCAGACAGACACTTCCGAACACAGGACTTGGGGAAGGGAGGTGAGCCTGTGACGTCCAGAGGCCCCTTTCAAGGAGCCAGTCTCTTGGGAACGGGATTCAGGACTTCCTCATGGGCGACGTGGGCAGCAGGGCAGTGCAGGGCAGCGGCTGCGAGCTCTGCCCAACCCACCCTCCAGGCCCTCGAAGACCTTGGGATTAAGTTTCACATTCATTCAATGGGTGTTCAATGAGCACCCACTTGCGCCAGGCACAAAGCAAAGCAAAACCCTTGCTCCCGTGGAGCCCGCGGTCCATCGGCATGGTAAGCCCCCTTCCCTACATGTCAGGAAGCCCGGAGGGGGCTGTGTCTCTGCCGCAGCCAGAGGGTGGCTGAGTGGGACGGGCTGGAGCGGGAGAGTCAGGCTGTCGGGAGCGTAATGAGCAGAAACCAGCCCAGCTGGACACGGGGTTTCGTAGCTACAGATTTTTGTATTTAAAGAATCTTACCTGGAACCCCATGGAAACAGTGTTTTGTTAAGCAAAACTTTATTTGATGCCTTCCTATCTGTAGTGTTTACTTATTAAGCCAACTGATGAGAACAGTAAGGCCATTTTGATGAAAAGAGCCACCTGAAATCCAGGGTTACAGAAATCAGAGTCTTATGCCAACCTGGGCATCCAACCCCCCACCCCCCAATATCAGAATTCTTCAGCCTATTCTTTGCTGTGGGGCTGTCCTGTGCACTGTAGGATGTTTGCCGGCATCCTTAGCCTCTGCCCGTTGGATGTGAAAACCAAACATGTCTCCAGATCTTGTCGGGTGTCCTTTGGGGAGTAATATCGCCCCAGGTGAGAACCACTGCCATCTACTTTGATTGCGCAAGATCAAAAAATCCTGTTTCACAGTGAGAAGTATTTGCAATTGTTAAAAGTGTCATTGTTTTGTTTGTTTGTTTTGTTCCTTTGTTTTTGTCAGCTCTCTTGCCGCTCCTAGGACCACCTTTAATTAAATAAGAGTTTTGTTCTGAGATCTGCACAAGAAACACATTCCTGCAGCAGCCCAAGTTAATGTGTTGCTAGTTTTCAATGTACTAGAATTTGTATGTAACACATTTGTGTGGGTGTGTTGTTTTCGTTACAATTTTGAGGACTAGGAAAATCTTCATATTAAAAACATTCAGACCAAATGTTGGCGGATCCCCTAAGCCTTCTGGAGGAAGGTTCAAAAATGCTGGTTTCACGTTGGGAAGCAGCCACAGAGAGAGGCCAGGATTTGATGATGGTGCAGGTTGGGCGGGAGGGCAGGGTCACTGGGGCCTGTCTGCTGCCCTGAGACCTCAAGGCTTCATCAGACAAAGACTGCAGGATTGGGGGCGGGCGTGCAGAGGACTGGATCCAGTCCGGAGAGATCCAGAATTGAGGGAAGAGAAATAAGACTGATTCAGGGGGTGAACAGAGGAAAGAAAGGCCTCTCACTCCATGAAATTCTAAGAAAGAGCCCCCAATTCTTGGTGACACAGGGCCAGGAGGTTAAACACAGAATAATAATAATGAAAACAATCTGTTTGTACCATTTGATGCTTCCAGAAATTCCCGGGAGCGAGTCCAAGGTGGAGAATCCCAGCAGAAGTGCTGCTGGTTGGAAGTGAGGGGGGGTGGTGGGAGGGAAGGATGGAGGAGAACGTGTTTCCCAGGTCCCAAAGGTCTGGGGCCGGGCCACTCTGGAGATGACAGGGTGGGGGGCACCCCTGCAGGCCGCAGAAACAACAGCTGTCTTTAATGTTCTGGAAAAAATAGTCCTTCCCTGGAACCAGTTTGTTCTCCCTCCTGCAAAATTGGGAGCCACTTTCAGGGCTCACTCCTGGGAAATCTGCCTTGGATATGGGGGACAGCTGACCACAGGTCAGGACTTGCCACACAGCAAAACATGGCAAACCTGACCAGGGGCCTGACACCCACCTGCTGGCCATGTCTTGAGCTCCTGGGCAGTTCTGGGAGGGAGGGAGGCTAGCAGGGAGGGAGGCTGGCCCGGCAGACAGGGGGCCCCAGGCCTGTGTGCCCGGAGCACCTCCTCTCCCCTCCTTCTCCAGCCACTGCAGGGAATTTCCTTTGTGGGATATGGTTGGGCACTTTCAATGTGTCAGAGTTCTGGTCCAACTCCTCATCTCACAGACGGGAATCTGAGGCTGTGTGTATGACCCTAAGAGCCACCAGCCCCAGTGCAAGCCCACGTCTTGGACTGCCAGGGGAGTTACGGGGCTCAGTTCATCTGGGGAAACGAATCCCACGGCTCTGTATTTCAGAATCAAGGACTCAGAGTTTTCAGACCTTGCCTGTCCTCTGATTCTGTGGGTCCCACTGTGCCCTCAGGCAGCAGAGAACCCCAGCTTAGCAGCTTCTCTGCTCCACAAGAAGGCTGTCACTGCCTTACCTCAGTGTCCTCCACTAGGGTGACCCAAGCCTGATAAGAGCCTCGCCTCACACTTGGAAAGCACCGTACAGCTTCCTGTGACCTCAAACCCTTTCTCTGGCATTGGCAGAGCAACTGTGGGTTCCATGTCACAGATAAGGCCACTGAGGCTTTCAGAGGGCGAGGGTGGGCTTCCTCAGAGGTTGGTGTTCTCCCCACGCCCAGCCCCTGCCTTGCAGCCCCTTGCCCCTTCCAGCCTCCGGTGACTTCCCTCCCAACACAGGCCATACCTCTGTTCCTATGCGAAGGGAGTGGTTTCCAAAACCAACTGTGAAGTTTCCTGAAAGGCGTTCCAGGGCTGCCAGCTTCAAGGGCTCCGGCAGGGCCATGCCCGGGAAGCACTGAGTCAGTACTGGCCTGTGGCGTCTGTGGCGTGCTGTGCTGACCCTGGCCTCAGGGGCCTTCCTCTCCTCATTAGGGGAGGATGCTGGGGACGGTAAAACAGGCCCTTCTGGGAACGATCGTAGTGGAAATATCCCTCCTGCCTGGCCCTGCCCTGTGCTGGGCCATGCCCACCCTTGGCTTCAGCAGGGCTCTGGCACTGGGAAGAATGGGTCTTAGCTCCTGGGCCTTGCAGGAGGCAGAGGTCAGCACATTCCAGGGTTTGGCCTTTCCCCCTCAGTCAGAAAACTCAGCAGGTGGAAGGCCCAGGCCTCCTGGGCTGCACGGAGCTGGCAATGGACAGGGCGTGGGGACTGGTACCCCCTTCTCTGCTGGGCAAAGCTCTTGGAGCTGCTTGGCCTCTGCTGAGCAGCAACTGACCAGGGAGCCTCCCTCTCCAAGGGTGCCATGAGGCCCCAGGCCCCTGCCCGCTGCCGGTGCCTGGGCCCCAGCCCCCGAGCCGCCTGAGGGAAGGGTGTGTGCATCTTCTGGTGGATAAGACACACTGCTTCTGGTCCTGCCTCCCATGGGGACATCCCCAGTCACCCTGCCTGGTGTCCCTTTTGAGGCACAGAGGCCTTCTCTGCCCCTCACAGCCTGGCCCCCTCCCTCCTCTGCCTGGAACATTCTCTCCTCCATCTTCTCCTGGCAACTTCTGCTCATCCTTCAGCCCCAGCTCTCCCCTCCCTTCCCCGGAACACCTTTGTGGACCCTGAGATGGCTTGTCCCTCTGTCCCATGCCCTGACCTTTTCCTTCAGAGCATGCTTTATGGTCAAAGTTAATGACCTGAGGTTGACCCACTGACTTCCCCTCTCCAGGCACAGGACGGCTAGGACAGTACCTGCCTCTTGTGTGTCAGGCCAGACCCCTGTGGGAGCTGCCCAACTGTGTTTATCGGGTTTAAGTTGAATGTTCTAGCAGGATTGGGGTTTCCGGAAGGTACTGCCATGAGGCCCTGCACACACCTGGGGTGTGAGAAGTTATGCATGGCCCAGAGAAAGTCCTTGAGGACAGGGCAGGTTTGGGCTCACATTGAAAGGCCAGGACGGAGTGCCAAGGTGTGAGGCTGGGCAGGGAGATTGGGTGGCTAGGACAAACAGGACAAAATGTCTTGCAATAGGCTTGCAGAGAGAGCAGAGCCCTGGAACGGGGGCTGTGCTCAGCTGGGGACGGCCAAAGGCAGATTTGCTCAAATTTTCGTGCCACCAAGGGTCACCAAGGTGGCAGTGGATTCAGAGACAGTAGGTTCAGATCTGGTCCCATCTTCTTTCTGAAGCCCCACTTTCCTTATCTGTCAAGTAGGGACCTAACTCATGGGGTTATTGGGAGGTCAGCTGAGGGAATGTTTGCGAAAGGTGAGTCAAATGTCATCTTGCTTTTTCCTTTTCTACAAAAACTCTTGCCAGAGGTGAGGCCCACGGGAAGCGGTTGTCCATCGTCTGGGTACACGCCCTCCAGTAGAGGGTCACAGATCCTGCTCTTGTGACTCACGCTCTGCGAAGAAATGGGTCCTGCAAACATTGCAGAGGTCAGGAGAGTTTTCCTTGCCCTCCTAGCCCGGTTGTTCTGCAAACGTGTACCAAGCTCTTCCCAGGGACCAGGCCCTGTGCGGGCACCGGGCAAACTGAGCGACACTCTGCCCTTGGAGGGCCCCCTTTCCAGGGCTCGGGGAGGCCTGACCCCTGGAGGGAAGCAGACGTTTTCTAGAGCACTTAGTGAGAGGCCGGGGCCCGGCCATCGCCTACACTTGCTCCTTGGAGGTCTGGCAGTCCCTGGCTTCCAGTCTTCTGCAAGTCTCCAGGCCAGACTCTGGAACTCAGGGCTCCTGTGGCTGACCACCCCTGACCCTTCCCCACACGGGGATGACTGGACAGCCTACCTCGTGCCCAAAGCTGAGCTTGGGAAGCTCCCCCTCCCTCACCTCAAAGGATGGTGGCTCCAGCCTTCCAGTCCTCAGGCCACACAGTCCTGGTGGCCCCTCTGTCTTTCTCTCCCAGGCCACACCCAGCCTGCCCACGAGCCCTGTCAGCGCTCCCTTAAAATAGATGCAAAAACTCAAAGGGACAGAAAGCAGACCTGAGGTTGCCGGGAGTGTCGGTGAGGGAGACGGGACAAAAGGTCATGAGGAAACTTCTGGAGGCGATGAGAATGTTAAGGATCTTGATTGTGGAGCCGGGATGATGGGGGTGTATGTGTGTCAGAACTCCTCCAACTGTGCACTTCATGTGGAGTTTAATGAATTCCACTTACACCTTAATAAAGCTGTTCGTTGTTTATTTAAAAAAAAAAAACAGTTGTTTCCAGTGACCTCTGTGAGACCCTAGACAAGTCCCTTACCCTCTGTTAGCCTCAGCTTCCCCAGCTGTAAGATGGGAGTCTCTAAGAGACCTTCCAGCTGGATCTCCATGACCCTCCATCCACACAGCTCCTTAGAGGCAGCGCCTATCTTGAGGACAGTGCTTTAGGCTATGTAGCCCAGGTCTGTCCCAGCACTTTTCTGACCCCAGCTTGGCTCACCAGCCCTTCCTGCAGAAATGGCTCAGACCAAGTAATTGGCTGGGGAGAGGTGGATGCCAAGAAATAAGGCCAAGTCATGTAGGAAAATAAGGAAGTGAGTAACTCCATGACTCCACAACTGTCTGGGCTCCCTCAGGCCCAGAAAACCTCCAGAAAGCTGGAGAGAAGCATGGAGATTTTTGTCAACCCATTTGACAGATGGGGAAACTGAGGCCCAGAGAGACATTGTCTCTCAAGTACACTGAGCTAGAACCTGGCAGAGTTGATGCAGAAATGCAGGTTGCTATTAACTAGACATACTGTGGTGACTATTTGCAACATAATACAAGTATTATGTTGTATACCTGAAACTAATGTAATGTTATGCGTCAATTATATCTCAATTTTTTAAAAAAGAAAAGAAATGCAGGTTCCTGGACTCCTAATCCAGTGCTCGCCCACAGCTCCCTCCCCTCAGGGTCAGAAGACATGAAGCTCATCCCTGGGTACCTGGGCCTCTCTAAGCTGGTTCCCCCATGACTACGGGCTCTGCCTTTGGGGCCTTGCAAAGGGCTGCATCCATCTGTTAGCCCCACGTGTGGAGGGTTCCCATTTGGGGCAGGGGGACGAGGGCTCAGAGGCCCTGGAGTTAGAGGGGCCTGGACAGAGCCAGCTGGGACTGAGCATCTGTTACCTGCTAAGTGCTCCACATTCATCCATCCACAGGTGATTCTCCAACTGCCCTGGGAGGCTGGCATCGTTAACCCCATTTTACCCCATTTTCTAAAGGAGAAAACGGATTTTCTGAGTGTTGAAGCAGCTTTCTCTGGCCTCAGAGCTGCTCACTGGAGACACCAGGACTGCAATGCAGTCAGCTGCATTCCACAGACTTTCCAAAAAGAAGGCGGAGGAGGAGGAGATGGGGAGAGGGAGAAACGGCAGCAACAGCGGTAGAATCTGGCGCTTTCAGCATCAGTACCACCTTGTCCAAGCCACTGTGTGGATTATCTCAGAAGCCTCTTAACTGGTGTCTCTGCTTCCTCTCTGTTCCCTCGCCGTCTGTCCTCAACACAGCAGCAGGGATCCCACTAGAACGTGGTCAGACTACGCCCCTCCCGCCTCTGCTCAGAGCCCTGCAGAGGTCCCACTTCTGGGAGCCAAGCCCAGGTCCTGGCACTGGCTGTGAGCCCAACACAGCTGGCCCTGTTCTGCTCTGATTTCCCCTCCTGCACCCGCCTCCCTGCCCACCTGGACACAGGGCTGCCTTGCTGTCCCTACAACGCACCAGGCACCCTCCTGGCCCAGGGCCTTTGCACTTGTTCTCTCTGCCTGGAGCCTTCGTTTCCAGGCATCCTCACGGTCTAACTACTTTCCCTCCAGTCTGTGCTTCAGATGCTTTCCCTGAGCACCCCGTTCAATACTGCAACCTGGCCTTCCCCAGCCCAGCATTCCTGATCACCCCCACCCTGCTGCCTTTCTTTCTTCCACAGCATTTACCACTTTCCAACGTATAACACATTTCCTTATTTATTATGCTTATTGTTTATGTCTAACTCCATAAGGCCAGTGGTCAGTGTCTCCTCTGTAAATGGATGAATGCCAAGCAGCTAGAACAGCACCTTAAACGGTGTCTGGCATAGATCAGGCCCCTAATGAACACTTGCTGAATAACTGAATTTGTTGAGGCCACTACCCTAGAAAGACAGGGGCTTGTGAATCGCCCTGATCTGGGTTCAGTGCCCCGCCTCCAGAACTGACTAGCTTTTCAGTTTTACCTCCTTAAACCTCCATTTTCTCATCTGTGAACTATGATTTATACTTTGATATAATGCACATGAGGGGACTTGCAGAGCGCCTGGCCCACGGCGGCCACGTGAGAGCCAACTGCAGGGAGAAGTGACTTCATTTAGCAAATAAATGTTATGAGGTGAAGCTCTGCCACATTAAATAGGACGAGCAGACTGGGTGCCTGCGAACTTGACTCAGGTGTGAAGCTCTTCTCAGAGAAAATACTTTCTTCCTTCCTTGGAGGGAAATGTTCTGGTCCCGGGAGCAGTGAGTTTGAAGGAACAGTGCCGAGAAGTTGAGGGGCCCAGACTCAGCCCAGAAAGTTCACTTCCTGGCAGGGGGCTCAGGGCCACTGACTTCACCTCTCAGGACCTCTGTTTTCTCATCTGTGAAATGAGACGAGGTTGCCTTCTCTGTTGACTCCGGGGGGTTATAGGGATTGAAGGAGAAAGCGCATGTGAAATACCTTGTGGGCAATGTAGGATTGCCCTGATGGGTGGGGTGCCCAGCTGCCATCCGGGTTAAGAAGCTTGCTGCTTCGGCAGGTGTTATGGGCTGGAGTGTGTCCTCCCAAATTCACATGTTGGAGCCCTGCCAACACAATGTGACCACTCTTGGAAGTAAGGTCTGTAAAGAGATAATTAAATTAAAAAGAGGTCCTCAAGGTCGTTCTAATCCTGTATGGCTGGTGCCTTATAAGAGGAGGAATTTTGGACATGGACACACACGGAGGGAAGGCGATGTGAAGACACAGGGAGAAGACGACCATCTACCAGTCAAGGAGAGAAACCTCAGAGGCAACAACCCTGACGACATCTTGACCTTGGATTTCCAGCCTCCAGAACTGTGAGACAATAAGGTTCTGTGGGGCTTCCCTGGTAGTGCAGTGGTTGAGAGTCCGCCTGCCGATGCAGGGGACACGGGTTCGTGCCCCGGTCCGGGAAGATCCCACATGCCGCGGAGCGGCTGGGCCCGTGAGCCATGGCCGCTGAGCCCACGCGTCCGGAGTCCGTGCTCCGCGACGGGAGAGGCCACAATGGTGAGAGGCCCGCGTACCGCCAAATAGTAATAATAAGGTTCTGTTGCATAAGCCCCCTAGCCTGCGGGACTGCAGAACTGTAGTTACAGCAGCCCTAGGAAGCTGAGAGAGTAGGTCTGGATGAGATCACAGAATGTTAGGAACCTCCCGTGAGAGTGTGGGGTTCTGGGGGGCTGCCCGAGGATGGTCTTCACTCCTCTCAGGGATCACTTCTGCTGGGGCAGCTCATCTCCAGACCCTCCTCTCCTGCATCAGATCTGTTTAGTCGTGGCCTATGGTGGGTCCACTTACCCCCACCAGAACCTCCCACCCTGTCCCCCTTTTAGGTCACACACCCCTTTAAACTGCTTCTGTCAGTAAAGCAGGCTAAAGGTCAGGGCACTGAGACCCACCTATCACCGTTATGAATGTGGACCCTCTTGGAAGAGTTTCCAAGTCAGGTGCTGGGCTACGAGTCCTGTGAAACCGTGGTGGAATGTATCTTACTTCTTCTGCAGAGTAAGGGGGAACAAACCAAGGTTTTTCTTGGCAAAACAAGGCCAGCCACACACACCCCTTTAAAAAAATCGAGGCGTAACTGTGAGCCTTAGTCTACTGTCGTGTAACTGTCACACTGCAACACGTGGTCTGACGCCATCTCCTCATCTGACTGGCTCCTGACCTAGGAAAACAGGAGACTGCGGTCCAGGCCAACATGCCCCCGGCCGCTCACACCCAGGCGCCCAGGCCCGTGGGGAGAGAAGTCCGAATTCCAGCCCCGCGGCCTTGCGCCCGACTGCTACCTGGCCTGAAGGAGACTCCAAAGGTCAGTCCCCCTTGGTCAGCACGGGGCACAGCCCCCAAAGAGCTGGCTGTCCTGTAAAAGCCTTGCCTCCGAGGTAGCTGCTGGCAGGAGGGGTTTCAGATCCACAGGCAATTCTGTTTGACGTTGGACGGGGTCCAGAATTCAGACTGTAGCTTTGGGTGTGAATATTCCATCCCACTCAATTATTTCCAGTGAAGGGTATGGGACTTTTGCTTCTTCCTTCAAGCTCCTCCGTAAATATAGATGTTTTCTAACAGAAGCTGGACCACACGCTGATGTCGAGGTCTGTGGCCTCTAATCGAATTGAGCAAAGGACCGAATTGAAATGGGCTTTTCCTGACAGTTCCAAGGGTGGATCCGCAGCCTGTGTTTGCGGGTGTTACGGGGCTGAGGGACTGGACACCCCACCTCTGGTCTCTGTCAGCGGGGAGGGCTCCTGGGAAGGCAGATGACCGAGGAGCTGACGGGGGGCCCCTCACATGTAGGCATGCCCAGAGGCGCCTCCGTGCGGGCGGCCCTCTGCAGCCTTGGCTGGAAGGTCCTGGGGAAAGGAAGCCGCCTCTCCCAGGGGGCCTGCCTGCATTTGCAGTGGATACTACGACGACGCCTAAGCTCGTTGAAGCTACTGCCAGGGAATTTCCTCCTCATTGTGGCCTCCATATTAACATGAAGGCAAATAACCCATCGGGAATATTTTAAAAGATGTTTAGGGAGTTTCCTGGTTACCACCACACATTAGCTCCCTGTACCTTCCGCTTTGGCTGCCTGATGCAGTTGGAATGCAGAGGATGTCCCAGGAATCATAAAATCCTGACTAATTTTTGTAGATATTTAATTATGCTTACTAGATGAATCTCATGAAGTCAGGAAAACAAGAAATATGTTCAGGAAAGATTTCCAGTCACAGTATTTGAAACCACACCGGACAATCTGTGGTCGGTGGAGCCTCTGCCCCATCCCAAGGGGCTCCGAGAGTGACCAGCTGTCCTGACCACAGCTGAGGGCCCTGCCCCAAGGCAGCTGCTCGCTGTGGGAAAGGAAGGAGCCGGAGCATGAGCCCAGTCTGGCCAGTGCTTTGCTGGCTTTGCTTTCAGGTTGTTTCCCACCGGCTGGAATCCAACTGACACTGAGGGTCCCCTCTCGGGGAGTTTCTAAATCGGGACACACCGAGTGAGAAGCAGAGAGACAGACAGACAGACACGCAGAGGTGTGGGGAAGTCATCATGAGAGAAAGGCAGATCCACCAGGGCAAGAGTCACAGACGCCAGCTTCTGGGAGCGGCCGGATGAGGGGGTCTCCTGGGCACGTGGATGGGTCCCTGGCAGCGTGGGCTTACATCCCAGCCCGGCACTTACTAGCTGTAGGACTGCAGGCAAGTCACAGACCTTCTCAGCCTCACCATCCTCCTCAAATGGCCAGCGCTGGGAATTATTCCATAAGACGGCTGTGAGCATCATGTGATAACGCACCTTGGGTGTCTGGGGGCCAAGCCGGCACCCAGGCGGGGCAGATGCTCAACAAATGTTCACTGTTCTTAGTGTTAAACCCAAACCCAAGTCCTGACTTCAGGCCACTGCCGAGGTCCTGCCTGTGTATCTCTCTCTGTCCTTCCTGTCTTCCTTTCCAAGAAACAGCCATCACTCCAACCAACTGGAGGGTCTGTGTTTCTGACAAGCTTGGAAGAGTCTCTCTAATGTGGAAATTAAAAGAACCATATCGACTAGCCCGAGAGCCCGGGGGGCCAGGATGCAAGTTCCTCCAGCGCTTCATGTTAAACGTGTGGGAAAAGCAGCTGGTAGGTGGTGGCTTGGTCTTTGAAGGGCTGGGTCTCAAGTGCGCTTTGGGTCAGTGCAAACAGAACGAAATGCATTTATGGGGCCCTGCCCTGTCGGTCGAGCTCAGGAAGGTGGGGGAGACCATTCCAGGAAGACGGTGGAGGGAGAGAGCTGGTGTCCCTGCTTCATCCAGCAAAGGAACGGCAGCCCCAGGGGCTTGACGGCCATTGGCAGAGAGGCCGTGCCCCTGTGTGTTGTGTCTGGGGAGAGCTGCAGGGGTAGCTGAGGTTGGCTCGTGTGCGCAGGTGTGAGTGCGGCCCCGTGCACAGACGGCCGTGCGTGCCCAGGCACGTGTGTGACTCTGTGTGTGGCCGGCCTGTGGGAGATGACCCTTTGTCTTCAGCGGCTCAGCTGGCCCCGGCGCAGGATGGAGGGGTGGGGTGCAGCCAGCTGTGATGAGAGCCTCTGCGGGGACTGCTGTGTCCCAGGAACCAGAGCCGTTCAGGAACTGCTGATGGAAGACAGGAATGAGCAAGTCCCAAAGGTTTCTCTGGCTTTTCATTTCAAGGGACACAGAGTGTGACCTTGGCCTGTGCCACTTGGACTGCTGCTGCTTTGCCCTTCCCCCAGGGAGGGAAGGCTTGGTTTCACTTTTCTTTCTGTTGTTTTCACTTTCAGACTCCCTTGATGAAACACCGAGAAAGGTGGGGCAGCTCTGGCGGGCTATCCTGCGTGGAGGCCGCGGGCTCAGAACCTGCTTGGTCCGTGCCAGTGGCTGTGCCGGGCCAGCGCGGCCCACCCGATGAGAGAGGCTGTGACTTCCCAGAGCACATGGAACGGGCCTCCTCGTGCTGCTGAGAAAACAGCTCCCAAGAGGAGGCCTGGTTTGTCCAAAGTAACACAGAGGTGGTGCCGGAGCTGGGGCCAGACCCAGCTGTCAGGCCTGGCATTGGTGGGAGACACCTGGACACTGGGCCAACAGCAGGTAAAGGCAGGAGCTAAACCCCTGACCCGTGTGCTAACAGCCTAAATCAGGCAGCGTGGCTCCCTACACCTCCGTCCCCCCAGGCCACGCGGGGTGCCTCCCTCTGTATGGCCACTTTGTCATGGACCTCACTGTCCCCTCCTGCCCGGTCAGGTGCCAGGCAGGCCCTGACCACTCCCACTAGGGCCACACTCACCCGACAGGCCCTGGGGTCCTCCCAAGACTTCTCCCAGGGTAATAAACTTGGGCTTCTCAGCTCTAGTCTCCAACCCTTCAGACAGATCCCCACGACTCCCAGGAGAGTCCCTTCTGTGTGGCAGGGCAGGCCATGAGCAGACCCAGATTTCTCTCTGGGTTACCAACCCTCGGCTTCCCACGCCCCCTCCCACTTGGGCTATGCCTGACTTGCCCTTGTGCATTGCCTTCCCAGGGCCTGGGGCTCTGGTGGCCAGTCATCTGGGCTCTGCATTCTCCAGAGTGCCCCCAACAATGACAACACCACAAGCACACATAGCCCCCAGGCCTCCGTGCGCCCCCACAGATACTGTACATCCTTAGGCAGCACCACTTCCCCCAAAACACCGCTTGCCTTCAGGTCGGCTGCGCCTCTCCTGGTCCCTGTGAAATGGTTCAGCTCTGCCCGAGGCTCGCCCTCCTGGATACCTCTCCCATCGCTTCCAAGGTCTCCGTCTATGCTGCAAGTCTGTTAACAAGCTGTGTCCTGGTGGATCCTTGACATTTCTCAGGCTGGAGTAGGTATGTTCTGCATTTCAGATAAGATAATGGTAGCCTTTTCCCAATTCACGGAAAAAGTTCATAGAGAGAACTTTCTTTTAAGTCCTTCTCCCATTAAACTTCTGACATCTGTGACCTCAGAAAAAGAAACAGTAACATGTTTGATATAAAGCATCTAGATTCAGTCTCACCCACAATCTTCACGTTAAATTTGGCTACTGTTTATTTTTACCCCGCTGACCTGTGTCTGAGATGAAATGCTAGGATGAGGACCCTCGCTTGTGGAATAGATTCAATGGCCCCATTCTCTAGGAGGTCACTCAAGAGTGGCTTTGCTATCACCTGACCAGGGCACACCCCTGACCTGGGTGTCTGGGGAGGCCTGGCCAGGTGGATGCTTGTCATCAGCACCCTGACTTGGTCCGGAAAGGCCCTCAGGCACCTAGTGTACCTAGTTGCTAGATTTAGCGAGTAAAAATGAAGGGCACCAAGTTCAATGTGAATTTCCAGTAAACGACAAATAATATTTTAGTATAAGCATGTCCCATGCAGTATTTGGGACATATACTAAAAAAAAATTGTTGTTTGTTGGAAATTCAAATGGAACTGGGCATCCGGCATTTTATCTGGGGACCCTAACTTGGCACCTACATCCACTGGTGCGTGCCATCCAGTGTCAGAGGCTCGGCAAGCAGCTTGTAACTGGCAGTAAGGAACTGAGGTTTGTCAATGATCTACATGTGTGGGCAGGCCCAGGCCACTCCTGGCATAATGCCCCTCTCTTGGGTTCTAGGAAGTGCATACAGCCTCTAGCTAATCTTACTGATATCCAGACCCTCATCCCCCCCAGTGGTCACTCCGGCGCATCAGTTTTTTCAGTGGTCACCAGCTGCATAGTGCTCTGAGTTTATGCTTTCCCCATGTCTCTTGCTTTTCTTCCTCTTCTTGGTGCATTGCTATAGGCTGAATGCTTGTGTCCCCCAAATTCATATGTTGAAACCTAACCCCCAAGGTGATGGCATTTGGAGGTAGGGCCTTTAGGAGGCGATGAGGTCATGAGGGTGGAGCCCTCAAGAATGGGATTAGTGCCTTTATAAAAAGGATCCCAGAGAGCTCCCTTGCCCCTTCCACCTGTGAGGACACAGCAAGAAGATGCTGTCCACGAACCAGGAATCTGCTGATGCCTTGATCTTGGACTTCCAGACTCCAGAAGTATGAGAAGTAAATTTCCGTTGCTTATAAGCCACCCAGGCTATGGTGTTTTGTTATAGCAGCTCGAACACATTTTTAGAAAGGAAGAAGGCAGCATGACAAGAGCCCTCAGCTCAACATTGCACTCAGGTGTGAAAGACACCGTGAGCATCTCCGCGACTGGTTCCCACATGAGCTCAGAGCTGGATGTTATCCAGGTTAATGATACCACTGTATGCATCTGTAAGCTAAATAGTAAATAAGGTTTATCTATTCTTCATCTTCAATAATACATCTTCTTAATAATACTTGTGGATTGGAGATATGCAAATGGAATCAACATTTATTGAAAAATACCAAATATTTGAAAACTTAGCTAAGCTGATTAATTTTTCCTGTAAAGTATTACACTTTAAGCTGATGTGTTTACTCATATGCCTGTGAAACACTTTGAGATGATTGTTCTAAAAGACGACATCTGCAACACACTCTGCCTCGCATCACAGCACAGGATTCTGGGGAGGTGCCCATGCCCCGGTCAGCCCTGGGAGGGGTCAAGGACTGGGTTCCTGCCCGCTCCCCAGCTTTGAGGGGGTGGTAGCCACATTTCCCTCGACATCAGTCTGGGCTGAAATCGCTGGCAGGTTGACTCCTATTTCTCCTCGTCATTGTCTCCCTGAAGATGCCAGGTCATGAACTGCATCAGACGTTGACAGGAGTGGGAGAGAGAGGAGCTGCATTGCCTTTTGTCTGTGGAGGCAAAGGGCCAGGATGGGAGGGTGGCAGACCCTGGTCTCGGCTGACTGATGAATGGACTTCCTGCTCCCTCTTCTCCAGGGGATCTGCTCCGACAAGTCAGGCATCCAAGCCCAGAGATGGAAACCTGGGGCTCTGACTTTGGGCCACATGGCCCAGCTGGGCAGTGCTGCCCAACCCCATCCAGCATGAGCCCTGCCTGGCTGGCTGGCCTCGGGGGACAACAGTCCTCTGCTGGAGCAACACACGGGGGAGTCTTCTGAGGCTGGGGGTCTGGGGCAACACTGCCCTAAGAAAGGACCACTTTCGGTGGGGGGTACTTGACATGAGTTTAGCTACACAAACTTTAGCATTTTTGTAAATGGCTATGAATTTTTTTCTAATTCATTCAAAACTAAAAAAATATGACACCAAATTCACCAATAACCATTTATGATACCATGACACGCTGTAGAGTGATTTCTTTAACCTCTGCCACCTGGTCACATTGCATGGCCGTTTTGATGAAGATGGCTTTGTCTGCCCAGTAAGACTGTGACTTCCTTAGAAGGGAGGGCTATGCCTGCATTGGTGAGGTTCTGGCATTGAGAGCCCGATCAACAAGAGAAACTGGGCATGAAAAGAAGCAGAGCTGGGTGCAATCTTCCCAACTCTTGGCTCCAAAAAGCAAGTTTATTTTACAAGTTGGCAACAAAATCAATTCTTTTAAAACATCTTTCATTTGCCTTTCATTGACCCCTGGCTCACATACCTGGCTCTTTTTCATTCTTTAGTACTCTTTTGAGGCCCCAGATCTCCTGAGGCCTGGGAACGAGGGGCATCATGTCATGAGGAATCTACAAGGGGAGGGACACCAGCACAGTCACCAGGGGACACCAGCCCTTGCAGATTCCTGGAGCTTTAGATCTCCAGAGAAGGGGAGGCAGCCCTTACATCCCACTGGAGGGCCATCAGAAGGTGGCCCGGGGCTCCCTCTGGGGTGGGGCCCATGGAGGGAGGGCTCGGTTGGCTGAGTACAGAGGGAGCCCGTGGCTAGGCATTTTCATGTGTGTGTTGGTTGTCCATGACTGCTCCATGTTTCCTGGCAGGATGAAAGAGGATTTGTTTTATGCCCCATCTGAGAACTTTAAAAAGGGAAGAATTAAAAGAAACAGGAAATGCAAGAAATTTCTGTGCATTAATTTTGTATCCTGCTACTCTTACCAAATTCACTGATTAGCTTTAGTAGTTTTCTGGTAGCATCTTTAGGATTCTCTATGTATAGTATCATGTCATCTGAAAACAGTGACAGCTTTACTTCTTCTTTTCTGATTTGGATTCCTTTTCTTTCTTTTTCTTCTCTGATTGCTGAGGCTAAAACTTCCAAAACTATGTTGAATAATAGTGGTGAGAGTGGACAACCTTGTCTTGTTCCTGATCTTAGAGAAAATGGTTTCAGTTTTTCACCATTGAGAATGATGTTGGCTATGGGTTTGTCATATATGGCCTTTATTATGTTGAGGTAAGTTCCCTCTATGCCTACTTTCTGCAGGGTTTTTATCATAAATGGGTGTTGGATTTTTTTTGAAAGCTTTTTCTGCATCTATTGAGATAATCAAAATTAATGCACAGAAATCTCTTACATTCCTATACACTAGTGATGAAAAATCTGAAAGAGAAATTAAGGAAACACTCCCATTTACCACTGCAACAAAAAGAATAAAATACCTAGGAATAAACCTATCTAAGGAGACAAAAGACCTGTATATAGAAAACTATAAGACACTGATGAAAGAAATTAAAGATGATACCAACAGATGGAGAGATAGACCATGTTCTTGGATTGGAAGAATCAATGTTGTGAAAATGACTATACAACCCAAATCAATCTACAGATTCAATGTAATCCCTATCAAACTACCAATGGCATTTTTCACAGAACTAGAACAAAAAATTTCACAATTTGTATGGAAACACAAAAGACCCGAATAACCAAAGCAATCTTGAGAAAGAAAAATGGAGCTGGAGGAATCAGGCTCCTGGACTTCAGACTATACTACAAAGCTACAGTAATCAAGACAGTATGGTACTGGCACAAAAACAGAAATATAGATCAATGGAACAGGATAGAAAGCCCAGAGATAAACCAACGCACATACGGTCACCTTAATTTTGATAAAGGAGGCAAGAATATACAATGGAGAAAGGACAGCCTCTTCAATAAGTGGTGCTGGGAAAACTGGACAGCTACATGTAAAAGAATGAAATTAGAACGCTCCTTAACACCATCCACAAAAATAAGCTCAAAATGGATTAAAGACCTAAATGTAAGGCCAGACACTATAAAACTCGAGGAAAATACAGACAGAACACTCTATGACACAGAACACAGCAAGATCCTTTTTGACTCACCTCCTAGAGAAATGGAAATAAAAACAAAGATAAACAAGTAGGACCTAATGAAATTTAAAAGCTTTTTGCACAGCAAAGGAAAACATAAACAAGACGAAAAGACAACCCTCAGAATGGGAGGAAATATTTGCAAGTGAAGCAACTGACAAAGGATTAATCTCCAAAATTTACAAGCAACTCATGCAGCTCAATAACAAAAAAACAAACAACCCAATCCAAAAATGGGCAGAAGACCTAAATAGACATTTCTCCAAAGAAGATATACAGATTGCCAACAAACACTTGAAAGGATGCTCAACATCACTAATCATTAGAGAAATGCAAATCAAAACTATAATGAGGTATTACTTCACACCAGTCAAAATGGCCTTCATCAAAAAATCTACAAACAGTAAATGCTGGTGAGGGTGTAGAGAAAAGGGAACCCTCTTGCACTGTTGGTGGGAATGTAAATTGATACAACCACTATGGAGAACAGTATAGAGCTTCCTTAAAAAACTAAAAATAGAACTACCATATGACCCAGCAATCCCACTACTGGGCATATACCCTGAGAAAACCATAATTCAAAAAAAGTCATGTACCACAATGTTCATTGCAGCTCTATTTACAATAGCCAGGATATGGAAGCAACCTAAGTGTCCATCGACAGATGAATGGATAAAAAAGATGTGGCATATATATACAATGGAATATTACTCAGCCATAAAAAGAACTGAAACTGAGTTATTTGTAGTGAGGTGGATGGACCTAGAGTCTGTCATACAGAGTGAAGTAAGTCAGAAAGAGAAAAACAAATACCGTATGCTAACACATATATGTGGAATCTAAAGGAAAAAAAAAAGGTTCTGAAGAACCTAGGGGCAGAAACCTGAATAAAGACACAGATGTAGAGCATGGACTTGAGGACACGGGGAGGGGGAAGGGTAAGCTGGGAAGAAATGAGATAGTGGCATGGACAATATATACACTACCAAACGTAGAATAGATAGCTAGTGGGAAGCAGCCGCATAGCACAGGGAGATCAGCTCGGTGCTTTGTGACCACCTAGAGCGGTCGGATAGGGAGGGTGGGAGGGAGGGAGATGCAAGAGGGAAGAGATATGGGGATATATGTATATGTATAACTGATTCACTTTGTTATTAAGCAGAAACTAACACACCATTGTAAAATAATTACATGCCAAAAAAGATGTTAAAAAAAAAAAAGAAACAGGAAAAACTCAGTTTAGATGAGAATAGTGGGGTTCGCGTCAGATCTCTTGGAATGGACAGATTATACTGGAGTGAATGCATTCATTCACTCAACAAATATTTATCGAGCATCTCTTGAGTGCCAGGCAAGGATCCAGGCACTGCTCCATGGGCTGTATTAAAGTGTGACTGTTTTGAATGATTGAGTCAGATCTGGGTCACGGTAAGGAAGTGAGTACCATGTTATTACACTGTTTACCAAAGAAAGCGTCACTCTTAGGCTTCATGCAAAGAACTCAACCCCTGCCTCAGCGGATTCGTGCATTCATGAGCCTGAGCATGCCAGCCCTCCTTCCTGTGCAGATGCCATCAGCCCGCCAGTCCACGCCGGCTGTGGGGAACAGGGCAGACCCTTGGCAGGGGCCCACAGTGAAGGCTGCTGGGGCAAGAGGAAGGAGCCAAGCAGCTCTGAGGCTCAGCCCCTGGGGAGTAAGCTCCTACAGCAGGAATAAGTTCACTCTGTTTCCTCTTCAGGGGGGCATCTGCCCTGCGTGGAGAGTCCTCTGACCACCTGCCCAGAAGTGGGTGCTGGGGAGGGAGCTCATGGCCTTAGAGGAAAATGAGTAATAATTCTGAATGTAATTATTAGACACCTTTTTTCAGGTCTTTGAGGAAGCATAGCTTTGTGTGCCTTTAAACCACAAAGAATGCGGCATAGATAAAATGCAGCGGTAAGAAAGGAAGGTCTGAGTCTAACCCGGGAGCAGGCAGAGCACCCTCGGATGGCCATCACTGCCCCCTACCTCCACCGTTAGCACCATTAATGACCATTAATACCTATTTCCTGCTCTCCAGCCACAGCAACGGTGACCAAGAATAAGTTGGAAAACGAGCCAAGAGAAGATTCCGTCCAACCCAAGGTCAAGGGCCTCACTGTTGTAAGCCGAGCCCAAGTGGAGCCAGAACCTTCTCCCAGTCTGGGTGGCAGGGCCCCACTTTGCAATGAGCCTGCTTTATTCACCGAGGGGCTCAGGACAAGGCACTTTCCTCCAAAGTGGTGCTTCTCAGAGCGTGGTCTGTGGACCAGCCGCAGCAGCAGCACCCAGGAACTTGTAAGAAATGCAAATCCTTGGCCTCTCAGAAGCTGCCATGGGTGTTTGAGGGCTACGTACAATGAGGGTGCTGGCAGAGAGCCTGAGGGGCTGCCAGAGTCGGGGCAGGGGAAGCAGGAGGGGGCGGCGTACACACTGAGCCAGAAGAAAGCTTCCACGAGCACGTGTTTGCGGCTGCGGAGAGCCTGCCAGGAGAAGAACCTGGACGTCCAGGGAATAAGTTAACAAGGTCCCTGGTGATTGTGATGGTGAAATCCCCAGGCCAGTTTGCTGTGGGTTGAGCCATCAGTGGTAGGTGAGAAAAACAGAGACAATCTCAGGAAGCTTGACCGTAAAAGAGGACAAAAAAACAGGACAGTGGCAAGTGGAAGCCAAGGGGTGAGTGGTTCCTCATTAATGTGGGGAAACATGGAAACAGAAGCAAGTCTGCTGAAGGAAGAGGTTCAGAAATGAGAGAGAGTTGAAGCTGCAGTGGGGAGGCAGGAAATCTGAAAGAGCAAATTACTGCCCAAGAAAGCAGAAGAGGATGGACCCAGGGCACAGCCTGAGGGTTGACCACTCTTGGTCAAGAAGAGGGACAGCCCTTGCCGGAAGTTCTGTGGCTTCTAAGCTGGAAGGAAGTGGAAGTAGGTGGGGACAGATAAATGGGAGAATTGAAGGCATGAAAGAACCGTGTGACCCGACTCTGTGAAATGCGAGGCTGGGTGCAGAGTGATGAGCCAGAGTAGAATGTGGGTGTTCCGGGGGTGGAGCAGCTCCCAGGGGAGCGAGGCCCCCGGCGTGTGGCTGCAGGTGACCCCTGTGCTGGGAGGGGAAGGCCTCCGAAGTGGAGGAGGTCAAGGACTGAGGGTGTGTGTGTGGGGGGGGTGGGGGCGCTGGGGGTCAGTCCATGTGGATATCCATGCTGCCCGGGGGCAGTGATGTGGAGGCCAGGAGGAAAAGCTCTGAGTCAGAGTCACAGCCTTGGAAAATGAGGAGAGGGGCCTGGGGTAGGTTGGGAGACAGAAATGAGGAGGGGCTGAGGGGGCCTGGGCTGCAAGTCCAAGCCTTGCAAGAGGCAGGGCTCACAGAGCAGAGGCTTGGAAGTGGCCTCTGGGGCCCAGGGGAAAGCCTCCAGCCAGCCCCACAGCAACTGCCTGGGCCTGGGTGTAGGCGGGTGAACAGCTCTGCCCAGGAGAGCACAGGGAGGTGGGCCCTGAGGGCAGACAGTTCCTCCAGATGCAGGTGGAGGGAGCAGAGAGGCAGAGGCTGAGGAGGTAGGGGATGGGGACCACAGACCGAGGGTTCAAGGTGGGCTGGGCTGGAAGGGGCAGGACGGTGGGAGCAGTTGGGTCTGGTAGGAAGCATGGAGGGTCTAGGGGTGGAGGAGGCAGAGGATCTGGCTCCAAAGATCTTGAGTTCAGGGCCATGTCCCGGGCCAGGGTAGGAGCCTAGCTGCTGGACTGGGTGAACACAAGCTGAAACACAGGGGCCCGGAGGCGGGCAGGGCCAGCCAATGCTCTGCAGGGTCCGAGCCGAAATCCCACTCCCTGAGTTAGGCCGGACACATCCCCAGCTGTGGCTGTGGCTGGTGATGTTCTCGTGTTGCCTTTGATGCCCTCTTCTCTCACTCTGCCTGGATAAAGCCCATCCCAGTGCAGCTCCCACCTTCTCCACAAGCCTTTCCTGATCATCCCAATGTACAGTTTCATGTATATAAACAGATAAACAAGATTATATGCCAATCAAAGATTTATCATGTATGTTTTATAGGGATGTCACTATATCAGTATATCATGCATATTATAAATGCTTAAAAATATGAAAAATATGAAAAATGAAAAATTATTAGACAGAAAACAGCTATAATAGAAGTTGTGGTGTATTCAGACTGCTGCCCAAAGGATGATCCTATAACCCCACCAGGCTGCACACTCTCTCCTTTGGGACGGCTGGGCTGCATTATGAGCTGCTGGGGTATGCAGTTGTCTCAGATTTCCTCCGAGTCTCCTTTGTGAATAAAAATTGTGTCATGGGCATAGTGGATGCTCAGCAAATATTTGTGAAAGGGACAAATAAACAAGTGGTGACCCAGGAAGGTTTTAGAATAGAGGCCACGTCACAGCACGGCCAGAGGTGTGGACTTTGGAATCAGACGGGTTGCAGTTCAAGTTTCAGCTCTGCCCTTCACCAGCCCTAGGGCTGAGGGCAAAGTTTTAGGCTCCCTGAACTTCGGTTTACCCCCGCCAGTGAAAGGGGGACAATGCCCGGAGCTCCCCGCAGGCTGCTGTGGGCTGGAGTGCACCATGAGGGGGGACCCCCTGCCTAGCAGCAGTGTGACATGAGCCAAGCTCTCAAAGGAGGGAACAGGATGCATGTGAATTTCGGCCGCTTTCAGTGACTGGAACTTGAGCACCAGGGGAGAATGGTCAAGGCAAGGCTGGACCACGAGTAGCTTCCCCGACGCCCTTCCAGACAAGGGATTGGTTTGGTTTCAATTCTGAAAATGGTACTTATGGAAAATTGCTGTGTGACCAAGTGATTCCTTCTTTCTTTTTTTTTTTTTTTTTTATAAAGCGTATAGTTGGTTCATTGTAAAGTAAATTTATCACAGAAATGAGAAAGATGTAGAAAAAATGAGTTAAAAAACTCACATTTCCACCCTGGAAAGATCATCTTTATTAACATTTTGTTGTATTTTCTTTTCGTCTTAAAAAATTTCTATGCACCAGCTTTTTGAAAAACATAATTGCAAGTATTATATATGTGTGTGTGTGCAATCTATAAATATTTGTCCTTTTTTTTTTTTTTTTTGGCGATACGCGAGCCTCTCCCGTTGGAGAGCACAGGCTCCAGACGCGCAGGCTCAGCGGTCATGGCTCACGGGCCCAGCTGCTCCGCGGTATGTGGGATCTTCCCGGACCGGGGCACGAACCCGTGTCCCCTGCATCATCGGGGAACCCGAGTCGCCTGCGCGGACTCTCAACCACCGCGCCACCAGGGAAGCCCTGTCCTATTTTTAATTTATCATGACATAGCGTTTTCCTCATTATTGCAGATTCTTCGTGAGCATGATTTTAGTGACCGTGTACACCCACGGAGCTGTTTCTCCACATGTTTTCGGAGCCTCTGCAGCTCGGCCGTCTCCCCACGTGCTGGGCAGTCCGGCTTCCAGCCTTGTGTCTTCAACCTCCAGGGCCCGACTCCAGCACGGCATTAGGGCTCCTTGACACGTGAGGCCCAGCAGAAGGACGAGGTCTGTGTTCAGAAGACCCAGGTGCCTGGCCACGCTCACCTCTTGCCTTCATTCTCTTTCTTTGAAAGAAGGGTAGTAACCACCAGACCTGCCTCACAAGGCAGCTTCCAGGTTAAGTGAGACCCTAGCTCTGAGGCTGCTCTGTGAATTGCCTGGTGTTGTCCAAACCTTGGTTTATTGGATTCATTCGCACTTTTTACATGCCAGCAACAGGAGATCCAGCTCCACACAACTTAAATTGGCTCACAGAATCACAACGTCCAGATGCTGAGGTCCAGCGGGACCCAGAGCCTGAAGGACATAGTCACAGGCCTCAGTGACCTCTGTCCCACATTCCTGCTCCTTCAATGGTCGCATCCTGGGACAGATTCTCCCAGAATGCCCCAGACCCCTCCCTGAGGGAGGCACCCCCCCTGCTGGCAGCCCCAGGAGAGAGCATGCTGTCCTGACTGTTCCAGTGGAGGGCCAGGCCCCATGCCCTCTGCCCCAGCGGGGTCTGCCCACCTAACCTCATAACCTGAGACTGGGGAGGGGGTACCCCAAAAGAAGGTCGGGTGGTTCCACCAGAAGTGGGACAGATCTGGGGAGGGGTCAGCCGGAGATGCCCACTTCTCTGGCCATGATTCCTACTACTGTGGCCAGAGGGAGGTTCTCAGAGCAGGAGTCCCCACCACACCCCAGTGTGAGGGAGCCGTGGACTCCCCAGCCTTGGGTTCGAATCCTGTCCCGTTACCCACCCCCCCCCCCTCCTCCCCAGCTGGCTGTGCACGGAAGCAGTCAACATTCTCTTCCCTAATTCCCAGCAATGGGGCCACACCCCCAGGCGATCCCTCCTGGTGACCCATGAACAGGGAGGAGGCCTGACTCCCAGTGACCTCATCAGGTGACTCAGCGCACGGGAAACAGGGCCCAGGGTGTGTTAGGGACCCCAGCCCGGGTGAAGGGCCCCACGGAGCTTTAGAGGCTCCAAAGTGTACCTCTGAGAACGCAGAGCTTATGCTTCCTGGAAGAGCGGGGGCAGGCAGAGGGCAGAGGAGCAGAACGGGTGAGTGTCAGGGGAAGCACTGGTGCCGTCAGGTCAGGTCCGGGAGCTGGGAAGGCCAAGCTCTGTCCAATTGGGAAGTGAGGCCTGTGTGCTAAGCACGTCCCCACGAGCTGCTCCCACCCAAGTTGGGAGGAGCGGGCGCTACTGACAGTTGGGTTCCTGCTCTGTCTGCCGGGTGGTATCCTGCTGTCTGCGCACATGTCTGTACTTGGTCCCTGCCCCGAAGGCACACAATCCACCCGATACGGTGTCAGTCCAAACGGCGCCGGAGGGTGTGTGCACAGCCAGGCCGGGCCCACTGCCTCTCCTCGAGGGAGACAGAAGCAGGCCTCAGGATACCCTTGGGAGCCGTGGAGGGTGGGAGGGAAGGAAACGGGGAGCTGGACGCCTTTCCGGTGAGGAGGCCTGGATAAACACAGGAGGAGGAGGTATGGGTGAAGAAGCAAGACTGACGAAAGAGCAAATTCCTTCCAGAAGCGAGGTGGGACCAGGGGGAGCGCGAGGCCAGACCTCGACCCAGAGCCCGACAGACAGGGAGCAGAGCAGGGTCCAGGTGCTCCAGAGGGACGTCGTCCGGGCCAAGTGGGAACTTTAGGAACTGGAAAAGGTGTGCAGCGCGCGCCCTCGTTGGGGCTCCTGTGGGGTGACCGTGCTGTGCACGGGTGTGAAGCACACACAAAGGGGACACCTCGGGGAGGAGAGAGGAGAGGGGGCCTGGGAGGAGGCCTAATCCTGCAGTTCCCCTCCTGGACCCCCAACTCCATCCCCAACATTAGGGGAGGATGGGGCTCCAGTTAAGCTTCCTTAGGGATGGGCAGGCTTGGGCCCCTCATGTCTTCAACCACCTCTGGCCTGGGGTGACAGCTTCCACAGAGGGGGCTGGATTAAGTGTCTCCCGGGCTCCATGGAGCAGAAGCCTCTGAGGAGACGTTTCTGGAGAAAGGAAGCCTCCAAAGGAGGAAGCCGGGAACAGCTGAGGAGCGATCAGGACCTAGGAGGGAGCACTGCTGGCTTAGGAGAAAACAAGGGTAACAGTGGTGACCACCATGGAGCTTCTCACTCCCCACACAGCTCACAGACAGGTTGAGCAAGTTGTCTTAGGTGATACAGCCAGTAAGCTGACAGAGCTGGGAGAACAAGAGGTCCCTCTTTGGACCGTGGAGCCCAATGCCTTGACTGTACAGGTGAGGAGTTAGCTCTCTCCGGGAAGGTACTCACACAAGGTGCCTACAGCTCCTTCTCCAGAACTGGGGATGGGGGACAGAGTGTCGGATCAAGGCAGCCACACCGCCTGGCATCTGTGGATCAGCCCTGAGTTGGCTCTCTGAGTTCCAGGGCTTTGTCTGGGCTACTGGAGACAAGAAAGACCCCAGGAGGTTCCCAGGGCCTGGGTGGACTTTACAGTAGCAAGTCAGGCCATTCCCCTGGGGTGCCGGCTTTCCTCTACAGGGGCCAGGAGGGGTGTCACTGGTGAGGAGACAAGACCTAAGCAGGAGGAATATCACAGAGGAAAATATCTAGAGGTGTTTGGATTACACTGCTGGCCAGCAGTCCAAAGGCAAAGAGCTTTCTGCAAAAAGTTATCCATCAAGTCCCTGTGTGTAAAAGACAAAAGCGGAGAGCTTAAATAACTCCTGGTTGCCCACTCAGCCATTCAAAGAGATGGTGACAAGCCCCTCTCAACGTGGAAAAATGCTTATTGTAAAAAGTAAGAGCTAAATGCTATACTGTGATTTTTCTAAGTAAAAACATTGCTTATTGCAAAGAAACAGGAAAACTAGAAACCAGAGTAAAGTTTTAACAGTGGTGTGGGATGATGGGTGGAGTAGAGTTCAAACACGGTTAAATTATTTTTGAAAGACTATAATATAAAGATTAACAAACAGTTCGAAAACAAGCGTCATGGCAAAGAGACAAAGCATTGGTTTTCTGGTTACTTGGTAACATCCAAACGACAGGATCCACAGGCTCCAGGCCCTCAAAGGGCCAAGGACACGGTAGATGCTCGCCGACAGCGTGTGGCATGACCTCAGCAGGATCAGGAAGTCGACGTGAAGTCCGAGCCCTGCAGGGAGGCTGGCTGGTGGTCACGCAGGAGGACGGGCTATGATAACACCAAGTGGGGACAACCTGAACCCGGGCTGATGGAACACAGAGGATGGGGCCTGGCTGGACTCGTCGCTCACAGGGAGGGGTGCAGGGCCAGCCCTGTTGTGGTCTCTCTTTCTCCTGAACCTGCTGCATCTCCTGCCACAGCAGTGAGCGACCTGCACTGGGTGAGACCTAGAGCTGGAACAGGACACCAAGGCCTTGAGAAGCCCTTCCTGGAAGAGAGCAAACAACCCATCTGTGTGCCCCACCCCGAGCGAGCACTGGTGTACCCCAGGTAACATGCGATGTAGCTGGGGTCCCAGGAGCGGGACCCCTGCCCCTTCCTCTCTTTGCTGCATTTTCACATGGGGAGTGGGGAGCTAGGTCAACCCCGGGAGGGGCCCAGTGGCCGAGAGAAGGGTGTGCAGCAGGTGCTGCAGGAGGGAAGGTGCCAGGTAGAGGAGAGAGGAATGGAGGGCCCTCAGAGCTGGATCTAGAAGGGTCCCGGAGGCCCCGGGCTGTGCTCAGACCCTCACTCAGGGAGACCACTCTTGGCTGGGTGTGCTGCTGGCAGCGGAGGTTCTGAGGGGGCAGGGGTGGGTGAGGCCCCAGGTGGCTTCAGACCCCTGAAGGTCCATCCGGTGGGGGACTACACTTGTCCTGCCCGAACGCTGCGAGCGGGGACCCCCAGGAGCTGGGACTCTACACCAAGAGGCCAGGGTTTGAATCCTGGCTCTGCCACGGCCTAACTATGTGGCCTTGAGCAAGTTATTTTAACCTCTCTGTGCCTCAGTTTCTCCACATATAAAATGGCTCTAATAAAAGTAATCCCTCTTATTGGGCTGCTTTGAGGATTAAATGAATCAGCATTGTGCCAGCACGGGGCAAGGACTGTCAACACTGCATGTTTGTCCAATGAAAATATAAACTAGTGGCCAGGGCGGCTCACAGGGGACCGGGCCTCCCGACCAGTGACACTGACAAAGTTGGTGGAGCACTCGGCTGCAGAGGTGCCCTCCACCTTGGTGGTGGGGTAGGCGTTGGGCCCCCCTCACCACCCCCTCAACTTGGCACACAAGGAGCTAGGTGGGCAGAGTTAATGCAGGATCATAGTTGAGTCCATATTGTCAACAGACCTCCATTAGTGGCTGCAAGAGTGTTGGGTGTGGCTCGGGGACTGAGCCACAAGGGCCCCCTGGCCAGCCTCCAGTGATGACAAGGCTGAGGAGGGAGGCCTCCAGGGGGCAGAAGGGAGGGGCCCGGAATGCAGGCAGTAGGGGGTTGACAGAGACAGCGAGGGCTTGGAGGCCTCAGGAGCAATGAGGCCTTTCCCAGTCACTGGGTCTTTTTGGACTTCATTTCAGCTCAGTTCCATTAAATAAACATTTTAAAGCAACGGGATAAGCTCGGCCAAATGGGGGACTCAAAGAGAATGAACACAGACCCTTTGTCTCAAGGAGCTCACAGCTGACTTGGAGGAAGAGAACACCATCAATCCCACCAACCACCAGGCACCGGCAGCTCCCACACCAGCACCAGGAACTCTCGGCACTACCTCACACACTTATAACAGCCCCAGGATGGGCACAGAGAAGCTGAGAGGTGAAGCAGGCCAACTAAGGTAACGCGGCTTGTGAGGGGTAGTGGCATCTATGTCTGACTTTGGGGTCTGTGGCCTCAGCAACACATGTATTGTCTCCACTGGAACCTGTGAAAATAAAGGCAGGAACACATGGTATGTGTTAGGGAAGAGCCCCGAGCCTCAGTTTGTTCATCTGTGAAATGGGCATAATGACCTCTAGTTTCCTGAGTGACAGGGGGTACTGTATGCGACAGGTTCTACTGTTTTTATGGGGGCCCAGAATAGGCAGTAACAGGAGTTGCCCTTGAAGGGTAGAAACGAAGTGCTATGAGGCAGGCAGCAGGGCAGGCGGAACAGCATGAGCAAAAGCTTGGAGGAGGGACATGTAACTGCTCCAGCTTCAAGCGGAGAGGAAGCAGGAGGTCTCAGGGCTGAGATGAGAAGCTGCTCAGCTCCTTTATCTTTCTTCTTCCCTCTGCACCCCTGGGGCAAGTCCTGCTGGCCTCCGTTTGCACTTTCTCCCTTCCAGCTCCTCCTCAGCCCACGTAGTCTGGCTTCTGCTCATATCATTCACTGGAAACACTTGCCAAGGTCCTCGGTGCCAGCCTATAGCCGGCCCGATGGCCATCCTTGGGTCTTATCTTCCCTCCTCACCACCCTAGGCATGCTCCTGACCTCCTCCTCGAAACACTACCCCGGGGTTATATCAGCATGTGGACATGCACTCTCTGGTTTACTTCCCTCCGTGCTGGACTCTTCCCCTCTGTCTCCTTTGCGCCACCTGGATGTCGCTGTGGCTGGTCCTAGACCTATTTCTCCGGCACATTCTCACCAGGAGACTCATCTTTTCTTGAGGCTTACCCGCTGCCTCCATGCGGATGTCCAGGCCACAGTCTCTAGCTCAGCGTCCGCCCTGAGCGCTGGGTCCCTGGACCAACCTGCCTGCTGGACACCTTGCCTGCATGTGCTCCAGGCAGTCTGAACTCAAAATGAACCTGGGAGGACTCACCGCACTGCCCCAATTGCTGCCGCCCCTTCTGGTCCCCTCTGTCAGTAGTTGGTGTCACTGATGCCGGTTGCCCAAGGCAGACCCTGGGAGTCATCCCCGCAGAGCTCCTGAGATGCCTTCTAGACTGCCCCACTGCACTCTGACCCCGCCGCCAGACAGGCCCATGTAAAATGCCAAACAGCCCAAGTCACCCTCTGTTCAGAAGCCTTTAAAGGCTCTCCATGATGTTGGGGATAAGACCTACACTTCACTGCATGCCACTCGTGTCCCAACCTCTTCACCACACAACTTCCCACTGTCCCCAGGTCTCATGCTCCAGCCAAACTCAAATCATGGGGCAGATTTACCTTCCTTCACCTTAATCCTCCCAATCCCGACCGTCCCTAGGGCTCAGCTTGAAAGTCACCTCCTCCAGGAAACCTTCCTGCTGCCCCAGGATGAGTTAGGACCCCTCTTCTGTGTTCCCATAGCAGATGTGCACAACAACTCTTTTCCTATGTCACACTGATGCTTTCTCTCCTCACTCCCCACCCTGAGTTCATAGAGTTCACAAGGAACTGTCCTTGTACTTTGTTTTTCTAGTGCTGAGAAGTATTTGCTGAAATCAAAGGGTCTGGGAAGAGTCTTAGAAACAGACCCTGGGGGTGTTCTTTGAGGGAAATGGGTTACCCTATGTGTAGACACTGAAAGGAAGCAGCTAGAGTATTAACTACAATTCTTAGCCGCCTTCTAATGGGTGACCATGTGACCCAGTTTGGGCCAACAAGGCTTAAGGAAGGGTAGCTGAGTGTGCACAGGAGAGATGTGCTTTCCTGATGTGCTCACGGCCCCTTCCTGTTTTCTGTCTTCCACTTCCTCCCTGGAATTAGGAGAGGAGGCTGGCGGTGGAGCAGCCATCTTGTGACAATGAGCCAGCCATAAGGACGGGAGGAGGACACACTAAGGAATCTTGAAGGGACCTAGGTCATGACCCCTGGACTACCTACTAGTGGCTTCTTATTATGAAAGACAATCTCATTGAGGCCCCAACTTCAGCTGGGTCTCCATTACATTTAGCTGCACTCCCCCATAGAAAAGGCAGAGGATGGCAGATAACCATCTGTGGGTATTTCAGAATAGACCTTTTCTTTAAAGATGATGCTAGTCCTGACAGCGGTCAGAGGCAAGACTAATGGAGCAGGACAAGGTGAGGGTTGGAGAGGCTGACCCTGCCTAGGATTCTATCAGAGGACCATGGCAAGGACTCAGTCAAGGTTTGAGGAAGAGGCACCAGTCACGGCGGCCCTAATGTGACCATGACCTTGGCCTGGGCCCTCTCTGGTCTCTACTTGGTTTCACTTGTGAAATGAGGCTGCTGGGATAGATAGCTTTTCAAAGGGCATAGTGCTGCAAGTCTGGGCTTTGGAGTCAGGAAAGCAGGGTTCAGGTTCCAGCTTCATCGCTTACTAGGTGTATGACTTCCAGTCACTCTTTCTGGTTGATCTCATCATCATCTGTAAAATCCAGATTGTGACAGTGCTGATAACTGTTGGGCTAATGCTGGGGTTCTGTGGCATCGTGCCTGGGGGGTGCCAGCAGAATGCCTGGCGCAGTCCCCCATGGCTGCTACAGCCCAGCACCCAGCACACATTGAGTGCTCTGTGGGGAAGGCCGTTCTTGTGTTGCAAGTTCTCTAAGATGGCTTACTGGTGACCTGAGTTTCATGCCTACTCTGGATCTGGGGCTGCTGCAGGGCTCTGGAAAGCCTCTCTGATGCCCCTCGATCTGTGGGTGAGTAAAGTGGCCCAAGGCCACCCACTGTCCAATGGCTTTTCCTCCAGCACTGTGTTTTGTTGTGTCCAGGGTCCTGGGCCACAGGTAGAAAGGAGAAGCCCCTGGACATCGGACAGCCCAGACCAGGCCTAGAAAGGCATCAGGCCTTGGGTAGAAGTAAGAAACCTACATGGTCCATCTGTCCTGTGGCCCCTGTCTTAGCCGAATCTTCCTGGGAGTTGAGGGGCATCTTTTCCTGGGAATAGCTGGGAGGGGGGATGTGAGGGTGGGGGCTTGAAGAGGTTGGTTCTGCAGAGAACTACAGGAATTAGGAAGTTAGAAAAATACCCCCAGAACTGGATTCCTTACTGCAGCTGCTTTGGGCAGACCCTTCTTACCCTTCTCGTGAAAGTGTCACCTTCTTTCTCTTTTCTGCACTACCTCTCCTGGTGGAAAAGATCTTGGGGGTAAAAAAAGTAAGCGTCTGTTCTATTCCATATTCCAGCCCTGAAAAGGAGATCAGTGGGTGCATCCCATTTGTCCACGACCCCCCCCCCCCCGCCGCCTCTCCCCTCAACACTCCAGGACAGGCGCAGCCATGCTGACACTGGACAGCACCTCCAGTTTACCTTGGCTCCCGTCCAGAGAGTCCAGGCCCAGCCCGGGCGGCCCCCACCTCTCCACCTTTGTTACCAGGCCCCTCTGCAGCGCAAAGAGCAGTTTAAATATAAATCAGTCTTGGACGCAAACAGAGCCTCCGCAAGTCTCAGAGCCATCACCGGAACTGAGAGCCCAGGTTTTCGGCGAGTGCAAACAAGCAGAGACCGACTCCGTAAACCTCCCTGAGCGCGTCGGGAGGGGCGCGGAGGCTCCGCTTCCCTTCATAAGCGTCGGCGCCTCTCCGACTCCCCTGGCTCCCGCTGGCCCCCCCGGCGCCCCTCTCTCCTCCGCCAGTCTCCTCCGGCCCCCGCAGCCCTGCCGATCCCTTCTCGGGGCCCCTGCAGTCTGCGAGCCCGCTGCATTCACCCCGCCCCGTCAGCGCCCCGGGCGCCCCCCACCTCCTCATCCTCCCGCCCCCTCCCTCAGACCTCGCCCTCCCGGGGCCCGCCACCTCCCGCCCCCTCCCGCCCCCACCCTCCAGCGGGCGGGACCTTCTCCAGGGGCGGTCGAGCCTCGCGGGTCCCTGCAGGGCTGCGGGCGCCGAGACAACTCCGGTCGGAATGAGGTCAAGCGCAGCTGGCCACCGCGTCACACCTGTCTGAGGGGGCGGCGGCGGGGCGGGGGCTCGCAGCGCCTTTGACACCGGAGGGAAAGAGGGAGGAGGGAGCGCGCGTTTCATCATCGGCGGTGGCGGCGGCGGCGGCCACTTATAAAACTTCTGAGCGCGCACCCTCGCGCTCAGTCTCCTCCGGCCGCGCCGCGTGCCTCCTCCGGCCACCAACGCCGCACTCGCCACTCGCCGGCCGCCCGCCCGCCGCAGCCCAGGCGTCCCGGCCCCGCTTGCCCGGCCTCCCGACCCGGGCCCCGCGCTGCAGCCACCATGGGGCTCCTACCCGAGCCCGGCGCGCGCCAGGGCAGCGGCGCCTCTGCGGGCCGAGCTGGCCGCTGTCCCCGCTCTATCTTCAGCAACGTTAAGGTGAGCGGAGAACCCGGGACGTCATGGCCCGAGCCGCGCCGGGCGCACCTTCGGCGGGGTCCCGGCGTCGGTGCTGCGGGCGCTCGGGAGTCGCTGGGGTCGGGCTCCCTCCCCCGCCGTCCCTCCGTCATTGTCGCGCTCCGGGACGCATCCCCGCGGGCCCCGCGCCGCCGGCGAGGGGGCACCTGGCCAGGGAAAAGCGTGCTGGGCGTGTGTGCGTGTGTGCATGTGTTTGCGCGAGTATGTGCTCGCGCGCGTGCTCACACGCCCTCGTCAGGGTAGGAAACAGGGTGATGAAAGTACTTGCTTATTGGGCCAACTCTATTCAGATAGTCCTGGCACTAGCCGAGGGAATTGTTCTGTTCTTTGAAAAAGAACATCTCCGGGGCTCCTTTTGGGGCTCCTGTGGGCAGTTACTTCGTTAAGGGAGTGGGCTTGGAGTTGCTTGTGTCTGGCGCCTTGTAGGGGACAGGTTCGGGTCCCTCCGAGATGAAGATCAGAGCCCATCTCATCCTGGGTGGCTGGCAGAAGGGCTGTTCTCCGCTAGGCTTTTGTCTTCCCCAAGGGCGGCAGCGCGTGAGCTGTGCTACCTGAACGGGCTGCTGCCTGCAATGCTGAGAATTCCCCCGAGGCTGGCAGCCGACACTGCAGCTCTTGGACCAGCTTTCCTGGTCCGGAACTGGCCCCAGGAAAGCAACGGCTTTCGCAGTCTATTCCGTAAAGTCTAGACAGGTGCCTGGCAAATTATGGGGAGTAGGTGAAGGAGTGTAGGCAGTAGTGTGCTGAGGATGCTTTCCTCCCCAGGGGGTCAGGAGTGCTTTCCACCCCCTCACAGATCCAAGAGGACTGGAATGGTTGAATCCACACTCTAGCTTTTTTGCCTCTTCTGGCACTGCAGAAGCAACTGAGGAATGCCCCTCCTGTGGTGAGGATGTGGGAGGCTGTAAAGCCCAGGTCACGGCTCCTTGGGGTCAGGGTGGGAATTATGGTGCAGAGAGGTGGTTTCCGGCAATCACACAATCAGATGGGGATAGGTAATGCCTCCAGTGGCGCAATTAAGGGGAACCCAGAACATACAAATGGAGGATAGGGGTCTCTGTGGGCCAGTTATGTGTGTCCAACAGAAAAGGACCTGGAGGTCACAGTGGAGCCCATCTATGTACTTACTCATATTGTTAGCAGTAGAGCTGGGCTCCCCACTCCTGCTTCTGCTCTTTCCCCACACCACACTAAATAAAGGTTGAATTGATTCCATGGTTGGACATAAATAAGACATAGAAATTTTGAGATAGTTTAAAATTATCTTCAAATCTCCTCTCCTTTGGCCAGACCCTGATGAGAACACTAAAAGAGTATAGAGAAGTTTCAGCAGAGAATTGTGGAAAATTTGGGGTTTATAAATTAGGAATTGGGAGGAAAGGGCAGGGGTAACGGTTGGGTGGTCTGAAAAGAGAGAGGCCCAGGAGGGAGCCAGGGTGGGGGCAACTCTCTGTTTTCACCACTCTTAGGGTTGGGAGCAGGAGAGACAGCTGACAGCGAGGGTAACCCCAAATGAGATTGATCCATTTAGACCCGCCCTGAGTCCCTAAAATAAATGAGTTTATGGCAGCAGTTACTTTGAAGATCTATAAAAGTAAGATAATTTATCATGTGCTGATGATTTAACCACACGTGCCTGAGGCTTGAGCCCAGGCCAATTGGCCTCCGGAAGGCTCATACCAGTTTTTCTGAACTCTAAAAACCAGATTCCTTTAATCATTGCCTCCGTTGATCTATGGTAATTCTAAGACCAGAGTTAGGAGCAACTTCCACTTAGCTTCACTTATCCGCCTGAAACCAGGTAGGAGATTGGATATCTCAAGGCAAATCTGGGGGCTGGAATTCCATTAGTTAAACTCCCTGAAGTCGTTTCTTCCAGGGGGTAGGGCTGGCTTCTGGGGGCTTTGCTATTTGATGAGACATATCCTTCTCCCAATGAGAGGTTTGGTGGCTGCCATGCACCCTCCCAGGGGGGTATAGACTGCACATGTCGTGACATGTGTGACATGGGAGGAACACAGGACACCCAACCTGAAGACCCATCATTTTTCTAGGTTCCTTGTTGTTGGGACAGACTAACCAATAGGCTTTATGACATTCTTGCAAAATGCCACATACCATATAGTTTAGGGAAAGGGGGTGAAGCCAGGGGACTCAGATCCAAGCCCCATGCCATCCCCTTACTAACTAGTAACAGAGGGACGCATTCCTGAGCCTCGGAGTCCTTATGTGGAAAAAAAACCTGGGTAATATGAACAATTCCCTCCTCCCGGAGGCAGGGTGGAAGAGGCCTTCATAAGGATTATGTGGAATGAGGCAGAGGAAATGGCTTTGTAAACCATACTGGGCTTTCTGGGATTGGCATTATTGTGAGGTCAGTTCTCACCTCAACAAACAAGACTGTGAATTCAAACGTCATCTAGGATCGATTATTCCACCAATTACGCCTCATTCTATGAGACATAGTTAATAGTTAAAAAACACTACAGTTAATAATAATATCTCAAAATAGCAATAGTAGCAAATAGCAACAGATCTGTCTGAATTTACTGGGAACTCTGGAAATATCTTACCCATACGCAGTCCTCATTACAGCTGTGTCAACTGGATGCTGTTACTGTCCCCATTAATGATGAGGAAAACAAGTCTTAGTGAGGCTGGTCCTTTGGGCTTGGATGCATAGCCAGAAAGGGTGGAGTGTAGAGGAACCAGGAACGTGAGCCTCCAAGTCAGAACCCCTAACCCCTGTGCGCCTGGCCCTCTCTGTCGCACGGCGCTGGTCAGCTCAGCATTAGCACGTGGAGTTTCCTCAGATGTGTTTGTTCCAAGTGGTCAGGGCTCTCTCCAGGCCCTGGTGACACACACATCCCAGCCGCGACCAGCGGCCACTGCCGTGGCTGCAGCACAGATCCACGTGGGCACTAACAGCTCAGACCCTTTCATTCCTCCTGATCTCATCTCAAGAGCCTGGTGACTCTCAGGCTCAGGGTGAGTTTCTGGCACTTCCTTCTGCAGGAGTCAATACAATCGTATTTAATCTAGAGACAGTCTCAATTGCCCTCTGGGTTACAGCATTCTTAAGAACTAGAGGACCTGCTCGCCAGTCATCGTTAGAGGGAGCAGTTCGGCATCCAGAACTCCAAAGCTCTAAATTAAAAACAGGTTCATTCAACAACTATGGGGCGGGATGGGGGAGTTAGCGGGTAGCCTTTTGGCTAACTTATCCTGGCAGCCTCAAAGAGATTTGTTTCTTCTGAAAATGCAACTTCTGGGGCCAAACTGAGGTTGTCTTATAGAAGGAGTGGTCGTTTGGTAATTGCTGCCCCAATTGGGGGAACTTAAACACACCCAAGGGCCCCAGTGTAGGGAAGTAATGGATATCCAGTCAGTGGGGACGGAAGGCTGGGGAAGAACAGTGGGAAGAAAGGGACAGACAAATCTCACAGCTTGGCCTGGGTGGCTCTGGTGACCTGGGACCTGGGACCTGGGAGGGAGGCCCCCAAATGAGGGAGAGGTGCTTTGTTCTGGCCTGTGTCCATAACGTCCTGAGGCCTCTGACCCTCAATCATGGGGCAGCAGCTTGGGCTTAACTTCTCAGTTTCCAGAGGAAAGTGCTATATCCATGCTTGGGGAGACACTCTGAAGAGAATCCCCTGGGCCAAAAAATTCCTTCATCAACCTGGTGGATTAAGATATGCTCCTCCCTCCCCAGGGTGTATTTCTCTGACATTGGGGACAGCATATATTATGATCTCCAGGGTGTCTGTCCCCTGAGAGGCCCATCTTGCCCTGCTTGTGTGTGTGTGTGTTGGGGAGGCAGTTTGGGCGGATGGTTTGGGGGGTGGGGAGGGAGAACTACGGGAATGGGTGGGGTGGGGGTCAAAGGTCCCTTAGACCCTTTCCTCCTGTAACTATGCTCAAAGCCCTTCCTAGCTTTCCTCATGTCTCCTGGTGATGAATTCGTGACCTGTGCTGCCACAGAACAAGTAGAAGAGGGATTTATTTTGAAATAATTATAGATTCATAGGAAAAACAGTGCTGAGAGGTCCTGTGTTTACCCAGTTCCTCCCAAGGATTTCATCTTACATAATTACAGTGTAATACCAAAAGCAGGAAATTGACATTGCCATGATGTGTGAGTATAGTTCCAGGCCACTCGATCGTGTGTACAGATCCAGGGAGCCACCACCCCACTGCTTCAAGACAGAACTATCCCATCTCCACAAAGGTCTCCTTCCAACTCCTATCCCTGATATGTTCTCTAGCGCTGTAATTTTGTCATTTTGAGAACATTATATAAATGGAGTCATGCAATATGTGTGTGACCTTTTGAGACTGGCTTTTTTCATTAAGCATAATGCCCTTGAGATCGACCCAAGCTGTTCCATGTATCAATAGTTTGTTCCTTTTTATTGCTGAGTACTATTCCATGGCATGGATGTATCGTGATTTGTCCAGCCATTCACCTATTGAAGGACCTTTGGGTTGTTTCCTGTTTGGGGCTATTGCAAATAAAGCTGCTATGAACAATCATGTATAGGTTTTTGTGTGGACATAAACTCTCATTTCTCTCGGGTAAATGCCCAGGAGTGCATTTGCTAGGTCATGTGGTAGTTGCATGTTGATTTTTAAAAGAAACTGCCAAACTGTTTTCCAGAGTGGCCATAACATTTTACATTTGCACCAGCAAGGTATGAGAAATTGTTTCTCTACATCCTGGCCAGCAGTTGGTGTTGTTACTGCTTTTTATTTTAGCTATCCTTTTTTTTTTTTTTTTTTTTTTTTTAAGAATTCCACCCCTACAAAAAAGAGGAATTGCCCCTGGTGAAAATAAACCAAAGGACCCCATTTTTATGCAACAGTAGAATGTAAACACCATCAGGAACCTCCTCCAGATGAAGAAATGGGCCCAGGAGGGGAGGTGACCTGTGCAAGGTCTCAGGGAACGGGAAGTAGAGTATTTTAGCTATTCGAATTGGTGTGTAGTGAGATCTCACCATGGTCTTAATTTGCATTTCCCTAATGGCTGGTGATGTTGAACATCTTTTCATATGCTCACTTGCCATGTATATATGCTCTTCACTGAAATATCTGTTCATATATTTTGTCCATTTTTCTGTTCCTTTTTCTTTCTTTCTTTCTTTCTCTCTCTTTCTTCCTTCTTTTCTTTATTATTTTTGGCTGCATTGGATCTTCATTGCTACGCTCAGGCTTTCTCTAGTTGCAACGAGCTGGGGCTATTCTTTGTTGCGGTGCACAGGCTTCTCCTTGCGATGACTTCTCTTGTTGCGGAGCACGGGCTTTAGGCGCACGGGCTTCAGTAGTTGTGGCATGCGGGCTCGGTTGTTGTGGCTCACGGGCTTAGTTGCTCCATGGCATGTGGGTTCTTCCCGGACCAGGGATCGAACCCATGTCCCCTGCACTGGCAGGCGGATTCTTAACCACTGTGCCACCAGGGAAGTCCCTCCATTTTCTAATTGGATTTTAAAATTGTTGTTTTGAGATTTCTTTACATATGTGAGATACAAGTCCTTTGTTGGGCATGTGGTTTGCAAATATTTTCTCCCAGTCTATAGCTTATGTTTTCATCCTCTTAACAGAATCTTTCACAGAGAAAAAGGTTTTGATTGTGATAAAGTCCAATTTATCAATTTTAAATTTTCTGGATACTGCTTTTTGTGTCATGTCTAAAAAGTCTTCACCAAATCCTAACTCCTGAAGCAGAAATCCTCTGTTTTCTTCTAAAAGTTTTATAATTTTACATTTAAATCTATGATCCGTTTTGAGTTAATTTTTGTAGAGATTTGAGGTTTAGGTCAAGATTCATTGTTTTGCCTGTGGTTATGCAATTGTTCCTGCACCATTTGTTGACAAGACTCTCCTTTCTCTATTGAATTGCCTTTGTATCTTTGTTGAAGATCAGTTGGCCATATTTGTATGGGTCCATTCTGGGTTTTCTATCATGCTTCATAGATGTATGTGTATATTTCTCTGCCAATACCACAATGTCTTGATTACTGTAGCTAAACAGCAAGTCTTGGGGAAGGGTGGGCTGTGACGAAGTGAGAGAGTGGCAGGGACATATATACACTATCAAATGTAAATTAGATAGCTAGTGGGAAGCTGCCGCATAGCACAAGGAGATCACCTCTGTGCTTTGTGACCACCTAGAGGGGTGGGATAGGGAAGGTGGGAGAGAGGGTGATGCAAGAGGGAAGAGATAGGGGAACATATGTATATGTATAACTGATTCACTTTGTTGTAAAGGAAAAACTAACACACTATTGTAAAACAATTGTACTCCAATAAAGATGTTTAAAAAAAAAAAAAAAGCTGGGGTAACTCTAAATCTAAGTAGATGTCAAGAGAATGAGGAAATGAATTAAATTCATGATGATGAGTTTCAGAGTATGTTAAGTAGGCAGGTAGCAGTAGTTTTGTAAAAAAATGTGTATTTGAATGTTTTGGCTAATCTTTAATGTGTCTGAAGTGATCAAATAACCAAATTATGAACAAATTGGTAATTCAGATACAGTTTTTATGGGAATTTAATTGATTGCACAATCTGTTAAAAGTTACCAAAAACAGGTTTTCAAATGTTTATCTCTTATGTTTTTAACTTTAAAATTGAAGATTAAAATATATGTGCAATAAAAAAAAAAAAAAAAAAAACAGCAAGTCTTGATTTCAGGTAAAACTTGATTTTCATTCTGCAATGGAATGATTACCAAACCTTATAACCCATTCAGTTTCTCTTCTACTTTGCCTTTTAGGAAGATTTAAGGACAGATTTAAAGCTTGCTTTTAGTAGATGGATGGGATCTTACATATTTACATGTTTCCAGATTTTCTTCTGGCCTTAGCTGAATGGTGGTCTTTTCCCTTGAATTTGATTTTTCAGTTTATGTTCTTAAGCTTTTTCTGTGCGTAAAGACAGCCCTGCAAGGGAGGTATCAGCATCTCCATTTCACACTTGAAATCGAGGCACATCCAAGACCACATATCCAGTCAATGGCAAAGCGGAAATTCCCACCAGGGTCATCTCACTCCCCACCCCTTTCTTCCCACGGCCCCAGAATGCCTCTCAGTTCTGGACTCTTTCATCTGTGAACCTGGGGGCCTGAGCTCAGTGATCTCTGAGGTCCTTTCAGGTTCTCAGATACCCATCTCATGCTAAGTTGCTGATTGAGATGAGACCAGGAGCAGGGCCAGCTGGGTCTGAGCTTTGCCTGGAGACCTGCTCTGAAACCTGGCAAAAGTGGAGGGTGCGGCTGGCCGGGTTGTCTGCGATCAATCCCAGCTCTCTTGGTTTCGTGGACCTTGATTCCCTGGGATGGATTAAATTTGATCGGGGTGAAGGATGAACCCAAGGCCAGGATTCTCAGACTACACAGTGGGCTGGATGGATGGGGTGATCCTTTCCAGTGAGCAGTCCTCTTCCAGAGCTGTCTTCCCAGCCTCGTTGCCTTGTTGAGTGGAGATGCCATGGAGGCTGTGGCTTGGGGAGAAGGCACCAGCCGGTGCAGTAACCCCAGGACTTGTGACCTGTGGGACACTCAGTCTGGTCAGCATTGGCACTGACCCCCACAAGGCTGACCACTGCCTCTATAAATATGGGCAAACTAACCCTTTCTTTATCATTTAGTGTGCACCAAGTCCTGTTGGAACCTGAGAGTCCTGATGACAAGTTTTATTTTGTTTACCCAAACATCAACCATACCTATTTATGTTCTAAAGGGTGCTCCATCCAACACTCTTGAGAGATGCTGGCCTAGAGCACAGAAGGCCTCAGTTAAAATGCAGAGGGCACCAGGGAGGGTATAGCAAGCTAGTGGCTGTCAATCTTCCCACCAAGATGCCCTGAATTCTAGAAGGGAATGACCTGTCTCCACAATGGAGTAGGACAAGGGGATGAAGGGTGGTGTCTGGAAATGTGGTTTAACTAATCATGAATATTACATTTCTGTAGTGTTTTATGTTTCATCCTAGAATCAAGTGTATTTTATATTTTCCTCCACAATATATCTACATGCTTCCAAATAATATGTTGTATTTCCCCCCAAATCTTGGAGGGATTCCTGATGCTCCAGGAAGCTATGCCACGTCTAGCTCATGTCTCCCAGATGTGACCCCAGGTGGAGAGTTTGGGAAACAACACAGCAGGCCTCAAGTCAGAATTAATTTTTCTAACCCAGCCAGCTTGTTGGGCATAGAGGGAACCTAGGAAATGTAAGTGGGACAGGTGTGGGGTGTGAATAGCAGACAGTTCCTGGGCTGAGCCCGTGGGACACCCCAGGAGAGGAGCCGGCTAGAGAACGCAGTGAGGCCCCTGTTGGCGTGGGGAAAGGGGACAGTGGCAGAGGGGAGGGGGAGGGCGGCAGGCTGCCAGAGGCACACTTGTCCTGCCCGACTGGCTGCCAGAGAGATTTCAGGATGGAATTAAACTGACCACATTCTCAGTCTGTTTTACATGTCCTTCCTGCCTGTGCTCCAGGCCCTTCTGAAATTGTGCTGCTTTGCTTTTGATTCACAGTGCATTTGAGGGAGGTGGTGGGGAGCTGAGGGTGGACGCCAGAACCTGGGCCTCGCTCACTCATGAGCCTTTACTGCATGTTTGCAAGTGGGAGGCTCTTCCCCAGGCTTCGCTGTTTGCACTCAGCTTTCGAAGAGACCCTCACGTTTCCAAGAAACAATGGCCTGTAGGGCCCTGCTTCTCAATGTGACCCACTGCCTCGATTTGCCCAGGCCCGAGGGGTGTCCTGGGACACAGGACGTTCAGCTTTAAAACTGAAGACATTCTGGGCAGATTGGGATAAGTTGGTCACCCCACTGACTGTGGGGCAGGGGAGGTGCCCATGGAGAGCCAGGGATGGTGCCCAGCAATGGAAATAAGCCTCAGGGACTCATGGCAGGAAGGAACTGGAGGCTTCCAGGGAGAAACCAAGCGGCAGGGCCCACTTCTGCCTCTTGTTTGTACATGGAAGTCCTCCCGCCTGGCCCTGACTTCATTGCCCTTTGTGCAGCATTTTTAACCTCTTACTGTATGGAATCCCTACGAGGAATGATAAAACTGAGCTATAGAAACATGGTGCCCCTCACTTATAGAATTACTGAATTTCAGAATTGTATATCCCCCCAGAGTGAAGCTAGCAGAGTCCCCTCTTCCTGGCCACTCCCCTCATTGTTTCTGGTCGAAAGCAGTCTCCCCTCTCCCACAAGGCCAGCTAACTAGGTTGAAACAGAAAGCCATGTGTCCTGGGCTACCCTCCTCTAAAAGCCGGGCCAGGCTCTGAAGGTGGGTATTGCTGAGGGTCACATGTGGCCCTCCGACTCCTGTTGTCCCAGATCACAAAGGTTTCCTTGCTGGTTCTGGTTATCACTCACGAGGGGACCTCAGGCTTTAGGGAGGCTGGTGGGCCCGGGGTTTCCTGGAACCAGCAGAGACCTTCCCACGATGGCCACCTCCCAGTTTGTTATGCTCTCAGGAGCCCAAGGCCTGCTCCTGCCCCACCTCTCACACTCTACCTTCTTACCCCTGTCTTTCTCTCTTCTCACCCCAGCTCTCGCTTCTCCCTGACTTGGGAGCTTTCATGGAGAGTCCAGCAAGAGCCCTGGACAGGTCACTGGGTCCACCTCCCGGCCTCCAGCTGGGCGACATGTCTCTGAAGCAAGTAGACAAGGGGCTCGCTGGGACCAGAGTCCCTGACTTGATCATCAGGGGGCCTGACAGAGACCCGTACGGAGGGCATCCGGCCTAATGCCAGTGGGAACGTTCCTGTGGACCCCCGCCTGTGCCCCAGGCTGTAACGCCCACATCGCACCCACGCCGACTGGCCGAGCCCAAGCGAGGTAGAACCGGCCTTGTCTAGCAGACTGTCTCCAGCCCTGGACCTTGTCACTGACTTGGAAAGTGAGCCCCAGGGCCCTGTGGCTGCCGCCCATCACTGTTGTCACTGAGTTTTTACATCTATTATTTCATTTGAGTCTTATGGCTCCTCAGTGATGGAGGTGAAGTCAGATAACAATGCTTTAACTCTTAAAGAGAGGCAAAACTGTGGAACATTTTCTTTTCTGGGAAGATTGAGAAGTGTTTCTGTCCAGGAAGGCCTCTCTGCTCTTCTGTTGACCCACTCCCAAGGACTGGCTCAGAGCTTGGGAATCCAGCCCTAAGGGTTGGCCAGACATCTTAGGGGAGTGAGTGTACCTGATCAGCTCTGTGTCATATAGGAAGAATGGGCCTCAGGGGGAGGTGGTGAGGGCAGAGTCTGGGACAGTATCTGCTAAGGGCTGCCTGGGGTCTGGTCCTGAGCCTGGAGTTTTTTTTTTGTTTTTGTTTTTTTGCGGTACGTGGGCCTCTCACTGTCATGGCCTCTCCCGTTGTGGAGCACAGGCTCCGGACACACAGGCTCAGCGGCCATGGCTCACGAGCCCAGCCGCTCCGCGGCACATGGGATCCTCCCAGACCGGGGCACGAACCCGTGTCCCCTGCATCGGCAGGCGGACTCTCAACCACTGCGCCACTAGGGAAGCTGCCTGAGCCTGGAGTTTTATACTTGGGAGGATGTGGTGACATCCCTGGGTTGGCTTTCACGCAGCCATTTTGGTGAGCGTTGAGTCAGTTGGTGACCTGCTGTTTGCAAGGCAGGACTCTGCTGATGTCATAAACAGCAGGGGTTTCAGAACTCTGAGGCTAGGAATGGTGTCAGGACAGCTGCCTGACATGCATTAATTTGTTCATTTATTCATGCAACACATAATTACTGATCACCTACCATCAACCATTGGAGGTACAATGATGAACAAAACAAAATAGAGTGGGCCGTGCCCTCATGAGAGATGAAAACAGTGGGCAGATGCACAAATAGATTCAAAGTTATAAGATGTGTCAAATAAGAGGGGAAAGAACTGGGTTTGGTGAGGGAGGAGAAGGTAGAAACAGAACTGGGTTCTGCTCAATACATCTGGGACTGCAGACTCTGAACTCTAACATGCCACCTTCATGCTTCTGTTATTTAGCCTCTGCGTGGGGAATACAGCCATGAATCAGGCAAGGTCCCTGTCTTCCAAAGGCTCTGGTTAGTTGGGATAAGATGGGTCATAAAGAACTATAGTGAATTGTGGTTTTCATCCATATGACAGGTATACAAAACATGGGACCCTCCTACTCCAAATACCTAGAGTTGCTGCATAAAATAGAACACCATCAAATATTTAAAGGTGGAGCTGAACTTGCAAGAAAGAAAGTGAAATCTTCAGGGGCAAGAAATGATGAATGAGTTGGATACCCAAACAATGACTGTACCAGCAGGGGTTGAGGGGAAGCTGCTGTGTATAAAGAAACCCTCAAGAAACTCCTGTTGCAGATTGGGTGTTAGTAATCATACAGGCACTGAAGATGACATGGGGAGCTGGCACGAAGACTCATGTAGGAAACTGGGTCCCTTGCTGAGAAAGGAACCCGTAAAACTTTGCCCATCACCCTGTTACAGGTAAGAGGTATATGTCTAACAGGACCTCTGGGTAAAATAATTCCGCTGAGAAATCAAAACACCAAGTCCATGCCACATGGACTTGGAAGCAGAATGTATACTATCCACATGGTATGGGAATCTCTAAGCAAATAAATTAGGATAAGAAATTCATTCCGGGGTGGTGACAACTCTTTGCCATCTGGTAGACACAAGAGCAAAACCACTCTGGAGGGGTACTTCTACAGTCCAGACCAACTGGAATCCCCAAGAGAAGACAATGTCCATGGAAGAGGAGCTTATGATAAACAGTTTTACAGGAAATGACCCACCATAAGCCACAGGCAGTACATATATTCAGTGAGGAAGATTAGCACCTCAAGATTTTAAGATAATGGAACATTTTGAAAGAGACTATAAAAATACATTGAAATGTTTAAAGAACTGTAAGAAGAAATAGAAAACACCAGGAAGGAACAAACGCTGTGAAAAAGGAACAGGCAGATTTGAGAAACAAATGGGAATTCTCTACATACAGAAAGTAAAAATTCAGCGAATGGTTAAATAGCAGATTAGATACAATGATTGGTTAATTAACAGATTAGATAATTTCCCAATTTGAAGTCCTTAACTTAATGACATCTGCAGAAAATTATAATTAGTAAGTGGAAGATAGGGTTGAAGAAGTCATCTGAACGCAGCACAGAGGAATAAAGAAGTAGAAACTGTGACACTTCACAGAGGCGAAACCTGGCAAGCACTGCCTTGGCCAAGTGACCAAGGTTAGCATTATCAGTGATAAGTCATCTTGAAAATATGTACCCTTTAACTAATGTGGTGAGAAGGGCGGTTTACCTCTGTGGCCTTCCTCCCCCCAAAAACATAACCCCAGTCTAACCATGAGAAAATCATGGACGAACCCAAACTGCGGAGCATTCTACAAAATACCTGACCAGTACTCCTCCAAACGAGGAATGTCTGAATGTCTGAGAACTCTCACAGCCAAGAGTAGCCTAAGGAGACCTGATAACCAAATGTGGTATGGTGTCCTGGATGGGATCCTGGGACAGAAAAAGAGAAAAGCTAATGAGATCTGAATAAAGTATAGTTTTGTGAGTAAGAAAACAAAACAACAACAAAAGAAGTGGAAAATGTAAAAGGCAGGTTAAGAGACATGAAAACAGTAAAAATAAAGTGCAGTATAAGTCTGAAATGAGTCCCCAAGAAGAGAAAAGAATGAATAGGTGATAGTCAATACTGAAAAAGTGACAGAGACTTTCCAGAATTAATAAGACATATGGTACCTCAAAATAAAAAAGCACAGTGTGTTCTGACAGGAATTTACGAAAAAGTACACCTATACATATCATACTGGAACTGCAGAACAGTAAAGACAGAAAAACTTTAAGAGCTACTAGAGCAACATTATAGATTATGCATAAGACTCAATAATTAGACCAATAATAACAGTCTTCTCAAAATAAATAGATATACTAGAAAATAATGGAATACTTTTCAATATGCTGAAAGAAAATTACCACCAAATTCAAATGTTATAACTAAATGATAATTCAAGGGGACAAATAGAGATTTTCAAGCAAAGGCAGAGAATTTACTAATCGTGAGTCCTACTAAAATAAACTATGAAAGGATGAAATTCATAAAGCAAGAAATCAAACACAGAAAAAGATGATACAGAATGCTAGTAATTATTGATTGTGAATAGACAAAAATAATAATGATTTATGGAGGGCAGAAAAGATGCAAGTAGAATAAGACATACCAATAATATGAAGAATTGGCAGGGAAATTTGGAGTTAAAATCTTAAGTCCTTGGCTTGCTTGGGAGGAGAATGGAATCATTAATTAACTTTAGTCTTTCTTAAGTCAAACTTTAAGTTAAAATGTATGGGGTAATCTTTCAGTGTAAAGACATTGAATGCATACCTTCCAAAGCAGAAGAGTGTAAAAAGTAGAAACCTAATCAACCAAAAGAGGGCTGGAAAAGAGGAGAATAAAAGGCAAACAAAAAACAAACAAACAGAAAACATTATGGTAAATAGGAGCACAATAAAATGAAGTGGACATAAATCTAGATTTATCAGAAAACGGAGTACTCTCACCATTTCAAAGCTAGAGACAGACTGCCTAAAAGAGAGAGAGAGAGAGAGAGAAAATCTAGTTTCATGCTCTTTAAAAGAAAATGTTGAAAATCAAAGGACAAAAGAAGATATATCAGGAGAATACCAACTAAAGAAGGAAGATTTATCTACTTTAATAACAGAAAATAGTGTTTTAGGCAAAAAGAATGACAGATTGTGAGATGTCTGCAGTGTCTAAAACTGACTAGGATATGTGGAACCTAGAAAAATGGTACAGATGAACCAGTTTGAAGGGCAGAAATAGAGACACAGCTGTAGAGGACAAATGTATGGACACCAAGGGGGGAAACTGGTGGGGCGGGGCTGTGGTGGGATGAATTGGGAGATTGGGATTGACATATATATATACTAATATGTATAAAATAGATAACTAATAAGAACCTGCTGTATAAAAAATAGATAAAATAAAATTCAAAGAAAATAAAATTAAATTAAACTGACTAGGGACTAATATCTAGACTATACAAAGATCTGCTAACCAACAAGAAAAAGACAAGAAACACAATAGGAAAATGTGTGAAGGATTTGGGCAGGTGGCCTGGAGTGCCAGCTGGCTCCATCTCCTCTCTCCTCTTCTCTTAATTCCCCTCGTCATTGTCTTCCATTGTAAACGTCTGTCCTCTTCATGGCTGAGTCATGGTCAGCAACCAGCTTACCTGCTGCCCTTCATTTAGTTCCAACCTGAAAAACTACTGGGGCAGGACTCTCATTGGTTCAGCTGGGTCACATGCCCTGAGGCAAGGTGGGGTCTCTGGGGGCTTCTCATAGTTGAATAGGTACCCTTTTCTAAAATAAGGGGGAGCGCTGTTATCAGGAGCAGGGCTGAACAGACAAGACCGTTGAGACTTCCTGTGGAAAGTTGGAGAACAGACCCCAGGAGACGTCAAAAAAAGGGAGGGGTGGTTCTGCCAAGGGAAAAGAAGTGGCCTGAGTGAGGGCATTGAAGTGGGGGAAGACGGGGAGGGTTGATATGAACCAGGGTTTGTATTAGTGTACTACTGCTGCTGTAACAAATCACCATAAGCCTAGTGGCTTAAAACATGGATTTACTCTCCTACAGTTCTGGAAGACAGAAGACCTAAAATCAAGGCGTTGGTAGGGCTGTGCTCCTTCTGAATCAGGTTTTACTGAAGAACCTGTTTCCTTGCCTTTCCTAGTTTCTAGAGGCCACCAACATTCCTCGGCTTTTGGCCCCTTCCTGCATCCTCAAAGTCGGGAGTTCAGCATCTTGAAATCTCTCCTTTTCATCTTTTATTCTGACTCTGACCCTCCTGCCTCCCACTTATAAGGACCCCTGTGATTACACTGGACCCTTTCAGATAATCCAGGATAACCTCCCTATGCTAAGAATCTTAGTTCAATCATATCAGCCAAGTTCTTTTTGCCATGTAAGGCAACATATTCACAGGTCCTAATATCAGTATATAGGCATCGGGGAGGCCATTATTTTCTCTACTGCAGGGTTTAATCAAACCAGAGCCAATAGAAGATACAAACACACACACATGTATGTGTGTGTGTGTGTGTGTGTGTGTGTGTATACACATATATATGCATTAAGAGATTAATTTCAAGGAATTGGCTTATACAGTTGTGGGGGCTGAATAAGCAAATCCAAAATTCACAGGGCAGGCAGTCAGGAAAGGATGATCACAGGCATTGGTCCAAAGCTCCTATTCAGGGGAATCTCTCTCTCTCTCTCTCTCTCTCTCTCTCTCTCTCTCTCTGTCTCTCTCTCTCTCTCTCTCCACCCTGCTTTTTAAGCCCTTCTGATTAATTGAATCAGGCCCACCCAGATGATCCGATTATCTAAAATAATCTTCCTTAAAATTATATATTTTAATTACAGCTGCAAACTCCCTTCATAGCCAACACCTAGATTACTGTTTGATTGAATAACTGGGGACTGTAGGGTGGCCAAATTGACACATCAAAAGCACTGTCACAGAGGTCAAAGGGCAGTGACATTCAGGATAAGTATGGGACACAGTGTCCTGCAGGAAGGAGAGGTGAGCACCCCTGTGCAACAGGCCTGCAAAAGGAGGGGCGTGGAGGGCCAGAGGTGCTTTGCTAACGTCACTGATGGGAGGAAGCTGTGCTTAGGGGCGAGCTTCCACAAGGCAGCTTGCAATGGGGCGTTCCATCCTCTCCTTCCCACAGTTTGAAAATTCCATGATCGGGCTGTGCTTTCCTCCCCTACACAGGGCAGATGCCCAGCATATCACCAGCGTCTCAATGACCCTTCCTACTCTGCCCGCCAGTGTTTGTTCCGTGACCTGCTGCTGAGGTCACAGCCCCCGGGGCTGCAGACATGAATCGCCCCCAGTGTTGGAAAGGTGGGTGAGCTCACGTCTGCTCCTCCCAGGGCTGCGGCTGGTAGGCATCGAGTATTTGCTCAGCTAATCTTTCCCCATCTAAGAATGCTTATTGCTGATTTCATTCAGGAGTCTTGAAACCTGCCAGGTTTCCACACTTGACACAGACCATGTATGGAAGATGAAATCACATTCCCTTGCACTTGCTGTCAAGAGCTCCACGCGGGCTTCCCTGGTGGCGCAGTGGTTGAGAGTCCGCCTGCCGATGCAGGGGACACGGGTTCGTGCCCCGGTCCGGGAAGATCCCACATGCCGCGGAGCGGCTGGGCCCGTGAGCCGTGGCCGCTGGGCCTGCGCGTCCGGAGCCTGTGCTCCGCAACGGGAGAGGCCACGACAGTGAGAGGCCCGCGTACCACAAAAAATACCACAAAAAATAAATAAATAAATAAGAGCTCCACGCGAGGCAGTTCAAAGGAGTGGAGGTGGATGGAAGTTCCTAGTCAGAGCTAATTGTGGGTTGCTCTCGGCCCACATGACAGCGCGGACAGAGCCTCACTGTGCGAGCAGACGGCCAAGGGGAGGGCAGGGACATCAAGGGTGGGTCTCAGTTTTACCCCCATTCCTTTGTAAAGGGTTGACACAGGCATTGGGCCTTGTCTCCAGCAAAGAAGTGCCCAGAAGTAAGGATTTGGGCTAGAGTTCAGGGGGACCTACTTGAGTCTGAGGCAGTGGTTCCCAAAGTGTGGTCCCTGTACCAGCAGCCTCAGCGTCACGTGCGAGCTGGCTAGAAGTGTGAATTCTTGTGCCCTATCCCAGATCTACTGAATCCAAAGCTGGAGGTGGGGCACGCTGCTTTAACAAACCCTCTGGGCGACTCTGATGCACCCTAAAGGTCGAGAACCTCTGCTCTGAGGCAAGGCACATATCAGAGCACTGATTGACAGGCAGAGGGCACTGAGGTGGCTGTAATATTCTTGTCCCCAAGGTATTCGTTCAAGTGATTGATGGGAAGTAATCGTATTAAACTGAAATGGTTCCCAGGAAACACGAATCTCTCGTGTGGAGAGGAACTGATGGGAGGAACTTTGGGGAACATTCTAGACTGGCCAGTGAAGGCCTCCCAGAGCTCCCTGTGGGGAAGGGAAGGGGGGCGGGGCGGAGAAGAGCCTTCCTGGCCTTGAGGAGCACTGCGGCCACACGCTGGAATTCCGAGACTCTCCAGGGAGCTCAGGGCACACGGGCGTGCTGTGCTAGGCTGAGTTCCATTTTGCTCTCTTTTTTCCCACAGGTAGTTTGGAAATGGCAAATGTTCTCGGAGGCCGAGGTCAGGGGCATTGTCACTAATGCTATTATAGCTTAAAGCTTACTGTAGGTAAACAGGGAATTTGAGGAATTGGTTTGCTTTCCCCTTGCTGCCACCCCTGCCCTCATTTCCTGTGTTTAGACTGGCCATTTCACGGCACAGAGAAGACCTTGACAGCCTAAACGACCCCTCCCCTCCCGGCAACAATGGAGATCCCTGTGGCCCTGGGCTGTGGGGGTGGGAGGGAGCAACGGAGGATGTGGGTACCAGGAAAGGATGTTCAGTTGCTTTCATTTAAACGTGGCTTTGTGATAGGAAAGAGGCTAGCATGCCTCACTTGGCCCCCTGCCTTGACCTTTCCGTGTAACAGTTTCCTTTCCTCTCTCAGGCCAAACCTGGGACCTGAGGAAACTTTTCCAAGAAAGGCTTTGGGCATTTTCTGCTCTGTTGACTGAAATCCTCTCCTGTCAGCCGAGGGCTGGATCCCACCCAGTTTCTTCTACCTTCCCCTCTCCAGGCCCCGCAACTGTCTCTCCCTCTTCCCTGCTCCTTGCTGATCTGAAGAGTGGAGTGTGGGAAGGAAGGCAGACATGGCGGAGGGCAAGGGAAACACCTTGGGAGGCACATAGGAAAGTCCAGGAGGTGAGGCCATGGAAGGAGCAGCCCTCAGCCCAGAAAAGTCCAGAAATAAGTTGAAGTGATGGAGAGAGTAGAGCTGGAATAGAGGCTCCTTGGGACAAAGATGTCCCAGGCCAGCGTGCTGGCCGGGGCTGACTACAGAAGACCAAGTAGATGCCCTGACCACCCTCATCCTGATGCAGCCTTCAGTGACAAAGCTGCCCACCCCTGGAGAGGGGGACCAGATGGGCAGACTTCTACCCACTTAAAGACTAGACAAAAGACTGGACTTGGACCAAATCATATTAGAAATCAAATAGCCTCTGTCAGGCACCAGATCCTTTATCTCTCAAGTCAGAATTCACATGTCCCAGAGAGTCTCATCAAAAGCCCCTTCGTCCTCCTGATTCTTCTGCAAATTTAGCAAGTGAAGTTCTGTTAGGAGATATCCTTGGGGCTCCTTGCAGGCAACCTGTCCATCTTACAGACGGCGACTTGCAGCTGTGTGACGTCTAACAAGGCATGAGGCTCTGACCTCTGGGAGAAGGAGCAAAAGGTAACAGAGATAATGGGACAAGACATCTTCCCATACCTGCGGTCTTGCTCAAAGAGTGCCAACATAAAGCCCTAGGGGGATTTATTTCAAGACCCCAAATGGTAGCTACTGAGTCACCATTTTAATGTAGTGATTAGTCCTTGGATTCCGTTTGGTCCTGAGGGGATCTCCTCCTTTCTTCTTGGGGTGTGGGGTTAAAGAGCTGTCAGAAGTGAGGGCATCTTTCCCTAGAGGTACCTGCCGGCTAGCCCAGATGTCCACCTGGGTCTTCCCCTGCCCCACAGCCCCTCTGCCTCCCACCATTCACCCTGCTCCGCATTGTCTTTTGAGCTCCTTGCTTCCCTTTCCTTGGTCTTCAGATGCCCACTCACCATCCCCCACTTCTTAGTCATCAGGTCATGACGTTCTCCCCTGCTGATGTCCCTGCTGACTGCCACCCCCTGACTAGAGGCTTCTTCGACCTTGTCCCAAGATCTTTCATTGGCCTCACTGCCTCTACTCTGTTACAAATTAACCTTTCTAAAAATGTTTGACATGCATTATCCCTGCTTGGAAGTCGTCGGTGATGGCCAGAGAGAGAGAAAATTCTGTGGCTCCTCTCAGGTACCAACCCTCTTACATGACTTGGTTTTCTCCTCTCAGTTAGCCAGAACTCCCTCAAATGAACCAGATCATTTCCTGACCCCTAATCACGCTTGTGTTTTTCTACTCTTCATTTTGCGTTCTGGGCCTGGGATGGCCCCTTTTTTCAATTCCACTTTCTGATGTTCTCCTCGTCCTCAAAGACCCAGGTCCAACCTCACTTTCTCCAGGGACCTCTCCCTCACCCTCATGTGTCCTGAGCCCCTTTGGCATCTGCCATATTGCCTTGAGAGTACTTGCCACTACTGTGTACACATACCTCATCTTATTAACAAACTGCCCCAGAGGAGTCTAGCCCTGCTTGGTCTCCCTTGGAATATGCTTGGCCCATAATGATATTCAATAAATATTTGCTTATCACATTACTTCAAATGTTTCTTCTGGGCAAAATTAGCAATAATGTACCCCCTGCCACACACACACACACACACACACACACACACACACACACACAGCCCCCAATAAGATCTGTCAAATCTGGCAGGCCATGGGAGCTGTAAACTGTGCTTGCACCTTTGCCAGAGGGAGATTCCATTTCAGTCTTCATAGGGAGACACAGCCTCCAGTGAAGGATGTCCTGACTTGTGCGTGTTTTGAAGTAAATGAGGGTCTTCGGGAGCGGATGCCCGAATCACTGCTCTGGAATCACAAGTGTGATGGCGTCAGAGAGAGGGGTCCACAAGTCCCTGTGGGGGGTGTGTCAGCAGCGGAGTAGCCTAAATAAGGGACCAGGAAGGCTTCCTGGGGAAGTGATGTTCAAACTGCGCTTGACAGGGGAGTCAGTTAGGCCAGCAAGGAGGCAAGGGAAGGGGCGGGAGAATGTTCTCGGCATAGGGCAGCATGCACAAGGAGTTGTAACCTGGATGAAGAGGGCTGAGTTCAAGTTCAGTGTGACGGGGCTGCGCAGCCCTGCAAGGCGAGGAGGCCTCCTTCAGGTACACATGTTGCAGGCTCAGGTTTAGAGCAAGTGTGGAAAAGCCAATCAATCTGGAGTTCTGTCTTTCACAAGGTCTAAAAAAAAATGGTGGGTAGACATTCTCTGGCCTGTGGAGAAGTGCCTGCAGACTGACTCTGCTACCTGGGAGAATCTGCCATCAGCCGAGAAGGCAGAGCACCCTACAGGACAGCTTCGAAGGGAAGGAAGGAAGCAGTCTCAGCTTGTGGAGAGAAGGAAGGCCCCTCCACTCCACACGGGCTTCCTGTAACTACTTGGCTCCCACAGAGGAGAGGTCTGTGTTGGGGGAAAATCCTCATGGAACGTGAGCAGTCAGGCCTCCCCCACCTCCAGGTGTGGATAGAAGGCAGAAGAGCCTGGGAATGAGAGGGGGGGGAACCCAGGGCAGGGGAGTGGAGCCCAGAGGGTGGGAGAGAGCGAGGCAGCATTACCTGCTGCCTCGGGTGACCAGCGCAGGAGGCCTCGGCTGTCTTGGTGTTTGTCCACAGAGGACAATGATGAGTAATAGCGGACTTAAGAAAATAGCTGGGTGAATTTGGAGGGACTTGAACAATTGAAAAATAAGGCAATCTGCTTCCTCAGTCAGCTGGAGAGCAGGTGAGCGCAGACTCTCTCCGAAGCTGGAGGAGGAAGGGTGGTGGGCCCGGGAGAGGTGAACCAGGTTTCTAGTAGGGTCAGCTGGGGACATCTGGGCCAGAGGGATAGGATTCTTTCACTGAACTGAGGGAAGAGGACCAAGGGAGTTGCAGGTGTGCCTCTAGTGACTGCCACAAGTCCTTGGCTTTTAGCCACATCACTCCATTCTGTGCCTCCAGTGTCCTGTGTCTCTGTACCCAAATATGCTCTTCTTATAAGGACACCCGTCTTTGGATTAAGGCCCAGCCTAATCCAGTGTGACCTCACCGTAACTTGATTATATCTGCAAAGGCCCTATTTCCAAATAATGTCATATTCACAGGTACCAGAGGGGTTAGGCCTTTGACATATCTTTTTGGAGGACCGAATTCAGCCCGTAATACCCAACAAAGAGGCTGGGGACAGCACAGGTGACAGGGAATGTCCTTAGCAGAGCCAGAGGGACCGGGGTGGAGAGAGAGGTGAGATCAGTCGTGAGGATCATAATGAAGATGCTGGGGGACCACCTGGGGGGTTGGAGGGGAGAGGGGCTTGTGGGGAGGTGAAGTGGAGGCCCACAGGGCGTGGTGGCGACAGATATTCTGGTTTCCTTGCCAGAGTCGTCTGCAGGAGGTGCAGCCCTTTGGGTCAACATCCTTGGTATTTTGACTGTCACCGGTCAGTGGGGAGCCGGGACCGCCAGGTTCCACGCCCCTCCAGGGATCTCCAGGAGGGCAGGTGGTGGGATCTGGATCTGTGCTCAGCACTTGGGGAGAACACGTCATCCTCTTGAGGCATCTGATGGGATAGAGAAGTTTGAATGTTGCACAAAGCCTTTTCCTCCTGCCACCCTTCCACCTGCCGCCGGGAAAGCGGGGGTGGGGGGCATGCCCACAAAGTGTGGCGATTGTCCTGTGTAGGGACCATCTGCTGGGAACATCTTATCCTGGCTGCCGGGGGCCTCTCCTCTTGGCACGGAGTTTTCAGGGAGCTGCCCTGGCTTTTGGAGTGATGGGAGCGGTCTTGGAAGGAAGCAGGCACCTGTGAGAACAGCCGAGGTTATGAATGTTGGGTCCCCGGCAGGCAGAGGAAGGCCGGGGTGACCAGGCTGGGGTATGGGAATGCTTCCGTGCAGGAGAGCGTCGCTGCCAGTGACAGCCTATCGCAGGGGAGTCCCCGCCTCTGTGAGCGCAGGCGGCGGCGGCGGGACACGCCTTCTGCGTTCCTGCGGCTCCCGAATGCCACAGCCTCAGGAGGCGCTCTGACACCAGAGCAGCCAGCGAGAGGGCCAATGGGACGAGGAGCAGACCCAGTGGTCGTGGCGTCCACGCACGCCTGTGCCTTGGCCTCTCTTGGTGGGCGACGGGCCCACCCTCGTCTCAGGCGTCTGCTGTCTTTGACTCTGTTACAGGTTCTGGGAGCTGGGTTCTCAGACCTCCACAGTGGCTTTGAAGGGGCTGGGCGTGCTGTGGTCTATCAGGAACTCGGCAGCCTCTGAGGGGGTGGGCACAGTCTGCCGGGCAGCGCTTCCCTGGGCGAGGGCTCCTTTCTTGTCCCAACGGGGCACCCACTGTTCCCGATGGAACCTCAGACTCCCCACCGGGCAGCCTTGTGGGGACACCCAGACACGCCCTCCCTCACTGCTCAGTATGTCTCCAGTCTCTTTTCTCCTAAAAAACCTGGCAGGGCCAAGAGGTGAGCATAAGTCCAGGGGTTCATTTCTCCAAATGGAGATGTTTGGGAGCTCTCATGTGCAGCTGGCTCTGGGTGTCACCCTGATGACAGTGAAAGAATTTACAAGGGTTTGCTAAGTAATTGATTTACCTCCTTGGGAGATAAATGGGCACAGTAGAAGGGGAAGAAAAAGAAAAAAAACCCCTATTTTTTCAAGGAATTCATGATCCACATTGATAATTTTACATCCACTTACTTATGGCTTACAGGTGTCTATGTAACCGGTGGTGTCATTCCCTGAAATTCATTCTTTCCCTTTGATTTGCTCATCGTCAGATATTTACTGAGTGGACTGCCTCTTCCTCATGAAGTAGCAGCAGTGCTTCTGTGGTCATTTTCCTCCTCTGCCCCGCTGGCTGGCAACAGCTATGCTCTGGGTGCCCGGACGGCCACAGGGCACCAAACACTTATGGTGGTTGTAACTGCAATGTGGGCTCAGGGCCATGAAGTAACAATGGAGAATGTGTAACAGGAGGGACATTCTTTGCCATCATATAGATAGGTGAGTAGAAGCTAAGCAAGGGAGGGAGTGGGAATGAAGGGCCCCTCCCTCCATAGAGAGAATGGGCCCCTCCACCAAAGGCTCTGAGGCAACACATCATCTCACAAGGGCCGTGAGTTTTCCAACCAGCTACAAATTTCAACTTCCTGTTACCCCAGACCGAATGTAGGTAGCTTAGTACCCGAGGAGAGGCCATGGTGGTGGGAAGCTCAGCGAGGCCGGAGGTGGATGGGAGCTGGACCAGGGAGGGCCCTGTGGGCTGGGGTGCTCTGCTTGATTTTGATCTGAGCTGGTGGGAATCCATTGGAGGGTTTTTTCACAGTGTCATGACAGGCTCTGGTCTCCACCTTCAGAAGATCACGCTGACACACTATATGATCGTATTTCTGTAAAATACAAAACTGGTAAACTAACCTGTGCTGCTAGACGCCAGGAGAGTCACTACCCCGGGGGGGTGGGGGGTGACCGAGAGGGCACTAGAGGACACCTGGGAAGCCGGAAATGTTCTGTTTCTCTGTCTGAGTGCTGGTCCCTCACGTGTCCTCGGCATGTGACATTTTTATCAAGCTGTACCCTTGTGACTTGTGCCTTTTTTTGGTGAATGTTATACTTAAATAAAGTTTCTTAAAAGATCACTCTGGCTGCTGGTTAAAGAATAGATTGGGAGGAGGAAGCAGTGGGCCTGGGGAAAGGCTAGGAACTTGTGGTGGTGGCCAGATGGTGTCTGGAAGGGAGGTGGCAGTGGAGGTGGAGATGCGGCGTGGGCTGGAGCCTTGGTTTGGAGGTCGAAGCACCAGGGCGAGGACTGGAACCCAGAGGAGGCGGCGCTGGGTAACGATAGTCATTTGGGGCATGAATTTCAGATACTGATCATTGGGAGTAAAGTTGAACTGCGTGGGAAGCAGGGGGTTGAGGTGGGAGGTCCACAGCCTGGCTGTGGACTGGAGGCTCCAGCACACCTCCGAGGATGACCTCTGGGGTGGACGAGGAGGACCCCCAGGGTGAGTGTGTGCAGAGAGATGGGCAAGGGGGCTGAGGACAGAACCTCGGGTGGGGCGGCAGGACAGAGCTCCCACAAGAATTTCTAAGGAGAAACACTTAGAGAGACTGCAAGAGCTCGCGGGTGGCAATGACATCACAGATGGTGAGGGGAAACAGGAGTGTCAGATGCTGAGGACTTGGGTAAAGCCGTCGTTGGAGAGCCCACTGGATTTGGTAGTTACATAACGGGCAATCTTGGTGAAAACAATGTCAGTGATGCCTTCTTTGCCCAAACTCTCATGCGCTTGGGCTGCTGGGTGGAGCAGAAAGAGGGCATGACAAGGCTTCAGTCGGTTGCTACAATTTACCAACTGTGTGACTTGAGAACTGTGTAAGCTTCCCTGAACCTCAGTTTCCTCATCCATAAACCAGCAGAATCATGTTTGCCTCTCAGGGTGGTATGAGGATTCACTTTATGCAGGAGATATTTATTGAACATTTGTTCTGTGCCAGATAGGCAGCCAGATGCAGAAGATACAGGGTGACCAACAAACAGGAAGACGGAAGTTAATCATTAAACAAACAAGATGAGTGAGGAAAATAGCCCCTTAATGCTTCCCTGTGGCCATGAGCCAGGCTTCTTGGGCAGTGGGGGTCCCTCCTTCCTGGCTGGCTTCCCAGGGATCAGCTCCCAGGGTCCTGGGCTCTTCTGATACCACGTGCCCACACCCCACTTTCTCTCTCTCTGAAAAACTAAATTCCCCTTCCTTGAGGGCAGGAAGGGAAGAGCTTAATCTGCAAACCCTACAGGGAGTGAGGAAAAATATTATCATCCCATCCTGTTACACAAAGAATAGGAAGAATATAAAATAGGTGAAGTTTCTATATTAATACAGTTTGAATGTTCTTTTCCTGCCAAGCAGTTTCCCTAATGGCTCCTTACTTCACCTAACAAACTGATCTTGTGCCAACTTCCAGAGAAGACAAATGACACTTGTTTTCTGTGAAGGGAAGCTTTTCCTACTTAAAAAAAAAAAGTGACTTTGGAAATTTCTGAAGAAGAATTTGGACACATATTTACATAAATGTCAATGATAATTTTGTTTCAAAGTTTCTATTTTTCTGGGAAACTTTGAGCACCATGCTTCTAGCTAATCTGATAAATTAATCTAGTCTCATGTGCTTATGTTTCATCTCTTCCAGAATTTTTTTTTCATCTATGATTTCTAAAGCCCACACTGCAGGTCCTGGTCACCTCAGGCGGTCTCTCGCCCTTTGCTCTTTCATCTTCCCTCACAAATGCCACCAGGTCAACCCAGCCATCTGCCTTCTTCATCCCTGGGGCTGAGCTTCAGACACGCACCACCGGGAAAAACAGAGCAAAACGACCACAGCCAAAAGTGTGTGAGGATTACTTGTATTAGGAGCTAGGAAGCTCGTCTGCCTTGCTTTTCCGTGGCCGTGTCACTTCCAACAGGGCCGCTGCCATGGAAATCCATGTGTTTCTTTACAGATCGTGTTCATCTTTGTACTTCCAAGGGCCCTTAGGACTCGGTCTTATCAAAGGCCTTTCCTAGCTCACAATAACAACAAAAACCACAGAATTATGTGGATTGGGACTTCCATTATCCAGTTCAATTTTCTCTTACCTAGAGGCCTTCAGGTGAGCTTTTTTTTCTAAGCTTAGTGGACTAAACTAAAAAATGGCCAGAAGATCCTGGTCAAATCCAATTCCTTGGTGACCTGGCTCCTAGAGGTACTTGGCCAGCCCCACCCCGTCCCCCAGCAGTATGAACGGTGGGATAGGCCACTTCAGTGGTTTCTGGTAGCCTCCTGGCCTCCACTGAGGCTCCAGTCCTCCCTGGAGCAGCTTGCACAGACCACAAAGGAGAGCCCACCAGACAGGAAGGTCACGATTAGGACAGTAGAGGCTGGCTCGGGGGCCCTGGAAAGAACAATTACACTGAGCAGAGGTGCTGTCGGGACCCTGGCTGAACTGGCCTCCCTTCCCAGGCACGATCCCAGTCCCAGCTCTCCAGCCTGGTCACTGCCCTCTTAGGGAACAAGGAAGCTGTGAGGAAAATCTGTGATTTTCTCTGATCGTTCTGATTTTTATACTTCCAAGGGTCCTCAGGATTGTGTCTTATCAAAGCCTTTTTCTAGTTCATAATAACACGAATGATACTAAAGATACCTTCTATTTCTGCTACTGTGACCACCACCACCTTGGACCCTAGGCTAGCTATTTTGAATCTCTGAACTGTATCTTTTTTCCAGCATTCTTGCTACACAGGATTTCCTGAATCACTTTTTGGAAGAGACATTCCCCTTTGGGGCCACTGGGCCATGGTTGGTATCCAAAGTCACACCCTGCTGAAGGTACAGGAGGGGTGAGTAGGCCGAAGGTCTTTACTCCAGGACACACTTTTGCTTTGCTTCCTTCTTCTTTTGGCAGGATGGGGGAAGGATCCCCTCTCCCGTCCAGCTCTGAGGGGTCTCAGAGGAGCCAACCCACAGACCCTCCTCCCCTTTCAGATGCTGCCTCTCTGAGATCATTGGGAAACAGCTGGGAGTCACCATTTCGGAGTTTCCTTCTTTGTCCCCATTGCATTAGGGCCTCTTGAGCCCTGAGCCTCACCTTCAAGGTCTTACCCATTTGGTGAACTTCCATCCAGGACTGAGCGTGGGCTATGAGAACAGAGACACTAAAAACATAGAAATATTTAAGTGGAGATGGAGAGACACCCCAAGCAAGCACCACTCTTCAGCCATGTGCCTTCTGTTAGAGACATGCCAACAATTTTGGAAGATTCTAGTCAAATCATGAGGTGTCAGGATGCATGAGTGTCCTGGGGGTGGGGGAGGGAAGGTTGTGGAGAAGGGCCTGGGTACACTTTTTGGTTTGACCACTTAGTCCACTGACAAGTACATACTTCTTTTTTTTTTTTTTGGTACGCAGGCCTCTCACCGCTGTGGCCTCTCCCGTTGCGGAGCACAGGCTCCGGACGCGCAGGCGCAGCGGCCATGGCTCACGGGCTCAGCCGCTCCGCGGCACGTGAGATCCTCCCGGACCGGGGCACGAACCCGCGTGCCCTGCATCGGCAGGCTGACTCTGAAGCACTGCGCCACCAGGGAAGTCCCCATACTTCTTTTTCTTCCCATTGAAAAAGTGGGGACAGAATTATTAATTTGTGTACCGGACTCCTCATCAGGAGGTAGATTGGGTTCATAATTCAAGATGGCAGGCTCATCACGTTTGTCTCCCCTCATCTCCAACACTCTCATGAGGATAAGAGCAATGAAGTCAAAAATGGTAAAGACCAATAACAGAAAAAAGAAAGGGAGAGGGATTATGAGTGGATGAAACGGTCCAATAGCTTCAGCAAGATGGAAGTGTTGATGGATGGAACAGAGTGGGGGAGGGCGGGCTCTTAAGTGCGTGGGTGGGGCCGGCAGCCGGGGAACCTGTGGACCTGGGCCTCCGCACAGCCATGGGGAGCAGCGCATTCAGCAGGCGTGGCAGAAGGCAGAGATGACACGTGAAGCTGAACCCGAGGGGCTAGTACCGAGCAGCCCGTTACCCCAGGGAAAGCACAGGCAGCCTTCTCTCCACGAACCAAGGGGCCGTCGCTGGTGCGGGTGCGCCCCCAGGGCGGAAGCCCTGCTCAGGGCTCCCAGCTTGCTTGCCACACAGTGAAGCGATTCAATAAGGATACAAATACTGATGGAACTGATAAATGAAGATACTGATAGAACTATTAAAAGTTGGGGGGAGGGCTTCCCTGGTGGCGCAGTGGTTGAGAATCCGCCTGCCTATGCAGGGGACACGGGTTCGTGCCCCGGTCCGGGAAGATCCCACGTGCCGCGGAGTGGCTGGGCCCGTGAGCCATGGCCGCTGAGCCTGCGCGTCCGGAGCCTGTGCTCCACGCAACGGGAGAGGCCACAACAGTGAGAGGCCCGCGTACCACAAAACAACAACAACAACAACAACAACAAAAAGTTGGGGGGAATAGGGAGAGGGGTGGGACCTGAATAAGTAAGTTAAATGCTCTTCTATCATGGCACACAGTCAAAAGTGATAAATCAAGAAATTGCAGAACAAGCATATTATTTTGAGATGTGTGGATGTAATCAACAGAAACACTAAAAACAGAGGTGATTGACTGTCCCTGCACTGCAGTACTGGCGGTGGGCTCGAGTGGAGCTCGGGGCTGGCTTTATCGTTCTAAGCCCTTCCAGATTACTTAATTTTTTAAAACATGCGCATATGATACATTGATTCAAAATAAAAGAAAAAAATGAGAAAGTGAAAATAAATGTAAGTGGATTTATGATTGTAGGAGGGATTCCAGCTGACCGTGAAAAAGAACTTCCGAAAGCCAGTGTGGCTCAAACCCAGCTGGGTTATCACCATGGCTGGGCCGCTCTGGTGCTGCCCAAGAGACGTGTGAGCCTCCAGCTGTTCCTGCCTCCGGGCTGCAGTCCACTCCAGCCCAGAGAGGAGGAACCGCATGGACTCTGGGGCTAGATTTTGACCCATAGAAGCTGGAGGAGCTAAAGCAAGCAGTACTTCGGAGTCTCCTCGCTCACTCAGGAGAACTGCAAGCAGCCCTCAGCCCTCCTCTGAGCCCTTCCTGCACGGCTGGCCAGGGTGAGATTAAGGTTTCCCTGAGCTCTTCTCTTTCATCTCTCTCTCCTTCTCTCCCATTTCTTCTTTCCTTCCTCCCTCCTCTCCCTTCCTCCCTCCCCTCCTTCCTTCTTTCCTAAGAATAGCTCCATCTATAGCTGACATCTGCCGTTTATGGATCCGAGCATTGTTCCGAACTGGGAGGTCACAGCCGATGTCCCAGTCCAGCCCCATCTCCTGCTCCTGAATGGCTTTCTTCCCATTCCTGGGCTCCCTAAGTGTATTAAACTATCTCAGAGACGTCACATCCTAGTGGACCTAAGGCATCAGCTAAATTTTCTAGAGTTTTGCCTTTATCAGGATGCGTGTGGACGAAATCAGAGTTGGTTGACAGCAGAGTCAGTGGTTAAACAGGTAGTAACCCCGTGGGGTCCGCATTTCAGAACTTCTCCCAGTGTCCCTGTAACTCTAATCAGCTGCCTCAGATCATAGTTCTAATGTCTAGTTTGGAAAAGAGGGTCATGAACGTGTAGAGCAGAGGAAACCATGGCTAGGCTGGACTTTGATCCTTTCTGATTCATCCTGTGCTGTGAGGGTTTCACTCCTTGTCCTAATGGTTTACCCTTATGGTCTGATTACTTACTTATTTACTTACTTAGAGCTCTGAAGTTTGGCTGGGGCCTGGGGCCCCACTCTGAACCTTCACTTGGCATCTCAGCATCTTTTCAACTTTTCTTAGCTCTCTGGCAAAGGTGGTAAAAAGAGTCCTCATTGTCAAAGAAAGATCTTCATGACTACTCCAATCTCTCTGCTTCCTTCCTCATCCAACTTCCTCTTCGTGTTTGTTAAGATTGGAAAAAGAATAGAGCTGTGAACATGAACAGTTAGAAGTTTTAGAGCTTCCCGCCCACCACACCCTACAAGTTCCCCCTGCGTTAACTTTCCCTTTGAGCTTTCTTCTACAAGATGTGCCTAAAGACATGTATAGTTTTAACACACACACACACACACACACACACACACACACACAAACCTAGATGTTTATATTAGCACACACACACATAGATATTTACATGGGTTTTGATGGTTTCAAAGTGAACCCCTTAAATAAACAGATCTATTCCAATGACATTGCCCATGCTCATAGTATTTTTTTTAAAACTGTTTGTGGAATTCCCTGCAAAGGCTCAGAATGTTATTTTGAATACCTTCCTGGTTGCAGATCTTTTTAAAAAGATCCTTGAATCAACTTTATTAAGGTATGGCTTACATATAATAAAGTGCACAGATTTTAAATGGTTGATGAGTTTTGACAAATACATACACCTGTGTAAATACCACCACAATCAAAATATAAAATATTTCTACCACCCCAGAAAGTCTCTTCATACATAAATGCAAATCTTTAACTTTTTAATTTGAGTTTAGAAATGTCCAAAAAATGATTTCGAGCTGAACCAAGTGAGTAAGTGGGGCAGCTGAGCTGACAAATGATGTTTTGTACCTTGTAAACTTTGTGGCTTGTAGACTGATTAAAAGCAATGCTGAAGGGGAAATTTATGATTGAGGACAGATCATTGGAACAAATCTGCAGCTTCCCAAATGGCTACTCTGATGGATGCATATTCTGGAAGTGGGTTCATCACTTAGACTATTTAAACACATATTCATTCACCTGACAATGAATGAGCCCCATTTAAGGACCAGGCATTGTTCCAGACGGAGATGTGACATCTTAAAAACACACATCATTTTTCCTCTGTGAAGTCTGCATTCTGGTGGGGGTAGATGTCCATAAGTGAGAAGTCAAATGCATGATGTAATTTTAGGAAGCAATAAGTGCTATGAAAAAGGAAAAAAGTAGAGAGGAGACAGAAAATGCTGGTGTGCTATTTTTAAAAAGATAATACAGCCCATGTAATATACCTTTATTTTCTTTTCCTTTTGTGAAGAAATCTCAAGACCCAGATTCTACCATAAGCTACTTTCAAAAGGGACATGGAATCTTTCCCTAAGCTATATTCTGCAGAATGCTAGAATCTGTTTTATATATATACAGGGGGGTACGTGACTAAAGAAGCTATGGAGAAAGTTGGGTAAAACAGAGCTAAGACGGTCTTTACCGAAGGTTTTCTTAGAGCCTTTAATATGCTAATGTGAATTGTAAATATTCGCAAGGGAGGATTATAGCATGCAAAGTTTTCCAAGCTTTTTTCTCCTGGGAATCCTTTCAACTTGGAGCATCTCAAGGAAGTGGTGATCTGCCTAAGACATTGTGGGAAATTCTATCCTAGAGTTTTCATGTCACAGGAGACGTGAAAGCAACAGAAAGGTTCCATTATTTGGGCAAGAGGAGGGAGTGGAGGAAGCCTGGGCTTATTACATATCCCTCCAGAATGTGCAGCACTCTCTGTGGGCCAGGCAGGGTGCCAGGCCTTTCAACACAGACTCTCTCTGTGCAAGCCTCACAAGGCAGCGGGAACAGGTATTATCACAGCTTCCATTTACGAGTGCGGAAACTGCTGTCAGAGGGTCAAATACGTGGCCGAAGGTCTTGCCATTCCTTACAGTCATGATGTGAACTTCACCTTGTTTGACTCCCAGACCCAAACTATCAAATTCCACGACACTATGTCATCTAAATGGTGGTGGCAGGGGGTGGGTTGCAACCCAATGAGCGCACCTTTCCTTGTCCCACCAGGCCATCTGCTTTTGTTCATAAGCCCCATGTTCTCACGAGGGGTGGAGTTCTGCATCCATGCATGGTGTCCTGCATGGTGTCGAGTGTTTGCTGCTCCATGTCACGCTGGCCATGGAGCGGGTACTCGGTAAGTTTCAGCAGCCTGGGTCCTGTCCACATAAGCTCAGTAGGTGGGACCAGATGGCTGTGACTCTGAGCGGCTCAGGCCAGAAAGCTCTGCTGGAACCACCCATCCACTTCTTTCTCTTTATCTGGCATCTTCTGCCGGGGCACCCATAAGGCACCCTGACCTGACAGGACTGCAGTGGCTGAAAGCTGGCGGTGCGGTTGGCTCTTTGAGGGGGCGGGGGTGTGGGATGAGGAAGGCACTCGCTGGCTCTAGGTGGAGTCTTCCACCTCATATCTGAAGGGAGTTTTGTATTTACTGGAAAAAGCAAAGGCTTATCTTTCAGGAAAAGATCTGAGACAGATTTTCCCCCCACTATCTTCACCTTCCTCTCATGAGACTGCTAGGGAACTGAGTAGAGATTAGTCACTCCTGTTAATTCTTTACTAATTTGGTTAGAGGGAGACCAGTCTTTCCTGAGCTTTATGCTCAGAACCTCGGGTGTTCCAAACCTGAACTCGCTGTCCACCCTCTCCGTCTACACTCCTCCTCGTGGACCCCCGTCTCACACACAGCCTTGCCCCGTTCCTGGCCCTCAGGCTGGAAACACTGCCCCTTTTCTTCCACCTGGGATCAGTGACAGCCTTGTCAACTCAACCTCTGCAGGAGCCTCTGATCGGCCCCTGCCCACCTCCCCACTGCCCTGGACATTGGTTCAGCCCTCACTGTCTCTCCCACAGGCTGTTATGACAGCCCTCATCCTCTGCTGGATGTCGCCCTAAATGCCAGCCATGTGCCAAGGCATCGAGATACCTCTTCGCAGAAGTCAGCATCAGGTGCCGGGAATTTTCGGAAGCTACCTTGAACTAGACACATACCTGAGCCCTGTGCTGGACAAGGGGGCCACCGAAGGGTTATCCAGACAAAGGCGGGAAGATGATTTTGTGCAGATTGTGAGCAAATCTGCATTCTGGTGGGGGTAGATGTCCATAAGTGAGAAGTCAAATGCACGATGTAATTTTAGGAAGCAATAAGTTCTATGAAAAAGGAAAAAAGTAGAGTGAGGAGACAGAAAAAGCAAAAGCTTTTTCCCAATGAGTGTGTGCTCTGGGGTAGTGTGACCTTGATGAAGTTTGAAGGACAAGGTGTTCTAGCTCTAGTGCTGCATAACAAAGCAGTCCTAAATTTAGTGCTTAAAACAATGGCAACATTTGGTTTGCTCACGGATCTGCCATCTCTAGAAGGTTTGGTGGGGATAGCTCACTCTTGCTCCACTTGGCATTGAAGGCTGAAATCCTCTGAAGGCTCTCTCAGTAACATGTCTGGCCGCTGATGCTGGCTGCAGGCTGAAACTTTAACTGGAGTTGTTGGCTGGAACACCACCATGTGGACCCCCCTTGAGTAGGGAAGATGGGGCTTCCTTATAGTGTGATGTCTGGGGTCTAAGGGTCCCAAGAGAGAAAGGGCTGGGGGATTCACTATCAACTTTCAGGACTTGGCCCCGGGGCTCACAGAGCATCACTTCTTCTTTCTTCTCTTCCTTAGAAGCAAATACCTAAGATTGGCCCATATTGAAAGGGAGGGACCACAGAGCCCACTTCTTGATGAACGAAAGTCATTGTCCCATTGTTAGAGGTGTATGTGGGACAGGAGATACTGGTGTAGCCATCTTTGTGAAACATGATCTGCCACGGCAGGGTGTGGAGCCGAAGAGGTAGGCAGGGTCTAGGACCTGTAGCATCTTGGATACCACATCATGAGCGTTGGTTTTTATCTTGTAGGAAGTGGGGAGCCAGTGAGAGGTATTAATTCGGGAGTAACCTGCTCACATTGGTGTTTGATAAAGCTTTTTCTGGAGTGGTGGGATGGAAGGTTTGAGGGTATGGCAGGAGATCTGTGAGAGGAATCTGAAGGAATCTTGCCTGAGGCAAGGCATAACCTGGAGATGAAGGACCGGTCAAATACAAGAGAGGCCAAGGTGAAATCACAGGGCTTAGCAGTGGCACCAAATGCCAGGAGGTGAGGAACAGGCATCCAGGAGGATTCCCGGTTTCTGGCTTAGGGAACTGAATGAAGGTGATGGGGAATGAGTGAAAAACTGGAGAGGTTTGTTGCGGAGGACCCTGAGCCCTATTTGGGAAGCGATTAGTCTGAGGGGTCTGAGAATGTCCACGTGGACACGTCTAGCACCCAGTGAGATGGACTTGAGTGTAAAAGCTCTGGGGGAAGTTCTGGAGGAGGGTCTGAGATGTGGGCACCACAAATGGGGTTTCCAATGAATGTGTGCAGAAAGGGTGCCGTGTGCAGAGAAGGGGACTACAGACAGAGTTTTGGGGGGGGGCATTAGCCTTTAGGGGACGGTCAGAAGAAGAGGATCTGGCAAGGCATCCAAGATCAAATTGCCTGTCCCGGATGTGGCAGGCACTGTGGCTTAGTGCCAGGCACTTGAGATGCCTGCCGTGGACCGGTTCTGGGCCTGCCTGTCACACAATGGAGCAGCCATGGCCAGTTCCTGCCCTCGCAGGCCCTTGGTTTCCCCAACTCTGGGGCACTAGGATTCCCCCTCTCTCCCTCTCTGGACTTCTGTTTCCCCATTTGTAAGAGAGACTAGATCATTTTCCAGGGTACCTTTAACACAGAATATTAAGAATTCTAGTATATGAAATGAAGCAGAGCGGAGCCTCCCTAGGGGGCAGGGGTGGAGGGCTGCCCCTGGCTCCAGGTGGACAGGCTTCCTTCTGCCACTGATGAGGAGTGAGGAGGCCCCACGGGCTCCGGGGTCGGGGACGGCGGTAGTTCGGACAGGTTTCTGCTTTCGTGGCGTGATGACCTCCTTGGATTTGGATGCACGGGCGGGCAACTAGGGCTGCACCCTGGCCTCATAAAGGCTCTGCCTTGACAGGTAGGAGAGGGGAGGTCAGCTCTGATCCCACAGCCTAGAGCGGGGCCCTTGCGGAGGGGCTGGTTTGGCTTTACAAGGAAACAGAAATGAAGGTGGAGCCCCAGTTGCTCTCCTGAGATGCCAGCCCTTCAATTAAGGGAAGAGATTTGGCAAACTAGGAAACATAATGGCACCCACCCTTCCCTGGAGGAAGAATGAATCTCCAGAAGGGGCAATTTCAGGGGGCTCAGGATGCAGGGCTCTGGGCTCTGAGCTCTGAGCCTGCTCCCAGCCCAATAGCTGAGGACCCAGGAGAGCTCGGCCTGCAGCCGACTCCAGATACCACAAGCCCTCTCCACCCTCCCCATCAACCATATTTACTTGTCACATTTACTCCCACCCACAGGACAAGGCATAGGGGGCAGGGTAGGATGCCTTCTCCAGGCCCTCATCATCCACTCAGGAGAGAAGCCAGCACAATCACAAATACCCCATTTAAGAGGTGGTAACAAGCTTGGCTAGTGTTTTCATTCAAATGGGCTGGTGTGAAAGCCCATCCTGGAGCCTCACTGGGGTATGAGAGGTGGGCCTGGGAGGCTGGGTGTTGATGGAGGGAGGGGAATGGTCAAGGGAGGAATGGAGCAGTGTGCCCCCTGGCTTGTTTGTGCCCCTGGGAGTGACATGAATGTGGCCCTCAGCCCTCACAGGACACAGGAGGGAGGGCAGAGCCGTCAGAGAACAATTCCAGGTGTTGAATGCCCTGGGCCTTGGCTGATGAGTCAGGCCTTTCCCTCAGGGATGCTTCTCCAACCCTGTGGTTTTCCTGCGTTGATGATAATGTGACAAGAATGATAGGAATGATGGGAATGGTTCACATGTGTTGACTAAGGCTATGGGTGAAACTGGTCTGAGGATGATGACATTTCACCCTAGGACCACCTGATGGAGAAAGTGTTCCCAACTAACAGGGGAGCGGGACCAGGCCGCTGGGCCTCTGTGCCCCAGAATGGAGGGCCAAGGTGAGTGGTGAGGGCTCACTGTCCAGAGGCCTCACTGTCCAGTCTCCTCCCCAGATGTTCGTGCTGTGCCATGGCCTCCTGCAGCTCTGCCAGCTCCTGTACAGTGCCTACTTCAAGAGCAGCCTCACCACCATTGAGAAGCGCTTTGGCCTCTCCAGTTCTTCCTCAGGTCTCATTTCCAGCTTGAATGAGGTAAGCAGGATGCTCTAGTCCATCCCATCCCACTTGTGCACCACCCTGATCACAGCATCCGGGAGGGGGCTGCTCGGGAGGAGCAGGAGAACGGGCGGGGGTTGGGGTGCGGGGTTGGACCCATGGGTGATGGAGACAGCCAGCTACATTTCCCAAGGCTGCCCTGCACCGGGCACTGAGCTGAGAGCCTCTAGAGGCACCTGACCTCCTCACAGCAGCCCTGCGAGCAGGTAGTCTGCTCCTCCCTGCTGACAGCTGAGGGCACCAGGCTCAGGAAGGGCTGCAGCTTGTGCCAGGTGTGCAGGGCTGCTGCCTCCAAACTCTGTGCCTCTAATTGAGTTCTGTGACCACCCACGGGGTTATGTGGCCTCTGCCCATCCCCAGTCCAGGGGGAGACGAGCCCCAGGCTGGCAGCTCCTGTCTTAGGAGGGCAACAGGAGCCAGAGCTGCTTAGTGGCCCTGACTCCCAGGCAAGGTCAGAGGTCGATGACCTCCCAGCCACGTGGAGTTTACACTGTCCCTCACTGATGGCACATCAAAGTTAGAGGAAAATAGGGTGGGCCAAGAGGCCAGGGTGAGAGGTCAGAGGGCAGGGTCAGCTAGGAGTCGCTGAAAGCCAGGGAGAAAGGGGTAGGGGAGGCAGCAAGCCCCTGCATCGTGGCTGCAGTATCGTCGGCTCCAGGTGAGGAGATGTGCCCTGGGCCTGGCTCCTGTCTTTTCTTTCCACAAGGCCCACTGTTCTGGGATGGAGGCCATGGCCTCCCCCTCCCAGGAGCCCAAATGCAATTAGATCTCCCCTTGACATAGTGAAATTCAGGCCAACAACCGACCCAGTAGAGTCTGGGCTCCCCAGACAGCTTCTAGGATGGGCTGAAAAGAAGGTGGGAAGCGTTCCAACATCCCCCAACCCCCACCTTCCAGTCTCCCCATCCTACAACCTGCTCCCTGCTGGAAACACCCCTTTATGCTTGACTCCCGCGCCCTCCACGGCCCACACGGCAGTGGCCCTCAGGAGCCCTCCCCGCCACGCCTGTGCCAGATCCCTCTGCAGTCCTCGGAGGAGGGTTCTCTTCACAGTCACGTCTTCCAGACAGGAAGCTTGCAGCAGAAAGCCTACCCCCATCCCAGTGTCCGCACACGTGTGTAGTGCGGCCAGGATGGGAGCCCAGGTCTGTCTGACGGTCGCCACGCACTCCTCCTCCCGGTGGACTGTTCCTCCACCCTGTGACGTGCACGTACTTGCACACGTACAGCCCTGAGGCCCATCAGTCATGCCTGCTGGCCTCATGGGCCTCAAACCCCCTCCTCTGAACCCTCAGGCCCACGTGGATGCCTTTGCTGCTTTCTGGATGTGTGTCTGTGTCCGTGTGTTTTAATGTGTGTGTGTGTATACACGTGCATACGTATGCCTCTGTCTACCTGATTGTGCATCTGTGTCTTGAGCTTCCTGGTGATGCCCAGTGACGGGGGTCTTCCCCTCCATGTAGTCTGTGCTCTCCTATAGGACAGGGACCTGGCACCGCTCACACAGAATGCACCCTTCTACACGTTGGCCTGTGACTTTGATAATGCTTCTGGCACATGTTGTCTTCACTCACGAAGGACACAAGAAAAACAAATCTCTGACATTTGTGTCATCACAGTCCTAACCCGTGACCCTGGCAGACATCACTAATCAACTGCAGTCTTCTTTTCTGCTGAGTCCACACTCTGAATCCTTCTCAACACAGTGTTCTAGGCACCTCTGCTAATCAATATCAGAGCTGGTGTGTAGGCTAATCCTCTCTTCCACTATGGCTTGGATGATAGTTGAATCTATGATCTTCGATGGTTAAATTTTCATTCTTATTTTTCCCATGCTTGGAACAAAGATGTGGGCCCAGGAACAACTGGATTTTTCAAGGGGCAGGGGGCTAGCTGGGACATGTGGCAGAGTCTGCGGAAGGAGGCTGATTAGGCAAATAAGGGGCAAAATATTTCCCCAGGTTATAGTTCAATAAAAAATGAAAATAATTCACCCATTAAATTTTCTCTTTTCTAAACTTAGATGAGCTTTTCAACAATCAGGTTTTAGAACATGCCTATGGGCATGGTTTGAGGCAAACATCATAAGAAAGTTAATTCCTTGAACCTAACAATCTTGTGTGTGTGCTTAGTGGGAAAATGTGTGTCTGTGTGTATATCTGTTTCTCTGTGTGTCTCAGTATTTGTGCGTGTCTGTGTGTATGACTATGTGTGTGTATCTGTGATCTGAGGCTGTGTGTGTATCCGTGTGTCTGTCTGTCTGTATCTGTGTGCATCTGTGTGTGTGTGTGTGTGTCTGTGTATCTGTGTCTGTTGAGGGGGAGTGGATGGGTGATTGTGTGGAGGAGGAGAGGAACTCAGCCAAAGGGCTTTCTACAATCCCATTGATTCTGACCAAAGCATTTAGAAACAGACTAAGAAAGTAGGGGTCTTACCGGAAGATCAGAGAGCAGCCACATCAGAGGGGGCTTCATGTTCAAGCTCGAGGCTCCCAGCTTTTGGGGTGGGCAGTAAGGGACTGGCCTGGCTTCTTGAACAGAGCCGGGCCCGGGTGCACAGTCTCGTGAAGACGAACCCTCTGGAAGAGGTGCCTGGTAGACACTTGAGGTGAGGGACAGTGTATCCCGAAGTCAGATGGCTGGGCGGCTGTCATAGCCAGGCCTGAGCGGCTCGGGGAGAAGAGGACCCCGGCAATGCTGCAAAGGAAGAAAAGGCAGGATTTGGCAGCTGCTTGAGCGCGGGATTGAAGGCACCGCAGACCGCAAGGCAGCTGCCTAAAAAGAACCAGGCCTGGTGGAAGGGAAGGTGAGCCCATCTGGACGCCTGGAGTGTGCAGCCAGCTTCCAGTGGACGGGAGCCTTCACGCTGCACCCAGTCTCGCTGGGCTCCAGAGGGTGAGGAGAAGGGGAGACCAGGGCTGGGTGTAACAGACCAGCGGCAGGAGGAGGGCTTGGCCGGCAGGGAAGACGGTGGGCATCCAGCCGGTAAAGCAGCGGCTTCCCGGGCCCACCCACGGCCAGGGCTGAGCAGACGCAGTCAGCCACCCTTAATGCCCCCTATCAGTTTGCCCTGGGCCCCTTTGGTTTGAGGCATGGGCAGGGATGTGTCACAAATGGGCTGTGTGATAATCTTCAGATGCTCTAACACGAAGTCCACAGAGCTGTTTTAGGGGCCATTGCCGGGCCGAGGGGCTGAGGCTCGGGCTGCAGAGTTCCTGTTCTCCTCAGCTAGAACAGCTTCTTCTTCTTTTTTTAATATTAGGGAAAATAATTTTTTTCAAAGGAAAGCCACAGCTGAAGGAAAGTTTGGGGACCAAGGTCTTAAGGCAGCATCAGCCATAACAGCTGTAGAGGCCCAGCTTCCCTCCTAGAAGCCAGCCCAGGCGCTGCGGGGAGCACAGGGAGGGCCGCTCCAGGTGGGCGGGGCACCCCCCAATCCTTCCTCCCTGGGTCCCTTTGGGGCCCTCTCCCGTCCCTCTCCCAGACCTTTTCAAGTCAGCCTCAGTTAGCTTAGCTGATGTGGTCTGACATTTACAATCATTTCATGCAAAATGATGGGGAAACAAAAAGGGAATTAAATCCAGGAAGCATAAGAATAAAGCTTTGTTTCCAGGTGCTGGTTTCAGAGTGTCCTAGAACCACGTCTTTCTCGATCAGACTAGGCTGCCTCCTCACCCACCTTCACATCCCCTTTCTCTGTGTGTCATAAACTCTTGGTCACACAGGAGGGGTCTCCTGGGCAATCGTGTCCTCTTGAAAAAACCTACCATTTACAGCAGTTATGTGTCAGACACCATTCTAGGTGCTGGGGAGACAGGAATGAACAGACAGACAAAAATCTCTGCTCATATATCATTCTAATGATAAATATGACATTTATTTATAGAAATAAATAAAACATCGTGGGTCAGATTAGAGTAAATGCTATGAAGAGAAATTAAATCGTGGAGGGGCATGGTGGTTACATTCTAAATAACTCTTTATTCTTTAAATTATATTTAAATTATAAATATATTTAAATATATTATAATTTATTTCTGTTAATTTTTACAAATGTAAGCTATATTTAAATAACTCCTTTTTAATTAAGATATCATTGATATTTAACTTTATATTAGTTGTCCAGGTGTATGACATAATGCTTCGAGATATGTATATATTGCAAAACGATCACCACAATGTCTAGCTAACAACCAGTACCTCACATAGTTCAAGTGTTTTTCTTGTGATGAGAACTTGCAAGACCTATTCTCTTAGCAACTTTCAAAAATACAGTACAGGCTTATTAACTATAGTCGCCATGCTGTACGGGACATCCTAGGACCTGTTTATTTTATAACTGGAAGTGTGTACTTTTGATGTCCTTCACCCACCCACCCACCCCCCTTCTTTTTCAGAGAAGGCCTTAATGAGAAGGTTCAACCTGAGCAGAGATCTAAAGTAGGGCTCGTTGAGAAGGGAGCCGCCCACAGACATGTAAGATGAAGGAGCAGCCAGTGCCAAGGCCCTGTGTCCAGAGAGCAGCAAGAGGCAGGGTGGCTGGGGTGGAGGAAGGGAGGGAGACGGGAGGAGAGCAGGTCAGAGCAGTGATGGGGAAGGGGGCAGGCTCCTCAGGGCTTCGGAGGCTCTGGGACCGACTTTGTTTTTGTTACCGTATTGGATTTGGGCAGAGGGGACACGGTCTGACATTTCAGCGGGCCACTCTGGCCGCTAGGAGGAGAATACAGGGCTCTGAGGCAAGAGTGGTGGTGGGTAGAAGGCAAGGCTCAGATAGGGTGCCATGGTGGCTGAGACCGGGTGGTAGTGGTGGAGGTGGTGAGAAGTGGTTGGCTTCTGAGGAGCCACTGAAGGCCCGGCCAATGGGATCTGCTGATGGTTGGATGTGGGTGTGAAAGGGCAGTCGAGGATGACGCGCAGACGTTTTGCTTGAGCCACTCATAGGCTGAGGTGCCGTCTACTGAGAGGAGGAGGGCTGGGGAGGGGGGCACCAGGGTTTGGGTGGAAGATGAGGAATGAGCTCTGGGATGTGCGGGGCCTGTGGGAATGAGAAGCGCATACAGAACGAGGAAAGCCGTGGGACTGGCTGAGCTCCCCAAGACAAGAGCAGAGGGTGGGGACTGAGCTCTGAGAGTTGAGAGATCAGGGAGGCGAAGAGGAGCCAGCCAAGAAGACTGAGAAGGGGCAGCCAGGGGCAGCAAACTAGGAGAACATGGTGTCATGGAAACTTAGTGAAAGGAGTGTTTCAGGAAGGCAGAAACGCTCAACTGAATCGAATGGTGCTGAGATCAAGTGAGAAGAGAACTGAGAATTGGCCAGCGGACTTGGCAATGAGGAGGTCATTGACAATCTTGGCAAGAGCCACATACCATACCACGTACCACATAGCCATGTCCCTATTTCCTGAGACAGGGACACCTGCTTTAACAGCTGGAAGGAGACTGTGGTGTGGACAGGGCAGGGGCTATGAGTGCTGACATCCAGGGCTCCTCTGGTTCAGGTGAACTTACCATCTGGGGCAGAGGACCATCTCTTTGGATGGAGTCAAGGTCAGAAGATCTGCCAGCACCTCTTTTACCATTTAAGACCCTGCTCCCCAAGCTGGGGCCTTCGGTTCCCCTCTTTGGCTCTGGGTGGGGCTCAGAGAGCATGCTTTCCAGGGAACACCAGGAACATGAGTTACTGGTGTTTCCACCCGGGAAGGGCGCTTTAGTCCTCCTCCCTCATTCACAGAGGTGGAAGCCAACCCAGGGAGGGCCAGAGCCGATTAGGAGCAGAGCTGCTGGGGCAGAAACTCACTTCTCCAAGGGGCAGTAGACCGCTGTAGTTAAGACGGGGCACTTTAAACTCAGGCAGTCTTTGAGCCACCTCCTGACCTCATGGACATGGCAAGTTACTTAATATTCTGAGCCCCAGTTGCGTCGTCTGCAAAAATGAGACTTGTTGCATGATGAAACGAGGTAGTGAAGGTTGCTTGGTGGTTATTCTGACAATGAAGTCAGAGTCCTCAGGGGGTTTAGTTGGGGAACACGTACTGTTCCTAGGAGCCAGCCATAATAGGAAACTTTCTTGAATTTGGCCCCAAAAGCTTTGGTCCTAATGGTTGAGCTTCCCATGGTCTCTAGATACTTCTCTTGGTCTGGTCTAGAAGGCTGAGGCTGGGAAGGGTTTCTGACAACAGCGGAAAGCTGAAACTGCATGCTTGGCCCTCCCGGCAAAGCTGGCACCACAGCTCTGCTTGGGCCCTTGGGTGACACCAGTCAGCTTCTTGCCTCTCTGCTGTGACAGTCAGATCCACTGTGTGGGTGGCCGAGGACAGATCCTCTGGTCTCACTTGGCTCCTGTGCTCTCTCTGCAGATCAGCAACGCCATCCTCATCATCTTTGTCAGCTACTTTGGCAGCCGGGTGCACCGCCCGCGGCTGATCGGCATGGGAGGTCTCCTCCTGGCTTCGGGTGCCTTTGTCCTCACCCTCCCGCACTTCCTCTCAGAACCTTACCAATACACCGTGACCAGCATGGGTAAGTGGCCTCCCACGCTTGCTTCAAGGGGATGAGGGTACATGATTCTGTAGGTTCTGACTTTCAGATATGCTCTGGGGAGAAAAGCCGAGGAAACTTTCTGGTGGGAGAGGACAGCATAGCCCAGAGTGGTACCCATTGCCCCAGAAGCACCCCAACCAACTTTGTGAGATACCCACTCAATCCTCCTGTGCTTTTGGTGGGATCCTGGGATGTTTGGATGCCCACTATCCTCTCCCATCTTCCATGTTATTGTTGACTATATTTTATCTCTGCCTGTCTTTACCCTCTGCCCAGGGGTCATTATTAATATAGTTGTTATTTATAAATAGTTCAGTACTCATTTATATTTACCCACAAGTTTACTGGTTTCTTTGCTCACCATTGCTTCTTGCATTTCACCCACCCTTGTTGATTTAACTTCTTTTTTCCTGAAGTACATCCTTTAGCATTATTTCTTTTTCCTTTAGCATTATTTTCAAATAGTTTTTCAAATCTATCTGCCCTATGTTCATGGTTTCTTGGTATTTCCTTATGATTTCTATTTTCATTTTAGTTTCTTCAACTATTTTTTTTCTTTTTTTGCGGTACGTGGGCCTCTCACTGTTGTGGCCTCTCCCGATGCAGAGCACAGGCTCCGGACACGCAGGCTCGGTGGGATCTTCCCGGAGCGGGGCATGAACCCGCGTCCCCTGCATCGGCAGGCAGACTCTCAACCACTGCGTCACCAGGGAAGCCCCCTTCAACTATTTTTTTTTTTTTTTGTGGTACGCGGGCCTCTTTACTGTCGTGGCCTCTCCCGTTGCGGAGCACAGGCTCCGGACGCGCAGGCTCAGCGGCCATGGCTCACGGACCCAGCCGCTCCGCGGCACGTGGGATCTTCCCGGACCGGGGCACGAACACGCGTCCCCTGCATCGGCAGGCGGACTCTCAACCACTGCGCCACCAGGGAAGCCCCCCCTTCAACTATTTTAAGTGTATTTATTTTATAGTCCTTTTTGGATTGTTTTATTAGCGCAAATTTTGAGATTGCGAATCCTCCCACATTCTGTGTCTGCTTGCTCTTGTTTATGGTGGAGTGTTTCCTTTATGTTCTGTAATATTTGATGGTGAGGTCATTGGCAGTGTCATTCCCCGCCCCACCCCCCGTGGAAATTTTGTGTGGTCTGGGTAGGAAATAGCCCCAAGGGTGGTTTTCTATTTGCATTTACTTGGCAGCCTGAGAACATCACTGCTTTGGAGCTAATTTTACGATAATGTATTGGAGTGGAATCAATTTGCCCTTGTTTTAAGGGATATGGTATGTGGCAGTGGTTTTGTGAGGCGCAGCAAGTGAGAGGCCCAGTCCCTAAATGCTTATTCTCTGTCTGCTGTACTGGAGCTGAAGATGTCTGAGGATAGACCGGCCGCCTCGGGGATGTGCTGAGGGGATAACTAACGAATTCCTGTTTGCTCAAATACCAGGCTTGTTTTTAGTCATATATGCAGATCAGGTCCAAGAGAGGAGTCACTAAGAATGCCAAACGGGAATGCTTTATAGGCTGTGAGACCTACAGTGGGGAGGTGGGTAGCTGGAATGGAAAAAGAACGGAGCAGGAACAGCGACGTGTAATGATGAAATGTTTGTTGGGTTGGGAATCTTCTCCCCACCTCCCCACCATAAATTCAATGTGGCCTTGGATCTATTTGGACTGTTTAAGCCTGAGTCTTGCTTCAAGTAGGCCCAGGAGGAAGACAGACCCAAGCTTAGGGGTCTAAGCTCTTCCTCCCCCTCGGTCTAGACAAGGGGTCTGAAGCCAGCTCTGAAGGAGAATCAGGAGTTGCTGGCCACCTCTGAGAGCCATGTGCCAAGCTTGCTCCAGACACGTGGTCCCTGCCCTTCCCTGTCACCATGAAGACTGGGTGAATGAAATCAAGGGAACCTGGGGTGCTGGGGCCGGGCTTCGGGGAGGGCATCCTGCTAGGCGCCACACACCATGGCCTGCTTAGCCTGGGGGCTGGCTCCCCCAGCCTGGGCCGAATACCAAGGGCATTTGCATCACACAGAGCAGCCACCACAGAGAGTGGCTGGAGACCTGTGGGTCTCTGAAAGCAATCACTCGGCTCCTTGTTAGGGATGGACGGGCAGGCGTCTTGGGTCCTTTCCACCACCATCGTCCCTGCTCTGAGGCAAACTCTCTGCCTCAGTGCTCTTAGCCCACCTCCACTGAGAGAGGAAAGAAGGGGCCTGTGAGAGGGACCTCAGAGCTTGCCTGTCAGCCTGCAGGGAGGAATCGCTGTCTAGGAGGGTGAGCTTCGTTGTTTTTTTGTTTGTGTAAGTTCCATTTACAACAATAGGACCCAGTCTCCTTTACACTGGCTGGGATCAGAGCAGCAACTGTAAGTGCTCAGGGCTGGGCTACTTTCAGGGCATCTTCCCAGTGCCAGGGGGTTGGGATAAGGAGGACTTGGGCCCAGGAGCCATCCTTGGGATCTAGCTGGAGCTGTGGGTGCCGGTACAGCGGGGGCATGTGCTATGCTAATATGTGCAAACAAAATTATTCATAAAATCTCACTTCGTGGGAAAAGTTTGAAATACGACTCTTACTTCAAATGTATTCCTATGGGAACTTCAGTTTTAAATTTTGCAGGGCCATCAGGCACACACAAATTTCATTAAACGCACCACAATGAATCATGTCATGAATCTGGATGGTCCGGGGTCTGAAGCTGGGCTTTGAAACCCCCTAACAGCATGGCCTGGGGCCACTTCCAACGCAGCTGAGTCTCAGTTCCTAGCTGTATAAAATGGACCCTCCCTCGCAGGGCTGTGAGGGCCGAAGGATGCATGCTCTGAATTTAGCCAAGGGGCTGGCACATGCAGTAACCATTAAGCGGTGGCTTTTATAACAAGCTGTGCTCAGAACAATACATGTAATATGCTGGGTAACTAGGGTCCCAAATGAGGAAGCTCCTGCTTCCTCTGGAGAGTCTGACAGCTCACAGCGAATGCGCTGGGTGTCCTGCAGGCATTTGAAGGCAGCTTCTCCCTGGTCCTCACCGTACAGCTGTCCTCTGCTCTAGCCGGAGCAGGGCCCTTCCCTTGGTATAGTCCTTGCTGCGCCTTTACATGTGAGGCATAGGATTTCTCTTGGTTGAAGCTTAGGCTGCTGTTCTGTTCTATTCCCAGACCCTTAAGTTGGAGCCACCTGGTATGCTGGGTGGAGAGAGCATAGACATTCAAATCCCAGCTCAGCCATTTAGGTGCTAAGTCTGCTTAGGCAAGCTGCTGTTCATCTTTCTGAACCTCAGTTTCTTCATCTGTAAAATGGGAACAATAATACCTCCACTTTCAGTGTGTTCTGAGGGCAAAATTAAAACTACATAGTATAGGTAAAGTGCTTCACCCATGTTAGCTGCTCAGCACATTTCTCTTTGCCTGCCCTTGATGTGGTATTTGAAATCTCTTCCTCATGAGCAATGACCCCCAGACCTATTATCATGTGTTGACTGCTGACTCTTTCCCCTTGGAGCAAAGCTGCTCCAGAAATGAACATGGGAAATGAAAAGTAACTCTGTATTTCAGGGAAAAAAATTAAAGAGGAGCTGAACATTGTGGGAATCACAGAGACCTTTAACAACTCATGGCTAATTTTAAAAAGGCCATGCAGACATTTATGAATGTTTAGATTTTCTAAATGTCAGTGGGGTCCGGAAATACGCCTGGCGCCTTTAGAGAAAAGCCTAGCCACCAAGCCAAAGCCTCTAAGACCACTTCTGGAAGGCTCAGAGAGGTTTGGATAGGTGGGAAACAGGCCAACCCGAGACCAGTTCTCCCGGGAGACAAGAGAAGGGTCTTCAGAAACAAGTGTCTGGTAGGAGTAGGTGTAACCTGTGAGAGGTCCTGAGCCAAGTCTAGAGGGAAGTCAGCCCCACCCAGACAATGGATGCACACGGGAGGGGCTTCCTGTGGGAGGAGCAGGGCGGGGGCACTCTGTTGTATTTTTGGAGCAGTCAAAAAAGGAAAGGGAAGAGTGGCTTTCTAGTCCTCTGCTCGTGAAGTTGCCGGTCTCTCACGCACGCTCGTGCATCAGAGGCGTCCCTGGTCAGGAGGGTGGTGGGCAGGCCCGGGGACGGGAGCCTCGGGCCCCTGAGTGAGAGGACACGCCGGCCTGGAGCAGAACCCCAGTGCCACGCAGGGTCCTTCCACTGGGGGAGCCGCTCAGGGCCCCTGAGCTGAGGGCAGTTCAGTGGGGAGCACCCGGCCGTGGTGCCAGAGGGACCGCTCGGAACCGTGGGGGAAGGGAGTGTGTCTGCGGGGTAAGCGTGAGTGTGTGTGAGGGAGGCGTTCCTCTGTGAGGAGGTGCCCGGCAGTGGGGGGCGGAGGGTGGAAGGTGTGGGGTCTGCGTGGGTGTGGAGGTGGAGGCGGGGCAGGGCCGCTGTTAGGGTGGAGGTGCCTAAGGAGGCGGGGCTGGAGAGCATGCGTGTGCTGGGGGCGGAGAGTGGGTGGAAGGTCGGAGCGGGAGGTGCACAGCCGGGCCAGCTGGATCTGTTTAACCTGAAAAGGGGGGGACAGCAGCAGGGGGGGCGAGTCACAAAACACATGGGTGTTATCAAGTCAGCTGAGAGGGAAACAGCCCTGAACGGATGAGCCCAGCTAAGCTAACGAGACCTGATGTGGAACACATTTTCAACGCACAGTACAGGAAAGAAGAGAAACCCGTGTGGAGAAATGACAGAAGACACCAGGCTGCTGTGTTGCGTGTCAGGGGAAGGCCGGGGAAGGAACTGGGGCCGCGGAGAATGGGCATCTCCAAGGCACGGTCCCAGCGGCTCAGGGGTGAGACTGGGCTGCAGGCCTGCTCCATGTCTGGTGAGGAAGGGAGGGACACCTAGGGGCCAGGCTGCATCCTGCGTCCTGCTCCTCTGGGGAGAGCGGCGTCCCAGGGACCCCCCGTGGACTGTGTGTCTTGGGCCCACCCAAGACAGCGGGGAGGGTCTCCTGGGGAGAGTCAGCAGCCAGGGTGGAAAAGGAAGGCTGCTTACTATTCCAGTGGCTATGGTGGCCCCAGGAAAACTGTCAGGGAGTCGGGGATAGCCCTACAGAAGCAGGGTGCCAGCCCCTGTCCCCTGGGGCACTGTGGTTTGAAGAAACCATTGAGGCCTCCTGCCTGAGGCCTTGGGTCCCCAAGGACCCCCAGAGGACACAGGGAGCAGCTTCTGCTTTTCTTGCCACACTCAAGGCTGCTGTGCCCAGACACCTCCTGTGGCCCAAAGACTTGACTAGGGAACCAGCAGGCACATTCGGGTAGCGAGCGACCCACACCGCGAGGCAGGAAACCAGCAGAAGCAGTTTCTTTCTCTCAGGAACAAAAGGACTTTTGAGGATTCAGAGCTTGGATTGGCCACCATCAGGGGATGTGAGGCTCAGAGATCTAAAGGGGGAAACGGCAAAGAGAAGTCAGGTATTTGGAGGTGGGGAGGTCATGCAAGTGGAGCCCCATGGTGGGATTCGTGCCCTTGTAGAAGAGGCCAGAGAGCTGTCTGGCTCTCTTTTGGCCCCGTGAGGGTGCAGCGAGAAGTCAGCAGTCTGGCTCTCGCCAGAACCCCACCAGGCTGGCACCCCAATTTTGGACTTCCTGCCTCCAGAACTGTGAGAAATAATTCCGCTGTGTGTAAGCCTCCCAGGCTCTGATTCTTTGGTACAGCAGCCGCAGCTGACTCCAGAAGATTCAGTCCCTTTTGCTGGAGACCCTCCTTGTAGCCTGGGATCTCATTTTGAATCTTCAGCCTTTGGACTGTCTTATTGGCCATTGCCACCGGCTTCACACCATTCATGTCCTTCACAAATCTGTCAGCTGTTCTCAGGTGTCCCCGGGTCCGGGACAGTGGTGCTGCGTGGTGTCTCCCAGGTCACACTGGCCCATCCACGCCTGCACTGGGCACGCCTTGAGCGGTTCTCCCAAGAGGACTCAGCCACGTGTCCACCTCTGGTCTGGATATCTGTCAGGATATCATGACAGGCTTTGTCAAAAGGCTTCCTCCACTCAAATAACACTGTGTTATGGCTTCCTGCCAGTCTGGGAGCCCCATTAACAAAGGAAATGAGCTTCGTTTGGCATGACTAGCTCTTGATGAACTCATGTTGGCTCAGCTAATCCTTTTTTGTTTTTTTCCCCTTCAAATTGCTCCTCATCAGCCTGTTAATAAATCTGTGAACAATAAGTTCTGCTTCACTCCCAATGGGGGGGGGGTTGCAAATTAAGCACACATTCTCTTTGAATACTAAAATTAAATGGCTCTGAGCCGCCATCCTGTTGCCTCGGGTGTGTCTTGCTTCCCTCCTATCCACTAAGAAACAGTGTTGATTATGCGCTGAGCTGGGTGATGCCTCTTTCCGAGGCCTGGTGGCGGTTCCTCAGGGGAGGGCACGTGTGCGGGGCGGGGCGTAGGGTGGGGCTGAGGCAAGCCCCTTGGCAGCAGCGTGGTGCCCAGCCTGTCACACAACGCACACTGGACCTGCCCTCTCGTGCCCAGCTCACTGGTCACATGGCCTCCTCAGTACAAGTAGGCATTTCCCCATGGCCCCTCTAGTGCCAGGGGGGCCGTGCGGAAGGGGCGTCCAGCCTCAGTCTCAGTCTTGGAAACTCAGTCTTGAGAGCAGAGCAGGGGACCCTCTTCTTCCACTCACCTAAGCTCAGTCTTTTCCTGCATGGATGTGAATCTTTGCAAGCAACCCACTTGCCCTCAACCCCTCTATTACATCCATCCGTTGCTAGTGACCAGCGCTGCTCTCACTTGTCTCTAAGTTTCTGGATCCCGTCCCCAAGTCTTTAAAAACCTGGGCAATAATGCCTTTCTCCAGGGGTCTGCCATCTCCCTCATCTGTTTAAATTTCTCCGTTTCTGGCCTGTTTGGATGAATATGGATCTTACTGTGTGATCACTATATCCCAGGTTATGACATTGCTATTCCTTTTCATCTGAATAAGAATGTTACAAGGTAGGTATGATTATCTGTATCTGTTTTGGAGACGAAGAGACTCAGATCCTGAGAGTTTCCTGACCAGTGAGCAGAACCAAGGTCTGAACCCGGTCTGTCTGACTCTGACTGCAAAATATGAATTCCTTGCACTGCTCCACCAGCTGTCAGCCCCCAGCTAGTGCAGAGGAATATGTTCTCCTAGTTTCCCAAAATAAAAGTCAGAATGCGCGTGCCCATAGAAATCATTTTCTAAGTGGAGACTTAGTCGAGCTGGAAGAGAGCACATGTTATCACAGGGGCAAGATGGACTGACAAGGCTTTGTGAACTCCATGGGGACACAATCACTTCTGATATGCAAACAAGTCACTTTTTAAATGACTTTGAGATCTCAATCATGAGTAAGTTCAGGACAACCTGTTCCAGGCCTGCCGGTGGGCGTTGCCAGAGTTTCGGGAAGAGCTGTGGAGTGGCCGAATTTAGGAGGATGAGGAAATAGGTCTTTCAGAGTGGAACATTCTGAATGAGGTTCCAGGAGTTTGCTGATAGCTCGAGGATTGGCATTTTGGCCTCGCTTCCAGAAAACTTAACTGGAAAGACCGCTGCCTTTCTCTATTGTTCTCTTATGGGTTGCTTCTGAGGTTTGGGTCTTGCTAACCTTCTCCTCATTTGACCCTACTCACTCACAAACGGTGCCCCCTTCCGAGCAGGGAGGTAATGGGTGGCTCTCAAGGTGCTGCCCTCTTGTTTCCTGGCACAATTCTCTCTTTCCTGTACCAGACGACACGAAGGAAAGCCCACTCGCGACAGCCCTCCTATGCTGCTCAACCCTTCTAGGGTCCTCTCTTGGCCCCAGCTCTGGATCTTTGTGCAGAGACCTCTTATTAGACCCTTGATAGCCCGCTGGCCGCACCTGCAATGTGCGTCCTTGAACAGTGGAGAGGCCAGGCCTTAGTCTGCCCAGCTCCACCCGTCTCCATGGGTCCCATTCCAGGGAGGTAGCCCTTCCTGCCACCGCATCCCCACCTCCCAAACCCACGGAGGGGTTCAGAAATTAGAGCTGAAATTCTGCATTGGTAAATTGTGGGAAGAGTCAGAGGGTTGACTGGCGAGCATGTGGGCTTGTGGGGGGATAGCTGGAGGAGGGGAGAGGTCCCGAATTGTTTCTAGTTAGTTAGCCCTGTGAAAACTGGCACGGCTAGACCTCTGGTGTCTTGTGGGAAGAAGAATGTGCTCTGATAAACTTTAGCCTTCCAGAAGTGAGCCTCAGGGAAGATGAGAAACAGACTGACAGCCAGTTTGAACATACCCCCTCCCTCCCTTACCCAGGCCCCTCAAGGTGGAGGCGGGTGGCCCCCGAGTCTGTGGTGGCTGGAAGAAGCAGGTGTTTCTCTGACCATATCACAGGATCTGATGGTAGGCAGGTGGGAGGAGGAGGGCGGTGAGCTTCTCCGAGTCCAAGGAGAGGACTGGGTGCGGGGCCTTTTGCTGGAATGCCTGAGGAACGGGGAGAGGTTGCTCTCTCTTCTTCACGTGGCCCAAGCTCTTCTACTCCAGGGAGGAGAGGGGTGGGGTGGGCTGCAGAAAGCTGAGCCCCACAATTCTGCCAATGGGTCCTGCTACAGGTCTTTTCACTCCATCACTGTCTTCTTCTTTGTAAGAGAAGAGCCTGATGTCCTAAACTCTAGAAGGCTCTGTCCTCACCAGAGTGAGCTGGCCATGGCCATCACCGCAGGGAGGCCCAGGCGTGAGTTCCTGGAAAGGTCAGACCTTGTCTCTGACAAACACCTTCGCCACAACACGTCAGGGAGCAGTGGGTCCTCCCCACTGCTGCACCCCGCTTCCAGGACGGAGAGCAAGCTGCTGCTTGCTAGGTGGAGGAACTGACCTTTCCCTTTCCCTTGTGTCACAGCCTGGTCTGGGGTGGATTTGGCCCCATTTAGGGCAGGCATAAGGAAAAGAGAGTTTGTTGGGAGACCTTGAATCAATTTGGAATGTAGAACAGCCCAAGAGGATCTCAGTAGACTTGGATTTAATTTGGGGCCAATTGATTATCTTTTAAAGTACACATTTTAAAAAATTTATTTATTATAATTTATTTATTTTTGGCCGTGTTGGGTCTTCATTGCTGCACGTGGGCTTTCTCTAGTTGTGGCGAGTGAGGAGCTAGTCTTTGTTGTGGCGCGTGGGCTTCTCATTGCAGTGACTTCTCTTGTTGGGGAGCGTGGACTCTAGGCGTGCGGGTTTCAGTAGTTGTGGCACGCGGGCTCAGTAGTTGTGGCTCACAGGCTGTAGAGCACAGGCTCAGTAGTTGTGGCTCGCGGGCTCTAGAGCGCAGGCTCAGTAATTTGGGCACACGGGCTTAGTTACTCCACGGCATGTGGGATCTTCCCGGACCAGGGCTCAAACCCATGTCCCCAGCATTGGCAGGCAGATTCTTAAACACTGAGCCACCAGGGAAGTCCCCCAATACACATTTTTTTAATAAAAGCAGTTCGTTTCTGACATGTAATCTGACATTCTAAAAGTTAATAATAACAGTTAAAAGATCCCCAGAGAATTTTGCCTAATGGACACTTCATTAGGTGAAATTTCATGAGGATTTTTGTGGGGTTGGTGCACCATACAACATGCCATGTGAAGACTTAATAAGCCAGTCAACATTTTTACAATCTTTGATGACCACTAAATGGCACACCAAAAATAATTTTGCCAGCAACCATGTTCTAATAAATGTGACTTTAGTAAAATAATAAGAATCAGCAAAATCAAGAACTAGAACTCTGAAAAGAAACAGATTCTCTGGCCCTTCGTTTCAAGGCTTCTGCTTCCCTACAGCCAGCCTGGCCTTGTGTATCTGACACACCCGCTGTGGGCTGAGCATCCCCGTGCCTGCAGCCGTGGAGTGGACCAGCACTCCCTGCCTGCCTCTCACGCAACACACAGCCTCACCTATTTTACCACCAAAGTAGCTCTTGGCTGGGTCAGTTCCGCTCTTTACACACAGGCCTTGAAAACTGCTTAATCCCTCCAGTGTGTTAGCTGCACTGCCCGCCACCAGATCGGCAGCCTCTGGGTTCTCCTTAGGATGTAATCCGATTAGGCCCCTTTGCGGGACACAGCAGCCCTCCAGGAGCAGCTGGGCCTCGCCCTGGTGGTGTTTGCATACTGACCCCGCTGAACCTCTGAGCTCTCCCCTCCTCACCACTGCTTTTCTGTCTCCTCCTGCTCAGAGGCTGTTGTCTCTGGGAATCCTTCCCAAACCCTCTCCCCAACAGCACTGGGTTTGGTGCCTCCCCACGTGCTCTCTGGTACGCTGTGGATACCAGGCTGTATTTTTTATTGTGGTAAAATAGGTATATAACACAAAACTTGCCATTTAAACGTGTCCAATTCAGGGCATTAAGTACTTTCACACTGTTGTACAGCCATTGTCACCATCCCTCTCCAGAGCTTTTTCATTTTTCCCAATGGAAACTGTGCCCCTTAAACACTAACTCCCTCTTTCCCCTTCCCCCAGCCCCTGCCTGGCAACCACCATTCTGCTTTCTGTCTCTATGAATTTGTCTATTCTAGGTTCCTCATGTAAATGGAATCATGCAATGGTTGTACTTTTGTGTCTGACTTGTTTCAGTTAGCGTAATATCTTCAAGGTTCATTCATTTTGCATGTAGCATGTGTATTAAGCCTTCCTTTTTAAGGCTCAATAATATTCCATTGCATGTGTATATCACATTATGTTTATCCATTCATGTGATGGACATTTGGGCTATTTCCACCTTTTGGCTATTGTGAATAATCTGGCTATGAACACCAGTGTACAAATATCTGTTCAAGTCCCGGCTTTGAATTCTTTTGGGTAAATACCCAGGAGTATACATGCTGGATAATATGCTAGTTCTATGTTTAATTATTTTGGAAGAACTTCCATACTGTTTTCCACAGTGGCTGCACTATTTTACATTCTTACCAGCGATGCACAAGGGTTCTAATTTCTCTACATCTTACCCAACACTAGTTTTCTGTTTTTTGAAGGGTATGAAATGGTATCTCACTGTGGTTTTGATTTGACCAATATTTTGGCAACGGTTGCGGTTGCTTCTTTGATGATGTGTGTACCACAGCAGACAGAAGGCTTTGGAAGGTGTGTCCAGGTGTCTTTTCAGATCTTAGCGTCCCAGCTTTTCCCTGTGAGGAAGGCATCGTCCATGGGAGCTGATGGGCCTGGGTGTGGTCCTTCAGTGGCTACACTGGGAGCAGGGGCCAATTCCTTGCACCTCTTTCACAGTGTGGTCGTTTGCCTTTGGGTGATCTTTACTACACCCTTGCACTTAAGGGAGACCTGCCTGCCACCCCATAGCCGACAAGACAACATGTGACAGGGAGCTGCTGTCACACATAGAGACAGGCGGCTCAGCCAAACACATTTGCAAGTGACAGTAGCCCACAGTTTTAGGGAACTCCAAACTTTGCTCATTTCCTCATACAAAATCTACTTGAAATTTGTTTGAAATGACCATTTGAGAACTTGCCCATTTGAGCGAGCCCTTTAGATGTGTGTCACCTCGGTCAAAGTTGACAGAGGGAGGTGAGCAGGGCGTGTGGCCAACCGTTTGAGTGACCGCACAGCTGCACCTGGCCAGTTGGTAGCACGGGTCAGAGGGTGGCCAGGGCCAGGCAGCCGGCTCCGCCCTCATTCCTGAACCTGCCCATATGGTCTTGAGAAGGTAGTGGGGTCTTTTTCTAAAGACGAGCACATCCCATAGCGTGTAAATGCTCACCCGCTGGGGTGTCCGTGTGGCTGCCGCACTGAGGGCACAGGGTGAGCTGTGAGCCTGGCCCTCCGGCTACCGCCCACCCTCTGCCGTGCATGGCCCCTTCCCCAGAATCCTCTGAGGTCTCTCAAAGTCAAGGTCACTGACGTGAGGAGTCAGATCCAGGACTAGAACCCAGGTCCCAGGCTCCCAGCCCAGCCGCTCCAACATCTATGGGCCTTGCCTGCCCACAGCCACCTGGGCCTCCCCCTGGGGATGGGCGTGAGTCTGGCAGCACCACAGCCCCGTCTCTGAGTGAGTGTCGGACACAGGGCAGTGTTAGTGGGAGGGTTCCTGTGTATGGTGAGGAGTGGCTCTTTCTCAGCAGGAACATTTCACAGCTTTGTGCTTCCAGACTAAAGTGACGGTCCTGAGAATCAGGCCCTTGCAGCCTCACTGAGGCACACCAGCCTTCCTACAAAGGGGCAGGCACAGCCATCAGCCATGCTGACTGACCAGCGGGTCCAACTTTTCATGCCTGCTCCCCTTTCTGGAACCGTAGCCTACTAGCCCTTTAATGACCCATAGGGACTCTCCCTGTCCAGCCACCTTATGGTCTCTGCCTAAAGGGAAACTGAGGCTCAGAGAGGTTCAGAAACTTGCTCAGGATCACACAGCTACCTAGGGCTAAAACCAATTTTTCTTTCTTTAGAATAAAAAAATGCCTTTATTGTGATATGATTGACATGTAAAAAGCTGTACATAGTAACGTATAAAACTTAATGAATTTGAGGATGAGTATACCCATGAAACCGTCACCACCATCAAAGACACAGACCTATCCATCACATCCCAAAGTTTTCTCCTGCCCCTTTATTATTATTTTTGTGTGTGTGTGTATGTGTGTGTGTGTGTGTGTGTGTGTGTGTTAAGAACACTTAAGTTCTACCCTCTTAGTAAATTTTGAGTATACAGTGCAGTATTGTTATCTACAGGCGCTATGCTGTGTAGTAGATCTCCAGAACTTATCTGACATAACTGAAACTTTATACCCTTGACCATCACCTCCCCATTTCCCCCTCCCCCAAGCCCCTGGCGATCACCATTCTACTCTCTGCTTCTTTGTGTTTGACTGTTTTAGATTCCATATATAAGTGAGATCATACAGTATTTGTCTTTCTGTGTCTGGCTTATTTCACCAAAGCCAATTTCTTGACTCTTTATACCATGTGTTTGTTTCGTCTCTTTGTCTCGGATTTCAGCAAAACTCCCAGCAGCCAGCCCCTTTCCAGGATACCTCTACCTGGGAGGAAGTTCCCAGCCACTTACAGAGGTCAGAGGCCTCATGTGTTTGAACGTAACTAGAGATGGGTAGAGGAATCTCCCCAGGCCTGGCTCCTCCATCCCTGCAAAATGTGTGTTGTGTCTTTTCAAAGCTGCCATTTCAGATTTGATTTCATTAAGGACTTTGAGTCAGGCACACATGGGTTCAAATACCAGCTCTGCCCCAGAGCAGCTACTTATGTGGGCCAATAACCCCTGTGAGCACGACAAAATGTATGTCACAGCCTTGGCAGTGTCTGCCTGTGCAGTTAATAGAAGCTTAAAAATTCTGGCACTGGAACTTGGATCTCTACAGTAAAGCGTGTAAGTCAGAGAAAGGCCCAATACACGAGCAAGGAGAGGCGTCAGGGAAGGTGGGGTGGGCAGAGAAACTCAGCGCTAGTGTGATGGGCCTGCCTTTCACAGGCCTAGGGCAATGGCTATGGAACAAAGAAATAAGAAGTGGGAGAGACATTGTTAAATTTTGATGAAAAAATACATATATATATTTTTTTGCGGTACGCGGGCCTCTCACTGTCGTGGCCTCTCCCGTTGCGGAGCACAGGCTCCGGACGCGCAGGCTCAGTGGCCGTGGCTCGCGCGCCCAGCCGCTCCGCGGCACGTGGGATCCTCCCGGACCGGGGCACGAACCCGCGTCCCCTGCATCGGCAGGCGGACTCTCAACCACTGCGCCACCAGGGGAGCCCGAAAATAATATTTTTAACTTAAAAGCTTTTACTGTTGCTTTATTTCAAAAGTATCTTGTGTTCATTATAGAAAAATTAGAAAGTACTCTGAGGCAAGCACACACGCACAAAGATCACCACAATCCTATCACCCTGAGAGAACCATGGTCTTCCAGAGTTTTTCTCTGCATATTCCATTAGGCCGCATACATTTCTTCTCCAAAACCACTAGTTATTTTTTGACTCTACAAGATGTTACAGCTGTCTTTGCATGTCAGTAAGGCTACCTCCCCACCCTTATTCTAAGAGGTGTCTCCTATTTACCCGTGTGGTTAGACCACTACTCTCTATCCAAACCCTGAATTGAAAGGTGGGACAAAGGGTGTGGAGTGGGAGGAGGGAGGTACAGAGGGATACTCACAAAAGTCTGGGGCTGGCCGTTGGCCTGGGTGCACACAGCTCCCTTGCACACGGCTGGTGTCAGGTCTGGAAGACCTTGACCAGACAGGCGTCTTGGCCCCCTTTGCCAAGGGGCCCCCGGATCGATGGGGGAGCCCCCTAGGCCATGTCCTACACAGGCACTAGGATAGAGGACAGGAGATGCTGGGGCCAGGCTGGACAAGCATGTGTGTCTGCGGGAGGTGAGGGGACGATGAGGGGGCAGACCCCTCCCCTGCCCCACCGTCCAGAGTAGCCCTGAGCTCAACAGCACTGGGCAGAGTCCAGTGTGATGGACAGATCTCGTCCACGGCCCTCATTTTTCCTCTCTGTGGGACTCTGAGGCCCACCCAGCTCAGAGCTCTGCCATCTCTGGGAGGACCACAAATGAGAGTGAAACGGAGCTCCAAGGAGAGGGGTCAGTGACGTTAGCAGTTTGCATTGGCTTCTACAAGGCTGGAAAAGAAGGCATCTCATGGAAAGGAGCCCTCGGGAGCCCTCAAGGCCTCGGAGGGCTGACAATGCTCTTTGTTTAGTGTGGGCCCAATTGGAAACAGTGGCATGGGAGTGACAGTCCAGCCTGGCCAGGTCCCCAAAGCCATAGGCACTGATGCCCACAGGCCGCACTGCGGCCTCTGGGGCCCTCACAGAAGGTGCAGCCTAGCTCCCATGGGTGCAGCCTCACCCCCCCCCCCCCCATCTGTAACAGGAGAGTTTAAACCAGAGGGTCTCAAAGTCCCTTCAGCTTCCCAGGTTCTTGACCCTTGGGAGCTGCCAGGTTGGGTAAGCACGTTCAATGCCTTTGACAACAGGGCTCTCTAGCGTGACCCAATGCTGGGACCCAATCCAGGAGTGAGGGCTCTGGGAGTCATGACCCCTGGCGAGCATCCCAGGCTGGGGGTGACACCATCTTCTGTGGGACGGAATGACCTCTGTCCTGCTAAAGTGAACCACACCTTGGAGACCCGAGCCTGAGGCTGCGCACAGGGCCACTGAAGCCCGACAAGCCTGGGTGTTGATCTTGGCTTCCTCTTTCCCAGGGAGGGAGGTACTGATGCCTCCAAGCCCGGCCCCCCACCTGTACCCAGAGAGGAGAAGGAATGGATCCCCAGGAGACGAGGATGGCTCTCACACCCGACAAGGGCTGCGCCGCCTCAGGGCAGGGAGCCCACCCTCAACCCTCCTCTCACGTTTGTTTCTAGAGCCGCTCCCAGAAGGCCTGGGAGAAAGTCCGGGTCTGGAGGCCAGCTGATGCGGCCAGGACTCCAGGGTGGGGGTGACCGGAGCCCGCTGTCTCATTGCAGGGAACAGCAGCCGCCTCCAGACGGAGCTCTGTCAGAAACACTTGCAGGGCCTGCCCCCCAGCAAGTGCCACAGCAGCACCCAGGACTCCCGGAAGGAGACCAGCAGCATGTGGGGTCTGATGGTGGTGGCCCAGCTGCTGGCAGGCATCGGCACGGTGCCCATCCAGCCGTTCGGGATCTCCTACGTGGACGACTTCTCGGAGCCCAACAACTCGCCCCTGTACATCTGTGAGTCGGGCTTGAAGAGCGCTGCGGGGTGGGGGCGTGTCCTGACGGGGCCCAGCCAATGCGTGCAGAGGTCTGGGGATCTGACGCACCGGGTTTGAGTCCCAGCCCAGGCCCCAGCTCCTCACCAGCAGGATGGGGCCCACAGTCTCTGTGCGCTGGGGACGCGGGCGTACCTGAGGTGATGTATGTGAGCCCTTGGTCCCAGGGCAGGCACCGGGCAGCTCCTCGACCAGCAGTAGCTACTGCGTCTGTCGAGTCTGGGCACAGGCTGGGCACACGTGTTCTCTGCGCCATCCACTTAGGGAGAAGTTTGGCCGCAAAGAAGCATATGCAAAGCAGATAGCACGTGACCATCAGACTGAGCAAATCCTTCCCTTAGAACAAGGCACACTGAGCATCCTAAGGGCCCACGGCCCAGACCAGACAGACCACACCCAAGGCTCTGGGGCCCACAAGCTCCCCCAGGGCTGCCCACTGCCACATCGTACCTGCAGGGAGATCTGCCCACCAACACGCAACCTGGGCCAGCATCTGTAAATACCGAGGAGGCTGCTTCTCTCCCGGCAAGCGGATCTCTCCGGCATCTGGCTGGAGGAGAAACAGCTTTGGTCCTGCACATCTCAGGATCTTGAGTGGCTCCAGCCGTGCCTATAGTAAATGCCACAGGTGTGGACCTGTCAGGGCCAGGGGACAGATGGGGGGGTGTCTCAGGAACCCCTCAGCAAGGGAAAGAGCCCGGGGCTGCCACCCTCTCAATCCCTCTCGGCCTCCTTTCCTCCTCCCCTTTCCAGCCATCTTATTTGCCATCTCTGTATTCGGGCCGGCTTTCGGGTACCTGCTGGGCTCGGTCATGCTGCAGATCTTTGTGGACTACGGCAGAGTGGACACAGGTGAGTGTGTGCCAGGACCACAGCCCCCAGCTAGTCAGGACAAGGATGAAGCTTGAACTTTAAATGCTCACGGCCACCCCGCCACCCGCCCCCTCCCTCCCTCCTGTAGTCAGCGGACAGGACAGCATGGGCCTCCTCTCTCCAGGGTCTGGGGTGGGGGTGGGCAAGGGGGATGCACTGCTGAAGAAAGCACACTTTCTGCCCTAAGAAAGCACACTTTCTGCAGCAGGAAACCTTGAGACCTAGGGCAGGGCCTCAGGGGTTGCCACCACAGCTACCTGTCTTGGTGATGGTATTAAAAAGAGGTCTATGATTCTTTGATTCTAAGATGGTTTTGATTGTTTAAAAAAATATTGATAAGGGCTCTTTGGGGGAAAAGAAGCAGCACTACGTAGAATACTCACATGGGTTATGACTCCCATCCAGAGGCTTGTAGCATTGTGTTTAACCATGTGGGCACAGGTAGTAGAGAACCTGTGTCTAACCCTGGTTCTGCCTCCTCTACTGGCTGAGTGATCTTGGGCAAGTATCTTCATCCTTTCTGTGCCTCAGTTTCCTCATCTGTGAAAAGGGGCTAATGATAGTGCAATAGAGATGTTGCAGTGTTTAGAACATGCCTGATATATGTGGAGGTTGACAGGAGTGAGCTCTTTAAGAAGTGATCTGGATGAAGCCACCGTGTATCTTAGGAGGAGAAAGTACCATCCATAGACAGGAGCACACATACTGAGTTAGCTGTTCGGGGAGCCGACCCCAGGATGGACCCTGCAAGGGCATATGGCTATGGTGAGGTTGCCTTACACACCCCAGCCTCCCACAAGGCAGGGAAGGCTGACACTGTAACAGAGGGACAGACAAAGTACTTTGACAGTTCCAAGGCAGAAAAGTGCTCCTCCATGAGCTGATGAGGGAGGGCCTCCCAGGGAGGTGAGGTCTGCCTCCCATGTGGGTGCAATTACACGGGTGGTGATGGGAGAGGCCTTCCCAGTGGAGGAAACCATCCGGACAGAGCCATGGGGGGCAATGCGTGGGGCGTGTGTGGGTGATATGTAAGTTCCCACAGGCCAGATGTGGCTGGAAGGCAGGTCCAAGCCAGACCTTCAGGAATAACACACACCCCCCACCCCCCAGTGCCCAGCACCCAGATCAGAACCTGCCTGTCTCACAAAGAATGTGGGCAGGCCTTAACCCAGTCATGCTGCCAGAGCCCCTAGACTCCTGTCCCTGGGGCTGTCTGACCACAATGTCATCTGCTCAGGGTCACCCACCTGTACTTCAAAGGAAAGGGCAAAGCTAGCGGAGCTGTCTGCTCAGGGTCAAGCCATCTTTGCCCTTCACTTGTACTTCCTGAGTTGGGTCCTGGCTCTTCGTTGCCCAAAGAGACTAGCAACTGAGCTCCCAGGCCACCAGGGACAGCACCCAGGAAAGTGTTGGGCTGAGGGCTGTTCTGCTATCTTCTCCCTCCCTCCATGCCCATGTAGTTTCTTTACAAAGAGAAATACAGTGGCAGACCCTCAGACGTGGATGGGAGACTACAAAGAAGAAAACATCTCCTTCAGAGGCCTGGTAGCCTACTCTGTTGGTGGTTGTTTTTTTAAGCATCTAAGGATTATGAGGCCTCCTTTCTTAGGGATCAATAAAGTTGGGAGGCAGTAGCATCCAGTGATTAAGAGTGCAGGTTTGGAAACCGCGAATACATGCATGGGTTTGAAAACTGACCGATGAAATGGCGCTTGCAGGCCAAAGTTAACCTCACTGATCCTCCCTAGTGGCCTCTGCTCTCTGAGAAGACCAGAGAGGCCTCGGGAGAGAACGCCGTCTGGACGAAGATGCTAGCTCACAGCTTACCTCTTGTCCATCGTGGGAAGAAAGATCCCCCGATCAGTAAGGTGAGATCATGCATTCATCCAACAAACACTTGTGTCCTTTGTTTTCTCTTCAGCTGCAGTTAACTTGAGCCCCGGAGACCCCCGATGGATAGGAGCCTGGTGGCTGGGCCTGCTCATTTCCTCAGCCTGCCTGGTTGTTACCTCTTTCCCCTTTTTTTTCTTTCCTCGAGCAATGCCCAGAGGAATGGAGGTAAGCTTCTGAGAACCCACAATTCTACCTATTATAAGAGTTTCATAAAAGTAGGTAGAGGTAGCAAATAAACAGAGCTGAGAAGTTGCAGCAAGTTAAGTAAATTCTGGGTGAAATCTAAACAAGTTTCATGATACAGGACTTCTGAGAGACTTTGAGAGGTGAGAGTGCTTGTGAATTTCCAAAAGATGGTATCTCATCAGTGTTCCCTTACTGTGTTAGCATCTCAGAGATTAGGAGGGCTCCAGGGAATGTAGTTTGGGGAAACACTGAGTTCATCTAAAGTGGAATAAAGAATTAAGAGCCAATAAAAGCTGAATATGTGACCTGGAGCAGTTGACTTTTGCATGTAATGGGGCCGGTCATGTCTAATCCTAAAGGACTGAGTAAGAAGGGGATTCCGAGTGCTGCAGAGCCTGAGGGTGGGCTGTGAGTGGAGCATACTTTGAGCCGACTGCCCTGCCCTGCATCTTCCAGTCATATCTGTTGGGGAAAGAAATCAGGGAAGGATGAGAATGGAAAACAGTGGGGAGAAGTCTGGGTGGGGGCCTTACCCTTAGACCGAAGGGTCTAGAACTTGTTCTGATCCCATGAAATTCTGAGTGACTGGTGCCACTGAGGTGAAACATGGTAGCTGGGTCAAGGTTGAGGTTGGAGAGTTGGGAAGGAATGAAGGCTGGAGATCTGATGAGGCCAGTGTAGAGATGGGGGATGCAGCTGAGGACCGAGGCCATGGCTGCCGGGCAGATGAGGCAAGGGCAGGGGTAGATGTCCTCGGAGGGGGTGCCAAGAGGGGGTGCTGGAGGGGGCGCAGTGAGCTGAGAGGGGCAAAAATTTGTGCCGAGCTTCGGAGCCAGAGGCAGAGCTGGACGTCTGGCAATGAGGTGTGTGAGATCTAGGCCCAGCTTGGAGGAGGGGCGAGGGTAGAGGGGCCTCCGCTTGTCTTGAGGAAGAATTTCAGAGGTTGGCAGCACATCGGGGTGGTTTTGGGGGGAGGCAAACCTGAATCCAGCTCTGCTACTTGTCAACTAGCTGAGGCATCCTAGGCAAGTTTCCTTGCTCCTAAGTCTCCCTCTGCTTTAAAATACTGGAGATAGAGTCCCTATCTTGGGAGGAGGTTGTGAGGAATGGGACATTGTATGCAGAGCACTGGGTGTGGTGCCCACCGTGGAGAAAGCACTAAAAGAACAGGAGCTCCTAGGCCTGCTGATGAGTCCCCTGGGGGATCCTAATGGTATCAGAGCTCAGGGGCCTTGCATCTGTGTGGTGGTTCAGAGCTGGGGGCCTCAGGCTGCAGCTAACAAGTTCACTGAGGAGGTCTGCACCGAAAGTGCAGGCCAAGAGCCAGGTCAGAGCCTTGAACAGGACCCAACTTTGGGCCCAGAAGAAAGAAGGGACTCCATAGAGGAGATTGAAAGAGAGAGCTGGAAAACAGAGGTCATTCTAGACCAGAGCGTCCCAGAAGCCCGCAGCCCCTGGAATCTGGGGACAGGGAAGAAGTGTAGCCATGACAGACAGACGAGGGGTGAGATCCACTCAGATGCCTTTTGGCATCAGCCAACAGTTAGATACAAAATAATATGCCCAGGTATGAAATAATATCTTGGGAGGCCCTGGCATGGACGCGTTCTGGTTGGTGGCCAAGCACCGGGCTCACCGACACATAGGTGGTGATGGCTTTGGACGCCCTCCCACATACACCCGGGGTGGCTGACCACTGCCCAGCCCTGAACCACTAAGACCAGAAGGATCAAGGGCCCAGGGAAGGTGGCTGCAGGGAACCTGGGTTATTAACCCTCACCCCCTTCACTGCCTTCAGAGGACTCCCACCATAGCGGATGAGGCAAGGAAGATGGAAGAGGCCAAGTCAAGAAGCTCCCTGGTGGATTTCATTAAACGTAACTGAGTGACCCGGCAGCCCTGGGAGGGCTGGCTTGGGGTGGGGGCGGTCCGGAGTAGCCCAGCCCATGCGGTGTTAGGTGTGTTGAGGGGCACTAAAAGCAGGTGGTCTAAAATTGGCCAACCTCTCAGGAGGGGCTCTGCCAGGGGCCCTGGTGACTGCTGCTGTGCAGATAGCAGGAGACCCAAACTCAGACGGAGGTAGCCCCACCCACACCGCCTGGCCCACGTTCTCCTCTCCCCCCCCTTCCCGTGGATGCAACCATCATGCACACTCACCCTCCGCCTGACTTCTTCCAGGCCTGTCCTCCTTTCATTCAGCCCACGAGCGTGTTGAGTGGAGCCCCAGTGGCTGTGTGCCCCCAACAGGCCACTGAACAGCTCAGGGCCTGGATTCCGCCCTGAGGAAGAGAGAGGAGCTGCCTTGGGGGGAGGAAGGGCAGTGGCCGGTGTCACGGACCCCTGTGACCACTGCCCGGAGGCCCGGGCCTGACGGCAGTCTGTTGGCAGGGTTCCCCCGCATCTTCCTGAGGCTCCTGATGAACCCGCTCTTCATGCTGGTGGTCCTGGCCCAGTGCACCTTCTCCTCCGTCATTGCCGGCCTCTCCACCTTCCTCAACAAGTTCCTGGAGAAGCAGTATGGCGCCTCCGCGGCCTATGCCAACTTCCTCATCGGTGAGTCCCCTGGGTGCCGCCGCAGCTGAGCCCTCCTTCCACCCACCCAGGGCCGGGAGCCCCCAGACTGGACACAGGCAGGAGCCAGCGGGTTCTTGCCCGAGAGAAAGAATTTTAAGGACATTCTTCCAGGTTGGCAATCTAGACCGTTCTTGGCAGATTTCTTAGGCCCCTATCATTCCAGACAGGAGTGGGCGGAGGCTGGGGGATGACTTCCTCCCCGTCAGAGGGGCTGAAAGAAAGCCTGACTGCCTCCCAAAGGCCCTGACATCATCAGGGGCGACAAAGGAAAGAGAGAGGATTGAAGTGGGGGCTGGGCAAGATGCCTCTGGGTGTTTTCCTTCTTCTCCAATGACTTGAAGACATTCACCTGCATAAGGAGTAGGGGGCCCAGTGATTCTCTGTCCCCGCTGCACTTTAGGCTCCCCTGGAGAGCTTTAAGACATAGGGACGCCCAGGCCCCACCCTCAATCAATGAAAGCAGAATGTCCAGCATCCAGCATCGGTGTTTTTTGCAGCTGAGGGTGAGAAGCACTGATGTGGTCCCACCAAGTACCCAAGGGAATTATGGGGCCCAGTTCACCGGTGAGCTTGACCATGTGGAAGAGGCAAGGGGTCAGGGCGTGACCCCTGACCTCCTGTGTGGCTCTTGGCTGTGACATCACGCCTCTAGCCTTTGGCCTCTGACTAGCGCATCAGGCAGGGGGCACCACCAGTGCCTTGCTAATAACCCCATGTGATCATAGTTCAAGGATGGGCCAGGTAATGAAAGGCGCTTAATAAGTGCACATTCAACCCACATCCCTTTGGCTGCTAGGGCCCCACTTCTTTCTTTATTCTTGGCACAGGCAGGGCAGTCTGCCGTGTCAAGATAGCTCTGCAGTAAATGCTCAATTAATGTCGTTTATTACTATTGCAATTAATCATATTGAATGTCGCTTCAAGAAGCCATGCCCCCTTCCCTGTGGTCCAGCTCAGTGTGAGGCCCCCACACACTGCAAGGCCTGTGCACCCAGACCAGTTTCTCTCCATCTGTAGGTGCTGTGAACCTCCCTGCTGCGGCCTTGGGGATGCTGTTTGGAGGAATCCTCATGAAGCGTTTTGTTTTCTCTCTGCAAACCATTCCCCGCGTGGCTGCCACCATCATCACCATCTCCATGATCCTCTGTGCTCCTCTGTTCTTCATGGGCTGCTCCACCCCAGTCGTGGCAGAGGTCAACCCCCGCAGGTAGTGGGAATGAGGCTGGGGCCAGAGCCTGTCTGTGGCTGCCACACGTCTTCCTTTCTGCTCCTTCAACTGTCCTCTCTCCTTTTCCCTTGTTGATCTAATCTCTTATGTGGCAACTGAGAAAATCAGATCTTGAATAGTGTGCTCAATTATGAGAAGAAATCAGAGGGTCCTAGTGGGTCACAAGCAATCAGGGTTAGGGTTCTGTTTTTTAAGAAGCACCAAAAGCTAATTAGTTTGGTTTCAGGATGAATCTGTAGTGCTGTGAGCCTCAGGAACCAGGAAATAGCTACCTTTAGCATCCACTCTGTACCGGCTAAAATTACAGAGTCTTACTGAGCTGCCAAAGAAAGATGAGAGACGGAGACCTGCAAAGATCTGGGAAAGAACAAGGAAGGTGATGACAGACTTGAAAAATTAGGGCAGGTGAGGAAGAGGGCAGGTAAAGTATACCTGTCGGTTTGCATAAAGCAACATGGTTTTAAGTTCTAAGTCTGGCTTCATGTTCAGGAAGTGCTTTGGGGCCCATGAGGGAGTGTGCCGAGCAAGGAGCAGTTACTTTTTTCCTGGGAGCCGCCTTTCAACAGCTCTTCTTTAAGATTTTGCCCGGTGAGGTTGCAATACTTGGAGATGCCATACTTTTCAGCCTTGGTGTTTTCTCTTTCTCTTTGAAAGAAACTCTCCTGTCTCTGGTGGGTATGAGGGAAGGGAGTGTCACTCAGGATGGGACCCCCCACCCCCTGGTTTGTACTGGTCTTCTGGCTGTGGATTGAGAGAAACCAAGAAGGCTTTCACTGGGAGTTTAGCACGGGGTTTTGTCATCAGACCAGGGCCTAGTTCTGGTTGGAGGAAGTTACTTAACTTATCTAATCGTCAGGTTCCTTCATCCACAAAAGGAGCACCACTAATTGTAGACTTACTGCGAGATGGCAATGGCGATGGCGCATGAAAAGCCCTCGGGCACAGTGCCTGGAGCTTGAGACATGCCCATTAGCTAGGATTAGTATAATTATTTTAGCAAAGCTCTGAACTGTGGTTTATCAGCCCCAATCCGGACCCTCCCCTAAGAAGATCAGGAATATCAGATATGGTAAGATCGGTGAGATCAGCCAGTGAAATCCCTTGGTTGAAGCTCAGGGGAATGGAGTGACCTGGGTGATGGCTACATAGACCCAGAGACGGGAGCCATCTAGACCCTGGATTGCCTCAAGGGGCCTCAGCCCGAGCTCAGATGAAAGAGAAGGGAAGGGAAATTATTGCCTCTGACTTTCCCGTAGCATCTGCCATCTCTCTCATCAGAGTCCTGACTGGTTGGCTGTCTCGCCCCCTTCTGAAGTGGGGGATTTGCCAACCGAGCATTTCCAACGACTGGTAGTTTGGGCTCCTACTAGCAGAAGAAGCAGAGGTGCCAGGAGCACCGGCCAAATTCACTGTTGACCCCAACAGGCATAATTCAGATCCCTGGGTGGCGCTGGCCCAAGACAAACAGCGACGCACAGGCACACTCACCAGGCAGGGAACTCACACTGGGCTGGAGTGGAGAGGTTTTCCTTTGGTCTTGCTTTGTTTGATTCCCATTTCCTGTTTTGCTGGCAGCACATCCAGTTCTATACATCCACAGCCTCCTGCCTGCCGCAGGGACTGCTCCTGCCCAGATTCCGCCTTCCACCCGGTCTGTGGAGACGATGGGGTTGAGTACCTCTCCCCTTGCCATGCTGGCTGCAGTGAAATCAACATCAGCTCTACAGTCTCCAAGCAACCGGTAAGGGCCGGAGGGGCCCCGGGCCACTGCCCAGTGCGTGTCCCTGCAGCCCGCTCCTCCACTCGGGATGGGGAAGCCTCCACCCTGCTCGTTCCCAACATCCTGGCCTCTGGGCCACACCCAGCCTCTCTCCACCTCCCCTACCCTAGGGTCATGACCAGATGCTTACAGCCTAAAGTCAATTAAAGATTGGCCGATGTCCAACAGATTCACATTCCTGAGGCCTAACAATGCTCAGAGCAGAAACAATCCAGAGCCCCCCTTCAGCTGAGGCCTGCCGGTCTCACCCTGACCGATCCTAATGGGCCTGTCTGCGTCCTGGCTGTGTTGCAAAGCCACACGGACTGAGCCAGATAAATCGAGGGCAGAGGGCCTCTGTGATGTGGACCTGGACGCTTAGAGCCAGAAGTGGTGATAGAGGGCGTTTGGTTCAATCCCTCTCGACCCTCAGCTATGGCCACACAACTGGCTTGAAGTCTGAGGCTATTGAGGGGCAGATCTGAGACTAGAACTCAGGGTGCTGCCTCAGCCTGGGGCATGTCTGTGCAAGACCAGGTATCTCCCGGCCACAGCCTCCCACTCAGGTAGCCCACTCTCACCAGGCTGACCTGGTGAGGTCCTGGCCAGCCCTCAGAGCACTACGGCTCCCAGCCTCCCAGGATCAGACAGCAGCAAACCAAGTCCAGTCGTTTGTGCGGTTATTCAGCAAATACTTAGTGAACACCAGACACAGCCACGGGTGCTAAGTATTCAGGGGGGAACCCATCAGCCCAGGTCCCTGCCCTCATGAGTTTGTATTATTCTACCAAATAAATGCACAAGGGAGTTTTAGAAAGTAACCCATGCCATGAAGAGACTTAATGGGACAGAGAATGCCTGGGGGCCTCCCTCAGGAGGTGACATTAGAACTGAACCACCAGAAGAAGAAAACACTATGAAGAGCTGAGAGTGAAACGAACAGAATGAAGGCAACTGCAAGGCCCCAGGGCATGAATGAGCTGGCACAGGAGAAAAGAGAGAAGGCCAGGGCTGCCGTGGAGTGAGGAGAAGTGTCACACCTGGCTCAGCCAGGGAGCAGGCAGGGGTCAGGTTAGGATTTGGATGTTCTTTTTCCTAAGAGCACTGGGAAGTCTGTGCAGTTCCCCTGAGGATGCCCTAAGGAGAGGACGCATCTTATTCCTTTAAGCCTGTGTGGAGGACACAGGCAAGGCTAGACCCATTTACCATCCTCCCCTGAGAGGACAGGACAAGGCTGCTTCCACAGCCAGCTCTGCGGACAGATGAGTGTGGTTCTCAGGCAGCAGGAGGACAAAGAACTTGGACAAGATGCTCTCTCAGTTGCCTTCTAGTCAGAGGAGACTGTGGTGGCTTCTGTGGTTTTCTTATCTTTATTTACTTACCTGGGACTCATCTATTGCCAGAAATAATCTTGACAGGTTTCCAGTAACAGCACAGGCACATCAAGACCAAAATCCATTAGCATAATATCAAGAAAAAATAGCAAATTATAAGGAAAAGTATCTATGTTTAAAAAAATCCAGACTGAGGAAGCTAGCAGCAACACTGTATATAACTTAATTATGAGCTTCCTAGCAGCCAAAGTAAAAAGGGCACATAGTTCCAATGCCTGGTAGAAGGAAGCATACCAGTTCATTAGTTCTAATCTTGCCTCTATAACTGCTTTGACACTTACAGTAATTGGACCATAGGCTGGTCTATCAGACAATGTGAGAGAAAAGGTGAAGGCCACCTGACAGGCAGTGGCCACCAAGGAGAGCTGTACAACTGTGTCGAGCCGTATGGATTCGCAGACTTGAGACAGAGACCTTTGCAGACAGGAAGAATTCCTCTCAGGCAGAAAGTACAGTAGATTCCTCTGGGTTCCCACTGCTATCTCCTCCTATTTTTATCCTCCTTCAACGCCCCTGCAGTAAACACACAAACAGCAAAAACAGCAACCCACAAAACCACTGCTGCTCCAGAGGAGGGCCCTCCCAGGCCCCGGTCCCCACTGGGTGGGCCGTGCCTGGCAGTGGAATCCTACATATCCCGACATGGGTGTAACTGCAGGAAGAGCCCAGCCCACGCTGGACAACTGGTGTTGGTGAAGATGGTTTCTGTTGCCCAAATAGTGGTCAGAGGCAGGATCCACGGGGCACCTGAAACCCCCACCTGGTCTCCTGTCCAACCTCTGCATCCAGCATCACCAGCTCCCCAGGGAGGGCAGAGGGCAGCGAGAGATGGAGCAGGCGTTTAAAGTATGTGGAGTCGGGCTTCCCTGGTGGCGCAGTGGTTGAGAGTCCGCCTGCCGATGCAGGGGACGCGGGTTCGTGCCCCGGTCCGGGAAGATCCCACGTGCCGCGGAGCGGCTGGGCCCGTGAGCCATGGCCGCTGAGCCTGCGCGTCCGGAGCCTGTGCTCCGCAACGGGAGAGGCGACAACAGTGAGAGGCCCGCGTACCGGAAAAAAAAAATAAAAATAAAAAATAAATAAAGTATGTGGAGTCGAAATAATAACAGCAGGCTTCCCCCGTTCCCCTCCCTCTCCTTCCAAGACCTACTTGAACTGCAGCTGCGTGAGAGGAGGATCCGCTTCAGCAAAGATGGGCCCATGCCCCATCCCCTGCGCCCACTTCCTGCTCTCGGCCATCTTCCTCATCTCCTTCGTGGCGCTTATAGCCTGCATCTCCCACAACCCTCTCTACATGATGGTGCTGCGGTGAGTGTGCCTCTCCTTCCCCACGCTTCCCTCACTTTGCGCCCAGCTGCCCCCTTCTCAGCTCTCCTGCCTTTCGTGCCCCTCGGGGTCCTTGGACGTTCTTGGGGTGATACAGGGAGATAATGCTGGTGCGCCCGTGGCGGGGGCTTCTGTGCCGGGCCTGTGGGGAGTCCCTCGCTGCAGCCTCACTCCGTGTCTCACAGGGTCCGTGTGCCTCCATCCCGCACAGGGAGGGCAGGAGCCTGACGGCTGAGCCACGTGCCCAAGCCAGGCTGCCTGACTGCACGCCTGTAGATTCACTTATCTTCAAGTCCTAAAAGAATTGAGAGGACGGAGGAGAATTCAGCTGGATACATAAAATCGGGGAAGGAAAATGAGGAAAGTTCCAGAGACAGAATGAGGGCCACGGAAAGGATGGAAATGAGAAAAGCGCAGTGTGCTAGGAGCCAGGTCAGAAGGGAGGGGACAGCCAGGTGGGAGGGGAGGACAGAGGTATCCTGTTACAGCAGCACTGAGGTGCCCTTGAGGTGTGGACAGGGAATGACCTCCCTTCACCTCACCCTCGGCGAAGGAGAAAATAAGGTTTCAACCAAGTGGGCATAATTCACCCCCTGCCCGCCTCCCTCGTGTCCTCATCCGTCTGGCAGGCAGAGAGGGAAAAACACAGGATCTGGAAGCCCGGGGGGCCAGGGTCAAAGGCCCACTTCTGCCGTCTCAGTTTCCTCGCGGATGAAAGGGGGTTAACGATATTGACCTCAAAGGATTGGTGTCAGGGTTATATGGTAAATTGCTTTGTAAATACAAGGTGCTCTGCATATTGGTTAATTATCACTATTAACCAAATTATTGTTATTGCTATTACTATTATCAGCTAGCCAGGTGGCAATGACCTAGTTTCCCCAGAAGACTGGGAGATAAGGAAGGGTCTGGGATTTTACCTTATTTACAAGTTAGCTTGCAAACTACCAAGCTCCTGTCTCTGTTACTGTTCCACAAGGATGCTGGCAGAGGCCGGGAGACTCCTGGGTCAAAGCCAAAGGACCTTGCTGCTCACAGCACAGCAAGCCGTGTGAACCTCATGCTGCATCATTTATCCATGCCCCCCAAGTCCTACTGGGTGACGTGGAGGGGCTCGGGTGTATGTTTCACCTGCAGTGGGTGTAGGTCGCAGCTAAGGAACACTGAGCTTGGGAGAGCCACTGCTTATACAGACCAAGCCTGCTGCTGGTCTAGAAGATTTTACCTCATGCCTCAAGGGTGCTCGTTGCAGCCACAACCCTGGGAAAAATGGCCCACGAAGCGAACAGTCAGGACCTTGACCTTGCGTTCTTAGCATACTCTGCAAGACTGTGTAGGGAATGCTTGGAGCACATTGCCTCCCAACACCACCCTCTCCTCCGCTGCTCCCGTCCGTGCATTCCAAGTAGCCGTGCTTTCACCCAAGGCCCCTGAGTGGACTTCCCTTCTTGCACCCCAAGTCAGATGGGCCATGGTGGACCCCGTGATCCTGAGAAAGGTGTGTGGGTGGCCAGTATCCCAAAATGATCTAAAGATAAATCCCACTGGGAAAGATGAAAGAATGGATGCTGTGTAGTATGGAGAAGGTGAGGCTTAAAGATGGCATTGTCGGTGATCCAAACCTTATTTGTATCAGTCGTGGCCTCCGGCCAGGCATGGAAATACAGGCTGGGACTGAAGGTTTGCCAAAAATGTATCAGGAAAGAGAGGTCAGAGAGCCAGCGTTAATTCGGGGCTGAAGGGGCAGAGAGTCCAAGGAACTCAAAATCTCTATCAGAAGCCAAATGGGTTCCCAAGTCCCATTTAGCTGAGAATCCAGAGGAGTCTGCCCAGGAATAAGGACCAAGACACGGAAGCTTCTGTTATGGATTGGACCACTGAAGGCATCGCTGGGCAATAAAGGGAGTGTCCGTGAGATGGAGATTTGAGGCGCTTCCCACTTGGGGGATCCCAGTGGGTGCCTCCCCGCTGCTTCACCCCAGCGGGTATTCTGAGAAGCTGAAAGAAGGTCCCTTTCCAGTTTGCTAGCAGAACTATGGAGGTAGAATGAAATGTGTGCAGAGATCTGGGGATTACTTCTGAGTTCCCTCCCTTTCTGGCCCCTCAGCCCCCGAATGCTTTCCCCCAGCCAGCTCCCCGTGTGCACTCAGGGCGCAGGGAAGCCTGGCGCCCCAGCTGGCCTGCCCCTGGCTCCCCACCTCCTGGGAGGGCGTGTCCTCCCTCTGCTGCAGCCCAGCCGGGTGACAGGGCCTGGCAGTACCTCCTCCAGACAGCCTCCCTCCTCTCTCTCTGAACCTCCTTCCTCAGCCCAGCACTTTTCTCCTCTTGAGGGGAGAAGGGTGGGAGCAGGACTGGCTGCATAATTTGCAGGACCCAGTGCAAAACGGAAATGCAAGCCTCCTGGTTCCAAAATTATTAAGAATTTCAAGCCAGCCACAGCAGAGCACTAAAGCAAACACGGGACCTTTCTGAGGGTGGGGCCCTGTGAGGCCACACGGGTCGCACGCCCTCGAAACCGGCCCAAAGTAGAGGATTCTTTTAGTCGCACACAGGAGCCGATAGCCCAGGGGCCCTAATTACACTTAGGATCAGGGCTGTCTTCTATTGCTGTAAACACCACAGGAGCTGCTCAGACCTGCGGCCATAAACACAGCCTTCATTGTCCTCTCGGCTCCCAGATGCTCTGCCCTTTGCTTCTTGAAGGGGGCTCTGGGCAGCCCAGAAAATCACAGAGACCAGTGGCTCTCCAACCTGAGTGTGCACAGCATCTCCTGGAGGGCTTCTTACAACACAGATCGCTGGGCCCCCTCCCCAGAGTGCCTGACTCTTCTTCTGGGGCGAGGCCTGAGAATCTGCCTTTCTAATAAGTTCCCAGGGGGTACTGATGCTGCTGGTCCAGGGTTCATGCTTTGAGAGCCACTGACAGGAGCAACAGGAGCTCGGGGCCCAGGTGAACCCAGAAAGGCCACCTGAGGGCGGGTTCCGATGTGCCCCGAGGCTGGCTGCCCCGCTGGTGCCGGGAGGGCACAGCCCTGAGTCTCCCGCTGCTGATTTCCTGTTTGCCTTTTCAGCGTGGTGAACCAGGAGGAAAAGTCATTTGCCATCGGAGTACAGTTCTTGCTGATGCGCCTGCTGGGTAAGTGTCAGAGACGTCCCCTTCCTTGTGGCCCCAGATGACGGGGAATCCGAGGGCTGTGGGGTGCAGGGTGGGGAGGGGGGAAGCCCTGTCTCATCTCTGTCGTAAAGAGAAGCTGTACACAGTCAACACAACAGTAAATGCCAAATCCCATATGGGCGGTTTCCCCATCACTTAAGGTTAGGGAAGATTCTATCTATGGCTTTAACACCAAATGAAATTATGGAAGAAAAAGGAAAAGTGGACGCAGCTGAGAATGCCTAATAGAGCATTGAAGGCAGGTATTTTGTCATCTGTCTCCAAGACTTGGCTGTAGAAACAAAACCTCATGCTCCTGTCCCAACCAGAACGGCAGCAGAGCCCGGACCTGGCTTCCTTTCCATTTGACAAAATCCACTCCTCCTACCTCTATTCAGCAAAGTGGGGCCCTCTGCCGGCCAGCCCTGCCTGCTCTCGAGCAGCCCAGAACCCAGGAGGAAGGGAACTGTGCACAGTGATCAGGACTGGCTACAGGACGAGCGGCCTGCAGGCATCAGGGAACACCGAGCTTGCCCTGCAGGGCCTTTCCCAGACTGCCCACGCTGGACTGTCCCTTCTGGACACCTCCAGGCACTAGATAAACACAGGGCATTAATATGGAGACCCTTGCAGTGAAGGTACACTAAGTAAAGGGACCGATTCCAGGATGGATTTACACTAAGTAAAGGGACCAGATAAAAGGACAGATTTATGGAGGACCCGGGGGCATGCACAGCAGTGGGGAATATGGTGACTGCAGTGGAAGGACTTCATTTGTGACCAGGGTGCACTTTCTGACCTAAAACGCTGAAATCCCTGCAGAGCCCACGGTGCATTATTATCTGGGAGTCTGATCTGCACTTCACCCCGTAGCAGCTTCCATGATCACGCTGGGGTGTGTGGGTGATGTCTCTCCTGGGCCTCCGACCAAATCTAGGTGAGGTGTGGGATGATGAGGAGTGAACCAGTTTTTTTCAGTAGGATTTCTTGGTCTCTGGCCACTTGCTCCTCTCGCCCCAGAAGCCCCCCTTCAGACTCTGGCCTATATTACAAGCACAAAGGACACAGGACACTGGGATCTATCCTGTCCTGGGGGCAGAGGTATGGTCGTCACCACAGTGCCTTTCCATTTATAACTTACCATGTATAACTTGCTCTGAAACCTCCACTGGGAAGGAAACCTTACATTCCGCCCAGCCCAGCAGCAGCCAGGATGGGCTCTGGAGAGCCCTGCCCTGCTTCTTGCAGCCACCGTGAAAACAGCCCCTCTCCTGAGGCTCAAAGCACCTGCTGCCTTTGTTTTTTCATTTGAGCTCAGATAACTCAGTGTGGCCACCACAGATAGAAAACCCAGGCCGGAGGGATCCATTCATCACCTGAGGAGGCAGTTCCACCCTGGGTAGAAAAAAGGACTTGGCAAGTTTCATATTACCCACTGGGACTTGGTTGAAAAATTTTCTGGACTTTATTTCTATTCAGGGAACGTCATTCAGGAAGGTCAGTCCTTGTGTCCAGTTTCCATCCCCTGTTCACCTGGAGATTTGGGAGCCAGCAGGTCTGAATAGAGAGGCTGGTTCTTGAAGGTTTCCACCTCTGGGCAGAGCCACGAGCAGAAGGTTGCCTTTTTCTTTCCTCCAGAAGCAGCTTCCCACAGGGCCCAAAACAGAGTCTGAGAGGCTGTTCAGAGTGGTTCTGAGAATGGGGTGACCTGGCCCAGGTGTGAATCCGGCCAAGCCCTTCACCAGTCCAGTGACTGCCTAGAACTGTAGCTAAGGATGCAGAGCTCATCCGAATATTCAGCAGCCGTAGGGCATGGCCCCTGCGGGACCAGTTCTCACCACTCAGCTGTGGGGAAGTTCAGGGGGCCTGGGAGGTTCTGAGCAGCCAGGGTGTTGGGGGTCTGCTGGGGGTGTTGTCTAAGCCAGCAGGGCAGCTTCGTGTAGTGGAAGAATGTGGGGATCTGAACCTCCAAAAGCCAGGGTGCAAAGTCCAGCCCTAACCCCACTTGCCTATGCAAAGGTGAGCCAGCCAAGCCCACCTTCCTCCCCGTTAAAATGAGATCACCCACCCACCTCCGGGCTGCTGTGAGGACCCGAGGAGTTGGTGTCCTCAAGGGGTTCCTGCCACCCAGCGGAGCCTAGCAATCCCAAGTGCGGGAACTACGGTATCCGTCTGAGCAGGCCCACGGTGACATCTGTGACTCACCCTGGCCTGGAAGGATGGCTGAGGCCCCTTTTCTCTTCTAAGCCTCTGGTGAAAGAGTAATTGAGGCTTCACGGAAAGCTCCTCTGCTTTCCAAAGTCACTGTGGTTCCCAGGCTGGGGCAGAGCCGTGCTCATGCCCGTGGGCCGTGCAGGGGCGCTGGGGGGCTCGCTCCCCACCCTGCCGGGTGCCTCTGCCGGCAGCTCCACGTGACCTGAGCTCTCTGAACTCTCTTCCCACTGACGCCAGCCTGGCTGCCGTCTCCAGCCCTCTACGGCCTCACCATCGACTACTCCTGCATCCGCTGGGGCGCGCAGTGCTCCGGAAGGCGAGGGGCCTGCATCTACTACGACAACGACGCTCTCCGAGACAGGTGAGGACCCGCACGACGTGCCAGGCCCCAGGCGCAAGCAGAGGCCGCCATCTGCTCCGGTGGCAACTGTGAGGCTCTCAGGCCTCCGAGGGAGCGGGCAGGAGGGGAGCTGCCTTGGGCAGGGAGTGGGGCCACCGGTGACCGGCGTTTCAGGGCTCACAGACAGCCTTCCGAGACTCAGGGGCTGCTCAGGTGTGGCCCCCCTTCTGCGGTCCCCACTGGCCCTCGGGGGGCGGGAACAGCAGCAGAAAGAGGTTTTTCAAAGGGAGAGGCCGTGGCTGTGGGATGATGATGCCAGGCCAGCCTCCCACTGATCAGAAAGGGGTGGCCCATCACGGCTCCTGGCAGAGGCCAAGGGCAGGCGGCACCCAGGCTGCAGCACCACTGAGTTCAGCACCTCTTCCAGCCACCTCACCTGCTGCCTCATCACACAGACAGAGACAGCAGGGAGAGTGGGCTTCAGGGGGGCAGGACGGGATCTGGAAACGGCGTGGGAGTGGCACGGAAGGCCTGGAGAGGGGCAGACCAAGCCGGCAGCAGGAAGGTGCCCCCTCCTGGCTGTGCTGCGCAGCAGGACCCTCCAGGCGGCTGGGTCTGCAGTGTTTCTCTGGCCCTCCGGGGGGCGCCAGGGCACGACTGGGAGTCCCACAGCTACTCCCCGCCTACTCCCTGGGAGGCTTGTGGTCTTGGGGATAAAAGGAATGAGGAGAGTGGCCCCACCCGGGTGGGCCTGGATCCTTCCCTGAGTGGTGAGGACACATGGCCCGGGCCACCGTGTTGCTGGCCACAGAGCCTCCACACCCCTCTCGGGGCCTGTCTCCTGCCCCACAGGTACCTGGGCTTGCAGGTGGGCTACAAGGCTCTGGGCACGCTGCTGCTTCTCTACATCAGCTGGCGGGTGAAGAAGAACAAGGAGTACAACGTGCAGGAGAAGGCCGCCAGCCTCATCTGACAGGCGACCTCGGCCGCCGCCCTGCTCCCGAGAGCGGACCCTGCCCCACACCTGCCCACATTTACTAACGTTAACACGGCATCGCCTTTTCGTTTCTTAAATAAGAAAGAAAACCCCACCACCATTTGCCTTCCCTGTCCCCTCCTCCCAGAGCACCCCAGGGTCCCTTGGGGCTGCTGTGCACCTGGGCCGGGGGCGGGGCACAGAGCTGGAGGGCTGGGTCTTCCCTGGCCCCTTGGGAGGGGCCCCCAGAGGCCCCGGCTCATCCTGCACAGTAGGGATGCTCACTGAGGCAGCTCTGCCCCCGCAGCCCCGTAGTGGGTGGTTTCCCAGGCGGAGAGACCTCTGGGTATCTGCCCAGAGGAAGAAGGGAGGGCTGAGCTCTTACTGGCCAGAACCAGGCTAGGGGAGGGGGAGGCTGGCTGCAGCCCCCTCTGCGTCCGGGTTCAGCACCAGCACAGAACCCAGGAGGGGCCGGCTCCCTTCCCCTCAGATCCTCGCTTCCTGCCCCGAGAGGCCACGTTGGAAGCTGCCCCGTTGGGACGTACGGCCAGCTGGTCCCCTCTCAGTTACCCACGCTCAGGCGCCAGAGCTGGAACTGACACCCAAGGATGGGCCATCCAAATGCCGTTCACGTTAACTCTAGGCCCTTCCGTACACGGGTCTGTGCATGTTTATCTCTGTCTTTCTGGGGGTATATCTCGAACTAAGAATGCCACGCTGTGGTGAAGACCTGCGGCCGGCTGTGGATAGCCGTGATGCCCAGGCCCCACTCCACGGTGTGAGGACAGGACTCGTCATCTCAGAGTGGTGGGAAGAACCCCTCCCCCACAAGCCTCGCCAGGTGCAGATGAGGTGGCTTTCACACGGGCTCCCTCGTCTGGACTTTAGTCTGTGTGTAGCGGAGTAAAGGGAGGCCGTCGGGGATGTCTGCAAAACAGGTGATGAAGCCCAGGGAACGTCAAAAGCTGCCAGGCTGCTCGGCCATCTGCAGCCCACAAAGTAGAGGCCCGAGAGGTTGACTCTCCTGGTCCTGAACACGCTCATCAGCATTTTCTCAGCCTCTTCTCACCGCCTCCAGAGGGGTGGGCACCGTCTCCGGACTTGGGCCGAGAGGCACTGCTGCTGTGGGTGCAGGTTCAGAGTCAGAAGCCAGCAAGGGAGGCCTTTCATCCACAAGTATTTTATTTATTGGAGACCGACCTTGTGCAAGGCGGCGCTGGTGCATGGTTCTCCCAGAGCTTCCCCGCCCTCCACCTACACTAAAGCCTCCTCCCAGAGTGGGCTCGCTGGGCAGGGCTGGGGCTGCACAAGCAAGAACCCGGAGATGGTCAACAAGACCTTGACCGTCCACGCCCCATGGGACTGAGCCCGCTCCTGGCCATTACCAAACAGGGAGCTGACTCGCCATGTCCTCTGGAGCAGCTGACGTTGGTCGTGGCCACATGCAGATCTCTTGAGTGCCACTGTTCTTGGAAGACCCTTCCAGAAGCCACCTCCAGAAAGGCCTCATATGGTGGAATGTCAATGGCCACACTGCCATGGGACCGGAGTCTTTGTGAAAGCCACTGTCACAGACAGCCTGATTCCAAAGCCACCAGCTCTATTTCCACAGATCTCACTCTGGAAGGGAGGCTCCATGCAACCTCAGGGGCCAGTTTTGGCCCTTAAATGGTCCTGCTTGGAAAATGATTCCCTGCAACTAACCCTGGTCCTTCTCGCTGCCATTTAACCAAATTCTGAAGGCACTACCTTCAGCTGAGCTCATGAAGAATGAATGCCAACCTTCAGATTCTGGAAGATGGTTGCCCTCCCAAGCCTTTTTTTCTATTATGATATTGCTATTAATATATTATAATTCTGCTGTTGATATAATTTGGTCATGAATTTGTACTGTCGTGTATGTTGGCTAGAGAGCAGACAGAACCTATACCTTCTGGCCAGAGGAGTTGCCCCTGCCCCAACCCCTGGGGGCCCAAGGCCATGGGGGTGGGAGGTGATGCCACTCTAACCCATCGTCCTGGTACAGAGCAGCAGCAGGTGCCTCGTTCCTTCAGTGAAGCTCTGCAGGTGACTGTCAAGACCCCACAGTGCTGGGCGCTCAGGAGCCCCGATCCCCGCCCCTGAGTTTACATGCAGAAGTGGGGTTGGACATGGACAGCTAAGTCCATGACACAAAAGAGAACTAATATCGTAATCATCACCAATCACTTGGTCACAGCCAGTACAAGTGGCCCACAGCAAACCTGCCAGCTGGGACTAGAATGGTGTCACCTTCATTTCACTTCTGGTGCAAAGCTTAACACGCTTCCTTGAGTGCTGGACTCTCATAGAGTGTGTTGTTAAAATGCAGATTCCCAACCCTCTCCACCCAGCCCCAGACGCCCTATATATGGGGATGGAGGGGGCCCAGGAGTGGCATTTTTAACTGGCCCCTCGTGTGAGGCTGATGCGGCTTATTGTCAGGCCCTGTGTGGTGGGTCTTCAGGGCCTCAAGGATGCCCACTTATGCTTAGACCACTGAGACACAGACCCACACTGGGCCTGTGGTCAGCTCAAAGGTGACTGGAGGAGGAGAAGGCTCCAATCAGGGGCTAGTGGACATGGAAAAAAATGCAAGAGCCCCCATTTGTATTGGGTTCTACCAGTCCTAAGAGTGGAACTCTCCCTCTACAAGCCTGAGAGTGCAAAATGTGTCACTGTCATTTCTTCATATTGGTTGTGTCTGACTTCAGGCCCTCATGCTGCCGACTGGCTGGAAATTCAACCTCAACCAGCCTTGAGTTTGGCTCTCGGAGCCACCTGCATGTCCTTGGGTCCTGCCACTGTGGGCCTTTGGTCCCTTCCCGCTCTGAGGCCTTCAAGAAGCCCTGCTTCTTCCCTGAGCCTGGAAACCCTGAAGAGGCCAGATCCCAAGACTAGGGTCCTGTGGACCCCCGATGACACGCCCCATCCCCACCTCCAGTCCTAGGAAGCCCACCCCTCTGCTCCACTCCCTCTCCCAGCCCCTCAGGGGCTGAACGAAAAATCCAGGAAAGGAAGCGTATGCAGGAACCTTTTTATCCCATCCTTCCTTGAGCCTTCTTGGCACAGGAGAGGGAAAATGCAGTGAGAATTAAATGCTGCATCTCCATAAATTATCCTTTGGCCCACAGCCCTTTGGGGTGATCCTTACCATAGCTCCATGTTGGAGGCCAGACTGGTCTTAAGGCTCCATTTGAAGATGAGGAATCTGAAATCAAAGAAGTGACCATGTAGTCAAGTTTATGCAAATAATAACTGGCCGGATCTGGACTCAAACCAGGCTGTCCAGACCTCTCTGTCTGCTCCAGCTCCCCTACTGAGTCAGTCTGTGCCCTCGGAAGTTCACTAGCCCATGGGATGGAGGTGGGGGCATCTACTGAGGGCCAAGCAAGGTGGGTATCGGAGGTGGAGAGAACCAGGTAATATTTCACTTACCCACCTTCTATTCAAGTAATAAGAACGTTACAACTGTTCATTAACCAGGGCACCAGGAGTTAAAGGAGAGTCACGGAGAAAAGGGACAAAGAGGGAAAGGCTTTCAAGAGCAAAGGCCTTGAGAGAGCTGTACACAGACTGACCTTCAAGGAGACACGCCCACCTGGTGACGGGTTAGCAGAGCCTCACTTAGGAAACAAAGCCACGTTGTGACTTTCTCCAACTGCGTTCAAAGATGAAGAGATACAGTTAATCTGGGGGCTGAATCCAGTCACTATCAAATTAATATTAAAATATTATATTACAGATTCCCAGAGAGATTGACAGGGGCTGTGTGTGTGTGTGTGTGTGCGCGCGCGTGCGCGTGTGTGAGAGAGACAGAGACAGAGAGCGAGAAAGCGAGAAAGAAAATAAAACAAAAACAAAAACTCTGTGAATCCAAGAGAGAAATACTATCTTTTACAACCACAAGAACTAAATACCTGGGAGAAATGTCCATCTCCTGCCAACAGCACAGAATTCATTATAACCTTTAATCAGAGATTAAATATGTAAACAGGTCGTGGGCAAGCCCTTGGCAAATTATAAGTGAGAGAAATTTTTTCTCCCAAGATACACCCTGCCCACTCACCCACTCATCTGCTCTCCACCCCACCCCTGCAGTGTCATTGCCGTGTCACACGGGGGTCACCACAGCTTGCTGAAGTCCCTGATCCCAGGCACCTGCTACAGCTTGATGACAATAACAGTAACTAAAATGTGCACAGATCTTTACAGTTCACAAAGCCATCCATTCATTTAACAAACTCCTTTAACTGGAAACTCAGTCAGGATAGGCTTGGCTGTGCTGGGTAACAAACCTCACCAATCTGTCACGTGACACAACAGGAGTTTACATCTTAGTCCACTGTGGCTCTGGGTGACTCTCAGGGCAGTGGCCTCCAAGCGGTGGCTCAGTACCTCCATTTCATAACAGACTGCCATGGTGGATGAGGCAGGGCCAGGCAGTCCTCGGAGGTCTTGCACTGGTAAGTAAACGTTTTGGCTCAGAAGTAACATGCTTCACCTCTGCTCCCAGACCCTTGGCCAGAACTAGTCAGTGTCCCTGCTTAACTGCCACAGGGATGGGGAAAGATAATCCTTTTGTGAGCTCGGAAGAGACAGAAAGCAGATATGGATAAGCGCTAGGCCCCTCCACCCCTGGGGCGAACCTGGATGGATGGGGTGCTCACTGGGACACTTAAGTGCATCAGGTGTTGGAGGAGAGGGTACAGCAAAAAGAAGTTCTCCAAAGGAGGCAGCATCAGTACTGGGTCCCCAAAGGTGAGGAGATGATTTCCAGGCAAAGCTGAGCCCGTAGGCAGTTTGCCGAGGAACGGGGAGGTGGGCAGGAAGGTTGGCTCGGAGGAAGCATATGGAGTATTGGCAGAGGGGAGATGCGGGGTCGGGGAAGGGTTCTCCTGAGATGGGAGAGACTTTCTGGGGCAAATGGCCAAAGGAGCGGGGAGGCTGAGGAGCCAGAGAGAAGGGCCCTGAGGAGGAAGAGGGGGTGCACCAATCCTCTCTGCAGGAATCTCACCCAGAGCTTCCACCAGCCCTCCAGTACGACTAGTTCTATCCTACAAATGGAGAAAACGAGGCCCTCCCAGTTGTGACTTGTGCCTTTATTTACTCACTTAGTACCTGATGTAGATGAGGGCAAAAGACGATACGCACATGATCCCTAACCTCCAAGGTCACATAATTAGTAGCAAGAATTAGGTACAAGCGCGGAGAGCTCATTCGGCTGAGAGATCAGAGTAGGGTCTTGATCCATCCTTGCAGGATGGGCTCGATTTCAAGAGACACCAAGGTGCAGGAAAAGACATTCCAGGTAGAGATCAGGAAGCAGGAAAACCTGTGGGAGTTCTGAGAACTCACTGGACACAGGGTGCATGAAGGAGAGCAGGGGTCGTCTCTGGAGAGGCAGTCGTGTCTGGGCTTAGCGGTTCCTGGAGGGTTTTGAGGGTGGCCAGGAGTGGTGGGGCCAGCCAGTGGTGGTCCTGGCTCCTGAGTCAGTGCCCACTTCTTCCCACTTGGGCCTGGAAGATGGGCCTCAGAGCCCCAGCCAACCCATCCCAGGAAGGTCCTTCTAGCTCACGTCCCCTCCAGGACTCTGTCTACACTGGGAAGGGGCTCCTGAGTAGGCCCTGCCGTCCCTCGGGGAGCGGTCCTCTCGGTACCCCCAGCACACCTGGCATGCTCCCAGGGAGCCCCCACGTCTCGTGCTTGGAGGAACCACTCATTTGCGTCCTCCCTCTTGGCCAGAGCTCCAAGGCTGCCCCAGCCCAGGGGTGGGTGGAAGCTGCTCTATCCCCTCTCTTCCCCTCCAGCCTCCTCTCTCCCCCCACTTGAGCCAGTTGGAACCCCAGACTTGGAGCTGGGAGTCAGAAAGTCTGAGTCTCAGGGCAAAACGGGGCAGGTAATTTAAAGGGGCATCCATCCAGGCCTTCAGTGTGTTGCTACCCCCTTCTCCTTGCTCTGTGGTCCATCAGCGTGCATCCCCTCCTACAGACACCAGCTCCGTAAACGTGACCTCAGAGATTCCAGACAGGGCCCAACATTTGTTTAAACCTCGGCCCTCATTACACCTCACTACCACCAGCTTACGGAATAGGAAGCAGCGGGTTCGGATGAGTTCTCCCTTGGGTCCCCCACTGCGGAAGACCGAGGCAGGTTTCACACTATTGCCGTCTGGCTCCTTGACGCCAGCCTCCTCTCCATTCACACCGAGATTCCAGAAGGGCTCCTGCAGTCCAGCGTTTCAATTGATCAGGTGTGTTGAGCGCCCAGACTCTGTCCTAAGAGCTTCACATACGTTTGCACCTTTAATCGTCACCACAAGCCCAGTGAGATGCAATTATCCTGCCGTTTCCCCGCGCCTCGCGGGCGCCATGGGAGCCAGGCCGAGGGGCAGGCGGCCACCAGGGGGCGCCGCCCGCCGCGCTGAGCCCGGAGGTGAGACGCCGGGCACCACGCCCCGCCAGCCGGAGGGGCGCGGGGGCGACCAGCCCTGCGTCCCCACCGCTCGGGTCCGGGGGTCCCCAGCCGCCAGGCCCCGCGCGCCTCCCGCAGCCCAGCGTCCTGGGGCCCGTCGGGCTCCTCTCACCCACCCCACTCCCGCATCCTGGACACCCCGGGACGGCCCGGGGTCTCAGCCCGCCGGCGCCTGCCCCTGGCGTGTCCTTGAGATTTCCCTCCCGCGCCGCGCGATAAAGCGCCATTTAGTCTGTTTATCTGTATTTTCAGTACGAAGGTGCAGTAAACACATTCAAGAACGAAGAAGGTAGAGAAAAGGGTGCCAGGACGCACCGAGAGGGCCCGCAGGCACACATGTCTTGCCCCATGCTTAACGACGTGTCGCTGGCAGGGCGGTCACCCCAGCCCGCCTTGTTGGGGTCACAGCTTCCCCGCAGTGCCGCCGCCTGGGAAGCATCGTTCTGTGGCTGCAGGGCGCTCAGGTATCCTCCCATCCCTCCTTAACTCCGGTTCTCGGAGCACCTCCTGGGGCCTGGCCCTGAGACAGAAGCGGGCAGCAGAGAGAAAGCTATGTCCGATTCAGGCCCTGTCCATCTCGGGGGTGTCCATTTGCCCATCCTGTCGCAGGCTCGGGCATCAGGCAAGTGCCGGGCGCCAGGCTTGTGGCTGTGAACAAGACAAATAGAAACCGTTCCCAGGTGGAAGACAGGCGTAACCCAGAAGGCACACAAATTGTGTGGTTGAGATTGGCTAATAATTCCAGTTGCAAGAGTGCCATGGAGGAGAAGTGCAGACAGATGCTTCGGAATGCAGGGCGAAGGGCGGGTATGTGGTGGTATCACAGAGGTGAGAGAGGCCAGTTCCCTAGTGGCTTAGGGATCAGGAGTAGGGGAGGTGAACTCCAGCTGAATCTTGAAGGATGGGAGCAAGTTTGTGGAGCAGGGACCTTAGAATGAAGGTGTTCTGGGCAGGGGGAGCTACAGGCTTGGAGACTCACAGCGGAGAAGCTTGTGGTATGTTTGCCTGGAGGGGGGTCAGGGGTGGGTAGCACAGTTACAAGCTGCTGGAGGCGGTGTGTAGCTGGGAAGCAGGCCCTAGAGGGAAGGTGTGCCGCGTACCGTCTACACCTCCTTTAGTAACTGGATGCTGCCTGTGGGTAATGGGAAGCCACCACACGCTTTTAAGAGGCAAGATGCAACCAGATTTCTGGGTTTAAACAGCCGCTGGGGCTGCATTGTACTTGGGAAAGGGAGCCGGGCTGGCAAAGGTAGGTTCTCAGGAAGGAGGCTTCCTTCCTGGCTTGGTGGCTGCTAGAGAAGGTCAGAGCTGAGATGCCCCAGCAGGTCCAGAGCCGAGGGCGGGACCAGAGAGCACTAGAAACCTCCCAGGGGCCCATAGGCTCCCGGTGGCCAGGCTGAGCTGCCCAGAGTGTGAGGGTTCGCATGAGACCTGCTGGAGCAGGTCCCTACACCAGAATGTGCCTTGTTAAAAAACAGATGTTGGGGGCTTCCCTGGTGGCGCAGTGGTTGAGAATCTGCCTGCTAATTCAGGGGACACGGGTTCGAGCCCTGGTCTGGGAAGATCCCACATGCCGTGGAGCAACTGGGCCCATGAGCCACAATTACTGAGCCTGCGCATCTGGAGTCTGTTCCGCAACAAGAGAGGCCGCGATAGTGAGAGGCCCGCGCACCGCGATGAAGAGTGGCCCTTGCTTGCCACACTAGAGAAAGCCCTCGCACAGAAACGGAGACCCAACACAGCCATAAATAAAGAAATAAATAAATTTTAAAAAACAAACAAAAAAACCAAAAACAGATGTTGGGAACTGGCTGTCTCTGGGCCCAACACATGGGGTCTAATTGGCCCACTTGACATTTATGTTTTAAAATTAGCTGCGATCATTGGGAGAGTTTGAATCTCGGGGGTTTTTTCTTGGAAAAACCCTGGGCCAGTACTCAAGTCCTACAACAAGGAACTGGAGCTGAGTAGAGACCACCCTTTCAGGTGGTCCCTGTATTCTTAGGGTTGCTGAGGTTCCCACATCACGTGCTTAGCCCCTGTGGGTATTTAAATTTTCACACATACTTAAACCCCTAAAGCTTCAAGCTAAGCCATCAGAAATCCGGGTGAATGTTGGAAAGGGCCAGTCCAGAAGCAAAGAGCTGTGTTTGAAAAATAACTGCCAGATAGATGACTGCCTGCTAGAAGCTGTGAGAGACAGTGGTGACTGCAGGTGGCTGATTTGGGCCTGCTGGAGAATGAAGTCCAAGCAGAACTCCCATCTTTCTCCCCAAACCTCCTTTCACTGACCTTCCCATCTCACTTAACAGCACTCTAGCCTCCTAGTGTTTAGACCAAAACCTCGGAGACAATAGAAAATAAGATTTTTTTTAAAAAAAATCAACTTTATTGACATATAATTTGCATACAACAAAAAGCACAAATTTTAAGCCTACTTACTGTTCAGTGAGTTTTGAATCCAGATATAGAATGTTTGCATGACCTCCAGAAAATTTTCTGATACCCCTTTGCAGTCAATACTACACTTACCTCTCTACCCCATCCTCTCACCTCATTCAACCACCACTGATATGCTTTATTTCTACAGATAACTTTACTTGTTCTAGAATTTCATATAGATGAGATCACACAATACATAGTCTTCAGTGTCAGGCTTCTTTTGCTTAGATTCATTCATGTGGTTGTGGATACGTACAAGTTCATTCATTTTTATTGCTGGTTAGTATTCCGTTGGATGAGTACACCATAATTTATCCATTCACCTGGACATTTAGGTTGTTTACAATTTTTTTTACTACTATGAATAAAACTGCTATGAACATTTATGCACACATCTTTTTATGGATCTATGTTTTCATTTCTCTTGGGGAAAAACCTAGGAGTAAAAATTGCTAGATCAAAAAGGGTATGTGTATGTGTAACTTCATAAGAAACTGCCTGTTTCCAAAGTTGAAATGGAAGTGGAAGACCTCAGTAATGATCTCTTATGTAGACTACAAGTAGCACTAACTATTAAAAAGATTGATAAATTGAACTACATGAAAATAAAATACTTCTTTCAGCAAAAACACCATTAAAAGAGTGACACAGCAAGCCACAGAGAAGAAAAAGAGATTTCCAACTTATATAATAAGTAAAACACTTGTATCCAGAGTCTGTACATAAAATTCCTATACATGTAAACAAGAAAAACATACACCCAACAGAGAAATGGGCAAAGTACTTGTATACTTACTTCCCAAAAGAGGATATACAAATGCCAACAAATATATTAAAATGTACTTAATATCATTAGTCATTCAGGAGATAAAAATTAAAACTACATTGATTCTACTACAGCTCCACCAGAATGGCCACAGTTAAAAAGACCGATGATACAAGGGTTGGCAAGAATAGAAATGCTCATACGTGGCTGGTGGGGGTGTAAATTGGTGTAATCATTCTGAAAGCATTTTGGCATTTGCTCCTGAAGCTGAACACATTGCATATCATCTGACCCAGAAATACCACTCCTATGCATATACCCACAGAAATACACTGCCTGTGTGCAAGAGACACCAGCAAGATGTTTCATAACAACATCATTCATAATAGCCCCACCTGGAAACTGCACCATACACATACACGAGCACATACATATACAATACATACAGCAATGAATATAGTAACAACAGCATCATGGATGGATCTTACAAACATTTCACTGAGTGAAACGCTGAAACCCAATAGAATTCATACCCCGGGCTTCCAGAACCACTAAAGTGAAACTGCATGTTGTAAGTCAGAAAAGTGGTTACATTTGGGAAGAAAGGAAGGCTTAGTAACTGGGAAGGGCATGAGGACGCCTGCTGTGATTGCAGCAGTGTTCTACTTCTTAAACTCCTGGTGGGTATATTGTTTTGTGATAATTCATTGAGCCATACAGTTATGCTTTATATGCTTCTGTGTATCATAGTTCACAGTATAAAGAGTCAAAATGACATGCATGCATCTCTTTTGGGCACCATTGTATTTGCACCATTGCCCCAGGGATAAAACACAGAATCATCCTTAAAGTAAAACTCACACCTACGACTTGATTTTACAAGGGTTTATTTAATTAAGGGTTTTGAATAAATTTTAGATTAAAATCAACACTTGTGATTTTATTATACAGTAACATGTTACTATCTTTTTAAATAAATGGTCTTTGTATTGAAGTGCCTCAAATTGAAAGCATTTCCAATTGTAAAAGTTTCACCAATTTACCTTTATATTTAGGATTTTTTAAAATGAGGGTCAATAGTATCATGTTATAAGGCACCACCTGCCCTGCAACTTATTTTAGACAGAGATGGCTTCAAGCCAAAAGTCTGATTTGTTTTAACTTAGTAGAATAAAGAAGTGACTTTTTTATTCCCCACTTTCTCAGTCTGCACTGTCTGATAGGGGAAAAAACAGGATTATCAGTTTTAACATTCAGCATAAATTATAATAAATTTTAATATTTATTGTTCAAAATTATCTGGATCTTAAAATGTTCTAATTAATAGCTTTTTACCCCAAAATATCTGCATTCATTTGTTCTGTCTTGTCAGAGCACAATATTTACTTTTTAAATGGGAGCTTAATTGTTAATACATAGTTTAATTTTATACTCACAAGCTACCTATTTCAAGAACAAAGTTTTGGGGATAGCCTCATCCACTAGAGGGCAGACAGCAGAAGCAAGAAGAACTACAATCCTGCAGCCTATGGGAAAAACAACACATTGACAGAAAGATAGACAAGATGAAAAGGCAGAGGGCTATGTACCAGATGAAGGAACAAGAGAGAATCCCAGAAAAACAACTAAATGAAATGGAGATAGGCAATCTTCCAGAAAAAGAATTCAGAATAATGATAGTGAAGATGATCCAGGACTTCGGAAAAAGAATGGAGGCAAAGATTGAGAAGATGCAAGAAATGTTTAACAAAGATCTAGAAGCATTAAAGAACAAACAAACAGAGATGAACAACACAATAACTGAAATGAAAACTACACTAGAAGGAATCAATAGCAGAATAACTGAGGTAGAAGAACGGATAAGTGTCCTGGAAGACAGAATGGTGGAATTCACTGATGCAGAACAGAATAAAGAAAAAAGAATGAAAAGAAATGGAGACAGCCTAAGAGACCTCTGGGACAACATTAAATGCAACAACATTCACATTATAGGGGTCCCAGAAGGAGAAGAGAGAAAGGACCCAAGAAAATATTTGAAGAGATTGTGGTCGAAAACATCTCTAACATGGGAAAGGAAATAGACATCCAAGTCCAGGAAGTACAGAGAGTCACATACAGGATAAACCCAAGGAGAAACATGCTGAAACTCATAGTAATCAAATTGGCAAAAATTAAAGACAAAGAAAAATTATTGAAAGCAGCCAGGGAAAAATGACAAATAACATACAAGGGAACACCCATAAGGTTAACAGCAGATTTCTCAGCAGAAGCTCTACAAGCCAGAAGGGAGTGGCATGATATACTTAAAGTGATGAAAGGGAAGAACCTACAACCAAGATTACTCTACCCAGCAAGGATCTAATTCAGATTCGATGGAGAAATAAAAAACTTTACAGACAAGCAAAAGCTAAGAGAACTCAGCACCACCAAACCAGCTCTACAACAAATGCTAAAGGAACTTCTCTAAGTGGGAAACACAAGAGAAGAAAAGGACCTACAAAAACAAACCCAAAACAATTAAGAAAATGGTAACAGGAACATACATATCAATAATTACCTTAGGGCTTCCCTGGTGGCGCAGTGGTTGAGAGTCCTCCTGCCGATGCAGGGGACACGGGTTCATGCCCCGGTCCGGGAAGATCCCACATGCCGCCGAGCAGCTGGGCCCGTGAGCCATGGCCACATCTTGGGTCACAAATCAAGCCTCAGTAAATTTAAGAAAATTGAAATCACATCAAGCATCTTTTCTGACCACAACGCTATGAGATTAGAAATCAATTACAGGGGAAAAAATTTTAAAAAACACAAACACATGGAGGCTAAACAATACGTTACTAAATAACCAAGATATTACTGAAGAAATCACAGAGGAAATCAAAAAATACCTACAGACAAATGACAATGAAAACACGATGATCCAAAACCTATGGGATGTTGCAAAAGCAGTTCTAAGAGGGAAGTTTATAGCTATATAAGCCTACCTCAAGAAACAAGAAAAACCTCAAATAAATAATTTAACATTACACCTTAAGGAACTAGAGAAAGAAGAACAAACAAAACCCAAAGTTAGCAGAAGGAAAGAAATCATAAACATCAGAGCAGAAATAAAGGAAATAGAAACAAAGAAAACAATATCAATGATCAATAAAACTAAAAGCTGGTTCTTTGAGAAGATAAAATTGATAAGCCATTAGCCAGAATCATCAAGAAAAAGAGGGAGAGGACTCAAATCAATAAAATTAGAAATGAAAAAGGAGAAGTTACAACAGGCACCAGAGAAATACAAAGCATCCTAAGAGACTACTACAAGCAACTCTATGCCAATAAAATGGACGACCTGGAAGAAATGGAGAAATTCTTAGAAAGGCATAAACTTCTGAGACTGAACCAGGAAGAAATAGAAAATATGAACAGACCAATCACAAGTAATGAAATTGAAACTGTGATTTAAAATCTTCCAACAAACAAAAGTCCAGGACTGGATGGTTTCACAGGTGAATTCTATCAAACATTTAGAGAAGACCTAACAGCCATCCTTCTTAAACTCTTCCAAAAAATTGCAGAGGAAGGAAAACGCCTAAACTCATTCTATGAGGCCACCATCACCCTGACACCAAAACCAGACAAAGGTACTACAAAAAAAGAAAATTACAGACCAATATCACTGATGAATATAGATGCAAAAATCCTCAACAAAATAGCAGCAAACAGAATCCAGCAACACATTAAAAGGATCATACACGATGATCAAGTGGGATTTATCCCAGGGATGCTAGGATTCTTCAGTATATGCAAATCAATCAATGTGATACACCATATTAACAAATTGAAGAATAAAAACCACACAATCATCTCAATAGATGCAGAAAAAGCTTTTGACAAAATTCAACACCCATTAATGATAAAAACTCTCCAGAAAGTGGGCATAGAGGGAACCTACCTCAACATAATAAAGGCCATATATTACTAACCCACAGCAAACATCATTCTCCATGGTGAAAAACGGAAACCATTTCCTCTAAGATCAGGAACAAGACAAGGATGTCCACTCTCACCACCATTATTCAATGTAGTTTTGGAAGTCCTAGCCACGGCAATCAGAGAAGAAAAAGAAATAAAAGGAATACAAATTGTAAAGAAGAAGTAAAATGTCACTGTTTACAGATGACATGATACTATACATAGAGAATACTAAAGACACCACCAGAAAACTCCTAGAGCTAATCAATGAATATGGTAAAGTTGCAGGATACAAAATTAATGCACAGAAATCTTTTGCATTCCTATACACTAATGATGAAAAATCTGAAAGGGAAATTAAGAAAACACTCCCATTTACCACTGCAACAAAAAGAATAAAATACCTAGAAATAAACCTACCTAGGGAGACAAAAGACCTGTATGCAGAAAACTATAAGACACTGATGAAAGAAATTAAAGATGATACCAACAGATGGAGAGATAGACCATGTTCTTGGATTGGAAGCATCAATATTGTGAAAATGACTATACTACCCAAAGCAATCTACAGATTCAATGCAATCTCTATCAAATTACCAATGGCAATTTTTACAGAACTAGAACAAAAAATCTTAAAATTTGTATGGAGACACAAAAGACCCTGAATAGCCAAAGCAGTTTTGAGGGGGAAAAAAATGGAGCTGGAGGAATCAGACTCCCTGACTTCAGACTATACTACAAAGCTACAGTAATCAAGACAGTATGGTACTGGCACAAAAACAGAAATATAGATCAATGGAACAGGATAGAAAGCCCAGAGATAGACCCACACACCTATGGTCAACTAATCTATGAAAAAGGAGGCAAGGATATACAATGGAGAAAAGACAGTGTCTTCAATAAGTGGTGCTGGAAAAACTGGACAGCTACATGTAAAAGAATGAAATTAGAACACTCCCTAACACCATACACAAAAATAAACTCAAAATGGATTAGAGACCTAAATGTGCGTCCGGACACTATAAAACTCTTAGAGGAAAATATAGGAAGAACACTCTTTGACATTAATCACAGCAAGATCTTTTCTTTTTCGATCCACCTCCTAAAGTAATGAAAATAAAAATAAAAATAAAAAACAAATGGGACCTAATTAAACTTAAAGGCTTTTGCACAACAAAGGAAACCATAAACAAGAGGAAAAGATAACCCCCAGAATGGGAGAAAATATTTGCAAATGAATCAACGGACAAAGGATTAATCTCCACAATATATAAACAGCTCATGCAACTCAATATTAAAAAAACAAAAAACCCAATCCAAAAATGGGCAGAAGACCTAAATAGACATTTCTCCAAAGAAGACATACAGATGGCCAAGAAGCACATAAAAAGCTGCTCAACATCACTAATTATTAGAGAAATGTAAGTCAAAACTACAATGAGGTATCACCTCACACCAGTTAGAATGGGCATCATCAGAAAACCTACAAAAAACAAATGCTGGAAAGGGAAAGAGAAAAACAAATATCATATATTAAAGCATATATGTGGAACCTAGAAAATGGTACAGATGAACCGGTTTGCAGAGCAGAAATTGAAACACAGATGTAGGGAACAGACGTATGGACACCAACAGGGGAGAGTGGTGGGGTGTGGGGGGATTGGTGTGATGAACTGGGAGATTGGGATTGACATATGGACACTAATATGTATAAAATGGATAACTAATAAGAAAATAAATAAGTAAACATTAAAAAAATTCATGTATTAAAAAAATAAAAGAACAAAGCTTTTGTTTTTTTATAAAGTCCAGTCCTCTATCCATGAATTTTCTTCACTCATTTAATGCTTACACACATTTTAGAATTTAAAAATCACATTCTTTCTCTGGACTTTGTGTGAGATTGCAAAGATGGGCCCCCTCAGGCCACAGGGACACATGGAGGGCAGGGGGACAGAACAAAACATTCATGGCAATGAGTCAGGAATCTACAAATCACTGTACTGTCTATCTGAATATCACTGAACCTTATTCCATGTCTTTGGATGGATAATCTCATATGACCATGATTTTTTAAAAATAAATTTATTTATTTTATTTAATTTTGGCTGCCTGGGTCTTCGTTGCTGCATGCAGGCTTTCTCTAATTGCCACGAGCGGGGGCTACTCTTCGATGCACTGCATAGGCTTCTCATTGTTGCAGAGCACAGGCTCTAGGCACAGGGGCTCAGTAGTTGTGGCTCACGGGCTCTAGAGTGCAGGCTCAGTGGTGTGGCACACGGGCTTAATTGCTCCATGGCATGTGAGATCTTCCCGGACCAGGGATCAAATCCGTGTCCCCTGCATTGGCTGGCGGATTCTTAACCACTTAACCATTCTGCACCGCCAAGGAAGTCCATGAGCATGATTCTTATGTGTTGATCAGGAATCTGTGGAGACGCACCCTCCTCTCTCCTCCCACCTCACTGCACTGGGACATTCGTGGGGCACATAATTCACACTTTAAAAAGGAACGAGCTATAATCAAGGTGCAACCGGAGAGCACCAGGAGACCCTCTCAACCTGCACAGTGCTTCCAGGAATTCGACAAGTTTGGGGATTTCTTGGGGTACAAAGCAGAGGGCACACATCCAGAGAGGGGCTACATATCCTGACACACACACACAGCAAGCATCCGCTTTTAGTACTGGCTCACAAATTGTGGACCCCATTGTTTCGATGTGAATGATGCTGCCCCAGAATACCCCAAGCGCAGTGAGGGAAAGGAAAGAGACACATGTGGTCAGAACTGACTCCTGTGGAAACAAGCCCTAGTGCGGCCATTTCTGGATCAATACACCCCTTTCTGCCTTCCTGTCCTTACCCAGGGTTCCAAAGAGCAAACACTCAGACCACCAGCGTGGGTGTCTTCTCTGACTGAAGCTTTATCCTCTCCCTGCAGAGGGGCCTCAGGAAGAGAGGCCGTTGGGCGCCAGGGGAGCACTGAGGAGAGCCGGGCCTCTGCCTTGGTCTGGGGCAGAGATGGAAACCTCCCAGGTCCGGGTTTCACAATTCAGATCAGAGTAAATTCACACATTCACAGCTTTCAGATGGAAACCTTAATTTATACAGTGTGAAGAGTAAAACTTTGCTAGCTGTTTCTCAATCTTATGACTTGTGGTAGGCTAAATGGTGGCTCCAAACACCTCCTCGCCCTAATCCCCGGAGCCTGTGACACTTACTTTGTATGGCAAAGACTTTGCAGCTGTAATTTAGGATTTTAACATGGATAGATTATTCTGGATTACCTGGGTGGACCCTAATACAATCACAAGTGTCCTTCTAAGAGAGAGGAAGAGGAAAATTACACACAGAAGAGGTGAAGGCAATGGACCACGGAGGCAGAGACTGGGCTGCGGAGGCTACAAGATAAGGGATGCTGACAGCCACCAGAAGCTGGAAGAGGCATGGAACAGATTCTCCCCTACAGCCTCCAGAGGGACTGCTGCCCTTCCGAAGTCTTAATTTCAGCCCAGTGATCCTAGTTCTGGCCTCTAGAATTGTCAGAATAAATTTCTCTTATTCTCTGTTGGTTAGAATGAATTCTGACCAAATTTATGGTCGTTTGTTACAGCAGCCAAAGGAAGGTAGTACACCACGTCTCAGACAGAACCCTAAAGTTTTAAAGAAAACTTCCTCTTGTCAGTTTCTAAAATTTTGGTTTTCAACCCAGTTGGCTGGGAGGCAGGCAGGCATTTCCTTTCTATATATGACTTAGTGGTCACAAAGCATAATCAGCCTCCTCTTAGCCTTGAGCTGGCAGGGGGAATGCTGTGCATCCTGCCCCCGACTCCCCACGACTCCGTGACTGTCATAAAAAAGACTCTATGTTTTATTTAAAAGTGAATATGCATATATTTTTTAGAAAAGAAAGCTTAACCGTTAAATTTCTTATTCTCCAGAGACTCTACTTAGTTTATATGCTCTCAGATTAGTTATAACAGGGTCAGAGGGCACACAGTTAACGATTACTTTTCAAGGGTTGTGAGCAAATTTCTTTTCCTACCACAAATACAGTTTGCAGTAATTTTTTATAACAAGTATCTTAATAACAACACTTTTTCTAACAAGCATACAAAATAAAGTGAGTATGGCAGTTTCCATGTCCTGAGATTAAGGGTGGCATTCCAGAGATAATTAACAGTAAGCCTAGAGCTAGAAGGTTACAGAGCACGCCTACAAATAAACTACTTCAGGTAATGATGAAAAGATCTGAATAGGCAGAGAATTAATTTTTTTTTAATTTTCTCTTTCATATGAGGTAAAACCAGTATGAGTTTTGTAGAAAGAATGCATACTTATTATAAATTATTCAAGCACTGTGTAGAGGTTAAAGAAATTCAAATGCCACTACTCATAAATAATTAGTATTTACATTAGGAGGGTATCATTCTAGACATTGTTTCATGCATGTGTTCTAGAAAAGCTAAATAGATATACTGAAATATTTTATCACTTCTCAGCTTTTTGGCTAAGATCAAGTGTATATATATATATATTGAAATATTTTGATAAATATGTGATTTTTAAATGTTATTTGTAATGTTGTTGTATTTCAGTTCATTTGTAGTTAAAACCTGAAAAAGAAACCAAAAGGAACATGAAACAATAATAAAATTTCAAATAAATATTTATTCACTTCAAGAGAGTTTTGTAAAAGTAAAAGATCCTTCTATAATTACAAAAAGAGAGTTTAGAGGGGAAAAACACATTGATATGAGAGTAATCATTTTTACTTTCCATACTTCAATGTAGGCATTATCATTGGACTCCCTGATATGAAAGATGAGGACACCAGATCCAGAGCCTTCCTTCCCCTCCCTCACATCATCACATATTGTGATATTAATATGTTTACATAAATAGTATTTATATTTTAGTTTGTAACTACAATTTGTAAAATGTTTTTATTACTATTATTTCATAGTTAAATGTTTCCAAATCTTAACACAGCTTCTCCGCTCCTGAAATCTTCATTTTGATTTACAGACATTTAACTTCAAGTAAGACCTTAACCCCTCTCTGATATTTATTTCTTGAATATTTTTATCCTTGGAAGTATTTATTTTCAATAATACTTCCCCTTAAATGTTTCACTTATGGCTTACTTTTTCTTGAATATTTAAAAATTTCCCAAGGCTTACAGAAATTAAAGGATTCTATCCTATGTCACACAGCTAGGATGCAAAGTCAAGATGAAAACACAGGCCTGATTTCAAAGTTCACCCTTTTGTCATCCATCCATTATCCACTGCCCTCATCCACTTACACATTCGCTCATTATCCATCATTTCCACCTATATAGCTCTGACTCTATCCATCTGTTATCCCCATCCATCCATCAAACATCCACCTACCTACTTCGTCATCCCTCTGTTCACACACATGATGCAGACTTACATGCATGTATATGTAGCCATTTATCCACCCCCTATTTTGTCTGTCAGTCTACCCACCACCCTTCCATTCGTCTGTCTATCCATTCATCTACATTCATTTATTCCAATATCCACCCATGTACATAGATCCATACATAATTACACCTGCTCTTCCAGACAGTCTTCTATTCAGCTATTCACCCACAAAGCCACCTATTCAAAAATTAGTCCATTCCATCTCCCATGGATCCTTTTATCTTTTCTATTAATTCACCTACTCATCCAGCCAGTTTTTCAATTTATCCAATCGCTGATAACTCTGAAATCTAGACCTTCCATAGAATAAGGAGTGGTAGCCCTCTAAGATTCTCTTGTGATCTCATTCCATTTCCCATCATCAACAGAAGACCATATACATATATACAATGGAATATTACTCAGCCATGAAAAGGAATGAAATTGGGTCATTTGTAGAGACGTGGATGGACCTAGAGACTGTCATACAGAGTGAAGTAAGTCAGAAAGAGAAAAACAAATATTGTATATTAATGCATATATGTGGAATCTAGAAAAATGGTACAGGTGAACTGGTTTGCAAGGCAGAAATAGAGACAGATGTAAAGAACAAACATATGGACACCAAAGGGGGAAAGCAGGGGTGGGAGGTGGTGGTGGGATGAATTGGGAGATTGGGATTGACATATGTACATTAATACGTATAAAGTAGATAAAAAGAACCTGCTATATAAAAAAAAAGAAAAAAAATTGCACAAAAAAAGAGAGAGAAGACCACAGCATTCCATGAGAGCAATAAGGAGGTCTGTGAGCTCACACCCTAATCATCTCTCAGCCATATGAAAATTCTTACAACAGAGACTGTGGATCTTATGGCTCTAAGCATGGAGCCCTCTGTTAACAATCTCCCCAATAACTGAAATTTCTGATCTTCTCACAATAAGCAATCCCCTCTTTATTGAAAGGTCATCAGCAAAGATGACATCCGTAGACCATGAGGCAGAAATTTTGCCCATATCTGGATTGCTTTAGACCTCCTCCAACATTGGCCTGATATTTTTGTTGTGGGCAAGCCTTTCAAAAATCCACCCACTGCTCAGCTCTCTGGCCATCCAGCCAGTATTGAACTTGACCTGCCAATTGACACATAGTTTAACATCTACTCCCACCCCGCCCTATGTAGGTTAAGCATCCTGGAAGCCTCACTTCAATGGACTGCAATACGAACTTGATGGGAGAGAAGCTCCGTTTCTCACTCAGATGAGTGATTCATAGCTAGAATGACTGGATAAAGGTGATTTACGAAAAACACCCATCACAACAAATCAAAAGGAAATAGCGTAGAAATAAAAATAAATTTTAAAGACTCTCTTGCAGAGTAATTTGCAAAGTAGACATAAGGAAACTCTAATAAAACCTTAAGCTGAAAAAGAAAAGGAGAAAGAGGAAGAAGGAGGAAAAAGAAGAGAACGTTAATTATGATGATAAGGAATTCGAGGAAGAGAAAGGGAGGTTCAAGATAGTGAACTAGCCCTGTCTTCTGGTTGCCTCCGCAAAAAAATCAATGACAGAGAAATTACAGAAGTGAGATGGAGAAACTAATATAAACACGGTGACTAACCCCTGGGAGACTAAGCTGGGTGACTAATGTGAAATGTTAGTAGCAGTCTGAGGCGGGGGTGGCAGGTACACAGGTGGGAAGAAAGGGTGGTGGAGAGGCGTTAAGTTCTGTTCGTTCCTCGCTGCTGTATTTCCCGGAGGATGGCTGGAGCCTCTGTCATGGGAGAAAAGGAATGAGTGGTAGCAGCTTGGCTGCTCGGGGTGCCAGGCTCATAGCGGAGCCACGCCCATCTGGGATTCTGATGACGCACATGCAGGCTGCCCAGACGCCCAGACATCTGCGCTTCCATCCCAGTCTCCTCCAGACCCTCATGGCTGGCAGATGATGGTTTCAAGGACAGTACGCGATCCCACTCAAGAGACCATTCTAAAGGCTTTGTCTTCTCTCAGTGCTGCTTTTTTCAAAGAATCTAGGAGTCCCTGACCAGAGAGATTTCTTTGTGACACAAAAGCAAGAAGGAGATTGAGTAGCAGTTCTGGAGTACCCAGGGCTCTCCGTCTTAGGGTCATCCACACTCCACCCTTCATACTCACCAGGAGGGACAAAAACATCGCATCCCTTACTCATTATCTGATTGGACAGCTGATGACCACAAGGGACACAGGAGTTCACAAGCCAAAACCAGGAGAGACTTGAGGATTAAAACCACTATAGAAGATACTCAACAAACTGGACACCATGCATACAGATCAACTGTGTAAAATAAGTATAGCAAATGTAGCAAATATATTCAAAGGTATAAGGGAGAATATCTGTAAAAGGAAGAAGGAACAAGAAGCAATTTTTTAAAAACCTCATGCCTCTTCTGAGAGAAGATTAGGTGATTCATTCCAGACACCAAGAAAAACTAGGTGCAGTTTTTAAAAATATACTTGAAGAGATTGGAGAGAGAACAAAGTAGCAAAGATGTAGTGGGCCTAGATTTTGGAGAAAATGGGAATCTAGGACGGTGTGCCCAACATTTGGACTACTTCCGGCCCAGAAGCATTTACTAATTCTGGACAAGTCAGCCGAGAGTCTGGGAGGTGTACTAGTCAGGCTCAAAGGAATGGGGTAGATAGTTGGAGTCTAGGACTCACTGAAGAAGAGAGACTCATGTTGGGATGAGAACGCAAAGAAGTGCAGCCTAGTCATCAGTTTGGACTGCAAGGAGACCAGCTCTTACAGAGACTTTAGTCCAGCTCCAAAGCATTTCAGTTTCTGAAACTGGATTAAGTGAATACCGTTTGCTAGGATTCCCTAGTGCCTGGCATAAACAAATGTAAATCCTCCTTAAAGAAAGATAACACCTTCCTAGGCATCAAGGAAAAGCAAATTAAGGCTATTGTGAGAAATCACTACCTATCCACCAGAATGTCTAAAATTAAAAGACTGACAATATTAAGTGTAATCAAGGATGTGAAACACTGGAACTCTCACATATCACTGCTGCTTGGTACAACTACTTTGGAAAGCTGGAATTATATACTAAATCTGAAAATAGACATACTCTATGATTTAGCAATTCCACACTTAGGTATATGCCCAGAAGAAATATACATGTATATCCGGTACATATATTCATCAAAAAACACATCTAGGAATTATCATAACAGCAATATTTGTAATAACCAAGCACTGGAAACAACTGAAATGTCCCTCTACAATAGATGGATAAATAAACTGATATATTCACACCATGGAGCACTATATAACCTCAAAAATGGATCAAATACTACTACATGCAACACCATGGGTGACTCTCACAAGCCCAATATTTAATGAAAGAAGCCAGAGATGCAAGAGTACATATTGTTTGGGATTTCCCTGGTGGTCCAGTGGGTAAGACTCCATGCTCCCAATGCAGGGGGCTCAGGTTCAATACCTGCTCAGGGAGCTAGATCCCACATGCATGCCACAACTAAGAGTCCACATGCTGCAACTAAAGATCCCACATGCTGCAATGAAGATCCTGCGTGCTGCAACCCAGTGCAGCCAAAACAAATAAATAAATAATAAATAAATATTAAAAAAAGAGTACATATTGTTTGACTCCACTTATACAAAGTTTAAACATGGGCAAAACCAGTCTTTGCTGAAATATCTGAATAGTTCTTTCCTTTGTGAGAACAGAGCAATGTTTGGGAAGGGGCGTGATGGAGACTTCTGGGATGCTGGCAATATTCCTCTTCTTTTTTTAAAAAATTGAAGTATAGTTAATTTACAATGTTATGTTAGTTTGAAGTGTACAGCAAAGTGATTCAGTTATACATATATATATATACATATATATATATACATATATATATATATATACAAAATATTCCTATTCTTGATCTGAGTGGTGGTTAGATAGATATGTTCACTCTGCAAAAATTCATTAAGCTGTACACTTGTGATTTGTTAACTTTTAGGCATGCATGATATATTTCAATAAAAGTTTACATTAAAATATGTAGGTAAAAAGGTGGAGCAAACATACTTTTCCCTATTCCTCCTGCTAAATACAATTGAATACTCTAGATATTATGTACAAAACAAACATAAGAAAACTCTAAAAGGTGGAGAGAAGGCAGACCAACTTTGGACCTTAGGGCGTGAGGAATGACACGGTTATGAGTTCCCCGGGTTTTCCTTTTACCTCTTATGTCCTGGACTTGGAGGTGAAGAAGGTTGTGACCAAAAAACACCACTGAGCACAGACAAAAATAAAGCCCCAACCAAAGCTTGCTCTCTCTAGTCAATGGAGCAGGAAAGGGGCAGCTTAGTAAGACAGAAAACTTTTAGTCAAACACCGCAGAAAAACTGTGAGGTCCCCCCACTGCCACCCACCTACCCCAGCAAAGTCCAAGCGGTGAGTATAGACTTCTACCATCTCTAAGCTAGATCAAGGTGCCCCAATCCTTCAGCTGGGATGGGGGCATCAGAGAAGGCCAAGATGGGAGCTGGGCCTGTTGTCCCCACTGGGCAGTATGGGGTGGGGGGAGGTGGGCAGTGACTCCCACCTGTAGTGTCAGCAAAGACCATGTGGGGAGTCCGGATGTTCACCCCCTCCCCAACAGTAACAAGGCCCAACTGATCTTTGACAAACGACTGAAAATAATTCACTAGAGGAAGAACAATGGTGCGAAGCAGCTGGACATCCATAGACCAAAAAAACCCCAAATAAGCCTCCAACCTAAGTCTCATAGCTCATACAAATTTAACTCAAAGTGAATCATGAACTGAAATGTAAAACATAAACCTATTTTTAATCTTTTAGGAAAAAACATAGAAAATCTTTGAGACTTAGGGCTGAGTCATGACAGCAAAAGCACAATTCTTAAAAGAAAAAAACCAATAAGGTGGGCTTCATCAAAATTGAAAACTTTTACTCTGCAAAGAACCCTGTTAAGAGGATGAAAACACAAACTGCAGACTGGGAGAAAAATATTTGCAGATCACATATTTGACAGAGGACTAATACCTAGAATATATAGAGAGATCTCAAAATGCAACAGTAAAACAGCAAACAATCCAATTAAAAAATGAACAAAAGCCATGAACAGATATTTCAGAGGATATACAGATAGCAAATAAGCACATGAAAAGATGTTCATCATTATTAGCCATTAGAGAAAAGCAGATTAAAACCACAGTGAGATATCTCTACACACTTCACAGAATGGCTCAAAAAATAGTGACAAAACCATATGCTGGTGAGGATGTGGAGAGACCGGATCCCTCATACGATGTTGGTAGGAAGGTAAAGTGGTACCAACTGGAAAAGAGTTCGGCTATTCCTTTAAAAAAGAAAACTAAACATGCAGCTACCATATGACCCAGCAGTTGCACTCCTTGGTATTTATCCCAGAGAAATAAAAACTTATGTTCACACAAAAACCTGTACATGGAAGCAAACAAACAAACAAACCTGTACATGAATGTTCATAGCAGCTCTATTTGTAATGGCCCCAAACTGGAAATAACCCAGATGCCCTTCCATGGGTGAATGGTAAACAAACTGGTAATCCCAACTATGGAATACTGGTCAGCAGTAAAAGGGAGCCAACTATTGATACACAAAACCTGGGTGAATTGCCACAGAATTATGCCAGGTGAAAAACACCAATCCCAAAATGTTACATACTGAATAATTTCATTTATATAACATTCCTAAAATGACAAAATTATTGAGACAGAGCACAGTTTAGTGGTTGCCAGAGATTAGGATAGGGGTGGGGCAGGAGGAAGAGGGTGTTCCTATAAAAGGACCTCATGAGGGACCCTTGCGGGGATGGAAATGTTCTGCACCTGTCGATATCTTGGTTGTGATATGGTACTATAGTTTTGCAAGATGTTACCACTGAGGGAATCTGAATAAATGATGCACAGGGTCTGTCTTATTTCTTACAACTGCTTATAAATCTATAATGATCTCAAAATAAAAGTTTAATTAAAAATGCATATAATAATATGTATAAATGAATCACTTTGCTATGCACCTGAAACACTGTAAGTCAACTATACTTCAAATTTTTAAAAAGTTTTTAAAAAGTGCATATAATAGCGAAGAGCTGAGAATAGTCAAGACTCTCTTGAAGAAAATGAAAACTATAAGTGAAGGTGTAGAGCTATGTGAGCTGAGGACTGTTGTTGGAAAACAGTTTGGCATAAGATGAAACATATACTTAATTCTATACCTCAGTTTATTTACTCAATACACAGCTTGCAAAACCTTCTCACAGGTGTATCAGGAGGCACATAAAGAATGTTCACAACAGCATTATTTGTAGTAGCAGAAGGAAAACTGGGTACATTTTCCAGTGTTAATTTCCTGGTTTTACTAATGTACTATGGCTATGTAAGATATTATCATTGTGAATCTAAAAGTATTTCACATTTTTAAACTGGACACATTTTACTGAAAATGATTTTAAAATTGGAGCAAACAATGGAATACAAAATCGCAGTGAAAATGAAAGGACTGCTGTTATACACATCAACAGATGAATCTTAGGAACACGGTGTAAGAAAAATGTAAGTCATAGGAGAAAACCACGTCATTTGATACCTTAAAGTTCAAAAGATGCAAACAAAAGGAGGTATTGTTGAAGGACACATCCAAATGTGATAAACTCAAAGAAAAGCCAGCTAGGGTTCTGGATTTCTGCGTTGGGGAAGGAGGGGGCGGCAGGGGTGCAGTGGAGGGAAACAACAGAGGCCTCAGAATATTGGGATGTTTGATTGCTCCAGCTGGGTGGAGGGTAAATGGGCATTCCTGATGACAGGTTTTCTTTACAACTTATATATACATCATTAGCCTCAATAGGAAGCTTTACATAATTTTCAAAAATGGAACACAAGGACGCCATGTGGAGGAAACTTGTTCCAGTGGGATTGCCAAACTGAGTGTCACAGTGGCCACCTTTCACATTTTGTTTTCCCCACCTGGAGAAAGCCTGTCTGCTCTAGGGCAGGTTAAGGACAAGACCCCAAATAAGGAGAGATGAGCAATGACAAAAGGTAGGAAAGGAGAGGGATGTGGAGCCAACTCCGATCCCATAGCCCGATGACCACATTCTGTGAGCAATGCCACTGTCTGCTCCCGCTACCTGAGCCAGCCCACGTCACTGTATCTAAGTAGCTGGAGTCGGGTTTTTGCATTTGAACTGGAAGAATTGGACAGAGTCCCACAAGGCATCCTGGCCCACAGTCAGCTGGGGCTGGTAAGCACGTAAACTGACTCAGAGGCTTAGAGGGGCCCAGAGGGGCCCGTGTCCCATCCCTCCCTCCCCTACAGCCCCACTGCCTCTCGTATGGACCAGACGGTCAGGGAAGGCACGGGACTTGCCCAGGCTTACTTATAAGATGGTACAATTTCTGTCGCACTTCGTCTCACCACAGATGATTTCCTCAGGATGTGACAAGAATGTGTGGGGAGACAGCACCAGATGTTACGAAAAGGTGTGGGTGGGAGGAAAGGTGGCCCGCTGGGTGCCTCCCCTGCCCCTCCCATGGAGGGACCACTCATAGGGGCAGGAAGGGCTGCGGCTTGGGAGGCTTGTCTCCTTCTAGGGCATCCTTCAGCCCCATGCTGGATGCAGCCTCCTGAGAGAGCAAAACCCCAGAGCAGAAGTGGGGTGGGAGTTTGAAAGGTGGCCCTGTGCCTGATGCCAGGCATCATAGGGGAGATATCCCAGGGTGATGCCCTACAGTCTATGGGGCTCCAAACCAAAGGCCATTCTGAGGAGTGGGACAATCGTTTGTTTTTCTCCCAGTGGGAAAAGGATGAATTTTTTATTTTTTAAATTTATTTTTATTTAGAAAAATTTTTATTGAATGAAAGATTATTTAAATCCTACAGTGCTTTACAATTTTCAAAAGTTTCACACATATGATTTCATATAATCGCATAATAACCTTTTCTTTTCTCCTACCCCTATATTGCCCCTTCCCCTTCCCTCTCCCCACTGGTAACCACAGTTTGTTCTCTGTATCTGTGAGTCTACTTCTTTTTTGTTCTATTCACTAGTTTGTTATAGTTTTTAGTTGTCACTAAAATATCATACAGTATTTATCTTTCTCTGTCTGACGTATTCCACTTAGCATAATGACCTCCAAGTTCATCCATTGTTGCTGCAAATGGCAAAATTTCATTCTTTTTCATGGCTGAGTAGTATTCCATAAATTATTTTTATATATATATATATATATATATATATATATATATATATATATATATATATATACCACATCTTCTTTGTCTTTATCTGTTGATGAACACTTAGGTTGCTTCCAATTGTAAATAATGCTCCTATGAACATTGGGGTGCATATATCTTTTTGAATTTTTTTTTTGGATATATAACCAGGAGTGGAATTGCTGGATCATCTGGCAGTTCTATTTTTAGTTTTTTGAGGAACCTCCATACTGTTTTCCACAGTGGCTGCACCACTTTACATTCCCACCGACAGTGTACAAGAGTTCCCTTTTCTCCACATCCTTGTCAACACTTGTTATCTTTGGTCTTTTTGATTATAGACATTCTGACAGGTGTGAGGTAATATCTCATTGTGGTTTTGATTTGCATTTTCCTGATGATTAGTAATACTGAGCAGCTTTTCACGAGCCTGTTGGCCATCTGCATTTCCTCTTTGGAAAAATGTCTATTCAGTTTTTCTGCCCATTTTTTAATTGTGTTGTTTTGGTTTTTTGATGTTGAGTTGTATGAGCTCTTTAAATACATTGAATACTAACCCCTTATAGGTCATATCATTTGCAGACATCTTCTCCCATTTAGTAGGTTGTCCTTTCGTTTTGTCAATGATTTCTTTTGCTGTGCAAAAGCTTTTAAGCTTAACTAGGTCCCATTTGTTTATGTTTGCTTTTGTTACCTTTGCTTTAGGAGATGGATCCAAAAAAAATCATTTCTGCAATTTATGTCAAAGAGTGTTCTGCCTATGTTTTCCTCTAAGAGTCTTATAGTACCTGGTTTTACATTTAGGTCTTTAATTCATTTTGAGTCTTCTTTTGTATATGGTGTTAGAGTATGTTCTAACTTCATTCTTTTACACATTAGCTGTTCAGTATTCCTAGTGCCACTTATTGAAAAGAACAAGACAACAATGTCCACTCTCGCCTTTTATATTCAGCATAGTTTTTGAAGTCCTAGCCACAGCAATCAGAGAAAAAGATATAAAAGGAATCCAAACTGGAAAGAAAGAAGTAAAACTGTGACTGTTTGCAGATGAAATTATACTATCCATAGAAAATCCTAAAGATGCCACCAGAAAACTACCAGAGCTCATCAATGAATTTGGTACAGTTGTAGGATACAAAATTAATATACGGAAATCTATTGCATTTCTATATGTTAACCGTGAACTATCAAACAGAGAAATTAAGGAAACAATCCCATTTACCATCGCATCAAAAAGAATAAAATACCCATGAATAAACCTACCTAAGGAGGTTAAAGACCTGTACTCAGAAAACTATAAGACACTGATTAAAGAAATTGAACATGATGGAAACAGATGGAAAGATATACCGTGTTCTTGGATTAGAAGAATTAATATTGTTAAAATGACCATACTATCCAAGTCAATCTACATATTCAATGCAATCTCTACCAAAATATCAATGGCATTTTTCACAGAACCAGAACAAACAATTTCAAATTTTGTATGGAAACACAAAAGACCCCAAATAGCCAAAACTATCTTGAGAAAGAAGTACAGAGCTGGAGGAATCATGCTCCCTGGCTTCAGACTATATTACAAAGCCACAGTAATCAAAACAGTATGGCACTGGCACAAAAATCAGACACATAGGTCAGTGGAACAGAATATAGAACCCAGAAATAAATCCACACACTTATGGTCAATTAATATATGACAAAGGAGGCAAAAATATACAATCGGGAAAAGACAATCTCTTCAATAAGTGGAACAGTTGTTCTGATTTGGGTTCTAGACACTCATTCAAACATTCAACAACTATTTCCTAAGCTCTGAGCTAGGTCCTTGGGATTCAGTAGTGGAGCCTCAACTGCTGATTTCATGGAACTCACTCTCTGGCTTTTAATAAGCAATGAGAGAAAGAGAGACTCCAAGTAAACAAACCATGGAGCCAGACAAGGAGACATCCCAAGCAAGCCATGTAAGTCAAAGAGAGGGCAACAAACGTCCCCTGCAAATCTCCAGAGATGAAGGTTGCTTCTCACTTTTCTCTCTGTATGAAATACACACACACACATGCAACTTGTTCCTAAACATTTGGGTTATAATCCCAAATACATGTTCATTGAACAGTCCTAAAAGCATAGACCACGTGGTGGCAGCATAGTAGAGGCAGCTTTGTAAAAACCTCAAAGCTAGCATTAGCCAGAATGCTAGGACGGGGTTGGGAGTGCTTCTAACACCTGGCACCTGCTCCTTGTTCTCACCCACTCACAACTTTGTGTGCCTTAAAAGGTCAGATGAATACAGAGGCAAATGGAAGGTCTCCCTCCTGTGCTCCAGGAGCTCATTGTCCAGATACACCTAATTGCCAGAGCAAGGAGCGGCATTGTCAACACGGTGGTCCCAGGGTCCAGGGATCCAGGGCACCGTTCTGGAGATGGAGGTGCTGACATTCAGGGCCTCATTGCTCCTTCTCTCCCTCGGGGCATTAGGTTTAGGATAAAATGATCCTTAGGAGCAGTTGGTTTCAGGAAGGTACGCCTTTTACTGGTGCTTCCTCTCTCGCTGGGCATGTTTGTGGGGACACCTATGACCCCACAGATTATGCCCAAGAGGAGGGATCTGGGTCTAGAGAGGGTAGGGAGGGCAAGAGACGCACAAGATGACAGTGGAGCCTGTCTGCGCACACACGGTCCACCACACCCTGGCTCACCCCCCACTACTTTCCTTTCCTTTCCACCCTCTAGGATGGCCAGGTTGAGTGTGCATCGGTGTCGCGGGAGGTGGAGGAAGGGACTAGCATCTAGGTTTAAAGACCAGAAACGAATATCCCCTGATAATTTCACGTCATTTTCTGGATTCAAAGGAGGGGTAGAGTGGGGAGACAGACGTAGAGGCGCAGTGAGACAGGGCCCGATTCGGGGGTCTCTCTGAGGCACGGCGAGGCGGTTCTCTCCCCCCACCCCGGGTGCGGGCTCCGAGTGGGTGGACTGGCGCCCCCCAGCCCCTCAGGCCCCGAATGACATCAGAGGCTGGGGAGCGCGCAGAGCGCAGGCGCGGGCGGAGAAGAGAGGCGGGAGGGGCGCCGACCAGTGCGGCTAGGGAGAGCGCTCCTCCGCCCTGCGCGCAGTCCCTGCGCCCCGCTCCGCTCGCGCCTCGCTGTTCGCGCCGCGCCTCAGGCGTCCAGAGCGCGCCCCTCGCACCGCATCAAGCGCCGCCCGCCTTAGCCCAGCCCCAGCCTTCCTCCTCCTCCTCTTCTTTCTCCTCCTCCTCCTCTTCTTTCTCCTCCTCCTTCTCCTCCGCCGCCGGACACGCAGCCGCAGGCCGGGGCCGGGACGCAGCTGGGGAGTCAGGGACGCGCGCAGCCAGCCCTTCCCCCTCCGGCTCCCGCACCGCCGGCCGCCTCCCCTCGCCCTCCTCCTCTCCCCTCCCTGCTCCTTCGCTTCTCCTCCTCCTCCTCCTCCTCCTCTCCCAGCCCAGGCTGCCAGCACCATGTCCGCAGGGGGAGATTTTGGGAACCCACTGAGAAAATTCAAGTTGGTGTTCTTGGGGGAGCAGAGTGGTAAGTACCCCGCTTATTCTCTTGGCTTGGCGTCGAGTTGAACCCCCGCCAAATCATCCACCCGATTGGGACCCCGGCCCCGGCTCGAAAAGGCCCCTCGGTGCCTGGGTAGAGGGGAGGTTTGGGGATGAGAGGTCGGGGCCGGCTCGGGCGGGGCCGGGCAGGGGAGGGGCCAAGGGTAAGGGCCGAGGAGACGCTGGGGCCGGAGGTGGGGGTGAGGGTGGGATCTGGGGTGGGGGCTCGGGGTGCGGGTGGGGTGCAGGTGCGGCGCGGCGGGGAGGCCGGAGGGCGGCGGCTCGCTCAGCGGCGCCGGCTGAGGTGAGAAGGCTCCGGGCTCGCTGGCTCGCTCGCACTGCGGCACCGGCTGCGGGCGACCGCGCAGGTGGCGGGGCGCCGGCGAGGGTCGCGGGGAGGACGGCGCCCCTCTTTGGAGAACGAGACGGGACTGGCGTCTGGCCGCTCCCCACCCCGCGGCACCGGAGGGGTTCCCTGGGGCCCCTGCCCGGAACCGTAATTACGGGCACGTCCAGACCCCGGGGCAGACGGCCGCGGTTGGGGGGAGACCCACAGATGTCTCCTCTGAAAAGAGCAGGTGCAGGTCGTGGGGGAACAGGGCGCCTACCTCCCCTGGCTTACGTCCGACTGGGCACAGAAGGTTCTAGACCCGCTGCCCTTCGCCAGTGTGTATTAGCCCCTGTGGGGCTCAGGGATCTGGGCGATGACAGCAAGGGTTCCCCAGTGCGAGCAAGGGTTCCCCAGTGCGAGACAGATTTGGGGGATGGTACGGGGCGCCTCACACCAAGAGCCGTGAAGCCCGGGGCTGGGCAGAGAAAGGACCAGGCGACACGCCCTGCCTGGCTTCCCAGCACCCCTCCCGAGAGCGTTGGCGGCTGATTCTTCCCACTCCCCAGCTCACCGCCCTTCTTGGGGGAGGGGAGGTCACCGTGGCAGCGGGCCAGGGGCCGGGGAGAGGGGGAGACAAATGGCTTCCGTGCTGCCCAACAGCCTCCCCAGGGAAAGCATCTCTGAAATCCAGGTTAGTCCCGAGGTGGGAAGACCAGGTTGAGGAGCATGGACCCTCTGACACTTGTAGGAAGGAGTGGTTTTCAGAGCATCCCTCCAGAGGCCTCTCACCTGGGCTGCAGGGAGACCAGCTGGGCCCTGACCAGCTCTGCTGTGGGAGAAGGCCATCTCGGAGCAGGACCAGCAGCTCTAGCTCTACAGACCAGTCCAGTTCACCTGGCTTGGTGCCTGTCTGTACAAGGGGCCAGGACACACACAACCTTGGGAGGACCTGGTGGGCTCCGGGAGCAGTGCTGCTGGGATGTGTGTACCAGTGGGTGTGGAGGTCACATAGAGTCTCCTGCCGGCTGCTGCCCATTAGAGCTCAGAGAAGGGTGTCAGAAGGTGGTCAAGTGCTGATGTGGGTTTGGGGGCCAGGCTGCGCGCTTCAGAACAAAATCAACCCAGGCAGCCAGCCCTGTGTCCGGGACTCTGAGTTTCTGATCTTAGTAGATTCCAGTTTCACAAAACTAACTTTTCTTCGTGCCTAAAGGGATTTGGGGCGTGGGGGTGGTCTTCACATCCCAGTGCTATAGTCTTAGAGCGGGCCTAGAGCCCTGGGAGTTGAATTCTTAGCTGTGTTCCCTTGAGCAGATTTCAAAGCCTCTCTGAGCCTTAGTTTCTGTCTCTGTAAGATGGTTGCCTAAGGGCAGTTCTCTTACCCCTTCATGTTTCCTCAGTGTCTCTCAAAGGGCCTGGACCATGGGAGGTTCCCAACAAACACTTGTTCATTCCAAGTCTGAACATGCTTCAGCAAAGGACCGGGGGTTTGAGGAGGAGAATGTCTGGTGTGTTTGAGCGACAACTTTGGGCTCCCACGGAATCTCTGATGGGCTGAGGCCCCTACTGAGCCCTGCAAACCGCCTTTGCCCCTAAAAATCACAGAAATGAGACCTGAAGGCCTCAGAGAGTGAGCCCCCACCTCTCCAGCATGTTGATATGGGAAGTTCGAGCCCCAGGGATGGGGTGTGGACCCAGAGTCCTATTGTGAGTTGTTAACCCTTCTGGGACTGGAATCACATCTCCTGTTCCCAGTCGTTAACATGTCGTTGGGAAATAAGGTGACCTTGAATTGGGGAAGCCAAGAATCGGGGAGCTTTTCTGACAGGGGGTTAGGCTTGCCATACTCTGGCCAGGCTTGTGGCTGGGTGGCTGGATTGGGTGACCTGGTGGAGATACCGGGCTAGTTGGTTGGGAGCATGCTTTCTGGGCCCTTTGAACATGGTCATTAGGGAAAAAGGCACTGCCATCAGTGCCATTGGCTATTAGCCACTCTGGTCCCTTCTGGCAGGGAGCCCTAGAACCCTGAAAAGCCTCCTCCCACTTTGTTGTGTCATTAGTGGGTTGTTTACCTTCAATTTTACAGAGCTTTTGGGGTCCCTCAGTTAGGCAGGAGACATGTGCATTCCTGAGCCTGGTGGGACATTGCCACCGCAGCCATGGCTTCCATCTTGCCTGAATGCACTTTTACACGTGTTGGTCCTTTGTGCCCGCATCCTCTACAGCCTGTGTGGTGGAGGGAATTCTGAATTCCCACTGAATTCTGGCCATCACCTCCACCCTGGGTCTCCCTCCCTGTGTGACCTTGGAGGTGCCTCCCCTTCTGTACTCAGGGAACTGGCCTATATGAGCTGAGTCCCCTGGAAAGGGGCCAGGGGAAGGAGCTGGCCTTCTTCTGTTTCCTATGCCTGGCTTACTGGTAGCATCTCTCTAGGCCAGTGGGCGAGGACAGCTGGATCCCAGAGAGGAGTGCCCAGACTGGAGCCCAGTGACGAGGAGGGTGCCCAGGACCAGATAATCCCAGGGGCATCGGGCCTTCAGAGATTCCAGGGACCTGGTTTGGGCGGGAAGCCTTGAGGAGCCACTCTGGAGAGAATACCTCTAGCCCATGAGAGAGTACCCCCCTCCTAGCAGCAGAATGATTGCCTTCCTGTGGAGCATGGAACGCAGGCTGGCCAGTATCAGCCTGGCAAGGGGAGGGATTGTGGAGAGGTTGCTGTGGACCCAGGATGAAGGGTTTCCTTGCAGTGGGGAGGCTGTGCAATCCTGCTGGGGCTCAGATGGCTCTCTGGGCCTGCTGGCCTTGCCCTTGTGCTGATGTCAATGGAGGGGGAATGAGGGGGTGATGCACACCAGTCCCGACTTGGGCACTTGGTGGCATCCAGAGAAGGCAGGCATGAGCAGATATCTGAGGAAGGAGCTCGACCTGGGGGACACAGCCCTCCTCCTGAGTTCTGATGGCGTTCTGTGGGGCTCCAGCTTCACTCGGGGCTTCTCCGAGTGTGTGTGGCAGGGATGGGGAAGTGGGCTGTGTCTGCTGCACTCTGGCCTCTGCTCACCTCCCTTCCCTGAGACTCCTGCAGCCGGAGCAGGGAGATTGATGGACACAAGTTTGGTCTCCTTCCCCAGGCTGAGGCCAGTAGGCCAGCCTCTGCCTGTGACCAGCCACCTTCCTGTCCTCCCCTGGCAGTTGTGTTGCTGGAGGTGCCATCCATGCTGAGCACGATGTGAGTGTCCTCCCTGGACTCGTGCAGCATAGTGACCCTGCAGGCAGCTTTGGTTGTTTATTCATTTGTTCAACCATCCCTCTCTCCCTCCCCCATCCGCCTCTCTCCCTTCCTCCTCCCAGCATCCATTTATTCATTCAGTCAGATCTTTGAGTGTATCCCTGCCCCGTGGAACTTATAGTGCACCGGGGAGCACAGACATCTGCGGATATAATTACAGTAAAGGTCTGTGAGGGCCGTGACGAGGGAGGAACAGCTGCTGTAGAAGCACATAGCAGGGCATCCTACCCACCTTTGGGGGCAGGTGTCAGAGGCGCCTTCTAAAGGCTTCAGAGGGGGAGACGCTTCTATAGGCAGCATGCTGGTACTCCTTCTTTGGGCCGAGTGCAAGGAGTAGGTCCTGCAAGGGGCCCACCCTCTCCAGGGAGCTTTGCCTGCTCTTCTTCCTCCTCCATAGAGGAAGTGTGTGGGGTGGGGAACAGGAGGACAAGGGTGACCCACGGGCATCTGGCTGCTACTGCTGAGAGGGAAGGAGCTGTCCCTCCACTTTCATCCCCATCCTCACTGCCAGGAGGGCTCCCGCTCCCCACCTGCGGCTGGGCCCTGCCTGACCCCTGCCTTCCCCCCATCCACACTGCTACAGCCACACAGGGAGCCCACCGCTGGCCTGGTGGTTGTACCTGAAGCCCATCCCAGAAGTTGACTCCTCCCAGACCTGGTGGCCCTGCTGTGCCCAGCCTAGCTGGGCACTCACCATGGTGGAGCTTTGTTTTTTTCTGAACATTTTTAGAAACAATCACATGCTGCCCTAAGACCTCTGTTGTCTTGGTTACTCAGGATTTTAAAATGCTTATTAACTTCTTTTAGGTACAGAAACCCTAACTGAATGTTAAGCCCCTTAAGGGCAAATTTCAGCACCTTAAGGTGACTAGTCATCTGAGTCATCCTTCCCCCCTCTCCGCCTGCAGGAGGTTTGTGCTCGTGAAATATCTCATTTGAAAATGATGAGAGATCTTTGCTGTGTGGGATTTGCTGATGGCCCATCAGTAGATTGAAAGCGACAGGAGTCAAGGCTGCTTTGGAATAGGATTCTTCATCCTGACACCTGCCGCTTTCTCAAGCCAGAGGATTTTTATCTGCAGCACGTACAGAGTCTTTCATAGAGGATTGGCTCGTTTAGCCTCGGTCATGCCCACCTCACTGTTCATCTCACGGAAGCTGAATTTCTCAGGGCACCACCATCTCTGCAGAACTTTGAGAAGCAGCAAGGCCACCAGAGGTGGGGAGGAAGGGTCACATCCAGACGCGGGAGAGCTCACTTTGAGATCTGAAGTGAATCACCCAGTGGCTCTGTGCCTCAGCTTCTTGGTCCTGCTTTCTCTCTTCCCAATTTTTCTGCCTGCCTCAGTGGCTGGAATGAGAGAGGGAACCTTGGATGTCAGGTGCAGGCCCAGAACCTTTGCTTTATTTGGTTAAAGAACTGGGTGTGAGGTCAGACAGACAGACACCGAGATGCAAATTAACGTGTACTTGGTATAAGAGAAAAGTGGCACCCTCAGTGCTGATGATAGATGCTCGAGAACTAGCCAGAAGAGAAAAAAGAAACTGTGAGGGCTTCCCTGGTGGCGCAGTGGTTGAGAATCCGCCTGCCGATGCAGGGGACATGGGTTCGTGCCCCGGTCCAGGAGGATCCCACATGCCGCGGAGCGGTTGAGCCCGTGGGCCGTGGCCGCTGAGCCTGCGCGTCCGGAGCCTGTGCTCCGTGAAGGGAGAGGCCACAGCGGTGAGGGGCCCGCGTACCGCAAAAAAGCAAAGAAACAAAAAAGAAACTGTGAGAACATGTTCTTGTGGTGCAGGTGTAACAGCAATTACCATCGTTTGCATGGTCTGATTATCATTATCATTTGCAGCCTCCAAATTATAATGAATACCATTAAAATATAACAAAATAACCTCATTGTCCTTTTGTTACTTATTAAATCCCTAAAATCAGCCCATGAATATTTATCCTTATAGGAGTTGCCTTGACATTGCAGGCTCACCCAGGGCAGGCCTGAGGGTGGTACCATCTGTGTCCCATCCAGGCTGCAAAGTGTCCCTGTCCTCCCCAACCGTTCTTCCACTGTTGCAGAATGAATGAGCCTTTGAATGTGCAGGGCTTTCCGGTCTCAGTGTAAATCATTTAGAGAAACTGATGGACAGACCCGTTGGGGAAGGTGAGGAAAGGTTAGGTGGAACAGCAAAATTCATAATCATTGGGGGTGGACTACTGTACTGGACATTTCCTCCACTGTCTGTCTGTGTATCTGTCTGTCATCCTTTTCCATTTCTCACCACAGAGAAGATGGGGGAGGTTGCCAGGGAGAAGTACCTGACGCACCCTGAGATGGGCAGCTTTTGCTACAGCCCAAAAGACAGGCTGCTGGGAAATGGGACTGCAGGCAGGGCTGGGCACTTAAGCCCTGAGGGGACCGCGATGATGAGGAAGCCAGTCTCTGCTTCCTGGAACAGGGCAGGAAAGGATGCAGATTCCTAACGCCTGAGGACTCCGAAGAGAGCTTCTTTACTGAACTTGAAATTTCCAATTCCCTTTTTTATTTTGGTAACTTTGGCCCTGAACGAAGTGGGATCTTTTTTAAAAAGTAAATTTTCACTACCGTGAATATGTTATCATTTTAGTAAAATGATTTCTTTTTAGTAGAAAAGCATATTTATCCTGGTCTCTTGGTAACAAGGCCGGTGGGAGCCTGAGTGACTTGGCCAGGTGCCACCTGTTCCCCGGGGGTGGGGGGTGACATACCCAAGGGACAGACCAGGGTTCAGGAGAAAGCAGATGATACCTCACCTCTGAGGGCAGGATGGAGCCTTTACAGTAGAGGTTACCTCTATAAAATGCATTAAAAGAGTGGCAGCCCGGAGCCCCAGCAGGACCGGCGAGGGAGGAAGACTTCATTTGGGTGCGTTCTGTGCTGGAGACCACAGCTTTCTTCCAGGGCCTGGGCAGTCGGGGGATGGGCTTGTTGCTTTAGTGGGGTTTCTGTTGAGAAAGGGGTTTCCAGTATTGGGATGACTGGCTCACCCATTTCCCCCTGTGGCTGGAGATGAGGTGAGGGCAGGTCACAGAGGCTGGCTCGGCCAGGAGCTGGGACTTTATCCCGAGGGCAGTGGAGAACTGGTGGAGGATCCTCAGCTGGGGAGTGGCCTGGTCACATTGCCGCTTGGGAAGGATCTGTCATTCTAGGGGCTTGGAGAGGAGGGTGGATGGGGAGGGGTCCAGACCCAGCCAGTCCTGCCTGACAAAATGGAGCAGACCTTTCTGGGTTCCTGTATCCTCCCCCAGTTAACCCAGTGGGCGTTTTGGAAAACCCACTGTGCCCGAGGCTCCGCACAGGCATTGTGATCTTCCTAGCACCCTGTGATAGACGTGGGGTTCACCCTGTTTCGCAGGCCAGGAGGCAGAGGCTCAGAGAGAGCTGGTCACGTCCAAGGGCTCTCTGCTCATGTGGCAGGATTGGAATCCGAACCCAGGTCACCGTGAGAAACCATGGACTGTTGGGCCTCGTGCCTCAAAGGCAGGCCCAGGCCCAGGCCCAGGCCCAGGAGACAGAGGAACACTGAGACTGTATGGAAACGAGGTCCGCCGTAAATGCCTCCTAGGGAATTACGTGCCACACTCTCTGCTGAGGAGGAGCCAGCGAGCACTGTGTGGGGGTGGGCGGGAGGAGGCCTTTGACTCCCCCAGGCCGACGAAGGGTGCTGGGCGCCTGACCTGGGAGGAAGGCAGTGGGCTCTCGGAAGGGAGCAGGGTCTCCTCGTGGGAGGCTGATGGAGCTGGGTGGAATAGCAGGCACTCCGTTCTCATACAGGGTGAGCTGCTTATCTGGGATGGTTTGAAGGGAGCTGATAGGGATGTGGGCACTGAAGTCCTCTAAGTCGGCCTACAGCCCACTGCCGTGGAGGAAGGACCCTCCCCCAGGTTCTAGCTGAGAACTCATTACTCGGAAGGGAAGGACCAGTCACACTGAGAAGCTGGTTCCTACCTGCTTTGGGGGTAGCCCTTCCTCTGGCCTCATTCTCCCTCCAGGCCTGGAGATATCAGGGCCCTGGAGACCCTGATTCTGTCTAGGGTCTGCCACCAGCTAGTTGTGTGGTTGGCTTAGCCCCAGCCCATCTTTCACTTTCTCGATATGTCCCTGGAGGCTAGTGGACTTGGTGAACACTAGGGCCAGTGGAGCTCTAAGTGGTTCTATAATTCAGCACCAGCTTCGAGTATGATGCCAAGCCTGTAGCACTCCCAGCCTGGGCACGGCACGGGTCAGGGGAGCTGCAGGGATGAATGCATAGGATCAGGGCCTCTGCCAACTGTTTCCCCTGGAACTGCCCTGGCCTCCAGTGCAGGGTCCTCTCCAGTCTGCCACCTCTTCTCTTGGGCAGCATTCTAGGCCCACCTACCTGGGCCCAGCCTTACCTACTGTGCCCTCAGGGTGCTCTGGTTCATCCCTTCTGATGATGTGTTTGGCTCAGGTTGCCAGGCAACAGGGATAGAGCTGTTTTGCCCTTCCTGCCGGCAGGCATTTATCCCATACAGAGGACAGCAGAATGGGTGACAGCTCCCAGGTACTCCTACTCCAGGACACTTCCTTCTGTAGCCAGGTGGGTGGGTGGTAAGCGGGGAGGACTGGGAAGGGGCCAGAGCCAAGAGGGATACGTGGTATCCCTAATAGACCAATCCCAGCTCCTACTCCAGCTCCATCAACAACGGCATCCTCTTGAGCCCTGGGCTTCCACCCCAGCCTGGCCCTCTCTGTCCGGGTGTTGGGATGTAACACCCAGACAGAGAGGGTCCTCAAAAATGAGGACCCCCGGTGCTCATTTCCCTACAAGACAGTAGGGTCTTTATGACCTTGTTGGACTTTCAAGATGTGTCTAACACATCAATGTGTGGCACATGCCAAATGCTCCAGTAAGAGGTAATTTTGTTGGTGAAATAGTGACGGCACCCCCCTCCCCCCCTGCTTGTAGATGTATGAGGGGAAGAGAAATAGGGGTGCAAGGTTTGGAGAATCACTGATGGAACGCTTTTGTGTAGTGAGCTGCAGGGCAGCGTTCTTGTGATCTGACAGGTAGAGCTGCTTATCCATTTTGTAGATGAGGGAAGTGAGGCTCTGAGAGGCGAAGGTGTTTACACAGGGTGCGGGACCCAGAAGCTGCTACTGCTGAGCTGGGAAGGACCCCCGGGTCTCTGACTCACTGACCGGCGTTTTCCCTGCTGCCTGGCCTGGCAGGGAGGGGGACAGACTCACCCTGACCCCCTGTGGCCCCACAGCTGCTCACAAGCAGAGCACCTCAAGTTCACTGCCACTGTCCCTCCCTGAGGACACGGCCCAGGGACTGCAGGCTGGAGGGTCTGCGGTGTTGTGAGTGGGACAGTTCTTGGACCGAGGTAGGTGGATCATAAGCCTCAGCCAGTGTTGATGTGAGTATTAACTACACAAGCAAGGCTGCGGGTGTGGTCTGCGGGGGAGTCAGGGGAGGCTTCCCGGAGGAGGTGGTGCACAGTGGGCAGGAATTCACTGGCAGGTGAGGAGGGCATCACGAGCAGAGTGCCCAGCTGTGCCAGGGCTGAGGGCTGTGATGGGCATGGGCCTTCCAGGGAATTGGGTATCCTTCACGTGGCTGGGCTCTGGCGTGGTTGGGGGAACGTGGTGGGAGGAGTTGCACCTGGGGAGGCAGGGTCAGGCCACGCGCAGGAGTCTGGGTCTTCCCTGCAGGCAGCCGGGACCCAATGAAGGGCTTCAACCAAGGAGGGACATGCTTATGGGTTAGAAGACAAGGCTATGGCCCACTTGCAGGCAGGAGATCCAGGTAGCCTGAACCAGACCGGCTGGGAACATTCAGAGGATGGAATTTAGAGGAGGCCTTGTGACAGGTATCAGCTTGAGCTTCCTTCCAGCCCTGAAGTTCACCTCTGCTGGGGATGTATATTTTCTTGATTCTTTCTCTGTTGACTGAGGACTCAGGAACAATGAAGGGTTGTAGAGGAGGGACTTTTGTCCTCTGCACGACCACACTGTCCCCAGATGTACCCAAACCGGCTGCCTTAAGCTCCTCTGCCCTTCCAGCCTCCACAATGCCCTGGGTGCTCCGGGACTGCTGGCAGCCCTTCCAGACTCTTCCCGTCTGCCAGCTGCTCGGGGCGGGGGTACACCTGGAGAGGAGCGGGCCGCTGGGTGTGTGAGCTCCTGCCTCTTGTGCAACCTCCTGCCACAGCCTCCCTTGCTGGGCTTCTCTTCCAGCGGACACCTGACTCCCTTCCTTTGCTTTCTTCCATAGATTCCCTTGCTCTTCTCTGCCAGCTCCCAGCTTCCCAACCAGCTCAGGCGTCCCTGAGGACTTGAGGGAGGACTGTGTGGGGAAGAGCTTCCCTCCCCACCTTGGAAACAGAAACCTAGTCTTAAGCTGGCCGTGCGAAAGGCAAAGGGTGAGAGCCAGGGAGCTGGCATGGAGACAGGGGGCTGCCTTCCTGAACCCGGCCCCCACCCGCAGGCCCGCTCACGGTCTGATGGTCTGTCCCCAAGGCCTGAAACGCCACCCTCCAAAGCCCTGGTAACCTCTGCTCCCTGCCCCTCATGTCTTCCGCCCATGGAGGTTACTGAGCCCCACCTTGGTATTCCTTTGCCGGTGTAGCTAGTAGGGGGAGAAGATCCTAATTATGCATCGTCAGTGGTCACAGCGCGTTTCAGTGGCCCTTGTGGGCAGGGCCACGTTAATGGCCTGTGAGGTCAGAGTGGGTAGGGAGACCTGTGCCCTCGGTTGGTGCTCAGCAGAGATGTCACCCCTGCCCAGAGTTGCTGGCCTAGAGAAAACGGCCTGGAAGCTGGCTGCGAGTAGCCCAGCCCAGCTTTGACCTGTTCGAAACCCTGCTGGGTAGCCCCTTCGCCCCCATCCCGGGGCAGAAGCAGGACCAAGAGACACATCCCTGGTTCGGGACTGCAGAGCTGCGAGTGTGACCTCCACATGGGCGTCGGGTCCCCCTGGGGGCGGCGTGCGGATTCCGAGAGAGGTAGAGAAAATGTTCTGTTCTGAACCTGTTGACGAGCGGGGAATAAACATCACACAGACAGAAGAGGATAAGGTGAAGCATTCAAACACACATCTCTTGTGTATTTCCCCATCCAGTGAGGGAGAGGGGGGAGTCGGGAAGTGCAGGGAAGAGAGGGCCACGGAGGCACTGAGGGGAGGCCCCCCCCGCCACCAGACACAGGTGCCGGAGCGCACCTTCACAGGCTGGCCGCCACGTGCTGCGGCCTTGGGAAGGCCCGGGTGACGTAAGGCTCTAGGCAATGGTGCTGTCCGTCCCGGGGCCCCGACCAAATAGAATTAAAGGGCCCTGTGGAGGCACTGATTCCTGTTGGGGCACAGGAGTGACGGGACTAATTCTGTATTCGTGTGGAGGATGAGCTGAGGGGTGGGGGCTGCTGCTGTGAGGAGGCCGACGACAGAGCAGGAGTGGAGAGAAGGGCTGTCACCTCGGCCCTGGGAGATGAGGGAGGGCGTTCTTCAGCCCCATGGCCCCCGTGCTGCGGCACCGGGCTTCCATGAGCAGACTGAGCCTCGTCTCTCCCTCCCAAGGCCAGTTGGCTCTTCCCCACTGGGACCCTGCAGTTCCCAGACTGGGCTGCTACAAGTAGGGTCAAGCCTTGTTGCCAGGAGATTATTTGGTTCTGCTCTTCTCTGTGTCGAGAGCACCTCTGAGAAGGGTTTATTTTTAGGGGGAAAAAAAGCCACTCTCAGATTAGCCGCTTATTTTAGGGATATTAGCAGATCCTACTTGTAGCACCAGGATCCGGAAATTCTCCCCTGATTCTAATCCATCACTCCCCCACATCCAGCCAAAAGCACTGCCGGCTGCTGCCCACGTCGGAATGTGAAATGCAGGCCTGGAAAGGTGCCTTGCCGGCCCACCCACCCTGGTTCTCTCCCACCTGCATCAGAAGAGGGCAGAACCCCAGGTGTAGGGCCAGAAGAGCCAGCTCTTCCCCTTCCTCCGTCATGCAGCTAAAGGGTCATCTAAGCCAGAGTTCTAGTCTGGACAGCAATGTCCACTCATCTGTCCACCTTGGGGGGCTGGAAGTGCTGTGGGAAATGTATGGTGAGGTAGTCACAGCCCCTGCCCACCACAGCCTCTGTACAGGGCAACTGAGGGCTTCAGTCCTAAACAGAGAGACCTGCGAGGTTCTGCTGCAGGTGACCAGCCACTAGCACCACTGCAGGAGAGGAGGCGGGGGCTGAAGGAAGAGCAGAGGGGGCATCTATTAGGAATGTGAGATGGTTTGACAGATACAACTTAAGGTGACCCTGAATGAGTCACCCCCTTGCCTAGTCCCTTCCCCTTGAATGCAGATGGAACCGACACTTGCTTCTAGCCAATATGGTATGGCAAAGATGATGGGCTGTCACTCCCATGATTGTTTCTCTAAAAGACTCCTGTGCTGGCCTTGAAGGCGTGAGCTGCCATGTGGTGAGGAACTGTGGGTGGCCTCTTGGGGAAAAGCAGCCCCTGGCCGGTAGCTCCCAAGAAGATGGAGACTCAGTCCTCCAGCCACGAGGGACTGAATTTGGTCAGCCACCACAGACAGGAGCTTGAAAGAGGACCCCAAGCTCCAGAAAGAAACATAGCCCAGCCAATACCATGATTATAGCCTTGTGAGACTGCAAACAGAGGTCCCAGGAAAACTGTGCCAAGACTCCTACCCCAGGGGAATGTGATATAATAAATGTATGTTGTTTTGATCCACTAACTTCATGGTATTTGTTAACGCAGCAACAAATAACTAATACAGATGGGGTGAAGATTTTTCAAGGGAACACACACCTTTTGCAGACAAGGAGTTGGAGCTTCCGTGAGGGACTATGACCTGCTCCTGGTTAAGCAGCTGGCTGGGGCCATGGGAGGAGGGAGGTCCGCCCCCCTGGGGACGCCCCGGGAGTCGGGTCCTGGTTCTTGCTCTGCTACTGCTCTCCCTTCGTGAAGCTTTGAGCAAACCCTCCTGCTTCCTGGGCCTCCAATTTTTCCTCTGTTACGTGAAGGACTGGATCTGATGATCTCTAGGTGCCTTCTTGCCATGACTTGGTAATCTGAGGCCACTCTGATCTGTGATCCTTCTAGAAGCCAAGCCTCAGGGCCTTAGTGAGTTTTAATCTCTGCTGCTTCTCCCGTGTTGTATGTTTCCACTGCGGCTTCGGGAGGCATGATCTTCCTGTTCCGGGCATACTTCCATAAGCCTGATGCGTTCAGGCAAACCTCTGAAGTGGAGCTCTTGGCTGTGCACCAGGAGTTACTATCTGGCTGTGACCCTGGAGCCATGTGATCCTGGGTAAACGGCCCCTCTTTTCCAACCTCACATCTCCTAGCTCAGTGAGAGGCTTGGACAAAATTAGTTCCAGAGTCCTCGATGGCTCACACCCTCTGTGGTGCTGCTTTGGAGAAGGGCTCCTTAAGGACCTGGAGCTTGTGGGATGGGACAAGTGAGCCTGGCTACATCTTCTTGGTACCCAGGTATCCAAGTCCAGGGGCAGACCTGGATATACGCTCAGTTCCTTGTTCCCCAACCTGGCCCTCCGGCCACCCCAGTGCCTGGCCAGCAGTCATCTCTAGTCCACAAGGGCTGGAGACAAAGAATCCTCCTTGCCTGCTGGGGGGTCCTGTGTTCACTCTCAGGCCCGGGGGTCCGGAGATCTAGAGTGCATCTTCCACCCCCGAAACAATGGTCCTCGTCTCTAAACTTCACCTGGAAGGCCATCCCTGCTCTCCAGGTGAATCTTGAGCATGTGCCCTTGAGCCCATCCTGAGGGCAGGAGGGGTCTTCTTTCTGTTGACTGAATGGGGAGGTCTCCACACCCACTCTTCCCTCACCAGCCGGCTCTGGGCGCGCGGGGCCGGGATTGTGCCCATTTCCTCTTTGGCGAAGCAACAGGGTGTGCAGTGAGCAGGCTCTGTGAGGGTGTATATGCGGGGACAGGAGGGGGCACTGGGCCCCCACAAGTGCCAGGAGCAGCTCCCCATGCTCGGGGAGGCCTTGGAGTCAGCACCCTTGGTCAACGCCAGCCCAGGGTTCCTCTGAAGGATGCCATGCCTCTAGCAGCCTGTGACCTTGAGGCCACCTTCCAACTGACCAGGCGAGCTTGATCTCATGGCCAGGCAATAGCTGGGCCCCCTTGGATGGGGGCTGTGGGTCCACTGTCACAAGGCCCCTCTGACTGGACCTCAGCTGATAACCTGGAAAACACAAGCCATGGCTCTCAGAGCTCCGTCTATGCATTGTCACTGCCCCACTGTCCTCTCCCTGTGAATGAGGCTTTTAATAGCAATGCCACCAACAATTTGCCTAAGGAAGAGAAGTATAAATGTGAGCATGTGCATATATTACTCTGCCAACCTCCATGCTGTGGATGAACCAAGAGTTCCTCTCAGTTAAATAAACTACCAAATTGCTTTAACACCAGCCTTGTAAAAAGATCAGCTGGGGGCTTCCCTGGTGGCGCAGTGGTTGAGAATCCGCCTGCTGATGCAGGGCACGCAGGTTCGTGCCCCGGTCCAGGAGGATCCCACATGCTGCGGAGCAGCTGGGCCCGTGAGCCATGGCCGCTGAGCCTGCGCGTCCGGGGCCTGTGCTCCACAACGGGAGAGGCTACAGTGGTGAGAGGCCCACGTACCACAAAAAAAAAAAAAAAAAAAAAAAAAAGATCAGCTGGTGGTGGGAATTTAGCATGTGTTTCTTCCTTCTCTCAAACATACATATCCTCACTATGGGTGAATTCTTCACAGTACCCATGCAGCTACTCAGACATGTGACATGATTGGCCAACGTAGGGTCTGACTAGAGTTGGGCTGAGCCTCAAGCCGATTGGAATGGAGTGCATCCTGCCCATCCAGGTCTGGCTGTCCAGAGAAGCCAAGTCAGAGTGTATGCACTGTAGGCGGGGGCTCCTGTTCTAGCTGGGGGTGGAGAGTGGCCAGCACTCAAAGCTAGCAGGTGCTGATGCTGCTGTTGGGACCTGGAGGGGAGACCCAGCACCTCTTTGAAGCTGAGAAGAGTGTTCAAGATGACTCAGTGAGTAGAGAGGGTCCAGACAGTGGGTGAGCTGGCCATGGTGGGGAGCAGCTCTTCAGCCCACATGAGCTGTGTGCTCAGGCTTAGTGGTTTTCAAGAAATCCTGAAGATGTCATCCTTGATGACGTTCTCAGTTTTGTAGCTAAGACACCAGCAGTACTAGAGAGTTCCCCCGCATACCAGGGCTTCTGGTGCCTGCTGGGTTGAGAGAGAGAGAGAGAGAGAGAGAGAGAGAGAGTGTGTGTGTGTGTGTGTGTGTGTGTGTTTGCATGCGTCTAAGTGAACATGAACACATGGTGGTTATGCCAGGGTTCTGCCCACTGAGCTGTCCTGTCCAGGCTTACTCCATCTCCTGGCCTGTGGTTAGAACTCTCACAGCAGTTCCCCAGTGCCCAGCTAGGTCCCTGTTCTTGGTGAAGACTGTTGATGCCAAGTACAATTACATTCTATATCCTTAGGAAAATTTCACATTGACCAGAATGTTTAATCAGAACAAGCCATTTCCTGAATGTGCACAGAATCTGAGACAGGGATATAACACACATATGTATGTGTGTGCATAATTTAAAAAATCATCATATTTCTTTTTTTCCTTTAAGTTTTTATTTTGACATAAGTTTAGGCTTATAGAAAGTTGTAAGACTACTATGAAGACTTCTCACATGCCTTCCACCCAGAATGTTAACATTTTACTGCTCTTGTGGGATTCATAGCACTTCTGTGAGGTAGGCACTTCTGCCTCCATTGTACAAATGAGGAGGCTGAGCCTCAGAGAGTATAGTAACTAACTGAAGATCACACAGCAAATAAGTGACAGAGCCAAGATTAAAATCCATGCCTTTCAGTGTGTGTGCTGACCATGTGTGATGTAAGCGTGAGTGTGTAGGTGTCTTGCTCCTTCTGCCCAAAGAACTTCCTTTCTTGTGTTGTAGATCTGCTAGCAAGAAATTGTCTTGACATCTGACTTCTTTATATCAACTCCATTTTTGAAATATTATTTTTGCTGGGTATAAAATCCTATGTTGACAATATTTTTCTTTCAGTACTTCAGAGATGTCACTTCATTTTCTTCTGGTTTGCATGGTTTCTGACAAGGTAACAAAAATTTTTATTCTATGTTTTCTTAGGCCTGTGATCCAATATATTCTTGTTATTTCTGTTTAAACAGTCAGTTATCTTTTAAAGAGATTTCAGTGATACAAAAGAAATCTTACACATTTTCCCATGTAGTGACCATTCCCTGTGTTCACTATTCCTTTATGTGGACCCACATTTCCATCTGGTGTCATTTCACTTTTTCCTGGAGTACTACCTGTATAGGTCTGCTGATGATGAATTCGGTCAGCTTTTGAATATTTGAAAAAGTTTTTATTTCATCTTTGTTTTTGAAAGATGTTATATAGTATATATCTGAAAGTTACAGAATTCTAGGTTGATAAGTTTTTTTTTCAGGACTGTACAGATATTGCTCCATTGTCTTCTTGCTTGCATTGTTTCTGAGGAGAAGTTGCTGTCTTCTTTATCTGTTTCCCTGTATATAGTGTGCCATTTTTCCCTGGCTACTTTTATGATTTTTTCTTTATCACTGATTTGGTGCAATTTGATTATGATGTGCCTTTGTGTGATGTCTTTTATGTTTCCTTTGCTTGGGGTTTGTTGAACTTTTTGGATCTGTGGTTTACATTTTCTCTCAAATTTGTAATATTTTCAGTAAAACTTTCTTCAAATCCTTCGAGGACTCCAAATACATGTATGTTAGTCTACTCGATGTCATCCTAACGGCTCACTGGTGTTCCAGTAATTTATTTCTATTCTTTTTACTCTGTGTTTTATTTTAGATATTACTCTGTCTTCAAGTTCATTGATCTTTTCTTCTGCATTTAATCTGGGGTTAATCTGTTGCTAACCCATCTAGTATATTTTTCATTTCCCGCATTGTAGTTTTTACTTCTAGGAGGATGATTTGTGTCTTTTTAAATATCTTCCACATCTCTGTTTAACTTTTTGAACATATGAAATGCAGTCATAATAATTGTTTTTTTAATATTTTTGTTTGCTAATTCTAACATTGTGTCAGTTTCAACTGATTTTTTTCTCCGTATTAAGGATTTATTTTATTGCTTCTTTTCATGCCTGGTAATTTTTTATTGTATGCTAGATATTGGGAATTTTGTCATGTTGTGTATTGGATGGTTTTTGTATTCCTATAAATTCTTAGGATTTGTTAGCTGGGACTGGAGTGGTGCTCAGTCTGGGGCTAATTATTTCCCACTCTTGAGGCATAGCCCTTCAGAGTTCTCTCCCCAGTGTGCCATGAATGAGGAAGCTTTTCACTCTGGCTGATAGGAACAGGCACTATCCCACGCCTATGTAGATTCCAGGTGCTGTTTCCTTTTTAATCCATTTGGGTGGTTCTTTCCCAAGTCTTGAGCAGTTTCTTTACACACCTTTGCTGATCAGTCCTCAGCTGAAGACTTAAGGGAGCCGCTTCGCAGACCTCTGGTGTTCTCTCTCTCTCTCTGTGCACCTCTTTCCTCTCTTGTGAACTTCAGCTGCCTTGTTTTCTCCAGACTCTCAGCTCTATCTCCCCATTCCCTGTGCCATGTCCTGAAGTTTTTTCAAGGCAACAATTTGGGGGCAGTTGTGGGGCTTACTTGATTTGCTTCATGTCTCTCAGGGTTTACTGTCCTTTACTGCCCTTATGTACTGTCTTGAAAATCATTGTTTCATATATTTTGTCTCTCTTTTGATTGTTTCCAGTGAGAAGATAAATCTGATGACTGGAAGCTAACATCTTGGGTCTTTGTTTTTTCATTTAATCATTTATTTGTAGGGGACACTGGTCTGGGCCCATGAGAGAGAACATTGGCTTGGACAGGAGTGTTGTCTGGTCTAGTTAGTATTCTTGATTTTCATCTGTGATGTTCATACAATTAATTATATAAACGTAAATTTGCTGCATGATTTCTGCACTCTGGACTCTTTGCAAGAACTTTCTGCTATCCAGCTCTTATTACAAGCTCATCATTAACAGCTAGTTTGGTCTTGGCTTATGGATACTGTGAATCATACAGTTGATCACGTTAGCTTTTTCTTTCTTTTTGCTCTGACCTCCAGAGAGCTCAGGCAGTTTCTTAGTCTGACTTTAATGATCAGGTAATATATTTTAAGATGTATGTCTGTGAACAAACTTTTTGCTCCAGCCTTCTCTTTTTAGCTTATTTATCCTTTCCCTTATATCCCTCTCAAAATTCTTAGTTGCAGATAAGAGAAATCTACTCTCACTCTCCAGCTGATTCAAGCAGACACGGTATCAGAGCAATGACTGGGGAGCACAGAGTCTCTGGGGGGGTCAGAGTCAGATAACCAGGCTTGGAGCAGCAGCCTGAGTCACACCAGACTTGTCCAGGGGGAGACACAGTCCCTCTGCTGGGTACTATCAAAGGCTGATGTTGAAACCCACATCAGAATCCAGGGACATCCCACACCTCGTTAGATTCATGTCAGTCATTTCTGGTGAGTCTCATGTGAGCATCTGATGGGAGAAGTCTAGGTCGGATGCCTACAACAGAGCTGCAAGGGAGGCTCTTGCATTGAGGAGGATGGCTTTAGACCTCCCCAACACAGTAGGGGCATTCAAAGGAATTGGGCTGCTATCCACTATTGTTATTGATAGGTAGCTACTGTATCCTGATATTATTTTAAATAATATAGTCACCATTGATCCTTTTGTGGGGGAAAAAAGGAGAGGATTAATCCAGGCTGTCAGATGAATGCAAGCACTTCTGTGCCCAGCAGTCATGCCACACAGCCTGGTGCACCCTCCCTGACCTCTGTGCCCCTCCGCCCTCCCACCAGAGCAGACAGCGGAGCACAGCCCCTTCTTGGGCTCTCAGGGCTCCAGGCCTGTGGGGGTGGGAGTGGGAATGGGATGAAATGTTTGAAGGTTAGCGAAACCCAGGGGTCAGAGGGACTCCGCCCACAGCTGGAAATGAGCCCCTCCCTTGGTCCTTTTATCCAGCTGCATTTCAGGCTTGGTAAGCATTGTCACTCCCTCAAACCGGAAGCAGCCCTTAAAGACCATCTAGCCCGACCTCATTGGAATAATGACCTCTTACCTCAGTGGGTGGCAGAGGTGAGATATATGTCCGTGGGGGGAGGGAGTGGACGGCACCCCACAGCCACTGACCCAGGGCAGGCTCTCCTGGCATCACTGGGCTCAGACAGAGCAGATGCGGACAGTTGGAGGACAGTGGGGAAGCGAGAGCGTCGGGGATGGACCAGGCTTCCAGCTGGAGCAGGAGAAAGGGCCTGGGCTGGACCAGCCCCTACCACTGTTCTGCGGCCCCTCCTCCCTCCTCCGTCCTCTGTTCTGTCTTCCCTGCGTCCCCCGGTGAGGCCCAGGTGACTGAGCATCCTCTGGCAGAGGGAATGAACACGCTTAATTAAAGTGTCCAATTAAGAGCTTTGCATATTTCTTAATTACCGCCTGAGTCTTTGGGGGGATGGTTTGAAATGGGATTTTCACGTGTTTCCTCATTTAGCCTATGGTGAGCCAGCTGGCCCCTCGGGGCTCAGGTAGGAGCTGGCAGAGCCCTATTCTGCAGCAGCCCTTCTAAGCATGAGGTGGCAGGGTGGGGTGTTCAGCAGGAGCCCGGCGCCCAGCCCCCCATGCTTCTCCACCTTGCAGGAGGGCAGGGCTGGGTTTTCTGGTTTGTGAAAATAGAACAAAAGGAAACAAGGATCAGACAGATGAAGCTGGTGTCTCCAGCTGTTCGCCTTATCACCACAGAGCCTGGGGGCTGTGCACCTCACGGTCAGGCCAGGAATGGGGGACGTTGTAGGCAGGGAGGTGCATGGGACTGGTGGAGCCATCTCCCCAGGCCCCTGCAGGGCAGGGACACTGGACCAGGAAGGGACTGGCCTCCTTCCCAGCATGAGGACTGGACCTCTCCGTGGCAGGCCCTTCCCAGCACTCGCCAGCATTTCCCATCTGTGTTCTGGAAACTGAGCTGATGGGACACCTGAGTTAGCTGGGCCCATCGTAAGAATGGGTTGCTGGTCTGAGCCCTGGGGAAGCAGATTTGCCTTTTCAGCCCCGAGGGCCACCTCGTGACAGCTTCGGACCTTCTCTGACCTGGGCAGGCTGATGGGGCTGTGCGCCAAGAATGCAGAGACCCTTTCCTTGGCATGGGGACTGCTTTCCTAAAAACACAAGTGTCTGAGAGGTGGGCAGCCCGCCAGGGTAGCCTAGAGATGGCAGTGAGGTCTGCCACAGCTTTCCTGCCTGCCACCCTGGGCCCAGCTCTGTGACCCCAAGGAGGACCAGGGGGGACCCCACTGACCATCCAGCAGCACCCCTGTGCTGGTGTGGGCGGCAAACGTGAGTGAGCAGCTGGGCACAGATTGTGGGGCAAGGTTTGGGTGTGGCTCAGTGGGGGGGACCCCAGGGGTGGGGCACACGCTGCCAGGTCTTGTCAGACCCTCTGCCAAGTCTCCAGAGAGCTTCTTGTGCTCTGCCTCACATATTGCCCCATTTCTGGCCCTCACGGCAATCCTTCCACCTCCACCCTCACCTGCAGTGGAGGTGACAGGGTGGAGAGGGGTCCTTCCTGGAGCGAGACAGTGTCGGAGTGGGAGTCTGGGGGCTCACAGCCCACTCAGCTGTCAGCCTGTGGCCCGGGCACCAGCCACACCCGGGAACTCTCATAGACACTGACCCCAAAGCCCTGGGAGTCTGGCTTCACGTGGCAGCCATGGTGAGATGTGGGTAAGGGACAGCTGTATGCAGAGGACACCTCAGCCTCACATCACCAGACCCCTCTGGTCCCTCTCCTGGGAGTGCTGTCCCCCTGATGCCTCGTCTTCACCAATCAAGACTCAGCCCAAATGCCACCGTCTGCAGGACGCTTCTGCAATTCCCCAGCAGAGAGTGGCCTTGCCTTTTCGTTGGCCTCTCGGTACCCCCATCTCAAGTTGCCTCGCATCTTAGGTGTTTGCGCCTGAATCTGGCTCTGCCACTGGGTGAGGGCTGCTGTAGGGCAGGACATCTGCTTCTCACTCTGAATTCTGGGCCTAGCCTGGGCCTAGCACAGAGTAAGCCCCCACTGGATGTTTGTTGAATGAGTAGAGAGGTCTCACGTCCTCTGCAGCTACCTAGAAGCCACCTGAATGTACAAAAATCTATTTACCTGGGACCTGCCACTGAGATGGGGACTGGGGCCCATGGGAGGCTGGTAGATTGAGTGGCCCCCATGGGTGAGGTCCAGGTGGGTGCTGCTAGCTGACTGTGAAGGGCCACCTTGCACTGGTGGAACTTCCAGGGTGTGTGGAACCGAGCTCATCGGGACAGCCCACGGGTTTGCAAGACCTCTGGGCCTGCAGCTTAGATGTGGGTAAGGGAAGGACTGTTCTGTGGTGACATCAATAATGGAAAATAAGCTTAGATCCTCAGCTCATGAGGTTGAATGATTATTACCTATTATTATGTAATGATTTTTTTCTGAATGTAGTGCTGGTATTTGTGCTTTGGTCTGACAATTTTAAAGAAAGCTTTTATGGGTGACCTGAATCCAGAGTGATGACTTGGTGTTTGCTCCTTGTCCAGTTTGCTTGGGCTTAAGGAACGGCCCCATCATGTGCTAGTCACAAAGCCAGGTGTCAGGGAGGCGTCCTGAGCTCTCCTCCGAGTCTGACCAGTTACTAGGTCCTGTCACTCTCCTCTGCTCTCCGCCTCTCCCCAGCGCCACTGCCTTTGCTTTAACTGAGATCTGCCATCCCTCGCTGGATTCCTGCCCCCAGTCTGGCCCCTGTGGGCCATTCCCCGCTTAGAAGTGTAAGTTTTCTTCCTAAAGTACAGAACTGTTGCTCTGATTACCTAATACTCTATAACAAACCACCCCAAACTTAGTGGCTCAAGAGGATGAAAATATTTACTTTGCTTAGGAATCTATGGTTTGGGCAGGTCCTAGCAGGGAAAGGGTGCCTCTGTTCCACTTTGATGGCTCCAAGGCTGGGGCTCGAGTCATCTGAAGGCTCGCCCACCCACAGGTCTTCTGGCTGTTGGCTGCTGGCTGGAGGCCTCCGTTTCTCGCACGTAGGTGTCTCCATGTGGTTCTCCCACGTGCAGGCTGCCTTGGGCTTCCTCACAGCGTGGCGGCTGGGTTGAAGGGCTAGCTTCCAGAGTGTGAGGGAGCTGGAGCACTCCAGACCGAAGCTGCGCTGCCTTTTCTAACCTCGCCTTCGAGTCACACATGGTGCCGTTTCTGCCACAGTCACAGGCCCACAGATTTACCTCTGGATAGAGTGTCCGTGGTACATTGTAAGAAGATCACATGGTACGGGGCATATTTTGTGAGCCATCGTGGCCATTATGAGCTGCCACGCCTTTCCCACCACCTCTCTGCTTAAGACCTCCTTCGGAAGCTCTGCCACCCCTGGGAGAGAATCGTGCTCCTTGATGTGGCCACATGGCCTGGCCATCTAGCCCCTGGCCCACTGGGCTTGCCTCTATCTGTCCATCCCTTCCCTTCCTCCACAACTGGCCCCAGAGATGGATTTTGGTTTCAGTCAACTCAGTGGCCACACGTAGCTTCCTTGAACAGTGTTTGTCGTTTACCCCTCTCCTTTATACACCTGGTCTGGCCCCATTTTCCCTGAGACAAAGGACAGGGAAAATGACCTTGACCTTGTTGCTTCCCATCTCTTTGCACAAGCTTTTTCTCTTCCTGCCTGCGTGCATTTGTTCCCACTGTTCCCTCCGCCCGAAATACCTGGTCTCTGAAGCCCCCTTCCCACTGTTCAACAGCTGCCCTTGCAGCCTTCCTGATGCCCAGCCCCCTGGGCCCCCCGCCCTTTGTGATCTGCTTTGCTGCTGGTCAGACCTTCCCATAAACCAGCGCAATGTCATTCATGAGGTGAGGTCTTTGGCCTCGTATCTGGTTTTATACGTCAGCTCCACTGCTTCCCAGCCACGTGACCTTGGGGATAAGAACCACCTCATTGGATCATGATGCGGATTAATGAGGAAACCTAAGAATTTCTTGTCTGGCGCCGAGCAGAATCCCAGTAAGAGTTAGCGTTTCCATTCCTTCTTTCTAGAGGCTCCTAATAAGTGCTCAGGAATGAATTTTCTCACCCTCATTTGGGTGAAAGAGGAAAAATACGTCTCCCTGCTTAATCATGTGGGATTAAACCACCAGAAGATTGTAAGAATATTGCTGAGCCATGAGCAGAGAGAAAAAAGCTCAATAATGATTGCCTGCTTATTTTTAATAAAATCCTTCCAGTAGAGCTGAATCTCTGCCCTGGGAAAGAGCTCCACGTCGCTGCAGTGGTGTCCGAGAGCAGTTGTTAGAAGGGCTGTATGACCTTGAGAACAGGGCTGTGTGGGGAGGACGGCCCTCCCACAGGCTGCAAGGGGCCTCAGGAGGGCGGGGGGCCTCAGGGGGAGGGTCTCCCACCCCTCCCCCCACCCAGCCCTGTCTGAGCTGCTTGAATGCGCTGCCCTCTTGGGCCTCCCCTTGGCTGGTAGCGCCCAGTCAGTGGACGGCTCCAGCTGTCACGCTGCTCTTTGCGGTGAGACGAGAGTGGCCAGGTAGGTGGGCTGTGCAGGCTCTTCACACCCAGGTTCCAGCACCTTCCACGCAGAGCAGTTGTTGAGGGTGGGGTGCGGGGTCAGGAAGTGCATGGGGCGGCCCCTTTACCCAGCCAGATCCTTTACGTGATGCCAGGGCAGCAGTGGGCGAGGGGCTCCTTTGTAAAGCTCTGCCTCAGGGCCCTAGGGACAAAGCATGGAGGCACCTTTCCTGCTGTTGGTGCTGTGTAGTGTTGCCTGGCCTCTGCTCTGAGGGCTGGTTGGTCCCCTGCAGGCTGGTGAGCCCCACCCTGCAGCCCCGGGGCCATGGGTCAGGGTGGAGGCCGGGCTCAAGCTGGGGCCGGGGCAGGACACACCAGCCATGGTGTTGATACACACTTGCCTGCAGTAAAGGGTGCACCCTGAGGCCTCGGGGAGGATGAGCAGTTAGAGGCCTCTAAGCGGGGAGGCCAAGCTGACAAGTTCGGACAGGGTCTGAGCCATGTTGTCCTGGCAGCCATGGAAAGAGTACGGGTGGTCTTGGGGAAGCTCTGAGGCAGGGAAGAGGAGGGCTTCTGCTCTGAGAAATGAGAAAAACCACCTAGAAGAGTGGGAAGAAATCATCCCCTTTTGATAACGAGGCTGTCATTCAGTCCAGGCCTCAGTTGGGGTGCTGGGCCCCAGGTGTCCTAACCCATCCATCCTTGCTTTGCTGAGCCCTCCATTTGCCCAACACGTGCCTGAATTCCCAGTTTCTGGCCTTACAGATTGGGTCAAGCGCTGCCTGAGTAGGGAGAGACCCTGCCTCCAGCCTATTCCAAGAAAAAGGTGCCTTGACTTGGCAAGGCTACTCCCGGAGCCCCATGACATCTACAGTGGTGGCAATAATGACCCAGCAGAATCCTAAAACCCAGCATGACCCAAAGATGCTGAGGAGCGTCAGGGATAGGAACTCAGTCCCTGGTCCGACCACCTTATCCTGGCCCTGATCAGCTCTGGCCCTAGGCAAGGAGCTGTCAGCTCGTTTCCCCTTGTATAAAATGGCATAAGTACCTGCTTCAGGGTTGCGGACTAACCAGGGTGGTCTTCAGGGCTTAGTACAGCATTGCCGCAAACACAGAAGTCCTGCAAGCTTCAGGTAGGCGGGTGTCCCATCTCCTCTGTTTACTGCTGTCGTGTAAATCTGTGCCTGGCACAGCCTTGGGGTGTGCCTGACGCGCTCCGTAAATATTTACAGGGTTCAGGTGTTGCCTGTCATGGTGACTGTGAGAAAGCTCAGAAAATATTGGCACTGGCCAGGACCCCACACCTAAAAGTTCCTCCGGCACAGTTCCAGGACACGACTTGTTTCTGGCATTTTCTCCTCCCACCTAGCAGTCGCCCTGCAAGCCACTGTGAAGCCACTGGCAGTGGCTGGTGCCTCAAGAAGGGGAACTTTTCAGAGAAACCTTGCAGGGCTTTCTAATCTCTCAGCTCCTCCGTGAACCTCCTGTTCCTTTAGTGGCTTTGGGGGATTCCGCTGTCTCTCCTCCCTGCCTGCTCAGCTGCCCCAGGGGAGAGCCTGCTGGAGAAGAGCATCGTGTCCCTTTTGCAAAAGGTGTGACACCTTTTGCCAAGGTGTCACCGCAGAGGGGAGCTACCAGTGGGCCCTGCAGTACCTCTCTTCCCGAGGAGGAAGGAACTTTCCATCGTCTCTTGGAAAAGGAGGATGCCGTGCGCTCCCTGATTTCATCCTCCTCCTGCTGGCTCGGGTTGCTCCACTTTTCACTCTGTGGTCAGTCCCCTAAGCGGTTCCCAGCCAGGCCTTTCAGTGGCCTCAGAGCCGATCCTCCAGGTGTGGGGAGCCCCCACTTCTCACCTTCGTGTGAGTTTAAGTGGAGATTTAAAGCAATTGGAAAGTACTTTACAGATTTAATTTTTATTAGAGGCTCAAAGGGCAGTTTCCAGGTAGACTTACAAGAGATCCTGGGTGTAGTACTGCTCACCCCAGAGATACTGAGAAGAGAAACGAGGCTATTCTGACACCAGCGGATGTGCTGCAATTCAGTCCTGGCGCTACCCACTCTGAGCTGGTGTCAGACTGCCCAGGGCGGTCTGGGCACAGTCCCCAACTAGATTGCCACCCACCTCAGACACAAGCTGTGAGTGGGGTCCCCAGGAGCACCCGCACTTCTGACCAGCTGGCTACAAATCGGGGGGTGCCCACGACCCTCCTCAGGTTCCATAATTCACCAGAATAACTCACAGAACTCAGGAGAGCACTCTACTTACAATTACAGTTTTACTATGAAAGATACAAATCAGGAACAGCCCAATGAAGAGACACGAAGGGCGAGGTCTGGGAGGGCCTGGAGCCAAGCAGTGTGTCTTCTCCCCGTGGAAGACAGTTGCCCTTCCCTTACAAGTGCTGGCTTGTTGGGAGAGGACTGCACTCATCTGGTGCACTACTGAGGCTTCCGAACTGGAAAAGGACCTTTCCCAGAGGAACCCCATTGGGTCGCCTGCTCCGTCCAGGCAGTGACCAGCCACCCTTCCAGGCCCAGCCTGTGGACATCCTGTCCGAGAATCGGGGAGAGGTGGAATGAGAGCTCTTGGGCGCTAGGTCTCTTGTGTTCCCTGCCAGAGTTACCTGTCTTCAGCAGCCCGGAGCACAAAGAGCTCTGAGCCAAGCTCAGCTGGTCCAGTCCCCCTCTGAGCCTCCCAGGGCCATGGCGGAGACTCGGTGGGACGGAGTAGCACTCCGTGCTGGGCCTGACCTAACAAATATTCCTATCGCCCTTCCTTCCCACCCAGATGCTCACAAATGCTGCAGCAGGCATTTCCGCCACAGCCAGGCCTCAGGGGACCTGCACAGGGTTAGGTCAGAAGCCAAACCCTGCAATTTGGGAAATTAGCAGCATTTATGGGATTCCCAAGAGACTTCCTGGGTCTTTTAGCCATATCAGTGGTTCTCCGTTGGAGGTGTTACTGCCCCTTAGAGGGCATTTGCAGATGTGCAGGGGAGTTCAGGCTTGTCACAGTGACGGGGGATCCTGAAGGCATTTACCCAGCAAGGTCCGGGGTTGCTAAACATCCTGCGAGGCGCTGGACAGTCAGGCCCACGTTATGAAAAATGGTCCTGCCCAAGAGAGACACTGGGGAATCATTTACTTCCCCTGCCCCCTGGTTCCTTGGGAAGCCACCTTCCTCATCAGTGCCCAGGCTGAAATAAAGGAGCATGTCTCCATCCTAGCCTGTGACCAAGGGCAAGGCAGTATTTCCAGGTGAGCGTGGGCCCATGTGACAGGAGCATCTTGTAATGCACACACTTGCTCTGATTCTTCATGTATGGCTCTTGCATCAGTTGGGCTCTTATGGGTCAAGGAAGACCTGGATTTGGGTGGTAAGGGTTCACAGGGCAGGGGGAGGCCTCCTCCTTGGTGCCTGGCAGGAACGCCCCTGCAGCCCGGCCAGTGTAGACTCGGCCTCCTCATCTTAATGTCCCTCTCTGGGGCTCCCACCTCCCACTTCTGTTTCTGCATCTCATCTTTTCCTCTGGGCTTTTTTGTTTCATTATCTGTTTTTGTCACGTGAAATGTGTTTAGAGGAGCCTAGCTCGGATCACGGCTAAACCCCTCTCTTCTTGTTGTTTTACAGTCGGGAAGACGTCTCTGATCACGCGGTTCATGTATGACAGCTTCGACAACACGTACCAGGTGAGTTCCTGGGTCCCTGCCCCCCACCAAGCCCCGCGGTGTTTGCAGCCTTGACAGCCACCTGGACACCATGCCAGCCTCCCTCCCAGGGTTGCTGATGCTAGGATGAGAGCGGGGCATTCCTGGGTCCTAGGGCATCCGTCTTGCCTTGGAGGAGCTTCCCATCTGCACACTGGTCCCAGCCCGGTAAAGACCCTGGGCCTTTCTGAAGATCCAAACCTCGATAAGGGAAATGTTTCCAGTAGAGAAAGGACACCTTTCAGTCTGTGTTCTCTTGCCCCCCATGGCAGGTCTAAACCACACACACACACACACACACACACACACACACACACACACACACACACACACACACACACACCCCACACACACACACATGGTTGCTGGGGCACTTCCTTCCTGGAGAGGCTGGTGTGATGGGCCTGCACTGCTCTACGTGGGCAGGAGGCTACACAGAGTGACCTGTGTGCTCCTGGCTCTCAAGGGTGGTCTGGAATCAACCAGAGGTGGCTCCACGTAGCCTAAGGCTGAGCTCTTGAAGGTCAGTAACATTTCACTTTCCTGTCACCGCTGATGAGCAAATGAAGTAAATTTCCCCTGCAACTAAAAGCTGTTATCACAAGGCACCAAACTTAATCATTTCAACTATTTTTAAGAAAAAATATATTGTTTTCTTCCTTAAGACAGACACAAAATAATAATTCAATTTTCTAAGCCAGTGGGTTCTGTGAGATAGTAGTTCCAAGGGATGTTAGTAGGTGTTATTTGAGGAAAATAAGGCAGGGAGAAGGATTCGGGGCTTAGGGAACCCTGGTGAACGAAAGTAAATCTACTTTTCTACTGCAGGACTTCTCAGGGCCTTTTACTACCTCAGTGTATGGTTTTGATTTGCTGAAAGAGAGATGTAGTGGGCAGGATCTCCCAGATGTATTTGGTCATGAAATCCTTTTGTCATCGAGTCCTCAAAGGATAACTATTTAGAGAACACACGGGGGACTGCTGTGCTAAGAGGTCTCCCACCTCCCGGAGCATGCAGAGCACAGCCCACTGCGGATTACGGTTCTGTGTCTACTCTTTAGTCTGTCTGTCTCACTCTGGACCAGTCAGCATCTTTGCCTCGTACACAGCCCCTTTCTCTGCCTCCCTCTAAATCCCTACTTTTCCTCTGCTGTCATCTGAAATACCAGATAACTAGTGGACTTGGTAAGAATTGACTGAAGGGTAAGGACATGGGGCCCCGAGTGATGTACACAGCCTTGGACGTCTGCTCTGGGATGATTATCTCAGCCACACTTTGTCTTGCTTGGCACAGGCCAGGCTCTGTACCACGGCAGGCTTGCAGAACCCTCTCCTCCCTGGAAGGGGAGTCCCACTGCTTCGCTTTGCCTCCGAATCACAGCTCTAACTTCAGTTCTTAAGTCTGACTTGGCATTTGCCTATTTGTGTGTGTATTCATGTGCATGTGTGTGTGTGTCAATGAATGATCTCACAGATATTATTTTGATTATTTGATTTTTCAAATAGTAAGTTACTTACAATACTTCTTGTTGATGTCCCATTGATCATAAGTGACGCTCTTGGCTGGCTGGTGTTCTTGGCAGCGGTGGGCAGTAGAGATGGCCTCAGAGCCTTTGCAGTGGTCTTCACTGGTGTGGATCAAAGCCTCAACTCCTCCCCATGTCACTTGAGTCTCCAGTGTCACCTCCTCTGGCCCCCTGCTGGTCCCATACCCCATGGTCCAGCGGGCCTCCCTGCTTGCTGCTTCCCACTCAGTGACACTGTCCCACTTCCATGCCTTGGCTCACGGTGTCACCTCTGCTGGAATGCCCTTCCCTCAACTCTCCTCTGCTGTGAAAAATTCCCGTGACTCATCAAGGCTCAGAGCACATGTTTGCGTGTGGTCAGGCCCCTCTCCGTGCTCTGCACCCTCCACGGCTCCATCTCCCCTAGCACGCTGTCCTCAGGGCTCCTCTGGCCTCCCAGCCCTATGGGAACTCCTACTGCTCTGGCTGCTGGATGGGCTCTCAGCTTGGCTGAGGCCAGGGCCCCTCGGCTCCACCTCTGCATTCGTGGGTCCAGAACAGGGCCTGCCCATAGCTGGTGTCAGCTGGTGTCAGAATCCACCGCAGTGGCTTCAAGAGGCCCTGTCTGCCTTGGTTTTTAGACTCCATCTGACTGAGCGGCCACAGTGGCCCAGTGTCGACGTCCAGTGTCCTGGCAAAAAGTGAAGAAAGCCCAAGTCCCTCCCCACTGCAGGCTTTTCTGACTTTTCTTTTGGCTGCAGGTAGAATTTCTTTCCCAGCACCTTCTAAGATGGTAGTTAGGCTGGGAGGCTGGGGCTCCAGCTGTGTGTGCACACAGGCCCATTTTCATGAATTCTCTGGAGATGGAGAGGGAGAAGTGTTACTTTTCCTTAACATGGTGGCAGGGGCACTTGGGAAGCAGACAAGATGCCGAGGGCCCCGGGGGATGTTCCCAGTTGTGCGCCCCCCCCCCCACGCTGACCACTCCCCAGCACTGCTCACAAATACCCTGTGTACCAACCAGTACAGCCCAGCAGGGCGCCCCCGCCCCCACCTTGATTAGCTGAGGTACCCAGAAAGTTCCCAGGGCGGATCCACTGCTCCACTCCTCCCATCCTTTCTGTGTGTCTCTGGCTCTGTCTCCCACCCCCCTCCCCTATTCACTTATTCTGACAACAGACGTTTGTCAAGTGCTTACTCTGTTTGCAGAGAAGTAGGAGAAAATGACCTGGCCACAGAATCTGGCCCTGCCCTGAGCTGGGCATGGAGGGTAGAGGGGGTTCAACCTCATCCTGGGTGGCAGCGAGTCCTCCCTCTGTCTGGGGCTGAATATGCCCGAGGCCCCAAGGAGCTGGCATGAGGACCCGGCACGCAGAGCGCGGTTCCCCGCCAGACCTCTCGGGGGTCCTGTCCTCCTGGCAGGCCCAGGGGAGATGCCGCCTTGTTGACCTGTGGCCTTGGGAGAGCGGGTCTCCTGCTGCCTTCTGCCTGGCACTTCCCCTGCACACACGTGTACCTTGTTCTCCTCTTGATATGTGCATTCCCCAGCCTCTCACCACCCACCTGTCACCCCATCTAAATCCACTCACTTAAAGAAGCAAAAAGTCAAGACTTCACGTCTGCAACAATTCTCTTGTATAAAATCCCAACTAAAAACTGTCTTTCAAAATGTACTAAGAAGAAACCCCTGGTACCTGCACTGTGATGAGACATGGCCCTCTCTGTGGGCCAGACCCCCTTTCCTCTCCCAGTGGCCAGTGAAACCCACCTGTGGGCCTGGCCCTTGGTCCACCTGTTTGAAACCTGCAATAGAACCAGAATGGGAGGTTTCAGGCCCCCAGGTGGTGGCTGGGGGTGAGAGGGGAGGATCTGGGAGCAGCCCTCTTCCTGGGGTTTCTCATGGGTCCCCCATCTTAGCTGCACGTTAGCATTACCTACTAGGGGGATGACTGGAGATGCACAGGCTGGGTCAGGCATTAGCATTTTTAAATCTCAGAGGTGACTGAGATGAACTGATAACCAAGGCTAGACCCCCGGCCTGTCCCTGGACCTCCCACCACAGCACAAGTTAGGAAAGCAGCCTAGTGGGTCCCGGCCCGCTGGGGCTTACCTAGCTGCTCCTGGGAGTGTCTCTGGAGGACTGCACTGGAGCACTCCCTGGGTCCCACGGTGCCTCCGGGGAGGGGACAGCATGGCTGTGTCCACTGTGCCCTCACAGGCCGAGGGGCTGCCTGAGTTGCTGTTAGCCCCTCAGTGATCTGGGGGCTTTCCTCTCTCCCCGCTAGGTGTGTATTAGTTTCCTGGGACTGCTATAGCAGATTGCCACAAACCAAGTGGTTGAAAACAACAGAAGTTTATTCTCTCACAATTCCGGAGGTTAGAAGTCTGGAATCAGCGGAGCCACGCTCTCTCCAAAGGCCTGGGAGAGAATCCTTCCTGCCACTTCCAGTCATTGGATTTAGGGCCCACCCTAAATCGTGGATGATTTTTCATCTTGAAACCCTTAACTAATTACATTCACAAAGACCCTCTTTCCAAATAAGGACACATTCTGAGATTCCAGGTGGACAGAATTTGGGAAGATGACACTCTTCAACCCACTACACAGTGTCCCAGCACCTCCCAGTCTGATCCCATTGGGGACCCTTCCAGGCTCCAGGTCCCCCTGGCGCTTCACGTGCTACTGGCCCAGCATCTGACCTGAGGAAGCCGTTTCCCCAGGAGCCTATCTGGCAGCAAGTCTTTTTGTTCTTACAGGGCTTTTCAGAATGATCAGATGTTTCTTTATGTAACATTTGTAAGTTGATTTAATAAAGTAAGTAGGTTTACTGGGGCCCGGTCATTGACTCTATGGAGAGCTGCCCATCTGGCTGCTCAGCAGCCCCCAAACCAGCGCCTGCCCCACCCCGACAATTCACCCCTGCAGCACGGGTGGCCTTTCAGGGGAGCCGAGCTCCCGCTGGGTCCCACAGCAGCACATCCCAGGCGCTCAGGGAGGGGGCGTTTGTGATGCCCATGGTGTGTGAGGGGTCGTCCGCGTGGGGCTGGACGCTTTGAAGTCTCTCTTTCCGGGGCAGCGAGCTCTGCTAATGCTTGTCCAGCCAGACTCAGGAAGGTGGTCTGGGGGCTGCCAGGCTTGGGCAGCCAAGCCCCACACCTAAAGCATCTCCACATCGCCTTCACTGGTGGGCCTGAAGTGGGCCGCAGTGAGGAGGAAGGACCTGGGGATGGGTCAAGGCAGAATGTCCTCCTTGGACACCCAGCCTCGCACTCATGGGCGCGGCTCTCTGGTCCCCTCCCCTGCCGCGGCCAGGGAAAAGGAAAGGGATGGGGACTTGGGGGTAGGTTGCTGATGGTACTGAGCACCTTTCTGTCAGGGGTCACCGTATGGAGATGAGTGAGCCCACACAGAGCCCACAGCAGCCAAGAGAGACCAGGAGAGAGAGTTCCCTCTGATAGATGGGGAGGTGGCCGGGGCTCCACCTTGAAGAGGAGGTGCAGCCAGTCAGACAAGAGTGGATGGGTCAGCGCGCAGGGTCCAGGGGAGATGGCTTTTGTGGCCACAGCATGGAGCACTTGGTCAGCAAGAGGCAGGAGATTCAGAGGAGCCACATGGCATGCTGCAAGGGCACCAGGCAAGGCAGCTGGGCCCTTGGCCTACGGGGTGCACAGCGCAGCATCCGCCCCATCTGCCAGGGTGTGTATGCACATCGTACTGTGCTGGGCACGCAGCTCTGAGGGCGAGGTCCGGTTGTGGGGTGGCCAGGCTGCAGCTCTGCAAGGACAAATCCTGTCTGGTGGGCGGGTAGAGGTGAGGGGGTGGGCCTCACGTGGCCGCCCCACCCCCAACCCCGGGGAGCATGGTCTGCGGCTGGAGTGCTGACATGGGGCTGAGGCTCACGTCGCAACCAACACTGCTGTCATCGTCCGGGTACCTCCCTGCTCATCCTCCCATCCTCCCATCCTCCATTAACGTGTGAAGCTCCTCAAGAGTGTTGTGGCCCTTGGGGGCGTGGAGCTTCAGACAAGACAGGGATCAGTGGCTGTCCTAGTGGGTGTGGAAGGCTTCCTGGAGGAGAGGGTGGGAGCTGAGTGGGAAAGGGCAGGGAGGATCTGATGCCACTGCGTGGGAGGGAGGATTAGTATGCTGAAGGAGAAGCCTTGGTGGGAGCCCCGGGGGCAATGATCCAGTGCTGCGTATGCGTGGGGGGCGGTGCCGGAGCGGGCTCTGCCTTTTTGGAGCGGAGGGTCCTAGTGGGCCTGTGGAGGGGCTACTGGCCGAGCTGCCTTTTGACTTTGAGCACTTTTGCCTTCTCGGGCACTTTGCTACTTCCTTCATTAAAAAGCAATATATATATATATATAAACAAATATGTATAATGTATGTAAATTATATTTCATAACTGTATTGTTATAAAGATGAAGACAATACAGGCTGGATTCATTAGTATATATCATTATTATATTCATTTTTTCTTTTGATTTTAAAAGAAATTAAATTTTTAAAAGTTAAAAAAAAATTTTTTTTTCTGGGCCTCTAAAAGTACTGTGGGTTCCAGGGTCTGTGCCTGCTGTCCCAGCGGGTGAGTGGGCCTAGTTGATGAGGAGGCCCTAGGAACTCAGCGGGGCCTGTGGAGGCCCTAGGAGCTCAGCGGGGCTTGGGCTTATGGGGCAGGGAATGGAGAGCTACTGTGGTTCCTGCGGCGGGCACCGATGGGATCAAAGACCCCAGAGTTTGCAGGAGACAGGCCTGTGGGCCCCGGCCAGGGCAGGGATGGCAGTTGCAGCAGGGCCCGCAGACTTGGATGCAGCTATGTGAGTGGAAGGGCAGGGCAGGGGAGGGAGGAACGTCACTGAGCAGTCATGCAGGGCTGCGTGGGATGTGAGTGAGGAGCCTGGGCCTAGACACACAGGACAGTGGGAGGGGCGAGTGGACAGAGTAGGCCTGTGGGATGCAGAAGAGGGAGAGGAGTGGGCCCTGGGTTTCTGTCCAGACACCCCAGAAGAATATCGGTGCCATCAACACAAAGCAAAATGAAAAGTCGAGTGGGAAGTGATAGTGGTACAGCCAAGTGAAGATGTTTGAAAATGGCTGTTATGTGGGTGGGCCCAGGAGACGCTGGAAGGATCTGGATTCTTGAAGCTCCAAGAGCTACTGAGTTTTCTGGGTCAGACTGTAGAGAGCAGGTGGAGGGCCAGGAGGAGGGGCCTTTCCCCATGGAATCCAAGATGCCACGTATCCCCAGGTGGTGTCCAGGTAACCACCCGGCACCTGGAGAGATAGGGGCAAGATCTTCCACCCCTGTCGAGGTGGTCAGAGTGGGGTCACACAGAGGAGAAAGAGTCAGCACATCCTCTTATATCAGCCCTTTTTTTCTCCTCCAAAACAATGCTGCATGCAGAGGCCTCGGTTCAAATCCCAGCTCCATAACTTAGCTGAGAGATTCTGGGCCAGCATCCCAGTTTCTTAGTATTGCATGTTTTAACCTGGAAATCATTTGGATGGCATTTAACCCCTGCATCACCTAGACCAGTGGCCTCAAACTTTAGCAGTAGGGATGTGGTTAATTTGTATTTAAACCATAGCTCATGGAGGTCTTAAAGCCTAGATGATGGAAAATTATAGGCCAGAAATACTGTTGATACAAATGTGCATTACCGTACTCTATATAGAAAGCGAAGCAAACCAACAACTCCACAAACTAAGTTGGTAATGATGATGTGAAGCTAACAATAACTTACTAATACACTGTTTTCATGGGAAACTGGGGGCCTCCCAACCATGCTTGCATGTGCACATGTGCAGAGCTCTGGCACTCTGCCAGGTGCTGCCAGGGCCCCAGACTTCTGTCAGAACTCTGGACTCCATCTTTGGTTAGCCTAGCAACGTGACGAGTTTATCATATTAATGCAGTAAAGTTCCACCTTTCCCAAACATTAGGTTCTGTGGTCAAAATGTGAGGTGACACTCTTATATAGTGAAATGCCCCTGAATGCCGGGCAGCTTGGCAAGATGACCTTGCCCTCAGACACCCACTGGGGCACCACCAGTCACCCAGGTGCTCCTTTTGGACGTTTACCTGGGACTGGTCTGAGGGCAGACTTGCTGTAACATCTTTTCTTTCCCTCCCTGCTCTCCCCTGTGCTTCTCTCCCTCTCTTTTGTCAAGCGTATTGCAAATTAGGTATGCAGTCAGCCTCTAGTAGAGAAACCTGGCTAACCTGGCTTAAACAAGGAAGGGCTTTGGTTTTTCAGGTGCGAGAAGTCACGGTAGGACTTGAGGTGGCCCAGCGGCACGGTGATGCCATCAGGCAGGTCCCAGACCCCTGCTGTCATGCTATTCTGCCTTCTTGCTCTGTGGGTTATCTTCATGCAGCCTGGCTCCATAGGTCACCTCTGCATTCAAGGCAGAAAAAGATAGCAAGAGCTTCCCTAGAATCCCCTCCCCCTCCAGCAGACTGCAGCTTATGTCGTATTGGCCAGAACTGAGTCACATGATCACCATTATCCTCTAGACAGGCTGCGAAAGCAGAATTTCACTTTTACAGTTTCCAGGCTGGCAAGGGAGTAGGAGGTTGCCAGTTGGTATTGGGGGAGTCCAATAGCACCTGCTAGCGTTCATATGTGAAGTGGCCCCATCACGCAACTCTGACCCGGGTTTTAGTAATCCTTCCTAATTCACTTCATAGGTTACTCGTAGATAGCTCTTAGATGCCCTCAAAAGTCCATCCCCCAGAACATCTTTCTCCCTAAGAGATGAGGAGAGGGCTGATGCGTTGCATCCATTTGTGAGCCTGTGGGAGCTTCAGGCCACGCATCCCTGGGCATCTGTGTGGCTTCTGGAAAGATTGACTAATTTTGATGACATTTCACCCCTTGTTTAAAGTTGTACGGTGCATATTGTTTGGTTGATGTTTCAGAGCACAGTCAGGAAATAAAAGAGCGATTGATAAATATTTGTATTGGGTGGTGACTGGCATAAGCCACTCCCCATTGGGAGGAAAGTGGCCACAGGGACTGTGTAGACTTTGAGACTGACGTGTCTGAAAGAATACCTGCGCTGTGGCCTCCCAGCCAGCTGCCCCCCTCCTCCGCAGCACTTGGTTGAGCTGCTGGCAAGGCCAGACCGTGCCCAGCGTGTTTTCCAGAGGCTGCTGTCTCCTTCCCCCACAGCATCCACTTGCTGGTCTGAATCAGTAAGTTTTGCCAGCTCCATTTTGCATGCTCATTTGCATGTCTTTACCCTGATACTCTCATCTGATGGTTGGTGGTGCAGAGCACAAACAGCAGCTTCATTGTCAAGGGCTTGTCATGCCCAGCTGCTTTCTGCCACTTGGGGATGCTTCCCCAGTCACGGGCCAAGGCCTGGCCAAGGCTAAAAGAAGACACACATACATTCCTTTTCATGATTTCTCTTCCAGAGAAGAGAATCTTGAGTCAATTCATGCAAATTACCATGCAGATTTCCACAGCACACTTTATTACTGTGTCTTGTCAGAATGTGGATGCAAAATTACATTTCAGAATAAATGCACGTAGCAAAAACGATTTCAACAAGTGCCTCAGGAAACATCTCTTTCCTCGGGCATATGCTGGGCCAATGGGAACTTTTGTGTAGGGGGAGGCGTGTAACGCACCATCATTCTGCATTGTGTGTCTGAGCCCCTGTTAACACTGGTTACCACCACCTTCAGAAGAAGATAAATGTGGACGCAGCTATGAAATCTGTCCTTGTTAAGGTTCCGCCTGTTTTGTATAAAACGAAGTGCCTGCCATTTTTCATAAGCAGTACAGTTGGCAAGTACAGCAATATTAAAGGAATAAATAAGCATTGCCAGGTTTGGGGTGATCTAACCACAGCAGGATGCAGTCCAGCCTCCTCGGAGGGGCATCGAGCAGTACAGGAGGCTCACCCAGCACAGTCGAGGAGGGAAGGGGAGGATCGTGGGGGTCATGTACTGGTAGGAGGGTCTCAGAGTCAAGCCTGCTGCTCATGTTGTCTTGATACCCTCTTTACATCCTTGTGGGAAAATTTCCAGCAAGAATAATTTACTGCATACCTCATAAGAGGAAACGGAATACAGAGAATGAATGTTGTGGCCAAGATGCCATGGTTCCTTTGGAACCCACCTCTTTGAGGGTCAGCCTTTCCTGAAGCTCTGGGAACACTCATTTATTGGGATGTGAATACAGATTACAAGCACAAAGGTTCCCAGGACCAAGTTTCTACAGCATCTTTTGGAAATCCCTCAGTCAGTTGGTCAGTCCTCATTTTGTATGCACAGTGTACCTTCACACAGTCTAACTCATTTGATCCCAGAGTCCTTGAAGGAAGCTGTGATTATCCCCATTTTAGAGATAAGAAGCTGAGGGCCAGAGAGGCTGTCATTTTTCCAGGATACTCCCAACACAGTGTTCTTCCAAGCCCATTATACAGCATTCAGAGCCTGCCAAGGCACTGCCAGAGGTTCCTGAAGACAGACCAGGGCCCTCTGGGCACATGACCCCACCCAGGTCCATTTGGGTGGGGCACTCTGCTAGCTGCATGCCAGATCCTCTAGGCCTGGCCATGCACTGCCCTAAGAGGAACTGACAGGGAGCCTAGGTTTGCTGGCAGAAATCTGTCCCCCTCCCCCATGGAGGCTCCTGGTCACCTCAGCCTCTTAGCCTCCTGGCCTTACCAGGGCTGTGTGCATACATCAATCTGGGCTTTACCTTCAAAGCAGAAATGACTCCCTCCCCACCACACACTCATACCCACCCAAGCCCCTTACACCTACTACTTTCCACATGCAGATACACAGTTGCATATGCACACTTGTGTATCTCCATTCATCACGTGTCTACTCACATACACTCATACACACATTCCCATCAATACACTCACACACTGTGTGACCTGTGCTGACCTTTGAGAGGGAATGGAGGTTGTGGCCTACCTGAGTAGCTAGTTGTTCTTTTTGTCTGGTGTCCCCATATTATCCTTTCAGATAATTTCTGTTGATCCGTTTTCAAGTTCACTGTTTCATCTGTCACTTGCTGTCTTCTGTTAAGCATTTAAAAATTTCAGATATTGTATTTTTAGTTCTCAATTTATATTTGCTTCTTTATAGTTTCTCTGCTGAGATGCACAAATTAAAATCTGTCTCTTCATTGTGAGCATGTTTTCTTTATATGTTTGAGCATAATTGTATTAGCTGCCTAAAAATGCTTGTTACTTACAACATCTGGGTCACCTCGGGGTTGGTCTCCATTTATTCTTTTTTTTCTTAAATATGGCTTTTACTTCATATGTATAGTAATTTTGAGTTGTATACTACACATTGTGATTAAGACTATGGATTCTGCTTGTTCCTTTGGAATAGTACTTGTTGAACCCAAATTCTCAATTCTCTCCCCTACGGTAGGCAGCAACTTAAAGTTCTGTTCAGCTTTGTTTGGTTGGTTTTCAGTCTTAGGCTGCTTGTGGTCTCTTTGGGCCAGAGATTTGGGTAGCATTTATGTGCAGAATTTGGGATTTCTCATCTCCAGGATTTTCCACATTTTCCAGCTGCTGTGATAGTTTTATGATCTGCCCTCTCATCTTTAACCAATAAGACTATGGGTTTCTTGCCAAGTTGTAGCCACCCCTCAGCTCCAGCCGGGGCTGCCTTTAGGTGAATAAACAGTCATTAAAACAGGAGCCTTGCCCTGGGCCATTCTCTTCTTTTAAGTGTTGACTCCCCTCTAGTCTTCCTGCTTTTGTCACTTTCTAGTGCCTTCAGATAGTTGTTTTTTACATTCTTCTCAGAATTTATAACTGTAATCTGTAAGAGGGTTGGTTCTGATTACCAAAATCAGAACACCCCCATTCCCTCCATCTGGGATTTACTCCCCGTACTTCCCATCTTCTACCATCTCCACCTGCTGGAAAGTTAGTATTCACTCAAGGACTGGCATAGTTGCCCTGCCTTTCCTCAAGAAATCAATCAGAAGCAAGGTCCCCCTCCTCTTAGAGACCTTCTAACTACAATAGTCCTACCCATCTGTCAGGGACCATAGTTCTGTGTGCTAATGTTAGCTCCTCCACAAGTTTGGAAGTTCAAGGCTGAATTGTGAACTGTGAATAGGTGTTAGCCATATGGAGGAGCATTCCACGGGAGGGAACAACTCCTTATAGCCTGAGACCAGGGCTTATTTTGGTCTAACACAGTAAACACTCAAGAGTGAATAAGTGAATGAGTACTACTTACTTACACCATATGCCAGAAAGGAGCTGCCCAGGAAAGACTGTGACCACCTTCTCCCTGCAGATCTGGCCTGTCTGGGAGCAATGGGCTCCAGCTGGCAGTATTGTAGGGCCAACTGCTTATGCCTTGTGTCTAGAAAAATAAATGATGCCAGGAGCTAGAAAATTTCTGGTAACCAAGGCCATCTTAAAAGTTCTTGTTTCTGTTCTGCCCTTAGAGAGCTGACTTTTGTTGTTGTTGTTAAAATGCAAATGAGCTCCCTCTTATGTGGACTCTGCTGAGCTGTTTTGGCTGATGACCATAGATCCTGACAGGAGGGTGCCAGACAGGATGTGACCCCCCACACACACACTCAGTGACAGCTTCAGAAATGAAGGGACTTCAGGAAGCAGAGGGAATACAGCTCAACAGTCAGGAGCAGGGGCTTTGCAGTCAGGGAGACCTGGGTTCTAATCCTGCCTCCTCCACCCCCACCTGTATGACCTCAGTTCTGAGTGAGCCTTGGGTTTTTCATCCGTGATTAGCCCCTTCTGCAGGCATGGGCATCTCCCTGTCTCTCACCCCAGGCAAGGAATCTGCCCCTCCTCCTGGATACCACAGCCTCCTCAGACCAATTACAGCAGGAGCTCAGAATCTACGCAGTTGTTTGCAAACTTTACTGCACAAATCAGTTATCTGAGGGCTTGTCTGGAATTCTGATTCCCAGATGGACACCCCAGAGATTGTGATTCTGTCTGTCTGGGCTGGGCTCAGTAATCTGCATATTTAACAAGCTTCTGATGTGATTCTGAAGCAAGTGGTCCATGCACTACGTGTTGAGAATTACCAAATCACTGGCCAGTGGGAGAGACTGACTAGTATGAGATCTTTCCAGTTTAGAAGAGAAACTGTTAAATGAGGGGCCCTGAGGCCAACCTGAGGGCTCAGAAGATGACTGGATTCAGCAGAGGAGCTGAATGTTGATCTCTGATTAGGTTTTAACCATGTGGAAGAGCGTTAGAAAAGGCACAGAAACACAAAGTGACTTGTGTGTGTAGAGTCCTGACCACAGTATTATTACTAAAGTATAAAGTGCAAGCTGGGAAAGAGGGGAATGAGGTCAAAGGAAGCGAGGGGCAGACTCTTTGCAGGCCAAGCTGAAGTGTTTGGATTGTTTCCTGGGGGCAGTAGGGAGTGATATGGTCAGATTTATGTTTTAGAAGGATAACACTGGTGCCCGTGAGAGATTATTTATCCAAGGAGAACCTCAGGGCAGAGAGACCAGTCAGGAAGCTGTTGAGGCTATTCAGGTAAAAGAAGTTGGAGGACTGAACTGGGGCAGTGCTGGTGGGGACGGAGAGAAGCAGACAGGTGAAAACACTCAGGAGGCAAAGTATCAGCTCAGTGATTCCTCTGCTGTGAGGGGGTGGACGAGAGAGCAAGGGAAGAGGAGGAACTCAGGAGGGCTTCTGGAGGCTTGGGCACCTGTGGAGGTGGAGGTGCCATTCATCGAGATGGGGAAAGTAGAAGTAAGTCTGGAGGGGGATAATGGGCTCCGGGTGGGACACGTATGTTTAGTGAGAGGTCTAGAGGACACGTGGATGGACATGTCCAGTAAGCGGTCAGATACCTGGATCTGGGGCTCAGGACAGAGGTGAGGCCTGGAATGTAGGTTGGGAAGCCAGCAGCACATCCTTTTTGAAGCTGTGACAGTAAATGAGGTCCCCTGACACAAAACAGTAGGGAACACCAACATTTTAGGGACAGAGAAAGGAAGAGGATCCTGTAAGAGGCCAATAAGGAACAGCAGTTAGAGAGGCAGGGAGAGCCAGAAACAAGTCACGTCATGAGAGCAAAGGAAGGAAGAGTGTCAAGGAAGAGATTGGTCCACAGGGTCAAGTACATCTAGTAGAGTCTGGCCTATAGTCTCACAATTTGGAGATGAATGGCCATGGCGACCACAGCCAGAGCAGTCTCAGTGGGCAGAGGGGCAGGAGTCAGACCACTGAGCAGCGGGTGAGAAGAGAGGAAGTGGGGACAGCTGGTTTGGGCCCTTTTCCAAGAAGCATACCAAGGGAATGGAGGTGAGAGATTGGCAGAGAGCTGGAGTGCCACTTAGTGACAGGGAAGGGTTTTTTTTTAAGGATGCAAGAATTTTAAGAATGTTTCTTGGATGAAAGGAAAGCCTGAGTAGAGAATGAGGGGTTGAGAAAAGAGAAAAGAACCTTGATGGCTGAGCAGCTCAGGGACAAGAGAGCCCCAAGGAGAGGCTTGTTTTGACAGAAGGAGCAAATGCTCAGAGCCTGGAGGGATGGAGATACGGCTGGACACACATAGACAACTTTGCAAATATCTTTGTATCCTGGCTCTGCCATTTCCAGTTGTTGACACTGAGCAAGTAATTTAGCATCTCTTATACAGTTGACCCTTGAACAACGTGGGTCTAAACTGGGCTGGTCCACCTATATGCAATTGTTGTCAGTAGTAAATACTACAGTACTACACCATCTGCAGTCGGTTGAACGGAGGAAACGAAGTGCGTATACAGAGGACCGACTATAAGTTATACACGGGTTTTCCACTGTGTGGATGGTGGGCACCCCTAACCCACATGTTGCTCAGGGATCAACTTTACTCAGTCTTCTTAGCAGAAACGTATAAATACTAAAGAGCATAACTCATGGCACAGGTTATCAGGATTAAGTTAAGTAATGCATATAAAGTTCTTACCTGGCACATGATAAGCACTCAGATGTTTAGTCATTGTTACTGTAGTTATCATTGTTGTTATATTAGAGGGTAAAAGCAAGGAATTGAAGTGGTCTGTACTTGATGTTGTAAAGTACATTTGAGGCCATCTTCTGAGAGTGAGTCTCACTGAGGATGAAGCAGGGACAAAACAGGAGGATGTTAGGAATTGTTCCTGATGTGGATGGAAACAGGAGGTAGTCAAGGACAAGTCACATGTTTTTATATATCACAGACTTACCATTTCTGGTGCTCCTATGTTCCTTCTTTAAAGATCCAAACTTCCATCTGTAAAATTTCTCTTCAGCCTAAAGCGTTTCCTGTAATGAGGGCTCACTGGTGACAAATGATCACAGTTTTCCCTTATCTGAAAATGTTTTTGTTTTGCCCACAGTGTTGAAGGAAATTTTCACTGGCTTTTGAATTCTAGGCTGACATGATGGGGATGGTGGTGGTTTGTTTCTTTTAGAATTTTAAAGATGTTGCTCCATTGTCTTCTGTTCTCAATTGTTTCTGAAGGGAAATCAACCATCATTCCTGTCATTGTTTCCTTGTATGTATTGTGTCTTTCTGTTTCCTAGCTGCTGTTAAGGTTTTCTCTTTATCTTTAGTTTTCAGCAATTTGACTGACTTTTGTGGGTGTGGTTTCCTTTGCATCCTGTTTTAGGTTCACTGAGCTTCGTGCTGTGGGTTGATGTTTCTAACCAAATTGAGAAAATATCTGACCATTTGTTTTTGTTTGTTTGTTTGTTTTTATTCTTTCTGAAACCCCAACTACAGGTATATCAGGTCTTTATATTGCCCTAGAAGTTCTTGAAGTTCTGTTCATTTTTATTCTATCTTTTAAAAATCTGTGCTTCAGTTTGAACAATTTCTTTTGGACTGTCTTCAAGTTTACTACCCTTTCCTCTGAAGTGTCCTAGCTGCTGTTATTCAAATCCAAGGCATTTTTATTTCAGGTATTGTGTTTTTTTGTGTTAAGATTTCTGGGTTTTGTTTTAGTCTCCATATATCTCTTGAAATTCACCCATCGTATTCATCTTTTTCCTTTATATTTTTAACACAGTTATAATAATTATTTTAAGGTTCTTGTCTGCTAATCCAACATCTGAGTCATCTGGGTATCTGTTTCTATTGAGTTTCTTTCCATTAATTATGGCTTAAATTTCCTGCCTCTTCATGTCTAATCCTTTTTTATTGTGTAGTGGACATTGTGAATAATAAGCTGTAGAGATTCGTAGGTTCTGTTACCTTCCTCTGAAGAGTGTTGAGTTTTATTTCAATGGGGAATTAAATTATGGGCAACTAATCCTTTTTTTTTTGCAAGAGTTTACTTACCATGGTTTTTTTTTGTTCTTTGTTTTTTTGTTTTAGTAGATCTTTATTGGAGTATAATTGCTTCATAATACTGTGTTAGTGTCTGTTGTACACCAAAGTGAATCAGCCATTTGCATACATATGTCCCCATATCCCCTCCCTCTTGAACCTCCCTCCCATCCTCCCTATCCCACCTCTCTAGGTCATCACAAGGCACCAAGCTGATCTCCCTGTGCTATGCTGCTACTTCCCACTACCTATCTATTTTACATTTGGTAGTGTATATATGTCAATGCTATTCTCACTTTGCCCCAGCTTTCCCCTCCCACCCCATGTCCTCAAGTCCATTCTCTATGTCTGCATCTTTATTCCTGCCCTGCAACTAGGTTCATCAGTACCATTTTTTTAAGATTCCATATATATGCGTTAAAATACTGTATTTGTTTTTCTCTTTCTGACTTACCTCACTCTGTATGACAGACTCTAGGTCCATCCACCTCACTACAGATAACTCAATTTCGTTTCTTTCTATGGCTTAATAATATTCCATTGTATATATGTGTCACATCTTCTGGGCAGAAGACCTAGATAGGCATTTCACCAAGGAAGACGTACAGATGACCAAGAGGCACATGAAAAGATGCTCAACATCACTAATTATTAGAGAAATGCAAATCAGAACTACAGTGAGTATCACCTCACACCGGTCAGAATGGCTGTTATCTAAAAATCTAGAAACAATAAATGTTGGAGAGGGTGTGGTGGAAAAGGAACCCTCCTGCACTTTTGGTGGGAACGTAAATTGATACAGCCACTGTGGAAAACAGTATGGAGGTTCCTTACAAAACTAAAAATAGAACTACCATATGACCCAGCAATCCCGCTACTGGGCATATACCCTGAGAAAACCATAATTCAAAAAGAGACATGTACCACAGTGTTCATTGCAGCACTATTTACAGTAGCTAGGACATGGAACCTACTTACCATGTTTAAAGTTTGTCAAGATAGGTCTCTTTTGGTTTTTTCCTTAGTCCTCTGATATAACCGTTAGTCCTGAGATGATGTCCTTTTTCCCAAAGCTGGCCCTTCTGGGGTTCTCATGAAATGCCTGAGGTGTTTACTAAGTCCTTCTAACTTGGTGGGACTAGGAAGCTACCTCAGGGGAAAAACTGGTTAAGCATAGGACCTCACTTCGTTTTCTTCCCTTCCTTTAGAGATTATAACCACTCCATTTTCTGCCTGCTTTCGGTCACTTTTCAGTGATTGCAAATTGTTATTTGTTGCATTTGTGCAGAGTTTATAATAGTTATCTGTGGGTGGGTTAGTTTGATACAAACTACTTAGCGATTATTGGAAGCAAAACTTAGGGAGATGTTTTGGAGCAGAGCTGATGCCTCAGCCACATCCAAGGACAGTGCCTGTGCTCTGGCACCAGTGTGTGCAGCTGTGGGAAGGTCTTTTGTGGCTCAACGGCCTGGCTGGGTGGGAAGTGTGGCCAGAACAGGTCTGGGAGACTGGGCACTTAAGGAACCAGATGTTTCTCTGGTGTAGAAGAAGCATAAAAGTGGAAATAGAGGTGGGAGAGAGCTGGAGAGATAGGAAGTTGGTCCTTTCAACCTTACTTTCATCATTACCACTGATCTGCTATTGTGAGGGGTAATAAAGTATGTGAGTGTTGAGCAAATGGTGTTTATGATTATGGAGGCCACTGGGTTGAGCTTTACCAGAGCTTGATCCACAAGGCACAATCCTTGTCATGTCATCTGGTGGCTTCTCTGTCCTCCATGGAAGCACACGTGAGGCGAAATGGGGTTGTCGTTGTTACATAATCATCAGGAGCATCACTGTCACCATCCATGCTGCCTACCCTTGAGGGGTATGTTTCTCCGTGGTTTCTTTGCTCTATTAGTTAGGATAGAGCTAGGCTGTATTAAAAGAAACTGCAAATAACAGTGGCTTAAGCGAAATAGAAGTCCAGTTCTCTGTCACACAGCAGTCTGGGCGTTAGGAGTCTAAGGCTGCTGAGGGGGCTCTACAGGCAGGAGCTCAGGCTTCCTCTGTCTGGTTCATCTGTCACCACTACTCTGTCACCTTCATCTGGATGGGCCAGTATGACTTATTATCACCTGTCTTTATTCCAAACAGTGGAAAAGGGAAAGGGGCAGCTGTGGGTACATCGCCTCTCCCCATGAAGGACCCATCCCAGAAGATGCAAATGTCACCTTCACATCCCACTGACCAGAGAACTTAGCCACCCAGCTGCAAAGGAAGCTGGGAAATACAGTCTTTATTTGGGGCAGCCATGAGTTCATCTATACGTTTGGAGTCCTAATACTACAGAAAGGGAGACTCCATGTTGGCGGACAGCTAGCAGTCCCTGCTACCAATCCTGAGGTCATACAGCTGGTTTTTTAGCTCAGGGGTCACTTCACAGAGGGAGCTTGGCAGTGCCCGGGGAGCCCACTGAGCACTGAAGTTGAGAGATGTCTGCCTGCTCTGTACATTTCTCCGTGACAGCAGACAAGGATCATTGCTCTAACAGATACCAATAAGTGGAGGTAGTGTGACTGTTAAGGAACAAGGCTCAGTCCACAAGCCGCTCGTCAATTCCAGACTTACTCCCCAGTGGCTACACCATGCAGGAAAGGTGTGCAAAGCTGGGGTTGAAAGAGCCCAAGTGATGCCAGGATTTTGCACTGATCCTCCCAACAGCTCTGCCTCTGATTGGCAAAGTCACGCTAGGTGTGTGCTTTAACTTTCCAGGTCTCCAGAGTAGGGGATTGAGTTGTGTCTAAGGTGTTTGCTCAGCACGCGTGTTGTAGAATTGTATGATTCCTTGACACTCCCTATCTCTGCACTAAAGCAAGCTTCCGGGAGGACGCAGCCACCTTGACTCCTTTGTGGAATGGGTGAAGGTGGGAGTGTACATGCACCTGCTTGCAGTCAGCTGGGTGGCCTGCAGACATGGGTTTTTCTATTTCCTTGGGCTTCCTTGGTTGTGGTTTTTGTAGTCAGAAGTCACCGCACAATTTTCCTTCCAATGAAGCTTATTTTTCAACCCTATTTTTCTTTCATAGTGCTTTATTTATGCTTCTAGAACTATTATATGTTCATTGTAGAAAATAGAGAAAGGTATAATGAAAGAAGCCAAGGGAAAAAAAAGCACCCACAGTGTCAGTACTCAGACACCAGCACTGTTAAGGCCTAAGTGTAGTCCCTTCACGTCAACGTCTAAGAAAATATGAAAAATACTTGTATCTCTACTTCAGTTAATCGAGTTGGGATCACACTATACATGATGTTTTGTAACCTGCTTTCTTTCACCTGATGACCATTTCCCGAAATCCTTAAATATTTTTCAAGGACGTGATTTTTAATGGCTGCCAAGGTTTCTAATCATTTGGATGAACCACCGTGACCTTAACCAGTGCCCTGACATTCAGGCTGTGTCGCAGTCTCCATTATTATTAATTACATTGCAGTGACTGTTTCACGCTGACAGCATCTTGCTCCTGTCACAGACACTGGGTGCAGGTTCGGCCCAGAGAGGTTGGAGGCCTGCCCCAAGCCACACAGCAAGTGAGTGGTGGGTCCCAGCCATCTGGCCCAACTGCGTCTCCTAGTGCCAGGACGGAGGAGGCACAGGCGTGACCTAGACAGTTGGCTGGGTAGAGAAGAGCCAAGAGCCGGTGGGTTTCGCAACGAGATGCTGCCGTGGGTGGCTGTGATGCCCTTGGGGAAAGCCAGCTGCTCTCTGCCCACCCCCATGGCAAGCCGCCCTGCGCCCGCTCCACCTCCCGGGCAGTGGTGATCCCCCGCCAGGGGGATCCAGGGCTGAGGAGAAAAGCTTTGGGAACCTCGAGTGGAGGTTGGGAAGGAAGGAGGCAGGCGGGGCCGGCAGGCTGGGGCAGGGACACCACCTTGCTGCTGGTCCTCCAGGCCCCCCCACACCGAGCGGGGCAGGAGATACGCGTTCCAGTGGCCCTGCTGCTGTGGAAGCCGCCTCACCTGCTCTCTCCTCTCCTTTCCAAAGCACTTTTCTCTTCCTCTCCAAAAAGTATCCCTCCCTAAAAACCTATCCTCATCCTTGTTTAGCTCAAACTCACTGCCTCTGAGAGGGGTAAGAGGGTTCACTGTTGAGCTGGGGGTGGGGCAGCAGAGCAGAACCCACCTAAGGCTGGGCGTGGGTGACCCCTTTTGCTGGCTGTGTCCCCGCCTGGGTGACTCAGCTTTTGCCCCTTTGCCTGAGACCTTTTGCATTTGACCGTCTGTGCTTTTCTCTAAACAGGCAACCATTGGGATTGACTTCTTGTCAAAAACCATGTACTTGGAGGATCGTACGGTGAGTTCCTGCCTTGAGACCTGGGAGGACGGGCAGGGCTCCTTGGGACCTGTCACCTGGGGCCCGTGCTGAGCACCGCTGAGAGCCTGTGCCTGGCGAGCGTCCCAGAGCCGGGCCCTCCCTCAGCCCCCACTCCCACCACGAGGACCTCACTGCCCCCTGAGCCTCCTCCCTCCCTGTGACAGGTGCGACTGCAGCTCTGGGACACAGCCGGCCAGGAGAGGTTCCGCAGCCTGATCCCCAGCTACATCCGGGACTCCACGGTGGCCGTGGTGGTGTACGACATCACAAGTGAGTGTGGGGCCTGGGTGCTGGGCGGGGGGCAGCTCGCAGGGGCTCCGGGGCCCAGGTGCGGCCCCAGCCAGGCTGCAGAGTGTGTGTGTGTGTGTGTGTGTGTGTGTGTGTGTGTGTGTGTGTGTGAGAAGATGGGACAAGACGCTGGTCCCCAGGCCAACCTTGACCTGGCAGCTGTGGTTTTGTCAGCAGCATCCCAGTTCCTTACCGGGTTCCCTGGGAGGGGAGGCCCAGCAGGTCCAGGAGGGCCATGGGTGGCCTGCGCTTCTCACACACTGTGGCTCTTCTGGCCAAATCAGCTGTTCTCAAGAGCAACACACAGCCCTGAGGGAGGCTCGTGGGGCTGGGGTGAGGGGAAGGGCCTGGTGCAGAGCCCCACTGCCTAGGCAGATGTCATGGCATGCACCTGGCAGGCCCTTGGGCTGCAGTCGTGGGTGTGGTGGGAAGATGCCCCAGCCGGCTGCCTCTGGCTCTGACCGCAGGCTCCCTGCGCACCTGAGAGCAGCTGGGAGCTGGGCCCTGGGGAGGCCTGGGCTCCCGCAGCCTGATGCCGAACAGGAGGGAGATCAGGCTGCGAGAAGCCCAGGTTTCCAGGAAAGGGAGCCTCCGCTCCCCTTGGGCCTGCGGGCCGCTGAGTGCTGGGCGTCGCCCTGTGACTGCTCTTCTGTGAGGCCTGTCACAGCTTCTGACTGAGGAGGGGGCTGCCCTGAAATGCCTGGCCTCTCCTGGCTTTCATCTGCTCCTGGGGCCGCCTTCCCCCTCCCCTTACTTTCAGGGCCTAAGGGTGCTCTTCAGAAACCCCTCTGAGCTCCTGTCAGTGGGAGGCTGCTCTGCAGGGCCCTCCTGCCCTGGGAGCTGCTGCGGTCCCCCCCACACACTGTTTCCAAGCTCAGCCAAGTCTACTGCACCCATTTCTCCCTCTGCTGTGAGCCTCCAAAGTCAGGTCCAACTCTCAGGTGGGCCCTAGGACCACTAGTAGGAAGTCATGACCCAGCGGCCTTCCAGATGCTGTCACTTCTCTCCCCAGAGGGTGGCTCAGCATATGAGGGGCCTTCGGGGACCCCGGGCACAGCTCCACAAACACGTGTGGGCGTCCTCGGGAGGACCCAGGTCCACTGGACTGTGCTCCTGCCCCGCCCAGGTGTCTGCGGGTGCACACTCCCCTCCCTCCTGCTCCTGGTCTTACTCCCTTCCCACCCTCCCCCTCTCCTGCCAGGGCCCCCGCTCACGCCCCTTTTTATCTGCACTTTCCACCTCCAGATCTCAACTCCTTCCAACAGACCTCTAAGTGGATAGATGACGTCAGAACAGAGAGGGGCAGCGACGTCATCATCATGCTGGTGGGCAACAAGACGGACCTGGCCGACAAGAGGTAGGTGCCGGGGGCTGCAGGCCGGGCCCCCTCCATGCCTCTGCAGCCCCTCCTGGATGGAGAGTGCTGGGATCTGTGGGTGAGCAGCCCCTGTGAGCTACCCCCTGCCCAGCACCCTGTCTGACCTGTCCCCCTGCATCTGGGAAGGACCCCCTTGGGGCACCGGAGGCTTTGAAAGCACCTGGTAGACACCTACCCACAGGTGTGTCATGTCTGAAGCCCCACCTTCCAGGCTGGCGGGGGCAAGGCAGGCCTCCACGCGTGGCCTGAGTGGAGCCATATGCACCCACTGGCCCAGCAGTGCATGGTCTGGGCCCGGCCTCAGTGCAGACACAGACACAGCAGCCCTCGGGCTCCCACCGGCCCTGCCCCTGTGAAATGCCTGTGCTGATGTGGGTGTGGGTGTGAAGGGCCTGGTCCTTCGCTGTGTCTGGGTGTGACGCTCTCCCTGAAGAAGCTGCAGCACACCATCCTCCAGGCACAAGGCCGAGCCCAGCGCCCTTCCCTGCACTGGTCCACTCATCTCATGGGGCACATAGAGCAATGAGTCATGGACTGAGGGCTTCCTGAGATGTACTCTGACCGTTTAGGGAATAATCTGAATTAGAGGCTGCTTTATTTGAATCTTGTCCTTGAAGTGAAGAAAACGGAGTTCAAAGCCCAGCTCCTTTGCAGTAGGTGACCTTGGGGCCATTACTTTTTTTTTTTTTTTTTGGCGGTACGCGGGCCTCTCACCGTTGTGGCCTCTCCCGTCGTGGAGCACGGGCTTCGGACGCGCAGGCCCAGCGGCCACGGCTCCCGGGCCCAGCCACTCCACGGCATGCGGGATCTTCCCGGACCAGGCCACGAACCCGCGTCCCCTGCATCAGCAGGCGGACTCTCAACCACTGCGCCACCAGGGAAGCCCGGGGCCATTACTTTTAACCTCAGTGTTCTCATTTGGAAAATGGGGCTGATGGTACCACCCAGAGAGGCGGTCTGTGGCTGGCAGTGCTTTACGAATGTTGGCTCTGGCCAACATTCTGGTGACACTGGGAAAGGGACAGCACCCACCTGTCTCAGGGCCTGCTCCCAACCTGGACGGAGCTGCCAAGGAGTAGGGAGGGGCTGGTGTCCTGCTGTGCCCTGTGCCCCCTGCGCCCTGAGGGAGCCCTGGGGTCCAGCCCTGACCTCAGGGCTGACTGAGGGGCCCCCATCATCTGAGCCTGCTCCGTCCGCCCCCACCAGGGGCTATTTCCCTGCTGAACTGGTCCCCTCTCGCCTCCCCTCCAGGCAGATAACCATCGAGGAGGGGGAGCAGCGCGCCAAAGAACTGAGCGTTATGTTCATCGAGACCAGCGCGAAGACCGGCTACAACGTGAAGCAGGTGGGGTCCGCCGCCTCTGGCCAAGGGGCTCGTGACTAGGTGGGGCCATCAACCCACCGGATGGGGAGAGGCAGCCTCCAGAGCTCCACTCTTTGCCCTCAGGGTATCGGGGCTATGGGATCAGCCACCAACTTCAAGGAGGCCGAGAGAAGTGGCATTCCCCTGCTTCTTACCTCGCGTGGGGCGGGCGTGCAGGAGAGTCTATCCAATCAGCATTTGGGGGCTCCTGCCTTGTGCTTGGCGAGTGCTCAGGCTGTGTATGTCCAGGCAGGCTCGGAGAAAAGCGCCCGCCCACGGAGCGGTCCGAGCTCGCAGTTCGGGGAGGTCTGGGAGTCAGAAACCTCAGAGGAGCCGTTAGAGGGGCTGGGGTTAGGGCTGAGCCTGGGAGCAGGAGGCTTCTCCTGGGTCCACAGACCCCCAGGGAGTCCACGGATGGAATGCAGCAGGTCAGTGGATTTAGGTGGGAAACAAGTGTCTCTGCGCTAACCTCTGACGGGTCTCCAGCATTTCCTTCAGCTGTGAGCTTAGGCAACGCAACTCTGTATGTTAGCAGCACCTGTGGCTTTATCACGATAGAGGTCACAGCCGCTTCCTTATCACCTTATGGCGCTGTCGCAGGTCTCTTGAACTTGTTCCCACCTCAGTATCTCAGGGGCTGTCGGACCCCCTGCCGACTTCTGCTCTTTAACAGGTTCCCGAGGAAGCACAGGCGCTGCTAGTCACAAGTCTGTATCTTTAAAGATTTTAGAAGTTTGTTTCAATACTAAATGGTTTCCTTTACATAAAACTTCTATGTAATTCATTTCACACACTTAAAAGGAGCCCATAGGCTTCGCCAGCCTGCCAAAGGAATCTTTGGTTCAAAAAAGGTGAGGAACCCCTGTCTGCAGGGAAAAGAGGACTCAGAGAGGTGATGAGGAGCAGGGGCAGCCTGGGCCAGGGGCCTGGCAGGGGCACAGGTGTCGCTGGAGGGGTGTCGGGGCCTGGCTTGGGGTCACTTCTGCCCTGCCGCCCCCAGCAGTGTCCAGGGGCACTAGACAAGCTGCCACTGCAGCAGCCGGCCTCACGCAGTGAGGGTTTACCCCGCCTGGGCAGTGCCTTGCCAGTGGGAGGTGGGAGGAGCAGGAAGGGACAGAATGGGAGGCCCCGAGCTCCCAGGACTCAGTGCCCCCACCCCAGTTGGAGGGTCATCAGCATGGCTCTCTTCCCTCCCATCCCCTTCCCAGCCTCCTTCGGAGTAAGGCCAGGGTGGCCGTGGTGTCACCTGGAGGAGGGAGCTACCTGTCCCTGGAGGCCTGCAGGAGACACTGGCTGCTGTTCTGCGTGGCCCTGATGGAAAGGCTTGGGGGGCAGGGAAGCAGAGGGCAGCAGCCCCGAGGGCAGGTAGCCCCTGCCCCCGTGGTCAGGGAGATGCCGACGCCCCCTTTCCAGACTGCTCTGGAAGCCAGGCGATGGTCTGAGCCGGAGTTGTATATGGTCACTTCTAACCCTGTGTGGTGGAGAGGCATCTCCATGCAGTGCAGCCTCCTGGACTCGGAACGTGAGCATATCTGCTCTCAGAAGCCCCCATGTGACCCCAGGAGCTTCCATCTAATCGGCAGCTTGGCCACTGGCAGAGGCTGTGACCGTTTTGACAGCCAGGCAGGCAGTGCAGGGCTGCCCGGGGCAAGGCCTCGAGGGAAGGCCTGGGGAGTGACTGGCCCCTCTGCACGCTCTCCCACTTCTGCCAGCCACGCTCGGGGCCCCTCTGCAGCCGCCCACGGGGTCCATACCATGCAGAGCCCACCAGCGGCTTCCCCGCCCGGACCCTTAACGCCTTTGGTCCTGTCACCCAGCCTGGATGCTCCCACATGGCTGGGCTTTGGGGTGAGACCTTGAAAAAGACTCACCCTGTCTTCAGAGAGCTCAGGCAGTGGAGAAGTTTTAAGCACAGAGCTCACCTAGTTCCTGCAGTTGGTGTTTGTAGAGAGATGGGAGAGCATTCAGGATCTCTGGTGCCTTGTATTTCTGCCTTGTACTTGCTGTCACCCGCTAGGTTCCATGCATGCACACACACACACACACACACACACACAACCACACGCACACAGTTCTCATGCACACTTTACAGACTTACATGCACAGAAACCCCACATGTGTACGTGTACACACCATACACACTCACTCCCCCCCCACAGATGCTTCACATCCACACCACACCACCCATACTCCTCTACACACAATATGCACATTGCACCCACCCACACCCAAGCAAACCCACAATGTCACATTCACACTCCTGTGTCCTTATTCCCTCTGAAAAAATGTCTCTCCACTGTGACTGTGTGGCCCTGACTCCCAGCTGCCCCGATGCCCGTGGACTCGCAGGGCTCCCTGAGGAGAGGGTCATTGTCTCAAGGGCAGCTCAAAAGTCCCTTCCCCACACCAGGTCCCTACATGGGCAGCGGGCCAGAAGCTTGTCTCCCAGGACCCTAGATTGTTTTCTGCACTGGGGTAGGTCCCTGCCATCACCATGACCCACACTCAGCCCCTCATGACCCTGTGGCCAGCCTGCCTGGGTGAGAGGCCTGCCGGGGCCCAACAACATGAGGGGTGCTGGGGGCACAGGTGGGAGAAGTTAGGTGCAGCCCCTGCTGTCCAGGGTGCAGTCAGTGGGACAGAAAGAGAGTAGGGCCCGAGGTCAGGGTGAGAAGAGGCAGAGAGAGGGTGGAGACACCGGGAGCAGGAGGGGAAGGATGGGGGCTCATGCTGCATCTCCCCCTCTCCCCAGCTCTTCCGACGTGTGGCCTCGGCTCTGCCTGGAATGGAGAACGTCCAGGAGAAAAGCAAAGAAGGCAGTATCCTTTTCCTTTGACAAGTGAGTGAAAGATGTGCTGCAGAAGCGATTTATTCATTGATTTATCCACGTGGTGTGTTAGAACAGTGGACAGACCCTTGCCAGGTCTCCAGGCCAGCCTTCCTGGCACATAGCTGTTCTGTGGGGCCTCCTCTGTACAGGGATGAGGCTGAACTCCAAGGTCCTTAAGACCACATCCAGCTCGAACCACCTAAGCTTCCAAAACAGCGTGGGAATGCCAGAGGGATGTGTGTGGAGTGACCGTGTGGGGAGTGAGAGACAGTAAATGCCCTTTCCAGTGAACACAGAGTTGTATTTCATGGGGACAAGTAGAGTCTCCATTTCTGTGCTCTCAGACATGATTTCAGCATGGCCCAACCTCCTCTACGCGAGACGACTCCCCCACCAGGGGTCTCCTCCCCTGCCTGCCCTGCACAGCCCGGGCCTCCCCACTGCTCTGGGGGCAGGGTCTGCACACCACTCACACCGTCCACCCCAGAACTCAAGCCACACCCAAAAGCTGAAACTGAGGCTCAGAGAGGTGGTCTGATCTGCCCAGTGGGAAGGAAGGCAGTTGTTCATTGTCTGTTTACTAGTTCATTCATAGTCTGCCATGTTATAAAAAATGTGTGTGTGTGTATATATACGCTACGTACACACAAAACAAGATAAAAATGTACGTGAGAAAATCGGGGTTTAGGGAAAATCAGGAAAGGTCATGGACAAAGTCATACTCAGAATATGCCATGGCCAGGTGGCCAAAAAGTGGTAAGGAGGGAAAGTGGTAAGTGGTCTTTAGGCGAAGCACGGCTTTTTAATAGTACTTAACTTCTGAAGGACCTCTCCCATCGTCCTCACCTAGGGGCCACAAAACCTCCCTAGGACATGGGCAGCAGGTCCCATAGCAGGGCTGCTTCTCCCAGCCCCACAGGAAGGGCGATTCTGTGCAGTGCTGTGGCCAGGCCCGGCTCAACTGGGACTTCAGCCTGGTGACGTGGCAGAGGGAACAGCCTGGCTGCACGCTCTGCACCCGCGCCTCCGGCGGTTCCGCTCGGTGCTCCTGCGGCCTCCAGTCCCCACGGCGCCCGTGGAAAGGGCTGCAGAGGGGCTCTGCTGCCCCCTCCCCCAGGGATGTGGGTTCTCACAGCGGCAGCCTCAGGGTCTAAGCGACCCGTTCTGACGGGAGCTTGAGGGGTCGGGGTTGCTGTGCCCACCTGGGCAAGGCCCGTATAGCCCTGTAGTTTGCGAGGTGGGTTCCATGCCCGGCGGGGAGGCTCCACCTCCTGGGCACTTTGGGGTCGGGCTGATAGGTAACAAGGCCGAGGCTGAGGCTGGTCACCGGGAAGCCTTCTAAGAAAGGGTGTGTCGGGCCTGTGTTTAGATGATGGTCCCACAGCCCAGGACAAGTTTTACTTCTCGTGGATACTGGTGAGGGCATGTGGAAGGGTCGGGGAAGAGGTGGAAGGGGGGGAGCTGGTGACCCTGCATCCTTCCCACCCAAAGAAAAGAGCAAGTTCCTGGGTGTTTGCTGAGGGACAGAGGGGTTGCGCGGGGCAACTTAGGGGGCACCGGGGCAGGAGCGGGGGTGAGAGCTCCTCCGAGAGAGTCATCTTCCTTAGCCCCGCCCCCCGCAGTGATCGACATCAAGCTGGACAAACCCCAGGAGCCTCCGGCCAGCGAGGGTGGCTGCTCCTGCTAATGCAGCCTGACCGGCAGGCTTCCTTTAACACTACTCGCTTGTTGTGTTGCTTCCTATTGGTTAGCTTCCTAAGGGGGGGTGGGAGATGAGCTTATCCAGATGGGAGGATTTTTCTTTTCTCTCTGTCTCTAGGAGTCGGGTGGGATGGGGAGGGAGGCTGGGCATCAGGGATCACGTCACTCTTAACAGCTGTTACTTAAACAACTATTTTTTGGTTTGGTTGTAATATATTGTACTTTATTAAGATTGCCAAAAACTGTTAAAATTTAAAAAAAAATTTAAACCATGTGTATACAACTTTTTGCCAGATAAAAATGTAGTCATTTTTATTTGAGAGATGTGCTTTTTTGTTTTTGTATATTTGTAAACTTACAGAGAACCTTTTCCACACACCTCCTCCTTCCTGTCCTCTTTGAACGGTTCATCACCTCTGCTCTCCTCCCACCCCCAGACCAATAATTTAAACAATTAACTGGGCGATTTAATTAGGTTCCAATCCCCGGGCTGTCTGACCCAGACCAACCAGCGTCCACCAAACAGGCCCTACCTGGTTAAATCAAACACTGATTGAATGAAACAGCCTCTGAAGAGGCAGCTCTGACTCTGTCCTTGTTCCATGGCCAGAGTGGGTCATCAGCCACGGCCCCGAGCTGAAATTAAGGCCTTGTGAACTGCAGGGGGCCCAGCCGCAGGCCCACTGGAATTATTTCTGCCCCTTTCCCGTCTCTGAAAAGCCTTGAGAGCGCACTCGCCACAGGCAACCTTCCGTTCTCTGTGGTCCGCCTAGTGATTGGTAGAACAAGAGGTCATGGGAAGGAAGGAAGGATGGGGTGCTGTTGGCAACTGTGGGCTGGTTTATAGACGGGAGGCACCATGTGTAGTTCTGACAATGTTTTAGCCAACCTGTCCAGTGATCAGCACACACATCTGGGTTGCAGGGAAGGGGAGGGCAAATGGAATCTCAGTGTGTGCCTCCTGAAGCCCTCCTTCTTGGATGCCAGGAAAGCTGGAGCCTGTGTGACACAGTATTGGCCCGTCTGTGATTGGGGAAGGGAGGGTCTGCAGCACTGCCACCTGGAAGATGCATGTTTGCCAATCCTTGGTTGCTAATACTGTTGATGCTGTTCTGCAAAAGCTGACTCCTTGACGTGTTCCTGCACTCTGGCACAGTGCAGTTGAAATCTTTGTGCAAAGACCTTTGCAGATATTGTAGCAGCACTCTGCTTGCCTGAGGGTAGGTCTGAAGCGGGGTCCCCAGAAGGCTTCCCAAAGAGGGACGTCCTTGCCGTGTTTGACTCATTTCTGAGAGGACTTAGACCTGAGGACCTATCTGTAAAATCTCTGAAGAGAACTCTCTCTTTCACTAAGTAATGTAGCCTGCTAGGCCAGCATTCCAAATAGACCCAGACTCACCGCCCCTGAGCTGGCACAAAGCCAGGCAGTGGGCAGCCACTCTGGCCAAAATCGGTAAGCCCTGCCCTCCAAGCTGGCGTTGATTCTTCCTCCAGGCCGCTATTGGGCTTGTCATAGATGAGCTAAATGACCATCTGGGGTGTGGTAGGGGGTAAATTCCTCCATAAAGCAGGGCTCTGACAAGTTATTGCAATGAATTTGGAACTTCTCAGAAACTGATCCAAACTGGCAGCCCGTAAGTGCAGCAGGACCTGGCAGGACTCATTGATAAGTTGTCCAGTGGGTCTGTCACACACTCAGCTAAGGAGACTGCGTGTCAGAGCTGATCTTTAGAGAGGAGTGTATCTTCGGGTGAAGAAAAGAGGAAGCAGGATTCCCACTGAGCTCCTCTTCCAGAAGGCATAGGCCAATGTACGCACGTAATTCCAGTGTCAAGTGTTGAGTTTTTATATGTGTGTACATAATTATATAGAGAGATAGACTTGTGTATACACCTTCCACACACACATTCTCACAGAGATTCATGTGCTCAATGTATATTCTTGTTCTTCCTCCTCTCAAGTTGGAACTTGCATTGTGATAACAGTTTTGGAAATTCAAAAGTACTGCAACATGTTGAAATAAGAAATACTTAATATTGTCCCAAAACTTGTGATTGTCTTGCCATCAATAAAATACTGCATAGATGTGTTAACTACAGGCAAAACTAGCCCCTGGGAATATGTGCACTGTTTTTGTCTGTACTTGTATGCACAGGTGTGCATGCCCACGTGGGCCTGTAGCCCCCCCATGGCACACCCCCAAGTGGTGCTTGTTGGAAGAGTGCTTACTTACCTCGTGAGAATTCATAGGAGTCCAGGTGACAGCACCCCGCTTTGCTGGCAGTGAGGGCCATTGCTTGTGGCCCCTGGGACAGCCCCATTTGCAGGGATCTCTTTGGGCCTCAGTGAATGAATGGATGGTGATTTTTATGTTCTTGGTACTAAGAGTACTTTTTCTTAAAACATTCTTGTAAAACAAGGTAGAAACTCAGTCCCCTTCTCATGTGCACACATATCCAAGGCACCACTTTTTTTTCCATCATAGCCTAGAAGCATAGTAAGAGACGCAGTAGATACGGTGAGGCTTGATGTGGCGTCGGTGAGCCCTCCTTTTCCAGTGCGTACACAACATCCTCTCTCCTGAGCCCGGGCTCTCCCAGCCCCGTGGGCCTCTGCAGGTGAGAGCGGTTGCCTCCCCTCATTCTCCCATCTTGGTGGTGCCACACCGTTCCATGGGCGCCCTCCTCGGGCCTCATCTCCACCCCTCATTCCTGGGTCTGTCAGGGCAGCCAGACCTCCAGCACAGACGGGTGTTGGCTCCTTGGCTCCCGTTTTGGGCAGGTGCCATCACTGTCCTCTTGCTTGTAGCTAGGATCTTGTCTCAGAGTTAAGGTTCAATAATGTAAGTGATCAGGTTCCCTTGAAGAAACTATCATGAAATTCCTCAGTATACGCAGTGAGAGTATCCCATCATTGCCGAATCCAGGCAAAGGGGAGGAATCCTTTTAGGAAATGATCTCAGTTTAGCCATTGGTTCAGTCTCTCTCCCCACAGAGCAGCCCTGCCCTGGGAGTAGAGCAGTCATCTTCTGCAGGCCTCTTTTTCACTTTGAGGAATCTCAAAGAAAATCTGTCAGTAAAGCTCCTGTTTTGTGGGCATCTGAAAAGCTGAGCATACGGTGGGGAAAGCAGGAAGCGTATTTATGAATGCACACGTGCCAGAGTGAAAGTGTGGCGCCAGCATCTTGAGTGCTAGAACTGCAGCTGTGTGGTCCAAGGTGAGCAAGTGCTGACTCAGTCAGAGGCCTCCCTGCCGTCATTGTCACTACTCTCTTCCTGTCAGCATCCTCAATCGGTCTGGAATGTCCCAGGTTCAAGGAGCAATGGCCAGATCAGTTCAAGTGTCTCAGGCAACAGAAACAAGGGTTGTATGGTGGTAGCTAAGGGTGCAGAACACATCTTGAGTGCAATGTCTCTGTCTTCCTGGTGGCCAGTCAGTGCTGGGAGCCCCTGCCCTCAAGTACCAGGTGTGACAGTAATGGCACCGCTGGCTTCGGTGTCCTACAGGCAGAGCAGCCTCATTCCTTCACATGGCGGAAGGCGGGTGAGGATGTCAGGATGTGAGAACAGGTAGCCAAGGGCTGTGAGGTATGTCTGAGCCACACAAAGGGCAGCTGAGCGGACGTGTCTGTGCATTAACCCGTGCGCACTAGTTTCCTAACTACCTCTCCCCCGAGAATGTGAGGCATTGTCCCCTGGCTACAGCTGATCGAGGTGGAGAGCTCAGAACCCTTCCTATGCCAAGGCAGGAAAACCAAGCCCGAGAAGGGTGACTTGTTTACGGTCACCCAGTAAGCCAGAAGCAGTCAGAACCAAGGTGTTTCCACTCTTCACCCATTGCTGACCTGTGTGTAACAAATGGGACGGGGCACTGGCACACAGGGCTGCTGGGCATGCGTGCTCCTCAGGCCATCTCTACTGTGGTTCGGATGTTAAGTCTGTCCAGCGTAGCTGAGTGAGGCAGGAAAGAACCCACGTACATTTCAGGCTCCTCCATTGCAAAGAAGGGCCAGTCCCCAAGTCCACTCTGATTGTCAGACCAGGGCACCCTTTGGACTTTTTGTTTGAAATGGACTGTTTTGAGTGTTCCAAAACCTTGAGCCCTCAGCGTGTAAACTCCCTGGACGCCAGACCCCCCACCTCCCTGTGGCGCTGACACTCCGGGCAGGGCGCGGTTTGTCCTTGCAGTGGGATTCAGACCTTCCTTCCGGTGCGAAGCCTCCATACATCGACGGCCAGCCTGTATCACGTGTGTGTCACCTTCCCCCTCGCCCATCCCCATAAAAGTGATTGGCCGTGAGGAGCACAGAGGGTGGCATTTCCATCTCTCACTGGCTCAGCAGATTTAAATGGCCACATTGACTTTACATAAAACTGTGTAAAATGTGGAAGACTCAGCATGTTGATCAAACAATAAACTGTCCTAATTCTCAACACGAAGGCTCTTGTCTAATGTTTCTAAGTGGTGCAGTCATATATGGGTGGGGGGTGGGGGTGGGGCGTGGTGTGGAAAAACAGATTTCTTCAAGTGCCTTCTCCACGAAGACCCTCCTCTCATGTCTCGGTGGTGTGTTCACCATCCAAAGCCCTTTGCTTCTCCCTTCTGTTCACCTGGGCTTTCCACCAATTCAGAAGGGGTAAAAGGCAGGACGAACTAATAAGATTAAATCCACACTCACTTCCATAATCTCCATTCTGCCTAAAGGCTGATGGAACTCCGGGCAGAACTGAGACTCAGGGCTGTGTGATACCTCCTGTCATCCCTGCTTTCCACTCGCCATGGCTGAGGGTTAGGAAGGGTGGGTACAGGGGCTGGATCTCCCTTCCGGTGATTTCTAGAAAGTATTTAAAGGCAAGAATTCAAGGTGAACCATAATCACCTTTCAGATGATACTAAGCTGCCTCGTACCCCTCCAGCGTCACCCCACACCATTCAGAGAACCTCCCTGAGATGGCCCTTCAGGTCTCAGTCACCTCCAGACTAAAAAAATGCCCTGAAGGCCAGGAGAGTGGTAGGACCAATCCGAAGAGGACACGAAGGCCAAGATTACGCCCAGAATTGCCCTGGTCTGAGAATGCTGGGAATCCTGGGGCTATAGGGAAAGCCAAGTTCACCAGGTCTTATTCTTCCTCAAGTTCAACTTCACCAATTATCTTTCCCCTTTAAAGGTACTAAAGTTTCTGGAACACCCTCCAATCTGCCACCTCAAAGAAGCCATCTCTGATTAGGAGGGACAGAAAATAGGTGTCCCTGCCCACTGAGCCTAATTTTCCTGGCTGCCAGGCGTAAACTGTAAGGTAGAGGAAGTACCGGGCCTGTCAGGGGGCAGAGGCCTGAGAACCGAAGTGCACGTGCTTGTACGGACCAGATCAAAGCCAGAGTAAAGCTGTTCCAGACCAGCAGTCATTCCCCGAGACTGTGGTGTTCAGGGCCACATGACTGCAGACAGGAAGGAGAGTGGGTCATCTCCCTGAGCATGGTACTTACACGGACGTCCAGCAGCCCCTTCCCCCGCAGGTGAAGGAAGCACTGTTGGGCTTCCCCAGACGTGAATGTGAAGATTAGGGTTGTGGTGAATGTCCTACCTGGAGTGCCCTGCTTGCCATCAAGAGATGTCTCTTCAAGGTGGCTTTCCCTATCACTGTATCTGTGTTTTGCTGTCCAGTGACCAAGGGTGCAGACAGGAGCTTTGATAATCGTGTGCTAACTGCAAATTTTTTTAAAAAGCATATTTTAGTTGAAACAAAAAGCTCTTAAGGGCTTCCCTGGTGGCGCAGTGGTTGGGAGTCCGCCTGCCGATGCAGGGGGGCACGGGTTCGTGCCCTGGTCCGAGAAGATTCCACATGCCGTGGAGCGGCTGGGCCCGTGAGCCATGGCCGCTGAGCCTGCGCGTCCGGAGCCTGTGCTCCGCGATGGGAGAGGCCACAGCAGTGAGAGGCCCGCGTACCAAAAAAAAAAAAAAAAAAAGCTCTTAAGTCAAAAGAACACCAAGTGCCTCACCCACGACAGGACCACAGGGCGGACGCTGGGATCACAGGAGACACTGAGACACGGGTCAGGTTGGGGCTGCAAGGGTGGCGCAGCAGCACGAAAAAGGGCGAAGGTGAGGGCAGCCCTGAGGCAATTGACCTTGGGGCCCGTGCAGTGGGTGGGGGGCGGTTCAGTGCAGCTAAGATGGAGCCCATGCTAATGAGGGGAGAGCAGGGGCCGCATGGAAAGGGCACATTGCTTCACCTCGGAAAGTGACCATATGCCCATAAAAGCGGGAATTGTGCCATACTTAGTATTCCCGGAGCTGGGTACGGTGCCTGGCGTTTTCCGAATGAATAAACGCCATACACGGCTCTCGTGAGTAGTCAACAGTTTAGGGCTTCGTAGTTGAAAAAGGAAGTGGGACTACTTGCTTGTGCAGAAGTCAGGTGAGGTAACCAACCACCTGTAAGTAACTGAAGGGCTGAAATAGACGAGGTTACAGCATCTGAACTGCTGCTAACACACCTTCAGGTGAGAACGGGCATAACCAGTTGAAGCTTTGATAATTCCATTCTAAATTCAAACCTTAAAAAAGAAAAAAAAAAAAAAGCATAACATTCTGGCTGAAATGATCTCAAACCAGCAGAACACAGCCAAGTGCCTCACACACAGCAGGACCACCGGAATCCCAGGGGCGCTGAGACAGAGGGCATGGGGAGATATAAACAGCAGACCTCAGGGACTCCCCAGCAATAGCAGCTGTTGCTGGTCAGGAGCTAAGATCCCAGCAAACCGTCAGGCACCTGGCAGCAGAGGGGCTCCCAAGGCTCCCAAATGCTCGGAAAGTGTTCTAAGAGCTGGAAGAAACAGGCGGCCTCGGTCTGCGGGTGTGCTCGGTACCCACGGCGACCCCATTCCGGAAGCGGGTGGTATGTACCAGGACAGTGAGTGCCCAGGGCTTGCTCGTCACAGCTGTCTCCACACCACGCCTGCCCCTCCTCACTCGCAGGGCACAGGGACATTCACATCAGGTGGCAGCTGCCCTGGGAGCGGGTCTCAGCGGCCCCAACATGCAGTGGCTCAGACACTGCCAAGTTCCCAAGGAGGTGTTTCAAGCCACAGCTGTCTCACCTGTGACATACAGTCATGCCTCGTCTGCTGGTCCCCCCTGACATCCCTCTTTCCACTCTGGCCATACTTGCCTCCCATCCCATGAAGAAATGGGCCTACTTTGGCTGAACGGGTTCAGTGCCACAAGAAAATAATTTGACCTCCCATTGAAAACCCTTCCAAGCTCCCAAGGACTAGTCACCGTGACCTCACCCTGGCCCAGACTCGCAAGAGTGGGGTGACTGTGGCACAGGGTTAGGGAGCAGGATGGGACTATGCGACCTGCCTGCTTCCTTCACCCTGTGAGCAAAACGACACAGGGCTTGTGGCCCAAAGAACTAAGAAATGAAACACACTAAGGAGGCCACAGCACCTGTGAGGGCGCTCCCAGGAGCCCCAGGTGCTTGGTAGAGGTCATGTTAAGCATGCAGATTCCTCAGACCACACCCGATCTACTGCTGAATTGAATGTTCAGAAGCAGGGTCCTCAGGTGAGCTCTTTAACAAGCATCAGTTGATTCTGATGCACGCTAAGATCTGAGAATCACTGTTTGAGACACAACTTTCCTTTTTCAAAAGATCATCTTTAGGTCTGGAATAAAATTCAACCTTGCTCCCCTTCTTCAAGTCACAGGTTCTGTGTATTGCTTCCTCCAATAAAGTAAAACAGTTTATTACCAGAAAAAAACAACAAAAAAAGCTGAGAACACACATGCCTCTTAACGGAAGCATCAAGCCATTGATGTTTATTCAAGTGAGCATTACCTCTGATTATGTGAACATATCACATTCCTTTTGGGCTTCTGGTTCATTGATCGTACCCACTTCCTTCAATTACTGCTTGGCTAATAAGGAAAGGGCAAGAAAGAGTCCCAAAGACTGTAATAACATTAGCAGTAAGAAACCTGCCACGGTCATACTCTTAACGTCTTCTCCACGTGGACTTGGGTTTATTTCATACTCCAGCAGCAAGCTGTGGGATGCAGGGTGTGCGGGCAGGGGAGGAGGGGCCCTGGGGTCTCCTCACTCGGAGCCAGAGTGACACACAGGAAGGGGAGACAGCAGACAGAGGCCTGGGCCATAGTGTATGTACATGGGGGCCACACTCACTGGGACGTCATCAGCTCCATGCTTTTCTCCTTTGTCTCTCCCCATCCCTCAAGACTGGGTTAGGCGCCCCACTGCACACTCCTGGAGCGCCCTGTGCCTCTCCTGTTACTGCACTTCCTGCACTGCTCTGCGATTAGTGTCTCACTTATCCACAGCCACCCATGTCTCCTTTGAGGCTTTAGTTGGCTTGTCCCTGAGTGTGTGAGGTAGGGATTGAAGAGTTTGTTCTTATGTACACTGCAATCATTAGGCCCTGGAAACTTGGAGTTGGGCCTGAATCCTAAAACGTGGTCCCATTTGTACCTACTCTACCACTCTATTTAAATGCTTTAAGCTAGACAGGCTGTTTTGTTTACCAAGAAATGTATTAATCATTTATAAAAGCCATTTAAAAAGCCATACATTTAAGAAGACAGCAAAGAACAACACTTTGAAAACGCCATTTTTTTTTTAAACCATCAGTGAATATGCACTTTAAAAATCTAGAGAGAACTTTTTTCATTTTGTATTTGTTCCACAGCATTCAAGCTGACAGTACAAGATAGGAGCTCATCAAACAGCACATGAAGATAGCCCAGGAGCATTCATGCATCCAGAAAAACAGAATAGCTTCTAAATCTCCATATATTCCCCAGTTAAGGGAAACCACTAGAATGTACATTTCTAGTGTACATTTTAGTGGCATTTGGGGTTTTAGCACTTATAATTCTATCACCTGGGGACGACTCCTAGGGTTCACAACATGTTTTTGAAACCTAAGTGCTATGAGGCTGGAGTGTGGACAAGTCACTGAGCTGATGAAGAACAGACCACTGTCAACACAGCCCTGCGGTTTTCAACCTTCCTTCGCATGTCGGAGACCATATTGTAATTGTACCTACAAATCTGAAAATTCACAGAGGACTAGATGATGTACTGCCCATGAACGTCAAAGGCAATTGGAAATCACCCAGTTCCATACACAGACAGGTTTGTTTCCAGGAAAAAGAGACCAAAACACAGAAGCAGAGGACAAGAAAACATTTTAGATGATATTATATTCTCATGATAATATCCTCTCTATGTGAGGTCGGCTTGATAGACCTTGACCTTACATCAAGCATATGCTAAAACGACCTTACATACACTTTGAAAAGGGAAGACACGAATCAAATAAAACTAACGAGCTTGAAAGCCATAAGGGAGAACTGAACTTAAAAACTTCCACACTGGTTTCAACAATAATTTGTTTCCAGAACAAGGAAAAGTTCCTAACTATATTTGTACCCCTTCTTTATCAACTCCAGACTACCACATCCTTTTCCAAAACTGTCAGTCACACACATACACATTCGCGTCTTGTGTTTGGATCTGGCCCTCAGGCGATTTTAGCCAGCCACTTCTCCAAGTCCTGGATGTCAGCAGAGCCAGCGTCCCCTCTTCCGCCCTTGGCACTGCACTCCAGGAACTCCACTTTGAGGGGCAACTGTGAGAATTCAAATTCTTTGCCCTTCTTTCCCAGCTGAGCAGTGGCAGTGCTAGAACTGTCCAGTATGCTGGGGGCAGCAGAACGGGTGACTCGTAAAGTATTGCTGTGAGACAAAAGGAAAATGAGTCAGGAAGCAAAAACAGCTTAATTTTTATATAACAATTAAAGGCCTTTAGGAAGTCATATTAATTCTTAAATATTTCAGCACTCATTTAAATACTTCATCATAAAACTGTCAATTATGCTATTAGGATTGTTGAATATTTGCATTTATAGGTCACTCTCCTGGACAGACAGGATACGGATCCAACCTAACATGGCCAGATGACAGGAGGTCAGTAATGAACCAAGGTCACACCAACCTTCTTCTAGTTCAGTGCCCCCTTCTACTAGGATTTCCTGCATGATGCCATTTTAAGATATAAGTGTATCTTTTTTATAAGTAATACTTTTATATAAGTATTATAAAACCTTTCTGGGGCTTCCCTGGTGGCGCAGTGGATGAGAGTCCACCTGCCGATGCAGGGGACACAGGTTCATGACCCGGTCCGGGAAGATCCCACATGCCGCGCAGTGGCTAGGCCCGTGAGCCATGGGCACTGAGCCTGTGCGTCTGGAGCCTGTGCTCCGCAACAGGAGAGGCCACAACAAAAAAACCTTTCTGAAAAGTTTCTGAAAGTGAAGTGTGGGTAGATAGGGTATTTATATTTACCTTTAGTATATCGGGATACAGAGCTTAGAAATCCACAAACTGCAGACTCTCATATCCAGTTTGGGTACAATTACTATTCTCCAATCTCTTTAACCACTAACACTTTCCCAATTTAAGTCACTTAACTGCCACCTGCTGACCCTAATAAGAATTGCAAAAGCAAGGCTCATTTGTCTACTCTCTCCCCCTTTCTGCTGTCCAGAAGCAGAGGAATACAAGCTGACAATCTGCTTTCTTACAAAATAAAGCACTTCTTGGTGCTGTAAGATTTCATGAAAACTAGTGAAGAATCCACAGGAAAACTAAATACCTTGCTTAGAAAGACACACATAGATGGAAAATGTATTTTAAAAACAAATAATACACGGAAAAGCATTTGGGGAGGAGCACATAGGGCCTTCTAAGCAAGGTGGTGGGTCCATGGGTATTCACCTTACTATTGTTTAAACTCAGTATATGTGTCACACATACTCTTTTACATGTAATATACTTTACAATTTAAATAAAACTCAAAAGGGAAAGAAGAGAAATATTATTTTCAGCTCTTGCCATAAGGCCATGTAAACATAGTAAATCTTGTGATTCAGAAGACTATGGAACGCTTCAAAGCTGATAAGGCCTAATTCTCATAAACACAGGATTAAACTAAATTTAGACTACTAATTTAACTGATATTAACCTTTATAACTTTTTTTTTTTTTTTATGGCTGTGTAAGGTTCGTTACTGCATGTGGGCTTTCTTTAGTTGCGGTGAGTAGGGACGGCTCTTCATTGTGGAGCACAGGCTTCTCATTGCGGTGACTTCTTTTGTCACAGAGCATGGGCTCTAGGCACACGGGCTCAGTAGTTGTGGCTCACGGGCTCTAGAGTGCAGGCTCAGTAGTTGTGGCACAGGGGCTTAGTTGCTCTGCGGCATGTGGGATCTTCCCGGACCAGTGCTTGAACCCGTGTTCCCTGCATTGACAGGCAGATTCTTAACCACTGCGCCACCAGGGAAGCCCCCTTTATAACTTTTTAACATTTTATTTCACTGCTGTATAATACAGCATTTCTTTCTGTATTGTTTTTCTACGGCCCTTTAGAGTGAAAAACAAATGGACTAAGGAAGACGTATTTTAAACATGGGAAGACTTGGACTATATGCTGTTTAAAAAAATGGATATACAAATATTATGACTGTTTTTGTCCAAAAGATAATTCTCAACAATTGCAACAGAAATTTTAGAAAAACAAATCAGCTAATTCCAATTTTATTAGCTTAATGACCAGCAATATGCAGTCTCAAAAGAGTGAACATCAAGAATAGGAGAAAAGGTGATGAACACATAATTTCAGAAAGGACAGAAACCACTGAGAGTGACACCAGCAAGATGGCAGAATGGGAGTTTTCAGCTCAAGTCCTCTCACAGAAACATCAATTTGAGTAACCATCCACACAGAAGAATACCTTCGAAGATGAGAGGTAAGAAATCCAGGTTAGAGATTACAGCACCTGGGTATAACACAGAAATAAGAAAAGATGCATTGAAGAGAGTAGAAAGGACAGTTCCACATTACCCATGTTACTGCTCCTGCAAGCCTGAACAATGCTGCATGGAGAGAGATGATTCACATGGGGGAAGGAGAGTGAAGTGAGCACCTACTGTGTCATGGAACCTAGCTCCTGGCCAGCCCCAGTAGACACAGGTACCTGGCCAGCCATGACAGATTCAGTTTCCAGGCCAGCTTCCATGGACCCAGGCAGTAGGCCCACCGACCCACAAACCCAGAAGCAAGGTCAACATGCCTAGGGACTTCAGCAGCAAGCCCACCCAGAATCTCTGGCTGGACTGACTAGAGAAGTGCTTTCTCTGACAAAGTTAGTCTATAAAGACTAGAAGGAATGATTACTTTTTCAAATGTGCAGACACCAAAATAAGGACACAAGGATCATGAAAAATCAGGAAAACATCACACCACCAAAGGAAGAAGATAAAGCACCAATAACTGACCCTAAAGAAATGGAGATCTACAAAGTGCCTGGCAAAGAATTCAAAATAATCATCTGAAAGTCCCATAAGCTACAAAATAACACAGAAAACTCAACAAAATGAGGGAAAGAATAAGCAAACAAAATCAGAAAGTCAACAAAGATATAGAAACCATGAAAAACAAAAATTCTGGAACTGAAGAACACGATGACTGGATGTGAAAAATTCGACACCAGACTCAATCAAGTAGAACAAAGAATCAGAGAGCTTGAACACAGGTAACTTGAAATTACTGTGAGAAAAAAAAAAAGAAAAAGCAAAAAAGAGCAAAGAAAGTCTTACGGGACATCATAAAAGGAACCGATATATGCATTATGGGAGTCTCAGAAAGATCAGATAAAGACAAAGAATCAGAAAGCTTATTTAAAAAAATAATGATAGAAAACTCCCAAATCTGGGGAGGGAAATGAACAACCAGATCCACTAAGCCCCTAAAACCCCAAATGGATTAAACATAAAGAGAGCTTTAATGAAACACATTATAGTCAAACTGACAAAAGTCAAAGACAGAATGTTGAAAGCATTAAGAGAAAGGCCAACTGTCACAGCAAGGGAAAATCCATAAGACTAAAAGTGGATCTTGTAGCAGAAACCTTGTAGGCCAGTGGAGAGTGGGATGATATATTCAAAATGATGAAAGAAAAACAACTGCCATCCAAAAATACTATACCCAGCAAAACTGTCCTTCAGTTATGAAGGACAGACAAAAGCATTCCCAAACACACAAAAGCTGCAGTTCATCACTACTAGTCCTGCCTTGTAAGAAATGCTAAAGGGAGTTCTTCAAGGTGAAATAAAACTAATCAAGAACATGAAAACGTATGAAAGTATAAAACTCACTGTAACAGTAAGAATATACTAAAATTTAGAATACTCTAGTATTGTAATGGTGATACATAAATCATTTTTAACTCTAGCATAAACGCTAAAGACAAAAGTAATAAAAATAACTATGACTACAATAATTTATTAATGGATACACAATATAAAAAAAAGTAAATTATGACATCAGTAACAAAATGTGGAGGAAGGAGAAGTTAATGTATATAAATTTTTGTATACAAAGTTGTTATCAGCTTAAATTTTTTTTTTTCTTTTCTTTCTTTTTTTCTGTGGTACGCAGGCCTCTCACTGTTGTGGCCTCTCCATTGCAAAGCACAGGCTCAGCAGCCATGGCTCACAGGCCCAGCCGCTCCGCGGCATGTGGGATCTTCCCAGACCAGGGCACGAACCCATGTCCCCTGCGTTGGCAGGCAGATTCTCAACCATTGTGCCCACCAGGGAAGTCCTCAGCTTAAATTAGACTGTCAGTATTATAAGATGTTTTATATAAGCCATGACAGTCACAAAGAAAACACCTGTAGTAGACAAACAAAATAAAGAGAAAAAAGTCAAAGCATAACAATACAAAAGAAATCATCAAATTACAAAGGAAGAGAGAAGGAGACAAAGGAACTATGAAACAGTCAGAAAACGATCAACAAAACAGAATATTCTTACCTATCAATAATTACTTTAAATGTAAACGGTTTAAATTACCAATCAAAACAGTGATGAATGGATAAAAAAAACAAGCTTGAACTACATGCTATCTCCAAGAGATGCACTCTTGATTTAAGGTTCAAAGTAAAGGGACAGAAAAACGTATTCTACACAAATGATAAACAACAGAGAGTAGGGCTAAAAACATAAATATCAACAAAATAGACTAAGTCAAAAATTGTCACAAGAGACAAAGAAGGTTATCATATAATAATAAAGGGGCCAATTCATCAAGAGGATAAAATAATTGTGTATATATACATATATATATATGCATCCAACATCAGAGAACCTAAATAAATAAATGGGATACATCACATTAACAGGATGAAGGATAAAAATCTTACAATCATCTCATCAAATTCAGAAAAAACATATGACAAAATTCAACATCCTTTCATGATAAGAACTCAACAAAACAGTTACAGAAAGTATGTACCTCAAAATAACAAGTGCCATATATGACAAGCCCACAGATAACATCATACTCAATGGTGAAAGCTAAAAGCTTTTCCTCTAAGATCAGGAACAAGATAAGGATGCCTACTCTTGCCACTTCTATGCAACATAGTACTAGAAGTCCTAGACAGAGCAATTAGGCAAAAAAGAAACAAAAGCCATCAAAATCAGAAAGGAAGAAGTAAAATTATCTCTGATTTCAGATCACTTGATCTTAAATATAGAAAACCATAAAAGACCCCCCAAAAAACCAGAATTAATACTCAGTAAAATTGCAAGATACAAAATCAACACACAAAAACAAGTTCTGTTTCTATGCACTACTAATGAACTATCAGGAAAAGAAATTAACAAAACAATTCCATTTATAATAGCATCAAAAACAAAAAAATACTTAGGCATAAATTTAACAAAGTAGGTGAAAGATCTGTACACTGAAAACTATAAAACAGTGATGAAAGAAACTAAAGACACAAATGAATGGAAAAATACCCCTTGTTCATATATTGGAATAATTTACATTGTTAAAACGTCCATCTATAGGGGACTTCCCTGGTGGTCCAATGGCTGAGAATCCACCTTCCAATGCAGGGGATGTGGGTTCAATCCCTGGTCAGGGAATAAGATCCCACATGCCGTGGGGCGACTAAGCCTGCACACCACAACTACTGAACCCACGTGCTGCAAACTACAGAGCCCACACTCTCTGGAGCCAGTGCGCCACAATTAGAGAAGCCCGCAGGCTGCAACAAAAGATCCCACATGCCACAACGAAGATCCCACGTGCCGCAACTAACACCCAATGCAAACAAACAAAAAATCTCCATCTATAAATTTAATGGAATCGCAATCAATATTCCAATGGAATTTTTCACAGAAATAGGAGAAACAACGGTAGAATTCATATGGAACCACAAAAGAACTATAATACTCAAAGTAATCTTGAGTAACAACAATAAATCTGGAGGCATCACATTTCCAGATTTCAAATTATATTGTAAACCTATAGTAACGAAAACAATATGGTGGGAGGAGAGAGAAGATGGCAGAAGAGTAAGACACAGAGATCACCTTCCTCCCCACAGATACATTAGAAATACATCTACACGTGGAACTGCTCCTATAGAACACCCACTGAACGCTGGCAGAAGACCTCAGACCTTCCAGAAGGCAAGAAACTCCCACGTACCTGGGTAGGGCAAAAGAAAAAAGAATAAACAGAGACAAAAGAATAGGGATGGGACCTGAACCAGTGGGAGAGAGCTGTGAAGGAGGAAAGGTTTCCACACACTAGAAGCCCCTTCACGGGTGGAGACTGCAGGTAGCAGAGGGGGAAGCTTCAGAGCCATAGAAGAGAGAACAGGAACACGGTGCGGAGGGCAAAGCAGAGAGATTCCCGCAGAGGATCAGTGCTGACCAGCACTCACCAGCCCGAGAGGCTTCTCTGCTTACCCGTCGGGACGGGGCGCGGGCTGGGAGCTAAAGCTCGGATTTCGGTTGGAAGCCGGAAGAGGACTGGGGTTGGCTGCGTGAACACAGCCTGAAGGGGTTAGTGCACCACGGCTAGCTGGGAGGGAGTCCAGGAGAAGTCTGGAGGTGCCGAAGAGGCAAGACACCTTTTTTTCCCTCTTTGCTTCCTGGGGCGCAAGGAGAGGGGATTAAGCACGCTGCTTAAAGGAGCTACAAAGGCGGGCAGAGAGCTGCTGAAGAGACAAGAGACTTATTCTTGCCTCTTTGTTTCCTGGCGCGAGAGGAGAGGGGGATTAAGCGCGCCGCGTAAAGGAGCTCCAGAGACAGGCGCAGAGGAGCTCCAGAGACAGGCGCGGAGCTGCTGAAGAGACAAGAGAATTCTTCTTGCCTCTTTGTTTCCTGGTGCGAGAGGAGAGGAGATTAAGCGCGCCGCTTAAAGGAGCTCCAGAAACGGGTGCGAGCCACGGCTATCAGCACGTAGCCCAGAGATGGGCATGAGATGCTAAGGCTGCTGCTGCCACCACCAAGAAGCCTGTGTGCGAGCGCAGGTCACTCTCCACACCTCCCCTCCCAGAAGCCTGTGCAGCCCACCGCTGCTGCGGTCCCGGGATCCAGGGACAGCTTCCCCGGGAGAGCCCACGGTGCGCCTCAGGCTGATGCAACATCACGCCAGCCTCTTCAGCCGCAGGCTCGCACCGCATCCATGCCGCTCCCTCTCCCAGGCCTGAGTGAGCCAGAGCCCCCGAATCAACTGCTCCTTTAACCCCGTCCTGTCTGAGCGAAGAGAAGACGCCCTTGGGTGACCTACACGCAGAGGCGGGGCCAAGTCCAAAGCTGAACCCAAGGAGCTGTGCGAACAAAGATGAGAGGGGGAGGTCTCTCCCAGCAGCCTAAGAAGCAGCGGATTAAAGTTCCACAATCAACTTGAAGTGCCCTGCATCTGTGGAATACCCGAATAGACAGTGAATCATCCCAAGTTGAGGAGATGGACTTTGGGAGCAAGATATATTATTTTTTCCCCTTTTTCTCTTTTTGTGAGTGTGCATGGGTGTGCTTCTGTGTGAGATTTTATCTGTATAGCTTTGCTTTCAACATTTGTCCTAGGGTTCTGACTATCCCTTTTTCTGTTTTACTTTAAAAAATTTTCCTTGTTAATACTTATTTTTATTTTAATAACTTTATTTCATCCTACTTTATCTTTTCTTCCTTCATTCCTTTCTTTCTTTCTTCCTTTCTTCCTCCCTTTCTTCCTTTCTTCCTTCCTTTCCTATTTTTTCTCCCTTTTATTCTGAGCCATGTGGATGAAAGGCTCTTGGTGCTCCGGCCAGGCGCCAGGGCTGTGTCTCTGAGGTGGGAGAACCAACTTCAGGACACTGATCCACAAGAGACCTCCCAGCTCCAAGTAATATCAAAGGGCGAAAATCTCCCAGAAATCTCCATTTCAACACTGAGACCCAGCTTCAATCAACGACCAGCAAGCTAGAGTGCTGGACACCCTATGCCCAACAACTAGCAAGACAGGACCACAGCCCCATCCATTAGCAGACAGGCTGCCTAAAATCATAATAAGGCTACAGACACCCCAAAACACACCACCAGACATCTACCTGCCCACCAGAAAGACAAGATCCAGCCTCATCCACCAGAACACAGGCACTACTCCCCTCAACCAGGAAACCTATTCAACCCACTGAACCAACCTTAGCCACTGGGGACAGACACCAAAAACAACAGGAACTACGAACCTGCAGCTTGCAAAAAGGAGACCCCAAACAGTAAGATAAACAAAATGAAAAGACAGTAAAACACACAGCAGATGAAGGACCAAGGTAAAAACCCACCAGACCTAACAAATGGAGAGGAAATAGGCAGTCTACCTGAAAAAGAATTCAGAATAATGATAGTAAAGATGATCCAAAATCTTGGAAATAGAATAGACAAAATGCAAGAAACATTTAACAAGCACCAAGAAGGACTAAAGAGGAAGCAAGCAATGATGAACAACACAATAAATGAAATTAAAAATAACATAGATGGGATCAACAGCAGAATAACTGAGGCAGAAGAATGGATAAGTGACCTGGAAGATAAAATAGTGGAAATAACTACTGCAGAGCACAATAAAGAAAAAAGAATGAAAAGAACTGAGGACAGTCTCGGAGACTTCTGGGACAACACTAAATGCACCAACATTCGAAATATAGGGGTCCCAAAAGAAGAAGAGAAAAAGAAAGGGACTGAGAAAATATTTGAAGAGATTATAGTTGAAAACTTCCCTAATATGGGAAAGGAACTAGTTAATCAAGTCCAGGAAGCACAGACAGTCCCATACAGGATAAATCCAAGGAGAAACATGCCAAGAAACATATTAATCAAACTATCAAAAATTAAATACAAAGAAAACATATTAAAAGCAGCAAGGGAAAAACATCAAATAACACACAAGGGAATCCCCATAAGGTTAACAGCTGATCTTTCAGCAGAAACTCTACAAGCCAGAAGGGAGTGGCAGGACATATTTAAAGTGATGAAGGAAAAAAACCTACAACCAAGATTACTCTACCCAGCAAGGATCTCACTCAGATTTGATGGAGAAATTAAAACCTTTACAGACAAGCAAAAGCTGAGAGAGTTCAGCACCACCAAACCAGCTTTAGCACAAATGCTAAAGGAACTTCTCTAGGCAAGAAACACAAGAGAAGGAAAACACCTACAAGAACAAACTCGAAACAATTAAGTACATGGTAATAGGAACATACATATCGATAATTACCTTAAATGTGAATGGATTAAATGCTCCCACCAAAAGACACAGACTGGCTGAACGGATACAAAAACAAGACCCATATATATGCTGTCTACAAGAGACCCACTTCAGACTTAGGGACACATACAGAGTGAAAGTGAGGGGATGGAAAAAGATATTCCATGCAAATGGAAATCAGAAGAAAGCTGGAGTAGCAATTCTCATATCAGACAAAATAGACTTTAAAATAAAGACTATTATAAGAGACAAAGAAGGACACTACATAATGATCAAGGAATCGATCCATGAAGAAGATATAAGTGTAAATATTTACACACGCAACATAGGAGCACCTCAATACATAAGGCAAATACTAACAGCCATAAAAGGGGAAATCGACAGTAACACAATCATAGTAGGGGACTTTAACACCCCACTTTCACCAATGGACAGATCATCCAAGATGAAAATAAATAAGGAAACACAAGCTTTAAATGATACATTACACAAGATGGACTTAATTGATATTTATAGGACATTCCATCCAAAAACAACAGAATACACATTTTTCTCAAGTGCTCATGGAACATTCTCCAGGATAGATCATATCTTGGGTCACAAATCTAGCCTTGGCAAATTTAAGAAAATTGAAATCGTATCAAGTATCTTTTCTTACCACAATGCTAGGAGACTAGATATCAATTACAGGAAAAGATCTGTAAAAAATACAAACACATGGAGGCTAAACAATACACTACTTAATAACGAAGTGATCACTGAAGAAATCAAAGAGGAAATCAAAAAACACCTACAAACAAATGACAATGGAGACACGACAACCCAAAACCTATGGAATGCAGCAAAAGCAGTTCTAAGAGGGAAGTTTATAGCAATACAATCCTACCTTAAAAAGCAGGAAACATCTCAAATAAACAACCTAACCTTGCACCTAAAGCAATCAGAGAAAGAACAAAAAACCCCCCAAATTTAGCAGAAGGAAAGAAATCATAAAGATCAGCTCAGAAATAAATGAAAAAGAAATTAAGGAAATGATACCAAAGAGCAATAAAACTAAAAGCTGGTTCTTTGAGAAGATAAACAAAATTGATAAACCATTAGCCAGACTCATCAATAAAAAAAAGGGAGAAGACTCAGATCAACAGAATTAGAAATGAAAAAGGAGACATAACAACTGACACTACAGAAATAGAAAGGATCATGAGAGATTACTACAAGCAACTGTATGCCAATAAAATGGACAACGTGGAAAAAATGGACAAATTCTTAGAAATGCACAAGCTGACGAGACTGAACCAGGAAGAAATAGAAAATATGAACAGATCAATCACAAGCACTGAAATTGAAACTGTGATTCAAAATCTTCCAACAAACAAAAGCCCAGGACCAGATGGCTTCACAGGTGAATTCTATCAAACATTTAGAGAAGAGCTAACACCTAACCTTCGCAAACTCTTCCAAAAGACAGCAGACGGAGGAACACTCCCAAACTCATTCTATGAGGCCACCATCACCCTGATACCAAAACCAAAGATGTCACAAAGAAAGAAAACTACAGGCCAATATCACTGATGAACACAGATGCAAAAATCCTCAACAAAATACCAGCAAACAGAAACCAACAGCACATTAAAAGGATCATACACCATGATCAAGTGGGGTTTATTCCAGGAATGCAAGGATTCTTCAATATATGCAAATCAATCAACGTGATACACCATATTAACAAACTGAAGGAGAAAAACCATATGATCATCTCAGTAGGTACAGAGAAAGCTTTTGACAAAATTCAACACCCATTTATGATAAAAACCCTGCAGAAAGTAGGCACAGAGGAGACTTTCCTCAACATAATAAAGGCCATATATGACAAACACACAGCCAACATCGTCCTCAATGGTGAAAAACTGAAACCATTTCCACTAAGATCGGGAACAAGACAAGGTTGCCCACTCTCACCACTCTTATTCAACATAGTTTTGGAAGTTCTAGCCACAGAAATCAGAGAAAAAATAAAATAAAAGGAATCCAAATCAGAAAATAATAAGTAAAGCTGTCACTTTGCAGATGACATGATACTATACATAGAGAATACTAAAGATGCTACCAGAAAACTACTAGAGCTAAACAATGAATTTGGTAATGTACCAGAATACAAAATTAATGCACAGAAATCTCTGGCATTCTTATACACTAATGATGAAAAATCTGAGAGGGAAATTAAGAAAAAACTCCCATTTACCATTGCAACAAAAAGAATAAAATATCTAGGAATAAAGCTACCTAAGGAGACAAAAGACCTGTATGCAGAAAATTACAGGACACTGATGAAAGAAGTTAAAGATGATACAAATAGATGGAGAGATATACCATGTTCTTGGATTGGAAGAATCAACATTGTGAAAATTAGTCTACTACCCAAAGCAATCTGCAGATTCAATGCAATTCCTATCAAACTACCAGTGGCATTTTTCACAGAACTAGAACAAAAAGTTTCACAATTTGTATGGAAATACAAAAGACCCCTAATAGCCAAATCAATCTTGAGAACGAAAAATGGAGCTGGAGGAATCAGGCTCCCTGACTTCAGACTATACTACAAAGCTACAGTAATCAAGACAATATGGTACTGGCACAAAAACAGAAATATAGATCAATGGAACAGGATAGATAGCCCAGAGATAAACCCACACACATATGGTCACCTTATCTTTGATAAAGGAGGCAAGAATATAGAGTGGAGAAAAGACAGCCTCTTCAATAAGTGGTGCTGGGAAAACTGGACAGGTACATGTAAACATCTGAGATTAGAACACTCCCTAACACCATACACAAAAATAAACTCAAAATGGGTTACAGACCTAAATATAAGACCAGACACTATAAAACTCTTAGAGGAAAACATAGGTAGAACACTCTATGACATAAATCACAGCAAGATCCTTCTGACCCACCTCCTAGAGAAATGGAAATAAAAACAAAAATAAACAAATGGGACCTAATGAAACTTCAAAGTTTTTGCACAGCAAAGGATACCATAAACAAGACCAAAAGACAACCCTCAGAATGGAAGAAAATAGTTGCAAATGAAGCAACTGACAAATGATTAATCTCCAAAATTTATAAGCAACTCATGCAGCTCAATAACAAAAAAACAAACAACCCAATCCAAAAATGGGCAGAAGACCTAAATAGACATTTCTCCAAAGAAGATATACAGATTGCCAACAAACACATGAAAGAATGCTCAACATCATTAATCATTAGAGAAATGCAAGTCAAAATTACAATGAGATATCATCTCACACCAGTCAGAATGGCCATCATCAAAAACTCTAGAAACAATAAATGCTGGAGAGGGTGTGGAGAAAAGGGAACACTCTTGCACTGCTGGTGGGAATGTAAATTGATACAGTCACTATGGAGAACAGTATGGAGATTCCTTAAAAAACTATAAATAGAACTACCATACGACCCAGCAATCCCACTACTGGGCATATACCCTGAGAAAACCGTAATTCAAAAAGAGTCATGTACCAAAATGTTCATTGCAGCTCTATTTACAATAGCCAGAACATGGAAGCAACCTAAGTGTCCATCAACAGATGAATGGATAAAGAAGATGTGGCACATATATACAATGAAATATTAATCAGCCATAAAAAGAAATGAAACTGAGTTATTTGTAGTGAGGTGGATGGACCTGGAGCTTGTCATACAGAGTGAAGTAAGTCAGAAGGAGAAAAAGAAACACCATATGCTAACACATATATATGGAATCTAAGAAAAAAAAATGTCATGAAGAGACTAGGGGTAGGATGGGAATAAAACACAGACCTACTAGAGCATGGACTTGTGTACATGGGGAGGGGGAAGGGTAAGCTGTGACGAAGTGAGAGAGTGGCATGGTCATAGATACACTACCAAATGTAGGGTGGATAGCTAGTGGAAAGCAGCCACATGGCACAGGGAGATCAGCTAGGTGGTTTGTGACTACCTAGAGGGGTCGGACAGGGAGGGTGGGAGGGAGGGAGACGCAAGAGGGAAGAGATATGGGAACACATGTATATGTATAACTGATTCACTTTGTTGTAAAGCAGAAACTAACACACCACTGTAAAGCAATTATACTCCAATAAAGATGTTAAAAAAATACAAAAAACAATATGGTACTATAAAATGACATATAGATCAAACTAATAGAATAGAGAGCCCAGCACAAACCCATGCATATACAGTCAACTAATCTTCAACAAGGATGACAAGAGTATACTATAGGAAAAGGATAGTCTCTTCAATAAACGGTGTTGGGAAAACTGGATATCTACATGCAAAAGAATGAAACTGTGTATGTTATACCATACACAAAATCAACTCAAAATGGATTAAAGACTTAAATATAAGACCTGAAACCATAAAAATCCAAGAATAAACTGCTCACTGACATTGGTGTTGTGGAAATTAGTTTTAAGATATGAGACCAAAAGCAAATAACAAAGCAAACATAAACAAGTATGATTATATCAAACTAAAAAGCTTGTACACAGCAAAGGAAAGAATCAACAAAATGAAAAGATAACCTATGGAATGGGGGAAAATATTTGCAAACCATATATCTGATAAGGGTTAATATCCAAAATATGGGATTTAGCAATATGTTTTTGGATCTGTCCAAAAACATACAACCCAGTTAACAAAAAACCCAAATAATCCAATTTTTAAAATGGGCAAAGGACCTGAACAAACATAGAGGACATACGAATAGTCAACAAGTACATGAAAAGATGCTAAACATCACTATTCATCAAGGAAATGCAAACACAATGGGATGTCACTTCACACCTGACAATTACTAACATTAGAAAAAAAAGTTAAAGTGTTGGTAAAGATATGGAGAAAAGGGAACCTTGGTATATTGTTGGTGGGTATTTAAATTGGTACAGCCATTACAGAAAACAGCACTGAGATTCCTCAAAAAATTACAAACAGAACTACTACCATATGAATCAGCAATTCCACTTCTGGGTAGTTATCCAAAGGAATTGAAATCAGGATCTTGGAGACGTATATGCCTTCCATGTTCATTGCAGCATTATTAACAATAACCAATATATGGAAGCAACCTAAATGTCCATCGAAGGATGAACAGATAAAGAAAATGTGGAACATATATACAATGGACTATTATTTAGCCCTGCAGAAGAAATTCCTGCCATTTGCGACAACAGAGATGGACCTAGAGAACATTGTGCTCAGTGAAATAACATAGACAGAGTAAGACAACCACCATTATGATTAATTACACTTATATGTGGAATCTAAAACAGTCAAACACATGGAAGCAAAGAGTAGAACGGTGGTCACCAAGGTGGGGGGCAGGGGGAAATGGAGAGATGATGGTGAAAGGGTATAAAGTTTCAGTTACACAAATAAATAAGTGCTAGAGATCTACTATATAGTATAGTATTCACTGTACACTTAAAATTTGCTAATAGGGTAGATCTTATGTTAAGTGTTCTCATGAAATACATATACACACAAATTATTAATAAAGTACATAGGAAGAAACTCTGGGATGTAATGGATTATTTTTATGGCCTGGATGTGATGATGGTTTCACAGGTGTATGCTTATCCCCAAATTGAGTTGTATACATTAAATATGCATAGCCTTTCACATATGAATTATACCTCACTAAAGGGGTTAAATTTTTCTTTTGATATTCAATTTGAAGGCATGATGTCTTTGATAAATCTGACTGAATGGCTAACTTTTCTTCTATTATATATTAAAAAGTTTAAAGCACATGGGATTGAATATATCATTTGCAATTGGAAAAAAAAAAAACAAGCCACAGAAAATGATAGACCAGGGCTGGTAAAATTATTCTGTAAAGAGCCATAAATTAGATATTTTGGGTTTGTGGGTGATATTTAGTCTCTGCCATATATTTTTCTACTTTTCTTCTTTTCTTACCTGTCTTATAAAAATGCAAAACCACTCTTTGCTGGCAGACCCTCAGCAGGAGTTTGTCAACCCCTGTAGCAAACCATATTCTACTAGACTCTAAGTTCCTGAGTATAGGAACAACATCACACTTCTTATAGCCACATCCTAGAGCAGGTCATGGCATATGTTAGACAAATTATAGGTGCTTGTTAAATGAGCAAAGGAGAATGTAAATGGTAATGGGAAAAAATTTACTAAAAGTTGAATTTGTACAATTTTTCCTCATCAGATTCTTTTATTAAAAATATCCTTACATAACAAGAAAACATAACTTGCTCTATTATAATGTTGATTGTATCTCCTATGTAAGCAACCTGTTAGCTAACTCTTACAAATCAGCAGAACACAGAGACATGCTAGATTCCTTAAAATTCAAAAGCCTACAGCTCAATTCAGAAATTTTTAAACACTAAAATCAAGCTAAATGATATCGCCACATAGCGTGAAAACAAAAAACACACTACAAAATAGTATCATAGATTTTTATATTCTTCTGAAGTGTTCCTTTCTTGTTCTGTCAACAAAAATTTCCATGGCTTTCGAATTTAGTTTTAAAATCCTTTCATATCTACTATAAACTAGGTCTAGAAACAGTGGGAAAACAAATTGAGTGGTAGTCTCAATAAACCTGAGATTTTCTTTCCACAAAAATTTTAAATATCTATAAACATCCCATTAATACTTTTTACAGTTCCATTAATTCTGTTGTCAATTATTATTTAACAAGTATATTTCACACCAATCTTCAGGCTAATTGTGATAACCATATAAAACCAAAGACCTTAAGCAATATATACATATTTCCTAAATGTTAAGAGATACAGTTAACCAATAGGACTTATTCTTACTTACATTTCTTTTTCAAGCTGCTGCTGAATTAACTTTGCTGATTTTGCCATTGTAATGTCTGTAAAGAAATAAAGACATTGCTGTTGTTTAAAGCAGAAGGGGTCTTTTCCCAAGACTTCTTGCACATATGGTGAATTCCTATTTAAACCAGTAAGTTTCTTTGCCCCACCATTTAAAATAAATTTTTATGTTACATTGGATTATAGTTGATTTACAATGTTGTTAGTTTCAGGTGTACAGCAAAGTGATCCAGTTACATATATACATATATCTATTCTTTTTCAAATTCTTTTCCCATTTAGGTTATTACAGAATATTGAGAAGAGTTCCCTGTGCTATACAGTAGGTCCTTGCTGGTTATCTATTTTAAATATAATAATGAGTATATGTCAATCCCAAACTCCCAATTTATGCCTCCCACCAACCCCACCATTTTTTTTAAAAGCTTTTTTTAAAAATTTATTTTTATTCTTATTTTATTTATTTATTTTTGGCTGTGCTGGGATTTTGTTGCTGCACGCAGGCTTTCTCTAGCTGCGGCAAGTGGGGGCTACTCTTTGCTGCAGGGTGTGGGCTTCTCATTGCGGTGGCTTCTCTTGCTGCAGAGCATGGGCTCTAGGCCACGGGCTTCAGTAGTTGTGGCACAGAGCATCAGTAGTTGTGGCTCACAGGCTCTAGAGCACAGCTCAGTAGTTGTGGCACATGGGCTTCGTTGCTCCGTGGCATGTGGGATCTTTCCAAACCAGGGATCAAACCTGTGTCCCCTGCATTGGCAGGCAGATTCTTATCCACTGCACCACCAGGGAAGCCCGCTTAAAGAGCTTTTTATCACTAGTAGTTCCATTATCAAAGTAAGCTTTATATTTGCACGAATATTTATATTACAATAATGCTTACAATTAAGCTGGTGACCCTAAAATTGAGAAGCTCTTTCACAGAAGTTTTCCACATCTTACAGACATCTGAAATCAACACATATATTGTATACATAAGTCCAGCCAATGTAACAAGAAGAGAAGCTACCAGCTTAGTGATTTTAACAAGACCCTGCACTCCAATAGAAATACCCTACCTGTCATATAAAACTAAACCAAGAACACTTCCAGCTGATACTAATATGGTATGTTACGGCATCAAGTGCACTTTGGTAATAAAAAAGCACTGGTTTGGCACCAGCAGAAGCCAAATAAATACAGAAGAAATAAAGAGGTCAGGTAGGATTCCTAATAAGTCATTGTTAGGGTTTCTACTAGCTCACCTTTGAGAAATGCATTGAGCTTTTCACAGAATGAGAATATTAAGTCTGAAATAGGACTAAAGATCAACTAGTCTATCTTATTTTTAGTTTTTTAGAAAAGAGAGATTATTTTATTATTGAGGTAACATTGGTTTATAACATGTTTCATGTGTACAACATTATGATTCAATTTGTGTATACACTACACCGGGCTTACTACCAAAAATTTAGTTTCCATCCATCACCATACGGTAGTGGCTGCAAATATCTTTCTGAGTTAGTGTTTCCGTTATCTTTGGATAAATACCCAGAAGTGGAATAGCTGGATCCCATGGTAGTTCTATTCTTAATTTTTTGAGGACTATCCATACTGTTTCCCACAGTGGCTGCATTTACATTCCCATCAACAGTGCACAAGGGTTCCATTTCTCCACGTCCTGCCCACACGTTATTTCTTCTCTTTTGACAACAGTCACTCTAATGGGTGTGAGGTAATGTCTAATTGTGGCTTTGATTTGCATTTCCCTAATAGTTAATGATGTTCATCTTCACTAGTGATGAACATCTTTATATGTGCCCGCTGACCATTTGTATATCTTTTCTGGAAAAACATCTATTCAGGTTACCTGCCCATTTTAAAATCAGGTTTTTTGTTGTTGTTGAGTTGTTTGGGTTCTTCATATATTTTGGATATTAACCCCTTATCAGATAATATGATTTGACAATATCTTCTCCCAGTCAGGAGGAAGTCTTTTCATTTTGTTGATGGTTTCTTTTGCTGTGCAGAGCTTTTTAGTTTGATATAGTACCACCTGTTTAGTTTTGCTTTTGTTTGCCTTGCTTGAGGAGACAGATCCAAAAACATATTGCTAAATCCCATGTCAAAGTCCAAACTCTGTTTTCTTCTAGGAGTTTTATGGTTTCAGGTCTTCTGTTCAAGTCTTTAATCCATTTTTGAGTTAATTTTTGTGTATGGTATAAGAAAATAGTCTACTTTCATTCTTTTGCATGTGGCTGTACAGTTTTCCCAAAAACATTTACTGAAGAGACTGTTCTTTCTCCATTGTATGTTCTTTGCGCCTTTGTTGTAAATTAATTGTCCATATGTTTATTTCTGGGCTCTCAATTCTGTTCCATTGACCTGTATGTCTGCTTTTCTGCCAAATACCATGCTGTTTTGATTACTATAGCTTTGTAGTAATATTTTGAAATCAGGGCACGTGATACCTCCAGCTTTGTTCCTTTTTCTCAGACTTGCTTTGGCTATTCATAGTCTTTCATGGTTCCATACAAATGTAAGGAATTTTTGTTCCATTTCTGCAAAAACTGTCATTAGGATTTTGACAGGGATTGTTCCAATGAATCTGCAGATTGCTTTAGGTAAAATGGACATTTTAACAATGTTAATTCTTACAGTCTATGAGCATGAAATATCTTGCCATTTCTTTGTGTCTTCCGTTTCTCTCAACAGTCTTTTATAGTTTTTACTGTATTGTGGGATCTTAGTTCCCTGACCAGGGACTGAACCCGCACCCTCAGCAGTGAAAGTGTGGAGTCCTAACCACAGGACTGCCAGGGAATTCCCATCTTTGGTTAAATTTATTCCTGGGTATTTTATTATTTTTGCTGCAATTTTAAATGAGACTGTTTTCTTAATTTCTTTCTGCTTGTTTGTTGTTGGTGTACAGAAACACAACAGATTTTTGGATATTGATTTTGCACCCTGCAACTTTACTATATTCATTTATTATTTCTAACAGGTTTTTGGTGGAGTCTTTAGGTATGTTGAATGAGAGTGGCAAGAGTGGGCATCCTTGTCTTGTTCCTGATCTTAGAGGGATAGCTTTCAGTTTTTCACAGTTGAGTATGTCAGCTGTGGGTTTGACATGCATAGCCTTTATTATGTTGAGATACATTCTTTCTATACCCATTTTATTGTCTTTATCATAAGTGGATGTTGAATTGTCAAATGCTTTTTCTGCATTTATTGAGATGATCATGACTTTTAAAATGTTTTATCATGTTGATTGACTTGCAGATGTTGAATCATCCTTGCAACCCTGAAACAAATCCCCCTTGATCACAGTGTATGATCCTTTTAATGTATTATTCTATTTGGTTTGCTAATATCTTGTTGAAGATTTCTGCATCTGTTTATCAGAGATACTGGCTTGTAATGTTTTTGTGTGTTATCCTTGTCTGGCTTTGATATCAGGGTAATGCTGACCTCATACAATGAGTTAGGAAGTATTCCCTCCTCTTCAAATTTTTTGGAAGAGTTAAAGAAGAATGGGTATTAAATCTTCTTTGAACATTTAGAAGAATCTACCAGTGAAGCTGTCTGGTCCTGGACTTTTGTTTTTTTTGGAAGGCTTTTGATTACTGTTTTAATCTCCTTACTAATGATCAGTCTATTCAGATTTTCTATTTCTTCAAGATTCAGTCTTGGAAGGTTGTTTGATTGTTAAGAATGTATTCATTTCTTCTAGGCTGTCCAATTTGTTGGTGTAGTTATTCACAGTATTCTCTTATAACCTTTTGTATTTCTGTGGGATCTGCTGTAATTTCTCCTCTTTCATTTCTGATTTTATTTATCTGAGCCTCCTCTTTTTTCATTAGTCTAGCTAGAGGTTTGTCGATTTTGTCTATCTTTTCAAAGAACAAGCTCTTAGTTTCACTGATCTTTTGTACTACCTTTTTAGTCTCTATTTCATTTATTTCTGCTGGCTTTTAGTATTTCCTTCCTTCTACTGACTTTGGGCATAGTTTGTTCTTTTTCTAGTTCCTTTAGGTGTAAGGACTATTGGAGATTTTTCTTGTTTCTTGAGGTAGGCAAGTATTGCTATAAACTTGTACTGCTTTCGATGCATCCTATTGATCTGGTATGCTATATTTTCATTTATCTTCAGGTATTTTTATTTCCTCCTTTCCTCCTCACTGACCTAATAGTTGTTCAGTAGCATGTTGTTTAGTCTCCACATATTTGTGATTTTTTCAGCTTTCTTCTTGTAGTTGATTTCTAGTTTCAAATCTTTATGGTAGGAAAAGATGCTCGATATGATTTCAGTCTTAAATTTATTGAACTTGTTCTGTGTCCCAGCATATGGTCTATCCTTGAGAATGTTTTATGTGCACTTGAGAAGAATGTGTATTCTGCTGCTTTGGGATGGAATGTTTTATTTATATATATGTATATATGTATGTATGTATGTGTGTATGTGTATATATTCCACCTGATGTAATGCTTCATTTAAGGCCAATGGTTCCTTGTTAACGTTCTGTATAGATAATCAATTCATTGATGTAAGTGGGATGTTAAACTCCCCTACTATTGTTGCTGTCAATTTCTTCATTTACGTCTGTTAATAATTCCTTTCATGTTTTAGTACTCCTTGTTAGATGCTTATATATTAATAAATGTTACATCTTCTTGATGGATTGTCCCCTTTATCATTGTATAAGTCCATCTTGTTCTCTTGTTTGGCTTGAAGTCTATTTGATCTGATCTGAGATGGCTACACCTGCTTTCTTTTGGCTGCCATCTGCTTGGAGTATCATTTTCCATCCCTTCACTTTGAGCCTATGTTTGTCTTTAGAGCTGAGTCTCTGGAAGGCAGAACATAGTTGGTCTTATTTTTTAATACACCCAGCCACTCTGTGTCTTCTGATTGGTGAATTCAATCCACTTATATTTAGGGTGATTATTGATAAATAAGGACTAGTACTGCCATTTTATCTTTTGTTTTCTGGTTGCTCTATATCTCCATTGTTTCTGCCTGACATCTTAGGTGGTGGTTTACTAGTTTCCTTCTAGTTTCATGTCTCTGCTCTAGACTTACATTTTGTGGTTACCATCAGGTTTGTATAAGACATCTCATAGATAAAATAGTCCTTTTTCTGCTGATAGGATCTTATCTTCATTTGCCATTATATGGGTTCTGTACTTTTCCTCTTCCCCTTTCACATTTTTGTCATCTCAAATTATCCCTTTTTATATTGTGAGTTCATTACCAAACTGCAGTAGCTATAATTATTTTTATTGCTTTTTCCCCTTTAAACTTTATAATTGTTTAACAACCTATTCTGATGTAAAGTTGCAATTTTCTGATTCTATTTATCACCTTACTCAAAGTTTTGTGTACTTCTGCCTCTTTGTTTCAGGTAGGAGAGCTCCTTCCAACATTTCTTGTAAGGCAGGTCTACTGGTAATGAACTCCCTCAGCTTTTGTCTGGGAAAGTCTTTATTTCTCCCTTGTATCTCAAGGATAAGTTTGCTGGAAGGATTCTTGGCAGAGTTTTTGTCTTATAATATTTTGAGTAGGTCATCCCATCCTCTCCTGGCCTATACAGTTTCTGCTGAGAAATCTGCTGAAAGCTTAATAGGGGTTCCTTTGTAGGCTGTCTTTTTTCCTCCGGATGCCTTTAAAATTCTTTATCATTGAATTTTGACAATTTTAACATAATGTGTCCTGGAGAATGTCTTTTAGCATTTAGATAATTAAGTGTTCTCTTAACTTTATGGACTTGTATATCCAGTTCCTTCCCTGGGTTTGTGAAATTCTCAGCTATTATTTCTTTAAATAAACTCTCTGCTCCCTTCTCCCTCTTGGATAACCATTATCTTTATGAAGGATAATGAAGTTGGATAGTTCTCATAAAATTTTATTTTTAAAAAAATCTTAGTTCTCTCTGCACTCCTACTTGAATCATTTTTAGATCTCTATCTTCAAGCTCACTAATTCTCTCTTCCATATGGTCTGCTCTATTTCCAGTGCTTTCGAATGCATTCTTCATCTCATTTATTGACATCTTCAGCTCCAGAACTTCTGTTTGGTTCTCTTTTAGACTTTTAATATCTTTGGTAAAGTATTTCTTCTGTTCATTAATTTTATTCCTGAGCTCACTGAACTGCCCTCCTGAGTTCTCTTGTAGCTTGTTTAGTTTCTTCATAACAGCTATTTTGAATTCTCTATCAGTTAGATTACAATCTTCCATGACTTAAGTTTGGCTGCTGGAGAACTGTCATTTTCTTTTTGTTACACTGTGTACTGTGGTTTTACATGGTACTTGACAAACTGTTCCTCTGCCAGTGCATTTGAAGTAGCAAATACCTTTCTTATGTAGGTAAAGCTTTTTTTTTTCTCCTTGATTCTTACAGTTCAACAAGTTGGAAAATAGAGGCCTTTCTTTTCTTTTTCTTGCTATAGCACAGGTTCTGGGCTTTTCTTACCTGAGCTGCCTCTGACTATATTTGAGAATTGGCACTTTCCACCCTCTACTACCTCTGCCAGATGTGTCACCGGTACCCTCACTGTCACTGCTTGAGCTCTGCTGCTGGAGGGGGGTGTGGAGAAAAATGAAGGAGACAGAGTTATGGGCACCTTTGCCACATCTGGGGTTGTCGGGTTTGTGTGCAGCACTCCCATGAGCCAGGGGACTGGGGTCACAGGCCCCACCACCACTGCTGCTGCGGGGTTCCCTGTGGCCAAAGGAGCTACTGCAGCGAGGAGGCTGGAGCCATGTGTGCTGTCTTCCCTGTTGCTACAGGGTTCTCTGGGGCTTCAGGCTCAGCCACTGTGGCCAGAGGCTAAGATTGCAGACATTCTTCCACTGTTCCCCCAGTTCTACCCCCTCTATGTGTTCTAGTCCACCCACCTTCAGAAGTAGACTTCTGGATTTCTCCAGCATCCTAGTGTGTTGGGCAGAGGAACCTTTGTTGAGTTTTGGATGTTTTACTAGTTGTAGAATGAAGGGGGAGGACAAAGAAGGTGTCTCACACCTCATGATGCTGACATCACTCCTAATCTGATTTTAAAGGTAATAAAACTGAAGCCTAGTTTTACTGACTGAGACTAAAATGGTTTTCATTCTTATGAGGTTAAAGGAAAACACTTCTGCAAACTCTCCTTGATGAAATGTGCTAGATGGCAAACTTGTTTAAAAGGAGAGACTCCATCCTGTCCTTCCTCAACCATGTATCTGATATGACATATTGCTGATCTGATGAACTTAACTTGGTAAATTAAAATGATTTACGATTAAAAATAAAACACTGTATTAAAGAATAAATGATAATAATCACTCCTTTGTCACTCCTTAGAACAGCCTGGTAAGGGAGACTAATGAAAATGCTGGAGTATAAATAAATTTTAAGATTTAAAATCCTTAATTTATAGTTCATTAGCAATTGTCTCTCATCCTCAGTAATAATAATGGTAGATAACTGTATTAATTCTTAGTAGCAATCCCAGAAAAATCTCAACTATTATTGCCATAAAACATGATAGTACCTTGCTTATTGCAAGCGATTAAGAATGATGGTGTGTTCTTCAGACCAATACTGTCAAGGAGGACTTGATACAGAAACTCTGCCACATCTTTCACCTCTCGCTGGAAGGCTGCACTATCCACAACAAACACAACAGCCCTGGAGGGGGAAAAAAAAAAAACTGCCATGTGAGCATGCAATACTGCAGCATTATATTGAAAAACAATATACTTAATTTTGCCCAATTCAATCCTAATGAATAAAATAAAACAAACTCACATACAGGTGTCTGCACAAGTAATCACACAACACAAATACTTAACAAAGGACTACTTAGTGCTACTACGTATCAATGACTGTATCTAAAAAGACAATAGAAAATGATGCCTCCCCTCAAGTCCAGGAAATTGTCATATACAAAACCATGTGATAAGACACTAGGACAGACCTTGTACCTGCTATAACAGAAACAAAGAGGAAGATAATTTACATGAAACCAGGTCAAGAAGACTTAGAGGAGAATGTAATAGTTGAGAGAATTTTAGCCAGACAAAATACTACTGTGGCAAAGACTGTCTGGAAAGTAGTATGTGCAGGGCATAAACTGGTGGAACAACATGGCTTGGAGAACTCAAGGTAAGCTAATACACAGGTAGGTGGGGAAATGAAGGAAAACCAGGTCAGACGGCAAAGGGGTGCGACACACTGACCTAAAAAGTTTATGCTTTTCTGTCTTACAAAGAATATTAGTGACTAAATGAAAGACAGATACAACTAAGAGGATAATCAAACTAGAAGCAGAGCGGCCAGGTAGGGCCCAGTCTAAGGCAGCAACAGTGAGAATCCTCATGAGCCAGAAATAAAGAGGTATCAAAGCTAAAGCAAAGCCGTCCAGGAAAACAGAAGATAATAGGCTTTAGGAACGAGGGTTTGAAAGCCCAGGAGATGTGCAACAGCCAACATGGAGTTGGAAAGCTGGAACTGAACACTGTGCAAAGCCTAGTACTTCAAAGCAGTCTAACGGACAGCGTGTGTGGTAAAATAATCCAAGAAGAATTGAATCACCAGGCCTCCTGTGCCACACACAGAAACAGGGTATGAACTTACAGTATCTCATGGTGTAAGATCCCCAAGCAGGAAGATATATAAAAATTGGGCCAGACTCAATGAACTCCTATGGCCCCCAACAAAAGGAAATATGAACCCATTCTGGAGAGGCTTTCATAACCTAAAGCAATTAAAAAAAAAAAAAAAAAAAAAAACAGCAACCACAACATCAACAGCAAAATCTAATCCTCTTGAACAGGGGTTCTGGATCAACATTACAAAGCACAGTAAATAAACCATTATGAGGGAGAACCACAAAGACAGATTAATCAGCACTCAAAACTAAAAATAATAAAGCAATCAGTAAAATATTTTAAATTATTTAAAAGGATAATAGACACCATAATAAAAGAATAAAGATAGTACTAAAAAAAAGGCTGATTTTGACAAATATGTTTTTACAAGTAAAGAACAAAATTAGTAACAACCCAATCGAAAAGTTAAGCAGAGAATACTACAGCTGAAAAGGATATAATAAACCACAAAATAAAGATGAAAATATCAACTATACGCAAGGTAAAAAGACTTGGAAGATATGACAGAGAAGAGACAAGAAGAGCAGAAATGATAAGGTTCAATGATGTTAATAAGAGTTCCAGGAGGTGAAAGTGAGAATTTGGAAATAGAAGTACCTAAAAAGATATTGTTGAGAATTTTCCAGAACTGAAGATACAAATCTTTCAACTGAAATAGTACACTTGAATCCCAAACATGATAAAGCTAAATCACCCCTAAAGGATAATCTACCCCTGAATACAGGATTAAAAAACATAGATTCTATACCATGAAATGACAATTAGATTGAGTACTGTTTTCTTATCTACAACAACAGATATCTAAAGTCAGGAGTAATGCCTTCAATGTGAAAACAGAAATAACTGCCACTCAGGATTTTATACTCGGCCAAAATAGTTATTCAAAAATGAAGGCCAATGAAAAAAGTTTCAAATGAACAAAAGATGAGAAACTTTTATCTCTTATTCACCATTTCTGGAAACATATCCAAAAGATATACATGAAAGAAAACTGAATCAAAAGGAAAGAGTAAGAGACAAGAAGCGATGGAGAAAAAAGAAATCCATAAACATCCTTGTAATTCTAGGTGATCACTGAATGATGGAGAAAACAATTAGTAACTGTTGGGTGTTAAAAAAGAAGAAAGAGAAATAAAATGAAAGGAAGATGTGAGGAAGGTCAAAGTAAGGTATTTTAAGTTCAAGTGAAAGAAAACTAGTATTATTGATTTTAAACTTTTGTTAAGTAATCAAAGTTTAAAAAAAAAAAAGAGTAGAGGGTAATAATGAAAAAAGAAAAAATAGCATACTTTCAAACCAGCAGAGGGAGAAAAATGAGATTAGGGAAACTTGATTAACCAAAAAAGGTAGGATTAAAAAACAAGAAGTCTCAGATCAATATACTGTAAGTTGACCCTTGAACAATGTGGGGATTGGAGGCCTGACCCTCCAGTAAAAAATCTGCGTATAACTTCACGTTCGGCCCTCTGTATCTGAGGTTTCGCATTGCCGGATTCAACCAACCACAGATTGTGCAGTACATATTAAATGAAAAAATTCCTCCTATAAGCGGACCCACAGAGTTCAAACCCATGCTGTTCAAGGGTCCACTGTAGTAAATGTCTTTTGAATTTGCATTTATTGTGATTATGATTTGAGTTCATTTGTATCTTACATACTTTGAACGTTTTAGCTACCCAAAATGCTTGGATCAAAGAGTAATTACACTGTGCATTGTAAAAAATTTATAATTGAAAGTGGAAAAAAAAATTTTAATTAGAAATTAAAACCCAATTATAGCAAAATTTGCCAGTTCTAGATTTCTATCAATTGTTTGAGGAATAAAAAAGTCACACAACTCCTAGTTTCCAGTCCAGCATGAAAGAAGCTAGAAGTCACCACTGCATTCTAACAAGTAAAAAGCCAACCAGACTGAAAAATCAACAGCACTTAGATTCATCAGAGAAGTGAAGTTATACAGCAAATCACTGTCCCCCAAATTGGAGAGAACAACACATATATACAGAAAAATACAACTTACTGAGGAATCAGCTGAGAATCAAGTATGAAGCTCACATTCCAGAGACACAGGTTCACTAAGACTGAGACCTAATCACAGGACACTTCTCTTCCCCTCACACTTCACCACTTTACTAAGGGCAGTTCTTATCCAGTATATTGTGTCTGGCTATCAAGAAAAAATTACAAGACATACTAAAAAGTAAAAAAGAGTTTGAAGAGAAGGGGCAAGCAACAGAACTAGACTCAGATATGGAAGAGGTGTTGGAATGATCAGACCAAGAATTTAAAACAACTGTGACTGTGGTGCTAAGGGCTCTAAAAGATAAAGTAGACAACATGCAAAAACAGATGGGCAATGTAAGGAGAGAGATGGAAGTTCTAAGAAATAACTAAAAAGAAAGCTACAGATCAAAAATAACCTAACAGAAATGGAGAAAGCCTTTGATGGAATTATTAGTAGACTGGACATGACTGAAGGAAAGAATCTCTGGCTTGAGATATCTCAATAGAAGCCTCCAAAACTGAAAAGCAAAGAGAACAAAGACTGAAAAAAACATAACAGAATATCTGAGAACTGCAGGACAACTACAAAAGGTGTAACATATATGTAATGGGAATTCCAGAAGGAGAGGAAAGAGAGAAAAAAAGAAATATTTAAACAATAATGACTGAAAATTTCCCCAAATTAATGTCAGACACCAAACCACAGATCCACAGAAACCACAGGAAGCTCAGAAAATACCAAGCAGGATTAATGCTAAAAGAACTATACCTAGCCATATCATTTTTAACTATAGAAAATCAAAGATAAAGAAAAAATCCCACAATAAGCCAGAAGGAAAAAGACCTTACTTACAGAGGAGCAATATAAGAATTATATCCAACTTCTCAAGACACCATGCACGTAAGAAGAGAGTCAAGTGAAATATTTAAGGTGTTGAGAGAAGAATTCCCCAAACCTAGAATTCTATACCCTGTGAAGTTTATAGCACTGAATGCATTTATTAGAAAAGAAGAAAGACCTAAAATCAATCACCTAAGCTTCCACCTCAGGAAGCTAGAAAAATCAGGGTAATTTAAATCTAAAGTAAATGCAAGAAATAATGAAAGAGCAGAAATCAACAAAATAGAAAACAGGAAATCAATGGAGAACATCAACAAAACCAAAAACTGGTTTTTGAAAAGATCAATAAAATTTATAAACTTCTAGCCAGTCTAACTAAGAAAAAGAAAGGACACAAATTACAAATATCAGAAATGAAAGGGGATATCACTATAGATTCATGGACGTTAAAAGGACAATCAAGGGATACTGTACATAACTCTATGCCCCAAAATGTAATAACCTAGATGAAATGGTCCAATTCCTTGAAAGACGCAATCTGCCAAAACTAACATAAGAAACGGACAATCTGAAGAGCCCTGATCTATTAAAGAAACTGAATCAATAATTAAAAACCTTCCAAAACAGAGAGCACTAGGCACAGGTGGATCACTGGTGAATTCTATCAAATGTTTAAGGACATTTATATAATGTTATATGTCAAATATATTCAATTTAAAAAAATTTAAGGAAGAAAATATAAAAATTCTCTATAATTCCTTTCAAACAACAGAAACAGAGGGAATATTTTCTTACTCATTCTATGAGGCCAGCATTACTTTAAAACACAAACCAAGACATTACAAGAAAACTACAGATAAATATCTCATGAACACTGATGTAAAAATCCTCAAGAAAATACTGGCAAATCAAATCCAACAATGTATGAAAAGAATTATACACCATGATTGGACCCAATTCCTATGTGGGGGGTGGGGGTTTCCCCCACCACCAAGCAATCCTGACACCAGCTGGGTGCCCTATAATTCAACTCAATTCTGACACTATCTACTTGGAGAAAGCATCAGATTTCGCAGGTTAAGGGCTCAGTGCCACAAGACTGCCCTCCACTTCAGATGCCAGTTACAATCCCAGATTGTTACCTGTGCTTCTGACCAACAGGCCACAGACTCAAAGGTCTCACAACTCCTTCCTTCAGTTTGATTAATGTGGTAGCAGGGACCTCAGACACCAGGCAGAAGTCCAGGTTGTTAACTGTACTTCTGACTGACTGGCTATAAATCAGAGGTTCCCATGACCCCTCCTTCTTGGATTCAATTAATTTGTGAGAGCAGCTCACAGAACTCAGGAAACTCATTTAACTCACTAAATTATCAGTTTATTGCAAAAGATATTAAAGGATATGAATCAACAGCCAGATGAAGGGATACGTATGGTGAGGTCCTGAACAAAGGAGTTTCTGTCCCCGTGGAGTTTGGGCCCTGCAGGGTGGCATGTGGAAGCATTCTGGTTCCCCAACCTGGAAGCCCTATGAACCTCATCCTTTTGGGGTTTTATGGAGGCATAATTATATAGGCGTGATTGACTGAACAATTGACCGCTGGTGATTGATTCAACCTCCAGCCTCTCTCCTCTCCCTTCCCTGAATGGGAATGAAAAGTTCCAACTCTCTAATCATATGGTTGGTTCTCCTGGCACCCAGCCCCCATCCTTAGGTGCTTTCCAAAACTCACCTCAAAAACATAACAAAAGACACCTTTATTACTCTCATCACTTAGGAAATTATAAGGGTTTTATGAGCTCTGTGCCAGAAGCAGGGATGAAGACCAAATATGCATTTCTCATTATAAATCACAATATCACAACAACCAAGTGGTATGAAAGGCTGGTTCAACGTTCAAACATCAATGAACATAATCATTTCATTGATGTATAAACTAAAAAAGAAAAATCACACAATCGTATCAATAGATCCAAAAAAAGCATTTGACAAAATCAAACAACCATTCATGATAAAAACTCCTAGTAAACTAAGAATAGAGGGGAACTTCCTCAACTTGATAAAGAATATCTACAAAAATCATATGGCTAACATCATACTTAATGGTGAAAAAAATCAAAGATTTCCTGCTAAGACCAGGAACACAGCAAGGATGTCCCATCTCACCATTGCTTTTGCAACATTGTACTGTAATTTCAAGCTAATGCGTTAGGACAACAAAAGGAAATTAAAGGTATATAGATTAGGAAGGAAGAAATAAAAATGTCTGTATTCGCACATGAAATGACTGTAGACGATCTGAAAAGATCAACCAAAAAGCTCAGGAACTAATAAGCAATTATAGCAGAGTTGCAGGATACAAGGTTGATACACAAGTGAATTGCTTACCCAAATATCAGGAATGAACAAATGGAATTTGATATTAAAAACACAACACCATTTACATTAGCATCCCACAATATGAAACTTAGATACAAATCATATGAGATCTATATGAGGAAAACTATGAAACTCTGATCAACAAAATTGAAGTAGAACTAGAAAAATGGAGAGATGTTCCACGTTCATGGATAGGAAGACTAAAGAGTCAAGATGTCAGTTCTTCCCAACTTGATTTATAGACTCAATGCAATCCCAATCAAAATCTTGGCAAGTTATTTGTGGATACTGACAAACTGATTCTGAAGTTTATACAGAGAGGCAAAAGACCCAGAATAGTCAACACAATACTGAAGAAGAACAAAGTTGGAGAACTAATGTTACCAACTTACTATGAAACTATAGTAACAAAGACAGCATGGTATTGGTGAGAGAATAGATCAATAGAACAAAGTATGGAAAGAGACCCTCAGATATACAGTCAAGTGATCTCTGATGGAGGAGCAAAGGCAACAAATGAAGCAAAGATAGTCTTTTCAACAAATAGTGCTGGAACAGCTAGACACCCACATGCAAAAAAATGAATCTAGATACAGAACTTACATCTTTCACAAAAATTAACTTAAAATGGATCACACACCTAAATGTAAACCAAAACTACAAAACCCCTAGGAGATAACACTGGAGGAAACCTAGATGATCTTGGGTTTGACAATCACATTTTAGATACAATCCATGAAAAGAATCCATGGTAAACTGGACTTCAGTAAAGATAAAAATTTCTGCTCTACAAAAATCAACATCAAGAGAATGAGAAAACAAGCCACAGACTAGGAGAAAATATCTGCAAAAGATATATCTGACAAGGACTGTTACCCAAAATATATAAAAGAACTCTTGAAACTCAACAGTAAGAAAACAAACAACCTAATTAAAAAATGGGTCAAAGATCTTTACAGACAGCTCACCAAACAAGATTTAAATAACTCATAAATAGCAAATATAAAAAGATGCTCCACACCATATGTCATCAGGGAAATGCAAATTAAAGCAACAATTAGATACCACTACATACCCATTAGAATGGCAAAACCCAGAACACTGACAACACTAAATGCTGGTCAGGATGCAGAGCGACTGGAACTCTCATTCATCGCTGGTGGGAATGCAAAATGGTACAGCCACTTTGGAAGAGTTTGGCAATTTCTCACAAAACTAAACATACTCTTACTATACGATTCTGCTATTGTGCTCCTTGATATTTACCTCAAAACTTATGTGTACACAAAACCCAGCTTTATTCAGAACTGCCAAACTTTGGAGGCAACCAAGATGTCCTTCAACAGGTAAATGGATAAATAAACTGTGGTACACCTAGACAATGGCATATTATTCAGCACTACAAAGAAATAAGCTATCAAACAATGAAAACACATGGAAGAAACTTAAATGCATGTTACTAAGTGAAAGAAGCCAACATGAAAAGGCTATATACTGTATGTTTCCAACTATATGAAATTGTGAAAAAGGCAAAACTATGGAGACAATAAAAAGATGAGTGGTTGTGAGGGGTTAGGGGAGAGAAGGATGAACTGGCAGAGCAGAGAATTTTTAGGGCAGTGAAACTACTCTCTAAGATACTATAATGGTGAATACATACCATTGTACATTTCTTCAGATTCCTAGAATGTACAACACCAAGAGTGAATCTTAACGTAAAACACAGACTAAGCGATTATGATGTGTCAATTTAGGTACATCAATTGTTGTTAATTTAGGTACATCAACTATTGTCAATTTAGGTACATCAATTGATGCTAATAATAGGGGAGGTTACACATGTGTAGGGGCAGGGTTATATGGGAAATCTCTGTACCTTCTGTTCAATTTTGCTGTGAACCTAAAACTCTCTAAAAATCGTCTTTTCTTTTTTTAAATCAAGTAACAGTCTCAACTATGACAGATTGCTCATCACCACCACCTTGTGGGCCAAGAAGCAAAAACAAAATACAAAACAAGATACCTTCAAAAATAAGGAAAGAAACAACTACCTCATTTCATCAACCCAGATTCCATCAATTAAAAGACATATTATTTCAGGTTCAACTAAGAAAGAAAATACTGCCAATTAAACTATGACACCATTAACTTTAAGTGGAATTCCAATTTCATAGATATTAAAATGTGTCTTAAAATAAATGAAATGTGGTATTTTGATTTTCCTCAAGTTCCTACCAGTGTTAGAGACTAAACAAGAATAAAGCATCTTAAGCTGAAGCATAAGAAATTTAGGAAATGAGTCAGTAATACTAGGACAATACTAAAAGAAATATGAAAATATTCTTCTGTACTTTTCAGGCATCAATTTTAGATAATTTAAGGATAGAAATACAAAATGTTGGATTTTATTATCTTCTCAGATGCCATCTAGCTTTAAAATTCTTTTTTCAGGGGCTTCCCTGGTGGCATAGCGGTTGAGAGTCTGCCTGTCGATGCAGGGGACACAGATTTGAGTCTTGGTCTGGGAGGATCCCAGATGCCACGGAGCAACTGAGCCCGTGAGCCACAACTACTGAGGCTGTGCGTCTGGAGCCTGTGCTCCACAATGAGAGGCCGCGATAGTGACAGGCCCGCGCACTGCGATGAAGAGTGGCCCCCACTCGCCGCAAGTGGAGAAAGCCCTCGCACAGAAATGAAGACCCAACACAGCCATAAATAAATAAATAAATAAATAAATTTTTAAAAAATATTTTAAATTATTTTTTCAGATTTTAATAGTTCTACACATTATTAAATTTGTCCTCAGAGTAAATGAAAAATTTACTGACATCATAATAAGGGTAAACACTTTCTGAACATTCTGAGAAACATTTTCAAATATTATCTCATATAATCCAAGTGAAGGTGGGCTTCCAACCCAGAAATGCTGACCCCAGCGTCCATGCTCTTTCCACTCCAGGATACCAGGCTGCCTCCAGAATACCACGAGAGCAAACAACATGACTGGCCTTGATATACAGATTTCAGACAAGCCCTTCCCACTTCCTACTTACCTGGCTGAAGCCTTAAACCGCTCTAAGAACTGAAGTCTCAAGCTCTCATGGCCAGGGAGGTCAATCAAGGTCAGGCTAGTGCCCTAAGGATGCCAGCAATAATATTAATGTTTCAGTCCGAATTCACATTTACAATATAAATCTTTCATATCAGATCGCAGGTATCAGAATGGTACCCAATTAATGAATCAAAAAAGGTCACTGTAATTGATTAATAAATCAAACAAATGTTCACAGAGCATCCTCTATTTATAAATCATGGAGTGAAGGCTCTGGAGATTTAACAATGGACAAAAACATGGTCCTGCCCTAACAGAGTTTATCATATAATCAGAAAGGTCAACATAATGTAAAATTACATGTAAATGTAAAATTACAACTTTGATCAATGTTCTGAGGGTACGTGAGAAACCTGACCCTGTAAGGGGAAGTCAGGAAAGTCCACCTGAGGCTGGGAAATATACCAGTATGAATAAAAGCAAAAACATGTGAAAAACAGTAATAAATATTCACAAACTAAATAATATAAGAACCTACATTTTATCATATAACATGTCACCACTGCAGGGATCCCCAACCTTTATAAAAACCAAACATTCTTTTATATTTCTTCTGCAATCTAATTTTAAAATATATGTCCACTAGACACACCATTTATTTGTTCCAACTCTGTCAATATTTTTTGTCAATTCTTGATCCAGGTGACAATCACTGAACAGGGTGGGGTTGTGCCACTACAGAGCAGACTGATTAAGTGCCCACTTACATGCTATTCATGCCAGGCTTTCATTCTTGAGCTCAGGTTCAATGCAGATGTGGCTATGCTCAAACCTAAGACTCTTGGGTATAGCCCCGGTACATTTATCAGACCCATGGATCATTTCTCATATGTTCTACCTTCTCCACAGCCAGCCTCAACCACTATTCAGCAGAAGGGAGTCAGCATTATGCACAGATTTGACATAATTAATTACAGCTGGATACACTGTGACCTGTCACTTAGTCTGTTTAATCTTTTATAGGTAATACACAAAGTATATCAGTCTTTTTTCTATTTTTATACTGGTAGTGTAGGGACCTCAGGTTGGGACCCCCTATCACATTTCATAATCAGCACCATAACACATATTATAAACAATCCATAAGGTACACTACTAAATACGTTACTATTTTGAGAGACTAAATCTAAAACATAAAGAGGGTGGGAAAAGAAGTAAAAAAGAAGGGAGGGATGTTTTACATATTCAATAGAAACATGCAAGTCTTATTTGTAATGTTAAGTTTTCTGATAGCTGTATTTAAAAAGTAAAAAGAAATAGGTAAAATTTTAAAAATATGTATTACATAACCCAATATATCTAAATTAGCCTTTTCACATATAAAAAAAAATTCAAGAAATTGGTATTTTATATTCTTTTTTTCATCCCAAGTCTTCAAGATCTGATGTATATTTTATACTTATAGCAGCCCTCAATTTGGACTGGTCACATTTCAGGTGCTCAACAGTCGCACACGATCAGTGGCTACTCTGTTGGAAAGTACAGGTCTAAGGCATACCCTGGAATACCCCACTTAAAATATCTAGTACAAGTGCCCCAAGAATGAAAGATCTCCCAAATCTGAAATTTCAAAATCTGAATCCTTGGGAGTTTAAAAAGGTCTGAGTCAGAAACAGTGCCATTATTGAAAAAAAGAAAAAAATACCTCTAAGACATTTAAAAGGATGTCTCTTTATCTTTGCTTACAATGTTTAATACTGGAGGTACCAGAATAGGGCGAGGCGGGGGTGGGGAGAACCCAAGGAGAAGGAGAAAAAGTCTCTAAAATCACCATTCTAATTCATCCATCTATACATCTAATGCCTCCAACCAGTCACTCACCCACCTTCCTTCCACTCACTCACTAAATACTTACTAAGCATTATAATTGGCTTGGCAGTCACTATCTACATTCTGGGGCCACACAGGTACATAAAAAGTCCTTCTCACGATTCCTTATTGGTGTTTTTTAAATATACTCATATCCACTGCAACACTGTTTGTAAAATCAAGACTGTAACAACCAAAAAACTAAACGTCTGTTAATAGAGCTCTTACTAAATAAAAACTCAACATTAGTTGACAGGAGTAAAAGCTTTCTGATTATACTCTCTTCACATTCAACTGTGATCATGTACTACTTTTCCATGTGTACCTGTAGGATTTTTCTGTCATGTCTCAAAAGTAAAGGCTTTAAGAAAGGAAACAAAAATTGTATGGTATAGCCACATAATGGAATACTATGCAGGTCATAAATCAACCTGGTAATACTATGTATGCAAATGAGGAAGAAAAAATGAAAACAAATCCGAGCTGTATCAATTATATTGTTAAATTAAAAACAAACACGAGGGGGGAGAACAGTGTTAAAAAAGAAAAAAGATGTACAGATATGTTTGTATAGCATAGACCATCTGGAAGGCTATACAGGAAAATGACTACCTCCAAGGAGAAGACTTGTAAGAAGGGACAGGAAAGGCAAAATTACTTTTCACCAAATATCCTTTTTAACCTTTTGAATTTTTGTCGCATATACATGTACTAAAGAAAAAGGCTTAATGCTCACTCTTAAGAACTCATGGTAAAGTTGGAATTAAGACACAGAAACAGAAACTAATAAATAATCAGTGTGCATAAGGTACAACAAAGCAGGGGAGGGCATGATTAAGTCCACTGCTTGGATGGTCAAAAGAAGAATTTGTCACATGCACAATATTTATCCATACAAATAAGCTATGAACGTACCTATGCCCTCAGACTTATTTATCCTAGAAATGTCTTTTCCTGACACACCAAAGTAAAGTAAAACTGTCAGACTCCCCACATTCTAGGAACCTCTTACCCTGTTATTGTTGACTCTGTAGACTGCAGAGCTGTCAGTGATGGAAGTCTGAGTGTCTCTGTAAAGGCCTGTTAACAACTGTAAAACAAAACAAAACAAAACGAAACACAATAAGGGGGAGATCAGAGTAAACAGATAAATAGCAAACCTAAAGAAAGTAACTTTGCTCTAACTCTCCTAGGTGTAAGGTCAAATAAATCAATGTTGCTTGCAATAGCTGAAAAGGACCATATTAGGTTTTTTTTTTCTTTCTTTGCTTGTAGAAAAATCTTATTAATTGCAAACTTCATTCCCCTCTCCTTAACGAGAGGAGAGGGATAACTATTATTTTTAAACTATTATTTTCAAATAATAGTTTCAAATGGTTAGTGGCCAAATTTACTAACCTTCCATCAACATTTACAATCATCAAAGTGGAAAGGAAATAATTTATACTCTCAAAAAGAAGAGTAATAAGAAGAAAACCTCTGCTACTCTCTGTAGCAAAAACCAAACATTTAAAAATACTACGTGTACTCAAAATAAATATTAGTGAAAAGAAGCCTAAGTAGCCAATAGGCAGAAGAAGAATCACCCTTTAAAAAAGTTTCTTTGACAAAGTCTCAGAGAATTAATTATACACTCTATACAGATTACTGCCCTCTATCTCCTCAGCTGTTCTGGCATCCTTAGCCATGACATGAAAGTAGTTAGTATATAAAACCCTTAAATGGGATAGGGTTAAATGTCAGTATCTGGCAAGTACAAGAGAATAGAAATGGTCAAGAAATTCCAGTTTAAGAGTTTTTCAAGAGTCTTTTCGTCCTACCAAGTGATTCAAGAATTAACTCCCCAACTTGTCAGCACAGCTTCTTTTCCAAAGTACACCTCACAGGAATAATGGGGTGCCCTAAAATTTCCTATCAAGTTTAAGAGAGGTGTAAATCAAAGCATTTACTCTGACAAAAAGCAATGTTTTCCCGGAGTCACAAAGGCCAACAAGAAGAACAGCTCTTTGACTGCTCCTTCTGCTACGGATGAACTTCCAGAACACTGTGGAATAGAGAAAAACAACCAAAATTATGCCTTGATTATCAACAACATGCATGTATGGTTGGGCTGTGGGAAATTAAGTCTACCACAGAACACTTCATTCACCTGCAACTTACTTCCATTGTTATTACCACCATTATAATCATTATTGTTTTAGGGACTCCGATGAGTGCCTGCCACTATCAACTGTCAGTTTTTCTAATTCTGCACCCCCTACACCGACGGCGTACTCCTCAAGCGCAATCTTGCTTATTAGCTTTGTATCCCCAGCGCCCAGCTCGCAAACATAGGACGCTCAAACTTGGAGCGACGACCATATGAGTCTCGGTAGCAAGAGCAATGGAAGGGAGAGAACCGCGCGCTCAGGCAGAACAGGGACTAGTAACGCTGCGCTGCTCCTGCTGCTTCAGGCAAGAGGGCAGGTTGGTATAAGGGGTGAGTCCCCCTCTCTAGACGCCCCCCAGGTGCCATGTCCGTTCCGCGTCAGCGGTCTGCACAAGCCCAGTCCAAGCTCGGATCCCCGCCAGCCCTGCACCCGCCATATCTACCGGCCGCCTCTTTACCCAGCGTCAGCAGCACCGCGACGAGAGCCACCACGACTGACAGCAGCGTCGGGTCCTTCTGCCGCAGTTCCTGCCGCAAGGAGTCCAGGTAGAGCTGGAAGGCGCCCCCAACACTGTCGCCATTCCCCATCCGCCGGGAGTCCGCGGAAGCCATGGCTGAGCTCTTGCTACCCGGCACCACAAAAGCAACGTGGCCCTCGGCTCTGCGCGGGCGTCCGAAGCGGAGCATCACGGGAGTGGTAGTTCCTAAGTTATATTTCCTCCTTCGGAGGCCGGGATCCCGAAGGTCCTGATGGTAGTTGTAGTTCTCTTGGACACTGCGCTCCCGCCGAAAGACTGAGCTGCCAGACACAGGTATGAGTGACACGCTCATCCTTTAAGATATGAGTCAAATGTCGCCGCTTTCTTCATGGTTGTTGACAAAATGATGAATGGATAAAATGAATGGCTCAAGAAATCTCTGCTGAGGATTTCTAGTCGCTCCCTTCGTGAGTGAGGTGTCTTGTGAGGAACTCAAGCATTACACAAACATTTCATCGGAAAATCACGTGGCACGAGGTGTAACAGAAGATGTAAGGTGCGGTATGGGAATGCAGAAAGGGGCGCCTAGTCCACATGGGCTCAGAGAAAAGCTTCTGGAGGAAAACGACAGGAACTGAGCCGTGACGGATGAGTTAGCCTCTGCAGGCGAAACAGGAGAAAGGGTGCTCTGTGCAGAAGAAAAGAGCAATTCAGTGTCCCTACACTGTAAATCCAGGGCTGCAACTGAGATACCTACGTTAAGGGAACCAGCCAGGAAAGTCAATGGGAGGGGCAGGGCCTGTTGAAAACTGTCACTCCTGCCCTAAGGGGGCAGCCACCACTCTGCCAGGCAGGTATGTGGGAGCAAGGTGGCCAGTTCTTCAGTTTTTCAAGAGAAGCCAGAAAGAAAGGTCTTTAAGGGAAATTTCCCACTTTTTAAATTTCAGCAAGTAATGAAAACTTGTAGCCCAAATAAAACACCTCATCGGGTCAGAAGTAGCCAGCCTAGGGGCTGCCAGTTTTGCAGTCTCTGTCATTAAGCAGGTGTCATTTCAGCAGAAGTGGCAGGAGATGAAGCAGGAAATGTTGGCAAAAACCAGACATGAAGGGACTGTGTGCTATGCTGAGGAACCTAGACTTTATCTAGAGTGCAATAAGAAGTTTCAGTTGGGAGTGACATAGATGACTGGCAGATCAATGGAGAACTATGGTTTGAGAGAGAAAAGACTGGAAGCAGGGAGACCAGCTGGGCCTGTTGCAGTGTTTTGGCAAATGATGCACAGGGTCTGAACCAGGGAAATGTGGAAAGTGGAAAGGAGGGCACAGACATGAGAGATATTTAGAAGGAAAATATATAGGATTTAGTGATTAATTGGATAAGCTGAGTTAAGGAGAAGGAGAGCTATCAAGACTGCATCTGAAGCACTTGGTGTGTGTTGCTGGGAAGATCAAAGTGCTTAACGTGAATTAGAGAACTCAGTTGAAGGGTCTTTGGAGCTGGGGACATAGCCAGGATGAAAACTGCCTCCCTTTTGTGGATATGGAGTTTCCGGTGCCTCTGGGAAGTCTGAAATCGTATATCAAGCAGGTGATACAGTAAACAAATGTGAAGTCAGCAATAGGTGCTAGATGTTCATTTGGAAGTCATATGTAAACAAGCGGTCATTAACTTGTGGAGAGCATGAGGAGTGAGGAGGAGAGGGAACCCCACAAAGAAGCCTGAGAAGGGAGGGTCAGCGACACAGGAGTAAAAAGTGTCCTGGAAGTGGCCAGCCGCATCTCTGCAGCAGAGGTTGAAGGCTTGAGTGAAAAGCGAGCTCAGGGGGAACAGCGGGGAGGGGCGGAGGGAGACGAGGTAATGAGGTTAATTGCTCACATTAATGAGTGGTTGCTAGAGCCAGGCATTGTTCTCAATACTTTAAATTTATTAATTTGTTTAATCCTCACAATGACTCATTATCCCAATTTTACAGAGGGCAAACTGAGACAGGGGTTGAGTAGCCGACCCACTGATTCCAGGCAATCGGGCTCCTTTATGCTTGACTATATGCTCTAACACAGTAAAATTCATTTTCCAGGCATGTCATTGATAAAGGTAGGCAACAGGGACTCCAGATTAAGGAAAGATGTTTAGGATGGGAGGTTAAAGTTAGTAAACCAACTACTATATTTTAAATTAGCATTATGAATTAAAACTGTCAGAACTGACAGTAATCTTACCACATTCTATTTCTTTTCTTTCTTATGGTCCTGATCCCTGCTCTGTATCCACCACCCAACACACACACACACACACACACACACACACACACACACACACACACACACACAGAGTTCCTTTATAATAACTTCTGTTAGGGACTAAAAATGCAGGGAAGGAGGAAGGGCCAGGCACGGAGAACACCTACCAGAAATGTCCTCAGTGTACAGGGATTTTTAGTCAGAGCTATGTGAGTGAACAAGTGCCGTGTTGGTGGTGAAATTTGGGAATGAGGAAGTAGGGGTTTGATAAGACATGGTCATACTGTTTTTCAATTTGTTTCCTGCGTATTATGAAGGCAGAAGAAATGTGCACACCTTCGACCCTTGTGTTAGAAGGTGGTGCTGCCATTCTCAGTAATGAGAGCAGGAGAGAATGGCGTCGGAGGCTTCCTGTCCTCTCACGTCTCTGCCTCAGGGACTCTGCAGGCTCCCAGGAGCTCTGTGGGGATGGATGTCAAGGGAGGACGTGCAGACACTGACTGCTGCTGGCTGAAAGTGCTCTGCTCCCTGATTCTAACAGCAGATGGAGAGTTACAACAAAACCAACATAGACAATTTTTTCTTCTCTTCCATTAATTAAAATGTCTCATTCACTGGATGCATTTTTCTCTCCTGTTCCCAGCAGCTCCAAATCACAATGGAACCTATCTCAGACTCAAGGACACCAACCATGTGATTCCCCTACTCTGGCTTATCTCTTTAACTCTCTTTCTTTGAAAAACTGGAGGATTTTTTTAAAAAGAATTAAAATGGGACATTTATTATATTAAAAACTCAATATAATAATGAAATAATGAAAGATCAAAGAAGAAAGACACAAATCACCTTAGTTTTTATACCAATAGTATCTGGTGAACATGATTTCAGACATTTCTCTGTACAGGTATACTGACAGGAAGGCAGTCTAGAGGGAGGAATAAATAAAAATAGAAATTATTTTCAGATACTATAATATGCCTTGCTGTGTTCACAGTCCCTAGAACAGTGCGTGGATCATGGTAGGTACTCAGTGCATTGTTGATAAAATTAGATTTGTTGGCTCATTGCAATAAGACAGACCACACGCCAGAGGAATGGTGGGGCAACTCACCAAACAAAGGAAAAGAAAGAATTATTATAGGATTTGAGGTGAGGGTGGAGTTTAGGTGGATATTACATAAAGCAGAGTGTTGCTAGACTCAAAGCAAAGCAGGGCTGTATGTTAAAATATGAACATCAGGTCTGGTCTGCAAAGTGGACCCAGGGTCTGTTTCCTTGGTTACTAGAAAGTTGAGAGATGTGGACTGTTGTGTTCAGAAACCCCTACCTGCAGCTGTTTCCCAGAATGTAAATAGAGGAGTTAGGAAACAAAGGGGCAAACTGGAGAGTTGTTTAGAAGGCAAAATCAGCAGAACTTGCTGACATTGGATGTGGAATGAGGGGAAAGAGTGAATTGAAATTTGACTCCTCAGTTTATGACTCCTGTGAGTGGGTAGCAGACCATGTCTTTACCCAGTATGAAATATATGGAAACAATAGTTGGATTAGGGAAGCAGGAGAGGGAAGGGGTAAGATGATCACCTCACTTTTCTGTCTGTTGGGCTTCCGATTGCTGTGTGAACTCTACCGTATAGATGCACAGGCAGGAGGAGGTGTGAGTGTGGGGTGCTGGAAGCAGGGGTGAGCACAATAGATGTAGATGCCCAGGAGTCATTCTCATTGCTTATGGAGGGCCTGAAAAAGCACTGGATCAAGAGAAGAACCCCGGGAGGATTACCCTACTTTTCAGAACTGGTAGGGTGAGCCCACAGTAAGACCACAAGAGGACAGAGAGGTAGGAACCAAAGCAAAGAGCTGCTGTGTCAGAGAAGCTGGGAGAGGGTTCCAAGGGAGGGTGAGTGGTCAGCCATATCAAGTTAGTAAACAGACTCAAGGATGAAAGAACAAGTTGGTTTTCACAGCTGGCAGGTGGGTGGTAACCTTGACCCGAGTAGCTGCAGGGATGTGAGTAGAGCAGAAGACGGATTTCTCTGTGTTCAGCCATTAATAACCAGTGAGGGGTGGGAAGGATAAGGCTCCACCTTTCAGGAGCTCCACTAAGAATAGGAGGAGACAGGGCAGTGACTGCCATGGGAGGCGGGGTCAAGCTATGATTTTTAGCAAGAAGAGTTTCCAGTGATTCACTTTTCCAAGCAGTAAGAGTCAGGACTTCACATATACCTGATGAAATTTATGAAAAATATTTTAAATGTGTAAATCATCTATATTCTTTTTCTGTACTGCCTTGAACGCTCCATCTCAATACTTACTCTGCATCCTCCTTCCTTCCCCTTCCCCAGCAACACACACACACACACACACACACACACACACACACACACACCACATACACAGCCTTATACACTTGATTATATTATAATGACCATGCAGACCCCTTTTAGAAAGAACTCCTACTTGGACTGTACCCAGGAGGTATGGCTATGGGAAAGAGCAAATGAATCTTGAGCTGTGAAGGAAGGGCTAGTTGCACATGTATTTAGTCCTTCCAGACCAAACATTTAGGGAAAAAATGAAGTTTTTAAAAGATAAGACCAATAATAACTTTTATTTTTATTTTGTCCCGCAGAGGTGCCACCACCAAACTGAAGGCAACCAAACCACTCAGACCAGCAAAACCACGGGAAGCTTATGGGTCCAGTGAGCTCCCATCTCCATCAGGTGGTGACCCCACTCTTGGATTTTAAACTCTGTGGAAACTGCAGGCTTCCAGGAGTTCTGTGGGGACAGAGCAGAGGGGTAGGACAGTTAATATCTACATAAATTTATTTTCTGTTAAGTGAATCAGCACTTAAGCCTGATACAAAAGTGCTCAGACCCGTTGCCCTGCTCTTCTGATGGATGGACCTGGCCGTTCTCCTAGTGGCCTCCTCCTCCTGCCTGCGGAGCTCCTGTGCCTACAGCGGGCAGAGTCTCACACCAAGAATGGTAACAGGATTTCCCTGCCCTATATCATCCCCCATCTTGTGTCTTATGGGCAGGGCTCACACACCTGAGTCCATGTGGCTGGAACGAGCCTGGGAGGACTGTCCTCTCTGATCCAACTGAGGAACTAACATAACGAGATGCACTAAGCACCCAGCACGTGCCAGTTTCCGTCCTGCGAGCTGGGGATGGAGCAGGGTACAGAAGGGCCAGAGTCTCCGGCCCCTCACGGACTATATAGGTTAGGTAAATACAACCTGGGTACTCAGAACAGTGACCATGGATCCTTCCTTATACCAGAATTATGTGGGCAGCTGTTAAAATGCAGAAGCCCTGAACCTGGCACAGACTTGCTGAATCAGTATCCCCAGGGCCTGGGAATCAGTATCTTAAGGACTGTGGCTTATGGACCTGCACTCTGCAGTTGAAGAATAACCTCCCTATAGCTACATGGTATTCTCCCACATCTTCCAAATGATTCCAAGTCATTAAATGATGTCCAACATAGCTATAGTACAAAGGTGTGTTTTACTGTATTCTAATTCTTAGAAAACTGGTATTCTAGATAAGTACAGGCATACCTCATTTTATTGTGCTTCGCTTTATTGCACTTCACAGATGTTGTGTTTTTTACAAATTGAAGGTTTGTGGTAACCCTGCATCAAGCAAGTCTACTGGCGCCATTTTCCCAATAACATTTGCTAACATCATGCCTCTATGTTACATTTTGTAATTCTTGAAATATTTCAGACTTTTTCATTATTATTATATATTTTTTATGGTGATCTGTGATCAGTAACCTTTGGTGTTACTATTGTTAATTGTTTTGGGGCACCACAAGCCATGCCCATTAACATAGCAAACTTAATCGATAAATGTTGTATGTGTTCTGACTGCTCCACCAGCACAACAATATTGAAATTAGGCCAGTTAATAACCCTACACTGGCCTCTAAATGTTCAAGTGAAAGGAAGAGTGGCACATCTCTCACTTTAAATCAAAAGCTAGATGTGATTAAGCTTAGTGAGGAAGGCCTGTCCAAAGCCAAGCTGGGCGTCTTGTGCCAAACAGTTGGCCAAGCTGTGGATGCAAAGGAAAAGTTCTTGAAGCAAGTTAAAAGTGCTGCTCCAGGGGACACAGAAATGATAAGAAACAGCCTTATTCCTGATATGGAGAAAGTTTTAGTGGCCTAGATAAAGGATCAAACCAGCCACAGCATTCCCTTAAGCTAAAGCCTAATCCAGAGCAAGGCCCTAACTCTCTTCAGTTCTGTGAAGGCTGAGAGAGGTGAGGAAGCTGCAGGAGAAATGTCTGAAGCCAGCAGAGGTTGGTTCGTGAGGTTTAAGGAAAGAAGCCTTCTCCATAACATAAAAGTGCAAAGTGAAGCAGCAAGTGCTGATGTAGAAGCTACAGCAAATTACACAAAGACCTACCTAAGATAGTTAATGAAGGTGGCTACACTAAACAACAGATTTTCCATGTAGACAAAACAGCCTTCTATTGGAAGAAGATGCCATCTAGGACTTTCATAACTAGAGAGAAGAAGTCAATGCCTGGCTTCAAAGGTTCAAAGGACAGGCTGACTCTCTTGTTAGGGGCTAATGCAGCTGGTGACTTGAAGTTGAAGCCAATGCTCATTTACCATTTCAAAAATCCTAGGGCCCTTAAGAATTATGCTCAGTCTCCTCTGCATGTGCTCTATAAAGGGAACAACAAAGCCTGGATGACAGTGCATCTGTTTAAAATATAGTTTACTGAATATTTTAAGCCCACTACTGAGACCTGCTGCTCAGAAAAAAAGATTCCTTTCAAAATATGACTGCTCGGGCTTCCCTGGTGGAGCAGTGGTTGAGAGTCCGCCTGCCGATGCGGGGATGGGTTCGTGCCCTGGTCTGGGAAGATCCCACATGCCGCGGAGCGGCTGGGCCCGTGAGCCATGGCCACTGAGCCTGCGCGTCCAGAGCCTGTGCTCCGCAATGGGAGGGGCCGCAGCAGTGAGAGGCCCGCGTACCACAAAAAAAAAAAAAAAAAAAAGACTGCTCACTGACAATGTACCTGGTAACCCAAGAGCTCTGATGGAGATGTACAAGATTAATGTTGTTTTCATGCCTGCTAACACAACATCCATTCTGCAGCCCATGGTTCAAGGAGTCATTCTGACTCTAAAGTCTCATTACGAAAGAAATATATTCCATAAGGCTATAGCTGCCATAGATAGTGATTCCTCTGATGGGTCTGGGCAAAGTCAAATGAAAACCTTCTGGAAAGGATTCCTCATTCTAGATGCCATTAAGAACATTTGTGATTCATGGAGAAAGGTCAAAATATCATCATGAAAAGGAGTTTGAAAGAAGTTGATTCCAGTCCTCATAGGTGACTATAAGGGGTTCAAAACTTCAGTGGAGGAAGTAACTGCAGATGTGGTGGAAATAGCAAGAGACCTAGAATTAGAAGAGGCGCCTGAAGATGTGACTGACTTGCTGCAATCTCATGATAAAACTTTAATGAATAAGGAGTTGCTTCTCATGCATGAGCAAAGAGAGTGGTTTCTTGGGATGAAATCTACTCATGGTGAAGATGCTGTGAAGATTGTTGAAATGACAACAAAGGATTTAGAATATTATATAAACTTAGTTGATAAACTAACGGCAGGGCTTGAGAGGATGGAACTCCAATTTTGAAAGAAGTTCTGCTGTGGGTAAAATGCTATCAAACAGCATTTCATGCTACAGAGAAATCGTTCATAAAAGAAGAGTCAATTGATGGGGCAAACTTAATAGTCGTCTTATTTTAAGAAATTGCCAGAGTCACCTCAGCCTTCAGCAACCACCACCCTGATCAGTCAGCAGCCATCACCATCGAGGTAAGACCCTCCACCCGCAAAGAGATTATGACTTGCTGAAGGCTCAGATGATGGTTAGCATTTTTTAGCAATAAAGTATTTTTTAATTAAGGTGTGTACATTGTTAGACACTTTTTAGACATAATGCTATTGCACACTTTATACTGTAGTATAAACATAACTTTTATATGCACTGGCAAACCAAAAACTTCATATGTCTTGCTTTATTGCAATATTCCTTTATTGCAATAGTCTGAAACTGACCTGCAATATCTCCGAGGTATGCCTGTGGTGTGTATGGCAACTTTAGAGTTACTGGAACTTATCATTGATCAAGCTCTCAAGAGCAGCACCATGTAAAAGAACTCTCTGCAATGCTGGAAATGTTCTCTTTGCTCCTCTATGTGGAGACACATGTATCTATTGAGCGCTCGAATTATGGCTAGTGTGACTGAGGAACTAAATTTAAAATTTGGTTTAATACTAATACAAATTTAAATACCCACATGGAGCTAGAGGCTACCATCTTGAACAAGGCAGCACTGTATAAAAAGGTGTTTAGAGCAGAGTAATTGGCATGAGCACATAACTCTCTTCCTTTTCTTAGTAATAGCATGGAATTCTGCATGTCCAGGCAGTCACTTCCTCAGTGCCTTCAGCCCGTGTCACCTTACAATCAGCCCACACAAGTTAGTCTTTCATTCATGCTGGTATTGCATTGTTCCCTCAGCATTTCATCTTGTCCGTTGGTCATCTCCTGGGGACTGCAGCCCACTCCTCCTTTTGTATCCAGCACCCAGAACCCCGCACATGTTCGCTTTGCAGACTCCCCAAATGCTGTACCCCTTACTCACTTGAGGTTGAGCATTGTCTCAGATTAGCCACAGCTGTGACATATTCAAATCCTAAGTAGGTTTCATAAGTTGTTGCCTCCTGAAGTGGAGCCAAACATTTAGTGTCACTCCTGAACAGAAGGTCCTTGGTTTCTGAGTGGAACAAACAAAAACTGCTCGAGCAGTCATTTCCATTTTTTCCAAATTCATCCTGTCAAATGGACAGAAAGTACATGAGGACCTGTGGCAAAGAGCTGCTGGGAACACATGGATGGGATGGAGGAGACTGGAAGCTGGGAACCAGCACTGGGAAGAAAGGGAAGCTGCAGAGGATGCCTCAGGATCTTTCCACATCCATCACCTGGCATTCATACAATTATGGACCACAAATCTGTGCTTCCATGAGGCCCCAAAGTCCTCTGTAGGGTCCATCCTGGTCCCATCTCCTTGGGGAAGTCCCCGCCTCCCACCCACTGCTGACTTCTCTGATCTCTCTTCCTCACTTCATTGGCCATGGTCTTGGGAGCGGCTTCCAGGAAATGAGAGGGCAGAAGCATGTCCCTTTTAAGTATTATTGTCAAAGAAAATATTGAATATGAGCAACCCAGTGAGGAGTGGTACAGGTAGCTGTTAAAAGTTCATATTTGACTTTTAAGTTCATGTGAACTTAAAAGTTCATCTTTGATCCTATCTTGATAAGAGACTCAACTCCTCCAGGCCTTCTAAGATTATAAGTGAAATAATGATTACAGAAAGTTTAGCATTCCATCTAGCACTTAGGAAATGTTCATTAAATACTAATTATTAGTACCAGTTACCTTCAGAGGACTCACAAAGGTATGCTATCTTAATTTTTAAAAGAAGAAAACCAATGGTGGAGCAACAGACAGGAAGCTGTCACTGAGGGGAGGGTGGTGTTTGTGGGTGGAGGGGTCTTTAGGGTTAAAATACTCAGGCAGTCTCTCTCCCCACAAGGCCAGCCCTGGGTTCGTTGTTTTCCCCAGAGGACAAATTCCCTCAGGGTAGGTTCCTGGGTTCTTCTGCCTATTGGAATGGTTCTTAGTCTGCCTAAGCAAGAGAAACACAGTCCACATTTCATGACTTGTATCTAGAAGGGCTGGGAAATAGCATCAGTCACCTTCATTTTAATAAAGGCAGAAGTAGGGAAAATGAGGGTACCACAGAGCAAGGTCAGGGTCAAGCTGGAAGGCAGGTACTTGGACCCTGGGACACGTGCCTCAGATGGGGTCTGATCTCTAGTGAGCAGAAGATATAAGCAGAGCGAGGCCTGGGAGATCCAGTTCCACAATCCATGCCCTCCCAGTTCTAACTTCCAGAAAAATAATGCTGGGGTACAGGCTGGGACTCAGCTAGGAAATCCCCAAATAATCCACACGCACCCAAGAAGAAAGGGTTGGAGGCCCTGTCTGTGCCATACCTGCTGTGTGTTTAATATTTCGCGAACACAAGCTGCCTTATCTTCCCGTGAGACCACAGCATGACTCGGGGCTCGGGCCAGGAAGCAATCTTCAGCGTCCTGCACAGGCTTCCTGGTTCCGTCGGTGCACAACAGCTCAAAATCATTCTCCTGCAGTGTATTTGCCCATGCTTCAGGGTTATTACCTGGGTACAGAAAAGGGGGGTCAGCCACAGATTTGATCAAGGCACACCTCACGGGGGAGATGTGACCAACCCACTGGCGTGTGGAGGGCCTGGACCCAGTGGCCAGCAGGGGTTACAGTAACGTCCACTCCTTTCAATCTGCCCACCCAGCCAGGGGAGGGTGAACCACATTCTATGGATGATGTTCAAAATGATCTTCATTTCTACTAAATTCCAAAGCATTTGGAACTCCTGCTCCAGTGTAGAAAGAACGTGACCCTCTAAGCAGGTTTGTGCTATACCATCTGGCACTAGCAAGCAAAAGAACTTTCCCCAGAGGCCCTTTTGGAAGGGCCAAATATTTCACTTTTATGAGTGAAATCTGGCTCACTCATACTAGTTCTGTGTGGAATGCATGCATGCCTCTGTGCATACAGGTCCATATCCTGTTCTCAGCCCCTTGCTTCATCTTTTCTGTATTCTCTCTGAAAAAAGAACATCTCGCCCATTCTCAAGGTTTAAGCTCCTTCCTCCTAAGGCAATTTTTAAATACGTTTTCCTGGTTTTTGCTTCTCTCCTAAAATACAGGATTGCAGTCTTTTTCTTAATTCGTTTTCTCATTTAATTGAAAAACTAATATATGAAAGCAGTATTTTAAAAGTTTAAATTTATATATAGAGTAAAAACATCCCTTTTCCTACACTCTCCAAAGGTACACTTTCGGTTTTTATAGAAAACTCCAAATTGCCTGCCTTTCCTCCCACCAGTACCTGCACATATCTTTGCTCACCTTTTAACATCTCTCCTTTCTTTTCTTACCCATCCCTCCAACTCAACACCTTCCAAGTGAAATTCATCCTTATTCTCTCCAAACCCATTCTATTCTACTTAGTACTTGAAGCCTTTATTCAGTACCATGTCCTCGGCCTTCTGCAAGACACAATCTTATTGGAGGGGGGAAATAGCACACATACCAAAATCAGAAATGCAGGGCACAGATAATAACATTTTGTATTTTGTGTAACACTCTCTAAACGCTGTGGGAGCTAGGGAACCAGCACAGTGAGAGCACATTAACTCAGGAGAGCTAGCTGGAGAAGACAAGCTTTCAGGTGTGTCCTGTAACATGTGTAGGCCTGAGAGGAGGAGAGAGGAACACTTCTCTGTGAGGGGATGGAGGGCTCCGGCAAGACTCACGGACAGGTACGTGCCCGGTGTTCCTATTGGGTGGAGGAGAACAGCCCCACTGGAACAGAGTCTTGGGCAGTCAGGCTAAACATGCTCAGATCCTCAAGGGCCTGAGTGTGGGATGGAGTGTGGCACTTAGGTAGGAAGGAAAGTGGGTCTATGAGAACTTATGAATGGAAATCAATGTTAATGTGTGAGCCTGAAATAGGACAACTAGGAAAAATGAGATGGGAGGTGATTTGGTCTGGGTTAGGAGCAGTGGGCATCTAGAAGGGCATGATAAAAAATTTTCTTTCCACTACAAATAATGCTTGTTTACTGCAGCTAATTTGTAAAATGCTACATAGTTTAAGGATGAAACCCAGTATAATCCCACAGCATTCACCTTCAACACTGGTGCATTACTTCTAGTCTCTTTTCCCGACTCATATGATGTGCAGACACATATCTATATAATTAGATCATACAGTCTCTATGCCTTTGTATCCTGGTTCTTCCATATCACAACATACCATAGAATTTAATGAATACATACATATTCTGAAGAAACAAAAAACATACTGACTGAAAAATTAACCTAGGCTCGACTGGCAAGGCATATAATAAAGACCTCCATGAGGACAGAGGCTGTGTGAAGAGGACTGGGTTTTGAGAGAAGTGTGAGGAGTTTGGGTTTATACAGGTTGAGGTTGCAGTGCCAGTGTACTTTGTACGTAAAAATGACCACAGGGCAAACAGAGATCCTGGGATGTTATTTAGATGGGAGGTGGGCCTCCTCTATAAATTCCCCTCAGGAGGTAAGGCTTTTGGAGTCTTTGCAGAGAGAGTTGCGGCCTCGAGAGGGGAGCCCTCCTTGGAAGGGTACAAAGAGAAATCAAGGGATGACAAAGAACCAGCCTAGGGTAACACTCAGGTAGCAGGAAAAAGGACAGCCCTTAAAGGAAAAAGCAAAAGTAACAGGAGGGAAGAAAGAAAAATTAGCCAAACCAATTATTCCTTCAAGTAAGTACTTAGCAACTTCTGTGTGCCATGTACTATGGTTGGTGTTGGGATGTAAGAAGAGGAAAAAGGAGCTTGCTGTGGCCATAGTTTATTACAGAATGTGATGAATTCAATAATAAGAGCAATATGGACAGAGGATTCTGTTGTGGGATGGAGGTGTGCCATTGGGGAAGGCGTCTTAGAGGAGTTGGTCCTGCACTAGTTCATTCTAAATGAGTTGTTGGAAACATTTGAGGTTGAGTAAAGGGACGTGAGGGAGGGAGGGAAGTGGTAGCTGCCTGGACTCTAGGTGGGGAATATGAGCAGTTAGTGATAGAGAGTTGGGCAGGTGGAGTACTCATCCTTACTGACATTTTTAAAATTTTTGTCTTGTTTGTTAATGTCATGGGCATCTAATGTTCACCCACTAGTTTTAGTACCCACTGATGATCCTTGCTTGAATCAATGGTCACTATCGGGGTTGCCAAACGATCGTTTTTTAACTTCATAATTATTTCTGCATCTGTAATTATCATTCTACGATAGGGAAGATGTTTCCCTTATACTCATTTGTTTAATCAGGATGGACTTATGCGTTCCTATTTTATTCAATGGGTTATTATTTCTTACTACTATTATTATTTCTTTTAAAGCTCAAAATGTCCCAGATTTGGCCAGTGGAGGGCTTTCACAGTGGCTTCTATGTGCTTTGATACGTCCCATCTCTCTGAGCTCTTCAGCATGATGTTCCAGGTCCACCTTATACTTTTCCTGCCCCAGCCACAGAATCAGCTATTTTCCAAGGGGCCTTGGTTCCTTCTATTGGAGAATGGTTCTAGAAGCCAGGGTCTTGGTGCTTATTTCTACAGGGGTGCCACTGTCTGTATGTTTTTCCCAGTGGACCTATAATATATTTAAATATATATTGGACCTAGAAATATGAGAAATAGTTATAAAGGACCTTTTGGGGATAACTCACAGAATTTGAATAGGGACTGTGGACGTGATGAGTATTAAATCCATGTTAGTGTAAATTTCCTGATCTTGCTAATTGTAATGTAGGTATGTGAGAGAAAGTCCTGGTTCTTAGGAAATGTGCACTGAAGTATTTAGGGGAAAGGAGGCACAGTGCCTGCACCTGTAGGAAGGTTCCTGGGAGAGACTCAGGGCCACTGGGAAGCCCATGGTCCTTACCATTCTACCTATCCAAGCGAACACTTCTCTCTTCACCGAACAAACAGGTTGAGAATCAGAGCTCTGGACCCTGACAGAGTCCATAACACTTCCACAAAGACATCCTGAACACAAGTGAACCAGCGACCCTGATTTATGGGGACAAAGGTTATGTACGTACCACCAGTGTTCTCTTTGACAGTCTGGTCCTTCACAAAGGCCACGTCTCCCTTCTCAACCAGACACCTGCAGAGTCCCAGACAGGGAGAGAGAAGAAAAGAGGTCAGAGACACGTCTGTCATTCAGAAAGGCCACCTTATAGATCCAGGGCTGGCCATCTGATATCAGCAATTGTGATTCCCATTTGATCACTAATCTATTGTCACTGATCTTACATATTACTGATGTAAGTAATAAAAAGAAAACAAAACCTCTGATATGCTTTGTAGTTATACAATCTCACTTCTACACACTAAATTCTAAATTCTGGCCCAGTTTCTCCAACAGAGCTACATCCGTTTCCTAGCTTCAGCACAGATATTAGAGGGGCAGTTTTCCCTCAAGGTGATTCCTTACTCACAGCCTCCTCGTAAAATTGGAAACTTGTGGGCTGTGAATTGTTCTTACTCTAACTCACAAGCTGGTTGTACCTGGAAAATTGGGATAATCTTTGTTTTTCCTTCCCTAGTGAGAATTTTAGTTACCATACCACCATCATTGTGAAGTTGATGGATTCATGAACTACTAAATGACACAGGCCCAAGTCAGACAGGATAGTTAAAAACTAATAAGGTCGTAAAGTGCACAGGTGTCTCTTTAAAAATGATAAAGACTCCATGAGCTAGAAATGTAACCAAAGATGTAGAAATCATGTACTTTCCTTTTGTATTGATATATATCCATGGTTGTAGGTTCCCCCAGAGGTGAATGGAAGAGCATGAGCCAGATGCTTGACTCCTGTGTTTATTCAATTATGGTGGGGTTTCCTCACCCGGCACTAGTGACATTAGGGGCCAGATAATTCTTTGTTGTACGGTGCTGTCCTACGCATGCATGTAGGATGTTTAGCAGCCTCTCCCGGTTAGATGCCAGTTGCACCCCCCAACTCCACTGATAATCAAAAACGTCTCCAGACACTGCCAAATGTCCCCTGAGGGGCAAATCACCCCCCACCCCGCTGAGAACTTCTGACTTGTACCATACCACCAGTCTTTGCTGTCTATGACAGCCAGGTCTGGAGACCATGTCCTGGAGGGACCTGGATGCCTCTTCTCACAGGTTCCTATTTATGTTTGTAAATGTGACACCCTAACATGCAGGACTAATGGGATAGGAATGTAAGAATCTCACCTGTGTTCCTAGAAAGGAATCTCATCGGGGCTGGGATTATTATTATTTTTGTATGAGGATTATAATACTCACCTGAAAGCCCCTGTATAGCCATAGTATCTCTCATGGTTGCTGGGAAGACACTCCCTTCCCGGAACACCGTCTGAGCCAATGCACAGAGCACAGAGACTGGAATTTCGCAGAGACCCAGGGGCACAGCCTTCACTGAAAAATTTATCTGTGCAGAAGGATCAGAGAAAGTCAGCTCTTCCTGAGTCAATGTCAGTGGCCTTTACCTAACACATCACAGGTGTGTATGGCCCAGGATAGGTAGAACATACATGTTATGTGACCTGCCGTCAACTCAGGACCTGCCAGGGTATAGGCTTTGAAAGGAAACTTAATTGAGGCTGGGAACCATTACAAGTCAGGTGGAGGGGATTCCATCAGCAACCCAACAGTGTCTCACTCACCTAAGGAGAGAGATGGGATGGAAATGGTATGAAAGTTGACTAAAAGGGGTAAAATTGAAGGTCTCACTCCCTGATTTGTGCCACTTGTTTTAGGTGTTTCTTTCCTCTGATATTTATTAGAAGAGCCTTTAACAGAACTTAGAACTCCAAGCTTGAGAAAGTGCTGGGGAATTTCACACACATTTCAGCTGCTCTCCCATAGCTGTAAAACTGCCAGGAGGCTCAGGAGAGCAGAAGTGCTGCCCTTGCTGGTGGGCAACAGAACTCCTGAATGTCACCCCAGCCACACTTTGCTTCCTGTCAAACCGGTGGCACAGAACATGGCAGTGCAGAAATGTGATTGCATCTCCAAATCCGCCCCCTACACACACACACACACACACACACACACACACACACACACACACACACACAGGACTTGCCTGGTTCATAACTGTCTTTAGAGGCCCTCCTTTTGAAGTAGCTACACATATTTGGAGGTGGCAGGGAGGAAGTACTCAGGAAGTTAAAGAAAATAAGAATCATGAGAAAACATGTCCATGGTGAAATTACACACAGATTTTAGGAGGTAGAACTAAGCTCATACCTGAAGATATTCAGAGGACACAGAGAATAAACTGATTTCCATCCCTTTGAAGGGGCCTAGGAGCTGAGCAGTCACTTGGTGAGACTGCCAAGATCTTAAAGAGACCCATGGACCCCTCATACCACGTTGCCTAGAAAGCCCTGTGGCAGGGCTTGTAGCTGTCCACCCAATGGCCATTTCCCCTTGCTTCTTCATAACAAAGATCAAGTTTTTGTTTTCTTTTAATTTTTTCTCCATTAATTTTTAATTGAGATATAATTGACATTAATTTCAGGAGTACAACATGTTTCACTACTGTGACTATATTGTGAAATGATCACCACAATAGAGGCTGCTAATTAACATCCATCACCATACAGGGTTAAAAGCTTTTTTTTCTTTTGGCTAGGACTTCCAAACTATGTTGCATAAAAGTGGCAACAGTGGGAGTCCTTGTCTTGTGCCTGATCTTAGAGGGAATGCTTTCAGCTTTTCACTGTTGCATATGATGTTAGCTGTGGGTTTGTCATATACGGCCTTTATTATGTTGAGGTATATTCCCTCTATGCCCACTTTCTGGAGAGTTTTTCTCATAAATTGGTGATGAATTTTATCCAAAGCTTTTTCTGTGTCTATTGAGATGATCATATGATCGTTTTCTTCAATTTGTTAATGTGGTGTATCACAGTAAAATTTTTTTTCTTGTGATGAGAACTTTTAAGAGCTACTCTCTTAGCAACTTTGAAATGTGCAATACAGCATTAACTATAGTCACCATGATGTACATTTACATCCCCATGACTTATTTATTTTATAACCGAAGTTCTTACCTTTTGACTACATTCACCCAATTTGCCCACCCCCAACCCCTGCCTCTGGCAACCACCAATCTGCTCTCTGTGTCTATGAGCTCGGGTTTTTTGTTTTATTTTTGTTTAGATCCCACATATAAATGAGAACATATGGTATTTGTCTTTCTCTGCCTGACTTATTTCACTTATTTCACATAGTGCCCTCAGGGTCCATCCATGGTGTTGCAAGTGGCAAGATTTCTTTCTTTTTTATGACCGAATGATATTCTATTGTATATATATAAACCACAATTTCTTTATCCGTTCATTCATGATGGACACTTAGGTTCTTTGTGTGTCATGGCTGTTGTAAATAATGCTGCAGTGAACGTGTGGGTGCATATATTTTCGAGTTAGTATTTTTGTTTTCTTCCAGTAAATACCCAGAAGTGAAATTGTTGGATCATATGGTAATCTGTTTTTAAGTTTTTGAACAAAAAGCTAGTTTTATTTGGGACAGAAACATGCCCAAATAAACAATGACATTTTTCAGCCCCTCTTACAGCTAAATGTGACTATGTATCTAAGTTCAGGGCAATGAGAAGTTAGCTGAAGTAATTGGGCTAGAGTTCCTGAATAGCTCCTTTAACAAGGTGGCACATACTTCAAGTGCCCTTTCTCCTTGTTCCCTGGATGGTGGATATAATGGCAACCGTGAATGACCTTGAAGATGGAGGCCTCACGCTAGAATGGTGCAGCAGGAAGAGAGAGGAGCCTGGGTTTCTAATGACAGTACCAGCCATGGACTGCTGTCTCTGGTCTTTTTCATGAGAGAGAAAAGTAAATGCATATTCACTTAAGCCTTTATGTGCAACTGAAAAGAACCATTCTGATCCACCTCCCAGCCCTACCATTCCTTTTAGATATTTCCTTGAAGTTCACTAAACCAAATTGTATTACCATAGACCCAGGGCCACAGCATCTTGTACCATACCACACTCTTCCCAGTACACCTCTTCCCACCTGGCCCTGAAAACAGCGCCCTCCCAGAGCTCACTCACCAAATTCACAGTGGTTAATCTCATTGTAGAGCAGACCCATGGGGATGTTCCAGCCAGCGGTTCTGTCTACTCCAGTGTGGCAGGACTTCTTGCCTTTCAGATTGTTCCAGTTGATATCAGCATCTGATTTCTTAACCACAGCCACAGCGAGGTACCCTGCAAGAAAGACACCCAAAAAGGGAGTATTAACACCCCGGGCCCTCCAGGGTGTCTAAACCTGCCATCTCCCTAAGGAGTAGAATTATCCCAAACCATTCCTTCTGTCTTTGAAAGGGTCTTCCCAATAACTGACTGAGGGAGGATACAAGTCATTCCAGGAGGTGGAGATTAATCTGAACGCAAAAAGCAAAACAGTAAGAATACATAACCATCAGAGCAATGGCTGGTGTATAACCCTTCCCCAAATGCATGAAGCTACTGTCATAAACCAGCAACTCACCCTCCACTGTGGAAGAGCAGAGGAATGGATACTGAAGGGTACATTAGGAAAGAGTAGTAAATGGGCAATAAACCACAGGGATATTCTGGCCAGATAATTTGTGATAAGAGTACAGGTTTGCACCACAATAAACATGCAAAGTGGAAACTGTCAAAATCAAGTTAGTTGCCATGATTAGCAGCAAATACATGCTGATCTTTAAAACTGGTAATAGAAAGAATAACAACTCATGATCAGTTTTCCAATTTAATTAATTCAGGAAATTGTTTCCGACAGAAAAGACACAAATCTTATTGTTCATGGAATAAGAATGGTTCTATTTTCAGCTGAAGAGCTTGGTTCCTAGTGTGATGGGGAGAGGCTGAAGGTTGTAACTGGGAAAAGTGATGAGGACAGACTTGCACACTAATGGCTAGAAATGACCTGCAGGGACTTGAGTGTGGGCCCCAGACCCCGCTTTGATAAGATTTTCTGTCTTCCTCCTGCCACATCTTTCCAGATCCACCCCCAGCCAGAGCGCTGGGTGAGAGCTAGGTTGGCCTGGGTTCCTGGGCCTAGCCCTGGCTGGGAGGCTGGGAAATCACATGCCCCTAGACATCTGCTGGTATGAGCCTCTCCCTTCAGCCCTGCCAGGCACGAATCAGCAAGGCTCCTGGCTGGTGCCAACTCTCATCTAAAACTTTGCTGGCCTCATGCAACGCGAGGCAGTCAGGAGTGGTGGGGAGGGCCTGTATTTGCTTGCTGGATGTCGGAGTCTAGACAACTTGTAATCTCTCTGAGCTGTTGGTCCTCTTATGCATCCTTAGAGGGATACATTATAGGTATCCCTATATCTTGTATCCCTACAAGACATACCTTATAGGATTAAATGAAAATTCCCATGTGCAAGTCATAGCAAGTGTAAAAAAGTAATCATCATTGCCAGTTACTCTACTTCCATGATTCCTTTGCATTCCGAAAATTGGTCTCTTATCTACTTTTGATTTGAATTTAAACTTACCTTACCCTTTCCCAAAAGCAATGGGAATTTATCTTAAACTCATGAGGTTACCAATCTCAGCTCACCTGGCTGTGGTGTATTTTTACAATCTTGGCCCTCATTTTCTGTAGAGGAGAAAACGAAGAAGTCATTAAATACTCATTTATAGATTGGAAATCATCTTTACCATGTGCAGCTCAGACTTAAAAGAGCCAGGAAAACTGTCTACATATCACCAGTTCCCAAAAGGTCCAGGCTGTCTGGATTACGCAAGTTCACTTTAGCTCCCTGGCCCCTGGAATTTAGTACAAAATTGTACATTTCAAGTTTCCCACTCTATCTATCCTGTGGCCACAGTGGTTTCTGCCAACTGTACTTGAATCCCTGCACCAGGGCAACAGGAGAAGTGTGAGCTTTGGAAGCAAGAAGACCCGCCAGGAATCCCAACTGAGAATCTAGATGTCCTCTGCAGAGGGGTCACTTTTAGCTAGAACTTCCCAGTGCAAAGCCTCCAACTCCGTTGTGGGAGGTATGATAGAAGATCCCATCCTTCAAGATAACTGTTGGGGACTAGAGATGAGGGAGCCCAGAGCCTAGGAAGTAGGAGGTGCTCAGTAAGCAAGAGCTTTATGGCCCACGTGGCATAAATCAGGCTGTGATTTTCCATTTCCTTTCTCAATGGCCCAGGGGAAATGAAACACTGAGAGAAGCCCCTTCCACTTACTGTAGTTCTCTGCCATGACAGGTACCAGACCACATTTGCCTGCTATGTAGATGTAGCCTCCATCCAAGCTCATGGCATCAGCTTCTCCTTTCTGCAAAGACACAGCACATCACAGCAGGTGAAAAGAGACCATCTTCTCTCCCACATGCCCTCCAAGCTGTTTCCTTGAAGCAGCCTTGCCAGCACAGGTCATGAGGGCCCAGGGAGACAGAAGGTGCTGGTACTGGACCCCCAAAGGATCAGTCAGACACACCCAACATAGAAAATAAAATGTACTCGCATTTTCACCCAAACCATGATGAACTGATGATCAGCTCTGGGTGCTTTGCTTAGTTTCTTCAGGAAGAAAGACCCACATTCAGTCCCCCTGTCCTCTCATAGGGCATACTGTCCCACAGACACTCTCACAACACCTTTCTGACACCAAGAATTCTCATTTGTAAGGCAAATGAGCGGAGTCAGAGACTCAGGGCTGTGTCTGTGGCATAGAGTGCCTCCTGATGGGGTCCCCAGACCCGAATCTTGGCCACATTGGCTGGGTGCTATTTTGGTGCTTGGTCAATACAAGATCTTTAATGAATGAGTCAAATAAACTCAAATGATCTGTTAGATACAATGATCTAATAGAGCTAATAAGCCCCAAATTTCAGAAATGCTTAAATTCACCAAGACTGCTAAGCTTCCCATTGGGCTTAGAAATATACTTTTGAGGAATATACCCTAAAGGAATAATCAGATATGTGGGAAACTATTTGGGAAAAATGTGTAAGTGGGCAAAAGCATGCAAGTGTGATTCATAATATCAATAAGATAGGACCAAACTTAATGCTTAATAGCAAGGAAATGGCTCAACAAATTGTAGCACATCCACACTCTGGAATAGCTATCAACTTTAAGCTATCAACATGTTTTCATGGAAACGACCTAAATGTCCATCGGCAGATGAATGGATAAAGAAGATGTGGTACATATATACAATGGAATACTACTCAGCCATAAAAAATAATGAAATAATGCCACTTGCAGCAACATGGATTGACCTAGAGATTATCATACTAAGTGAAGTGAGTCAGAAAGAGAAAGACAGATACCATATGATATCACTTATATGTGGAATCTAAAATATGACGCAAATGAATTTATCTACAAAACAGAAGCAGACTCACAGACATAGAGAACAGACTTGTGGTTGCCAAGGTGGAGGGGGCTGGGGAAGGAATGGGTTGGGAGTTTGGGGTTAGCAGATGCAAACTGTTATACATAGAACAGATAAACAACAAGGTCCCACTGTATAGCACAGGCAACTATATTCAACATCCTATAATAAACTGTAAGGGAAAATAAAAATAAAAATTTAAATTTAAAAAAAAGAAGAAAGAGAAAGAGAAAGTCCCCCATAAACTTGGTCCCCAGACATACCACTGTAAACAGAATAGTGTATATTCTTTCAAAAATAAACTAAAATATAATTTAAAAAATCATGCTTTCAAAGAATGACTTGTGACAAAGGGAAAGCTCCCTAGATAAGATTAGGTGAGAAAAGAGAGTAAATTGTATGTATGATATGAGCCCAGTTAACAGGATTTTCTCTGAGTTATAAGGTTACAATTAGTTTTTATGTATTTTCTTCTTTATATCCTCCAGTTTTTCAACATTATCTAAAAGCAAATATGGAATGCTCTTGTGATCAACAAGGCTAAACTTCTACCCGCTGCACAATAACACGACCCTGTCACACTTGTCTCACTTGCCATGGCACGCCATGGGTTTCAGGCACACCCACACTCAGGTCCAGCCTCCCTAAGCAGCCATGGCTCAGATTTCCCTCCACCAGGTGCTAACACTAGGAGGAAACAAGCCCTAAGGAGCCCTTCAGATCCAGAAGCTCAAAGGTCCTGAGGCTCCGGTGGGGCTGATCTCCCATAGTGAGGGCAAGGTTCCTTGGAACCCGGCTTTTCGTGTCATTCCCAGGAACACTCACTCACCCTTGGGGACAGGTGAGCAGTAGTGGCAAGGATGCTGCCCTACAGAGGCAGGAGTGACGTACCATTATCTTGGCGATGCATTCTTCAGTGTTCTCTGCTGATTCACACTCTATTTTCCCGTTACTGTTCACACTCCACATATCACACTTGACCCTCTCCAGGTGGTGCACTGCACACCACTTCACCTTCTTGCATTCATCCTTTGAGGTGACTGGGCCTAGGACATAAGGAAGAGAACCAGAGATTAGAAGAGGCCCAGATGTTGCCTGCTGGTTATGCTACTGTCTTCATGAAAATGCTGGGATTTTTCAGCAATACACAAACAGATCCCATTCAAGGAATTAATCTCTTAGAAATCAAAGGTAATAACAGCCTCTTAGTTGGCTTCTTATCATTTAGATTTAACTTAAAATTGTGTCTTATGAGAAGTCAACTTTCCTCCCAACCCCAAGGCACTCTATCACTTCAGGCTGGGTTTTTTTTTTTTCCCCATTTGTTTAGAAATAACACTTAACCATCTGAGCTGTTGTTATATATTTATTCATTATTTATTGTCTGTTGCCTGCAGGAGAACATAAGCTTGGCCAGGGCAAGGGTCATACCTGTCTTGTTCTCCATGGCACCTTTAGTGACTGCCTCATGGTCAGCGCAATAAACGTTGGCTGAATAAATGGACACCTACCCAACTTTCAGACCCAGCTCAAGAGGCACTTCCTCAGGGAAGCCTTACCTCAATTCCGGGACCTGTCTTTCTTTGTTTTGCACTCTTCTAGAGCCATGATATTTTGTTCTGGGTTTTGGTTTTTGTTTTCCTTCTGCTGAGGAAATCTCTCATTTTTAATTGATCATTCAATGGAGTGACTATTCCTTCAACATTTTTCTTCCCCACTGGGCTGAAGGTTCCATGACAGCAGAACTTAATATATCTTTGACTCACCATTGTATGCCCAGCACGTTGCACAGTTTATAGATAGGTGGTCAATACATGTCTGTTGAATGAATGAACGTTCAAACACATCCCCAATGACGCAAGGAAATTCAGAAGCAGGATCGACATGTCTAAAGCTCCAGCTTCACCATGGCACATGTTGACCATAGCATTGGCTTGAGATGTGCACGTCTGTAGCAATTTCATTCTATTTGACTTACTTCATGCCAGGCTAACTGGCTTCACAAAGTGAGTAGGATAGCCTTGATTTATACAAGGGAAACAGTGCTGGTATCAATACAAATCATTTTAAGCATGAATTTCCTTTAATGCCCTTTGGTGGTGCCATTTAGCATTCATCTAACACTGGGCTGCACAGGCAGGGCAGACAAGGGATTGTTGGGACAGGTGTTCAATACCTGGAAGGACTCGATTGCTGATACCCACCCTCACCAGTTTTCCAAGCTCCTAGAGCCACACGATCCTTCCCAAACACTTACGTGTATCTTCTCTTAGATTCCGAAGAGCAGTGACGTACTCATATCCCAGGTACAGCCAGGAGTCCATCTTAGGAGGAATCTTTAAAAACCCATTGGCAGAGTCCTTAAACAGCAGGTCCTTCCCATGAGGGGAGCTGAAGAGCTGGAAGCTTTCAGAGGTACCTCTGCCAAAATGTTCCTGTTTGTGGTAGAAACACAGATCTGAATGGCCACAGCAACAAGGGATGCTGCAAAATGGGACTGAAGAAAATTTTTCAACCCAGGAAACTCAATTAAAAAGTGAAATTTTCAAGATGCCAGGAGAGAAGGCAGTCAGACCTGTTCTTTCCCACCCAGCACCTTCTCCATTCACAGCCCTCTTGGGCCATATAACAAACGTCCAATTTCACTGAACGTGTTTCTGTGCCTGTCTCCCTGGCTGGATGACAGCTCACTGAGTGCAAGAAACACATCTCTTTCAGAGGCTGACACGGTGTGGTTGCCTTGATGGACAGATGGACAGACGGGAGGGCCGGATAAGAGAAAGCTGGCTCAGTTCTGGCGTTCTGCTGCTCTAGGGGAGGAAAGCTGGCTGTGTGTGCAGCTCCCTTGCAGTCAGGCTGAAGGACCTTGGAAGAGAGATCATTTCCTTTCCAACAGGAGAGATATGGAATAGAGCAAGAAGGAGCAGCTTCATGTCACTGGTCCAGAATGTAAGGGTCTGACAGATGATAATGCAGGACTAGGCTCTGTGCAACTCCAAGAAGGCTTTGCTGGGTGCTTTCATACAAGTGGATGGTGTGAGGCATGGTCCCCACTGTATCCTGAACACAGAAGGGCTTCTACAGTGGCAAGAAGGGAGTGCAGGAAAATGCCCCCAATCCAAGCAGGAACTGCTAAGCAGGAAAGAGGACGGGGAGTCGATACCTGGGCCTGGTTAAGAAGCTCCCAGATCAAGTCCTCCTTGCCGTCCACGCTTCGGGCCACGACGGCGTGGGAAGGGACCCGGGCCAGGTGGCACCTCTCGTACTCGTCCACAGTCCCCCGGGTGTTGTCCCTGCAGAGCAGCTCATACTCGTCCTTGTCAGCCTCGTCAGGCAGGTTCTCTGTGGAGGGAAGCCCACGTGAGCCGACGGCAGGCAGAGAAGGTGTGGTGCCCCTTCAGCTCCCTTGCAACCCCACTGAATCATAAACTGTGTGAGCTGAGAAGCCTAGAGTAAACATTGAGAGCCAGAAGAAAACGGACTTGCTCAAGATCCCACAGCCAGTTTACAGGTAAAGCTTCTGATGTCCAGTGCAGGGGTGACTGTCCACACCCCACAAGAGGTCTCATCTCAGCAGGCTGACTACAGGCCAAGGTCAGCCAGACCTGCTCCCAATCCTTTGCTATTGCAACACTGACCAGGAAGAAGGGCCCCAGGGTCTAGGAAGTTGAACGATAGGATGAGGCCCAGGAGTCCAGCCGGGGACCCCACAGGCACACACCTCTGCGCAGGTAAACACCCCAGCAGTGAGAAAGGAGGAACACACTATGCTCATGTCTGACTACTGAGCATGAAGAAGAAGACAGGAAGAAAAGGAAGGCCTTCTGCTTGAAGGGACCTGCAGATTCTTCTCCTATCACCTACCCAATACCGTGGTGTGCTTGACAAAGGCCACTTCCCCCGCGTCTTCCATCAGACACCTGTGGGGAGGAGACACATTAGGAGGGTTCCTGCAGGGCTGGCCCTTCTCCTCAGGTTGAGGGTCTGGCCACACTGTGCAGCCTTGGGGAAAGGGCAGGGCCTGGGGGAGGCCTCTACGAAGACCTACAGCTGAGGGGGCACCATGGGGCACTGATATCCAGGGTACCATGGAGATGGGGGCGGCGAGCTCACAGGAGCTGGAGGACCCTCACCATGTGCCCCAAAGCATCAAAAAGGCACTGAAGATATTTCAATTAGAAAAGCGTTTTCAAACTTCTGGTGGAGGATAAAGGCATATAGTGTCCCTTGAGGGAGGAAAGGTGCCCTTGGCTGGCTCTAAAACTTTAGAGTATAACCAAGGGAGGAGAGGGAGCAAGAAATCAGCCACATGAGCTGCCTGCACAGGGACGGTGAGAGGAGCCAGGAGAGAGGCCAGCGCCTTGAGCGGCCAGCGCTACTGCAGTGGAGAGCAGGCGGCCCGCCGCTGAAGAACAGCGTGGACACCAGGACCGTGCCTGTCATTTCAGGCTCTGCCTAGTCCAGTGAGAGAACTCTGGGGAGACAGAAAGAGGAGCCCCAGGAGAGGGCTTCCTTGTCAATGTCACATGAAGAGAGTATGCACTGGCCCGGCCTGGCCTGGGGAGTCCCAGCTGTGTCACTGAGTCCCTGTGTCACTGAGGCGATTAGGGCCCCCGGTTGTCCCTTTGCAGGCTGGGCTCTGCTGTGGGCCAGGGGAGACTTCCAGCCAAGGACACTGGACACTTAGGAGCCCGGATGGAGCAGGAGCCAGTCCCACTCACTTGAAGGCCCCCGAGTAGCCGAAGTATGGTTCGTGGTTGGAGCAGGCGCACTTGTCGGTCCCCTTCCCTGCACACAGTTGGCACAGTTTGGGGAAAGCCGTCTGATCCGCACAGGGGACGCAGCTGCCCGCGAAGAAACTGGCCGCTGCTGCTCAACACGGAGACACAGAAGCACAGGGCGTGAGCCAGCCTGGCCAGAGGCACTTACAGCTCCCAGCCTAGGCCCATGATGGGACAGAGAGACCCAGACAAAACCAGCACCCCCAGACCCAGTTCGCCTTTACAAGTGTTCACTCTTCAAGATTAAGGGTTTCCAAAAGTGGGTGAGTTTAACCCCTTTCCTCCCTCCTTCCTCCCCAAGAACCAGGCTTGTGCCAGCCACCCTCCAAGACCAGGTCACCGTCAGCCTCCCTCCCTGCCTTGTCAGACTGGAACAGCTCAGAGAGAGGTCTCCTCTGGGATCCATGCCTGAGAGATGGAGGACCCGCCTGGAGAGGTGCACGCCAAGTTCACGGCCAGCAGATGGCCACCAGGGAAAGCTCCAGCAGAATGGGAAAAGCATCAGCCACAGACAGGAATGCACCCCAGGGAAGTGGACAATGGGGCCCAGCAACCTTGGCCCTGACTGGAGCCCTCTGTTCCCTTCCCCCCACTCCTCAGGACAGCCTCTGGTGAGGTGTCAGGAGCTCAGAGATAAAAGGACCTGTGACAGCCCCTCATGGCTGCTGGTGCAGCAGACCTGCCAGTTTAAAGCTGTTTAACCTCCACCTCCACTCCCAGCGTCATCGCACACCATCACCTGATCATGTCTGAGTGACGCCAGTGTGGCCCATGTGGGCATCTGAGGAAGAGATGCCTGTTGAGGACACTCACCCTCCTGCCTGCTTACCTCTCTGAAGAGATTCATGTGGGTCAGGCAAGTCCCAGTAAAGTAAGCCCATGGGGATGTTCCACCCAGCAGATCTGCCAAGGCCTGTGTGGCAGGACTTCTTGCCTTTGAGCTCGTTCAGCTTGAAGTCAGTGCCCTTCTTCGCCACGGCCACAGCGAAATAGTTAGTTTGCGGCTCTGCAAAGGGGGAGCGTGGATGAAAGACTCTCAAACTGGGCCCCAGGGAAGCACTGCTTATCACTACTGGGCTCCTGAGTAGGGAAGGGAAACCCAGAGGTAACATTTATGTTGGGTTCGCTTCTGAAGAGGGAAGGATCAGAAAAACCTTCCTAGGCTCACAGAGGAAAGAAAGGACCACAGAGGAGACATTTGTAATAACCCTCCAGGCAAACCCAGGAGCAAGAAGCCACGTACACACATGCCCCAATGCTCTTGCCTACCCAGGCCTTGCAGGGAGTATCTGCCTGCAACTACCAAGCCAAGCTCCCCTGGAAACTGGAACTGTGGCTACAGAGGCCACATTCCTGACTTTCTCTAAGTATTTTTGTCCCTCACATAGGCCCAGGGACAGTGGAGTTGCTCTCAGAAGAGATGCAAAGCTGTCAGGGCTCCAAGTTCATGCTCCTGTGTGGTCTCTCCACACAGGTGCCACAGTGTGGCACCTGTGGTACTTGGAGAACTGCTCTTTACACATTTAAACCCCAGTGGTTCAGCTCAGATTGCACACAGCCTGCCCAGGAGGTCAGTGTCTTAAGCACCAGTCCTCAACCAGCCCAGAGCTCCCAGAGGCCTTGAGTTATGGCTATGGTGGTTGATAGGGCCCCTCATTCCCCACTCACTGCCCCCTGGGGAAAGCTCATCAGTAGCTAATCTCCATCAAGTGCCTGAATGAGACAAGACTCAGCATCTACCAGGAGAAAACAAGGGCCACAAACACCTTCCTGGGTCCCTGGGGAGAACTTACTATCTTTGGGGCCATAGAACTCTGCCACTACAGGCTTCAGGTTGTAGGGCTTCAGGCCTGCCTCAAATACCAAACCACCATCCAACGTCACAGCATCTGCTTCATTTTCCTGAAAGAGAACAGACCAGAGTCTGATAAAGCCCTTACTTCTGAGCAAGTTCTATCTATAGTTGGGTGGTGCTCCTTGGATCTGGGGCCAGAAGAACCCTCAGTTTGGCCAATAGCTAACTGCACAACACCACAAGCTTCAGTTAACTCTACCTCCCTGGTGAGGGGATTTGGCCACCATATTCCTTAACTCCTGCAAAGAGAAAGAATGGATCATTTTTCTCTTTTCTCTGGTGAGGAGTCCAGCTGCTGGCCCAGAAAACTATTGTGATTTTTCAAGACTGACCTAAATTACAGAGGTTTTACCAGCAGGCCTCTTGGGGGAAAGCTGCCCCCCTGCAACACCAGACTCCGTGCACAGCCCATGCACCACAGGCTCTGAAGGGGCTGCAGTCAAGGACTCAGGTCCCTCTGCCTGGCCATGCTGTTACACATATTTACATTTCAAGTTCAGGTCCTTTCATTTGGTGACCTCTTTATTTTGGCCCTTCTGCTGAGATCTTCCTCAGATGCCTCTGTGGAGAATTCTCTATGAAGACATCCTACTCCACTCTGATTCAGTACTCAGTACTTTTCCTTCCTGTCCTGGGTCCATATAACTGCAGGAGTCTTTTGTTCAGGGACGGGTGCTTTCTCTGGCTTTAACTCCTAGCTTATACTCTGAACTGAGTGTTAAATGCTAATTATTACTTCCATTATGGCTGATTGTTCATTTAATCAACTACACAGACACCATTGTCCAACTCAGCTCCATTGTACACATTAAAAAATAGAGGTCCGGAAAGTTTAAGTCAACTCCCCAGGCCACATAGCTAGTAAGTCGTGGAGCTGGGATTTGAATCCATGTAGGATGGGTTTATTTCTCCCATTTACTTTACTTGCTGGGTTTTTTTGTTTTCATTTTTAGTTTTTGCTTCCACTAATTCTCATCTTTAAACCAATAGTTCACTTGGTTCACTATAACCAATATCATAGATACCTTTCCACTAGGTCTAGAATTTATTTTCTCTTGAAGTGAGAAGCACCATCTTTTATATAGACACTTCATAACATACTTTTATTGCTTTTATTCTTGCTTCAAATATCTTTAATCAAAATGATTTTTCTTGAATCCCTTGCTAGTATTCCATAAATAGTTCTTACTATTTATGGATTAAATTACAGATTAAATTACAAGGCAGGGACTATAGCTCTATAATCTGTGTCATGTTATAGATAAATAATGAGGTAATAGTATTTGTAAATGAAATAAAATAATAATGTAAGCCAAATCATATATATGTCTAGCTGAAACTTTTCTTTCAATAGTTGGAATTGTTTTTGTTGTTTTACTGTAATTAAATAACAACATAAAATGTATCATTTAACCATTTTTAAGAGTACATTTCAGTGCCATTAAATACATTCACAATGGTGAAAGACTCTTTTATTCCACAACTAGACTCCATATATGAAACAATCTTTATGGCTTTCTTGGTATCTCAAAAGGTAGGTGAAACCTCCAGAGACTGTCTCCACCCACCCCACACACCACAGAATAAAAATAAATGAGTAAACAAATAAGAGCTTATCCTAGAGCAGTGAGGTTGGGGCTTTCTTGGCCCAGACACCAGGATCCTGGGCAGGAATCACTGGGGCCTCAGGGGCTCAGGAGCCAAGGAGCCAAGGACAAACTCATGGAGTCCACGAGAGCAACAGGGATTCTGAAGGGAAACTGAACCAGCAGGGAGGGGCAGGATTAAAGTCAAGCATGACTTCCCTGGTGCAGGTAACCAAACCCAAAAGAAGGTAAGCCACAATGCATAGGCATCAGCAGGAACAGCAGACTTGGGCTCTCAAGGGTTGTGGATGTTGGAATGGTCAGAAACAATGGAGAAGAGCTATATATGTGCTTTACACACAAAGTGAAGGCTACAATCACAGAGATAAGCATAGAAAGGAAATTATCAGGAATAAAAAAAGAAAAACTGTTTAAACTGGTACTTCTAGAAGCAAAAAATATAATTGTTGAAATAAAAAAAAGTGAATGAATGGGCAACAAGTTGATTAGACGTGTTTAAATTGAGAATTAGGAAACTGGAGGCTACATTGGAAGAATTCATCCCAGATGCTGCCAAAAAAGAGGTGCAGAGACTGAAACTATGAAAGAGGGATTAAAAGATATGGATGCTAGATTAAAGAAGGCCTAACGTGTTTTCTTGGAATCCTAGAATTAAAAAAAAAAAGGAACTAAAGAAAAGGCAGTATTTAAAGAGATAATGGCAGCAAATTTTCCAGAACTGGTGAAAAACATGATTCCACAGATCCAACATACTCTAAGCAAGATAAGTAACACGATTTCTACAACTGGAAATATCATAGCGAAGCTATGGAACATCATCAACCAAGGCCATGAAATCTCAAAGTTTTCCAGAGAGATGATTGAAGGAATAATAGGATAATATCAGACTTCTCAATGACTACAGTGGAAGTCAGGAGACAGTGGAATAGTATTTTTAAATAGTGTAAGGATATCGAACTAGAATTATACATTCAGCAAAATTACCATTCAAGAATAAGGGGAAGATTAAAGCATTTTCAGAGAAAACAAACAAGCAAGTAATGGAGAGAGGTTTTTTGTTTGTTTTTTGTGTGTGTGGTACGCGGGCCTCTCACTGTTGTGGCCTCTCTTGTTGCGGAGCACAGGCTCCGGACGCGCAGGCTCAGCGGCCATGGCTCACGGGCCCAGCTGCTCCGCGGCATGTGGGATCTTCCTGGACCGGGGCACGAACCCGTGTGCCCTGCATCGGCAGGTGGATTCTCAACCACTGCACCACCAGGAAAGCCCATGGAAAGAGTTTAACACCAAGATACTGACTCTAAAGTATCACCAAAAGAACACATTGCAAGAGGAAAACATGTCCCAGAAGGATGGTCTGAAATACAAGAAGGAATAGTAGGGAGTTCCCTGGTGGTCTAGTGGTGAGGATTTAATGTTTTCACTGCCGCAGCCTGGATTCAATGCCTGGTTGGGGAACTGAGATCTCACAAGCCACGTAGCTCAGACAAAAATTTTTTTTAAACTTAAAAAAAAAAAAAAAGGAATGGTAAACAGATCAAATGGCAAAAATGTAGACAAATCCAAATTTCTCTCTCTGCCTCTCTCTCTGTCTCCTTTCCTCTTTCTGAACTTTTGGGTGCATACACAAACTTAAACATGCACACACTCACACACACACATATATAAATATATATATAGTATTTATGTATACTGTCAACAAATACATGAAGTATCTACATTCCAGGGTTAAGAAAAGATAGACATAAGATATCAAATAGTAATATCTACACAGGGAAGAGCGAAGTCTGAGCTACTATATTCCAGAGTTCTTTTGCTGTTTCAGGAGGATGTGAGGGTCAAGATTATTTTACTATTAACATTTTGTTAAGCTAAAATTGTACAGTAAAAATTTAAGGGAAGTCATTAAAATATATAAATTGTTTAAATTTACTTTCAGTAGGAAGAAAGGTGGAATAAAGGGAAAACAGTCCAGATGAACACACACGTACGAACTCAATTTTTAAAAATCAGAAAAGGAAAAATCAGATATCGGGGAAAGCAGGACTAAGAGAAATCAAAAAGTAAATGGCAGAAATAAGTACAAATTTATCAATAATAAAAATAATAATTTGGGCTTCCCTGGTGGCTCAGTGGTTAAGAATCTGCCTGCCAATGCAGGGGACACAGGTTCAAGCCCTGGTCCAGGAAGATCCCACGTGCCGCGGAGCAACTAAGCCCACGCGCCACAACTACTGAGCCTGCACTCTAGAGCCCATGAGCCACAACTACTGAGCCCGTGTGCCACAACTACTGAAGCCCACGTGCCTAGAGCCTGTTCTCTGCAACAAGAGAAGCCACCTCAGTGAGATTCCCACGCACCACAACGAAGAGTAGCCCCTGCTCGCCAAAACTAGAGACAGCCCGTGCACAGCAACGAAGACCCAATGCGGCCAACAAAGAAAATAAATAAATAAATTTATTTTTAAAATAATTTATTAATGGTCTAAATTTACCACATAAAATAAATAAGATTGTCAGACTTCATTAATAAACAAAATCCAGCAATATATAATTTTCAAAAGACATACCTGAAAGATAAGCACACAGAAAGTTGAAAATAAAGGAATGGAAAGAGATACAAGGAAAGAGGATACTAACCAAAAGGAAGTTGATATAGTATGCTAATATCAGAAAAACAGAGTTTAGTTAAGAAGTACTGCCAGAGATAGTGATTATTTTCATAATAATAAAATATCAAATTCACCAAGAATGATATGGGTTATGCTCTCATACACTGCTGGTGAGAGTGGAAACTGGAATAACCACATTGGATTTGCTTAAAAACCAAATACATTTGGCATTGTCTTCAAAGTCAATTACTCACATATCCCATGGCACAGAAACTCTGCTCCTACATATATATTAAAGAGAAACTAGTAATTCTTGTGTCCCAGAAGATTTGTACAAAAATATTCCACAAACACTGATTAGAATAACAAAAAACTGGAAAAAAATCCAAATGTCTTATGACCAGAAAAGAAAACATTACTTGTGGTATACTAACACAATGGACATTTGTAGAGCTCTGAAAATGAATGAACAATAGCTATATTCAACAACGTGCGTGAAAACTTAGCATAATATTGAGGAGGGAAAAACAAGTATGAGAAGACAACACATAGCGATGGCATGTTTATAAAATATTTTATGAAGCAAAACTATACATCATCCACACATACCTATATGTCTTAAATTAAAATAAAAGGCAAGAAAGTTTTAGGATTCTGTTTGCGCTGGATGGGGAAACACACAGTAGTTGTAAGCAGGGCCAGTGGCTTACACTACCCCAAGTGGTATTGTTCCCATAGAATCCAATGCTGCCACACAGTAGCCCTAGAAAAGCTATTGGCAATGATGAAGTTTTGAGAACCTCTGGTGGGTTTGTGGATAATATTATTTTATATTATTAACATATTTTAAAACAAAGAGGGGTATGCATACACCAAAGCTGAAATTATGTCATAAATCAAGAGTTATAATTAAGCCATGATAGTAACTGAGGTTCAATAAACACACACACACACACACACACACACACACACACACACACACACACCAGACCAGTTGTTTATACCAAATCACTGATTCCTTGAGTTAATCATGCTCCATCTGGCTGAGTCTACCTCTCCCACCTCATTCCTCCTTCCAGTCTCCTGCCTGCTCTGCTCCAGTCACCCTACCTTCCCTACAGAAACTCAAACAAGCCCAGCTCTCCCCGTCTCAGGCCCTTTGCACATGCTATGGTTATTCTACCATAGCTTTTGGCAGGCTTTCCAATGCTCATCCCTGGGGTCTCAGGTTCATTGCTCCCTCTCAGGGAGATTGTCCCTGACACCCAGGCCAAAGCAAGTTTCCTCTGAAAGTTCTGTTTCTTTCCCTCCATTGTACATGACAGAATTTGAAATTTCATGTCTACTTGTTTGCATGTTTTTCTTCTCTCCTGACTAGACTGTAAACTCTTCATAAGTAAGGAGCATGTGTGTTTAAATTCACTACTGCAGCCCCATTGCCCAGCACAGGGTCTGACACACGTTCAAATGTGCAGGAACGATGTTAAAGGAGTGAAGAGTATTTTGGAAAACCTGGAAGTCAAAAGGATCAGCTATCAACTGCAGTCATGACTATGTATTCCTCTTCCCTGTGTGTACCATTCATCTACTTCTTGTGATGCATCAGGAACCTCCAAAATAGTGTTACGTGGTCATTTTGATAGCATGTATTCTTATTTTCTTCTCTGAGTTCAGAGAATTTAGTGGCTCAAAGAGTCCCCTTTCAGAGCATGTTAGATTTTGCTTTAAGACTCATTAAAGGTGACTGCTCCTATTTCCATTTCTAAAGTGATTTTACTAGCACTACGGGCTGACTGCCCCACACAGCAGCCTCCTACCTGTGAGTACAGAATGATTCCAAAACGACAGGAGAAAGAGAAAGTATGGATTTTCTTCTGCTCTCATTTAGGCAGCCACAACTTACCATGATGGCCTTGATGCAATCGATGTAGGAGGTCTTCCTCACACAGGAGACAAAAGGACCAGTAACAAGGACGTTATCCATATTTTCGCGGAAACTGGAGCACTTACTGGCCTCATGACTTGAAACGGTGCACCACCTCACAGTTTTCTCTGGGACAGCCAGACACAGCCCTAGGGGAGAGAGGCCAGAGGTCCCTGTGCCAGTGGGAGAGACAGCAGCACCCTCTGGAGGGTCGTGAAGTCTACTTCCCCTCCATCCTGTCCACTCCCACTCCTGTCCATGAACAACAAGGGACACAGTTTCCACTGCATTCTGAGTCTGGGGACGAGTGACAAGCACCCTGATGGCCTCTCCGTTTCCCACTGACCAGACTGTGCTGGCCAGAGTGATGCCGACTTGACTATCAGCTCTCAACTGGAGACAATAAGCTGCTCCTCTGCGTTCTCTGCGCCTCCTTCATTCACCTCATGACCCGTGGCCTGCCATGGGATACAAGCTTCAGGATACACAGGGGATTTTTAGCTACGTCAAGGTGTCGGCTCAATGCTACAACTCTGGGAAGCCAGCAGGGTAGGAATTACATCATCCAGTAATTAGTATCTTTTAGAGATGAGGGAACTGGGCTCAGACAGTGATGCTTTACCGTAGGTTACCCAGCCTGTTAGTAGCTGAGACTGGCCTAGAAATCAGGTCTCCAGACTTTGGTCTCTGCCCAGGGAACAAAAGAAGATAACATTCTGAGTTGTTTTCCATGTGCTTGGCCAGTACATAGGGGTACATGATTGATGAGGCAATAAATTTGCCTGTGATGCCCATCTGTCATCTCTGTTCCAAGAATAACTAGAAACTCCACAATATTCAATGTTTCTCTCTGTTTCCAATGACCCCTCCCTCAATTTTGCCATTAGGCTTTTTGGCTGCCACTACACGAAGCTTAAAGCCAGCCATGTCTGTAGCAATTAATCCATGGGGTTGCAGATGTGTTGTCCCCATGATATGAGCATTTGGCACTGTCCCCAAGGCCCTCTGTCATCTCCACCCTGTGGATCAACAGCACAGGGCTGGCTCAAGGAAGTGGATGAATATTCACAATGCACAGAGCAAGAGAGGGGGAGGGAACAGTTCTCCAGGATGGAAGAAGAGAGGCCACAGGAAGCCTGTCCCCCAACCACCCTTTATTCCACCTCTGCCCATGGGATATCAAGGGAGGCAACAAGGAGTCAGTGGCAGACTCTCCCCAAAACCACTCCTCCAGGCCCTCCCCAAACTGCCCCTCCTGAGATCCCAAAGGCAGGAATTTGTCCTCAGTCATGCATTTACCTTCCACAGCCCTGTTAGATTCTCTGAGGTTAGGGTGGGGGCCCGGGAGGGTAGGCAAAGGCAAGTAAGGTGGGTCGACTCTCAAGGGTTAACTTTTTCAGGAAAGACAAGTAACTAAACACAGAAGGCTCCAAAGGTATTATCAATGCACCACGAGTGGCCAGCAAAAGTTAGAGGACAAAGGAGGCCTAACAGTGACAGGATCCGAAGCACAGATGTGTGCAGCAAAGTCCACTCCACTAGTGCCTGGATCTGCGGCCTCATTTACTCTCAAGGGACCTTCCCAGGCCAGGCTGTACTACCCTCCTCACTGCTGGGGACCTAAAAAGTTTGGCTTCAAATCCCATGCTCCGAACCCTTCAACTGCCCTGTCTTATTAGTGGGACATGGTCAGCACCAAGGGCACCCACGGCACATCAGGCCATCAGTGGAGGTGGGACCAGATCTGGGGAGGCCTTGAATGCCATCCTAAGCAGTTTGGACTTCATTGAGACCGCAGCAAATGGATTTGATAAACCGTGATGGAAGTGCTCTAATTTATTGTGTTCCGCTACCACAAGGTTTTCTGGACACGAGGAGGAAGCAAGGAGGGGGTGAAAAGGTGGCAGAGGCACAGGCAGGACCAGAAGGTGCGCGCAAGCGCAGAGCTGTCCCTGAGGCAGTGAGGAAGCAGGTGCAAGGGTGCGGCGGGGAGAAGCGAAGGAAAGGTCTGGGCTTCCAGCTCCAGCGCGGAGCCCAGGGATGGTGTGGCGGGCTCCGGTATGCAGGGGGCGCCCGGGCCGGCTACACTGCGGGCTCTCCCAGCGGCCGCACTCACCCAGGACCGCGCAGGCTAGCAGAGCGCGTACGGCGAGCCTCATCCTCCCGGGTCTGCGAAGCGGAGTGCCGAGCACAGACGGACAGGCTTCTGGGCCACCTCCCTGCGCCCCGCGCCCCTTTATCCCCCGCGGGGCTGGCCAAGCACAATCTTTGACCCTCTTTGTTTGTGCAGCCCGCTTGCCCAATCGCCCCTCAGCCCTCCCCCTGCATTCCTCGCTCAGGCTGATCACCTCATTTCCTGACCTCTGGGACAGGCCCGTGGATGGAATCCAACACAAAAATGCTGATTGGAACGGAATTAAAGAAAAATCACCCCGTTGTTAACGCGCGCTTGCTCTGTGCCAGGAGCAGAGCTGCAGCGGAAAGAGGCGGGGGTGGCTCTGCTTCTGAATCCCAGGGTGCCACAGCTGGTCCTGAACCAAGCTATGTGCTCATTCTACAGATGGAAGAAGGAAGGGACTGCTCCAAACGCACACCAGAACAGGAGAATGACAGGCAGAGACCTTATTGGGAGAGGGTGTGAGAGAAGAATAAGGCTGACCACAAGTCAAAGACAACAGGCTCAACCCCTTTCACTTGTTCCCAGGTGTTTCCAGAAATCCTGCTCCTCTTGGGCCCTTAAAGCCCCACAGAGGAGCTGTCCCTCCCCATGTGTCCTCCTGAGCACAGGATCCTGGACTGGTAACCTTCCTTCCCTTCATGCAGCCTGCTGGACACCTAGGCTAGGGACAGAGTCACAGGAGAGACAATGTCTCTCCCACAAGAAGCTGCCCTGGAATGTGATCAAGACTCTGTGACACTCAGGACAAGTGACACATGAACACAAAGAAAGGGACCCAGGAGAGGATGTGGCCTGATCTCAATGCCCTGGGTCATCCCTGGCTCCCTCCAGAAAAGTGGTCTCCAAACCATTTTGATTGCCAATCCTTATCCGGAAAAATAGTGAGGCTGTACATTGTGTGTATATATATATATACACTTTTAAAACGAATATTGTGTATATTTCAATCATGAAAGGAATAGAAAATTTGTAAACAATGAGACAAAGATGAAACACTCATTTTTATTGTATTTTATTTTTTTAACATCTTTATTTGAGTATAACTGTTTTACAATGGTGTGTTAGTTTCTCCTTTACAACAAAGTGAATCAGTTATACATATACATATGTTCCCATCTCTTCCCTCTTGCATCTCCCTCCCTCCCACCCTCCCTATCCCACCCCTCTAGGTGGTCACAAAGCACGGAGCTGATCTCCCTGTGCTATGCTGCAGCTTCCCACTAGCTATCTAATTTACATTTGGTAGTGTGTATATGTCCCTGCCACTCTCTCACTTCGTCACAGCTTATCCTTCCCCCTCCCCATATCCTCAAGTCCATGCTCTAGTAGGTCTGGAAACACTCATTTTTAAATGTCTCTCTCTATACTCTGCCTTATACACAATGAAAAATATCTCAAGGCAAAATATACACTTAGGGAAGGGGCAATGTTCCTGATAGTAGATGTAAGTCCATATTCCAGAGAGTCAAGATAATTTTAGGGTTTTCTTAAGTTACTTATCCAACCCAATCAGATTATCATCGTTTTTGGTTTTATTTACGCTAATTTACTCCAGACTTGGAAGATATCTCAGTAGTGCCATTTTATTTCAGTTCACCTGTGTTTGTGATATTGGAATCATCTTCTAGGTCTAGTTTCTTTGCAGGAATCTTTCTAAGGCACTCATGCATTTTGTGAGATCTGATGAGTTAAATCGCGTTACTTAATCTGTACATCCATTTTACTGGGCATATGCAAACCACAAAATGTGGAACCACAAAAGCCAAAAGTAAAGGACAGTTCAGGGAGTCACAGCCTTCCAGCATCCCCTTCCCCACCCCACCCCTTGTGAGGCTCTCCCCATCTTCCCTCAGGAACCTCAAAGGCCCTCCATGACGTGCGTCTGCCTGCCTTGCAGACCAGGTGGGAGGCAGTGCCAATCCTCATATGAAACAAGAGTGAGTGTTAACTTATTCATCTTTTGCATGAGGAGTAAATATAATCGGAAGCTAGCATAAACTCCCCACACCCCAATAGATTGCCTCATGTACAAGGGGCTACACACGCCCCATTTCAGAGAGTGCTACTTTAGTGGGGACTTTCTGTTTACACGGGGGACATAAGACAAACCCGGCCCTCCAAGTCCCTGCCTCACCGGGAAGAAGAGTGGCGGCTGCTGCCCTTGTGTCCCTGCCCTTGTGGACCCTCCGGCTCAAGCCATGGGAAACCCAGAATCTTGGCAGATGGGGCGAATTCCTGCTGCCCACTGCAGCAGGCATTAGGGGGTGGCCTGCCCTCATGGGGCACCTTCAGGTACAGAGAGGAGGGTGGAGGGGGAAAGTCAGGGGCAGGGCTGGCTGGGAGAGACTCCACAGAGCAGGATGCCCACACTCAGCTCACGCCTTCTACAGGTCCTGCAGTGAGCTTGCAGAGTCTGCCCAGAAGCAGGAAGGAGAGTTGTTGAATGTTGAGCTAATCCACAAACACACGGGAGCTTGGTGGAGGGCATGCGAGGCAGATGGACCTTGATCCTCCCCCCTGGGCCCCTTCTGCACTCACACCGTGAGCCTTTCGTGAGGCAGCTCCTCCGGGGACAGGCCTACAGCCTGGCCTGAGCCCTCAGAGGGAGCACGCTGGCCAGGCTGAGCCCTCTCTGGGCCAGCCAAGCCCATGCCTTGCCTCAGCGAAGCCCTCTGAGTCTGAGCCCAAGACATGCAGGGGAGGAAGTACAGAGCCCACGGGATCTGAAGAAGGGCCAGACGAGACATGGAGAACAGGATCCCACACCATCTACTCACAAGAGCCTTGGTTCTTGCTCAGGAGGACAGGATAGAGGCCAGGGTCTGCCACTCCTAGGAGGCAGGGGTGAGGCCAGCTGTGGGTGTACATGAGTGCATGACCCTGGTTGTATGGCTGTGCCCACATCTATAATGTGTATGGGGGTGTGTGGTGGTGAGGGGTGAAAGTGTCAGTGTTCTGTGTCCTTGGTGGCCCATGACACTTGTCCCTGTGCTCTCCCTTATGGTGTTTAATTCTTTATTAGAAACACTCTGGAGTCAAGAATCTCATTGTCCCTCTTTTACAGCTTAATGATGGCTAATACTTGCTGAGAGATTCACTGGGCCCTCACCATCGATGCATTAGAGTCCTCATTTTACGGTTGAGATGAGGACACTGAGGCCCTGAGGGGTTATTAACTTGTCCAAGGTCAGCTGGCGAGCCAGGTGCAAAATCAGGCTGTCTGGTTCCAGAGCATATGTACCCACCCACCAGGGACACTGCCTCTCCCATGAAACAGGGACACACGCAGAAGCCAAGAGGCTTGTCTGGGGTCACACTGAGAGAGGAACGGACCAGAGGCCTCCAGGACTGCCATTTCTCCACAGACACACAGCCCCCATTTTCTGCAGCAGAGGAGCTTATTTCTGGGAGAGGTGTGGGTGCCCCAACTGCAGCACCTCAGGCATGCACTGGCTTATCATGCTCAGATGGAAGGAAAGGATCATGTTTTCAGCTGTTCCACATGCCAGGCACTGTTCTGGGGCAAGACCTTGTGATCTTGACTAACTGCCTAAGGAGTTAAGATCAGTCCCCCATTTTTTTTTTTTTTTTTTTTTTTTCCCAGTACACGGGCCTCTCACTGTTGTGGCCTCTCCCATTGTGGAGCACAGGCTCCGGATGCACAGGATCAGCGGCCATGGCTCACAGGCCCAGCGGCTCCGCAGCATGTGGGATCCTCCCGGACCGGGGCATGTCCCTGATCCGTGTCCCCTGCATCGGCAGATGGACTCTCAACCACTGCGCCACCAGGGAAGCCCAGTCCCCCGATTTTTAGATGTGAACATTACGGTAAAATGACAGGTCCTCATTCACAGAGCTCTGGGACCTGAACTCAAATCTCCTAAGTCCCAGCCTTCTCTAGACCACAGCTGCCTTCTTGATATTGATCTTCTCTTCTTTTTTTTTAATATTGATCTTGTCTCCTTTTTTAATATTGATCTTCTCTCCTTTTTTTTTCTATATTGATCTTCTCTTTATTTTTCCAGAGAGGAGGGGAGAAAGGGAGGAAGGGAGGGAGGAGAGAGAGAGAGAGAGAAGAGAACTTCCAGTTACAGATGAATCTAAGTCATGATCCAAATCTTCCACCATAAGCTGAATAAAACTCATAAATTTCAACAGGATTGGCCTTCTTGATGAAAGAGGTGGACTTGTGTGTACATGCAAGGAGGTTGGGTAGCTGACCTAAAGGAGATGGCATGAAGGCATTGGTCCTCTGAACCAATATTTGTTTCTAAATGTTGCCTCATTTACAAAGAAGCAGAGCAAACAAAGGGCCTCTGTCTGCTTGAACCCGTCCCTCCCCCCCCTCTCCCTCACTGCTCTCTGCCCAACACCAAGGCTTCTCCTCTGAAAGACCTGCCTGTGGTCATTGGGAAGGTGGGATCAGTCAGCCTGAGAACTACACTCGTAGACTCCTTATCCTGCAGACCTGCTAGCTCAGGGATGTGTGGCATGATAGTTGGTAACAAAGAGCAGAGTCTTTTTAGGAAAATGCCAGGTAATTTGTAATGTCACACACCACCACCTCTGTCTCTTAGTTCTACCTCTCCGAAGTCCCCGAACAACGGATGGTTCTTGGGTTTCTATTCTTTCCCCAGGGGAGCCCATAAAAATATCCTTTTCATGAAGAATAGTCCAGGACCAGATAGCTTCACGGATGAACTCTACCAAACATTAAAGAAGAATTCTTCTTCTTACACACACTCTTCCAAGTAATAGAAAAAGAAGGAACACTCCCTGACTAAATTTTTAAGGCAAGTACAGCAAAAACCAAAAACTGTCAAGGATATCATGAGAAAGATTTTAAAAATTCTTTTTATGAACATAGATGCAAAACTCCTAAGCAAAATATTAGCAAATTGAATCCAGCAACATCTAAGAGGGATACTAAATCATTACCAAGTTGAGTTTATTCCAGGAATGCAAGTTACCTTAAAAAAAATCAGTGTAATTGATCACATTAATAGAATAAAGGAGAAAAATTACATGACCATCAGTGGGTAGAGGAACAGCATTTGGTAAAATCCAACAACCATTCATTTTAAAACCCTCTTAGCAAACTTATTCTAGGAAATTTGCTTAATCTGATAAAGAGTGTGTACATGTGTGTGTGAAATATACATAAAAGAAATATATATGTAATATACATAAGAAATGTATATGTGAAACCATCATATTCAGTGGTGAAATGGTGAATGAAAGTTTTCCCTTTGAGATCAAGGAAAAGATCAGAAGGTCTACTATTATCATTTCTATTCAACATTTTTACTTGCAGCCCTACCTGCCAGTCTGCTCAGGTATGAAAAAGATATAATATATAAAAGGATTGAAAAGGAAAAAATAAAACTCTTATTTTCACTAATGATATGACTGAAAATGTATAAAATTCTAAAAAACTAGATTACATATTAGAAAAATAAATGTTAGGCAGTGTTGCTGGATACAAGATAAATATACAAAAATCAATTATATTTCTAGATTAAAATTTTTTTAAATGAAAATGCTATTTAAAGTAGTATAAGAATCACAGATGTCCAGGAATAAGTCTATCAAAAGATGTCTAAAATTTTTACACACCAAACTGTAAAATATTGATGAGAAATATTAAAGAAACTCTAAGTTAATGAAAGGCTATACACAGAAAATGGAGTGGTGACTCAATATTATAAAGATGTCAATTCTCCTCAAGTTATAATATATAGGTTCAATGGACTCCGAATCTAACTCCTAATAAGTTTTTAATATTTTTTAGTGGGAATTGACAATATAATCCTAAAGTTTATAAGGAAATGCAAAAGACCTTAAATAGACATTTGTTTGGTTGTGTAAGTTGTAGCATTCCAAGATTAGAACAAAATGCATTTGATTTTTCTGAACTTTTCTGCCTAACTCTAAGTACTGACATCTGAAATATAATTGTCATGTCTATCCAATTCAGGTGTTCATTATCAATAAAATTACCTAAGTGCTTTCTGTAACTTGATATTGGACTAGTAGTATGAATAAAAATTATATATAGTCCACTAAATAAGTATTTGTAGACATACATCCACCACAGTTGGTATATAATTTAGTTCTTATGTTTATTCCAATTGTTTCACATTAAAAAACAAATTAGGGGCTTCCCTGGTGGTGCAGTGGTTGAGAGTCCGCCTGCCGATGCAGGGGACACGGGTCCGTGCCCCAGTCTGGGAAGATCCCACATGCCGCGGAGCCACTGGGTCCGTGAGCCATGGCCGCTGAGCCTGCGCGTCCAGAGCCTGTGCTCCGCAACAAGAGAGGCCACAACAGTGAGAGGCCCACATACCGAAAAAAAAAAAAAAAAAAAGCAAATTAAACTCTTCACTAGCTATGGTTTAAGATCTATTTCAGATTCCTCTTCTCTTCCAGATTCCTCTTCTCTTCCTCCTCCTTCTTTTACATAGATATATGAAATTTTCAAATATACACCTAAGTAGAGAAAATGATGTAATAAACTCCCAAGTACAACTTGCCCAACTTCATCAATTGTCAACATTTTGCCAATATTATTTCATCCATCCTTCCATTTCCTCATTTTTTTCTGGAATAACAGACAGTGCATTACTTCACCCACAAAAGTGTGCATCTCTAACAGCTAAGGGATTTTTAATATATAACCATAATGCATTTATCACACCTGTCAAAAATGAACAATTATTCTATATTATTATCTAATTCCCAGTTAATATGCCAGTTTACCTGGCTGTCAAAAAATTTTATTGCCTCATTCAAATTAGAACCTAAAACAAGATCCAGGCATTGAATTGGTTATATATCTTAAATCTCTTCTGCTCTTTTCTTTTACCCTTTATCCTATTTACTTGTTGAAGAAACTGCATCATTTGTCATTTGGAATTTCCAACATTCTGGATTTGACTGGTGTGATTTAACATGTTATTTTGCGTTTAACAGCATTTTACAGAAAGTCCCTCAATTTGGGTCTGTCTGAAATTGCTTCATGATTTGATTCAAGGTGTGCATTTTTGACAGCAACATCACAGAAGTGAGGCTGGGTTCTCAGAGTATTGCATTAGAAGGAACGCAATAGTAATTTGTCCCATTATCACTTCTGTTACCTTTATTTGCTTGGTTAAGGTGGTGTCTGACAGGTTTCTACACTGTAAATTTTCCTTTGTAATTAATGAGTAGTCTGTGGGGAAACACTTTGAGACTACTTAACATTTTGTTCCTCATCAGACTTTCATCCTCCAGTTTTAGCATCCATTGATGATTCTTGCCTGAATCATTATTACTATATTGGTTGCAAAATAGTGATTTTTCTGATTATGTCATTCCTTGTGCATTTATCAATTACCATTCTAAAATAGAGAAGTACTTCTCTTTCTCCATTTATTTATTGATTTCCTTTTATTTGTTTTTATCAGCATGGGCTTGGGGGTTTCTTTTATATTCAGTGGGTTATAATACTTTACTATTATTCTTTTTTTCCATTTTTTATTGTGGTAAAATACACATAACAAGAAATTTATCATCTTAGTCATTTTAAAGTGTACAGTTCAGTGATATTAAGTACATTCATATTGCTGTGCAAATTGTCACCACCATCCATCTCCAGAACTCTTTTCATCTTGCAAAATTGAAACTCTACACCCAGTAAACAATAATTCCTCATTTTCCCTTACCGCCAGCCCCTGGCAACCACTTCTCTACTTTCTATCTCTATGATTTTGACTACACTAAGTGCTTCATTTAAGTGGAATCATACACTATTGACCTTTTGTGATTGTCTTACTTCACTTACCATAATATCCTTGCTTCATCCATGTTGTAGCACATGTCAATAATTTCCTTTTTTAAGGCTGAATAATATTCCATTGTATGTACATACCATATTTGCTTATCCATTCATCTAGCAATGGGCACTTGGGTTGCTTCCACATTTTAGCTATTGCAAATAATACTTCTATAAACCATGGGCCTATAAATATCTCTACGAGACCCTGCTTTCAATTCTTTTGGGTATATACTAAGAAGTGAATTTCTGTATCATATGATAACTCTACATCTAATTTTTTTTTGAGAAGTCTCCATACTGTTTTCCACAATGGCTGTACATTTCCACCAACAGGGTTTTAATTAATCCATATCCTCACCAACACTTACTACTTTCTGGTTTTTTTGATAGTAGCCATTCCAATGAGTATGTGGTATCTTAATGTAGATTTAATTTGCACTTCTCTAATGATTAGTGATGTTGAGCAGCTTTTCATGTGCCTATTTACCATTTGTATAATTTCTTTTCAAAAAAATTCAAGTTCTTTGCCCATTTTTGAATTGGTTGTTTGTTTTTCTCTTGTTGAGTTTTAGGAGTTTTCTATATATTCTAGGTATTAATCTCTTAACAGATATCTAATATGGAAATGTTTTTTCCCATTCTGTGGGTTACCTTTCACTGTTCATGTATATTTTGATGCACAAAAGTTTTAATTTTCATAAACTTCAATCTGTCTGTTTTTGCTTTTGTTGCCTGTGCCTTGATGTCACATCCAAGAAATCACTGCCAAATCCAATGTCATCAAGCTTCTTCCCTATGTTGTCTTCTAAGAGTTTTAAACTTTTTAGGTCTTAAGTCTAGGTCTTTAAATAATTTTGAGTTAATTTTTATATGATATTAGGTGAGCATCCAACTTCTTTCTTTTGCATGTTTATACCCAGTTTTCTTAGCACGATTTGTCAGAAAGACTATCCTTTCACCTACTGAATAACTTGAATCCCTTTGTGGATATATGTCAGTGATTATTTCTGGGCTTTCTATTCTATTCCTTTGATCTATGTGTCTGTCTTTATGCCAGCACTCTTTTGAAATCTGTAACATATAATGTTATGTTTGTTGGTATGTTTTGAAATCAGGAAATGTGAGTCCTCCAGCTTTGTTCTTATTCAAAAGTGTTTTGGCTATTCAAGATCACTTGAGATTCCATATGAATTTTAGGATATTTTCCTATGTCTAAGAAAAAAAAGTCATTCGGGTTTTGATAAGAATTGCATTTAATCTGTAGATTATTGGGGGTAGTATTGACATCATAACAATGTTAAGTTTTCTAATCAATAAACATGGAAGGTCTTTACATTTATGTCTTCTTTAACTTCTTTTAGCAATGTTTTGTAGTTTTCATTGTACAAAACTTTTACATCTTTTGTTAAGATAATTCCTAAGCATTTTTTTAAACATCTTTATTGGAGTATAATTGCTTTACAATGCGGTGTTAGTTTCTGCTTTATAACAAAGTGAATCAGTTATACATATACAAATGTTCCCATATCTCTTCCCTCTTGCATCTCCCTCCCTCCCACTCTCCCTATCCCACCTTTCTAGGTGGTCACAAAGCACTGAGCTAATCTCACTGTGTTATGCAGCTGCTTCCCACTAGCTATCTATTCTATGTTTGGTAGTGTATATATGTCCATGCCACACTCACTTTGTCACAGCTTACCCTTCCCCCTCCCCAAAGCCTCAAGTCCATACTCTAGTAGGTCTGTGTCTTTATTCCCATCTTACCCCTAGGTTCTTCATGAACTTTTTTTCCCCTTAGATTCCATATATATGTGTTAGCATATGGTATTTGTTTTTCTCTTTCTGACTTACTTCAATCTGTATGACAGACTCTAGGTCTATCCACCTCACTACAAATAACTCAATTTCATTTATTTTTATGGCTGAGTAATATTCCATTGTATATATGTGTCATATCTTCTTTATCCATTCATCCGATGATGAACACTTAGGTTGCTTCCATCTCCTGGCTATTGTAAATAGAGCTGCAATGAACATTTTGGTACATGACTCTTTTTGAATTATGGTTTTCTCAGGGTATATGCCCAGTAGTGGGATTGCTGGGTCGTATGGTAGTTCAATTTGTAGTTTTTTAAGGAACCTCCATACTGTTCTCCATAGTGGCTGTATCAATTTACATTCCACCAGCAGTGCAAGAGTGTTCCCTTTTCTCCACACTCTCTCCAGCATTTATGGTTTGTAGATTTTTGATGATGGCCATTCTGACCAGTGTGAGATGATATCTCATTTTAGTTCTGATTTGCATTTCTCTAATTTAATGATGTTGAGCATTCTTTCATGTGTTTGTTGGCAATCTGTATATCTTCTTTGGAGAAATGTCTATTTAAGTCTTTTGCCCATTTTTGGATTAGGTTGTTTGTTTTTTTGTTATTGAGCTGCATGAGCTGCTTTTAAATTTTGGGGATAAATTCTTTGTCAGTTTCTTCATCTGCAAACGTTTTCTCCCATTCTGAGTGTTGTCTTTTGGTTTTGTTTATGGTTTCCTTGCTGTGCAAAAGCTTTGAAGTTTCATTAGGTCTCATTTGTTTATTTTTGTTTTTATTTCCATTTCTCTAGGAGGTGGGTCAAAAAGTATCCTGCTGCGATTTATGTCATAGAGTGCCTATGTTTTCCTCTAAGAGTTTGATAGTGTCTGGCCTTACATTTAGGTCTTTAATTCATTTTGAGCTTATTTTTGTGTATGGTGTTAGGGAGTGTTCTAATCTCAGATGTTTACATGTACCTGTCCAATTTTCCCAGCACCACTTATTGAAGAGGCTGTCTTTTCTCCACTGTATATTCTTGCCTCTTTTATCAAAGATAAGGCGACCATATGTGTATGGGTTTATCTCTGGGCTTTCTATCCTGTTCCATTGATCTATATTTCTGTTTTAGTGCCAGTACCATACTGTCTTGATTACCGTAGCTTTGTAGTATAGTCTGAAGTCAGGGAACCTGATTCCTCCAGCTCCATTTTTCGTTCTCAAGATTGCTTTGGCTATTTGGGGTCCTTTGTGTTTCCATACAAATTGTGAAACTTTTTGTTCTAGTTCTGTGAAAAATGCCACTGGTAGTTTGATAGGAATTGCATTGAATCTGCAGATTGCTTTGGGTAGTAGACTAATTTTCACAATGTTGATTCTTCCAATCCAAGAACATGGCATATCTCTCCATCCATTTGTATCATCTTTAATTTCTTTCATCAGTGTCTTATAATTTTCTGCATACAGGTCTTTTTTCTCCTTAGGTAGGTTTATTCCTAGATATTTTATTCTTTTTGTTGCAATCGTAATTGGGAGTGTTTGCTTAATTTCACTTTCAGATTTTTCATCATTAGTGTATAGGAATGCCAGAGATTTCTGTGCATTAACTTTACCAAATTCATTGATTAGCTCTAGTAGTTTTCTGGTAGCATCTTTAGGATTCTCTATGTATAGTATCATGTCATCTGCAAACAGTGACAGCTTTACTTCTTCTTTTCCAATTTGGATTCCTTTTATTTATATTTCTTCTCTGATTGCTGTGGCTAAACCTTCCAAAACTATGTTGAATAAGAGTGGTGAGAGTGGGCAACCTTGTCTTGTTCCTGATCTTAGTGGAAATGGTTTCAGTTTTTCACCATTGTGGATGATGTTGGCTGTGTGTTTGTCATATATGGCCTTTATTATGTTGAGGAAAGTTCCCTCTATGCCTACTTTCTGCAGGGTTTATATCATAAATGGGTGTTGAATTTTATCAAAAGCTTTCTCTGCATCTATTGAGATGATCATATGGTTTTTCTCCTTCAGTTTGTTAATATGGTGTATCACGTTGACTGATTTGCATATATTGAAGAATCCTTGCATTCCTGGAATAAACCCCACTTGATCATGGTGTATGATCCTTTTAATGTGCTGTTGGATTCTGTTTGCTACTATTTTGTTGAGGATCTATGTTCATCAGTGATATTGGCCTGTAGTTTTCTTTCTTTGTGATGTCTTTGTCTGGTTTTGGTATCAGGGTGATGGTGGCCTTGTAGAATGAGTTTGGGAGTGTTCCTCCCTCTGCTATCTTTTGGAAGAGTTTGAGAAGGATAGGTGTTAGCTCTTCTCTAAATGTTTGATAGAATTCGCCTGTTAAGCCATCTGGTCCTGGGCTTTTTTTTGTTGTAAGATTTTTAATCACAGTTTCAATTTCAGTGCTTGTGATTGGTCTGTTCATATTTTCTATTTCTTCCTGGTGCTGTCTCGGCAGCTTGTGAATTTCCAATAATTTGTCCATTTTTTTCCAGGTTGTCCATTTTATTGGCATACAGTTGCTTGTAGTAATCTCTCATGATCCTTTGTATTTCTGCAGTGTCAGTTGTTACCTCTCCTTTTTCATTTCTAATTCTATCGATTTAAGTGTTCTCCCTTTTTTTTGTGATGAGTCTGGCTAATGGTCTATCAATTTTGTTTATCTTCTCGATGAACCAGCTTTTAGTTTTATAGATCTTCGCTATCGTTTCCTTCATTTCTTTTTCATTTATTTCTGATCTCATCTTTATGATTTCTTTGTTTCTGCCTACTTTGGGGATTTTTTGCTCTTCTTTCTCTAATTGCTTTAGGTGCAAGGTTAGGTTGTTTATTTGAGCTGTTTCCTGTTTCTTAAGGTATGATTGTATTGCTATAAACTTCCCTCTTAGAACTGCTTTTGTTGCATCCCATAGGTTTTGGTAGTCGTGTCTCCATTGTCATTTGTTTCTAGGTATTTTTTGATTTCCTCTTTGATTTCTTCAGTGATCACTTCGTTATTAAGTAGTGTATTGTTTAGCCTCCATGTGTTTACATTTTTTACAGATCTTTTCCTGTAATTGATATCTAGTCTCATAGAGTTGTGGTCGGAAAAGATACTTGATACGATTTCAATTTTCTTCAGTTTACCAAGGCTTGATTTGTGACCTAAGATATGATCTATCCTGGAGAATGTTCCATGAGCACCTGAGAAAAACGTGTATTCTGTTGTTTTTGGATGGAATATCCTATAAATATCAATTAAGTCCATCTTGTTTAATGTATCATTTAAAGTTTGTGTTTCCTTATTTATTTTCATTTTGGATGATCTGTCCATTGGTGAAAGTGGGGTGTTAAAGTCCCCTACTATGATTGTGTTACTGTCGATTTCCCCTTTATGGCTGTTAGTATTTCCCTTATGTATTGAGATGCTCCTATGTTGGGTGCATAAATATTTACACTTGTTAGATCTTCTTGTTAGATTCTTCTTCTTGACTCCTTGATCATTATGTAGTGTCCTTCTTTGTCTCTTATAATAGTCTTTACTTTAAAGTCTATTTTGTCTGATATGAGAATTGCTACTCTAGCTTTCTTTTGATTACCATTTGCATGGAATATCTTTTTCCATCCCCTCACTTTCAGTCTGTATGTGTCCCTAGGTCTGAAGTGGGTCTCGTGTAGACAGCATATATATGGGTCTTGCTTTTTGTATCCATTCAGCCAGTCTGTGTCTTTTGGTGGGAGCATTTAATCCATTCACATTAAAGTAATTATCGATATGTATGTTCCTATTACCATGTACTTAATTGTTTCGAGTTTGTTCTTGTAGGTGTCTTCCTTCTCTTGTGTTTCTTGCCTAGAGAAGTTCCTTTAGCATTTGTGGTAAAGCTGGTTTGGTGGTGCTGAACTCTCTCAGCTTTTGCTTGTCTGTAAAGGTTTTAATTTCTCCATCAAATCTGAATGAGATCCTTGCTGGGTAGAGTAATCTTGGTTGTAGGTTTTTCTCCTTCATCACTTTAAATATGTCCTGCCACTCCCTTCTGGCTTGCAGAGTTTCTGCTGAAAGATCATATGTTAACCTTATGTGGATTCCCTTGTGTGTTATTTGTTCTTTTTCCCTTGCTGCTTTTAATATGTTTTCTTTGTATTTAATTTTTGATAGTTTGATTTATATGTGTCTTGTTGTGTTTCTCCTTGATTTATCCTGTATGGGACTGTCTGTGCTTCCTGGACTTGATTAACTAGTTCCTTTCCCATATTAGGGAAGTTTTCAACTATAATCTCTTCAAATATTTTCTCAGTCCCTTTCCTTTTCTCTTCTTCTTCTGGGACCCCTATAATTTGAATGTTGGTGCGTTTAATGCTGTCCCAGAAGTCTCTGAGACTGTCCTCAGTTCTTTTCATTCTTTTTTTCTTTATTCTGCTCTGCAGTAGTTATTTCCACTATTTTATCTTCCAGGTCACTTATCCGTTCTTCTGCCTCAGTTATTCTGCTATTGATCCCTTCTAGAGTATTTTAAATTTCATTTATTGTGTTGTTCATCATTGCTTGTTTCCTCTTCAGTTCTTCTAGGTCCTTGTTAAATGTTTCTTGCATTTTCTGTATTCTATTTCCAAGATTTTGGATCACCTTTACTATCATTATTTTGAATTCTTTTTCAGGTATACTGCCTATTTCCTCTTCATTTGTTAGGTCTGGTGGGTTTTTACCTTGCTCCTTCATCTGCTGTGTGTTTCTCTGTCTTCTCATTTTGTTTATCTTACTGTGTTTGGGGTCTCCTTTTTGCGGGCTGCAGGTTTATAGTTCTCGCTGTTTTTGGTGTCTGTCCCCAGTTGGTTCAGTGGGTTGTGTAGGCTTCCTGGTGGAGGGGACTAATGCCTGTGTTCTGGTGGATGAGGCTGGATCTTTTCTTTCTGGTGGGCAGGTCCACATCTGGTGGTGTGTTTTGGGGTGTTTGTGGCCTTATTATGATTTTAGGCAGCCTCTCTGCTAATGGGTGGTGTTGTGTTCCTGTCTTACTAGTTGTTTGGCATAGGGTGTCCAGCACTCTAGCTTGCTGGTCCTTGAGTGAAGCTGGGTGTTGGTGTTGAGATGGAGATCTCTGGGAGATTTTCGCCATTTGATATTACGTGGAGCTGGGCGGTCTCTTGTGGACCAGTGTCCTGAAGTCGGCTCTCCCACCTCAGAGACACAGCACTGACTCCTGGCTGGAGCACCAAGAGACTTTTCATCCACACGACTCAGAATAAAAGGGAGAAAAAGTAGAAAGAAAAGAAAGAAAAGAAGGAAAGAAAGAAAGAAAAAAAGAAAGAAAGAAAGAAAGAAAGAAAGAAAGAAAGAAAGAAAGAAAGGAAAATAAAGTAAGATAAAAATAAAAGTTATTAAAATAAAAATAATTAAGAAAAAGAAATTTTTTAAGTAAAAAAATAAATAAATAAACGGACAGTCAGGGCCCTAGCACAAATGGTGAAAGCAAAGCTATACAGACAAAATCTCACACAGAAGCATACACACTCACAAAAAGAGGAAAAGGGGAAAAAATAATATATCTTGCTCTCAAAGTCCACCTCCTCAATTTGGGATGATTCGTTGTCTATTCATATTTTCCACAGATGCAGGGTACATCAAGTTGATTTTGGAGATTTAATCCACTGCTCCTGAGGCTGCTGGAAGCGATTTCCCTTTCTCTTCTTTGTTCGCACAGCTCCCGGGGTTCAGCTTTTGATTTGGCCCCGCCTCTGCATGTAGGTGTCCTGAGGGCATCTGTTCTTCGCTCAGACAGGACGGGGTTAAAGGAGCAGCTGATTCAGGGGCTCTGGCTCACTCAGGCCCGGGGGGAGGGAGAGGTACGATGCGGGGCGAGCCGAGCCTGCGGCGGCAGAGGTTGGCACGACATTGCACCAGCCTGAGGCACACTGTGCGTTCTCCCGGGGAAGTAGTCCCTGGATCACGGGACCCTGGCAGTGGCGGGCTGCACAGGATCCTGGGAGGGGAGGTGGGGATAGTGACCTGTGCTCGCACACAGGCTTCTTGGTGGCGGCAGCAGCGGCCTTAGCGTCTCGTGCCCGTCTCTGGGGTCCACGCTGTCAGCCGCGGCTGGCGCCCATCTCTGGAGCTCCTTTAAGCAGCGCTCTTAATCCCCTCTCCTCGCACAGCAGGAAACAAAGAGGGAAGAAAAAGTCTCTTGTCTCTTTGGCAGCTCCAGACTTTTTCCCGGACTCCCTCCTGGCTAGCTATAGCACACTAGCCACCTTCAGGCTGTATTCATGCAACCAACTCCAGTCCTCTCCCTGGGGTCTGACCACCGAAGCCCGGGCCTCAGCTCCCATCCCCCACCCGCCCCGGTGGGTGAGCAGACAAGCCTCTCTGGCTGGTGAGTGCTGGTCGGCACAGATCCTCCACGGGAATCTCTCCACTTTGCCCTCCACACCCCTGTTGCTGCACTCTCCTTCTCGGCTCCGAAGCTTCCCCACTCCACCACCCACAGTCTCCGCCCATGAAGGGGCTTCTAGTGTGTGGAAACCTTTCCTCCTTCACAGCTCCCTCCCACTGGTGCAGGTCCCGTCCCTATTCTTTTGGCTCTGTTTTTACTTTTTTATTTTGCCCTACCCAGGTACGTGGGAAGTTTCTTGCCTTTTGGGAGGTCTGAGGTCTTCTGCCAGCATTCAGTGGGTGTTCTATAGGAGCTGTTCCACGTGTAGATGTATTTCTGATGTATCTGTTGGGAGGAAGGTGATCTCTGCGTCTTACTCTTCTGCCATCTTCCTCAACTCCCTAAGCATCTTTTTTTTTTTTTTTTTTTTTTTTTGTGGTACGCAGGCCTCTCACTGTTGTGGCCTCTCCCGTTGCAGAGCACAGGGTCCAGATGCGCAGGTTCAGTGGCCATGGCTCACGGGCCCAGCCACTCCACGGCATGTGGAATCTTCCTGGGCCGGGGCACGAACCCATGTCCCCTGCATCGGCAGGCAGACTCTCAACCACTGCGCCACCAGGGAAGCCCTCCCTAAGCATCTTTTTGAAGCTATCATGAATGGAATTGTTTTCTTAAATTCCTTTTTGTGTTGTTCATTGTTAGTATATAGAAAAACAACTGATTTTTGTGGATTGATTTTGTGTCTTGTTACTTTGCTGAATTTGTTAATTTTTTCTTTTTTTGGTGGAATCATTAGGGTTTTCTACATCGAAGATCAGATCATCTGCAAACAGAGGAAATTTTACTCTATCCTTTCCACTTTGGATGAGTTTATTTTTATTTCTTGCCTAATTGCTCTGGGTGTAACTTTCATTACTGTGTTGACCAAAGTGGTAAAAGTGAGTATCCTTGCCTTGTTCCTGATCTTAGAGGAAAAGCTTTCAGTCTTTCACCATTGAGTATGATTTATGCTGTGGGGTTTTCCATGTATGGATTTTATTATGTTGAGGTAGTTTCCTTCTGTTCCTAGTTTGTTGAGTGATTTTTTTCAATGAAAGACTTGAATTTTGTCAAACTCTTTTTCTGCCTCAATTTAGATGGTCACATGGAGTTTTTCCTTCATTCTGTTAATGTGATGTATTACATTGATTGATTTTCATATGTAGAACTCTCCTTGCACCCCAGAAATAAATTCCATTTGGTCATGGTGTATAATCCTTTCAATATGCTGCTGAATTCAGTTTGCTAGTTTTTTTCTTGAGGATTTAAAAATCAATCTTCATAGTGATATGTGTCTATAGTTTTCCTGTACTGATCTTGTCTGGCTTTTGTATCAGGGTAATTCTGGCCTCACAAAATGAGTTAAGAACTGTGCCCTCTTATTATATTTTTTTTGGAAAAGTTTAAGAAGGATAAGTTTCACTTCTTTCAGTGTTTGGTAGAATTCAACAGTGAAGCCATCAGGTCCGGAGCTTTTTTTTTTTTTTCTGGGAGATTTTTGTTTACTCATTCAATCTCCTTACTAGATAAAGGGTTATTGAAATTTTCTGTTTCTTTGTGATTTAGTCTTGATAGGTTTTGTGTTTCAAGGGATTTGTCCATTTCATCTATGTTATTAGATTTGTTGGTATACTACTGTTTATATTACTGTCTTAAAATTCCTTTTATTTCTGTAGAATCACTAGAAATGTCCCCACTTTCATTTCTTATTTTACTCATTTGAGTCTTCTCTCTGTTTTTCATAGTCAATCAAGCTAAAAGTTTGTCAATTTCATTGATCTTTTTGAAGAACCAAATTTTGGGTGCATTGATTTTTCTCTAGGTTTTCTATTTTATTCTCTGATTGCATTTATCTTTAGTCTTTATTATTTCCTTCCTTTTGCTAGCTTTGAGTTTAGTTTGTATTCTTTTCCTAGTTTCTTAAGTTGTGACATTAAGCTGTTGATTTGAGATCTTTCTTCCTCTTTATGTAAGCATTTATAGCTATAAATTTCCCCCTTAGCACTGCTTTTGCTGTGTCCCATAAGTTTGGTATGTTGTGTCTTCATTTTGATTCAACTCTAAGCATTTTCTAGTTTCACTTGTGATTTCTTCTTTGATCCATTGGTTGTTTAAGAGTGTATTGTTTAACATCCACAAATTTGTGAATTTTCTATTTTTCCTTTTATTGTTGTTTTTTAACTTCATTCTGTTCTGGTCAAACAAGATACTTTATATTATATCTATCTTTTAAAGTCTATTGAGATTTAATGTGTGGCCTAACGTATGATCTATCCTGAAAAGAATGTGTATTTGCACTTAAAAAGAATGTGTATTCTGTTGTTATCAGGTGGAGTGTTCTGTATATGTCTGTTTGATCTAGTTGACTTAATGAGTTGTTGAAGTCCTCTATTTCCATGCTTATCTTCTATCTGGTTATTCTGTCCATTATTGAGAGTGGGATATTGATGTCTCCAACTATTACTGTAGAACTGTCTATTTCTCCCTTCAATTCTGACAATTTTTGCCTTATATATTTTGATGGTCTATTGTCAGGTTTGTAAATGTTTGTAATTATTATATCTTTTTGCTGTATTGAAATCTTTACTAATATATAATGTTCTTCTTTGTCTGTTATAAGCTTTTTTGATTTAAAGTCTATTTTTTCTGATATTATTATAGCCAATCCTGTTCTGTTTTGGTTACTATTTGGATGGAATATTTTCTTCCATCATTTCACATTCAATCTATTTGTGTCTTTGGATAAAAGTAAGTTTCCTGTAGACAATGTTTTATTATATCATGTTTTTTTCCATTCTGCTAATTTCTGTCTTTTGATTAGAGAGTTTAATCCATTTACATTGAAAGTAATTGCTGATAAGGAGGGACTTCTGTCATAGTACTATTTGTTTTCTACATGCCATACAGCATTTTTCTGTTCATTTCCAGCATTACTGTCTTCTGTTGTGTTTAGTTGATTTTTTGTTTTTTGGTAGTGAAACATTTTAATTTCCTTCTCATTTCCTTTTGTGTGTATTCTATACCTATTTTCCATGTGGTTACTATGGAGATTACATCTTAAAGTTATAACATTCTAAGTTGAATTTATACCATCTTAACTTGAATAACATACAAAAACTGCTTGTTTACAGCTCCATTCCCTACCCCTTTCAGTTGTTGATTTCATAAAATTACATCTTTATACATTGTGTCTGAAAACATAAGCTAAAAATTTTTTATGCATTAGTCTCATATATGTAGAAAACAAAATGTGGAATTGTAAACCCTTGTTACAGTAATACTAGCTTTTATAATCACTCATGTATTTTCCTTTACTGTGATCTTTATTTCTGCATAAGGCTTCAAGTTATTGTCTAGTGTCCTTTGATTTCTTTCTTTTTTTAATTAATTAATTTATTTGTTTATTTTTGGCTCTGTTGGGTTTTCATTGCTGTGCACAGGCCTTCTCTGGTTGCGGCGAGTGGGGGTTAGTCTTCCTTGCAATGCGTGGGCTTCTCATTGCAGTGGCTTCTCTTGTTGCGGAGCACAGGCTCTAGGCACGTGGGCTTCAGTAGTTGTGGCTTGCGGGCTCTAGAGTGCAGGTTCAGCAGTTGTGGCGCACAGGCTTATTTGCTCCGCGGCATGTGGGATCTTCCCGGACTAGGGCTTGAACCCACGTCCCCTGCATTGGCAGGTGGATTCTTAACCACTGCATGGTCAGGGAAGCCCCGTGTCATTTGATTTCAACCTGAAAAACTACCTTTAGTATTTCTTGCAGGGCAGGTCTAGTGGTAACAAATGTCCCCAGCTTTTGTTTATCTGGGAAAGTCTTAATTTCTCCCTCACTTTTGAAGAACAATTTTGCCAGACATAGGATTCTTGATTGATAGTGTTTTTTCTTTTAGCACCTTAAATATATCAGCCCACTGCCTTCTGTCCTCCAAAGTTTTGTTTTAAAATATTTATTTATTTATTTGGCTGTGCTGGGTCTTAGTTGGGGTATGTGGGATCTTCATTGCCCATGCGGGATCTTTGTTGAGGCATGTGGACTCTTAATTGTAGCATGTAGGATCTACTTCCCTGACCAGGGATTGAACACAGGCTCCCTGCATTGGGAGCGCAGAGTCTTAACTACTGGACCACCAGGGAAGTGGTGGTCCTCCAACGTTTTCGAAGAGGAATTTGTTAATAACTTGTTGAAGATCCCTTTTATGTCAAGAGTTGCTTCTTTCTTTCTACATTCAAGATTTTTTTTTTGTCTCTACTTTTGACAGTTTGGTTATAATATGTCTTGGTGTGGGTCCTGAGTTCATTTTCCTTGGTGTTCATTGAGCTTCTTGGATTTATATTCATGTCTTTCATCAAACTTGGGAAATTTTTGACCATTATTTTTTCAAATATTCTCTCTACTCCTTTCTATTCTCCTTCTGGGACTCTCACAATGTATATGTTATTCTGCATTATGAAGACACACTTATCCCTTATTCTCTGTTCACTTTTGCTCCATATTTTTTCTTTTTGCTCTTCAGACTCAATAATTTCAACTGTCCTGCCTTTCAGCTCACTGATTCTTCTCCGTGTTCAAAAATGTCTTTGAATTCCTCTAATGAATTTTTATTTCAGTTATTATACTTTTAGCTTCAGAATTTCTTTTAGGTTTTCTATCTCTTTACTTATATTTCCATTTTGATTATACATCATTTTTTTGTTTGCTTACTTTCTGCACATATCCTTTTAGTTCTCTCTCTGAGCATTTTTGAAACAGTTGTTTTAAAGTCTTCATCTAGTAGACCCATCATCAGGTCTTTTTCAGGAACAGTTTCTGTTGATTGTTTTCTCTTTTGAATGGTCCATACGTTTCTGTTTCTTTGTATGCCTTGTTTTGTTGTTGTTGTTGAAAACTGGACATTTGAATCTAACAATATAGTAACTCTGGAAATCAGATTCTCCTTCCTCAGGGTTTGCAGTTTTGTTTTGTTTTGTTTTGTTTTCTATTGCTGTAGACTATCTCTGTGCCAAGGATCAGCTGAAGTACAAACTTAATGTCTTTTCAGTTATTTTTGATCCTGCTCCTTTCCCTGGGTATGCACAATGACTTTCCAATTTCTCCTGAATATGCAGTTGCTTTTTAATGCCCTAGTCTTAAATGTCTCACTTTCAAAAGGGAGAAAAAGAAAAAAGTGAGGGGCGGTGGTAAAAAGGTATTGGCCCTTTAAATCCTCTGGAAGTCACTCAGAGGAGGAGGGTCTTGCAACAAAGAGGAGAAGTTCAATAACAATGGCTTCCCTCCTCTGTATGTGCACCTCCATGTTCAGAAGCCGCAATCAATGACCATACACAGATCCCTAATATTTCATAACAGGATCCTTATTGCCCACCTTGGATCCCACAAGCTCTGTGCAAGCTGCCCCAGGAATACATGCACAGCTGCCTGACACGGGGCATGGGGGAGGGAGATGGTTAGCCACTGCTAGGCTAAGAACTGAAATTGACAGTTCTTGTCTTGTAAATTAATGGCAATTTACCCTTTAAACATTCCCCTGGAAGTTGGAAGCCTTCAATGGATGCCAACGTTCAAAAATACTTCCATCAAACAGATTCTGCCAGTGTAACTGTTGTTTGAGTGGGAAGACTGATTCTTGGTGTTTTATACTCTGCCATCTTCCCAGAACCCTCCTCATTTATTTTGATGATTAGATTGTTGTGGCCCTTCACGCTTGCTCCTGTGTATTTGTTATACGCCCCATAATTTTTTAGGCACTTCACTTTCTGGCAGAATAAGACATTCAGGCCTATCTCATACTTTCCCTATACTAGCTCTGGAATCTCTATTTCAGGAATCTCATTTCTCTAAGAAACTTTATCCTTTTAGTATAGAATGGTATTTAGGAACCAAAATGTGTGTGCTAGGTGTGGTAACTGCTTTGGAGAGAAATTGATACTAGGATCTTTCAACATATGTATAGATGATATAGATGTAGATATATAGATATAGAGATCCATAATAACACACATCTACATCCATCTCTCCCTCCCTCCCTCTCTGTCTCTCTCCAACCATGAGTCCACACTGATTCCTCCAATTCAAGTTGAACACCACAGCAAATCTTTTAGTTTTCTCCCTCCCCATATTTGCAACTCCCTTCTTCCTGACAGTGAGAAAGCTAGATCTTGATATTCTCAATATTTTTAGCTCTTTGTTCCATTCCCCCGTATATTATCAATCTCCTGATCCTCCAGCTGCCTCTTTGGCCCCGGTCCCTCAGGCTTCACTCCCTCTGGTCACCTCAAGGAAAGGAAATGAAGGAGAACAAATAAGTATTTTTTAACTGAAGAAAAGAACAAAAAAAGGGAAGAGAAAGAGAAAAGTAGAGAAAAGGAAAAGGAAGAGGAGCTTTTTACCTGTCTCCACAGTTACACAGTAAACTGTGAAGGGCAGAGAGCAGGATCGTGTGCAGAATGAGGAAAAACTGAACAGAGATTGTTAACATTTTTTACCATTAAACAAAGCTCTGGGCTCCTTTTCCTCAACACAATCATTCTTCTATAATGTACTGGGAGAGACTAGCTGGTGTTTGTCCTTGTTTCAAAAGCCAGAGATGTCCATTCTGCAAGCAAAAGAACCTCCTAATAAAACTCTCTCCTTATCAGTATAATGTTCAACCTAACCTGGCTGTATCTGACCTCTAGGCCAATAGGTGCAGAGGCCACTGACCCTGGAGCTAAGTGGAATATGGAAACTGTCATGTGTAAAGGAACAAAAGTCCCTGATCAAAGGCAGTTGTGCAGGAAAAGTTGGTCTTCTCTGGCATGTTCTTGGCAGGGCACTCAGACAGGTCTGGCAAAGATGGGAAGAGAGTTAGAGGTCAGGGCTGGGGCACAGTTTAGAGCTCCATGGCAGGGTTGATTTCAGGCAAAATTGTGAAACAGGCAGGATCTGTCCCAGGATGGAACATTTGTTCAAAATCCCCTCTGGCAATTGACTTCTCCCAGGCCACACAGCGGGATACTATGGAGGGAAAAGGAAGGCTGGGGAATTCTGAGAGCCTGGTATAAAGTGGGCCAGGACACCAGGGTGTCAAGGAGTCTTCATTTTAAAATGAAAGAAGGATCTCAGGTAGAGGAATCTGCTCCCAGAAGTGGAGTTAATTTCCAGATTTGTATTTGGAAATCACCTGTCCAGTGCTAAGCAGGAATGTAGTGGTGATAGAAGGAGCATTAAGTAAACATGAGAAATTATCACAACTGCAAAGACTAGGACAAGAGGAGAACCTGGCCCTGGTTCTCCTTTACTGGGGACACCACTATATCTAGTGTGATTTGGTCATTTGCCTCTATACATTTACTTCTATTCAGTAAGACTTTCAGTTGTTTCGTGAATTAGGCAAGTTACTTAACTCTCACCGCCTTTTGTTTCCCACCTAGAAAATGAGAATAATAATACCTACTTCATAGGGTTATTATGAGAACTAAATTAGCAATTAAAGTAAATCATCTGGTACAGTACCCAGCACATTATTCTTCTTATTTTTATTTATGTCATGACCAATATCTTCCCCTTCAATTCCCATGTGCACAGTGTTGTGACCCCAGCTCCTGAGTCACACCACTTCAGGGAGCCCTGCAAGCATGCTCACCGCTAGATCCTAGACAATGCATCATAAAGAATATAGCAAGCAGATGCTGCAAAATTTTTTTTCACCTTATGCTAGTTACCTATGCATGCTTTTAATTCACCTGTCCATTCTTGAGGACAGATACTGGGTATTATCATGTGCAATCTGTAGAATAAAATGGGTATGAAATTGGAGTCAGAGACTCCTCATTTTGAATCACAGGCCACTTAGAAGATACATGATGCTGGACAAGTTACTTACCTATTCCTGGAAGGTTTCTCTTTAATAATAGGAATATGAGACCTTCTTGGGTCATTTCGAAGATTACTTAACAGTGCTATTAAAGTGCTAGTCCTGCCTGACATGTAGCAGTCACCAATAGATGGCAATGCTATCATTATTATGGAACACTCAGCACAGACTGAGTACTAACAACACATTCAGTGAATTAATGAAGTGACCCCACATAATTTCTTTATGGCATCTTCCATTGCTAATGGGCCCTTCAGCAAAACACACCCTGCAAGACCATCTAGTACAATGATCTCATTTTATAGAGAGAAAAACTGAAGCCCAGCCAGAGGACATAACTGGTAGGGTGCCCAGGAGACAAAGCCAGAACCCAGGACTTTGGACTCAATATCCTGAGCTATCCCCACCATCCTGTGACATGCTTTCTTGAAAGGTGTCATTCATAATGTCTTCTAGGTCATTTAGGGATTTCACTTCCCATGCTCTTTCACCAAGAGAAGCCAAGTCCTGAGATCTTCAGGTGGGCCCATGAGGAGTGGCTGGTTAAGCTGAGCAGAGCCTAGTGCTCCTGGGGCAAAAGAAACAGATTGCAGATTCCTCTACTGCCCTGACAGCAAATGCCATTGTTTGATGTCCCTGCTCTGCATGGGAAGAAGATAGCAAAGTCCACCTGGTTTTTCAGCTGTTTCAAAGTAAACCTTTGATCTATACAGATTTGTAGACAATTGGTGTCAACTCTCGGTTTCTATAATTGAATTATCCTACCCTTTTAGTTGTCCTAAATGTTCCACAGATAGGCCTTTTACATAAATATATGCAACTTGTCTATATGCGCAACAGACTTATTAGCCCCACAGGGTAGTATCTGCCTGAAAATAGATTAAGTAGCCTCTATCTCCAACCCAGGGGAAAGTGGTGTGAGGTTGCAGAAGAATCAGTGGACTGGAGCTATGAATACACAAAAATTATACACCAAGGGGTGTGTGTGTGTGTGTGTGTGTGTGTGTGTGTGTGTGTGTTATGATGGTGAGAGTCCCAGGATTTTATTAATACTCAAAGGGGTCCATTAGTACCCCAAACATGTTGAAATTCTAAACATTTATCATCTGCTCTGGTCTTTTTTCCAAGTCTTAGAATTGGGAGAAAGTAGAGGTAGAGTGCTTGATAGCTTTACCCCAGACAGGGAGAAGTCCCTGTTGGACCAGGATCTTCAGGCTCCTGCCTCAAGTCTATTCCACTCAAGACTGCAAGGGTGGCTCTCCTGGTAGGGGAAACTGGTGGCAGAGACTCAAGCCCATCAGAGGCAACAGTCTCTGAGGCTTCAGGCAACAGAGCCTGAGGACTCTGTAGCAGGTGAAACTCTAGAAAAGAGTCTTCCTAGAAGCCCCAGTTTGAAGGATAAGCATGCCTGTGGTTTCCTAGGGGTATCCTGTAGGGAGACAGCCTAGGATGAGATGTGAAAATACCTTTCCCAAGAAGGACAAAAGGACCTGGAGCAGTCTGGAGCAAGAGACTGCTGAACGTGGAATCAAATTTGTGTAGGAAAGGGAAAACAAGGATGAAGTAAAAGGAAGGTCTAGACCAAAGTGGACAAGGGAATAAAACCAAAAAACCCAAGAAAGCAAGCTACTATGGTTTTGAATAATGCACAAAACAACAGAAGACGGAGCTCTGTAAAGTTAGAAAATCTTTCCTGAAAATAGCCTTAGTCTAAAAGTTCAGGAAAGAAAATTTCACCTAAAATTCAGTAACCAAAAGTACCGTGGTCAAATACTATACAAAGTTATTACAAAAAATAAATAAGAAGAAAAATAACCTCTCTACAGACAATGAAAGCATGCCAGAAAGACATAGCCTCAAAATATCTAAAATCTATAACCTACACAAAAGTATGGAGAGAGCTAGAAACAGTAGAGATGTGGGTAAATATTAAAGTTTTTTTCATTTTTAAATTTCTGTAAAAGGTAATTGACAGCTTGATGTAAAAATAATAAAAATATACTGTGGAGTTTCTAACATATGTAGAAGTAAAATGTATGATAGTAAGAGCACAAAAGATAAAACAGGGAAATCAGTGGGGTAGTACAGCCAGCTTGTGATGGCTTGCAAAGGCTGATTGTGTGTATCTCTACTCAACTTTGAATTCATTGACATCACTTTGGTAGCTTGAAATCATCCATGGCGAGAGTACATACTCCATGAAACTGGCAAATGATACAAATCAAGGCTTTTTTTACCTTGAAGATCTGGTTGTTAAAAGTTTATCCAAACATCACTGGGGAAAGTGGAGCTGTACTATTACAGGATCTTATGTTAGACACAAAGTGATGTAATGTTATTTGATGCTGGTATTAAGCTAAAGATGTATATTACAAACCTTGGAGAAGATATTAAAAATAAAATAATAGCTAATAAACCAACAGAGAAGATAAAATGAAATACTAAAAAATATTCAATTAATCCAACAGAAGGCAGAAAAGAGGAAACAAGGAACAAGGAACAGATGAGACAGATAGAAAACAAATATCAACAATTACATTATATATAAATGAACTAAACACATCATTTAAAAGGGAAGAGAATGTCACACTGATTAAAAAAAAAACAACTATGTGCTCTTTATAAGAAACCCTCCTTAATAGAAAGAAACAGATGAATTAAAAGTAAAAGAACGTAGAACAATAAACCAAGCACAAACTATCATAAGAAAGGTGGAGTGGTCATATTAATATCCAATGAAACAGACTTAAAGAGAAAAAGTATTACAGGGACAACTAGGGACATTTCATAATGGTAAGGGAGTCAATTCATCAAGAAAGCCTAATCTCCTAAATGTGTATGTAACAAAGCCTCCAAATATATAAAGCAAAATCTATTTAAACTGGAGGGAGAAATGAGCAAATCCATACTTATAGTTGGAGAATTCAATCCTCTTCTCTGAGTAATTAATGCAAAAAGTAGATAGCAAATGAGTCAAGGCAGAGGATTTGAACAATAACTTTAGCCAACTTGACCTACTGCTACTTATAGTACTACACTACATACTACAGAACTACACCAAACAATTAAGAATACTTATTTATTTTAAGTATACATGGAACATCCATCAGGATTGGTCATATGCTGACCAAAAAAAAAAAAACTTCAATAAATATAGCAGGATTGAAGTTATATAGAATATATATCTTCTGACCACAAAGGAATTAAATTAGAAATAAATTACAAAAGCATATCTGGAAAATTGCCAAATATTTGGAAACTAAAAATAACTTTTAAATAATCAGCAGATCAAAGAAGAAATCTTTGAAAAACTAGAAAAAAAATGTACCTCAATGATAATGAAAATAAACATATCAAAATTTGTGGGATTCAGCTAAAGCAGTGCTTAGAGGGAAATTTATCATTTTATATGTCTATATTAGAAAAATAAGACATTCTAAATATTGATATAAGCTTGCACCTTAAGAATCTAAGAAAAAAAGAAAAAAAAATGAAAAAGAAGTAGAAAGGAAGTAGGCTAAGAACAGAAAATGAGATTAAAAAATAATAGTGGGACTTCCCTGGTGGTGCAGTGGTTAAGAATCCATCTGCCAATGCAGTGGACACGGGTTCGATCCCTGGTCCGGGAAGATCCCACATGCCGCGGAGCAACTAAGCCCGTGTGCCACAACTACTGAGCCTGCGCTCTAGAGCCAGGGAGTCACAACTACTGAAGCCCCAAGCCTAGAGCCCATGCTCTGCAACAAGAGAAGCCACCGCATTGAGAAGCCCACACACCGCAATGAAGAGTAGCCCCCGCTCACTGCAACTAGAGAAAGCCCGAGTGCAGCAACAAAGACCCAACGTAGCCAAAAATAAATAAATTAAATAAATAAAAATTTTAAAAATAATAATATGAAAATTTATAAAACTAAAAATTCATTCTTTGAAAAGTTCAAGAAAATTGATAAAGCCACAGCTACACAGGTCAAGAAAAAAGAAAATACAAATTACCAGTATGAAAAATAGAAGAAGAGGTATCCCTACACAACCTATAAATATAAAAGTAATAATAAGGAAATATTTTGAGCAATTTTATGGCAAAAATAGACAATTTAGATCAAACAAATTCCTTGAAACACAAATTTTGCTGCTCTAGATTTTCACTGGTTCTTTTTTAAACCTTACATTTTTTACTTTGTTATGTTCATGTATGTATGTATGTATGTATTTTTGGCCACGTGGCTTGTGGGATCTTAGTTCCCCAACCAGGGATGGAACCCGGGCCCTTGGCAGTGAAAGCTCCTAGTCCTAACTATTGGACCGCCAGGAAATTCTCTTCATGTTTTCATTTAAATCCTTGTGCCTGTTTATAACAACTGTTTAAAGTTAATTGTCTGAATACCATCCTCTCTGTGGTTTCTACTGGTTGATTTTTCTGATGACTCTGGGTCACATTTTGTGCTTCTTTGCACATCTGGTAATCTTTGTATCTGATGCTGGATATTATGCATGCCACACTGTTGAATATTTAGATTTTGTTGTATTCCTTTAGTGAGTATTGAGGTTTATTTTAGAGGGCAGTCAGGTGACTTGCCGATCTGCTTGATCTCACCAAGGCTAGTGTCACTCTCAGTAAGGGCAGTTATGGAGCAGCCCTTAGTCCACAGCTATTTCAGCCCCAGCTGCCTTCAGAGAAAAGCTTAGGTGTTCAGTGAGGTCTCTTCACACTGGTTGGTAGGAACATGATTGACTCCTGGCCCCAGGAGCCCTGGGCATTGTTCAGCTATGGGTCTCTCACAGTCATTCTTTGCCTAGCCTGACGGGCTTCAGTTTCATTCTATACACAAGCAGATTAGTATTTTGCCAAACATTTTAAGGAGACTCCTGTACAGATCTCTGTATACAAATTCCAGTCACTCTGGCTTCCCCAGAGTGACTCCTATCTCTGTTTCCTCAACTCAGTGTGATGGGCTCTCTTGGGTTCCTGCTCCCTTTGCCGTGATCTGGAAATTTCCTCTAAAGAAAAAGTAAGGTCATCACTCTGCACACCTCTTTTCTTTTCCTTCTTTCAAGGATCATAATCCTGCACTGTTATAGCCCAATGCTTGAGAACATTTGTTTCACGTATTTTTTCCAGTTTTTTAGTTGTTTACGGAAGGACAGCAAATCCTGTACTGGTTACTCGTTCACAGGCAGAAGCACACTCCAAACAGACACTTCACAATATATAACTTGGGTTCCCATGCAGCATTTATTGAGGCACTACCATAGGCTGGGATCATGGTATTAATAGATAAGGCAAAATCTCTGATAAGAAACTGACTTAAATGAATGTAAACCACACTTCTAGGAAATTTACTGCCAAACGGTAGTAGGATGAGATTTTTGGGGGTAATTTTCATATTTTTCAATTAATCTGATCAGGAGTTTGATTCCGCTTGTCATTATGGATTTGAAATGCTCAAATATATTTTTAAAATGCAGAAACTCATTCCTTATCCTTTATTTTCATTATGTAGGTCCTTGATACTGCACACACTAATGCTTTTCTTGCACACTCAGACTCCCCTCAGACAGATTTATTGCTTAAATTCGATTTAAGTGAGTTGACTCTTGGGTAAAATCATCAAACAATAGGGAGGGAAGTTGAGCTAGTCTTGTAGAGGTCTAAAGAAAGATATAATTTAATATATACTGAATTCAGAAGCACAATTCTAGCATAAACAAACCATTTTCTACCCTGCCCCTGCCAAAATCTGAGAACATTTCATGAAGTTTTCTGAAAGACACAATAATTTTTATTCATTTTATTTTTTGCATCAGTTACAGGACACAGTTATAAAGATTAACTGATGTTAACACAGACCCACCATGCAGACAAGTGAGAATGTGGCCCCACTGGATTTGCAGGCTCTGAGCATCTCTGTGGTTGCCCACCTTGATCAATTTTTAATTTCCATGGAATGTACAGGCATCCAGAAGTTCTGTGAGAGGTAACATAAGAGAAAGACCATCAGGTACTGCCTGTGTTTATTAAGTACGATGCTGTTCCTATTTTCTAAAAGTAAATGGTAGGTAATGAAGATTTTTTTTAAAAAAATCTCTCTATCTCCTCTAACTGATGTCAGTGCTATCCTTAAACAACTACCTTTTCCTCTCCTCTTACTCTCCACGTCTCTAACACATGATATAATTTAACAAAAATTCAGGCACACTCCCAATAATTTGATTATTCCAGCTCTAATTTTATTTCTCCAACTTATTTTTTTTGAGGCAACTATGCCATATCTATAGTACATAGAAATCGAGAGAAATGACTTACTTAGCGCCACTTCTACTTATGTATGTATGTAGAAGTGGCCTGCTTAGGCTAACAACACTTGTTTCTATTAATATTAATTATACATTTTATTTAAAATCTTTGAAAATTGGTCCACTATGAGTGGTATGTATGTGTCATTTCCAACCTCCTCCCTACACTGAAGTGCTCCCACACACAGACATTTTCATTCTATTAGCCAAAAAATGGAAATACACATGTAAGCAAGTTCAATTTCCAAATGATCTTCAGTTCTGTTGCACTCTCTGGCTCCTTCAAATGATTTGGCCTTTTCAGTTAGTGTCTTATACTGTGGCCTAATTGACTGCCTCCCTGGTAAGCCTGAATCCTCCTGCAGGGCCAGGAGCAAGCCTTCCTAATCTTTGTGAACTATTCGTACTGGCCCAGGCTTGGCACACCGTCGTCCTTAAGACAAACATGTTTACCTTGACCTCCACGTTATTGCTCCTTGGTGTTTATTCTACTCACCAGAGGGTAAGCACTGCCTCATGTTAGCAAGAGCCCGAAGATACTCTGGCCCTAAGTATTTTTGATAAGTTGTTCTGTCCTGAAGGTTAGCCAAACATTCTGTATCATCGCTGAAGAGCAGATCCTTGGTTGAGGATTTGAACAGCTGGAACATCATGTATTCAAACCCGTTTCTTCCAAAGAGCTCCTGGGTTAGACAGACAGACAGCGAGTGACCAGCAGCACCGGGCAGCACGGAGCTGTGTGTTCTGCCTCAGAAGCCCCGAGTCTGCTGGACTTCTCAGCTCCAGGCCCTGGGAAACCTGGGACACAGAGACAGCTTAGGAGGTACCATAGTAAAATGGCACAAAGCATGGCCTCTGGGTTCAAATCCAGGCCCTAGCTTTTCCTGTCAAGTGACTTTAAGAAAATCTCCGGACGTGCAGGCTCAGCGGCCATGGCTCACGGGCCCAGCCGCTCCCCGGCATGTGGGATCTTCCAGGACCGGGGCACGAACCCGTGTCCCCCGCATCGGCAGGCGGACTCTCAACCACTGCGCCACCAGGGAAGCCCAAGAAAATTCTTGACAGGGCTCAGTGAACCTCAGTTTACTCATTTGTATATGGAGGTAATTACGCTAAATACTGAGACGATGTATGTAAAGCAACTGCTAAATAGAAAGAGCTCCAAGTTCACAGCTATATCACTCTCCCAGCCAATCACTGCGGGATGTTTTCAACTCTCTGGGTCATCCTTCCATGTCTTCCTGTGGCCGGAGCCCTTGCTACCCTGCCTCTTCTGTTCTCTGGACCTGCCTCAGGCACTGACCCTGCCCCTCCCCCGCTCCCTGCCCCTCCCCCCCTTCCTTTGTCCACTTTCCTTGTAGCCCAGGTGGCAGCTCCCCCTGTGTGGGACCCATCCCTTCAAAAGTCCATGACCAAGAGCCTCTGTATTTCCACCTGTCCCTGGGTCATCACCTTTTAACTGGGATGTGTGGGCAGCATGTGCTAAGATATGTATTACTCATTTGGGGCTCCTCCAGGAATGGGGTGTGCTAGGGCAAAAGGCAGACAAGGCTTTGGGTTTCCTTAAGATCATCTGATTCAGACAGCCACTACTCCATCGGGTCATCCCTTGTTGGCTGCCTGTAGAGGTCATGAGTTGTCTGAATGTTGGCCCTTCGACTTTCACGAAGCCCAAAACAGTCTCAGCCTGCCCAGGTCCAGGAAACACACTGGGATCCTCCCTAGGTCACACAGAGTAACCTCCGTTCTGCCTTTTCCACATGTAGTCCAGCCTACTGTGAAGGCCACTGGGCCAACTCCCTTATTTCTGTGACAGAACAAGCCCAAGAGGTACCACGACTCTGCTTAGAGAGTCAAGTGAGTCTCAGGGAGACGCTTGAGATACCCATGCGTCTGGGACTCTTCCAGTCCACTGTGATATCCTAGACTGTCCCAGAGCAAGAAGTGAGCACAGCCGCCAGCCTTCCGCTTTCATCAGAGTCAGGGGCCACTGCCGAGGGAGAAAGAGCGTGCGACTGGGCTGGGGTGCGCCTGTGCAGCTCTGCAAGTAACCTAAGCATTCGTCTGGGGGATGAGGACTGAATTCCCACACCTGTTGGTTGAAGAGCATTCTGCGGACAAAATCCGCCTTATCTTTCCTTGAGACCACAGCATGACTTGGGGCTATGGCCAGGTGGCAGCTCTGAGCCTCGGTCACAGGCTTCCTGGTGCCATCGAGGCACAGCAGCTGGAAGTCCTCCTGCTTCAGATCCTTCGCCCAGGCTTCAGGGTTCTTTCCTGGGGAGAGAGAGGAGGTGGACGGGCCACAGTTGACAGCTTTGGTCAAGGCACCCTCAATGCGGGGTGTGACCGACCACCAGTGCCTGGGAGAATCACAGAGGCACAAAAAAACAATAAAGCCTTTACAATAAAGCAGAAGAGAAACATTCATAAACTCATAGATTTTATTAAAGGCAAAGATTTCTTCAACAGACCTGAAAAGCACTAGGCAGAAAGGAGAAGATGGATGGATTGAACCATACTAAAATGAAGAATGTTTATCAAAAGACATCATCAAGAAAGTGAAAGGCAAGCCTTTTCAGAGAGGGACAAGATATTTGTAATACACATAGCTGACAAAAACTTGTATCCAGAACATATAAAGAATGCTTAAAAATCAAGACAGCCAGATGTGCTCATATGGACTGCAGCAGCTGTGTGTTTGTCAGTTGAGTTCAAGACCAATGTGATAACCAACCCTGTCAAGTCTGCCCAGGCTTGAAGAATTTTCTCATTCCCTAAATAAAAAAGGTTAGGACCAAAGTCACCAGAGTCTGATGGGGTTAATAAACTTCCCCCCTTGCCCATCTAGGGAGTGATACCCCAGGAAGAACTCTGAGTCTTCTGAGAGAGGAAAGGACAGCATAGGCTCATACCGTCAGTGTTCTGCAGGACCGTGGGGTGCTTCACAAAGGCCACGTCTCCCTTCTCAACCAGACACCTGCACAGAGAGGGTCAGGTCAGCAAGGAGGACTCACAGCAGTGGGAGGGAGAGGCTCCAAGAGGGAACCACTGGGAGCTCCCAGTCCTACCCCGGGCCACCGGGCACACCTGACATGGCCCGCTTACGCCACACACGCTACGGTGATGCCTGCTGTCCCTGGGGACTCAAGGGGAAATGTCATGGAAAAAAGAAGTCTGCTTATGTAGATTCTATTGTAGATACCTATTGTTTGGTTCCTTGTTTTAAACACTGATCGGTTTCTCCACAAGAGATGCTTGTGTTCTCCTATTAATAGGGATATCCAAGGATAATTCTCTGGTTGGATCAAAACACACATCAGAGATTAAAATCAGCATGGAAGACGTGATTCTGAAGGAGTCCTATCACATCCATATGTCTACTCAGCCTTGGCAAAAGTTAATATGCATCATGAGATATTTTTCACGGTTAATCCCCTGAAAAATGTTTCTCTGTGTTTAAGGTGCATTCTTTGTGAGAAATGTTGAGCGCATTGAAATTCAGTTTTGTGATATTCAATCAGTTGGAATTGATCCAGTTCTCTCTCTCTCCTAATCTTCGGGTCCCTCTATCATTAGCGAGGCTCAGCTACTCCGTTCAATTTTCCATCTTGCTCTATTTCCTTGCTTCAGCACCACGCCCTCCACCCTGGCCAGTACAATCTCAGTCCTGAAGGAGCCTAATCGTCTGCCTCAGGTGTGTCTGCACCTCGGCAGCGAGGTAAACCAGAGCTTCCCTATCGTTAACTTCACCTGGGCATTCCTGTTGTCCCTTCTCTACTCTAGATCTGTGATTCCCCAAGTGTGGGCTGGACTGGAAGCATCAGCACCAGTGGGACCTCATTAGAAATGCACATTCTCGGGCCCCACCCCAGACCTACTGGCTCAGGAATTCTGGGGGTGGGGTCCAGCCATCTGTGTTTTAACAAGCTCCCTGGGAGATTCTGATTTGTGCTCAAGTGTGAAACAGTGACAACCCCCGCCCCCCGCTCTATAGAGCTTGAGACAGAACCCCCTCAGCTCTATAGAGCATGGACTCCAAAACGTTGCCCACTTCCTGTAAACCTCTGTCTCTCCACACACCCCTACCCAACACTCACACTCTGACATGTGCTTTGGCTTCCCGGAGGAAACACAGAAATCATCAGGTGGGCTTCCTTTCAGCATCCTTCTGCCAAATCTGGCAGCCCAAGGCTCCAGCACTCTCCTGCCCTCCAGGGCCAAAGGAGGAGGGAAGGTCTCCCTCCAGCAAAAGTCTCCTCCCTGGGTGGTCTGCACCTCACCCATGCTCAGGCACTTTCCACCGTAGTCATCCTGTTTCTCTTCTATAACCCTCTTCACTCTTCTCATCAGCTTCCACACTTCTTGTAAAAACAAACAATAAGCCCTGCCTTGACCCCGCACTGCCCTTAGCAATGGGCCTCTCTCCCCGGCACTCATCCAAACAGCTGAAAGGATCATGGCACTTGCCATCAGCACCCCTGCACATGACTCTCTGACCCTTGCCAGTCATCTTAAGGGACTGACTCAGTATTGAATCTCCTCCCGCCCGGGTCATCAGATCCAGGAGCCAGTTCACTGTACTCGTTTTATTTGATCTCTCAAGTTCATCCTTTCCCCAGTGATCTGAAATGTCATCTTTGTTTTAGATTAAATATAGTATGTCCATGTACCTGTCTTGGAAATTTTTTCTCTTCCACTGATTTATTTGTCAGTTTTCACATAAACCAGCCTGTATTGATCACAGCATTACCATATTAAGTAGTATTATAATATGATTTTTATATCTAAGAAAACAAAATTCCCTTTGTATAATTTTATTTTTAAATTCTTGGCTCTTGTTTGGTCTACCAAGCTTTATGGCTTTTTCTGAGTACTGACTCCCCCTCCCCATCCGCTTTAATCCATCTGGTCACAGCGGAGGCAGCTGGAACTTCACAATGCAACTTCACAGCATGAGTTATGTGAGCGGGAAACTTTCACCTGAACTGGGCTGACAATCCTATGTCCTGGGACCTGGGACAAATACGTTATGGTCTGTGTTTGCTTCTTTATAACTGAAGACCTGTAACAATGCTGGGGCTGCTGATCACAGGCATTCCCTCTGTGTAGACTGAGAAACAGAGAAAACCACCCTGCGGGGAAAGAGAAATGAGGCAGATGTGCAGAGAGAGAGAGAGAGAGAGAGAGAGAGAGGAGAAGCAGAGTGCTAAAAATTCATTCATCATTTATCTGGAATTCTAATTTAACTGGATGACCTGAATTTTACCTGGCAACCCTCGCCTTAAAGTATCTTGGCTACTCCTGAGGCTTAGGTCTCAGGCCTTACAAGGAGGAAGCTCGCACAGCACCTGTTAAAATATGCCCTTGCCTTAAGATGGTTCACATGGGTGTTTGCACTTGCAACCAAAGTCCTTATTCACTTTATTAAAGAAAAAAGATGTGAACCAAGATCAGCAGATAAAATGTATAGTATTCTAGAGAGTGAAAAGTGCTAAAGACAACATAAAGCAAGAAAGGCGGATATGAAATATTGGCAAGGGTATGTGTGTAAAATCAGAGAGTGGCCAGGAAAGACTTCCCTGAGAAATCTTAAAGGAAATGAGGGAACTAGCCATGATGCTATGAGAAGGAGGAGCACTCCAGATGGGGGTAAGAGCAAGTGCAAAGGCCCTGAGGCAGGAGTATGCCTGATATCTTCAAGGAACAGCTGTGATGCCAAGATCACAGATGAAGCAGAGACAGCAAGGGGAAAGATGTAGGAGATGAGGTCACACAGAGCCTTCCCAGATCACAAAGGAGCCACACAGGTCAAAGAAGGACCCGGACTTTTACTCTGAGTTATATGGGATATTACTGGGGGGATTTAAGCAGAGAAATGTGATGCTCTGACTTATGTTTAAACAGAATCACTCTCGTTGCTCTGTTGAGACAACACAGCAACGAGAGTGGGGGAGGAGGATAGGACAGATGCATGGAGATCTGTTGGGGGTTATAATCCAGGGAGAGATGATGGTGGTTTAGATCAAGGTGGTATCACTGGAGATGGGCGATGAGGACAATTCTCATCACCCTTTGCAGGCAGAGCTAACATGATTTGATGATGACCCAGACATGGGGTTTGAGAGAGAGAGAATAGACACGGTTATCATACAACAAGGCTTTGACTTTTTCCTAAAGGAAAAACGGAGTTGCCTTTAACTGAGATGGCAAAGACCTCAGGAGGTACTGGTTTGGGTGGGAGTGTGTGAATTCCAGAAGGTCAGCTTGGGACATTTAAACTTGACCTGGTGATTAGAAATCCAAGTGGACATGCCCAGGAGGCGTTTGGAGTTTCATCTGGAGTTTTGAAGAGATGTCTGAACAGGAACATAAATTTGGGAATTGTCAGCATATAGATAGATCGAGACTAGATAAAACCACCAAGGTCTGAGCATGAAGAGGGAAGACCCCAGGCTGGAGCCCTGGGGCACGCCAACTTGTACAGGTTGGGGAATGAGGTAGAGCCGGCAAAGAGGCTGAGATGCAGTAACAGGAGAGGGAGGAGAGAATCCAAGAAAGTGTGGGGTCCTGAAGCCAGGGAAGAAAATGTATGCAAGGGCAGGGAAGAGATCGGTGGTGTCAGTATCTGGGCTTTGGATTTATTTAGCAACACAGAGGTCCCTGGCAATTTAAAAGTGCAGCTTCAGGTGCGTGGTGGGTGGTGGTGTACGGGGGAGGGGCGTTGGGAGGTGGGGAGTGGGGAGGTGTGGTGGGAGTAGTCTTCTCACGTGCCAACAGTAAGGAGGAATGTTTTCTGTAGATAATTTAAATACAATAATAAAACCAACTCCACTGGTTGGGGTGGGGGAGGTGAACAGATTCTTAAACTAGGCTTTGGGGAGCTTGAAAGGAGAGAAAGTGAACCGAGCAAGGACATTAAAATATCCTCCTTCAAGGAATTTTGTTGTAAAGAGGAGAGAAATGGAAAGCTGCTACAGAGGAAAATGAGATCAAGAGAAGTTTTACTTCTTTATGTTTAAGATGAGAAAACAGCAGCATGTTTGTATGCTGATGGAAATGATCCCGTAGAGAGTGAGATGCGAGAACACAGGAGAAAGAGGGGGAGGAGCGCCGAGGCAATGGCCTTGAGCAGGCTGCTTGCCTGGAGACAATCGCTGCAGGTGCAGGGCTGGGCTCGGTGAGGAGATGGCCTGCTCCTGCCCAGTAAAAGGAGGGAGGGCAGCGTCCAGGGGCGCACACACGCCAGCACTCGGCACATGTGGCAGTGGGACGTTGTGGAGTTTCTCTTCTGATTGCTTCAGTTTTCTCAGGTGAAATAGGAAACAAAGGTGTGACAGATGGAGGAAGAAGTGTTGGAGGATTGAGGAGAGGAAAGAGTATGGAATCGTCTTGTAGGAGCATGGGGTAGTAACGGACTAGAGACTCCTGGCTCGTCTGAGCTGGGTTTGCCTTACTTTAAAGGGAGGCCAGTCAGCCTGGAGGCGCTGGCACCGAAGTAGAATGTTGCACCCAACCCAGGTCGAGGTTCAGCCAGGAGAGATGACCGGCATTTGAGGATGTGCCCAGGGGAATAATTATCACGGTTGGCTGTGGAATGTACGCTGCATCCGGAGGGAGAAAAGGACATGAGGGCGGGTGTGAACAGGATCAACGGACCTCAGGTCAGTAGGAATGGTGGAGCCGGGAAGCTAGAAGGAGTGCAGAGGCAGGCAGGTGTTGGCAGGCAGAATGAGGCATCTAGAGCTAAGATTGTCATCCTCACTTTGGAGCTTCCGTGGTTCTGGCTAGAACTCCGAGGACAGAATTCCAGGTCTCTGTGAATTCTACTGTAATCATACCAAAATGGGACCATGGACCCTAATACCAACGTACTTCCCAGTGTAAAGAGAAGTTCAACTATTTTAGCCTAGGTTTAATGTTCAGCATATATTTTTGTAGTGGGATCTGTGAAAATATGTAATTTATGTACGGCTTATGAAAGTGACAAAACTTTGGAGAGGGAGGGACCAAGCAGTCTGGCTGTGTGATGAAGAGAAGGCTCCTTTCTAGAGGCTCACGCGTTCTCCACACCAGCCTAACTCCACAGAGTGCCCTTCATATTGAGAATTAACGCTACCTCCTTAGCCAGGCCCACAAGGCACCCAGACAGCCAATGCCTGCAGCTCCAGCCTCCTCCCTCACCTGATCCCCTCCCTCCCAATGCTCTACTCTGGGGCCTTCTCTGGCCTCAAATATGGCATCATTTGTCCAGCACCAGCCTTTGTCCTTGCTGTTCCTCCTTCCTGGATTACTCTTCTCCAGATTTTCTCAGGCCTGATTCCCTCTCAACATTTAACCCTCAGTTCACATGGCCCCTCTGATCCTGAGGCCTTCCCTGACCACCTTTTCTAAGATTGTCCCTGAGTCACTGCCATATCACCCACCTTGGTCACCACCCCCCCCCCACCACTTATCACAGTCAGGAAGTGATTGTGCTTTATGTGTTTATTGTCTTACTCTCCCCACGAGACTCAGAGGCCGTGTGTCTTGCTGTTGCTCTAACCTCTCTGCTTAGAACAGTGCCTGCCACATACTAGGTGCTCAATAAATATTTCTTGAATGGATGGAGGAGCCCAGGCATATATGTTTTTAAACATACTCTTCAACCAGGTGTAAGAAGCATGTAGCCGGTGTCCTTCCTTTGATCTTAAACTGGGTCTCTGAAAGATCCTGTGACTTGTCCACAGTCACACAGAAGAACAGGTCAAAAGTAGAAGCAGGGTTGTGACCTGTGTCCATCAGTCTTGCCTCTCCCCAGGTGCCCTGAGTCTGTCGGCTCTGCCCAAGAGTGCTCCAGGAAGGGGCCGGGCTTGAGTCCTCGGGGCCCCTGGGAATCTGCAGTTCTGTTCTCTAATTCTGGCTCCTTCTAAATGCAGCACCCAGATGGTGGGATGACAAGAAAGGTGAAAGGGCAGGAAGTTCACCGGGCTGGTGCCAAAGCGAAAGGTGGTGGACAGATGTTACTTGCCTGAGCGCCCCACTCGAGCCGTAGTACCCCTCCTGGCTGTTGGGAGCACACGTGTGGGCTGGCGTGCTGCTGCCGTTGCACAGGGCACAGAGACTGGACGCTGGATCAGACCCAGGGGCACAGCTTTGACTGAAGAATTCATCTGCGCAGGAGGACACGAGAGGTCAGCTCTTCCTGCCTGTGTTGGCAAGAAAGCCTCAGACTTTTTTCCTAAAATTGCCTGAGTGACATAAAGACACACTCAGGTATGTAGTACCACGTGATTAGAAATAAGAACCTTATGGAATTAAAAAAAAAAAAGGTTGCAGCTGAAGCAAAGTAAAGGGGGCCTGGCTGAAGCTGGGACAAGGGTCTTTGAGATCACAGAAGTCCTGGCACAGGTCAGTGGTGCGGACGGGTGGACACAGGTTTAACCCTAAGAGAGTGGACAAAATTGGAAGTCCTGGGTGGTTGAACCTGTCCTGTATGCTTTCCGATCTCTACTGCCCTTGTCCATCTTTACAAGGTCTGCCATCATGACTTGAAGGCCAGGAAGGGGCCCAAGACGCCCAGCTACCCACCCTTGTGCTGAGCCCCAGGGCACTGTGGTGAGGAAACCCCACAAGCCCCGCCCTCCTGGACCCCAAGTTTCTGTGGTGACAGTCAAGACTCAAGTAACCACGCCAGTGAATTCATGTTTCCCCATCATCGTGTTTCCCCACCGTGCTCTGGGATAAAGAACGTGGTTCCACGGCTACAGATAAAGGAAACTGGTGCAGACCTGGGAGTCAGGGAGAGGCCTCAAGTGGAGAGATGAAGAACGAATAGGAATTACCCAAGTGAAGGGCAAAGAGACGAGTTTTCCAGACAGGGAGCAGCATCTGCAAAGGCCTAGGGCAGGGGATGGGGGAGGGGGCAAACAGCACAGAGAGCTTAATGGAGGCCATTTGGCCTGGACCACCCAGTGGTCCAGTGTGTGGGAGGGGTCAGGGTCCAGACCACATGTGATATTTTACACCTTTGTGTACATTCTGTTCTTTATTTGTAGAGAAATGGGGAGCCTCTGATGGGCTTTAGACAATGTTGGGCCAGGGGTGTAGCAGCAGGGTGAGCCAGGACAGATGTGGGGTGCAGGCAGCAGGCTACTGCAGGGGTCCAGGGGACGTGAGGGCAGCTTGAAGTAGCACAAAGGGGAGGGAGGAGCTACGTGGAAGGAGGAGAAGCTGAAATCACTGGTGATGGACAGGTGTGTGGTGGACAGGTGTGTGGTGGATTCATTTCCAGCTGGGGCCAGTGGATGGACTGTGGGCGGCCTCCACCAAGCTAGGCAGCTCTGGAGCAGGACCAGGCTCGGCAGAGATGATGCATTCCGTGTTGTATAGGTTGAGTTTAATGTACTTTTTGAAATACTGGACTAGGTAATGTCGAACAAGCAGTTCAATATACATAGGTTTGGAGATCAAGGAGAGATCTGTGCCAGGGACAAAAACTTGATAGTTATCAGCATATAGACACAATGACAGTACAGCAGCAAACATTTATCTAGTGCTTGCTATGTGCCTAGCTTTGTACGTATAACGTGTGTTTAGATCGTCATCTAGGCTATAGGCATGCATGTGAGGGCTTGGGGGTTGAGTTTAGAGTGGGGGAAAAAAGTTGCTTTAAGCAACTCAAACGTTTATTAACCAGGTTCGGAAAGGGACTTCGTAGGGGTAGGAGAAAAAAGAAGCCAGTGTGTTTTCACAAAAGCCAGGAGATGGTGGTTTAAGGTGATCTGAAGCAGGAAAGGTCATGGAAGCACAGACTGGAGCCCATCTTTCCAGCTGAGCAACATGGAGGTCCCAGTAGCCTTGACCAGAGTTCTCCCTGTGGAACCAGGTGGAGGAGCCAGAGGGCAGGGAGGGCAGCCGTGAGTGGGGTGAGTGGCTGAGACCATGATTTGAAGAGGTCTGGCCATAAAGAGGAGAAAGAGAAGGCAGGAGCTGGAGGGGAATGTGGGGAGAGGGAGGGTTTTTAAATGCGGAAGACACTGGGTGCGTTCACATGCTGAAAGAAATTGTTGGACATACCAGAGGAAGAGGTAGTAACTGAGGGTGCAGCTCTGGGGAGGGGCGAGGCAGGGCCCACAGCCAAGTGCAGGTAGGAGGACGGGCCGCGTTGTAGAGGGAGGCTGAGCAGGTGCAGCCAGCAGGAGCCCCCAGCTTTGGCGGTGGGGTGTTGATGGGAAACTTCCTGAGGGTTTGAAGTATCTCTTGCAGGTGCAGATGAGATCATGTGCTCAGAAAGGGTGATAGGTAGGTAAGCGTGGGATGGAAGTGTACGAACAACTAGGACATTAGTATAATTATTGGGAAGTGTGGGTGTGGAGCAGAGGAACAGTGGGGGTACTCGTGTGTGCCAGGGCAGGGCAGGGGGCGCTGGGGTCAGCAGCTGGGGAATCTCCATGGAATGAACTGCTCTGCCCTGCGACATTCTCCAGCTGTGTTCAGCTGATCAGGTGCAGAGGGCCAAGAGAGCAGGTGATGGTGTTCCTGCAGGGCTCGGATTTGTCAGATGGCTGGGGAAAGCAGGGGAGCAGGAGCCTTTCAGGTATTGGCAAGAGCGTTGCTCAAATGACAGATATGGAAATTTAAGAGAGGTGAGGGTGAAAGTGAAAGCTAAAGCACTCAAAGACTTACTGGTGTAAGGTTTTCCATTAAGAAAGCAACCAATTCAGTTTATGTGGGAAAATAACACATACACACACACACACATATCACATGCGCACCCCTACGCCCCACTTTTGATTTGCAACCCAGGCCTCTTCCCTGAGCCAGATTTGAAAGACATAAAGAGCAGTGTACTTCCCTGAGATCTGCCCTTTGGGCCAAACCACTCCCCTCAGAAGCAATGGGCGAGGAGAAAGAGGAGTCCTGCTAAGGAGAGGTGAAGCTCACCCACATGGCTGTCCAGCCCTTGTCCACACCATCCACTTACGCCATTCATTGAACTGAATTTCTCCCCTACACAGGCACAGGCCCAAGGAAGGGGATGCTGCACCACCGCTCGGAGCGCACTTACCAAATTTACAGGACCCAGTTTGGTTGTATATGAAACCCATCGGGATGTTCCAGCCTGCAGAAGTGCCAACTGCAGTGTGGCAGGACTTTTTGCCTCGCAGAGAGTTCCAGGTGAGGTCAGCATCTGACTTCTTGACCACTGCCACGACGTAATAACCTTGCAACAGAGATACCAAGATGCAATTTCAATACCTCCAGGGACCTCCCAAAATGTGCTGCAGAGCTGCTGCCTGCCACTCTCCCAGGGGAGGGGGACCAGCTTGAAGCCCTCACCTCGCTCTAGCAGATCCTCTCAGTAACAATCATGTTAGGTACTCAGCCAAACAGACCGACTCTACTGCTCTCCAGATACGTCTACAGGCATACACACACACATATTTACACACACACTTCATACTTTTTCAACAGAATCCTGCCAGTGCATTCTTTCCTGCCAGTGCTTTATTCTTCCTCAATGATATACCTTTTTGATTCAGTAGAAATAGATATGGCTGTCTCATTCTATGTATTAGTTGAATCTAAGTTATGTCCACTGTATAGAGTACAGTGTTTTATAATCCCCCTACTGGTGGGCATTTAAGTCGTGACCCATTTTTCCCTATTAAAAATCACTTATCGGGCTTCCCTGGTGGCACAGTAGTTGAGAATCCGCCTGCCGATGCAGGGGACACGGGTTCGTGCCCCGGTCCGGGAAGATCCCACAAGCGTGGAGCGGCTGGGCCCATGAGCCATGGCCGCTGAGCCTGTGCGTCCGAAGCCTGTGCTCCGCAACGGGAGAGGCCACAACAGTGAGAGGCCCGCATACCACAAAAAAAAAAAAAAAAAAAAAAAAAAAAAAAAAAAAAAAAAAAATCACTTATCTAAATAAATCTTTGTATGGAGTGTGCACCTGTTTAAATATTTCTGTTGAATAGAAGTCCAAAAGAAAGATCTCTAATGACTTTTTTCAGTACGCGGGCCTCTCACTGTTGTGGCCTCTCACTGTTGTGGCCTCTCCCGTTGCGGAGCACAGGCTCCGGACGCTCAGGCTCAGCAGCCATGGCTCACGGGCCCAGCCGCTCCGCGGCACGTGGGATCGATCCTCCCGGACCGGGGCACGAACCCGTGTCCCCTGCATCGGCAGGCGGATTCTCAACCACTGCGCCACCAGGGAAGCCCCTAATGACTTCTTTTTTAAAGTCAAGTCTCTGATTTTCTAGGTTTATAATAATACCATTTTCTAACAAGGACAATTTAATCTCTTCCTTTCCCCAATATTTTTAAAATCTTTTTCTTATCTTTCTGCATTCACTTACAAAATAATGTCAAATATCTTTGGTGGGTGTGGGCATTCTTGTCTTGTTCCTGATTGTTATGGGAACACCATTGATACTTGATGTATTCCTATTGCAGTAGAGTGTAACAGAATCCTGCTTGTTGAGTAAGGCCTAAACTGCAAGGCTGAATTTAGAGACTGGAATCATGGGTAATGTGGTTCTCCACCACCACTCCCACCACCCCCAACACACACATCCTTTCTTGCTGTTGTGGTTGAGGTGTCTGTATATTCATGCCTGGAAAAGTTGGGAGTCAACATGGCAGTGGAAGACCTGCCTCACCAATTACTAAATGATCTCAGACAAGTCGCTTAGCATCTAGGATCCTAAATTTCTCCTCAGTGAAATGGTAACAGTAATGCTAATATGAGCACACTGTACGTTAGGAATGGGAAGGGGAGGTTACATGGATAGGTTTCCAGCCATGTTGCTTATGGCAGAAGCAGTACCAGAGCCCCTTTCTTGGTGAAGCAGATTCTCCTGAGGCCACCGCAACCTCTTGCCTATCAGACTGGGTTCTATTATGCCATTCAGGTGGCCAAATACTGCTACAGTGCCTTTCTTGAGCTGTAACAATTTCTGCACAAATGGCATTATTTATTGTCATCTGGTGTGTGTGTATGTGGCTTTGGGATTAACCCCTCTCCATCTCTACTCCAATCTAACTTTCTCCATCACCTTGAACCGTCTTCTAAGCATCCTCATTGACCTACATTTGTATATCACTGCAGTTCCTGGAAATTTCAATCACTTGTGAATCAATTAGAATTCTTTCTGACTTTATGTATTTTATAATCAGAACAACGAAATGCCGGCCCTTAGAGTTGAGGATACAGATCCAATTCAGAGAAGACAGAAAGCCATGAAAGCAGAGAGGGAAGAGGGACAGTTTATCCCAGGGCTGGGGTCCTGCTGCAAACAAAGGGCAGCTGCCGCAGGGTGAGCGGCTTTGCACCCCTGAGGCCTTTGTGGAGGCGGCGGTGCAGGGCCTCATGACCCCAAGCTTGTGTGCCCGCCCACCTCCTGCAGCTCTGCTGTCTCATAAGAAATTCCAAACCCAGGTGAGCACTTGTTTTCATCTCAAGATCCTCCATCACAATGGTTTTCAAAGCTTAATATGCATCAGAATCATCCCAAGGGCTTGTTAAAACACAGAGCAGCGGCCCCATCCTGGACCCCAGCAGACCTGTGGTCAGACTCAAGAACGCTCCCATCTAACAAGTTCTCAGGCGACGCTGACGCTGCTGGTCCAGACACCACACTGCCTAGAGAACCACTGCTCTAGCCAAGGCCCAAGACTAGGTACCTCAGGGACAGACACAGAACAAGAAAACTTGTCACCTGGTCTCCTATTCTGAAGAGGAGGTCAACTCCCCAGCTATTCAAAGCCAGCCACTAAAAGCTAAAGGGTTGATTTCATTTTCATCCTCCTCGTCTTCAGTAGCAGCATCTATGACTCCCCTCCTCCTCCTCTGAGGCATCCACTGGGCCGCAGAAGTGTCAGGAACGGGCTCCTGTCCCGGTGCAGAGACGGGTGGCAGTATGTGACATGGAGCGCTGTGGTGGGTCAGGAAGGGCAGGGGGGTTCCAGCCACGGCGCCTCTGCTCAAACCCAGGGGCAGCCACTTCCCGCTGTGTGGCCCTGGGCAAGTCACGCCGTCCCTGAGCCTCACTTTCCCATCTACGTGATGCGGCCAGCGATGCCCGTGTTCTAGAGGACTGCTGAGCAGAGAGAGTAGGAGCCCTCTGTCCACTGTGACATGCCCCACGACGGACTTGCTCCTTCACGATGGACTGCCGCACCGTCAGCTCTCTCTCTCTCTCTTTTTTTGTTTAACAACTCTAGTAACTTTGGTTTATTTGTAAGGCTTTCCTCACCCCCTCCCTGACAACAGGCCTTTACCTTTGAGCCCCAGTGTTACTGATTCTGACTCACCTTCCACAGGTGTGTTCACACACTTAGACCCAAGCTGCTCTTTGCCATCTTGAGACACTAAAAAGAAAAAGAATTGAGGTACAGGTCATTAAATTCTCACATGACTCAAGTCCTGACTTTCTCAGTCTCAACAGTGAGGAATAAAATGAGAAACGCTAGCTAAGCAGTTTAGCATTGGCCATCAACAAGCGGAGATCCTGCAGTCCTGTTTCACCTCCTTTCTCCTGACCTTTGCCACTGGAACATTAGGTTCCATCCCAGAACATGCCCAACACTCGGGGAATTACAGAGAAAGAAAATGAGATGCTCATTGAAGGGGGTGGTGTGGGGAACAGAAGCCACTGAAGACCTTGACAGAGATCCTTTCGATTTGCTGTGTGATTCTAGGCATATGGACATGCTTCCCTTCAGAGCTCTGGACTGTGTAGACAATCCTTGTAGCCATGCTGTGTTGGAGGGGAAGGATCCAGCCCATGGGTCAGAAAGACCTGGTTGCAGTCTTTATTCTACCTTGGACACATCATTCAACTTCCCCAAGGCTTAGTTTTTATACCTGTAAAATGGAGATACCACTATTTACTTCACAGAGTTGTTTTGTTTTGAAGGATGACCTATGGTTTCTCACTCACTGCATAGCAGATGAGGCATTTAACAAATAGTGGTGAAATCCTCTTTTCCCCTGGCTTTATTTTTCCAGGTGGATGGATCCCCACAAAGACCATGACCTTGTGGCCCCATCCCTCTATGTCCCAGTGCAGCTTGGGTGAGCGAATTTTGGATTAGTAAATTTGGCAAAAGGATCTAGGCACCTGTGGCTCTTTCTTTGTTGAAGAGAACGGGGAGAGGGTGGTTTCGATCTCATCTATGACAGAATGTGTTTTCTCTCTGCCCTCAGCAGGCGGTCTGCCAGCAGACCTGTCCTCCTGAATTGGTGGGTGAATCTAACTCAAGGACAATTTGACAAGCCCCAGGGCCAGCTCTATGCCATGTCCTCCAATATCACTTTCAGTAATAAAGGTTTTAGTTTGATTTCTTTCTGCCTAAGTTCCGCATCTATATCTTAACTGGTTCTGACTCTGGGGAAGATAGATGTTATCTACTAGCTCCCCACACCCCAGATAACAGCTATTGTTATCTCCGCACTGAACTAAATTATTTCCTCACCTTTCTGTGTCCATAGCCCAGAGGGAAGAAAACACAGAGACCCTCCCCTCCACTTACAGTAGTTCTCTGCCAGGACAGGCACCAGACCACATTTGCCCGCTGTGTAGATGAAGCCTCCATCCAAGCTCATGGCATCAGCCTCTCCTTTCTGAAGTTAAGAAATAAAACAATAGCACAACATTGAGACTGTTACCCTGTCTCACCCTCAGAGGTTTCCATCTCATTGGCTTCATGTCACACATCCTTGTGATAAACCAAATGGTGTATGACCCAAAGCTTCTGCCACATAAACACAGGGTTTAGAAAACTGGACATGCCTTTAGCCTGTTAACCCAGAAGCAAGCACCCAACCCAGGTCGTGCTCCCTGGTCATCTCTGTGCCCTCACATGAGACCCCGTTCTGAGTACTGGACATGCCATCACTACACTTTCTTTGTGACCATTGTCACTCACTCAACAATCAGACTCAGGGTATGGGTCTAATCTGTTTCTATGGAACACGTTTTCTTCCGTATGGCAGAGTTCAATTCTATTCTTATAACCCCATTAGTATTCTACTCTAATTAATAATTCATTAATAATTAACTTACGATTTTAATCAATGAACTTTTTCAACAACAGAGACAAAAACATGCATACTTATATTCATAGATAAGGTCATCAAGAAACAAACACACAGACACAGGCACACTCTTTGCTCTTCCCCTGTTAATTGCTCTTCTAGAAATCTATCTTAAAACAGTAGTAACTATAGAAGCAAAGGCTTATCAAGCCCCTACTATGTGCCAGGCCCTTTTCTAAACACTTTACAATGATTTCCTCATGTACTCTCTCACAGAACCCAGTAAGGTAGGTACTATAATTCTCCCCCTTTTATACCTTAGTTAACTGAAGCAGAGAGAAGCTAAGTAATTTGTCCAATAGATGGTCACTAAGACTTAGGTAGTTTAATTCCTTAGCTTCTGCTCATAACCACTATGGAATGTGTCAGCCTCCAGGATCTGACTACTCCAAAGGACACATCCCTAAATATTATTCTAGGTACATTTTTTTCATCCACAAAATGGGTGAAAAATCTACCTCATAGGCTCATGATGAGGAATAAATGAGTTAATACAAGTTAAGAGCTCATACATATGCATGGCACATAGTAAGTAACTCCAGACATATTCACTGTCATTAATATTAAAGATATACTTAGAAATATTGATGGGTATAGAACAAAAATCTTCAATCCCATATTATTTATAACAGCAAAGGAGTTGGAAATTATTCAGCTACAGACATTTAGAAATTGGTTGAATAAATATTTGGTGGACTATTATGCAGCCATTAAAAACATATTTTAAATGAAGACTTCATTACCTAAGAAAGTGCACCAATTGTGCTCAAGAACTGAAATCATAATAACAACTGTTAACATTTATAGACTGCTTATTATATGCCAGGCAATGTTACAAGCGCTCATATTCATTTAATTCTTATAATTGACAAATTTAGGAGACTGTATATATAGCAAGACTTTAATCTTAGAAGTTGGTCCCAGGGATGTTTACCAAAATTAGATCTTCTTTCTTAAGAAAAATTGTAGTCTCCTAAGTTTGTCATTTTTTCAATCTTTTATTTATAAATTTATTTTTTTCTAATCTCAAAAATATTGTCTGCTTATAGAGAAAATGGACGGTTGATACCAACACAACATCATAACTCAGAAATTATGTGGTGCTGATTTCTAAGTTATGAAGTTGTAAATGATGTCATTTATTTTTCATTTCTCTTCCAGCATGTAATAATTTTATCCCCAGAAAAAAAACACTGAACCTGTCCAGAGAACTGAAAAGGTTGATTTGCTTTCCCAATCCACAGGGGTCCTGACCACACCCTGGGGTGTCACCCAGCTTCCTAGGCAGGACGCCTCAGAGCTCCCTGGGCTCCAGAGCTGAGGTCCTAAGGAGTCTGGGTCCTGGGCTGCTCTGTGTTTCCGCCGGCCCCGAGCGGGAGGGGCCTGGGGGAGCGGCGGGGTGGGGCTTTGGAGAGTTGAGGGTGGGGGAAGGCAGCACGTAACAGGTGCGTCTCAGCCTCACAGCTGATGGGAAGACATCCGGGGAGGGGGCTTCACCGCCAGACCCCAGACTCGCAGAAGCGCCGCGTGTCCGGGTGTCAGAGCCCAACTGCAGAAGCGGGGCACTCCTTACCGCGACGGCGGCGATGCAGCCCTCGGTGGTCTCCTCCGCGGTGCACTTCAAGACGCCACCGCTCAGGGCACTCCACTCGTCACATTTGGCCTTCTCGTGCTGGCCCACTGCGCACCACATCACCCTCTGGGGGTCTTCTGTCCCTAGGTCTGGTGGAGAAGAGCCAGGAATCCAAAGGAAGCCCCCAGATGGGGGAGGGGAGGGGGGCGGTTAGCGCCACTGGCTTCCGAGCGGCTGCCCAGCAGCAGAGTTGGCAGCAGTGTCTCATGCCCATGTCACTGCTCATTCCCGCCTGTCACCTCCCAGGAGAAATGGCGAACTCGCTTCCCAGAAAGAGCAGTGAAGGCAGAGCCAGCAGTCTCCTGACCTCCCCTACTCAGACGTCACCACCCCAGGGGATGCCTCTCTGAGCACCAGCCTGGCTCAGGGCCTTGTGGGGTTTTCTCTTCCAGGACGGGGTTCTCCCATCCAGGGAGCATCCCCCAGTTGGAAGCCAGTGTCATTTGTTCTGGGTGGGCCTGCTTGCTCTGACGCCCAGGTCAATTTCAGTGGCTTTGGTAGATGCTCCATAACTACTGGTTAACTAAAAGAAGGAAGGAAGGAAGGAAGAAATAAACCATGGGGATCCAAAGGAAAGCAGGCACTGGATTAAAACCCTCTGAAATTCCAGCTCTGCTCCTGATGGTGGCAGAGGCTGTGTTCCCACTGCAGTTTAGGATGGGCTATTTTCCCTGTCAAACAGACCTACTGCAGGGTGGGGCAACACTGGTTCACGCAAGGGAGCCAGGACCATCATTACTTCAAGTTGCCTGTAATCTGAAGGTCTTTCAAAGCCTTTTGTGACCCCCTAATTCAGGCCTTTTCCCCAGCTCAGCAGAAAATCCTTGCATGAACCCAATGCAGGTGGTAGCTCCCTTGGGCCCTGCAAGCCAGTGGAGGTTGGGTGAGGTGAGGCTTGCGGGCACCAGGAAAACCTCCATGGCCACACCCTGCCCCATGCCCAAGCTCTCCAGGTCCCCCCCAGGACCTTACACACCACTCATTAGATGCTGGATGGCAGAAAAATACTCGTATCCCAGGTATAGCTTGGCGTCCATCTTAGGTGGGACTCTTAAAAAACCAAGGGCGGCGTCCGTAAACAGCAGGTCCTTTCCATGAGGAGAGCCGAAGAGCTGGAATTCTGCTGACTTGTCTTTTCCAAAATTCTCCTGTTCAAAGGATAAAAGAAACAGTGATGGAAGGAGGCTAGCATAAGGAAGCAAAGGAAAAACAACCCCCAAACCAGACAAGGAGAGCAGAAAACGAGAGAAATATGAGTGCCTGAGAGTAAAGACCATGCCAAGGCCCTCCAAAGTCCCTGTGGCTCACAGGGTTCTCAAATCTTCTCCAGCAAATCCCAGCTTGTCTGCTTTGTGGGCCTCAGGGAGACTGCTAGGGCCTGCCCCCAGGTCTGCATAAAGGGTAATGGTCACCATGGGCCAGGCAGCTGCCCCTCTCCTATGCTGCATTCCCACAGGGCAGCCAGTGATGGTGGCCTTGTTGCTAGTCATCTGATTGCCCCAAGCGGCTCCGGTGGGCTTCATCCTGGAGGGGGTGCTGGTCCAGGACAATCAAGCCTGGAGATCAGAAGTCCTGGGCGCGTCTGCCACCCCAAGCCTGCCACTGAAGGCCTTCAAGCAGTCCCTTCCTCTTTCTGGCCCCCCAAAAACCGAAGGGCCCTTTGCGTATAACTCCCGCTGACTGGCCCAAAGCCATTCCTGATGGTAGCTGACGGTAACACCTACCCACGCGCTCTTTGCGATGTCTGTCTGCTTTTTGCTTTCGCAGTGACTCTGCATGTTGCCTTCTCTGGCAAACCCCACATTTCCTTGGGGTGCCCCAGCTTACCCCGGGGCCCGGGAACCTTTCCAGGTACGCCCTGCAAATCAGTCCCTTCAAAGCACATAATCCATGTCCCCAGGGTGGTGTATATATCTGTGTATATAATGTGCTCACCGCATCTTCCACAGTCGTCTGTGAGTGACCCAAGGGCAGGTCTGTGTCTAGTTCATCTCTAACCACCCAGTGCTGAGCAGAGGGTGCGGACAGAGATGGGACAGGTGACCGGATGAGGGCGGGCTGGGAGAGAGGGCCGCCAGCACAGGACACAGAATGCTGTGTCCCCTCACCTGCCGCTGAGGGGTCCCCACCAATGGGATAAGAGGGGAGGACCTCATGGAGGAGTGGCACCTGCATTGCAAGCCTGAGGACCTCTTTACAACTGAGAAGAATAAAATGGGGCAACAAAGGGCTTCTGTGGAGTCTTTGGCCCATGGCGTTGATGATGCCAAGAGAGGGAGTTTTATGGCCACTGCTGCCCATCACGTATCCAGACCGAGTGCTTGTCAGCGAAGCGGAGGACATGTGGTGTGGTTCCCGCTGTGCTGGACACCCACGACTTCCACAGTGGCTAGAAGGGAGTGAAGGAGAGCGCCCCCAATCCAAGCAGGGACCCCTACGCAGGAGGGGAGGATGGTGGGTGGGGCTACCTGGGCCAGGCTGAGAAGCTCCCAGATCAAGTCCTCCTTGCCGTCCATGCTTCGGGCCACGACGGCGTGGGAAGGGACCCGGGCCAGGTGGCACCTCTCGTACTCGTCCACAGTCCCCCGGGTGTTGTCCCTGCAGAGCAGCTCATACTCGTCCCTGTCAGCCTCGTTAGGCAGGTTCTCTGTGGAGGGAAGCCCACGTGAGCCGACGGCAGGCAGAGAAGGAGGTGTGGTCCCTGCCCCTCCCTGTATCCCAGATTGTTTGGGGATTTGTTGAAATAACTTTCTAAGCCCAAGATGGAGCCGCTGCTGCCTGGGATGCCACGTCACCACAGAGACTTAGATGACTTCCTGTGCCTGTAAATGTTCTGCTTGACCAGAAACGCAGCCTATCCAGTCAGCCAGGCCCCCAATGCCAAGCCAACTCTGGGCTCTATACTTCCTTCCTTCTTCCTTCTCACCCTTGGCAAAGGGGCCCCAGTCAATCAGATATTATCTATTTTTCTCTTCGTTGTTCTTTATCCTATCAGAGCTTCCTGCCTTCTGCCCTATTTTGCAGTTCTCTGAATGGAGACTGCCCACTTCAAGAAGTGTTAAAGTTTGCATCACCTAAACTGTCTTCTTTAATCATGTTTTAACAGCCTGAGGAGGACTAAAAGAGAATCTTTTCCAAATACATTTTATACAGGTGAGGATGCTGAGGCCTCAGGAGATGAAATGACACGTTCTCACTGCAGAGAGACCCAGGTCTGGGAGTCATGCTCGGCCCAGGGCTCTGCTACCAAGGATGGTGACAGCAGATGTTTTCTGAGAGCTCACAGCACACCAAAGACTGACCTCAAGGCTCTCCATGCTCTGTCACGTTTAATCCTCTTAACAACTGGGGGAGGCTGGTAGATTATCCAGATTATCCCATTCTAGAGATGAGGAGACTGAGGCTAAGAGGGTTAAGGGAACTCATCAAAGTCTGAGTTAGTCTGTGGCTGACACAGCGCCAAGCTAGGACAATCCAGGTCCCCCACTAAAGCGGCAACACTCCCTTGGGGGAAGACCTTGCTTGGGAAAGGTGGCAGAGAGGTTGAGGGATAGACGGAGGCCTAGGGGCCCAGTCAGGACACTCTATAGGTGCAAATGAGGACCAGAAAACCGTGTGAGGAAAACAGGCTCTTTGGTTCCGCTTGTCTAGGTATTAGAAGGTGTTCTAAACTGTGTCCCCCTAAAATTCATATGTTAAAGTCCTAACCCCTAGCACCTCAGAATGTGACCTTATTTGGAAACAGAGACAGTGCAGATATGATTAGTTAAGATGAGGTCATAGTGGAGTGGGCAGGGGTGGGCCCCTGATCCAATATGACTGGTGTCCTTCCTAAAAGGGGGAATTTGGACACAGGGAGAATGCATGTGAAGAGAAAGACAGAGATTGGGGTGATGTAACTGCAAGCCAAGGAGCACCAAAGATTGCCAGCAAACACCAGAAGCTATGGGAAGGGCATGGAACAAGTTCTCCCTCACAGCCCTCAGGAGGAACCAACCCTGCCAACAGCTTGATCTTGGAATTCTAGCCTCTAGAACTCAGACGATGAATTTCTGTTGCGTAAGCTACCCAGTGTGCAGTACAGTTGGTCCACTATATCTGCAGTGGATGTGTGTTCCACATCTGCAGATCAAAGATTTTTTTTTAATTCCAGGAAATTCCAAAAAGCAAAACTTGAATCTCGCCATGCAGGCAACTATTTACATAGTATTTACATTGTATTAGGTATTTAAGTAATCTAGAGATGATTTACGGGATGTGCATAGGTTATATGCAAATACTACACAGTTTTATGTAAGGGACTTGAGCATCTGCAGATGTTGGTATCTGCAGGGGTCCTGGAACCAACACCCCATGGATACCGAGAGATGACTGTACTTTGTTATGGCAGCCCTAGCGAACTCATATAGAAGAACTTAGGTTGATAAAATCTCACATTGAAAGGGAAGTAGTACAATTAGAGTTCCTGTGAATAGATCTATTTTAATCAAGCATGTTGCAGAGAAAATACATTTTAAATCTTTATATTAAAAGAAAAAAATTTAAACAGTTTGGTAATGTTAGAATTAAAAGAATCAATATGATCTAACATCTTCAGAAAGAAATAACTTTTCCACCTCAGTCCCTCTAGGGCCCAGTGGTGGCAGCAACTCACCATCAACACTCATTTACCCTACAGCCCAGTGGATAGTCTCTCAGAAACTCCTGCTTAAAAGACAATGAGGGATCTTGTATAATAGTGGACATGTGACTTCCAGCAAAGGGAAATTGGGATGGTCTCGGACAATTGGTTGTTTACAGAAAGTGAGGATGTTTTCAGTTCTCCAGGGTGAGCATTAGAAGATGCTACCCATTGGCCTAACTGTGCCAACTTGAGCAGCCAGAGGAAATAACAAGGATGGCTATTAGAAACAACTTGATTCTGGGAAACAAAACCCATAGATGACACCACTAATTAAAATTATTGATAAGACACATGAATTGCCAAAATGCTAGCAAACCAGGTCAGTGTGTGATAATGAGGGGACAGTGAATTGCGGACAGGGAACAAAGCCACTACACTTCTGCTCCATGTCAGGGAAAGACACCAGACTGCAAGGAACCAAGGCCCCTGGAAAAAATGAGGGCTCAAAATTCTCCTTGAGGTGGCAGACACATTTTTTAAAATGAACCTAGCATAGAATACACATCTCTTGTTTAAACATCCTAAGTGATACGAGTGTATTTTGTATCTAATAGAAATTTAATTGGTTATAAAACCCAGAATCTGAGCTTCCCTGGTGGCGCAGTAGTTGGAAGTCCGCCTGCCAATGCCGGGGACGCGGGTTCGTGCCCCAGTCCGGGAGGATCCCACACGCCGCGGAGCGGCTGGGCCCGTGAGCCATGGCCGCTGAGCCTGAGCCTGTGCTCCGCAACGGGAGAGGCCACAACAGTGAGAGGCCCGCGTACCGCAAATAAAAACAAACAAAAAAACCCAGAATCTGTAAACTGAGCTTGTCTGAAATATTATTTTGTTTGTTTGTTTCTGATAAATTGCCCAAAACTCTGGAAGGTTTTATTTTTTAAACATAGAAATACACCTTTGTCCATGGTAGTAATGCTTTTGCAACAGATTTAATTATAGATGTGCTAATAAGTTCTGAAATCATTATAATAATCTGTTTTTGTTTAAGGTGATTAAAGCATTTAGGAGCCCTTTATAAGGAAGCATTCAGGAGAAAGTGATGAGATCTGAAACTGGTATTGCAGTGACTAAGAGAATCTGATTATTAAAACTTGTATTGTTTTATTAGTTGGTAAGTAATGCTGAAATGCTCAGATCTGTTTGGTAGATTTATAGACTAAACAAACTGAGCATTAAACAAAGTACAAGTAGTGGAAGTGTTTTTTCATACAGAAACTCTCCTATTTCATTAATATCTTAGCACCACCCATCTCTAGATGGAAGGCAGCTCAGGAAGGAATGAGTTCCTCTGGCCAGAGGGTGGCCCGCGGGATTGTTCCTCCGTCCGGCACTTACCAAACACCGTCATGTGCCTCACGAAGCTCACGTCCCCCACGCTGTCCTGAAGACACCTGAGGACCAGGACAGCTGTGGTCAGGCACCGCCCACAGCACAGTCTCGCCCCTCCCCCAGTACCCCCCTCCCCAGGCTCTTCCCCGGCCACTGACTCACAGGGCTTCACCCACAGTTTCCCGGGCTTCAGTCTGTCCTCACAGAGGTGATGGCCCTCTCTGAAGACCCTTTGAATCCCCACAGCCAAGCCCAGGTCTGAAGCAGGCAGGAGCCTCCTGAGCTACATCCCAGGCAACTCTGGGGAGGGAGGATGCAAAAGAGGGACCCACGACCTTCCTTTTCGAAGGCAGCGAAAAGCAACAGATTTAAAAAAAAAAAAAAAAAAGTTTTAAAGCTTTTTACATAGAGGATAAAAACTCTAGACAGCCTTGGACTCCCGGACAGTTTTGCTCTGGTTTTGAGCAGTAGCTATGTCTCTTGAAGTCGTGGAGTACGGAGAGGTGCCTGCAGGCAGGGGGCTGAGAGGGAGGTGAGGAGAAGCAGCACGCGAGATGCTCAGGCAGGGAGAAGCAGCTGGTGTGGGGGAGGGTTCCTAGCCCTTGGCCCAGCTGGGAGGCCAAGCCTGTGTCCATGGATCCCAGAGACCTCCCTGGTCCAGACCCCTCCATCTGGGGAGACGAGCAGGGCTCCCCCACAGAAGGCTGCCCCTCAGGACGGGCAGGAACGAGGGTGGGCCGTGGGAGGCACTGGAGACCCTGTGTTTCACATCGACACTCTAGGTGGTCTGGGGCAGGCCCCGTGCGCTCCCTGTGCCTTAGTTTCCCCATCATCAGAGTGAGGAGGAGGAGCAAGGGGGCCCCACTCACTTGAAGGCCCCCGAGTAGCCGAAGTACGGTTCGTGGGAGTTGCAGGCACACTTGTCGGTCCCCTTCCCCGCACACAGTTGGCACAGTTTGGGGAAAGCCGTCTGATCCGCACAGGGGACGCAGCTGCCCGCGAAGAACTTAGCCGCTGCTGCTCAACACAGAGACACACGGACCTCAGGGCGTGAGCTGGAGGGGCCCCTTGGTCGTGCGGGCGTGTGTGTGTCCGTCTGTGAGAGCCCAGGGATCTGCACGCATGCACTGCCCGGGACTGTCATGAGGAAGTGGGTGTGCAGAGGTGGCCAACAGTGCCCGGGTCTGAGGGTGTGGATGGCTTGCGCGTGGGCCCGGGGCTCCAGCCCAGAAGAAGCTTCCCAGCCTGTCCCCTGCAGGGCATGAAAGCTGCTGAGCTGCACTGACCCAAGCTGCAGCCCCAGCACCACTCACCTGGTTAGCTCACCAACACGGAGGCTCGGGGTGGTGGGGGAGGCCGCAGAACTCTATAAACGCGCAGGAACCCCCGACAGCCCTTCCTTATCTCAGGACATGGTCCCACCCACCCCCTCCTCTTCTGATCCAGGGTCTGCGGTGGCTCCCGGGGATCCATCTTCCAGGAACTCATGGGAGGGGGTCGGATTAACTTGCCTCATGGGCGCAGGGGTGTGCCAAGAGCCGCATCATAACCGCCCAGACAGACGTCCCACGGCGTCTGACACCGAGGCAAGCAGGAACCCCCAGAAAGGGCAAACGTGGCCAGAGCTGTGGCCCAGGCTGCAGCACCCCATCTGACCTCTGCAGCCCCAAACACAGGTGACACATAAATGCTGCAGAGTCGGCAGGGCTCAAAAAGACACACTTTGGCAGAGCACAGAAAATTTGGCTGCCATCTTTCAGGGCCTGAAAAGGCACCCTAGGCTCACCGTGGCTCATCAGAACTGAACAAGAGACTGGAGTACACAAAAAAATCATAGCTCCGGTCCACTCATCCCCTCTCGCCTTCATCCCAAGCCCTCACCCACAGCACTGAGGCCTGACTGCTGGCGGCGGTATGGCGATCACCCCCAGTGAGCCTTCCTTCTCATTAGCCTCCACCATGGCCCTTGTCAAGCCAAACTGCTGGGATTACCGTGAATGTGGGGCTGCCAGGAGCTCAGAGACCGGGGTTCCTTTGCTGAGAGAAGGAAAGACTCAGCTGCCAGTTCCCAAGGCTCGCTGGTGCAGCACACCCAGACCTCACACATTTAAAGCAGGTTATCCCCATCTTGGAGTTTATGAAACCTGTACGCCTGATAGTGATCGTAAGGCCCCGATAGAATCCACGTGGGTGCCGGGAGTAGGAGACCTGACTCAGGGCACCCCGTCCCAGCCAGCTTACCTTTTTCAACCAAGTCAGAGGGAAGAAGTATCCCGATGGGGATGTTCCACCCAGCAGACCATCCCAAGCCTGTGTGGCAGGACTTCTTGCCTTGGAGCTGGTTCAGCTGGAAATCGCTGCCCTTCTTCACCACAGCTACGACATAATGGTGAGTTTGTGGATCTGAAAAGAAGCAGAGAAAGAAGGGCCAAAGGAAGATGCCACATCATTGCCACTAATCTTCCAGAGTGTTTGCAGTGGAACTTGGGGGGATCCTAGGGCCTGCAACATCTGGTAAGCAGGCAGAAAAGGAAAGGGAAAGGCCCTTGATTTACAGAAGAAAGGAAACTGCCCCTTTTCAGGGCAATACACTTGAGTTCTTTTTCTGCACCAGCTATCACAGGGCCTGCAGCTCCCAGTCATTGAGATTTACTGTTTATCCCCATGGGCTCTTCTCCCTTCTCTGTCTGCAGCCTGGACATGAAGATGAAGGTGTGGGAGGAAGGTATGGAGGGCATCTCCAGGCTTTCGCCAGGGCCCTGCAAGTTGGACTCAAATTGAGACAGACCGTGCTCACACACGCACCGGTGACACTCATGGACAAGTAGGGCAGCCACCCCATTCTTCGACTCCCCAAACCCCATTCTTCAAACTCTTTGTGTTCTCTAGCACCTGCAGAGGACTTGGCACACGGAGAGGCTGTCCAGGTCTGTGGGTCTCCAGAGATGGGCGACCCCACCGGGTGGGCAGTGAACTCTGGACAGCGTGCCCCTTCTCACTCAGCAGCACCAGCAGCATTCCCATCAGGATGCTCAAAGTTCACAGCTTCCCAGAAAGAGCCAAGATCCCAGCCCCCGTGAGTTAGCGGAGGTAACAGCCTCTCACAGTCTCAAGAACTCCAGCATCTTTGTTCCCTGCAAGTGTAATGCCAACAGAGTCCCTGCCTCCCACTGTGGCCGCTGTGTCAGAACAGAGGCCTGGGTCCCCGCGGAAGACGCACCATCCTTTGACCCGTAGAATTCTGCCGCGACGGGCTTCAGGTTGTAGGGGGCCAGGCCTGCCTCAAACACCAAACCTCCATCGATGTTCACAGCATCTGCTTTGTTTGCCTGAAAGAGAAAAGGCCAGACATGAATGAAGACCCTGACCTCTGAGGAAGACTCACCTAACCCTCTGCCAGGGACACTTGACAAGTATCGCCGTGGATACTTGGTATGGCTCAGACCTCCTCCACCTCCCGAGTGTTGGCTCAAAAACCTTCTCAGTGAGCCTTTCTCCAACTGTGCTCTTAAAACTACCACCTCATAAATGCTGGAAGCCCTCTGTTTCTCTCCTGAGCCCTTATCAACCATCTGACAAACCTTCATTTAGTGTTTGTCCTCCCCTTTGAAATGCAAGCTCCACCAAGGTGGGGATGTTATTGTGTTGTTTTATCCTTCCAAATCCCAGCACCGACTGCCAGTAGGTGTCCAGTAAATGTTGAATTGAGTGAATGAGTTGTAGAATATTTCCACCAATAAGAAGTCATGGTTTGCACTCTTGAGTCTGGATTCCCTCTTCAAGGATCTCTCAGCCAAGAATTCCTTCCTCCCTGAGACAAGCAGTAACTTCACAGCCTCTTCTCAAAAATGAGGTTGGATCATTCCCTACCCCTCATTTCCTCATGGAAATCTTTTTTTTTCAACTGGAAGTTTGTACCTCTTAATCTCCCCTACCTGTATCTTTCCTCCTCCTACCCATCTCCCCTCTGGCAACCACCTGTTCTCTGTATCTATGACTCTGTTTCTGTTTTGTTATATTTGTTCATTTGTTTTGTCTTTTAGATTCCACATATAAGTGAAATCATACAGCATTTGTCCTTTCTCTGTCTGACTTATTTCACTTAGCATAATACCCTCTGGGTCCACCCATGTTGTCACAAATGGCAAGATTTCATTCTTTTTTATGGGTGAGTAATATTCCATTGTGTATATACACCACATCTTCTTTATCCATTCATCTACTGATGGACACTGAGGTTGCTTTTGTATCTTGGCTATTGTAAATAGTGCTTTTTATTCATTTCTTGATTGACATTTAAAGTAATTTAGCTTTTTATAAATTTAATACTACGTTTCTGTATACTTGCTTCCCTTTACCCCATCTCATTTTTTCTTACATATATTTTACAATGTGTATTCATATATAAGTATATGTATACATATGTATATACATTTATCAAGTCAGTATTCTGTTGGTTGCATGTATCAGAAATCAATGTAAGAAAAGGAGGGGTTTAGTATAAAGGTAAAAGACAAGAAGGCTACTAGGCCTTGTGAACACCATCAAGGTCAGAAGCAACAAGAACTGTCACAGGTTTAAGTCCATCCCCATGGGCTCCAGCTCATGACTGAGGTTCTAGATAGTTCTCACTCTTTCCTGCTTTACACACATCTTCCCCCTCCTGACCACCTCCTCCTCAAGTTCCAGTATCAGATGCAAAGACAATAGTCTTACAGACATCTCTTAACCAGGTCCCACAACTGCATAAGGTCATATATAAATATGAATGAATTATAGAAAATAAATAAATAAAGTTTGTGTACATCTTTATGACCCTTACTGAATATTTCCAAATTTTTCTCCAGAGATGATGTAGAAATTTATAATTTCTAATGCCCATAGCAATGCATACCAATTTCACGCAAAACTACTGGCAAGAAATACTATCATTTAAGAAATGTTATCACATTATGAGATATAAACTGTTACCTTAAGGTGGTTTTATTTGCATCCTTTGATTATTATAAAGGATGAACATTTTCTCTTCCTTACTTGTATCATCTATTAGTTGTAATTTCTGTGAGTAGTTTGTTTATAGCTTGTTATTCTTAAGCATTTCTTATAAATTTAAATGACATCTTTATATAGTTTTACACTACACTGTTTCATTATAGCTGATGTGAATATATTTTTCTGTACACTTAGGACATTAATTTTTTTTCTTTGTCAGAGATTTAAAATGTTTACATTTCCAAATTTGTCTACTTTTGTGATTTATCTTTTTATATCTATCTACATTAGTCAACTTGAGTCAAGCTGGGAGTTTATTTTGGTAAATGGATTAAAAATCTCACTTGATTTTATTTCTAAATGGCTATCCAGTTGTCCAACTAAAGAATCCTTTCTCAGACATTTGTTTGGAAAGTATGCCTTATCATACAACATCTAAATCTATGTGTATGTAACCATTAAGCCTAGGACCATACTGCCTTAGTGTTGGACATTCATCATAGTTTGCATCTATGTCATATCATGTAGATAATTAGATAGATGGATGTATGTATAGAAAGCTCAGAATATGTCTGAATTTTGTTCTCTTCCATATCTTTTACATCTGTCCTAGGACCCTGTTCTTTGTAATACTGCTATTAAATATGTTATAGTTTCAGGCAGGCCTCAGCTACTCCCCAGCTCATTTTATTTTTCATAATACTATTTTATATTCTCACCCATACTTCTTCTTAAGAATTGTAAACTTATTTTACTGACTTTTTAAATTTTATAATATAATTTTGATAACAATTATATTAAATTTATGAATTAACTTTGGGAAAATGTGCACATATATGAAGTTTAGTCTTCCTGTCTGGGAATATGGCATATGTTTTAATTTATTCATAAATACTGTTCACTTGTCTCAGACTTTTGTATTACATTTATAATAATCTTGCAGATCTCTCATATGATTTTTTCCCTGCAACATTTTTCTGTATATCATTTTAAATGTAAATGAGATCATAATTTTGGGTTATTTTTCCCCGACTAGTGACTGTTGATATAAGAAAATGACATTAATTGTGATATATTTATCTTTTACCAAACTAATTTTTTCATTAATAATTATGGTAACATTTCTTTTGATTCCATTGTACTTTCTAGACATGCAAGCATCTGAAAATATTGATATTTTGTTTGTTTCTATCTCATATGTATTTTATATCATTGCATTACTAGGAAATTCCAAAAACAATATTAAGTAATAATAGTGATACTAGAGCTTCTTGTTTATTTCTGAGTCTTTACAGATTTCTCTTTCAGTGCAATTCTGGCTTTGTTTTACGGTGGCCATTTTCACTGAATCCTTCTCTATCAGTTGTTTAATTATTATTATTGTTGTTTTCACTATTAATGAATGTTGAGCACCTATATTTTCATCTACACATAGTCTCTGTACTTTCAAGTCTTTAGCTTATTTCTTTCTCCTCTAAAGCATGGTCCGGTTCCTTGGGGGAGAAAGTTGTTCTGAAGTAATAAACTATAACAAGTACAGAAAAAGAAGGAGAAAGTATGGATTTTCTTCCACTCTTCTTAGGCAGCAGTGACTTACCACAATGGCCTTGATGCACTCAAGGTAAGAGGTTCTCTTCACACAGGTGACATGAGGACCATCCACTGAAAGGACATTATTCATGTTGTCATGGAAGCTGTAGCACTTATTGGCCTCATGACTTGAGACAGTGCACCATCTCACAGTTTTTTCAGGGACAGCCAGACACAACCCTATGGGAGACAGGCCAGGGGTGTAAGGGACCCACAGCTCACCTTTCTCTGCTGTAAGAAGAGGTTAAAGACAAGGTCAAGGGTTGGCTGAGAGGGGTAGACACAAATTGGACTGGCTGCCTGGCTCACATAAATTCTCAGGTCCCATTTCTCTGGTTGTGCCTTTTCCCTTGGAGAAAAAAGCCAAAGCATCTCCCAAAAGTTAAATACAGAATTATCATATAACCCAAAAATTCCACTCATAAGTATATACCCCAAAGAATTGAAAACAGGTACTCAAATACATATATACAAATATTCAGAGCAGCACTTTTCACAATGGTCAAAAAAGGTGGAAACAACCCAGATGTACAGCAATGAATGAATTGATAAGCAAAATATAGTACATCCACAAAATGGAATATAATCTATTGTAAAAAGAATAAAGTACAGCTACATGCTACAGCATTGATAAAGCTCAAAAATAATACGTTAAATGAAAGACGCCAGACACAAGAGGCCACACATTATATGATTCTATTTATATGAAATATCTAGAATAAGTAAATCTATAGAGGCAGAAAGCAAATTGGTGGTGGCCAGGGGCTGGGGAAGAGGAGGATGGGTACAGGATGTTCTCCTGGGGTGTTGGAACTATGGTGGAACTAGATAGAGGCAGTAGTTGCATAACCCTGTGAACATACTAAATACCACTGAATTGTATACTTTTAAATGATTAATTTCATTTTAGTGAATTTCACCTCTAAAAAGAAAATAGTCTTATGGGAAGGAAGATTTGGGCCTAATGATTTAGTCTTTGTCTTGGCATTAGATACTTTAACCTTACATGGTAGTAACTGCTGGGGCATTAAAATCAGCGTCTGTTCATTTCACTGGCACTTTACGCTGTAGTAATTAGTGTTAACAATAATGCAAAGGCAAAATGCTGTTTACAGATCTGTGGTACTTGAGCAAGATGTCATCTTAGATGAAATCTAGCAGATGAAAGTAACAGCAGTCACAGCTATGAATTTTTGAGGAGGCCCTGTGTGTCAGGCAGTGGGCCAGGCACGCGATCCTCCTCAAATGCCCACAATTGTCCTGCCGGTTGAATACTGGTGTTCCCATTTTGTAGATGAGTTTAAACAAGCAAACAAAAAAAAACTGTCAGAGACATCAAGTAACTTGAGATGAAGCTAATACTTGAAACACTGAGGTCTGTTTGACTCCAAAGCCTGTATTGCCTTTTAACTGTCTGCAAGTAGGGAATATCAAAATAAATGGGACAGGAGATGCCAAATTTCCTTAGAGAGAATCCCATACCAAAGACAGGGAGTGACAAATGGCGTGCTTCCGCTCTGTTTTGAACAGGCCTTCCATAGTAGCCGCCAGGGTAGAAGAGCCAGTGAGAGAATGGAGCTGTCAGCACATGTGCCCTTGCGCAGAATAGAAGTGTGTGGAGTAATAGCTCATATTGCATTTGGAGCCTTTCAAAGCATGTTTACTCTGCTTGCCAATACAGATTCTTAACACATTTCTGCTCTTGGAAATGACTGGTAACTGTAGAGACAATACAACTCTATAAATGAAAATAGCTTTGTAAGCAGGTTGTTACACAAAGAGCTACTGTATACAATTGCAGTGTTTTTTTTTCCCCCCCTTTTTCAAAGGTTTGCACTTACTGAGAAAGTCTTTTTTTATTTTTTTTTTATTTTTCGGTACGCAGGCTTCTCACTGCTGTGGCCTCTCCCATTGCGAAGCACAGGCTCCGGACGCGCAGGCTCAGCGGCCATGGCTCATGGGCCCAGCTGCTCCGCAGCATGTGGGATCTTCCCGGACCGGGGCACGAACCCGTGTCCGCTGCATCGGCAGGTGGACTCTCAACCACTGCGCCACCAGGGAAGCCCTGAGAAAGCCTTTTTCAAAGTCTATTTTCAGTCACCTGTGCTTATGGTCAAATGATTAAAACTGTAGCTTTTGAACTTCTGATGTTTGTTTATTTATTTATTTATTTATTTATTATTGAATGAAAGATTTTTAAAATTCTACCGTGCTTTACAATTTCCAAAAGTTTCACACAGATAAGTTCATATAACCCTATAATAACCTTTTTTCCCCTCTCCTACCTCTATATTGCCCCTCATCCCTTCCCTCTCCCCAGTGGTAATCACCAGTTCATTCAGTATGAGTATGAAATAGGGTGAATGATATTTGCATCATTAGGGGAAAAGCTAAAGTCTTGACAAAAACATGGTACTAAAACAGGGAACTAAACAAATGCAAAACAAATAAAACACAAAACAAACAAACAAAAAAATCAAACCAGGATGAACTTCTGTTTCCACCTATGAGAAATAACTGATATGGGACTTGCCCTAGCACTTTAAACAGGTGAGAAAAAATAAACCTGGGGAAAAACATATGAAAAAAATGTTTTAAAACATTGGACAATAGGAACTGCAGGACTGTGATCCCTGAGAGAAGGGAAACAAATAAAGTAAAGTAAAAACAAGTAAAGTAATCACACTAACTTTCTTCCTGGGCAAAATGTCCAGATAGCAGGGCAGAGAAGAGAAAACAAACAGCCCGATGGTCATCCCAAGTTGAGGAGACAGAGATCATAGTTTGGTAAGGTGGAAGCAATTAGAATGTGCAGCACAGGGTACCAAAGAACAGGGAATGCAAAAAGAGACGAGAAAGAGAAGAGAGATTGAGATCCAGAATTGTCACACCTTGGAGATTCTGGCTAAATATCAATTTGAGCATCATGGAGGCCAGGCAAGGACAACTGCTAGGGAAAGAAAATTTAATGGGGAGCTTAAACCAAACATTTCTCAGAACTCAAATGGGGTTAGGAATCATTTGGGTTCCCACCATTCAGAGTGGAGAAAATTTTATTGAATAAATAGTGCATTTATGAAAGATTCCATAAGTAAGCTAAACTAGATCTAGAAAGAAGGGTATTCTAGACACTGCCTAAACATCTTGAAAAATAGTCTTGAGAAGGTTAAGCTGATCTGAAGACATTATGAGTGCCTGCCAGAAAAAAAGGTTGACACTCCTTAAATTAAAAAAAAACCCAAAACCAAAATACAGTACTCAGCAAGGTAAAATTCAGTGTCCAGCAACCAATAAAATTAATACACAAGTGAAGGTGCAGGAAAATGTAACCCATAACCAGGAGGAAAATCAGTCAATAGAATCAGAACCAGAAATGAAAGAGATGAGGAAATTAACAGAAAATAGCTTTAAAACAGCTATTTTAAATGTTATAAGTGTGCTCGGAGAGTTAAAGAAAAACATGAACATCAGCGCTGCTGGGGGATGCGGCGCTTCCTTTCTGCTCCCATGCTTGTCGTGGTGCCACCAGACATGCCCTCAACATGCAAAATGATGCCAGAGAGTTCATGGACCTGTATTTGCCGCAGAAATACTCTGCCAGCAACCGCATCATCAGCGCCAAAACCACGCTTCAGTCCAGGTGAACTTGGCTGAGGTCAACAAAGTAACAGGCAGGTTCAACACCCAGTTCAAAACCTAGGCAGGGCCATTCACAGGATGGGAGAGTCAGATGACTCCATTCTCCGACTGGCCAAGGCCCATGGCATCCTCTCAAAGCACTTCTGACTGGAGAGGCTCATGGATGTGGAATATTTGTCATAAATAAATAGAGAACCCTCCCCCCAAGAAAAGAAAAACATGAGCATAATGAGGATACAAACATAAGAGGTAAGGAGCCAAAAAGAATTGCTAGAGATGAAAAATAGAATATCTGAAATGAAAATTCCAGTGGATGAGATTAACAGCTGATTAGATACTGCGGAAGAAAAAAGATGATCTAGAAGACATTATTACAAACTATCCAAAATGAAGCAGAGAGAAAGAAAGATAGAAAAACAAATGATCAGAGCCTCAGTGACTTGTCATACAGTATCAAGTGATCTAACATATGTGTAACTGGAGTTCAGGATAAAAAAATGGGGAAGGGGCAAGAAAAAACATGTGAAGAAATATTTGGCCAGAATTTTTCCTAGTATTATGAAAACTACAAACTCACAGTTCTAAAGCAACCAGAGAAAATAGACAAAATTAGGTACAGAGGAGCAAAGACAGTAAATATCTCAGACTTTTTGTCAGAAACCACACAAGTCATAGACAATGGAATATCCTTAAAGTGCTAAAAGGAAAATAACTTGCTAACCTAGAAATCTAAAACCAATGAAAATAACTTTCAGAACAGAAGGCAAAAATAAACTTTTCCAGACAAACAAATGTTGGGAGAATTTGGGTACAGCAAACTTGCACTACAATGAATGTTAAAGGAAGTTCCAAACCCAAGTGGTTACACTCATGAATTCTATCGAACACTTAACAGAAATAACACCAATGTGGCAAAAACTATCTTATAAAGTAGAGGAGAAAGTAATACTCCTAACTCATTTTCTAAGGCCAGCATTAACCTGATACCAAATCCAAACAAAGACATTATAAGTAAAGAAAACTACAACCAAATATTCCCCACGAACATAGACACAAAAATCATTTACAAAATATTAACAAATCAAACCCAGCCAAAAAAAATTCTTGAGTACATGAACACACACACACACACACACACACACACACACACACACAAACATGCAGGTTTATCTCTTGCCCAGGAATGTGAAGTTGAATTAATGTGCAAAAACTAATCAGTATAGTTCACCATATTACAGAATAAAACAGAAAAATTCATACGATTATCTCAATAGAACAGAAAAGGCATTTGCCAATTCAAAATTCCAAGCAAAGTAAGAATAGAAAGGAATGTCCTCAACCTGATAAACAGCATATACAAAAAAACCCCACAGTTAATATTATACCTAATGGTGAAAGACTGAATGCTTTCCCCTTCAGGTCAGAAACAAAGCAAAGATAGACATTCTCATCATTTCTGTTTAACATTGTTATTAGAGGTCTTAACCATTTTAACAAAGCTCAAAAGAGAAACAAAAGGCATACAGATTGGAAAAGAAGATAGAAAATTGTCTATATTCACAGATAACATGTTTCTTTACACAGAAAATTTTAAGGAATAAATGATTTAGAAAGGTCTTAGGATCTGAGGTCAAAGCGCTAAAATCAGTTGAATCTCTACAATGCTAAAAAGAAAAAAACTGTAAAATGAAACTTTAAAAATACTATTTACAATGGCTTTCAAAAATATGAAATATCGGAACTTCCCTGGTGGTCCAGTGGTAAAGAACCCACCTTCCAATGCAGGGGACACGAGTTCCATTCCTGGTGGGGGAACTAAGATCCCACATGCCGTGGGACAACTAAGCCCTTGCGCCACAACTACTGAGCTCACATGCCTCAACAAGAGAGCCCACCTGCCGCCAACTACAGAGCCCATGTGCCCTGGAGCCCACGCACCACAACTAGAGAGAGAAAAACCTGCACGCCACAAGTAGAGAGAAGCCTGCACACCACAACAAAGAGCCCATGTCGCAACGAAAGATCCCACATGCCTCAACGAAGACCCAGCGTTACACAACTAAGACCTGATGCAGCCAAGAAAAATGAAAGAAAATAAGGAAAAAAATCTTTTTAAAAAATATATGAAATATATAGGTATAAATTTAACAAATTATGAACAATAGCTGTACATGAAAACTACAAAATATTTCCAAGATAAATGAAAGAAAACCTAAATAAATAGATATAGAATGTTCATGGATTAGAAAACTCAATATTGTTAAGATGCCAAGCCTCAAAATAATCTATAAATTAAATGCTATCTCAATAATAATCCAAGCCTAAACTTGTCTTTTATAGAATTTGATAACCTGATTCAAAATTGTGTTTGGATATGCAAAAGATCTAAATGGCCAGACCAACACTAAAGTAGTACAATAGAGTTGGAGGATTTATACTACCTGATTTCAAGACTTATTATAAAGCTACAGGAACCAAGACAGTGTGATATTGGCACAAGGAGAGATATAAAGCTTAATGTAATAGAACTGAGAGTCTAGAAGTTGACCCATATATATAGGGTCAGTAGATTTTCAACAAAGCTGCCAAGGTAATTCAGTGAAGAAAGGATATTCTTTTCAAAAACAAGTCCTGGAATAACTGGATAACCATATGAGAAAAGTGAATCTCAACTCTTACTTTATACCATACACAAAAATTAACTAAAAATGTATCATAGACCAAAACATAAAAGCTGAAGCTATAAAACTTCTAAAATAAAACAAAGAGGAAACTATTGCAACTTTGGAGGTAGCTAATTATATCAATATTTTTAGAGAGGACACAAAACATAATAACAAAAAATAAAAATTAGGTAAGGCAACCTGATCAAAATGTAAAACATCTGCTTTTCAGAAGGTATCATTTAGAAAATGGAGGGCTTCCCTGGTGGCACAGTGGTTAAGAATCCACCTGCCAATGCAGGGGACACAGGTTTGAGCCCTGGTCCAGGAAGATCCCAAATGCCGCGGAGTAGCTAAGCCCATGCGCCACAACTACTGAGCCTGTGAGACTGGAGCCTGTGCTCTGAAACACGAGAAGCCCACGCACGGCAACAAAGAGTAGCCCCTGCTCACAATAACTAGAGAAAGCCCGCGTGCAGCAACGAAGACCCAGCACAGCCAAAAATAAATAAATAAAATAAATAATTTTATTGGTGGTGTGATGAATTGGGAGATTGGGATTGACATATATACACTAATATGTATAAAATGGATAACTAAAAAGAACCTGCTGTATAAAAAAATAAAATTCAAAAATTCAAAAAAAATTAATTAAAAAAATAAAAAGAAAATGGAAAGCTAAGCCACAACATTATTACTCATCACAGAAATGCAATTTAAAACCATTGTGAGGTACTACACACACCTATCAGAATGGCTAAATGTGAAAATATTGACAACACCAAGTGTTAGTGGGATGTGGAGCAACTGAAATTATCATATTGTGGGTGGGAATGGAAAATGGTACAACTACTCAAAAAAGTTTGACATTTTCTTAACAAGTTAAACATAACTTACCATTATGACCCAGCAATGCTACTCCTAGATATTTACCCAAAACAAATGAAAATATATGTCCGCCCAAAGACTTGTACACTAACATTCATAGCAGCTTCAGTCATAATATCCCAAACTGGAGACAACCTAAACATCCACTAACAAGTGAATGGAAAACAAACTGTGATGAAGTCATACCATGGAATACTACTCAGCAATAAAAAGGAATGAACTTTGATACATACAACAATGTGGATGAATCTCTAAACAATTGTGCTGAATGAAACAAGCCAAACACAAAAGACTTCGTAGTGCATGATTCCATTTATATGAAATCCTAGAAAAGGAAAAACTTATCTAAAGTGGGAAAAAATGGGAATGACTGGGAAGGGGTAGGGGGCAGTTTGGGAGTGACAGAAATGTTCTGTATTTTGATTGTGGTGGTAGTTATGGGGGTAGGCATATTTGTTGAAATTCATTGAACTGTATGTATATTTGTAGGAGAGCATTTTATTAAATGTAAGTTATGCTTCAATAAAAATGATTTTAAAAAGGAAGAGTGTGTGTAAGCAAGCTAAGGGTCAATGGAGTCAAGTAACCTAAACTAGCCCAGCCATCAATAACACTCCATCCAACCATGTGACAATTTCAAGAAGGGGCAATCAGAGCCCACCGTGAATATTTCAATCTGCTCCTAGAAGGGAAAAGCTGCTGGTGGCCACATGCTCGCTGTGTGGAGAAATTTCTTCCCCAGAAGAGCAAAAGGTGGTGGCAGCCAAGGTGGAGGTACAAGCTGTACTGAGCCTCTGGTTCTTGGCTCTTGCAAGGCCTACTAATCACCACTCCCACTCCTCTGACACTTTTAGTTTAAGCTAGTTTGGTTACATTCCCGTCATCTGCCACCAGAAGGGTTTTTATAGGAAAAGAACACTGAGCTTTGAAGAAAGCATGTCCTCGATTCCAGCCTTGTCCAGTGGCCAAGAGAGAAGGAATGTTGGGATGGAGTGGGAGGAGGGCCAGGGAGAGGCAGCTCTTGCCTCTTTTTAGTAAACACAGAGCTGACTGGGAAAGTGAACTTTAGGTCAGTGCCTGACACTGCCAAGAGAGGGGATGGAGGAAGAACAAACAACAGAAGCCCTGTTTGGGAAGAATACAGGAGAGGCCAGGGGGCTGCACCCTGGATTTTCTGCAACCATAGTTGGACCACAGCTGTAGCGACATTGCCAGCCTTCCCCAGCCCCAGCAGAGCTCCCCGTGTGGCCCTAGGTGGCAGCACTGGGCCAAGGAGGCCCACCCCCATCCCTGAAAGCACTCCTTGCCTTTCCTGCCTTCTACCCCTCCCCCGATGATAGACACCCTACCCCAGAAATGATTTAAGACAGAATCAGGGCTGGACAGAACCCAGTTGTCCCACCAGGGAGGGGTTTCCACCTGCATGAGCTCAGTGACTTTGCACCATTACCTTCCTTACAGTTACCCAGCCAACAGCCCCGACAGCCCCCCAACACGGGAAGGAGCCCCCTACGTTTACGTGCAGGATTTTTTTCCAAAGATAACTCACCTGTGCCTAGAGCTCTGCCCTTAGGTACATGACTTCATGTCACTTTCACAGCAACTGTGTGCTTGCTATGAAAAAGTAATTTCTACTGAACTGAGGAGGAAATTAGCTCAGAGAGGAGGGCAAGGGACCAGCCAGTCACATGGCACCAAGTGGCAGGTGGATTCCATTCTAGGGTGATTGTTTCTCCCCTATATTCCTCCACCTCCCTAGTGTGTAGTAGGGATGGGAGGCATTGTACAGTTCAGAGCAGGAAAGATCCTCTGGTTAGATATCTGAAATGACAGGCTTACCTGATGTGCCCCTCCCCCTCTCAATAATAGTCCTTGAGCCCTCGGAAAAAATCCCTTCTCTCCTCTGACCCTGTTTCCTTCACTGTAAACTGGACGAACAGCCTCCAGGCCAGGGGTCATGAACTTTTTCTGTACTGGGCTAGCTAGGCAATTACTAGTTTTGTGGGCCATACAGTCTCTGTGGCAACTACTCAACTCTGCCCTTAAAGCCTGAAAGCAGCCGTGGACAATACTTACCTGAATGAGCATGATCATGTTGCAATGAGGTTTTATTTATGGACGCTGACATTTGAATTTCATATAATTCTCATGTATCAAACTATTTTTCTTTTTATTTTCTTTCACACATGTAAAAATGTAAAATCCATTCTTAGCTCGTTCGGCTGTGTATCAGGCAGCTGGCGGGATTTGGTCGGCTGGTCAGAGTTTGCGAACTCCTGCCCTAGCCGGCAGGGTTTCTGCAAGGGCGAAAGTTGGTCAGGTGCACTGATGCACCACAGGCGGTGGAAGGCACTTTGGGGCCAGCCAGGCGCTGGGCTGCTTCGAAGCCGCCTAGAAGAGGCGGTGCAGTGTCCCCGGTCCCATCCTAAACGGCCGGCCCCCACCCGGGTCCCAGTGCGCACTCACCCAGGGCCCCTGCGCACAGCACTGCGCAGACCGCGAGCCTCATTCTCCTTGGCGGCGCGCGACTCCTGCCCGGCTCCTGGCTCCCGGGGCCTCGGCCAACTGTACCTGCCCTCGAGGGGGCGGATCCTCCTCCTCCGAAGGGTTCGCCCTTCCGGCCCATCACCCTCGCCACACCCCCACCCTTCGCCCAGACAGCTCGCCCAGCGCCCGGAGCTGCGAGGCTGGATCTTTGCTCGCGGGCTAAGAGTCCGCACCCCGGAGGTACGAGCCGCAGCAACCCCGGAGCTTGCTGGAGAGAGAAGTCGAGGCCCAAGATGAGAGTGACCGCCTGGGCACCAGGTTAGTTACTAGAATGCGGGTTCCTTGACCCCTGGACCTTCACCTAGACAAGCAACTCTTCGATGTCTGCAACACAGACTCTTCGGGACTGAGGGGCCGTCCACGAGGTGAACACTGTGGACCCTCCCCCCAGGAGACCATGTGCACACGCATACACAATGTTTTGAACGCAATTTTCAGGTATCCTCAGACTCTTCCTCCAAAAGCGTCTCGGTTGCCCACTCCGGGTCCCTCCCGGAAGCTTTCTCACCCCCAATCCCCCTGACACGGTCTCCTGCAACCCTCGGCTGAAGGCTGAGGTCAGGTGAAGCGCTGAACCCTGGGAGGGCTGCTTCTGCTCACCAGTGCAGCCCGCAGCCCCATCCTCCTGAAGTCTTTGAGCTCTGCCTGGGGCAAGTCTTCCGAATTTAGATTTTTCAAAATTTTTCTTGAAGTGTAATAAACATACATAAAACTTAACATATCCTAAGTATACAACTTGAACAATTATCACCAAGTGAGCACACCCATGTAACCAGCACCCACATCAAGAAACAGAACGTTAACAGAGTGGGGGGGGGTGCCTCTCCTCCAATTACTTCCCATCTCCCCACAAAGATACCCATTATCTTGACTTCTGGCAACATAGACTAATTCTGCTGATTGTTTAACTTTACAGAGATGGAATCATACAATATGTACAATGTTGCATCCGACTTCTTTCTCGTTACATTTGTAAGATTCATCTATGTTGCTGTGTATAGTTGCCCATCAGGCGATCTTGGTGTTGCATATGACCCCATATTGTATATGCAGGACATGCTATTTATCCTGCCTGTTGATGATAGTGGTTTCTAGTGGGCTCTTATAGTGAGTGCTGCTGTGAACATTCTAGTACATGTCTTTTCCTGCACATAGGTATACATTTCTGCAGGATATTTTCCTGGGAGAGTAACTGCTTGGTAATAAAGTAGGCAGATGTTCAACTCATAGATACTGCCAAACACTTTTCCCAAGTGGTTGAACCAATTTCCGCTCCCACATTAAGAGTATAAGAGTTTGGCTCGGGCTTCCCTGGTGGTGCAGTGGTTGAGAGTCCGCCTGCCGATGCAGGGGATGCGGGTTCGTGCCCCGGTCCGCGAAGATCCCACGTGCCGCGGAGCGGCTGGGCCTGTGAGCCGTGGCCGCTGAGCCTGCGCGTCCGGAGCCTGTGCTCCGCAGCGGGAGAGGCCACAACAGTGAGAGGCCCGCGTACCGCAAAAATAAATAAATAAATTAATTAATTAAAAAAAAAAAAAAGAGTTTGGCTATTCCACATTTTTATTGTTTTGCTGGGAGTGTTGGTGGTTTTGCACCATAACTTTGAGTTTTTCTGATGACTAATGAGGTTGAGTATCTTTATATGCTTATTAACTATTTAAATGCCCTCTTGTTCCAGTCTTTTGCCCTGAATACATTTTAAGGAGACTTTCTCTCAAGTTAAGTATTAGGACTGGCAATATAGTAATTCAAACTACAAACCAAGACTCATCTAATAAAGCATCCTCAAAATTGAGTCTTAAGACTGTAAGAATGTATTATAATTGAATTTAAACAGTTTATTATTTTAGCCCACCATAACTCTTTATTCTGCCCCCGTCTTCTTGTGCGCAAAGGGTGAATCTTTTCTAAGGAAATATTGTTGTTTGTTTCAGCTCCTACCAAAATTGTGAAAAGTTCTCCCCTCTGTCAGAGATTAACCCTGCCTTCCACCGAGGCCAGAGTTAGTCCTGAAGGAGTAGGAAGAGGCTGTAAATCACAGAATTCACAAGGTCAAAGGCATAAGACTATTATACACAAACCTGGGCTCTCCTCCCCTTCTCTTATAAACACACACACACACACACACACACACACACACACAGACTCACACATATACCTCAAAGTAAACAATGTACCCTCTTCCTTCCATATCTTACGGACATCACCATCATCGGACAAGCAATGGGAAATTGTCCCCATTCTCTCCCCCTTCACACAACCTCTAGCCAGCTAAGTTGAGTTTTCAATTCAAGAAATGTATTGTCTCTATGTGCCAGATAACTAGGGACAGGATATAGTGAGGAGGGGACCTCTCACATCTGGTCAGCTTTCAAGGTGACCGTCTGGCCTTTGGAGTAAGACCAGCTGGAGGGCACGGGGAAAGGCTTAGGAGCCTCGGTCACACAAGGTCCGTGCTGTGCAGAGAGGCTGTCGGGGTCCCTGAGACCACATCCCATATGCTTATGAGCTGGAAATAGCCAGCATATTACTGGTCAGAGATTAAAGCAACCTCTAGACCAGCAATTTGCTGAACACCATCTCAAAGGAAAGGATGAACATGTCCCCTCCTTGGTGAGACACTCATCAGGGTGTTCTTGGCATGGGGTTTGTCCCAGAGACTGCTATGGGGTAAACCCTTACTCTGGGCCTGCTGTGATGGTGACACAAAGTCCTGAAGGCCACCTGCTGCCCCCCCATGCCAAAGACACTAGAGGCCAGAGATTCCAAGTTAGGACTCTCAGCTACTTCTGTGTCTCCTTCCACTCAAGGAATCCTTTGACCTTTAGAATTTTTGAAAATGAGAATAGCAGTCCTTTCCTCTTTTTAATCTAGAGAAAAGGGGATTTATATCTTTTTAATGTGAACCTTTTACTGAACTTATACATACATATAGAAAGTGCACACATCATGTGTACAACCTATGCATTAACACAGCATGAACACACCCATGTAACCAGCACTCAGATAAAGAGAATATTACCAGCTCCCTAGAAGCCCCCTCATTCACCTTAGAGTCACCAGTGATCAAAAGTAACCATTATTCTAATTTCAAACACCACAGATGTTTCACCTGTTTTTGTATTTCACACAAATGGAATCATAAAGTAAGCACTGTTTTCTATCTTGCTTCTTTGTCCAAATGTAATATTCACGACAGTCAACCATGCTATTTCATATACTGTAATTTGTTCATTCTCATTGCTGTGTGGTATTCCAATAGTGAATATATCAATTGACTATTGATGGACATTTGGGTTTTTTTGTTTTTCAATTTGAGGCTATTACGAAGTAATACTGCTGTGAAAATTTTTGTACGTGTCTGTTGGTGAGCATGTGTCTGCATTTCTGTTGATTAGACACACAAGGGCACAATTGCTGAATCACAGCATACGCCTATGTTCAGCTTTAATAAGTGCTGTTACACTGATTTTAAAGTAGTGTACACTTCCCACTCTCCTCCCACTCCCACCAGTGTATGAAAGTTCCAGTTGCCTCACATCCTTATCAACCCTTGGTTTGGGCTGACTTTTTAATTTTAGCTCTGCTGGAGCATATGATGAAGTTCACTGTAGTTTTAGTATTAATTTCCCTGATGACTAATAAAGTTGAACACTTTTTCACATGTTTATTGGTGATTCAGATATCTTCTTTTGTGATATACCTATTTTTTCTTTGCACATTTTTTGTGTTGTAGGAGTTATTTATTCTAGATATGAGAACTGTGTTGGACATATGTATTTCAAATATCTTCTTCCATTTTATGTGTTTTCTTTCACTCTCTTGATGGCGTCTTTTAATAAACAGAAGTTTTATATATTTATTTTTTTTTAACATCAGTATTGGGGTATAACTGCTTTACAATGGTGTGTTACTTTCTGCTTTACAACAAAGTGAATCAGTTATACATATACATATGTTCCCATATCTCTTCCCTCTTGCATCACCCTCCCACCCACCCTCCCTACCCCACTCCTCTAGGTGGTCACAAAACACCTAGCTGATCTCCCTGTGCTATGCGGCTGCTTCCCACTAGCTATGCACCCTACGTTTGGTAGTGTATATATGTCCATGCCACTCTCTCACTTCGTCACAGCTTACCCTTCCCCCTCCCCATATACTCAAGTCCATGCTCTAGTAGGTCTGTGTTTTATTCCCATCCTACCCCTAGTCTCTTCATGACATTTTTTTCTTAGATTCCATATATATGTGTTAGCATACGGTATTTGTTTTTCTCCTACTGAGTTACTTCACTCTGTATGACAGACTCCAGGTCCATCCACCTCACTACAAATAACTCAGTTTCATTTCTTTTTATGGCTGAGTAATATTCCATTGTATATATGTGCCACATCTTGTTTATCCATTCATCTGCTGATGGACACTTAGGTTGCTTCCATGTCATGGCTATTGTAAATAGCGCTGCAGTGAACATTTTGGTACATGACTCTTTTTGAATTATGGTTTTCTCAGGGTATATGCCCAGTAGTGGGATTGCTGGGTCGTATGGTAGTTCTATTTTTAGTTTTTTAAGGAAGCTCCATACTGTTCTCCATAGTGGCTGTATCAATTTACATTCCCACCAGCAGTGCAAGAGGGTTCCCTTTTCTCCACACCCTCTCCAGCATTTATTGTTTCTAGAGTTTTTGATGACAGCCATTCTGACCGGTGTGAGATGATATCTCATTGTAGTTTTGATTTGAATTTCTCTGATGATTAATGATGTTGAGGATTCTTTCATGTGTTTGTTGGCAATCTGTATATCTTCTTTGGAGAAATGTCTATTTAGTTCTTCTGCCCATTTTTGGATTGGGTTGTTTGTTTTCTTGTTATTGAGCTGCATGAGTTGCTTATAAATTTTGGAGATTGATCCTTTGTCAGTTGCTTCATTTACAACTATTTTCTCCCATTCTAAGGGTTGTCTTTTGGTCTTATTTATGGTATCCTTTGCTGTGCAAAAGCTTTGAAGTTTCATTAGGGCCAATTGTTTATTTTTGTTTTTATTTCCATTTCTCTAGGAGATGGGTCAAAAAAGATCTTGCTGTGATTTATGTCATAGAGTGTTCTGCCTATGTTTTCCTCTAAGAGTTTGATAGTGTCTGGCCTTACACTTAGGTCTTTAATTCATTTTGAGTTTATTTTTGTGTATGGTGTTAGGGAGTGTTCTATTTTCATACTTTTACATGTAGCTGTCCAGTTTTCCCAGCACCACTTATTGAAGAGGCTGTCTTTTCTCCACTCTATATTCTTGCCTCCTTTTTCAAAGATAACGTGACCATTTGTGTGTGGGCTTATCTCTGGGCTTTCTATCCTGTTCCATTGATCTATATTTCTGTTCTTGTGCCAGTACCATACTGTCTTGATTACTGTAGCTTTGTAGTATAGTCTGAAGTCAGGGAGCCTGATTCCTCCAGCTCCATTTTTCGTTCTCAAGATTGATTTGGCTATTTGGGGTCTTTTGTGTTTCCATACAAATTGTGAAATTTTTTGTTCTAGTTCTGTAAAAAAATGCCAGTGGTAGTTTGATAGGGATTGCATTGAATCTGTAGATTGCTTTGGGTAGTAGAGTCATTTTCACAATGTTGATTCTTCCAATCCAAGAACATGGTATATCTCTCCATCTATTTGCATCATCTTTCATCAGTGTCTTATAATTTTCTGCATACAGGTCTTTTGTCTCCTTAGGTAGGTTTATTCCTAGATATTTTATTCTTTTTGTTGCAATGGGAGTGTTTTCTGAATTTCACTCTCAGATTTTTCATCATTAGTGTATAAGAATGCCAGAGATTTCTGTGCATTCATTTGTATCCTGCTACTTTACCAAATTCATTGATTATCTTTAGTAGTTTTCTGGTAGCATCCTTAGGATTCTCTATGTGTAGTATCATGTCATCTGCAAACAGTGACAGCTTTACTTCTTCTTTTCCTATTTGGATTCCTTTTATTTCTTTTTCTTCTCTGATTGCTGTGGGTAAACCTTCCAAAACTATGTTGAATAAGAGTGGTGAGAGTGGACAACCTTGTCTTGTTCCTGATCTTAGTGGAAATGGTTTCAGTTTTTCACCATTGAGAACGATGCTGGCTGTGGGTTTGTCATATATGGCCTTTATTATGTTGAGGAAAGTTCCCTCTATGCCTATTTTCTGCAGGGTTTTTTTCATAAATGGGTGTTGAATTTTATCAAAAGCTTTCTCTGCATCTATTGAGATGATCATATGGTTTTTCTCCTTCAGTTTGTAGATATGGTGTATCACGTTGATTGATTTGCATATATTGAAGAATCCTTGCATTCCTGGAATAAACCCCACTTGATCATAGTGTATGATCCTTTTAATGTGCTGTTGGATTCTGTTTGCTACTATTTTGTTGAGATTTTTGCATCTATGTTCATCAGTGATATTGGCCTGTAGTTTTCTTTCTTTGTGACGTCTTTGTCTGTTTTTGGTATCAGGGTGATGGTGGCCTCATAGAATGAGTTTGGGAGTGTTCCTCCCTCTGCTATCTTTTGAAAGAGTTTGAGAAGGATAGATGTTAGCTCTTCTCTAAATGTTTGATAGAATTCACCTGTGAAGCCATCTGGTCCTGGGCTTTTGTTTGTTGTAAGATTTTTTTTTTTTTTTTTTTTTTTTTTGCGTTACGTGGGCCTCTCACTGTTGTGGCCTCTCCCGTAGCGGAGCACAGGCTCCGGACGCGCAGGCTCAACGGCCATGGCTCACGGGCCCAGCCGCTCCACGGCATGTGGGATCTTCCCGGACCGGGGCACGAACCCATGTCCCCTGCATCGGCAGGCGGACTCTCAACCACTGCGCCACCAGGGAAGCCCTGTTGTAAGATTTTTAATCACAGTTTCAATTTCAGTGCTTGTGATTGGTCTGTTCATATTTTCTATTTCTTCCTGGGGCAGTCTCGGCAGGTTGTGCATTTCCAAGAATTTGTCGTTTTCTTCCAGGTTGTCCATTTTATTGGCATACAGTTGCTTGTAGTAATCTCTTATAATCTTTTGTATTTCTGCAGTGTCTGTTGTTACCTCTCCTTTTTCATTTCTTATTCTATTGATTTGAGTCTTCTCCCTTTTTTTCTTGATGAGTCTGGCTAATGGTTTATCAATTTTGTTTATCTTCTCAAAGAACCAACTTTTAGTTTTATTGATCTTTGCTATCATTTCCTTCATTTCTTTTTCATTTATTTCTGATCTCATCTTTATGATTTCTTTGCTTCTGCCAACTTTGGGGGTTTTTTTGCTCTTCTTTTTCTAATTGCTTTAGGTGCAAAGTTAGGTTGTTTATTTGAGATGTTTCCTGTTTCTTGAGGTAGGATTGTATTGCTATAAACTTCCCTCTTAGAACTGCTTTTGCTGCATCCTATAGGTTTTGGGTTGTCGTGTCTCCATTGTCATTTGTTTCTAAGTATTTTTTGAATTCCTCTTTGATTTCTTCAGTGATCACTTTGTTATTAAGTAGTATATTGTTTAGCCTCCATGTGTTTGTATTTTTTACAGATCTTTTCCTGTAATTGATATCTAGTCTGATAGTGTTGTGGTCGGAAAAGATACTTGATACGATTTCAATTTTCTTAAATTTACCAAGGCTAGATTTGTGACCCAAGATATGATCTATCCTGGAGAATGTTCCATTTATATATTTCTGAGTCCTATTTCAACATTTTCCTTTATGTTTAACACTTTTTGCAAACTGTTTAAGAAATCTTTGCCTGTCCCAAGTTCATGAAAATATTGTGTTATGTTTCCTTCTAGAAGCTTTATAGTTTTACCCCTCACATTTAGATCTAGAATCCACCTGGAATTGATTTTTTTAAAAAAACAGACATTTATTTTCCATTCATATGAAAGAGAAATTAGGTTAAAAAGAAGTGGATGACTTTTCTTAACATGACATTTTTTTTGCCCCAAATATTCACTCAGTAGGTCTCCTGGAATTTAACAAATGATGTATAGACCCTCTAATTTGTGCTATATAACTACAGTTATAAACTGAATAACTCAGTGAGCTAGCATGATGTCATAGAAGACAAGGCTAAGGCACATGGCCTTGATATTTTTGGAACTGATGTTTGTGAATGGTATGGGATAGAAGCCTGTATTCATTTCTCCTTCCATATGTGTGCCAAGTTGACCCAGCACCATTTACTTGAAAGATAATTCTTTTTTTACTCCACTTTAGTATAAACTTTGTCAAAAATCAGGTAACTGTCTATGTGTTTCCACTATGTGTTTCTAGTGGAAAGGTTTTCAATTCCAGATTAAATTTCTTTAATAGCTAAAGAAATGTTCAGATTTTCTGATTCTTCAAGTCTTGCTAAGTTTTTCAAGAAATTTACCCATTTCATCTAATTTCAAATTTATTGATGTAAAGTTGTGCACAATATTATCTTTATTCATTTTTTTATGTTTACCAGTTTATTATAAAGGATATAGATGAACAACCAGATGAAGAGGTTCATTGGTGAGGTCTGGAAGGGTCCTGTTACAGGAGCTTCTGTCCCTGAGAAACTGGGATGCACTGTCCTCCCAGCACATGAAAGTGTTCAACAACCTGGAAGCCCTTATGCATTTTTAATGTGCGGAGGATCCTTGCTATAATTTTCTTTTTCATTTCCGATATTGGTAATTTATGTTTTCTCCCTTTTCTTGATTAGTATTGCCAAGGTTTTATCTATTTTATTAATTTTCATAAGGAGCCAACTTTCGGCTTTGTTGATTTTCTCTATTATAAATTCACTAATTGATTTCTGCTTTTTTTACTTTCTTTGGGCTTTGTTCTTTTTCTGGTTTTTATAAAAGGAAGTTAAGATCATTGATTTTCAGCCTCTCTTCTACTCTAATATATGCATTGAAGGCTATAAATTTCCTTTTTCTTGATATATTATTATATCTTTATGATTATCTAAAACATATTCAAATATATATTCTAATTCAAAATATATTCCAATTTTCATTGTGATTTCTTGTTTGACTCATAGTTTGTTTAGAAATGTATTGCTTAATTTCCAGTGTTTTCAATTTCCTGGTTATCTTTTGTTATTTATGTCTAACCGAGTTCCACTATGGTATGATAACATACTCAGAATGATTTCAGTCTTTTGAAATGTGCTGAAGATTGTCTGGTGGCCCAGCATACAGTCACTTTTTGTTGTTTAATATGCATTTTAAAATAATGAGTATTCTATGGTTGTTGGGTAAAGTGTCTTATTTATAATGCTATATATAAATCAAATACATACATATGTGTATATATATATATATATACACATTGAAAATTGTGTTGTTCAGCTCTATAATTTTTTCAATGCGATTTTTCTATTAGCACTGGAGAAAAGTGTGTTCCCCACTATGATTGTGGATTTGTCTATTTCTTCTTTTAACGCTTTATATATTTTAAAACTATGTTTTTGAGTACATACATATTTGAGATTCTGATACCTTACTGTTAGGTTATTCCCTTTATAATTCTAATCGTTATGAAGTGCCTCTTTTTATCTCTAGTAATGTTTCTTGCTTTAGAGCCTTGTCTAATATTGGGGTAGTTACACCAGCTTTCTTTTGGCTATTGTATGCATTGTATATTTTTTAATCCTTTTGTGTTCAGTGTTTCTGTGTCCTTATAGTTAAAGTGTGTCTTTTACAAGCAGCATATATTTTTAAAACTCCATCTGACAATCTTAGACTTTAATTGGCAATATATAGTTTGTTGACATTTAATGTAATTACTGATATGTTAGAGTGTTATCTGCCACCTTGTATTTGTTTTCTATTTGGCTAACCTGTTTTTAATGTGCAAATCTTCTGGCAGAGCATTTTCTCAGGATTTTTAATGTTTTTAACTAACAGTTTGTAGTTTGTTCTTTTCTTCCATAACTTTAATAATGTCACTGTACTGTGTTCTTTTGTCCATAATTTCTGTTGAGAAGTCAACTGAGGTCAACTGTTGTTCCTTTGAAGGTAATTTGTCTTTTTTCCTCTGACTGCTTTTAAAATATTCCCTTTATCTTCCTCATGTTCTTTGGTTTGACCATCATATGCCTAAGTGTGATTTTACCCTAGCTGTGAAGGTTTGGGCTATTTTTTTTATCACTTTTGGAAAATTCTCAGCCATTGTTTGTTTAAATATTCCTCCTGCCTATTCTGTTGATTCTACTTCTACAACTATAATTGTATGTGCAGTAATCTTTTTTAAAAATATTTATTTATTTATGTTGGCTGGTCTTAGTCACAGAACATGGGATCTTTGTTGTGGCATGAAGACTCTTAGTTGCGGCATGCGGGATCTAGTATCCCGACCAGGGATTGAACCAGGGCCCCCTGCATTGGGAGCATGGAGTCTTACCCACTGTACCACCAGGGAAGTCCCTGTAGTAATCTTTTTCAAATGCACACATGTATCATGCCTTTTTCTGTATTTCCATTTTTTTTCTTATGTTTCAGTTTGGATATTTTACATTAATCTTTCAGTTTACTAATCCTCTCTTCGTTGCATCTATTGTATTGTTAAATCTACTTAATGAGAAATTAACATAAATTATTGCCTTTTTCATGTAAACTCACATTTCAGACTTTTGGCGGGGGAGTAAAACAGGCTCTTTGCTGTTTAGAAAGTTATTTCTGAGTTGCAAAAATTCTCTTTCCATGGTTTTGTAATTCCTGTATTCCCCCATTCAGTCTTGGCTGCCACAAGTGCAAAGACACTTTTTCTTGCATCTTTAGTGGAACGATTGCCTTTTTCACTGCTAGAATTTCCATTTTTATTTCTTCTTCATAGATTCCAATTCTCAAATGAAATTCTCCACCTTTTTCACCCTTTTATTCTACTAAGAAGATAAAATGGGGACTGATCACTTTCATCCAATTGACGTTTGGCTGAATCAAGACTAGCCTGCAGTTTTGATAGGCTCCTATGTCTTCCCACTGAAAGCCTGGTGTGGTGGGCAGAAAAATGGCCCCCCAAAGACATCCATGTCCTAACCCCACAAACTGTGAATATGTTATGCTACATGGCAAGGGAGGATTAACATTGCAGATGGAACTAAAGTTGCTAGCCAGGCAATTTAGGAATAAAGAGATTATCCTAAATTATCTGTGAGGGTCAATATAATCACAAGGGTCCTTTAAATGTGGAAGAGGGAAGCAGAAGAGTCAGTGTCTGAATAAGGCAAAGAAAGCCTGCAGTTGTTGGCTTTGAAGATGGAATGGGTTGTGGCCATGAGCCAAGAAACATGAGCAGCTCTAAAGCAGGAAAAGCCAGAAAATGGATTCTCCTATGGAGCCTTCAGAAAGGAGAGCAGCCCTGCTGACAACTTGAGTTTAGCCCAGTGAGACCCATTTCAGACTTTAGTCCTACAAAACTGTAATATAATAAATGTGTTGTTTTAAGCCACTTAATTTGTGGTGATTGTTACAGCAGCAATAGGAAACTAATACACCTGGTATATTCTTTGGGACCTCTCTAAGGTGTGGAATTATATTTTTTGCCTCCCTTTCCATGGAACTTCAAATTGTGCCAAATATCTTAAGGGGAGAACTGGTCATTTATCAGGCTTAGTTCTCTGCACCTCCCTTCTCATTGGGATCTTGTCTCCACTTGCGTTTTTCCAGCCGTGAGACTGCCAAAGCTCTGCTAGCAGGAGCTCTCTGCTCCGGCAAAGCCAGATACCTCTTACCTTGTACCAGGAAGTGGCAAATTCCCCCAAGGAAATGTGGTTGCAGAATGTCATCTCACCTCCCTGGGTTACCCCTTCCCTTTTCCAGAAACTTGGCACCTCTAATGTCTAACGCTCTTAAATAGATGTTTTCTGGTGCTTTATCCACATCTAGATGTGCTCAACAAGAGCACAGTTCTTGAACAAGGTACTTCACCATTACAGAAGCACAAATGAGGACATTAACTACTAATTTTTTTTATTTTGGAAGATTCTAGTATATTGTTACTGAATGAATGAATTTTACAAGTTATTGTGCTCACAACTGCTCTAACTCCTCATTTATTCATACCTTTGAAAGGAAATAGGGTCTATGAGGGCAGAGACCACATTCTTCTTGTTCAGCATGCTAACCCTAGGTTGGAAAACAGTGCCTTGTATAAGACTCAAAAAAAAATGATCAAATATATGATAATTATTATGAATAAATGCATGTAAAGGATTGACTCAAAAGTAGGTTGAACAATCTTCTCTGTAGGCCTGTGGACAAAAACCAAATAGGGTCAAGAGGTGAGCATTGCTCCTAAGGTTAATGATCTAACTAAAGTTAACACAGCCTAAATCCAATAGACCAAGATGCCCTCTGACCTCTGAGTGGAGCAAACTCTGGAAAATTCCTATGTACCAGAACAAAGTCATATTGCAAAGGAAGGACATCCATAGTCCTAAAGCCATCTCTGTTGTTTTGGCACAATCTCTCATAACAGCAGAGCAGGAGGTTAGGAGATTGTATTGTAGGAAACTATTTAAACACTTCATTATGGCCTTTGGAAAATTAGGAATTTGTGAATTTATCATTAACTGTGTGCGAGGCACTGAGCTAAGTGCTTTTCAGATATTAATTTATAGCAACGCCATAAGGTAGGTGCTATTGTCATCCCCATTTCATACAAGAAGAAAGCGAAGCACAGACGGGTTAAGTTACTTGCCGAAGGTCAGAAAGCCAGTACATGTAAGAGCCAGCATTTAAACTAGGCAGCCTGCTTCCAAGTCCAGACTCTCCCCATGTGGCCTCTGGCATTTGTCTCTGAAGCAGTTTCACTTTCCTCTTTCCAAGGGCCTTTGTGGTAATAAAAACAGTTTTTGAAGTGGCAGCACGTTTGTTTAAACCCTGGCAACTTCAGAATTGATTAGGTTGGTACTAGTTGACATAACAGATGAAACTCCCAATCTCAATGGTTTAACATAATGGAAGTTGGCTTCTTGCTAATGTAAAGCCCAGATGGCAGCAGTGGTCTTCTTTGGTTGGAGAGGCAGGGATGGGGAGTTCACCTTCATAGCTCTGGTCAGTCATTCAGAGATCCAGGCTAAGAGATGCTCTGCCATTTTCAACATGTGGTTTCCAAGATTGCCTTGTGTACTGACATCTAGAATAAGGAATTGTGTAAGGCGGTACAAGAAGTTTCCATGAGCCAGGCCTGGAAGTGCTAAACATCACTTCTACCTATATTTGATTGGCTATAACTCAGTCACATGATCCCACTGAGATGCAAATAGGATGGGAACTGGAATCCCTGGCTGGGTAACTTTGTCCCAGCAACAACACACACTATCAAAGAGGACCACATGCCTTGGGTCTTTTGTCTCAGTTTGAGTTTCCCCAGAAAGCACACTTTCAGACAAGCCTTTCTAAATGTTTTATTTGGTAAGTGAAGAAACAAAGGTTAGAGAATGGGGAAGGGAGACAGGGATAAGAAGGCATCCAAAGGATGTACTGACAGGTGAGTTACCACTGTGGAGACTGGGGCTTAGTTCCACTGGGGAAACTCTGGGAGCCAGGGTAGAATATCCCATTAAGAGGCTTGCAAACAAGAGTCTTTATACACGAACTCCTGTTAGTCATTGTTTGAGGTTTTTTTCCCATGGGTCATAAATCCCCTTGCCTTCTGGGATACTGTGCAGGTGGCTAAGCAGACTCCTGGTGTCAGAGAATGCCTGCATGCTAAGGAATGCAGGTGCTGGCAGCTGGAAGTTTCCCAATATGTCTGTGAGTGGTAAGGCTGAGGGGATATGTATGGGATACTAAGGATCTGCTACACAGTCTCAGCCAGAGTCCACGGGATGGTCCAGTGACACGTGGATTAGCAAGACCAGTTGTTGCCCACCCCTCACCCCGACCCAATCGCATACCTGATATACAATGGTGGAGCAGGGACAGAATAATTACAATAAAATTCCTTTTCAGAAAGGGAAGGAGGGGGGCTTCCCTGGTGGCACAGTGGTTGAGAGTCTGCCTGCCGATGCAGGGAACACGGGTTCGTGCCCCGGTCCGGGAAGATCCCACATGCCGCGGAGGGGCTGGGCCCGTGAGCCATGGCCGCTGAGCCTGCGCGTCTGGAGCCTGTGCTCCGCAACGGGAGGGAGAGGCCACAACATTGAGAGGCCCGCGTACTGCAAAAAAAAAAAAAAAAGAAAGAAAGGGAAGGAGGGGAGACTCCTAGCTGTTGCTGATCAGCATTAACTCTTAAGTCCTACTGGGCAGGCATTGGGTGGTTCCTCTGCCTGATTAGATCCAGGTTCTGCTCTCTGAAGGCAGTTCCTTTGCTCATTGCTCTCCAAGGTCCCTGGCCCCTCCCTCTGGGATGGTCTTCCTTTTCTATCAATATTATCCTCTCTAGCCAGGTCTGGCTGGGGTACTAAGGAGCTTGTGCTCCCTGGGGGCTGTATGACTTTTCACCCACTTCCGACTATGCAAGCTTGAAGGTTGTACAAAGTTTGAATACTCCGGATTTCTGGTTTTCTTCACAAAACAATGAACCTTCAGAACTTTAGTAACCTCCAGATCTATTTGCTTGCAGTCAGTTTCACACATACAAGACAAGGTCAAGGGCAAGGCCTGACTGATGAGGCTGGTGAAGATACATGAGACACGTTTATTATTCCATATATAGCAAAAAGGAAGAAGCCAAAGGTGCCAGCTCCCTGGGTCCTTACCCACACACCAAAAAGGATGACACTGAAGGGGCTGGTGACTGCAACTTGAGTTGTGGGAAACCCCATCACTGGGGAGCCAAATCTAGATGGTAGCTAAGTCGTTTTGTATTCTGTAGCTCTATTTTGAGGGGAGTGGTGCAGAAAGCCCTACACTTCATCAGAATCTGGGAGGTGATGAGAAACTATCTGATGACAGCCTTCTGGGGGAGGCAGGAAGACAAGTGGGAGGTGGCCTCCATCCTCTCATGTTCCTGCAGGATCACAGAGTGTTTTGGCTCACATATGCTGTCCCAACCTTAGCCTGCATGGATGTGTGCATGTCTGCCAGGAAGCCATGGCAGAGCTGTTCCCCTACAGTAGCTGCCACACCCACAGTTCTCTCCTGGACTAATTTTCATGCCTGATTGCTATCCTTGGCCCCAAACCTTTCTCTCTCAATTAATGGTGCCTACCCAGCTTGGGTGGGAGGACCACACTCTTAACTAGATCTTTTCCAGGTGGATCAGTTGTAATGTACGTTTGTTCTGGAAAACCTCTCTTGGGTTTCTCTCTCACTTTTAGAGCCTAGATGCAGTCAGCTTTCCCAACCTTGCAAATTGCCAGTTTGGGACTTTTTAATTCCTTTTATTTTTTGCTTGCAAACAAGCCAGTTCTTCCCTGAGTTTATCACTTTCTTATAATGCCTAATTAACTGCAGCCAATAGCAACCAACACGTGCCACTAACATTCTATTTTACCTCCTCTTCCCAACACTTCAGCAGACTCAGTAGGCCTATGTTCTACCTTCCAGGTACTGAAGACAACAGTTTAAATAAATAATTTGCCACTGCAAAGACTATTTCTGCAGCAAGAAAGATCGTTTACTAATCTCATTTTTTAATTATACATCCGCTTATTTGTACATATTTATTCATTTACAGCACTGGAAACAAATCTAAAACCCTATCACTGAAAAAAAATATTTTAGTTTCAGAAATCTTATGTAGCAAAATATAACAAGAAATACTCATATTCCCACCACGCATATTTTAAAAGTAACTATTTTGTCATATTTGTTTCCTGTATTTTTTCATTTTACAAACAGATAAAGTTCCCTTTAATTCTACTCCACGCAGGGTCTCGAGTGACTGGCTCTAGGTGACAGAAGTGCCAAGGAAATGGAAGGAAGGGGGAAGTTAATGCCCAGACCCCAACTTCAGAAGCAGCTGCCAGAGGACACATCACAACTATTCCCTGCTGTCACCAACATCTTCAAGGACCACAACCCATATAACCATTTTCACCTTTTCTCAAGGGATTGCTATTCAAGCAAACGTTAACATGCATCAGAATCATCCCGAAGGCTTGTTAAAACACAGAGCAGCGGTCCCATCCTGGACCCCAGCAGACCTGTGGTCAGACTCAAGAATGCTCCCATATAACAAGTTCTCAGGCGACGCTGATGCTGCTGGTCCAGACACCACACAGCCTAGAGAACCACTGCTCTAGCCAAGGCCCAAGACTAGGTACCTCAGGGACAGACACAGAACAAGAAAACTTGTCACCTGGTCTCCTATTCTGAAGAGGAGGTCAACTCCCCAGCTATTCAAAGCCAGCCACTAAAAGCTAAAGGGTTGATTTCATTTTCATCCTCCTCGTCTTCAGTAGCAGCATCTATGACTCCCCTCCTCCTCCTCTGAGGCATCCACTGGGCCGCAGAAATGTCAGGAATGGGCTCCTGCCCCGGTGCAGAGGCGGGTGGCAGTATGTGACACGGAGCGCTATGGTGGGTCAGGAAGGGCAGGGGGGTTCCAGCCACGGCGCCTCTGCTCAAACCCAGGGGCAGCCACTTCCCGCTGTGTGGCCCTGGGCAAGTCACGCCGTCCCTGAGCCTCACTTTCCCATCTACGTGATGCGGCCAGCGATGCCCGTGTTCTAGAGGACTGCTGAGCAGAGAGAGTACGAGCCCTCTGTCCACTGTGACATGCCCCACGACGGACTTGCTCCTTTACAATGGCCTGCCACACCGTCAGCTCTCTCTCTGTTTTTTGTTTAACAACTCTAGTAACTTTGGTTTATTTGTAATGCTTTCCTCACAACAGGCCTTTACCTTTGAGCCCCAGTGTTACTGATTCTGACTCACCTTCCACAGGTGTGTTCACACACTGCTGCTCTTTGCCATCTTGAGACATTAAAAACAATTGAAGTACAGGTCATGAAACTGTCACATTACTCAAGTCCTGATTTTCTCAATCTCAGTAGTCAAGAATAAAATGAGGAAAAACGCTAACTAAGCAGTTTGTCATTGGCCATCAACAAGCGGAGATCCTGCAGTCGTATTTCACCTCCTCTCCCCTGACCTGTGCTATTTGAACATTAGGTTCCATCCCAGAATCTGCCCAACACTCGGGGAATTACAGAGGAAGAAAATGAGATGCTCACTGAAGGGGGTGGTGTGGCACTCCTGAAGAAGTTGGCAACGACCCGTTTGCACCAGGTGTGTAATTCACGTCATCCTGACATCTTTTTTCCCTTTAGACCTCTTGGCTGTGGTAGCTGGTGAGTACATTCGGGCTATACTGGAGGAAAAAGAATCCAGTCTGCCAGTCCGTGGAGTCAAAAAGACTTGGATGCAGTCTTAATTCTACCACTTACTGTGACCTTGAACACGTCATTTACCTTCCCTAAGCCTCCGTTTTTACATCTGTAAAATGGAGATACCACTATTTGCCTCACAGAGTTGTTTTGGATTATAATATATGGTTTCTCAGTATAAAATATTTATTAAAGAAACTTTTTCCCTGCCTATATTTTTTGATGTGTTAGGGCCTCTTCTAAGGCACTTCTGGCCTGCGGCCCCACCCGCTAGCCGTACGCGCTTGGCCAGCTCCCAGCGGAGCACAGGTCCGAGCTTGCAAGCCCTGATCGCGAGGCTCAGTCCTCGATGCTCCGACCTCAATGCTCCTGGTACCCCCCGCCCCGGCCCATCGCCCCATGCGCTCCACCCACCTCCGCAGTCTTACGTCTCCTCCCTCCTCCTGCAACTGCGGTGGCGCCACTTCCGGCGGAAGGGGCGGGCGCGTCCGCGCGGCTGGCGCGAAAGTCGGGTCGCGGTTCGGCAATTTCCGGGTCTGCGCTAGCTAGGGCTGGGGTCGCCGCCGGGGGCGGCGGTTGTGCGCCGGGCTGGCGCCCGACCCCAGCCGCCGTCCAGCGGGCCGCGTCGCCTCACACTCGCCGCCTGGAAACCTCCAGGCTCCACGGAGGTGAGTGAGGCTCGGAATAAGGACCCAGCTCCCTTCCCCCGCCCCGTTGGGGGGTCGCGATGCTGCCTCTGGCCTTCTGGGCCCTGGTTTCCGGACCTTGTAACCGGCCCCTGGACCGGCGGATAGGACTTAGACACTGGAGAGGGAGTAACTGCTGCTGGACCGAGAGCCGAGCCTTTCCCTGGGACCTGGGGAGCTAGAGCGTCCGGCCTTTTAGGCGCCTGACTTTGCTGGCTGGCTTTCATGTTTATATTTGAAGTCCATTTACTGAGGGCTGAACCTACCTCAAGGGCCGCGGATACCCGCAGGGACCGATTCGTTCCGAGCATCCTTAAGCTTAATGCAATTGAATGACTATTGGCTTAGGGGACTTAACCCCAGAGCAAAGGTCCTAGATGTATTCAGTTTAGCGACATTAATTTCGTTCTCTGATTTGCAAGGATTGGTGTTGTCATCTTTTTCCTTGATTGTGCCCACATTCCAGTGTTTCTTACAAACCGTAATGGACAAATTCATGGGCAAGGCCGGAATGTTTGTCCTTTGGCATTCGTGTCTTCGCAGAAAAATAGGTGCTTTAAACATTTAACTTAATATGTAATGTGTTTTTGTTCTTGTTAATGGTTCCTTTATTTTGACAGTTCAAAAATGTCCCAAAATGACAAAGAACCGTTTTTGGTGAAGTTTTTAAAGTCTTCAGACAATTCTGAATGTTTTTTTAAAGCTCTTGAGGTAAGACTACTTGAAAATATCTTGTTTGGTGCTGTGAATTCATTTTCTTGTTTTTAGTGTTTTTGATTTATTAGGCCTTTTTGTCTTAGTTATTTTATTTTCATAATAGTTTTACTGTAGTCTACATTCGTAGGTATCTCATTGTTACACATTTTTGAATTGATATTAGTATATCATATATTTGGGGGGGCTTGAAATCTTTAATGACATTTCTGTTGAAAGTGATGGACCTACTATTCTTGGAAATTGTTTTCTTTTGTCTGCTAACCATAGACCTCTGTGTGTTGAAAAAATTTGAGTCAGTCCTATGTTGGTTACACTTCATTTTTGTTGTTGTTAATTGTTAACTGTGTCTCATATGTACAGTATTATATTATCTAGGTAGTGTAGAGCCTTGCTACTCACAGACCACAGTAGCATCACCATGGCCTGAGAGTTGGATCCCAACTCAGACTTACCAGTTGGAATCTGCTTTTTAACAAGATCCTGTGTACGTTAAAGTTTAAGGAACACTGTTGTAGCAGGTTTTTCTTTAAAGTTCATTCATTGAGCAAACAATTATTGAGTTTCCATCATCTAAGAAGCACTGTTCTAGTACTTGGGGTACATCAGTGATGAGAGCAGGCAAAGATCCATACTTTCTCAGAGCTTACATTCTATTCTAGCTGGAGGAAATAGACATTAATCAGACATATAAATGAGTAAACTATATAATATGTTAAAGATGCCAAGTGCTATGGGAAGAGAAAAACAAAACAGGTTAAGGTGTTCTGGAGGTTGTTTGTTGGGGGAGAAGGGAAGGTTACAATTTATTTTAAATGGAGTGTGATCAGGGTAGACTTTATGGAGAAGATGATATTTGAGTGTACTTCAAGGAGGTGAGAAAATGAGCCATGTGGATATCTGCAGAGGAAGGTTTCAGGCAGAGGAAATAATCATACACAAACCCTGGGAAAGTGCTTGAGGTGTCTGTCTTGCTTGAATGTGGCTGTAGTGTAGTGAAAAAGGGATGTGGAAAGAATGCTAAGGTATGCTTTAGAGAGTAAGAGTAAGGAGGTCATGAAGGGCCTTGTGGATCATGGTAAAGACTTTGGCTTTTTCTTCCAGTGAGATGGAGAGCCACTGGGGGGTTTTAATCGGAAGAGTAACATGATCTGACTTAATCATTTTAAAAGGGTCACCCTAAGTATTTAATGTGAGGACTTCAAAAATTTGTCAGAAAATATTCGAGTGTTTACTGGGAGCCAGGATATTTTGGCAAACAAGATAGATCATGAAATTTTCATTTCAACTATATATATATAATATCTATGTCATTTTTCTTAATAAAATACACTAGAGGGATAGGGGAAGAATATTTTAGAAAAGGGTGATAAGGAAAGGCATCTCAGAGGAAGTGACATGTGAGCAGATGTGGTTGAAGTGAGGTAGGTCAGGTGAAGTCCTGGGGGGAAGAGTATTCCCGGCAGTGGTGGAAAAAGAGTAAAATCTCTAAATGAGGTCAGGCTTAGTTTGTTCTAGGTTGCAAAAGAAAGCAGGAGTGGTTAGGGAAGAGTGAGCAAAGGGGATTAGTGGAAGAAGGTAAGTGTGGAGAGACAGGCAGGAGCCAGACTCTACGGTCTTGTAGGCAATTGTAAGAAACGTGGATTTTATTCTGAACGTGGTGGGAAGCTGCTGGAGGTTTTGAGCAGGGTGACATGACCTTTTTTGTATTGTTAAAAAGATTACCAGCTGCTGGGTAGAGAATAGATTTAGGGGAAGGGAGGGAGAAGGAACCACTTTGGAGACTTCTGCACAGGTCTAGTGAGAGATAATTGTTCCTTTCAATAGGAGAAAGGCTGGGTTTGAGATAGATTTTAAAGATAGAGTTCATAGGACATAAATACAGGTGAATTATTTCATATGCATTCTTACTTTTTCTTTCAGTCAATAAAAGAGTTCCAATCAGAAGAATATCTTCAGATTATTACAGAAGAAGAGGCATTGAAAATGAAGGAGAATGATAGATCACTTTATATCTGTGACCCTTTTAGTGGCAAAGCCTTTGATCATCTCAAAAAGGTTTGCTAACTTTTAGTGTGTTCTTTCAGGTAGTCTGTTTTTTGGTTTGTTTTTTCTTCAGTGGACATAAATTCTTTACTGATCATAAAGTATTTTGCAAATTATGAATTGGGAGGAATCCTTTGGTTTTGGAAGACTAGAATATTATTTTTCAAGGTTAATCATATTACAGTAGGCTTTGGTTAGTATGTAATTTTTATATTTCGGGGAATTTAACTTCACTTAGAATAATTTAACCCTGTAGTAATGAAGCATTGTATTGATGAAGTTCTACTGTACTTAAACTCAGTTTGATTGCAAGATATATTAGGGAAAAATAATAGAATAGGAAAAGACTTCAGCATAATCCTTGGTTACTTACTATCTTTCCTATGTCCTCTTAAATTTTAGTACCTGTACTTTGTATAGGGTCTGAAAAAGTATATGCTAAAGGAAGCATTTGGGGGCCGAGCATTGCTAATATACCATTGAGCCATCTTATTTCTTTTTGTTGATTCTAGAGTCTACTGACTCATTACTTTTTTGGTGTCTGGACAAGAGAGAACCATTGAAATAAAAGTAAACTGGCTGTAATTCCATCCAGATTACAAAGAAGTGATTCTTGTTTGAAGGAGAAGAAAACATAGAAGAGTAGGTAGATTCAGTACTATCTGTACAGTATATGGAAGGTCTTTGCCCACCTTTGCCAAAAGCATTGTTGGTCTTACCCTCCTTTGGGAAATAACACTGCTTGTAAGATAGAATCAATAGCATCGAAAACTCAGTTTTCTTATGACTGACCAAAAAGACAGCAGTAATCATTTAACCTGTAGATATTTACATTGGTCATGCTTTGGTGACTTTGGCAGCTGTAGGCTTTTTAGTCTGGGTTGGATGTGCTCATGTTGAGCAAGATTGTCACATTTCTCAGTTATCAATGAAAGTGATACCTTAGGAGAAGTCTTCGTGGGTCTTCCTTGGAAAGACATTGAGTTGTGAACAAAGTATTTAAAAAACAAATGTAGGAACTGCCTAGGATTTACATTTTTTGTAGCAGAATAGGTTTTTTAGAGGGGGTTTAGTTGGGCTCTCAACACTTTTTAACTGCTTCATTGGCTGACTGCTTCATTGGCTGGCTGCTTCATTTGAAAAGTAAATGTAGATATTTCCTAATTATTATGGCATAAGACTTTTACTCATATCACCTATCGCCAAGATTGTGTTTGTTTCAGAGATTAACATTTTAATGGCAATTTTGAGTGAGTGTGGCTTTTGGAGCTTATTTCTTTTGATAGCCTGCGTTGTTTGATTTGCTTGTGTGTGTATGTTAACGTTTGGTGAGTCTGAGAAATTATATAATGGTTATTTTTTTTTTCTTGTAACAATTTGGTGGTTTTTCTGCAGTGGTCATCAACTTCTGTAAAGAATTTGTAAATACAGTATTACAAACTGTAATTTTATAAGACTGGAGGTCTTTTTCTGCCTAGTAAACTTTCTCTGTTTTTGTAGCTTGGCTGCAGAATTGTTGGTCCTCAAGTAGTCACATTTTGTATGCACCACCAACGATGTGTCCCAAGAGCTGAACATCCAGTTTATAACATGGTTATGTCTGATGTAACTATATCTTGTACAAGCCTGGAAAATGATAAAAGGGTAGGTGTTGCGGTATTGAGTGGAATATCATGGTCAATATGTATATATTTCCACACTTAACTTTTCACTGTGTAGGGGATATTTTCAAAGACCTTGACTTGGTGTTTATGACCGATAACCAAGTCAAGATGACAGTGTATATCTTTTTTTATTTTTTAATAAATTGAATACAGTGGAATCTTTTATTGCAAACTGGCTAGTTGAAGTTTTTTTTGTTGTTTTTTTTTTTTCTTTTTTTTTTTTCCGGTATGCGGGCCTCTCACTGTTGTGGCCTCTCCCGTTGCGGAGCACAGGCTCCGGACGCGCAGGCCTAGCGGCCATGGCTCACGGGCTTAGTTGCTCCGCGGCATGTGGGATCTTCCCGGACCAGGGCACGAACCCGTGTCCCCTGCATCGGCAGGCGGATTCTCAACCACTGCGCCACCAGGGAAGCCCGAAGTTTTTTGTTTTGATTTAAAAAGGAAACTCACTTTTTTCCCTGTGTAATTTTCCATGTGTGTTTTTTTTTTTTTTTTTTTGGTATGCGGGCCTCTCACTGTTGTGGCCTCTCCCGTTGCGGAGCACAGGCTCCGGACGCGCAGGCCTAGCGGCCATGGCTCACGGGCTTAGTTGCTCCGCGGCATGTGGGATCTTCCCGGACCAGGGCACGAACCCGTGTCTCCTGCATTGGCAGGCGGATTCTCAACCACTGCGCCACCAGAGAAGCCCTCCATGTTTGTTTTTGAGTCACATTTTTCCACCATAGTTGCTTAATCTTTTAAAAAAGGATTGAGATTTACATATATGTTTTTATATATTCTATATATATTTGTATATTTTTAAGTATCAATATGTATGTAGTATATTAAAATATATAGTGTTTAATGTAGAACCAACATAGTTAAATTCATGGAGTTGCAAAAGATAAATGTAGGAAAATAATGTATATAAAGGTAATTATTCTAAAATTCATACTTTATCTTCCAAAAAGTAATTTCATTAATTATTTAACTTTATAATGGTGAGAAATATTTGTGCATTCAAGCTAACAACAACAAAAGATGTTTATGGGATATTGTATAAAAATGGAAGAGATATTGTTTGTTTCAGTATTAATATATTTTCTTTTCGGGCTACAGGAAGAAGTTCATAAATATGTACAAATGATGGGTGGACGCGTATACAGAGACCTTAACATATCAGTAACTCACCTTATTGCAGGAGAAGTTGGTAGCAAAAAGTATTTAGTTGCTGCAAACCTGAAGAAACCTATTTTACTTCCATCTTGGATAAAAACACTTTGGGAGAAGTCACAAGAGAAGTAAGAAAGATATTCAGATATTTTCTAGATTTGAATAAATGATACATTCAATCATTCTGGCACATTGTGGGTTTTCTTAGGGGAGGTTTTATGGTATCCTCTTTGAATTTGTTATTTGGAGACAAAAATAGGATCATTACTCTTCTCTCCAATGAAAACAAAAGATAATCTACAAGCTCTTATTATCAGGATATAAGTTGATAGGTGGAATGGGCTATGGGCTTTAGCATTAGCTACAAGGTAAGAAATGCTTTGATAATAAAATGGTTTTCAGAAGTAAACATTTATAAAATAGTTGAGAAAATCAGTGTGGCAATTGTAGCTTTTATGCTGCATTTATCCTTCAATACTGTGCCAACATATTAAGATGGAGAGTAAATTTTAGCCACTTTGGCATTCGTATTCCCTCCCAAAAGGGACATATTTAAGGTTGAATATAAACACATATAAGCCATTAACTGAGATGTGATCATTCAGTAAACATTAACTGAGTCCATTTTATGTACCTGGTCTGAGTTAGGCATTAGATATAAGTGGAGAGCAAAACAGGACAGCATCCCTGCCCTCATGGAGCTTAAAGCCAATTTCAAAGGATAGTATTGAGTTTCCATTAGAATTAGATTAATAACCAGTAAATCCAGGTACCACTGTTTGAATTAAACAGGCATTTACCAGTCTTCCTTTCAACACCATCTAGCACATCCTAAACACATCTCCACGTTGGCACCCTCATTCCTAGCCTGTTTCATCAGCACATCTGCCTAGCACAGCAACAGAGTGATAATGATATTTTTGTTGGCATTCTGCCAAAAATCATTCCTTATTATTTGTATAGTATAGTAGAGAATTAAAAGTCTGTTTTTCTAGTAGGCAACCAAAGAACCATTGGGTTTTTAGGTAGAAATTTAGACTTATAATATTGGAAAATGCACCACTTTGACCAGCATGGATTTACAGTTAATGAAATATATATTTTCCTGTAAAACAATTTTATTTGAGAGACTCTGAAACATTAGTTTTTATTAGAGACATGGTTTGAGCTAGATGAGCAATTAGTATCACTTGAAGTGTGTTTATCAGTTTCCCTTTTCTTAATAATGATTAAAATCCTAAAAAATGAGGAAAGCATTAGTGATATTTCTGTTGTTTGTAATTATTCTTCTGGTAAAATTAAACTATCTGGTATATTTAATATGTTAATGGTTTTTCTTTTTTATTGTTTGTTTTCCCCAGGAAAATAGCTAGATATACCGATATAAACATGGAAGACTTCAAGTGTCCTATTTTTCTTGGTTGCATAATCTGTGTCACTGGCTTACGTAGCTTAGATAGGAAAGCAGTTCAGCAACTCACAGTTAAGCATGGAGGTCAATACATGGGACAGTTGAAAATGAATGAGTGTACACACCTCATTGTACAAGAACCAAAAGGTAAAACTGTTTCCCAAATGAACAAATGCAACATTTTCTACTATTTAACATTTTAAGATCATTATAGAATGCCTTTTACTTCTGACATGTCACAAATCTGCTATGATTTTTTTTCTTGCAAACATAGTTTGGTTTATAATCTTTAGAAAAATTACATGACTTCCCAAGTCTTTATCAGGTCATTGAATGAATATTAAAAAAAATTTCCAGTGGTGTTTTATCTAAATTTATTTTCAGATCTTTTGTTTTTGTTTTTTTTTTTTAAAGTCCCCACACGGTTACCCAGTACTTAAGAGATGAGAGATTTGGATTAATAACAAGAAAGCTAATAGATGTTGCTAAATTACATTTCTTTTTAATTATAAATTTTAAAGGCTTGGCTTAGTTTTTAATTGAATGAATCAACCTTACTTAATGAACTACAAGTTTTAACTTGAAGATGCACCTTGCAGAACATAAGACAACTGAAAGAAGAAAAATATATTACCAAGAAGAAGAAATCCTTAAAATTACACTTAATTTTGGTGTTCTATAACCTTTATTCTGGAGAATATTTTTTACCAGTACTCTTAAAATAAAATAAAAATTGATAAGAGCGGAGTTTTATTAATATTTTTATTATATCTTTTTATATCTATACTGTGTTTATTAAGCTCCCTAAATAAGTAAAATTAGGGGAAAAATTAAAATCAATTAATAATTGTCTTTAAGTGAGAACTTTGGGTATGGCCAGTTATGATATTATGATTGTGAGTAAAGTTGATAACTGCTATTGGTTTTCTGAATCTGAAGACAGTATGTCTCTCAGTTCTCAAGAATGTCAAAAAACCTTTCTTGTTATTGTTTGCTATATATTGTCCTCAGTTTCTCTATACCATTTCAAAATACATTGTGTTAAAAAGGTTTTTTTAAGGCAATAAAAGATACATTTTTGATTTTTTTTAAAAATTTATTTATTTATTTATTTTTGACTGTGTTGGGTCTTCGTTGCACTGCACGGGCTTCTCACTGCGGTGGCTTCTCTTGTTGCAGAGCACAGGCTCTAGGCGCGCGGGCTTCAGTACTTGTGGCTCGTGGTCTCTAGAGCGCATGCTCAGTAGTTGTAGCCCACGGGCTTAGTTGCTCTGCAGCATGTGGGATCTTCCTGGACCAGGGCTCGAACCCGTGTCCCCTGCATTGGCAGGTGGATTTTTAACCACTGTGCAATCAGGGAAGCCCAAGATACGTATTTTTAATATGACATTTAACTATTTGCCTCTCTATCCTGGACTTCAAGTAGAATCCTGTTGACATAGGAGTAGTCTCTTGAAAGTTGGTGTTTTTTATATTGCAGACATTTATAATTTTCATGGTTATTTTATACAGTTTATTAAACCACATAATTCTGTGAGTTATTCCCATGTTACAGATTAAGAAAATGGTTTAAAGAATTTAAATGATGGAGGCTGTACTCAAAAATATTGAGTTACCCCACAGCTGCCTCTGTCTCTGTGCAGTTTTGTAAAAGATAAATCCCCTTACATAGCATGTGTATTTAACAACACATAGGAAATATAATTGAGCAATAACCTAATATATTACCTTTTAATACACTATATAGCATACTGTTAAAAGTAAGAGTAATTGCTGGTAACTTTAATTTTGTCCCAGGTAGATTTTTTTTTATAACCTGTCATTTAAATATTTCTGCAAAGATTTTAATGGTTTGCATTTCTCTCTCTCTCTCTGTTTCTCTTTCTTAATGAACATAATAGGTCAAAAATATGAATGTGCCAGGAGATGGAATGTACACTGTGTGACTGTGCAGTGGTTTTTTGACAGTGTTGAGAAGGGTTTTTGTCAGGATGAATCCATATATAAGACAGAGCCTAGACCAGAAACAAAGACTATGCCTGATACTTCAACTCCTACTGGCCAGATAAACACAACTAATAGTAAGTCTCTTTCAGATTAAAGTAAACAATCAGTTTTAAGACAGTCAGTTTTCTGTGTAAGAATTGATTTGTTAATAGGATGAGGGAGGTACAGTAGGGAATTCCATCTTTTCTTGCTGTGCTTCCAGGTATAATTGTATAATAAAATAACCAAGTTGTATTAAAAAATTAGTCCAGAACTGTTATTTATTTTTTATTTTTTTATTCTTTTTTTATTAGTTATCATTGTGTTTGTCCATGAACACCATAAGGAACCAAGTTTCATAATTTCTAAATTTCCCAGAAAAATAACAAGAGAAATACATAAGAGAGAAACCCAGTGTAAAACCACATAAATCTCCAGACCACTCTGCACTGATATTTCTTTTTATAATGAATGCATACTTTCATACCCTCATGTAATGCACAAGATTATTAAAGAAATTAAGAATGTTAATAAAGACTTAAGAGAATTAATTTTTAAAAACTTGACTGACATGCAGGTATTAGTACATTTTCTTTATTAGTTTGCTGCAGTTGTTATAGATCATCTGTATTCATATAAAATTTAAAACCATTTCTGTTTTGGAGGTATTATGTTGGCAATTTAACATGTTATAAATTTTTTTTCAAATGTAACTTTCCTGGACCTTAAAGCCAGCAACTTCAGATTTTTATTGGAAGCAAGTCACTATTAAGAGAATGTATTAAATATATTTTCATTTAAATAAGATATGAGCCTTAATTAGTTTCATTTTCCCTTTTCATACTTTGCCACCAAGATTTCAGTAAAAGCATTTGAATCTTACTTTAGAAATTGTTCATGGCTTTTTTTGTATAAGAAAAGTTCATGTGTAGGAAAATATGTAATCACAATTATTTTATCTCCATAAATTACATCTTTGTTTTTAATATGTAGGTCATACTCTTTCCGATGTCAGCCATATTTCCAACATCAGTGCAAGTTACATAAATGAATCGATATGTAGTTCAGTTCTTAATAGCAAAGTGGAGCCTACACTTGAAAATCTGGATGTCAGTGCATTTCAGGCACCTGAAGATTTATTAGATGGTTGTCGGGTATGTCTTTATCTTGTAATAAATGCAGTAAGTGATAATATACTTTAGTACTTGTAACTTCACTTTGAAGACCCTTCAGAGTTGGGCTTATTCCTTATTTACATAAGCCCTCCACTCTAACTAAGCAGATGCACTCATTAGGCCATGTCTGTCTTTTAGTTATTAGGGGCTCTCTGACTGGGATGTACCTTCATCTCTCATCCATTAAAAGTTCATATCATTTTTTTCAACTCTTCTCTGAACCTTCCTAATAACTACCTTAATCTTTCCATCTACTGTGTTTTGAGAGCATTTAGTTTCTGAACCACTTAATGGATTTTTATTTATAGCTATCATTTATTAAGTGTTTATAATATGCTAGACCCTGTGCTAATTATTTCATATACGTTGTTGATACGTTTTTATATATAATCCCATTTAATTCCCACAAATAACTCTAAAACAGATAATATTGAGACTGATACTTAGAGGATTAAAGTTCCTGTTCAGAATCTCACAGATATTAAGTAGCCAGACATCTACTCCAAAGCCTATATTCCTAACCATTAGGTGCACTGCTTTGTTTAATATCTCTTGGGCTATTTTATTTTTTAGTGTCTGAGTAACTATCTTATAAGTGCCTTTGATGGGATCATCATATATATCTTCTAGAACTGAATACTTAATATATTCTTGTTTGTAGAATCAGTAGGCTAAGCATTAATTCTAGAGTAGCAAAGATTTAACCTTATTTTATTGTTAAGGAAATTGGGCAAATTACCTTCCTTTCTATACTTTTAAAACTTACCAGTTTACTAACAGAGCAGGAAGTGTGTTGTATAATCTTTTATCTAGACTATACTAATTCTGGATATGACTTAATTGTTATAGAAAAACATATGATTCCTCATTTTTGTTAAAGTGTATTCTAGTAATGGAGGTTACTTAGTTTGGGATATAAATGCAGTTAGGAATAGATTGGTCATTAAGAAGTTTTTTAAAGACACGTTATGTAAAATAGAGTTGAAGAAGATTGTTATATTGATTAAATTGGTTTAACTATATACATAACCCCGTCTGTGCCTCCAAAAGTGTATGTATACATATTGATAGTTAATAAGTTACTGCTTACATATCATCCTAAGCATTCTGCTTAGCTCTTTGACTTAAATTTTCTTGTTTAATCAACTCTGTGAAAAAGCTATCTCAATATATAAGTAAGAAAATTGGTTCAGAGAGTCTGAGTATCTTGAGGTGGTCATGTGGTTAATCATTGGCAGCTGAACCAAAATTTAAACCTAGCTTTTCTGAATTCAGGTGTTTAATGCCAGTTTATTTCTGTAATTACTTTAAAATTTAAAAATGGTAAGACCAATTTAAGAAGCTACCTGATTTTAGAAATTGCTATGCACTAATGTTCAGAAGATAATTGAATTATTCTGGCTTCTATTTTATTTAAAGCCTCAGAATACTTACCAAGTAGTGTCTACTGTAAAGTGTAATAATGGCTATGGGATTGTGAAGAAATGATAAAATTTAAGAATACTTTAAAATTCAAACCTTCAGAATATACTTCACTTTTTTTTTTTTTGCGGTACGCGGGCCTCTCACTGTTGTGGCCTCTCCCATTGCAGAGCACAGGCTCCGGACGCGCAGGCTCAGCAGCCATGGCTCACGGGCCTAGCCGCTCTGCAGCATGTGGGATCTTCCCAGACCGGGGCACGAACCCATGTCCCCTGCATCGGCAGGCGGACTCTCAACCACTGCGCCACCAGGGAAGCCCCTTCACTTCTTAATGTATCTTAAAATGTAAACAAGAGTTGTCTTATTTACACATAATGGATTTAGATATATGCTTTTAATAAATAGTTTTCTATTGAGAGAAATAAGCCATTTTAAATACATTAATCTGAAGTAAATGTTTTCTTTCTTTGCAGATCTATCTTTGCGGTTTTAGTGGCAGAAAGCTAGATAAACTGAGAAGACTTATTAACAGTGGAGGTGGAGTTCGTTTTAATCAGCTCAATGAAGATGTAACTCATGTTATTGTGGGAGATTATGATGATGAATTGAAGCAGTTTTGGGATAAATCAGCCCACAGGTTTTGTCAGTTTTTAATTCAAAGCAATTTCTACTCTGTAATAATTTTTTTTTAATTGCATGTCCTGGCAATTATGTAAACTGCATGGCAAGTGGGATTGTGGTCTTTATAGTTTAAACTAATATAAAACTATGTACTATTTTTGTAGGCCTCATGTAGTGGGAGCAAAATGGTTGCTAGAGTGTTTTAGTAAAGGTAATCTGCTTCCTGAAGAGCCATATATCCATGCTAACTACCAGCCAGTGGAAATTCCAGTTTCAGATCAACCTGAAAGTAAAACAACCCTTTTAAAAAGGAGGAACAGCAGCTTCTCTAAGAAAGACTTTGCTCCTAATGAAAAGCATGAGGAAGCTGATGAAGATCTGCTCTCTCAATATGTGACTAATAACCCAACCATAGGTAAGAAAGAGTGATTACAGTCATTAAATATTTTGGTAGCAGAATACATACATATGTTATTTCTGCCAGGTTCTCTAGAATTTAGTTAAACTAACGTTTTTATTCCCTTAAAGTTTTATGTGTGTAACTTCTTTTTTTTAAGCAGGCAAGGCTAAGGGATTCTGGACCTTCTGACTCCCTCTTCTTTCTTCAACTCACTTGTTCCTCTTAGATCTGTTTTATGCACAGGCATCACTTGGTTTGTGTGAGTTTGTAACACCCTGAGCTTTTATTTTAACCTTGTAACAAATGCCTGTTACTTGGTAATTGTGCTCTTTGATGGGTATAATGCTGCACTGTAGACTACCATCTCAGGATGTAGTCTCAATGTGGTAAGCAAAATTGCCAGTAAAGAGTTGTGGGCAGCATTTCTTATATTTTTATTCTTTATAGTTTGTTATTCTTCTCTCCTTTTGGCTTGTTCCTGCCCCCAACCCTTTTTTTTTTCTGTTGTGGTTTTATTTTACCTTGTTGCAGTTGTTTCAATTATAGTTTTATTTTTTTCTCATATATTTTTTATCTTTCTAATTGTATTTTGTTTTTTATTCTTTGATATTGTACTGCTCTGTCCCTCCCTTCCCCACCCCTCCCCCATGAGGCTTATGGAATCTTGGTTCCCAGGCCAGAGGTCAGGCCTGAGCTCCTGTGATGGGAGCCTGAGTTCAAACCGCTGGACTAACAGCGAACATCAGACCCCAGGGAATATTAATCAGAGTTACACCTCCTGGAGGTCCTCATCTCAGCAGCAAGACCTGGCTCTATCCAACTGCCTGCAGACTCCAGTGCTGGACATCTCAGGCCAAACAACCAGTAAGACAGGAATACAGCACCACCCAATCAAAAAAAAAAAAAAGAAACAACAAGAAAATACGTTGCAGACGATGGAGCGAGGTAAAAACCTACAAGACAAATAAATGAAGACAAAATAGGCAACCTGCCTGAAAAAGAATGCAGAGTAATGATAGTAAAGATGATTCAAAATCTCAAAAACAGAATGGAGAAAATACAAAAAAACATTTATCAAGGATCTAGAAGAAATAAGGAGCAAACAGTAATGAACAACACAATTACTGAAATTAAAAATACTCAAGGAATCAATAGAATAATTGAGGCAGAAGAACGGATAAGTGACCTGGAAGATAAAATGGTGGAAATAACTGCCAGGGAGCAGAATAAACAAAAAAGGAATGAAAAGAATTGAGGACAGTCTCAGAGACCTCTGGGACAACATTAAACGCACCAACGTTAGAATTATAGGGGTCCCAGAAGAAGAAGAGAAAAGAAAGGGACTGAAAAAATATTTGAAGAGATTATAGTTGAAAACGTCCCTAACATGGGAAAGGACATAGTCAATCAAGTCCAGGAAGCACAGAGAGTCCCAAACAGGTTTAATCCAAGGAGAAACATGCCGATACACATAGTAATCAAACTATCAAAACGTAAATGCAAAGAACAAATATTGAAAGCAGCAATGGAAAAGCACCAAATAATGTACAAGGGAGTCCCCATAAGGTTAACAGCTGATCTTTCAGTAAAAACTCAGCAAGACAGAAGGGAGTGGCAGGACATATTTAAAGTGATGAAAGGGAAAGACCTACAGCCAAGATTACTCTACCCAGCAAGGATCTCATTCAGGTTCAACAGAGAAATTAAAACCTTTACAGACAAGCAAAAACTAAGAGAATTCATCACCACAAAACCACCTTGACAACAAATGCTAAAGGAACTTCTCTAGGCAGGAAACAAAACAGAAGGAAAAGACCTACAATAACAAACCCAAAACAATTTAAAAAATGGCAATGGGAACATATCGACAATTACCTTAAATGTAGATGGATTAAATGCTCCAACCAAAAGACTGGCTGAATGGATACAAAAAGAAGACCCATATATATGCTGTCTACAAGAGACCCACTTCAGACCTAGGGACATATACAAACTGAAACTGAGGGGATGGAAAATGATATTCCATGCAAATGGAAATCAAAAGAAAGCTGGAGTAGCAATACTCATATCAGACAAAATAGACTTTAAAATAAACACTATTACAAGAGACCAAGAACACTACATAATGATCAAGGTATCATTCCAAGAAGAAGATATAACAATTGTAAGTACTTATGCACCCAACATAGGAGCACCTCAATACATAGGGCAAATACTAACAGCCATAAAAGGGGAAATCGATGGTAACACAATCATAGTAGGGGACGTTAACACCCCACTTTCACCAATGAACAGATCATCCAAAATGAAAATAAATAAGGAAACACAAGCTTTAAATGACATTAAACAAGATAGACTTAATTGATATTTATAGGACATTCCATCCAAAAGCAGCAGAATACACTTCTCAAGTGCTCATGGAATATTCTCCAGGACAGACCATATCATAGGTCACAAATCAAACCTTGGTAAATTTAAGAAAATTGAAATCATATCAAGTATCTTTTCCACCCACAATGCTATGAAACTAGATATCAATTACAGGAAAAAAATCTGTGAAAAATACAAACACAAGGAGGCTAAACAATACACTACTAAATAACCAACAGGTCACTAAGAAATCAGAGGAAATCAAAAAATACCTAGAAACAAATGACAATGGAAACACGATGACACAAAATTTCTGGGATGCAGTAAAAGAAGTTCTAAGAGGGAAGTTTATAGCAATACAATCCTATCTGAAGAAACAAGAAACATCTCAAATAAACAACCTAACCGTACACCTAAAGGAATTAGAGAAAGAACAACAAAACCCCAAACTTAGTAGAAGGGAAGAAATCATAAAGATCAGGTCAGAAATCAATGAAATAGAAATGAAGGAAACGATAGCAAAGATCAATAAAACTAAAAGCTAGTTCTTTGGGAAGGTAAACAAAATTGATAAACCATTAGTCAGACTCATCAGAAAAAAAGGGAGAAGACAAAATCAACAGAATTAGAAATGAAAAGTAACAACTGACACTGCAGAAATACAAAGGATCATGAGAGATTACTACAAGCAACTGTATGCCAATAAAATGGACAACCTGGAAGAAATGGGCAAATTCTTAGAAAAGCACAACCTTCTAAGACTGAACCAGGATGAAATAGAAAATATGAACAGGCCAGTCACAAGCACTGAAATTGAAACTGTGATTAAAAATCTTTCAACAAACAAAGCCCAGGACCAGATGGCTTCACAGGCGAATTCTATCAAACATTTAAAGAGTTAACACCTATCCTTCTCAAACGCTTCCAAAATATAGCAAAGGGAAGAACACTCCCAAACTCATTCTACAAGGCCACCATCACCTTGATACCAAAGCCAGACAGTGATGTCACAAAAACAGAAAACTACAGGCCAATATCACTGATGAACATAAATGCAAAAATCTTCAACAAAATACTAGCAAACAGAATCCAACAGTACACTAAAAGGATCATACACCATGATCAAGTGGGGTTTATCCCAGGAATGCAAGGATTCTTCAATATACACAAGTCAATCAATGTGATACACAATATTAACAAATTGAAGGATAAAAACCATATGGTAATCTCAGTAGATGCAGAAAAAGCTTTCAACAAAATGCAACACCCATTTATGATAAAAACTCTCCAGAAAGTGGGCACAAAGGGAATGTACTTCAACTTAATAAAGGACGTATATGACAAACCGACAGTCAATATCCTTCTCAAAGGTAAAAAACTGAAACCATTTTCTCTAAGTTCAGGCACAAGACAGGGGTGCCCACTCTCACCAGTATTCAATATAGTTTTGGAAGTTTTTCCCACAGCCATCAGAGAAGGAAAAAAAAAGAGGAATCCACATTGGAAAAGAAGAAGTAAAACTGGCACTGTTTGCAGATGACATGGTACTATACATAGAAGATCCTAAAGATGCTACCAGAAAACTACTGGAGTTAGTTGATGAATTTGGTAGGGTAGCAGGATACAAAATTAATGCACAGAAATCTCTTGCATTCCTATATACTAACGACAAAAAATCTGAAAGAAATTAAGGAAACACTCCCATTTACCATTGCAACAAAAAGAATAACATACCTAGGAATAAACCTACCTAAGGAGATAAAAGACCTGTTTGCAGAAAACTGAGACACTGATGAAAGAAATTAAATATGATACAAACAGAGAGATACACCATGTTCTTGCTTTGGAAGAATCAACATTGTGAAAATGAGTCTACTACCCAAAGCAATCTATGGATTCAGTGCAATCCCTATCAAACTACCAATGGCATTTTTCACAGAACTAGAATTAAAAATTTCAGAATTTGAGTGGAAACACAAAAGAACCCAAATACCCAATGCAATCTTGAGAAAGAAAACCAGAGCTGGAGGAATCAGGCTCCCAGACTTCAGACTATACTACAAAGCTACAGTAATCAAGACAGTATGGTGCTGGCACAAACACAGAAATCTAGATCAATGGAACAGGATAGAAAGCCCAGAGATAAACCCCCACCTATAATGGTCACCTTATCTTTGATAAAGGAGGCAAGAATATACAGTGGAGAAAAGACAGCCTCTTCAATAAGTGCGCTGGGAAAACTGGACAGCTACATGTGAATGAATGAAATTAGAACACTCTCTAACACCATATACAAAAATAAACTTAAAATGAGTTAAAGACCTTAAATGTAAGGCCAGACACTATCAAACTCTTAGAGGAAAACATAGGCAGAACACTCTGACATAAATCACAGCAGGATCCTTTTTGACCCCCCTCCTAGAGAAATGGAAATAAAAACAAAAATAAACAAATGGGACCTAATGAAACTTCAAAGCTTTTGCACAGTAATGGAAACCATAAACAAGATGAAAAGACAACCCTCAGAATGGGAGAAAATATTTGCAAATGAAGCAACTGACAAAGGATTAATCTTCAAAATATACAAGCAGCTTTTGCAGCTCAATATCAAAAGGCCCAATCCAAAAATGGGCAGAAGACCTAAATAGACATTTCTCCAGAGAAGGTATACAGATTGCCAACAAGCACATGAAAGGATGCTCAACCTCACTAATCATTAGAGAAATGCAAATCAAAGCTACAATGAGGTATCACCTCACGCTGGTCAGAATGGCCATCATCAAAAAATCTATAAACCATTGCTGGAGAGGGTGTGGAGAAAAGGGAACACGTTTGCACTGCTGGTGGGAATGTAAATTGATACAGCCACTATGGAGAACAGTATGGAGGTTCCTTAAAAAACTACAACTAGAACTACCATACAACCCAGCAATCCCACTACTGGGCATATACCCTTAGAAATTATAATTCCAAAAGAGTCATGTACCAAAATGTTTATTGCAGCACTATTTACAATAGCCAGGACATGGAAGTAACCTAAGTATCCATGGACAGATGAATGGATAAAGAAGATGTGGCCATGTATACAATGGAATATTACTCAATCATAAAAAGAAGCAAAATTGGGTTATTTGTAGTGACGTGGGTGGACCTAGAGTCTGTCTTACAGAGTGAAGTAAGTCAGAAAGTGAAAAATACCGTATGGTAACACATATATGGAATCTAAAAAAAAAAAAATGTTCTGATGAACCTAGGGGTAGGACAGGAGTAAAGACTCAGATGTAGAGAATGGACTTGAGGACACGGGGAGGGGGAAGGGTAAGCTGGGATGAAGTGAAAGAGTAACATTGACATATTTACACTACCAAATGTAAAATAGATAGCTAGTGGGAAACATCTGCCTAGCACAGGGAGATCAGCTCTGTGCTTTGGGTCCACCTAGAGGGTTGGGGTAGGGAGGGTGGGAGGGAGATGCAGGAAGGTGGGGTTATGGGTATATTCGTATGCATATAGCTGATTCACTTTGTTATACAGCAGAAACAATATTGTAAAGCAATTACACTCTGATAAATGTGCTAAAAAATTTATTATGGAGTATTTAATACATCCAAAAACATATAAAGAATAATTTAATGAGTAACTGTATACTACTAATCTAGCTATTAGAAAAAAATAAAATATTCTACTTGGTCAAAATTTTCCTGTGAATCCCTTCCCATTTTCTTTGTGGTTTACAACGTGTATATATCTGTAAGTAATATATACACTACTTGGTTTTGTGTGTATTTTAACTTACGTAAGTGATACATGGTATGTACTCTTGTGCTATACTAACCTCAGCATGAGAGAGATTCATCTCATCCAAATAACTGGTTATGAATGTACCTCACTGGTATATGAACATACCACAATTTATCTATTTTCCCACCTAAGGATATTTTTCTTGTGTGTTTTTTGGTTTGGCTTTGTTGTTTTGCCAATACAGTACAAACCGTACTGCTGAGATTGTTCTTATGCACATCTCTGTGCACATGAGCAAGAATTTTTCTAGGGTGGGCATGGCTGTTTCCTGGGATATGTACATATTCCACTTTCTTTCATAATGCATATTGCTTTCTGAACTGTTCTAGTTTACCACTTTATACTAGAACAATAGTAAGGATTCCTATTGCACATCCTTTCAACATTTAGAATTTCCCATGAGGCTTGAAATTCTTATTAATTTGATGGATATAAAGTGGGATCTCATTGTGGTTTTAATTTGATAACTGATTGCTAATAAGGTAGAGCATCTTTTTGAGTGTTGTTTGATGAATATTTTAAAGTAGTTGGATTTTTCAATCTGTTTTGTGGTTTGTGGTTTTCTATTTTATACAAGTTTTCCTATCTGAGGGTCATAAAGTTATTTTTATGTATATTTTTTAGAAGTCTTAAAGTTTTGGCTTTCCACATTATGTCTTCAGTCCACATGGAGTTGATTTTTATATTTGATAAGAAGCGTTAGATTACCCATGTGGATAATCACTTGTTTTCAAACTTTTTATTGAATAGGCCATCCTTTCTCTACTAATTTGCACTGCCGTCCCTGTCATTTATTAAGGGTCTGTTAAGTGGGGATCTGTGTTTAAGCTTTTTATTCTGTTCCATCGAGATACCGCACTGGTAAACCATCTTATTATAATAGCTTTGTGTAATATGTTTTGATATCTGATATAAAAGGACTCTCCAATTTTCTTTACAAAAGTGTCTTACCCTTTTTTGGACCTTTGCTTCTAATTTTAAAAATTAGTTTGTCAGTTTGCATAAATCAGTATGGGAATTTGGTTGGGATTGTATTGAATTTATAATTTGGAGCAGAATTGACATCTTTACAATGAAAAGATCTTCCTCTCCACGAATATAGAATATCAGCATACAGTTTATCTTTTTTTAATGTTTTTCAATAAAGTATAACTACATTCATAAGATCCTACACATGCTGTGTTATAACTATTCCTAATTTTTTGTTTTCTGTTTATATTATGTTCGTTGTTCTTTTTGATATTTTAATTCTTATGTCTTAAAATTACATTTTTAAACTTGTTTGCTGGTATATAAGAATGAAATATTTTTAATATTAGATCTCATATTTAAACTTTTCTATAGAACATTTTGGGTATTGAGTTTTAAGAAATTGTGGTAAAATATGCCTAACATAAAATTTACCATTTAAACTATTTTTAGGTGTACAATTTAGTGGTACTATATTCACACTATTGTGCCACCATCATTACCATTCATGCCAGAACTTTTTTATCTTCTCAAACTGAAACTTTATAGCCATTTAACAGTAACTCTGTATTCCTCCCTCTGCCCAGTTCCTGGCAACCATCATTCTATTTTCTGTCTCTGAATTTGACCATTCTAGGTAGCTCATATAAATGGACTTATACAATATCTGTCCTTTTGTGTCTTATTTCACTTAGCATAATGTCCTCAAGTTTCATCCATGTTTTAGTGTGTGTCAGAATTTCATTACTAATTAAAGTTGAATAATACTTCATTGTATGTTGGAATTGTCTGTTCCTTTCTGTTGATGGACACTTGAGTTTTCTCTGTGGTTGGCTATTGTAAATAATGGTGCTGTGAACGTCACTGTACAGATATCTGTTCAAGTCGCTGCTTTCATTTCTTTTAGCTATAGTCCCAGAAGTGGAATTGATAAGTAATATGGTAATTCTATGTTTAATTTTTTGGGAAACCACCTTGCTGTTTTCCACAGTAGTGTACCACTTTACATTCTCACCAGCAATGCACAAGAGTTCCAGTTTCTCCGCATCCTCACCAACATATTGTATTTTCTGTTTTTTTTTAATAAACATCATCCTAATGGGTATGAAGTGGCATCTCACTGGTGGTTTTGATTTGCATTTCCCTGATGATTAGTGGCGTTGAGCATCATTTCATGTTTTTATTGGCCATATATAAATCTTTGGAGAAATGTTTATTCAATTGGGTTGATTTTTTTTGTTCCTGAGTAGTAGGAGTTCTTTATGTATTTTAAATATTGATCCCTTATCAGATATATGATTTGCATATATTTTCACCCATTCTTTGGGTAACCTTTTCACCCTGTGTTCTTTGATGGACAAAAGTTTTAATTGTGATGAAGTCCAATTTATCTATTGTTTTCTCATTGCCTGTGTTTTTGGTGTCATAATTAAGAAATCATTGCCAAATCTAACGTAATGATGCTTTGCTTGTATGTTTTCTTCTAAAAGTTTTGTAGTTTTTATTCTTTAGGTCTTTGATCTGGGTATTACATACTTTTCCTGTGCTCATTAGAATTATCATATGGTTTTTTCTCCTTGGTGTGGTAAATTGCATTAGTAGATTTTACATTGTTAAATCAAGTTTAAATTCTTTTGGATGTGATATATTCATCTTTTTTTTACTGTGTTCAGTTTACTAATATTTTATTTAGGATTTTATCTATGCGGTGTGATATTGGCCTATAATTTTCCTTTTCCTGTTGTCTTTGTTGGGTTTTGTTATTATTGATAAAATGGATTGGTGAGTTTTGTTGTTTTTTTTTTCGGTACATGGGCCTCTCACTGCTGTGGCCTCTCCCGTTGTGGAGCACAGGCTGTGGATGCACAGGCTCAGTGGCCATGGCTCATGGGCCTAGCCGCTCTGCGGCATGTGGGATCTTCCTGGACCAGGGCATGAACCCGTGTCCCCTGCATCAGCAGGTGGACTCTCAACTGCTGTGCCACCAGGGAAGCCCTCTAGCTTGTTTTTATAGTAGTCTAAAATTCCCCTGGGCTTCTTCCTTCTTCCCATCTTACCACCTATATATAGACATCAAACAAAGTTGTTTTTTTCCTCCTAGATGTGATTGTGAACAATTTTAATGGCAAAATATTTTGGTTTTACATTTTATATTAGAAATATCTGTTTTAAAAACTACTTTCCAAAATGTTTTACAGTATCATGTCACCTTTATTTCCATCTAAACTTATTCATCCTCATACATCTCTATAAATTATAAATATACTGTTATCCCTTATTCCTTATAATATGAAACTGAGGGTCATAGAGTCTCCTGACCTACTGATCAGTAATGCTCTAGACAAAACTGCTTCTTCAGAGTGTCAGTAAGAGCAAATACTTGTATTAAGTAGAAATTAAAGTATATATAAATAGTAATTAGTTTAAAAGTGAAAACAGTCATATCTATTGGAAATGAAGATAGAAATAAGAAGATGGCACTATAGCATAATATTATGGACCCTGGAGTCAGACAGACTTCGGTTTAGATCTCATTTCTGCCACCTAATAACTGTATGCCTTTAGGTAAGTTACATAACCTCGTTAAACCTGGTATTCTTCTTGAAGAAAGGGTACAGCAAATAGATGCAGCAATAGAACGAGCTTAGTAGTATCATGACCATTAATTACATGCATGTAAAGCACTTAGGCACAGTGCCTATATAAATAAACGTTAAGAATCCTTGAATACCTTCCAGGCTTATTGGAATCCCATGAAGCAGGGCTTGGCAAACTGTTTTTGTAAAAGGCCAGACAGTAAATATTTTGGGCTTTGACAGCCACATTCTGTCTCTGTCACACATTCTATTTTGTTTTGTTCTCTTTTTGCAACCATTTAAAAATGTAAAAACCATTAATACGCAGACCATGGGCCCACTTTGGCCCCTAGGCTGTAGTTTGCCTATCTCTGCTGTAAGGCATTACCCTTCAACACAGCACCACTAGAGTTTTCAAAAACATACTAAGTTTATATGTCTTTAAACTTTTAGCATTGGTTTCATAGTATATATTGCATATTAGGGACTGCATTTTCTTTTTTTTTAATATAGCAAGTCAGTAGAGCAACTGCTCCTAATCTCTATTTTTATTTTTTTAATTTAATTTTATTTATTTTATTATACAGCAGGTTCTTATTAGTTATCCATTTTATACATATTAGTGTATGCATGTCAATCCCAATCTCCCAATTCATCACACCACACCACACCACCCCCACCACTTTTCCCCCTTGGTGTCCATACATTTGTTCACTGCATCTGTGTCTCATTTTCTGCCCTGCAAACCCGTTCATCTGTACCATTTTTCTAGATTCCACATATATGTGTTAATGTACAGAATATGTTTTTCTCTTTGTGACTTACTTCACTCTGTATGACAGTCTCTAGATCCATCCACATCTCTACAAATGACCCAGTTTCGTTCCTTCTTATGGCTGAGTAATATTCCATTGTATATGTGTACCACATCTTCTTTATCCATTCATCTGTCGATGGGCATTTAGATTGCTTCCATGACCTGGCTATTGTAAATAGTGCTGCAGTGAACATTGGGGTACATGTGTCTTTTTGAATTATGTTTTTCTCTGGGTGTATGCCCAGTAGTGAGATTGCTGGGCCATATGGTGATTCTATTTGTAGTTCTTTAAGGAACCTCCATACTGTTCTCCATAGTGACTGCATCAATTTACATTCCCACCAACAGTGCAAGAGGGTTCCCTTTTCTCCAAACCCTCTCCAGCATTTGTTGTTTGAAGATTTTCTGATAATGCCCATTCTAACTGCTGTGAGGTAATACCTCACTGCAGTTTTGATTTGCATTTCTCTAATAATTAGTGATGTTGAGCAGCTTTTCATGTGCTTCTTGGCCATCTGTATGTCTTCTTTGGAGAAATGTCTATTTAGGTCTTCTGCCCATTTTTGGATTGGGTTGTTTGTTTTTTTAATATTGAGCTGCATGAGTTGTTTATATATTTTGGAGATTAATCCTTTGTCCATTGATTCTTTGCAAATATTTTCTCCCATTCTGAGGATTGTCTTTTTATCTTGTTTGTAGTTTCCTTTGCTGTGCAAAAACTTAAGTTTCATTAGGTTTCATTTGTTTATTTTTGTTTTTATTTCCATTACTCCAGGAGGTTGATAAAAAAGATCTTGCTGTGATTTTTGTCAAAGAATGTTCTTCCTATGTTTTCCTCTAAGAGTTTGATAGTGTCTAGTTTTACATTTAGGTCTTGAACCGATTTTGAGTTTATTTTTCTGTATGGTGTTAGGGAGTGTTCTAATTTCATTCTTTTATATGTAACTGCCCAGTTCTCCCAGCACCACCTATTGAGGAGACTGTCTTTTCTCCATTGTATATCCTTGCCTCCTTTGTCATAGATTAGTTGACTGTAGGTGTGTGGGTTTACCTCTGTGCTTTCTATCCTGTTCCATTGATCTTCCTGTTTTTGTGCCAGTACCATATTGTCTTAATTACCATAGCTTTGTAGTGTAGTCTGAAGTCAGGGAGCCTGATTCATCCAGCTCCGTTTTTTTCCCTCAAGACCACGTTGGCTATTCGGGGTATTTTGTGTCTCCATACAAATTTTAAGATTTTTGTTCTAGTTCTGTAAAAAAATGCCATTGGTTATTTGATAGGGATTGCATTGAATATGTAGATTGCTTTAGGTAGTATAGTCATTTTCACGATATTGATTCTTCCAATCCAAGAAAGTGGTACATCTCTCCATCTGTTTTATCTTTAATTTCTTTCATCAGTGTCTTATAGTTTTCTGCATACAGGTCTTCTGACTCCCTAGGTAGATTTATTCCTAGGTATTTTATTCTTTTTGTTGCAGTGGTAAATGGGAGCGATTCCTTATTTTCTCTTTCACATTTTTCATTATTAGTGTATAGGAATGCAAGAGTTTTCTGTACATGAATTTGTATCCTGCAACTTTACCAAATTCATTGATTAGCTTTAGTAGTTTTCTGGTGGCCTCTTTAGGATTCTCTATGTATAGTATCATGTCATCTGCAAACAGTGACAGTTTTACTTCTTCTTTTCCGATTTGTATTTCTTTTATTTCTTTTTCTTCTCTGATTGCTGTGGCTAGGACTTCCAAAACTATGTTGAATAATAGTGGTGAGAGTGGACATCCTTGTCTTGTTCTTGATCTTAGAGGAAATGCTTTCAGTTTTTCACCATTGAGAATGATGTTTGCTGTGGGTTTGTTGTATATGGCCTTTATTATGTTGAGGTAGTTTCCCTCTATGCCCACATTCTGGAGAGTTTTTATCATAAATGGGTGTTGAATTTTGTCAGAAGCTTTTTCTGCATCTATTGAGATGATCATATGGTTTTTATTCTTCAGTTTGTTAATGTGGAGTATCACATTGATTTATTTGCATATATTGAGGAATCCTTGTATCCCTAGGATAAATCCCACTTGATCATGGTGTATGATCCTTTTAATGTGTTGTTGCATTCTGTTTGCTAGTATTGTGTTCAGGATTTTTGCATCTATATTCATCAGTGTTATTGGTCTGTAATTTTCTTTTTTTTGTAGTATCTTTGTCTGGTTTGGTATCAGGGTGATGGTGGCTTCATATAATAGTTTGGAAGTGTTCCTTCCTCTGCAATTTTTTGGAAGAGTTTGAGAAGGATGGGTGTTAGCTCTTCTCTAAATGTTTGATAGAATTCACCTGTGAAGCCATCTGGTCCTGGACTTTTGTTTGTTGGAAGATTTTTAATCACAGTTTCAATTTTATTACTTGTGATTGGTCTGTTCATATTTTCTGTTTCTTCCTGGTTCAGTCTTGGAAGGTTATAACTTTTTAAGAATTTGTCCATTTCTTCCAGGTTGTCCATCTTATTGGCATAGAGTTGCTTGTAGTAGTCTCTTAGGGTGGTTGTATTTCTGCAGTGTCTGTTGTAACTTCTCCTTTTTCATTTCTAATTTTATTGATTTGAGTCCTCTCCATCTTTTTCTTGATGAGTCTAGCTAATGGTTTATCAATTATGTTTATCTTCTCAAAGAACTAGCTTTTAGTTTTATTGATCTTTGCTATTTTTTTCTTTGTTTCCATTTCATTTATTTCTGCTCGGATCTTTATGATTTCTTTCCTTCTGCTAACTTTGGGTTTTGTTTGTTCTTCTTTCTCTAGTTCTTTTAGGTGTAAGGTTAGATCGTTTACTTGAGGTGTTTGTTTCTTCTTGAGGTACGATTGTATTGCTATAAACTTCCCTCTTAGAACTGCTTTTGCTGCATCCCATAGGTTTTAGATCGTCATGTTTTCATTGTTGTTTGTCTCTAGGTATTGTTTGATTTCCTCTTTGATTTCTTCGATGATCTCTTGGTCATTTAGTAACGTATTGTTTAGCCTCCATGTGTTTGTGGTTATTACGTTTTTTTTCCTTGTAATTGATTTCTAATCTCATGGTGTTGTGGTTGGAAAAGATGCTTGATACGATTTCAGTTTTCTTAAATTTACTGAGGCTTGATTTGTGGCTCAAGATGTGATCTATCATGGAGAATCTTCCGTGCGCACTTGAGAAGAAAGTGTAATCTGCTGGTTTTGGACGGAATGTCCTATAAATACCAATTAAATCTATTTGGTGTATTGTGTCATTTAAAACTTGTGTTTCCTTATTAATTTACTGTTTGAATGATCTGCCCATTGGTGTAAGTGAGGTGTTAAAGTCCCCCACTGTTATTATTATTTTTATTTATTTATTTTTGGCTGCATTGGGTCTTCGTTGCTGCGTGCAGGTTTTCTCTAGTTGCTGGGAGTGGGCTACTCTTTGTTGCGGTGTGCGGGCTTCTCATTGCGGTGGCTTCTCTTGTTGCAGAGCATAGGCTCTAGGCGTGTGGGCTTCAGTACTTGTGACATGTGGGCTCAGTAGTTGTGGCTCTCGGGCTCTAAAGAGCAGGGTCAGTATTTGTGGCGCATGGGCTTAGTTGCTCCGCGGCATGTCGGATCTTCCTGGACGAGGACTCAAACCCATGTTCCCTGCATTGTCAGGCGAATTCTTAACCACTACACCACCAGGGAAATCCTCCTGCTATTATTGTGTTACTGTCGATTTCCTCTTTTATAGCTGTTAGCAGTTGCCTTACGTATTGAGGTGCTCCTATGTTGGGTGCATATATATTTATAATTGTTATATTTTCTTCTCCGATTGATTCCTTGATCATTATGTAGTGTCCTTCCTTGTCTCTTGTAACATTTTTTGTTTTAAAGTCTATTTTATCGGATATGAGTATTGCTACTCCAGCTTTCTTTTGATTTCCGTTTGCATGGAATATCTTTTTCCATCCCTTCACTTCCAGTCTGTATGTGTCCCTTGGTCTGAATTGGGTCTCTTGTATACAGCATATATATGGGTCTTGTTTTTGTATCCATTCAGCGAACCTGTGTCTTTTGGTTGGAGCATTTAATCCATTCACGTTTAAGGTAACTATCGATATGTATGTTCCTGTTACCATTTTCTTAATTGTTTTGGGTTTGTTTCTTTAGCTCCTTTTCTTCTCTTGTGTTTCCCACTTAGAGAAGTTCCTTTAGCATTTGTTGTAGAGCTGGTTTGGTGGCGCTGAATTGTCTTTGCTTTTGCTTGTCTATAAAGCTTTTAATTTGTCCATGGAATCTGAATGAGATCCTTGCTGGGTAGAGTAATCTTGGTTTTAGGTTTTTCCCTTTCATCACTTTAAATATATCATTCCACTCCCTTCTGGCTTTTAGAGTTTCTGCTGAGAAATCAGCTTTTAACCTTATGGGAGTTCCCTTGTATGTTATTTGTCATTTTTCCCTTGTTGCTTTCAATAATTTTTCTTTGTCTTTAATTTTTGCCAGTTTGATTACTATGTGTCTCGGCGTGTTTTTCTTTGGGTTTTTCCTGTATGGGACTCTCTGTGCTTCCTGGACTTGGATGGCTATTTCCTTCCCCATGTTAGGAAAGTTTTTGACTATAATCTCTTCAAATACTTTCTCGGGTCCTTTTTCTCTCTATTCTCCTTCTGGGGCCCCTATAATGTGAATGTTGTTGAGTTTAATGTTGCCCCAGAGGTCTCTTAGTCTGTCTTCATTTCTTTACATTTTTTTTTCTTTATTCTGTTCCACAGCAGTGAATTCCACCATTCTGTCTTCCAGGTCACTTATCCATTCTTCTGCCTCAGTTGTTCTGCTATCGATTCCTTCTAGTGTATTTTTCATTTCAGTTATTGTATTGTTCATCTGTTTGTTTGTTCTTTAATTCTCCTAGGTCTTTGTTTAACATTTCTTGCATCTTCTCGATCTTTGCCTCCATTGTTTTTCCAAGGTCCTGGATCATCTTCACTATCATTATTCTGAATTCTTTTTCTGGAAGGTTGCCTATCTCCACTTCATTTAGTTGTTTTTCTGGGGTTTTATCTTGTTCCTTCATCTGGTACATTGCCCTCTGCCTTTTCATCTTGTCTGTCTTTCTGTTAATGTGGTTTTAGTTCCACAGGCTGCAGGACTGTAGTTCTTTCTTCTGCTGTCTGCCCTCTCCTAATCCCTTTATTTTTGAACCAGGACTTTTACAGTGTATAATACCCTGCTAGTGTTGTAAGGTCTCCTGCAGAGGCAGGGGTTAGCTGTGTCTCACTGTGAGGACTAGGATACTGGCAGCAGCTGCATTTTCATTATTGACATTTATATTTTAAAATAGCTATGCTGGGCTTCCCTGGTGGCGCAGTGGTTGAGAGTCCGCCTGCCGATGCAGGAGACACGGGTTCGTGCCCTGGTCCGGGAAGATCCCACATGCCGCGGAGCGACTGAGCCCGTGAGCCATGGCCGCTGGGCCTGCGCGTCCGGAGCCTGTGCTCCGCAACGGGAGAGGCCACAACAGTGGGAGGCCCGCATACCGCAAAAAAAAAAATAAAATAAAATAAAATAAAATAGCTATGCTTTTTTCTTCTACTACCCATTTATCAGCTAACTTTATCCTGAAATGAAATTGTTGAGACTGTTGGGTTCTTGATCAGTTGTTTTCTTAAGAATCTATATAGAAGCTAAATAGCTCCAATTTCATTATGAAACTTTTTAGAAATTTTTGAAAGGGAAGTAACCATAATTCTCTTATTATTGCATTTATTCAGTTATTTCCATGTGATGGGCTTGACCACTTAGGCCTGTTGCTTCCATTTTTTTCTTTAATGATATTTTCTTAATTCTGTTGTGAATTATCTGAACCAGTTTTGGAACTCAAACAGGCCCGTGGAATTATTGGATTTTCATAATTTTCAACTAATTAGAGTTTTCTAGTACACTAGCAATACTTAGAATAGTAACATAATTGCTGCTGTCCTAGGATAGTAATACTGATAACACTCCTGGGAACCCGGAAAATGGGATGGTTCATATTCTTTTTTCATTGTATACTTATAAAGCCTTAGTTTTATATGTGTGGTCACAGTTCTCAGGTTCCAAGTTACCTTAATATCCTTACTAGGAAATAAACTTTATAAAATAAACTACCTGTTAGAAAACATTTCTTTTTCTGTTCCAGTTGAAGTTTCGAAGTCTGAAGTTGGGCCCTTTAATGATTCTGCTCATGTGGAGCCCCTTATTGATTCTACTCATATTTCTCTGCAAGAAGAAAACCAGTCTTCTGTCAGTCATTGCCTCCCTGATGCTTCTACAGTTACTGAAGAAGGTTTATTTAGCCAAAAGAGTTTTCTTATTTTAGGTTTTAGTAATGAAAATGAATTTAATATTACAACTCTCATAAGAGAAAGTGCTGGAAAAATTGTGTCACTTCAGAGCAGAGTTGTTGCTGATTATGCTGTGGTTCCTCTGCTGGGGTGTGAAGTACAGGCAACTGTGGGAGAAGTTGTTACAAATACGTGGCTGGTAAGAAAACACTAGCAGTTGAAATGTAGTATTGAAGGATGTCTGAAACTAAGAGTACATGTTTATTTCTTAGGCAGTTCAGTTTCAGTAAATTGCTATTTGGGTTTGAGAACTGTCTGGATTTTGCTTTTAGCAAAGGAAATTTTAAATAATAAACTATGCAAGCTTCTTGGTCCTAATCCTGGTAGAATAGAGGGGCCACACCAGCAGTGTTCCTTCTTAGGAAGTTACTCCAGGTCATCTCATACTATTTCAATTTTCCTAGTTTTCTTACTACCAGAACATGACATACACTTTTGTATTATTCCATCTTGTTGGCTTATCACTAATAATTTCATCATTGATTTTTTTTCAACTTTCAAAGAGAAAAAATGATAATACATTGGAAGAAATTAAATTTTAAGCAAAATTCAATAAATTCGATGATAAATCTGACTGATTTTAACATCCTATATAATGGATTGATGTGTATGTATTTCTTTAATGTTATAATTTTAAATGTGTTGAGAATGAGCATATATACATACACATTTATATGAAAGTAAAATTGCTTTTCATCTAAACTAAAATTACTGTTACTGTAACTGAACCAGTGTTAACCACTAGTCACTTATTTCAGGTTGATGTCATTGTTTCTCTTGTTTTTAAAAGGTAACTTGTATAGACTATCAGACTTTAATTGATCCAAAGTCAAATCCTCTCTTCACACCAGTCCCAGTAATGGCAGGAATGACTCCTTTAGAAGATTGTGTTCTTTCATTCAGCCAGTGTGCAGGAGCTGAAAAAGATTCATTGACATTCTTAGCAAATCTCCTTGGAGCAAGGTATGTAGTATTTTCAGTGTACCTGCTGTCTTGGTGTACTTTTTATTCGTTTTGACTTATAGAAGAGCAGTCAGATTAGGATTTCACTGGGTGTCTTTATAACATTTATGAGGAATGTGTTGCATATCTATGTGATGGCTCAAAGTGGGAAAGGGAGAATGCTGTTAGATGGATGCCTGGCAAATGTTAAGACTCCAGGTATTAATGCTTACCTACCAGGAAAGGGAATATTTAAAGCTGATACATGGGTCGTTATTGAGTGTTGCTTGTCTAAGCATTATTTATTCCCTTCCATGTGCCATATGGATGATTTATTCTTTTTCAGTGTACATTCATTGTTTTTCTGCAGTGTAAATGTTAAACAGGAATAATGAATACTTTGGGAGAAAGAAAATGAATTTTAAAGTTCCAAATTAGCCCAACGTGTAAGTGAACTTTAATGGTGGCTGGTTAAAAAGGAAGTAGAAAACTCATTATATAAATAAATATAAATGAGCTAAACTTTACATTAAAGGAAAAGTTCTTTTAGATTATATCATGAAGCAGCACTTAAAATACTTTTAAACAGGAGACACATCTAAACCGAAATGATTCGGAACATTCGGGAAAAAAAAAAGATGGGCAAAGATATATCAAAAGAGAGTGTTGCAGTTTTAACATCAGACAAGTTTGGATTCAAATCAAAAGGCATTAAACAGGAAAAAGAAGAGCACTGTAAATAAAGAGTGCTATTCACACTGAAGGTAAAAAATATGTGTATATCAAATAGAGCATGACTACCATTCATAGAACAAAAACAGCAGGAAATTCAACGAAGAATCAGCAGAAACATTAATTGTAGTAGACTTTAATTCCCACCTTTTACCTCATGACAAGTCAAATGGAAAACAAGAAAGGATACAGATTTAAACAGCATATTACCTATCCACCCTAAAACAGTGACCATACCATTTCAGGCACCTGTGGAACATTCATAAACATTGCCTGTATAGAAATTGGCCACAAAGAAAACCTCAGTAAGTTCCCTGAAGTAGAAAGAGTGGAGACCATATTCTGTAATCACAGTGCAAAAAAAAAAAAAATTAGAAATAAGTAGTAGAAATAGAAAATGAAAGTCTTTATCAACTGGACATTTTAGAACTTTTTAGTAACTCTTGGTTCAAAGAGGAATTCAAAACCACTTTTAAGCCTAGAAATCATTATCAACCTGATAGTAACAAGCAACACCAGTGCCCACATTGTGACCTTAAAATACCACTTCCCACTAAAAGAAACTAAAGCTTAAAGAAATGATCAGTTCTAGGTCTGGGGCAGAAAAGATACCAGTGAGTCTGGAACATTTTGTCAGAACAGAGAGCAAGTATTGATATATTATTGAAGACTAGTAGGAAGGGTTGTGTCAAAGGACCTCCACTGGCCAAAGACAGGGAAAGTTAAGTGTCACTAGAGATAATAATGGCAGTGGATCCAGACACATCAAATAATGTTTAAATCATAACTTCATAATGGCACCAAACTAAGCTAATTGGTTATGTTTGAAGGATGCTAGGAAACCAACTCATTATTTTGAAAGCTGGTAAATAAAGAGAAAGGATCAAGTATTTATCCTGCCTTTCCTATACAGTCTGTATCAGAATACCATAATGATGGATAACACAATTTCCCTTTATAGAAGTATTCCAACAAATAAGTGAAAAAGGAATGATAAGATTGTGACTGCTAATAAATGAAAGAATCTAAGCAGATTCTTTCTAGAAGAATTTCTAAATTCAACACATTTTCAATCTGTTGAAAATCAACAGTTAATCACATACTAAAGAGAAAACCAGACATTATATGCTTCCTTGTGAAGAATACATCACCACCTTGAAGTAGTCTTAGCAAAATAATGAAATCTCAATCTAATAAAGACTAGATTCAACTACTGAATTATAGGAAATACAGGAGAATAACATGTTCTACTACAGCACAGCAATACAATCAGCAAAATCCAGACTGAGATAACTCTACATTATAGTGTCTTCAACAAGAGGGCAAGGAAAGAAGAGGGAACCTGCAAGCTAAAAGACATAAAAAATTAAATGTAGTGTTTAAGGATGCACTATGTGACAAAACTAAAGAAAAGTAAGGAAGCGATAATCATAAATATCCAAATAGTGACTACTGTTAGCATGGGAGGGAAGGGGGTTAGTAACTGAGAAGAGGCATGTTGGAGAGGTTCTGGAGTGACTGGTAAGATTCTGTCTTCTGATGTGGGTGGTGGATATAAGGGTTTTCATCTTATGATAATTCATTAAATTGTATATTTCCTTTTTTGCTGGTGTTCTGTACTTGGATTATACCAAACAGTAAGCTCTTGGAAAAAACTGAAATTGTAGCAAATAACAATAACAAAATATGGCAACAGACTAAAGCGGTGCTCACAGAAAAATTCAGCAAAGTGGTTATGTAGAATATTAATATACAGAAGTCACTGACCTTCATATGTACAACCAGTTAGAAGAGCTAATGAAAACAAAGGTCTCTTATTAAATCTGTAGTAAGAGATAAAGCACCTTGCAACATGATGTGGAATCTAAAAAAACAAAACAAATGAACAAACAAAATAAAATCAAAATAGACTCATAGATATAGAGAACAAATTAGTAGTCACCAGAGGGGAAGGGAATGGAAGGTTGGGCAAAATAGGTGAAGGGGATTAAGAGGTACAGAATTCCAGTTATAAAATTAAAAAGTTACAGGGGTGTAATATTTAGCATAAGGAAAATAGTAATACTGTACTAGCTTTGTATGTTGACAGATGGCTACTATACTTTTGGTGTTGATCGTTTGTAATGCATTTAAATGTCGAGTCACTACGTAGTACACCTGAAACTAATATAATATTGTATGTCAACTATACTTCAATTTTTAAAAAAATTTGAAGTGAAACTTGGAAGAGCTACAGAAACTTGTAAAATGCTATTGAGGGAAATAAATAAGACTTAAACAGTATGAAAGATGTATCTGCTCTTGGACAGGAAGACTAAACATTAAAAAGAAATTTTTTAGAGAGGGCAATAAGTGAACTAATTCTTAAATTCAAAGAAAATATTAGCAAGCAGGAAAGTCATAAAAATTCTGAAATAGAATAGTTATTTAAATATATTTTGTAAACCTCACTAGATAAAATAGTGTGTCTGTAAGTAGCAGAAAGTTCAGTGAACAGGCAGAGAGTCTAGAAATAGACCTAAACACAAACAGGAATTTGGTATATGATAAAAGTGATATTTTAACTTATTAAGGAAGAGATGGTTTATTTAATAAATATGATTCAGTAAAGTTGGAGCAACATCTCATCCCAAAATAAGTACCAAATTAATTGATCAGTGGGTTAAATGTGATAATGAATCCATGAAAGTACTAGGAAAAATGTGGAATATTAAAAAAATCTTAAAAGTGGGGATCTAGACCTAAAACCCAGAATTCCTAAAAGAAAAGACAATTCTGTTTATATTTCATATTCTGTTTTTGCCCCCATATTCTCTTTAATATTCTGTGATCATGAGGAAGGCGTTTAATTTCTCTGCATCTTTTCCCAGGTCGTATTTTTACAATAATTTGTAAAATATTGGTATTTCACAAATATTGAGAGGATTGAATGAGATATGTGAAAATACTTGGAGAAGTTGTAGTGGGCTAAAAGATATAATGTGTTATTCATACTCTTCCTTTGTTCCTGTAGTTGTTCCATGCTGCCTCCTTTTGGGAGGAAAGACAAGGTGGATGGGTGATGACTAATTAAATAGATGGTTTTTCTGGTTATTTCTTGTAAGTCTAGTTTAATTTGCTTATGTTTTTATAAAACGTTTAATTGTAGCAATACATTTTCATTCTAGAGTAAGCACTTGTAAGGGGATTAGCTTAATTTAAGAAATAGAGCTAACTTTTAATCTGTGGGTATTTTCTTATATTCAGAACTCTAACAAAACCATTGTATTAGAAACTTCATTCTTATTTTGCTGGCTAATTGTGCATATGACATTTGCTTTTCTTTAAATGTAACTTTCAGTGTTCAAGAATTCTTCGTTCGCAAATCCAATGCAAAGAAAGGCATGTTTGCCAGTACACATCTTGTATTGAAAGAACCAGGTGGTTCTAAATATGAAGCTGCCAAGAAGTGGAATTTACCAGCAGTCACTATAACTTGGCTGTTGGAGACTGCTAGATTGGGAAAGAGAGCAAATGAAAGCCATTTTTTGATCAAAAATTCACCTAAAGAAGGTTAATACTTTTATTTTGTCCTTTTATATATATATTTTTACAATTTGATGGTTTCTGGGATATGAATGTGCTAAAACTTATTTTTAGGGCAGGTCATTAAAATTTCTCCCTTTCAAAAAAAAAAAAAAAAAAAAAAATTTCTCCCTTTCACGTGAGCCACTCTTGGGCACTCATTATTGGGGGTGTGGGCAAAAAAATGTGCGTTCATAGCACAAATGTTTAATTTGTATCTGTACTATCAAGTGTAGGCCCTATCTGAAAGCTAGAGGGTACAGAACAATATAGGAGCATTCTAGGGTCTCAGTGTTTGAAGTCTAATGAGCTTAGATCCCATTTACTGTTCCTTCAGTGGGTCATACTGACACATCTTGTGAGTAAAGTGCTCTCTATTCCTCATCTTAGGGTTTTTGCATGTTATCTCTTGCCTGCTTCATGCTTGCCTGTTCCTCCTTATTTTTCAGTTCTCAACTTGGATGTCACTTTCCCTGGAAAGCCTTCCTTGACTCACCAAGTATGGCCTTTGTCTTGCCATAACACCCTGGCCTTTTGTAGCTCTCATCCCAGTGTTACCGTTCTAGTTTACTTTCATGTTTCCCTGCTCAACCATAACCTCTGAAAAGGCAAAGAGTACACGTGTCTTGTGCATTATATATTTTCATTGTCTAGATTGGGCCTGGCATGGAGCAGCCGTCTAATAAGTGTATTTGTTAAATGTTGAAAAAAGGTAGGAGGCAGGGTGGGAGGACACAGTAGCCTCTCTTGTAAGATGATGGCATCCCTGGGCAAACTTCAGGGAAGCTTCTCAAAGCTATTACTTACTACTTTTATCTAGACAACCTGGAAATTTTACAATGCAGGCAAAGTAATATTAAAACTTCATTAAGCACTTTCCAAAAACTTGACCGTAGTTGTTAACTCTGAGTACATGTAATTGGGATTTTCTTTTTGACTCTGCCATTGACTAAGATGACATTATTTATATAATTTTGGGCAAATTATGAGGTTTATTGAGACTATTTCAAGTTACAAGATGAAACAGGAAATCTAATTTCATTAATTATTTGTTTCAGTTGATGTACTTGTCTAACTCAACACATATTTTAATATATTGTCTGGTTTGTTTCTTTGAAAGTAGGTATATAACTTTGTGGTTTGAAGTATACTTGAGAATTCACATGAAAACTCACAATAAGATGTAAAAACATCACTTCTTTTGTGCCTCTTTAGACACAAAAAGACATTAGTGGCTCACATTTGTTTCTTTTCATTTTAAATCTCTAGAACAAAGTTTGGAGACTGAAACAACAAACGGGGTGAATCTAAATCCAGATACTCCAGAGCATCCTGTCACAGACCTGGAAACTCACAGAAAAACAGCCATTACACCTTTAGATATGAACCGCTTTCAGAGTAAAGCTTTCCGTGCAGTGATCTCACAGCACTCCGGACAGGCTTCAGTCTCCCCTGCAGCAGGACAACCACTTCAGAAGGAGCCCTCATTACGCCTGGATACACCATCAAAGTTTCTGTCCAAGGACAAGCTCTTCAAGCCTTCCTTTGATGTGAAGGTAAGGCTTATAGAAAATGATCCTGGAGATAACAGTTTCATAGCTTATAAAGTAAAGCACCAAGTTCTCCATCACCTCTGAAGTTTGTAGTAGTAACTTCCAGAAATGTTGGTAAATAGATGCATAGTATTGAGTCCCTACATATATCCAGGGTTGAGGTAACAGCTAGAGAAATATATGGTGTGAAATCAGGACATCTGGATTCAAGTCCTATCATGAACGGTATGACTCACAGATCATTTAACATATCTGAGCATTAGTTCCTTTTGTACAAAGAGCATAGTATCACTTACTCTGAAAACTTACAGGTGTATCATAAGGATTAAGTGAAATTGTGTGATGAAATAATTTCGTAAACTGTAAAATAACATAAACACATTGCTACTTATGCTTTGATTCTAGGAGTACACCCGGTGCTCTTTCTGAAAATGTCTGTTATCACTTTACTTTTCAATCATTTCCCTTAAAAAGATGAGTTAAGTGTGCATCTTTCCTTCATCTTTTGAGCACTGGAGTATGGCTCCCTTTCTGAAAAATTCGTTCACAAATCAAGGGCTAATTCAAGCTTCTCAAATGGTTTCCTTTCATTCCCCAAAGATAATTTCTTCACTATTCCTTTAGTAGTTTTTGGCCTTTCAAATGGCTATTCAAACCATGTTTTCTTAATCCATGACTTAGTAAAATTATTGTACGGTTTATCTATTGAGGTTTTACTCATAGTTTAATAATTTTTACTAGTATGTTTTGGAGCAGACTTAAAGTTTACAGATTGTTCATCTTCAGAAAATAAATATAAATTGATACCCGGGACAGTTTTCTCCAAGCTAAATCTTTGGTCAAATTTCTTCTGAAGTAACATTTTGTGCTGTGATTAACACTGTTCCTTGTGCCTTAAGAAGTAGAGGAAAACCACTGGTTTGGGAACTGCAAGATCTAGAGTCAGGCCTCTGCTTTTCCTCTTGCAGCCTTTTAAGGCGAGTCAACCTCTTTGGGTTTCATTATCCCCGTCTGTAAAATCATGGAGCATATCTAGATGACTTACAAGGTCTCAAAGCTCATAGTCTCTTTGAATAGTAAATGAAATAATATTAGGAGACAAGAAGATAGTAGAAATATTTCTAGTCATTGAGACCATTCTTCTACCTTGCAGTGAAAAGCTGATGGTTCTGAAATAGTCTCAGTGAAGGTACAAAACACATTTAAAGGTTTCATTGTTTAGTCATAGTGTATTTAGCAGTGTCTCTCTCTGTGTGTCTTTTGTGATATATAAAATAGTTCTTCATCTTATAATCAGTGGTTCTTCAAATTGATGTAATATGGTATTTTGAATTTTTTCTCTGAAAACAGAAGAGCCCATGATTCCATATGGGTCACAAAATTGAACATACATTAGCCCTCACAATAAAAAGCACCCCTTATTTAACTTAATTTTTAATTGACACACATCCAGAAAAGTACAACAAATGTGCTGGTAAATGAAACAGTGTTAACAGTTGGGAAGACACAATACATATTCAGAAAGAGATCGTTGCCAATGCTATAGAATCTTCCTCAAGTCCCCCCTTCCCATCACTTCTTCCTCCTTCCTCCCCAAAGGTAATACTCCTTACTTCTAACACTAGCTTTGTTATGCTTGTTTTTCACTTTTAAATAGGTAGGAATCATAACATGTATTATGAGTCTGTCTATTTTTGTTCAACCTTCATTTAGAAGATTTGTCCATGTTGCTACCTCTAACTAATATTCATTGATTTTATTACTGTGTAATAATCCAGTGTATGGATATATCACAATTTACATATTCAGTCTACTGTTGATGGGCATTTAAGTGGTTACTAGCTTTTTGCTCTTACAAATAGTACTACTGTGAACATTCTTGTGCTTGTCTCTTGGAATATGTGTACATACTTTGCTTTTTGGTATATACCTAGAAGTGAAATTACTGGGTCATCTTTCACCTTCCGTAGAGACTGACAGGCTGTCCAAATGGTTGTACCAGTTTATACTCCCACCAATAGTGCATTGAGCACCCAGTTTCCCCATCCTTGCGAAAGAAGTATTATAAGTTGTTGTTTTTTTTAACATTATACTTGGAAATAATTCCTAACTTACAAGACGTTGCAAAATAAAAATAGTATAAGGAATACTCACATAACCTTTTATTCAGATATGTAGAGTTTTCATTAATTTCCAGATGGAAGGATTTTGTTTGTTTCATTTTTAATTTCTAGTTTTATTGCATTGTGATCAGACTTTTGTTTGTAATATTTCTACTTCAGAGAACTTACTGATCTTTTCTTTGTACCCTGATATATGAGCAGTTTTTGAGAACATTCTTTGATTTTTGAGAAGATTCTTTGATAAGAAGATATATTCTTTATCAGGGCTTTCTCTCTGTAGATAAAAGTCTGACATATTGATTATATTGTTTAGATCTTTTATATCCTTTCCTATTTTTTGTTCATTTAACTCCTCTTATACTAAGCAGTATTTTCAAGTTTCCTAATATTGGTGTGTTTTTTATTTCTCGCTGCATCTGATGTGGTTTTTGTTTTGAATAGATAATTGCTGTATTACTTAGTGCATAGATATTCATAACTGTTATGTGAGTAGGAATGTGTCCTTTGTCTCATTTAATGCTTTTGACTTGAAGTGTACTTTGGTATCAGGATTTCAATTGCTTCTCTCTTACTGTTTTCATTTCCCTTATAAATCTATGCATTCCTTCATTTTTAGCCTTTTTGGATTGCTGTGTTTTAAGTGCGTCTCCTGTATACAGCATAGAGTTGGGTTTGCTTTTTGAGCCATTTTGAAAATCTTTCAGTTAGGCAGGTTAAGCCCATTCACATTTAATATGACTTGTATTTGGTCTCATTTCTGTCATATATTATATTGTAATTGCTTTGTGATTATGTTGTATATATGTTTATTATATGTTTCTTCACTTACTGTGTCCTCTCTGCATTTTTTTTTTCCTTTTGGTATTTAGGAAAGAGTTTGTTTTATTCTCATGGTTTCTTATAGTGTTCTTAATCCCCCTTCTTCTTAACCTTTTATATGTCAGTTTTAAATTATGTCTAGATCCCCTGCTTACTGCTTCTATTGCAGTCAATGATCTTATTCTGTTTCCACCTTTTCTCTCTTCCACTATTTTTAGTTACATTTGTCTACTTTGTCAGAAAATAAAATGTTTATATATTCTTCAACCCATGGACCTCACCCTTGTTTTAATCTTAACTCTGCATTTAAATATATGAAATGCTCACTGTCTGTCCTTTGTGAAGCTTCCCTGTCGTCTTTTGTTAGGAATGAAGTTCTGCACCTTTAAAACTTTTACTAAGGCCTTGATTCTTCATCAACAAATTGTTCAAATGTACTATTCTTGGTTTGCTTTTATTTTTTTTCCTTGAGTTCCTGAAAATGCTGGTCCACTGCTACCTTGCTTTTATGTATGTTGTTTTTGAAAATTGTAATGCCAATCTAATTATGTTGTCTTTGTAAATTATTTCTTTTTTGCCTGAAAGCCATGTGGATTTTTCTTTTATTTTTAAAGTCTAATAGTTTTACAAGGATATGTCTAGATATTGATCATTCTCAATCAGTTTTTCCTAATACATGGTGAGTTTTTAAATGTTTAGAATTTGGCTTCTCTGAATTTTGGTCTGAGATTAGAAAAATGGAGCTGCCAATCAACTGAGTTGAATAGAACGCTTTAGGATTGGAGCCTAAAGATCAAGAGCTCGTGTTTTGGACACATAAAGTTTGAGATGCCTGTTAGACATCCAAGTACTTTTGTCAAATAGGCAGTTACACATAAAGCCTGAAGTTTGAGGAATGGTGAGTGGTCTGGGCTAGAGAAAGAAATTTGGAGATCCGAGTTTGTAGGTAATTTTTAAAGCCATATGAGAAGAGATGCCAAGAGAACAGAAGAAGAAAAGAGAAAAGGTCTAAGGAACACCCATAGGGGCTCACATTTAGAGAAGGAAACAGCAAAGGAGACGTGAGAGGAGCCACCAGTGAGGGAAGAGAAAGCCTAGAGATTGTCTTAGAGGCCAAGTAAAGTATTGAGGAAGGAGTGGTTCACAATGTCAGATGCTGCTGAAAGGTCAACAAAGGTGAGAATAGAAAGTTGACCACGGGATTGGGCATTGTGGACACTGGTGATCTTAACAATAAGGGTTATTGTGACATTGTGGAGGTGGAAGCAGGTGGGTTCCTACAGGAATGTGGGAAGAGTTCGGGACATTGACTATAAACTATGCGTTTGAGGAGTCTTACTGTAAAGGGGCATCAAGAAATGAGGTGCTAGCTGTAGGGCAAAGTATGATCAAAAGAAGGTTGTTTTGTTTTTAAAATGGAAGAAATAACTATGCCAATGTGATGGATCAGTAGAGATCCAGTTGATGGTGCAGATGAGAGGGGAGAATTAGTGAGAGGGGTTGGGATCTAATGTTTAAGAGGGAGAAAGTACCAGAAGGAAAGCAGTGCTCATGGCATAGGTGCAGAAGGTGGGTAGACATGGTGTGGGAGCTCTGATTTTTGTATATGAAGAGTTCTTTTAAATGCTGCAGAGAAATTTTAAAAAAACAAAAAACGAAAACTTCTGCAAATAGAAAGCCTTACCATGTTCTCAAAGAAAAGATTAACATCCTAAAGATCTAAAAAGATAATATAGATCCTATTAAAAATGTAAGCAGAAATAGAAAAGAATAATTAAGGGAAGGCACTAGCCCTACTAATTATTAAAACATCTTATAAAGCTTCAGTAATTGAAGCAGTGTGTTATTGTTAACATGAATAATCAAATCAATGCAGAAGATTACACCCCATAGGTAGAAGAATGCATTGTATGATTAAGGGGACATTCAAATCAGACAACTGGGTAGCCATCTGAGAAAACAGGATAAAACCTCAAATCTTACATCAGAATGAATTTCAGAGTATCCAATACTTAAGTACAAGAAAGGAAGGCATAAAAATACTAGAACAGGGCTTCCCTGGTGGCGCAGTGGTTAGGGGTCCGCCTGCCGATGCAGGGGGCGCGGGTTCGTGCCCCGGTCCGGGAGGATCCCACGTGCCGCGGAGCGGCTGGGCCCGTGGGCCATGGCCGCTGGGCCTGCGCGTCTGGAGCCTGTGCTCCGCGGCGAGAGAGGCCACAGCAGTGAGAGGCCCGTGAACCGCAAAAAAAAAAAAAAAAATACTAGAACAGGCCATGAGAGAGTGAGTTTGTTTTTAAATAATTCCGTTGTGAGGAAAGCCTTTCTAACTAAAACATAATACCAAAAGAAATAAAAGATTCATATGAATTTGCCAGCATTAAAAAATTCTCTGCATTCAACTATGCAGATTTTATAAATATGCAATAAAAGTATTTGTTTAAAAAAAAATTCTCCATGGCAAAAATTTGACAATTGACAAATTGGGAACAAATATGTGCATATCATAGTGGGTATATATGTGCATAAAAATATATACAGCTATATTTAGGCAAGTGGATATTTTAAAAAGACTGATAACCTAATGGGAAAATAAGCAAAGGACAGGAAGAGATATCTGTCACAAAAAATTGAATAGAAATATTATACATGCATGAAGATGTTTAATCTCATTCAGTATAAGAGGATGGAAAATTAAAGCATGCAGATATATTTTTTTAACCTATCAGATTGGCAAAAAAGAAAAATCTGATTACCCATTGTGCTGTCAAGCATGTTGGGAAACACTAATGCTTTGTTCATGAGAATGTCAGTGTTGGTGTGCACATTTTGCTTAAATGGTTCCCTTTACTCTTGTGTGTGCAAAATGTGTGTGTACAAGGTTATTCACTACATCGTTATACTGGTAAAAGATTGTTAATCTAAATATTCATCAGTTGAGCACTGGTTAAATACCTTCTGCTGTATACATGTAATACTATGCAGATGGGAAAGAGAATGAGCACAAGCCCTGGACAGCAGTGGCCTCTGCTCATGAGGGAATTGTGGGTGGCTTGGGAAAGGGAATACATTTTGTACCTTTGAAGATTTTTCACAATTCTCAGCTCAATCTAACTTTTTAACCTTCCTTATAGTTCACATCTTGTTTATATCCATCCTTGCTTACTTGTTTCCGTCTGTGTGTTTTGTTTGTTTACTTGTTCGTTTATTTTGTTTTTTGGTATCATTAATTTTAACCAACTTCAACTCTAAGATCAGACAGATGTGGTAAGTGCTGCTGAAAATGTAAGCTTGTCAGTCTCTTTGAACTAATTTGCTGGACAGTATGAAATTTTTTTTCTTCACAGTAGATACTAGTTCAGTCTTTTTATTGTTGTTTAGAGGAAAACTGGAGGAGGTTAAAGCTATGATCCAATTAATATTGAGGATTATTCCCTTTCTCTTTTTACCTCTATTTTCTCCCTCTTTCCTTATTCTGCTTACCTCTCTCTCTTCCCTTCTCTCCTCTCTTCTTCCTTTCTCTCTCCTTTTCTTCTCCTTTTTCCTCTCTTCCTTTCTCTCTCTCCCGCTTCCATACATACAGGATGCACTTGCAGCCTTGGAAACTCCAGGAGGTCCCAGCCAGCAGAAGAGGAAACTGAGTACACCACTCTCAGAAGTCATTGTCAGAAACTTGAAACTTGCTTTGGCAAATAGCTCTCGAAATACTGTCGCTCTTTCTGCCAGCCCTCAACTGAAAGATGCCCAGTCAGAAAAGGTAGAATTAAATCTCTCATTATAAGGAAGTTTTAGATAAAAAACACTTAAAACAATAATGGTTGCTCTGTTTCTTTTATTTTCCATGGGCAGGAAGAAGTTCCAAAGCCACTTCACAAGGTAGTGGTATGTGTTAGTAAAAAACTCAGTAAGAAGCAGAGTGAACTAAATGGGATTGCAGCCTCTATAGGTGCAGACTACAGGTAGGTGGCTCATCTTTCTGTTTGGTGGTGATACAGCCTAAATTTATAGGGGAACCTAAAAACTGTTGTGAGCATCTGTAAAAAACATTATTTTGCCTTTTAGTTTGTTATATTATCTACAAAATCTCTCCAATTGCTTTTTAATTTAGCACATCCTTTTAAAATATTCTCTCCCATATCAATTCACTCTTACAAGTTTGATTTTAGGGCATGTTTAACAAATATATGAGAACTTATTTTGTGCCACTCACTATTCTAAAAACTTGGGATCCATGAATGAGTATAATCTAGAAAAAAATCCTTGTCTTCAGGGAGTTTATAGTCTAGTAATACATTAAGCATGTTTCTTAGTGATTTTCAAATTAGAGCCTTTCTGTAAGTAGTACTAAATACTACAGCACTCCTGAATTAAAAGTGTCTTTTTGAGGATGTTTGAATTTCTATCATTTTTACTACTTTGGAGGCATAGTTTATCAGATCCACTCTCAACCTGACAGCCAAACTAGAGACAGGTCTCTAGCATAAATGGCATCAGTATCAGGGAATGAGAGACCCTTGCCTATTCCAGCCAATCGTGAATTGATTGTATTCCTCCATTGTCTGTGGTACTTGCTCTCTTGATCACTTGTTTTCAGCCATTCATAGATAGCATAATGATTGGTTTTACAAGTAACAAACAGTTTGAGGAATATGATTAGCTTTATCTTTCCCTTTGGTAAGTCATTTCAGTTATCTTTCTTTTTGATAAAGAAATTAGATCAGGAGAATGTAAAAATAAAATGGGTCTGTGATATTTATAAGCATCTTAGTGTTTAATTCATCTGTTGTCGAAGAGTAAAGCCTTCTTATTATAACTATTATTTGTATTGTCTATTTTATAGATATATTATTCTATAATAATTATGTAATTATCTAATATAATTACTATTATATTTATATTACCTATTACTGGTTTCTGAGCGCTTAGTATGAGGCAAGTATTATCTCATTTCATTCTCACAATAGCCCTATAGGAGTATTCATATTTGTCAAAATTGAATGCTTCCTTCGGTATTCTGTTTGGATGTGGACTTGATGTAAGATTTAAAAGGAACATATAGGATTTGTATTTCTATAAGATTTAAAATGCCAGTCCTGGGAATTCCCTGGTGGTCTAGTGGTTAAGACTCTGCGCTTCCACTACTGGGGGCACAGGTTCCATCCCTGGTCAGGGAACTAGGATCCTGCATGCTGTGCAGTGCGGCCAAGAAAAAAAGAAAGAAAGAAAGAAAAAATTTGCCAACTCCTGATCTGTCTACATCTACTGTCTGTAACCATTGATGGTCTGTTCTTGAAGGACTAAAAGGCACAGTTTTTTGTATTATCACAGTGGAGTCGGATAGTAGTAAACCAAGATGATTCAGGCAAAAAATATTCCTTTTTTTTTTGAATTATCTTGATAACTTACTTACATTTTACTGTTTTACCTCACAGCAGAAATAGAAACAATTATTAGAAAGACTGACAATTCAATTAGCAAGGGGTTTTTCACTATTATTTTTAAGGACACATGGGCAGTGAGAAATAGAATGTTTATAATTTAGGAGGGAATATTCCTTCTTAATTTGTTTAACTTGGTTATTTTAAAAGTTCAGAAATAGGAGTTCCCTGGTGGTCTAGTGGTTAGGATTGTGGGCTTTCACTGCCGTGGCCAGGATTCAGTCCCTGGTCGGGGAACTGAAATCCCGCAAGCCAAGTGACGTAGCCAAAAAAAAAAAAAAGGTCAAAGATATTTCTTATTTTGGAAATGGGAAGTATGTTAGATATCCATAAAGAGAAACCTCCCTTTATTTTGGTGATTACATTTAGAATTACAATTTTTATTTCCTCCTTGGTTTTTACTTGATCTTTTGAAGGATGATATATTTTACTTTTTTTAGATTATTTTCCTAAAATAATCAAGAAATTATTAAATGGAAAGAAATCAGGAGCATAATGTAATAGCTAAGCGTGTGAATTTTGAAGTCAAAACTGGCTCTACCTCTTATTCACTGAATATCCTTGAACAGTTTACTTTAATCATGCCCTTCAATTTTCTTATCTGTTAAATGAGTAAAATAATACATTGTTTTAGGATTGTTGTGAGGAATGGATGAAATAATGCTATGTAAAAGTACACACTGTTTTATGGGGCACAGTGACTAGTGACTGCCAACAACTGGAGGACAGATTGGATGCTTTGCCATTTCATTAACTTGAAAATACTTTTATTGTTATATCACCTTTATAAAATGATATTATAAAAGAAAATTGAAAATTTAGAAAAGTATACAAAGGAAAGTAATATTTTCAAGAATATCCTCCTAAATATATCTCTGCATTTATATACCTAGAGATATATGTACAAAATTTGACAATGAAAGTGGAGCCTGTCATTTAATATTTTTTGCTTACTCTGGTTCTTGAAAGTTCTGTGAAGGTCAGAGTATTCTGTTTATAGACAGTAATGATCACCTTAAACGAATGTAGTTATTTCTCTCAGGTATTCATTTTTTTGTGTGTTTGCTTGTTTCAGGTGGAGTTTTGATGAGACAGTGACTCATTTCATTTATCAAGGGAGACCAAATGACACTAATAGGGAGTATAAATCTGTAAAAGAAAGAGGAATACACATTGTTTCAGAGCACTGGCTTTTAGAAGTAAGCCATACTTTTTTCCCTCCCCTCCCTCTTAAATGAAAATGCATGTAAACAGTATTTCAAGGCACAAACCCATTTCTTTGTATGTAAACAAGTTCGATAACCTTAGTTAATTACACATTTCATATCTTTGGTGTCAAAAAATTCAGATCTTTAATCCTCAAATGCTTAGCGAGTCTTTAATGGGTACTCTTTCAGATTCTCTGATTCTCTTTGCTAATTAAAAATGGTATGAAAGAAAATTTTATAATAATTTGAGGAGAATTAATTTAGCATGCCAATACAGCTTCTTTTCTTTCCTCTTCGTCCCTTTCCTTTTCTTTCTGGGTATTGCCTGGAATGTGATAGATGCCTGGCAAAAGCATAGAAATAGAATTAGATTTTATACTTTAGTGGACATGACATTTAAAAAGTGAGGACAACTTGTCATTTGATGGAATTTTTAAGTGTCTTTTACATGTCAACTACTTTTCAAAACTTTAATTTTGTGGGCTCTTGCCATCTTAGAACATAATGTATTTGCTGTCTTTATTCTACTTAACATCATTTATTTGCTAAGATTTTTTTTTCAGTCCTGCTTTAAAGCACACCATTGTATTGCAGTGTGCCCAAGAGTATAAACATCTTCCTGAATCTCTTTATCCACATACTTATAATCCCAAAATGAGCTTGGATATCAGTGCAGTGCAAGATGGCAGACTTTGTAATAACCGACTACTCTCAGCTGATTTGACAACGAAAGATGATGAGGTAGATGATACGGATGATACGTTTACCCCCTCTTTAAGCTGAATGTACAATCGTATATTGCTATGAAACCTTATACTGGGCTTGGTTTGAGAAATGGTAAATTTTTTCCTTCAATAGCCAGATCATTTGCCCATAGAAGAAAATGATATAGACAGTATGACCACCAGTAATAAAGAATCAGCAACATCAAATGGATATGGAAGGAATGACTCTAAAGGAGGTAAAATATTTTAAATTACAAACAAAAAAAATTTATAAATATGTATCTTTAATATGGAATGCTTCCTTTGCATCAGATGGACAAATAAAAGTTTTTTTCTATGTTGCTAAATACAAGCATATATTTGAGGATTGAATTGAGATTCCATGCCAATCATTAAGTAATAGTTAACAAAGCTTTAAGTGATTTAAGTGTGAAACCTATGAAATGTGTGGAACTAGGTATTTTACAGAGTTAGTGTGACACAGCCCTATTCTATTAAAGGTAGGTGGAGTTGGTCATTTTTAAAACATTTGTCCTTTGGTTCAGTTCCTTTCAGTGACTTTCAAAAAGTTTTATTATGTGCACAATATATTTTAACATAATTTCACATGGTCTTAAAGGTACAGAAGGAGGTGTGAAAAGTTTCTCCCACCCTTCTGATGTTATTTTCTTATGGAGCCTTCTAGAGCTGTTTTATGCGTACAATCAAGCGTGTTTTCTGGGACTTCCCTGGTGGTGCAGTGGTTAAGAATCCACCTGCTAATGCAGGGGACATGGGTTCGAGCCCTGGTCCAGAAAGATCTCACAGGCCGCAGAGCAGCTAAGCCTGTGTGCCACAATGACTGAAGCCCGCGCGCCTGGAGTCCATGCTCCGCAGCAAGGGAAGCCCGTGCACTGCAACGAAGAGTAGCCCCTGCTCGCCACAGCTAGAGAAAGCCCGTGTGTGGCAATGAAGGCCCAACACAGCCACAAATAAATAAGTTTTCTCCTTCCCCACTTTAAAAAAAATATGTAAATACTGAACTATTGTGTATCCTGTTTTATACTTTGATCTTGATCTTTTTATTTAACAGTCCTACCTGTGGAGTATCTTTATTAGTACATAGGATCTTTTTCAGTCATTTTCCCTTTTTTTGGCAACTATAGTATTCACAGTATGAATGGCCCACTTTATTTAGCCAGTTCCTTGTTGATGGGAATGTAGTTTATTTCTAATGTCTTGCTGTTTTAAAGAGTGCAGCATTGAATAACCTTATATCTATAGGTGTCCTCTTTTTAATGGATTAATATTTTCTATTTTTCTCACCCTACCATAGCTTTCTCTGTCTATGATTTACCTGTTTATTTAGTCCCACTCTGTTCATTCCAGAAATCTTTTATTTAGTACCTGCTTCAATGTTTAGTCTACAAGGAAACCAAAGATAAGTATGTTGTAGTCTGTGTTTTTGAGGACCATATAGGAAAATCATAAATGACTGTAATGCACCTCAGTGTAGTACAGAACATGAGAGGGTCAGAAGCAGGCAGGGAGCTCTACAAAAGGATGATGACTGTGGGTCTTAGCACAGTGTCTGCAAAGGGCTTCCTGATTATTTACAGTCCTCGTAGTAAGGGTTGCCTTTCTGTTCTGCAGGATTCATAGTCTTAGTACATTACTATAGCCTATAGTAAATATCTGATAAATGTCAAGTTAATAAATTTATGTTCAACCAAATCTAGACAAAATAGTTAATGTGAATAGGGCATGATAGAAAGGAGAAACTTACCTTGATTGGTGTATTTGTGTTTGTTTCAAGCTCTGACACAAACCTTGGAGATGAGAGAGAACTTTCAAAAACAGCTGCAGGAGATAATGTCTGCAACTTCACTAGTGAAACCCCAAGGGCAGAGGACTTCCCTTTCAAGAAGTGGTTGTAACAGTGCCTCTTCAACCCCTGACAGCGCTCGCTCTGCCCGCAGCGGACGAAGTAGAGTCCTAGAGGCACTGAGGTCCGTACCTGTCGCTGATGGCAGAATAGCTTTTCCTTCCTCCCTTCCTAACTTCTTCCTTCTCTTGTTCCAGGCAGTTCTAGAATTCTTACTTGGGGACAGGAAGCAGAGGTTTATTCCATACGAAGCAACTGCTTCCAGTGAGGCATGATTAATACATTTTATTATCTCCCCTGAGAAAGAAATGATTTTAAGATCTGGTTTGCCTTGTTTGAAATGGATTCAATGGATAGTCCCCTCAGTTCTTAGTATTAGAATTAAATAATATTGGTATTAAACAGTAAGTGCATATATATATTTGTATATATATATTTAAGCAGTTATTTCTTATTGGAACTACATGTGTTTTGTATTCTCTTTATAAATCTATCTTCTAGGGAAGGTGATTACAGATCTTAGCGTGATGTGACTTAAGTTCAGTAGAATAACTTCATCTTTTCCTTGATAGAAAAATCTCTAATTGTTTGATGAATTATGGTACTTACATCTTGAATTAATTGAACTGTGCATTTATCTACATTAACTGTATATTTCATGAGGCTATTTCTTTTATCTGAGTACTGAGCAAAAATGGTTTTTTGTTTTATAGACCAGATCATGTTTTATCATTTTAGAGCGTCTAAATCTTGTGTCAAAGTCAGAGTAAACAAATACACTCTGAAAATAAAAGGCCATCTTCCTTGTATTTGAGGCAAATGAACACTTTGGGAGTACCATCAGCTTTGGCAAATTATTTTTACTAAGATTCCATATATATATGGAATTGAAATATTCAGTGTACACATTGAAGGAAGATATTGGAATTCTATTTACTTTCCAGTGGAATTGTTACAGTTATACCATAAAAACATGTTTCACCCTAGTTCACTGTAAGGCTGTTCCTTAGACTCTGGGAGGTTTGGTTACCAGTAGCCAAAAGGACCTGCTTTTAAGGCAGCCTGTAGATAGTACACTTCCTGTGTAATTATAGTTCTTACTATTTCCAGTGATAAAAATACAACTATTGACTGGTCAGCAAAGTAACCAGGTCTCTAAACATTACCACGTTACCCTACCTATATAATTAGGAGAAATCTCTTTTTAAAAGCAGTAATCATTTAGAATTTTTTAAAATTTCTTGACAGTAAACTCCCCCTTTGAAGTTTTAAATATATGGACATTCAGTCAAAATATGTGTTTCATTTTCTAGGTAAAACAGATAAGTTTCTGGAAGAAACATTTTAAAAATAAAAAATTTCCCGAAGTTCACTTATTCAATAAGTATTTTCAGGTGCTTACTGTGTGCTAGATGGTGGACATATAAAGGTGAACCACCAATTTACAAGACTTACAGAATTTATGAGTGTGGATTTTGTTATGGCTATCCGTTACTAAAATTGTGACTTTTATTCCTTAGGCAGTCTCGTCAAACAGTACCTGATGTCAACACAGAGCCCTCCCAAAATGAACAAATCATTTGGGATGACCCTACAGCCAGGGAAGAGAGAGCAAGACTTGCCAGCAATTTGCAGTGGCCTAGTTGTCCCACACAATACTCTGAGCTTCAGGCTGACGTTAAAAAATTGGAGGATTCTCCTTTCCAGGAGTCTTTACATGATTCAGAAATTGCTGAACAGGGTAATGAGAAAGAAATCTATTTAGTTGTTTGTATTAGGTACATGTTGACCTCTTGACAGTAAACAGATAAGCACCTGTGGTTACTGTGGTTCTTTGAATTGTACATGCAAATGAAAAACTCACTAGATGTTTTAAGTTTAAACCCAAACCTTAGATTTGGGTTTAAACTTTAAGAAGTCAGAAAAATAATTATAAATTGAGGTAATTTATCAGTAAATTGAAAAACATATTTTGATTCTTAAATTTGGAAATTTAAGGTTAGGCATTTTTTTCCCTATACATTTTTCCAGTCCTTTTTGCATTGTGTAGTTAATGCTTGGTTTTTCTTCCAGTCATCTTATTTTCATTTAAGTCTTCTTCTGAATTCCACCCAGTACATACCTACATTTGGATTTGTATGTGTTTCTTTCTGAATTCCCTATTCTTTTCTTCCTTGGACTTTACCTTGAAAACAAAATACTTCCCATCTCTCATCGTTGGTCATTTTCCCCCCTTTCTCTTTCACATGGTTATTTCTCTATACTAGGTATATAGCTTTATCTCTGCTTCTGATTTTCTTCAGGTGTAGAATTGCTCTCATTTTTAAAATTTTGTTTACATTTTACTGGTGAGAGCGTGGTACTTAAAGAAAGGGTTAGGGAAACCCACAGATAAGCCATTTGCCCTTTTAAAGCTAACTAATTGCATTTAATTATAAGCTCTAGAAATAGGTTACTTCTTTTGCATGTACTTTTTACATTCCAGAATTTGTGTTTAATTTCATCTTGGCTAAGACAGATGAGAATATTTCCCAGACTTTGTTCTTAGTTGTATTTGGATAACATCACACTGCAGCATTTTATTGCCCTCAGCTGTCTGTGATCCTGAGAACATATGTGTGACTGAAGCCCCCAAACACCCGATCTCTGAAGAACTGGAAACTCCAATAAAAGACAGCCACCTGATCCCTACGCCTCAAGCCCCCAGTATTGCCTTCCCCCTAGCCAACCCACCTGTGGCTCCACACCCTAGAGAAAAGGTTCGTTTATCCTAAGTTTGGTGATAAGGCTTTTAGATATTGCTCTTATGCTGCATTCAGAATTTATTGATATCAATATCAAGGGTTTGTCGAATGTTGAAAACTGCGTTTCTTTGCACTCTATTATTTTTTCTATATTTGATAACTCAGAAGACTAAGTAAAACGTCACTATAAAAGAACCATAGGCCTGATAACTTTTTTAATGTTAATTTTTTCTAAAACTCTTCCATTCCAGATTATAACGATAGAGGAGACTCATGAAGACTTAAAAAAACAGTACATATTTCAGTTGTCATCCCTGAATCCTCAAGAACGTATTGATTATTGTCATCTGATTGAAAAACTAGGTACAAGTATTTTACTTAGGTCAAAAATGTCCCATATAGTAACCTTATTTGGAAGTCAAATGTAGCTAATTATTGATATCATTTGTAAGCTGTGGAAACTGAGATTAAAAAGATGGGTAACTTGCCTCAAGCCATACACTGGGTAGAACTTTGATTTTATAAAGCTCTAATCTAAATCTAAAGTCACTGGGTCATAGGATTTAAATATTTAAAGATTTAAATTGAAACCAACCATTAAGGTTTAAGAATCTTGTGCTGCTTTGAGCGTTTGTTCATTGTTGAAACCTTGGACAAAATCAATGGAATTATAGACTTAAAATATGATTAAAACTACATTTTTATGAAGTTGAAGGTACAGTGACATCCAGACTGGAGCTCCTCCTCATGTGACATTCTTATTCCACTAGTTGTCAGGCTCTCCATCTGACACCATTCTGAAAGCAGCATACTAGGAAGGTACACTTTCTAGGAGCTACATTTTAAAGAGTAGAAAGAAAGAGGTGAAATTAACTTTAAGTATATATTTTATTTAACCTAGTATATGCATAATATTATATTCAATGTGTAATTAGTATAAAATATCAATGAGATAATTTACCTTTTTTTCCTACTAAGTCTTTGAAATCTGGGATATATTTTACACGTACAGCACATCTCAATTTGGACTGGCTGTACTTCAGGTGTTCAGTAGCCACATGTGGCTAGTGGCTACTGTATTGAACAAAGCAACCCTATAGAGTTAAGAACATTACTAGAAAGAATGTAATATGACAGCTTGACGTAGAGAAAACATTAAGAAATAATGGTTGTTTTTAATAGTGGCCCTGAATCATCAAGAAAAGATTAAATGTCATTTAGTGCTATCCTTTTATGGATGTGGAGAACTATTTATTCTGTCAGTCACAGAATAAATGTGTCATATAGTGTTACATATTGATATTAATAATGGAATTTTTACCTATTGTTCTTTTGTCACTGTGATTCTGGGTGAGTTACTCTGTACCTGTGTCCTCATGTGTAAATTGCACATAATAATAGTACGTTCATAGAGTTGTGAGGATTAAATGAGTTAATACTTTCAACTTTCAACAGTCCGTGGAATGTATATAGTAAGTGCTCAAAAAGTCTTGTTGCTATTATTACTAGAGCAAAGCATGAGTGGAATTCCATTGTTTTGTTGAAAACGTAGAAAGTTCTTTTTTTTTTAAATTTATTTTGTTAAACATCTTTATTGGAGTATAACTGTTTTACAGTAGTGTGTTAATTTTTCCTTTACAACAAAGTGAATCAGTTATACATATACATATGTTCCCATATCTCTTCCCTCTTGCATCACCCTCTCTCCCACCCTCCCTATCCCACCCCTCTAGGTGGTCACAAAGCACCGAGGTGAACTCCCTGTGCTATGTGGCTGCTTCCCACTAGCTATCTAATTTACATTTGGTAGTGTATATATGTCCCTGCCACTCTCTCACTTCGTCACAGCTTACCCTTCCCCCTCCCCATATCCTCAAGTCCATGCTCTAGTAAGTCTGTGTTTTATTCCCGTCCTACCACTAATCTCTTCATGACATTTTTTTCCCTTAGAGTCCATATATATGTGTTAGCATACGGTATTTGTTTTTCTCCTTCTGACTTACTTCACTCTGTATGACAGACTCCAGGTCTATCCACCTCATTACAAATAACTCAGTTTCATTTCTTTTTATGGCTGAGTAATATTCCATTGTATATATGTGCCACATCTTCTTTATCCATTCATCTGTTGATGAACACTTAGATTGCTTCCATGTCCTGGCTATTGTAAATAGAGCTGCAATGAACATTTTGGTACATGACTCTTTTTGAATTACGGTTTTCTCAGGGTATATGCCCAGTAGTGGGATTGCTGAGTCGTATGGTAGTTCTATTTTTAGTTTTTTAAGGAACATCCATACTGTTCTCCATAGTGGCTGTATCAATTTACATTCCCACCAGCAGTGCAAGAGGGTTCCCTTTTCTCCACACCCTCTCCAGCATTTATTGTTTCTAGAGTTTTTGATGATGGCCAATCTGACCAGTGTGAGATGATATCTCATTGTAGTTTTGATTTGCATTTCTCTAATGATTAATGATGTTGAGCATTCGTTCATGTGTTTGTTAGCAATCTGTATATCTTCTTTGGAGAAATGTCTATTTAGTTCTTCTGCCCATTTTTGGATTGGGTTGTTTGTTTTTTTGTTATTGAGCTGCATGAGTTGCTTATACATTTTGGAGATTAATCCTTTGTCAGTTGCTTCATTTGCAACTATTTTCTCCCATTCTGAGGGTTGTCTTTTGGTCTTGTTTATGGTATCCTTTGCTGTGCAAAAGCTTTTAAGTTTCATTAGATCCCATTTGTTTATTTTTGTTTTTATTTCCATTTCTCTAGGAGATGGGTCAAAAAGGATCTTGCTGTGATTGATGTCATAGAGTGTTCTGCCTATGTTTTCCTCTAAGAGTTTGATAGTGTCTAGCCTTACATTTAGGTCTTTAACCCATTTTGAGTTTATTTTTGTGTGTGGTGTTAGGGAGTGTTCTAATTTCATACTTTTACATGTAGCTGTCCAGTTTTCCCAGCACCACTTATTGAAGAGGCTGTCTTTTCTCCACTGTATATCCTTCCTTCCTTTATCAAAGATAAGGTGACCATATGTGTGTGGGTTTATCTCTGGGCTTTCTATCCTGTTCCATTGATCTATATTTCTGTTTTTGTGCCAGTACCATACTGTCTTGATTACTGTAGCCTTGTAGTATAGTCTGAAGTCAGGGAGCCTGATTCCTCCAGCTCCATTTTTCGTTCTCAAGATTGCTTTGGCTATTCGGGGTCTTTTGTGTTTCCATACAAATTGTGAAATTTTTTGTTCTAGTTCTGTAAAAAATGCCAGTGGTAATTTGATAGGGATAGCATTAAATATGTAGATTGCTTTGGGTAGTAGAGTCATTTTCACAATGTTGATTCTTCCAATCCAAGAATATGGTATATTTCTCCACCTATTTGTATCATCTTTAATTTCTTTCATCACTGTCTTATAGTTTTCTGCATACAAGTCTTTTGTCTCCTTAGGTAGGTTTATTCCTAGATATTTTATTCTTTTTGTTGCAATGGTAAATGGGAGTGTTTTCTTAATTTCACTCTCAGATTTTTCATCATTAGTGTATAAGAATGCCAAAGATTTCTGTGTATTAATTTTGTTTCCTGCAACTTTACCAAATTCATTGTTTAGCTCTAGTAGTTTTCTGGTAGCATCCTTAGGATTCTCTATGTATAGTATCATGTCATCTGCAAACAGTGACAGCTTTACTTCTTCTTTTCCTATTTGGATTCCTTTTATTTCTTTTTCTTCTCTGATTGCTGTGGGTAAACCTTCCAAAACTCTGTTGAATAAGAGTGGTGAGAGTGGGCAACCTTGTCTTGTTCCTGATCTTAGTGGAAATGGTTTCAGTTTTTCACCATTGAGAACGATGCTGGCTGTGGGTTTGTCATATATGGCCTTTATTATGTTGAGGAAAGTTCCCTCTATGCCTACTTTCTTCAGGGTTTTTATCATAAATGAGTGTTGAATTTTGTCAAAAGCTTTCTCTGCATCTATTGAGATGATCATATGGTTTTTCTCCTTCAGTTTGTTGATATGGTGTATCACGTTGATTGATTTGCGAATATTGAAGAATCCTTGCATTACTGGAATAAACCCCACTTGATCATGGTGTATGATCCTTTTAACGTGCTGTTGGATTTTGTTTGCTAATATTTTGTTGAGGATTTTTGCATCTATGTTCATCAGTGATATTGGCCTGTAGTTTTCTTTCTTTGTGACGTCTTTGTCTGGTTTTGGTATCAGGGTGATGGTGGCCTCATAGAATGAGTTTGGGAGTGTTCCGCCCTCTGCTATCTTTTGGAAGAGTTTGAGAAGGATAGGTGTTAGCTCTTCTCTAAATGTTTGATAGAATTCGCCTGTGAAGCCATCTGGTCCTGGGCTTTTGTTTGTTGGAAGGTTTTGGTTTTTGTTTTTTGGGGGTTTTTTGTGATATGCGGGCCTCTCATTGTTGTGGCCTCTCCCGTTGCAGAGCACAGGCTCCAGACGTGCAGGCTCAGCAGCCATGGCTCTCGGGAACAGCCGCTCCGCGGCATGTGGGATCTTCCCAGACCGGGGCACGAACCCGTGTCTCCTGCCTCGGCAGGCGGACTCTCAACCACTGCGCCCCCAGGGAAGCCCTGTTGGAAGTTTTTTAATCACAGTTTCAATTTCAGTGCTTGTGATTGGTCTGTTCATATTTTCTATTTCTTCCTGGTTCAGTCTCAGAACGTTGTGCATTTCTAAGAATTTGTCCATTTCTTCCAGGTTGTCCGTTTTATTGGCATAGAGTTGCTTGTAGTAATCTCTTATAATCTTTTGTATTTCTGCAGTGTCAGTTGTTACATCTCCTTTTTCATTTCTAATTCTATTGATTTGAGTCTTCTCCCTTTTATTCTTGATGAGTCTGGCTAATGGTTTATCAATTTTATTTATCTTCTCAAAGAACCAGCTTTTAGTTTTATTGATATTTGCTATTGTTTCCTTCATTTCTTTTTCATTTATTTCTGCTCTGATGTTTATGATTTCTTTCCTTCTGCTAAATTTGGGGGTTTTTTGTTCTTCTTTCTCTAATTGCTTTAAGTGCAAAGTTAGGTTGTTTATTCGAGATGTTTCCTGTTTCCTAAGGTATGATTGTATTGCTGTAAACTTCCCTCTTAGAACTGCTTTTGCTGTATCCCATAGGTTTTGGGTCGTCGTGTCTCCATTGTCATTTGTTTCTAAGTATTTTTTGATTTCCTCTTTGATTTCTTCAGTGATCACTTCGTTATTAAGTAGTGTATTGTTTAGCCTCCATGTGTTTGTATTTTTTATAGATCTTTTCCTGTAATTGATATCTAGTCTCATAGCGTTGTGGTTGGAAAAGATACTTGATACGATTTCAATTTTCTTAAATTTGCCAAGGCTGGATTTGTGACCCAATATATGATCTATCCTGGAGAATGTTCCATGAGCACTTGAGAAAAATGTGTATTCTGTTGTTTTTGGATGGAATGTCCTATAAATATCAATTAAGTCCATCTTGTGTAATGTATCATTTAAAGCTTGTGTTTCCTTATCTATTTTCATCTTAGATGATCTGTCCATTGGTGAAAGTGGGGTGTTAAAGTCCCCTACTATGATTGTGTTAGTGTCGATTTCCCCTTTTAAGGCTGTTAGTATTTGCCTTATGTATTGAGGTGCTCCTATGTTGGTTGCATAAGTATTTACAATTGTTATATCTTCTTCATGGATCGATCCCTTGATCATTATGTAGTGTCCTTCTTTGTCTCTTGTAATAGTTTTTATTTTAAAGTCTATTTTGTCTGATATGAGAATTGCTACTCCAGCTTTCTTCTGATTTCCATTTGCATGGAATATATTTTTCCATCCCCTTACTTTCAGTCTGTATGTGTCCCTAGGTTTGAAGTGGGTCTCTTGTAGACAGCATATATATGGGTCTTGTTTTTGTATCCATTCAGCCAGTCTGTGTCTTTTGGTGGGAGCATTTAATCCATTTACATTTAAGGTAATTATCGATATGTATCTTCCTAATACCATTTACTTAATTGTTTCGAGTTGTTCTTGTAGGTCTTTTCCTTCTCTTGTGTTTCTTGCCTAGAGAAGTTCCTTTAGCATTTGTTGTAGAGCTGGTTTGGTGGTGCTGAACTCTCTCAGCTTTTGCTTGTCTGTAAAGGTTTTAATTTCTCCATCAAATCTGAATGAGATCCTTGCTGGGTAGAGTAATCTTGGTTGTAGGCTTTTTTCCTTCATCACTTTAAATATGTCCTGCCACTCCCTTCTGGCTTGTAGAGTTTCTGCTGAAAGATCAGATGTTAACCTTATGAGGATTCCCTTGTGTGTTATTTGTTGTTTTTCCCTTGCTGCTTTTAATATGTTTTCTTTGTATTTAATTTTTGACAGTTTGATTATTATGTGTCTTGGCACGTTTATCCTTGGGTTTATCCTGTATGGGACTCTCTGTGCTTCCTGGACTTGATTGACTATTTCCTTTCCTATATTAGGGAAGTTTTCAACAGTAATCTCTTCAAATATTTTCTCAGTCCCGTTCTTTTTCTCTTCTTCTTCTGGGACCCCTATAATTCGAATGTTGGTGCATTTAATGTTGTCCCAGAGGTCTCTGAGACTGTCCTCAGTTCTTTTCATTCTTTTTTCTTTCTTCTGCTCTGCAGTAGTTATTTCCACTATTTTACCTTCCAGGTCACTTATCCGTCCTTCTGCCTCAGTTATTCTGCTATTGATCCCATCTAGAGTATTTTTCATTTCATTTATTGTGTTGCTCATCGTTGCTTGCTTCCTCTTTATTTCTTCTAGGTCCTTGTTAACTGTTTCTTGCAATTTGTCTATTCTATTTTCAAGATTTTGAATCATCTTTACTATCATTATTCTGAATTCTTTTTTGGGTAGACTGCCTATTACCTCTTCATTTGTTAGGTCTGTTGTGTTCTTATCTTGCTCCTTCATCTGCTGTGTGTTTTTCTGTCTTCTCATTTCGCTTATCTTACTGTGTTTGGGGTCTCCTTTTTGCAGGCTGCAGGTTCGTAGTTCCTGTTGTTTTTGGTGGCTGTCCCCAGTGGCTAAGGTTGGTTCAGTGGGTTGAGTAGGTTTCCTGGTTGTGGGGACTAGTGCCTCTGTTCTGGTGGATGAGGCTGGATGTCGTCTTTCTGGTGGGCAGGTCCACGTCTGGTGGTGTGTTTGGGGATGTTGGTAGCCTTATTATGATTTTAGGCAGCCTCTCTGCTAATGGATGGGGCTGTAGACCTGTCTTGCTCTTTGTTGGTGATAGGGTGTCCAGCACTGTTCGTTGCTGGTCCTTGAGTGACGCTGGGTCCTGGTGTTGAGATGGAGATCTCTGGGAGATTTTCGCCATTTGATATTGCGTGGAGCTGGGAGGTCTCTTGTGGACCAGTGTCCTGAGGTTGGTTCTCCCACCTCAGAGACACAGCCCTGGTGCCTAGCTGGGGCGCCAAGAGCCTTTAATCCACACGGCTCAAAATAAAAGGGAGAAAAAATAGAAAGGAAAGAAAAGGAAGGAAGGAAAGAAGGAAGGAGGGAGGGAGGGATGGAAGGGAGGAAGAAAGGAAGGAAGAGAAGGAAGGAAGGAGGAGAGGAAGAAAGGGAGGAAGGAAGGGAGGAAGGAAACAAGGAGGGAAGAAAGGAAGAAAGAAAGGGAGAAGACAAAATAAAGTAGGATAAAGTATAGTTATTAAAATAAAAAATTATTAAGAAGAAAAATTTCTATTAAAAAAAGAAAAACGGGTCGGTCTAACCCTAGGACAAATGGTGAAAGCAAAGCTCTACAGACAAAATCTCACACAGCAGCACACACGTACACACTCACAAAAAGAAAAAAGGGGAAAATAATAGTATATCTTGCTCCCAAAGTCCACCTCCTCAACTTGGGATGATTCGTTGTCTATTCAGGTTTTCCACAGATGCAGGGCACTTCAAGTTGATTGTGGAGCTTTAATCCGCCGCTTCTGAGGCTGCTGGGAGAGACCTCCCCCTCTCCTCTTTGTTCGCACAGCTCCTGGGGTTCAGCTTTGGACTGGGCCCCGCCTCTGCGTGTAGGTCGTCCAAGGGCTTCTGCCCTTTGCTTAGACAGGACGGAGTTAAAGGAGCAGCTGATTCGGGCGCTCCGGCTCACTCAGGCTGGGGGAGGGAGTGGCACGGGTGCGGGGCGAGTCCGCGGTGGCAGAGGCTGATGTGACACTGCACTGGCCCAAGGCGCGCCGCGCGTTCTCCCGGGGAAGCTGTCCCTGGATCCCGGGACCCTGGCAGTGGCGGGCTGCACGGGCTCCCGGGAGGGGCGGTGTGGAGAGTGACCTGTGCTCACACACAGGCCTCTTGGTGGCAGCAGTAGCAACCTTAGCATCTCACACCCGTCTCTACTGTCCGTGCTGACAGCCATGGCTCTCGCCCGTTTCTGGAGCTCCTTTACGCGGTGCTCTTAATCCCCTCTCCTCGCGCCCGAGGAAGCAAAGAGGCAAGAAAAAGTCTCTTGTCTCTAAGGCAGCTCCGCGCCTGTTTCTGGGGCTCCTTTAAGCGGCGCGCTTAATCCCCTCTCCTCGCGTCCAGGAAGCAAAGAGGGAAGAAAAGGTCTCTTGCCTCTTCGGCAGTTCCAGACTTCAACCGGACTCCCTCCCGGCCAGCCGTGGTGCACTAACCCCTTCAGGCTGTTTTCACTCTGCCAACTCCAGACCTTTCCCTGGGATCCGACTGAAGCCCGAGCCTCAGCTCCCCGCCCCCGCCCACTCCGGCGGGGGAGCAGACAAGCCTCTCGGGCTGGTGAGTGCCGGTCGGCACCGATCCTCTGCCGGAATCTCTCCGTTTTGCCCTCCGTACATTGTGGCTGCACTTTCCTCCGTGGCTCCGGAACTTCCCCCTCCGCCACCCGCAGTCTCCGCCCGTGAAGGGGCTTCTAGTGTGTGGGAATCTTTCCTCCTTCACGGCTCCCTCCCACTGGTGTAGGTCCCGTCCCTATTCTTTGTCTCTGTTTATTCTTTTTTCTTTTGCCCTACCCAGGTACGTGGGGAGTTTCTTGCCTTTTGGGAGGTCTGAGGTCTTCTGCCACCGTTCGGTGGGTGTTCTATTGTTCTATAGGAGAAGTTCCACGTGTAGATGTATTTCTGATGTTTCTGTGAGGAGGAAGGAGATCTCCGCATCTTACTCTTCCGCCATCTTTAAGCCCAATTCCAGAAAGTTCTTGATACCACTCTGCCTAACCTCTAAAGTGTAATCAAAAGCCATGCTTTACATAAGCTTACATTTACTTATGCCTTCTTCTGTCCTCAAAGTCGGACTTCATAATACATATCTGAAAAAAGGGTTCAGCTCCCACCTTCTTCATCTCTATTTACCTAGTGTTTTCCTCCCAAGCGTCTGTGTTGTCTACTGACCTTATTTCCACTAAAAGCAGAAGAAAAATGTTTTCTTCTGCTTTTAGTCTGTAGATTCCGCCTTTGAACAAGGATTTAGTATTGAGAGAACAAAGAATTTTTGTTATATTAGATCTGATAATGGCATTGTAGCTGTATAAGAAGATTTCCATGTTTTTTAGAGATCCATACTGAATACATAGGGATAGATTAAAATGATATCTGGTGTTTGCTTTAAAATGGTTAAGCAAAAAAAAAGGGGTAGTTTGAAGTAAGGATGGTGAAATTTTGATAATTTTAGAACCTAGGTAGCCAGTGTATGGGGGTTCATTTTATTGTTTTATCTACTGTTGGATTTTGAATTTTCATAATAAACATTATTTTATTTAAAAAATATATGTAAAGTATGTTAGGGGTTTTATTTATTGGTGCATTTTGTTTATAAATAATTCCTCTGCATAGTTGAGGTACATTTTTCCTCAGGAAAAGTTAAGAATCAATAAAGTACCTGTTTTTTTCTAATCAAGGTGGATTAGTGATTGAGAAGCAGTGCTTTGATCCCAACTGTACACACATTGTTGTGGGACATCCACTTCGAAACGAGAAGTATTTAGCTTCAGTGGCAGCTGGGAAGTGGGTGCTACATCGCTCCTACCTTGAAGCTTGCAGGACTGCTGGGCGCTTCATGCTGGTGTGTATGCAAATTCATGCGAAGGGTTGTTTTTCTTTAAAAGTAAAGGTCTTAATAACTGATTCCAGCACATAAAATATTCAGCTAGTTATTTGAAATATTTTGGTTCCTAACTGACCATCACAGTAATATCTATCATGTACTTTTTGACGTTTTCAATCAAGATCATTCAGGGATCTCGCCTGTGTAGACAGGTAATCAAGCTGTTAATACATACCTCCTCTGAGACCATGTCCTTCTGTGAAGTTCATCTTACAGTAGGTGAAGCCCAATAATCTATTACCAGTTGCTAAGATATAGTTATCTGTTTCTTAGAAATGTATGCAGTATTCTTCTGATTTCTAATTAAAAGCCAGATGTACTTGACTTTCATATGAAGCCAAATTAATCTACATTTACTCCATGCTCATAAACTGATGCTTACTTAGTATCCTCTGTATTTAGAGGAATGGAATGTATAGTTTGTAACTCTTATTAGATTGTGGATTCTTTGAGGACATATTCTAGGAATTCAAAATGTTTGTTGGACTGATTCTCTAGGAAGAAGACTATGAATGGGGAAGTAGTTCCATACTTGATGTTTTGACTGGAATCAGTGTACAGCAACGAAAACTAGCACTTGCAGCAATGAGATGGAGGAAGAAAATCCAGCAAAGACAAGAATCAGGCATTACTGAGGTATTAACGTATATAATTATGTAGGTAGTATAAATGGCATTCGATGTCATTACTAGTCCAGATTTTTTTTTCAGAGAATGTGCTTGACAAAATAAGAATAATTCTATTTGTCTTTTATCCCTTGATTGATATACTTAATTTGGACATTCTAAATTGAGCTTAGTGCTGACTCCTAATTATTCTAATTGTGATCAACAGTAAGATATATATAATGTTGATAGCTCTCTTAAAAATCATTTATATGTGTAAAATGTGACCCATACTGTATTTCTTCCAAAGAGTCTTTCTAGCATCCAGTTTCAGGACTTCTCAACTTGGGGTCCACAGACTCTCCCAAATGAGTTTTATAGATCAAATTCAGGAAGGTTATATACACTTTGTTTTTGTTTTCTTTTGTTTTGTCTTTTATTGGAGTATAGTTACTTTACAATGTTGTGTTAGTTTCTGCTGTACAGCAAAGTGAATCAGCCACATGTATACATATATCCCCTCTTCCTTGGATTTCCTTCCCATTTAGGTCACCACAGAGCACTAAGAGTTCGCTGTGCTATACATTCTGTTCTCATTAGTTATCTATTTTATACATAGTGTATATATGTCAATCCCAATCTCCCAATCCATCCCACCCCCTCCCTTCCCCCCTTGGTATCCATACATTTATTCTCCACATCTGTGTCTCTCTTTCTGCTTTGCAAATAAGTTCATCTATACCATTTTTCTAGATTCCACATATATGCATTAATATACGGTATTTGTTTTTCTCTTTCTGACTTACTTCACTCTGTGACAGCCTCTAGGTCCATCCATGTCTGTACAAATGACCCAATTTTGTTCCTTTTTATGGCTGAGTAATATTCCATCATATATATGTACCACATCTTCTTTATCCATTCCTCTGTTGGTGGACATTTAGGTTGCTTCTATGTCCTGGCTATTGTAAATAGTGCTGCAATGAACATTGGGATTCAGGAAGGCTATACACTATGGATGGGGGAAGAAATACATCCTTATTTTTACTAACCTCTAACTGAAAGTTAACATTTCCTTCATTGTAAGTCTAGGCAAGAAATCGCAACACAGTACTATGATTTTGCCCCACAGGAATCAGATATTTTTGCTTGCATTATGATTGCAACTTGAAATACTGTTTATGTTTGTCACAACTTTAAAATAGTACATACAGACTTGTGATGGTTCAACTTCGTGATGGTGCAAAAGTGATACACATTAAGTAAAAACCATAGTTTGAATTTTGAATGCTGGTCTTTTCTCAGGCTAGCATTATGCAGTACAGTATTCTCTGGTGATACTGGGCAGCGGCAGCAGCCACAGCTCCCAGTGAGCCACATGATCATGGGGATAAACAACCGATACACTTAAAACCATTCTGTTTTTCACTTTCAGTATAGTATTCAATAAATTACATGAGATATTCAACCACTTTATTATAAAATTGGCTTTGTGTTAGATGATTTTGCCCAACCACAGACTAATATAAGTGTTATCAGCATATTTAAGGTAGGCGGGGCTGGTAAGCTATGATGTTCAGTAGGTTAGGTGTATTTAAATGCTTTTTTTTTTTGGCTGTGTTGGATCTTAGTTGTTGGCACATGAGATCTTCATTGAGGCACGCAGGATCTTCCATTGCAGTGCATGGGCTCTCTAGTTGTGGTGCGTAGTTCCAGAGCATGTGGGCTCTGTAGTTTGTAGCACGCAGGCTGTCTCGTTGAGGCATGCGAACTCAGTAGTTGTGGCACACAGGCTTAGTTGCCCCACAGCATGTGGGATCCCTGGGACCTGACCAGGGATCGAACCTGCATCCCCTTCATTGGAAGACAAGTACTTTACCACTGGACCACCAGGGAAGTCCCTAAATGCATTTTTGACTAAACCGTATTTTCAACCCTATGATGGGTTTAATATAGGAGCACAACTATTATTATGTCACAAATTTTGAAATATTTTGATACTTTTCAATAAAATGGTTTCTTTTGTAATACTTTGTATTTTATTTTGGACATTTATAAAACATTCATATGGTATGGAAATTACATCTCAATAAAGCTGTTGTTTTTTAAAAAGTTAATTAGAGAACAACAGATCCATAGGTTTTGCTAGACTTCCAAATAGGTCCATGGCTCACAAAAAGGTTAAAAACACGAGTTATATCATCTTTTGTGTTATATTCTGAGTTCTCTGCTGTCTCCAAGTCCCTGTTAGCCTTGATTCCCTTTCTTTTAAAGTAATTCCACTGGCTTCTGTTAATTCTGTACTTAAATATTTTATGTTTCAAATTTGTAAACATTTTCAAGAGAAATATTAACTGGAGGCTTCGTCTAATCTAAAAAGCTGTGCTTTAGGCTCCACCTTTTATTACTTGTAAGAAAAAAATCCTTTTTGACCCACCTCCTAGAGAAATGGAAATAAAAACAAAAATAAACAAATGGGACCTAATGGAACTTCAAAGCTTTTGCACAGCAAAGGATACCATAAACAAGACCAAAAGACAACCCTCAGAATGGAAGAAAATATTTGCAAATGAAGCAACTGACTGATTAACCTCCAAAATTTACAGGCAGCTCATGCAGCTCAATAACAAAAACACAAACAACCCAATCCAAAAATGGGCAGAAGACCTAAATAGACATTTCTCCAAAGAAGATATACAGATTGCCAACAAACACATGAAAGAATGCTCAACATCATTAATCATTAGAGAAATGCAAATCAAAACTACAATGAGATATCACCTCACACTGGTCAGAATGGCCATCATCAAAAACCTAGAAACAATAAATGCTGGAGAGGATGTGGAAAAAAGGGAACACTCCTGCACTGTTGGTGGGAATGTAAATTGATACAGCCACTATGGAGAACAGTATGGAGCTTCCTTAAAAAACTAAAAATAGAACTACCATACAACCCAGCAATCCCACTACTGGGCATATACCCTGAGAAAACCATAATTCAAAAAGAGTCATGTACCAAAATGTTCATTGCAGCTCTGTTTACAATAGCCAAGACATGGAAGCAACCTAAGTGTCCATCAGCAGATGAATGGATAAAGAAGATGTGGCACATATATACAATGGAATATTACTCGGCCATAAAAGGAAACGAAATTGAGTTATTTGTAGTGATGTGGATGGACCTGGATGGAGTCTGTCATACAGAGTGAAGTTAAGTCAGAAGGAGAAAAACAAATACCATATGCTAACACATATATATGGAATCTAAGGAAAAAAAATGTCATGAAGAGCCTAGGGGTAGGACAGGAATAAAACACAGACCTACTAGAGCATGGACTTGAGGATATGGGAAGGGGGAAGGGTAAGCTGTGACGAAGTGAGAGAGTGGCATGGACATATATACACTACCAAACGTAGGGTGGATAGCTAGTAGGAAGCAGCCGCATGGCACAGGGAGATCAGCTCTGTGCTTTGTGACCACCTTGAGGGGTGGGATAGGGAGGGTGTGAGGGAGGGTGACACAAGAGGGAAGAGATATGGGAACATATGTATATGTATAACTGATTCACTTTGTTGTAAAGCAGAAACTAACACACCATTGTAAACCAATTATACTCCAATAAAGATTTTAAAAAGAAAAAAAACAGTAGAAAGGACTAAACAAATGTCAAGTTGCTTTGTTTTTTTTTTTTTTTTTTTTTTTTTTTTTTTTTTTTTTTTTTTTGTGGTACGCGGGCCTCTCACTGTTGTGGCCTCTCCCGTTGCGGAGCACAGGCTCCGGACGCACAGGCTCAGCGGCCATGGCTCACGGGCCCAACCGCTCCGCGGCATGTGGGATCTTCCCGGTTTGGGGCACGAACCCGTGTCTCCTGCATCGGCAGGCGGACTCTCAACCACTGCGCCACCAGGGAAGCCCAAGTTGCTTTGTTTTAATGTTACCTAATCATTGAATCACTTTCCTTCATTCTTCAAGTATTTATTTATGGCCTACTGTGTGCCAGACACCATGGCTATGTGTTTCAGAGTATTCGGACCAAGATAGTTATCAGTGTGTTCATCAGAAGTAAAGGTTATAAGATTATTCATTGACATAAAACTAAGTCTACAGAGAAAATAATGTATTTTTTGTATTATTTTGTCATTTATTTTTCCAAGTAATTTCAACACTGATTATTTTTTTATTTGTAGGGGGCATTTAGTGGGTGGAAAGTTATTTTACATGTTGATCAGTCCCGAGAAGCAGGATTCAAACGCCTTCTTCAGTCAGGAGGAGCAAAGGTTTGTATTGACAAGGTTACTGTGATCAATTCTTGATTTTCTGTGCTTTGTGAGATGATAATCCTTTATGTGTAGATTATACAGTTGAACTACTTTGAAACACTGATAGATTATGATGCTTTTTTGTTTTTTCCTTAGGTGCTACCCGGTCATTCTGTATCTTTATTTAAAGAAGCTACACATCTCTTTTCTGACTTTAATAAACTAAAACCAGATGACTTGGGAGTTAATATAGCAGAAGCTGCTGCCCAGAATGTGTACTGCTTGAAAACAGAATACATTGCTGATTTTCTTATGCAGGTTTGTAAGATTCTGTCCTTGACCTCCTCGCCACCAGAAAAGTGTTTATATGCATAGAGACGTAACTACACAACAAAACCCTCGGCTTTTTATTCATAGAATGTTAATCTCTTGTTCGTCTCCCCCATTCAACCCCTTTCGGTTTCAATCTATTTTTTAAAATAATGAAAACCTATGTAAACATTTAGCCTAGAAGTTAAATGTGAAATGGGTATGAAAATCTGGGTACCTCTAAAAGCACCCTCTAAAATGTTGGAATATAAAGAAAGCAGAAATTGATTCCACAACTCCAAGGAGAAACATTTACCCAAGGGTCCTTTTTAAAGTTTCTTGACCTTTTGTTTTGATACACTGTAAATACCTGTGTTAGACAGTAAGGGAAATGAAGCACTTACTACATGGAGGGCTCACTATACTCCTATTCAGAATTGGCCTATGTTGGGTGATTTGAATGGGCAAAGAAAAATCTTCTTGACACCAGAGTGCCTAACATGCCATCAGGAATCAGCAAGATATGACACATGATTGTAAATGTCTTACAACAAAGGATTTCAAACAGATTAGTGTAGAAATAGGGGGAAGCCAAAACTAACCTGCTTTGTGGTGGTTGCAGCTTGTGTTTGGAAATTGGCCACCTTTTAATAGGAGTGCCTGAAACATGCATACAAAGCCTCTGTCATAAAGCAGTGGGGTGTATTGATTAGGACTTAGTAAACCAATACTAGCTCTCCCTGAACATCTAAATAACTTTTTAAAAATCTCTATTCATTGAGACATGAGGTTTTAAAATATTACCCACTGGGAAAAGGGCAGGGATTGGGGGAATGTAGAGAACCTCCCATACCACATCCCTCCAGAAATTCCTAATCATTTCAGGGATACAACTGCCATCTAAGATGGGACCCAACATAGATTAATTGCTTAAACTTGTGCTGTGTTAAGTGTTTGTACATATGCTATAATTTGGGGGTATTTTTTCTTTTTACATAAAAAAGAGTGTATAGAAAATAAGTCCTGGTTAAAGAATAGCAAAATGTCATTCAGGTGCTCAGGATAAGAAATAGAAGATTGCTCGTTCCATAAAAGCTCCCTGTTGCTCCTTCCTGGTTGTTCATGTCCCTGCCTTTCTCAGGGTTGTAATGTGTGTCAAATACTAGATGTCTGGAGAAACACATTGGGGGAGTGAGTTGCTCTGTATTTCTGCATCTGAGCTCATTATTGCCTATCTCTAGCTCTCAGGAGTAGGTCAAAACAGAACACTTATATAGTGTGAAGCAGCAGGCTAAGGAGGGGAGAGCAGCAGCTTCATGTCAAGTTCATGGCCAAGATAAGCCAAGCACAGATAGGACTCTGAGATAGGCTCACCCCAATGTTCTGACTTCAGCTTAGAAACTAGGTGTGGTGGCTGCAGGGATCTTGGTGATGACAGCATTCAGCATGTCTTTAGTCACATTGCTGCAGTCTGGTTGTTACCCTCTGTCTACTTCTGTACACTGCCACCATCCCAGGAGCTCCATTCACCACCATTTGTCTCTTTTCTGTTGAATCTCCTGTTTCTGAATCGTATGTCATCCTAATCTGCTGTCTCATTGTGATGGAAGTCTCTTCTCGTAACTTCTTAAGAGGGAACACATGGAAGGTAAATTGAGACTTTCTATGTGTGGAAATTCTTTTTTCTATGCTCATTCCTACTAGACTGATAGTTTGGCTGGGCATCAAACTCTAGGTTGGAAACTGCTTTCTCTTAGACTTTTGATTGTTTGTCTCCTTGCTTCTAGTATTGCTGTTGAGCCGTCTAAAGCCGTCTGATTCTTAATCCTTTATATGTAACTGTAATCTAGTTAGGAAGTTCTTTTTGCCCCAGTTTTATGAAATTTCAAAATGATACACTCTCAGAATCTGTTTATATTATGCTGGGCACTTGGGCCCTTTCTGGTCTGGTAACTTCTGTCTTTGAGTTCTGGGAAATCTTGAATGATTTCAATGATGAGGGATTTTTTTTTCCACTTTCTGTTCTCTCCTGTATTTCTGCTATTTGTGTATTAGATTTTTTTTCACTTATTTTTATCTTTTTGAGAGATTCTTGCAGTTCAATATTCTATCAACTTCATTTTGCTATGATGTTTTAGACCTGTTTTCATTTTTTGAATTTACATTTTATGGTTTTAATGTTTTCTTGTTTCATCAATTAATACCTTCTGTGAGCTCTCAGAGGATTTATTGACGTATTTTTTTAAGTTTTCTTATCTCTGCATAGTTTCTACTTCCACCAAGCTGTGTTTTTCCCTTTATCTGGGTTTTTATCTTCCATGTTAGAGAAATTTATCAGATATCTAGTAACTCTTAGTTTTCTGTCCATGATTAAGAGTAGGAGGTAGGGACTTCCCTGGTGGCGCAGTGGTTAAGAACCCGCCTGCCAGTGCAGGAGACATGGGTTCGAGCCCTGGTCTGGGAAGATTCCGTATGCTGCAGAACAACTAAGCCCATTTGCCACAACTACTGAAGCCTGCGTGCCTAGAGCCCATGCTCTGCAACAAGAGAAGCCACTGCAATGAGAAGCCAGCGCACTGCAACGAAGAGTAGCCCCCACTTGCCGCAACTAGAGAAAGCCTGCACACAGCAATGAAGACCCAACACAGCCAAACATAAAAATAAATAACTAATTTTTTTTAAATCACTTTAAAAAAAAATAGGGGGTAAAGAGCTGATTAGAAGTACTGAGCACAGTTGGGTCTTGTCCATTTTGAGCTGGGTGAGATGGTGTGGGTGAACTAGTTATTGGACACCTCTCTTAGATTCATAACTTTATGTGCTTCTTGAATTGTTTCATTTTTATCCAAAGAGGAGTCTTCTGATCTGCCTAAATGATGAGTCTAGCCACCTTTTTTTTTTAATTGAGATACAATTGGCATATAACATTAGTTTCAGGTATACAAAATAATGAATGATTCAGTATATGTATATTTTACAAAATGACCTACGCAGTAAGTCTAGTTAACATCCATCACCATACATAATTACAATTTTCTTTAATCTTGTGATGAGAACCTCCAAAATTGAGTCTCAACAACTTTCAAATATACCATACAGTACTATTAACTATAACCATTATGCTGTGTATCATATTCCCACGGCTTATTTATTTTATAACAAATTTGTACCTCTTGACCACCTTTATCCATTTTGCCCACCTCTCACACCCCTACCTCTGTCAAACAACCACCAGTCTGTTCTCTGTATCTATTGAGTTTTTTGGTTTTTTTAGGTTCCACTTACAAGAGATCATACAGTATTTGTATTTCTCTGTCTGACTTTTTTTGCTTAGCATAATGCCCTCAAGGTCCATCCATGTTGCCACAATTGGCAGGATTTCCTCTTTAATGGCTGAATAATATTCCATTGTGTATGTGTGTGTGTGTATACATACCAGTTTTCTTTTTTTAAAAAAAAATTTATTTATTTATTTATTTATTTGTGGCTGTGTTGGGTCTTCGTTTCTGTGCAAGGGCTTTCTCTAGTTGCGGCAAGTGGGGGCCACTCTTCATCGCGGTGCACGGGCCTCTCACTGTCGCGGCCTCTTTTGTTGCAGAGCACAGGCTCCAGATGTGCAGGCTCAGTAGTTGTGGCTCACAGGCCCAGTTGCTCCGCAGCATGTGGGATCCTCCCAGACCAGGGCTTGAACCCGTGTCCCCTGCATTAGCAGGCAGATTCTCAACCACTGCGCCACCAGGGAAGCCCCATACCAGTTTTCTTTATCCATTCATTCATTGCTGGACACTCATGTCTTGGCTATTAGATATCTTCGAGTTAGTGTTTTTGTTTCCTTTGGATAAATACCCAGAAGTGGAATTGCTGGACCATATAGTAGTTCTGTATTTAATTTTTTGTGGAACCTCCATACTGTTTTCCAGAGTGGCTGCACCATTTACATTCCCACCAACGGTGCACAAAGGTTCCATTTTCTCTGCATCCTTGCCAACATGTGTTATCTCTTGTCTTTTTTTGTGTTAGTTATCCTAACAGGTGTGAGGTGGTGTCTCATTGTGGTTTTGATTTGCATTTCTCTGTTAATTAGTGGTGTTGAGCACCATTTCACATACCTGTTGGCCATCCGTATGTCTTCTTTGGAAAAATGTCTATTCAGATCCTCTGCCCATTTTTTAATCCGATTTTTTTTTTTTTTTCTGTTGAGTTGTATGAGTTCTCTATATATTTTGGATAGTGACCCCTTATCAGATATATAATTTGCAAATATTTTCCCCCATTTGATAAGTTGCCTTTTCATTTTGTTGATGGTTTCCTTCACTGCGCAGAAGTTTTTTGGTTTGATATAGTTTCACTTGTTAGTTTTTGCTTTTGTTACCTTTGCTTTTGGTGTCAAATCCAAAAAATCATCACCAAAACCAGTGTCAAGGAGCTTGCTGCCTATGTTTTTTTCTAGTTTTATGGTTTCAGGTCTTATGTTCAAGTCTTTAATCCATTTTGGGTTTATTTTTGTGTATGATGTAAGATAGTGGTCAAGTTTCATTCTTTTGCATGTGGGGGTTCCGTTTTCCCAACACTATTTATTGAAAAGACTGTCTTTTCCCTATTGTATATTCTTGGCACCTTTGTCGTAAATTAATTGATCATGTATTCATGTTTACTTCTGGGCTCTCTAGTCTGTTCCATTCATCTGGTTTTGTGCCAATACCATATTATTTTGATTACTGTAGCTTTGTAATATAGTTTGAAATCAGGGAGCATGATGCTTCCAACTTTGTTGTTCTTTCTCAACATTGCTTTGGCTATTTGAGATATTTTGTGGCTCCATACAAATTTTAGGTTTGTTTATTCTGTTTCTTTGAAACATGCCATTGGAATTTTGATAGGGATTGCATTGAATCTGTAGATTGCTTTGGGTAGTAAGGATATTTTAACAATATTCTTCCAGTCCATGAGCACAGATTATCTTTTCATTTATTTGTATCTTTTTCAATTTCTTTCATCAGTGTCTCACAGCTTTCAGTTTACAGATACTTTACCTCCTTGGTTAAATTTTTTCCCAGATATTTAATTTCTCATTTGTTAATTTTTAAATTATTTGTGTCTTTATATTTAAAATGGCTTTTTTGTAAACAGGATATAGTTGGGCCTTGCTTTTTATTCTCTGGAATGTTTAGTCCATGATGTAATTACTGATACTATATATATATATATATATATTTTTTTTTTTTTTTTTTTTTTTTTTTTTGCCATTTGTTTTTGGTTTGTCTCTTCAGTTCTTTGTTCCTCAGTTCTTCTTTTCTTGCTTTTTTTGGTATTTAATATTTTTTAGAATTCTGTTTCATCCATTGTCTTTTTTTTTTTTTAATATTTATTATTTATTTGGCTGTGTTGTGGCATGGGGGATCTTCATTGCTGTGTGCGGGATCTTTGTTGCAGCTTGCAGGATCTTTAGTTGCTGCACGTGGGATCTAGTTCTCTGACCAGGGATCATACTCAGGCCCCCTGCATTGGAAGTGTTGAGTCTTAACCACTGGACCACCAGGGAAGTCCCCTCCATTGTCTCTCTTTTTTTTTTTTTAATTTATTTATTTTATTTATTTTTGGCTGTGTTGGGTCTTCGTTGCTGAGCGTGGGCTTTCTCTAGTTGTGGAGAGCAGGAGCTACTCTTCGTTGCAGTGCATGGGCTTCTCATTGCTGTGGCTTCTCTTGCGGAGCATGGACTCTAGGCGCACAGGCTTCAGTAGTTGCAGCACACGGGCTCAGTAGTTGTGGCGCATGGGCTTAGTTGCTCCACAGCTTGTGTGATCTTCCCTGCCCAGGGCTCGAACCTGTGTCCCCTGCATTGGCAGGCAGATTCTCAACCACTGTGCCACAAGGGAAGATCCTCCATTGTCTTTTTAAAGCAAAAACTTCTGCTTGTTTTCGGAGGGGCAGGGGTGTTTTGCTCTACAGATTACAATATAATTCCTTAATTTTTCATAATCTTCCTAGAGTTAATATTGTGCCACTTTGCATAAAATGCAGAAATCTTGAACCATATAGATTCCTTTGCTTCCCCTGTTCTTCAAACCAAGGGCCAGTAAACTATAGCCCACAGGCCAAATCCAGCCCACAGCCTGTTTTATTAATAAAGTTTTATTGAAACCCAGCCGTGTTCATACATTTGCATATTCTCTTTGGCTGCTTTTGCACTACAACTGCAGAGTTTGAGTAGTCACAACAGAAATTTGCAACTACTAAAATATTTAATGTCTGGCCCATCTATCTGTTTTAGCCCCAGAGTACAGTGTTATACTTTAAGTTTTGCTTTAAACAATCCAATGTATTTTAAGGAAATCAAAAGGGGAAAAAAATCTTTTATATTTACCCTAATATATACCATTTTGAGTGTTATTTTTTTCTGAAGATCTAAGTTTCCATCTGGTATCATTTTCCTTCAGCCTGAAGAACTTCCTTTAGTTTGTAGTACGAATATGATGGGGACCAATGCTAGTTTTCTTTGTTTTCTTTTTTTTGAAAATGTCTATTTTACCTTTATTCTTGAAGATGTTTGGCAGGATATAGAATTTGGGGTTGAGTTTTTTTTCTTCTCCTGGTACTTTAATAAAGACTTCATTCTCTCCTGGCCTCCATTGTTTCTTTTTACTTTTTAAAAAAATATTTATTTTTTTAAATATTTTTTGGCTGCGTTGGGTCTTAGTTGCGGCACTTGGGATCTTTGTTGAGGCATGCAGGATCTTTGTGGCATTGGCTCTTCATTGTGGCACACAGACAGGCTTCTCTCTTGTTGTGGTGTGTGGGGTTTTTTCTCTTTCTAGTTGTGGCATGTGGGCTCCAGAGCTCTTGGTCTCTGTAGTTTTGTGGAATGTGGGCTCTCTGGTTGAGGCACACAGGCTTAGTTGCCCCAGGGCATGTGGGATCTTAATTACCTGACCAGGGATCAAATCTGCATCCCCTGAATTAGAAGGTGGACTCTTTACCACTGGACCACTGAGGAAGTCCTAAGGCCTCCATTGTTTCTGATAAGAAGTTATTGGTAATTTGAATTGTTCCCCTTTATGCAGTGTGTCATTTTTCTCCTGGCTGTTCTCAGGATTTTCTCTTCATCTTTGAATTTCCAGGTATGGTTTCTTTGTATGAATCCTGATTGATACCACAAAGTTTCTTTAAACTTATGTCTCTCACCAAGTTTGGGAAATTTGGGACATTATTTCTTCATTCTGCTATTTTTTTCTGCTTCATTCTTTTCTGTCTGGGAATTCAGTTACTCATGTTACTCTTTTGATATTGTCCCACAGGCCCCTAAGCCTGTATTCACTTATTTGCAATTATTTTTCTCTGTGTTCTTGTGATTGCCCAATCCCTGTGTATCTATTTCCAACTTCACTGATTTTTTCCTGTTATTTTCATCTGCTCTTAATCCTATCCAGTGAGACTTTAAGTCTTATATTTTTGGACTTCCCTGGTGGCTCTGTGGTTAAGAATCTGCCTGCGAATGCAGGGGACGCGGGTCTGGGAAGATCCCACATGCCGTGGAGCAACTGAGCCTGTGCACCACAACTACTGAGCCTGTGCTCTAGAGCCCGCATGCCACAACTGCTGAGCCTTTGCGCCACAACTACTGAAGCCTGCATGCCCTAGAGCCTGCATGCTGCAACTACTGAGCCACACGCCACAAGTACTGAAGCCTGTGTGCTCTAGGGCCTGCATGCCGCAACTACTGAGCCCACATGCTGCTACTACTGAAGCCTGTGTGCCTGGAGCCCATGCTCCACAACAAGAAAGCCACTGCAATGAGAAGCCTGTGCACAAAAGGAAGAGTAGCTCCCACTTGCCACAACTAGAGAAAGCCTGTGCGCAGCAGTGAAGACCCAACACAGCCAAAAATAAATAAAATTTTTTAAAAAGTATTACTTGTTTATATCTAAAATCTCTTTGGTTCTTTTCTGTGGTTTCTGTTTTTGTGCTGAGATTTCCTCTGTTCACTCATTTCAAGCATACTTTCCTTTATATCATTAAGAACAGTTATAATAGCTATGTTGGAATTGTCTACTATTTGCAACATCTGGGTCATGAGCAAGATGTTGTTACTTTTTTTTTAATTAAACTTTTTATATTTACATGCAGTAGTAAGAAATAATACAGAGAGATTCCATGTACACTTTCTCCAGGTTCCACTAGTGGGTAGCATCTTGCAAAAACTATAGTACAGTATTACAACCAGGATATTGGCTTGATACAATCCAAGCTTATTCAGATTTCCCCAGTTTTACTTCTATTCATGTATATGTGTGTATTTAGATTTCTGCAGTTTTATCATGTGTAAGTTCATGTATCTGTCACCACAGTCAAGATACAGAACAGTTCTATCACTACAAGAATCCCTCATTTTTTAAATCTTAAATAAATGGAATTAATAATAGTGCGTAAACTTTGGCAGTTGGCTTTTTTCACTCAGTAAAATTCCTTTGAGTTTCATCCAGATTGTTGCATTTTTATGCAACAATGAATACTTTTATTACCTTTTATTGCTGAGTAGTATGGATGTACCACAGTTAATCATTAACCTATTGAAGGACATCTGGGTTGTTTCCGTTTATGTACAGCTTCATATGTGAATATAAGATTTCATTGCACTGGGATAAATGCTCAAGAGTGTGTTTACAAAGTGGGCATATTTTACATTCTCACCATCAATGTATGAGTGATCCAGTTTCTTTGTATCCTCATCTGCATTTAGTTGTCAGTTTTTATTTAGCCATTTCATTTGGTGTATGATCTCTCTTGTGGTTTTAACTTGCATTTTCCTAATGGCTAATCAAAGTGAACATCTTTTTGTATGCTTATTTGCCATGTTCATATCCTCTTCCTTGAAATGTCTCTTCATGTCTTTTGTCCACTTTGTAATTGAATTGTTTTTTTTACGCTTGAGAGTTGTTTGTAATAGATACTAGTCTTTTGTTGGATATGTATTCGCACATTTTCTGCCAGTCTGTGGCTTATGTATTCATCCATTTACCTTTATCCTCTTTTTTGGGGGGGGCTTAGCCACACAGCTAGCAGGATCTTAGTTCCCCAACCAGGGATTGAACCCATGCCCCTGGTAGTGGAAGCACTGAGTTCTAACCACTGGACCACCAGGGATCCCCCTACCTTTATCCTCTTAACAGGAATTTTTGCAAAACAGAAGTTTTAAAAAAGGTTTTATAGTTTTATGTCTATGATAATTCATAGAGGCGTTAAGGTTTAGGTCAAAATTGTTAGGAGGTTAGTTGAGGGGTTTTCTGCCTCAGAATGTCCAGTTGCTCCAGCACCATTTGTTAAAAGAACTATACTCCATTTAGTTGCATTTGCACCTTGGCCAGTATTCAGATGTGCATTTTGTGTGGTCTATTTCTGCATTCTCTGTTCTGTTCCATCAATCTATGTGTCTTTCCCTCTGCAAGAATCTTAATTACTGTATACATAATAAGTCCTAATATTAGGTAGTGATTCCTTCCTCTTTATTCCTCTTTTTCAAAATTGTTGTTGCTATTCTAGGGCCTGTACTTTTTTTTTTTTTTTGGCCTGTGTCTTTATATGTAAATTTTTAAATAAGCCTGTTTGTCTATAAAAATACCTTGCTATGATTTTGATAGGAATTACATTAAACCTACAGATCAGTTTGAGTGTTTGACATCTTTACTATGTTAAGTCTTTTAGTCACTGAGGACAGCTTATCTCTAATTATTTAGGTTGTCTTTCGTGGGCATTTTGTAATTTTCAGTATATGTGTATTTTTTTCTTAAGTTGATACCTAAGTATTTCCATTTTGGGGGGTGATTGTTTTTTCTTGAGAATAGTTCAGGTTCTGCTTCTTCACGTGTATAGTAATTTTGGATGTATCCTAGAAATTACAAATCAGTTGTAGAGACTAGATCCTGTCATGTTCTTCTGAAGAGGACCATTTTATTAGTTTAGCAGGCAGTGTACTTGGCTGACCTTCCACAGTGAGTGGCAGCTCAACTCTTAGTTGGGTTCTTTGAGCCTTACCTTGAGTCTCTGCACATACATGATTTGGTCAGCGTTTATAAAACAGTTTGGAGCTCCTCCCAAACTTTCTGGAATTTCCCACCTCATTTTCTAGTGCTGTGGTTGCCATTCTGTCCTCTGGTTCTTCAAAGTTTTCTCTTAGAGTTTTAGCCAGTCAACATGACACAGACAGGGACTTCTCCTCAGTCTAAAAGCCATAAAAAATGAAAAGGGAAATTCATCCCATTCCATTCAAAGATTTTCAAAAATTTACACTAAACATGTCACAGTTAAATGATAGCTGTTAGCTGTATTTTACCATATTTTCCATATTCTGTATTTAATCCATATTTTACAGATGAAACCGTTAAGATCTGAACTAGCCCCACTCTGCCTGAGCTATAAACTCATTTTTCTGATAAAAGGTGAAATTTTGTTACACAGGCTCTGTTCACTAAAGGTGAAGGTGCTAAATAGCTACCTTGAAAGACAAGTGTTTAAGTTTTTGGTCATAAAGCAGAGTAAAGGAATCTATTACCTAATTAACAGTTTGAAATCTGAAAAAAATGAACAATGTTGGGTTTTTTACCCCTTTTTATAGGAATCCCCTCCTCAAATAGAAAATTACTGTCTACCAGAAGCTGTTTCATTTCTTCAGAATAATAAGGAACCTGGGCCTGGATTCTCACAAAAGAGGAAAGCTCCTACAGAGAAAAATAAAATCAAACGACCTAGAGTACACTAATTGTATTTACTCAGTTACCAAACATTAAATGTATTTTAAATTAATAGCTTGAATGTAACTGTGATGGATTTGCATAGTAATTTAAAGACAAGAACTTGAATTCAGCTTCAGTGTAACAGTGACCCTGCTTGAAGTTAGTTTTTAACACCTGAAATTTTAATCATTGAAATATTAACTATTCCTGAATGGAAAGTTACCTAAAATAACAAAGTGCAACTCCTCAGCCAGCTTGTCATTAAACCATATTGACATGTGTAAAGGGCTTTCTGTTTATTTATTTTCTTGTAAATATCAGAGTCTGTAGCTTAGTGGAAGTTTTAGCAAGGTGATAGATTTTGCCTTAAAATGTCTGTTTTAATTCATAACAACAAGGAAGTTATCAATTGTGATTTATTCATGTTTTCCATGATTTTTAGCTTCTCACCATTTTACCTCTTTTTAACAGGAGCCTGAGCACAAGGTTTAATGAGGAACTGAGGCTTTAAACTTAAATGTGTGTGTATATATGTATATGCATGTTTATACAAATCTCCATGATGTTTGCCAAGTTTGGGTGCCAAAACTTGGAAAATAAGGACAATAAAGAATAAAAATAGTGACTCAAAGTAGTTGTTCAAATAAGTTTTTAAAAAGAAAAGCATTCTGGTATCCATTCTCTTGTTGAAGCAATAAAATATTTGTAAAACACTTTAAAAAGTGAATCTAGTCGTGTGTCTGATGTTGTTTATATAGAATATTGTTCTAGTGGGTTGAAAAAAAAGGAACTACAAAATTACAGTAGCCTCTATTAATCTAAACCTAAACACCAGGTACTGCATGCATGACCACAATTCTCTAATTATAAAGGTACCTCATTTTGTTTGATTGTAATTTTGATGTAAACTGTTCAATTCCTAATAATTCTTTTAAAGCCAAATTCAAATGGTGATGGATTAAAGTCCTCAACCTGGACATCAAACCCCTGAAGTTTTCATCACGTTTTCCTCTAAATGGAGTAGGGGTTATCCCTGCCCTTCACAATACGAATTCCTACACCGCCAAACAGGTAGCACTGTTATATAAACTGTACTCCTGCCCCTCCCCCAAGCAAAAAAACACATGCGCCTGGTTTTATTAGAGCCATTTTGTGTTAGCCGGGTCCTTTCATTGGCAGTTTGCAGTAAGTTTCTCCCTGAATTTCACTACTTAAAAATTCTTTGAAATAGTTACTCTACAAATCTTGATGAGCACACTGTTGACAAAACAAACGTTATTCTCATATTTCTCTATGCCAGAAAAAATTAACTAATATACCATTTTCTTTTCTGCCAAGATTATGAACTATTTTTTCAGTTCAGGCCTTCAACACACAGTTTACAATTTTAAGGCTCCAGATCAGTCTACACCCTGCATAAATCATGTCAACTCAGGCTTTGACTCTTATACTGTAAATGTTCTAATGCCAGCAAGTTCTTAACATGCAAATAATTCCAAGCATAGGTAGGCATCTCATTTTAAAAGGAAAAAAAATAATCTTTCCTTGATTATTCTTATTTTCTTCTTAGAATTACTACAGTATTTTAATCTGTGCCACTTAAATTAGCATCTTATATTCCTCCATGAATTTTTCTTGTTCATTAGTCTGATCTCATCACCATTAATTCAACAAATAAGACACCTTAGCTGTAAGGTAGTGCGTGGGCTTCAGGAGGAAACCACTTAGAGCACGTGCTCTCTGAGAGAGCTTACAGAGGCACGGCCCTCAGTGTAGACACAGCACTCAGTTATACTCAGTATTTATATTATGGGCTGAATCATGTCTTCCTCGACCCCCAAAAGAAAATTTTGTAAATTGAAGCTTAACCCCATACATAACTGTACTTGGAAATTGGGCCATAAGGGGGTAATTAAGGCTAAATGAGGTCCTATGTGTGGGGCCCTTTGGTAGGACTTTTGGCCTTATGAGGAGAGACCAGGAGTCCATGGGCACAGAGGAAAGAGAGGAAAGACCAGACCATGTGGGGACACAGAGGCAGCTGTCTGCAAGTTAGGAGGAGATGCCTTACCAGAAGCCACCCATGGCAGCACCTCAGCCTTAGACTTCTAGCCTCCAGAACTGTGAGAAGTTTGTTGTTCAAGCCACCCACTCTGTGGTATTGTCTTTTGGCAGCCCCAGCAGACTAATACAATATTACTGTGCAGAGGTTCACAAGCTGTGCCATAATGCTCAGGAATGGCATAAGCCCACTTTCGTAGGGTAGAGCTCAGAGTTTTAGAGTTCACATCCGTAACTTCCCACCCAAAAAAGACACAAACCACTGCTCTAGTCCAAACCTGTTAAAAGACAGGAGGGAAAGGGGAGGACAGAACAGCTAGAAAATGAAGGAGGGGCACAGCTGTTGGGATGCAATAAAAACGAGCTGGAACTGGCTGAAACCAAGGAAGCTTCAAGAGTAGTCTGGTCAGGGCTTCCCTGGTGGCGCAGTGGTTGGGAGTCCGCCTGCCGATGCAGAAGACGCGGGTTCGTGCCCTGGTCCGGGAGGATCCCACGTGCCGCGGAGCGGCTGGGCCCATGAGCCATGGCCGCTGGGCCTGCGCGTCCGGAGCCTGTGCTCCACAACGGGAGAGGCCACAGCAGTGAGAGGCCCGCATACCGCAAAAACAAACAAAAGACCAAGATGTTCTTTAAAAAAAAAAAAAAAGAGTAGTCTGGTCATTGACCTTTAAGTCATTATACCTAAATTGTAAAACAGTGGTCCCCAGACTTTTTGCCACCAGGGACCAGTTTCGAGGAAGACAATTTTTCAACGGATGGGGGTGGGGGGGTGGGGGATGGTTCAGGCGGTAATGGGAACAATGGGGAGCGGCAGATGAAGCTTTGCTGGCTCACCCGCTGCTCACCTCCTGCTGTGTGGCCCGGGTGTTGGGGACCGCTGTTGTAATACTAAAAATCACTCCCCCTTACCTGGACCAGAAAAGTGGGCAGTGGCTGAATACCTGGGAAATGCCCACGCTTCACTGAAATAGCAAGAATATTCCTCCCATTCATTAGCCTATGAAATTAGCCCATAAGACCCCAAAACCCCATGCCCTGGGGCCACTCTCACTTTCTGAAGACATCTGCATTCTGCCTTGGAGTGTGTATCCCTCCAAATAAACTCACTTTCACTTTTCTTCCAGGGCCCGAGAGTGGGCTCTTGTCTCACACCCAGACGTGAATTGTCCGAGGAGGCACACATGTTGACAAAGCAAGAGACTTCATTGGGAAGGGGCGTCTGGGCAGAGAGCAGCAGGGTAAGGGAAACCAGGAGAACTGCTCTGCCACGTGGCTGGCTGTCTCTGGTTTTACGGCAATGGGGTTAGTTTCCAGGTTGTCTCTGTCCAGTCATTCTAACTCAGGTTCTTTCCTGGTTGTGCGTGCATAGCTCAGCCAAGATGAGTTCCAGTGAGAAGGATTGGTAGTACCTATGGACTGGCATCTCCTTTTGACCTTTCCTGAATTCTTCCAGTTGGTGGTAGCTTGTTAGTTCCATGTTCCTCACCAGGACCTCCTGCTGTAAGATAACTAACTCATGCAAGTGGTTACTATGGTGCCTGGCCAGGGTGCGTGGTTTCAGTCATTGGTTCACCTAACAGATACACTGCATCCACAGCTGCATACAGAACAATTTCCTCTAAAAGAAACTGCTGCTCAGGGGACACCACTTCATCACCCTGTTCTGGTGGCCAGCAGGGCTTATGTTCACAGGTCCCAAACTGTAACAAATAGAAAAACTGTTTTTAACCAGCTACCAACCTCAGGGCACATCACAAGGACGCAGGCTAAAACACACCCAGTCTTTCTGTGAAAGAGGTAGATTAGCATGTCTTATTAGCTTTGGCCTGAGGGGCAGGCTTCTAATTATACACACACACAAGGGCTGGCTAGAGTTTTCTCTAGAGACCTCAGAAGGTGGACACCATCTTCATGCTCCCCCTCTGCCCTGCCCCAGGTCACTGGTATCTCTGAGAAAGTTGCTTGTGTACATGTCTGGTGTCCCAACTTCTGTGGCTACCACCCAGAGGACACATCCCTTGGTAGCCCAGCTCTGGTCGTCAGGGGGACTTGTGTTCACAGGTTCAATGGGATGGTAGCAAACAATTCATAACTGGTTATCGCCCCAGGGCTCAGTGCAGAGGAGCAAACAGAAATGCTCTTTTCCCAGTCTTCCACTGAAAAAGGCATATTTGCATACTTTAAAAGCTGCTTCCTAAGAGTCTGGCTTCCAATCATCCTGAATCTTACATGCTGACTAAGATCCTTTAGGTCACTGACAGGTCTTAGCACACCCTCAACTACTGGGAGCCACTAAGAATAAATTACATTGCTTGGACAATCACAAAGGTTTGAAGAACAACCAAGAGCTAGAGCAGGGTTGAATGATCAGTTTCATCTCCAACACAAGCCCACTCCTTCAAGACTAGGAGAGGTGGTTGTTTTATCTAATGTACAGAAACAAATATAGAGAGGCAAGAAAGACACAAGGGAATTTGTTCCAAGCAAAAGAATAAACTAAAACCTCAGAAAAGGACTATAATGAAACAGAGATAAGTGATTTAGCTGATAAAGAGTTCAAAATAACAATCATCAAGATGCTCCCCAAGCTCATGAGAACAATGAACAAAGTGAGAATTTCAACAAAGAAATAGAAAATGTAAATATCAAACTGCAGTCTTAGAGCTGAAGAATACAATAACTAAACTTAAAAAAAAATACAATAGAGGCATTCAACATCAGACTAGATGAAGAATAAAAGATCAATGCATGTGAAGACAGTACAGTGGAACTCATTGAATCAAACAGCAAAAAGGGAAAAAAGAAAAAGATGAAAAAGAGTAAAGATAGCTTAAGGGACTTATGGAACCACATCAAGTGGACCAACATTCACATTATAGGAGTCCCAGAAGGAGGAGAGAGAGAGAGAGAGAGAGAGAGAGAGAGGCAGAAAATATTTATGAAGAAATAATGGCTGAAAACTTTCCTAAAGTGGAGAAGGAAAAAGATATACAGATCGAGGAAGCCCATAGAGTTCCAAATAAGATGAACCCAAAGAGACACATTACAATTAGGGTGTCAAAAGTTAAAGACAACAAAAGAATCTTAAAAGCAGGAAGAGATGAAACAATTTGTTATGTACAAAGGAACCCCCATGAAGATTATTAGCAGATTTTTCAACAGAAATTTTGCAAGCCAGAAGGGAATGGCATGATATATTTAAAGTGCTGAAAGAAAAAAGTACTGTGCTGGCAAACTTGTCCTTCAGAATTGGAGGAGAGATAGAGGGTATTCCAGACAAGAAAAAGCTAGAGAAGTTCATCAATACTAGACCAGACTTACAAGAAATGTTAAAGGAACTTCTTTAAACTAAAAGAGGGGTGGGAGCACTAATCAGTAATGAGAAACATGGAAGTATAAATCTCACTGTTAGAGATAATATATAGTAAAATTCAAAATACTCTAATGTAAAATTGGTGAGTTAATCACTTATAAAGGTACTAGGGAGGTTAAGACAAGAGTAGTAAAAATAACTACAATTTGTTAACAATAATAACAATATTATTAATATTAATAACAATAATAATTTGTTAATGGATACACAAGATTAAAAGATGCAAATTGTGACATCAATATGTGGGGAGTAAAAATGTAGAGCTTTAGAATGAGATCAAACTTAAGTTGTTATCAACTTAAAATAAACTGTTATAAATAAAAATATAAGTTGTTTTATGTAAGCTCATGCTAACCACAAAGCACAACCCACAGTAGATACATAAAAGACAAAGAGAAAGGAATCAAAGCATACCACTACAGAAAACCATCAAATCAAAAAGTAAGAGAGCAAGAGATGAACAAGGGAACAGAGGAACTACAAAACAGCCAAAAAACAATTAACAAAATGGCAATAACTATGTACCTATCAATAATTATTATAAATGTAAATGGAGTAAATTCTCCAAACAAAAGACATAGAGTAGCTGAATGGATTAAAAAACAAAACAAGGGCTTCCCTGGTGGTGCAGTGGTTGAGAGTCCGCCTGCCGATGCAGGGGACGCGAGTTCGTGCCCTGGTCTGGGAATATCCCACGTGCCACGGAGCGGCTAGGCCCATGAGCCATGGCCGCTAAGCCTGTGCGTCCAGAGCCTGTGCTCCACAACGGGAGAGGCCACAACAGTGAGAGGCCCGCATACCACAAACAAACAAACAACAAAACAAAACAAAACAATATATCAACAAAAAAAACACATCAATATGGGTCTCAGAAGAGACTCATTTCAGATGTAAGGACACAAAAAGACTGAAAGTGAAGGGATATAAAAAGATATTCCATGAAATGGAACCCAAAGAAAGCTGGAGTAGCTATACTTATAATGGACAAAATAGATTTTAAGTCAAAGAGACAAAGAAAGTCTTTATACAAATGATAAAAGGGTCAACCCTACAAGAGAATACAATATTTGTAAATATTTATGCACCCAACATAGAAGCACCTAAATATATAACACAAAAATTAACACACATAAAGGAAGAAATAGACAGCAATACAGTAGTGAGGGATTTTAATATTCTACTTTAATTCATGAATAAATCATTCACAACGAAAATCAATACAGAATCACTGGCCTTAAATGACACATTAGCTCAAATGCACTTAACAGACATATATAGAACATTCCATGCAAGAGCAACAGAATACACATTCTTCTCAGGTGCACATAAAACATTCTCCAGCATAGGTAATATGTTAGGCCACAAAACAAGTCAATAAATTTAAGAAGACTGATATCATACCAAGCATCTTTTCTGACCACAATGATATGAAACTAGAAATCAATTATAAGAAAAAAACTGGAAAATCAACAAATACGTGGAGATTAAACAACATGCTACTGAACAACAAATGGGTCAAAGAAGACATCAAAAGAGAAATAAAAAAATACTTTGAGACAAATGAAAATGGAAATACAACATACCAACACTTATGTGATGCAGCAAAAGCAGTTCTAAGAGGGAAGTTAATAGTGATAAAAGCCTTATTAAGAAACAAGAAAGATCTCAAACAATCTAACTTTAGACTTCAAGGAACTACAAAAAGAAGAAAAAACTAAGTCTAAATTTATAAATTTAGAAGGAAGGAAATAACAAAGATCAGAGCAGAAATGAAGTAGAGACTAAAAGACAATAGAAAAGATCAATGAAACGAAGAGCTGTTTTTGAAAAATGAAATATCAAATATAAACTAAAGAAACAAACCTTAGCTAGACTCAAAAGAGGACTCAAAGTCAGAAATGAAAGCAGAGACATTATGATGTCTACTATGAATAATTATACACCAACAAATTGGACAACCTATAAAAAATGGATAAATTTCTAGAAACATACAGACTACAAAGACTAAGTCATGAGGAAATAAAAAATTTGATTACAGTGATTACTAGTAAGGAGATCAAATCAGTAATCCAAAACTTCTCAAAAAACAAAAGTCCAGGACCAGATGATTCTACTGGTAAATTCTAGAAATATTTAAAGAATACCAATCCTTCTCAAACTCTTTCAAAAAAACAAAAGAGGAGGGAACACTTCCAAACCAATTTTATGAGGCCAGAATTACCCTGATACCAAAACCAAAGACACTAGAAGAAAAGAAAATTACAGGCTAACAATGAACATAGATGCAAAAATCCTCAACAGAATATTAGCAAACTGAATTCAACAATACATTAAAAGGATCAGAAACCATGATCAAGTGGGATTTATTCCAGGGATACAAGGGATAGGGGTGGTTCGATATCCACAAGTCAGTCAATGTGATACACCATATTAACAAAATGAAGAATAAAAATCCTATGATCATCTCAGTAGATGCAGAAAAAGCTTTTCACAAAATTCAACATCCGTTTTAAAAACTCTCAGAAAAGTGATTATAGAGAGAATGCACCCCAACATAATAAAAGCCATGCATGACCAGCCAACAGCCAACATCATACTCAACAGTGAATAGCTGGAAGTTTTTCCGCTAAGATCAGGAACAAGACAAAGTTGCCCACTCTTGCCACTTTTATTCATCATAGACATTGGAAGTCTTAGCCAGAGCAATGAGGCAAGAAAAAGAAATAAAAGGCATCCAAATTGAAAAGGAAGAAGTGAAACTGTTACTGTCTGCAGATGACATGGTATTATAGCAAGAAAACCCTAAAGACTTCACCAAAAAACTGTTAGAATTAAATAATGAATTCAGGACACAAAATCAATACGCAAAAATAAATTGCATTTCTGTACACTCATAATGAACTATCAGAAAGTGAAATTAAGAAAACAATCCTAGACCTATATGCTGAGAACCATAAAACATTGATAAAGGAAATTGAAGATGATTCAAAGAAATGGAAAGATATCCCATGCTCTTGGATTGGAAAAATTAATATTGTTATAATGGTCCTACTACCCAAAGCAATCTACAGATTTAATGCAATCCCTATCAAATTACCCATGATCTTTTTCACAAAACTAGAACAAATAATCCTAAAATTATTTGGGACACAGGTTCAACCCCTGGTCCAGGAAGATCCCACATGCTGTGGAGCAATTAAAACCATGCACCACAACTACTGAGCCTGAGCTCTAGAGCCCGCCAGCCACAATTACTGAGCCCATGTGCTACAACTACTGAGGCCTGTGCGCCTAGAGCCCATGCTCCACAACAAAGAGAAGCCACTGCAATGAGAAGCTCATGCACCACAATGAAGAGTAGCCCCCGCTCACCGCAACTACAGAAAGCCCGCAGGCAGCCAAAAATAAATACATTTATTTTTTTAAAAAAAGAACACTCTTTCATACCATATACAAAAATAAACTAAAGAAGGTTTAAAGACTTAAATATAAGACATGATACTGGACTTCCCTGGTGGCGCAGTGGTTAAGAATCTGCCTGCCAATACAGGGGACATGAGTTCGAGCTCTGGTCCAGGAAGATCCCACATGCCTTGGAGCAACTAAACCCATGTGCCACAACTACTGAGCCTGCGTGCCACAACTACTGAAGCTCACGTGCCCATAGCCTGTGCTCTGCAACAAGAGAAGACATCACAATGAGAAGCCTGTGGGCCACAACGAAGAGGAGCCCCCGCTTGCCAAAACTAGAGAAAGCCTGCATGCAGCAACAGACCCAATGCAGCCAAAAATAAATAAATAAATTTATTTTTTTAAAAAAGACATGACACCATAAAACTCCTAGAAAACATAGGCAAAACATCCTCCAACATAAATCATAGAAATATATTCTTAGATCAATCTCCCAAGGCAAAAGAAATAAAAGCAAAAATAAACAAATGGGACCTAACCAAACTTATAAGCTTTTGCACAGCAAAAGAAACCATAAACAAAATGAAAAGACAACTTACAGAACGGGAGAAAATATTTGCAAATGATATAACGCCAAGGGTTTAATTTCCAAAATATAGAAACAGCTCATACAACTTAATATAAAAAAAAAACCAAACAACTCAATCAAAAAAGGGAAGAAGACCTAAATAGACATTTCTCCAAAGAAGACATACAGATGGCCAACAAGCACATGAAAAGATGCTCAACATCACTAATTATTGGAGAAATGCAAATCAAAACTGCAGTGAGCTATCACCTCACATCAGTCAGAATGCCTATCATCAAAAAATCTACAAATAGAATTCCCTGACAGTCCAGTGGATAAGACAGACTCCATGCTTCCAATGCAGGGGGTGCAGGTTTGCTCCCCACTCAGGGAACTAAGATCCCACATTCTGCGCAACATGACCAAAAAAAAATAAAAAACCGAAGTCTACAAATAGTAAATGCTGGAGAGGGTGTGGAGAAATAGGAACTCTCCTACACTGTTGGTGGGAATGTAAATTGATGCAACCACTATGAGAAACAGTACAGTGGCTCCTTAAATAACCAAAAATAGAGTTACCATATGATCCAGCAATCCCATTCCTAGGCATCTATCCAGAAAAGACAAAAACTCTAATTCAAAAAGACACATGCACCCCAATTATCATAGCAGCACTGTTTACAATAGCCAAGATACAGAAACCACACAAGTATCCATGAACTGATGAATGGGTAAAGAAGATGTGTGTGTGTGTGTGTGTGTTATATATATATATATATATATATATATATATATATATATATATATATATATATATATATAATGGAATATTACTCAGCCATAAAAAAGAGTAAAATAATGCCATCTGCAGCAATGTGGATGGACCCAGAGATTGTCATACTAAGTGAAGTAAGCCAGACAAAGACAAATATCATATGGTATTGCTTATATGTGGAATCTTTTTTAAAAAAGATACAAATGAACTTATTTACAAAACAGAAATAGACCCACAAACATAGAAAACAAACTTATGGTTACCAAAGGGAAAAGGGGTGGCAGAGGGATAAATTAGGAATTATGGGATTAACATACACACTACTATATATAAAATAGATGACCAACAAGGACCTACAATATAGTACAGAGAAATATACTCAATATGTTGTAATAACTTATAAGGGAAAATAATCTGAAAAAGAATATATTGTCATATATCTATATATATAGCTATATGACTGAATCACTGTGCTCTACACTTAAACTAACACAACATTGTAAATCAACTATGTCAATAAAATATATATATTATTATATAATTTGATGATTAAAAATAATATATATTGGGGCTTCCCTGGTGGCGCAGTGGTTGAGAGTCCGCCTGCCGATGCAGGGGACGCGGGTTCGTGCCCCGGTCCGGGAAGATCCCACATGCCGCGGAGCGGCTGGGCCCGTGAGCCATGGCCGCTGAGCCTGTGCGTCCGGAGCCTGTGCTCCGCAACGGGAGAGGCCACAACAGTGAGAGGCCCGCGTACCACAAAAAAAAAAAAAAATATATATATATATATATATATATAATATATAATATATATTTTATACATATATATGTATAGAAGTCCCAAAATTTGTATGGAATCACAGAAGACCTGAATAGCCAAAGCAACTTGAGAAAGAATAACACAGCTGGAAGCATCATGGTTCCTGATTTCAAACTATATTACAAAGATATAATAATCAAAATAGTATGGTGCAGGGCTTCCCTGGTGGCTCAGTGGTTAAGAATCTGCCTGTCAATGCAGGGGACACGGGTTCAAGCCCTGGTCTGGGAAGATCCCACATGTGGTGGAGCAGCTGAGCCCGTGGGCCACAACTACTGAGCCCGCACACCACAACTACTGAAACCCACGTGCTTAGAGCCTGTGCTCCACAACAAGAGAAGGCACCACAATGAGAAGCTCGCACATCGCAATGAAGAGTAACCCCCACTTGCCACAACTAGAGAAAGCCCGTGCACAGCAATGAAGACCCAACACAGCCAAAAATAAATACATTTATTTAAAAAATAGTATGACGTGGACATTAAGAACAGACACAGATCAATGGAACAGAATAAGCCCACACATACATAGTCAATTAACTTACAAAAAAGGTGTTAAGGATATACAATGGGGGAAAGATTATCTCTTCAATAAATGGTGATGGGAAAACTGAGCAACCACATGCAAAACAATGAAACTGGACCACTATCTTATTCCATACACAAAAATAAACTCAAAATGGATTAAAGTCCTGAATGTAAGACTTAAAACCATAAAACTCCTGGAAGAAAACATAGCAGTGATCTCCTTGACATAGGTCTTGGTGATGATACTTTGGATTTGACACCAAAAGCAAAAATAAACAAGTGGGACTAAATACTTCTGCACAGCAAAGAAAACCATCCACAAAATGAAAAGGCAACCTACTGAATGGGAGAAAATATTTGTAAACCATATAACTGATAAAAGGCTAATATCCAAATTATATAAGAATTCATGCAACTCAATAGCAAAAAACCAATCTGATTTAAAAATGGGCAGAAGGGACTCCCCTTGTGGTACAGTGATTAAGAATCCACCTGCCAATGCAGGGGACACGGGTTTGATCCCTGGTCCGGGAAGATTCCACATGCCACGGAGCAACTAAGCCCATGCGCCACAACTAGAGCCTGCGCTCTAGAGCCTGTCAGACACAACTACTGGCGTCAAAGAAGTTCTTGAGAATGAGCATGTCTTTGCAAGGCACTCTGACCCAAGTGAAGAATCTCAGGATTTTCAAGAAAAGGTTCACCTCCTCAGCTAACACAGGAGGGCAAACTATGTCCACTGACAAGGAAGGCTCAGAGAGACTTGACTTTTTAACACTCTCAGTTTAGTCTGAGTCCAACCAGAATTTGCCATTCCAAGTTCCCCCATCTCTCCCAGTCAATATCCTAAATTTCACACGAGCAACTTAATGAGGTTGTGAATTCAACTGATGTCATAATTCTACAACCTGTACAATTAAGTTTTGTTTGATTTTCAGCAACATCAGCTCCCTGGCTCCATGAAATGATTCTCTTAGGGCTGCCATGGATGCTCGCTGGTCCTAGGACTGTGACTTAAGCTGAAGGACCTAAGCTTGTCATTTCTTCTTGTAAGCACTCCAGTGCATGGAGAACCAGCCCCACACTAGCCCTTGCAGGAATCATTACTGCCATAAAACTCAAGTGCAGCCCAAGTCCCAGGGGCTCCCAAAGCACTTGCTTCAGCAGACACTTCATCACAAGCAGAGGTGGTAGCTGAACTGTAATGCATGTCGTGGATTATGAGTATCCCATTTCCCACTGGCAAGGAGCTCATCATTTTTCTTGAGTCCAAAGGTACCACCAAACCAATCCCTAAATCCAATCTTTGACGGTTTGTCTCCTGAGACCATTCCTGGTACCATTTCATCAGCCAGGAAACAAATTAAAACAGTAATTTAGACAGGAAAAATATAAAGAATTATTAACTAGTAAAAGTGGTTAACGATTAGAAGGGTAAAAGAGTGTGTTTAGGGGTTTAGCAGTAGCAACTATAGAAAGCAGCCACTAGCCCTAGAGCTGAGGAAGAGTGAACAAGAAAGGAACTTAGAAACTTAAAGGCAAGGGTCCCTCCCAAGGCTGAAGTTCAAACCTGTGAGGGGAGAGCCTGGCTTCCACTGCAACAGCCAACCTGCCAGTGGCAGAGAAACTTGCTGGGAAATATGGGCTGAAGTAACTTCTGGAGGGTGGCTGAACAGCGAGGGTTGCTGAGGTGAACATCCCAGGCTCCACATGCCAATCCTCCCAGAGGATCTGAAGAAAGACACGGTCCTCTGCTAACGCTACAGTGTTCCTTCGGCGCCCTCTGTTGGCAAAGAAGAGATGTGTACAGGGTCCAGAGTTCTTGAACCACAAAATAAGCCTATAACTTAATAACGGGCACACTACTCATTTATAGGAGACATAGGAAAGTAACCTGCTAAGTTCAGAATGTGGACAATTCTACAAGCCAAATGACCAGAATTGTGGTAAGAATACAGTGGGAAAATTATAGGAGTCTTAAAGACTAAATGCAATGGGTCATCCTTGTCTGGATTGTTTCAAACAAACCAACTGTAAAACACCAGGAGAAATCAGAGTAATTTTAACACCAATAGGATATTTGATACTAAGAAAATGTTAGTTGTCAAGCCCGTGCGCCACAACTACTGAGCCTGCGCTCTAGAGCCCACGAGCCACAACTACTGAGCCCATGCACCACAACTACTGAAGCCCATGTGCCTAGAGACTGTGCTCCACAACAAGAGAAGCCACTGCAACGAGAAGTCCATGCACCACCATGAAGAGTAGCCCCCGCTTGCCACATCTAGAGAAAACCCACACACGGCAAAGAAAACCCAATGCAGCCAAAAATAAATAAAATAAAATAAAATAAATTAATTTTAAAAAAAGAAAGAAAATGTTAGTTGTTTAGGTGTGATAATGGTGTTATGGTTAGGGATCTTTATCCCTAGGTGAAACATTTATGGATGAAATAAGTCTGGGATTAACTTTAAATTAATCTGGGAAATGGAGAGGGTGTTCACAGGTGAAATAAGAGTGGCGCACAGATTGATAATTGTTGAAGTTGGGCTATGGGTTTGAGGACATCTATTATACTATTCTCTGTACTAATGTATTTGAATCATAAAACATCCTAAAAAATAAAATCCCACACCCAGAAAAAAATTTAAAGGTAGTACACCTCACCTCAGTATCAGGAACTCTATCTTCTGCTGCTTTGAGAGGGAGACTGTAAGGAAGCCAGCCTCTAGGACATCCATACCGATCTTGGGATGGGAATATGGCAAAAGGCATTTTCAAGCCAAATTCGAAGAAACGTTAGTTTCCCACTTTTCTTCTCTAGCCTTAAATCTAGCAAGTGGAGTGGAAGCAAAGCCTCATGGTTAAGAACACTCCAGGGCAAAAACACCTGGGGTGGAATCCTGGCTCCTTCATCACCTGCTCTGTGATTCAGGCAAGTTTACCTAACCTTTCATTTTTATTTTATTTTATTTTATTTTTTTTGCGGTATGCGGGCCTCTCACTGTTGCGGCCTCTCCCGTTGCGGAGCACAGGCTCCGGACGCGCAGGCCCAGCAGCCATGGCTCATGGGCCCAGCCGCTCCGCGGCATGTGGGATCCTCCCGGACCAGGGCACGAACCCGTGTCTCCTGCATCGGCAGGCGGATTCTCAACCACTGCGCCACCAGGGAAGCCCTACCTAACCTTTCAGAATCTATTTTCCCATCTTTAAGGGACTGCCAGGAATTAAATGAGTAACATTTGTTACCTGTTTTGAAGAGTGCCTGGCCCAAGGTTAAATACTATATGAGTAATTTTAAAAAATTCTAACAAATGGGGACTTCCCTGGTGGTCCAGTGGGTAAGACTCCATGCTCCCAATGCAGGGGACCTGGGTTCGATCTGTGGTCAGGGAAGTAGATCCCACATGCATGCCACAACTAAGAAGTCCACATGACACAACTAAAGATCCCACATGCCACAACAAAGATTCCACGTGCTGCAACTAAGACCTGGTGCAGCCTAAATAAATAAATAATTTTTTTAAAAATAGTAATTCTCTAAAAAAAATTCTAACAAATGATTTGCTATTTAACACTCTTGCCAGACTAGAGTTAAGGTTAAAAAAAGACAAGGAAGAAGGGAGTGTCAGAGAAGGACACAGGAACATAACAGAAGCTGCAACCTGCTTTCATCCCCATTACACTAACATGGTGTTACTGAGGTTGGGAGTCCCTGACATGCAAATTTAATTCAGGTCCTAATTAAAGGCATGCATCTGAACTCTAAAATCAGAGAAACCCAGGAAGACAACTGCATTAGTTCCAGCCATCTAAAGCCAAAGACAAGCCTAAGAGGATTCCTCTGTGCCCAAACGCCATTCAAAAGGATGCTTCAGTGCAACACAACAAAACCCCTAGAAGGTGACTGAAGTAAACCACCGGCCAGGAGTGTGGACAGTAAAGCGTCTGAGGTTCCAGGGTTGAGTAGGTGAGCCGTAGGATAGTGCAGTTGCTAAAGCCTGTCTCTGGTAAATTTAATCATGTTCATTTCGTAGTCACCAGGGAGAACTCAGAATTCCAAAGAAACCCTTAAAACCCAGAGGTGGTGTCATTGGGCAACATAATGGAAGGACAAATTAAAAGTAGCCAGTGTAAGGCAGATTAACATGTACACTGAGTAAATTCTGGAATGGTCAGACTTATTGTCAAGACACAAGTCAAACAAATTACTGTATGAGAAGGAAAACAAAGTAGCTACGGTAATTATATTGATGGTGCGGCAGTTTTCTGGGAAATATTTAACATAGTCTTTATGCTGATAATTACTGAACTATAAAAAGGTGTATGGAAAAGTCAAAAAAACTTAGTATTTCAGCTTACAGGTCTTCCCCCTCCCCATTTCAGTATCCATTTGCCCCCATTTCACAGTCTCTAATAATGCATTCAGAAATATGATAATCTTTTCTGGGCTAAGAATAGAGTAGAAAGGATTTCCTACATAGTCTAATGAGCTCTGTGACTGTTTTCCCACTCAGTCACAGAGAGATCATTTGTCTCTCACTTTGACATAACCCAGTGGTTCCCATAATTTGCCACATATTAGAATTAACTGAAGAGAAAAAAAATCCCTGTGTGCAGGTCACACCCCAAACCAATTAAATCAGAATGCCTGGGAGTGGGAGTCAGACATCAGTATTTTTTTGTTTTTTAAAATTTTTAAATTAAATTTTATTTTTTTTATACAGCAGGTTCTAATTAGTCATCAATTTTATACACATCAGTGTATACATGTCAACCCCAATCACCTAATTCATCATACCACCATCCCCACCACGCCGCATCCTTCCCCCCTTGGTGTCCATACGTTTGTTCTCTACATCTGTGTCTCAACTTCTGCCCTGTAAACGGTTCATCAGTACCATTTTTCTAGGTTCCACATACATGCATTAATATACGATATTTGTTTTTCTCTTTCTAACTTACTTCACTCTGTATGACAGTCTCTAGATCCATCCATGTCTCAACATGTGACCCAATTTCATTCCTTCTTATGGCTGAGTAATAATCCATTGTATATATGTACCACATCTTTTTTATCCATTCGTCTGTCGATGGGCATTTAGTTTGCTTCCATGACCTGGCTATTGTAAATAGTGCTGCAATGAACACTGGGGTGCATGTGTCTTTTTGAATTATGGTTTTTTCTGGGTATATGCTCAGTATGGTAATTCTATTTTTAGTTTTTTAGAGAACCTTCATACTGTGCTCCATAGTGGCTGTACCAATTTACATTCCCACCAACAGTGCAAGAGGGTTCCCTTTTCTCCACCCTATCCAGTATTTGTTGTTCGTAGATTTTCTGATGATGCCCATTCTAACTGGTGTGAGGTGATACCTCATTGTAGTTTTGATTTGCATTTCTTTAATAATTAGTGATGTTGAGCAGCTTTTCATGTACTTCTTGGCCATCTGTAGGTCTTCTTTGGAGAAATGTCTATTTAGGTCTTCTGCCCATTTTTGGATTGCATTGTTTGTTTTTTAATATTGAGCTTCATGAGCTGTTTATATATTTTGGAGATTAATCCTTTTCCCGTTGATTCATTTGCAAATATTTTCTCCCATTCTGAGGGTTGTCTTTTTGTCTTGTTTGTAGTTTCCTTTGATTTGCAAAAGCTTTTGTTTCATTAGGTCCCATTTGTTTATTTTTGTTTTTATTTCCATTACTCCAGGAGGTGGATCAAAAAAGATCTTGCTGTGATTTTTGTCAAAGAATGTTCTTCCTATGTTTTCCTCTAAGAATTTTATAGTGTTTGGTCTTACATTTAGGTCTCTAATCCATTTTGAGTTTATTTTTGTGTATGGTGTTAGGGAGTGTTCTAATTTCATACTTTTACATGTACCAGTCCAGTTTTCCTAACACCACTTATTGAAGAGGCTGTCTTTTCTCCATTGTATATCCTTGCCTCCTTTGTCATAGATTAGTTGACCATAAGTGCGTGGTTTTAATCTCTGGGCTTTCTATCCAGTTCCATTGATCTATATTTCTGTTTTTGTACCAGTACCATATTGTCTCCATTACTGTAGCTTTGTAGTATAGGCTGAAGTCAGGGAGTATGATTCCTCCAGCTCCGTTTTTTTTCCCTCAAGACTGTTTTGGCTATTCGGGGTCTTTTGTGTCTCCATACAAATTTTAAGATTTTTTGTTCTAGTTCTGAAAAAAATGCCATTGGTAATTTGATAGGGATTGCATTGAATCTGTAGATTGCTTTGGGTAGTATAGTCATTTTCACAATATTGATTCTTCCAATCCAAGAACATGGTATATCCCTCCATCTGTTGTATCATCTTTAATTTCTTTCATCAGTGTCTTATAGTTTTCTGCATACAGGTGTTTTGTCTCCCTAGGTAGGTTTATTCCTAGGTATTTTATTCTTTTTGCTGCAATGGTAAATGGGAGTGTTTCCTTAATTTCTCAGTCAGATTTTTCAGCATTAGTGTATAGGAATGCAAGAAATTTCTGTGCATTAATTTTGTATCCTGCAACTTTACCAAATTCATTGATTGGCTCTACTAGTTTCCTGCTGGCATTTTTAGGATTCTCTATGTATAGTATCATGTCATCTGTAAACAGTGACAGTTTTACTTCTTCTTTTCCAATTTGTATTTCTTTTATTTCTTTTTCTTTTTTGATTGCTGTGGCTAGGACTTCCAATACTATGTTGAATAATAGTGGTGAGAGTGGACATCCTTTTCTTGTTCCTGATCATAGAGGAAATGGTTTCAGTTTTTCACATTGAGAATGATGTTTGCTGTGGGTTTGTCATATATGGTCTTTATTATGTTGAGGTATGTTCCCTCTATGCCCACTTTCTGGAGAGTCGTTACCATAAATGGGTATTGAATTTTGTCAAAAGATTTTTCTGCAACTATTGAGATGATCATATGGTTTTTATTCTTCAATTTGTTAATATGGTGTATCACATTGATTGATTTGCGTATATTGAAGAATCCTTGCATACCTGGGATAAATCCCACTTGATCATGGTGTATGATCCTTTTAATGTTTTGTTGGATTCTGTTTGCTAGCATTTTGTTGAGGATTATTGCATCTATATTCATCAGTGATATGGTCTGTAATTTTCTTTTTTTGTAGTATCTTTGTCTGGTTTTGGTATCAGGGTGATGGTGGCCTCATAGAATGAGTTTGGAAGTGTTCCTTCCTCTGCAATTTTTTGGAAGAGATTGAGAAGGATGGATGTTAGCTCTTCTCTAAATGTTTGATAGAATTCACCTGTGAAGCCATCTGGTCCTGGACTTTTGTTTGTTGCAAGATTTTAAATCACATTTTCAATTTCATTACTTGTGATTGGTCTGTTCATATTTTCTGTTTCTTCCTGGTTCAGTCTTGGAAGGTTATATCTTTCTAAGAATTTGTCCATTTCTTCCAGGTTGTTCATTTTATTGGCATAGAGGTGCTTGTAGTAGAGTCTTAGGGTGCTTTGTGTTTCTGCTGTGTCTGTTGTAACTTCTTTTTCATTTCTAATTTTATTGATTTGAGTCCCCTCCCTCTTTTTCTTGATGAGTCTAGCTAAAGGTTTATCAATTTTGTTTATCTTCTCAAAGAACCAGCTTTTAGTTTTATTGATCTTTGCTATTTTTTTCTTTGTTTCTATTTCATTTATTTCTGCTCGGATCTTTATGATTTCTTTCCTTCTGCTAACTTTGGGTTTTATTTGTTTTTCTTTCTCTAGCTCCTTTAGGTGTAAAGTTAGATTGTTTATTTGAGATTTTTCTTGTTTCTTGGGGTAGGCATGTAGAGCTATAAAATTCCCTCTTAGAACTGCTTTTGCTGCATCCCATAGGTTTGGGATCGACGTGTTTTCATTGTCATTTGTCACTAGGTATTTTTTGATGTCTTCTTTGATTTCTTCAGTGATCTCTTGGTTATTTAGTAATGTATTGTTTAGGCTCCATGTGTTTGTGTTTTTTACATTTTCTCCCCTGTAATTCATTTCTAATCTCATAGTGTTGTGGTCAGAAAAAATGCTTGATATAATTTCAATTTTCTTAAATTTACTGAGGCTTGATTTGTGACCCAAGATGTGATCTATCCTGGAGAATGTTCTGTGCGCACTTGAGAAGGAAGTGTAATCTGCTGCTTTTGGATGGAATGTCCTATCAATATCAATTAAATCTATCTGGTCTGTTGTGTCATTTAAAGCTTCTGTTTCCTTATTTATTTTCATTTTGGATGATCTGTCCATTGGTGTAAGTGAGGTGTTAAAGTCCCCCACTATTATTGTGTTACTGTTGATTTCCTCTTTTATAGCTGTTAGCAGTTGTCTTACGTATTGAGGTGCTCCTATGTTGTGTGCATATATATTTATAATTGTTATATCTTCTTCTTGGATTGATCCCTTGATCATTATGTAGTGTCCTTCCTTGTCTCTTGTAACATTCTTTATTTTAAAGTCTATTTTTTCTGATATGAGAATTGCTACTCCAGCTTTCTTCTGATTTCCGTTTGCATGGAATATCTTTTTCCATCCCCTCACTTTCAGTCTGTATGTGTCCCTAGGTCTGAAGTGGGTCTCTTGTAGACAGCATATATATATGGATCTTGTTTTTGTATCCATTCAGCAAGCCTGTGTCTTTTGGTTGGAGCATTTAATCCATTCACGTTTAAGGTAATTATCAATATGTATGTTCCTGTTACCATTTTCTTAATTGTTTGGGGTTTGTTTTTGTAGGTCCTTTTCTTCTCTTGTGTTTCCCACTTAGAGAAGTTCCTTTAGCATTTGTTGTAGAGCTGGTTTGGTGGCACTGAATTGTCTTTGCTTTTGCTTGTCTATAAAGATTTTGATTTCTCCTTCGAATCTGAATGAGATCCTTGCCAGGTAATGTTGGTTGTAGGTTCTGCCCTTTCATCACTTTAAGTATATCATGCCACTCCCTTCTGGATTGTAGAGTTTCTGCTGAGAAATCAGGCGTTAACCTTATGGGAGTTCCCTTGTATGTTATTTGTCATTTTTCCCTTGCTGCTTTCAATAATTTTTCTTTGTCTTTAATTTTTGCCAATTTGATTACTATGTGTCTCAGTGTATTTCTCCTTGGGTTTATCCTGTATGGGACTCTCTGTGCTTCCTTGACATGGGTGGCTATTTCCTTACCCATGTTAGGGAAGTTTTCGACTATAATCTCTTCAAATATTTTCTCGGGTCCTTTCTCTCTCTCTTCTTCTTCTGGGACCCCTATAATGTGAATGTTGTTGAGTTTAATGTTGCCCCAGAGGTCTCTTAAGCAGTCTCCATTTCTTTTCATTCTTTTTTCTTTATTCTGTTTTGCAGCAGTGAATTCCACCATTCTGTCTTCCAGGTTACTTATCCATTCTTCTGCCTCAGTCATTCTGCTATTGATTCCTTCTAATGTAGTTTTCATTTCAGTTATTGTATTCTTCATCTCTGTTTGTTCTTTAGTTCTTCTAGGTCTTTGTTAAACATTTCTTGCACATTCTCGATCTTTGCCTCCGTTCTTTTTCTGAGGTCCTGGATCATCTTCACTATCATTATTCTGAATTCTTTTTCTGGAAGGTTGCCTATCTCCACTTCATCCAGTTGTTTTTCTGGGTTTTTATTTTGTTCCTTCATCTGGCACATAGCCCTCTGCCTTTTCATCTTGTCTATCTTTCTGTGAATGTGGTTTTTGTTCCACAGGATGCAGGATTGTAGTTCTTCTTGCTTCTGCTGTCTTCCCTCTGATACATTGTTTTGATTGAACTCCTCCTCCTCCTACAGACATCAGTATTTTTAAAAAGATCTCCTGGTTATTCCAAAATGAAGCAGTTTGAGAACCATGGATGTAACCCATAGAGCTGCCTCACTTCTTAAGAAGAAAATCATTACAGGATAAAAACTTCAGCTGTAGTCTCTTTAGAGATGATACACTGACTGAACTTTGGAGTTGAAAATCCAGGACACAGTCTCTGTCCCGAGGTAATATTCTGAGTTTCCATACACTCACATTCAAAATTATCAATAGTTTATTTTGTACGTTTTGCCTCCTTACACAAAAAAAGATTAAAAAATCAAAGTTTGAGTTTTCTGGGGAAAAAAAGTTTAAGTTATACAACAGGAGTAAAGAGATGGTATAGAAAATTATTGCCACTGTGTCATAACAAAGAAAGGAAAGGTAAATACCCTGGTTAAAATTTAAAACCTGAGAGCTTTGGTCAAAACTGCTCAGGTTTAAAGAAAAACAAAAACAGAAGACCATGTTTCCTAAAATGGCACTGCAAATATGTAGAACATCATACTAAATATTTGCAATAAATTTTAAAAAATAAATTTATTTATTTTTATTTATTTATTATTGGCTGTGCTGGGTCCTCTTTGCTGCCAGGGGCCCATGGTGCATGAACCTCTCACTGTGGTAGCCTCTGCTGTTATGGATAATGGGCTCTGGGTGCATGGGCTTCAGTAATTGTGGCTGGTGGGCTCTAGCCCAGGCTCAGTAGTTGTGGTCCACGGGCCTAGTTGATCCATGGCATGCAGGATCCTCTCTGACCAGGGATTGAACCCATGTCCCCTGCACTGGCCGACGGATTCTCAACCACTGCACTACCAGGGAAGTCCCTAAATATTTGCAATAAATTAAAAAAATCATTCCCTCAGTTGAATCTGCCACCCTTTTTAAGGAGAAAGTGGCCGCCTCCTTAGATATTTTCACCTGATATTAAAGCTGTGTGCTCAGGCCTATTACCAATTAAGACAGACTATGGATGCCTCTTCCTTCATACTTACACACTATCTTCCATCATATTTGGAGACAAAGGATCTTATCCTTACACACAAGTTTCCTGCTGCCTGCTCTGACTGGAACCCTGTGGAGTGCAGTTGCAGGAGGGTGTTCAGTGGGGAGGATATTCATGGGTAAAATAAGAGTTGACAGCTTAAGTTCAACCCATCTTCTGTTACTATATCCAGTTATTGTCTAAAATGCTAGTTCTCACTTGGGTTATAATTTCAAAAGGCTTAAAATACCTTTATGATTTTATATATATATATATATTCTAAATCCTTGATGTGGATATAGTCTTCTCATTGATTTTTAGATAATAAAAACACTTATTTAGAGCAGTTATTTATGTTCTTTGATTAATTTATTCTTCATAATATTCTTTACCTTTATATCAAGCTCTAGAAACAATTCATTGGAAATCCCTGGTGGTCCAGTGGTTAGGACTTGGTGCTTTCACTGCCAGGGCTGGGTTCAATCCCTGGTTGGGGAACTAAGACCCCGCAAGCTGCACGGCATGGTCAAAAAACAAACAAACAAAAGAAGCAATTCATAACTTGCCTGCATTCTGCAGGCCCCATTATGCTTTGTCAAAGTAGCTGGGTGATAAATTAAAACTATTATACGCGTGTAGTTTCAAGACACTGGTTATTAGAGCATCTGTGTATATAATTCTCTACTTCCTTGATTCTCCTTCCTAGCTCTGATTATCCCATTAAATTCTGTCTCCACTGTGTAATACTGATTTTTTTTTAATTTTTAAAATTTTTTATTAAAAACATTTTTTTTTGGCTGTATTGGGTCTTCATTGCTGTGTGTGGGCTTTCTCTAGTTGCAGCAAGTGGGGACTATTCTTTGTTATGGTGTGTGGGCTTCTCATCGCGGTGACTTCTCTTGTTGCAGAGCTCTAGGCGTGTGGGCTTCAGTCGTCGTGACACGCAGGCTCAGTAGTTGTGGCTCATGGGCTCTAGAGCACAGGCTCAGTAGTTGTGGCCCATGAGCTCAGCTGCTCCACGGCATGTGGAATCTTCCCGGACCAGGGCTTGAACCCATGTCCCCTGCATTTGCAGGCAGATTCTTAACCACTGTGCCACCAGGGAAGTCCCTGTAATACAGATTCTGATCACAATCCTTTCATGTCTACCACCCTCTGCCTGACCTCTCTCCCCCAATCCTATGCCACACTCCAAACCTGACATCACTTCCCATGTGTTTCTACTCCGATTTCACATTCTAGTGGAGGAAGATAAACAAGATGCTTAATGTGCAAAATAATGGAGGAGTCTTAATGATGGAGGAGTCTTTTTAACAAATGGTGCTGAACAACTGAATATCCACATGTAAAAGAATGAAGTTAGACTCCTACCTCACACCATATTCAAAAAGTAACTCAAAATGGATCAAAGTTCTAAATGAAAGAGCTAAGTCGCAAAACTCTTAGAACAAGTATATTTGTGATCTTGGCTAGGTAATTTCTTAGATATACCCAAAGCATAAGCAATTAAAAAGATAAATTGGGCTTCATCAAAATTAAAAACTTTTGTGCTTCAAAAGACACTGTTAAGAAAGTGAAGATGGGAGAAAATGTTTGCAAATCATGTATCTGATGAGGGAGTAGTATCCAGAATATATAGAGAGAATTCTTATAATTCAATAATAAAAAGTCAAAAAGTCCATTTAAAAATTAGCAAAGGATTTGCATAGACAAATTTTTCCAAAGACATACCAAAGGCCAATAAGCACATGAGCAGATATTCAACATCATTAATCATTACAGAAATGCAATCAAAACCATGAGATATCACTTCATACCAACTAGAATGACTAGAATTAAAAGTCAGGTAACAAGTAATTATGAGGCTATGAGGAAATCAAAATCCTCAGACACTGCACAGCCATTTTGGAAAAGAGTTTGGTAGTTACTCAAAAAAAGTTACCATGTGACCCATCAATTTCATTCCTAGATATATACCCAAGAGAACTGAAAGACATGTTGACATAAAAACTTGTAAGTTCATAGCAGCTTTATTCATAACAAGGACAAAGTGGAAACGACCCAAATGTTCATCAAATGATGAATGGGTAAATGAAATATGGTATATCCACACAAGTCCGGCAATCAAAAGGAATGAAGTACTGGGACTACCCTGGTGGTCCAGTGGTAAAGAATCTGTTTTCCAATGCAGGGGATGTGGGTTTGATCCCTGGATGGGGAACTAAGATCCCACATGCTGTGGGGCAACTAAGCCCTTGCGCCACAACTACTGAGCTCACATGTCTCAACAAGAGAGCCCACCTGCCACAAACAGAGAGCCCATGCACTCTGGAGCCTGCACACCACAACTACAGAGCCCATGCGCTCTGGAGCCCGCATGCCACAAATAGAGAGAAAACAAAACTCGCATGCCACAACTGGAGAGAAGCCCGTGTGCCACAACTAGAGAGACGCCCGTGTGCTGCAATGAAGACCCGACACAGCCAAAAATAAATAAATAAACAAAAACAACAAACATGCCAAATGAAAGAAGCCAGTCAAAAAAGACCACATATTATATAGCCCAGTTTATATGAAATGTCCAGAATAGAGAAATCTATAGAGAAAAAATAATAGTCAGTACGTAGCATTGGGGATTTGAAGGGAAGTAGGAAAGGACTGCTCATGAGTATGGGGTTTCTTTTGGGGATGATGAAAACATTCCAGAATTAAAAGTATTGATAGTTGCATAACTTTGAGAATATATTGAAAACTACTTAATTGTACAATTTAAAATGGAGACTTTTATCTCAAAAAAAAAAAGTCGGTTAAAAAATCTATGGAGGAACTTAGAGGAGGGAAGAGTGATAGGAAGTGTTTTTGTGTGTGTTCTATTTTAAATAGCACTATTGAGAATAATCTCAATCAAGTACAAAGAATAACCAAATAGTAAATCGTTAACATTAATGGCTGGCAGCAGCCATTCTGGGGAGCTTATTCTATCACAAGGACACTGGTGCTGGCAAGTGCCATTTTGGAATCCTCCTACTAGATTATTAGCACCGGGACCCCACGCTACCCACTAGTTTGTCGGCACCAGTCCTGGGGCCCCCCCAAGCCAAGCAGCTATCTGCATGGGGACACAGCTTTACCCATCAGGAGGCCAACAGCAGCTGTGGGCCTGCCTGAGGCCCCCAGGGTCCCTGACCTAGCCTCTCATTAACACAGAACCCAGGACCTGGCCCCACCCACTAGTGGGCCCCCCAAAGCCCCAAAGCCAGCCATGTCAGGACCTGGCCCTGACCACCAGTGGGCTGATACCAGCTCCAGAACCCTGGGCCCCTGCAGTCAGAGACCCCAGGACCCAGCTCCACCCTTTAGTGGCAGTTTAGTGAGACCAGCGCTAGCCCTGGACCTGGTCTCACTCACCAGTGTTGGACACCAGCTCCAAGACAGCTTGGGCCCCTCAGCCAGCAGCCAAGGGTCCGGCCTCACATACCAGTGGGGCAGCACTAGCCCTGGGCCTTGGCCCCATCCACCAGCAGTCTAACACCAGCTCTGGGACACCTGGGCCTGCAAGCAACCATCCCAGGACTCAGCTTTCTCACCAGCAAGCTGGCACCAGCTCTAGAAACGCCCCCCCGCCCCACCTCCTGAAGCCAGCTGCTCATGAATCAGCCCTGCCCACCAGTGGCTGGTGGCCTGTGCACTAAGCAGATCCTTGTGACCAACTGGACCAGGGGCCAGTCATGACTACAAGCATGCCCATGGCAGTCTGCTCCACCACAACAGAAAAGCCCAGAAGTTCACAGAGAGGGCACCCCTAGAGAATATAGGTCTGGTGACCAGAGGGCAGTGTGCCGCTAGGACACACAGGACATCTCCTACATAAGGTCACTTCTCCAAGATCAGGAAACATAACAGACCTACCTAATACATAGAAATAAAAACAGCAAATTAGGCAAAAAGAGGAAATAGAGGAATATGTTCCAAACAAGGAAAAAGATAAAACCCCAGAGGAAGAACTAAATGAAGTGGAGATAAACAATCTACCAAGTAAAGAGTTCAAGGTAATAATAATAAAGATGCTCAATGAACTCAGAAGAATGGATGAACACAGTGAGAAGTTTAACAAAGAGTTAGAAAATGTAAAGAAGACTCAAAAAGATCTGAAGAATACAGTAGCTGAAAAAAAATACACTAGATGGAATCAACAGGAGATGAGATGATACCGAGGAACAGATCAGCAAACTGGAAGTCAGAGTAGTGGAAATCACCCAAGCTGAACAGAAGAAAGAAAAAAAAAGTGAAGACAGTTTAAGAGACCTCTGGGACAACATCAAATGTATTAACATTCACGTGATAGAGATCCCAGGAGAATAAAGAGGCAAAGAACATATTTGAAGATAAGAGTTCAGCACCACTAAACTGGTTCTACAAGAAATGTTAAAGGGACTTCTCTAAGTGGAAAAGAAAAGACCACAACTAGAAATGTGAAAATTACTAAAGAAAAGTCTCACTGGTAAAGGCAAATATAGTCAAAGTAGTAGATCAACCACTTATGAAGCTACTAGGAATGTTATATGAAAAAGTAGTAAAATCACCTATATCCACAAGTAGTTAAGGGATACATAAAACAAAAAAAAATGTAAAATATGGTGTCAAAAACATTAAACATGGGGGAGTAAAAATGCAGGGTTAAAATGTGTTCATACTTGAGATCATCAACTTAAAGTAATCACATATATATATATATATATATATATAGATAGATAGATAGATAGATAGATAGATTGTTATGTATAAACCTCACAGCAACCACAAACCAAAAATCTATAATAGATACACACACAAGAGAGGAAGCCAAATATAACACGAAAGAGAATTATCAAATCACAAGGGAAGAGAACAAAAAAAGGAACACAAAAGAACTACAAAAACAACCAGAAAACAAGACCCAAACTTATGTGCTGCCTATAAGAGATTCACTTTAGATCTAAAGACACACAGAGACTGAAAGTGAGGGGATGGGAAAAGGTATTCCATATAAATGGAAATGAATAGAAAGCCAGGGCAGAAATACTTATATCAGACGAAACAGACTTTAAAATGAAGAGTGTAACAAGAGTCAAAGAAAGACATTACATAATGATCAAGGGATCAGTCCAAGAAGGTATAATAATTGTAAATATAACAACTGTAAATCCAAGAAGATATAACAATTGTAAATACAACATTTGTAAATATACATGCACCCAACATAGGAGCACCTCAATACATATGGCAAATTTTAACAGACATAAAGGGAGAAATTGACAGTAACACAATAGTAGGGGACTTTAAATAACACCCTCCTCTCCTTACATCAATGGACAGATCATCCAGACAGAAAATCAACAAACACTGGCCTTAAATGATACATTAGATCAGATGGACTTAACATCTTTAGCATCTTTTCCAACCATAATGCCATGAGACTAGAAATTAATTACAAGAAAAAAAACAACTGCAAAAAGTATAAACACACGGAGGCTTAACAATATGCTACTGAACAACCAATAGGTCACTGAAAAAATCAAAGAGGAAATAAAAAGAAACCTGGAGACAACGAAAACACAATGATCCAAAATCCATGGGACACAGCAAAAGCCATTCTAAGAGGAAAGTTTATAGTAATACAAACCTCAGAAAACAAGAAAAATATCAAACAACCTTACACCTAAAAGAAGTAGAAAAAGAACAAACAAAACCCAAAGTTAAGTAGAAGGAAAAATAAAGATCAGAGCAGAAATAAATGAAACAGAGACTAAAAAATACAATAGAAAAAAAATCAATGAAACAGCTGATTCTTTGAAAAGATAAACAAAATTGATAAACTTTTAGCCAGATACATCAAGGAAAAGAGAAGGCCCAAGTAAGTAAAAATCAGCAATGAAAACAGAGAAGTTACAACTAATGCCACAGAAATATAAGATTGTGAAAATACTATGAACATTTATATGCCAATAAACTGGAAAACTTAGAAGAAATGGATACATTCCTAGGAATGTGCAATCTCCCAAGACTGATTTAGGAAGGAGAAAACATGAACAGACTAACAGTAATGGGAATTGAATCAGTAATAAAAAGAAAACAAAGAAAAAAAACCAAAAACTTCCAACAAAAGTCCAATACCAGACAGCTTTACAGGTGATTCTACCAAACATTTAGAGTTACCACCTACCCTTCTCAAACTCCAAAAAATTGCAGAGGAAGAAACACTTCCAAATTCATTCTACAAGGCCACCATCACCCTGATACCCAAACCAAAGATATTAAGAAAATAAGAAAATTACAGGCCAATATCATTGATAAACACAGATGTAAAAATCCTCAAGAAAATATTAGCAAATCAAATTCAACAATACATTAAAAGGATCATACACCATGATAAAGTGGGATTTAACCCAGGGATGCAAGGATGATTCATTATCCCCAAATTGATCAATGTGATACACCATATTAACAAACTGAAGAATAAAAATCATGATCATCTCAATAGATGCAGAAAAGCTTTTGACAAAATTCAAAATCCATTTATGATAAAAATTCTCAACAAAGGGACTTCTCTGGTAGTCCAGTGGGTAAGACTCTGTGCTCCCAATGCAGAAGGGCCCGGGTTTGATCCTTGGACAGGAAACTAGATCCCACATGCAAGCCACAACTAAGACTTGGAGCCATCAAAATATATACAAAAATATTAAAAAACAAAGGGGGTACAGAAGGGAACATACCCCAGTATAATAAAAGCCATGTGTGACAAGCCTACAAGTAACATCACATGGTATAAAAAGCTGAAAGCATTTCCTCTAAGATCAGGAACAAAACAAGGATGTCCACTCTAACCACTTTTATTCAACATAGTATTTTAAGTCCTAGCCACAGCAATCAGACAAGAAAAAAAATAAGAGGAATTCAAATTTCAAAGGATGAAGTAATGCTGTCACTGTCTGCAGATGACATGATACTATATACAGAAAATCCTAAAGATGCCATCAAAAAACTATTAGAACTTATCAATGAATTCAGTAAAGTTGCAGGATACAAAATTAATATACAGAAATCTGTTGTATTTCTCTACACTAACAACGATCAGAAAGAGAAATTCCATTTACAGTTGCATGAAAAATACCAGGAATAAATCTAAGAAGGTAAAAGACCTGTATTCACTGATGAAAGAAACTGATGACACTAACAAATGTAAAGATGTACTGTGCTCATGGATTGAAGAATATTGTTAAAATGACCATACTCCCCAAGGCAATCTACAGATTCAATGCAATCCCTATCAAAATACCAATGCTATTTTTCACAGAACTAGAATAATTCTAAAATATTTATGGAAACACCAGACCCCAAAAAGCCAAAACAATCTTGAGAAAGAACGAAGCTAGAGGTAATATGATCCCTGATTTCAAAATATACTACAAAGGTATAGTAATCAAAACAGAATGGTACTGGCATAAAAACACACATAGATCAATGCAACAGAATAGAGCGCCCAGAAACAAACCCACACTTTTATCATCAATTAATCTATGATTAAGGATATACAACAGAAAAGACAGCATCTTCAATAAATGATTTGGTAAACTGGACAGCTACATGCAAAATAAACTGGACTACTTTCTTGCACCATATACAAAAATAAACTCAAAATGGATTAAAGACTTAAATGTAAGACCTGAAACCATAAAGTTTCTAGAAGAAAAAACATAGGCAGGATGCTCTTTACCCTTGGTCTCAGGTTTGTGTGTATGTGTATACATTGATGTCTTCTCAGGTAAAAGAAACAAAAAAAAATAAACAAATGGAACTATATAAACCTAAAAAGCTTTTGTTTTTGCACAGTGAAGGAAACTACCAACAAAATAAAAAGGCCACCTACTGAATGGGAGAAGATATTTGCAAAGATGTATCAGATAAGTGGTTAACATCCAAATATAAAAAGAACTCATACAGGGACGTCACTGGTAGTCCAGTGGTTAAGACTCCACACTTCCACTGCAGGGGGCATGGGTTCGATCCCTAGTCAGGGAACTAAGATCCTGCATGCCACATGGCATAGCCAAAAAAAAAAAAATTTAAAAATGGACAGAGGAACTGAAGGACCTGAGGACATTTTCCCACAGAAGTCATACAGATAGATGCTATCACCAGGGAATTGCAAACCAAAACCACAGTATCACCTCCCACCTGTCAGAATGGCTATTATCAAAAAGACAACAAAAAACAAGAGTTCTCAAGCATGTGGAGAAAGGAGAACCCTCATGCACTATTTGTGGGAATGTAAATTGTTGCAGTCACTATGGAAAACAGTATGGAGGCTCCTCAAAAAATTAAAAACAGATCTACCATACGACCCAGCAATACCACTCCTGGGTATTTATCCAAGGAAAGTAAAATCACTATTTTGAAAAGACATTTACATCCCTATGTTCAATGCAGCATTATATACAACAGCCAAGATATGGAAGCAACCTAATGAAGAAAATGTGTTACATAGGTACAATGAAATAACAGCCATAAAAGAGAATGAAAATTTGCCATTAGCAACATGGATGGACCTGGAGGGTATTATGCTTAGTGAAATAGTTCAGACAAATAGTGATTTCACTTATATGTGAAATTTATAAAACAAAAACAAACATAACAGAAACAGTCATAGATACTGAGAACACATGCCAGAAGGGAGGGGTGTGTGTGGGGATGGGTGAAATAGATGAGGAACATTAAGAGGTACATACTTCCAGTTACAAAATAAATGAGTTGTAGGTATGAAAAAAATACATATACTTACATCCCCAAAGGAAGAGTTCAGTTAAAAATACACTTGTATTTGATTTCTGATATTGAAAAAAAATTTACACTCCAACCAAAAATGACTGAAAATATACTTCCTCTAGTTTAGAAATTTAGGGACTATAATCCAGACTAAATCCTGAAATTTAAAATGGCTCATTTGAGAAATTCATAAGCTTCTCAGAGGACAAGCCCTGAAATCTTTAGTTTACAGAGTAGAGACTGTAGATTTCCCTACCATGGTCTAAGATAACACAATTTAATATAGCAATGAAGACAAGAGTAAATTTCAACGTTTCTCTCTGGAAAAGAATATTCATCACAGGTTCACAGCCAATTTCATTCCAGGTCTGGTTTTAACATTAAGAGTACACTCGAGATGACATTAACAGCCTCCTAGAGCAAAGGAGGAATGTCCTCAATTCTCCATTTTCAAAGATAGAGAATCAGTTACCAGTTAAGAGTAAAAACCACCAGACCCCAAAATCTACATATTTACTTTTTATTGAATTTGTTAATGTTACAGAGTTTTTGCACTGCCAAACCATGCCTGAGAATTCAAAGAAAGAAATGGTACAATGGACAGCCTCATCCACCCATCATACAGCATATTAAAACTTGATTCATGTGCATTTTGATAATTTCACAATCTTTTAAAAAGTTATAACAAGGGTTGGAATTTTTAAATCTCCTGCAGGTCTTCAGATTTCTATGCCATTAAGTTAACATTTCCACATATTCATCTCAGTTTATTCCTCAATAACATAACCCCCAACAAAATTTTGCTGGAAAAAAATGCATACTTTTTAGGGGAAATATGTGGCTCAAGGTCCAAGAAGTTATTTGTTAAAAGATTTTTGGTTCTCAAATGAAGTCTTCAGATTAACCAAGAATCCTTTGTTTCTCACTCATCCAACCTCTCCTTGGCTGGCTCAGCTACTCACCCAAGTACACCAGAACGTAGGCATCCTGCCTGCCACTTCAAATAATGCCAACATTATTGCCCAGATATGGTTCGCATCTGACAGCAGATGACTCTGTAACACTCCTAGGAGTGCGATTCCTGCACTGACACTTATCAAGACTGAACTCCTAGAGGAAAATGCTCCCACATCAGGATAGTTTTACTCACCCATTTGCTTCACTCTTGCCAGTAGCAAGTCTGCAACTCCTATATTTGGCAAAGGGATTTTATTATAGAGAAACCCAGACTCTGCATCAAGTGGTCACATGCCACTTTGAAATATTTCTATTGAACTGAAGATACAAAACTAGGAAATTACCAGACTATCTCAATAGATGGAAAGACTTTTCAGTAATCCTGGGTAGTGTCCTGATGCCCTTTTCCAGGACTAAAAATTACTGGATAGTTTAAGCTGTAATCATTAAAAACAGAAGTGCTACATCACCTGTCTTTCGCCCCTGACTCTCCAAATGAACAACGTAAAAAGACACACCAGGAGGTTGATGACAGAGCTAGGCTGGGACAATCACTGCGTCTAATACCTTAAACGTTTGGGCACAAGTGCATCTGGAATTCTTGTCAGAGATCATGCAAGATCCATGAAACTTCAGTGGGTTTTAGGTTGAGGTTTTGCTTTCACTGCTTTGAATTTATAAGGACACATCTGTGACTCCCTTGGCCTGAGCAGAAAATATACTCTTTTCACCAGTTTACTATACAACTTAGACCTGATTAGAGGAAGCTTTAACAGCACCTGAAGTACAGCCCCCTGCATCTACTGCCCTTTACATCAAAGGCCATCTGGTTCTGCTCTAGGGATTGGCAAATTCATGAGACGTTTCACAATTCCAATGCATATTTCAGGTTACTTAGCCAAGCAATATGCTCTGTCAAAGAACTATTCCAAGTCAAAGCAAAAAAAGAAAAAGAAAAAGAAAAAGAAAGAAAAAAAAAAGCCTTAATATGGAACACAGAAAAAGCACTACCCAAATACAAAATTACTAAAAAAATAAGATTATTCCCCCCCGACCCCTTTTCCCACTTGGTGACCCGAGTTTGGTTGAATTTAATTTGTGGTTACCTCAGAATACAACTCAAAGTTTAAATTATAAATCACAGCCCTACACAGATTATCTGAACACATCAGTTCTTTTGAGAGCGGCATGTTCCAGGAAGTCTAATACCCACTACAGAGTGTTCCTTATGAATGGGGCACAGGACAGGTTAATTAAGGTCACTTAAATCTTCCTCTTTTACAGCAGATCAGAACCCAGATGGCTGACTTTCTGCAGGATTTCTGATAGGAATCCAGTAGAGCTGGTTTCAAGTTTCACATCGACACTTAAAAGCTGTAACCTTCTTATCCAGAAGTTGTGATCCACATGAAGTCCACAATGAGTGCAGCAAATCTGAGGTAGTCAACCCTTACGAAGGCTCAGTATCTGAACATAAAAAGATTTTGAAATGACCACTGGCGGCAGTTTTTGATTTTTTTGTATTTGCAGAGTAACTCTGAAAGAACACTGCTGAATCTAGTTCACACATTTATGTAACAATGAAAACCCCCCTAAATCCAATACACATAAAGAGCAGTTGTGATACTTTAAACTTCCATAGTGCAATAGGGCCGGTCCCGTCTACCGAGTGGTCTGCATCAGTTGTAGATCCAGCAGAGATCAGATGATGGATGGCTGTCCGTGGTGGTTAGCTGTGGTCTAGTTACCTTAGAAGGGTTAGCAAACACCATTCCTTAATTGTACTGTGTGTGGTTGCTTTTCTGATTCTCAAGTACAGCATACTGGTTGTCTAGCTGAAGTTTAAGGGCCTGGTTTTTTGAAACCTCATCCCTACCTCTAGTTTTGTGTCTTACTACTTCAAAGCTCTTCTCCATTTCTTTATCCCTAAGGGAAAAGAAATGTAATCAGTAAATATTTCTTCTTCACTAGGTTGTTTTGAAAATATCCTTCCTTGAATTTAAAAAAAAGCCACCCCTTAGAAAAATCTTGAGGAAGGGACAGGAGGGGGAAACTGGTATATAAATCCTTACCAAAACCATTTTTAAGGCTTCAATTGAACAGAAAATTTAGAATACTGTACTGAAGCTCTAGGGTCCTATTTTCTATGGTAGCAAATCTACTGAATACTATTAACTGAAAACCTATTTTGGGACCAACTTCAAGACAACTGGAAAGTTAAAAAGCTGTCTAATGACATGGTGATTCCTTCTAAGACTCACGGTTACTCTTGGCAAATAATAGACAATACACATCTCTTTCTTTATGCATAAAGTAAGAACAACAATTTCCTCATTCAAGTAAAGTTCTACTCATTATTTAAAGAACTCTCCACACATCTACTTCATGGGAGTGGGTCAGATAAAGATGAGGGTGGTGAATCACTGCCTCTCGTGGAGGACAGAGCACAGGGACAAGTCAAGTGGAGGTTTAAATTCAAGCCAGCTGTGCTCTCAAAGAGGCAAAAACGCTGGGATTTTTAAATTTAAAAGCCACCCTGAAAAATTTCCATCTGATGTCATTTACATTTCTTCCCATTTTATTTACTTTGTAAAAAAATTCATGTCCCTAAATAAAATATGGATGTGCCATATGTGGTCATTTAACTCCAGGTAGCATTCATTTTAAGTACCTGCTGAAATAAGATTATTTTTAATATTAGATTTATAAATGCCAGCATCTTTCATCTACTCACATCAACTGGGAATATAATGAAATATTGCTGACTTTTCTAGTTTCTATATTACAAGGAACACAGGAGCAGCAATAATGTACTTAATATTTATTAAGAATCCTTACTAGATGAGACTTGTCATGGCTACAGAATGACATAAACTAGGGACAAGGGAAACTTGCAGACGAAGTTTGTCTTTGGTGCTCTTTCCCCTTGCCCCCCCACCCCCTGGGTCCTTCACCCCTTCTCCCCCCAGTCCTGGGCATATAAGTCCCACCTTAATTCTCAGTTGCCTCTCAGCTGCAGCTTGGGGTTTACTGCAACACCCCAGGTGGGTTTTTAAATCCCAAATACCCCACTCCCTGGCCAAAGGATAAGGCTCCAAAACACAATATTGAGAATACTTACTTCCGGCTTTCTACATGCTTGGCAGTGGACTGCAGGGATGGGAACTGTGTATCACTGTAGATTTCTGGTGGTCCTTGGGGTGCTTTCCTTGTTGTGGTCAACCTGGCCCCAGGAGGCCTATACACGCCACTAGTCATTGTCGGTTCTGGGGTTTCTGTAACTAACATTTCAAAACAGTTTAGAGAAACTATTCAAGTGCTTGGCGTTTTAATAAGCTACTCCTGAATTTCTTATCATTTTAACAGTTATGGAAAAAAATAATACTTACATTAAGGGTCTCTGAACAACAGAAGGAAAGTTATCTGAGGAAATGTCCAAAAGCAAAGGCCTATTTTTCTAGGGTAAAAGTAGTCTTCCAATTTCTCTTCCATGTACAGTTTTAATTATCTATGTAAATGAGTTCTATTAAGTCAACTTATTGGAAGTGGGAAAGGAATCTGCTGGTCCTGGGAGACAGGCCTCACCAGGGACTACCTTTCGAAGTATGACCACTTTTACATCATCAATGAAATTTTTTATTTTCTAGTAAAACAGGAGAAAAAATTAAGCAGCCCAAAGTCTTGTACCATGACCAAGATTTTGGGGACACAGCCTGGACAGCTTTTCTTACATACCATTTCCCCCCACCCCATCCTAAACATGAATTCAGTGTTTTACACATGTTTTCTAGTTATCAAAAGCTTCCTTTCAAATGAACATCTCTACATCATTTATTAGCTCAAGTGTAATGCAGCTAGAAAGAAACATGCAAAAACTATGCATGGTAGTAATCTGTGATCTTTGGACAGTAACATTTGGGGTGAGTTGTTATTCTTTATATTATTCTGTATAAAATGGGTATACATTAGAGCATTATTTCTCAACATTTTTTCATTATTGCCTTCCTAAAAGAGCCTTTTTAGACAACTTTCTCCTGAACAATACTGTCCCCATGCCCCAAGCAAAAAATGTTAATACCACAGATACACTATACATATGTTTACATACTCTGGCCCTCTGATGGGCCACAAACCACTGTAAGATCTAAGATTTCTTTACCATTCCCACTCTCCCCCGAGCCAAGAAGCACTTTTCATCCTCTTGGGAGTGATAAAATCCACCCTTCTGAGAATTCATCCTTCAGACGGAGTAAAATGGGGAATGGAAAAAAAAAGACACAGGTACCCAATATTCCTTAGTCAGCCAGCAAACATTGAAAAAAAAAATGCTTAAACATGTAAATCTGGCAAGCTATAGGACTGCAGTAAGATTTAAGCAGCCTATAGCCTTAACTTCCAAATTTCTTTATTGACGATATGAAAGTCTTTAGATTAGACACAAATCTCTCTCCTGGGAATGGAAAGAAGACCCTACTCACTCAGTGCAAGCATGCATTTAGTTGAAAGCTGACTGCACATAAAATTATACACAAATAGACATCTTTAAGAAAATAAAATATGAAGATTACCAACTACTGGAGCAGGAGGTGCTAGTACCGGAGCTGTTTTATTCCAGGGACCTGAAGATTTTTCTACACCACCACCACCTCCTCCGCCTTCTTCCCAGTTATCACCTGGATCTTCTCTTTTTTCATTTTCATCTTCTTCCTTTTCACTATTGGAAAATAAACAAGTGAATTCAATTACAGAAACACCAGGAAAACTGTCAGTCCAAATCCTTAATTCTATCAATAATGATCTGTGACTCTGGAGAAGGTACTTAACCTCTTTAAGCCCAAATGCCTCACTTGTTTTTAAAAAAAAAAAAAAAAAAAAAAAAAAGAGAGGAAGAATTAGGGGATTTTATCTATTTTATGCATTAGGACTTCATGTAAAAGGATTCATTGCTGGAAAAAGGTTCAGAAAACCTCTCTGTCTGACAGTCTCCATTTCCCTTTTTGCGAACTCCATACACTCAAGAACATCTAGAAATATTTAATGTACTGACATGCCAGGCTTTTAACAATCTTTGTTGATTATTTATAGCAGCCCCTACTGAGGTTGGGAAGAGAGGTCAATCTAACCTGAAATGTAGAGAAAAGGGCAACTTGAAAGATTAAAAGTACAATTACTTGATTTTTTTTCTAGGACCAAAGTGTACAAACAGGCACTTGTGGTAAGCATATTTTTAGTGATCAAATGAATGGGTTTTAAAAGTTGTATAATTTCATTTGCTAATCCTTTAGTACATGTAAAAAAATACTCTCAAAATTAATTCACATTCCAACAGAGGAAAACAAGTTAGCATTCAGTATTTACATCAGTGCTTCATACTTTACTAATGTCAGTCTCTACTGTCTAGACATAGGAAGTATACAGAACTGGTCCCTAACATCACGGATGTGTCACCCATTTTTAAATGGGTGAGAATATAAGAACTCAGAGAATACAAGAACTCAGTCTTTGGCTTACTAGTGATTATAAATGCAAAATATATCCTCAGTGGTGACATACCACTAAGACTGACTGAACTGTTCTATTTAATGCCTATTTTTAATTTTTAAGATTTGATGTGGACCATTTTTAATGTCTTTACTGAATCTGTTAAAATATTGCTTCTGTTTTATGTTTTCTTGGTTTTTTGGCCACAAGGCATATGGTATCTTAGATCCCCAACCAGGGATTGAACCCACATCCCCTGCATTGGAAGGCGAATTCTTAACCACTGGGCTGCCAGGCAAGTCCTTATTTCTTTATTCTTGAATTGACTTGAGTCAGAAGTCTGTGATCTCTGCATGGTATCTTTGATTATTTCTCCTTGTGTTGGATTACTTACTACTATTTTATGTAAGCCTGAATTTGCTAAATTATCAAGTACATATATCTTGCCTCTCTCTATACCACTGGCTTGACAGCACAAAGATAATTGCCAAATCAAACTTCCTTTTTGCAACTCTTTGCCCTTGCAGATGATGCACCTGGCACAGACCACCAACCTTCTCCCTGGATTACTTTCCATGACAGTGGTGGTGTTTCCTAGGTCTTCAGCTTATCAATCTCTGTCATCAATCTAACTGTCCTTTCCTCTATTAAAAAAACATGCTGCGGGACTTCCCTGGTGGAGCAGTGGTTAAGAATCCGCCTGCAGGGCTTCCCTGGTGGCGCAGTGGTTGAGAATCCGCCTGCTGATGCAGGGGATATGGGTTCATGTCCCGGTCCGGGAAGATCCCACATGCCGCGGAGCGGCTGGGCCCATGAGCCATGGCCGCTGAGCCTGTGCTCCCCAACGGGAGGGGCCACAACAGTGAGAGGCCCGCGTACCACACACACACACACACACACACACACACACACACACACACACACACACACACACACAGAGAATCCGCCTGCCAATGCAGGGGACGGGGACATGGGTTTGAGCCCTGGTCCAGGAAGATCCCACATGCCGCGGAGGAACTAAGCCCATGTGCCACAACTACTGAGCCTGTGCTCTAGAGCCCGTGTGCCATAACTACTGAAGCCCACATACTGCAACTACTGAGCCCATGTGCCTCAACTACTGAAGCCCCAATGCTCTAGGGCTCACATGCTGCGACTACTGAACCTGCATACTGCAACTACTGAAGCCCATGTGCCTAGAGCCCATGCTCAACGAGAAGCCAATGCAATGAGAAGCCTGTGCACCGCAACAAAGAGAAAAACCGGGAGCAGCTGTGAAGACCCAATGCAACAAAAAGAAAAAAAAGAAAATGCTATATGCTGCTGCCTAAAGCTCTGTCCCTGGCCTTCCAGTCTTTCAGACATTTTCTCCTTTTGATATCTGATCCATGGCAATGGCCATAACAACGTATATATGACTCCCACCCTGACTGTGACCTTGGGAACATCAGGGCATATCCTGGTTTCTGCAAAATGACATCTAAGGGTGGTTTCTTTCCATGTCTATTAAAGTAAATTCTGGCTATATAACAAATTTCTTGAATAGCTAATGGTCTTCTTTAAAGACACTCAGATAATAGTACCATCACATATTGCCCACCAACCAGAGATGATTCATGAATTTAGAGGCTTACGGTGGCAACAGAAAGCGGACAAGGGAACAAACTTACCTACAATCTGCATTTAGAGCATGATTTTACTAAAGACTATAGTTTGAGAAGAAAAAAGCATGGGGAGTATGGGTAAGCCAGGCTTCAGTCTTCCTTTTTGCTAACACATAATAGAATCCCATGGAGACATTTAAAATGATGTTAGGCCTACACTAACATGGAAGTAATAATCAGGTCACATAAACCACAATGTATCAATACTAAAAATCTATGCACCTAATATAGATAGAAAGACAACTAGAATGATTTCTTGGGTAAATGTTAAAAAGTGGGTGCTAGAATGTATAACTTTATTTTCTTCATGGAGCGAGCAGATTTTAAAGCCAAACTGCCTGGTTCAATACACCCAGGCTCTGCCATTTACTAGCCAGGAAGACTAAGTATGGCATCTAACTTCTGTATGCCTCAGTCTCCTCGTGTAAAAAGGGGGTAACAGTCCCATTATGAAGACTGATTAACAGACATAAAGCACTGAGAACAGTGCCTGGCACATGGTAAGTGCCGTAAGCATTTGGTATTACATGCTTTTTATTTATTTATTATTTTTTAAAACATCTTTATTGGAGTATAATTGCTTTACAATGGTGTGTTAGTTTCTGCTTTATAACAAAGTGAATCATATATCCCCATATCCCCTCCCTCTTGAACCTCCCTCCCATCCTCCCTATCCCACCCCTCTAGGTGGTCACAAAGCACCAAGCTGATCTCTCTCCCTGTGCTATGCGGCTGCTTCTCACTAGCTATCTAATTTACATTTGGTAGTGTATATATGTCCATGCCACTCTCTCACTTCGTCCCACCTTACCCTTACCCCTCCCCATGTTCTCAAGTCCATTCTCTAGTCTATGTCTTTATTCTTGTCCTGCCCCTAGGGTCTTCAGAACCATTTTTTTTCTTATCTTTTTAAAATTCCATATATATGTGTTAGCATACAGTATTTATTTTTCTCTTTCTGACTTACTTCACTCTGTATGACAGACTCTAGGTCCATCTACCTCACTACAAATAACTCAATTTCGTTTCTTTTTATGGCTGAGTAATATTCCATTGTATATATGTGCCACATCTTTATCCATTCACTTGTCCATGCACACTTAGGTTGCTTCCATGTCCTGGCTATTGTAAATAGAGCTGCAATGAACATTGTGGTACATGACTCTTTTTGAATTATGGTTTTTTCAGGGTATATGCACAGTAGTGGGATTGCTGGGTTGTACAGTAGTTCTATTTTTAGTTTTTTAAGGAACCTCCATACTGTTCTCCATAGTGGCTGTATTAATTCCCACCAACAGTGCAAGAGGGTTCCCTTTTCTTCACACCTTCTCCAGCATTTTAATATCTGAGTTTTCATATAAGCACCACATATACCACCTTTTCATTAAAAAAAAAAAAAGTAACATGAAAACATGTTCTTTTAAAATGGACACTAAGCAGTATGACCTTGCTTCCTAAAGCTTTTAAGTAGAACGATCAGGTAAGAGTATGAAAGTCGTAATTTATCCAGGAGTCTAACAGTGGTATCCAAATGTCAAAATTGTCCCCAAAGAAGTTTTTTTAAAAACTTACCCACCTCTGAAGCCACACTTACGTAATTACACTAAAATGTAATTTGCTTGGTCCATGAGTAAAAGCACAGGTGTTACTCACCTAGCTATAACTGACTATGTAGCAATGTGGCAGCAACCCAATCCATGCCAGACAGGGTGATAAGATCCCACAAAGATTTAAGTGACCTCATGGCACTTTTACACTCTTATATCCCCAAACTGTGATAGCTTTCATTTGGTCAGTTACATTTAGAAATAGTTAATTTCAACAATGCACTGAATTAAAATAGCTTTTCCCTTAAATTATTTTAATATTTAAACTCCAGAATTATCAGCTTGCAATAAACTGAAAACCAAAAAAATTTTAACACTGATTATCCCTAAGCAGAAGGGATTATGAATAATTCTTGCATATTTCTTTATGCTGTTATACTCTTCAAATGTTCTAAAGAACAAATACATTGTTTTCCTAATCTGCAAAAAAAAAAAAAATTTGAAGAAAAACTCCAATTTAGTGATAGAATGCTGACAGTCTCAAAGAAAAGAAGATTCCTTTACTGTCTAGTGTTCATCACCTTTTCACCCTCAGAGCCAAGTGAAGAAATGAATTTTAAAAATCACAAATCTAAAATACCTCTAGATTATAAACTATTACTAGAAAATAAGAGTGATCTGTTTTAATTAGAGGGATTGTATATTGATAACATGCACAAGACAACTTAGTATTTTCCTTCATAAGATTCTGAAATACCAGCTAAACTAAACATTGTAAATTGTCTAGTCAAGACACTTCATCCAACAGACGGAAATAAGGCCCAGAGATGCTAAGAGCCTTGCCAAAGTGCTATAATAACAATGGCAGGACAGAAATAATTTAAATAGCCTACTACTCTTTCATATTTACATATTCCAGAAAATGTCAAACCTCCAAATGCCAAAGACCAAAAAACACGTTGCAGAGAATTATTTCCACAGAAGACAACTAGGTTAAAATTTGGCGTCTGACCCAAATATAATATACAACGTCTCATCAGCTAAATTTGATGTTTTAAAAACTACAATACTAAAAAAATAAATAAGTAGGGCTACCCTGGTGGTGCAGTGGTTGAGAGTCCGCCTGGCCAATGCAGGGGACACAGGTTTGTGCCCTGGTCCGGGAAGATCCCACATGCTGTGAAGTGGCTGGGCCTGTGAGCCATGGCCACTGAGCCTGAGCTCTGCAACGGGAGAGGCCACAACAGTGAGAGGCCCGCGTACCGCAAAAATAAATAAATAAAATAAAAATAAAAACTACAATGCTACTGTAAATTCATTACCACAATCCAAAGTATACTGTCTTAAATATGCATTAGTCTGTAAGGCACTATTTTGGGGTAGCGGGAATGATAATGCTACAAAAAGGAATATTTACTGAGCATCTACTATGCCAGGCAGTGTTGTACCTGTTTTACAAAGTTAAAAATTGAAATAACACTAAGGCAGGGAGAAGACCCATTGTACATATGAGGAGACTGATATTCAAATACTTAAGTACCTTCACCAGGGCTACAATGTAGCAGAGCCAAGTCATTGGGACTCCAGAGCCCATATTCTTTCAGGTTGCCTATTACTTCATTTCACTCTTTATAGCTCTACAATATGAAACAAAAATTTTCCCTATTTTGAGATTTGAGAAAGTCACTTTTTTTTAGTAAGATTGATCAGGGATGACACATTCTACAGCAGTGTGTTTATAAAGAACAGAACATTCTTACCTCCTTATCTCAAGGGACATTACAGGAGAATTTATGTATCCTAACTCCCCCTTCCCCAAAAGCAGCTAAAACAAAATCTGGACTTGACTGCACTTTTGCCGGAATGCTGGGCAGCTCCACTGATTTGACCCTATTATCCAACCACTGTTAAAACAGTAAACCAGGGGGATAGAAATGGCCTGATGAGCCATGGCTGGCAGCTTAAAATGTCACTGTATTTCATCCAAGGACTCTTTCTTGGCCTGTTCATAGTAGACCTAAGCGCCTCTCCTGGACTCCACGGCCCCTACGCATCACTGAAATGATCTACTAGTGTTCAGGAGAGCATGAGTTATTTTTTTACAACTCCAAGACACAGCAGTCAACGCCCAATATCCAGGACACAGCAGTCCCACAAATATTTGCTACAATGAAACTAGCTTGGATGCTGGAATAATTTCTTCTCTTCAAAGGACAACTTAACCAGCTCTACCTAATGGGTTTAAAAGTCTAGATTTCTTAAGATTCTTAGAAAAGCACTGGGCTCCAAGGACTCAATTTTTTATTGAAACATGACAAATGCTCACCATTTAGTAATAAGTAGTAAATGAAATCTTTTTTCCTCAAATCCATTTTAATGAGAAAGGCCTATAGGTCCTACTATCAACCAATAATCTAAGCTCAAGCGCTTGGCCCCTTCTTTTATCACCATCTCAATGGCTTCCCTCTCAGAACTTGTCTGTAAACAATCATGTGATCTTGAATAAGATTTATTAACTTAAACACAAAACTTGACACATGACCTCATAATACTCTTGGTATTTAAATCTTGAGCTAATGGGTAAATGTGAGCTAGGACGTTAATACAGTATGCTTGCTGCTGCTGAAAACTTCCCCCTTTCAATTGCACACTCACCTTCAACAAACGTCCAGCATGCTAACTTACTACGAGGACTAGTGCCAAGAACTTTTAAGACTGTATGCAGCTAACTAAAGAGAAAAAATGATTTGTAGATCTCCGGCAAGAGCATAAGGGTACATATTCTACTATTCTTGCAACTTTTCTGAGGTTTGTAATTTTTCAACACAATAAGTTGGGAGAAAAAAAATTAAGACTATAGACGGAGAATTTCAAGATATTAAGTCAACTTCAAAGTTTCATTTTCCCTTGTTTCATATGGAAATAGCAAGGCTGTCTCTCTCACGGATAAGAAAGGTAACAAACTAAAGGCATAACCACCAACCTCCAATTCCAGAGAAGAGAGAGAACTCATTTCTCTCCCCTTCTAAGGGCTTCTGCCCCAAAGGTAAGACCAAGTCATAAAAGACAATCATTGAAGATCTCCAGCAACTCTGAGAAGGATTTTTCTTTGTATGGTTATACTAATGCCAACCTGAACATGTCATGTTCTCCTATTAAGTCCATAGTGAACTGACTCACCAGAGTAGGACTTTAGTCATGATAATATTATGTGCCTCCACTACCCCTTCTCCTCAAATATTGGTATTATAAAGCAGGTGCCTCATGGTTAAATAGCAGAGAAATTCCCAAGAGTAAGACATTCTAATTTGCCCACTAAATAGAGAGGTTGATTAACATTAACCAAGTGGATATATTATAAACATCCTGTTCAAAATCCTCACAAAAATCCTGAGTAGTCATCTCAATTTTGCTCAATTTTACATTCACAAGTAAAGTGACTCGCCCAAGGTCACACATAAGCAGCAGGGCTAAAATGCAAGCCCAGGTTTGTCTTTCCCTAAAGTCCATGTTTTTGCCACATTATCAACTATATCCTATTTGTGTAAGTAACCTACTTCCCATTCTCTTGAACCAATGTGTCTTTCCTTGTAGACTCGCACTCCTACTGAGTTTCAATGTCAAGAACATTTAATACAAAGTTTATAAAGATATTCAGTACATGGTTGACCCTTGAACAACAGGGGTGTTAACATGCCTCATCTGCGGTTCCTCCGTATCGGTAGATTCAACCAACTGCAGGTCGTGTAATACAGCATTTACTATTGAAAAATATCTGCATATAAGTGGACCCATGCAGTTCAAACCCATGTTGTTCAAGGGTCAGATGTATAAAGTGAAAGATTAACCCTCTGATGGCTTCTCACTCTCAAGCCTTTCCTGGAAGCCCTTAGATTCCCCTCTGTTGATTTAGGAAGACAACAGAGATAGACCCCAGACTCCACAGTGACTGAGAATCCACAAAAGCAGCTTCCTTAAGAAGGTATGTTTCTCAATGTTAGCAGGTAAGAGAAAGATCTCTGGATGGCCACTTACGGGCAATGACTAGATGCTAAATAATGAAAAATGCAGTATAAAAAAGCTGGTCTACTTCAGGTCAAGGAGACCTTAAGGCTCATACTAGCTGAGATTTACTTATGCCCCTGGCAAAGGTGAAGGATAAGTGATTTAAGAAATGTTTCACCACCTCGGGAGTAGCTAAAAATGAAGAATAACCTTGAATGGGTATGGGATATATATTCAATGACAAAAATAGGTGCAGTTTAAATATCCTCATGAACTTCTAGCATTCAATGAACTTGAAACCTTTCCCTCAGAAAGGGCTGCTATTGCTCAGTAAGTTTGAGTCTTCGAGAACATGCAGTCTAGGGCCTGCAGTCAGGAAAGGCAGAGCAAGAGCCTTATTCTACAACAGAACACAGGAACCAAACACACAGGCAGCTCCACAATCACAAATGGCTGTTAATAATGCCACATCCCTACCCCCCCCATTTTTAAAAGTTAAGCCCCAGGGGAAAGAAAACGGATATTTTCTAAACTATGTCTCTTCAAAAACATCTAACATTGGGACGTCCCTGGTGGCACAGTGGTTAAGAATCCTCCTGCCAATGCAGGGGACATGGGTTTGATCCCTGGTCCGGGAAGATCCCACATGCCGCGGAGCAACCAAGCCCGTGCACTGCAACTACTGAAGCCCGCGCACTCCAGGGCCCGCATGCCACAACTACTGAGCCTGTGTGCTGCAACTGCTGAAGCCCGTGTGCCTAGAGCCCATGCTTCACAACAAGAAAAGCCACGGCAATGAGAAGCCCGCGCACTGCAACGAAGAGTAGCCCTTGCTCGCGGCAACTAGAGAAAGCCCGTGCGCAGCAACAAAGACCCAACACAACCAAAAAAAGAAAAAACAAAAAACAAAAACAAAAAACATCTAACATACGAAGGAAGTCAAGAAGTGTCTGGGAATAAACCTCCAGTCTAAACACCTCTACTTCACACCACCACGAAAGGTATTTCAAAAGTGGGGAAGCTGCATTTCCTAAAAGTTTCCCACTATAAATCAGGTTTCACTTTGCTTAAGCTCACACAGTGACGTGAAAGAACCTAGGACATGAATGCCTAGTTGTGGTAAGTATCCAACAAATGTCATAAAAGTCAGCCCTTTTTTAAAATAAGTTATTTAACACCATAAATGTTACAATCTAGAGAGGTCAAAAGACAGTATTTTGTTAAGGAAAAGTATTTCCTCCACTGTGCCAGGCAGTCACGGGCATATATAAATCACAGACTTCAAACTGGGAGGCAGTGCATCGGGTTCACTTCTTTTTTTGGCTGTGCTGTGTGGCGGGCGGGACTTTGGCTCCCGGACCAGGGATGGACCCCAGGCCCCCCCGGTAGTGAGAGTGCTGAGTCCTAACCACTGGACTGCCAGGGAATTCCCAGGGATCACTTATTTCTTGAAACTGAGAATAAAGGGTTTTTAATCTAAACCAATGGATTTTACTTCATGAGACCCTCAAAAACATGACATTTATTTACATGAATCTAAAGTTCACGTGACTACCATAGACCGGACTTGATAAAACACATTAATTTCAAATCCTCTAAAAGCCAACCAATTCAATTTTCAGAAATTACTGTTTCCTTGAACTTTAAAAATGTACTTAGACTATGATTCCATTTCTATACATTTCTAGGAAAATTAATCTAGTGTTAGGTTAGTGGTTATTTGAGGGGTGAAAACAGTGACTACGAGGGTGTAATGTTCAGTTTCTTGACCTCAGTGCTAATTACACAAGTTGGTTTCACTGTGTGAATAAGTAAAATCTGTTATTTCCCTCTAACTATGCTTCAATTATGAAAACATGTATAACTTGATCGTAAAATCTGTTATTTCCCTCTAACTATGCTTCAATTACGAATACATATATAACTTGTCTGTCAAGAGAGGATCTGTTATTTTTTGAAACAAAAAAAAAACTAAGTTCGACCCACCAATATTAAAAGTAAAAATTTTGAAACAACAAAATCCATTTTAGCTGTCTCAAAAAGGCCTGACCAAGATTTGAAGCAGGCAAGCTCTCACAGGATTTTAGAGCTAGCAGCTAATTTGATCAGCATATAGAAGGGCTGCCATCAGAGGAATAGGCACAATCCATTAGAATCCTAATAAGCATATTTAAAGCACAAGAGTACTGTGATGCTGTTTTGGGGCTAAAAAACTCCAAACATACAGTATCTATCCCTTGGGTTATCTAAGCACATCTGTAACCAGACCATACCTTATTTGCATTGCTTGAACTCTCAGGCCGCTGTAATCAACCTCTCTTTGCTCAAATTCTTTCCACTCATCTTCATCCTGTAAAACAGGTACCACTTAGTCAATTAAAGCTATTTGTAAAAACACAACTAAGACAACTATCAGACTATGAAAAAGGGATCAAGCGGCTGGAACCTAAAGTGTGGACTCGTTTTCTGGCCAAAGCCCTTGCTCAATCCCAAGGCCAACTAGGCTGGAGGACAAACGTTGAGTAAACTTTACTTCCACCGCGTTCCTTCATGAGACCTGTTACTTTAAAAGCAACCAGGAAACGCCAGATGAAATCAACAGGAAGCGCACAACTAAACGTCTAGCTCAATCTTGCCATGAGACTTTTCTTTTACGGGCTTCGAGACCAAGTTGTGCCAGTTAGAGCTGCCACAAATGCGATTGTTAGAAAATTCAGCTCAGACTACTGGTCTGAAATCAGAACGCTAAATTACTCAGAGTAGACGTCATTCGATAGATGCACTTCCGACCCGGGCCGATTTCCCGGGAGGGTGCCGCCGCCGGCCTGCGTCCTTGCCCGAGCCAAGCGACGCGGGTCGGGAGCGGGATGTCGGGGGTCCAGCGGGGAGCGCGAGGCGGCCCGCCGTGGGAAGCCCGCGTCACGTGGCGGTCTCCGCGCCCATCAGCCCGCCAGCCGGGCCACGGCCGCCCCTCCCGGCCGTTTCCCCGGGCAGGCAAGCAGGCAGGCGGGCGGGGGCGGGCACATGGGCGCAAGCGCGCGGCCCGGGCCCCGACTCCCAGGCTCCCTGGCCCCTCACCTTTGTCACAACCTTGGTGGCGGCCCCGGGGCCCGTGGCCCCCGCGCCCGCGGTCCCGCCGTCGCCCGGCCGGGTCCCCGCGCCCGCCCCACCGCCCGCCGCGCCCGCGGCTCCGCTGCTCCCGCCGGCGCCGCCCGCCGAACCCGCGGCGCTCCCCGCCCGGTTGCTCCGCTCCTTCTTCTTCTTCTTGTCTCTCTTGGCGAAGAAGTTGTCCAGGCTCCGCTCCTCCATCTCAGCCATGGTCGCGGCCTCCTCGGCCCGGATGGGTGGGGCCGGCGGCGGGCTCTGCCCGGGGGCTCCGAGCTCGGGGTCGAGGCCGGCTCGGCGCTCAAGCTCCCGAGCGCAGCGACGCCTCAGCCCCGCGGGGTCGTCGAGGCGTTCGCGGCGGGGCGAGCGGCTCCCCCCGCGTGCTGGCGAATGGTGGTACGGCCCTCCTCGGGGCTCTCGTGCCGCTGCCGCCGCCCCGCCCGCCCGGGCTGCAGCGACAGCGGTGCAGGAGCCCGCCCTCTCCGCAGCCGGAGGGCAAAGGGAAGGTGCGGGCCAGGGGTTCCAGCGAGAGTGCTAGGCTAGCGGCGGCGCGCGAAGGAGGAGGACGCGCGCACGCAAGCCCAGAGAGGAGGGGAAGGGGATTGGGGAGGGGAGGGAGGGGGAGGAGAGCGGGCGGGCCACCAGAAGACAGAGGCAGCACCCGCGCCTGCGTACTTAGCTCCGCCCGCCAGTGTGGGAGCGTGGAGGGGAGGGCGGTGGGAGGAGACGGAGGCGGGGCTGGCAGGGGAGCCAATCAGATGCCAGAACGAAGTGCTTAGGCAACAAGCCCTGTCTCGGACGGGGCGGGGCCATGGCTTGGGGGCGGGGAGAGGGTATATGCTAAATAAGTGACGTGCCTGATGACTCTTGCCTCCCGATTGGTCGAAGGTTTAGTCTTGGGGGCGGGCATTTAGAGGGCTGGCTGGTGACTTGGCTAAAGAGGGCCGGTCGAAGGGGCGGGTCGGTCCCGTCTGGGCGCATGCGTAGGGTACACGTGTGTTTGCTGGTCCGGGGCTAGCTGGGGCCTTGTAGTCTTTTGAACTTTAGCTAGACGGAAAGGCCCTGTGTTAAGCTAGCTATTTTAAAGATGGTACCATACGCTCTGCTGGCCTCTGTACTTTCACCCTCTCTGGTCTGGCAACTATTCATTTTCATCGTAGGGGATGATTGTTACGAAAGTGAGGAGCAGTGGCCTTGAAGTTTAGTTCTCATTAACTAAAAGATCTTAGTAAGCCAGTAGGTAATTAAAAGGAGATTGGTTTTATCTATACTCCACCTTCTACTAGATATTGATATATCTACCAAGGTCAAGCTAAATAAATCTGACCCTCAAGCTCCTGATCTGTAAAATGGAGATGTTAGCTCTTGCAAGATACTTGTGGAAAGAGTACCTTTTTTTTTTTTTTTTTTTTTTTTCTGTGGTACGCGGGCCTCTCACTGTTGTGGCCTCTCCCATTGCGGAGCACAGGCTCCGGACGCGCAGGCTCAGCAGCCATGGCTCACGGGCCTAGCCCCTCCGCGGCAAACCCGCGTCCCCTGCATCGGGAGTCGGACTCTCAACCACTGCGCCACCAGGGAAGCCCAAGAGTACCTCTTAGTTGCAGTGCTTAATACACATTGGATGCGATCAATGATTTTACATTTAAATAGCATCACCTGCCCTGACGAGATGATGACTGTAATCTATCTTTTTTTTATACCTGATAAGAGGAGGGGAATGGCATGCCATAGTAATGGGGACCAAATGTGCCCATGCTATACGTGGTTGTCCCATTTAAGTACCTTCTGGGCCTTGAGAATGAACTGAATCCTTGCATATGAAAAAGGGCCTCTAATGTAAGGTATTAAACTTTCCACTTCCTCCTTCTAAAGACAGAGAACTGTCACAACCACTGAGGAAATGACTCAGACTTATTAGTAGCCTTGTGGGGTAGATAGAGCACAGCCAGTAAATGGAGCTACTTCTTGGTCTTTTCCTTTACAGTTTTTCCGTTAAAGTTTGTCTCCCCCATGCCCCCTCCACTGCCACTACTATTAATGTACTAAGTCTAGAATATGTCAAAGAAGCAAATCAAGGACCTGGCCTTGGCCAATAGCAAGCTTACGTATAATTCCACAAACATAAACTGCCCTCAGCCACCTGGGATGGGTCTCTAGGTAACTTCCTTCTGTGACACCAGGTATCTTCTTGTGATGCAGGCCAAGTTCAGTATTGCCCCTCCCCCACCTTCCTTAACATCTCTGATCAAATTTCTTTTACTTCTTTTCTCTCCCTCCCTTGCTTTCCTCCTTCCTCCTTCCCTTCCTTCCTTTTGTTCTTTCTTTCCTCATCTGTGAAGGACTTATTTAGCTATATTTAAGGCAATGTGCTTTGTTCCAGGCAGAGTAATTTGTCATTCCTGCCTTCAACTCCATTATAATCTAGAAGAAAAGATCTAGATATGAATAACTGAAATTCAGTCCTCCCTTTCTTAGGTCCCTATCAACGTATCCATGTCTTGAAATAATTAATGACGGGAAAAAGCAGAGAAGGTACAGCAGTTGAGGGTTAATGCAGTAAAATTCCCTATTACATCGTTCAGTGTGATTGATGGCATGCTCCCCATACTTGATCATATGTAAAAAACTCAGGTCAGGCCAGTAGAGAGACCAGGGTCTTTGTGGTTGTGTCATTATCTGTAGTTAATACTCTCCTTCATGAAGCTAGTCTCCTCCACTTTGAATCCCCTGACCTGAAACTGACAGCATATATTCCTACCAGGTTTTCCTCTTAAATCTCCCTTGCTACCCTCCTCCAGATGGGTTACACAGAGCCCTGAATCCTCATCTTCATCCCATCCTCATCATGAAGCATCATCCAGCTCTCTCGATGTTTGGACCTTCCCAATCTTTCTTTTTTTTTTTTTTTTTTTTTTTTGCGGTACACGGGCCTCTCACTGTTGTGGCCTCTCCCATTGCGGAGCACAGGCTCCAGACACGCAGGCCCAGCGGCCGTGGCTCATGGGCCCAGCCGCTCGGCGGCATGTGGGATCTTCCAGGACCGGGGCACGAACCCGTGTCCCCTGCATTGGCAGGCGGACTCTCAACCACTACGCCACCAGGGAAGCCCTGGACCTTCCCCATCTTTAAAGCAAAACAGACCTTCATTTGTACTTGGTAGATGGAAAGTTGAATAGTGGCGAGCACTGGGAACATTACCAGGTATTTCAGCACATCTTCTAAGGATACTAATGCTGTCTGAATGTGGAAATCTCTCTCTGAGTCCTCTGAAGTGGTATAATCCAAAGAACATCATTTATCTCCCTCGACAAGGCCCACTGAGCTCCAATATTCCATGAGCTCAAGAGCTGGCACAGGGCAGCTGGGCCCAGCCCCATTATCCCTGGGTTCTTTTTTGCTGAGCTATTCATTCCAAGTTCCATTCTACTACCTAGGCTGCAAATTCCACACATGCTCAGCTCAAAGGAATGCAGCTCATGCTGGCCAAAGACTTGCCAGGAAATGGGGAGTAACTTTTCATTTGTGGCTTCCTTTCTCCGATCTGTGAGCTACTGCCTGGCCTGTTTCACTGACGACCTTTTCCAATTGGGGAGCAGCTACTTTCAGGTCACTTCCTCTGGTGAAACCTCTACTGACTCCTACAGGCAGCCTGGTTCCTGATCTTTAAAGGCCCAGAGACCTTTTGTTTGGTATGGGTGCTTGATGCTTTCCTGGTATTTGCATGATTTGTTGTTTAACTGTTCATCCACTCATTAACTCATTCATTTATGTAAAACATTTATTTAATGAGCACCTACTGTATGCCAGGCCTGATGTTAGGAGTTAAGTATAAGTCAGATATAGGCCCTTCCCTCACAGAGCTTACTGTATGGTAAACTGTTAGCCAGAAGCACACACGTATACATACAATTATAGCACATTGAAAATGTAATAGGGGCCCAGCGGGTGCGCAGCCCTTAGAGCCTGGTTTAGAGGTCCACTCCACCAACAGTCAGCCTTGCAGTGGTCCTTGAAGCAGAGTGCGGTGAGAGGGGGATCATGGCTTTCTCCCTGGGACCCTCCAGGCCCTCCGGCCTCGGAGCCAAGCAGGCGAGCTGGGGGGCCCGGGGACAGGACTGTGTCCTGCGGGGCTCCAGAGCCCTCGCCACAGGCACCCATTGGCCAGGCCCAGGCCTTGAGGCAGCCGAGAACCTCTCCTTCATCCCCACTTCCATGACCTAATGGCGGCGGCTGTCTTCTGCAGGACCTGACCCCCATTTGGGTGGCTTGAGGAGCCTGAGGGCCAGTGGGGTCCTGTGCGCCTTGCCCCCTCAGTGATGAAGGCTGGGCAGGGTCTGGGGACCTGGCCCTGAGGGCGCCGCCAGCAGAGATCTGCCTCTTCAGCCCAGCCTGGGCACTGGAGGGAGGACCCAGACTGGGTGCTGGACAAATGCTCCTGGGCAGGGTAACTGGCCTATGCAGGGACCCCCTCCCCTTAGCCAGGGCCTGGACCTTGGAGGGCAAAAGTTGAGCCTTGGAACCTTGCCCTTTCTAGGTAGAACAGAGGATAACAGTTGTTTTGGTGGAGGTTTACAGGAACGTGGTGACCTGACCTCAAGAACAAAGGATCTGACACCAAGAAGTTTGCAACAACTAACCATGCCTCTCTCTTACCTTTCCTATAAAAGGGCTTTGCTGAAAGCTTTTGGGGAGTTTGGGGTTTTTAAGGCATGAGCCACTCCTCTCCTTGCACGGCCCTGCAATAAACTTTTCTCTGCTCCAAATTCTGATGTTTTGGTATTGTTTCGCCTCACTATGCATTGGACACACGGCCTTGTGTTCGGTAACAAAAACACTTGAAGGTAAGAATGGTGTTGGGCGTACAGCCTACGTCACAGAGGCATTTGACCGAAGTTTGTAAAATGTCTCCACTAGTCCCCAGTTTTCCACATTAACAGGGGATTGCACAAACCACGGACTCTCCAAGTGTTCCTCAACATCATTCCTTGTTGGCTTTAGAATACATAGTCAGTCATGTGTAGCCAAAAATTTGACCTTCATCCTCAACCTCAAGTCCCTCATTAGCTCGTCCCTGACATTAAGGTTATAGTTGGAGGATAAATGGTTAACAAGAGGAATGAGGTCCCAGACCCCAGTGGCTACCCAGAAGAGCCTGTTTCCAGAAAGAGGTAAAGGGCTGCCATGCATGACCCTGCACCCCACCCCACCCTCGCCCCATATATAAACCTACCACCAAGGCTTGCAAAAGGGAGTTGGACTCATTAAGCCCACCCCTAGTGGATCAGGTCTGCTGTTTGTTGAACCACATGAAGTTGCAGCTATCTGTTTTTTAACCTACCAAAGTAGCAGTTCCATATGGTTCAACCTAATATATCTGAGAATAAACAAACAAAAAAAAGCAGGAAAAGGGTGAGGGTTTAGGGAGCCTAGAGAGAGCTTCCCATACTGAAGGCAAGTCCTTTACATTCTCTCAAGCACCTTGCTCTTTACTTCATGGTCAAGTGCCTGTTTTCTAGAGTCAGACCTGGACTCAAATCACAACTCTGCCTCTTCCTTGCGGGTCACTTAGCTTCTCTGCATCTCAGGTTTTTTCACTGGTAAAGTAAGGATGATAAACACACCTGCCTTGTGGAGCTGTGAGGACTCAGTGAGAGGATGGAATTGAAGCCCACCCAGCTCAGTGTCTGACAAATAGTCATCCCAGTTAATGTTAGTTATTATTATTAATAGTATTCATGTTATTACTAAGGCATGTAACATGATTTATAGTTGCATAGGGGTTTTTGGTGACTGTTCCTTTATCTGTCCTCTCTGACCCTGCGGCTCATTTTGGGTCTTCATTTCCTGCTGAGGGGGTGCCAGCCCCATAGTAAACAATCACTAAACATTTGCTGACAATTAAAAAAACAATTAAAAAGACAATTTAAGAGGATGGCAGAGTAGAGGGATGTGTGCTCACTCTCTCTTGCGAGAACAATGGAATCACAACTAACTGCTGAACAATCATTGACAGGAAGACACAGGAACTCACCAGAAAAGATACCCCACACCCAAAGACAAAGGAGAAGCCATAATGAGATGGTAGGAGGGGCTCAATCACAATAAAATCAAATCCCATAATGGCTGGGTGGGTGATGCACAAACTGGAGAACACTTATACCACGGAAGTTCACCCACTGGAGTGAAGGTTCTGAGCCCCACGTCAGGCTTCCCAATCTGGGGGTCTGGCAATGGGAGGAGGAATTCCTAGAGGATCAGACTTTGAAGGCTGGCAGGATCTGATTGCAGGACTTAGACAGGACTGGGGGAAACAGAGACTCTACTCTTGCAGGGCACACACAGAGTAGTGTGCACACTGGGATCCAGGGGAAGGAGCAGGACCCCATGGGAGACTGAACAAGACCTACCTGCTGGTGTTGGAGGGTCTCCTGCAGAGGTGGGGGGTGGCTGTGGCTCACCATGAGGACAAGGACACTGACATCAGAGGTTCTGGGAAATGCTCCTTGACGTGAGTCCTCCCAGAGTCTGCCATCAGCCCCACCAAAGAGCCAGGTAGGCTCCAGTGCTGGGTCACCTCAGGCCAAACAAACAACAGGGAGAGAACCCAGCCCCACCCATTAGCAAACAAGCAGATTAAAGTTCTACTGAGCTCTGCCCACCAGAGCAATACCTAGTTTACCCATCACCAGTCCCTCCCATCAGGAAGCTTGCAGAAGCCTCTTAGATAGCCTCATTCACCACAGTGCAGACAGCAAAAGCAAGAAGAACTATAATTCTGCAGCCTGTGGAAGGAAAATCACATTCATAGAAAGAAAGACAAAATGAAAAGGCAGAGGACTTTGTACCAGATGAAGGAACGAGATAACCCCCCCCCCAAAAAAAAACTAAATGAAGTGGAGATAGGCAACCTTGCAGAAAAGGAATTCAGAATAATGATAGTGAAGATGATCCAGGACCTCAGAAAAAGAATGGGGGCAAAGATTGAGAAGATGCAAGAAATGTTTAAGAAAGGCCTAAAAGAATTAAAGAACAAACAAACAGAGATGAACAATACAATAACTGAAATGAAAAATACAGTAGAAGGAACCAATAGCAAAATAACTGAGGCAGAAGAACAGATAAGTGACATGCAAGACAGAATGGTGGAATTCACAGTCCTGGAACAGAGTAAAGAAAAAAAATGAAAAGAAATGAAGACAGCCTAAGAGACCTCTGGGACAACATTAAATGCAACAACATTCACATTATAGGGGTCCCAGAAGAAGAGAAAGAGAAAGGACCGAGAAAATATTTGAAGAGATTATAGTTGAAAACTTCCCTAACATGGGGAAGGAAATAGCCACCCAAGTCCAGGAAGTGAAGAGAGCCCAAGGCAGGATAAACCCAAGGAGAAACATGCCAAGACACATAGTAATCAAATTGACGAAAATTAAAGACAAAGAAAAATTATTGAAAGCAGCAAGGGAAAAACGACAAATAACATACAAGGGAACTCCCATAAGGTTAACAGCTGATTTCTCAGCAGAAACTCTACAATCCAGAAGGGAGTGGCATGATATACTTAAAGTGATGAAAGGGCAGAACCTACAACCAACATTACCTGGCAAGGATCTCATTCAGATTCGATGGAGAAATCAAAATCTTTACAAACAACCAAAAGCTAAGAGAATTCAGCACCTCCAAACCAGCTCTACAACAAATGCTAAAGGAACTTCTCTAAGTGGGAAACACAAGAGAAGAAAAGGACCTACAAAAACAAACCCCAGGGCTTCCCTGGTGGCGCAGTGGTTGAGAGTCCGCCTGCCGATGCAGGGGACACGGGTTCGTGCCCCGGTCCGGGAGGATCCCACGTGCAGCGGAGTGGCTGGGCCCGTGAGCCACGGCAGCTGAGCCTGTGCGTCCGGAGCCTGTGCTCCGCAACGGGAGAGGCCACAACAGTGAGAGGCCCGCGTACCACAAAAAAAAAAAACCCAAACAATTAAGAAAATGGTAACAGGAACATACATATTGATAATTACCTTAAACGTGAATGGATTAAATGCTCCAACCAAAAGACACAGACTTGCTGAATGGATACAAAAACAAGACCCATATATATGCTGTCTACAAGAGACCCACTTCAGACCTAGGGACACATACAGACTGAAAGTGAGGGGATGGAAAAAGATATTCCATGCAAACAGAAATCAGAAGAAAGCTGGAGTAGCAATTCTCATATCAGAAAAAATAGACTTTAAAATAAAGAATGTTACAAGAGACAAGGAAGGACACTACATAATGATCAAGGGATCAATCCAAGAAGAAGATATAACAATTATAAATATATATGCACACAACATAGGAGCACCTCAATACGTAAGACAACTGCTAACAGCTATAAAAGAGGAAATCAACAGTAACACAATAATAGTGCGGGACTTTAACACCTCACTTACACCAATGGACAGACCATCCAAACAGAAAATTAATAAGGAAATAGAAGCTTTAAATGACTCAATAGACCAGATAGATTTAATTGATATTGGTAGGACATTCCATCCAAAAACAGCATATTACACTTTCTTCTCAAGTGCACATGGAATATTCTCCAGGATTGATCACATCTTGGGTCACAAATCAAGCCTCAGTAAATTTAAGAAAATTGAAATTATATCAAGCATCTTTTCCAACCACAACATTATAAGATTAGAAATCAATTACAGGGAAAAAAACGTAAAGAACACAAACACATGGAGGCTAAACAATATGTTACTAAATAACCAAGAGATCACTGAAGAAATCAAAGAAGACATCAAAAAATACCTAGAGACAAATTACAATGAAAACGGGACAATCCAAAATCTATGGGATGCAGCAAAAGCAGTTCTAAGAGGGAAGTTTATAGCAATACAAGCCTAGCTCAAGAAATAAGAAAAATCTCAAATAAATAATCTAATCTGACACCTAAGGGTACTAGAGAAAGAAGAACAGACAAAACCCAAAGTTAGTAGAAGGAAAGAAATCATAAAGAACAGAGCAAAATTAAATGAAATAAGGGCTTCCCTGGTGGCACAGTGGTTAAGAATCTGCCCACCAATGCAGGGGACATGGGTTCAAGCCCTGGTTTGCGATGATCCCACATGCCACGGAGCAAATAAGCCCGTGCGCCACAACTACTGAGACTGCTCTCTAGAACCTGTCAGACACAACTACTGGCCCACATGCCACAGCTACTGAAGCCCTTGTGCCTAGAGCCTGTGCTCTGCAACAAGAGAAGCCACCGCAATGCAAAGTCTGAGCACCACAACAAAGAGTAGCTCCCGCTCACCGCAAATAGAGAAAAGTCCACATACAGTAACAAAGACCCAACACACCAAAAATAAAATTTAAAAAATTATTTTAAAAAAACTTTTAAAAAAGAAATAAATATAATAGAAACAAAGAAAACAATAGCAAGGGTCAATAAAACTAAAAGCTGGTTCTTTGAGAAGATAAAAAACAAAATTGATAAACCTTTAGCCAGACTCATCAAGAAAAAGAGGGAGGGGACTCAAATCAATAAAATTAGAAATGAAAAAGGAGAAGTTACAATGGACACCACAGAAATACAAAGCACCCTAAGAGACTACTACAAGCGACTTTATGCCAATAAAATGGACAACCTGGAAGAAACGGACAAATTCTTAGAAAGGTATAACCTTCCAAGACTGAACCAGGAAGAAATAGAAAATGTGAACAGACCAATCACAAGTAATGAAATTGAAACTGTGATTTAAAATCTTCCAACGAACAAAAGCCCAGGACCAGATGGCTTCACAGGTGAATTCTATCAAGCATTTAGAGAAGAGTTAACACCCATCCTTCTCAAACTCTTCCAAAAAATTGCAGAGGAAGGAACACTCCCAAACTCATTCTATGAGGCCACCATCACCCTGATACCAAAACCAGACAAAGATACTACAAAAAAAGAAAATTACAGATCAGTATCACTGATGAATATAGATGCAAAAATCCTGAACACATACTAGCAAACAGAATCCAACAACACATTAAAAGGATCATACACCATGATCAAGTGGGATTTATCCCAGGGATGCAAGGATTCTTCAATATACATAAATCAATTAATGTGATACACCATATTAACAAATTGAAGAATAAAAGCCGTATGATCATCTCAATAGATGTAGAAAACGCTTTTGACAAAATTCAACACACATTTATCATGAAAATTCTCCAGAAAGTGGTGGAGAAGGAACCTACCTCAACATAATAAAGGCCATGTACAACAAACCCACAGCAAACATCATTCTCAATGGTGAAAAACTGAAACCATTTTCTCTAAGATCAGGAACAAGACAAGGATGTCCACTCCCGCCACTATTGTTCAACATAGTTTTGGAAGTACAGCCAAGACAATCAGAGAAGAAAAAGAAATAAAATGAATACAAATTGGAAAAGAAGTAAAACGGTCACTGTTTGCAGATGACATGACACTATACATAAAGAATCCTAAAGATGCCAGCAGAAAACTACTAGAGCTAATCAATGAATTTCGTAAAGTTGCTGGTTACAAAATTAATGCACAGAAATCTCTTGCATTCCTATACATTAACAACAAAAGTTCAGACAGAGAAATTAAGGAAACAATCCCATTTACCATTGCAACAGAAAGAATAAAATACTTAGGAATAAACCTACTTAAGGAGGTAAAAGACCTGTACTCAGAAAACTATAAGACTTTGATGAAAGAAATCAAAGATGACACAAACAGTTGGAGAGATATACCATGTTCTTGGATTGGAAGAATCAATATTGTGAAAATGACTATACTACCCAAAGCAATCTACAGATTCAATGCAATCCCTATCAAATTACCAGTGGCATTTTTTACAGAATTAGAACAAAAAATCTTAAAATTTGTATGGAGACACAAAAAACCCTGAATAGCCAAAACAGTCTTGAGGGAAAAAAACGGAGGTGGAGGAATCATATTCCCTGACTTCAGCCTATACTACAAAGCTACAGTAATGGAGACAATATGGTACTGGTACAAAAACAGAAATATAGATCAATGGAACAGGATAGAAAGCCCAGAGATAAAACCATGCACCTATGGTCAACTAATTTATGACAAAGGAGGCAAGGATATACAATGGAGAAAAGACTGTCTCTTCGATAAGTGGTGCTGGGAAAACTGGACAGCTACATGTAAAAGAATAAAATTAGGACACTCCCTAACACCATACACAAAAATAAACTCAAAATGGATTAGAGACCTAAATATAAGACTAGACACTATAAAATTCTTAGAGGAAAACATAGAAAGAACACTCTTTGACATAAATCACAGCAAAATCTTTTTTGATCCACCTCGTGGAGTAATGGAAACAAAAACAAAAATAAACAAATGGGACCTAATGAAACAAAAGCTTTTGCAAATCAAAGGAAACTACAAACAAGACAAAAAGACAACCCTCAGAATGGGAGAAAATATTTGCAAATGAATCAATGGGAAAAAGATTAATCTCCAAAATATATAAACAGCTCATGCAGCTCAATATTTAAAAACAAACAACGCAATCCAAAAATGGGCAGAAGACCTAAATAGATATTTCTCCAAAGAAGACCTACAGATGGCCAAGAAGTACATGAAAAGCTGCTCAACATCACTAATTATTAGAGAAATGTAAATCAAAACTACAATGAGGTATCACCTCACACCAGTTAGAATGGGCATCATCAGAAAATCTACAAACAAATGCTGGAGAGGGTGTGGAGAAAAGGGAACACTCTTGCACTGTTGGTGGGAATGTAAATTGATACAGCCACTGTGGAAAACAGTATGGAGATTCCTTAAAAAACTAAAAATAAAATTACCATATTATCCAGCAATCCCACTACTGGGCATATACCCAGAGAAAACTATAATTCAAGAAGACACATGCACCCCAATGTTCATTGCAGAACTATTTAGAATATCCTGGTCATGGAAGAAACCTAAATGCCCATCAACAGACGAATGGATAAAGAAGATGTGGTACGTATATACAATGGAATATTACTCAGCCATAAAAAGGAATGAAATTGGGTCATTTGTAGAGACATGGTTGAATCTAGAGACTGTCATACAGAGTGAAGTAAGTCAGAAAGAGAAAAACAAATATCGTATATTAATGCATGTATGTGGAACCTAGAAAAATGGTACAGATGAACCAGTTTGCAGGGCAGAAGTTGAGACACAGATGTAGAGAACAAATGTATGGACATGAAGTTGGGAAAGCAGTGGGGGGGTGGGGATGGTGGTGTAATGAATCGGTTGATTGGGATTGACATGTATACACTGATGTGTATAAAATGGATAACTAATAAGAACCTGCTGTATAAAAAAAATTTTTTTAAGACAATTAAAATTAAAGTTTAATGCTGTGTAATTGTAGTTACTAAATATGAAATCACTTGGTATATTGACCTCTTCTCTCAAAATTACCTGTGACCTCAAAATGGCTGAACCAAAATAACCACCACAAAGTACCCATCTGCCAAGAGCTCCCGTGGCTTCCCCTGAGTACCTCAGTGCTACCTGACATCCGCTCAGTCTTCTGAGCTGAGGAGGCACCCTCCCTCTCAGCCCAATAGAACTTGACTTCCTGGCCTACTCCCCAGTCTGGGGTTTGAGGGAGGTGCCTGGCATAGCCTCAAGGAATCATTGATTAGCCCCTAGTCAAATGGTTACACAGAGGAAGAAAGTATTTTGATGAGTTGGACCAACCTCCTGTGTGGAGTTCCTCCAAGATAGTATGATTCTGGGGTCTGCACCCCGCCCCTGTCCATCCCCGGGCCCATCCTCAGGCAGACATCTCCATGCAGTGGGATACCCAGCAGCCTGAGAAGTGCCGGAGGGTATAAACTGGAAAATTTTTGTGAGGCTGCTGGGAGCTTTCACCCTTGTTGTTGGCAAACCTCTTCCTTATGGGCCTCTGTGGGTCTTCGCCCTGGAGGAACAAAAAGCATGTCATGTAACCAATTGTAAAATAATATAAATCAATAAGATACAATCAAAGGTTATGTATTAAAGCTGCTGCCAAATGCAGCTCAATGAAGAATACCTCTGCTTGTAAGTTCTCAGTAAAATGGCAAAGTTAATTAAAGGTTCTTAGCGATGCTGTGCCCTTCCATCTCCCCTAGCCCCACATCCGTGACAAAGAAGCCCCGATACCAGCTTACCCTGTCCTGCTCCGCCAAACTGCAGCAAATTTGCAATGGCTCCAAGAATGCTTATCACCATATTCCAACTCAATTCGCAGGTCCCTGGGTCCTCACATTCCCCAGGATGGCCTACACAAAAGGGAACCTCATTTCCTGGGTGTGGAAAATGTGCAGCCTGAAAATCTCCTCCCTTTACCCTTGAGTGTGACATTTGGATGAAAACAGCCTGGCATTTGGTCTTGCCTGACCAGCCTCGGTGGAAGCTGACTCCAGGTGCATGTCGACTTTGATAACCTTCCGAGGTTCCCAAGGACTTCCTGTGTTCAGTTCCAGTTCACTCCAAGCACTGTCCCCGGAGTCCCCTTCCCAAGCCTGCTCCTTCCTGCACTTCATTTAGGGTCCTCTCCTGGACCCTTGCTCTGTCTGGATCCACCCATGAGACTCACGGTCCCTTTGAGATTTGGTGGACATTGGAATGGTTTTGAAAGATATGATTCAGTGTTTTATAGGTTTATTTTTACATACCTTATTTCCCCATCTGAAGGCTTAAATAGAAAGAAGGCAAAAGGAAAACTACAGGTAGGAAAGTAAGGCAGGGAGAGATGAAGCTAGTATAAAAAATGCACATCCAAATGCTCTGGAAAGTTGCTTTTGGAGGTGGGGACCGGGCAAACTCAGAACGAGCTGCCTAGCATTTTTCCCAGATGATGTCACAGGAAATTTTGATTTTAGCCACTGATGATGAAGATGATTTGGGGGCAAAGTTTGGATTGTTGCCCCAGACCCTCACAGTCTTGTGAATCTGAGCTGTATGAACAGCTGTTCCTCCTTGCATCTGGAAAGAATCATGCCACCGCAAAGCTTCTCTGTCTCCTGCATGTCCTTTATTTCCCCTCTTTGGACTTTTTCATTGACCATTGCCTCTTAGAATGTTCTGCCTTCTCCTGTCTCCCTGTGGAAGTCAACCTGTTTTTTAGGGCTGCCATCACTTCTTCACCTTCCCAGGCATCCAGATGGAATTAAACTCTGCCTTTCCCAGGTTTGCATCTCTCTTAAAGCACTGATCCCAGCCTGTGCTAGTCACCTTGGTATTTGTCACTGGCGGGCTGTAGATCTTTGGGAGGGCAGGGACCCAGGGGATTTTCTTCCTGGGGCTACATCTCTGAGCTGGTGCTTTCCCTTAGGTATAGAATCAGTCAGAATCTTCAAATTGAAAAGCTCCAGGGACTTGATGACCTCTAGCACAAACAGTCCCTGAAGATGGGGTAGCCCTGGTCCCTTGGTAGAAAGGAGGGGATTAACATTCTCTGGGTTACTAAGGCCTCATGGACTCAGGGCCTTCCCCAGTGTCCTCAGTTCTTCTGCTGGGCCAGTTGTGCCTTCCTAGAACCCTCTGATTCCATGAGCTGGCCTGGCCTATGGGTCCCTCCTTCTGGTCTTCAGTCCCTGTGACCAAGTAGCCAGCCAGCCAGAACCCTGGGGCATAAGCATCTGAAGTCAGCCTGCTTGCCTGCCCCCAACACAGCCTGCACCAGGCCCTGCCCTCAGGCATGCCTAGCTCACCTGGTCTGGGAAAGAACTACTTATCATTCCCTTCCTTTTCTGCTTCTCATCTTACCCACCCAGCTGCCCTGGGCAGAGCCCTGGGGCCATGCTAGAGTACTCCTTGTTCCTTACGCTCCATCCCATTAATCACTAAACCCTGCCCTCCAGACCAGGGTGTTTTTTTCTGGATCAAAAATTCATATCAGGTTATCACTCCCCTGTTTAAAACCATTCAATGGTTACTCATTGCTCTCAGGATACCGGCTAAAATTCTTAACAGGATTTAAAAATCTTTCACCTGGCCCTTTTGAAATAAGAGGATTTCTAATCTTTTCAAAACCAATAAGAATCCTGACACAACCTTAATTTTCCATCTGTCAAAACTATTTAAGATCTATGAGGTCTGCATTAAATTGTTAAAAGGTGATTAACTCATTTGGCTTGAATGGGTGTGAATTCCAAGGGAATTGTTTTTCCTGCCCCCTTCTCTGCTCTGCCAGTGACACTCTCCTTAGGTGACTGCTGGCGATAAGGTTCATTAAGGCAGTCAGGGTGGAGAGGACTGTGGAGGGGGCTGGAGGTGGAGTCTTGTAAATGAGATTCCTAGTAATACCGAAGAATGGCCCACCCCTCCCTCTAAAATTCCTACTCTATATCAACACTATGCAACTGTCAGAATTCCTTTTAATGGCAAAAAGATTTGGAAGGAATGTAAATACTCAACAATAGGGAAATGGTATATAAACTATGGTTGGAATAATATGCTGCCATTTAAAAGGAAGGTTTTGGGCCATTTCCCTGGTGGAACAGTGGTTAAGAATCCATCTGCCAATGCAGGGGACATGGGTTCAAGCCCTGGTCCGGGCAGATCTCACATGCTGCGGAGCAACTAAGCCCGTGCGCCACAACTACTGAGCCTGCGCTCTAGAGCCCGCGAGTCACAACTACTGAGCCCACGTGCCACAACTACTGAAGCCCTCGTGCCTAGAGCCCGTGCTCCACAACTAGAGAAGCCACCGCAATGAGAAGCCCGTGCACCGCAATGAAGAGTAGCCCCCGCTCGCTGCAACTAGAGAAAGCCCAAGTGCAGCAACGAAGACCCAACGCAGCCAAAAATAAATAAATAAATAAAATTTAAAAAAATAAAAGGAAGGTTTTGAAGGCTTTGCAACATGAAGAAACATATATGATGTCACATTAAGTGGAATGTAGATCACAGTCTGAGACAAGAGAGGTGGTGTAGGGATGTGAGATGGTGACAAAAACATGGATTTTTTAGCTGGATATATAGACTGGCCATTCAATCGCCCCTACTCTCCCTGCTCACAAGCTGTGTGATCATCTGCAAGTTAACTTCTCTGGGCTTTGGTTTCTTCTTTTTTAGAAATGTAGATAGTAACACAAGGTAGATTGTCTTGAGTGTTAGACAAGATAATGCATATAAAATTGCCAGGCAGAGATCAAAACAGGAGCTCAGTAAATATTAGTTCCCTTCCCCTTCTCTAAGTTGTGTGTGTGTATGTTTTTAATTTTGTAAAAACACTTGAAAATAATTAACAAAATTAAAGACTTATTTTCTGAACCATTTCAGTTATCTGTGGCTGTGTGACAAAGCAGCCTACAATCCAGTGGCTTAAAAAAACAACCTTATTGAAACCGTGCACCTCAGATTGGGACTTGAACCCACATGCCAGGACTTGAACCCAGTAAAAACCCACAGTCTTCCAACTGAGATCACACACCTGGTTTCAGGACTTAATGAAGCTCAGGTTCTTGATGTCTCTTCACAGAAATAATTCAGTGAGAGACAAAGTGATAGGTAAGAAGTAGATTTATTTAGAGAGAAACACACTCCACAGACAGAGCGTGGTCCATCTCAGAAGGTGAGAAAGGCACCAGGGTATGGGGTAGTCCGTTTTTATAGGGGTGGGTAATTTCATAGGCTAATGAGTGGGAGGAGTATCCCAGCTATTGTAGGAAGGGGAGGGGATTTCCAGGAATTGGGCCACCGCCCACTTTTTTTTTTTTTTTTTTTTTTTTTTTTGCGTTACGCGGGCCTCTCACTGTTGTGGCCTCTCCCGTTGCGCAGGCTCCGGACGCGCAGGCCCAGCGGCCATGGCTCACGGGCCCAGCGGCTCCGCAGCATGTGGGATCTTCCCGGACCGGGGCACGAACCCGTGTCCCCCGCATCGGCAGGCGGACTCTCAACCACTGCGCCACCAGGGAAGCCCCACCGCCCACTTTTTGATCCTTATTGTCGCCTTAGAACTGTCATGGTGCCTGTGGGTGTGTCATTTAGCTTGCTGATGTGTTACAGTGAACATATACTGAGGCTCAGGGTCTTCTGGAAGTCGACTTGTCCACCATCTTGGACCCATTTAGTTCTAATCCATTTATGTCATGTCCTCGGGCTATGTCATTCTTTCAAAGGTTGTGCCCTGCCCCCTTCCCTCCAGTTTCACTATTATCATATCACACAATTGTCACAAAAGTCAGGAATTTGTACAAATCTCACCCAGGCAGTTCTTCTGCTTCACATGGCATTAACTGAGGCCACTCCATGGTATTTATCTGGTGACTGGGCTGGTCAGGAGGGTTAAGACAGCTTCCTCATTCACAGGTTAACACCTTGGTGCAGATGACTGGCAGTCTGGGCTCAGCCGGACTATTGGCCAGGACAGAAGTGAATCACAGGAGGAGAACTTATAATATGCAAATGTGTGAAGTTGTGAAAGTCCAGAGCAAGTACAGGCAGACCTGGGAGATATTGTGGGTTCAGTCCAGACCACTTCAGTAAAGCAAATACTGCAGTCAAGTGAATCACATGAATTTTTTTGGTTTTCCAGTGCATATAAAATTTATGTTTACACTATACTGTAATCTATTGTGTGCAATGGCTTTATGTCTTTACTGTTGAAAAGTGCTAACCATCATCTGACAATGCATGGTTGCCACAAACCTTTGATTTGTAAAGATCACAATACTTGTAAAGCACAATAAATGAGGTATGCCCATACTTCAAAATAACATGGTACTTTGGAGCCTCAAATGAAAGAAAGCTTATATCTGTGTGAGAGATTCTGAAAAGGCCCTCACATGGACCTTTGAGGGTGTGGGAGAGTTCCCAGGCCCAGATGGGATGGAAGGCATCTTAGAGGAAATAAAAAAGCACCAGCAAATGTGTGAATGTGGGAAGGTAAGGGACCTGTTTGGGCATGAAGGAGTAGATAGATTCGGAATGAGGTATAGTCACAGGGGTAAGTCTCAGTAAGCTGTGCTGTGAAGGATGTTTGAATGCCAGGGTGAGATTAGATCTGTTTCACTTGATAGGCAGAGGAGAAGTCTCACCTGGCCTGAGTGAAAAAGATTCCCACAGGGGTCAGACAGGGATGATAAGTGAGTCAAATGTTCTGGGTATAAAAATAATCAACTTGGAGGCAGCCACTACTCAACTTTGTCATAGTTACCATTCATGGATATGAAGCCACTTGGCCTGAAACTTTGATTTTCCCAAAGAAGTTTAAAAAAAAAAATCCAGATTCTTAGGGAAAACTTCTCACTTAAAAAAAAAAAAAAAATATATATATATATATATATATATATATATTTATTTATTTATTTAGGCTGTGCCTGGTCTTAGTTGCAGCATGTGGGATCTTCATTGCAGCATGCAGAATCTTTATTTGAGGCATACAGTATCTTTAGTTGCAGCATGCAGGATCTTTTAGTTGTGGCGTATGGGATTCTTAGTTGCGGCACGTGGACTTAGTTGTGGCATGCAAACTCTTTAGGTGCGGCATGCACGTGGGATCAAGTTCCCCGACCAGGGATCAAACCCAGGTCCCCTGCATTGGGATCATGGAGTCTTACTGGACCACCAGGGAAGTACCCAAACTTCTCATTTTTAAAATGTTTACCACTACAATACGAAAAACTATGGGCCAGATGAGGCCTGTGGGTGTCTGCTCTCCTTGGATATTTGTAGGACTGAATTGTGTTTGGAAGGGTGGCTGGGGCAGAGGGGTGAAGGGAAGACCAGGGGACGGCACAGCCAGAGGGCTTAGCTACTTTTGTTCTCTTTCTATCCTGCTGAAGAAATCCGAGGGAATTCATCTCCAGAGTTTTTGCATGTGTTTTTGGTTTTGTCTTTTGGAATCCTCTCTACCTGGTTTGCCAGGGAATTTTGGATTGGGCCTGGCAGCTGGTTCTCACTTTTCAGGCCTTCTCACTAAAAAGTCTTATATATTCTATCCTCTTTCAGTGGTTTGTTTCTATGTCCCGGAGTGAGGTCTCATATAAGCATTTGTGTGTGTGTGTGTGTGTGTGTGTGTGTGTGTGTGTGTGTGTGTGTGTGTAAGAGTTATTCCTTCTGAAGAATTCAGAATTAACAACAGATCTTCTACGCTGGGCTTTCTGAACCTGGCAGGAGCTGACCTTTATGGAAACAGAACCCTTTGCCTGCCGTAGACTTGAGGGAGCCCACTGACTGAACTCATAATCTTGGCTGATTACCTTGCATCCAGAGGTTATCAGTAAACCTTTGTAGAGGAAAATGTTCTGCTCTATTATGTCTATACGTTGGGATGACAGATAACATAGTAGAAGAAATATTAGAAGCAGCCGAGCTAGATGAGAATGTTTTATTTGCTGGGTGACATTGGTCCAGTCACCTCCCTTCTCTGTGTCTCAGTTCCCTCATCTATAATGTTATAACCACAAGTGTTCACCTCCTCATGTATTGTGAGGATTCAGTGAGACCATGGATGCAGAAGTGCCTGACACCCAGCTCAGCTGAATCAGAGGAATAAATGAAGGTATCAGAGCTAAGGAGATGTGGATTTAAATATTGACTCTACTACTTTTCTTATGATAAGACATCTGTGTTCACTACAAAGCAATCATCACCAAAAGTCTGGTTACAATCCATCACCATGCAATTGACCCTCCCTCACCTATTTCATCCACCCCCAAACACCTTCCCCTCTGGTAACCACTAATTCGTTCTCTGAGTCTGTTTTTGTTTTGTTTTGTTTGTTTGTTTAGATTCCACATATGAGTGATATCATATGGTTTTTGTTTTTCACCTTTTATCTTATTTCACTTGACTCTACAACTAAAATAACAGCTACCATGAGTTCAGTTATTACTATGTACCAGGCTCTGTGCATTTGAGGAAACTGAGGCACAGAAGGATTAAGTAACTTACCCAAGACCTCCCAGCTAAGTGGTGAAACCAGGCTATCTGATTCCAGAGCCTATGATTTCTTTCCAGCTGTGTGAGTTAGGGCAAGCCCTGTAATCTTTCTGCTCCTCAGTTTCTGATGTATAAAGCTGGGAACTCTTTGGAGGATTAGAAATAATGTAGATAAAATGACTATCATGGCAAGTGCCTGGCATTCCATGGATATTAACTTTTTACTAACTGCTCAGTGTTATGGGTAGAAGTGTATTCCTCCAGAAGATGTTGAAGTCCTAGTACCTGGTGCCTATGAATATGACCTTATTTGGAAATAGGGTTTTTGCAGATGATGAAGTTAAGATGAGGTAATTAGGATGAGGAATTTGGACACAGAGACAGACACAAAGGGAGAGTGCCATCTGAACTTGAAGGCAGAGATCGGGATGATGCATCAACAAGCCAAGCAATGCCAACGATTGCCAGCAAACCACCAGAAGCTAGGGTAGAGGATTGGAACAGATTCACCCTCACAGCTCTCAGAAGGAACCAGCCCTGCTGACACCTTAATTTAGACATCTAGCCTCCAGGACTATGAGAGAATACCTTTCTGTTGTTTTCAGCCACCCAGCTTGTGGCACTTTGCTATGGCAGCCCCGGGGATCTAATAGGTCAGTGAATGGTACTTGTACCTTCATTTACTCTGCAATGTGTCTCTGGTTCTCTGGGTGCACACAGTAGCCTGCCGCTGAGCACGCTGGGTGTTCTGCACATGTGCAGCCATGCAGCCTAACTGTACATAGAGTCAGTCTAACATATTAGGAGGTGGACTAAGGTCAGTTTTTCGAGATCCTACCTGACTTTTGTGCTTCCCTGGATTAAGTTTCAACTACTGTACTCATGCTATCCTGGGCAGGGCAGAATGTCTTCAATAAATTCATTCAGAAGAAGGTGCTAGTGGATAATTTGTGCCTCCCAAATGAATTAATAACACTTGAAAGGTGAAATCTCAGATACCTTGGTGCCTGGTTGGAAGAGATTTTAGGTTAAGACCCCTCAGGCCCCCACAGAATATCTGCATGTCTGACAGGCCATGCACCCCGTGCATTGCTCTCTGCACACAGATATCCATGTTGCCAGAGATCAAGGGATACTTTCTAGCAGAGAAGGTGATTTAAGCAGCCCAGGTAAGTACCTCAGGCCTTCAGGGAAATCAGGACAGCCTCAGAGATCATTCAGAAATGGAGAGGCAGGAGGACTTTGTGAGCCCAAGAGATTCATTGTTAAAGCTTGGAAAACAATTAAGAGTTGGAATGAGCTCAAGCAGCAGCAACCAGGGGCCCTGCCAGGCACTGTTCTTCAGGAACTCTAGAAGCAGAATTCCCTCAGGTTGATTTTCAGGAAAGGAAAAGAAATCCCCAAATAGAAAGACCATCATAGCTGTTTAAAACAAGGGGAGATCAATATCTGTTATCTATTAGGGGGTAACAGATCACCTGCATAAGTTACCTATTGCTGTTTAAAAAACTACCCCACATTGAGCAGCTTAAAATAATCAATATTTGTTGTCTCACAATCTCTGGGGGTCACCTTACCTGGGTGGCTCTGGATCAGGGTCTTCAATGAGGTTACAGTGGAGCTGTTGGCTGGGGCTGCAGTTGGCCCAAGGCTTGACTGGGGCTGGTAGGTTTGCTCCTGAGATGCCTCCCTCATGTGGCTGTTGGCAGGAGGCCTTGGTTTCTTGCTCCCTGTTGTCCAGAAGCCTCACTTCCTCACCACATAGGTGTAGGGTGACCAATCATCCCGGTTTGTCCAGGACTAAGGGCATTCTTAGGATGTGAGAATTTCAGTCTAAAACTTCAGTCCTGGGCAACCTGGGGACAAGTTGGTCCTGCTATGTGGACCTCTCTCCCTGGGGCTGCTCAGAACATGAAGAGTGACCTGAGAGAGTGGCCAAGATAGGAGCTGCAAGGTCTTTTATCATCTAATCTTGGAAGTTACCTACTGTGTACATTACTTCTGGTCTATTCTATTGGTCACACAGACGAGCCCTGGTACAATGTGCAAAGTGACTGTACAAGGTGTAAATATCAAGAGGTGGGGATCAGTGGAGCCATCTTGGAGGCCCCCAAACTCGTTGGCTTAAAGCAACCACTATGTTAATATCTCTCATGAGTCTGTGGGTTAACAGGGCTCAGCTGGGTGGTTCTTCTGTCCCACATGATGTCTGTGGGATCTGCAGTCTTCGGGGCTCAACTGGGCTGGAATCCAAAGTGACTCATTCCCATGGCTGGCAGTTGGTGCTGGCTGTTGGCTAGGAGCTCACCTAAGGCTGCCAAAGGGAACGTCTTGGTTCTGCTTCATGCGACCTTTGCACGTGGCTTGGGCCAGGTTCTGAGAGGGAACATCCCAAGAACAAGTGTGTAAGAGCAAGGAAACAGAAGCTGCCAAATCTCCTAAGACTTGAGATCAGAAGTCCTCGAACAGCTTATACTGCATTCCACTGGCAAAGCAGTCACAGGGACAGCCCAGATTCAAGGAAAGGGGAAATAAACCACATTTCTTGATGTGAGGAACAGCATATGCTTATAGGAAGGGGAGAAATTATTAGGGGCTACTACACTGCCTAATGGTGTTACCACTCCCCAAAGATTGTGCTGCAAGGCCTCTCATTGGCAAATGTGCAAAATCCCCAGGGGTGGAGAAGTATTCCAGGCATTCTTAAATTTCTGCATCTATAACCTGGGCTTTATTTTTTTTAATATTCTTAGTTAAAAATTTACACATGTAACTGTAGTGAGCTTCATTATAAATTGAAAATATAGGTAAGCATAAGAAAAAAACCCTATAATTCCAATACCTAAAGTCAACACTGTATAATTTTGGTACATTGCATCTTAGAATTTATTCTATGCAAAAATAACAATTTTGGGACTTCCCTGGTGGTACAGTGGTTAAGAATCCACCTGCCAATGCAGGGGACATGGGTTCGATCCCTGGTCCGGGAAGATCCCACATGCCGCGGAACAACTAAGCCCATGCGCCACAACTACTGAGCCTGTGCTCTAGAGCCTGTGAACCACAACTACTGCAGCCCACACACCTAGAGCCCATGCTCCGCAACAAGAGAAGCCACCACAATGAGAAGCACGTGCACAGCAACAAAGAGTAACCCCTGCAACTAGAGAAAGCCCGCACACAGCAGCGAAGACCCAATGAAGACAAAAATAAATAAATAAAATAAATAAATTTATGAAAAAAACCCACAATTTTATTTTACAAAACTGTAACCATTCTTTACCTACTATTTTTGAATCTGCCATTTTCTCTTAAAACTACATTGCGAACATCTTTCTGTGACAGTTAATATAGAGCTACCTCAGCTTAAGGGTTGTATAGTGTTTCATTGTATATCTACCAACTGAGACTGTTGATGGCAACAACAGAAACAAACTGTGGTTAACTTAATTAGCAAAAAAGGAAATTTTTTGAAGGGTATTGGATAGCCCATAGAGTCTATGATATGTCAGTTTAGAGTTCCATTAGCTAGTGTTGTGTAACAACCCATAAGACTTAGTGAAATAAAAGAATCACCAATTTAATATATTTATAAATTTTGTGGGTCAGGAATTCCAATAGGGAACAGCAGGGATGATGCCACAATGTCTGGGACCTCAGCTGGGAAAACTCAAACTAGGAGTGAAATGAAAGGCTGGGGTGGGGTGGGGGTGGAATCATCTGGAGGCTTCTTCATGCACATGTTGGAGATTGGAATGGCATGAGTTGGACTATGGGCTGAGTGGAGACTCTAGATCAGAGTGCCTATATGAGGTCTCTCTACATGGCTTGGGCTTCCTCACAGTGTGGCAGCCTCTGGGTAGTCTGACTTCTTACAAGGTGGTTCGGTGCTCCAGGAGCTGGTGTCCCAGCAAGCAGGGAGGAAGCTGCATGGCCTTTCGTGACCTAGCCCTGGAAGTCACTTCCACCAAGGTCCATTGATTGAAGTGGTCACAAGCCTACCCAGATTCAAAAGGAGGGGACATACTCTCTACTTCTCAATGGGAGGAGTATCAGAGAATTTGTGGCCATGCTCTAAAATCACCATAATTAGGATAAGCTAAGATACCATAACAAAGAAAGTACGACTAAGAGTGACTTAATGAATATAGAAGTTTATTTCTCTTGAACATAACAGTTCCAAGGTGAGTAGTCTAGCTCATTGAGGCAGCTCTGCCCCACCAGACACTTACCTCTATGCCGCTGGAATCTAGGCTCTACTGCCAACGTGGCAATCTTGAAAAGCACTAACTTTCCCTGTGTCTTTGTGGGCAAAACCTTAGGCAGGAGTATCACACTGGCCACTCAGCTCACATGCTTGTACCTTGCCTTCCAGGGAGCAGGGAGTAGGCGTATCTGCCTTCTTCCTGCTTCTGTAGTGGAAAGCAGGGGTGCTTCTTTCTTATTTTAGAATTTTCCCTTAAAAGGCAGGATGATCAGATGCTAGATACTCTAAAAGCAACAAATATCCAGTAGAATATGGATGTATCATATTCCATCCCTTATTGATAGATATTTAGGTTGATAAGCTTCTATTGGTAAGATGTCATGCACACTGCTGCAAAGAACATTCAAATATCTTTGAATACTTGTAAGATATATTTTTTCCCTTTAAGATACATTCTAGGACTTCCCTGGTGGCACACTGGTTAAGAATCCACCTGCCATTGCAGGGGACACCAGTGCAAGTCCTTTTCAGGGAAGATCCCACATGCCGCAGAGCAACTAAGCCTGTGCGCCACAACTACTGAGACTGCGCTTTGGAGCCCGCAAGCCACAACTACTGAACCTTTGTGCCACAACTACTGAAGCCCGTGCGCCTAGAGCCTGTGCTCCACAAGAGAAGCCACTGCAATGAGAAGCCCGTGCACCACAATGAGGAGTAGCCCCCGCTTGCAGCAACTAGAGAGAGCCTGTGTGCAGCAACGAAGACCCAACACGGCCAAAAGTAAATAAATAAATGAATACATTTATTTAAAAAAGGTACATTCCAAAGAGTCATGTCATAGTTTCTGATTTCTGCATCTAGTCCTACAGGACCCCACTAAAGAAGACAACCTCCTTTTCTTCAAGCCAGGGGTGGCAGCGCAGCAATTTGTGTGAACCAGGGAGAAAGAATGGAGAGATTCAGCATGTACTATCAAGGATGCCCCAGGACTAAGTGTTGGTGTGGCCATGATCCATAACCCACTCTTGTTTATGGAGCACTGTGTGAAGGACTTTACATATATTGTCTCATTTAGTCTTCACAGTGATCGGATAGGGAAGGTATTATCTTCATTTGGAAGATGGAGAAGCTTAGGCTCCAAGAGATTAGGTAATTTATCCAAGGCCTTAGAGCCAAATCAGTGCTTGGAACACTTGTTCTTAGGATACTCCCTCTCCTAGCCCAGCTGCCATATTGTGGGAATCCCAAGCCACATGAAGAGGCTATGTGTCGACATTTCAGCCAACAGCCCCAGCTGAGCTCCCAGCTGCCAGCCAGCATCAGCTCTCAGCCATGTGAGTGAGCCAGCTTGGACCCTGCAGCCCATCTCTTCAGCCCAGTCGAGCCCCCAGTTGGCTGCAGCCTCAACCAACATCACAAGTAGCAGAACTGCTAAGCTGAGCTCAGCCAATCAAAGACTGGTGAGAACTAATAATAAAATAGTTTTTGTGTCAAGTCACTGAGTTTTGGCAAGATTTGTTACATAGCAATGGGTAACCAAATCAGGTGGGGAGCTACTCATTCCTGGATGATTCCCAGCAGAGCCTGAAGAGGGGGTTCCTCCTCCGGGGGTATAACTGGGGTAGGGGGCCTTTGATGATCCTTATGAACTCAGTGCACTAAGCTGGGTCTATATATGACAGTTTTCCTTGTTCCCTGCCCCAGATGGGGAAAACTTCATTGAGTCACAAGTCTGGGAGGAGAAACTGTGTGTAAATGAGTTGACAGAAATCTGGGAAAGATTTCCAAAGTAAATAATGTTGATTCTCAGCACAAAGAAGGCACAGCTTAATGCTGCAAAAACTCACATAAATAGTCATTACGTTATGACTGATTCGCTATGTTTTTAAATTTCCAAAAGTAACCGTAATAACCATCATTAAAAAAAAAATTAGCACTTGGAAATGCCTGAACACTCTGTGCAGTTCCTGAGGTCATAAGAGTGTCCTTATCTTCTGGAACTTCCCTGTCCTGTGGGCCAGAGGTGGTGCCAATATGACCTTTGGGTAGCCCCAGTTGACACTTGGATCTCAAAGCAAAATCCAACTTCTCTCTCCCACTCAAAGAGCAGAGGAGGAAGCTCACAACAGTTCAGTAAGACGGTGGCCTTATCCACCTTAGGTGTTTTACTCTCCTAACCCTCACCTGTCAGTCCCTTCCAGTTCAGTGGTTCTCAGATTTGGGGGCATCAAAGTCATCTAGGAAGTATGTAAAAAATGCAAAAATCTCCAGTTCTTCCCCCAAGATTCCCATTCTCTAAGTGTGGGGTGGGATCCCAGAATTTTTATTTTAACAAGAACCAGCTGGGACTTCCCTGGCAGTCCAGTGGTTACGACTCTGAGCTGCCAATGCAGGGGGCGTGGGTTCAATCCCTGGTCGTGGAACTAGTGTCCAAAATGCCGCAGACCGTGCCCCCCCCCCCAAAAAAAAGGAACCAGCTGATTCCTTCACTGGTGGCCCTATACCACACATTGAAGAGCGCTGTAATCTCAGGCCTTTCCTAAAAGTATAGAATAGAGATGGGGAGAGTCCTCTCTAAGCCAAACCTCCAGAGACCAGGATGGACCTTGGAAGGGGATCAAGATGGGATATTCAGATTCTAAGCCAGGAAGGATATAACAAACCCACCTGGAGCAAATGGTTTCCAAACTGTGTTTCTTCAAACCCTAGGGGGTTCCTCAGATGTGCTATTACCTCCACCCCAGCAGTTTCTCTTTGATCTGTTTTACTCTAGTAGGTTTCCAAGAAAGATTTCATTAGAAGAAAATGTTTTCCTACTAAATTCCCTTCCTGCTTAAAGATATTATCAGTTTGGTGAGGATGAGGAACAAATAGAATCCCCAAACCTTGGTGGTGAGAATGAAAAATGATGCAGCCACTGTGGAAAATAGTGTGGTGGTTCTGTAATAAGTTAAGCATAGATTACCATATGTCTAAGTCTGCTCAGGCTGCTGTAACAAAATACCATAGATTAGGTGGCTTAAACAACAGACATTTATTTCTCACAGTTCTGGAGGCTGTGAGTATAAGATCAGGGTTAGGTTCTTGGTGAGGACACCCTTCCTGGCTTACAGATCACTGTGTCCTCACACAGGTGGGCAGGGGTGGGGGGTTGGGAGGGAGACCTCTGGTCTCTTTCTCTTCTTATAAGGACACTAATCCCACCATGGGGTCCCCACCCTCATGACCTCATCTAAACTTAAATTACCTCTCACAGGCCCCACGTCCACATACCATCACATTGGAGGTTAGGACTTCAACACATGAATCTGGGAGGACGCAGACATTCAGTCCATAACACCCTATATCCCAGCAATTCTACTCCTGGATATATACCCCCAAAGAATTGGAAACAGATACTCAAATAGATTCTTGTACACACATGTTCATTGAATGTTTGGCTCTTTACAATAGCCCAAAGGTGGAAACAACCCAAATGTCTATAATTGATAACTGATGAATGGATAAAAGTGGTGTATCTCTACAATTAAATTATCTATCCAGAAAAAAGAATGAAGTATTGATACATGGATGAAACCTTGAAAACATTATGCTAAGTGAAAGAAACCAGTCACAAAAGACCACATAATTGTATGATTCCATTTATATGAAATATTCAGAATAAGCAAATCCATGGAGACAGAGACAGCAGATTAGTGGTTGCCAGGGGTTAGGGGGAGGGGGTAATGGGGGGTGACTGCTTAATGGGTGCAGAACTTCTTTTTTTGTGTGTGTGTGGTACGCGGGCCCCTCACTGCCGTGGCCCCTCCCGCTGCGGAGCACAGGCTCCGGACGCACAGGCGCAGCAGCCATGGCTCACGGGCCCAGCCGCTCCGCGGCATGTGGGATCCTCCCGGACCGGGGCACGAACCCACGTCCCCTGCATTGGCAGGAGGACTCTCAACCACTGCGCCATCAGGGAAGCCCAGGACTTCTTTTTGAGGTGATGAAAATGTCCTGGAACTAGATAGTGGTGATGGTTGCACAACACTGTGAATGTACTAAATGACTAAACGTCAGTAATGACAAGTTTTATGTTATATGAATTTTACAAAATACAACACTTAAAAAAAATCCCAATCAACAGATATAGAACAACCATCTCATTTTTTTTACTGACAAGGAAGCTGCGGTCAGAAATGACTTGGTGAGGTCACCCAGCCTGTCAAGGGTAAAGCCAAGGCTGGTGACCCCCAGCCTGCCATAGCAGGCTGCCTCTCTTCCTCAACATCCTTGGTCCCCTACACCCAGGCCCTACCAAAAAAGCTAAGATCCAGGGACGTGCAAAGTCCTGAGCTACATGCCACGCCATAGTTTGTGCAGCCAGGACCCCTGCTTCCCAGGCAGCGTTCCACCTTGCCCACCCATAGAGCTGGGTCAGCCTTTCTTCTGCTGTCTCCAGTGCCTACTGCCTTCAAGTGTGTTAATGAAAGACGGACCCACTTCTAACTTCATACTTAAGTAAGTAGTCCTAAGGGCCTCGCTGCAGCTGCAGTCCTCAGATGGGGTTGATAGGGCTGGGTGCATCAGATTCCTTACACAGACATTGCTGAGTTTCCCAAACGCCAGCTGAGCAGACAGTCTGGAGGAGCGAGCTGGTGGTGGTCCCAGGGCTGGGTTGGATTTATCCCAGCCGTATGCACTTGTGTGGTTGGCTCTTCTCTTCAGCTGTTGGACTATATGCATCTATCCCATAGTAGGGGCTTAATAAAGATTCATTGGCACCAGTTGTTCCTGTCTTATGGTCATCCTGGGACTGTTTTCTTCATTCTAGTTAAAAGAGTTCAGGAAAAAGCCTCAGTTTCCTCAGTGCCCTTGAGAATAAAGGACTCAGGGTAAGCTTGTACGTGAAGTGAGAGTCATTTATGTGATCACCATCTGAGATGGAATTATTTGCCATTCTGGGAGATGGCAGCAACAGAAGGGTATAACTTATTTGCATTTGTGAACTTTAGAGGTCAAGTCTTCTGGAACAATCCCTTGAGTCCCTTCCCCAGGGTCTCAGAAAATTGCTAAGGCTTTTGTTCTGTCCCAGATCCTGACCTTTTCTTACATCTCTTAGTTACAGCCTCCAAACAGATCATGGATTTTTAAAAAACTGCAAAAACATACAAAAGGGCAATTGCAGGACCCAAGAAATCTGGCTCTCTGGAAATGTACTGAACTCAGATGAGAACCCTGGTTGAGAAGGGATACCTAATTCTGCCCACTTGTGTTCAAGACCTGCTTCAGTGTGGGAGTGGGAAGGGCGAACTCCCTCAATCCTGAGAAGGTGACTCTCTTCATTCAGCCTCAGAAGATTATCTAACACCTTGAACTTGAACCTGGATATTGGCTTCATGCAGCAGGGATGAATGGTGACATTAAGGAAGATGGCAGAGTAGCAGTGGCTGTAGTTTCTAAGTTGACATTTGGGATAAAGCAGGAAAGGTGAGAATTGCTACAATGCAGAGGTTTGGGAGTGAATATGTAGAGCTTGCAGCTGAGGCTGACCTTGGTGGTTGTATGTGGTTTCCCTGCTGTGTGGATGATGCCTTATGTTTGGATGAAGATTTTCCTTTCCCAGGACAGAGAGATTTAGGAAACGCTGTTGACTCCATGCCCCATGGGGGATGTCAAAGTGCATGACTCTGCTCAATGCTCTGAGGAGTCCTGCAGAAGAGAAACCTGATTTGATGTTATTTAACCCAGTGTTTCCCAGTTATTTGACCTCAGAATTCCTCCCCGCTACCCCCACCTTATAGCACTCCTTAATGCTCTGTGAAAGCCAGGTTTCCAAGAAATGCTGGGAAATGTCTCCCTGTGTCCTGTGGAGCTTGTTCCCCTGATGCCCGACGGTGAGCAACAATGGGGATATTTGGGTAGGACACAGGACAGGGGGCCCTGCTATGGTAACCCAGGAAGTAGCATTGTGTGTTGTACCTATCAGGCTGCCTCCCACACTGAGACGTTGTGATTCTCTCCACACTGACCGGGTAACCACTGACATTTGCTGAGCACCATGTGCTAGGAGCTTTATGTATGTCATCTATGTAATCTTCCCTCAAGTCTGTTGTCCCCATTTTACAGTGAGGAAATTGAGACCCTAGGAGGTTATGTAAGAAGGTCAACCAGTTGAGTCTGTGGCAGAGCTAAGATTCGGGCTGGGGACTCTGGGACTCCACACTGGTACTCCCTCCTCAGACATCAATTATGGGAATAGAAATCAGTGCAGCCACGTGGAAAATAGTTCTGCCGTTCCTCCATCAGTTAAAGAGAATTGCCAAATGTCTTAGTCTGCTCTTGGGCTGCTCTAACAGAATACCATGGGCTGCGTGGCTTAAACAGCAGGCATTTAGTTCTCACAGTTCTGGAGGCTGATGAGTCCCAGAACAGGGTTAGTGTTTGGTGAGGGCTGGCGGGTGGCTGCCTCTCCCTATGGCTCCCCTGTGCTGTGCCACTTCACTAGCAAGGTGCATTTTCGTGTCACTCTTTCCAGAAAGTCTGGTTCCCATGAGGAGCTGTTACCATGAGGCCGTCATGTGACCTTGGGCCTCTGGGCCTCAGTTTCCTCATCTGTAAAATAGGATAATACTCTCATTTTCTTCCTTCTGAGCTTTTCCTCTTTTTCTTCTAACTTCCCTCCTTTCCTCTTTCTTTCTCCCTTAATTTCTTTCTCCCTCAATTTGTTCTTCCACATTGTGATAATCCTTAATCTCCTGTATTAATTTTCCCCTGGAAGATCCTTGAAACTGCCCTGTGGGCTCCTCCCTAAAGTGGCTTGAGAAGCACTGATGGTTTCTCAGTAACAGAGACCAGAAGGGAAGGCGGCTGCTGATTAATTCCACATCAGCCAGGCGTTCTGTGCTCTGCATCTAGAATAGGGCAGTTTCCAAGGTGACTGAGCCTGGTGTGTGAGGATAAGGTGAGGGCCTGTAGTTATGAGCTGCCAAACTCGTAAACCACGTGGGCTTCCTCTGAGCCACTCGCCGAGCAGTTTAACAGCCGACTTGCAGCAAAGTGTTCCAACACTATTTAATGATCAGTGCATCTATAAATAGGGTCGTAAGAACAATCTGGATGGATGTTAATGTATGGGTTCAGTCCTGGAGTGACTAAAGCTTGAGTTGTTTTGACCTCAGAGAGCCATCAAAAGTCTGCTGCAAGGAACAATTCTGCAGTTGTCTTGTGGCAGATGCTTTGTTCCTGTTCAACATGTCCTTGTGTGTATAATTACATGATAATAATAACATGATAATAATGTGCTGCTTGGCACTTGCAGTTTACTAAGTGCCTTCACACACATGTTTTCATTTGATCCTGGCATGACAGGAGTTATTACTGAGGCTCAGGGAGCCAAGTGACTTGCCCAGGGACGTCCAGATTTTGGGGTGAATGGGGCTGGGGTGGGGGAGTAGGGATGGTGGTGGTGGTAGCAGAGTCCAGATTTCAGATAAGGACGACGTGGCTTCCAAATTAATCTTCCTTTCTTATTCCATCAAATCCTATTTCCTGGTTTAAAAGACTTGAAACAATCAATGACTCTCCTGTCCTCAAAGGGGCCAGCACATCAGGGTCCAGCACCCTGATCTCTCCTTTGATTGCTTTGCATTAAAAGTAGGCTTGGGCTTCCCTGGTGGCGCAGTGGTTGAGAGTCCGCCTGCCGATGCAGGGGACACGGGTTCATGCCCTGGTCCGGGAGGACCCCACATGCCGCAGAGCGGCTGGGCCCGTGAGCCATGGCCGCTGAGCCTGTGCGTCCAGAGCCTGTGCTCCGCAACGGGAGAGGCCACAACAGTGAGAGGCCCGCGTACCACAAAAAAAATAAATAAATAAATAAAAAGTAGGCTTGCCAGATTTAGTAAATAAAAATACAAAACACTCTTACAAAACACTCTATTAAATTTAAATTTCATATTAAACATGAATAATTTTTTGGTATAAGTATGTCCCATGATATTTGGCAACTGTAATTTAAAGTACTTGTCATTAAAATTTTTTCTTTTAAAAAAATAATATGAATTACTTATAGAAATTTTTGAAAAATGATAAGCAAAAGGAAAAAAATATAAATTATTCCTAACTTTACCATCAGGTAATATTAATATTTTAATATTAACTGTTAATACTTTTGTATATTTACTGAGACCTCTTTTTCCATGCATACGTTTATATGCATAAATTCCTGTTTTAAAAATAGAAAAAAAGAATTACTGAATACATGCTTTAGACCTGTCTTTTTTCACTCAAAAATATATCATGAACATCTTTCTGTGCCTTTATGTATTCTGTAACATTCAAATGACTGCAAGGCCATTGATGGGATAGCACAGAGCCTTCAGAGAATCCCCTATAGGCGAACACTTAAGTTGCGTCCAATGTTACTTATTGTTTTTTTTAAAGGCTAGATTTCTTTTTTTCAATATTTATTTATTTATTTGGTTGCACCAGGTCTTAGTTTTGGCTTGTGGGCTCCTTAGTTGCGGCTTGTGGGCTCCTTAGTTGCGGCACGTGGGCTCCTTAGTTGTGGAATGCGAACTCTTAGTTGCAGCATGCATGTGGGATCTAGTTCCCTGACCAGGAATGGAACCCAGGGCCCCTGCATTGGGAGTGTGGAGCTTTTTCCACTGCGCCACCAGGGAAGTCCCTGTGTCCAGTGTTTTATTACTACAGACTTGTCATGAACAACCTTCACTGAGTCTTTCTGCACATCCCTGGGTTAAATTTCTGGCAGTAGAATTTCTAGGTTAAAGGATATGCAAATTTTAAGGCTTTTTTACATATTGTCAAATTGTCCTCTGGAAAAATTGTACCAATTTACATTCTCACAAATAGTATCTGAAAATGCCATTTCCTCGCATATTGTCAACATTGGAAATTATCATTAAAAACGAAAAGGAAAATCACCACTTTGATTCTGAGCCTACCCTGACTCCATAATCACATTCAACACTCTGTCCTTAAGCATTAATGATCTTACTTCTTTCTACTGAGACTTCATTTCTTAAAGAGGGGAGTAAATTAGATTAGGAGTAGAAATCACTACCACTGTCCCATCACATGCCTATGTCAGACATCAATAATCAACCCTGCCATTCTTTCTACTGAATTTCAACAGGGCTTCAGAATCTTATTCATCCCAGCGTTGCTGGTGGCCATTACTAATGTAAAGAAGTTGCTCATTAGGGGAAAGTTCCCTTTATACAAGAATTCAGGTAATAAATGGAGAAAGAATGGTAGAATTACAATGGCATTGATCATCAGTGGCTGTTTACTTCAGGTGCAGAGAAAATGTTAAACTACACTATGAACACGTCATCAGTGAAATCCAGACTGTGGGAAACTCTATAGTTCAAATGACCTCTTTTCTTAAAAAAAAAAAAAAAAAAAGAATGGAGGGGAAACATATAGAATAAAAGATACCTGAAACACATATCCATCAATCACAATGAATGTATGGACCTTATTTGAATCCTTATTTTTTAACAGACCTTCGGAAACAGTCCACTTATACCATTTATGAGACAATTAGAAATTTTAACACTAGATATTTGATTACATTAAAAACAATTATTAATTTTAAAATATATGATAGTATTATCATATCTATATTTTTAAAAAGAGCCCTCATCTTTTACAGCAGTGGTTCTCAGTTTTGAGATTTTGCTCCTCAGGACATTTGGCAATCTCAAGACATTTGTGGTTGTTAAAACTGGGGGGAAGGTGTTATAGCCTCTAGTGGGTAGAACCCTGGGATACTGCTAAACATCCTACAAGGCACTGGACAGCTCCTCGCAACAAAGAATTATTTGCCTTACAATGTTAATAGTGCTGAGGTTAAGAGGCTCTGTTTTAGAGATACATACTGAAATATTTATGGGTAAAAGGATCCTATGGGTGGGATTTGCTTCAAAATAATACAGTAGCCTCTCCCCCCCCCGCCCCCATCGCGGTTTTGCTTTCTGCCCCATTTCAGTTACCTGTGGTCAGCTCTGGTTCAAAAATATTAAATGGAAAATTCTAGAAATAATTCATAAATTTTAAATTGCACAGCATTCTGAGTAGCGTGATGAAATCTCACACCATCCCACTCCATCCTGCCTGGGATGTAATCATCCCTTTGTCCAGCATATCTGCCCATTAGCCACTTAGTAGCCGTCTAGGTTATCAGGTCGACTGCCATGGCAGTGCAGTTCTCATACTCAAGTAACCCTCATTTTACAGGGACCACATTTACTTAACTTTTATTCCAGTGTACTGTTATAATTGTTTTATTTTATTGTTGGTTATTGTTAATCTCTTGCAGTGCCTAATTTATAAATTAAACTGTGTCTTAGGTATATATGTATAGGAAAGAACATAGTATATATAGGGTTCAGTACTGTCCACAATTTCAGGCATCCACGGGGGGTCTTATATCCCCCGCAGACAAGGGGGGACTACTGTATGTGATGGAGGAAATGGATGGAGGTCTGGATGCACAGACTGGTTGATGGTTGTTGGTTGGGGCTGGGTAAGTGGTAAGGTAATTCATTATATTCTAACTCCTTTAGATAAGTTTGAAATTCTCTATAATACAAAGTTTAGGAAATTCCCTGGCTTCCCAGTGGTTAGGACTCTACGCTCTTCCACAGCAGGGGGCCAGGGGTTGATCCCTGATCTGGGAACTAAGGTCTTGTAAGCTGCGTGGCGCAGCCAGAAAAAAAAACAAAAAAACTTACCATGAAGTGAACTGCCATCTCCGGAGTTCTTTAGTGACTTCCAACTTTTTCTGACCTCATCCACAAGGAAATTGTGAAATACCTTATTTTGGGTGTTCTCCTATTTCTGCCTACCAGCAGAGGGGAGATGTGTAGGTCAAAGTTTCCCCAACCTATTTCCTTATCTGCAAAGCAGGGACACAAATGAAATTGTTTACTTCCTGGAGCTTTTCTGAGACTGAGGATTCCATTTTGCCTGCTATTACCAAAATTGTGATTTTTTTTCTCCGCTTAATATTAAGTGCAGTATTTGGTCTTGAAGTAAAGTTTTTGAATTTCAGTGTAATTTTAACTTCATAGTTAGTTGGGAAATAATCCCTCCTCTTCAATTTTCTAAAATAATTTGTATAGAATTCATATTATTTCTTCCTTACATATCTGGTAGAGTTTACCTGTAAAGCCAGCTGGACCTGGACTTTTCTTTGTGGAAAAGTTTTAAACTATAAATTCAATTTCTTTAATAGGTATGGTATGCAGGTTATCTGTTTGTTCTTCAGTGAGCTTTGGTAGTTTGTGTCTTTCAAGGAATTCGTCCATTTCATCTAAGTTGTCAAATTTATTGACATAAAGTTAAGTTGGTCATAAACGTCTCTAATCCTTTTTTTAAAAATAAATTTATTTATTTATGTCTGCATTGGGCCTTCGTTGCTGCGCGCGGGCTTTCTCTAGTTGTGGCGAGCGGGAGCTACTCTTCGTTGCAATGCGTGGGCTTCTCATTGCGGTGGCTTCTCTTGTTGCAGAGCATGGGCTCTAGGCGTGTAGGCTTCAGTAGTTGTGGCTCGCAGGCTCTAGAGTGCAGGCTCAGTAGTTGTGACGCGTGGACTTAGTTGCTTTGTGGCATGTGGGGTCTTCCAGGACCAGGGTTCAAACTCATGTTCCCTGCATTGGCAGGCGGATTCTTAACCACTGCACCACCGGGGAAATCCCAAATGTCTCTTACCCTTTTAACCTTTGTAGAATCTATAGTGATGTCTTCTCTCTCATTTCTTAAATTGGTAATTTGTGTCTGAATTAAAGTCTTTTTTTTTTTTTGGCTGCACCACGCAGCATGCGGGATCTTAGTTCCCTGACCCGGGGTCGAACCCGTGCCCCCTGCATTGGAAGCGCTGAGTCTTAGCCACCGGAATGCCAGGGAAGTCCTTGAATTAAAGTCGTTTAGAAGGCAAAAATTCAACAGGAAGACAGAATTTCTTTGTTCACATGAGAGAATCTACTTATGTTAGAGGTTTTTGCTTTTACACGTTTTATAGATTTATTCCTTATGCTGAATTAATGCAGCAGGAGGCTTATGGGAAGCAGAAGAGAGACAGTCAGATGAAAAACTGATTTGTAACCAGGCTCTGTCTTTATGAAAGGAGGAAGCAGGGGTGATGGGTCACCTTGGTTTTTTTCATTCTGAGTTGCTTCAAAGAAGCAGGTAGTTTGTTTTGTTTTTAGAAGTAGGTAGTATTGTTCAGGGTCATTGACTCCTACATTCTGGATCCTTTCCAAACCATTAAGTTTACTACCCTATTATTTTGGGAGCATGTGATCCTAAACGATGTCACTGTGCCTGTTTATTTTCAAACACTGGAGATTCTGACAACATTGACCAGCTCAGATAATATTCTAGGTCTGCTTTTCCAGGAAGAGTCTGGGCAAAGTTTGAAATAGTGGGAAAACCATGGGTTTTAGAGTAAGACAGACCTTAATTCAAAGTTTGCCTTTGCCACTCACTAGCTATGCACCCAGGGCAAATTGTGGAACTTCTCTAAGCTCCACTTTCCTCATGGACAAAATGGGGACAATGAGACCTACTTCATAGTGCTCTTGGGGTATTTAAATGAGATAATATATGGGTCTAGCACGTATTATCAACTCTGAGTGGATCTCAAAGTGTGGTCCCTGGACCAGCAGCAGAAACTTGTTAGAAATGTAAATTCTTGAGCTCAACTCCAGACCTACTGAATCAGAAATTCTGGGGTGGGGCCCAGCAATCTATGTTTTCACAAGTCTCCTAGGGGATCCTGAGGACCTGCCATGTTCAGAACCACCGGATTAACACATCTTTTGGCAGATGGTAGAAGCTCAAGATAAGCTAGTTTTCTCCCCTCATTTATACGTTCTTGATAACTATTCTTTCAGCTCATTCTTGGCTCTCATATTAAGTAAGCTCTTCAAGAGTTAAGAGAGTCTTTCTCTGTCTCCTCTTCATTTTTCTTTCTTTTTCCAAAGTTCCTGGTGCATGTTAGCATTCAGTAGGAACTCAGAAAGTTAACTGTATTTCTGTGTGCCACATAAGGACAGAACTGCCCTTGGCTTTCCAGCTCTTTACTTATTTATTTGACTTATATAGCACCTTGGCTCAATCGTGTGTCTGGAAGATGAAGTGTTCTGTGTGCATCCAGAGTGAATACCAATCCAGCTCTGACACCAGGGATGTAGGGAGTGTAATGTCTTCCTCTCGGTGTCGGCCAATAAACATAAAGGCCTGAGCAATGTCACAGACCATTTGGTCTTGATTAAAGAAGAGAGGTCATAAAACCACATCAGTTCATAGCAAGTGGAATGAGAGAGAGAGAGGAGGGCAGGCCAATAAATAAATGAAAAACCTAAGTTATATAGAAAAATTCTTTTGTTTAAAAGATGCAACTTTATTTGCATGGCACTTTATGGTTTAAGAAGCACCTTAAACCGAGACCAGTCACAGCTACCCTACAGGACTGTTGTGAGAAATGAATGTGATAATCCAGTAACATTCAAGGCATGATGACCTTAATATTTATTAAGCACTCAATAAAGAATATTACTAAATTATTACTGGTAGTAATAGTAGGTGACAGGTGAATGTTTACTGGATAAATGGCTTACTGAATGAGAGCTTGGTTGAATGATATAATGAACCATCAACTTATTTGATCACAGATATTTTTTCTTAGTGCAAAAGCAAGCTTCAGGGAAAATTATTCATTCCGTAGCTAATGAGTCCCATAGCAGCTGTTGAATAAGTACAGTTGAAACTCAAAAAAGGAAAGAAAAGAAAAGAAAAGTTTTACTTATAATAGCCCCAAACTAGAAACCACCCAAATGTCCATCAAAAGGTGAATGAATAAAGAAATTGTGGTTCATCCATACAATGGAATACTTTTTTTTGAATTTTATTTTATTTATTTTTTTATACAGCAGGTTCTTATTAGTCAGTCATTTTATACATATTAGTGTATATAGGTCATTCCAAGTCTCCCAATTCATCACACCACCACCCACACCCCCCGCTGCGTTCCCCTCTGGTATCCATGCGTTTGTTCCCTACATCTGTGTCTCAATTTCTGCCCTGCAAACCAGTTCATCTGTACCATTTTCTAGGTTCCACACATATGCATTAATATACAATATTTGTTTTTCTCTTTCTGACTTGTTTCGCTCTGTATGACAGTCTCTAGATCCATCCACGTCTCTACAAATGACTCAATTTCATTCCTTTTTACAATGGAATACTCTTAAGCAACGAAAAGAAAAGAACTATTGGCATACACAACTTGGATGAATCTCATAAACATTATACTGAGCAAAAGAAGCCAGACACAAAATGGTGCATTCTATATGATTTCATTCCTGTCAAATTTTATTTATTTATTTATTTATTTTGCCGTATGCGGGCCTCTCACTGTTGTGGCCTCTCCCGTTGTGGGGCACAGGCTCCGGACGCGCAGGCTCAGCGGCCGTGGCTCACGGGCTTAGTTGCTCCGCGGCATGTGGGATCTTCCCGGACCAGGGCACGAACCCGTGTCTCCTGCATCGGCAGGCGGATTCTCAACCACTGCGCCACCAGGGAAGCCCATCTGTCAAATTTTAGAAGAGGCAAACTTAACGTACAGTCAGGAAGCACATGAGTGGTTGCCTGAGGCTGGGAATGGAGGTTGGCATTGACTACAAAGGGACCTGCAGGAACCTGAAAGGGTGATGGTGAGGTTCTATATCTTGATTACAAGATATATGTATATATATATATATATATATATATATATATATATATATATATATAACAAGTTCTATATCTTGGTTACAAGAGTGTGTACATTTGTCAAAACTCGTTGAACTGTACATTTTAAATGGATGGATTTTATTGGCTCTAAATTATATTTCAACAAAGCTGATTAAAAAAAAGATCAGAAAAGAAAATACCAGCAGTCTCTCCTACCAAAGCCTGGAAGCCACTGTGGTGCCAGTGTGGATTCTGAATCCAAAGTGAGATGGAGCCGAGGCTGCACAGTTTGTCCTGCTCTGGCTGGAGAGGCCGTGCCCCATACACCCTGGTGCCACCTACCAGGGCTGATCTCCCTGGGAAGGCCAAGGCAATGGTATGGGACAGTGTGCCCTAAAATGAAGTAATTGTTGCAAGCAGAGCAGATATTTCAACTTGTTCCTCAGGCCTTCTCTTGTTTTGTTCTTAAACTAAAAGCTAACCTCTAATTTCACCCTGACCTGGCATGTGTCCAAATGCATTTAAACACGATTTTCCAAGCCCTACAGGATTCTTTCAGAGGGCCTCGAAGAATCTTAACAAGTTGTCTTTTTTTTTTTTTTAAACATCTTTATTGGAGTATAACTGTTTTACAATAGTGTGTTAGTTTTTCCTTTACAACAAAGTGAATCAGTTATACATATACATATGTTCCCATATCTCTTCCCTCTTGCGTCACCCTCTCTCCCACCCTCCCTATCCCACCCCTCTAGGTGGTCACAAAGCACAGAGGTGAACTCCCTGTGCTATGCGGCAGCTTCCCACTAGCTATCTAATTTACGTTTGGTAGTGTATATATGTCCCTGCCACTCTCTCACTTCGTCACAGCTTACCCTTCCCCCTCCCCATATCCTCAAGTCCATGCTCTAGTAGGTCTGTGTTTTATTCCCGTCCTACCACTAATCTCTTCATGACATTTTTTTTTCTTAGAGTCCACATATATGTGTTAGCATACGGTATTTGTTTTTCTCCTCCTGGCTTACTTCACTCTGTATGACAGACTCCAGGTCCATCCACCTCATTACAAATAACTCAGTTTCGTTTCTTTTTATGGCTGAGTAATATTCCATTGTATATATGTGCCACATCTTCTTTATCCATTCATCTGTTGATGGACACTTAGGTTGCTTCCGTGTCCTGGCTATTGTAAATAGAGCTGCAATGAACATTTTGGTACATGACTCTTTGAATTATGGTTTTCTCAGGGTATATTTCCAGTAGTGGGATTGCTGGGTCGTATGGTAGTTCTATTTTTAGTTTTTTAAGGAATCTCCCTACTGTTCTCCATAGTGGCTGTATCAGTTTACATTCCCACTAACAGTGCAAGAGGGTTCCCTTTCTCCACACCCTCTCCAGCATTTATTGTTTGTTGATGTTTTGATGATAGCCATTCTGACTGGTGTGAGGTGATACCTCATTGTAGTTTTGATTTGCATTTCTCTAATGATTAGTGATGTTGAGCATTCTTTCATGTGTTTGTTGGCAATCTGTATATCTTCTTTGGAGAAATGTCTATTTAGTTCTTCTGCCCATTTTTGGATTGGGTTGTTTAACAAGTTGTCTTGAAAGGCTATCTTACAAATCATTTTTCAGACTCCTACAATCACAGACATTCTGTGTGACCCCACTGCAGTGTGTGTTTGGTTACCACAGAAGAATCCAGACCAAAGTCTGGGATGAGAGGACAGGCACCTGGGAGGGACTGCTTCCATCTACCCAGCTACCATTCATCTCTCCATCCACTTAGATATCTTCTCAAGTAATATTTCACACTCTAAATATAAAATCGAAATGTGGTCATTTAGCTTACTTAAAGCATAGAAAAAAACACATACAAAATAAAAATTACCACCTATCAGTGATAACCACTGACTAACATTTTGGTTTATACTTTTTCAGGGACACAAACACATACACAAATTTATTTAAAATACAAAATAAGATCTTATTGTATGAATTATTTTGTAATCTTCTTTTGCCATCATGTAATTTATTGGGAACATTTCCTCATGTCATGTAATAATCTCAATCAACCTCCTGTTAGTCAGTTACTGCTGGGTAACAAGTAATCTCAAATTCTCAGTACACACACAGCTAACATTAGTTCTTATTTAAGTGTTTTCAGGTCAGTTGGGGTGACTCTGGTCCGTATATCTCCATCCTGCCCCTGGGATCGGCAGGCTGGTTCCAGCATGTTCTCACAATGATGAGAGAAATACAGGGGACTCACCCCACTGGCACACTTCAAATCTCTACTAATTTCACATCTGCTAACATCCCATTGGCCAGAACAAGTCACATGGGCCAGCCCAAAGTGAAGGGGCAAAGAAACAGACTCCACCATTTGTGGAGGAATTGCAGAGTTACATGGCAAAGGACCTGGATACAAGGAGGAAGGTAAAATTGGGACCAATAATGCAATCTACCACACACCTCATTTTCAATGCCAGACTCATGTGGATGTTCACCAATTTACTTATTTATCACTCATAGAGCTATGTGCCAGCTACTATTCTAAGAACTTTATAAATATTTAATTCTCAAAACAGACCTGTGAGGTAAGTGCTATTATTTTACAGATGAGGAAACTGAGGTACAGGAGATCAAACAGCTTGCCCAGTCATCCAGCTAGTAAGTGGGGGAGCAAGGAAGTCTACATCCAGGGTCTGTGCACATGAGTACCATACTTTGCTGCCTCTCTTATGATTTGTCTATCAACCCCCTGCTCCCACTCGACTGTGGACAGGCATTCAGCACCCAGTGCAGTACCTGGCCATGCAAGCTCTCAATATATATTTGCTGAATGAGTTTAACCATTATCCTATCATTAGATAGGTCAGTTGGTTCTAATGTGTTTAGTTACTATATACTGTTATGGGGTGAACTGTGTCCCCCCCAAATTCAGATGTTGAAGCTCTAACTCCCAGTACCTCAGAATGTGATTGTAGTTGGAGATAGGCATTTAGAGAAGTGATTAAGTTAAACATAGCCTGTTAGACCGGGCCCTAATCCAATCTAACTGGTGTCCTTAAAAGAAGGGGAAATTTGGACGCACAAAGAGATACCAGGGAAGCTTGTGCACAGAGTGGAAAGACCATGTGCGGTATGGTAGCCATTTGCAAGCCAAGGAGAGAGGTCTCAGAAGAAACCAAATCTGCTGACAGTTTGATCTTGGAGTTCTCGCTTCCAGAACCGTGAGAAAATAAACTTCTACTGTTTAAGCAATTCAGTCTGTGGGCTTTTGTTATGGCAGCCCTAGCAAACTAATATGTATATCAGGTTGTTACAAACATCCTGGGTGTGTCTAAATTTATCTAAATCTGTGCATATATCCGTAACTACTTGAGTGATCACTTTAAAATCCCATTTAGCCATGTCTTTGGGGGAAGGGTAGTGTTCTTTTTTTTTTTTTTTTAACATCTTTATTGGAGTATAATTGCTTTACAATAGTGTGTTAGTTTCTCCTTTACAACAGCGTGAATCAGTTATACATATACATATGTTCCCATATCTCTTCCCTCTTGCATCACCCTCTCTCCCACCCTCCCTATCCCACCCCTCTAGGCGGTCACAAACCACCTAGCTGATTTCCCTGTGCCATGAGGCTGCTTCCCACTAGCTATCCACCCTACGTTTGGTAGTGTATATATGTCCATGCCGCTCTCTCACTTTGTCACAGCTTACCCTTCCCCCACCCCATATCCTCAAGTCCATGCTCTAGTAGGTCTGTGTCTTTAGGGTAGTGTTCTTAATTCCATGGGAATTGAATATCTCTTTTCTCCATAAAACTAAGTTATTTGATGACAGGGACTGTGGACTCTTAGTCTGTATGCCCAGTAACTCCAGAATATGCAAGACACGTCATGGACACTCATTCCCATAAACATCTGTTATAGGAATTCTTGGTCACACTTCCTTCTTTTTTCCTGCCTCAGCCAGAACTAGGGCAAAGAATTTACTAGGAGCTCCTGGTCAGAATGGATGGTGAGAAGTGGGGGAAGGGAATTCAGAGCCTGGTCTCATCAGACGGAAGAAGGGCAGGATGAGAGAGCGAGACAGAGAAAGACAGAGAGGAGACCTCCTCAGCAGGAAAGTTGAGCTACTGTCAGAGAAATGAAATCTTCCCTGAGATGATGAAGAGGAAGGCAAACAACAGAACTCCTGGGGGACCATCTGCCTTTGCTCAGGAACGCGGTATGGGGATCGGAGTCAGGCAACCAGAGGTCTAGCACTCTTTCTGATGAGAGCACTGCATTTCCTTCTGTAGGTTTTCTTTAACAAGGAATGAAAATAAAAGGGCAACAATTATGAATAGTCTTTAGAAAATTACCATCCACGAGCAAGGATTTACAGGATGTGAAGGTTCAAGATTCTTTGCAGTCCAACCCCCCCCCCAAGTCTCTTTCCTCCCATATCTGCTCACTCATTCATTCATTCAACAAACATTTATTGAGTGTCCACTCTACATGGTACTGTGTCGGGTGCTGGGACACACTGGTGACAGGACAAGAAGCACCGGGCTTGTGTCTAACTCTCACAAGTAGCTGAAAAAAATTTGAAACGTGCAGTGTTGAATGACAGTCATTGAATAATAGTCAAGTGATTTCCCACCTCATAAATTCATTGTCTCACTGTTTCATTCATTCAGAAAGATCTGTATAGCACCTATTAGGTATGAGGTGCTGTTCTAAGCATAAGAGAAGGGGCTCGAAGGGGACACCGTCACTATCATGTGAGGGCTCAAGTATAGTAGATGAGGAAGGGCAGTGATAAGAGTGTGACTGTGGTAGTAAAGGGGGCCTGTGCAGTGTAGGGGGATGTTGGTTGTATTCAGGGGACTGTGGGTGTGTATAGGGGACTGTGGTTGTATACAGGGGGACTGTTTTAGTGTACAGGGGGACTGCGGTAGAATACAGGGGGACTGTGGTTGTGCACAGGGGGAATGTGGTAATATACAGGGGGACTGTGGTTGTATACAGGGGGTCTGCGGTAGTGTACAGGGGGACTGTGGTTGTGTACAGGGGGACTGCAGTAGTATACAGGGGGACTGTGCTTGTACACAGGGGGACTGTGGCAATATACAGGGGGTCTCCGGTAGTATACAGGGGGACTGTGGTTGTATACAGGGGGGCCACAGTAGTGTACAGGGGGACTGTGGTAGTATACAGTGGGACTGTGGTTGTACACAGGGGGACCGTGGTAGTGTATAGGGGGACTATGATAGTACAGGAATCCTAAGCAGGAATGGTCACTCTGAGGAAGGGTCAGGGAAGGCATTTCAGAGCAGGGGATGTTTGTGCCTAGTGTTAAAGGATAACTAGTGGGCAGGGCAGTAATGTAGGTCTTGGTCAAATGGAAGCTAGGTTAAAACAAAAAGTGTAAATTTTCTAGAGCATACAGGTCTTTCCTGAGACCCACAGGAAACAGAGTCTGCCAAGGCCTTGAACAGGAGCCCTATATACTCTGAGAGCCAAGGTAAAGATCTTACTCAGTCTCCAAAGCTGGGAGTTCTCTGTCTCTCCTCCTCTCTGCACATCTGCTTCCTGTCTTCCCCTCAGTAGACCAGCCTTCTAGATTTCTCTGCCCACCCACAGCTCCTGAGCTGGCCCATCTTTCAGTCAAGCAACCAACAGAAATGGACTCACTTGTTTTAGGCCCAGTTTACATTTTGGGGAGAAGACTGACTGATTTTCAGTCAGGTGTCCATCCTTGGCCCAGTCAGCTATGGTCAGGGATGGGCAGGTCACTGGTGACAAAATGGCTGCCAAGTCCCCTTCCTGAAGTTGGGTCAGGTGGTTCTCAGGGAGGGGTGAGGTGAGCCACACTGATGCTGCAGAAAGCCTCTCCGACAAGGTGCAAAGGTGAAGAATCCATTAAGGCTTCTAATTTTAAAATCATTCAAGAAAACTGGCAGCATATGCTATGAAGAGGAGCAAATACCACAGGTCAAATTCCCAAACCAACAAGAATAACTGAACACAAAGAACTACATAGTAAAGCTTGCATAAAAAATACCAGAGGATTAAGTAATAGAATCTCATGAGATTTCCACAGTCGCTGTAACCAAGACGGAGGAAGTGTATGCAACTTCAGGGGGTCAGGATCTTGAAAGTTGGGAGTGAGAAAAGAGCAGCAAAAAGAGAAAATGAGATCTCCCTAGGTGGGGAGTCTATAGCATAGAAATCCTTACTTCACAGGCTGCTGTGAGGACAAAATGAGATCATGCACAAGAAGAATTTAGCCCCATGCCTGGCCCAATTGTACCTATAATTAGGAACATTAAAGGGTACAGGGCATGTTGGGGCTTCTCCTTGGTTAGCTGGCAAATCCGTGAAGGAACTGGGATTCCTAAGCCCAGCCCCAGGAAAGCAGTGCCATCCAATGAAGATGTGAGTATAGGTCCCCATCTCTTCGGGCATGAGGACCTCTGTCTAATGTCAAATTTTCCAAGCTAGGACCTTCAGTGTTCAGATCTGGAAATTCTGAAATTTGAAAGCTGAAAGGAACATTTAATGTCCTTGCGTGGAGACACCTCAATTTACTGTTGAGTATTGCTACTATCATATTGCAGCCTCGACACCAAGACTGACAGAACATACGCCCACTACCTGCTTTCCACTAGGATCCTTCTTGCCTCACCACCCCCACTCTGAGAGACTGGGTTTTATAGCTCCTTGCTCTGAACTTCCTTAATTTGAGGTTGTGCTAACACTCATGCACTCCTTCACGTAGGCCTTTGTCCATCCATCAGCGACCAGCCACTATTTGGTACCCAGGGCCAGTCTGGACATTGAGTGTACAGCTAGATTTCAGAGGGTCCTAGTGAATGAAGGTTCTTCATTATCGAGAAGAGTCCCCAAATGTAGAAGGAGTACCAGCCCCTCAGTGTCACTTGAGGATTTCTAATTAATACCAGTAGTATTAACATCTCTGTTTAGGGGTTCAGAAGTCCTACAGGCTTCAGAATGATTGAAAATTAGCCCAATAGCTTATTTACATGGTCTCATCTTTATTTTTGATCTAGTTTAGTAACCATTATTTATCCAGCTAGCCAGCTTGAAATTCACATTTTCCCCTAGCACACAGTTAAGGAAACCGGAGAAGGGCTCATGTTTGATGAATCAAGGAGGAAACAAGCATACACAGACACAGGAGAGCGAGCTGTCTCATTTTAGCCCCTGGATTCATGAGTTTTGGGAAGCACATTTTCATGCCTTGTCTTAAGAATGGAATGCTGAGAGTTAAGGCTTATTCAAGACAAAGGCATGTAAAATCAAAGCTCTCACCACATTCTTTCTAAGAAGCAGATACTTTAAAATGTTCAGCCACTGGCATTGTGTTTCTAAAATAGCACGTTTCCTTTTCATGTTATTTCAGTTGTTAAAGAGACAGATGAAACTGATAGTTACTTGGCTGAAAATATTTATGTTGGGTGATGTCCCTATTCTGTCTCTACACCCAAGACATTCTTTCTACAAATATTTATTAATGGTATTAGAGTGGAGTGCAGGGTTTTTCAAGCTGTGAGTCACAACATATTGATGGGTCATGAACTCTGTTGGGCTGCAATTGGCCTTTAAAAAAATGAAATAGAACCAAATAAAATAGAATACATCAGCATGAATTATGTGCAGTAAGGGTAAATATTGTTACATGCACCCTTTGATCCTCTGTCTTTGTGTATATGTGTTTGTGTGTGTGTGTGTGTGTGTGTGTGTGTGTGAGAGTGTGAGTACTGCACTGGGCTGTAAAACTTATTTCTTATTGGGAGTCACCAATGAAAATGTTTGAAAACACCGATAGAGCAGTGAAAAGCACAGGCTCTGGAGTTAGACAGAATGATTCTAATCCTGGCTCCATCACTTTTCTAGATGTACGATTATTGGGCAATTACTTAAACTCTCTGTGAAATGGGAATTAGGACAGAATATGACTCAGGGCCAACACATTGTTAGGCCTGGGAGGATGTGGGCACGATGACTGGGGCACATGGTATTTTTAGGAGCCTACTGAAATATTTGATTTCTTTTAAAATCAGAAGGAAAAAAATGACCCTTTAGGGTTGAAGGATACATTTTACATTTTTTTCTCATATAAAACTATGAAGTTTTTAGGGCCCACTAAAAATCTACTACGGTGGGAGGGGCCCGCGAAAGCAAAATTTCCTGAGCCAACGAAAGTCATAACGCAGCCCTGAACTGACCTAATAGGTAAGGTGACCAACCCACCCCAGTTTTAAATAGAAAATCCTGCATCCCATGAACCCCCTCAGCCCTGGGCAAACAGGACTCTCAGCCTCCATGCTGATAGGCTTGTTACGAGGCTGAAATTGATGGTTGTTGACAAAGCTTGGCAGGTTGCCTAGAACATCAGCGCTCAATAAATGCCTTACCAAGGGTCAGGCACTGTGCTGGTCTTGTAAAATTGTAAGAGGAATCAGATAAGGCTAACCCTTGAGAGGCGGTAGAATACCATGGAGGTTGAGAGTGTGAATGCGGAGCCAGACGACCTCTGTTCAAATCCCAGGTCTGCTACTTGTCAGCTTCACGATTTAGGGCCAAGTACTCAGCCTTTCTGTGCCTCAGATTCTTATCTGTATGATGGATAAGATAACTTATCGTAACTGTACCTACTTCACTGGAAAGTTGTGAATATTACATGAATTGGTGCTTAAAAAATACTTAGACCGGTGTCTAGCATATGGCAAGCACTTAGCAAATCTCAGCTATTTAAGCATTATCAACTAGCAGCTGGGGTTGCTATAACAAAATCCATCGACTTGTTGGCTTAACCAACAGAAATTCATTTTCCCATAGTTCTGAAGACTAAATGTCCAAGGTCAAGGTTTGGCAGGGTTCCGTTTCTGATGAGAGTTCTCTTCCTGGCAGGCAGATGGCTGCCTTCCTTCTGTGTCCTACATGGGAGAGAGAAAGAGAGAGAGAGGGAGAGAGAGAGAGAGAGAGAGCACACATGCTCTGGCATCTATTCTCTACACCTGAATGACCAGAAATGAGCCACGTGCCCAAGCTTATGTCACTCACTGGCAGAGGACTATGGGATTGCCATGACTGATTTAGCCTAATCGTGATTTCTCCAAATATGATTAGTCTTCTGTCTGCAAGGAGGAAGAGGGGCATGGCCGTGGGGTAGGCTTCTGACAGTTACTGCCTTGACGCACTCACAGCCCACCTGGGAAGCCAGACAAAATGCTAACAGGTAGTGGAGTGGAAGCCGTGGCACTCATGGTGCAAACAAAGATGGAGGGGGGGATGCTTCAGGCATGTGACAGGCATATGAGTGGGGTCTTGAGGCTTGAGGAAGATTTCTTCAGGGAAAGAAGTGGGGCAGAGGAAAGGAAACAGCACGGGGAAGGGTGTGAGAGCGGCAGGAGCTCAGGGAGCAAAGTGCTGGAAGGGAGTCTTCAGGAGGTAGGAGTGGGTGCTGAGAGGCAGGAGGAGCAGGTGATCCCAGATCATGGAGGCCTTGAATGCTGGGCTAGGGAGGTTGGGCTTGATCCTGAGAGTGGTCAGGAGTCTTTGGACGTTTGAAGCAGGGAAGTGGCTGATTAGCTGAGCCACTTTTCAAGGGAAAGCCTATGTTCCTCAGTTTTGGGCGTGCACTTCCCAGCGGTTACATGGTGGTGTGGTCGGGGCTTTTGAAGACACAGGATGAATGCATGCATCTTCTTGCATGTAAGGGAATGGTTAGAGGAGAAAAAAATTAAGACATGTATCCAGTAAGCAACTTAAAATTTATTTTGACACTGAAACTAGCAAAGTAAGACACAGGATTTGCAGGAATAATAGAGATAAAAGAGAAGACTTTAAATAAATCATGAGTTTGTAGTGGGTTTCTTTGGGATACGATCCCAGTCCTCCTGAGTCTACATTTACTGTCATATCTGATCAGCGGTGTGTTGATGGAGAGGTTGCAAAGCCCTGGAGCAAGTATGGAGGGCAGCAGGAAGCTATCTTATCCCCTCCCCCCGCCACCCCCACCCCCCACCCCCAGCCAACCCGCCCCAGGATGTTCGCCACTGGCCTGAGATCCCTGAAAGCTTCACTGGAAAGTATCCTTCTCAGAGGCGTTCACAGAGAGTATCAGGCATTTGCAACTCTGTGTGAATTAACCTAAACATACGCTGATGGATTGTTCTATTGTCAACTTGGTTAACTGGGAAGTATGTTTCCAGAATCCCCTTTCCTGTACGGTTTCAGGTGAGAGTTGGCCAAAAGAGGAACCCGCAGCAAATTCGGCAGGTGGAAGAGAAGCAGAGGCATTACTCTTGGATGTCATCATGATTAGAGGCAGTGACAGGTGAAGAGGTGCCAGCGCGTTCCGGCTCGCCCTGGACCTCCTGAGCTCTGAGACCAGCTCTCCTATCCGAGTGCTGTCCCTGATGACCACCAGCAGCCCCAGGCCCATCAACAGATGCTGTGGACCCACAGCCCACACAGGCACAGCTTCGAACACGTTTCTCCATCAGCTTCCCCTTCGCATCCCACTTCAAGAGCGGATGTACTTCTCTGACAGGCTGGCGACTCTCTCATCTCACTCCTCCTTTCTGACCTCCACTTCCAAGCTCCTCCCATCACTGTATAAGGTCTAATTCCAAATCCGTTACCCCAGAGCTCACTGCGGTTCTGCTTCCCTGATTGAACCTGGATTGATGTACACAATTTCCTTTTGATGCTTCACTCAGCCCTGAGGACAGAGAGGTTTTGATAGAAAATAAAGAGAGGAAGTAATCTCCAACAAGGACCCACTGCACAGTGCAGGGGACTGTACTCAATATATGGTAAAAACCTATAAGGGAAAATAATCTGAAAAAAATAGATATATATGTACATATAGCTGAATCACTTTGCTGTACACCTGAAACTAACACAACATTGTAAATCAGCTGTACCTCAATGAAAATAAACTAAGTTAAAAAAACAAAGAGAGAGGAGGTAATCTTAAAGCTGTGGCAAGATTTGAGAGGTGAGCCTAGACAGGGATATGGCAGTGGGAAGTTGTAAGCCCAGAGATCAGTGAGGTCCCACCATGGGTGACAGATATAAGGGCCGTGCAGAGGTGAGAAAGCATCAGTGAAAGAATGGTTCCTGCTTCCTGCTTTCACCATGACCTGCTTCTGACAACAGCTTACTCATTCTCTTCTGGCTATCAGAATGGTTTGTTGAACAATGTCTTGTAACAGATGAGGCTTTCATGCCCAAGAGAGAAACAGAATCACAGAAAGTGCACAAAGGCAGGAGCAGTGGAAAATAGAACACTGAGTAAGAAGAAAGCCGCACAAGGGATTCATTAATCTAGACAGGACTTCGAAGAATTCCTTTTGTGGCATTGACTTTATAAAACTACGTCTTTCTTTATTGTCTTCATATCTGGAATCATAGAAGATATAAGCAGATCTCTCCATACATTTTGAGAATGTTGTCTATTCCATTGTTCATGATCCTAAACATAAAGATCCATGTAAAAATTGTCCTTTCAGAGTGCAAAGATGGGAAAAATTTGGAGTCTTGCAATAATCTGCAAAACATTCATTTATAAGGCAAAAAGAAGTATGACACCTATTTTATTTTCCTTTTTGTCCTGGCTGCCAGAAAGCTCAGAGATACATTTTAAGATTGGAGGCAAGAGTGTTCTTTAGTCTGAGCTGGTATTATCATTCTGTATTTGGTTCCCTTGAGAGTCAGTCCTTGAAAAGTTTCTTTGTGAATACTTTAAGGCAATTTTGTGTTTGTTGAATTTGCCAAAGGTCCTGCCTCTTGCCTTCTTCTTTGGTTTTAGAGGCAACCTAGAGAGGACACCATCTGATACTTGACACCATTCCTTCCCATTCCACCCAAGAAATCAACGTGATTCTTGACTGAGAGGAAGACAAAGGAGAACATGGAAGCTGTATTTCCAGTTTGGACAGAAATGAAATTACACTTGCACATGGATCATAATTATGCATATGGTTATTTTTGTGATGAAATACAACCAAGATATGGAATACCTTCAGGATTGCTCAGTTGTTTGGAAAAAATCATAGTGGTTTGCTCCCAAATAGTCAATAAGGGGTTTTCAGAGTCATATAATGCATGTTCTTATAGGTTACCATGGAGACCGTGGGCTCCTTCTATTGGTTCCTCAGCTTTTTCATTTTTAGGTAATGGTCCACTTACTAAAACAAACAAACAAATAACATATAAACTGTTGTCCAATAGAATCATATAGAGGTGGTTTTATTCTTTTCCAACTTTTTGAAAATGTAGTTACATAATTTGTAATTAAGTTTATAAAGAAAAGTTTGTTATGACAACAAACTGAATTCCCATTTGTAAGGTTGAAGTCCATAGATTTAATCACAACAATTTTATCCTCAGGCTACAGAAAAGTAGATTAAAAATCAACATGGATAATTTAATCTGAAGCCCTGAAGGGAATTCAAACTGGTTCCAGAGAACAGGAAAACAATAAATGTCAAGGTAAATCCAATCTCACTTCATTAGAGAAATGAAAGATCTGGGTAGCACGGCCCAGGTTAACTATCAGTAAAATGGCAAAAAATGATGTAGTTATTATATAAACATATCATAGCAAACCCAAATACACAGACACACTCTATGTACACACACAAACACGCCCACACAACAAAAGTACCATGAAAGCAAGAACTTTTTCTGTTTTGTGGTATTGCCAGAGACCAAAACCCTGTCTTGCAGTAGTAGGTACTCAAATCTATGTTGAATAAATGATTCAAATGTAAACAACATAGAAAGATACCAGCATGGAAGAAAATATCACCCTTAACCTGGGGCATATTCTCCATAAGTGCTTTGCACTAAATGAACATGTAGATTCTTAATTTAATATGATAATATCTCTGAGATAATCAGCAAGACAGCAGAACGGGTTGAAGAAGATGTTGCAGAGCTAAATAAAAGTTAATACTATTAATATGTAATAAATAAACCCAATATAGTTATGAATAGATGTAGCTGAAAGTCAAATTTTGGTGGGGAGTCTTGAGATAATCAGAACGAATGCAGAGAAAAGGAGAAAAAATTTTTAAAAATTAGACAGGAGATGATAGACATGAAGAGGGCAAAGATGACCCTTTGATGGCTTTGAAGTAGAGACTCTCACAGATGGAACAGAAAACATATTCAGAGATGTAATACAGAAACGTTGCCTTGGGTCTTTCCCTTTCCCTGGTGGCACAGAGGTTGAGAGTCCGCCTGCCGATGCAGGGGACACGGGTTCGTGCCCCGGTCCGGGAAGATCCCACATGCCGCGGCTGGGCCCGTGAGCCATGGCCGCTGAGCCTGTGTGTCCGGCGCCTGTGCCCTGCAACGGGAGAGGCCCGCGTACCGCAAAAAAAAAACAAAAGAAAAGTTGCCTTGAAATGAAAGAAGAATAAAATTTTTTGGCAGAAAGGGCATGTCACATACTTGGAAAAACTGATTAAGAATGATGGTGATTCAGACTTACTAGAGCATGGACTTGAGGATATGGGGAGGGGGAAGGGTAAGCTGTGACAAAATGAGAGAGTGGCATGGACATATATACACTACCAAACGTAAATTAGATAGCTAGTGGGAAGCTGCCGCATAGCACAGGGAGTTCACCTCTGTGCTTTGTGACCACCTAGAGGGGTGGGATAGGGAGGGTGGGAGGGAGGGTGACGCAAGAGGGAAGAGATATGGGAACATATGTATATGTATAACTGATTCACTTTGTTGTAAAGGAAAAACTAACACACTATTGTAAAACAGTTATACTCCAATAAAGATGTTAAGAAAAATAAAAAAAGAATGATGGTGATTAAAGCAGATCTACATTCTTATTTATTTAAGAACTTGAAAAAAATGGAGGAAAATTATTCTGGTGTCCAGGAAGAAGAGGTAGGAGTTAGGCTGGCCTTAGACTTTTTCATAACAGTCCAAGCCAAAGACTATGAAGTAAAGTCAGCCAAGTTCTGAGGGAAACAAAGTGTGACCCAGAAACACTGTACCTAGTCAATTCTTATCCAAATGTAACAGAATCAGTCAGACATATGCTCAAACATGAAGTCAGGAAGTCAAGTTCCCATCAGCCATCAGCACTTTTTGGAAAATTCATTAAAGATAAATCTATTTAACCAAGAGACAAAACACAATAAAGAATCCAAGAATGACAAAGCTGTGGTTAATCAGAGTTCATTTAAATATAGACAGACCAAGGCTGGACAACAAAAGGAATTATAGTTTCAGAAAAGAATGTGAATACTACAAACCTTGATTAAGTAAAAATGACGTGAGCCAAAAAAAAAAAAAACAAAAAAAACAAAAAAAAAACTAAGAGGGAAAGAGAAAGAAAAAGAGAAAGGGTGTAGCTGTGCTAACAATTGCATGTTTTCTAGTACAGAGAACTGACACTATATAAAACCAAAACATGTATTCTAAAGTAATACATAATATTCCAACCAAATGAGTTGAAAACTTATGTCCACACAGAGTCTGTACACAGATGTCTGTAGCAGCTTTATTCATAATTGCCCCAGATTGAAAGCAACCAAGATTTCCTTCAATAGATGAATGGATAAACAAATTGGTGTACCATATTTCATCCATACAGTGGAATAGTATTCAGTAATAAAAAGAAATGAGCTATCAAGCCATGAAAAAACATGCAGGAACTTTAAATTCATAGTGCCAAGTGAAAGAAAGCAATCTGAAAAGACTACATGCTGTATGATTCCTACTATATGACATTCGGGAAAAAGTAAAACTATAGAGACAGTAAAAAGATCAGTAGTTGCCAGGGGTGCCAGGAGGGGGAAAGGATGAATAGGTAGAGCACAGAGGATCTTTAGGGAAGTGACACTATTCTGTATGATACTGTTATGGTGGATACATTTATCAAAACCCAAAGAATGTACAACACAAAGAGCAAACCCTAATGTAAATTATGGACTTTAGTTAATAATAATGTATTAATATTGGTTCACCAATTGTAACAAAGGTACCACACTAATGTAAGATGTTAATAATAGAGAACACTCTGTGTGAGAGAGAGAGTATACAGGAACTCTCTGTACAATCTGCTCAATTTTTCTGTAAACCTAAAACCATTATAAAAAATAGTCTACTAATTAGAAATTATTACCTAATTTTATAAATTTTAAATAATAAATCCCAAATTTAAAGTTTTTGTCTCAATGTTTGCCAGTCAAAATTTCTAGAGCTAGATAAGTATACAAGAAATTTTAATACTTTACCTTTAAAATAATTTTTTATAAGTTTGTAGCATATATATGTCTGAAGTTAATAAAGCTTAATACTGCATTAAGAATTTTGGGATGGTTATCTATCTATCTATCTTTCTATCTATCTATATCTATCTATTACTCTATCTATCTATCCATTAATCATCTATCTGTCATCATCTATCTAGAATGTTAATATTTGTGGAATCTGAGTGAAGGGTATACAGGAGTTCTTTGAAATTTATTCTTTCAACTCTTCTGTGTCTGAAATTATGTCAAAATAATAAGTAAAAGAAAAAAAATCTTCAAATCCCAAACGTTGTAGCCTTATGGGTTACTGAGTTTAGTTTACGGACAAATACACTTTGTGTTGCTTCTGGAAATCTAGCTTTGCGCCCCTTTCCTTGTGGTGGCTGGTGTGTAAAATACAGCGTGTGTCTCACTTTAGAAGGTCTATCCCAACAACCCCAGACCACTGGACCCTCAGAGGCTTCACCCATGTTCTTAGGGTTTATCTCCCCCATCTGGCATGAAGGTACCTTACTGAGGCACCTAGATGCTAGCCCCTTGGGCCCACCAAGTCCAATTAGCATCATGAAAACATGTAATGGATCAGCTTGGTGTTCTTGGGTCCTTCTAGAATACATTATGACCAAGTGCAGGGGAGCAGACATGGCTGGAGGCAAGACAGGAAATGTATACCTTTGTCCCTGCTGGGAGGGACAGGAGAGGATGGGGATAAAAGCATTTTCCAGGTCAATAGAGGCACACCAGGTGCCAGGGCTATGTGGATTTGCTCCAGTGAAAATAACACCCCTGCAATCTTGCTGTGATTCCCCTCACCATTTGCTTACTCTGTGATCATTCTCCCTGACCCGCCTGACTGTACGCTGACCACCCAGGTGAGTTAGTTGGGCATAAGGTAGGAACCACCACCCTGCATCTTCATGTCTTTGGTGGTGGCTCTAAACTCTCATGGGGGGCAGAGAAAAACATTATAAGAAGGCTGGCACACTGAAGGAGCTTGATAAAGGGTAGCCATCATCATCATCATCATCATCGTTATCGTCATCATTGTTATTGTTTAAGCCAAACCAGGGCTAAAATTTACATTACACTTTCCTTTATAAGTACCATATTTCATTGGTCCTAAGAAGCACATTGTTTCACACTTTAACATCTCTGAAATCAATATATGATAACAGTTGATGATGTGTTACTGCTTTCCAATTGGATTGAAATTGAATTCATTCACAGAGGATTTCTGTTTGCTTATACCAGTCCCTTGGGGGCAGAAATGGATCTACCTGAAACCAATGAAACTAAAACTTCAAGGCCCCTCACTTATGTTGCTCTTCCAAGGCCCTGCAAGGGGCCTGAGTCACAGCTTCATATGTTCATCTATTTTTGTAAAATTTGCAAGAAAAAGATATTCTTTATTCCTTTCCTAAAGATGGCTCAAAATTGTGTAAGCTTCAGGCTCTGGCTGAAGCTTCTCTTGCTGTCCTACTCTGCTTGTCTTTTTCTTGCTATCTCTTTTCTGTATATTCTCATTTACCCATAAACTGAGGCCTTTAGTGTCTCAGCTTTATCTGGAGTCTCCTAGTAGACTTCCATTTGGGGTGGTTTTATTTCTTAGGGTTACATCCAGTAATGGTGCATTTTATAATCAATGATGCCTTAAGTTCTATGAACATAGTATGTAATAGGGCACTCAGGCTGAGACCCTGTGGAGTTGGACTGCCCTGTTCCTTAGAGATCCCTTTTGTGCTCTGGGGAGATGAGCCCCCCTAACTAAAATGGACAGTTCAGGAGTTTCTTAAAACTTAGGAAATATCTGGGGACATTGAAACAGCCTGGTCACATACCCTGATTTGCATGGGGCCAAGAAAAGAATATGAATTCAGCCCAGATGTGGGGTTCACATCTGTCTGAGGAACTGAAGTGGTTGGGGTTAAGTCCTGATGTAGCTAGACTGAGGGAGAGGCTGTGGGACCTTGGAGAGAAAGTCACTATGAGGGAGAGGGAACTGGCAGAATGGTTCAGCCGGGCAAGTGGGAGCTAGATGTGAGGTCATGTGATCCTCTCTTGATTCATTACCCCTTCCAAGAGGTCAAAGAAAGGAGAGGGATGCACATAAAATGAAAGACCTATATCACAGGAGGCCAAGTGCTCTGCTAGGGGAACTCCTTCCGAAAGAGCTGGTTATGAGAAGCAGTGCAGTGGAGTAGAAGGATTACCTGGAGGAAGGCTGCAAAACTGTTGGAATGGCAGCCACGCAATTTATACTCCCTTAGGATACTATGAGATACCCGCCTGTCAGGCACTTCAGACATAATTGGGGAAGTGAAAGCAGGGCTTCTCACAAATAAGCTTGCATATATGACCTCAGTTGTTTTCATGGTTAAGCCCATTGTACATCCCACCCACCTCTACTCAACCTTAATCTTCACTGTCCAATATGGTAGCCACCATCCATGCATGGCTATTGAACTTTTGAAATATGGCTAGTGAGGCTGAGGAACTGAAATTTAAAAAAAAATTTTTTTAATTGGGATATAGTTGTTTTACAATGTTGTGTTTGTTTTTACTGTACAGTGAAGTGGAGTTCCCTGTGCTATACAGCAGGTTCTCATTAGTTATGTGTTTTATACATATTGTGTATATATGTCAATACCAATCTCCCAGTTCACCCCACCACCCCTTCCCCCTTGATGTCCATCTGATGTCCATCTTGTTCTTTACATCTGTGTCTCTATTTCTGCCTTGCAAACTAAAATGTTGTTTAATTTTAATTAAATTTTTAATTAAAAAATTGAAACAGTATAGAATATTTGTCCTGTAAAACTTATAAGAAAAATTTGAAACATGTTTCATTTTTGATATTTATAGATTTAGAATTGATTTTGCAATTTATGTAATACCTCCTTAAACATGATATTAATAATTGGACACGAGAGTGAGTGGATTTACTCAACTTGGGCAGGTGTGGTTTTGAAATTGACATGCTTTTGCTTCAAAGTTACATGAACTCTTCTGAAAAAGGTGAATATAGGTGGTCAATATAGTTGTAAACATCAAAGGAAAAAAATTTTTTGGTCCTCAATTCACTTACTGGAAAACTTTTAAGTATGTTTGGAACAACTTGGATTCGTAATTCTACTTTTTCAACTGTAAATTTTATGAGAGCTAAATACAGATCAAGTACTTCTGATGAAAATTTAGTATCCAAATTGAGATGGACTAGAGGGGTAAAATATAAGCCAGATTAGAAGATTTAGTACCCCAAAAGAATGATAAATTTCTAATTAATAAATTGCGTTTTAAAATGATAGGATTTTGGATATAATGAGATGAAGTAAAATGTTATCAAAATTAGTTTGACATATATACACCCGTCCCCCACTCCCTTTTAAAAATGTGACTATTAGAAAATTTTAAATGACATATGTGGCTTGCATTCTACTTCTATTGGACAGTGCTGATCTAGATTATTTGAAGGCAGATCCACATTTTGTACATCTCTGTATCCTTGGCACCTACCATGGTGACATGTAACAGGGCTGCATAAATGGTTATTGAGGAAGAGGATTTAATCTTGGAGTGAGTTTTCCACTACTGAGCATGATGGTTGCTCAGGTAAACTGCTAAGACTGAATTCCCAAAATAATGTGTAAAACCACTCTTTTAACTTTCCCAGGACAGTGTATGACCCTATATGTTTCTCTTACCTCTCTTCTCTTGGTCACCAGTAGCTAAATGATGAGGTGTTGAACCTACCACTAGTCTATTGATTCCTGCCACCCGCCAACCCCCACCCCCCCACTTCCTGTGATTCCCTCTTTTTTTTTTTTTTTTTTTTTTTTTGCGGTATGCGGGCCTCTCACTGTTGTGGCCTCTCCCGTTGCGGAGCACAGGCTCCGGACGCGCAGGCCTAGCGGCCATGGCTCACGGGCTTAGTTGCTCCGCGGCATGTGGGATCTTTCCGGACCTGGGCACGAACCCGTGTCTCCTGCATCGGCAGGCGGATTCTCAACCACTGCGCCACCAGGGAAGCCCTGTGATTCCCTCTTGAAGCACACAGAGCACCGCTGGTTAGCAGCAACTTGTACGCTTTTTTTTTTTTTTTTTTTTTTGCGGTAAGCGGGCCTCTCACTGTTGTGGCCTTTCCCGTTGCGGAGCACAGGCTCCGGACGCGCCGGCTCAGCGGCCATGGCTCACAGGCCCAGCCGCTCTGCGGCATGTGGGATCTTCCCGGACCGGGGCACGAACCCGTGTCCCCTGCATTGGCAGGCGGATTCTCAACCACTGCGCCACCAGGGAAGCCCAACTTGTACGCTTTTTAGTTTAAAATTGTGAACCTTGTTTATACATTTTTCCTGTCCAGGCAGTCAATAAGAAATTTCGTTGCACAAAACAAAACAAAACAAAACAAGCCAACAAAGTATCTATGACTTGTCCAAAGAAATTATGTAGTTTGTTGCTCATCCACTTTGGAAAATGCCTTCCCCTAAAATGCAACATGGCTTTTGTGTCCAATCCTAGAACTACACTGAAAGCTTGACTCCCTGTGGTGTGAATTACTTTTCACTCTCAGGAGGAGCTGGAGAAAATGGAGTATTTCCTCTTGTGCATGACCAGGACAATTGGGTTTTCTGTTGACTCTGCAGCACAGCACATCTATGCTGGGATCTCTTCTGATTCCTGCTCAATCTATTGTTCAAAATAACCAGTCTATATGATCTAATTAAGCCAGTCGCTTCTGCGGAGAAAATAGTTTGCTTTATTTCATCACTCATCTAACAGATTAATTTCTTGAACATGACTGGACCTGCTGTGCTATTGTGTCAGAAGATGGACTTTTCAATCAAGACTGGGCAAGGACATGGCCTGGGTCACCCCTTCCTCTTCTTGTGTGTTGGAATATCCAAGCTAGAAATGCTGGACAAAACTTCATGTATTATTTGAGGTCAGATAACTATTTTGGGGATATGAAGCATGGAGTGTTTCTGTCTGATATGATTAGGGCTGCCAGATAACTTTTTAGCAGATGTATGTCTCAAACAATATGTGGGACATACTTCTATTAAAAATTATTCTTTATTTATCTGAAATTCAGATTTAACTGGGCACCTTGTATTTTTATTTTCTAAGTCCAGCAACACCAGATAAGATGCTAGAATTGCCCCAAAGAGGCGCCATCCTCTTTTACCATTTTTCAAAACAAAAAGATGACGTGTTTATGAAAGGATATCTATAGCACGATAGCATCAAAAACAATAAAATATTTAGCAATACATTTAACCAGGGAGGTGAAAGATCTCTACAGCAAAAACTATAAGACACTGATGAGAGAAATCAAAGAAGACACAAAGAAATAGAAAGGCATTCTGTGTTCATGGATTAGAAGAATTAATATTGTTAAAATGTCTATACTACTCAAAGCCATTTAGAAATTCATTGCAATCCCTATCAAGATTCCAATGGCATTTTTTACAGAAGTAGAAAAAACACTTCTAAAATTTACATGGAACCACAAAAATCCTGAATAGTGAAAGCAATCCTGAGAAAGAAGAACAAAGTGGGAGGCATCACACTTCCCGATTTCAAGCTATAGTAATCAAAACAGTATGATATAGGCATAAAACAGCCACATAGACCAATGGAACAGAACTGAGAGCCCAGAAATAAACCCACACATATATGGTCAACTAGTATTTGACAAGGGAGCCAAAAATACTCAATGAAGAAAACACAGTCTCTTCAATAACTGGCAAAATTGGATATTCACACATAAAACAATGAAACTAGATTCTTATCTTACACCACTCACACAAATTAACTCAAAATGGATTAAAGACTTAAATGCAAGATGGAAATCCATAAAACTCCTCAAAGAAAACATAGGAAAAAAGCTCTGGCATGGGTCTTGACAAATGATTTTCTGGATGATACCTGAAGTACAAGAAACAAAATAAAAAGTAAACAAGTAGGACTACATCAAACTAAAAAGCTTCTGTGCAGCAGAAGAAACAATCAACAAAAGAAAAGACAACCTACCAATTGGGAAAAAATATTTGCAAACTATACATCTGATAAGGGGTTAACATCCAAATTATAATAAGGAACTCATACAACTCAATAATAAAAAAAACAAATAAGCCAATTAAAAAATGGGCAAAGGGCATGCAAACATTTTTCCAAAGAAGATATATGAATGGCCAACAGGTAAGTGAAAAGATGTTCAACATCACTAATCATTAGGAAAATGTAAATCAAAATCACAATGAGATGTCACCTCATGCCTGTTAAAATGGTTAGCATCAAAAAGACAAAAGATAGCAAATGCTGGAGAGGATGCGGAGAAAAGGGAACCCTTGTAGGATTGTAACTTGTTACCGTCGCTATGGAAAACAGTGTGGAGTTTCCTCAAAAAATTAAAAATAGAACTGCCACATCATCCAGCATTTCCACTTCTGGGACTATATCCAAAGGAAATGAAAACACTATGTGAAAGAGATACCTGCACCCCCATGTTCATAGCATCATTATTTACAAAAGCCAAGGTATGGAAACAACCTAAGTGTCCATTGATGGAAAATGGATAAAGAAGTTGTGAGATTACACACACACACACATACACACACACGCATGCACACACACACACACACACAGAGTGAATATTATTCAGCCATTAGAAAGAAAGAAATCTTGCCATTTGTGACAACATGGATGGAATTCGAATGCATTATACCAAGTGAAGTAAGTCAGACACAGAAAGACAAATACTGTATGATCTCACTTATATATGGCACCTTAAAAAAAAAAAAAAACTCATGGAAAAAGAGATTTGTGGTTAGCAGAGGTAGGAGGCAGAGGGAGGGGAAATTGGATGAAGGTGGTCAAAAGGTATAAACTTCTAGTATATGATAAATGAGTACTAGGGATGTAACATACATGATGTTATAGTTAGCCTGATGACTACAGTTAGCACTGCTGTATGTATGGTACAGATGAAAGTTATTAAGAGAGTGAATCCTAAGGGTTCTCACCATAAGGAAGAAAAATATTTTTGCTCTCTATTTAAGATAATGGATGTTAACTTATTGTGGTAATCATTTCACAATATATCAAATCATCATGCTGTATACCTTAAACTTATACAGTGTTGTATGTCAATTTTATCTTAATAAATCTGGAAAAAATATTTGTGGGCTATTTGGAGATAAAAAGAGACCAGCATGGTGTTTGATGATTTCTGCTGAATCATCTTACTGAAACAACAGAGATCAGATCTGAATGTCTATGTTCATGTTTCCTATGATGAACTGAATTATGTGAAGGGGTTGTGCAAAGTGTAATGTGCTGCTCTGCCTGCCTTGCTTTGTTTCTCCTTTTATGTGCACATGTGAACTCCTCAAAGAGATTGAAAACCCACCAGGGCAGAAACTGTCTCTTCTTTTTACTGGGATCCCCAAAGTCCAACAAAATGTCTGGGCACCAGCAGGTGCTTGGAAGTGTCATAGAAGATAATGAAGGTGAGACTTAAGGACTTTGGTCTGAAATCCAGTGGCTGTTCCAGCAATCTCAGTGGACGTTTACACTGTGCTCCAGGAGCCAGGCCAGAGGCCTGTGGAATCCGTTACCTCGTCTGGAAATAGAGCCTGTCTGCGCTTTCGGAGGAGTCCGTCGGGAGCCCTTCTCTGGTCTGCCCCAGAACAAACGCTCTGTCCTCGAGACCAGCACAAGCAGCATCCTCCCTGCCACCTGTCAGTGAACTGCCGCCAGAGTGTAATTGTACTGGATGTTGTAAGAGGGAGTCTGAGTTAAATGAGGCCCCAGAGGAGTCAGGGGGTCAGCAGTGCCTTTTCTTACCTGTTAATGAAGCCTCATTAGAAACAGCAAGAAACTGTGCTGAGAACTGGAAGCACCAGTCCGCTGGGCTCTCCCTGCCAAAGGATGATTAACTTAATGGTTTAAGGCAGCTGCTCTTTGAGATTACGGAGCCAAGGAGACCGAGTGTGTGCGGCCCGGCACAGCGTGCGTCTGGTGGAAACTCAGGAGGGTGTGCAAATCCATTCTCCCCTTCCTCCTGTGGCTGAGACAGCTTCCAGGTTCTGGAAAATGCACAGCCATTCAGACACAGAAGTACCTCCTTCTGAGGCCCTCCAGCTGTGTTTAAATTAGGGATTCAGGTCTTGGCTGGGGGGCAAAAATTCACTGTAACAAGTCAGAAAGAAAAGAAACAGACCTCAGTGAATGGGCATTTGATATAGCCAGGGGCACACTCTCTCTTCTGGGGAGGCCCTGGTACCCGGTGTTTCAGTCATGGGCACCCCTGGGGTGTGCAGCTGCGGAGGGGATTGGTGCTTTGCTGAAATGCAGCCTTAGGTGGTGTCTTGATGATTTCTGTGCCTCAAACAACAGAGGGAATTGTGCTAAGGTGCCATACAAACTGTAAATAGCTGTCCTGCCCACGGGACTTATTGTTACAATTTCTTTGATCCTGGAAGCCAAACAGGGAAAGCAGCTTGAGCAATTTCAACCAGGAGACCTAACGTCTTGCCTTGCTTCTCTTTCCAGCTTTCTTAAGGGTAAATAAGATTTCATTTGTTTATGTCGGCCTTAGCTACTTGGAAGCCCATGTACTGAGGGAGGGTGTCTTCCAATGTGCCCATATTGGACACATCGTCCCGTCTGGATTGGCAGCTTACATGAGGACAGAGACTTAGCTTGGATATTTTGGTCTGCAATTCTGTGTGACAGGTGGACTGACAGAAGCTTGGGGGAAGAATTGAGAACTTAAGTCTGGGCTGCGTGTGTGTGGTTTTGGAGGCATGAGAGACTGCGCTAGGACACAGGTGGTGGTTTCAGTTTTAATCAGAAGGCAGGGGAGTCTTGGCTGGGTATGTGGTGGATTCATGAACTATATTTGGCTGGCCTGGGCCCTGAGAGGGCTGGGGAAGGACCCTGGAAGTATATTCTGAGGCTGCAAGTGTAGGCAACCACAGCCTAATTCATCCCCCACAGATTTAAACTGAAGTTCCCTTTAAGCTGATCGAGAAGTGCTCTGCCGACAGCAGTGAAGTGGGTGTGTCTGTGCATAACTACCCACGAAGAGCATGTTAAAGACACCCAAATGCTTTGTGATGCCTGTGGCTATGATACACACAGACCCCCTCTCTAGCAAGAACGTTGTTTTTGCCTCCTGTGGGGGCAATCTTGCCTGCCACGAGCACAACTCTCGCCCAAGAAGCACATTTATGTTGATAAACCCAAGAGCAGCTGACCCTTGAACAACAAGGAAGATGGCGCCACTCTCAAGGACCCTTCCAGAAGCCTTTAAGAATGGCCCCATGAGGAAAGGCCAGGCAGGTAAAGTGATATCCATCTCCATCAGACAGTGGATTGAGCAAGGTGGGCAGACTGGAAGCCACACATGAAGCATTTATTTGGAGAGGGGCAAGGGAGGTTGCTCAAGCTACAGACTATTTGAATTCAGGCAGCAGGACACTCTCCACTTCCAGGAAGCTTGTCACCTCAAGCTGAGCCAAGTGGGGAATCCAGCAGGGAATCCAGCTTGGGATGGGGGTGGGGAGGGTGAGGGAAGATGCGGGGTCGGGGTTGTGAGGGGGTGGGGACTCCTCAAGGAACTTCGTTGCTCACTCGGTGAGGAAGGCAGCATTTTCTTCATGAAAAGAGGGTGTTTCTCCATTAGCTGAAACAAACAAACAAAACCCAAAAAACACATTTGAGTGAGACAAGCAATGGATGATGAAAATTAGAAAAGGAATCTCAACAGAATTATACGAAAGGCAGGTGTCTCATGGAAAGAATTCGGCCTTTGGAACAAGACAGTTTGGCTTTCAAATCCCACCTCCATGGTAATTAGCTGTGTGACATTGGGCAAATGATTTAAGCTCTCTGAGGTTTTGTTTCCTGTCTGTAAAGTGGGGATAAATGATGTAGTTCTGGCAGGGTTTTGTGGAGAAATGATGATAACATAGAGCTTAAGACTGTGCTGGCACATAGCAGGCACTCACTGGATGGAGTCCTTATATTCTTGAAGTAAATTCAGTCTATCTTGTTACTTTTTGTGTTTGTTTAATACGATTTTGGGTACTCAGATATTCATAGGCATCTGAAAAAATTAGCTTTGTTACCAACATCTAGCTTTTATAATCAACAGAAATCAATCCAATAAAAAGACAGCTGGAAAGGAGCTGGATGACATGTTTTTGTTTGAAAGAGCAAGGGTTAGGTTGCTTCCATGTGGCCCTCTTGCCTTCTGAGAAAGGGATGGTACAGAGCACACTGGAGACCCAGGAGATCTAGGCTCTGTTCCAGCTCTGCCTCTTCCTCCTATTTTGATAACTGGCAAATCCTTTTCTGCTCTGGCCTTCTTATTCACTCTGGAATCAGGAGGGGTTGTACTACGTAATTGATAAGTTGTCACTTAGAGCTGCTATTCTACTATGTATTCTCTTCCTCATTCAATGTATGCCACAGAAGGGACCTTGGAGGGCAATATGAAGATATAGAATTGTGATAAAGGCTTCAATTTCCTTAAAAAGCTGGCAAGGAAGCTAAGCCCCAAGACTCATGCATATGCCACGGGAATCCTTACCCATTAAAAAAAGACTACATATATATGTGCACGTGTATACATATATGTATATATACCACATACACACATATACATACATAGAGGTATACATGCCATTCCTAACCTCTTGCCTCTCTCCAGTATGGAGGCTGGAAAAGCTAAATAGTTGCTTTCCCAGCATCCCTTGCAGGTAGGTCTGGTCATGTGAGATAGAAGGAAAAGTCCGTTGGAGCCTTCCCAAAACATTTTTCCTTCACTGAAAAAAGGAGTGAGCAATGCAGGGAAAAGCCTTTCTGCTCTTTCCTCTTGCCTCCCCTTTTCTGGCCATGCATGATGTCTGGTTATGATGTCTGGGGCTGTGGTAGGCATTGGGCAATTGGGGGTGATAAAGATGAAGACAGGGATGGTATATCAGAGGGATGAAATGAGCTTGGGACCTGACTGACATCACGGAGCAGCCTGGCCTACCTCATTTCTGGAACTCTTAGGTAAACATGGTTTATGCCCTTGCTGCCCAAAGTGTGGTCTGTGGACCAGCAGTATAGGTGTCCCCTGAGAGTTTTGTCAGAAATGCAGAGTTTCAGGCCCCACCCCAGACCTTTGGAAATAGAATCTGCATTTTAAAAAGGTGCCAGGCTTGGCATGTTTTGAGTGCATATTAAAGTTTCAGGAGCGTTGGTTTATAGCTCCACTAATTAGGTTTTATTACGTGCAGCTGAAAGCTTTCCTAACTGCTACCATGTATGGTAGGAAGTATGCATGAACACATATAGGTACGTCTATGGTGTGTGGCTGTATGTCTGCATCCATGAATGCATACACACATCCACACATATATGTATACATACCTAAGTACATAATATATTTTTGTCTATATATTTGCATATATATGAACAGAAAAATCCTGGAAGGACACAGGCAGTGGCAGTGGGGCTGGCTGTTGGGAAGATTGGGAGGTGATTTCACCTTTTTACACTAATTGCTTCTATAGTGTTTGAAAAAGTGTCTAGTTTAAACCCATGAGTATCTACTCCTTTCCTAACAAAGCCGAGCAGAGACGCACCCGCTCTCCTCGCGGTCCAGCAGCGCATGGTAGGACGCCACGTCCCGCTGCATCTGGCACTTGTGCGCCAGCAGGTGCTCGCGGGCCTGCAGCTGCTGCTCTGCCTCCGTGCGCATCTCCCTGAGCTCCGCCTCCAGCCTGCTGACCACGGCGCCCAGGTTCTGCAGCTCGATGTCGTGCCAGTGCCTGGCGTCGTGCAAGGCGTTCTCCAGGCCTCGTTTCTACAAGAGAGGGGATACGGTCCAGACCCAAGGCCGAAGGGCAGGCGCCTGGAAAAGGGAGATGGGCAGGGCAGTGGGAGGGGCTGGCATCGGCCTGATCTGTCTGTTTCTCCCAGGACGATGACCTTGATGGGCTGAGTGGCTCAGTGGGGAAGTAATGAATCCTCCTGGGGAGGCCAGAGTCTTGCTTCATCTGAGTCACTGATCCTTCCGACAGGGGTGGAGGTGGGGAGGGAGAAGAGGAAGAAAGAGGCGGAGAGAGACAGGAACCGGAGAGTCGGATGAGAGAGAATGATGAGAGAAGCGGCAGGTGAGTGAGAGAGAGAATGAGAGAGGACAAGTGAGAGAGAGAGAGATTCACACACACACACACACACACACACACACGAGGCAGTTTGCAGGTGTTTTTTCAAAGAAATCTTGCTCCCTGAACCGTCTCGGGGCTTTTTTGCCTCCTGACTTGTCACCCCCGGGCCACCTCCCTCCTTGGTGAACCGCCACCCACTGTCCAGCTGGAATGCAGTCTCCTCCTGCATTCCTCCAAGATTCCCACAGTCAGGACGAATATCTCTGGCCTCTACACACTCACTGTGGTTTTTTAGTGTTTTAGTAGCACATCTTGCTCGTTCCTCTGCCCCTTGCTGCCCGTTCGCCCCCTCCTCTCCCTGAGCTGTGCTGTGCAGGTTGGTCTCTACTCCACTCACAGCTTGGTCATCTCTGTGGACGACTCCTGTGTTGATGCATCCAGCACAGATCTCTCGCCCAAGCAGACTCGGAACTGAGGGTTCTTACTGGAAATATATGCAGGCCATGGGCCCCATTCCAATCAAGGTGTCCAAAATGGAGCCATCAGCTTCCTTTGGAACCTGCTGGCCCCTCCTCTCCTGTGCTCCAGCTGGTGAACCCACATGAGCTAGAAACCGGGGAAAGATATGTCCCTGATCCTGCTTCCCTCCCAAATTCAATCATTACTGAGTCCTACCTCTTGTACATTCTGAAACGTTTTCCCATATGTGCCCTCTCTTGTCCAGCCACCAATGCCCCAGATCAATTCTTATCACCTCTCACCTGGGGTAACTTCCGTGGCCTCCTAGCTCATCTCCCTGCCTGTGGTTCCTCCCCCTCTGCATCCCCCTGCAGCAGCCACAGTGCACTGTCTAAAGTCCAAATCTGGGCTTGTATCTCCCCTTCTCCTCACCTGGCTGACTCTTATTCACCCCACGTCCAAGCTCAGGGCTCACCTCTCCTAGGAAGACCTCCTTGATGCCCTCTTGCCTCTGCCACCACCAGGCTGGGTGAGGGTGTCCCTCCTCTGGGCTTCACAGCTACCCAAGCACATGCATGCCCTTGAACTTATCATAGCGGGCTGAGCTTCTCAGGGGCTTGTCTTCTCTAGCAGATGCTGAGCTCCTTGAGAGTAGGAACCTAGTCTCTGTAACCCCAGTGACAGGACAGGGCCTGGCACAGAATAGGTGTGTGTGTGTGTTGCCCAAGTGACAGCACTTGTATTATGGTGCACTTATTGCCCTATCTGTCTCCCCACTAGACTGAAACTTTCTTCTCATCTTGCCATACACCAAGCCCTGCAAACTGTAGGGCTGACCAATAAAAAAATGGTATGCCTCTCTCTTTAACATTTTTCAGTAGTAGTAATTATGTAGTTCTATAATTTAGCATCTGGCTTTTTATTTTATATAACACATAAGAAACAAATAAATATCTTTCTAAATTGGACTGAGTCAAGTCTTGATGAGACAAGTTTCTATACCCTTTTTTGACCACTGTGGCTGAAATCGAAGATTCTTGGTCATGACGTCATCTTGAATCATGGCTACTGTTAAGCAGGGGCCACCATATTATCTTATTTAAATCTTCCCAATTCCACAGGATATGAGGAAGTTGAGTCAGATTCCCATCCTAGGTATGTCTACAGGTGGCAAAATGTGATTAGTGGAGATAAATCTAGATCAGTGTCTGGTCTGGTTATTATTTTGCTGGTGAGATCTGAAAGCCCCTCCATGGCAGTGAGGATGCAGAAATGGCCACCTGGACTTTGAGAATCATTCGTTCCAACCTCTCTGGGGTTTCTCCCTTTGTTTATCAGGAAGCTGCTTGGTTTGTGAGTGGTGGTTGTTGACATTGGACCTGTAACACCTGTGATTTGGAAATACCTTTCGTGGAATCAGGTTTGGATCATCTGTCTATAGTTTTTGCCCTGTGTACATGGTGACTTTTCCATGTGACCTGGGGTTTTTCGCTGAAGACGTAGGACCCACCGCCCAAGGTTGGTTCATGGGAACACCGATCAGAGGTGCCACGTCTTTTCCACTCCACCCTTAGAGTCCAAGTCAAGCTTCTGCACCTATGTCCCTGACATCTTGGCCTGGTTCTCACAGAGATGCCTGTGCTTGAGTCTCTATGATCAGCCACTGCTGTGGGTCTCCTGCCCCGGCCCGCTCACGACACAGCACCAGCAAGCAAACTGAGATCACAAAAGCATGCTTACTCTTGTCTCTAGAGATCTGAAGGGACTTCCTTAAATTGCTAAGCCTTCCGGAAAGTAAAATAGTGACCTTCTGTGATTTCTGGACTGAAGTCCATTCCTGGTCTGAGTTGACTGAACACAGAGCTCAGGAGCCCTCAGACACCACTATTGATGCCCGGCTGCCGCTATGAACAGTGCCTTGTTGGCAAAGGAGCTGAAAATGTCACCAGCTTGGCTGTCTGAGGTTTACATAGCTGTGAGGGCCTGCGTGTGCACAGGTTGCTGTGACTGAGGGTAGCAGGATGGCTGGATGAGCTCTGCCATGTCGGAAAGACGTAGACGTGTGTGCTACCTGTTCTGGCTCACCTGTGTTCCTAACCTTGCCTGCAAGGCCCAGCGACCAGAACTCTGACCTGCTAGAGCCACAGGGGACAGAGGCAGCCCATCCTGGGTTCCAAGCCCAGCCAGCCCGTCACTGCTCCATCTTCTGGTTGGGGGGTGAGTTCTTGTCCTATTTGTCCCAATAGTCAGGACCACGGGGTTTACGTGTGGTGATCAGATGATGCCAACTTGGGGCTGCTATACTAGTGGTTACAATAATAATTTTATAATGATAATTAATAACAGATACCATTTATTGACTGCTCACTCTGTGCCGGGCACGGTGCTAAGGGCTTGACCTGCATTACCTAGTTAATCATGCCAATGACTTTACGAGGAAAATTCTACAATGGTTCAGTGGTTGATCACGTTTCCAAGGGCAGCTGCAACAATGATCTCCATCCCACCTGCACTTTCTCTCCATGATTTTGCACTGCCTCATTAAGAGGCAGATCCCTGTGGAATCTGGGCTGTGTCTGTGAATGCTGCGTAAATGATATTCGGGGACTTTCAAGCCCAGGTGTTAAGAGGCCTGGTACCTTCTGGGCTCACCCTCTGAGGGAAGCCAGATGCCATGTCAGAAGTGCAACAATGCAAGACTGCCATGATACGAGGAAGTCAAAGCCAGCTACGTGCAGAGGCCACGTGGAGAGAGAAAAAGAGATGCAGAGCTGAGGCAGCGGGCATGTGAGCTGAAGCAGCTGTTCTTGGACGTTCCAAGCCCAGCAGATGCCACATGGGATGGAGAAGAGCCATCTCTGCCGAGCGCTCCCTAAATTGCTGAATAAATGAACAAATGATTTCCTGTTGTCCTAAGCCACCAACACAGCAGATGGATGTGATGACCAAAATAGATCCTCACTGTACAAGGGAGGAAACAGCATCTTTGGGAGGGCACACAGCTAGTGGGTAGAGGAGCCAGGGTTCAAGACTCCAGGGTCTGAGTGCCCGTCCCCAGCTCCACAGGACGGCCGCCATCTAGTGCGTGATAGAGCCAGAGAGCTCTGCCTCTCTACTTATGACTCGCGCTAGTGGGCAAATTCCTGAGCCACAGTTTTCTCTTCGGCAAAATGGGACGCAGTCACAGTCCACCCTACTTAATGTTTCCATGAAGCTCTGATGAGATAACGCAGGTGAGCGTGCTCTTATTACTGTTTCTATCGCTTGGAAGAAATTGTGTTTGGGGCACTGTACCAAGTGCTTTGGGGACATAAAACTAATTAGACACGGTCCCTGCCCTCCAGGAGTTAATGTGAGTTCAGTGCATGAGCTGATATAACCACATGAACCAGGGGGCTCTGAGTGTGAGTGGCTGGCAGGTGGAAGGGATCACCCCAGCTCTGGGGTCAGGGTCTAGGCTTCACGGTGGGTGTGAAACTCCCTTTGGTGAGCTCCACCTCACCTGTGCCCAGCGTGTGGATGACAGGAGCCGGTAGAGGGGGCAGAGTAGGGGGAGGAGACTCCTTCTAGACCTGGGAGAACATATCCAAGGGCTCGAGTGTAGGAAAGCAAAGGATGAGTTGTGGGCTTTAAAATGAAGCCCGAGTTGGGTGGTATTGGAAGGTCTGGCAAAGGAAGACTTTCTATTTTACCCACAGGCAATTCCAGGGGGTGGGGACACTGATAATGCAGGAGAGAGGGGACGGTAGATAGAGGAATGTCCCAGATGGTGCAACAGGGGACAGGTGGAGTCTTTCGAAGGGAGGAGAGGGTGGATAAAGCTTCAGAGATATTTTGAGGTGGGAAATGGAAGCTGGAGACCTCAAGTTGGAGGACCTTCATCTTCTCTGCAGAACAGTGCTGGTGACAGCATCTGCCAAGGGGCAGAGGTAAGGGCGGGCTGGGGGCTTGTGAGGATGGAGACTGCTGGAAGCAACCACTCTGGGGAACACAGGAAGTACCCCTGCTTTGTTCTGTCATTTGTGTACCAGTTTTCTTTTACCAATCAGGTTATGAGCCTTTAGAAGACAGGAAACATTTAATTCTTCATGGCCTCTCCCAAGTCTAAGGGAGGGCTCAGCACATAGTAGGCTCCCAATACATGTGTGTGGAATATGAGCTGAGTGATGTGCACCAGCTACTTAGGCTGCAATTTCTCCAGGCTTTGTTTTTGATGATGTGGCTTGAGGATACATCCCTCACCTTTTGCCTGGAACTTTCTATCACCAGAAGGGTGGCAATTTTGGCAGCCACAAGGACATCTGGGGGAGAAATGGCAGCCTCTTAACTGTGTCTAAAGCAACTGCATTCCCAACATTAGGATGTTTATCAAGGGTTATGGCAGGTGAATAAAACTGATTAGCATAAAATCCACATAACACTGAACAACACAATCTCTTTCAGACAATTTTTTAGTTAAAGTAGCAGTGATTTAGACTGTAGATTCCTGATCTTTCTCACCTCAGATCCTTTCCTCACACCCCCTTGCACTGACCCAGATCCCATCAGAGGATAACTTGGAGAAAAGTGGAGCAACGAGACATGTGTCGTGTTGTAGCAAGACTGAGCATCTTCCCTGAGCTGACTGGGCACCGTGTGATCTTGTTGCCGAGGACAACGGACCAAGTGAACTGAAGACCCTTGAAGGAAGGGAACTGGGGGTGATGGGGTGCTCTTGGCAGCAGGCAGAGGAAAAGTTGTTTCTGAGAGGAACCGACTAGAACAAATACTTGAGCTAACTTCCTGGCAGGCTGTGGCTACAGTGGGAGGTGGGGCTGGCGGTTTGTGATGGAGCTGTTATGGGTGGCAATACTGAGATGAGGTGTATGGGGGGTGGTGGAAGAACGGGTGCCCAAATAGCCCAGGACTTGAGGCTGATGGGAGAGAGGGGCTTCTTGGGCCTCTACGACGTCCAGACTACCTCAGCTGTGCGGGGATTATACAACCCAGCCCCTTCGTGCACTCTGGTGTGTATGAACACTTGTGGTTTGATTCAGTACACATGGCCCCCTGGAGGCATCCAGGAGGAGCCATGCTTGACCCTAATAGAACTTCAGTCCATCCAAGAGATCAGAGGGTGGATTACTGTATTATTAATAATCATTTTAACTAAATAATAATAATTAATAATGCAAGAGATCCATCCACAAACCACAGTGAGTCTGAAGAGCTAACTAGCTTACTAGTTTTGCTTGGGTTCCCCAGAAGCAGAGCCAGACACAGGGATCCTGGTTCATGCCAATAATTAAGGAGTTCCTTTCAGGAAAAGGGGGAGAAGGAAAGCAGTTTCAGGGCAATGTAAAGTGTTAAGCCAGGAGGTGGTCTTGGCTGGCCTCTGGCTACAGCCTGATCCCTTGGAGAGCTCTGGAGTGTGGATTACACCACAGAGCGGAGTCCACTTTGAAGCAAGTGGGCTGGGTTTTTAAACCCCACTGTCAGTCAGTTATTGGCCGACGGCTGAGGACTGGGGGGGCACGCCTACCATCCTAGGCCAGGTCTTCTTTTTGGCGGAGGGCAAGTCTCCGGGCACCTGTGGCGTCAGCAGCCAACAGTCACGGCAGCAGCCTGGTGAAGGGGTTTCGCTGGGGCACTAACTGTGTCTACTACATTTGTCAATTGGTATCGGATGATCCTTTGCAGGCCTCAAAACTCATGTGCTGTGGGATGGGAAACCCATGTGACTATAAGTAGACAGTTGAGAGTAAAACTTCACGCAGGAAAGCCCGAGGCTGTTCCTGGCCCACTCACCAGCGCCCGTAAGGATTCCGTCTCAGCCTGCAGGCTCTGGATTTGGCAGGAAGTGTTGTGCACCTCCACCCTGAGGGCAGCAGCCAGCTTCTCTTCGTGGGTCTGGGCCCTGCGGGCCACCTCCGTCTGTTGCTGTGGGGAGGCAGGGGTGAGTAGGGGGAACCAGGGCCTGAACCCGTCCTTCCCTCTTTACCTTCTCCAGTCACCACTCCGCAGCCTCTAACGCAGAGGAAACAGCCACTTGATTTAAAAATCACTCTTTTTCTATCGGCGCCCACACCAGCTTATATTCCAACATTTATTTAGTTTGAACATATAATGCATGCAAAGGGAATAAAATTCAAAAGATTTTCTAAAGGATATATAGTAGAAAGTCTCCTTCTCTTCCTGTGTCCTACTTACTTTGTTCTCCTGTCTCTAGTTTCTCATATCTCCTTCCAGAAATATTTCATATATTTATAAATAAATACGTATGAGCATCCCTCCTTGCTTTGGTACTTAACACATTTTTAGAAATTATTCTATAGCAGTATATATAGATCACTTACATTTTTTTTAAGGGCTGCATGGTAATGCCTTGCTTGGAAGTACTATGATTATTTGGAAGTTCCCCACTGACGGACACTTAGCTTGTTTCCAGTCTTGGCCTATTATGAACAATGATGCAGTCCCTCATTTTCCATACATGGGAGGATCTCTGAGGGGTAAATTCCTGTAGTGGAACTGCTGAATCAAAAACGTAGGCATCTGTGGACTTCCCTGGTGGCTCGGTAGTTAAGAATCTGCCTGCAATGCAGGGGACACAGATTTGAGCCCTGGTCTGGGAAGATCTCACATGCCACGGAGCAACTAAGCCAGCGAGCCACAACTACTGAGCTTGCATGCTGCAACTACTGAAGCCCGCGAGCCTAGAGCCTGTGCTCCGCAACAAGAGAAGCCACCGCAGTGAGAAGCCCACACACCGCAATGAAGAGTAGCCCTTGCTCGCCGCAACTAGAGAAAGCCTGCGTGCAGCAACGAAGACCCAATGCGGCCCCCCTACCAAAAAAAGTAGGCATTTGTGATTTTGATAAATGTTGGGAATTTGTAACCCCCTCCAGTGCTCCAATTGCCCCACACCTTGCTCAAACACGGAGTGAACAAACTTGACCTGATAGTCCCTGTTTCCCTGTAAAAACCCATCTGACCACACTGTGAATTTAGGGGGAAGGTCTGTGCTTTGAACCTTCTCCCCAGAGCAAGATGGACATATTCTGATTACTCCTCTTCGCTGGGGAAAAGGGAAAACATGAGAGCTCTCCCTCATTTATCTTCAGTGCAGTCTGATAAAATGTCTACAAGGCAGTGATATAGGAGAAAGTAAACTGCTTTCTCTCCTAAGTTACTGGCTTTCTGGATTTGCCATCTTCACCACATATGAATACTTATTTACAGAATTATGTGCAAATAGTCCAACCTAACTGACTGGCTAAGAAATCCCAAGTCAAAAGGCTCACATCTCAGTAGTAGTTCTGCCCGTTCTTGCTGTTTGGGGGCTATAAAGAGTTCAACAAAAATGTCCATTAAAGGCTTGGGAGCAGCTGAAGGAGAACATAACCCGTGAACCCTGCTCTGACTGGTTGGCCTGTGGCTGTGTGTCTCCGGGCCATGATTCAGCCTCTCTGAGTTCCATTCTCCACCCGTAGATGACATTGAGTGGGGAACGATAATCATATGATGACTGCCTCCTGGGATCACTATGAGGCTCCCAGCAGGTTATGCATGTGGAGGCTTTTAGAACCTTAAAATCATGCAAATATTGGCTATATATATTTTCTATGTGTAACAAGGAATGTAGTACCCAACAAATGAGTTTGTAAAAAGCCACTATGAGTTGAATACTACTAATGATAACTAATATATATTGAGCATTTTGTGCCAAACACTTTGTTAACTGCTTTTTTTTTTTTTTTTTGGCTGTGCTATGTGGCTTGTAGGATCTTAGTTCTCCAGTGGTGAATGAGCAGTCATAACCCCCAGACCACCAGGGAATTCCCTTAACTGCTTTAAGTACGTATATCATTTAATCTTTACAACCCTGTGGAGCAAGTGTCATTGTTATTTCCATTTTACATGAGGAAACTGAGGCACAGAGAGACTGAGCTATTTATTCAGGATCAAATGGCCTGGACTTCCCTGGTGGCTCTGTGGTTAAGAGTCTGCCTGCCAATGCAGGGGACACGTGTTCAAGCCCTGGTCCGGGAAGATCCCACATGCCGCGGAGCAACTAAGATGGGGGCACCACAGTTTCTGAGCCCGGGCGGCTAGAGCCCATGTTCCGCAACAAGAGAAGCCACCACAGTGAGAAGCCCACGCACTGCAATGAAGAGTAGCGCCTGCTCGCTACCCAACACATCCAAAAAGAAAAAAATTTTTAATAATTTTAAAAAAAGGAGCATATGGCCCATGAGGGTCAGAGCTGGGGTTCAAGCCCAGCAGCCGACCCCAGTGCTGTGCTCTTAACAACCAGTACTTAATGCTGCCAATTCCACCAATGCCTCAACTTAAGACCCTCCAAATTAGAACTGTCTCCCTCAAAGTGAAGGTGGATCCCTCTAAAATACCCTCATGGTTCACCAAGTCCTGTGATCAATAGGACGGTTTTTCTTCCTCCCTCTGGGGCCAGGGCCTGGCCAGATGGGCTGTGTGGGAGAGAGGTACCCTGGCAGACAAATGGAGTCAGAGTGGCCAGGGGCAGACGTGAGCTGAAGCTGGCTCCTATAAGCTCACAAAAGCCAAGGGTTAAAGTTTCAGGAATTTTGTGATCTGTTGGCCATGTAGCCACCATTCAAAATTAGATTATATCAAGTTACAATCAAATAAGTTATATGAAAAAGGGTAATAAATAAACACATCACTGGCTAATTATTTTGCATTTTATCATTATCTATGCTACTGAGGTAATTTACATCAATGGTACTTGTGTGGTAGAAATAACACATAATGCTGTGCTCCTGCACTTCTCTTCCCAACTTTGTGCTCATTTACATCATGTTAGTAGTTTGAAATCAGCCATGGTGAGAGTATTTACACCATGGAAACTGGCAAACGCTACAAATCAGGGGTTGAATTATTGTTTTGTTGCTTGTCCAGATTTAAGAATGGGATGCAGAAAATGTTAATAATGCAGATTAAACTTAAAAGTGGGTCATGTCTGTAGCTTTTGCACTGGAAATGTCACAAAAATTCGAGGGACTATTCTTCCGGTATCTGAAAATTATCATGTGATTCACAAAGAAGTCACTCACAACGCTGATGAATGAACTCATCCAAATATTAACCAAAATTCATAGCAGAGCTCTCCTCATTCATCACTGATGTGAGTGACTAGTTGCTTAATCAGATATTAATAATCAAGCATTTTTCTGTAGTCTGACTTTGTGACACTATTGTTGATGACAGAATTATAAAAATGGGTGGTGGATTTCGCAAGAAATAGCAAGTCACACTGAAGCTATAGATGCAAATGGAAAAGCAAAGTATTTTATCTTAAAATGTGTTATTTCTAAAATTACATAAAGAAAACATCAACAGAAACTTTTATGTTACCTTTTAGGTAGTGTTATGAATTTGACTGGCACATAAAAACATGTGTTTACATTTCCTTGCAGAGGGCAGTTGGGAAACATCACCAGCACAGAATGGGTAAGAGCCGGGCATGAGATGAAGTCCAGTCCCGTGGAGTCATGTTTTAAAGGCTTGGTGGGCAGGACTGGGCTAAAGCTGCTGGCCAAGGCCACAGCCCCGGCATTGAATGAACTGTCCCTCCTCTCGACCCAGATAATGTACTTGGTAGTTCAGTGGCACACACTGATCTCTGGAGAGATGAATCCCCAGGTCTTAGTTTTATTGGCAAAATGCTGTACCCAAGTGTTTCCCAAATATTCCTGGACAAGCAGCACGGTTTGTCATGTATCTTAATACTAATTCAAACTCTTTTTATCTGAAGCAATTCATTTTTTCCTTGTAAATAAATGGCTTTAAAATGTAAACTACAGTTAAGTTCTCGGATTTTAAAGTGTGTCAGTATCATCTGGGGGACCTTGTGAAAATGCAGATTCTGATTCAGGAGATCCTGAGTGGGGCCCAGGAATCTGCATTTAAAACTTCCACGTGATGCCTGGTTCATGGAAGTAAAAGTTCTAGATTGCTACAGAAACTGATAAAACTGTATTACTTGACATAGATAAAGGATAACTGAAAAAAAATCAATAAAATTAAAGCAAGCCACTGTGTTATATTCTAGCAAATGTTGCTTGCCAAGCTGCTGAGTCTGAAAGCTGGCTTTCTCTCTGTTGAAAGGCAAAATTAATAAGTATAAGAGAAGTGTTAATGACGTCCCAGCACCAAATGGAAATTTTCTTGTACCATTTGTTAATTAAGATGGAAAGAGAAAAAGAAATTAATTTGATCACTGTGGGTTTCAATTTTGTTTTATATCATGTCCCAGACCTTCTTAAATCAGCTTGCCACAAATGATACTTGCCCTTCATCTGGGGACAGTTCATTGTTTTAACTCACCTAAAAGTATTACATGTTCTTCTCCAATGGCTTTTTAGATTTATGTTTTCTCGTTATTATAATAACTCTACTTCTGTTTCCATTTCAACCCAATGCCTACAGACTTCTCCTCACAGACCAAATAGGAGGTGTGTGGTTCTAGCTCCTGAGCATGGGAAGGGAGGATTGATCTGTCTCTCAGTGCCATTGCTGGGACGTGTGCTGAGGTTCAGACATGTTGGTTCCCAGGCTTGCAAACCAGCTTGAATTCTGGGCTCCACTCCGCACGAGCCGAGCCACCCAGGTTTGCACTCCAGCTGTGTTTCTGGGGCAGGAAAGCATGTTGGCATTTTGAAGTATGGTAAAAATTTTCAAATTAAAATTTACAAATTGGCACAGTGTTGCCCATGAGGGATGGATGTGACAGACAAAGAGCAGCAGGCTTGGGCTTCCCTGGTGGCGCAGTGGTTGAGAATCCGCCTGCCGATGCAGGAGACACGGGTTCGTGCCCTGGTCCGGGAAGATCCCACATGCCGCGGAGCAACTAAGCCCGTGAGCCATGGCTGCTAGGCCTGCGCGTCCGGAGCCTGTGCTCCGCAATGGGAGAGGCCACAACAGTGAGAGGCCCGCATACCGAAAAAAAAAAAAAAAAAGAGCAGCAGGCTGTTGAGTAAGTCAGAATGAAGAATTGGAGGGTCTCCAAATGGAGGGGAAAAGAGGCATCTCCATACCCCACCAATTTGGCTGATTTGCGTTGCCATTCCCCAAAACACCCCTGGCGACTGGAAAAAATGGCCACTTTGTGGTGTGAGGGGAGAGTGAGAGTTTAGGAGGGGGCAGAATGTGGAGAGCAATGATGCTGGTGTGTTCTTAGCAGAACACGTGTCCAGGCTGACCCCTCAAGGGTGGACGTGTGCAGCCTGCCTTTCCCCGAGCAGGTGCTGCGTGGGTTCCAGCAAGTCACAGGCTCTCTGGTTTTTGCAGCTGGGGGACGGCCTTATGAGAGTATTGCTCTGCTGCAGAGCACAGATAACGGCCTTGCTCTTAAGCTTCTCAGATCTCACAGGATCACACGGACCTCATTATGGTCACTTTCATGGAGAAAGGGAAAGCAGTGGGCTCCTTGGGGACAAAGGCGTTCCCGATCTTGCATGATAGAGGAAGCTTATCCGCAGGGAAGGCGCAGATTTGTGGTCTGGAAAGATCCTGACAGAAGTCTGGCCTAACCTTTTGGTCCCTCAAGACAAAGCCCTCCCAACCTCACACAAGATGTCACGTGTGTTCATCCTTAACAAAGAGGATGAATCAAGGTCCGCCCACTCCAGGAGGTCTGTCTGGGTCAGAGTAGCAGTTAAGAGTGTTGATGCTATAGTCAGAACACGTGGTTTGAATCCCAGCTCTGCCATGGTCTAACTGTGTGATTTACCTAACCTCTCTGTGCCTCAGTTTCCTCCTCTATAAAATGGATAAAATCACAATACCTATCTCGGGTTGGGAAGACGAAATGAGAACAGACCTGTCAAGTGCTCAGGACACTGTGGGGCGCTCTGTAAACCCTCAATAAATGCACCGCTGGCCCTGCTTTCCCAGCACAGCTCACTCTGCCTGGCGTGATCTTTCTGTCCGTTGTCTCCCACCTGCACCCCAGCCAACCTCATACTAGACTGTGGCACCTTGTGCGCAGGAACGACTTCTTACTCTCCCCGCGAACCCCCCCGGGGCACCTAACACGGTTTTTACCCCTAGAACATGCCCAGTGGTGTTTATTGGAGGTCTACAACGTGTTCCAGGAGCAGGCTCGGGACTGCGGAAGAGGAAGATCTACCAGGAATGGAATTCAATCTCCTTTTCATTCGGAGGATCGGCTGTCATTATTGTAATGATTATAAGGCACTTTCCAGTCACCCAGTGTCATATAAATGTTATTTAGCTGAGGACAGATTTTGATAGGCAGCACACACACACCTGAACTACCCCAGCCAGGCGTAAGATTCACTTGGGAGAAAGCTGGATGCCATCCAGTCTTCACCAGAGACATGGGTCCTCCTTAGTGGGAATTAAAAAGAAGTGCATGTCTCACTCGGTGAAACATCAACACTGGCAGAAGAGCTGGCCTGGCTAGGCTGAGCCATATCTCTCCTTGAACTTACATGAGAGCTGCCGGGCTGTTGAAGCGGCTCTCTTTAGGGTGTAGGACCAATTCCCAGCCTCGGTCGAAGCTGCCAAAGGAAACACAGAGGAATGTGCGGCTTGGCAGGCTCACTGCCCTATTGGTCGTGAGTGAGCACACCCTGCTGATGAGCGAGGCAGAAGGGGCTCAGCAAGGAGGGGTATCTTCTTCACCCGCAAGTAATTACTGGAGAAGTCCCAGCGACAGCATTTTTGTTCGGGTTCACGGAGACCAGCCCATTCCTAAGGAGGCTCACCTCTGCTCTGTCCCTGCCAGGACACTAAGTGTTGGATACGAGCCACCTTACCTTAATTTCTCAGGGATTTGGGTTGTTTTGGCTTTGCAGATCTCTTAGTTTCGAAGTAAGATCCCTACGCTTTTCCTGGGAAAGAGTTACTATTAAGAAATAGCTAAGGGCTTCCCTGGTGGCGCAGTGGTTGAGAGTCCGCCTGCCGGTGCAGGGGATACGGGTTCGTGCCCCGGTCTGGCAGGGTCCCGCGTGCCGCGGAGAGGCTGGGCCCGTGAGCCGTGGCCGCTGAGCCTGCGCGTCCGGAGCCTGTGCGCCGCAACGGGAGAGGCCACAGCGGTGAGAGGCCCGCGTACCACAAAAAAAAAAAAAAAAAAAAAAAAAGAAATAGCTAAGACAGCTTTGAGATCGTCAGAATCAGTGGCTGGGGATGAGCAAGAATTGAAGCCAGGGACGTTGTGTCCACAGCACCAAGCATGGGGCCTGCAGTCTGGTTTGTGGTTTGCAAATGGAGTCTGAATGAGTGAGTGAAGATTCCTTGGTGGAAGGTATGAGGATGAGGTTACAATGGCGGATGGGTGTTGACCAGTCGTGGGGTTGAAAACACAATATAGGAGATGAGGACTTGGGCGCCACCCCCATGTGGAGATGAGGACTTGGGCGCCACCCCCATGTGGCTGTGCTGGGTAGTTGGGTAAAGAACTGGCAGTGCCCCCTTGATGAGACAGTCTCTTTATTTTCCCTAGTCTGATACCCTACCTTCCTGTCCCCAGCCACACCAGCTGGGGCACACCACCGTAGCACACAGCTATACTAACACTTCCTTACGGGCTAACAATATCTTTTGAAAGCCAGCTGGAACGACCATAAATTAAGTAAAAAGACAAGTGACAGGGGCTTCCCTGGTGGCGCAGTGGTTAAGAATACGCCTGTCAATGCAGGGAACACGGGTTCGAGCCCTGGTCCAGGAAGATCCCACACGCCACGGAGCAACTAAGCCCGTGCGCCACAACTACTGCGCCTGCGCTCTAGAGCCCACGAGCCACAACTACTGAAGCCCGTGTGCCACAACTACTGAAGCCCACGCGCCTAGAGCCTGTGCTCCGCAACAAGAGAAGCCACCGTAATGAGAAGCCCACGCACCGCAAAGAAGAGTAGCCCCCGCTCGCCGCAACTAGAGAAAGCCTGTGTGCAGCAACGAAGACCCAATGCAGCCACAAATAAAATAAATAAAATAAAAATAAATTGACAGGGAGTTCCCTGGTATCCCAGTGGTTAGGACTCTGAGCTTCCAATGCCAGGACCTGGGTTCAATCCCTGGTCAGGGAATTAGGATCCTGCAAACCTCTCTCTGTGGCCAAAAAAAAAAAAAAGACAAGTGACAAGCTGAGAAGATATTTGCAACTTATATCACAGAGAGAGGACTAATTTCTCTAATTTACAAAGAGCCACTACAAACCAGTAAAAAAGAATCCCAGACCTAATAAAAATGGGCAAAATATATGATCCGATAGTACACACAAAAGCAGATATGGATGAAATTCAGCATGTAAAAAGATGTTCCATCTTCCTCATAATATGACAAATGCAAGATAAAAGTATACTGAAAAAACATTTTTTACCTATAATATGGGCAAAGATCACAAAGTGATCACAAAACTGTGAGAACTCACAGTATCAATGAAGATGCAGGGAATGGACACTCTCAAACATTTCTGTTGAGAATATAAATTGTTATAACCTTTTTAGAGGATAATTTGGCAATGTTTATCAAAATTATTGATGCACATAATTTTTGCCCCAGCAATTCCATGTCTATAAATTTATCCAGCAGATACATTTCTATATTGGGAAATGAGGGACATACAAAGTCAGTGACTCGTCTTATTTATAATAGCTAAAGATTGGAAGCCACCATTCATCAGCAGGGCACAGGTTAAAGAAACCCTGGGATACCTGTTAGCTGGAATAAGGGTTGGCAACTTTTTCTGTAAAGGGCCAGATAGTAAATGTTTTAGGCTTAGCAGGCCATATGGTCTCTGTTGCAACTACTCAACTCCGCTGGTGTAATGCAAATGCAGCCATAGACAATATGTAAATGATGAGCATGGCTATGTTCCAATAAACCTTTATTTGTGAAAAACAGGCAGCAGGTCAGACTTGGCTTGTGAGCCACAGTTTGGTGCCCCCTGTGGTACAATATTGTGCAGCTAAAAAGCAATATGTTCTGAATGCTACTAATTGTGTTAAAAGAGAAAATATATACATGGTTTCTTGTACGTGCATAAAATGTCTCTGAAAGGGCACATAGGAAAAGGAAAACATTGACTGACCCTACAACAAAGACTGGGTGGCTGGGACCTGGGTGGGATGACACTTTTCACTGTATATCATTTTGAATTTTGAACCAAGTGAAGGTATTAGATATTAAAATGCATAAATAAAAAAAGAAATAAAAGCAAGCTGGGACCCTTTTGCAAAACTCACTCTGTGACATATTTTGAGGTTTAGAAATGCTAGGTGACTCATCTTCAGTGCTTGCTGTGAGCACACAAGGAGGAATAAGCCAGTGCTTATTTCACAGAAGAGCCATTGAGATTATAGCCAACTCATCAGCACACAGGGACCCCTAGATTACAGATGCTCTCAGCATTCTGCTCTCTCAAAGAAACTCTCCCAGTTGGCTATCATGGCAGGACCATTATTAGGCTGTCTTGGAGCCTAGAGCAAGTGACAGTGCCAGAAATTCATTTAATCTAATTTCATATATCCTAGAAAATACTGAATCTTCTTGGTAAAAGCAAGCAAAGAAAAGGCATAGACACAGCAGCCTGTATAAAATACTTGCCCTCACAGAGCAAGTTATTGTCTGTGAATACGGATGACATGGTGACATGTTATCCAAGTCTTCTAGTCTCTCATGGGTAGATCTAGACCTCTGCTGTCCGGTATGGTAGCCACTAGCCACATGTAGGTATTTATGTAAGCAGTCATAAACATTAAATAACATTAAGAATTCAGTTTCTCAGGTGTGTCAGGCTCATTTCAAGCTCTCAAAACCACGCGTGGCTGAGCTGCCACGCTGGACTCTGCACAGATTACAGAACAGCTGCATCACTGCAGAGATTTCTATTAGAGGGCACTGCTCCAGCCAGTGTCTGGTGCCTCCCGCAGCTCCAAGACTATCAATAACCAGAAACCTCACAATTCGTTTCCATCTCTTCACCTCTCTTCATTCTTAACCACCTCCACCATCTGTCATCCTGACTGTGTGAGGCATGATGGTTACAGCTCAGATAAAGTTTCTGACCACAAATACCTTAAACTGATCTGAGGCAAGTGTGACCTACTGTCAGGGCAGGGAGCATGGGAGCAATCTATTTGTTGTGGAGTTCCTGGCCCCGAGGGACTCATAGGAGCTGCCACCCACCCCCATCCCGCTCACGCTGGTGACTGAATAAGCCTTTGGTTACTGTGCACATCACCCAGCTGCAGTGAACAAGGGACAGAGATTTGGCTTCTGGGAATTGAGGGGAGGGCCGCCAATCCCATCAAGGGGAAACTGAAGTGGGGTAGGTCAACCTTTCAAACCCTAAGCAGCCTGATTCAGAAACTTTGGGAGCCCTTAGCCTTCAGGGTGGCCCTGTTTCCAGGAGGACAGCACACTGTAAGGAAAAGGTCAGTTGGAAGAAACATGGGATTATATGTATCATGATGGACTGACATGGACATGAAAGACTCTAACTGCGTAATATTTTTGAAAGTGTCTTTTTGGCTACCTGGAATTTCATTTTCCTGTTGATGATATAATGCTTGAAATGCTTGCATTTGTGAAAGAAAAACTTAGTAGAAACAGCCTGGCTGCAGGGAAACTAGAAGCTCCTGGCTCTCTCTCCTCCTTCCTTCCCTCCCTTCTTTCCTTCCTGGTAGCAGAAAACACATCTGTGAAATGGGAATAACAAGAGTTCCTGCTTTTGAGGCTGTTGTGAGAATTGAATGAGCAGAAAGGATGTCAGAGGTCTAGCCAGCACAAACGGCCTCACATGGTTATCAGTTTTATTTTTTAATTCTAGGTCTTGTAACAATGACTGACAGATGATTTCGATGTATCCATAAGTTCTGCAAGTTTTAAGAAAGAAGGGCACTGAGAAATCTTAATCGAGCCAACGTCAGTGTACAGCATACTTGCACTCAGGACTTTCTCTTTTGTTTGTGGCTCTACAGAGTAGAAATGTCTCAGCACATGAATCCAGGAAACAGGTGAATAATAGTGACCCTTCAGTATTCCCCAAGGTGGTCTTTTTAAGGTCTGTCAGTTGCAGCTGGGGAGTGTGTTCCATGGCTAGCCAGGAGGTGTGGAGGGTGGTATGGCGTGCTGTTGGAGGTTCTCGAAGTATCCCCAAATACCCTGAGTTGGGTAACCACATCAAACAGAAAAGGAAGGGCCAGACTTTAAAACACTGGAAATTCTCTGGACCAACGTGATCCCCCCCAGTCACTGAATCATGCAACCTGAGAAGCTCCAAAGACTGGACCACTGAGGTTCCCTACATCTATAACACTGTGGCTGGAGGGAACCTAGTGTTATAAGCGTTTACTGATTAAGAAATAAAAAGAGTTGGCAGGAAAGTGATAGCAGATGCTGATGGCATCCACCTTGACTCCTTGGGCCATAACATGTTAGTTCTCCCCAGCTTCCTTCCCACTGTCAGATTCTGCACCTCTCCCTGGGAGCTCTCTCTGAAGTCTTTGAAAGGTCACTCTGCTAGCAGATGGCAGATGACTGAGGGGAGGGGGTATTACTACCCCAGCTTCCTCGCCTCTCTCCTCTCCTGTGCTCTGTACTGTTCCCCAGGCCCCCATGGGGATGTTCCAGTCTCCCGCAGTGGGAGCTGGTTGGATAACCTGTTCTTTGTTTGTTCGCTTCTCTGCTTCCCGCAACTTCCAAAGAAACCACCTACACTTCAATATTTATCTCAGGATCAGTTTCTGGAGGAACTTAAATGAAGAAAAATTAATCATGTCAATTAACTTTTAGCCTCTCCAAGCTGAGAGGTAATTAAATACATGTCTGTATTCTCTCTGCAAAATGTTTAGAAAGCAGCGTGTGCTAAACCATTTCACATTTGTGCTTTGCAGCCAAGAAACCTACAAGAGACGTTCAGGCTGGACAAAAGTCAGCCCCGGAGGGCATGACGGCAATTGACAAAACTATTTATTGGAGGACTTCTGGCTGTCAGTTCTGATCTCTGTTGATGATTAGAGGAATTCACTCATTCTGCAAATATTTTCTGAGCTCCACCTCTCTGCAAGAGGCCCAGGGAGCATCGGCCAAACTGAAACACGTACTGTCTGTTTTCTCTGAGATGTAGCTTTCAGATTACTCTATTAAAAAAACACTAATGAATCTGTTCAGAATTAATGTTTGAATGACTGTTGGGCTGGTGATGATTCTCAAGAGGGTGAGGGGTGAATAATAATGAAGTTTTTTTTTTCTTTTTCACACTATGCAGGATTAATTTCTGTTAATTACAATGCCCCTCCACCCTTTCCCAAAGAGATAATCACTATGGTGTGGTGTAGACCCCAGGGGGGTTGGGACAGAAACAAGTCTGCAAATTCCTGGGCCACTGTGATTTAGCTTTGGCAGCAGAGCCAAGGAGAAGTGACAGCCTAATGCAGAGAAAAAAATCCCAGATCAAGAGCCAGGAGAGCTGAACTGTGGTATTCCAACCAGCTGTGCGACCTCAGGACATCAACTGCCCTCTCTGGGTCTCAGTTTCCTCACCTCTAAAATGAGGGAATGGGACTGATGGTCTCTAGGGTCATTAATTACAAATATTCATGAGTCCCCTAAGAAGCAATGGACCCAAACCACATCTATGCTTTGGTTTCACTTTCTCTTTGTGTGGTTTTGCCTCTCACTGGTCATGGGGGCTGTATTTCATGGAGTTACTAGGCACTATTTGCCATGGAAATTGTTTGTAGTGACCTGGCCCAAGGATTTGAAGGTTAGAAAGAAGAGCTTTTGGAAAGGGGTAGGGGGTGGAGAGTTGGGGAGTGGAAGATGTTTTCTGGGCTGGAGAACATTGGGGGATCCAGACTTGTGAAGACCCTGGGGGGAAGTTTCCTGTTGATACTTGGGGGCAGGGGTTGAGGAGGGCTGGGAGAAGAAAGAGCAGAAAAGGTCCTCCCGGTTTTCTCTGGGGAGTTTTTATCAACTCTTGTGGTTCCCAAACTTGACTGTGTATTAGAATAATAAGTGAGCTTAAAAACCATGAAGTCCCTCTCCTCCTTCTGATTTAATTGGTGTTGGGCCTGGGTGATTTTGAAAGTGCACTGAAATAATTTTGTTGTGCAGTCAGGATTGAGACCCACTCAATGGTCACCGAGAAATCAGGAGCAGCCCTCTTGCCTTCTTTCAAATTCTACTTTATTTTCACCACTTCCTTCATGCTTCCCTTCCTCTGCTGCTCTTTCAATCCTCTGCCTCAGAATCCCAGAATCGGGAATGGGTGGGAAAAGGCGAAGGAAAGAACAAACCCTGTGCATTCTATTTTCTGATTAATTCCTTTCTTATTTATAAGTTTAATCAAAGATGCTTTCCCTCCATGAATATAATTCATACTACTTAAAAAAAACTTAAGAAAAACTCGGAAACAAGAAAGAAAAAACATCACCATCACAACATGAAATGGGTCCCACACTTAAGGACAACCACTGCTAATGCTAATACCTTTACAGTTTAGAGTTTTCTTTCTGATTTTTTTTTTTTAAGGGAGACCTTTTCTTCACAGCTTTATTAAGGTATAATTGAAGTACAATAAACCGTGTTCTGACCTTTTCTGGATGCCTAGTTTCTTTGTTTGAATGCTTTACCTACTGTGTATAGCAGGGGTTGGCAACTGCAGATCGAAGGTCAAATCCAGCCCACCTCCTGTTTCTGTAAATAAAGTTTTATTGGAACGCAGCCATGCTCACTGGTTACCTTCTGTCCGCAGCTGCTTTCACACCACGGTAGCAGAGCTGAGTATTGCAACAGAGACCATCTTGCCCAGGAAGCCTCAATATTTACTGTCTTGTCCTTTACAGAACAAGTTTGCTGACCCCTGGTACATACCAATCTGTACTCTCTTTTTTCTCCCCATTTTACCTTATTGCCTGAGCAGTTCCCATATTGCTATAAACGCTTCATAAATATCATTTCTAATAACTGCCTGATATTTTATTGCATGGTTAAGCTGTGGCTTAGTCTTTCTCCTGTTATTAAATATTTATAAAGTTTTCTTCCCAATTTTTTTCACCCTTATAATAATAAAGGCTTCAGTGGGTGTATCTGGATGTACACTTTATCTGTATTTTCAGTTATACCTTTAGGATGGGGTCTAGATTATTCAAGTGGTAGGCAGGAGCATTTTATGGTTCTTGGTACATGTCATCAAATCCCTTCCTCAAAGATGTCACATGGGTTTGTGCTCCCCAACAACTCAGTAGAGCACCCACATTTCCACACGCTTGCCAGCACTGAGTATTACCATTTTAAACTTTTTCTGCATTTAGACAGGTAAACAAAAAGCTTTGTTTTAAATTGCATTTCTTTTCTGTCTAACGAGATTGAAATTGTTGCTTTTCTTCTTTTGCATGTTGGCTGCTACTCATCTTTGCTTGGCCTCCTTCTGCACAGGGCAGACTGAGGATGCTGGTCCTGCCTCTTACCTTAGCTTGGAGCAAGGCCCCCGCTTCCGCCCGCTTCTTTTCGACATCTCTCTCCCAGTGAATTCTGATCGTCTCAAGGATGTCATCCAGCCCAGTGCCAATGGGAACATCCAATTGTTCCAGCTCAGACCCTGCCAGCTGTTTGTATAGCATTTTCACATCCTGAAAGTGACAACATATACCTCAGTGAGTTCCGGAGGAGAAAGAAGAGACACAGAATTCTAGCCAGCCGAAGCCCAGCTCTGTGGGCAATACTTTGCTTCTCATTTTGCTGCTGCCAAACGTGGGGCTTCACAAAGACTGGAAAAGTCCCTGGTCCCCTTCCCAGCATGGGCGCTATATTCTCTTTTCCCCAGGATGTATTTCTTAGGCTACTCTTCACAAACCCATGCCCACCCTAAGCAAAGAGCAAAATAAATAAATAACAAAATAACAACACAGAGTAAGCAATAACAGCAAGATGAAATTTTTGAATTTCATAAAGTCAGAGGAGGCGGAAAGAGATTTAAAGATAACTGCGGAGTTTTTAAAGCATTACCTTTGGAGAGTGGTGACAAACTATGGAGCTAAGGACAGGAGGAAGTGGGCTTATTGATTCCTGGTTAGCTTACAGCTGGACAAAAGAAGGAACTTCCCAATGTGAACATGGTTAAATGGGTTTTGCCTTTTTCCAACTGCAAGCACTTTTTGGATCTTGGACGTTTGCATCTTGACCTGTGTGAGGTTGCTTAGGATCACTGCAGTTCTGCAGGACACTGGACAACATCACCACAGGCGCCCTCAGTCCTGTCACTCAACGATCTGACCTAATTTCATTGAGTGTGACTAAACCACAGCCTGGGGCTACTCTCGGAGTTCTTTTGTTTGTCCAGTACAGTGTTGAAAAAAAAGTCTGAACTGGAAAGCTCAGGGGATGCTCCCTCCAATTCAACACACGTTCCATCACTCACTGCTGCTTGGACCTGCTGCCTCCCCATTTATGTACCGGCCTGGTCCCTGAAGCCATTTGAGTTTGAAACGCAGGTTAACCTCACCCACTACAAGAAGATGGAAATATTTTACTGGCATTTTGCCTGCAGCCCTGGGCAAGTGATGAGGAACATCACTTGTGTTGTGAAGCTTAGCCCAACAGGTGAGGGCCCCCACCTACCTCTTCATAGCTCCTTGACAGAAAGCCAAGTTCTTCTTTCAGGCTTTCTATTTGACTCTCCAGATCCTTTTTTGTCGAATTCGCTTCATCGATGACTTTATACAGAGAGTTAATTTCCTCTTCTGCCGCCTTTCGAAACGGCTGCTCATTTTCATATCTGTAGGTAAAGGAACTCAATCAGCAGAGCTGGGTGACCCCCCCCCCCAAAATAATCAGATTATAAATGTGACCAACAGACCAATTATGGGATACTTAGGCAATGAATGTTAAAAGTCACTGTTCCAATGGGTTTGAGGACACTGTTAATGCAATTGCTGCCTGTTGATTTATTAAAATGAAAGCGATTGCAGCCACATTCTGATAACAGGGCACATGGAATGATTAGGTGCCAGCCTCATGGGGCACTGGAAGCATAGAGCTCTAGGGAAAGCTCCTCCGAGAGGTCAGATCCAGGTAGGGGGACCAGTGTTGTCATCGTTATGCTGATCTGTCATCCTTTTCACCCGGGGATCCCTTCACGAACATTACTGAGAATCTGCTAAGTCCCAGGCTGTGTGCTGGTGATCCCCAAATGAAGAACGTGCATGGTTCCTCTCCCAAAAAGCCCAGGTAAAATTTCAGGACCCTGGCTGCAAACTCAAATGCCTTCGGGGACCAAGTGGGGAATGTAGATGAGGGATGAGGGCCAGGTCTGGGCAACAGCAAGAGGTGGGGATTGACACGCGTAGGACAGCACATGCTTCACCTAAAGGGGCGCTGCTGCCCAGCCCTCCCCATCACTGCAGCGTGGGAAGGGGTATGCCCTTCTCTTGAGAAACCAGAAACCTGGATTTGCATGCGAAATATGCAGAAACACACAGGCACACATATACACGCAGACACAAGTCTGAAACTGCCCCTTCTTCTGCATTGTTTCAATCTCTGGGGGCCTTTTTTCTAACAACTACCCAGCGTCTTTGGCAGTTTCTCTCAGGGGCACTCCTTTCTTCCATGGCCTTCCACTCAGCCAAATTTCACACCTTACCTTCATCCATCCACAGAAGGGAGAAATCTCACACCTCTCATTTCAGAAAGCCTCCTAAGGTCTTAGAATTTTAAAGGATTTTCGTGTTCATCTATCCAAACTCTTGCCTGGTGACAATCCCTTGATGGCATTGTTGACAGGTGATCACGCAGGCTCTGCTTCAATACTTCCAGCAACAGGGACCTCATCATCTCCCAAGGCCATCATGACATTTTTGGACAGCTCTAACTATTGCAAATTGCTTCCTTCAAGAGCTTTAGTCTCTATTCCTGAAAGAGTCTGAGTTCCACCTACTGGAACACCCAAAGTCAGTCTAATCCTTCCACTGGCAGTCCTACAAATATTTGGAGACACTCTCTTATGTCACTGTCTTGTCCCCCATCTCCATCCCCTACACCCCTCCAAGCCTTTTTGTCCTCAGGTTAAGCATTCCTACTTCCTTCCTCCATTTTTCATGTAAATGGGTTTTCATATTCGTCATTAGCAAGGGCAGGGACTATGACCCTTTCATTTTTGTTTTTGCAGCAGCAGGTTTAAGATAATTTTTGGAATGACTTGAAATGCTCCAGTTGGTCTGTGTCCTTCTTAAAATGTGATACAGAGAATGAAATGCAAAACTCCAGATGTTACCTGATTACTTCAGGGTCTTATGGGACTGTCTGCTCCTTTGTTTAAACCCTTTAATTCTATTCATCACGGATCCTAAGATTTGTATTGTGGGTTTTTGTTTGTTTGTTCATTTCATTTTGATTAGCTGTGTTTGCTGCTAACTAATATTGTGTCTCCTGCCAAGTAGATATCCTGAACATTTTTCACAAAAGCTTCTTACGGCCCAATTTCCCTGTCCTCCTGGGTGCAACTGGTATTTGAATCCAGGAATAGGAGTTTATGTTTATTCTCTTTCAATGTCATTGGTCCATTGTTCCAGCGTATGGGAATCAGAATCGTGATTCTGTCATTCTATTCTTCACCACCCCAACTGGCTTTGTATCATCTGCTATTTTGCCACGCCTGCTTTCAAGCACCTTGCAGTTAAAAATAGTAAATGAAGGAACTGAGAACAGTCCTTTGGCATACCGCCAGAGACTTCCCTCAGAGTTGGACCTGTACATTTGAATCAGCACTTGGGGGCTGGTTTCTGAAGTGTTTTTCTGTGCTCTATACGTGGAATTAGATTTTCTACCCAAGTTTATTCTTTTTGAAGGATTGCGTTCTTATTAACACTTAGTTCTTTTGGAAACAAGTCCTATCCTTCCAGCTGAAATGGAAACCCACTCATATGACGGGGATTAGTCTCTTTTGACCCAAGCTGGAAGAACCCCCACGTGCCTCTGGAGTCCTATTTTGCTCACCTCTCCAGGGAGCCTGGTCCCTTTCAGCACACGATCCATTCAGCATTACTGGAGGTTCTGGTCTCCTACAGACTGTTTTCTTGGCAGTCCTCTGAGGGATAACTCTGTGATATCCCCCAAGGCTGCTGTGACACTTTTAGCAGTTTTTTCACTGCCCCATTTTGAATGGTGCTTCAGTCAGAACCCCTGGGTGCTCATGACACCCACAGCTGTCTTGCCTTGGCCTGCAGGCCACTCTAACACACCATTGTCTATGGCATCCCATCATTTCTGCTTGGCTGCTCCACCATCAGCTCAACTCAGCTTCCTCAAAACCAAACTTATTATCAAACCCGGAATTTTAGGTAAGCGTTCCCTCCCCAATTTTCTATTTCATTCAAAGAAATCACCTTCTAAATTACCCAAGTTCAAAGTCTGGAACTTACCTTTAACCTTCTCTTTTTAGGCTGTCTATGTAGATAATTTTCAAATCCAGCCAGTTAGTTCTTCAACCCATCCCTCAAGTCTGCCCATTGCTACCATCCCAGGCAGGCCCTGAACTACGCCTCCCGTTGTCTTCCCAGCCCCACAGCATTGCCGCCAGAGTGACTCTCCTTAACCACATGGAGACCCTCCTCTGCTCAGACTCCTTAAGTGTCATCCTCAATAACCTGACCTCAACTTACTTCCCAATCCAGACCTTGCCTCTCCATCAATCCAAACCTTCACTCCCATTGTTTCCTGCTCATTTGCCTGCCTGTCGTCTCCACCCTACAAAGCTTCCTTTATAGCTAAAATCTGGTCATGATGAGCCACTGCTTGAACCCCTTCTATGGGTCTCCTCTGCTCTCAGATAATTGGAATGGCTGGCATGGTCCTCCAGGATCTGTCTCCCCTTCATTCACTCTATATGCCCCAGTTATCCTGGGGTGCTTGGGATTCCACTAACGCAGCATGTCTTCTAATGTCCTCCCACCTCTGCACACGCTGTCCTCTCTGCCTGGAACGTCATGCCTACTTTATTTGCCTGTTCAACTTCTACATGAGTTTAGGACCCAAATCAGGCATCATCTCTCGTCAAAACTCCCCAACCAGGCTAAATGACCCCCCTCATCTGGGCTCATCTCAGTGATGGCACATCTGCTCAGTAATCACTGTCTGTGGTGAACAGAGTTCACCCTCTGTCTTTGCCACTAACCTGTGGGCTCACTGAGGTCAGGAACCAGGCCTGATCCACTTCACTCCCAGCACCTGGCAAGGAGCCTGGCACAAAGAAGACATTCAAACATTCGTTGAATTCATTCATTCACTCATTCGATAAATATTTTTTGAGCATCTATCTTGTGCTGGCACTCTTTTAGGTGCTGGTGATACACTGGGGCACAAAATAGACCACGTCCCTGCTTTCGGTGAGTTTACCTTCTACTCTGTTGAATGGCAGGACAAAGGTATGTATGAATGAATAAACGAATGAATGAATTCATGCCAAAAGGAATAAATGAATGAATGAGTGAAAAACATTTCAGCCAGATGCTACCTTAATCACACTTAATTAAATTCTACCTTAAATTTAGTGTGAATAGTTCGATGTCTATCGGCATCTTTTAAAATTTTTATTTTTTATTTATTTTTTTCGGCATCTTTTTTTAAAAAAAATATTTATTTATCTATTTGGCTGTGCCAGGTCTTAGTTGCGGCACATGGGATATTTAGTTGCAGCATGCAAGATCTTTTTTTTTTTTTTTTTTTTTTTTTTTTTTTTTTTTGTGGTATGCGGGCCTCTCACTGTTGTGGCCTCTCCTGTTGCGGGGCACAGGCTCCGGACGCGCAGGCTCAGCGGCCATGGCTCACAGGCCCAGCCGCTCCGCGGCATGTGGGATCTTCCCGGACGGGGGCACGAACCCGTGTTCCCTGCATCGGCAGGCGGATTCTCAACCACTGCGCCACCAGGGAAGCCCGCAAGATCTTTTTTAATTGTGGCATGCGGGATCTTTTTAGTTGTGGCATGCGGGATCTTTTAGTTGCAGCATGCAGGCTCTAGTTCCCTGACCAGGGATCGAACCTGGGCCTCCTGCATTGGGAGTGTGGAGTCTTAACCACTGGACCACCAGGGAAGTCCCAGTTGGCATCTGTCTTTAATCATGCAGAGAGTTGTCAGTGGCTGGATGATGGCTGCACTTCTTTGTTTGCCTCTGACCTTGGCTACCAGTGCTGAGCAAGACGGCAACCCTGGCTGGTTGAGAGTCTCCTTGACTCCAGAGTGGCATCAATGGAGGCCTTTTAGCAGGTGGAGAAGCTTGGTCTCAAAGAAAGGAAATGACTGGGGATCTGAGGAGATGGTGGAGATTCCCTTTTTCATCACAACACCCTTCTTATTCCTAAGATAAGAATGGCCATGGGGCCTTCCCTGGTGGCGCAGTGGTTGAGAATCCGCCTGCCGATGCAGGGGATACGGGTTCGTGCCCCGGTCCGGGAAGATCCCACATGCCGCGGAGCGGCTGGGCCCGTGAGCCATGGCCGCTGAGCCTGCGCGTCCGGAGCCTGTGCCCCGCAACGGGAGAGGCCACAACAGTGAGAGGCCCGCATACCACAAAAAAAAAAAAAAAAAAAAAAGAATGGCCATGGGATCATGGTCTTCCCCATAGACTCCTAACTATATGCCTTTCCTCTTCATCTTTTTGCTAAATTAGGGAATAACAATCCCATCATCCACCCATTTGCTCAACTCTCAGGACACCTTCCCCTCAAAATAGTCTCAAAATCACTGTCATCTATAAAAGGGGCATCTTCATTTTGCTTCTCCATTAGGCCAGTGTTGTGCAAACCCCACTCACCTACACGATTTTGCACTAAATGTGTATCTTCTGCATCATTATTTACTTTATGTTGTTCCTTAAATTCATGTACTTAAAGAGTAAATCTTAACTCAATAAACTTTAAAAGCTCTTTATATTAAATAAATTTTAAATTGCCACTATAAATGGGAGTACTGTGGTGGAAAAACAGTTTCATGGGCCATAAACAGAAGGTTACTATAAAAATAAATATATGACTGGGACTTCCCTGGTGGCGCAGTGGTTAATTAAGAATCTGCCTGCCAATGCAGGGGACATGGGTTCGATTCCCCGTCTGGGAAGATCCCACATGCCTCAGAGCAACTAAGCCCGTGCGCCACAACTACTGAGCCCTTGTGCCACAACTACTGAAGCCCGTGCGCCTAGAACCTGTGCTCTGGAACAAGAGAAGCCACCACGATGAGAAGTCCGTGCACTGCAACAAAGAGTAGTCCCTGCTCATCACAACTAGAGAAAGCCTGTGTGCAGCAACAAAGACCCAGTGCAGCCAAAAATAAATAAATAAATAGATAAATTTATAAATAAGTAAATACATGACTATTAAAATTAAAACGTTTGTCTTTATACCCCTTAAAATGATCTTCATCAGCCACATTATAGGAAACACTATTAGACTCCTAAGAGGTGGTTCTCAAGGCTGGATGGACATCAAGAAAGCCTGGTGAACTTTAAAAATACAGAGGCCAGGACCCACCCCCACTAATGTCTGTGGGGCTTGTGCTCTGGCAGTTTTAAGTGCCCAGGTAATTCTCACATGCAGCCAGGATTGAGAAGCATTGCTCCAAACCAGTAGTTCTCAAAATTCGGTCCCAGGACCAGCAGGATCAGCATCATTGGGAACTGGTTAGAAATGTAAGTTTTAGGTCCCACCTGAGGCCTATTGAATCTGAAACTCTGAGGGTGGGCACAGCAATCTGCGTTTTCCATCAGTCCCTCAGGCGATTCTGGTGAACACTAGGTTTTGAGACCTCTGCTCTAAGCCAAGTGACACTGGCAAAATCTCTGAAGCCTTGGGACCTATTTGTGTTTACAAGGAGGGTTTGAGCCAGATATTCTTGGCTCTGGTTTCTCTTATCCAGAGAATTATTCTCTTATCCCACCCAGCCTTCCATGAGGCTGGGGTGCCTGCTGCAGACTCTGGGGCCTCATTACCCGAGTGGCCCAGGAGTCTGGGGCACGGAGGGACTGTCCCCTTGGCTGTGGAGCGTTACCTCTCCTTAAAGTCGTCCGCGCCCGCCTGGATATTCTCCGTCTGCAGCATGAGCCGTGCGTTTTCCAGGACTGCCTCGCCCACCTAGAACGACCACACACCAAAGGACAAGGTCACTGCGACGTCTTCCTACTTCAAATGGTGCCTCGTGCTGGGCACAGAGGCTCTGGGGCACTGAGAGCACCTTTCTCATGGCAAATATTTTTAGAATTCAAGTGTCCCTCTCTAAGAAAGAGGGGGCGAGATAGACACTAAAGCATAAAATCTGGGTGTCTTCTAAAGGGCTTTTAGGGTTGGATATTTGGAGCAAAAAGATTACTCAAGGCAGACTTGTCTGTGGCCTCTGTCACAATGATGAGCTTTCGGCTCTCCAGTGAAATTTCTGGCTCCTTAAATGAAGTTTCACTGGCTTGACTTAGTGTCTCTTAACATTTTCTGGTCATGGATGCCTTTGGGAAGCTGATGAAATCTCTGGACCAGTGCTACCCAATAGAACTTTCGGTGATGATGGAACTGTTCTACACTGTGTGGTCCAACACAGTGGCCACACGTGGCCACTGAACTCTCAAAATGTAGCAAAGGCAACTGAATAACTGAACATTTACTTTCATTTAATCTTAACTAATTTACATTTAAATAGCCACAGGTGGCCACAGGTGGCTCCAGAACTGGACAGCTCGGCTCTAGAATTCTGTCCACCCTCAGAACATACACGTGAACATAAGCATTTTACATACAGTTTATGTATGTACATGAACATTGTACATACAGTTCGGGAAGAATGATTTTTTCAAACTTGGCCCTCAGAACCCCTCAGGGTTCCCCACAGGTGGGGATTGGGAGGATAATCATCTTCTTAACCTGAGAAACTTCTTTTTAAAATAAATATATTTTTTACATATTGGCTTTCGGATAATCTTCAGCTTGGGATGGGGGATAAACGAACTGTTACTTTAAGATAAGGATGCAAATCTGAGGAAACTTTCTGGAGTGATAAAGATGTTCCGTATCTGGATCTGGTGATTACACTGATGTATAATAGGTAACAATTTGTTAAGCTGTACCATTAAGATTTGTGTATTTTACTATTTGTAAATTATGTTTAATAAAAATACATAAAACTGAAAAAAAAAGAACGTTGCAAATCACTGTTTTAAGCTCTTATCAGTCCTTTGCTTTTGAAAGTAAATGAGTTGGAAGTTCCTCGCTAACTTGGTGGAGGACTTCCGGCACCAGAGCTCAGAGACGGGAGTAAGATGAGAAAGAACGGGGAGGGGTAGACCCCAGTTGCCTGCTCTCCAGTGTGCGTCAGGGCAGCGCTGGAGCAGAGAGAAGATGAGGTTGCTGGTGGGAAATTCAATGAGGTGGACAAACAACACAGGATGACCCTACTGGAACAGGGGGGCACCATCCCTTCCACCCAGATCTGGGACTTGGTCCACGCCTGTGCTCCCTTGGTTTCCCCAGCAAAGCCCTCATCCCACTGTGCTGAAGCGGCCCTTCCCAGGGTCAACTCCTTGTTCATTGCTGTGTCTCCAAGCTCTGGTTGTGGTGGACGTTCCATCAACACCTGTTGAGTGAATGCCTGCATGAATGAATTGCGTGACCATGGGAGAACCACTCCCAGTCTTCCCCTGTCCCAGGTCTGGAGGTCATTTTCTGGAAGCCCCCAAGAAGGGTATTGTAAGATGTACCCAGGATTTTGTTTTTATTCTGGTATATGGAGAGGCCAACAGATCAGGAGACAACTGCCGTTGCAAAGATCATTTGTTACTCACAGTTCCCAAGAGGAGGGCAGCCCTACCGTGTAGGGCTACCCAGAGAAGAACCAGGGCTGTTCAGGAAGCAGAAGGGGCGAGGGGAAAAGCATGCGCAAAAGGCTTTATTGTGGTTTCCATGGGAAGGGATGGGCACAGCAGTGTAAGCAGCTGGTATTGGCTGGTTTGAATCATTTCAGTGGTCTCTGAGCTATAGGGGTGGACCCTTGTTGTCTGGTACCCAGCCCTGGGTGGTCAGAGCAGAGGAATATTACCTCTTGGAGTGTGAGCCCCAGCAAGGGGAGGCAGGTTGGGGTATTGACTCAGGATGGGTTGGTTTGCATCTCAGGCACTCTCACAGGTAAGTAGCTCCTATCTCTAGGATTCACTAGCCCTGCAATGGGGCCGTCTCTGCCTGTCAGTGAGGCCCCAGCTGCCACAGCATCAAGAATACAGAAAATGGGGCTTCCCTGGTGGCACAGTGGTTGAGAGTCTGCCTGCTAATGCAGGGGACACGGGTTCGAGCCCTGGTCTGGGAAGATACCGCATGCCGCGGAGCAACTGGGCCCGTGAGCCACAGCTACTGAGCCTGCGTGTCCAGAGCCTGTGCTCCTCAACAAGAGAGGCTGCGACAGTGAGAGGCCCGCGTACGGCGATGAAGAGTGGCCCCCGCTGGCCACAACTAGAGAAAGCCCACGCGTAGAAACGAAGACCTAACACAGCCAAAAATATAAATAAATAAATAAATAAATTTTAAAAAAAAGAATACAGAAAATAAGAACATAGAGTTAATATCGTTGAATATAGTTCATTCAAAGGCTCTGGCTATGTGAGGCCTCTGAGGACTGGCTTTGGCTGCTCTGACTCAGCCCTCTATTCATCCTCCTTCACACGCTGCTGCACCCACATTTAGGAGCCCCTTTCCTTGTCTTTGGGTGCTCCGTGATGCCATTTTGCAGATGATGAATTTGCAGCCCAGGGCAATTACCCTGCTAGTTTTCTCACAATGGTGCTCATGGCAAATATTCCACCCTAGCACGGGACCTTGAGTCATAGCTGGTGTCCAGACCATGGGCTCAAACACCCCAGCTGCAGAGATGATGGCTTCCAACGTGCTCTAGAGTAGGTGGCCATGCAGGGCCAGATGCGGGAAGATGTGGGCCTGGAGCTTGTACAAGTTGGGAGACTGCCTTTAAGAAAAAGAATAAGAAATTACTAATACAAAGGGAGACGTGCGAGTGAGGGAGCTTGAGGCTTAAACGCTTCACGTGGGTACAGCTCTGTTTTGTTTCTGCTTTGAAAACATGCAATGCAGGAGGTGGACAGAAAAAGTAAAAAAAACCAAAAAACACAAAACCCAACCCTGGGGTATGGGGGAATATATGTGTACCATATTCAGAGGCACACAATTCTGGAAAAGCAGAAAGATGCCTGGGGATGCAGTCACCTATGTCCCACAGCCCAGAACAAACACACTAGCGCTTGCATGTGCTGCCTTTTGACCTGGGCTTTGCTCTGCCCAGAAGCAACTGTCCCCTGTGTGTGAATCGGTGACATCTGCCCAGCAGACTGCAGACTCTTCATAAGTAAGAGGCTGCTGGGAGCAACGGTGCAGGAGTCGGTAGGAGATACAGGCTGTTGGGAGGCGAGGCCAGGGCTCTGTCCTTGCTTCTCCTTACTTGGGGTTGAGGACAGGAGGCTGCCTGGGACACTTTGGACGCTGCCCAGCAGATGGGGAGATTCTGTCCAATGTCTGTCCAAAGGAGGCTGGGCAGCTCTGGGCTCAGGGAAGCTGGAGGTTCCTGCTTTCGCTGTTGCTCAGTAACAACCAGGGGTTTATTCGACCCTCAAGTGGAGGCTAATTATAGGCCCTGACTTGCCAAAGCACAGTTTGCTGGCCGTGCTTCCCCATCTCCACAGACTGGATCCTAAAATAGACCTCCAGGCCATCGCTGAGCACAGAGAGCCTTCCTCTGTCCTCCCACGGCCCCTCAGCCCCACAGAGGCCATGTCCTCTGGGTGTCAGGGGTGGCCCAGCGCCCCCAGCCAGGAAAGGGCCAGGCGGCGGGTCCAGGGCTGCGACGTTGGCTGAGGTTTAGCATAGGCTGAGGACTGGGACGGTGGCCAAGGCCAAAAGTAAGTGTGGTGCCTGCAGTGCGACAGGGACCATCTTTGTCTCCATACCTCGGAAAACCACGAAACCTTCCCGGGGAATGAGGACAGGAAAGGAAGAGTGAGAGAAGTTGGATTTACTGCCTACAGGTGCGGTCCACTCACAGGCTGGAGCTGGCTTGCACTGGCTTGTACCTGCTTGCCGGGACAGACTGTTAAATAAATATTTCAGGAGTTTCATGAGCCGGTTGTTAAATGCAGCCCCCGTGAAAATTTTAATTATGTGAACTTACAATTACATAAATTATACTAAAAACAAAGGAAACAAATACTCAAAATACAAAGTAATGACTACTCATCATTTCCTAATTGTTTTACTATGTTTGACGGTTATCTCTGCTTTTGGGGTTATTTGCTTCTATTGTATCTGTAATGATGTGAGGACAGGGAACATTGCTTGCCATTCCAGTAAACAAAGAATGTTACCCACCATTCCAGTTCTACAAGGACCAGGCCATCAGCCCCTGCAGCTGCCCCCAGCCCCATGGTGCACCCAGAGAACTCAGGGTGGAGAAAAACAGGAAGTCTTCTGTGCTTTGGATACTGGCCCCAGAGAGTTAAGATGCATATTGAAGAAATAATTTCAATGAGCCCAGACTCTGCATCTTCCTTTATATAGAAAAGCACTAAAATCATTAACTTGAGACGTCAGTTTCTTGTGATTAGCGGTAATCTTTTGATGTTCGACCACATGTTGTTTTCCAGCAAAAAACTCCAATATATCCTGCCTCTCACCTTACCTCTTCTGAGCAGTTCCTCAGAGCTATTTGAGAGGCTGTCTCTGGGGCTACAGTCCTCAGTAAGTTTCCCTAATAAAACTTAACTCTCAACTTTTAAGTTGTGTGTTTTTCTTTAGTCGACAGGTGGGAACGCTATGTAACACTGTCCTACAATGCATCTCTTCCCAACTCTGCATTCATGCTGGTAGCTTGATGTCAGCTGTGGTGAGAGTAGCTACACTAGGGAAATTGGCAAACACCATAAAGCAGAGCGTTTCCTCCATGGAGAGTCAATTGTTACACAGATCCTAGCTCACCGACTGTTCTCCACCTTCCACCCAATACTCAATATTCATGACTTCACTAAATGCTCACGGCCCTCTTCTAATGCGGATATCATTTTATGGATGAGGATGCCAAGAGGCTCAGAGAGCATATGATAATTGCCCAAATCGGATAGCTGGAATGTGGCAGAGCCAGAAGGCCAAACCAGGTCAATGTGACTTGAAAGTGTGCATATCTTTGTCATCAGTTTTGGAAACTAAAAGGCACATCAGAATCAAGAGAGACTGTTGTGGAGGACTGTTTTCTGTCTTTGCTGTAACACAGAACAGTCAGGACTCCTGGTTCCTATTTGGGCTGCATCACAAAGACAAAGAGGCATCTTCCCTACCGGGTGTGAGGACCCTGACCGATCAAACCAAACCATCTCCCACTCCAAGTCCCCGAGCTTTCATTTCCGAGCCCTGTAAGCTGAGGAGAGCTGAGGCAGATCTGCGGTCCGACTCTGAAGGCCCAGGGGGCTTCTGCGGCTGCGAACTTTGCTGTCAGGCCCTAGAGAGGAGAGGGCACTTGTGTTTAAAACTTCGAGAGATGTACATTAGCTATCTGGTCCTCTTGGATTTATGGCTGAAGTGGATGCAAATTAACCTCACTTTCTCTGATCACCTTTTCTTTCCAGGGGAGAAGGTGATAAAAATACCAAATGTACAGTCCCTGACTGATGCTGTGAATACAAACATACTTACCCGTGAGCCTGGGACCACTCCTGCCCACTTTTCTAGTAGGAGAAAAGTATAAACTGTTGTAACATTTACACTCAAGGGTGGATTTAAGGGAGGGCAGGCTAGCAGCTTGCACATGGTGTGCTGGGGACACCAGCAGATGACATCTTCTCCTCTCTGTCCTCCTGCCCAAACAGAGCTGGGACTCCTACCATCAAGGCTGCGTGACTTAACACCAGGTCTTCTGTTGAAAAGAGGTACCGTCAGAGCAGCAACAGTGCGAATTGCTATGTGAGATTAGCTGGTTTTGAGGGATTAGGACCCATTAATTTTGCTGGAGCCAGAAACAAAATTCACCTTCAAAGCCTAAAATGCTGTGGATGAGAGTAGCTGGGGTTGAGCGGCAGGGCAATGGCAGTCAGAGGTCTTGGGGGGCAGGGGTGTGTTCTGTGAGGGACGGTGCAGGGCGGGGCACTGCCCACTGGCTGTGGAGGCTCAAGCTGCTCCCGGCTTGGCCGGCAGTCACCTCATCTGACTTCCCTGGAGCTGTCTTCCTTTGCACCTCCACGTGGACGCTTCCTTAGCAGACCAGTGGTTCTCAAAGTGTGGTCCCTGGACCAGCAACATCAGCGCCACCTGAAACTTGTGAGAAATGCACGTTCGCAGGCCCTACCTCAGAGGTCTGAGTCAGAATCTCTGGAGTGGGTCCTAATGATCTGTGTTTTAACACGCCTTCCAGGGGCTTACGATGCACACTCGACTTTGACAGCCTTTGCTTTGCACAGACCTGCCTCCGGTCCTGCTCAGGCCGCCCCAGGCTGCTCATGGACCTCCTTGCTGTCCTGACCCATGCCGTTGCCTCTGCCTAGAACACCTGGTCTTACCACCTGACACTCCCTGGCCCTGGCCACCTGAGAAACCCTTCCCCACTTTAACGCTCCTCTCGAACATGGCTTCCTCCACGAAGCTTCTTTATTTGCTCATCCATTACTGCCTTCGTGTCTTCAGCACGTGATTATTATTTCCTGTGTGCCAGGCTCTGTGCTGGTTTTGGGGAATCGGCAGCTATGGTAGGAGATGCGGTTAGAAAGGCAGGCAAAGACCAGATCCTGCGGGGAAGGCCTTGGGAAGAGTGGGAAGGAACGACAAAGTTCCCTAGGCTTCACCTTCTGCCGAGGCCTCCCTCATCCTGTTCCCACAAGTTCTGGCTCTGGGCTCACCCAGCATCCTGCCCGCAGCTACCTTGGATGGTTATAGGGGGGCTTGCTTTGGGCACTAAAGAGTTTAACTGCCACGGTACACCAGTATGTAAGCTTGGGTGTATGTGTCATGACCCGGCCCTTCAGGCCTAATTTTCTACACATGCCCTAATAAAATCTGAGTTTTGAGCACCAGGCACATCAAGATACAGTGACCCTGGGAGGCTCTGTTTGGGCAGCCAGCTGGTCTCCCTCTGTGATATCTCTGTCTCTCTGTCTCTCTTTGCTTCCTAGATTTGGAGCAACTGCTTTCCAACTTCTCATTCCCCTTTCTACTGGAATGAACTTACTAAGATGCAATTTGAATTTATTCAGGGGTGTGCTCTTGAATAAACCCTCACAACTTGGCCCTGCTCTTCACTCTGGCTTTATCTCTTCTTCTCTCCCCTGCTATAGGCTGAACTATTTTTCTGAACAGATGTGGGCCTCTCCAGCTTCCAGACCTTGACTCATGTTGCTACCTCTGTGTGTCATGACCTAACTAGGCCATCCAGCCTTCATGCTTTCCTTATCTGCCAGGTGAACTCCTACCCATCCTTCAAAACCCAGATCAGGAATTAATACAACATTGTAAATCAACTCTACTTCCAAAAAATAAATTTTAAAAAAACAACTCATGCTGCCCTGGTCATCCTCTGTACTTCCCATATTCCCTGTGGGTATACCTCTATCACTGTAGTTGTCATGTTAAACTTTATTCTGATATCTTTCTGTCTTTCCTCACCACTAACATGTACCTGAGACAGGTACAGTCTCTCATCTCTGCCCGCAGAATGGGTGCATCTGTATACTTTCCATTATACAGATGGGGAAACTGAGGCCCAGAGAGTTCAGGAACTTGCCCCCAGAACTAAGTGGCCCAGCTGAATTTAATCTGTATCAGTCTGACTCACAGTTCATTGCTCTTTTTTTCTTTTTTCAAAAAAACTTTTTATTGTGGGAAATGTCAACTCCATCAAACTACATAGAAAGGTAGACAGAGACTCACCTCCTTACTTTAACAAGGACAATCTCACGGCTAATTTTTTTTTTTTTTTTTTTTTTTTTTTTGCGGTATGCGGGCCTCTCACTGTTGTGGCCTCTCCCGTTGCGGAGCACAGGCTCCGGACGCACAGGCCTAGCGGCCATGGATCACGGGCTTAGTTGCTCCGCGGCATGTGGGATCTTCCCGGACCAGGGCACGAACCCGTGTCTCCTGCATTGGCAGGCGGACTCTCAACCACTGCGCCACCAGGGAAGCCCCACGGCTAATTTTTAAACAAATCTCTATTCCCACTGACCTCTACTCCTATCTCTGAGATTATTACATACATATCACTTCATCTATAATTATTTCAGATGCTCTCTTTTGTACTTCTTGTATTTCAATTTAAAAATTAACAAAGCAATACATACATTGGTTTAAAAAATTAACCAATACTAAAAAGAGATGCTTATAAAGGCTTGTAAAGAAAAGCGTTCCCCTTCCCACATTTTTCTCTCCCCATGTCCTGGTCCCCAGCTGTTCGCTTGCCCCGAGCTTGCCCCATATTTCTACAAACTTCTTGATTGTTTGAGTTCTCAGCCACAGGCATTATTTATTGACTTCCTGGCAGACAAATGACGATTTCGCTTACACTCCACCTCCCTTTTCCTTTGTTTAGTGGCTATCTTGGTCACTTTAAACAATAAAGCTGTATGTCTTGCGCTGTATAAATTATGGACAGTTTCTTTCTCACACTCAGTCTTTCTTATAATTGCAGATGTTTTATTTTCTAAGGTCAAAAGAGAAGATAGAAAACCAGTTTAATTACTAAGCAACTCTACTGATGCCTGTGTGAAATATAGGTCCTTTCTGCTAAGAATTGCGATGGAGGTGCCCCTGTCAGAAGCTGTGGGCAGAGAGCCAAACTGTTGTTTTATTTTCCACCTGAGCATCCTCAGGCCTGCAGAACAATGTCAGCTGTTTGATTTTATGCTCACGGTGCTACCCTCTCCGGGGCGTGCCTGCAATACCCACACGCGACCATCTTGCCTTACCACCATGTTTGAGCTGTGATTCTCACACTAAATAGCTCAGTGTTTTCTCTTGTAAAAGAGGCAGCTTTATCTTGATAGTACCAGGCACACAATGGTCCCTTAATAGATGTTTGTTGAATGAATAAGTGATATGTGTTTAAAGAGCCAAACGTGAAATAAGCATGAGAAACCAGTTCACAAGCATCAGACTGGTAAACCTCTGGGACATGAGGATGTGAAGAAAGTGGGGATCTCACACACTGTTTCCGGGAGGGTAAATTGGTACGGCCACTTTGGAGAGCCATTTGGCAATGCCGTATAAAAGCTGGTGATGGGGGCTTCCCTGGTGGCGCAGTGGTTGAGAATCCGCCTGCCGATGCAGGGGACACGGGTTCGTGCCCTGGTCCGGGAAGATCCCACGTGCCGCGGAGCGGCTGGGCCCGTGAGCCATGGCCGCTGGGCCTGCGCGTCCGGAGCCTGTGCTCCGCAGTGGGAGAGGCCACAACAGTGAGAGGCCCGCGTACCACAAAAAAAAAAAAAAAAAAAAAAGCTGGTGATGGGCACAGCCCATTCTGCTCCTAGGTACTGACCTGGAGCCGGGGAAGAAACTCTTTCTTTTTTTGTTTTTTTTTAATTTTGGTCAAGTCACAAAGCTTTTGAGATCTTAGTTCCCCGACCAGGGATTGAACCCGGGCCCTCCACAGTGTGAGTGCAGAGTCCTAACCACTGGACCACCAGGAAATTCCCAGAAACTCTTTCTATAGTGGGCCAGGGAGGAAATACTTTAGGTTTTGTGGTCTTTGTTGCAACTACACATCTCCGCTTGGGAGTATGAAAGCAGCCTTAGACAATTAGTACATGAACGGGTGTGACTCTGCTCCAGTCAAACTTTATTTACAAAAGCAGGCGCCTGGGTAGGTTTCTGCCTATAGTTTGCCCACCTCGGACCTAGGGGGACTCTCCCATGTGTGCATGAGAAGGTCCATGCCCCTCCTGTTTGTGATAGTGAAACCGAACGCAACCTCTATCCATCAGCAGAAAGACTCATAACCTATGGTATAAATACAATGAAACGCTCTATGTAGAAACATGGATAAATCTCAAAATCAAAATGAGGAGTGAAGAGAGCAAGTTGCTGAAGGAAGTAGTGTGTGATGGTTAATTTTATGTGTCAGTTTGGCTGGGCCATGGTGCCCAGAGATTTGGTCAAACATTACTCTGGATGAGATTAACATGTGAATTGGTGGCTGAGTAAAGTGGATTGTCTTCCCCCAGGCTGGTGGGGCCTCATCCAGTCAGCTGAAGGCCTGAATAGAACCAAAGATTCTAAACTATCCTGAACTGAGGTCCCCAGAGCCCGCAGATGGCCTTTGGACTTGACCTGGAACAACAGCTCTTCCCTGGATCTCCAACCTGCGGGCACCTTGATTTTGGACTTCTAGCCTCATCACAGTGTGAGGTAATTCCTTAAAATAAATCTCTCACTCTCTAGAAACATGCTATTGGTTCGGTTTTTCTGGAGAACGCTGACTAATACACAGTGTAATACAACTGAATATAAAGTTTAAAATCATGCAGAACAATCCTATAAAGGATTTATATACATATATAGTAAAATTGAAACAACACTGGTGGGAATGATAAATGCCAAATGTAGAGCAGGGGCGGCCTCTGGGGAGGGGAATGGAATCAGGACGGCGCAGCACAAAGGGTGTTTCAGTTGTATCTGGAATCTTTGATTTTGTGTTTTTAAAAGAGGTCTGTGGGGCTTCCCTGGTGGCGCGGTGGTTGAGAGTCCGCCTGCCGATGCAGGGGACACGGGTTCGTGTCCCGGTCCAGGAAGATCCCACATGCCGCGGAGCGGCTGGGCCCGTGAGCCATGGCCGCTGCGCCTGCGCGTCCGGAGCCTGTGCTCCGCAACGGGAGAGGCCACAGCAGTGAGAGGCCCGCGTACCGCAAAAAAAAAAAAAAAAAAAACGGAGGTCTGTAGCAAATAACATTAAGGTGGATACTTTTGGATGTTGGGCACCCCTTTATATGTGCTTGACATATTTCATGATTAAGTAGAATGAGATAACGTCACAAAACAATGAGGGAACGAAAATCAGTGCAGTGACTGGCGTGCCCGAGGCCCCTATCATGTAGAGCGAGAGTGGCTGGAACAGTGGATGGAGAAGGCAGGTCAGCGGTGGTGGGAGACCACTAGGTGGAGGGTAGGGGGACCTCCAGAGCTCCAGAAGAGGCTCCTGGGCAGCGGGCATGAAGACGGAGCGGGTTCCTCCCGGCGTGGGAGAGGGCCGGAGCAGCGCGGCCCGTGTGCTGGGGCTGGGAGGTGGCTGCAGAGGCGTGGGCCGGCCCCGTGGACATGGCCACGGTCACGTGGGCTCGGAGAGGCACTTTGTGTTTACCGGGGCGGGGGGGGGGGGGCCTGCTGAAATAGTTATCCTCGACTTCCCTCTGACCAGATTTGTTTCCTGGGCGCTTGCCAACATCAGAGGAATTTGTGTTGCTCAGAAATACGTGGGGGGGGCTTCCCTGGTGGCGCAGTGGTTGAGAATCCGCCTGCCGATGCAGGAGACACGGGTTCGTGCCCTGGTCCGGGAAGATCCCACGTGCCGCGGAGCAACTAAGCCCGTGAGCTATGGCCGCTGAGCCTGTGCATCCGGAGCCTGTGCTCCGCAACGGGAGAGGCCACAACAGTGAGAGGCCCGCATACCGCAAAAAAAAAAAAAAAAAAAAAAAAAAAAAAAAAAAAAAAGAAATACGTGGGGGTACTTGTTGAGGCTTAAACGGGATTGCGAACTCCTCTTCCCTATTTCAGGTGCGGCTGCTAGAGCAGACACTGTCAGCGCTCGGCCACATCCCCTTGGATTGTTTTTTCCACCCATTTTGCGCCTGTGGGTTCCCTGCGCTTTCACTTCCCGGGGTCCGCAGTCGGGGCTCTTTGTGGAGCAGTGCCCTCCGGCCAGCAGAGCCCACTTTTCAGTTCCCTGGGCGAGTCCTCTGGGAATGACTGACAGGCGTGGGGTGTGAAAGCCCCTTGCTTGGGGTTGGGACAACTCTGAGGTGGAACTTCCCTCCCGAGTTCCCCTGAAGCTGGCCCTTGGCCTGAGATGGTTTGCTTGCCCCCTCCTCCCTCACAGGCTTCCCGGGGACACCTCCATAATATGCCACCTGCTAGAGTCCTAGACTTGGGGTCTGCCCCTTGGGAATCCATCTAAGACAAGTGTTCTTCTCCTCCCAGACACTCTCCAGGGTCAGGATGCTGCGAGCCGTCGTCCATCTAGAGGGTTGCTGGGCACACAGGCTCTGGAATCAAACTACCCAAGCTGAAAGTCTTGTCTCTGTCACCTCCTAGCTGTGTGACCTTGCAAAAGTTATTTAACTGCTCTGTGCCTCAGTTTCCTCATCTTTATTTTATTCATTTTATTTTTAAATCAAAGTATAGATGATTTACAATGTGTGAGTTTCAGGTGTACAGCACAGTTGTTCAATTATGTGTGTGTATATATATATATATTCTCTTTCAGATTTTTTTCCCCTTATAGGTTATTACAAAATATTGAGTAGAGTTCCCTGTGCTATACAGTAGGTCCTTGTTGGTTATCTGTTTTATATATATGAGTGTGTATATGTTAATCCCAAACTCCTAATTTATCCCCCCCTCTCCCCTTCCCTTTTGGTAATCATAAATTTGTTTTCTATGTCTGTGAGTTTCCTCATCTTTAAAAAGGGGGTCATAAAAGTATGGGCCTCATAAAGCTGCTGTGAGGTCAAATGAGTTAGGATTTGCAAGAACCTCGGAACAAATCCTGGCATATAGTAAGTGCTCAATAAACGTTACCTTCGCTGGAACTTAAGGGACACTTAAGGGCAATCAGGAGTTAATATGCTTTACCCCTGAGCCTGTGTCTGCTAATTTAATTTAATTAACCCAGGCTAATTTAATGAAGGGGACAAATAACCTCAATTTTTTTGTTATGTGGACACATAACCTCAACTTATTATGACGGTGTAGAATGGACCGGTCAGTAGATTGGCAGGGTGGGTGTGGGGCTAACAGTCTACTGAAAGAACTCTAGAAGAATCCTCACTTTTCCTTTGCCTGAGACTCCACCCCACTTCCCACGCCCAAGGCTGGCTGAAGTGCAGGAAGGTGGGTTTGGACACCGTGTCCAGGAATGGGATTGGATAGGGTGACAATTAGGGAAGGGCAGAGAAATGCTCACTCATTCTTGTGTGAACATCAGCAAGAAAGAGGGGACAGAACTCAAAGTATTAGACTTGGAACAGGAAACCGAGTTCCAGTCCTGGCTCTGGTTATCACTAGACACGGAATTCTCATCTCTGAGCCTCAGTTTCCGCCTCTGTAAAAGGGGGGTAATAACACCAGTTCTGCTACTCCACAGAGAGGCTGTGAGGATCTAGGGGGACACAGCAGAGAACACGCAGGGTACTGTGCGCGGATATGCTCTGCAGTCCTATAGACGGCGCCAAAGCAAGGTGTTAGGAGAACACGGCCAATGCATGTTCTTGGAAATTATCCTTGGAAATCCCTTAGGAGGGTGCCATCTGGGGGACCCACAGTCAATACATCCAGCACAGATGGGGTTTTTCTTCATATGAAACAGTTGACTTAAAAGAGGAGTAATGCTATCTGGAAAGCTGCTCTTGAAACACCTATCATGTTCAGCAAGGCATATCCCTCACACCAGGAGGGACCCGTGGGAAATGAGCCTGTCTGAAGAGGAAGCAAATTCACGCCTTCCATCTCTTGGGCACAGGGCACATCCTCATTGAGGGAGCAGAACGCCAGCACCAGTTAAATGGTGTCTCTCTCCCCCACGCTTGCTTAAGGTACAGGCCTGTAGGAGACGCGGGGCATTAGAGCAGGAAGGAGAGCACCGAGTTGCAGGGCTGCTTTCCATACTGGGGGGTGAGGCCCTGCAGACTTCTCTGCCGTCAGCTTCCAGGAAGCCTCAACTCAGAAATACCATGACGCAGTTTTAGAATGCAAAGGGCTCTCGGAGATCATGCAAGGTGAAGAACCAAGGCACAGAGAGGCGTGACGGCCGACCCCAGGCCTCACAGCAGGCCTTTCTCTCTTTAGCGACTGCAGCGAGGACTCATGGGAGAACCGTGGGCCTTGACCAGAGACGCAGGGCTTCAAACCCTGTCTTGGTTAGTTGGGGATGTGTGTGCTCTAAAGGAAGTCCCTGTTTGTAGAACGGGGATGAGGAAAAGATGCACATGTGTAGCACAATGTTAAACTGCTTGAGCTCAGACGGGGAAGCCACTCACCCCTCTTTCAGTGCCCAAGGGTGCACCCGCCCCAGTAGCAAAGGCGGAACCCGCGACAGGCATGGTGGCCTGGGATCCGCGGAGCGGGGTCCTGGCAAGAGGACACCTGTGGGGTGGGGGAGGCCCTGGGGCCCCAGCCGAGGAGTGGGGGGTCCGGCGGGAGAGCGGGGGTCTCAGCAGAGCTCATGAAAGTGTCCCCAGGAGAAGGAATCTGGTTTGAACTCCAGCCAGACCCAGACTCTGGGAAGCCACCTTAACAGCAGCGTGTCTGGAAAGGACTTTGCTGCCCTCCTTTCCACGCCTTCCTTCCTGCTTACACTCTGGCTGCGTTAGAAACAGCAGGGGGAATGGGGGTGGGAGAGCGCTGCTCCCCACCTTGAGGGGGAGAACGAGGGTCCACAGGTTGAATAATAGTTGACTAGCTGTGCTGTTTACTGGATTGAGACCGTGTTTTGTGACTTAGAACGAGCACAGAATTTTTAATTACTTATAAGTGATCAGAAAAATCCTGAGACCATCCATGGGGCAGGAGACAGTATTTATCTCCCACTGAACATGTTGAAAGGGACCTTGGAAGAAATTCCTTTCAAATCAAAGCTGATTTTGTAAGTGGACCTCGTGAGTCCCTCCTGTTCAACACACAGTTGACGTCCATCGCACGCCCAACACTGTGCTTGGCATACGGCAGGCTCTCAACAATGTGTGGATTCATTTATTTATTTACTCCTCGTCCCTCTTGGATCTCCAGGTCCTGGAGGCCAAGAATTTTGACTCTTTAATATCTAAATTCCATAATGCCTGGTGCAGAGTCAACCCATCAATGCCTGAGGAATGAACAGAATAAAAAGGAATTCTGTGCCAGCTCCACAGCAGCCACCATGACAAAGGTTACACTGTCGAGCCTGCTGGTGAGGAAGGAGGTGGGGCCAGCTCGCACCAACATCACTAAGATCCTGTAGTTACATGTGACACTACTTACACCCACAGGCTGAGGAGCTGCAGCCTAATCTCTGACACTGACAGAGGCTTTTCCCACTCCTTATTCTCCTTAAATTTCGAAAGAGTCCGGGCCATGATGGCAGGTGTAATTATCTCTGTCCTTTTGTAGATGCGCAAGCTGAAGGTGGCGAGATTAGGGGCCCAGGCAAAGCCTTTGGTGAGCTGAGACTAGGTGAGACTCAGGACCCCTACTCCAAACTCAAGCTCTCACCTAAAACCCAGAGCCACAGAAAATGCAACTGAAAGAGAAAAGCAGGGGGTGGTTTCTCCCACCACAAACGGCAGCAGGAGAGAATAAGACTTGCTGGATAATGTATGCAAAGTCTCAGGGTAAAGTGCAATTTTATGGTTGATGTAGAATCCTCAGGAAATTGGGAGCTGTTGTGGAAATTCTGACATGAATGGAGTGACTGCGGGGCGGCATGAAGTGCGTGGCTGGCCTCACCGGATCAGGGTGGCTCCCGCAGGGAAGGGATGATCCTAGGCATCCAGAACTCGGCACAAACCACATTTTGCAGCTGGGTGACTAGGAGTGCAATTCAGTTCCTGGAGCAGCCAGAAGGTGGCGCCACTTGCTAAGGGAACCCAGTCAGAGGCAGCCGCCTGGTGCTTCTCCACCACTCTGATTTGACCTGGAGGCCACTCTTGGATTTCTGCCACAAGGTGAGATGCTTCCCAAACACCAAGGGTCCATCTCTGATTGCCCCTGTGCAACTGCTAATTCCTTCTCCCTGAGGTACTGTGGAGGTGGCTGAGCAGATGGTAATAATAGGAGCGCCTTGCAATCCAAGCAGTTTTTATCATTTTAACCACTGCAAACAGTGACGTCAGTTACTACCATAGTTTATCGAGTGCTTGCCCGGCCAGACGCTAAGCCAAGTGCTCTAAGTGAATTATTTAATTCCCATGACAATCCAGTAGAGTAAATATTATTATTCATATTTTACAGATGAGAATGTTGAAATTCATAGAGGCTAAGAAATTTGTTTTAGGTCACAAATCCAGTCAATGGCAAAGTCAGAATTTGAATGCAGTTCTTTTGGACTCTGTAGCTTGTGTCATGAATCACTGTGATGCACAGTCTCCGTCTGTCTTCCTCCCTCCCTCCCTCCCATGCTTTCCGAGCACCTGGCATTGTGCCTGCGGGGTAGATTCAGGACACGTTGGACGATACCTCTGCTCTTGTGGATGAATGACAGCAGTGGGCCATGAGAGCATGTTGGAGAACAGGAAAGAAGGTTCACTTGTATCTGGTACCACCTTTAGGTCAGGCATGATGCCGGGCACTATTCAAGTCGGAAATTCCAGGTGTCTGTTGGTTACATTTAATCTGGGTTTTTGTGATCTCAGATCAGGTGTGGGTTCTGGGCTCTCTCAGTAACTCTCTGACTAACAATGTCTCCCTTCACTGACAGTTAGCAAGGCCTGGGATATATTCTGGCAGGTGTGTGTGTGGGGGGGGCGGTCAATAAAACTGCTTCATTAATGCTGGGGCACAGGCCACCCCTGACCCTTGAAAATGAGGGAGGCAGCCAATACGTGCTGAACGTTCCTATCCCAGCTGGCCAACTAGCAGAGCCACAGAAGATTAGGGAACTGGGCTCATGGGAGGGCAGTTTCTTCCCTTAGACGTCCTCCACTGCTTGGGAATAACGAGGAACTGTGACAGAAAGGTCTAGGGTCAAGGCTTGGGAGAGCAGAGAATTCCACCCTCTCATTTTATAGGTGAGGAACCTTGGAGAGAAAGGGGTTTGACTCAGGGCACGGAGCCAGTTAGCAGCACAAAGTGAAGACAGACATGGGAGTCAGCTGTATTTGGAATCTTCATGCCCATGGAGAGTGTGGTAAAGTGACCACCTGCTCGAAGGAGTTATGAAAGAGAATCTGGCCTATTCCCTGTGCGTCTGCAAGGAGATGTCAGTTTGACCCAATCTCTTCATTTAACAGTTAAGGAAACTGAGGTTCAGAGAGGTAGAGTAACTTGTCCAAGATCACACAGCAACTTAGTAGCATTTACTGTTTCAACTATATGAATAGTACTCTTTCGAGCTCTCTGTACCATGGCTTTCCTTTCTGAACCACAAGCTCTGTGTGGTTTCATAGGATTTGGGATCTGATTTCAAGTGCAAAAGGAAGTGAGGGTGAGGTGGATTAAGAGCAGAAATATTCGCATTTCTGGAACCTTTAAAATGACATTTGAGGAAATAGGATAAAATGTTGGAAATCAGGACTCTAAGGTGATAAAAACAATAGCTATTGTTCTGGGTGGAACTGTGTACCACCCAAAAGATATGTTAAAGTCCTAACCCCCACTGAATACCTGTATATGCAAACTGATTTGGAAATAAGATTTTTGCAGATGTCATTCAGTGGAGATGAGGTCATTAGGGTGGACCCTAGGCCAACGTGACTTGGTGTCCTTATAAGAGGGAAATTTGGACACTGGCACACAGTGAGAAGGAAGGTGGAGGCTGAACTAATACATCTACAAGCCAAGGAATGCCAAGGATGTGGCCCCCGTCAGAAAGTAGAATAGAGGCCTGGAGCAGATTCTCCCTCAGAACCCTCAGGAGGAACCAACCCTACTGACACCTAGACTTCTAACTTCCAGCCTCCAGGACTGGGAGAGAATCAAGTTCTGTTGTTTAAGCCACACAGTTTGTGATACTTTGTTTCTGTTTAAAAATTATTATTATTATTATTTTGGCCGTGCCACATGGCACATGGGATCTTAGTTCCCAACCAGGATCTTAGTTCCCACACGCCCTGCAGTGGAAGTGTGGAGTCTTAACCACTGGACCACCAGGGAAGTCCCTGTGATACTTTGTTATGGCAGCCCTAGAAAACATATGTAATAGAAATAGAAAACCTCTTATTAACTAATTACTTTGCTGGGCACGCCTTTGTTGATTTAATCACTGTTTGTTGTGCATCTACTATGTGCCAGGCACTGTCCAGGGTGCCAGAGAAAGATCAGGGAATAGAGAGGCCAAGTTCCTGCCCTCTGGAAGCTTACTATCTAGTTCCCCTGCATTATCTGCCAGAATCCTCACAGCAGTTCTATGAAATGGGGATTACCCCCCTCAACTTGAGGTAAGGGCCTCACGTGGGGGAAGGACAAAGCTGGTGGCTCTGTCTGAGGCCACCACCCCGCCCTTCTCAGTCACTCTGGTCTACCTCATTTACCGCAGAGGCGTGCGACTGACTCCTAGGGGAGAAGGTGACACAGGCAGGAGTGTGGGATCCAGCTTTTCTGAGGTCAGAGTGGGTCCTGCTTCCCATAGAAACTGCACCTCGGTCCCAGCCTGGAGAGCCCTGCGTAGCCACTGTGAGGCAGAGACCCTGACGTGCCAGCTCTGTCCGGAGCCCTCCCTCCTGCCGCTGAGGACGGGGCTCAGGAAGCCCAGTCTGGCAGGAGGAAGCAAATCGCTGGCCCTGACAGCGGGTAGCGGTGGCTAACAGCTGGGCCACGGCACTGTCGCCTGCACACGAACGCCCACAGAGTATCAGCGACCAGCAGACAGGTACTCTGTGATCCTGGTGGGGGAGCACAGAGACAAGACCACGCCGTGACTGCATGTGAACGGAGAGGCAAGGACGCTCTGCAGCGACACAGACTCAACACGCGCCTTCCAGCAGCTCCATGAGGGTCTGCTGTTTACCCATGACGGCTCTAGGCCTGCTTCACTCCTGTCTACTGGGTACAAACTGTAAGCTACACAGTCGTCCAAGAGCCCCCGGTTCCTGACAGCATCAAATGCAGAACAAGTCCTTACTCTTAACTTCTCCCAGATAGCCCAGTACAGACCCAAACCTCACAACAAGCCCCCTCCAATCCCTCTTCCTGAGATGTCCCAGGTTCCCCCAGAGCTTCTGTCCTGCTGCAGCAAGTGATAAACCTGACTTTGTCCCCCTAGCCATGTGCTCTTGGTGGTCTGCACGGCTGTAACAGGTGCCTGCCTCACTCCCAGATCCAGGCCCTTGGGGGTCAGCACCGGGGGGCCTCCCACTGGGTGTGGCCTCTCACCTCCCAGGAAGACCCCTCAGCTCTTCAAGGGGCTCGTGGATCTAGGTGTGGTGGGAGACAATCACCCCCCACAGGGGACCGGGGCCCCAGCCCAGTGGTCTGTGGGAGCCTGTGATGTAGGTGCACGTTTTCCGAGGGGCACTCCTACCACCCCACGCAGGCGCCCACCGCCCATGCGGATCTGCGCCACAGGGAGCTCCACAGCTCTGCTCAGGGAGAGAGGTTCCGCCTCCAGGGCCGACTGCTCAACACGGTTTTCTGAGCATTAAAAATCACTGAAGGGCTTCCCTGGTGGCGCAGTGGTTGAGAATCCGCCTGCCGATGCAGGGGACACGGGTTCGTGCCCCGGTCCGGGAAGATCCCACATGCCTTGGAGCAGCTGGGCCCGTGGGCCACGACCACTGAGCCTGTGCTCCGCAACGGGAGAGGCCACAACAGTGAGAGGCCCGCATACCGCAAAAAAAAAAAAAAATCACTGAAAAAGGAAAATAGAAATCCCTGGGGGGCTGTACCGTTCCTGACAGACAAGCCATTAAACTTTCAAGTCCCAGTACTGAGTGGTGTGACAGCTGGAAGGCGCCCAGCCTCACGCATCCTCGCTAAAGCCGTTAGCTCCAGTTAGCGTGAGCTTGGGTAAGGATCAATCACTGTTTCTGGCAGTTTCTCCCAAATTGAAAGAGGCAGAGAAACGGAGAAAAAGGAGGCTCATCCCAGAGTTTAAACTCCCTTCAGAGAATGGTCCTGGCTGACCACGACTCTGTGGGCACTCAAGCCATCCCTGGCCCGTTTACCCTTTATGGTCTGGGGTCTTTCAAATGAGTTTAACAGGAGGCTTTTCATAAGTTTTGGGGGACAGACAACATACTGAGTTAGTCCTGGCTGGGACACTAACTCAATGAGGAATGTAATCTCTGTGGGCCTCAGTTTCTTTGTCTATAAAATGGGTGTTATGGCCTGCATTGTGTCCCATATCCCAATCAACATGTTGAAGTCCTAACCCCTAGCACCTCAGAATGTGACTGCATTTGGGGAGAGGGCCTTTAAAGAGGTAAGTTAAAATGAGGTCACCGGGGCTTCCCTGGTGGCGCAGTGATTGAGAATCCGCCTGCCGATGCAGGGGACACGGGTTCGTGCCCCGGTCCGGGAAGATCCCACATGCCGCGGAGCGGCTGGGCCCGTGAGCCATGGCCGCTGAGCCTGCGCGTCCAGAGCCTGTGCTCCGCAACGGGAGAGGCCACAACAGTGAGGCCCGCATACCACAAAAAAAAAAAAAAAATGAGGTCACCGAAGTCTGATCTGACTGGTGTCTTTATAAGACGAGCAAATTTGGACACGGGTGTAGAGGGAAGACCACGAGAAGACACAGGAAGAAGGTGGCCTGGAGTGAGGCCTCAGAGGGAACAATCCTGCAGACACTTCGACCTCAGACTTCCAGCCTCCAGGACTGTGAGAAAATAAGTTTCTGTAGTTTAAGCCCTGCGGTATCACCCAGTCTGTGTTACTTTGTTAGGCGGCCCCCGCAGACTGATACAGTGGGCATTCCCCCATCTTCCTGGGTGACACAGACATTGTCGAGAGAATCCGTTGAGATAGCGAGTAAAAGTTCCTGTTAATACTTGCAGGCGTCACGCAGAAATGAGGGTCTTACTGGAGGCCAGCGGCTCATAGTGACAGCGTGCACAGCTCGTCTCCATGGGTCTTATCAGAGAGCAGGATTCTGCTAGGAGGGAACCGTGTAGAGCCCCAAGGGCACCTGTGCCTGCTCCAGAGGCTGGCTGGGACCTGCGTAGAGCCCCCGGGAATTGGGGGTTTGCCCTCTGAAGTGAGTGACTGGCCTGGCTAGCCCTGGGTGTGCTGGGGGCCTCCTGGCTCCCTCCCAGGCACCCGTGGGCACTGAAATCCCACCAAGAGCAATTTGCTCTGCAGGCAGTGCCCCCTGGGGCCGGGGCCAGGAACTTTACTCCCTTGTCTCATTCATACCTCACAGCCACCGATGGGCCAAAAGCTGTTTCCACCTTCATTATGTACATGAACCAGTGCTCCTAAGTTAAGAGACACATCCCTCCCCAAGTAACAGTCAATTCATTTATCAGATAAACTTCCTCCTTGGGGTGGCTGGGAGCAGGCTTGAGCAGTGGGCCTGAGGCAGGAGATAGGTGGGCCCCAGGCTGAGCCGCTGGAGTCAGTCCCCTGTGGACAGATACTCCAAGATAAAGATAATAGCAGAGGGAGGAGGAGCTGAGCCCTGCCCAGAGAAGGGACAAAGAGACCAAGTATACCCCTGGTTCTGAGGTCAAGGAGACCTCCCGACTACAACCACACATGCGCAGAAAGGCTCCTCGGGGACCAAAAGGGGAGGGGGCATCAGCCGGTAGTAGGTGATGTCAACTTACCCATAGGCTTCTTCACTAGACTCCATCTTGGCTAAGAGATGCACACGCACACAGGGGAGGACCCTGAGTTATAGCAGATGTACCAGCTACGGACTCAGAGCCAGGCAAAGCAAGATGATTGGCCAGAGGAGACCCGGGAGAAATGCCCCAAACAAGTGATTCAAACTTCCACGAGGGCACGACTGTCCCTCTGAGCCCGCCCGTGTCAGTGTATCCACAAGCACTCCTTTTACTCCCGATACACGCATTACTTGTTTCACTAGTTTCCGTCTCCTGATGAAAATTCATTTCTACAAGGCTGACGGGCCAGGGCCCTGTCGCTGGCCACTCTCCCTGGTGGTCTAGTGGTGAGGATTCAGCGCTCTCACTGCCGAGGCCCGACTTCAATCTCTGGCTGGGAACAGAAATCCTGCTTCAAGCCACTGCAGGCCGAGGCCACCCGAGATCAGGCCCTTACCAGGAGGGGTGGGAGATGATGAAGAGGTGACATGATTAAAGGCTGGCGGTGAGGCCTTGTGCTGGGCAGCCAGGGAGGGCGAGTGAGGGCGGGGCCTCGGGTGCTCTGGGATGGGGGGGGCAGGGGTGGAGGGTGAGGGTTCTTTGCCTCCAGTGTAACTTTGCCCAGAGTCTGCTGAGAGGGGGCCTTTCTAACTTCACTTCTCTCTCCATGCTTGAGTGTTTTGTTTCCCCTAAGACTTATTTAGATGGTTATTCACTGGTCCCTGAAATAAATAAATAAAAATTACCAGTTTTCCGATAGCAGGTCGGTCTTGTGATGGAGTTTTCCACACCTTGCACACTGCTCCTCCTTCCTTACTGATAATGGCTGAAATAACTTCTCATTTCTCCTGAATAATGCATTTGTGACAGTCAGCTCTACCAGCTCGTTTACAGCCAGATAAATGAATCTGTATGTGCTTTTCCCCAGCCAGACAATGATAAACTAGGTTTTATTTTCCTAAATTGAGTCCTCAACTTCAGTGGATCAGCATAAACCGCCTGGGGCAGTGCCGGGGGCCGTGGATTACATTCTGCTGGGTTCAGCCATTCTTTCAATAACTCCCCGTACAGAGGCACCACGTGTGTCCTCAGCACTTGGCTGGGTTAAGTTTTAACTTAGTTCTTCTGGAGAGTACAGGCCAGGAGGAGGCCCTTCCTATTGCTCTTGTACACGGCTCTTGAACTTTGTAGGGGTTTTGTCTTGAGAGGAGACTGTGGAGAAGACTTCCTCCTCCTACCTGGTTTGGTGCTTCTGTGAGGCTGTGGGGACTTCAGCAGCCCTGGACCTGGCTGGAATACCCCCTCCCCTCCCTGGACCGCAGTGACAAGTCATTGGCAGGAGTTTTATTTATAACTTCACTTTCGTTTAAGATAAAACGTTCTAACAGTGCAGGAGTCCAAAGTAAGCCTGCTTCTGCCTCCGTCTCCAGTCACCCAGCCCCACACTAGAAGCATCCATTGCCACCACTTTGTGTGTGCTCCAGAGAGGGTCTGCCCTCCCACCTTCCTTCCTTTCCGCACCCCCCCGCCTCCCTCCCTCCCTCCCTTCCTTCCTTCCTTCCTTTTTTTATTAAACACAAACAGTGGCATAGCACAGACAGGTTTTGCAGTCTGCCTTTTTATTCAGAAAAATATAGATTGGTGCTAGCTAACCATCAGTACATAGCGAGTTTCCTTGTTTCTTTCTTACAACTGCAGAGGATTCTGCTGCATTGTTTAGCCTATGGAGCATTTGGCCTGTTTCCAGTATTTCTCTGCAGGGCTCTGATTTGAAACCTTGAGCCTGCCTGGTTCTGTATTCAGCCCTCACTGCCCAGCCCCTGTGGGCTGCCTTTTGTGTGCTGTGGTGTAGCACTCATGGAATAGAGAGCTGAGGGAGGTGGGGCACAGACCGGGAGAGCTTGGCGCTTGGAGGTGAGACCTGAAAACTGCACGACACCCTCCAGCCACCCCCTCCCTCCACGAGGGGACCTGACCAGACGCTCGCATGGCTTCCATTTGCTCCAGGCCATGTCCCTAGGATGACCCCAGCCCCCTTGAAATGCCTGCCTGAGAAAGCTTAGGCTGCCAAAAGAATTTACTGTTCCAGCCAAAACCTGACAAGAGGCTCCTGACCTACCTTTTCTTAGACGATTACTTTAGGAAACTTGGAACTGTAAATGCTTTCTCTACTCCTTCGAGATATGAATCTCCAACAACCCAGAATGTTTCCTCCAGGACCTGTGAAATGAAAACATCTGGGTTCCTGTAGGAGGGTATGATGCTAACTTTGGGGGGCACTTCGTCCAATTTGCTCATGTCATAAAGATATGAGAAGTGTTTCTCCTCTGGATAAGCTCCAGGTAGCAAACATGTATGGCCGAATTACCTAGACCACCCTCCCTCAACCTCCTTCAGTGTTCTCAGTTCTATTCTGAAGTCTCTCTCCCTACTGCTGTAGTCTGAATAAAACCTGTCTTGCTAGATTTTAACAGTGTCCAGTGCAGACTTTCCCTTTGACAGCTGGGGAGTCAACCCCACATGCAGATTGCCCTGCAGACGGTCATGCCTGGTCCTGACTCCCAACTTGGTCCATGCTGAGCTTCTGGCAGGTTCTTTGGGTCTCACATTTCATCTCCATTTCCTGGGGCACCTCTGAGGGCTGGTTAGTACCCCCCTCATTCTCTAAACTCCTGCAGTGTCTGTGGTTTGAACCACTCATGAATTCATGTATATAAACACAGTTGTTTATGTTACTACCCACTCAGTGTCTCTAGCTTCCTGTTTATTCAATTCCACAAACTTTAACTGGGTATTGCTTATGCACCCAGCAATTTACATACATTATTTCATTTAATACCTATGGACCAATTCTATGAGGTAGATATTCTATCTTCATTTTTATTATGAAAATTTCAAACATATATAAAAAGAAAGAATGGTATAATGGACCCCCATATAACCATCACCAGCTTCAATGATTATAAATGCATGGCCTATTTTCACCAATATTCCCTCACATTTCCTTCCCACCCCAGATTATTTTAAACAAATCCTGGATATCATATTATTTCTTCTTCAGATATTTCAGTATGGTATTGCTAAATTATGAAGATGCTTTAAAAAAACTACATAACTTCTACAAAGCTAAATATAACATAGCACCTAAAAGTTAATAACAATTCCTCAATATCGTCAAATACCCAGTGCCTCTTTCCTCAATTATCTGATGTATTTTTTAACAGTTTCCTTGAATAATGGTCCAAATAATGTCCATTTCAATGGGTTGATATGTCAGTTTAATCTCTTTTAACTTATAGATACCCCCTCCTCCCACCCATCTCTCTTTTTTCCCCCTCACAATTTTTGCTTGTTGAAAAAATTGGATGTTTAACCCTGTAGTTTCCCAGTCAGGATTTGCTGATTTCATCTCCATGGTGTCATTTAACATGTTCATCTAACCTTTTGTATTTCCTGTAAACTAGTAGTTCTATCTAGAGGCTTAATCCCTTGCAATTTTCTTTTCTTCTTCCTTTTTTTTTTTTTTTTTGCAAGACTACTTCACATGTGGTATTGTGAACTCCACCAGGAGGTGCATGTCTACTGGTCTCTTTTTTTGTGAGATTAGTAGCTATTTGATGATTGTTATTGCCTAGATCCATTATTTTATTATGGTTGCAAAGTGGTAACATTCAAATTCTGTTTTAAGAATTATTTTTAGTGATAATATAAATAAAATTAATAATTACTTTTTTTTTTTAGCTGTAATACTTCTACAAAAAGACACTTCCTCTCTTCTTTTTTTTTTTTTTTTTAAACCATTATGTATCTACAGGTCTTATAGGAAAGATAGGAAGAATGCCTGGTTCTTTCTCATTATCTACCAGTTTCCAAAAAATGAGTTGGTTCCCCAGCAGACTCCAAGGTAACAAATTAGTGGGATTTGGCAGGGAGGGGTTTAATACTGAACTCATAGATTTAAACATATTTGATATGTTTCAATCTATTGTAGTTAATATTCCTATTGACCCTTAGCCATCTTTGATTAGTGGGAGCTTATTCAAATTTGCTCTTAAGTCTTTTAATGTGACTCTAGTAGTTCTTTATAGTTTCCTTGGTTTCTCAGACTCATCTTGTACATTTCCTGCCCCCAAACCTGGATCTAGCCATTTCTCTAAGGAGCTTCTGTTCTTGTAGTGAAAGATGGTGGTTAGAGACCAAAATCTGAGGCTGAAAATGCTTAGTACTGCTGCGTTGGACATTGTTTCTAGGTCTTTTCACTGACCAGAGCTAGGAAATGGGTATATAGTTATTTTATGTTGACGTACACCATGGTTTTATACTGATAATTCCAATTCAAATTCAGGACTAAAGAATTGTCACTAGGGCTTCCCTGGTGGCGCAGTGGTTGAGAATCCGCCTGCCGATGCAGGAGACACGGGTTCGTGCCCTGGTCCGGGAAGATCCCACATGCCGCGGAGCAACTAAGCCCGTGAGCCATGGCCGCTGAGCCTGTGCGTCCGGAGCCTGTGCTCCGCAACGGGAGAGGCCACAACAGTGAGAGGCCCGCATAACGAAAAAAAAAAAAAAAAAAAAAAAAAAAAAAAAAAAAAGAATTGTCACTAAACTTTATCAGTCTTATAACTGTGTCTCCTTTCACCTACACTAAAAGTCCTAGTTCTCAATGACACAAATATATAGTTACTCTTTTGCTTTATCTCACAGTACATGCATACACACACGCCCCCGCAGGGTCACAATAATACCAACCTATCACCGACAACATGATTTCTGAAATGATTTAAGATTCTTTTTGCAGTACTCTTTTGTATCCCCCTTAGGGATGTACAGTCAAATTATTGTGATTTTAAGTCACTTGGAATATTTCTTCTCTGGGTAATTATACCATAAATTTGGTACATAGTTGAATTCATTTGTTTCCTTTTCTTTTTGATTTTTAGGGTTTTTTTTTTAAGATTTAATTTTGTTCTATAATTCTGTAAAATATTTGCATGGTTCCAAAGTCATCACCACATAAAAAGATAAGTTAAAACAACTCTAGTGTCTATTCCTTTTCCCTCTACCCTCCTCCTGTAAGTGATCATTTAAAAACATTTATGGTATTTTTTTCCATTATAAGCAAATACATATGACATGAAGGGACTTATATCCCTTCCTCTTTCTTAGATAAGTGGTAGAATGACATACATATTCTCTCCAACTTGCTTTTTAACTCAACAATATATCCTGGAAGTGATCATTCCATAATAGTTACAGAGCTATTCCTCATTCCTTTTGTGGATTTATCATTGCTTATTCAACTAGTCCCCTATTGATAGGTATTTGGGTTGTTTCCTGTCTTTTGCCATTATTCACAGGATTGAAATAAATAGTCTTATGCATACTTCCTGTTCACGTTTTTGCCAATGTGTCATTGGGAGAGATTCTTAGAAGTGGGATTGCTGGATCAAATTCAATATACATAAATGCATATAAATTTGTCTAGAAATTGCCGAATTCTACTCTACAAGTGGTTGCAACATTTTCTCTTCCCATCAGTACTGCATGAACTTCCCTGGAGCTTCACCAACAAAACAGATTGACATATTTGTGGAGTTTTGCCAATCCGATAGGTGAAAATGGTATCTCAGGTAGGTTTTGTTTTGTTTTATTTTTGTATTTCTCTAACATGAGTGAAGTTGAGCAAACTTTTGTATGGTTAAGAACCATTTTCATTTAATTTTTATTTCAAGTGTCTCTTTACATCTCTAGCTTATTTAAAAATAAGAGTGTTGCTGGCTTTTTTTTTTAAACCTTAAATTTTAAATGCTGTTTATAGAATAGAGATATTAACACTTTATATTCTAAGTTGCAAATACTTCTTTTTTAGTTTGCCATTTATCTTTCAGTTTTGCTTATGTTGTTATACGGCAATGTAAAATTAAAAACTTTTTGGTAATCAAATTTATCAATATTTTAAAAAATCAATCAATTGCTTTTCAATTTTGAATTGTATCAAGAACAAATGTACCCACAGCCAAGTTATAAAGGAATTTAGCTTTGTATGCCTTCCTCTTTTTTTTTTTTTTTTAATTTATTTATTTATGGCTGCACTGGGTCTTTGCTGCTGCACACGGACTTTCTCTAGTTGCAGTGAGCGGGGGCTACTCTTCATTGTGGTGCAGTCTTCTCATTGCGGTGGCTTCTGTTGTTGCAGAACACGGGCTCTAGGCGCGTGGGCTTCAGTAGTTGTGGCGCATGGGCTTAGTTGCTCTGTGGCACGTGGGATCTTCCCGGACCAGGGCTCGGACTGTGTCCCCTGCATTGGCAGGCAGATTCTTGACCACTGCCCCACCAGAGAAGTCCCATTTATTGTCTTCTTCTCTTTTTTTTGGCAGCATTAGGTCTCAGCTGTGGCGCGGGCTCATCGTTGTGGCATGCAGACTTCTCTCTAGTTGTAGCGTGTGGGCTTTTCTCTAGTTGTTGCGTGTGGATTTTCTCTCTCTAGTTGTTGTGCAAGGGCTCCAGGGTGCGTGGGCTCTGTAGTTGCAGCATGTGGGCAAGTTGTGGAGCACGGGCTTAGTTGCCCCATGGCATGTGGGATCTTAGTTTCCCGTCCAGGGATGGAACCTGCGTCCCCTGCATTGGAAGGCGGAGTTTTTACCACTGAACCACCTGGGGAGTCCCAGACATGTTGCGTTAAGTTTATTTAAAGGTATTTCATTTTATTTTTTGCTATCATAAATGAGATTTTCTCTTCCGTTATATCTCTTTTTGTTGTTTATAGATATGAGGGGCATTGATCTTTATTTCTTTTTATAACCTGCTACTTTACTAAAATCATGTTATTGTTTGTTTGTAAAATTGTCACATGGAACCTTTTGGACTCTCCAGGAAGACCAGCATTTTACCTTTTTTGTTCCAGTTCTTGGTGCTTTCCGATCACTTTCTCTTCTCTGATTGCACTGACTACTACCTCTGACCAATGTTACATAGTGGTAGAGATAGTACACATCCCTTTCTTTTTAATTTCTGCAGGAAGGGCACTAGTGTTTTCTTCTCAGAGACAATTTATCATTCAAGAAAGTCTCCAAACATCCTCATTATCCAGATGAGGTATCAGGATGCAGAGAGATCAAGGAAGAACTTGCCTAGAGGACATGTGGGGCCTGAGTCTGACCTCAGGGCTCTCTGGTTTCATAATCCCCAGTCTTTGCAGCACATCCTCTATTTTTAATTATCTAGATTCCTCTGTCCCCTTCCTCAACACAGACCTCATATTTTAACAGATCTTAAGAGATTTAAGAGTGGCTGAGCTCGGCGTATGGGAAGGGCACAGAGGGCCCCGAGTAACAGGACTCAGTCTCTCCCCTAATTTCTTTAGCAATTCTGCTCCCTCCCAGACACTATGCAGCAAAACAAGAGCCCCCAGGAAACCACCTTTCTTAGAAAGCAGCTTACTGACCACCTGTATTACTCAGTCAAGAGCCTCAAGCCTCCTTCCCCTCCCCTGCTCCGTCCAAGGATTTTTTCCGTCTTACACAGCACTCTCCCTCAGAAGAATTCTCAATACATTTTTCTCTGTATGGTTACATTTCTAATGATACTTCAGTGTCCCTTATAGACCAGCTAACAGAGTAACTATCTTACTGGCTTCCTCTCACTAAAGAAATTGTACTTCTTGAGCAGTAGGCTGTGTGGTTTGTCTTGGGTAAATGCATTCAAGCTTTTGCAGGCTCTAAAACTGCTCAGTTCTTTCTCCCTCCCCCTTTCAGGGACACCAGGTTGTGAATCACAACAATGACCCCGTTGCCTTTCATTTTATTCAGTGGGGAGGATTCTTCTCATATCTTCTATTTAAAAACCTGCTAGGACCACAGGTGCTGTGGGGAGAGAAACCTGGCCCAGACCTAGATTGCCTGTTTCCAGCTATTTCCCCAGATAGGTAGACCCCCAGAGTATGGGCTCTCTTTCTCTGCAAGGGACAGAAAGAGGGACTGTGAGAGCAGGGAAAATATTCAGATCAGGCGCATTTAAAATTCTAATCCTCTTGCCTTTCAGTAATTTTGATTTCTCCTGTACTCCAGCTGACAGCCTTTGCTGTTGGAGATGTAAGCCACTGTTTTCTCCCATGGAGACCCCTAAATTCGGTGGAGATTTAAGCCGTCACGTTCCCCTTTCTTCCCCAGCCAGCATCTCCGCGGACCTGGCCTCCGCCGGCTCCCTGTGCTTTGAGACTCTGGGGCTGCACCTCCTCTGTCCTCTCTCTCCTTTTATCTGCAGCTCCGAGGAAGGGAGGCTGCTAATTCCAACCTTGTGTTTGGCCTGTTTGAGGATGAAAGGGACTGATGTTGCTGCCAGAGCTTATTATCAGTATTATTCACTTGGCAAGAAAAGTCAGAGCACTCAGCAAAGCCAGAGAGGGAAAGGACCACCTTTTGCCCGAGCAGTGGGCTGGTGCCCAGGTCCTCCTTGGCCTCTGTGGCCACCACCTGGGAATTCTTCCATCTGTTTTTACTGCTTAGCAGAAGTATCAATAGCTGAGAGGTTCTAACACAGCTGAGTCACACAGAGAGAGATTTGGACTTGAGAAGGAATTTCATATACATTTAACTTTAACTAGGACTGGCTCCATAATTTGTGGGTCCCAGTACAAAATGCAAATATAGAGCTCTGTGTTCAAAAAGCAGGAAAAAGGGGGCCTTTAAAGGTACTAAAATTTTCTTTTCTTCCTGGTTTTTCTCTTGACCTAGCATGGTTATTTTTGCTGTTTAATATTGCAATCCCTTGAGCACAGGGATAGTCAAGGGGCAGGTACAACCCTCACAGGCACCCAGGCGGCTGTGCCACATGATCTGGGGCACAGTGTGGCCCACTACTAAGGGATTACCCTTCCTGCCAGCCACTGGACTGAGGTGCCAGGCCCTGGCCAGGGATGGGGAAGTCCAGCCAGGCATCTCCCTTTCCTAGAGAGTGGCCACCCTAATCCATGGAGGACAGGAGACCGCCAAGAGTACCGAACCTCAGTGCTACTCTGTAGGCACCTGGATCAAGTGTAGGCAAGAGGCTCAGCCTTTGCCTGTCAGTTGCCTGCTGAGTGCACCATGGTGCTGCCAGCCCTGGATCTGCACCCCACCCAGCATGCCACCCTGCCCCTCCCTGCCCCTGTGACCAGGCCTCTGCTGGGGGTGGGGCAAGGAGGGGAGGTCAGGAGAGGCCTTGGGTTTCCAGGGGTCATGGGACCTGGCTGTCCCAGGGAGACAGGGACCCCGTTTGAGCCAAGGCTCCAGGTTCCTGACACATGCTTCATCGGCCCATTGGACTTCACTTACAAAATACAGATTCAAAGATACAGCTAGTGAGAGTTTCAAGATGGTGGCTACTGAGTCTTAAATCCCACCTTTGGGGGCATTCAGAGCTCAGGTTCCAGAGGGCTGTACTCGGCCCACACCTGTGAAGCTGGCCCTGACTCTGACCCTAGTTCTTCCAAGGATCACAAACTAATACAGTGAAAGAGGATGGAGACAATTTCCTCAGGCTGATTTCCTGACCCTGCTATGGTGTGAACCCCTGAGTCCCTGTTCTGGGCTGCTTTCCATGCTGTGGCTTTTCCCACAGTGGAAACAATCTCTTTCCCCGTCTCAACCCCTACTTTGTTTTTTTTTGTTTTTTATTTTCTTTTCGGTACGCGGGCCTCTCACTGCTGTGGCCTCTCCCGTTGCGGAGCACAGGCTCCGGACGCGCAGGCTCAGCAGCCACGGCTCACGGGCCCAGCCGCTCCGCGGCACGTGGGATCCTCCCGGACCGGGGCACGAACCCGTGTCCCTTGCATCGGCAGGCGGACTCCCAACCACTGCACCATCAGGGAAGCCCCCCTTCTTTGTTTTTCTGAATATGTGCCTTTGTCTCCTCATGATTGGTGGGTGAAAGCTCTTGTTGGGGATGGGAGAGGCTATGGGAGAGGCCCCTTCCCAGAAAGGCTCTGGGAGCTCTCAGTTAACACTGCCCTGTCCCTTTCCAACCTTTTGTTCTCTTTTCTCAAACAGCTACAGAAGTGTTGGACATAAAAGGAAATCGTGCTTGTCACTTGTTTTGAACTTCTCCATGGCTCCTGCAGCCTGGTCTGAGAATGTGCCGCTGAAATGGACTTCCAGCCCAACCTGCTCTTGGGCGACAGAGGTCCCTGTTGGATTCTGTTAGGGGCCGAGGCTAAGGAGGAGGTGACATTTCTCTCTAGGTGCCCAACCACCATTCAGCCCCTTCAGGGCTCAGTAACTGAGAGCTTGATCCCAAGCCTCAAGCACAGTGCTGGTCCTGAGGAGTCAAAGAAGATCAGGGAGGGCTTCACAGTGGAGGTGCCATTGAACTGGACTTGAAGGGTGAGGAGGAGTTCTGCTGCATGCACAAGGGCAGGGAGGTGGTTGCAGATGGAGGAAAATGGGCTTCCAAGGGGAGAGGGTAAGGGAGCGTTGTGAGGGTAAGGAATGCGGGGGCAGGTGTTTGGAAAGATGGGCAGGAAGCTCCAGGCCAAGAAGTCCAAGTGAGGGCAGAGGAACAAGAGTTTTTGGTTTCTGGATCCCAGCAACCCCTAGCACGTGGGGCTGCCTCGGAGACTCCGTGAGGAGAAGGCAGCCCTTCCTGAAATAAATGGACTGTGGAGGTGCAGGGGGCTGAGCTCTAGCCCGGGTATGGGGAGAGGGCCTGGTGCGGGTGGGTGTTGGGTCCTTCCTGAGCTCTGAGGGGACTGGCCGGGGGGGGGGGGGGGGCGTGGTCTAGGGCTCCTTGACCAGAACCCAGGGAGGCAGTGAGTCCTGCCCCTCAGTGGGAAGAGCATTGTTTCTCAGTGCCCAGAAGTTGGGCCTACTGTTTGGGGACAGAGAGGGCTTAGGAGGGAGCTGTCTCCCCAGGTTCTTGGGTGACAAGAGGACACTGTTGGTGGCGGGGGGAAGGAGTCCTGCTAAGGCCCTGAAGGGAGCCATGGCTCCAACAGCGAGCCCTTGGCCAGAGGCCCAGCCCCCGGGGGCAAGTGCTCTGACTGAGGATGCCACGCTGCACGTGCACAGCCCCTTTTCACATCTTATTCCATTTCATGCTCATGGTGGCCCATTCTACTGGTGAGGTGTTCATCCATTTCAAAGACGGGGAAAGGGAGACATGGAGCAGATGAGTGGCTGGTCCACGTGAGTGGCAGAACCAGAGTTTGAAGGCAGGTCCTGCTCATCGCTGAGCATCGATCGTGTACATGGCTCTAGGTATCTGCAGTGCCAGGCATGAAACTTTCTTTCTAGGCTGTTAGTCACTGACTTTACTAAATACATTACATTCAGTTAACCCCCTAACAGCCCTGTGTAGTAGATAAAGTGATCCCCAAATTGCAAATGAGGGAACAAACTCAGAGAAGTTAAGTAACTGATGCAAAGCCACCCAGCTAGTATGTAGCAGAGCCAACAGCCAAATGCAGGTTCCCCTGACCCACAGCTTGTGCCCTTTCCACTTGTCTAAGTGATCCTGGACTGTGAGGGTCTAGACACGCAAATGACACAGGACAACATGGTAACTGCTGCAGTGGATGTATGTGCAGGCTGTCAAGCGATCACAGAAGGAGCAGGAAAGCAGCTCAGAGGAGTAGCCAGGCCGAGGGCATGTGGTGTGTTCACAGCCTCCCAGGTGGGTGGTGCGGCTAGGACGGGGGTGGCTTCGGAAGGGCCTTGTGGACTGAGCCCAGGGTTGTGGATTGTGTCCTGTTGGTGAGGAGGAGCCCAGAGGGTTTGGGGCAGGGACATAATGCAGTCAAATTGAGCATGTCCAAATGATCATTCTGGTGACGGGGTGGAGAATACTGGGTGGAGAGCAGGTATCAGCAAAGCCATCTTAGAGCCGAATGTGGGTCAGTTTTGCAACAGCAACAGAAAAAAAATCGTGTCTATCTCAGATATGTAGAATTTTCTTTTGTTCTCTTTGATGGTACAGAGCTAAACATGGCTGGAGGACTGGGCTGTGCGATACAGAAATAACTCCATTTTATAGGTTGTTCTAACTGTATCTTCAAGTCCATGTTTTATAAAAGAGGAAAAAGAGAACTCTGTATTCATACCTAGAATCTCACTTAGACTCACTTGAGAGGAAAATGACCCCCATTTGGGGGCTGACTGTCTTGGCATCCAGCCCACAGTACTGTGCCTGTACTGCTCTCACTGTGCACTTCTCTGGTCTGTAGCCTACCTGCAGGCAGGACCTATGCAACTTATTTATCTACGGACTTGCTGGAATACCCACAGCATTATTATACCCATTTTACAGATAAGGAAACTGAGGCTCAAAGAAGTTGGGTGAATTGCCCAAACCTCTGGAGCCAGACCAAGTCAGTCTCTGTTGAGTATGGACTAAGTTTTGTGGTCATACTTTTTGACCTAGAATTGGGATGCCTGACCTCTCGTGAAAAGTCAGTGTGGCATCTGAGTACAAGAAATTGTCTGGCAAATGCTGAAATATTGGAATATTCCAATATCGAAATATTGGAATAGGGGCATTCTGGTGGTTTACAGAACACAAATATTTAAATCAGCACTGTTGGAGAGAACCCTGGAGGAATGGCTGTCTGAGATTTGCCAGCTTTAAGGCCCCGGACTGCTCTAACATGGTTCTCCTCACAGAGTAGATGGATGCAAGCAGAACAGCAGCTCTGGGGAAAAGCCGAGAGGACAGTGTTGGGTGTCATGCGTACTGTGCTGTCAGCTAGGAACCAGCTGGTGGTGGGGGAGAAGCATCCTGGGGTGAAGTGGGAGGCAGGAGGGGCAAATGGGAGCCCCTGAGTGTGTCTGCCCAGCATGACCCAGCCACACACGAATGAAGGTCCGTGAGCTCCCCCCGTGGGCTGCGTGCTGGGTGCCCCAGGGTGCAAAGGGTCTGAGCTGGCAGTTCCTGGCTGGGCTAGAGGCTGATTTAGCTCAGAGGGATGCCAAGGCCAGCATTTGTGGGAGGCGGGGAGGAGAGAAGCCAGCCACCCACAAAGAGACAGATGAGCTGTGCAAAGCTGGCTGCGGCCTCAGCGTCAGAACCACAGGCTGCAGGCAGACGTGACGGATGAGCTTGGCACCCTACAGAATCACCCTGGAGAGCAGGTCCTGACCAAGTGAGGGACAGAGAGGAAACCTCTGTGCCCTGCCCTGGCCAATAAGGTAGCCACTGGCCACATGTGGCTATTTAAATTTAAATGAATGAAAATGAAAGAAAAATGTTAACTCCTCAGTCTCATTAGCCACAGGTCAAGTGCTCAATAGCCAGAGGTGCCTGGTGGCTACCAGTCTAGACAGTGAGGATATAGAACATTTCCATCATTGCAGAAGTTCTCTTTGAATGTAAATGATCTCATTAATACCTTTTATATTGATTACCTGTTGAAATAACATTTAAAATATATTGAGTTAAATAAGATATACTAATATTAACCTCACCTGTTTTTGTTTACCTTTATTACTGTGAGTAGTAAACTTGTCAATTACCTGCATGGCTCAGATTTCTACGGGACAGCCCTGTATAAACGGACACGAGAACACACCTCCATTGTTTTTAATGCCACATCCATTCAGTGGTATTCCATTTGACGACGGCTGTAAAAACCCGTTCTTAACACAAAGGTTACAGAGTCAGCCCAGGCTGATGGGACAGATGCAACTTTGGACCTGGAAAAATTCAGGTTCAAATCTCAGCTCCATCTCCCGACTGGCTGTGTGATTTTGGGCACATGACTTCTTTGCGCCTCAGTTTTTTCATCTAAGAATGCAATCAGTGAATGAGCCTCTGCACAGCATTGCTTTGAACCCTAGAGGAGATAGTGCCTGCACAGGCCCTGGCGTGGGCCTGGCCCCGAGTACACCTCAGTAAATGGGGCCCCTGTTATTGTTATTGTCATTAACGTTTTTAGCACGGAAGCCTAAGGGGTCAGGGTCAGTCTCTCTGGCCTCAGACCACTCACTTCCCTGCCCCCTGCCTCGGCACCGTTGCTCTCTGATAATGACCCTCCAGAGGTGCAGCAGGCAGCTGTCAGCATCCTCTCCCAGGCACTCACCTGCTGGCAGCTGCTGGTCCATGAGGCCCGGAGGGCACTGCAGCTCTCTGAGCGTGTGGCCTTGCTGTCCAGGTGCATCCGCAGCTGTGCCTCCAGCTCCTGGCTGACTTTCTCGAGGGCGTGCACCTTGGCCATGTATTCCACCAGGCAACCCCCCAGGTCCTCGACGGCACTGAGGTCCCTCTCCAGGCCTGGAGTGGGTGCCGTAGCCAGGCCTGAGCTCCGCAGGCCCTGCAGGAAGACGCTGCTGATGCCCAGGGCCCGGCGGGTCACGCGGGCACCCAGGCCACCTGTGCACCCACTGGGTGTCATCCCTACATAGACCCTGGGTGTTCGGGCAAGACCACCCACGGCAATAGTCCTGGAGGCTGGGACGCTATCCAGGGAGGCCGATGACTGTGCTCCCCTGGAGGACGCCTTGTGCCTCTGGAGCGGCATGCTGGAGCTGGCCCCCGCGGGCGCGTCCACCACCACTCGCCCTGTGCTCATCACCGCTCTGCCTCTGCTGTGCCTAGTGGGTTTGCAGAGCCCAGTGGCTTTTGGTTTCCAGCCCCAACAGTGTCCCCGTGACTTGGCCTCTCTGGCAGCTTCCCTGTGCCAGGGCTGCTTTGTCTGCTGTTTTCCATGAGTTTCCACCATTCACCAAGCTGAAAGGGAAATGGCCTGCCCAGGGCTGTGTGCAGAGAGGCCCTCAGGCGTTCTCCGCAGGATCATGTGCAGGCTGTGCACATGACTTCCTAGATTTTTCTGCGGGTAGTGGGGAGGCTGGATCAGTGCAGGCTGTGAAGGTGGCTCATCTGGGCTTGTGTATTTCACTACCTGAGAGGGCAAGGCAGGCACCCAGCAGCCCCACTTCACAGGTGAGTAAACTGAGGCTCAGAGACCTTAGATCACAAGTGCAGCGACTGGTTGAGCCAGGACTGACTCCAGGTGTTCCAGGGCCGATGTCAGGGCTCTCCAGCCTTACCTGTGTTGCATGTGTGACTGTGGAGGTGTGCCTGGAGATGGCTGTGAACCAGCCTTGGTGGGAGGAAGCCCCAGGGACTCCAGAGAAACAAAGAACGCCTGTTGCTTCCTTCACGCCCCCTCCCTCAGTCCAGGCAGCAGCTTCAGGTCCCTTCCTGGCACCTTCCCGTCCCCCTCCCCGCCGCACTGTGTTCATCAGCTGCTTGACCTTGGAAACACTGCTTCACCTCTCTGGACCTTATTTTCCATGCACTGGCCTGGGCTCTTAACTCTCTCATGCACTAGACAAGGGACCGTGGGCAAATTCAGGTCCCACACATGTCAGACCCACCTGTTATGCTCCAGATGTTCCCCACACCTGTTTCCCCAACTGCCAGAAAACTAGTAAATAAAAACAGAGGTTTTCTGGTAAGATCTTTAAGGGTGCTCCAAGTTAGGATTGGATGACACCCTCTAGACTTTAACTCAGGCCCTCAGTATCCAGAAAGGATCTTGCAGCCCCCAGGATAACAAAATGGACCTAAAACCCACTGCATTTAAGTTTAACCCTAGAGAAATGAGTATCCAAAACCCAGAGCTGGATATTTACCCCAGATCCTGCAATGTGGGAATGTACCTTGAGGAGAGAAGGGGAAGGGGTCAGCTGAATCCATCCAGCGCTGGGCAGATTTCCATGCTTTACTTCACTGAGTTCTCAATTCGACCTTAGGAGGTAGGTTCAGGGTTGACATGCACTGACATTTGGGCTGCGCAGTGCACAACTCCAGAAGTATCTTCACGTGTCCTATGATCACCTATTCTCCCTTGTGTGATGACAGCCTGAGAGCTGCAGTGACTCACCCAAGGTCCCCTGTCCAGGAGGTGGCAGAGCTGGGATGAGAAGGCCTCTTCTGACTCCTAGTCCAGTGACTTATCTAGGACCCCCTCTGTCTCCCTAAACCCAAAAAACAGGGTACCTCCCAATGTCACACAGGCAGAGTTAAATATTCTGGAATATTCTATGTGCTCCTCCCTTTTTCTTTCTTCCTTCTACTTTTTCTATTTGAAATGACATGGAAGGTACTTTATAAATATCAATGTTGGTTATATGATTATCAGATTAAGGAACCAGCTTGATCAAGTAAAGGCTGGAAGTGCCCCTTGTTTATTTAGATGTGGCTTTCTTGCTGAGAACACCACCTCTGGCACATTCCAAAGGCCTGTGGCTCCCATTAGTCTGTGTTATAACAACATCCTCTTAAAACAGGTGATGCTGATGGGTCCCAGGAGCTGCAGGAATTCTAGGATGCATCATCCAAGGGTAAATGAAGAGCTCAAGCCACTGATTACATTGTTTGCAAAGGTGCCATGTTTAGGCACTGTTACTCTACAGAATGGTGACACTCAGTGGCGAGGTTAACTTCAGATTTCTCTGACCAAAGATATTTACAATACAGTCCTGAGCCCAGGGAAGGGGAGGAGGGTGTGTCTTGACACCAGTATCTCCAAAGACCTGAAGACAAATGACTTTTGGGAGGAGAAATCCCAAACATGTTCTAAAGAATTTGTTTTATCAAATGATAAATGGCTATTAGCTCATCACTCTGATAAAAATCCAACTTACTGTTAAAACAGATTAAAAAATACAGATGGACCAGGTAGTGTTGGTACTGAAGGGAGACTTAAACGTTATTTAAAAATGAAAAGAATGCAAAATGTATTAGCAACTTAATCCTCTGGCTAATAAAATAAGTTTATTTATATATACATGGTAGCTGAATTCTGTGGATAAGGAAAAATAAGTCATACATCCCACATATGTATATATAACATATGTATCTCTGATTACATATATTATATATAAATTTTACTTTTCAAACAGATTTCTTTCTCTATATACACACACACATTGATATTTTAAATGCAATCACCGACAGAAATATTATGATAAGGTTGAAAGATCAGACAGTAACACGCTGGGAAATGAATCTCAGAGCAACACGTAACCTGCTTCTTTGTGGGTTGAAGAGTCTTTGAAGACAGACAATCACCAAACTCACGTTAAGTAGGTTCATAGGACATTGAGAACACACATTTTTGAAGGCCATCTTTTTTTTTTTTAAAGGAAAACGTAGGAAGAAAGGAAAAAGTTATGATAAAGAGACCACAGCAATAACACGAACATATGACTCAACATTCAAGTTCATGTCCCAATCTGACTATAAGAACATCTATATTCAAAATATACTATCAAACTATTTTTCTTTTAGAGAAAGGAAGGTCAAAGCAGTTATCTTCTCTCCCAGCCACTATATAGTAGGGATAAAATGGAGAAGTAGCCATCTCTGGAAGCCGCTCTCACATCTCTGAGGGTCTAAGCCCTGTTGGCCGTGGGCCCACGGGGCAGCAGGTGACCACCGATGGAGAGAGCAGTGAGGGGAGACGTCCTCGTGACCCCCAGGCAGGCCTGCAGGGCTGAGGAAGAATACAATGACATCTTCCTCCTGAGCCGTCCGCTTTGGCAATCTTGTTATTTTAAATTCCTGGGAGGAAGGTTTAGAAAATTACAGCTCTACACTCAAAGGTTTCTTCCACAAACGCGTTCCTCAGCGGCGTGATGTGATGGCCTTTTGAGAAAACGAAGGTGAACCCCAAAACGTTGGATCCTTGGAGAAGAGCAAGCATTCCGAAGCTCTAGGGCTGGGATCCGCATCCAAACCCTCTCCAGAGAAAGGCACGCTGTCTAATGCATTTGTGGGTGGTGGGAGGATGCAGGGATGTGCTTGGAGGGGAGCCTTCGGTCGCCCGGGAATGCAGTCCTTCCTGGACGCTCCCTGTGTGGGAGGTCAGGGGGCGTGGCCTGAGGATGCCTCCGGGATGTACGGCTCCTGCCTGCCTCCGAATCCCATGTGCCATGGCGAGGCTCGGGGCACCTGGGAGGATGAGGTGATTCCTCTTTTCTTGTTCGCCGGTGTCCCTCTAGGTGGCGGCCCAGCTCCGTCACTGGTGGTGTGTGGAGGTGGGGGCGGAAATGGGGTCCGTCACATTGAATCCAGAGGAACCAGAGCTTTAAGAAGCCTCAGAGGCCGTGCACTTGGCCGTTTTAACATCAACTTGTACAAGTCGGTCTCTCCCCTCACCTGCCTGCGGCTGCTGGGACCCCCACATGCTCAAGGACAGTTATGAAGAGAAGCAATCAATGCAACTGCTTTGCTTATAAATACCTTTATTTTATAAAGCCACGGATTGTTCTGTCAAGTTTTTGTTTTTTAAACCACACTTATAAAAAAGATGTTGACAATTCTTAGGAAAAAAAAGCTGAAAATGTTTCTCATCAAGTCAGGGTTACACAAAGATTATATTTATAATATATATTTGTATATTGATAATTTAGAGACGAAAGGTAGGGGCTGGCAGAGCGAGGGCTGCTGCAGTTAGATTTCCGACACTTGATCATTTCCCACAAACAGCGTTTCTTGGCAGAAGGGGTTAACGAGGACCATCCCCGTGTCTCTGTAGTCACCGTTGGCTGGGGAGCGGGGCTCCGAGAGCTGGTCCTGGGGGACACAGGGAGCAGATGGCATGAGCTGGGTAGGGGTTATCAGGTGGCCATTCTTAAAGAAACGTACCCACGGGGACGTTTACTTCCACTTGGGAGTGCTTGGTAAACATTTAAAAAGTTATTGAAATATAGTCAACATAACAATATTATGTGAGTTTCAGAGGTACTAATAGTGATTTGACATTTACACACGTTATGAAATGGTCACCACGATAAGTCTAATAACCGTGTGTCCTCATACAAAGTTATTACAATATTATCGACCATATTCCTTACGGTGGACGTTACATCCCTGACGCTTATTTATTATATAACTGGAGGTTTGTTCCTCTTAATCCCCTTCACCTATTTCACTCCCCACCACAACCATTTTTCACCATCCTCACTGCTGATGCCGGGGTACAGAGCCCTTTCTGCTCTTTTTTCAGACTTTTATAGCAGCTTCCAAAGAAGACTTCCTGCTTCCTGAATCACCTCCACCTCAGGTTGCCAGAGGTGGCATTGCTTTCCACGCTGCTCTGGTGGGCAAAACCGGGTCCACTTGGGCCCCAGACTCTCCTTCCTGCCTCTTTCTCACAGACGTCCTGGAGGCCTCACCACTTTTCTTTCCCGAACATACCCTGCGCTTGCCCACCTCCTTCCTCTCCTGCCACCCACCTGTCAGAGCCTCCAAGGCTAATTCTACCCTCCTGAATCCTCCCATAGCCTGGTCAGAATTCTCGGCCCATTTCTCGTAGCACTAGACGTGCTGAGCTGAAGGGATCTGAATCTCTGTGTGACTGCACAATAGGTGGTGAGTGAAAAATTCAGTCGCCTACACAGCCTGAGGAGTGGAAAAGTCTAGCAACAGATAATCTGCGTGGGTCATCTGAATGGCTTTGGCAGGGCTGCAAGCACTTGGGGGCCACAAAATGGCTGTTCTCAGACTCAGGCCCAGGTGTTAACGTAGAGAAAAAAGCCACAGTTTGTTCCAATTCTACACAACGGAAGGCTCAGAGCCTGCAGGCTATTTTGGGGCAAAGACTCAGCAGCAGGCCTAGAGGTAACCGGCTTAGGCCAGACCAGCTTAGAAATGGCTTCGTTTTAAGAAGCCACGATTAATACTCTGAAGTTTATTTTTAAACAAAACATGTTATTTTTGACAAGTATGTATTACTTTATGGGTAATAAGGAGAGACAGGAAGAAAGGTCATTTGTTGTAAAATGTCTTTTCAGAAGACAAGAATTTCCTTCACTGTCTGGAATCAGCTGTGTGCCCATCCAAAGGGTGGGTGTGGGACCAGCGGTCTAAGTAAGGAGCATAGGGCGGCATGTCAGCTAGGGGACAGAAACCCTCTTTCTCCACTGGGCTTTGGGGTTGAGCTGCGGACGGGAATCTTGGAGCCTGAGATCTGGCTTGCGGCTTTACAGTTCTCACAACACGAGCGTTCAAGGGTGAACCACATGGGAGAAGTTACTCTGCGTAGAAAAGAGGAAGTTATGTAGAAAATAACTAAGGCAGGAAAGAAGACAACAGAAGGAGGGGAGGGAAAAAGAAGAGAAAGCATGGAAAAGTTTCCGGGCGCCTCTGGGCATCACAACTCTGCCCATACAGCCCAGATTCTGTTTTGTGGCTTTCATCAGCCCAGAAGGGGAGCAGGGCACTGGGGAAACTTGCTTAGGCAAAGCACTTGGCAGCCTCCAACGCTGGCAGCCCAGCGGTGAGCTCATGGTCCTGTGACTGTGGTTGCTCTGTGGGTGGGCGGCAGGGCGTCTGCGGCCAGGGAGGGGACAGCTGCTGTTACTGAGAATACAGCAGAACGAGGGGAGGGGGCTGGCTGGGAGGGGAGGGTGACAGACCCACTCTAAATCTGGCAGAGCTTCCTGCCGCTGGTGCGGCTGCAGCCTCCTGACCCTGGGGTCCTGACGGCGGCCTCTGCAAGCAGGGCCCTTGCGACAGTACGCTCACCAGCACCGTCCTCTAGCTTTGGTTTCCATTTACCAATTTGTAAAGAGCATATGAGGAGTTTAGGATCTAGGGGTGCATGGCCCACACTCAAAGTGGGCCAGCCCCCTGTCCAAGTTACCTATTTTTTCACTCACTCTAACAGTTCTCAGGAACACTTCTGCCACCAAATGGCCCCGGCCACACTAAAGGTCAATGCCGTTGTGAGGCCTGTCCCTCTGTTTGTCCTTCAGCTAAAGCTTCTTACGGAGCGTCCACTGTGTGTCGGGCTTTGGGCTGGGTAATGGGTAAATCGTGAGTAAAGTTCACTCACGCGACAACCATTTACAGAGTACCTACCATGTGCTGGGCACTGTTCGTGGAGCTGGGTATAGGGCAGTGAACAGAGCAAACAACCCTCCTGCCCTCAGGCAGCTTATGTTCTAGTAGGTGAGATGACTCACCAGTCAACAGAGAGAGAAGGGTGCAATGGCAGAGGCAGTGAGAAGTGCTCAAAGCAGGGATGGGGACAGAGCACCAGGGGTTGGAGGGTGGGGTTCTAACCTGTGTAGAGCAGTCAGGGAAGGCCTCCCTGAGGAGGTGGCATTGCAGCAGAGGCCTGGAGGAAGTGAGGAGTGGAGGCAGCCGGGAGAAGAGCATTTCAGACAGGTGCCAGGACGAGCTCACTCCTGGGCTGGGCCCTGTGCTCTCTGGCAGAGGGGGAGGAGGGGGACAGGGCCAGCCCGAGAAACGCCTGCTAAGAGGAATCTGGATTCTGTCCAAAGTGTGAAGAGGGCCCTGTGAAGCTTGGGAGCCGTGGCTGACGGGAGGTTCTGCCTTGGAAAGATCATCTGGCTGCTCTGTTTAGGACAGACCGTGGCGGGTAGCCAGTAGCGGGGAGAGCTGTTTGCAGAGCGGTGGCAGCGATCCACGACTCAAGGGATGATGGCAGCCTGGGCGAGGGGTCGCAGTGCAAGTGGTGAGCCCTGCTAACGTGGAGGAAGAACCAACGGGGCCGCAGACAGACGGGAGGTGGGGTGTGCGAGAGGAGAAGGCGGCCGGCGGTGCCATCTAATAACGAGAAACACCAGGGGGCCTTCTGGGCGTCGGGGCAGGAGGGAGAAGCCGAGAGTTCAGTCTCGGGCTGTTGGCTTGGAGATGCCTGTTAGAAACGTGTGCATCTGTAGCTGGGCACACGGGTCTGGAGCTCAGGGGAGACGGCCAGGCTAGAGCAGAACTGGGTAGTCACGGTGAGGAGTGGGATTTAAAGGCGTGGAGCTGAGAGGAAAGAGAAGAGAAGCAGTGGAAGCACTGAGCGCACCCTCCCGTGACCGGAGGCTGGGCAAGACGGAGCCAGCGACGGAGACTGAGGAGGAGCTGCTGGTGGGTGGGGAGAATGGGCCAGGGTGGGGCTCAGATGCCAGCGGAGAAACTTTCTGAGGGGGAAACGACCGACTGTGCCGATGCTGCTGGTAGATGGAGTAGAATGAGTGCCCAGAATGGCCCTTGGCGTTAGCAATGTGGGGATAACTGGTTATTCCAGTGGGGGAGGGACATTCTAACCGATAATGTCAGACCAGTAGCTGCACAATGACAATTCTGATAAGTGGAAAAGCACAGGAGCTGAGACCATATGACAGGAGAGTGAACCCAGCCTGGCAGACAGGGAAGGGCTCTCTGAGGAAGTGACGGTTGGACTGGGCCCTGAGTGGTGGGTAGGAGTCACTGAGGCGAACAGCGAAGGGGGTGCCAGGGAGGGACAGAAGACATGCCAGGAGAGGGAACAGCTCGTGCACAGCCCTGGAGTGGGATGTAACTTGGTGCCATAAGGGAATGAAAAGAAATGCAATGTGGCCAGAGCTTAGCAAACAACAGGGAGAGGGCATAAGGTGAGGCTGGAGAGTTGGGCGGGGACAAGTCCACCTGGCAGGTCCTGAACAGACTTTGAACTTTAACTTACCAGCAACGGGAAGCTACTGAAGGGTTTTGAGTACAGGAGTGATGTGATCACATGCCTGTTTATAAAAGCTCATCTGGCTGCTGGAGGGATGAGAGGGGACGGTTCCTCCAGAAGCTCTCAGCTACCCCTGCCTTTACTCAGACGCCTGCCATCCTTCTCCAGGGCCATCTCAACTGTATCCCAGGTGACCTACTTATTTTTTGTATGTCTGTCTGTCCTCTCATCCATTCCTCCATCCACTAAACCACCCTTCCTTTCTTCCCTATCCCTTCACTGACGACGTGCCCTCACCAGATCATCAGCACGATCTTTCTACAACTAGTTCACAAAAAGGGCAAAACTTTCAATGACCCTCCGCTGCCCAAGACTAAAGCACAAACTCCATTCAACCCCATCCAAGACCGTGCCTAATCCATCTACCTTTCCAGCCGCACCCTGGCCTCTGCCCTATCTTCCGGTGGGAGTGGAAAGAGGTCTGCAGTCAGAGAGACCTGGGTCAAAGCGCAGCTCTCTCACTGCCCGGCTGGGGGTTCCAGGCAAATACTCACCCTCCCAGCACCTGCACTGTGAAGCTTTCCTCCACTGGGTTCCACAGCTCTGTACCTCTCCCTGTAGCCCCCTAGTTTGCTTTGAATGATGTCGGGGTTTGTACCTCACCCCAATCTTGGATCCTGGGCCCCTTGAGGGCAAGCTTTCACCTTCACAGTCCCAAGAGAATGCTTGCCCCCAAACGATCCTCAGTGAACAGTCGTTGACTTGTTCCCAGAAACCCCAAGTCCCAAGAACCATTCCTCTCAAACTTCAATGTAAGCAGAAGGTCCCCAGGGACTCTCGCTAATGCAGGGGCCCATTTGGCAGGGCTGGGGCGGGCTCACAGCCTCCAGGACCGCGCTGCCCGGAGGAGCGTGTCGCTAAGAGGCGGGCGGCTGCTCTGCTCCCTTTGGAACCTGTGCTCTTCCCACAGCGGCAGCCCTCCCCGGGGCAGCCCCTGCTTTGGGGCTCGTTACCTCAGAGGTTTCAAGGGACTGGATCTCCCTGGGAAGCTCCACGGCGTGCTTGCTGAAGTAGTCCATGGTGATGGCGTTGTTCCAGTAGCTCAGGCTGTTCTCGGGGTTGGCCGGCTTCTTCTTCTTCCGCAGGCAGCACACGGTCAGCAAGACGGCTGTCGAGAGTGTCCGTGTTAGAGAGCGGGAGGGTGGCGAGCAGGGCCAGGCAGGCCACGACGGTTACACATCCAGCCACTTGCCCTGCTCGTTGATTCGTTTGTTCATCTGCTCAACAAATATCTATAAACGCTGAGCACCTGCTTTGTGCAGGGTGCTGGGGAGAGGGGGAGAGAAGAGAAAGACAAGACTGCCCTGCTTTCATAAGCTTCCCTCCTAGCTTGTGGATGGAGGGGTGCACAGGGGTCAGACAATATACAAGAGAACTGTTCAAGGAAAAGAAAACGTGAGAGGGACAGCAGGGGGTAGCTGGGGGAGAGGCTCCATCGTGAAAGGTTTGCCTGAGCAGTGACCTTACAGCTGAGACTGGATTTGGGGAAGAAGCTGGCCATGTGTGGAACAGGGTCAGTGTGTCTCAGGTGGAGGGAACAGCATGTGTAAAGGGCCTGAGGTGGGGACAAGCTGCCTGTGTGTGAGGAGAGTCGCATGGCTGGAGTGGGATGGGTATGGGAGAGTGAGGTGAGAGGTGAGGCCGGAGCGATGCTTAGAGGCTTCCTCCATGGGCTCAGGGGCAAGAGGTGTGGATGCAATTTTGGATACTTGTGCATGATGCAGTGCCACCCAGTGAGTTTGCTCCAAGGAAAGGCCTTGCTCTCTCGCTGGGAGGGCTCCCCAGAGCTTGGCTGCAGAGAATGGCATGTGTGCACCAAGTTGCACCGTGGGACTGATAAGGAGTGTTCTCAGTCAGAGCGAGAGTGTGGCAGAGAGATGGGAAGAGCCCAGGGAATTTTACAAAATGAGCCTTGATTTCCACAGAGGGCAGAGGTTCACAGAGCAAATCTCTGGGCAGAGGTCTTGGACCCTGATAAAACAGCTGCTCTGGCCTCATCATCATCATCAAAAACAAATAGCTTCTAACAGTCTTATAGCATTTATGTGCCAGGTGGTTCCAAGCACTTTAGAAACATTACTTCATTTAATCCTCTACGTTACTCCATGAGGTCCCCATTTTACAGAAAGGAAAACGGAGACTCAGAGAGGTGAAATGACTTGCCCAAGAGCAAACCCATACATCTGGACTCCCAAGTCCATGCTCTCAACCATCTACGATTCTGCCTCACGAAGACAAGCCAAACGCTGATGTGGAGTCCGCACTTCACAGGCGGGCCTGATGCGGCCTCCACGCAGCTCGATGTGCCACGCTGTCTGTTCAGTCTGGGAGACTCGGGGGCCCCGGGAGGAAGCAGCATGTTTGGATGTTGCTGATGAAGCAGGTATGAACAGAGTGGCTTGGACATGCTGACAGGGAAGGCTTCCGAGGTCGGAGGGTGGGGTGGCCTGTCCAGGGTCACACAGGGGAACAGGTGATGCAATGACCAGGATGACAGGAGCCCTCTTGGGGAGAAACCAGTAAATGAAGACTGGGCACCTCCTGCCCAGGCTCCCATCACCAGAGCCCACAGGGTGGGTGAAACTCTTGGACAGGGGTAGGCAGGGCTGTATCCAACAACCCGGCGGGTGCCCATCATCGGCACTGGGGAGTGGGCGGGCGCCCATGCTGAGCGGCCCACAAAGGCTGGTACTGTGGTGGCAATGGCCATTGGGGGGCAGTGGAGGCTATCTCTGTCTACCACAGCCCTAAGGCTTGGCTGGCTTTGGGGGCCTGTGCACGCCAGGATGTGGGGAAGATGCAAAAGCTGGCATCCACACAGGCTGAGACCTCAGGGCCCAGAGCCGAGAGCCCTGCGGGCTGACTGGGGAATTCTGTAGCTCTTCTCTGCTGTTGGCCTTGCTGGTATCTCAACCTGAAAAGGCTTCCAGGCAAAGTCAAGAGATTGGGCAAATTTCCATTCTAGCCAATCTGCTTTGATCAAAAAGACTTCTACTTTGCTTACCATTTTTCCAGGTCCCCACAAAAAATTTTAAAAATAGAAAGTCGTTTTCTGAATATTTGAGCGAAAAGAAATTTTAGACTGGCTGGCAGAGATTCCTTCAAGCTTTGTGGGTTTCCCCCCTTCCTTCCAAAGAGCCCTTTCTTCAACTGGTTGAAGGAGGAAGGGGTGAGGAGGGAGGCTGGAGAGTCAGCCTGAAAATCTGCTAGCTTCAGGCTCACCTCCTTGTTCTACAGATGAGAAGACTCTGGTCCAAAGCAGCCAGCTGACTTGCCACAGGTCACAGCGAGTGGTGGGACTGGGGAGAGGCCCCAGGTCCCCTTTCCCGTTTCTGGAGTCTTTATTCTTCAGGGTCACTACTTTTCACCCTGCTCCAGGACTGGGATGGTGAAGCAGCCCAGGGATTCCCCTGGGCAAACCTAAGCCACAGGGAGAGGGCTAGGCTGCATGGCCCCCTTGCTAACCTGGGCGGGCACAGGTTGTAGAATCCAGGTCCTCTGAGCCCCAGTCCAGTGCCCTCTGAGCCCACACTGTCCCTGCTCCGGGGCCTGGGCCTCTTTAGGACGCAGGACCAGGATCCTGCCCTGCGGGAAGGGCTGGGGGTAGGAACGGGGGAGTTCTGTTCCTAGCTTTGTCCCCCTCCCATGTTGTTAGTGCCCCCGGCCTGACTACACGTCTGTCAGGGAGTTCCTGGTGCCTCTCAAACACCATTTCGCTTACATACCAGAAGCCAGCCCAGCTGCAGGGAGAGCACGGGCTTGGAGTCCAAAAGACCTGGGTTCAAGTCTGACTCTGCTGTGAGTTACACTAGCTGTCACTTCATCACGCTGATCACTACGGACTCCGCCAGGTTGTAAGGAGAGTTAGAGATCATGAATGCAAAATGCTGAGCGCACTGCCTGGTGCTTAACTAATAAGAGTTTCCTTCTTGTTCTCTCAGCATCATCCCAGAAGAGACATCCTGAAAGAAACACTGGGCTGCACGACTGTTGGGTGGTTCAAGGCCAGGGCTCCAAATGTAGTTTAGCGCTTTCATTATTTTGGGGTCTGAACTTTCATCCCAGAGAGAAAAGTACAATCAGACTTATGGAATCTCGACTATATTCCTAGGTGCTCTACAGTCTGATTTAACCCACAAGATAGCTGCCTGAGGAAGGTGCTGGCACTCCTCCCATTCACAGAAGACGCAACTGCAGTTCACGGAGGTTCACAGAATTGATCCTGGTTACCCAGCTAATTACTGGAGCTTGAACCCAGGTCTCTGCCACCCTGACGTTGATGGTCATTGTCCTAGCTCATCCTGAGCACTGGACGGGGCGTGCCTGAGGCAGGTGGAAGCACTGCGTAAACCACACAGCTCCGTGCACACACAGGGTGTGAGCCACCCCCTGTCCCATGCCACTGAAAGCTTCAACTGCTCTGTTTCTCCAAAGGGAACAGCTGTCAAGACTCTCAAGGAGGTCAATGAGATCCCTATTTCCTACAGTTTTGAAACTGGAGTGAGGGTGAAGCAAGCTCTCTGGGCTTCCCAGGCATGTCAGTGGGGAATCGGCTGTAGCTTGTCAGATGTACGATGGGAAGGAGGAGGGTTGCTGATGTGAAGATGGAGCCCAGGTACTGTGTTGACGTTTCTGGGAGGGGCCTCATTTCAGGGATGGGACCTGTTGTGTGATGGGAAATGGAAATGAGAGCATACAGGACCCTGAGGTTGCTTTTCAAATACCTGGTGAAATTGCTCTCCATGGCCTGCTGGAGAATGCGTGGCAAATCCTGACAACAAGATGAATATAATCCCTGTCTGACCGCTGCCCTCATCCGGCACCTCTCTGTGGCAGATGCTGTGATAGGACCTCAGATGCATCAGCTCTGCTGTGTGCAACAAGCCTTTGGGGAGGCTGCTGCAGCCCTGGGAGTGCCTGCTCAGCTTTCTTGCTGCAGGGGCACAGCCGAGGGACCGCTCCGCCCACCGGGCCCTGGACTCACCACCACGTGTGTGCCGGGGCCACGTTTCCCGGGCTGCTCCCAGCCGTGGCTGACTATGCAGGCCTGTTCCCGCAGGACAGGAGACTCCTCTAACAGACTGAGGACTACCCTCACCTGGCAGAAACTTCCTTAAGACTCTGCATTGCACTGCTGGGAAGCCTCTTCCTTCCCAGCCCTCTGGCCCCTTCTCCTTCCTCAGGTGTCATACCTGCACTGTGGTCCGAGGCTCTCCCTGCCTCCAGCCCCTTCCTTAAGACTGTACAGGTGTTTCCCCAATAAATCTCTCGCAGGCCTAATTCTGTTTTGGTATCTGCCTCCTGAAGTCCCCGAATTAACACAGCGGATGCTAGTCCTATTTTCACAGGTGAGGAAACATTGGCCCAAGGCTTAACCTGTCCAAGTCCCACAGGTGACGAGTGGGAGAGCTGGGGTTATGTCCAGGTGTGTCTGATTCCCAAGCCGAGGCTTCCTATCACACCAGGCTCCCTCTCAAGTGATTCACATGGGTTTAAAGTTAGGAAAGTGAGAGAGGGCAGGGAGCTCTGACGTCTCAGTTTGGCCCCTCATTAGGTAGATGAGAAACCGGAGACCCTCAAGGGGGATTAGTCCAGTGGTGCCAGCCCAGCTGTGGACAGTCATTTCCCCGCTTTGGAGGTTGGGGAGGGGGCCAGGGGAGGCCTCAGGATGTAGAAGGAGACCAGGCTGGACAGAGGCCATGGGCCTGGGGAAAGCAGTTTTTGGGGCTCATTGACTCCCCGCCCTGGTGGGTAGGGATGTGCCTGAGGAAGCTCCAGGAGGTTCCTGCAGGGGGCGCTGGTCAGGAAGCACAGGGAAGAGCTGTGAGAGCATATGGCCACGGCACTCTGGTCCAACCTCCGGGACACCCCCGGACAAGCCTGCCTTGTCCAAAGGCTTCCCCATTTCCTTCAATTGGCTCATAAGCCCCAAGGAGACAACCTCCTGGTCAAACTTCCTTCTTGTTCTAATCTCTTCTATTCTTTTTACTGGAAAAGCACTTCTGACCCAGGTTTTTTAATATAATAACTACAAAGTCATTGGGGTCTGTGAGTACAAGGTACACAGATACATTCAGCTTTCAGTAACATTCACAGAACAGCTGGTAATATAGCCAAGAGCCATATGGGCACAAGGATGTGTTCTCTGAGTACTGCACTGATGCTCCAATGGCATTTACTGTGCATCTGGAAGGAAGCCAACCTGCTCTGGGCAAGGTGCACGTGGACCCTCACAGGTCCAGGGTCAGCGAGAGGCGCTTCTCTGCTTTGGACAGTTCAGCTTGGACTGATAATTAACAACATCCGTAGCTGGCCTCACTTCCTGCTTTCACCCCATATAACCCCCATCTCTTTCAAGGAGGCTGGATGATGACATTCTCAAGAATGGATGTGGCATGTGCAGGACAGGCCAGGGAACCTGGTAGAGCCACACAACTGACCTCCTGATGAAAACCCAGAGCACTGACAGCTGAGAGCGGGGACCCCTTCAGTGCCAGGCTGAGGCTTCCAGTAGGAGGTGGTGGGCTGTGTGTCCTGATGGTGGCAGCAGAGACCGGCTCAGGAGCCACATGGCTCCCGGGCCCCAGCCAAATGTGGCCTGGATCCAATCAATTTCGGTTCTCAGCACATCTGAAACTGTGTGTAGCTGTCTCCAGCATGGCTCAGGAGACAAAGCATTTCTCAGACCTGGCACAATATACATCCAGCCGCTGGGCGGGGCTCACGATCTGGAAGGACAGGTGGAAGTGGTGACATCCCTTCTTGGGCAGGCCTGAGACTTGCTGTGATCACCCTCTGCTTCCACCAGAAACTGGGGACTTGCCAGCCTGCCTGGCAGCCCCGGCCTCTGAAGCTTGGCTTCTGCTGAATGCAGAAAAGCAGCACCAGGGCCAGGGCTACTGTGAAAAGCCAGATGAGGAAATCTATGCACACACTGTGGTACCAACAGAGATCGCCTGAAATACCTGGCAAACTAGCAAAGGAGGACACCCTTCTTTGAGGGCTGGAGAGTTTGCTTTAGGATAAATGTAGCTTCTGGGAAGGTCTGAAATACAAGGGCCCTTAGCGCTGGAAGACGTCTGCTTGCCTGATGACTCGAGTGGCGCCAGGCTATGAAAACAGCCTGGCTAGTTACTCATCTGTGCTTCCAGAGAGCACAGCGTTCTCAAGCTGTACAAGTGTCTGCTTTCTCAATGCCCCTCTCATCATCACCTTCACAGGGTCAATGATGGTCCCACAGGACAGGGAGCTGTCTGTGGAGGCAGCTAGGCTGGAACCTTGTGGCCTGAGGATGGTGGAAATGCAAGACAGACACCAAAGGAAGCGGGGGCTGCAGTTCCCAGGGGCAATCTTCCTTTATGAAGTAGTATGCTCTATGCCCGCAGCTGAAGGCTGCTGTCAGGGCCAGAAGCATTGTCGTGGTGCAGTTCCAGGCTGCGTCCTTGCTTCTGTCTTGGTAGCCCATGGGTTTTCCACTTTGCAGTAAAACCTGATCTAATCTCAACCTCAGGCACAGCAAAAGGGCTGGAGAAGTCTTTTTAGAACTGCAGACGCAGGTGGGTGTGGCCCGTGGGGGTGCAGGTGGGGAGAAGGCTCTGGCAGCTGGGGGTGTGGGGAGCCACAGCAGCCACCTCTGGGTCCCTAGTGCTGGAACAGTGCTTGGCACACAGTGGGCGCTCAGGAAATGCTGTGCTGAGTCAAACGGATTCCACCACCAGATCTGGGCTGACTCATGTGTGACTGGGACCCTGGGCAAGTCACTTCACTTGATGATTTACTCCCCACCTGTATGGTATGTTTGCTTTTTCTGTTTTGTTTTATTCCTCTGGCTAGTCTGTTTTAAGGATGAATGATTAAAAATAATGGGAACTCCCTTTGTAAACTAGAGCCTCTAGACACATGGAAAGAATGGAAAATTAGAAAGCTGTCTCTAATGTGGTTACTTCTCAAATATGACCATTATTAATAATTTATTGGCTAACAGCACTACATTTTCTCATTATCATTCTTCTGTTTTAGACGTGGGCAATTACAGCTTTATGAATACCTCTGTGCTTCCATGAGTGACAATACAGCTGCTTAATGAAAGAATGAAATATGCAACCTGCAAACATTTTCACTTTTCCTGCACTGAGGCCTTGAGCAGATGTAGGCTGCCTACCCCTGACATGGAAAGTTTGTTTTGCTTATCAACTAGAAGGAGACAGGGAGCTGGGAGAGACGTGGCTCCTGGAAGGAGTCCAGACTCCAGATTAAAGAGGATCTTGCCAGAGTACAGTGCCAAGCAGACATCAGCTTAATGTTAAAGGCACACACCTCCTGTGCTGACGTTCGATCAACCCACAACAGGAAAGGCTGGGAGACCTGGCTTAACAGCCTCCTCTGTGGAAAGCTTCTGGGGCTTCGTTCCCCTTGAGATGATTGGGCTGAGCCCATGGTGTGACGTGAGGCATTACAATCAACGGAGCTGACGCAGTGCAGGCTGCCCGGATGTGACCAGAGTGTCCAGAACAGAGCAACTGCCACCTGCTCTCCTTTGTCATGGCAGGGCATGTGCAACGCTGTGCTCCCTCTGGGGAAGCAGGCGTAAACCGGAGGCTGTCAGAGGGGCAGATTGGGGCAGGGCCAGGGCCAGGCGGCCCTATGAAGAGACTCGAAGGAACAGGGATAAGCAGCTTGGAAAAGGGAAACCTGCCCTTGAGAGCCATTTCACGTATCTCAGGGGTTGGTGGATGGACTTGTTTTTGCACGGTTTCAGAGGGTACAGGTTAGGACCAAAGAGTGGGAATTACAAAGAGGTGAATTTCAGGCCCCCAGGAGAGCTGGAAACAACCCGAGGGGTCACAGGAGAAAGGGCTGATGAGTGGGGAGCACAGGGGGTTTCTCACCCCTGGAAGGGCTGTGGGGGTACCTGGATGATGGCCGTGTGGGTTGGGGAGTGGCGGGTACGGAGTGGATTCCTGTGGGGCCATCAGAGGAATGCTAAGAACTGAAGATCGAATACTCGGGGAAGCCGTAAAGGAAGCCCTGGGTCCTGAGTGATTGCATCAGGTTCTTCATGGAGCCCTCAGTGGGGAATCCCCTCGACTCTTCATTAAACGAGGGATGGGCAGCAGCAAGGAGGCGCTGGTGGCCTGGGGGAGCCCTTCCCCACATACCAGTGAGAGCAAAAGACAATGACAAGGTCCGTCTGCAAAAGCATCAGCTCATACCACCCATGAACAAACCAAACAGGGGGAAGGGACTGCTAAATTCACATGTAACTCTCAAGCCTCAATTTAGCTACAAGAACTCTGTTTTTATCAAGGCTAATAGAACTTCCCGGAAGATCAAAGCTTCATCTTTTCTTCTTTCTCAGAGGAAGACAGAGGAGGGGGAGGAAAAGAGGTGAGAGAGGAGAAGAACAGCAGGAAGGCCGATGGAAGGGAGGCGGGGAGGAAGGCGAGGGCTCTGCTACTCAGAGGCCGTAAGTTTGGAAGCACCAGTTTTCAACCCGCGGTGTGTTGGTGCCATGTTGCTACAGGAGAGAGCAGGCAGGGTGGTGTCACGACAAGAGCTCTGGGCTGGAAGACAGGTGCTCGGAGCTCACATCCCAGCCCTGCCTCTCAGTAACTCTGGGGTCCTGGGGGAACCACGTCCCCTCCCCAGCTTGGTGTTTCTTTCTGCAAATGCAGAGTCGGATTGGACTCCGCAGCTCCTGGAGTTGTGCATTTACCATCAGTGGGCATGTGAGCCATGGCCTGAGCAGCCAAGGACCAGGGGTGGGGATAATCCGTGATTCTTGTTCTACTACCTCCTTTCCCGGGATTCTGGGAAGCTTGCAGCCCACTTGGTGGGGGCTGCCCACGTGTGGGGCAAAGGGATTCCAGGGACGGGCAAGCTGGTGTGGTGGGTGGGTGGGGGAGAGGGAGAGGCTGAGGCACTTACAGCAGGAGGAGATGGGCACGCTGATGGCCAGGATCACCCAGGCGATGTCCATCTTGCTCAGGCAGATGGTGGCTCTGTGCTGGGGTTTGTCCCCTTCGGCCACATGGGAGATGTTCCCTGCCGTTCCAGGCTTCCAGGTCCCAGCGGGGACCAGACGGTTGAGGAAGTTTCCTGTGGCTGTGGACACCACTGTGGAGAGAGGACTGGGCACCCTGCCAGTCATGGTGGGCGTAGGGGTGGCCGCAGCTTCCTCCTTGGCTAGGGAAACAGTGCTTTCTGAAACCTCGGGGGGGCGGGCCGGGGCCTGCGGGGCTGAGGATGTTCCCTGAGGAAGCCTCTCGGAAGGGGCTGAGACACTGGCATCGAAGGCAGCCTGAATGGGCCCCATGGTGGCCGTGAAGACCCCAGAGCTGGCAGATGGAGGTCTGCTGGTGCCAGGGGTGACAGTAAGCCAGGAGTCACTGTGGCTGGGGCCATCCTGTGGGTCACCGCGGGGGTGCTGAGAAGGCACTGGGGCAGGATGTGGACTGGCGGGGGTGCCTGAGGCTGCTGTGGTGGCCGGCTCCCCTCCTTGGCTGGTGAAGGTGGGACCACCCCCCTGGTCTGCTCTGTTAAGGCCGGGCTTGTCCTCCGCAGACACCAGGGGCGTGTTGGGTCGTACCCACGAGGTCCTGCTGGGCGCCGAGGTTGCGGCCACTGTCTGGGGCTGTGGAGACGAGGAGTAACCCCAGAGCGGGTTCCTGGGGGTGACGGTGGAGGCGTCAGGCTCCACAGACCCTGTGAAGTTGCCTTTGTAAATCTGAAAGATCTTCCCCAGGGGCCGCTTCTGCCCCAGATGTGTGGAGCTCTGATTTCGTCCTCGCTGGCCTTCCTTCCTTCTGGAGTGACTGCCGGGTGCAGGCAGCACAGGGCGTGGTGAACTGCTGGCTCCCTTTCGGGAGGAGCCAGGGGGCCTGGGGGGCCTGCGTGGGGTAGCCCGGGAGGGGGCCGTGAGGGGACGGCTGGTAGCATCCCTTGGCTTTGTCAGCAGGATGGTGGGCACAGCCTGGCCCGGGGGGCGGCCCTCTGAATGGGAGGATGTGGTTGCCATGGCAGCAGGAAGTGGCCCTGTGGACAGGGGGCCTTCTGAATGGGGGGTGGTTGCCGTCGCCATGATGGTGGAGATGGCGTTTTTAGGAGGGTGTCCGCTTGGATGGGGTGTTGTCGTTGCCATGGAAGCTGCAGCCTGTGAGGAGGGTCCGTCGGGATGAGGGGTCAGTGCCACCATGGAAGCGGGGGCAGCCACCACAGAGAAGTGTCTGGTAGAACTGAGGGGTGCTGTCACCATGGTGTCTGGGGTGGTGCCTGAGGGGAAGACTTGAAGAGATTCCCTGGGAGATGGTTCCTGGGCAGCAAATACCAGTGCTTCAGTCAGCGCCAAGGTCAGGAGGAAGCCTTGCGAGGGAGACAGAGAGCAGAGAGGTGAAATGCCCAGGAACAGCTTGGCCCTGGGCCTTCCTTACCCACGAAACTGAAATGCCTGGGAACTCAAGGGAAACATCGGGAGCATCGTCCACCCCCATCAGACACAGGACCATGGGGACTTGGAGAAGCTTCAGCAGGTGGGTGCCACCCAGCACCTGTCCCAGAGAGAACCCAGCCACAGGGGAAGCAGAGCTGGCTAAACCAGCCAGGCCCGTCCCTTCCCAAACACCTCTGAAATGCCATGGCCCTCCGCCCAAGGGCAGCTGCTCACAACAGGCTGGGGGTAGGGGCATGGAAGAAGCCTTGTGGCCTCTGAGTGCCTGCTGGCCCTCTGCACCAGGGAGCAGTCAAGGCCAGCGTGGCCACAAGGAAGCCAGCAGCTCTGTGTGGGCTGCCCTGAGCCACTGAGTAGGGCTTGGGTGGGCAGAATAGGCCAGCTTCCACGCCTCTTCTGACTCTTCCATTTATGAACTAGACAAAGGCACAAACGACAGACCTCTGTCCATTCAGGCCTACCCATCAAATGATTAAGGAGGGTCTAGCCCCTCCTTGACCCTGGAGACACAAAAATGAACATGGCAGTCTCTGGCCCTGGGTGAGCTCATACAGATCCACAAACAATCCTAAAACAAGGCAGAGACGTCTCAGTGCCATCGGAGACTGACAGGCAGAAAGGGACAGGGGTTCAGAGGGTGACCAGATCTGGTGCCTATTAAGCACTTAGCACAGAGCCTGCAGGAGAAGTGCATTCCATGAACACCAGCTGGTCGTATGGTTGTTGTCATCTTAACTGCTTGTCCTATGTGCTCAGGAGGCTGAACTCTGTGGAAAACCACCGGTGGTGCCCAGCCTTTTAGAGCAGGAGGAGCCCTTCTGAGCATTAGAAGGAAACCATGGAATTTGCATGATGGTGAGTGTGTGTGCTTTTAGTTCACTGAGAAAAAATGCACAATGACAAAAACCTATACATTTAAAAACTCTTCTAAATATGCATGGATTTTATTAATCACAACAGCATGTGCCTATCTTTAAAAATAACACCTCATATCAATGTGAGACATAGGATCTATCCAGATTATAGACGGGAAGACTGGCCACCCCGTACAACACACAGGCTGGGAAGAGCTGCTCCGTATTGCCGAGGAGCGCCTGACAAACCTCTAAGGCCTGATTCTGTCCTGAGCACTCGCCCTGTTCATATGAGCCCCCTGCTTGGTCACTCGCATGCCCTTCCTTCAGCCCTGCTAGCCACCCAGACAATGGTAGAGATGGGCCTCTGCCTGGTTAACTCTCTTGGCACCTCCCTTCCCCACCAGATTCCATCAGGATGAATGGTCAAAGCAGGGGGCCTGGCAGTGATTCCTGGGAGCCTGTGGTGGTCAGCAAAGCTGACAGGGGACATCTGGGGCCCTGGTGAGTTTCTGGAAGCAGAGAGGAGGAGGAGACCTCCTGACACTCCTTTGAAACAAGGATCACCACTAAGGCCTCCTCCAACTAGGGGAGGACCAGTGTCCCCTCACCCTGTGTGTCTAACTTAGTGGGTGGGGGGGGCTGAGGGACTGCAGACTGAGCAGAGACGGCAGCACCCACATCTCCAGGACCAGCACTTTGCCCTAAGCGACCTAGTTTCTCTAAACTTTCATTCATAGTCTAGCCCATACACCAACAGTGTTTTCTCCTTCTCCGGGTCAATCCTAAAATCTGTTTAACGCTGAGCACCGGCTCTGGCCCTGTCTTTCACTCTCGATTTAACCCTCACAACCACTTGATGGGGCAGGAAGTTGAGGCTGAGGGAGATTAAGTCACGTGTTCAAAGCCCCTCAGTAGCAGAAGGGGTATATGACACCTAGGCGTTCCTGGTCACCCACCAGCAGTGAGGCAGGAGAAGAGGATGGAATGGTGCAGCCACGGAAGGAACAACGTGCTCGTGCTCTGACCAGGTCAGGGTTATTCCAGCTCTTTCCTGGCATTTTATTTTATTTATTTATCTGTCTATCTATCTATCTATCTATTTATTTATTTATTTATTTATTTGCGGTACGCGGGCCTCTCTCACTGTTGGGGCCTCTCCCGTTGCAGAGCACAGGCTCTGGATGTGCAGGCTCAGCGGCCATGGCTCATGGGCCCAGCCGCTCCGCGGCATATGGGATCCTCCTGGACCGGGGCACGAACCCGTGTCCCCTGCATCAGCAGGTGGACTCCCAACCACTGCGCCACCAGGGAAGCCCCTTCCTGGCATTTTAGCACCACAGGGACAAGCTACTACTAGAGCTGGTGGTCGTGACTACTGAGGTTTTAAGGGACATTCTCTTATAAGCCTCTGTTTGGCTCACAAGCACCCTGGTTCACTGTAAGTGTTGAACACATCCCCCTCAAATCCGTATGTTGAAGCCCTGACCCTAGCACCTCAGAATGGGACTGTATATTAGACAGGGCCTTTGAAGACCCGATTAAGGCCAAATGAAGCCGTTGGAGTAGGCCCTAACCCAATCTGACTGGTAATCCTTGTAAGAAAAGAGCTCAGGATACAGAGATGCCAGGAATGGCTGTACACAGGCAGGACACATGAAAGGCCAGCCACCTGCAACCCAAGAAGAGAGGCATGAGGGGGCTCTAACCCTGCGGGCACCTGGATCTTGGGCTTCCAGTGTCCAGAACTGGGAGGAGAAAACTTTCTGTTGTTTAAGCCCCCCAGCCTGTGGTACCTTGTATGGCAGACTGACCAGACTGATATACCTGTCATACCTTAGAGATTCCTGACAAAGGAGAGGCGGACACTGGGGCTTGTGTGCAGGTGGTTTATTTTGGGAAGTGACCGTAGCGGACAGCGGTGGGGGTCTGAGATGAGTGAAACAGGGAAAGTCAATCCCAGGGCAGGTTATCAGCTGATCAGGGTGCAACTCAAATCCACTGAGGGTCTCTGAGGAGCTGAGCAGGCGCATGTCTAACTGTGAGAGGAGCACCTCTCGCCAGCAGCCCTCCTTCCTGTGGCCCAGTGCTCCACCCTGCCTCCTGCCTCCTCCTCGAGGCCCAAGTGGCTGAGTCAGAGATGCCCCAGGTGGGGCTGTCAGCTCACACCTGTGCCTGGCTGGAGGCTGCTGGAGTTACAATTAAGAGCCCAGAGGGTTCCTGGGGTGGAGCACAGATGTGTTCCATACAATCCAAGGCCCAAGACCAAGGACACTGCTGCCTTCTGGCAGTAGTGTCAGGGGTGGCGCAAAGCTTTCAGAGAGGACCTGATGGACCCCAGGGACAGGCCGGGGGTGGGAGAGTAGCAGCTTGGCCTCCAGGAGAACTTCTGCAGCCTCTAGAGGCAGAGGGCTTAATGCATCCTGGTCTTTAAAATACTCAGTGAAAGAAATTTCCCTGACTTTCCCACCATGAGCATTTCAGGGGCTAAAATCCTCCCAGCTGGGAAGTATACGACAGGAGTGCTTCCTGCAAGACTAACAGTGGAAGTAAACATGTTTGCCCTTGCTGCGGCTCTTTTTAGTTGCCAGCATCCCCTGAAATTATTCTTCTCTCTAGGAGGAGTGTTAGGGCAAATTACCTTCCAGCCCTTTCTTCTTTAGGCTTTAAAACTTTGGTACAATGAATGGATACTGACATCCTGGGTGCAGAGGGCTTTCACCTGGAGGATGACATTTAGCTGTCACAGTGAGAAGGGCACTAGAGGCAACTTAGTCCAATCCCCTCACTTCACAGAGGGGGCAATGGAAGGAGTGAACTGACTTGTCCAGGAACGCAGCTGGTTAGGGACACAGCCTGGATCATGGCCATTATTTCAAAGCAATTTTTCATTTGTACCATAAAAATTGCTACAACACTGCACTGTCCAAATAAATGCCTCCTTCAACATCCACTGTCACCTTCACTATGGAAATCATCTCTCCTCTCTGGCACAAAAGGTTAAGGACTGAATGCAAGGGCACATACTGTCACAATAACTGTGCAAGGCCTTCAACCCAGGGCTCCCCTAACAGATGCAAATTTCCACTCCAGGTCCTTTGTGCTGGCCTGCTCACTCCCCTCCCCACAATCTGGGGCTACTGCTTCTTTGCATACCATTTGCATATATTTGCATAACAGGCTCTGGAGGCTCTAATTCCAAATATATAGGAGAGACTATAACTAAAATCTAACTTGACGTGTTTTAAATGTGGAACCAGTTTTTAATGCATGTCAGAATAAGGACAAGTGTAGGGGGTGGAAACCCACAGATTCATGGGTGCCCCAATATCACAGGAAGGCCTCCCCCTACCTAGAATTCCAATGCATACTGATCCCAGGACCCAAGGGAAGAAAAGGCCTTCCTCCTTCTGTTTATTTGGTTGGCTGCCCACAGTCCATATTGGGCATGATACTTGCATCTGGCAAAGGCAAGGAGGGAATTGGTGGAGAGAAATGGCTAATCTGTACTGAGTGCTTCCTGCATGCCACATGCTGCTCCAAGGCTGAGCCTGTCCTGACACATTTAATCCTCATAACAACCTGATGAGGCAGGTACTATCGTTAGCTCACCATTGCAACCTAGGAAAAGCAGCACAGAGAGGCACAGGAAGCTGCCTCTTCCCACACAGCCAGGAACGGCAAGCTGTGATTTGAACCTGGCAGCCTGGCCCCGGAGTCCACACTCTCAGCCGCGTTCACTCTGCTCTGCACATTCAAAAGCAATGGTCCACTATCTTTTGGGAATTGATTTTCTATTACTGCTTTTTTGACTTTTCTTTCCTCTTACCTGTTTTCTTCTAGTTTCATTTCAGGGCTCTATATTAACATTTATGTTCTTTTAACAAGTTAGTCAATTAACTTTATTTTGCAAGTAACTGGGGGGAACTTGTAGTAGGACAATACAAAAGCTGGACATCCCTGCTATAATTCTCTCCGTTTTTCCAATCCTGGCATTTCATGCACACCATTGTTTAACTAATTAAATTAACTGTATCATTTTTATCTTAAAATTGCTTACACACATGCACATTTATTACATGTATACGTTTTCCCTTGCACATATAAATAGAATCCTATCTCATTTTCCTCGTGATTTAAAATATCTGCTAAGTAGAGCTTCCCTCCCCGTTTAATTAGGTTTCTACTGCCAGATATTCTTCCATTGCCTCTAAATCCTGTGACAGAACCACAGGAGTCTGAGAAGTCTTCTAAGCCATCCCCCATCACTAAGCAAGATGTCAGCATGGCCATCCCAGATGCTTGGTGTGGTGATTTAAAACCGGGTCTGCAAGTTCTCCAGAACTGCTCCCACTAAGAGGTGGAATCTGAACCTAGCTGGGCCTTTGAGACCTCCTTGATGAAAAGAATGGGGAAGAAGTGACACCACATGGTTTTTGAGGCCAGGGAAGAAAAGGTCATTCAGCCTCTGCAGGTTTCTCTTGGGGGTCTTCAGGCCCATGTAAAAAGTCCAGCCACCTCGAGGCCAGCATGTGGCGAGACCGTGTGAAGAGCAACAGAAAGGCCTGAGGAGCCCCAGCTGTTCCAGCCCCAGCCAGGCACTGGACATGAGAGAGGCGGAGCCCCGGAGATGAGCCTAGTCCAGCCACTGCTGGACCTCGACCACACAGACCCCAAGACAGAGCCACCTATCTGAGCCCAGTCAACCCGGACGTTCATGAACAAAATAAACAATTGTTACTGCCCTACTCCACATTTGGGTGGGGTTTGTTTTGCAGCAATAAGTAATCGAATACTTGGGAATTTAGCTTCTGCATCTGATGTTTCAATGACAAAGAGAAAGAGAACCCATGCACACCAAGTCTGACCATCAGGGAGTCTGTTTTCTCCGTGGGCAATCACATACCATCTTACCAGGAAACAGGCTCTTTTCATTTCAAGATTATTGTCTTTTAATTGGAAGGGGCGTTAGGGTTCTCCGGTATCTAATTCACTTCACAATGAGAAGGCTGAGCCCCAACAAAGTGGAATCCTTGCCCTGGGCCACACACTGCCCCCGCCAGCCCCACTATGATGCACCAACCCACAGGGTTCTTCTTAAATCACTGTGGTCCCGGTATTCTGGTGCTCCATCCTCCGTACTTCAGTGATCCCTTTTTAAATTATTATTATTATTTTTTTACGGTACGCAGGCCTCTCACTGTTGTGGCCTCTCCCGTTGCGGAGCACAGGCTCCAGACGCGCAGGCTCAGTGGCCATGGCTCACGGGCCCAGCCGCTCTGCGGCATGCAGGACCCTCCTGGACCGGGGCACGAACCCGTGTCCCCTGCATTGGCAGGTGGACTCTCAACCACTGTGCCACCAGGGAAGCCCTCCCTTTTGTTTTAAAGATCAAAACCCTCCTCATTCCTAAGAGCATGGTTTCCCTCACTCAGAAATAAATATGCATCATTGACTTTAGGGTGAGCTGGGTGACTGCTCTGAAGAGGTACTCATGCCTGTGACCTTGGGCTTCTTTATGAAAGGGAGATTTTTTTCACAAAGAAAAAAAGGAGTTTTGGGTACATATCTTTGCTGCTACCCTCTTTCCAAGCAGCCACATTCCAAATGTTCCCTCCCATCAAGTCCTGCTGGGGACACGCCTCAGGTCACAGGGCTAAAGCACAGAGGGTTCTGCTTAGTTCTTAGAGATACCTGAGGCCATCACCTGGTGGGTTCCAGAAATGTCTGGAGATCACTGGTTTCACAGTTGGGCTGATGAGGTCCATGACTCCACTGGGAATTATTACTCAGAGTACAATCTCTAGAACACATGTGAGCAAGAAAACCACGTGAGATGGGCCTGGGTGCCCCAGACACACTTATTAACTCACCTCGTGTTGCAACTCTGGGAGGCTGACAGATCACAGCTTCCTAACAAAAACATGTGCATGCATGTGTGAGTTCGCGCGCGCCTGCGCACACACACGCACACAGAGACAAGCACTGTACAGGTCCTCTCCTGGGAGCAGGAACTAGGGAAGAATGATAAATGTGAGTCCTCCCATCATCTCCATGCTAACATGCAGTTAAGTCATTCATCTAAGGTCAGAACGGCCACCATGTAGCAGTACCAGGATTTAAATCCAGTTTTCTCTGACCCTGGCTGCTCCAGAACCTAGGTACTGAGGAAGTTTTGATCCAGGAAAATGTCCTATGTCAGCAGGAGAACGCTTTATGAAGACAGGCAGTGATATAACAATAGTAATGGCTGTGATGACCACAATTAATAAAAATTTCCTCCAAATTGGAAACACTTGGTAACCACACCACCTTTTATCCTCAGCTTTTGCTCCTCTGCCTTAGTCATTCAGTTCCATTTGGGACAAGAATTTTCCAACTAGAACTCCTCCTGGGCCTTGAAGCCATTGTTAGGAGCCCCTTCTTCTGTGCCTGTAACCACTAAGCCTACCCCTGTTCTAGCCACTATCTCTCTAAATGTCTAAATATCTGTTTCCCTGTCTGAACTCTAAGCTGCCAGAGGGCAAAGACTGTGTCTGGATCAATGATATCTCCCCATATCTAGTCCAGCACCTTAGCCACAACAAATCTTTGCTGAAGAATAAGAAACCTTCCTAAATATCCAAAATATAAGAACTCATTCAACTCAATTAGCAACACCCCCCAAATCCGATTAAAAAAATTGGTAGACGGTCTGAATAGATCTTTTTCCAAAGAAGACATCCAGAGGCCAACAGGCACATGAAAAGGTGCTCAATATCACTAATCATCAGAGAAATGCAAATCAAAACCACAATGAGGTATCACCTCACACCCATTGAAATGACTGTTATCAAAAAGATAAGCGATAACAAGTGTTAGTGAGGATGTGGAGAAAAGGAAACCCTTGTGCACTGCTGGCGGGAATGTAAGTTGCTACAGCCAATATGGAAAACAGGATGGAGGTTTCTCAAAAATTTAAAAATAGAACTAATTTAGCAATTCCACTTCTGAGCACATTTCTGAAGGAAACAAAAATCACTATCTTGAAGAGATATTTGCACCCCCATGTTCACTGCAGCATTATTTACAATAGCCAAGCCATGGAAACAAGCTAAGTTTCTACTGATGGATGAATGGATAAAGAAAATGTGGTAATACACACACACACACACACACACACACACACACACACACACACAGAGAAAGATATTACTCAGCCACAAAAAAGAAGGAAATGCTCCCATTTGCAACAACATGGATGGATCTTGAGGGCGTTAATGCTAACTGAAATAAGTCAGACAGAGAAAGACAAATACCATATGATCTCACTTATATGTGGACTCTAAAATAAAAATCAAACTCACAGAAACAGAGAACACATTGGTGGTTGCCAGAGGTGGGGAACAGACGGTGGGGGAAATGGGGGAAGGTGGTCAAAATGTACAAACTTCCAGTTACAATAAATAAGTTCTGGGCATAATGCACAGCATGGTACCTATAGTTCACAATACTTATTGTATATTTGAAAGTTGCTAAGAGAGCAGATCTTAAAAGTTTTAATCACACAAAAAATTTATACCTATGTGAGGTGATTGATGTTAACTAAACTTATTGTGGTGATCATTTCACAATATACATACATATCAAATCATTATGATGTAATACAATGTTATATGTCAATTATATCTAAATAAAACTGGAAAATAACCTCTTCTAAATCAATCACTAGCCAGCTTGTATTTCCAAAAAAACCACTGTAACACCCCAACCAGCTTACTCTATTTCTAAATGTGACTTCAGCACTCGTACTGAAAGGTGAGGTCTGTGTTCCATTCCCTGGAATCTGGGCGCGTTTGTGACTATGGCTGAAGTGATGCTACGTGACTTCTGAGGCCAGGTCATAAAAGATGGTACAACTTCTTTCTAGTCCTTACACTTGGGTGTTACTCTCAGAAGTCAGCCTCCATGCCGTGAGGAAGTCTGAGTAGTCCACCGAGGGGCCATGTGGAAAGGTGCTGAGGTCCCAGGCCTTGAGTCCCAGCTGAACTTCCAGATGAAGCCAGCAGTGACCTGCTAGCCAGGGGAGTGAGCCTTCTTCAGCCCCACTCGAGCTACCCCAGCCGAGCCTGGGTGGAGCAGAGACAAGTGATCCCTGCCCGAACTAAAGATTTATGAGCAAAATGAATGATTACTGTTGTTTTAAGTTTTGAGGTGGTTTGTTAGGCAGTAATAGTAACTTGAATATCATCTTTGTAGAAGTGAAATTAAAGTTCTTTCAGTGACCATTCTGGATTTAAACATCAGGGTTTTTAAGTGCTGGAGCTCAACAGGCTGATCTTGACCTGGGGTCCCTTACTGTCCTCTCCTGCCCAGACTCAAGGAAAGGGAAACATCTCACTTCTGGGCTCTTTCTACAGCATCATGATTTCTCTCATCTACAGCTACAAGTTCCCCTACAGAAAGGAATGAAGAAATGCATACTAGCAGTGGCGTGAAGCTCCTGGCATGCATGTACTTTGTGGGATGGGGGCACAGATGGAATAAAGGTGGAGACTAGTATAAGGCGACCATATATTGAAGACATGAGTTTAATATGCGTATGTATGTGGTATATGGTGCCTACATATTGAAGACATGACCATTTCCTTCAAGCGGCTGCCATTCTAGAAGGGAAGAAAATCAGCTGTGACAGGGGAACAAACCTACACACCAAAGATGTTCTCTCAAAGACTTTCTCCAAACAACAATGAAAATCAGAATTAGATGGATGAAAAGGTCAGCTCAGCTTCTAATAAAATAACAGGATCATTTATATTCAGGTAACATCTCGCTGACATCATTTGAAAGAACACAAATGCACGAGTCCAGACTGCTTTGTACTCTCCCAAACTAAACGGAAAAGACTCATAAAAATGTTCCCTGCTTTACAGGAGAGAACCTGACAGACATTACCTCAGCCAGGTGATCAAGTCATGGTGATAGTATGCACCCTGGATACAAAGGTGGCACATTACCTCTGTAGCTTTCCTTCCCCAAACCTATATCCCCAGTTTAACCATAAGAAAAACATCTGAAAAATCCCAATTGAGGGACATTCCACAAAATAGCTGACCAGTGCTCCTAATCAAGGTCATCAAAAATAAGGAAATTCTGAGAAACTCACAACCAAAAGTGACTAAGGAGACATGACAACTAAACATAATGTGGAATCCTGGCTGAGGTCCTGGAATAGAAAAAGGACATTGGGGAAAAATGAAGGAAATGTGAATAAAGTATGGACTTCAGTTAATAATAATGTATCAATACTAGCTCATTAATTGTGACAGTGGACACTAGTAATGTAAGATGCTGATTACAGAGGGAACTGGGTGCAGGCTATATAGGAGCTCTCTGCTTTACCTTTGCAATTTTCCTGTAAGTTCAAAACTACTGTGAGATTAAAAAAAAGTTCCACGGACGTCAGAGAGCAGGGACAGTGTGTGAGGGTGGCTCCTGGAAGGAGGTTTGTGGGCAACTTTCCCAGCACCCTGGTGTGAGATCACGTGCCCACAGACACATTTTGGAGTCCACTTAGAGAGAGGGCAATGACTATTGCTGCCTCTGTATACATTCCCTCTGGTTCTCACAATTTAAATTGTTCTTATTCAGAGTGTGGAGTTTCGAGGTGAAATCGTCAGGGAGACTGACCGCTTGAACACATAGTTTTTTAACCTGTGCAAATCCAACTGAGGATTCAGTTTATGTTACATGCCACACATGTAATATAAACACTCTTGACCAAGGAAGCAGGCTGCATGAAAATCAAAGCTTATGTATCATTACCACGGGGCTACATTGCCCCGCCATCTAAGCATGAAAGGTATGAGGTGTTGGATACACACGGATACCCAACCTATCCAAGTTTCTGCCCATACCCCTTTCCTGCTGGGTGACCATGTATCCATCTCCAAAAACCCAACCTGACTGTCACCTTGTCTTGACGAGATCATAGTTCCTCAATTCGTACAGTTGGAAGTGGTGGCTTCCTGACCAGCGCTCCCAGGGCACTCTGCTCCCGTTCATATGTGGCCCTTCTCCCCACGCAGCCCTTCAGCCAAGGGCATGGTGGGAGGGCAGGGATGGACCTGGGGTCAGTGGGTTTAGGTCCATTCTGGCTGTGGAACTTCCTAGTGGTGGGACCTCAGGCAGATTAGTTCAGCTTTGTTCTCCTTGCTGTACGTAAGGAAGATAATGCCTAACTTCAGGGTGCTTTCAGGGGTGGGAACAGGACACGAAGAGGCACAGAGGCCCCACACATGGCCTGGATGCAACAGGTGGAAACTGTTGCTTTAGCTTCTGCTACATTTAGGTCAGTCCCCTGGGGCCGTGAGCTTCTTCAGCATCTGGAGCCCCAGAACTTAGTTCACTGTCTGACTCATACTAGAAGCACAATAATGTTTTCTGAAAAAGATGTGAGGATGAAAGAAGACTTAGAGAATTCCACGCATTTGAGGTATTTGCAGCTGAATGCTTGCCACAAAATTATAGATATTTATTTTGAAGACGATATCAACAAAAGAATACAGTAAGCAACGTGAGTCCTACGTGTGTGTGTGTGTGCGTGCATCTTGTTTTCACTTTGCTTGTTTTAATGATTAACATTAATAGGTTCAAATGAATACAAATCCCATAAGACAGGGAGGCAGGAGAGGCTGAGGTGGATGAAACCAGCTTCCTGCAGATCCCTGCCAGGACCCCTCTCACAACCACACCCGCCACTGCCAGTTCCATTCCTCATTACCTAAGCAAATCGGCCTTCATTGTCCTTCCAAAGCTCTAACGGGTTGTGTGAGAGCATTTGTCAGGATTTGGGTTTTACAGACAAGTCCCAGATTTGGCTTGCTAACTCAAGGCGTGTGCTCTCGGGAGGTTTGGATGAAACCAGAAAGGAAGCAGGCCAAACAGGAGGACTTGTATTGGGCGGCCGCTGGCAGGGCAGTCCACGGAGGGCCCGGTGTGCCCTAGACAGCCATGGTGTCTCTGAACCTGTAGCTCCTACAAACCCAATAAAATGACTCCCCCAGAGCCTTTAGCCCCACAGCCTGGGGTGTGGTCCAGTGGGCGCCTCGGCAACTATAATAGGACCTGTCGGACCCTGATGAAGTCCTGGGGAGTCCCAGGACCTGCCTAAAGAGGCTGAGGTACCTGCCTGAGCACAGGGGCATCTGCCTATCCTCAGCTCGGAATTCTCCAAAGCCAGAAGGAGAAGAAAAAGACAGAGTCCGGGCCTGATCACGCCTAAGAGTCACTTACCTAAAAAGGGCACTGGGGCTTTCGACCTGACATCCTCTTGGGCTTGCTGACAGTCTGAAGTGTCATCTCTCAGCACGTGCCCCTCCTCACAAAAGAGTTTTCGAGGAGAGAAGAGGACAGGAGGAGGAAGGAGGATGGCAGGGAGGTAGCAGGGATGGTGGCAAGGTGCCTGGGGGGAGGGGCAGGCAGGCTGGGGCGACTGAGGAGGGGCTGATGTAAAGAGGAGTGCCTGCTCTCTCCAGCACTGGCTCCGCTGCTCCTGAGCCCACGGCTGCTCGGTATTCTGGCCCGGGTCCTGTCGGGCAGGCTGCAGGCCAGCTGGCACTGCTCTCCTCGGGTGCCAAAGGTTCACCACCTGTTCCAGTTTGCCTGGAACAAAACGGCTCAGGAAACACAGTTGTGCATCCTTGTGAAACTGTCTAATTTCCCATTTCAAGGCAGGATGCCCATACTCCAAGGTATAATTTAGGTTTGGGGCACGAGTTAGATTTCACAATTGAATTCTGAAAGTCAGCCCTCCAGGCTGTGCATGCTTGGGGATGAAAGCTTTCCTCCTACCTCGTCCCTCCTTCTCCCCAATACCAATACTGATACTGTCACTAATTCTAAATCTCCATTTATTGAGCACATACTATGTGCCAGACACTCTACTAAGAAATTTTTATATGTCATCTTACTCAAACTTCACAAAACCCTATGAGATAAAAAAGAACAAATCTCAACCCATGTCCTATATAATTATAGGGGTACTTGCTACTTGCCCTCCACCTCTTTATTATTCTCTTTTGGACTATAAATTTGTGAATTTAGGTAACTGAATAGTTCAGTGTGGACTTGGAGGTAGTTTTTTGGAGGAAAAAAATAATAAAATCATCCTGTCCACATCAAGCCAAGGAGATGAGAACACAGAACAAGTAGAGCTGGGCTGTAATCCAGGACTATGTTGGATGGAGCAGATTTTATGGGCAGCAGCTTGGAGGGAAAGCAGGGAACCCACAAAAGCTGGAGGAACCCAGGAAGGCTTCCTGGAGGAAAACCCAAAGCGTCTTACTATCATTCTACCATTCACCCATTTCTTCATTCACATGTTCAGCAAACATCTACGGAGGGCTGAGTGTGGCTTTGTGTTTCTTGGGTAAACTGGAATCCTGGTCTCAGCCATGGAGATGGCTGTCATTACCCATTCCCCACCATGGGTAATAAAATGCATCTTGGCAGAGAAAACTCTGGCCAATTCTGAAAAGGTTAGTTTATCTACAGGTGGGAAACACTTTATCGGGTGCTAATGTTCAGAATAAGAACATATATCTATTTATGTGTGTGTGTGTGTGTGTGTGTGTGTGTGTGTGTGTGTGTGTGTGTGTGTGTGTGTGTGTGTGTGGTGCGCGGGCCTCTCACTGTTGTGGCGTCTCCCGTTGCGGAGCACAGGCTCCAGACGCGCAGGCTCAGCGGCCATGGCTCACGGGCCCAGCCGCTCCGCGGCATGTGGGATCTTCCCAGACCGGGGCACGAACCCGTGTTCCCTGAATCGGCAGGCGGATTCTCAACCACTGCACCACCAGGGAAGCCCAAGAACATATATTTATTAAGCATATTACATTTGTGAGTATTTCATGCCTGCAAACTAATTTAATACTCATTAAATTTTGCGAGGTGGGTCTCATTCTCTAAAACTGAGGCTCAGAGAGGTTAAAGGATTTATTCAAGGTCACACATTCAAGGAGGGCCCATGATACACATGTAATATTTGTTTTTCTCTACCTTCCTTCTCTTTTTCTATTTTCAGTGGACACTGCCAGCTGCAAAAGCCCTTTAGTGGTAACACTTGCTTACTTTTGCTCCCAGCGAGCTCACCACCTGATCAAAGGACTCCTAGCTTCAGCAGGCCTTGGAGAGGACAAGTGGGTGATTATGCTGTGTCGGACTCTCAAAGGCTGTTCCACTCTGGTCTGGCTCCACTCCAGGCACACAGTTCAAACCCTGCCTCTGATCTGAACCCAAGAAAATAAGGTCAGGATCGAAACTGAGGTACATCTCTCAAAGGCTCCGATCCCCAGGTCAATACTGTGGGTGGCATGGGGACCGCCATCAAAGCCCCACTTGGGATGTTGTCTTTTGTAGACACCCTGCTTAGTAGGAGAAAAGAAGCTGCCCCTACCTTCTAGGCAGGGGAAGAAGGGAAGATGGTTTCTTGCCACTGAAATCTCCTTAGCTGATCTCTCCCTCACTCCAGCCACTGCAGCCAACAAGCCAGGTACCCAAGGCACACAGGGAAATGCGGCCCCCAAACATAGTCCAGATTTTAGAATCTAGAACATACAGTGTTTGAATACTACAGATCTAGGAACAGGACACTTGGTAATAAAGGGTGTTTAAGTTCTATTCTTTACCTCTCTCCTCTTTCCTGGAGAGGTATGGAGAGATCACAGACACCGGAACCAAACAGAACTATGTGTAAACTCACTAATTGTATGGCCTTGCATCAGTTTCCCACACAAGCCGGCTATGTTGGGACTCTGTCCCATGATTTCCATTCACCATGGTGCTCTCTTGTTGGTTCTTTAGATTTTGCACTGAGTTGGTATAGTGAACACTGTGGGCCACCACCCAGAGTCCTCCTCTGCCCCCAACAAGGAGGTCTTCATTCCATCGCTGCTAGGAGTGCTAACAGCTGAGGATACACAGCTGAGTTTCTCTTTAGGAATTGCTCTCAGGTCAAGGTGACACCTCCTTCCCGGGAAACCTCCAGTGACTTGTTCATGTGGGCTTAAAAGGACTGGTCCCCTTGCCTCAATTTGGGAGGACCACCCCAGCTTGGGAGCTCTTCTTGGGGTTGGCTGAGGCCTTTGGTGTGACTACATCACAGCCCCACTTCTTTCCATGCCCTTACTCTCCTAAAGGTGTTTTTTTTTTTTTTTTCCCATTAATTAATTAATTAATTAATTAATTTTTGGCTCCGCTGGGTCTTCGTTGCTGCATGCGGGTTTCCCACTGTGGTGGCTTCCCCTGCTGCGCAGCACGGGTTCCAGGCGTGCGGGCCTCAGTAGTTGTGGCTCGCTGGCTTCAGTAGTTGTGCCTCGTGGGCTCCAGAGCACAGGCTCAGTAGTTGTGGCAAATGGGCCCAGTTGCTCCGTGGCATGTGGGATCCTCCCGGACCAGGGATCGAACCCATGTCCCCTGCATTGGCAAGCGGACTCCTAACCACTGTGCCACCAGGGAAGCCCTCCAAAAGATGTTGTATGCAAATCTGCAGCTCATAGTCTGTTTCCTGGGATCTAGGTCTGCAGCAAACAGTATCCAATCAATGCTGATGACGATTCTTCCTTTTTATCATCCCTCTCCTGTGCCTTACTCCACCATATTCTTTCCATTTCACGTGACGCCCCTTTAGATCACCGATTCTGGGTAGCCTCTCTCAGTGTACCCTTTTCTGGTTTCAGTCTCCCTAATCGTGAATGCCACTATAAATGATAGTATGTAAGACCTTTATTCTTGTCATTGTGTATTTTCTCACATCTTTCTATTAGCCTGGGAGCAAACTGAGAATAGACAATTTCAAATTTAATTTAAAAATATTCCCTCTCACCCACTTGCATACAGTGGTGGTTAGAGGCTATCTGATCCTACTGGCTGGATGTTTGACAAAACCTTTCTCTCTGTCTCATTTAATTCATTCAGCACACATTTACTGGGTGTCCTATCAGAGCTAAGCATGGTCTGTGTTATGGGGACGCCCAAAGATAATGTTTCCTCCCTACATTGTGGGTGAGCAGGAGGAGGGCCCTGTGGAAATGTAACTGACCCTGAAGCCAGACTACCAAGCCTCAGCCCCGCTGTCCCCATTTTCTAGCTCAGTGGCCGTGGGCAAGTTACTTAAGCTCTCTGTGCCTTAGCTTCCTTACCTGTAAAATGAGATTAATAACACTGCCTACCTCCTAGGATTATTGTGAGGATTAAATGAGTTAATATATAAGGGTTTATAACCTTGTCTAGTACACAGTAAGCACGCTCTAAGTCTACACCACCCAATATGGTAGCCACTGGCTACACGTGGCTACTGAGCACTCCACATGTGGTTAGTTGAAGTTGAAATGTGCTATAAGTGTAAAATACATATGTAATTTTGAAGACTTAGTACAAAAAATGTAGAATATCCCATTAATATTTATTTTGGTATTGATTACATGCTGAAATGATAATAATTTGGATATATTTGATTAAATAAAATATACTGTCAAAATTAATTTCATCATTTTTATTAATGTAGCTAGTATAAAATTTAAAATTGTATATGTAGGGCACATTTCTACTGGACAATAGTGATCTAAGTCTTTCCTGTAAAAATAACAATGAAAGCAGAATATAACAGGTACTATGATAGAGGTATAGGTGCCGCCAGAAGAGCTACTCTTAAGTGTGGACCACCAGCAGCATCAGCAGCACCTGGGAACTTGCTAGAAATACAGACTCTTGGGTCTCCATTCCAGACCTACTGAATCAGAAACTCAGGGAACAGCCTAGGCAATCTGTTGTTGTTTTTTTTTTAATAAAACCTCCAGGTGATTCCAATATCACCAAAGTTTTTGAAAGGTACTGCCTGAAGGCAGTGCAGAGGAATCAGTGGAGGAGACCATGTTGTCCACAGGATAGTAAGGGAGAAAAGGTAGGTGCAGAGACCACCCAGAAAATGGTCCAGGAAGTTAGTATATTTGAAATAAAAATAGTCAGGTGAACTACAGCAATGCTTCATTCTGCTCTGCTTGGCTCCTTCAGATGCTGCTTTTTCTGGAAACAATGCCCTCTGGCCTGGCTGGGTTCCTCGTCCTCTGTACCTTTTTTTTTTTTTTTAAATTAATTTTATTGGAGTCTAGTTGTTTTACAATGTTGTGTTAGTTACTGCTGTACAGCAAAATGAATCAGTTATATATATACATATATCCCCTCTTTTTTTTAAACATCTTTATTGGAGTATAATTGCTTTACAATGGTGTGTTAGTTTCTGCTTTATAACAAAGTGAATCAGTTATACAGATACATATGTTCCCATACCTCTTCCCTCTTGCATCTCCCTCCCTCCCACTCTCCCTATCCCACCCCTCTAGGTGGTCACAAACCACTGAGCTGATCTCCCTGTGCTATTCCGCTTTTTAACAATAAGTGAGTCAAGAACGAATGGAATCTGAGCTGTCTGCCAGCAGTGAAATTAATTTGCATTTGTAAAGCACAACCTCAAATGGTGGTTGTTCTTCCCTGGGTTGTGGATGTGGAGCCGACTGTGTAGCCCAGGTTCAGAAACAGACTGCAAGAGAGAAGCAGCAGCTCCAGAGTCAGCCTGTACCAAGTGGGTCAGCTTCTAAATACAGCCACTTCCCGAGAGCACCATAAGCCAGTGGAGGATTAGGGGTGGCTGCAGAGGTCCTTTTCCATTAGGAAAATATTCTACGCTGACTTATTGATTTTGCACTTTGGATTTGTGGTCTTTATTTTCTTCTGGGCTCCTACCAAATGAATGTCTTTTAATTGATGAAGTCCAAATTCTGCTATTAGTCTTCAGTGGGGTTGTACAGAGGGTTGCCAGTCCAGAGATATCCATGATTGTGTTATGGGTAGGACCCATGGACTTGCCAGGCTCATGCCACATTTCTTTCCCTAGGAGAGTGGGATGGGAGAGCTGGGAAGAAGGGGCTCCATGGGGCAGCGTCACTGTGGAGGAGGCTGCAGGTATCCAAACACATCTTTATATGGAAGCCTCTCTTTGCTCTCTGCCCCCCAGGTTTCATTTTATTGACAGCTTGTGTACTCACAGCCATCTCACAATGACGATCACCTTCACTCACTGTGAATTATGATGCAGAAGTTTTGGGCCAGCAGCTGGGTTTCCATTAAACAATTTCCTGGAAATAGCTTTGGTTCTGGGGCTCTCAACCACCATGGGAAGGGCAAGCACCAGAACACCAACAGTGACAGGTACATCAGGTTTGCTGGCAGTAACCTATAATATTAACACTAAAAGTGATAGCAGTAACAGTGCTGGTGGTGGTAGTAATGCTCAGATAGGTATTGTTTATTTGGTCTTACTATGTTCCAGGTACTAGGTTATGTATTTTACTACTGTGCTAGATTATATCTTCCAAATGTGACTACACCAAAATATCTCACCCCACAGGTTCTTCCTACAATGTCATATTGACATTCATTTAGAGATAGCGTCTATGTTCCCTCCCCCTGCATCTGGGCAGACCTGTGACACTATGAGTTCTAAGTTCCACTATGAGCTCAGGAAAGGTGACCTATAATAAGTTTGGTCTGGTTTCCAGACCAGAACCCACAGCTGGCAAACAAAGAACTGGGGCAGGCAGAGTGTGTTCAATTGTCTCCATTTCTCCAGGGTTCCTGCACTATAGGATGGAGACTTATCCTGTTTACAACCACCCTGGAGGGCTAACTTGACTCTATCTTCTCATTATCAAATACTCTTTCCTCTTTCACTGCTCCCTTTGGAGTGATTCAGGGAGACATTTGGTTTTTTCTATTTAGAAAGAAACCCTTTGTTTAGCCACTACCATAATCAAGATATAGAACATTCCCATCTCTCTAGAAAGTTCCCTCCTGTCCCTTTGCAGTCACATCTCCCCTATCCCCACTCCAGGCAACCAACGATCTGATTTCTATCATTATAGGTCTGTTTCATCTGTTCTAGATTTTCACATAAGTGAATTTAGATAGAATCTTTTGTGTCTGGCTTTCACTTGGTGTGACTTCTGTGAAATGTATCCACTTGCTGCCTGTCTCAGTGGTTTTCTCCTTCTTCATTGCTGAGTAGTATTCCAACACACGGTATGCCCCAATTTGTATCTTCACTCATCTGCTGATAAACATTTGGGTTGTTTCCAGTTTAGGACGATCATAAATAAAGCTGCTAGGAACACTTGTTTACAAGTCTTTGCATGGACATATGTTTTCATTTCTCTTGGGTAAATACCTAGGAGTAGAACTGCTGGGACATATGGTTAAGTGTATATTTAACTTTGTTAAAAACTGCCAAACTGTTTTCCAAAGTGGTTTACCATTTTACATTTTTGTTTTAAAATTTAATTATGTTCATTGACAGACCAATTGTTTAGGTAACGAAGTACACTGGCATGATCCTAAAGTCAAAATGTGGATAATCAATACAGTGAAGAGTCTGCCTCCAGTTCCAATGCACCTCAAGCTGAATGGTGTTACCAGTTCATGACGGATCTTTCAAGAGATGATTGAAACATTCACAAGCAAACACTTAACTACATTTTCCCTTTTCACTCTTTATACTGATGGGTGGGTAATGCATACACCTTGATTTCTCATTTAATAATATACCTTGGATACTGTTAGAGAGTCATTTTCCAGTTTCCTGAGGAACTCTATACCCATTAGGTGCTCTGTAAGAAAAGGGTTCCTAAATAAACTTGGGAAAATGCTGTATACTTCAGCTACCTCTCAGAAATTCACAGTGCATGTTAGCTTATTAAAGGCTCTAAGAAGTCCTCTGATTAAAAAGCAGAGTTTCCATAATGATTTGATCTGAGAATATTTTTCTTTCCAGCAATACCTATTTAACATTTTGCAGAAAGAAGTAGAATTCCGCAGAAAACTCTTGGGGAAGCATTTGTCGAGACCAAACTAGTAAACATTTTGGGCTTTGAGGACACCCAATCCAGCTATTGCCATGTGAAAGCAGACATAGACAAGATGTAAATGAACAGGTGTAGCTGTGATTCAATAAAACTTTATTTACAAAAAGAGGCAGAAGACTGTAGTTTGCCAACTCCTGTTCTAGAGTATGGTAGGACTTGAGATGGAAAAGTTTCCAGTTAACTTTTTTTTTTTTTTGGCTGTGCTGAACAGCTTGTAGGATCTTAGTTCCCCAACCAGGAATTGAACCCAGGCCCTTGGCAGTGAAAGCGTGGAGTCCTAACCACTGGACCGCCAGGGAATTCCCCCAGTTAAGTTTTTAAAGTGTTTCTTCAAGGCCTCCTGTTTGTGCTGCTTCCTCCATACACGCCCCTTTCCCTTCCCCACACCAACTAATCTGCCTCCTCAAGGTTTAGAAGGACGGCAGGAAGGAAGGAGAGGAGTGGACAAAAGCAAAGAAAGAAGATGGGGGTGGAGGGAGAGGGAAAGGTGAGAGGGGAATTGTTGAGAAGGCATCCATAGAAAACAAACCCTGTAAGGGCTGAATGAACAGCCACCCAACCTGAAACCTCATCCCTTCCCACTTCTCCCCTCTCCTCACCTCCCTTCTAAGCCCCAAATGTCCACCTGGAGCACTGGGAAAAGGGCATGCATGCCTCACATTCTCATGATCCATTTGATTAGATAAACGTCCAGTGACTGAATGGAGGCTTCTGGATTCTGGGCCTAGCTCCGTATGTAAGACCAGAGAATCCCCAAGACTCCTTTACAGCTTCCTTATTCTAGGATTCCACGAAATCTTTGTTGTTCACATTGAAACCATCTGAGGATGTGTCAGCTTATGGCCAGACGTGTGATTCTGGGAGTGAATTTTATAAGTTTTCTCATGCTAACAATCAGGCAATAGATACAATACTTATCTAAGGAAATTCTAGCTCTTTGGTTTTAAGTACCATATTTCATCAAACATAAGAAGCAACATACTATTGTTTTATGTACCAGTAAGAAAGAAAAAATACTGCCAATTACACTATAACACAATGCTTTCTTAAATTTACAATTTTTATTCTATACTATTGAGAGAGCTCCTTTAGACTTATCCAGACACTTTCATCATGCATCCCTTCACTTACATCATGCAGTACATGATTGTCAATCCTTCTGCAAGCATTTCAGCAACAAAACACAACCCATTTTCAACTGCTCTGTGAGGGTTTTCTGTCCTTTAGTCCCATTTAGAACTTTGTTGTTGCTCTGGAATATGGAATGGAGACTATTCTTACAATGATGTACACTTGTTCCAGAAATATCAAATTTCTGCCCTGCTGCTCTGCTTTGATGCCCTCTGCACACAAAGCTACCTTCTGAGTCAATGCTGAGTCACAGTGAATCTTTTTGAAGAATTTAAAATAGCAGTTAAACATGCATAGTACCAATGATGCATGTGCCTCAAATGGAGAGATGACGAGGTGAACAACTACAGCCGACACTCGCCTGCGTGGGCTGTGATCACTGCTGGAGTGCTGTCTGGCTGACAGTGACCTTAAGATGCATCCCAGGGCTTCCCTGGTGGCGCAGTGGTTGAGAGTCCGCCTGCTGATGCAGGGGACACTGGTTCGTGCCCTGGTCCGGGAGGATACCACATGCCGCGGAGCGGCTGGGCCCGTGAGCCACGGCCACTGAGCCTGCGCGTCCGGAGCCTGTGCTCCGCAATGGGAGACGCCACAACAGTGAGAGGCCCGCGTACCACAAAAAAAAAAAAAAAAAGAAAAAAAAAAAGATGCATCCCAGTCGCAGAGGTGTTAAAATGAACAATATAAACCTAGAGGAAGACGTGTGCTTAAACAAAGTCCTACTTTCAAACTTTAGGAGGTAAAGAAAAAAACCAACTGCCTTGAAGCAGCATGTTGTAGCATCTTCCTTCTTTACAACCATTTCCAAATGCTGCACAGTGATATCCAGATACTTTAGCCGAATATCTGTGCCCTGGAAGTCACCTGGATGGAAACAGGTCTAACTATGGTATTCTTGCGGGTGCTAACTTGAAATGACCCACAAAAACTGTATCTTCACACTTGCCCTCCTCCCGCCCCGTGAACTCCAAAAAAATCTTCTGGTTTACATAATGAATTGTGCAAAGGAGTGTGAAGCGCTGATCATTTTAAAGGAAGAAAATCAGAACTAAACTAGTTTTTTTCCCAAACATGTGCTTAGCACATATGCCAAAGAAATGTGTAAAGGAAAAAGCCAAATTAGAAATTTATATCTGTGTAAAAAATGGTTATATGACATTTAAAGTAAGATCTGACAACTACTGCTACAGTTAAGGAGGCTGCTTGGCTCCTTTAAGCCCTTCTCCTAGCTGGGCCTGCCAGGTTCTGTTTGGTGGGGAGGGGGTGCAGGGATCTAGGGAGGCATGGGTGCTTGTTGGTGTGGTGAGGAAAGCACATGCTGTACTGTGGGTCTCTTCTCTTTGTTATGGATCTTGTGTCTCTCTCCTGCCTGAGATTCAGACTCAGGTCTCTCTAACCCAACCTCCTATTCTTTCCACCTTATGTTGTTTCACAAATGTGCTGCTAGAATCCAATATCAAAACCCTAATATTTCTATTCTGTACAACCCAATGTAGTAAACAGCTTCCTGGCCACGCTCCCCTGGAGATGAGGCTGAGTGACATGATGTTCTGGGTACCAGCTCATCCTTCTGTGCTCCCCTAGCACAGCAGGGGGCTGTCAGATGCCTGACAGGTGTCTTGGGTGCCTCCATGCCAGTCAATCTCCAGATGTGTCCCCAGCTCAGAGCCTCACTGGCACACACCAGATGTGGTGTACGCCACACTCCTATCACAGACGTGGAAGTCTGAAATGACAAAATTTGCTTCTGACGTATGCCTTTCACACTGTCAAAAAGGCTTCAAGGTTGTTTACAACAGGATGGGCACAAACATAAGCCTCTGTAACATAAAAACTGAGATCAAAACTTTACAGAGGTGTAAGAAGACTAAAATGAGGTGAAACAGAGGGTAGAAACAAAGGCAACAGGGGAAGCAAGAGCCACCTGTGAAATACCATGCTGCTTGCCCTGCTTCCTGTGGTCTCATTGCTAAGCAACCTTAAAGCAAATCGTTCCTTCTCCCAAATGTCAAGGAACCATATCTGGGAGAAATCATGTGCCTGCTTGGTGCTTGGGAAGGAAAGATTGGGAAATGGGCCGTATGATTAAAACGGATAGTAGGCAAGACACAACACTATTCTTTCTCTGAAAGGGAGGACCTGAACATAGCAACTGGGGAAGCAACAAGGTTCTTGGCTGGCTCTTAAGCTGCCTCCATGTGTGTAAGAGGTGATTATTTCTTCCCACTGCACCACCTTTTTCCCAGTTCACATCTCACACCTAGTACTTCTCTGTCAATCTAGAAGCAGGAGGGAGGTAAGAGTTGGGGCAAACCCCACATGCCCACTCTGAGTCAGATAATCTAAGGTCCTAATTTGCCAGAAATGAGGAGACTGCACAGGGCAGAAGCAGATCTGGCAATCCTGGGTATGGAACACCTGGCTTCCGTTTCCCTGATGGATAGGATCCTTAGGATGTCTGAAGTCACACCAGATTCTTGCTATGCCACTGCTCTGGTAGGCTTGGGTTTTACATCTTCATTTTGGAAGAACTAAGACTAACAATATATGTGGTTCCATTTAAGGAATGCTTACAAAAACAGGCTCTCCTAACTCTTGAGCCACAATCAGCATCAGACTGCTTCCCATAACTTTAAGTTCCTGGAAGTGGGTGGTGAAGGCAGAATTATCAATACCCTGGTATCCCTTGAGCAACATCTTTGTCCTCGGCCTTCTGGTATTCTGGAAAGAGGTGCTCCCCATCCCCATCCCAGCATGTCATTCTTTTTGTTTTCTTATTGGAGTATAATTGCTTTACAATATTGTGTCAGTTTCTGCTGTACAATGAAGTGAATCAGCTATATGTGTACATATATCCCCTCCCTCCCCCTGCATCCCACCCCTCTAGGTCAGCACAGAGCACCAAGCTGAGCTCCCTATGCTACACGGCAGGTTCCCACTAGCTATCCATTTTACACATGGTAGTGTATTTATGTCAAACCTAATCTCCCAATTCATCCCACCCTCCCCTTTCCCCGCTGTGTCCACACGTCCATTCTCTACATCTGCCTTTCTATTCCTGCCCTGCAAATAGGTTCATCTGTACCATTTTTCTAGATTCCACATATATACGATATTTGTTTTTCTCTTTCTGACTTAACTTCACTCTGTATAACAGATTCTAGGGCCATCCACATCTCTACAAATGACCCAATTTCATTTCTTTTTATGGCTGAGTAACATTCTATTATATATATGTACCACATCTTCTTTATACATTCATCTGGGTACAAATTTCTAAGACTGAACCAGGAAGAATTAGAAAATATAAACAGACCAATCACAAGTAATGAAATTGAAACTGTAATTTAAAATCTTCCAACAAGCAAAAGTCCAGGACCAGATGGCTTCAGGCAAATTCTATCAAACATTTAGAGAATGTTTATCTATCCTCAAACTCTTCTAAAAAATTGCAGAGGAAGGAACACTCCCAAACTCGTTCTATGAGGCCACCATTGCCCTGATACCAAAACCAGACAAAGATGTCACAAAAAAAGAAAACTACAGACCAACATCACTGACAAACATAGACGCAAAAATCTTCAACAAAATACTAGCAAACAGAATCCAATGACACATTAAAAGGATCACACACCATGATCAAATGGGGTTTATCCCAGGTATGCAAGGATTCTTCAGTATATGCAAAACAATCAATGTGATACACCATATTAACAAATTAAGAATAAAAACCATATGATCATCTCAATAGATGCAGAGAAAGCCTTTGACAAAATTCAACACACATTTATGATAAAAACTCTCCAGAATGTGGGCATAGAGGGAACTTACCTCAACATAATAAAGGCCATTTATGACAAACCCACAGCAAACATCATTCTCAATGGTGAAAAACTGAAAGCATTTCCTCAAAGATCAGGAACAAGACAAGGATGTCCACTCTTGCCACTCTTAATCAACATAGTATTGGAAGTCCTAGCCATGGCAATCAGAGAAGAAAAAGAAATAAAAGGAATACAAATTGGAAAAGAAGAAGTAAAACTGTCACTGTTTGCAGATGACATGATACTATACATTGAAAATCCTAAAGATGCTGCCAGAAAACTACTAGAACTAATCAATGAATTTGGTAAGGTTGCAGGATAATCTCTTGCATTCCTATACACTAACAACGAAAGATCAGAAAGAGAAATCAAGGAAACAATCCCATTTACCATCACAGCAAAAAGAATAAAATACTTAGGAATAAACCTACCTAAAGAGGCAAAAAACCTGTACTCAGAAAACTATAATACACTGATGAAAGAAATCAAAGATGACACAGATAGAGAGATATACCATGCTCCTGGATAGGAAGAATCAATATTGTAAAAATGACTACACTACCCAAAGTAATCTTCATGTTCAATGCAATCCCTATCAAATTACCAATGGCGTTTTTCACAGAATTAGAACAAAAAATTATACAATTTGTATGGAAACACAAAAGACCCCAAATAGCCAAAGCAATCTTGAGAAAGAAAAACAGAGCTGGAGGAATCAGCCTCCCAACTTCAGACTATACTACAAAGCTACAGTAATCAAGACAGTATGGTACTGGCACAAAAACAGAAATATAGATCAATGGTACAGGATAGAAAGCCCAGAGATAAACCCACGCACCTATGGTCATCTAATCTATGACAAAGAAGGCAAGAATATACAATGGAGACAAGACACCCTCTTCAATGAATGGTGTTGGGAAAACTGGAAAACTACATGTAAAAGAATGAAGTTAGAACACTAATACCATACACAAAAATAAACTCAAAATGGATTAAAGACCTAAATGCAAGACTGGACACTATAAAACTCTTAGAGGAAAACACAGGAAAAAAACTCTTCAACATAAACCACAGTAAGATCTTTTATGACCCACCTCCTAGAGTAATGAAAATAAAAACAAAAATAAGCGAATGGGACTTAATTAAACTTAAAAGCTTTTGCACAGCAAAGGACAACACAGCATGTCATTCTGCTGCTCAAAAATCTAGTTGGCTTCCTTCAGTTAAGGAGAAATTTCAAGATCAAATCACATAGGTGGTAAGTGGCAGAGCTGAAACTTGAATCTAGGTTTTCTAACTCTGTTCAGAGCTATGACTCCCCACCACACATGAGGATGCACTGCAGTACCTAAAATTTCTAAGCTTACTGAAGCTGCTGTGTTCTGTGTTTTTGTTTAGTTACCATTTCTGTTAGGTTAATATGAAAATAAAGTTGTAAATAAAATGCTCAAAATAGTCACAGTTTCATCTAATGATGCAATCTCCTTAAAGCATAAGGAGGAGATAACATTAGCTTTTAAGATGACACCAACTTCGTGTTCTAGGATATTTTTGGCGTGCATCTAATAAGTAGTTCTTAACCTTGGCTTCTCACTGGAACCAATGGGATTTTAAGAAACTCCCTAGATGAATCTAATGTGAAGCCAAGACTGAGAAACACTGATGTAATAATAGCTGCACACTAAGTCTCCTGCCTGTAATCTCCATAGCCCACCTCGCTGAATGGAGACTGAGAGGAACTGAGCTGGTAAAAACAATGAGGTCTTTGGAATCAGATAGATCTTCATTCACATTCAGGTGGCTCAAGAAAGTGCTTCCAGCAGTGTGATCTTGGGCAATTGATCACTCTGAGCTTCATTTCCTCCATATATAAAATGGAGACTTATGAAGTTTGGTGAGGTAATATATGAAAGTGCTTCTCACAGTGTCTGGTACAGTCACTGTGACTGCTACTATTATAATATTAACCCAGAAGGTTTCTTCTTCCTTCCTAGAGCATCACAGTCTCTAACCACCCATTGGCCTTCCCAAGGGTTCAGAACAAAGCAGCAAGTGAGAACATGGGATGTCCAGACGAAGCCCACCATGCTGGATGTTCAGCAGCTCCTATGGCCTTGACTTTCTATAACAGGCACACAAATGTGGGGTGAGGCTAGCCAGGGAAGTGCAAGTTGCTGGGGAAGGTAGGAGCCAGTGGGAGAATATTCCCTGGAGACCATGCTTTCTTACAAGCATGCTGAGTTTGAAGTAAGCAGGACCCTCTGGGTAACTGAAAATCAGCCCCTCCTCACCATATACAAATGTGAAGTAATCCTGAGGGTCCCATAGGAGCAAATAGCTCAGGCTGCAAACCAAACTTGATGCACTCTATTTGTCAGGACTTTGTCAGCACTGGAAGGAAAAGCTATTCCTCCGAATGTTCAGCCTTTCAGGCAAGGGAGGTCCCACCTGGACCACAGTGATGCTGGTGGCTTTTCTTACTGCTTTCTCTTCCCACCTACACTCCCCACCTTGATAAAACTTATTGTTATAATAGCTATTTTACATCTCTTTTTTATCTGATTTGGAAAATATCACACAAAATAAGTCCTTTTCAATCCCATTTTTGGACTATTTATCAATATTTTACTCCATTTGTTTTATAATTTCATCTTTTACATTTAACCATGTAGAGAATATTGTATGACACTCAGATCTCCTCTTCAAGACTGAGGCTGTCCTCCCCAAAATAGGAGTGTTGGCTGTTCACAGCAGAATCCCTCTCCTGGAATTTCTCTGGCCAAAGGAAGGTACCAAGGATATATGATTCCAATTTATACACAATAACACACATTTTATTTTATTTTTTAATTGAAGTGTAGCTGATTTACAATATAAGCACTGGTTTGTTTTCTATGTGATTCTGCTTCTGTTTTGCATATACATTCATTTGTATTATTTTTTAGATTCCACATATAAGTGATATTATACAGTATTTGTCTTTCTCTGACTTATTTCACTAAGCAATATTCTCTAGGTCTACCCACTTTGCTGCAAATGGCAGAATTCCATTCTTTTTTTTATGGCTGAGTAATGTTCCATTGTGTATGTGTGTGTTTATGTATGTATGTATGTGTATATATCTCTCTGTCTCTCTCTCTCACATCTTTCTTATCCATTGATCTGTTGATAGACATTTAGATTGCTTCCATATCTTGGCCATTGTAAATAATGCTATGAACATTAGGGTGAAAATATCTTTTCAAATTAATGTTTTTGTTTTCCTCAGATATATATCCAGGAGTGGAATTGTTGGATCATATGGTAGTTCTATTTATAGTGCTTTGAGAGATCTCCATACTGTATTCCATAGTGGCTGTACTAATTTACATTTCCACCTACAGTGTAGAGTGTTCCCTTTTCTCCACATCCTCTCCACATTTGTAATTTGTGGACTTTTTGATGATAGCCATTCTGATAGGTGTGAGGTGATGTCTTGTTGTTTTGATTTACTTTTCCCTAAAAATTAGCAACATTGAGCATCTTTTCATGTGCCTGTAGCCATTTGTATATCGTCTTTGAAAAATGTCTATTCTGTCCATTTTTTGATTGGGTTGTTTGTTCTTTTGATATGGAGTAGTATGAGCTGTTTACCTATTTTGGATATTAATCCCTTGTTGGTCATATCATTTGGTCCCATTCCATAGGTTGTCTTTTTGTTTTGCCAGTGGTTTCCTTTGCTGTGCAAAACTCTTAAGTTTAATTAGGCCTCATTTGTTTATTTTTGCTTGTATTTATTTTGCCTTAGGAGACAGATTCAAAAAATTTTGCTATGATTTATGTCAAAGAGTATTCTGCCTATGTTCTCCTGTAGGAGTTTCAGGGTTTCAGGTCTTACATTGAGGTCTTTGATCCATTTTGAGTTTATTTTTGTATATGGTATGAGGTAATGTTCTAATCTCATTGTTTTACATGTAGCTGTCCAGTTATCCGGGCACCACTTGTTGAAGAGACTGTCTTTTCTCCATTGTATATTCTTGCCTTCTTTGTTGTGGATTAACTGACCATATATGCGTGGGGTTATTTCTGGGCTTTCTATTCCATTCCATTGATTTATGTGTCTCTTTTTGTGCCAGTATTATGCTATTTTGATTACTATAGCTTTATAGTATAGTCTGAAGTCTGGGTGGGTGATACCTCCAGCTTTTTTCTTTTTATTCAAGATTGCTTTGCCAATTTGGGGTCTTTTGTGGTTCCACATTAATTTTAGGATTATTTTCTAGTTCTGTGAAAAATGTCATGGGTATTTTGATAGGGACTGCATTTAATCTGTAGATTGCCTTGGGTAGTATGGTCATTTTAACAATATTAATTCTTCTAATTCAAGAGCACAGAATATCTTTCCATTTCTTTGTATCATCTTCAGTTTCCTTCATCAATGTTTTATAGTTTTCAGAGTATGGGTGTTTTACCTCCTTGGTTAAGTTTATTGCTAGGTATTTTATTCCTGTTTATGTGATTTTAAGCAGATTTTTAAAAAAATTTCTCTCTCTGATAGTTCACCATTAGTGTATAGAAATGCAACAGATTTCTCTATATTAATCTTGTATCCTGCTACCTTGCCAAATTCACTTATTACTTCTAATAATTCTTGTGTGGAGACTTTTGGGTTCTCTATAGAGAGTATCATGTCATCTGCAAACAGGGACAGTTTTACTTCTTCCCTACTTGGATGACTTTTATTTCTTTTTCTTGTATGATTGCTGTGGCTAGGACTTCCAATACTATGTTAAATATCAGAGGTGGGAGTGGAGATCCTTGTCTTCTTCCTGAATTTAGAGGAAAGGCTTTTAGCTTTTCACCACTAAGTATGATGCTGTCTGTAGGTCTGTCATAATTGCCTTTATTATGTAAAGACGTGTTCCCTCTATACCCACTTTGATGAGAGTTTTTACCATGAACGGATGTTGAATTTTGTGAAATGTTTTTTCTGTGTCTGAGAAGATCATGTGATTTTTATCCTTCCTTTTGTTAATGTGGTATATCACATTGATTGATTTGCAAATGTTGAGCCATACTTGTGACTGTGGAATAAATCCCACTTGATCATGGTGTATGATCCTTTTTATATATTGCTGGATTCAGTTTGCTACTATTTTGTTGAGAATTTTTGCATTTATATTCATCAAAGATACTGGCCTATAATTTTTCTTTCTTTCTTTTTTTTTTTTGTAGTGTCTTTGTCTGGTTTTGGTATCAGGGTAATGGTGGCTTTGTAGAATGAATTTGGAAGTGTCCTGTCTTCTTCAATTTTTTGGAATAGTTTGAGATGGATAGGTATTAGTTCTTCTTTGTATGTTTGGTAGAATACCCCTGTGAAGCCATCTGGTCTTTGACTTTTGCTTTCTGGAAGTTTTTTTTTTTAAATAACAAATTCAATTTTTCTACTAATGATCAGTCTGTTCAAATTGTCTCTTTCTTCTTGGTTAGGTTTTGTCAGGCTGTATGTTTCTAGAAATTTGTCCACTTCTTCTATGTTGTCCAATTTGTTAGCATGTAACTGTTCATAGTATTTTCCTATGATTCTTTTTTTGTATCTCTGCGGCGTCAGTTATTATTTATCCTCTCTCACTTCTTATTTTGTTTATTTTGGTCCTCTCTCTTTTCTTCTTGGTGAGCCTGGCTAAAGGTTTATCAGTTTTGTTTATCTTTTCAAAAAAATAGCTCTTATGGGGGACTTCCCTGGTGGCACAGTGGTTAAGACTCCATGCTCCCAATGTAGGGGGCCCAGGTTCGATCCCTGGTCAGGGAACTAGATCCCACATGCATGCTGCAACTAAGAGTTTGTATGCCACAACTAAGGAGCTGGTAAGCCTCAACTAAGGAGCCTGTGAGCTGCAACTAGGGAGCCCACCTGGTGCAACTAAGACCTGGTGCAGCCAGATAAATAAGTAAATAAATAAAAATAAATAAAATTTAAAAATACTTCTTGGTTTCCTTGATCTTTTCTATTATTTTTTTAAATTTGTATTTTATTTATTTTCTCTCTGATCTTTATTTCTTTTCTTCAGCTGATGTTGGGCTTTGTTCATTCTTTTTCTAATTCTTTTAGGTGGTAGATTAGGTTATTTGAGATTTTTCTTGTTTCTTGAGGAAGACCTGTATTGCTATAAACTTCCCTCTTAGAGCCACTTTTGCTGCATCCCATAGATTTTGGAGTGTTGTGTTTCCATTTCCACTTGTCTTGAGTTATTTTCTGATTTCCCCTTTAATTTCTTCATTGACCCTTTGGTTTTGTTCTATAATCTATTGAGCTGGTCATTCAACTACTCTCCTTAGACTTCATGGTCTACATTAATAGGTACTAATAGCAATCCATCTGTACATTCTTTGAATAACCCTCATTTGACCTTGACAGAACTTTGTTTCAGATTGTTATATCTGTATTTATGATTAATATTGGTCTGTAAGTTTGAGATGTTTCAGGCACCAGATTAGGTTTTGTTAACTGGGTTACATGAGCTGTGTAATACAAATTGAGAGGCTTTAAGTGTTTTCTGTGATATGGGCAACTTTATATAGCATGTCAAGTATTCGTTAATTGACCTTTCTTTTTTCTTTCTTTCTTTTTTTTTTTTTTTTTTGCCTATTGGTAAAACAGTAAAAACCCCCTTTTGGACATAAGTCTTTAACAACTTAACAAACTAAAAATTTGACAGTTTAAAAATACTTTCTGGGCTTCCCTGGTGGTGCAGTGGTTGAGAGTCTGCCTGCCAATGCAGGGGACATGGGTTCACGCCCCGGTCCAGGAGGATCCCACATGCCGCAGAGTGGCTGGGCCTGTGAGCCATGGCCGCTGAGCCTGCACGTCCAGAGCTCGTGCTCCGCAATGGGAGAGGCCGCAGCAGTGAGAGGCCCGTGTACCAAAAAAAAAAAAAAAAAAAAAAAAAGAAAGAAAAAAGAAAAAAATACTTTCTATGCTTATAGTTCTATCTGGTTTGCTATATAATTTTGGTTACTTGTATTTTTCTAGTAAATTGTAAATTTTGTTGAAATTTTCACACTAAACACATAGTACAAGGTGTAGCCTTGTTTAAAAGGTTCCTCATTTGTTATATATTTCTTATAGTTTGTTTGTTTTCCCTCTTTTTTTTTTTTTTTTTTTTTTTTTTTTGCAGTATGCGGGCCTCTCACTGCTGTGGCGTCTCCCGTTGCGGAGCACAGGTTCCGGACGCGCAGGCTCAGCGGCCATGGCTCACGGGCCCAGCCACTCCGCGGCACGTGGGATCCTCCCGGACTGGGGCACGAACCTGCGTCCCCTGCATCGACAAGCAGACTCCCAACCACTGTGCCACCAGGGAAGCCCTGTTTTCCCTCTTTTAATAGGCTTGTCAAAGGCACACATTTCATTTTTTCAAATAATCAACTTTTGAATATATTCACAAGTGTGACTATTTTTCTAATTTACAATTTTACTTTCTTTTTATTTTTATTTTCCTCTTCATACTTTCTTTAAGTATATTTTGGTGCTTTTTTAAAAAAAAATTAGCTGAACTCATAGGTAACTTATCTTCATTCTTCCTCATTAAGTGATGAAAGCTTTCAAGGCTATGGATTTGTCTGAATTGAGCCTTAATGACTTTTTTCTTTTTTTTTTTTGCTTTTGCATTCAACATTTATTACAAACTCACCTTCCTTCAACCGTTACATATGCTTGACTACTTCCATAAAATGATATATTTTAATCACCTTTCAGCCATAAACTCTGACATACAATTTTTGTGCTCCTATTTTCTATGTAATCTATATTTGAAATATTCACTTTCTCTAATATCTAATATTATTTAGGATGTTTGCTTTAATAGCTGTGAGATTTTGGTTTAAATTTTTATTTTTAAAATTTCTAACCCTAGTTTTTGTTGCACAAGGAGAAAATTTACTTTTTTGAATTTACTGAGTTAAAAAAGTTTTGGGGGCTTCCCTGGTGGCACAGTGGTTGAGGGTCTTCCTGCTGATGCAGGGGACGCGGTTTCGTGCCCTGGTTTGGGAAGATCTCACATGTCATGGAGAGGCTGGGCCCGTGGGCCATGGTCGCTGGGCCTGTGCGTCCGGAGCCTGTGCTCTGCAGTGGGAGAGGCCACAGCAGTGAGGAGGCCCGCGTACCACAAAAAAAAAAAAAAAAAAAAAAAAAATTTTTGGTCCATGTAGAATAATTTTTTTAAAATGATCCATGAATATTTGAAAAGCTTATATCATCTGTACAGTACAAAGTTTGATACATAAACTATTATTAAGCATATTTATATCCTATTTATTTTTGACTCCATGATTTACTGAAAATATGGCATGCCGATTTTCCCACAATTGTGTTTCTTTCCAGTTTTTGTCTTCAAATAGCTTTTACTCTCTATATTTCTGTTCTATGTTTGTTTTTTTTTTTTTTTTTTTTTGTGGTACGTGGGCCTCTCACTGTTGTGGCCTCTCCCGTTGTGGAGCACAGGCTCCGGATGTGCAGGCTCAGTGGCCATGGCTCACGGGCCCAGCCGCTCCGCGGCACATGGGATCTTCCCGGACTGGGGCATGAACCCGTGTCCCCTGCATCGGCAGACGGATTCTCAACCACTGCGCCACCAGGGAAGCCCAATATTTCTGTTCTATGTTGTAGTACATTATGCATTCATTGTGGATCACACCTTTTATAAAGCAATCCTCTTTATCCACAACTTTTCCCCCTTGTTTTTTTCCAGTCAGTATCAATATTGCCACTTCTGTGTCATTCTGCCTCTTTATTTGCTTTTTTGACTTAAAATATATTTCTGCTTTATTTTTGGCTGATTTTTCTCTATCTTTGTATTTACCAATATTTTGTGTCATTGTGTTTTAGGTTAATGGAGCACATTAGCTATATTTTGTTTTAGATGAAAGTCTTTGTCACCTAATAAGGGATTTTAGTTACATTTCTTCACGTAAATTTTAGGCCTTATTTCTCTCACTTTGCTTTATGATTTCTGTTTTATTGTTTTGATGTTTCCTAACTTGTTTCTTTATTTTTAAAGTATATAAACTGTTACTGCCCTTCAATAATTACGTTTCTCTAATTATCCATGCCAAATATGAAACTCTGAATTTTTCCCTTACCTTTCCACCAATCCCACTTAAAACAGGAATTCATCAAGCTGAGTGGGTCTCACCCATTTCTGTTTCTAAATAATTGTACTTATTTAAACAATCTCTTCCAAAGAGCTACCAGCAAAAAACTGTCAATTGTTCTTCATTATTCTACTAACTGAATTTTCTAACTAGCCCTGGTGCCAGGGACACTGTGTATCAATTATGCTTAAAGTGTCATTTAAAAATAAAACTGCTTGAGGACAAATCAGAAATTAGCAGATTTAACTCTCTGTTTAATTACCACAAGAGATCTTGGTCACAGTTTCCATATTTTACTGCCTTCTGCTACAGACTGAAATAAGTCAGATCTCCTCACTACATATAATTTCAGATCAGCCTCAAGGAACAGAAGAGCGACACCAAAAACTCCTCTCCCAGGACCATACCTCACCCACCCCATTCACCCATCACTCCTGCTGGACAGATGCAGTCACTGTCCTGGCTGATTCCAGGTCAATGACTTTTCTCTGGCTACTTTCTTACATCCATAATGATTTTTTCCATCCAACCATTTTTTTCAAAGATCAGCTCAAATCTCAGTGATTTTCCTGCCAGCTTGCTTCTCTGAATGGCCAAAGAAGTGAAGGTTGTTCTGCTTAAGGGATTTCATCTGTTGTCTTATAATAACTATTTCCGTGTGCCAAGTGTCCCCCCAACTTGGTTATGGGATTCTTCAGAGCAGAAATACTATCTTATATTTCAATCATAGAATTACAAGATTTCATGGTTGGGAAGAATCTCAAAACTCAATCATAGATTGAGGACCAGGAAGACCAGGGTTACAGTGCCAGATCTGATTCTAACTCAATGACTTCACTTCTTTGGACCTGCAAAATGAGGGTAAGCTCCAAGCCACTTCAGAAGTCAACGTTCTATGACTCTGTGGTAAGACCAATAGTCGTTTTACAAAGGAGGAACCAACCCACAGCCCAGAGAGAGAAAATGACTTGCTCAGGATCACAGAGTCAATTAATGGCCAAAATATAATTAGAAGTTCAATTTCCTGATCTCTAGCCTGCTGGGAGCTATTTCAGAATGCCCTTTGACTCTCCCACAGCACCACTGCGAACCTCAATGATATAATGCTCAATGAAAACATACAGATTAACTTATTAAAAAACTAAACTCTCCAGAAAGATGCAACTGACAACAAACTTTGAATATTCTTAAACACTTATTATTTATTACAAAATTGTACAATTACTTCTCCACTCCAACTCCAAGGCACTGATTCCTTTTATGCCATGCCAAAGGTTAGCTCTCTTTTTTCTCTGTTAAAAAAGTATTATTCTTAACTTTGGAACTGTCTGCCAAGCTCTGTTGTCCCTTACTTGTTTCTGATTTTCCACTTGCTCTTATCTTTTTCACAAAGACAAGTTACAGTAGAGGCATATTAATCTCTTTGGATTTCCATTTTCTTATCTGTGACCAAAAGTTGGAAATGAATGTTCTCTAAAGGTCTTTCTGACTCTAAGATTATTTGATTTGTTTTCTTTTTGAATGAAGAAGCAAGAGCAGAGTAAGGAAGGTGAAAGGAGAGGGGATGTTTTAATCCTGTTTTTCCCCCCAAAGCAGGCCGAGACATGGCTTAAACATAGGTAGTTTATTGTGGAGATGATTTCAGGGAACAGGTGTAGGGGACTGGAAAGTGTGAAAAGTGAAGGAGAGAAAGAACATCCAAGCATATGTTACTGAGCTGATCACCACTGTAGACAATTGGGATGCAGTCTCACTGAGGATCCTTGGAGGAGGTAGGCAGAATGTATCTTATTGTCCTTCCAAGGGTCAGAAGAGGGAAAAATCTACCCACTGGCTCTGTCCCTCATTAGTCAAAGGGTGCCTGTCTCTTGGGATGTTAACCTGCTCCCATGGCAGGAGTGTGCATGACAGAAGGGCTGTGTGGTCCTCACAGTCCTCCCACGTGGCTGTAACAGAGAAGGTGTGGAGTGCAGGTGCTGTCTGGTTACTTCTCTATGTGGCTGATTTCTGCAGCAACTGCTAGATAAAAGGTGGACTGAGAGGATACGAGGCTGGTGGGCCCAGGGGAAATGGATTTGGGATTGAGGTCCTCAGACCCAACTCTGCCTGGGTGGCCCAGAAAAAAGGAGTATTAAATCAGAGTCTGGGGTGGACTGACACATAATGGAATTTCCCAGAAGGCATAAAAATGGGGGCAGAAATATCATTCAGAGAAAGATGATGTTAAACATATGATAACAGGTTACTTCTCTCAAAGCTCTCTAGGACTTCTGGTTCACTTAGAGCAAAAGCCTAAGTCTTAGCAATGCCATTGACCTTTCCTCTGACCTCATTTCTTCCCCTCCCCACCCCCACTCTGATCCAGCCACACTGGCTTCCACATTGCTCTTCCTACACACCAGGCAGGCTCATCCCTCAGGGCTTCTGAACTTGATGGAGGTTCCTCCTGCACTTGGGGTCAGTCTCTGCTGCAATGTCATCTGAGAGGCCTTCCATGACCATCCACAAATGGTCCCTTCACCCTCACCCCTGACCCTACTTAATTCTTTTTTCCATACACACTTATTCTACCTTGGTTCATATTACATGTCCTTTTTCCCTCAACAACTTTTTATTAAAGTATAGCTGATTTACAATTTTGTGTTAGTTTCAGGTGTACAGCAAAGTGATTCAGTTATATCTATCTATCTATCTATCTATCTATCTATCTATCTATCTATCTAATCTATCTATCTATCTATCTATCTATGTATTCTTTTTCAGAGTCTTTTCCATGATAGGTTATTACAAGATATTGTGTATCTTGTAATACTCAATATTGTGCCATACAATAGGTTATTGTTATCTATTTTATATATAGTGGTGTGTACCTATTAATCCCAAACTCCTAATTTATTCCCTCCCACCAACCTTCCTTTCCCTTTGGTAACCATAAGTTTGTTTTCTATGTCTGTGAGACTATATTTCTGTTTTATACATAAGTTCATTTGTATCTCTTTTTTTAGATTCTACATATAAGTGATATTATATGATATTTGTCTTTCTCTGTCTGACTTACTTCACTTAGTATGATAATCTCTAGGTCCATCCATGTTGCTGCAAATGGCATTATTCCATTCTTTTTTATGGCCGAGTAGTATTCCATTGTATATATGTACCACATCTTCTTTATCCTTTCACATATCAGTGGACATTTAGGTTGCTTCCATGTTTTGGCTATTGTAAATATTGCTGCTATGAACACTGGGGTGCATGTATCTTTTCGAATTAGAGTTTTTCTCTTTTTCAGATATATGCCCAGGAATGGGAATGCTGGGTCGTATGGTAACTCTATTTTTAGTTTTTTAAGGAACCTCCATAGTGGCTGTGCCAATTTACATTCTCACCAACAGTGTAGGGGGGTTCATTTTTCTCCACACTCTCTCCAGCATTTTTTAATTTGTAGATGATTTGGTTGTTGTTGTTTTGATAGTTTTTTTAAAAATAAAAAAAAAATTTATACAGCAGGTTCTTATTGGTCATCCATTTTATACACATCAGTGTATACATGTCAATCCCAATCACCCAATTCATCACACCACCACTCCGGCCTCCACCCCTGCCACTTTCCCCGCTTGGTGTCTATACATTTGTTCACTACTTTTGTGTCTCAATTTCTGCCCTGAAAACTGGTTCATCTGTACCATTTTTTCTAGGTTCCACATACATGAGTTAATATACGACATTTGTTTTTCTCTTTCTGACTTACTTCACTCTGTATGACAGTCTCTAGATCCATCCACGTCTCAACAAACGATCCAATTTTGTTCCTTTCTATGGCTGAGTAATATTCCATTGTATATATGTACCACATCTTCTTTATCCATTCGTCTGGCAATGTGCATTTAGGTCGCTTCCATGACCTGGCTATTGTAAATAGTGCTGCGATGAACATTGGGGTGCATGTGTCTTTTTGAATTATGGTTTTCTCTGGGTATATGCCCAGTAGTGGGATTGCTGGATCATATGGTAATTTTATTTTTAGTTTTTTAAGGAACCTCCATACTGTTCTCCATAGTGGATGTATCAATTTACATTCCCATCAACAGTGCAAGAGGGTTCCCGTTTCTCCACACCCTCTGCAGCATTTGTTGTCTGTAGATTTCCTGATGACGCCCATTCTAACTGGTGTGAGGTGGTACCTCATTATAGTTTTGACTTGCATTTCTCTAATTAGTGATGTTGAGCAGCTTTTCATGTGCTTCTTGACCATCTGTATGTCTTCTTTGGAGAAATGTCTATTTAGGTCTTTGGCCCATTTTTGGATTGGGTTGTTTGTTTTTTTAATATTGAGCTGCATGACCTGTTTATATATTTTGGAGATTAATCCTTTGTCTGTTGATTCATTTGCAAATATTTTCTCCCATTCTGAGCATTGTCTTTTCATCTTGTTTACGGTTTCCTTTGATGTGCAAAAGCTTTGAAGTTTCACTAGGTCCCATTTGTTTATTTTTGTTTTTATTTCCATCACTCTAGGAGGTGGATCAAAAAAGATCTTGCTGTGATTTATGTCAAAGAGTGTTCTTCCTATGTTTTCCTCCAAGAGTTTTATACTGTCCGGTCTTACATTTAGGTCTCTAATCCATTTTGAGTTTACTTTTGTGTATGGTTTTAGGGAGTGTTTAAATTTCATTCTTTTACATGTAGCTATCCAGTTTTCCCAGCACCACTTATTGAAGAGATTCTTTTCTCCATTGTATGTCCTTGCCTCCTTTGTCATAGATTAGTTAAACATAGGTGCGTGGGTTTATCTCTGGGCTTTCTATCTTGTTCCATTGATCTATGCTTCTGTTTTTGTGCCAGTACCATATTGTCTTGATTACTGTAGCTCTGAGTATAGTCTGAAGTCAGGGAGTCTGATTCTTCCAGCTCTGTTTTTTTCCCACAAGACTGCTTTGGCTATTCGGGGTCTTTTTTGTCTCCATACAAATTTTAAGATTTTTTGTTCTAGTCCTGTAAAAAATGCCATTGGTAATTTGATAGGGATTGCATTGAATCTGTAGACTGCTTTGGGTAGTATAGTCATTTTCACAATATTGATTCTTCCAATCCAAGAATATCGTATATCTCTCCATCTGTTGGTATCATCTTTAATTTCTTTCATCAGTGTCTTACAGTTTTCTGCATAGAGGTGTTTTGTCTCCCTAGGTAAGTTTACTCCTAGGTATTTTATTCTTTTTGTTGCAATGGTAAATGGGAGTGTTTCTTTAATTTCTCTTTCAGATTTTTCATCATTAGTGTATAGGAATGAAAGAGATTTCTGTGCATTAATTTTGTATCCTGCAAATTTACCAAATTCATTGATCAGCTCTAGTAGTTTTCTGGTGGTGTCTTTAGGATTCTCTATGTACAGTATCATGTCATCTGCAAACAGTGACAGTTTTACTTCTTCTTTTCCAATTTGTATTCCTTTTATTTCTTTTTCTTGTCTGATTGCCGTGGCTAGGAATTCCAATACTCTGTTGAATAATAGTGGTGACAGTGGACAGCCTTGTCTATTTCCTGATCTTAGAGGAAATGCTTTCAGTTTTTCACCACTGAGAATGATGTTTGCTGTCGGTTTGTCATATATGGCCTTTATTATGTTGAGGTAGGTTCCCTCTATGCCCACTTTTTGGAGAGTTTCTATCATAAATGTGTGTTGAATTTTGTCAAAAGCTTTTTCTGCATCTATGGAGATGATCATAAGTTTTTTATTCTTCAGTTTGTTAATATGGTGTATCACATTGATTGATTTGCATATATTTGCATATATTGAAGAATCCTTACATCCTTATCCCTGGGATAAATCCCACTTGAACATGGTGCATGATCCTTTTAATGTCTTGTTGGATTCTGTTTGCTAGTATTTTGTTGAGGAATTTTGCATCTATATTCATCAGTGGTATCCGTCTGTAATTTTCTTTTTTTGTAGAATCTTTGTCTGGTTTTGGTATTAGGGTGATGGTGGCCTCATAGAAGGAGTTTGGGAGAGTTCCTTCCTCTGAAATTTTTTGGAAGAGTTTGAGAAGGATAGGTGTTAGCTCTTCTCTAAATGTTTGATAGAGTTCACCTGTGAAGCCATCTGGTCCTGGACTTTTGTTTGTTGGGAGATTTTTAATCACAGGTTCAATTTCATTACTTGTGATTGGTCTGCTCATATTTTCTATTTCTTCCTGGTTCAGTCTAGGAAGGTTATACCTTTGTAAGAATTTGTCCATTTCTTCCAGATTGTCCATTTTATTGGCATAGAGTTGCTTGTAGGAGTCTCTTAGGATGCTCTGTATTTTTGCGGTGTCTGTTGTAACTTCTCCTTTTTCATGTCTAATTTTATTGATTTGAGTACTCTCCCTCTTTTTCTTGATGAGTCTGGCTAATGGTTTATCAATTTTGTTTATCTTCTCAAAGAACTAGCTTTTAGTTTTATTGATCTTTGCTACTGTTTTCTTTGTTTCTATTTCATTTATTTCTGCTCTGATCTTTATGATTTCTTTCCTTCTTCTAACTTTGAGTTTTGATTGTTCTTCTTTCTCTAGTTCCTTTAGGTGCAAGGTTAGATTGTTTATTTGAGATTTTTCTTGTTTCTTGAGGTAGGCTTCTATAGCTATAAACTTCTCTCTTAGAACTGCTTTTGCTGCATCCTATAGGTTTTGGATTGTCGTGTTTTCATTGTCATTTGTCTCTAGATATTTTTTGATTTCCTCTTTGATTTCTTCAGTGATCTCTTGGTTATTTAGTAATGTATTATTTAGCCTCCATGTGTTTATTATGTTTTTTTCCCTGTAATTCATTTCTAATCTCATAGTGTTGTGGTCAGAAAAGATGCTTGATAGGATTTCAATTTTCTTAAATTTACTGAGGCTTGATTTGTGACCCAAGATGTGATCTAACCTGGAGAATGTTCCATGCGCACTTGAGAAGAAAGTGTAATGTGCTGTTTTTGGATGGAATGTCCTATAAATATCAATTAGATCTATCTGGTCTATTGTGTCATTTAAACCTTCTGTTTCCTTATTTATTTTCATTTTGGATGATCTGTCCATTGGTGTAAGTGAGGTGTTAAAGTCCCCCACTATTATTGTGTTACTGTTGATTTCCTCTTTTAAAGCTGTTAGCAGTTGCCTTATGTATTGAGGTACTCCTATGTTGGGTGCATATATATTTATAACTGTTATATCTTCTTCTTGGATTGATCACTTGATCATTATGCAGTGTCCTTCCTTGTCTCTTGTAATAGTCTTTATTTTAAAGTCTATTTTATCTGATATGAGTATTGCTACTACAGCTGTGTTTTGATTTTCAATTTCATGGAATATCTTTCTCCATCCCCTCACTTTCAGTATGTATGTGTCCCTAGGTCTGAAGTGGGTCTCTTGTAGACAGCATATATATGGGTCTTGTTTTTGTATCCATTCAGGAAGTCCGTGTCTTTTGGTTGGAGCATTTAATCCATTCATGTTTAAGGTACTTATAGATATGTATGTTCTTATGACCGTTTTCTTAATTGTGTTGGTTTTGTTTTTGTATGTCCTTTTCTTCTCTTACGTTCCTTTAGCATTTGTTGTAAAGCTGGTTTGGTGGTGCTGAATTCTCTTAGCTTTTGCTTGTCTGTAAAGCTTTTGATTTGTCCATCGAATCTGAATGAGATCCTTGTCAGGTAATCTTGGTTGTAGGTTCTTCCCTTTCATCACTTTAAGTATATCATGCCACTCCCTTCTGGCCTGTAGAGTTTCTGCTGAGAAATCAGCTGTTAACCTTATGGGAGTTCCCTTTTATATTATTTGTCGTTTTTCCCTTTCTGCTTTCAATAATTTTTCTTTGTCTTTAATTTTTGCCATTTTGATTACTATGTGTCTCGGCGTGTTTCTCCTTGGGTTTATCCTGTATGGGACTCTCTGTGCTTCCTGGACTTGGGTGGCTGTTTCCTTTCCCATGTTAGGGAAATTTTCGACTATAATCTTTTCAATTATTTTCTCGGGTCCTTTCTCTCTCTCTTCTTCTTCTGGGACCCGTATAATGCGAATGTTGTTGCGTTTAATGTTGCCCCAGATGTCTCTTAAGCTGTCTTCATTTCTTTTCGTTCTTTTTTCTTTATTCTGTCCTGCAGCAGTGAATTCTACTATTCTGTCTTCCAGGTCCCTTATCCGTTTTTCTGCCTCAGTCATTCTGCTATTGCTTCCTTCTAATGTAGTTTACATTTCAGTTATTGTATTATTTATCTCTGTTTGTTCTTTAATTCTTCTAGGTCTTTGTTACACATTTCTTGCATCTTCTCGATCTTTGCCTCCATTCTTTTTCCGAGGTCCTAGATCATCTTCACTATCATTATTCTGAATTCTTTTTCTGGAAGGTTGACTATCTCCACTTCATCCAGTTGTTTTTCTGGGGTTTTATCTTGTTCCTTCATCTGGTACACAGCCCTCGGCCTTTTTATCTTGTCTATCTTCCTGTGAATGTGGTTTTTGTTCCACAGGCTGCAGGATTGTAGTTCTTCTTGCTTCTGCTGTGTGCCCTCTGGTGGATGAGGCTATCTAAGAGGCTTGTGCAAGTTTCCTGATGGGAGGGATTGGTGTTGGGTAGAGCTGACTGTTTCTCTTGTGGGCAGAGTTTAGTAAAACTTTAATCTGCTTGAGTGCTGATGGGTGGGGCTGGGTTCCCTTCCTGTTGGTTGTTTGGCCCGAGGTAACCCAACACTGGAGCCTACCTGAGCTCTTTGGTGGGGTTAATGGCGGACTCTGTGAGGGCTCACACCATGGGGTACTTCCCGGACCTTCTGCTGCCAGTGTCCTTGTCCCCACGGTGAGCCACAGCCACCCCCCGCCTCTGCAGGAGACCCTCCAACACTAGCAGGTAGGTCTGGCTCAGTCTCCCCTGGGGTCACTGCTCCTTCCCCTGGGTCCCGATGCACACACTACTTTGTGTGTGCCCTCCAAGAGTGGAGTCTCTGTTTCCCCCAGTCCTGTTGAAGTCCTGCAATCAAATCCCACTAGCCTTCAAAGTCAGATTCTGTAGGAATTCCTCCTCCCGTTGCCGGACCCCCAGGTTGGGAAGCCTGACGTGGGGCTCTGAACCTTCACTCCAGTTGGTTGACTTCTGTGGTATAAGCATTCTCCAGTCTGTGAGTCACCCATCCAGCAGTCAAGTATTTGATTTTACTGTGATTGCGTCCCTCCTACCATCTCATTGTGGCTTCTCCCTTGTCTTTGGATGTGGGGTATCATTTTTGGTGAGTTCCAGTGTCCTCCTATCGATGGCTGTCCAGCAGGCAGTTGTGATTCTGGTGTTCTCACAAGAGGGCGTGAGAGCATGTACTTCTACTCCACCATCTTCGTTCTGATCTGTAGACTTTTTTTTTTTTTAACATCTTTATTTGAGTATAACTGTTTTACAATAGTGTGTTAGTTTCTCCTTTAAAACAAAGTGAATCAGTTATACATATACATATGTTCCCATATCTCTCCCCTCTTGAATCACCCTCCCTGATCTGTAGATTTTGATGATGGTCATTCTGACCAGTGTGAGGTGATACCTCACTGTAGTTGTTTTTTTTTTTTTTTTTTTTTTTTTGCGTCACACAGACCTCTCACTGTTGTGGCCTCTCCTGTTGCAGAGCACAGGCTCCGGACGCACAGGCTCAGTGGCCATGGCTCACGGGCCTAGCCACTCCATGGCATGTGGGATCATCCTGGACTAGGGCATGAACCCGTGTCCCCTGCATCAGCAGGAGGACTCTCAACCACTGCGCCACGAGGGAAGCCCCTCATTGTAGTTTTGATTTGCATTTCTCTAATAATTATGACGTTGAGCATCTTCTCATATGTCTGTTGGTCACCTGTATGTCTTCTTCGGAGAAATATCTATTTAGGTCTTCTGCCCATTTTTTGATTGGGTTGCTTGTTTTTTTTAGATATTGGGCTGTATGTGCTGTTCATATATTTTGGAAATTAATCCCTTATTTGTTGCATCATCTGCAAATATTTTATCTCATTCCATAGGTTATCTTTTTGTTTTGCTGATGGTTTCCTTCTCTGTGCAAAATCTTTTAAGTTTAATTAGGTCCAATTTGTTTATTTTTGTTTTTACTTCCATGACTCTAGGAGATGGATCCAAAAGGATACTGCTGTGATTTATGTCAGAGAGTGTTCTGCCTATGTTTTCATCTAGGAGTTTTACAGTATCTGGTCTTATATTTAGGTCTTTAATCCATTCTGAGTTTATTTTTGTATATAGTTTTACAGAATGTTCTAGTTTCATTCTTTTACATGTAGTTGTCCAGTTTTCCAGGAACCACTCGTTGAAGAGACTGTCTTTTCTCCTCTGTATATTCTTTCCTCCTTTGTTGTAGAGTAACTGACCATAACTGTGTGGGTTTATTTCTGGGCTCTCTATCCTGTTCCATTGATCTATTTGTCTGTCTTTGTGCTAGTGCCATACTGTTTTGATTACTGTAGTTTTGTAGTATAGCCCGAAGTCAGGAAGTGTGATTCCTCTAGCTCTGTTCTTCTTTCTGAAGACTGTTTTGGCTATTTGGGATCTTTTGTGTTTCCATACAAATTAAAAATTTTTTTGTTCTAGTTCTCTGAAAAATGCCATTGGTATTTTGATAGGAGTTGCATTGAATCTGTAGATTGCCTTGGGTAGCCTGGTTATTTTAACAATATTGATTCTTCTAATCCAAGAACATGGTATATCTTTGCAATTGTTTGTGTCATCTTCAGTTTTTTCATCAGTATCTTTATAGTTTTCAGAGTACAGGTCTTTTGCCTCCTTAGGCAGGTTTATTCCTAGGTATTTTGTTCTTTTTGATGTGATGGTAAATGGCATTGTTTCCTTAATTTCTCTTTCTGATAGTTGATTATTAGTGTATAGAAATGCAACAAATTCCTGTATATTAATTTTGTATCCTGCAATTGTACTGAACTCATTGATGAGCCCTAGTAGTCTTCTGGTAGCATCTTTAGGATTTTCTATGTATAGTATCATATTGTCTGCAAACAGTGATGGTTTTAATTCTTCCTTTCCAATTCGGATTCCTTTTATTTCTTTTTCTTCTCTGATTCCTGTGGCTAGGACTTCCAAAACTCTATTGAATAAAAGTGGGGGGAGTGGACATCCTTGTCTTGTTCCTGATCTTAGAGGAAATGCTTTCAACTTTTCACTGTTGAGTATGATGTTAGTCATAAGTTTGTCATATATGGCCTTTATTATTTTGAGGTATGTTCCATCTCTGCCCACTTTCTGTGTCTTTTTAAAATTAATTTATCTTCTGGCACCAATAGACTTGCTCAACTTGGAGTTGCCACAAACCTTAAATTTGTAAAAAACAATATATATGCAAAGCACTGTAAAACGAGGTATGCCTGTAAATATACAGGCACATCACAACTCTATTAGAAATTTACATTAAGTAAATTTCATGAAGTACCTTAAAAGGTTATTTGAGTTTTGAACCAATTGTTGATTTTTCTCCATAAAATAAATACAATACTAAAAATAAAATAAAATAAATTTATTTTCAGTATCCTCCACTGAATGTAAGCAGCATCAGGGCAACATATTTCTCTGTTTTGTTTACTGGCATGTCTCCAACATCTAGAACAGTTCCTGGAAATAGCAGGTACTTGATAAATTACAGAAAAAAAATGAATGACATTGAATGTATGCAGATGCTCATGTCTTGCTGATGCTGAGTTTGTTTAAAAAAGATAGGAGGGTCTAATATTTGTCAAAAGGTCCTAAATAGAAGCACAAACACTGATATGGTGATGGAAATTGTTAGTGTAAAAAGTTGTGATGTAGAAAGACAGGAGCATTTTGGACCTGGAAAGGCCAGTGTGTAAACAGTGTCACTTGTAGCTGTGTGTTACTGTTAGGGACTCTGGGGGCTAAAGGGAGGCATTTTGGAATATGTTGCAACAACTATCACCTTCTACCCCTGGTGCATCCCACACCCTGTGGCTTCAGATGATATTTTGTCCTCTTGGCTAATTAAATCAGGTACTTAAGCTAAACTTAGAGAATGTGTAAGAGTTTGTGTGTGTGTGTGTGTGTGTGTGTGTGTGTGTGTGTGTACATGCATAAATGTGAACAAACAAATGCTCTTCCAACCAATATGCAACTCACAAAGCCCTGCAAAGATATGCTGTAGAACCTTAAGGTGGTAGCCTCTAAGTGTGACTATGGCAGCATGATGTATGCATATTTGAGAATGAACAGAATAGCTAGATGGAGAAGGCTAAATAAAGTTGTTTTAGTGATAAAGATCTCAAGAATCAGAAGAGTTGTGAAATATGTAGGATTTTTGGACAACTTTCTACAGATAACAGACAGTTTAGCTAGTGAACCTAAGAACAGAGTCTCATTGACTCTAGACTCTTGGAAGAAGAGTTAAAGGCAGGAAGGGGGTTTACATTAAGTAGAGGCAATGGCCTGATTCTTAAATGATGGTAAGCTTGCCAGTGATGCTGTATGAAACATACAGTTTAGCATGACCCTAAATTCTGTAGTGGTATTAGTTATTTAAGATTTTTTTTTTTTTTTTTTTTTCGTTTGGTTGGGTTTTTTTTTTTTGCGGTACGCGGGCCTCTCACTGTTGTGGCCTCTCCCGCCGCGGAGCACAGGCTCCGGACGCGCAGGCCCAGCGGCCACGGCTCACGGGCCCAGCCAGACCGGGGCACGAACCCGTGCCCCCTGCATCGGCAGGCGGACTCCCAACCACTGCGCCACCAGGGAAGCCCAAGATGTTTTAAATCTTTCGAAATCATGTAAATCTAGCATTTGTAGATATCATAGTATGAAACTGAGGCCTGAAAATTCTTGAAAAATGGAGCTAGTAAAGAAATGTGTAAACCCAGCTTGGTTTATGTGGATAGAAGTAAAGATGTCCTAAAATTGGGTGTACAATTTTGTATTTAGCCATGTACAATTTTTTGGGAGAAGGGTATGGAGCAGGGTTGGCAAACATTTTCTGTAAAGGTCCAGACAGTAAAGTTTTGGAGTTTGTGGGTCAGATGGTCTCTGTTGCAAACTAGTCAACCCTGCCCATATCATGTGAAAGTAGCCATAGATAATACATAAAAGAATGGGCATGGTTGTCTTTCAATAAAACTTTATCTACAGTCACAGGAGGAGGACTGAACTTGGCCCACAAGCCATAGTGTGCTGATCCACGGTATAGAGTAGTGTTATCTACAAGAACTCTCTGCAGTAATGAAAATGTCCTTTATTGGTGCTGTCCAATAGGGTAGCCAATCTGTGTTGTCCAATATGGGTAGCCACTAAAGACATATGGCTATTGAGCACTTGAAATGTAGCTAGTACTACTTGGGAGTTGAGTTTTTGATTTATTAAAATTTAAATTTAATAGCCATGTATAGCTATTGGCTACCATACTGGAAGGTACAGGTCTAGACCTTTCATCACAGAATTAGAGGCATTTCAAATAAGCCACAGGCTCCCAGAGAAAAGGACCTCACCCTGCAAGGAGAGGTGTTGCACACAGAGAGAGCTCCCTAGGGCCTTGCCATCATGGTACACACAGTCATTCAAACCTTGCCTCAGATGAGGTCTTGATGGCTTAGTGTCAGGGACTGAGGAGGTGGTCTGGTTTTATGACAAATGCTCTGGGATCTGACACTTGGAACACTACAGAGGACAGACTCTCTTCTCTCACTTTATCTGCCTGAAATAGTTCATAAGTGTGCCACTAATGGTCACCCACTTTCCTAGTGGTTCTTTGGCTAGAGGAACATGCTGTGCAATGTGACCAATCAGCTGAAAGGATAGGAAGAAGACTGAATCTAGGTGCTTGATAAAGGCTAAAATTGAAGGGCTTTAAGGTGTACAGGTACTCTCCCTCCCCTATCTTCAGAAAGTATTGAAATACACCAGAACCTGGCTCTATATTTAATTTTGGGGCCAAAAGCATTTTTCAAACAGGCTGATTACCATGTATCAGAAGGATCTTGTTCTAACACTACTGCATCTGCCTGCCTCTAGGGAGTGTCCAAGTTGAGATGGAGATCTCTGGTCTCTGTGCCTCACTACTGGTGTCTCCTGCCACATATTCCAACTCTTCCAGCATGATAACCATCCTCCAGAATTGGTGGGAATGGATGTGTCCATTCACATTTGGTGCTTGGATTCCAAGAAGTTCTCTCTTGTCAGTTTTTGACATGGCTTCAGTGAGAGTCATACAGAGACTTTTCCAGATATTCAGCATCCCCCTTCAACAGAATTACTCCTAGTGGATCTCTAACCTAGGTTGAATATTCAGCATTCTCAAACCTCCCGGAGATGAGACGATTCAGTGGGGAAACCATTTTCCTCACTTATACACTGCCCTTCCCAATACAAGAAGTGGCTATTCCAGGGGCAAATTGGACACCTCAGCCCCCTCTAAGGACCCTGACTCTTCTAGGTAGATCATAATGCAAAGCCCTCAGATGCAAAATTGAATTCTAAGTTTCACTATGTTTTGTTTTGTTTTTGTGGTACGCGGGCCTCTCACTGCTGTGGCCTCTCCCGTTGCGGAGTACAGGCTCCGGACACGCAGGCTCAGCGGCCATGGCTCACGGGCCCAGCTGCTCTGCGGCATGTGGGATCTTCCCGGACTAGGGCACGAACCCGTGTCCCCTGCATCGGCAGGCGGACTCTCAACCACTGCGCCACCAGGGAAGCCCCCACTATGTATTTTTGACATGAACTGACTTCTGCTCTGGTCTCTCAGTTCTTGAGACTTCCCCAACCTCCATCACCAGAATTCCCCTGACAAATATTAATAAGATTGCTTCCTCTGATTCTTGAGATTTAATTAGGTTTGTCCCTAGGGAAATATGTGCATCATGGAACACAGGGGGCCATGCTTCTGGGGAAACCAGAAGAGAAAAAAAAGATAATCAATATGGGTCCTTTGGGGCCCTGTGGATATGTAGCTCGCAGTTTATAAATGGCACTGATGTGGCAGCTAAGGGCAGATTCCACATGCCCTCTTCTCCCAGAGGGTTCTAACAGATGAAGAAAGGCAATATTTTGACTGTTCAATCCATACTGCAGTCTGCACAGGATGTTTTGTTGTTGGTTTTAGGAAAGAGTCATTTGTCTAGTTTCTCTGCCTCTATTTGAATTTTCCATCAGAGAAATGTTTCACTAGATGGTAAATTTCCCCATAAAATATTTAGCAATGGGAGAGACCTATTAAGACTGGATCAAATCTATAACCAGGAGTTTCTTTATTCCAGCATTATTTTTTCATTACCGAGACATTTGATAACAGTCAGTATCTCCAAGTAAAGCAACCACCCACATGAAATGTCAGTATCTTTCTTAGTAAAATGTCTTGGTAGCCTGCAGCCTGACTTCTTTTACTGTGATCTCTTCCATATCTTGGGGCTGAGGGACACAGGTACAACTTTTTATGTTCTATCACAGATAAATGTAAACCTATCTAAAAGGAGGCAAAACAGTATTAGGAAACTTCCATGTGCCAACAAGTATCAGCTCCTGCCCAGTCCTGCTTCATCTAATCCCCCATCCACTTCCCTCCTTTCTCGCATTGCTTTGAGGTAAATTTCCAGACATTGTATAATGATAACTATTTTTTAGGGATCTCTCTTATCCCCTTTGCCTGATATGTTACACTGCCTACTTCTCACCTCTAATGTTTTGTTATTTTGAAGTGAATCCCAAATATCATACTTTTTAGGGATCCCTTTCTTCTCCCAGCCTGATATATTATGTTATAAAGTTATTTGTTCATTACTTTTAATAAGTTGAACGCATTAAAAAAACAAGTGCAACGTGGTCAGCAGAGAAAGCATGAGTTAGAATACAGTTCACAAACAAGCTCCATTCTCTAGAGAGGGCTGACTGTAGTTGGAAGACACAGTACTGAATTTTATCTTAGCAAAAGCAACAAAACAAAGCAACCATACTACCGCCAACAACAGCAACAACAACAAAAGAAAAACACAAGATATACTCTATGTGATGAGATACTTTCCTATAAAACCAGACGGTTTTATTGCCTAAGATTTTCACCTACGTCATTCTCGAAAAGAACTTTTCCAAGAAAACTAACTATAAGCCACATATCAAATATAACATATTGCCTCTTTGTCTCTCTGTCCCTCTCTCTCTCTTTCACAGTCACAAACACTCGAATATCGTTTCCCCCACTAAAGCTTTCCCGACAGACTTTAGACTTAGAAGAGGGCTTCGTCCTAGCCCTCCGCCTCCCCACTCCTGGCCCAAGCTGCTCTCCACAGCAACACGGACTCACACACCGCAAGGCCAGGAAGTGGAGCTGGCCAAGAGAAAGCTTCTCAGCTAAAGGCAACTTACTTATTTTTAAAAAGTTGTCTTCCCCAAAGGAATTGTGTGTACCCAGCACATTTCAGGGTAAGTAAGTAGCTGTGTTTATGACCTTTCAATGTTCCTTTCCCTCCTTCTCATTATTGTGATCGTTTCTTTTCAAAAGCAAAACTGCCAGATACAAAGGATGAAAAGGCAAGGAAACTTGTTCCTTAGAGAACTGTATTGCATCTTCCCCAGCATCAAGTTCCTCTTTATGAGGAACCTTAATCCTCTTTCTGCGGAGGGGATGTAACCACATACTGCCCTATAACCTTCTCCCAGGAAATCCTGATCACAGTCTGGAAGCATGTTTAATTAGCAATTAACCATTCACTCCCAGATGGTTCTGAGATGGATGCTCCTGTGTGTACAGTTTTGGGTGGGGGTGAACAGAGGGCCCTGGGCCTTCACTTCGTGTGCCTATGAGCTGTGATAAGAATTATTTGAACTTTTTCTTTGCCTTAAAAGTAAACAATAAACAAAAATGAGGCTAACCAAGCAAAGGAAAGAAAGGGTAAGTAAAATCTTCCCTCATGACTTTCCTATGAGGTTGGCAAAGCTGCCCAGAGTCGAAGCTGCAGAACGAAGGAGCAGTTGGAAGCCAGGCTTCCGCCACTTCCAGGATTTCCCTCCTCCCTCTCCCCGGAGCTTTTCTGTGTGGCCTCTCGATCCTGTCTGCAGATACAAGACCCAGAAAAGCTCTGCCAGTCACCGCCAGGATGTCACGGGTTCTAGGCACTGATGAACGCATGCGGTAATGTGCCACCTGCTTACAGAACAATATTTATCTTCCTCAGCAAGAGCCCCAACCTCATTTCCCAGATTCCTTCTCTGGTTTTAGTGACATAGACCTGGAAAATGTTCCAAGGCACCAGGCAACAGTGGGGCTGTTAATTTTTTTAAAGGAGTCTCTTTCCTGTTCCCTTCTACACCCCACCACACACACACAATGTGGCTGGACTGAACACAGGAACAGGGGTTTTCACAAAACACTAGTGATTTCTTTATACTCTGAGACTTTCTCATTAATAATTTTTCGAACACTTATTTACCACCTACTGTACTCCAGACACCATACTAGACTATGAAAATGGTCTGCAGTCCTGACACTCTTAGGCAGCTCAAGGGGGGTGGGGGCAGTGGGCAAGAGATAATAGCCAGATAAATAAACAGCATCACAATGTGATAAGGGTTAAAACAGAGGTATGGGTTTAACACAGTGAGGCTGGAAAAGGAGGCATGAAAAGCACCTCTAACCACCTCCCTGCTCTACTCCTTCCTCCTTCCCCCAACTATTGAGGGAACCTGTGGCATAGAAGGTTCAGAGTGTTGTTCAGGGTTCAGTCCTACATTACACGTGCCCTGCTACAGACTTGGACACTAAAAGTAAAACACATTCTGGTTTCCTCTGTCCACTGCTCTGAGAGAGTGCACTGGCTGTGTGTGCAGCCGTGCAATAGGCTGACAGCAAGTGAGGAGGGTAGGACAGGGTTAGGAAAAATCCACAACTGCTCTTGGCCTGGAAATGCCTGTAACACTGTTCTCGCCTGGTTGCGCAGAAACAGCCAGAGTCTCTCTGCTTCTCACAGGGCCTTAGAGGAAGACACCTGCGGACCCAGGCTGGGGGCTCCAGACAGTAAGCAGGGCAGTGAGAGCTCACACAGTTGTGTTAGTCGTAGAAAAAAGCAAAAACTGATCAAATTATAGGGACTTTCATTGATCTCTATCAGGTTTTTTTTCCACTTTTAAAAACTGAAGTATAGGTGATGTACAATGTTGTTAGTTTCTGGTATGCAGCGAAGTGATTCAGATATATATAATACATATATATATATCATATATATTATGCACATTATATATCTGATATATAATATATATTATATATATGATATATATATATTCTTTTTCAGATTCTTTTCCATTATAGGTTATTGCAAGATATGAATATAGTTCCCTGTGCTATATAGTAGGTCCTTGTTATTCATCTATTTTATAAATAGTAGTGTGTATCTGTTAATCCCAAACTCCTAACTTACCCTTCTCTACCCCTTTCCCCTTTGGTAACCATAAGTTTGTTTTCTATGCCTATGAGTCTGCTTCTGTTTTGTAAATAAGTTCATTTGAATCGTATTTTAGATTCCACATATAAGTGATATCATATGATATTTGTCTTTGTCTGACTTACTTCACTTAGTATGATAATCTCTAGGTCCAACCATGTTGCTGCATGGCATTATTTCATTCTTTTTTATGGCTGAGTAGTATTCCATTGTACATATGTACCACATCTTCTTTATCCATTCGTATATTGATGGACATTTAGATTGCTTCCATGTCTTGCCTACTGTAAATAGTGCTGCTATGAACATTGGCGTGCATGTATCTTTTCGAATTAGAGTTTTCTCCAGATATGTGCCCAGGAGTAGGATTGCTGGATCGTATGGTAATCTATTTCTAGTTTTGATCTCTACCAGATTTTTAATTACAGGTGACGAGCTTCTGTTCCAACTTCCGCTTATTCCCTCCTGGTCAGGAGGTCATGGCATGATCTTACACTCAGGTGTAATGATTAATTCTCTATTGTGTACACACCACTATCTGAAACAGTTCCTCTGACCTCAGGATGTTAGGTTCCAAAATGCAAAAAGACAGCAATCCCTGTTTAGGGAAGCACACATCTAACTTCAATTGTGAACGTGGTTCCAAATCCCCTTTGGACTAGTAGTGTTCCTAGATACCAACTAGAGACATCGGCATGAAATCAGAGACAGATTAATGGAACCAAACAGAAAGCCTCCCATAGATGAAAGATCAGTCTACAAAGGTGGTTTGGGGAAAGAAGAAAAAGGAGGAGTTTCCAACAAATGGTACTGGGACAATCAATTAAACATTTAGAGAAAATTGATGTATATCTGTATTTCACACTGTATACTTGTTATGCCTGCCTCCCTCTTGCCTTCCCTTCTTCCTTAACTGAACCTCACGGCTCTTCTTTTCAAAACTTTCTTGGCTCTCTTTTTGCCTTTGCTTGTCCTGACAGACTTTAGAGTCATTTTGACCTACACCCCAAACACATCTACGAAAGTGGGCCTGGCCTCTGCTCTTTTCTTTTAGAAGGGTGGGATTCCTGCACCTGAGCCTCTGTGGCCTTGAACTTCTGAGATGAAGTAGTGTGATGGAGCAGAGAAGATGTAAACGCTCACCCAGACCACACTGACCCTGACACAGCTTTGGAGAGGCAGCACCTCTTTAAATGCTTCAAAGGAAACAACGGCCCTCAGGGCCTTTCGGCCAATGGACACTTGCCAGGGGACTCCTATCACTAGTTAAGATTCACCCGGCATCAATCTGGGATGCAGAGCTGACTGTGACCTGAGGGTGGCCTGGGGGAAGTCAGTCCTAACATGTAGCCCATTTGGATAACTTGCATTTTCATGCTTCTGTCTTTTTAATGACCTTGGTACCATGATGCCCAGGCTAGAGACCTGAATCAACCAACAAGAAATTTTAGCATGGTCTCAAAATGTGGTTTGTTTCAAAGAAGGCCCAGTGCTCTGACAATATGAATTGGAGTTATTTTTCCTCTTGCCTCTTGGCACTAGTTGGAGTCATGCATTATAAAAACAAATCCCTTTCTCTGGTGACTAGCATTTTCCTTCTGAGCAGGGACACTGATAGCTCACTCAACAGTTTTGCACAAAGTAGACAAAAGCACTCTTCCTTCGGGCAGACAGTCCTGCACACAGGTGCACAGCTTAGTCCAGCCAGGTGCCCTTGTGCAGTGAAAAGCCTGTGTATCTGTACCTCGTGACCCTGAATGCTGAGGCATGCACATTCAGAGAAACATCTAGTTACACATTCATTCACCAAGCATCAAGAGAGCACATGAGGGCGGTGGGAAACTAACACTTCCTGAACACCAACTATGAGCGGGACACTGAATGTCCTCTTTCATTAATTCCTCTTAGTGGGCTTTATTATTGCTATTTCACAGATAAGGAGGTTGCTTTGCCAAAGGCTCCGTGGTAGGTAAGTGATAGATATAGGATTAAACCCCAGGATTCTCTGACGCCAAGGCCATGTTCTTCCCACCTCACTATCCTGGGAACACAAAGAAGCACAATGCAGGTTCCTTCACTCAGGGGTGTGGTTCAATGTGGGACAGAGATGATCCAGAAAATGTGAGTCATTCCCTCTACAGAGACCAGTCCTCCCCCTGATTCATTCATTGCTGGGTCTTAGCTGACCAGGGCATTTGGGGGCCCAAATTCTTGAGAGGGATCTTCATAACAGATCTTATTCTATTATGTTTAATGCTACTCCATTTGATAACCACAACTCGCTAAGGCTCAGCAAGGTGAAGGGCTTTGCTCAACGTGTACAGCTGCTAAAAAGTAAGGCCAGACTTCTTTTCATTGTATCATATCACCCTCTGGTTCCTTGGGTGAGGTGGCCCATGCTGCTAGTTGCAGAAAAGCCACAGACCTGGGACAGGGGAGTCTACCAGGGGCAGGAAGTCCAACGTTTAGCCAGCTCTGTAAACCAAGGCAGCCACAGGCCTGGCAGATGTGCTCTGACCGTTAGACCTGGTTTTTGCCTCCAGTCTAATGGAAGAGACTGGGTACCTAAGAAAGTGGCAGATGGTCAGTGCAACCAATTCCACATTCACCACGGCAGGGGTGTTTGGTTTGGTTTTATTTATTTATTTTGCAGTACGCGGGCCTCTCACTGTTGTGGCCTCTCCTGTTGCGGAGCACAGGCTCTGCGGCCATGGCTCATGGGCCCAGCCGCTCCGCGGCATGTGGGATCCTCCCGGACTGGGGCACGAACCTGCGTCCCCCGCATCGGCAGGCAGACTTCCAACCACTGCGCCACCAGGGAAGCCCAAAATCACTGTTTTACAAATATCGTATGTTAATGCATATATGTTGAACCTAGAAAAATGGTACAGATGAACCGGTTTGCAGGGCAGAAATAGAGACACAGATGTAGAGAATAAACGTATGTATGCCGAGGGGGGAAAGTGGCGGGGTAGCGGGGTGGTGGTGGGATGAATTGGGATATTGGGATTGACATATAGACACTAATATGTATAAAATGGATAACTAATAAGAACCTGCTGTATAAAAATATAAATAAAATTCAAAAATTCAAAAAAAATTACTGTTTTAAAAAACATTAGTCTTTTATCACACCTGAAAAAATAAAAATGATTCTTTAATATTATCAAATACCTTAGTGTTCAAATTCCTGTATGCATGTCATTGATTTTAAATACTTTGTTCGAATCAAGATCCAAATAAGGTCCAAACATCGAAATTGGTTGTCTCTTAAGTCACTTTTAATCTATAGATTACTTCTTGCTCTTTTTCCTGTAATTAATTTGCTGAAGGAACCAGGTAATTTGTCGTGCATAGTGTCCCACATTCTGGATTTTGCTGAGTGCATCTATATCTGGGAAAGGTTTTTAAGGTAAAGAGTGAGGCACTTACAAGAATGTGGCCAGGCGTAGTGAAAAATGATAGATTCTGGAATCAGATCTGGGCTTAAATCCTCAAATTGAAACTAACTGGATGAATTTGAGAAAGTTACTTAATCTTTATTTTCCATCTGTTAACCTATAAAATGGGCTTGAAAAAGGACAGTGCCTACTAAATGGTGAATGTCAAAGAACAAAATGTTAAAGAAGCAACTGTACGAGTCTGTAATATCCTCAAGACATAAAGCAGTTATCCCCATTTTCCCTCCCATCTGCCATCACAGGAGTGGAAGCAACGATGAGGCCACTTTCGGGAGTGCCCATCCAAAGCAAATGCTCCCTCAGGGTGAGCTGTGGCTTTGTTTTCCTGGCACAAAAGAACACAACTTGGTGAATCACTCTGCAAGTTTGAAATCTCATCTGTTTCTTAATTTCCCTTGTGTCATATGTCAAAGTACCACCATCGAGCAGAGCTGTGAGAGCTTGTTTGTGACAAAGATCACAGTCTAACTGCTTCACTGGATCAATGGAGAAATGGTGATCCAGGGAGTGGGGTGCCTGGCCAGAGCCTCCGTCCACTCTGGAAAACATGTGTATCCTGAAATTAGGGCCTCTGGCACATTTCTCCCCTTTCCAAGCTGAAACACCATCCTTCAACACATCTACTCCCATTTCTGGCTTTATATTTCTTCATTGTATGCATCTCCATCTAACATACCATGTGTTTTGCTTATTTATTACTGTTTATTAATTTTTCCCTACTAGAGTGTCAGCATCATGAGGGCAGGGACTTGGGCTGTTTTGTTTGCTGCTGTGTCCCCAACTCCTAGAATGGTGTCTGGCTCATAGGAGGCACTCTATTCATATCTGCTAGAATGAACCATGTTGAAAAAAGCCTTTTCAGTTGCTATTTGGGGCATCCACACCAAGCAACATCTCTAGCCAAGATGACATTAAAGGTTATAAGCAGGGAATTCCTTGGTGGTCCAGTGGTTACAACCTGGCGCTCTCACTGCCAGGGGCCCAGGTTCGATCCCTGGTCAGGGAACTAAGATCCCACAAGCCACTCGGTACGGCCAATAAATAAATGAATGAATAAAAAGGCTTAAAAAAAGGTTATAAGCAATTACTATTTGTTAATGCTCTTCAGATTTCTATTCTGATTATTTTCAAATTTTGGTTTGGTGTTTATGTTCCTGCCTATAATTTATGTTCTGTTTCCAATCTCTTATTCACTAAGCCATCTGAGCAATCTGTAAATCTGTTACCCACAATTTGGAGAATCTCATTTCTTATAAAAATCATATGATTGATAATCTGCCAAGATCTTCAAGATTTGGCAAAAATCTTTTTCCTCTCTTTGAGATAATGTTTATTACTTCCTTAGCAAAGGTAGTAAAAGCTCAGCATTTTTACTGACAGCCTGTCAAACATCTGGTACAAGGGAATGGCATATATATTTTTTTAAAGCCATCACAGTAATATGGTAAGAGCAATGCACGTGTTCTTTGGGGATACAAATCCCTTTCGATTTCCCTGTCGTCAGATTGAGATGAGCAATAATAGGGCTGTGGAAACACAGAGAATGTTTGTCAGCCCAGGAACTTGGAATGCTTTTCAATTGATCACAGGAACACAGTTGCAGTTCACTTTTGAACCAATCTTCACTCTGACAAGCTCAAAAGAGATTACAAACCAACCCACACAGGCCTCTCTGGCATTCTCAGTGGTGCTCCTCTCCCCACTGATGGTGAAAGACACTGCTGTGGATCCCCTTCTCACACAGAACTTCTCCCACCCTCAACTTCATCCCTGGCTACCCAGCTTTTTCTGCTCTGTCTATACCAACTCACTCTTCTGGCTTTTGGATTTGGTAACTCCCAAAATCCTGTTTTTCAGCTTCCCCCTTGGTCTCGCATATTATAAACTGAGGGCCAAATATGCCCACCTCAGTTCTGACTCAGGTCCTTGGGGACCTCGCCTGCTGGGTCTTGTTTGGATGAGAGGAGGAATCTGACACTTTGGCTCATTTTCAATCATTTCAGAGGCAACGGTGAGATACAGAGTTTGGCTACATCTTTTACCCACAAAGAAAAGATGTTCACCCATGCTATTATATGACCTACCTCTCCTTGTAATGGCAAGTCCTCAGTTTCTAAGGTTCAGACCTCTTGAATTGTTAAGTACCAGGCAAAGTGGTGTTCAGTTCATAGTTAGTACTCTCTTCACAGGATGGAAACAAACCTAGTGACCACACAGCTCCCTAAGTGACGATGCTAGAGATGCAGGCTCTGCAGTATAGACCTTTACATCTGCTGCCCAGTGGATACAGATTTTCTTTTAAAGAGATTGCTTTCTTCAATTTCCATTGTAAAATATATTCTTATAAATTCGGAGGATACCTACAGAAGGAAGATCCAAACTGAATACCCACAATCTCACCACCCAAAGGGAATCACTCAACCCTTTGCTACATTTCTTCCAGCTTTTTTTTTTTTTTAAAGAATGTGAGGAGCATATTTCTTTTTTATTTTTTAAGTCCTTTTCTACCCCTCCCCCATTTATGTGTTTCTTTTTATCCTTCCTGTTTTGTGTGATTAATGGAATAACTAATGAAATAGGGGCTCCAGAACAGTTGATGACTGGCAGCAATGTTTGTCTTGTATCAGCCCCTTTTCCCGCTTTGTCATCTGTGTGAGTTTCAGGACAGGCTGCAGGGCTTTCTGCTGTCCCTGGATCTTAGGCGCAAGGAGATCTACTTTAAGAGCACGTGCTTGCTAAAGCTGCAGAGTGTATGTATGTTTTTTATCTCTCTTAATAACTGGATGATACAAGTGCTCACTCAGTTATGTATTCTGTTTTTTCCTTTTTTTATTTGTTGCGGTTCGCGGGCCTCTCACTGTTGTGGCCTCTCCCGTTGCGGAGCACAGGCTCCGGACGCGCAGGCTCAGCGGCCATGGTTCACGGGCCCAGCCGCTCCGCGGCACGTGGGATCTTCCCGGACCGGGGCACGAACCCGTGTCCCCTGCATCGGCAGGCGGACTCTCAACCACTGCACCACCAGGGAAGCCCCATGTTTTTTCCTTTTAATGTTAATGTGTAATACACAAATGAAAGTGATTTTTGCAAACAAGTGCTTCTGTGGTGTCCACTGTTAAAGCTGTGTCAAATTTAATTTTCGTTCCCTAAAGAGCTGAAGTTACAAAAGCCATATCTCAAATATGTCCGTGGTCTTTATTTCCTTTTTTTAAAAAAAGCATTTTGATATTTATTTTATTTGTTTGTTTGGCTGCACATGTAGGATCTTCCCCAACCAGGGATCGAGCCCATGTCACCTGCAATGGAAGCACAGAGTCTTAACCACTGGACTGCCAGCGAAGTCCCTCTGTGGTCTTTATATCTGAGGGAGACCTAACTTTCGATATTTGCTACTGTCACTGTGACTGATGGGCTTGGCGGAACCAGCATGCCAGAGAGATTTCCTGCTGGGGTGGCTGGGCGCCTGGCAGGGCAGGGGGGTTGTGTCGTTCCTACCCCATCTTGACTGGCTCCTCACTGAATCTGTGCTGGTAGCTGCCACAGATCTAGGCTCTGGTGGGCCTGGGAACTGGGCAAGGGGTCAAGCATTTCTGTGGGGACACAGTCTGGTCCAGGCCTGTTTCACATATTCAGGAGGGTCTGTGCTTCAGAACCATTTAGTGTTATGCAATGCTCAAAAGCCTGGAGGGAGGAGGGCCCTTCCTAGGGACCTAGAGCAGGACTCACAAGCTCAGAGTGGCTTCTCTCTTAGGTCCCCTCAATTACTGTGTGATCATAGGCAAGTCACTGAACTGCTGGCTGCTACTTCTTCATCGTTAAAAACAGGGTATCAATCCATGCCTTCGCCTTCTCCAGTAGAATATGAGGATGACGACAATACTTGTATTAAGCATTTCCTGTGTGCCAGGCATCATTCTAACACTTGATTAATATTATCTCACTTAGTTCCCACAATCACTTACAAGCTGGGAACCACTATTATCTCCATATGACACATGAGGAAAACTGAGACACAGAGAGGTTAGACAATTTTAAGATTATACAGTCATGAGATGGTGAGGCCAAGATTTACTCCAAGGCGTTCTGGCTATATTGCCTGAAGGGAGATATTTCTAAGAGTGCTTTGAAAGGGAAAAGGGCTATGCAAATTAGATGGTCATTGCCATCATATTTCTCTCAGAGAGGTGTATCAATAGTACTGCGATTTGGGGGTTGGGATCTGGCCATGCCAAATTCTAAACTGATGCTACCCGTCTTTGCCCCATAGACTTTTAGGCAAAGTCTAATCCATCCACTAATCAGCAAGATAGATTCCATGTTACAAAGCTCCAGCCCTAGACCTTTGTGTGACTAGGTGGAGAAATGGCTTTAGTGTGCAGGTTACAGCTCTCCCATGACCTTGGCTGTAATATATAATGGGGGACCGCTTACATCTTCAGGTGTAAAAGTGACTTTGAGAATGAGGGTTCTCCGTGAAGACTGGTTGTACAACCATTCCTTCCCAAACCATACATGTTCCTAGGAGAAGTATCAGTTTGACAATTGGAAATGGGTCTGGAAATTGAGTTCCATCACTGAAATCACAGCTAATAATGTGAGAGTGCTTCTGAAGGCAACTGAACCTCCTATTTGGTTGTGCCTTCAATTAGCGTCTACATAATTTAATAACAAAGCTGTCATCCTCTCCTATTAACTAGATGTCGAAATACTAATGAGAGATGGCACACGCTTTGGCGTTGTCATCATCCTTTTTTATTTTCCCAAGCTATTAAAAATATATTTTTTCCAAGTATTACGCTTTCCAATAAAGTCTGAGCCATTTTTTTTCTTCTGAGCTGTTCGTTTATCTTGATTTGATGGAATAGGAAAAAAAAAAAAACCCTTAAGAATCCCTACAGGAACACAGCTCCATCCATTTATTCATGAACAAGCATGGCAGGGATCAAATCAGGGAAGTCTTTGGAGATATTAATAGAACAGCAGAAAGGAGTTAATCTTGTATTAGATTACAGTGGATAAGAAAACTGTCATCCATTTGGTAGCAGCTTTCTCTAATTCTAATCATCCATGCATTAGGGAAAAGTCTTAAATACACATTAAAAAGGTCTTCAGGCTTTCATGCCATTATCAACGTTCTCTTTACAGGGGGTAGCAATTACCTGTAGTATTGCAAGTAGAGGGGCAGTTCCTTCCCCTGCCAGGGACACTGAGAAAAATCTGAAATGCTGGTCCAAAAAGAAATCACAGGACTTACTAAATGTGAGGAGAAAATGGTAGTTAAACAGTGGAAAAACTGGGCCCACCTTGATTAGGTGATGAAAATTAACATCAGTGAGGCAGAATAGACATTGTGTGCCTCCAGATGTCTTGCCCTGAGAAGGACACACCATCGCCTAAGTGGTATTCCGACTTGAGAAGCACAACATGAAGGGAATCAGGAGGAAATGTCAGACAGAGAAAAAGCGAAGAACATTTATTTTAAAATGTATTTAAAAATGATGGTAAAATAAATTTCAAAACTGTCAATATGTATGTATTGGCTAATGTTTTTTGAAAGTGTATTTTCAAAACTGTTAATATTATAAAAGGCAAAGAAAGGCTGAGGAAGTGTTCCAGATTAAAGAGACATGACAACTAAATGAATTGTGTGATTCTAAATTGGATCCTGTTCAGGAGGAAAATATGCTATGAAGCACATTCTAATTGGTGAAATTGGGATATAGGTAATTGATGATCAGATGAAAGCATATCTAGGGAAGTTGGTAACTGCACTGTGGTTATGTAAGAGAAGGTCATTCTTGGGGAATGCACACTGAAGTCCTCAGGGGTAAAGGGCATGACATATGCAAGTAATCCTCCAGTGGGATTGGGCAGACTTTGGGTTGGGCAGAGTTCTCAAAAATAATACCAAACACATCAAAATTTAAAACTTCCATGCTTCAAAAGATACTATTAAGGAAATGAAAATGTAAGCTATAGACAAAAACAGAAATATAAGCTACAGGAGAAAATATTTGCATAATATAGATTTGACAAAGACGTGTATCTGGAGTACATAAAGAACTCTTATAACTCAGTAAAAAACAATCCAATTTAAAAACGGGCAACAGACATTTCACCAAAGAAGACATATGGATGGCAAATAAGTAAATGAAAAGATCCTCAAAATTATTAGTCATCAGGGAAATGCAAATTAAAATGACAATAAATATCACTTCATATCTACTAGACTGGCTAACAAAACAGACAAGAAGTGTGGGTTGGTGATAATGTAGAGAAACTGGAATATTCATACATTCCTAGTGGGAGTGTAAAGTGGTAAGCCACTTTGGAAAACAATTTGGCAATTTTAAAGAGATAAACACAGACCTACCATGGAACCCTGAAATTTTACTCCTAGGAAGCTACCCAAGAGAAATGAAAACAAATGTCCACACAAAGACATATACATGAATATTCATAGCGGCATTATTCTTAATAGCCCCAAACTGGACACAATCCAAATCTCTATCAACTGATGAAAGATAAGTAACATGTGGTATATCCATACAATAGAATACTATTCAGCAATTAAAAGGAATGAAATATTGATACATGCTTGTGATGGTTAATTTTTTGCATCAACTTGACTAGGCTAAGGGATGTTCAGATAGCTGAAAAAATATTATTTCTGGGTGTGTCTGTGAGGGTGTTTCTGGAAGAGATTAGAATTTGCATCAGTAGACTGAGTAAAGAGGATTGCCCTCACCAATTTGGGTGAGCATCAACCAATCTTTTAAATGTCTGAATAGAACAAAAAGGCAGAGGAGGGGCAAATTTTCTCTTTGATTGACCTGTGATATCCTATCTTTTCCTGCCTTGGACAATGGCACTCCTGGTTCTTGGGCCTTTAGACTCAGACTAGGACTTATACCACTGGCTAGCCTGGTTCTCAGGCCTTCAGATTTGGACTGGAACTATACCTCCAGCTTTCCTGGGCTTCCAGATTGCAGACGGCAGACCGTGGGATATCTTAGCTCCCGGAATCACATGAGCCAATCCCTTATAATAAATCTCTTTCTCTATACGTATTCATTTCCTATTGGTCTATTTCTCTGGAGAATTCTAACACAATGGTATAATAGATGAACCTCAAAAACATCATGCACAATGTAGAAGCCAGGGGCAAAAGACTGCATATATTATACAGTTCCACTTATATAAATGTCTAGAAAAGGTAAATTTATAGAGAAACCAAGCAGATCAGTTGCTGCCTAGGATTGTGGTGGCAATTAGGTGCTGCAAATGGGCAGAGGAAACTTTGCAGTGATAAAATGTTCTATAACTGTACCATGGTGATGGTTACACAACTCCATATTCATATTTTTTAAAATAAATATTTATTTATTTTTGGCTGAGTTGGGTCTTCACTGTTGTGCGCGGGCTTTCTCTAGTTGCGGTGAGCGGGAGCTATTCTTCATTGCGGTGCACGGGCTTCTCATTGTGGTGGCTTCTCTTGTTGCAGAGCACAGGCTCTAGGCATGTGGGCTTCAGTAGTTGTGGCACGCAGTCTCAGTAGTTGTGGCTCACGGGCTCTAGAGTGCAGGCTCAGTAGTTGTGGCATTCGGGCTTAGCTGCTCTGTGGCATGTGGGATCTTCCCGGACCAGGGCTCGAACCCGTGTCCCCTGCAATGGCAGGTGGATTCTTAACCACTGAGCCACGAGGGAAGCCCAACTCCATACATTTATGAAGATAACTGAACTATTCACCAGCAATGGGTGAATTTTATGGTATGTAATTCATACTTCAATAAAGCTGTTCAAAGAATCAGTACAGATTTTCCTTGACTTACAATGGGACTATGTTCCGACAAACCCATTGTAAGATGAAAATATCACAAGTCAAAAATGCATTTAATACACCTAATCTAATGAACACCACAGGTTAGCCTAGCCTACCTAGCTCAGAACACTTACATTAGCCCTCAGTTAGGTAAAATCATCTAACACCAAGTCTATTTTATAATTAAGTGTTGAGTATCTCATGTAATTTATAGAATGCTATACTGAAAGTGGAAGATGGAATGGTTGTAAGTACAGTACGTTGCTTGTTTACCCTTGTGGTCACGTGGCTGACCGGGAGCTGCAGCTCACTGCCACTGCCCAGCATCACAAGAGAGGATTGTACTGTATATCGCCAGCCCAGGAAGAGATCAAAATTCAAAATTCAAATTACGGTTTCTACTGAATGTGTACCACACCACTGTAAAGTCGAAAAATCCTAAGTCAAACCAGCGTAAGTTGGGGACCATCTGTATAGCCAAGTTCAGAAGGAAAATGTAATATAGAAGGTTTCCACTCTGTCAGGCCATTCTTGTATGATCATGGTTGAATCAGAATGTCAAGTACTGTTTTGGAGTGAGATGACCACAGCTCTTTTATGGCACAGGTAGGAAAGGTAAAGAATTGAGCCAGGCAGTATATACCAGGCATTATGACATTATGATGGCTCCTTTTCTTACATTTATTCTAAGTAATCATCATGACAGCCAAAGAAGATGATAATTATTCCCGTTTTGCAGGTTTGAGCTCAGAAGTTGTTAGGATGGCGAAGCCCTGTTAGTATATCTTGTCTCACATCATGAGACATTGGAAGTAGTAGCTGCCACATGGCTATGTTGGCTGACATAACAAGGCATGGGAAATGTGGAGCTCCAAGCCAGGAATAGTTATAAAGTCAGAAACTACATTAACAGAAAGAGACTTCAATTTTCTGCTCAGGCAGAAGGGAAATAGCAACCACATAACTATACAACCATTTGACTTTTCAATAGATTAAAAAAAAACAAAAGCACTATAACAAAGTAATCAATTGAAATTGGATTTCCTTGATATTTCATTATGATAGCAGTAAAGTTCTGCAAAGTGAATTGTCACATAATTACATGTGCCTTAACCTTCATAAATCAATCCTGGGTTAGTAAATTAATAGTACTCATTTTAGAGTGTATGCATTTTTTTAATGACTAAGGCAGGCTCTCACATTTCATTAAGATTGCATAATGAATGAATAAATAATGAATAAACAATGACCAGATTCCTTCACTGCTCAAGTTTCTTGATTTTAGGAGAAGGATATTAGGAAGCTATTTTCAGAAGTGTTCTGACTCAGCAACTTATTACATTACACTGATTTTCTATACATTGTGGGATGTTTAGGAAGGCACCAAAGAAAGAGTCGTTTTTGGCAAAACTTGATAAAGTTCACTGTCTATGAGATTTGTCACTATTATGAAACATTGCCTTTGAAAGGTTCAAAACTTGCCCACTTTCCTGCTGTGAGGGCCATCTGTTCCCTATGGGGACCCTCACTGACCTGGCTGATGTAAGGCAGAGTATGTAGCATGTACATCCTCCAAATACAGTGGTTACCATGAAAATGTGGGTAAAAGTGTTTTCAAAATGACAACTCTAATATATAAATACTACACACAATGACTCTTCTTGAGAAATTTGCTACCGTTGTTGGCTCTAAAGAACACCTGCTTCTATAAATAGAGTTATATTGTAAAATTAGAGGTGAGTGTCGTAGAAAAGATTCCCATAGGAAAGCTTTATTATCAAACAGGCCTCTGGTTCTGATCATATTTCTTGGACCACTTTAGCCTCTACCAGAAGAACTCATCAAGAGACAGTTAAAAAACAGGGCGGGGGGCAAGAGGTCCAGTGCTCCATTTATCACCGCACTTCAGGCTGAGGGCCCAGCAAGGAGTAAAGTCGGAGCCCTATGAGGCTTACTGCTGTTCTTCTCACACTCAGGGCTGCCTGGGGGGGCTCCAGGGACACCAGACGTTACAGGATCATGCTGACCCCGAGGGCCAATACTACTTGGAGATTAGAGTGAAAACACTGTAATATTAAATGTAGATTAGAACAGAAAATTCAGAAGGTCCATGAAATTTTACATTTTCAAAATGTACACTGAATTTTACATTTCAATGTGGAATATGTCTTCAGTCTACCAAGGGTGTAAATCCCCCGGTATGTAAAGTTTGGTAACTAGGGTATGTGTGTGTGTACCTGTGTGTGTACATGTATATGTGCTCCTGTGGTCCCGCTGATGTGTCAGTTTAAGTTTTAGTGAGATAATGAGCAAGAGATGCCGGAAGTCACACACTGGAGCAGCCAGCGATGAAAGTGGCAAGATCGTGGATTCGTTGGATGTTAAGAGCCAGGACCTTACAAACCACCTGTGCCCTCTGTACCTCCCTTCCTCAGCCATTTTACAGCTGAGAACACTGAGGCTTAGAGATGTAGGGAAGTTCTGGGGGTCATCGCTTGCAGAGACAGAGGCAGGGCAGGGGCCAGGTCTCCTGCCCCACGGTGGGGGGTGGGTGCACTCACAGAGCGCTTCCTGGGTTGCATCCATGTTCTGTGCAAATCAAGACACCAAAGGGCAATAAGGAAGAGTAGATAACATAAAGATTAAAATATGGTTTTACCCAATGTGTGTACATTTGTGCTGGGATTTGAACATTAGGAATGTGTAACCAAATGCAATGAAAATGATGGTTAGCCAGTACAGGCTTGCAGAGACTATGGAACTAAAAATGTCTGCGTTAAATGCTTTTCTATTACTTGTCTTTTCCCTTAATCCCATCCAAATCATCACTTCTATCTCCTAAATATGCCTTTTTAAGAATCCCCCAAAGAGGGCTTCCCTGGTGGCGCAGTGGTTAAGAATCCGCCTGCCAATGTAGGGGACACGGGTTCGAGCCCTGGTCCAGGAAGATCCCACATGCTGCAGAGCAACTAAGCCCGTGCACCACAACTACTGAGCCTGCACTCTAGAGCCCGCAAGCCACAACTACTGAAGCCCATGCACCTAGAGCCCGTGCTCCGCAACAAGAGAAGCCACCTCAATGAGAAGCCTGCACACCGCAACAAAGAGTAGCCCCTGCTCACCGCAACTAGAGAAAGCCCGCACGCAGCAACAAAGACAAAACACAGCCAAAAATAAAAATAAATAAATTTATATTAAAAAAAAAAGAATCCCCCAAGAAATTATTAACAAGTGAGCCAGCCGGTGCTTGTTAAACCATTTTACAAACACAAGAGGCTCAGCAAATGTTTATTCTTGTTATTGAAACTAATACAACGATGGCATAATACAGTATTGCCAAATACTGCTTTTTAGCAATGCTCACTATACGTGATTGGAAATGACACAGTTCATGCCTGAACCCTGGTTAAACCTGTCAGGTGAGCTGAGGAAAATGCATTCTCCACTTTTCTGTGTTGAGATAATCAAAATGACCAGACCTGAGTCCTGCACTGTTTGGAGTTATCCTTTCAAGCCTGTACCTCATGGACTACATGTCGGTACTGCGTAAAATGCTTCAGTGTTCTTTAGATCCTAAAGCGCACATCTTGAAAGAAGAACGGCTTTTCTTGAGGCACCCTGTTTGGCATTAGTAGGTGTGCTCACCATGTTCTTGGGCTTCAATGGGACAAGGAGAGAACAGGAGATCTTTCTAATGTTGCTTTTTAGGGTTCCTTTCTTACTCAGGGAATGCCAGCCCCTAAAACACAGATACCTCCTACATCACAAAACAGACAGTAGACCTTTGGCTTATGTTGTATCAGGGTCTGTATTAGCTATATTTTCTTATTTTCTGTATTCTTATGCTCTGGCATCTGGGGCCTTGCAGAGCTGAGGGAGGACTGCCCCTCCCAGGGTGAGCTAATTCTTAGAGACTGTAAACTTACCTGTGAGCCTGCCTTTGACATGCAGACCAACCCATCCCAAGTCCATTCCCACAATTTACCTCCTGGTATCAGGCCCCTGCAGCACAGGATATGCCCTAATTACCCCAGAGCCAGGATATGGGCAATTTATTGTCCAGATACCACTAAACTTATTTAAATTAGCCAATTCTAAACCTGTCTGCCCTGCTTACCTTGCCTCGCCCTCTCCTTCCCATGAAAACCACAAGAAAGATTCTTGCCCATGCTTCCCCTCTGCCTCCTGACTGACCCTGGTGCTTCCCCATGTGGCCCTGTGTGGCATGTCATGCCTACTCCTTCTAGGGGTCTGTGAGACATTCCTTCATGACAGTCATTTCCATGTCTCTGTCTTACCATACCTGATTGAAACATATCCTGGGTACATTTCAAAACAGAGTCCCTTACCCAATTTTATTCATAGTCAGCAAACAGGGGGTAGGGGTGGTAAAATTAGCTCTCTGAATGCATCCCCAATTTCCCTCTTTGCCTGGGACTCTGTTGCTCCAGAAACTGCTGAAGTTGCCAGGCAACACCATCAGGTATGCTGCCTACAGCCCCTGGAAATTTATCACTCTCCTTCAGGACTTATTTACTTAGGTCTTTATTTTATATTCTTAAATTATGGTCAGGATCAACTTCCTCCTCCTTTTTCACCACACAAAAAAATATCCTTTATCTTTTGAACAAACACTTTTGAGACTTCCAATGTCTTGATAAATGATATAGTGCACTGCGGAGCAAGAGACGGCATGGACCTGTCAGGTAACCTATGAATTCTAACTATGCCATTAACACACTTCACGCAGTCCTCTTTGGCTCACTGTAATTTCCCAAAAACTTAGGGCAAAAACTCAGCTAGTCCTATTGTCTTCTCACTCTGACCTTCCCCTGTTCTTATCTCTGTTTTTCAGATTTATCACTTCTATGTGATAGGAAGACCATTTTAATAAAATGTGTTAATGAGATATGATAATTACATTTATAATTGGGGAGAAAGGGGAACAGATGTATGATTGTAATCATTAGGGTAGTCCAAGAGAAGAGTCTGTGTGTGTGTGTGTGTGTGTGTGTGTGTGTGTGTGTTTCAGGTTGAAGATATACATTGGCCTGGGGGAATGGGAACAAGTTTCAGTTGTTGCTATTTCTAGTATCATACTAGGCAAAGAAGAACAAGTGGGCCTGTGTCATAAGGGAGAAAAAGCAAAAAAATGCCCTTTGACTCACTAAGATCTCTGATGGTTTTGGTCCAACGTCACTCAAAAATCTTAAGCATGACTTGACTGACCCTGTGGTGGGCCCAGGGGTGGAGGGAGGCATAATTTCCATGAGCTCCTCCACGCTAAGCCATCCTCTAAACAAATTGTACTGCAGAAGTAAAAATCCTGCTTGCTATACAAATGTAGCTTCAGGACACGTGCCTTGAAGCTACGTTCACTCCATTCCAAAGAGACGGCCAAACCCATCTCCAGCTATACAGAAAATCTGGAGATTTGAGCTTGACCTCCAAATTGACTTGTGTTTACAGGTTGTCAAAACATCCAGATTAGGGCTTCCCTGGTGGCGCAGTGGTTGAGAGTCCGCCTGCCGATGCAGGGGACACGGGTTCGTGCCCCGGTCCAGGAAGATCCCACATGCCGCAGAGCGGCTGGGCCAGTGAACCATGGCCACTGAGCCTGCACGTCGGGAGCCTGTGCTCCGCAACGGGAGGGGCCCTAGCAGTGAGAGGCCCACGTACTGCAAAAAAAAAAAAAAAAAAAAAAAAAAAAAAAAAAAAAAAAAGAAAGAAATCCAGATTAAAAGAGAAAGATTAGACTCACCAACTGGCTGCTTAAGGTATTTGCCACTGAAAAGTTACTCTTTTATTTCCCCACTTAAATAAATAGAGACAATTTGCTCTTCTTGTTTGAAGAGTGGCTTTCTGATGTGCAGGTGGCCCGGGGGGCAGTGAGCAACAGCAGATGACGCTGGCGTCATCCAGCGTCAGCAGGCGTCACCTTCACTAGGCTGCAAACTTTAGAATTTCCCTTGATTGCTCCTAGATTACACTTGCCATGAATCAAGCATTAACAGCCTCACAAGAAAGTGTCCTTTTTCCCCACAGTGCAGGTTTCCGCAACGGGAATTTGTGTAGGATGGCCACCTCTCTCTGTCAGCTCAAAACAGGAAGTGGGGCAGGCAGCTCTTCTGGAAACATACACTAAACAAGTAATCTGAAAGAACGAAAAAAGCCATGAGCTTCTTTCCAGTTATTTATAATTCTAAAAAGAACTGTAAGCAGATTAAATGTTAAACAGTAGAAGGCCAGTTAACTAAAATGTCAGCACTGCACAGTGGTTATGAGCACAAACTAGCATATGCCTGTCTCTACCGCTCCCTCACTGTGTGACCTTGTGCAAGTTACCTAACCTCTCTAAGCCTCGATTTCCTTATCTATAACATCTATAACACAAGCATGATAGTTGTTAGCATGATAGCTGTTAGAAGTGTGAAATGAGTTTATAAGTATTATGAGGATGAAATGAGTTAATATTTATTATAATATTTGTGTACCTGGTACATGGAAAGCACTATATATGTAGTGTATTTGATAAACAAAGTGGTATCTTTTCTAGGTGGAGAATTTTGCAGCTGTTACAAAGATCATCATCAAGGTTATGCAGCAATGAGGAAAATGCTTATAATAGAAAAGGTCCCACAAAATCATAAGTACTCTATATAAAATATGAATATGAAAATTAATCAAGGGACTACATAAAATGAAAACAGTTGTACTGAGATTCACGGGCATCTTTTGTTTTCCAGACATTCTGTAGAGCTTTTGTAAGTTTTAAGGACGTTTTGACAAGGTTTGTGAGGTGGCAGTGGGAGGGAAACATTCTTCCTGAGCCCCTGGTAGGAATGCATTACCTGGTCCTTCTGGCAGAGATGGGAGGGTTGCCTGCTCTACCAAGAATTAATAGATTCATGTGTGCCATATTTTAGATTCCACATGTAAGTGATATCATATGGTATTTGTCTTTCTCTTTCTGACTTACTTAGTATGATAATCTCCAATTGCATCCATGTTGCTGCAAACGGCATTATTTCATTCTTTTTAATGGCTGAGTAGTATTCCATTGTATATATGTACCACATCTTTTTTATCCATTCATCTGTCAATGGACATTTAGGCTGCTTCCATGTCTTGGCTACTGTAAATAGTGCTGCAATGAACATAGGGGTGCCTGTATCTTTTTGAATTATAATTTTTTTGGGGTATATGCCCAGGAGTGTATCTACAAAACAGAAACAGACTCACATAGAAAACAGACTTGTGGTTGCTGGTCGGGGGAGGGAAGGACTGGGAGTTTGGGATTAGCAGATGTAAACTATTATATATAGGATGGATAAACAACAAAGGCCTACTGTATAGCACAGTGAACTATATTCAATATCCTGTGATAAACCACAATGGAAAAGAATATAAAAAAAGAATGTCTGTGTATAACTGAGTCACTTTGCTGTACAGCAGAGATTGCCACAACATTGTAAATCAACTATACTTCAATTAAAAAAAATTTTTTTTTTAAAGAGTTAATAGAAACTTACTCATAAGAATATCCTCAAAGAGGAAGATAACTGGGGAAAGAGGTTTTAGCGGCCAGGAGCAGGAAGAGGGACTAAAGTCAGTGGACAGGCACTTCTTTGCTGCCTACTCCCTGATTCGATAGTGGTGTGGTCCATGTGGGGAGGACAGGAGCTCAGAGCATCTTGCCCAATTAGGTGGACAAAGACATCAAAACATTTGAGACTTACAAGGTAGGGATAGAATACCCTCATTTGTCAGGGACTTGTCCACAGTTAGTGAAATAAACAACTCCAACAAAAGAAATCAACACCAACACCAACCCCAAGCATCCCTCCCTCTCCTCCTCTGACCTTGATATCTTATCAGCCTTTCCCAGGAGGGCAGCCTCTTCCCCAGGATAAAGCAACTTGGATACAGCAGTCCTGCCCTCTGTGTTTACCCTCATCCCCTTTTTTCTCCCTTCTCATAAGAAAAGATTCTCAAGGATACAAAGAAACCTTAGAGATTGCCTCAGCCAGTGGCTTTCAACTCTGGCCCACAGCCCACTCCAGGGGAACTTAAATATATACAGGTCACTGGGCTTTAAGAAGTAGTAGCTCTGGGTGGGGCCAGCATTCTGCATTTTTAATCTCTCCCAAGGTGAATCCCAGTCATGTGTGGGAATCATAAATCAGCTAGATCATCTTAGTGATAGGAAACAACTGACCCCAAGCTTTACCTTTTTCTTTTACCTCTCAGTCACTTTCAATTTTTTTCTCCAGCTTTCCCTACTTCTTCCTCTACCTCTCTCAAAATCTTTCTTTCTTTTCCTGAGCTGAGATTGACATTTTAACTACAAAATGAAAACCTCAGTTAGGGGAAGGAAGGCTGACAATCTTTTGTCACTAATAAACACGCTGGCATTGTTCCAGCATGGCCCAACATCCAGACATCTGTCTCAGGCAGAGAGAAGTATGCCTGAGCCGTGCACACATCTGTCCTGGCAACGATGCAGTGACACAATGAGATGCTTCTGAATTAGATGAGTGAGCACTTCGCCTAATGAGTGTTATTAGCGTACTTGCATGCATTTAAGGAAAAGCCACTGTTAGCCCGGTGCTGTTCTGACCTCCGTCAGAAAGAGGGTCTGAGACTCAGCTCAGACCTGGGCCTTGTTCTACTGACTTGATGAGATATCTGAGGACAAGGCTCCCTGAGACAGTGGGGAAAGCCGACATCACCAGGGATCCATCATCCTCACTGGTTCGTACTCTCCATTCTTCTTCCCACCTAATGAGAAAGCTGTCTCCTTAGATTCTATACTTTTGAATCAGACACATTTTCATTCAAACCTGGTTTCCAGCAGTCATGCTGACACTCCCCCATGTTTGTTCCTGGCCTTTCGTGCTGGCCTGCAGCCTCACTGTCCACCAATGGCCCCAACAACCCCTTGTCCTGCTCCACTGGCCCCTGCCACATTGGTGGCCTTGGTTCAGGCAGGTCCCTCCTCCAACCTGTCCATCTCCCCATAAGGAGTGGGACAGAGATCTGGATAAGCATAAAGTTCAATGAAAATGTCAGATTACTGCTTTCTGTGAGTGTTTTTTTGGGCAGCCTAGTAACCTGGTATTAATAGTTTATGCTTACATGGTACTTCTTGGTTAGCCTGGCTATAAGCTACTTTGCATCCTAGAAACAGAGGCAGAAACATGATTTCTTTGTGCAACAGATTTTTCGTGCACTTTGTGTGTAAATATAAATTCCTGTGAGTTCTAAGCACCTTGCCTCCTGTGTGTAACTCCTGTTTTAACAATGTAATTGTTACTTTATGTTTAATGAACTCACAAAAGCAAGGGCTTTGGGGGCAGATACTCTGAGATTTAAATTCCAACTTCACTGCTTTGATAGCTTTAATATTAATTTTACTACTTTGGCTCAGTTTGTTTTGGGCCTGCCTTTAGTATTTAGTAAAGTTCTTTAAAAAACTTAAACATGACTAAGAGAAAAACCAAGAAAAAAGGGACTTCTGTTAATATGTGAACCAGAGTGTTAAGGGTGGACACACAGTCATTAGACATACTAGGAGCAGCAGGAATGGAAATGAGGGAGAATTTTGGAGAAATAGTTTAGACAAGAACACTTCACAGTCTCACAACACTCTGTCTTGTTCTTTCGTTTTAGGAGGAGAGGTTGTTCCCTGATCGACAGCCCCATTACCCTTTGTTGGCTAGAGGATGTTTTCATCCAGTGGGCCTTGGTGGGCCATGGCTCTCCCTTCTTCAGTGGGCCAGCTGCATCGTCTCTGGCCTGGAACTGTTTATCTATCTGTAGAGGATGAGGTGAAGTAGCATAACCAGTGGCCCAGCAGCCAGTGGAGGCCCTAACACCGCACTCCTTATCTCCTTCCCGGCTCTCTCAGTGTCCCCAGGGGATATGAAGAGCTTGGTCTGGATGTTGGGACCTCCTGGATTCCATGCCTGGTTTTGCCAAAGAATGCTCTTGGGCAAGTCACACACACTTCTTCTCTTCATCAGAAAAGTAAGGGGGTTTTCTAAATCATAACAACTGACCCTGACATTGGGCTTTATAGTTCACATGCTTCCAGGAGATTTCATTTCATGCTCACAACTTTCCAGGTAGGCAGAGGTGTTGCCACAATTTCCATTTACAGATAAGGAAACTGTGGGCCACGGGGTTACCTAATGGTCCAAGGTCACATGGCTGGACAATGGCAAGCAGGTATGGAACCAGAGCTCTGCTCTGCCCACTTCTCCATCCCTCCCTCTTGGCGAGTTGCTCTAAAAGGCTCCTTTCAGACCTTAAATGCTATGATTCTCAGGGTTTGGGGCAAACTTTGCCTAGTTTCTGCATCAAAAATTTTGCATAACTTACACTAATCTCTAAACTTGTCGTTTTTATGAAACAAACATGAGAAAAAAGCTTATGACCTATATGCTAATAACATGTGATGTTAGCGTCTCAAGTTTTATCTAAATTCATTATTTTCCCATGATTTGTTGTTATAAAAGTACATAGTGGGGAGTAGCTGAAAATAGCCTTTAACTTGGTAGATAAACCCCAAATGCTTTGGCTCACAGTAACACTCCTAGCATTGCTGAGATTTTATTTCAGGCAAGGAACGTACATTATTCAGTTGGTGGTTCTGCTCTCATTATACTGAAGTGGCACATACATTCATTTCTTTAAAAAGAATTCTTCAGGAAACAGTAAGGACATATGGATGCTTGAAATCTCATAAATCTGAAATTACCCCGATTGTGAATCGGCCAACATTGTTAAAGGGAATGGGCTGGGCTGTCATTTCCTGAACTCCACCATCTCAGTAGCAGTCATTTAATAAGAGCTGATGTGCACTTAGTTTTAATTAGTTTCCATCAATAGTGACAGAAGTTTAAAAAATAATCAAGCAAACAGATAAAAATACATCACAATATTGCTACTTGGGAATCAAACTGATTCTGTCCTTCTGCAGATGAGGGAATTATCACAAGAGGCAAAGCCCCCATCTCCAGAAATAATCCTTACACCAGTATTTAAATTAAATTGTCCGGAAATAATCATATTTGAAGGAAGTAGAGAAAACATCCTGAAATGAGTCATCATGAGGGAGTTTTATAGTTTTCTTTGGCTTTTCAACTCTAAATTAGTATTTTTTTAAAAAGTAAAACAAATATCACAAATGGTAGTTTCACTTTTTATTACCACATTCTTCTAGAAGTTCAAAGAATTTTAGAGCCATGTTGCTATCAGCTCAAAACAGCTCTAGGGTTGGGAGATTTTTACTGGACAGTAAAACTTTCTTCTTTATGTTTAATACTATCACTTTCCTTGTGCCTGAAGATGCCCTGTATTTTTATAAAGAGGAGAAATACAAATGTTCATTATCCAAAAAAGCAATTCTAGTAAATTAAATTCACTCAAATCACATCACAGAGAACTAAACCCTTCAGAGAGTAGGAAATTAATATTCAGACATAAGAAATGCAAGATCTTCTGCATACTAGTCTAGTCTATCTTTGGCAAAAGTATGGCGGTGTTCCAAGCTGCAGCATCTCCCCTCTGTGTGCTGAAGCTGATTCCCATGTTACCAGCTGTCACTGGAAGTAATTCTAAAATTCAAGTCGACAATTTCTTAGCTCTTCTGTTGTACTCTAATTGAGAGGATGGTCCCTGCTTCCAACCTAAACTAGATCAGACCCTGGTATAAGAAAAGTCTTCAATTATATTAAAACAAACCCCTCCTATATGTAAAATGTGGGCATGTTCTACCCCTTTCATTTAAGTGGAGAAAGGGGAAATGGACTTCAGCTGCACAAAGGATCCTTAACGATTTAGTCAGGAAAACCACTCAATGTCCTTCTCAGGAAGGAACTGAAAACAAAGGACCCTAATTTGTTAGGTGCTTGAAAGTTGGCTCTGGCTAAGGGCAAGAAGTTGGTAAGATGAATCCTTAAGATCCATTCTAACTCAGGAATGTGTATTGCGCTACTCTGTAGCCTAAAGTGCATCTAATCCAACGCTGGACAGTGTCCAAGCATTCACTTAACAGCCAACGTTTATTAGGGGCTTACTATGTGCGAGGGCCTGTGTCAGGCTTGGGGACAGATACAAAGAAGGTTTCTGACCTTGAGGAGTGCGAAAAGGCTTTCAGGGAGGGAAGTGCTAACTTCAATGGGAACCCAAGGGAAGGCAAGACTGACTCCAGCTGCGGGTTCAGTGTTGAAGAAAGCTGGGGCCAGATCCTCTGAAGAATGGCAGACTGTCTAGATGGAAATGCTATCAGTGAGAGTTAAAATTTCCTGAAAGGTACCTACTGGTAAATTGATTCTTCTTTGTGTCTCAGACAAAGCAACCTGTCTTACAAGGTTGAATCACACAAGGTTCTGTTCCCTATTGTTCTTAAGAAATAGCACCTCATTTGTAGCCTATATCCCTTTTCTCAAAACTCCATTCACATGAGATCTCCTCCATTATTCCTGGCAGCAAAAAGTACATAAAGCATGCTATTATACCAATTTTATAGAAAGGGGAACGGAGACAGGAGAGAACGTTTCGCTTGGCCAGGTGATTTGGCTCAAGTTAAGTAAGTAAGCAGCATATGAAACAGAACGGGAAGCCAAGTGTCACTTACCTCAAGCCCAGAGCTCTTCACAGAACTCTGTTCGATCAAATTGATAATAATAAATTCAGAATTCTACAGTAAGGAAACTGTGGCTAGGGTATCTGCCTGTCTGTTCGGGCAAAGGAGGACAGGACCTTGTACTTGAGAGTATGGGATAGATGCTTGAAAAACTTGATGAAAACTGTCTCTGGGGTTCCCACAGTGGGCAGGCTAAAAACCATACAAACTCACTGTCAACTGCAGAGCACTTTGGGGTGGGCTGCTCCTGCCTGAGGTATTTCATAAGCAGCCAAGTTCCAAGTTCCAGCCATGTTGTTTATCTCTCTTATGATGACAAGCAGTACCAAAGCAAAGGACAAGCAAGAGGCAGCCATGGTAGGATCAAAGGAAAGCTTGAGACCAACCCAGACCCTGGAGCTGGGCCTACGAGGACTGGGCAAGGAAACCACCACTGGTAAGGCTGAAACAGCCGAGCTGGAGGGGAGCTTGGCAGTGAGACCTTTATTAAAAGAAATCTTATTAAGAACGCTGATGTTTACAAAATAGCTTCCTTGCCATCCGAACACTTTTTGGAGTTTGAAAACCCGCACTTCCTTGGACTTGCCACACTTGTATCTTCACCCATATCTGTACACATGGCATTTTATATCCATGTGAAAAGAATCCTCTTCTTCCCTTTGCCAATCTGGTAAACTTCTACTCACCCTTCCAGAGTCTCAGGAAGTGTCTTCTAACCGAATCATCTGAGGCACTTAAAAGTACAAATTCGTGGGCATCTCATATGTACTAAATACAGACTTCTGTTCTTATTGAGTTCCTGGGGAGATTTAGTATGCAGTCAGGATTGGGAACCACTGCAGATCCTGCTCTGCAAAATGGTTTTAACAACGGATGATTTACAGAGGAATTAACTCCAAATTTTCTGGGAAGGGGTGGAGGTGGCAGAGAGATAATCTGGTGCTCGTTAACTGGCTGGAGCTGAGAAAGGCCAGGAAGGAAAGCAAAGGGGCTGAAATGGCTCCAGGAAACCTGCCCTCTGTGTGTGATGGCTTTATTAAGGACACAGAAGCGAGACAACAAGCAAGCTGAGGAACATAGGACATCGGGGGCTTATAATCAATGAATCTACAATTTTCTCTTGGGTGATGCTCAGGGAAATTGCACAGCTCCATGAAGGTTGCACCTGTCCCATAAAGAAATCCAGTGGTGGTAATTTAAAGTTTTTTTCTTCTGATATTTCCATTTATAAGGTTTTAAAAGGGAGCCAGAAGGGGGCTTCCCTGGTGGCGCAGTGGTTGAGAATCCGCCTGCCGATGCAGGAAACACGGGTTCGTGCCCTGGTCCGGGAAGATCCCACATGCCGCGGAGCAACTAAGCCCGTGAGCCATGGCCGCTAGGCCTGCGCGTCCGGAGCCTGTGCTCCGCAACGGGAGAGGCCACAACAGTGAGAGGCCCGCATAACGCCAAAAAAAAAAAAAAAAAGGGAGCCAGAAGGAAAACAACCTACTGCCTGAATGACTGACGGTTCTAATTGCTATTAACATTTTCGGTATTGACTTCTATACATTACCCATAGTTAAAGAAAAAACAACCCCTCATGGCCCTCCACTCCCAAATTCATAAAACGTCTACATACAAAAGCAAAATATTGTTAAGTTGTTATTATGTGAGCAGCTGGTGTGAGTACAGGGTAGATCCCATTTAAAACAGCTAAGCATTTTAGCTAGTGTCATTTAGCATCTCAAATCATGAGAACATGATTTCTTATTTGCATAAAATCTCCGGGCCCTTCTTCATTTTCCATTGTAATTGAGGTATAGTACAGAGCTGGTGTGATTATTTATTATCTTTGTTCCCTCACTCTCCAAGTTCAGGTTCCACTGAAAACAGTGAAGTGAGGTTATCCACAGAGAAGAAAAGTTATACACCAGTTTTCTTTTGCTTTTTCAAGAATTATTCTATCTGATGTAGGCCAGTTCTCATAAGTTTCTGTTTGTTGTACAACTTAACTTCAGGGCTCTGGTTCTGAATTAGTCTATTTTTTTGTTTGTTTGTTTGTTTGTTTGTTAAGAGATAACTAACAAAGTTAAGTGGCTGATAGTTCGCTTACCTCTTTTAGGTCTTTACCAAACTGCCATCTTAGCGAGGCCTTCCCTGCCACCTTATCTAAAATGTCACCTCCTTCCTGCCCCACCACAGTTTCTATGCTCCTGGCCTGCTTTGTGCCCTTTTAGCACTTATCAAGTCTAATATAATGCATGCTTATTGTTTGTTAGTTCTGATTATTGTTTGTCTTCCCATCAGGATATAAGCCCCACCAGCGAGGCATTTTTGTCTGTCTTGTTCACTGCTGTATCCCCCGTGCCTAGCACAGCACCTGGCAAGTAGTAGGTGTTTTGTAAGTATGGGCGAATGAGTAAGTGAATGAACCATCCTGCTTCCCTCCCATTCTCCCTCCCTCCCTCCCTCCCTCCCTCCCTCCCTCCCTTCCTTCCTTCCTTCTTCCCTTCCCCCCCTTCCCTCCTTTTTTCCTTGCAAGGATTACTTTTTATTGTGGCAACATATATGTAACATAAAATCTACCATTTCGACCTTTTTAAAAAAGTGTGCATCCCAGTGGCATTAAGCACATTCACATTGTGAAACTATCACCACCATCCACCTCCAGAACTTTTGCATCTTCCCAAACTGAAACTCTGTGCCCTTTAAACACTAACTCCCCATCCCCAGGCAAGCACCATTTTACTTTATGTCTCTGTTTACTCTAGGTACTTCATATATGTGGAACCATACAATATTTGTCCTTTTCTGTCTGGCTTATTTCACTTAACATAATGTCTTCAAGGTTCATCCATGTTGTAGCATGTGACAGAATTTTCTTCCTGAATAATATTCCATTTTATGAATAAACCACATTTTAAAATTGAGATATAACTGACATATACATTGTGTAACTTTAAGGTGTATATGTTGAGTTGATACATTTATACATTGCCTTATGAGTACCACTGCAGCTTTAGCTAACATCTTTATCACGTCACACAACTATCACTTCTTTTTGTGTGTGTGTGGTGAGAACATTTGAGATTTAGGCTCTTAGCAATTTTGAAATATATAATACTGCATTGTGGACTGCAATCACTATGCTGTGCATTAGATCTCCAGAACTCATTCATCTTCCAGTTGCAAGTTTGTCCTCTTTCACATGTCCCCAATACCCCCATTCCCCAGCCTCTGGTAACCATCATATTTTACCCTCTGTTTCTAGGAGTTTGGCTTTTTAAAGATTGTACACAGAGTGATATCATACAATATTTGTCTTTCTGGCTTATCTCACTAAGCATAATGCCCTCAAGGTCAATTCATGTTGTCACAAATGGCAGAATTTCCTTCTTTTTTACAGCTGAATAATATTCCACTGTACATATACCACATTTTCTTTATCCATTAATCTGTTGATGGACACTTAGGTTGTTTCCATATCTTGGCTATTTTGAATAATGCTGAAATGAACATGGGACTGTAGATATCTTTTTGATACTCGGTTTTCATTTCCTCTGGCTATATACCCAGAAGAGGGATTGCTGGATCCTATGGTAGTTGTATTTTTAATTTGAGGAATCTCTGTACTGTTTTCTATAATGGCTGAACTAACTTACATTCCCACCAACAGTCTACAAGGGTTCCCTTCTCCACATTCTCCCCAACACTTGTTTTTTCCTGTTTTTTTGATAGTAGCCATTCTAACAGGTGTGTGGTCATCTCCATTTTTGGTTTTGATTCTCTGATGAATAGAGATATTGAGCACCTTTTCATGTACTTGTTGGCCATTTGGATATTTTCTTTGGAAAAAATGTCTATTCAATTATTTTGCTCATTTTTTAAAGTGGATTACTTGTTTTCGTTGTTGGTGTTGTTACTGAGGTTGTATGAGTCCTTTATATATTTTGGATATTAGCCCTTTACTATTATATGGTCTGCAAACATTTTCTCCCATTCCATAGGTTGCCTTTCATTTTCTTTATCGTTTCTTTTGCTGCGCAGAAGCTTTTTAGTTTGATGTGGTCACACTTGTTTTTTGCTTTTGTTGCTTGTGCTTTTGGTGCTGTATCCAAAAAATCATTACCAAGACCAGTGTCAAGGAGCTTTTCCCTTATGTTTTCTTCTAGGAGTTTTTACCATATCAAATCTTGACGTTTAGGTCTTTTTTTTTTTTTTTTTTTTTTTTTCGGTATGCGGGCCTCTCACTGTTGTGGCCTCTCCCGTTGCGGAGCACAGGCTCCGGACGCGCAGGCCCAGCGGCCATGGCTCACGGGCTTAGTTGCTCCGCGGCATGTGGGATCTTCCCGGACCGGGGCACGAACCCGTGTCTCCCGCATCGGCAGGCGGATTCTCAACCACTGCGCCACCAGGGAAGCCCGACGTTTAGGTCTTTAATCCACTTTGAGTTAATTTTTATGAGTGGTGTAAGACTGAGGTCCAATTTCATTATATTCTGCATGTGGTTATCCTGTTTTCCCAACACAATTTGTTGAAAAGTCTGTCCTTTCCCCACTGAGTGTTTTTGGCTTCCTTGTCAAATATTAGTTGACTGTATATGTAGGGATTTATTTCTGGGCTCTTGATTCTGTTTCATTTGTCTATGTGTCTATTTTTATGTCAGTACTATACTGTTTAAATTACTACAGCTTTGTAGTACAGTTTGAAGTCAGGAAGTGTGATGGTTCTGGCTTTGTTTTTCTTTCTCAGAATTGCTTCGGCTACTTGGGGCCTTTTGTGAACCTGCCTTTCTTTCAGTGAAGCAGGTGACCTAGCACAGGGGACATTTAGATGCTCCATGTTTTAGCCTCCACATCTGAGGCAGTGTAGTCTAGATGGATTCCCAGAACTTTGGTTCACAGGGATCAAAAAGCTTAAGAAGTATTTATGTCCTAACAACTTAGTAGCCATCTGAAAAGAAATATACATTGAAAGAAAAAATATTTTAATTTTATTCTTTAATACTGTAATTACTTACTAATGGGATATGTGCACCTATTAGGGATGGCAAACTTCTCAAACCCCAGAATCAGATGGGACACCAGAACCTTCAGTTCTTATTCCACATTGATTTTTCATGTGGTACTTGCTTTTTATCACAAGTGCTAAAAAGCCAGTTTCACAAAGATATGCTATCATCACAGGAATGCAGTGTGCTCTAACGTGGACACTGAGAATTTGAGCTAGTAGTTCAGGTGGTATCTGACAGGTGTGGGGTACTGCTCTGCATTCACCCACAACTTAAATATTCTGCAGCCCCCCACTGCTGCACCCTGGGGAGCTGTGGTACAGTTTCAGAACCATGGATAGAGTGGTTAGATGCAAACTTTTGAGCAAGGTTCACTATCTATAAGAAAGAAAATAATAGTATCTACCTCTTAGGTTTTGTTTTGCTTTTCATTACGAAGAAAGATCAGACCTACATGAAAGCACACAGAATAAAACATATCCCATCACTAAGACCCCAAACCATTCACTTATGGCCAACTCTGCCCCAGCGTACCCTGTATACTCTGTTCCCCCAAATTGAGACATAAATCGCAAGTTTCATCTGTAAGTATTTCAGCACCTCTTAGGTTTCTCATGCAAATTAAATGAATTAATAAATGTAAGGCATTCAGCACAGTGCTGGGCATCCTGAAGCGGAGAGTATTGTTACCACTGTCATCTCAGCACCAGCAGTTCTACCACATGCAAGCACTCTGCTCTGCTGCCAGGATGTGTCATACAGGTAAAAAGAAGTATGTTTCCTGAGATTTTCCCCAATATAAAGGAACACTCACGATCACAGAGAACAGGGCTGCTGCAGATGCACTCACCATTCCACACACAGGTTTTAGCAAACATTCTCTCTGCAAGAAATTTTGTGTACCCACCTTAGAAAGTACATGGCATTCAAATGGCATCAGATGCTTTTTATAAACAACCGAGCCACAATGAGTTTAGTCTGATTTCTTGGTTCTGGGTAGAAATGTTCTCTGGGTAAGAGAGAAGATTAAGTTCTTTCCTACTTCCTGGCACTTCAGATGCAGTGGGGTTTTGCTAAATTAAGTATATCAGAATGCTGCTAATCTAGTATAGCATGATTTTGGAAGAACTAGGAAAAATCAGTTTAGGGAGAGAGGTAACACCCTCATGTAACTGCCCACATACACATTTGATTGTGAGGGGCACAGCTGCTAATCTATCCAGCTGTTCAGTCACAAGGTGTACAACTGATTATAAGGGCAAGAAACAATTGCTATTTTCTATTAATCGTTATACATAATTCTCCCTTCCCTCCTGGGGCTTGATTAAAATGTAACTTAGATTGTTCCCATCTTGGGGTCTCTGGGTCCAACATCCTGAACCCAGCCTAAGTGAGTGAGGGGTGATGATGGGACCATTAAGCACTCCTCTGACTTTTATGCCACAGCAGCAAAGTTCTCCACTCAGCTCTCCTGAGTATTTGTTCAACAAAGTTGAACAAATTATTGATCTGTACTGTTTGATTTACAGTCTGTTTGGTTTACTGATCTGAGAGAAGCCCTAATGAAAATTCTTTGGGCTTTACTTAGCCCAAGGGCAACATTTATAACCAAACTGTCTATAACCAGCATCCCTTTCTTTTAGGCACTGAGCATACCTTAGACTGGGAAGTTGTTTTGGAATTTTATCAGCATAGCCTCTCTCACAACATTCATTTTATTATAATTTGCTATCAACATTACATCATAATTTCAATTTAGCTCCCCTCAAAGACAACCAGCAATCTCATACAAAGGAGCAAATAAAATCATTCTGAAAAACAGAGTGAACTGGCTAGAAGTAACTCTATTAACCTCCATGCAACTTAGGAAGGCAGGAACTCAATAAAACTGTATCTGTCAGTAGCTTGTTCAGGGAGTAAATGCATGTGAGACACTGTATCGTATCCTTTAATACTGCAGGGTGCTTCCTTCAAACAGTTTTTCCTGGGTTAATGGATTTATTGACAGAGGTCACTCATACCCATAAATATACTCAAGCCTTGATTTACTTCTAAAAAGGTTTTATAAGTAAGGCTTTGGGAGAATTTTAATCCATATTCTTTATCAGTAATCTGCTCATCATCTCCTGAACCTCATTACATAGAACTGTCCGGAGCAGGTGAATTATTAAAACTACTAAGAACCTTCTTGTCAGCTACACTCTCAATTCCTGTGGCAGCGAGGCAGGACTTTGAGGGACCTGAACCTCCTACTTGTGCAGCCTCCCTGCCTACTCCGAAAGCAAAGAGGAGCACAGGATTCAATATTCGAGCTGGAAAAATAGAGAAGGTGAGTATTAATTAGATGAAAATCTAAGAAAACAGGATCAGAGAAGCAGATATCAGTGTGTACATGAAGAATCAATCCCTTTCTTTTCTTTCTTTTTTTTTTTTAGGCTCTTAATAGCTTTATTTCTTGTTTTGTTTCTCTTGCTTTTCTAAAACCATTTCTTATGTACGTTTTCTAAAATTAATTTTTATTGGAGTATGGTTGCTTGACAATGTTGTGTTAGCCTCCACTGCACAACACAATGAATCAGCCATATACATACAGATATCCCCTCCCTTTTGGACTTCCCTCCCATTTAGGTTACCACAGTGCACTAGGTTGAGTTCCCTGTGCTATACAGCATGTTCCCATCAGTTGTCCATTTTGTACATAGTATCAATAATGTATATGTGTCAATCCCAGTCTCCAGATTCCTCCCACCCCACCCCTTTCCCCATACGTTTGGTAGCCATACATTTGTCCTCTACATCTTTCATGTTTGGTCTGTTTCCTGCTTTTGTGATAAGAGCAGCATTTTCGGTTACTAAGGCAGTGGAGATGGGGCCACAAGACCTACCTGTGCATTCACTGGGTACCCAGGTATGCTCACGACTGCTCAGCGGCCAGGGGCCAGAGGTTTCCCTACTGCTTTGCTCCTCTTGCTGCTGTCCTATTCTAGCCCTAGGCGGATACAGGTACAACGTGTGGATCACATTTTGGAGTCCCTTTCAGGATCATTAAAAAGTCAGATGTGGGACTTCCCTGGTGGCGCAGTGGTTAAGAATCCACCTGCCAGTGCAGGGGACATGGGTTAGAGTCCTGGTCCAGGAAGATCCCACGTGCCGCGAAGCAACTAAGCCGGTGCACCACAACTACTGAGCCTGTGCTCTAGAGCCCGTGCTCCGCAACAAGAGAAGCCCACGTACCGCAACAAAGAGTAGCCTTGCTCGCCCCAACCAGAGAAAGCCCATGTGCAGCAATGAAGGCCCAACACGGCCAAAAATTAATAAATAAATAGGTAAGTAAGTAAATAAATAAATAAGTAAATTTTTAAAAAAAAGGTGTGATAAAGTAAAGATGACCACAGATGCTCTGCTATTCCTCCCATTGACAGGTAGAGCCTAATTCCCTTCCCATTGAAATCTTGACCTGCTTTAGTGACTTGCTTGACCCATAAAATGCAATTTAAGTGACTCCTGGAACCTCCAAGTCTAGGTCATAAGAAGCTTTGCAGTGTCTCTCTGGCTGCCCTGAGTGCCATGCAAGAAAGCCAACTACCCTGAGACTGCTCTGCAGGCGAGGTCAGATGTGGGTGTTCCAGCTGACAGTCAGTGCCAGCTAAGCTCAGGCTACCAGCCATCCTTGTTAAGATATGTGAGCAAAGTTGTCTGATAGCCTCCAGGCCAACCCACCTGCCAGCTGAATACCACCAAGCATTCTTAGTCAATGCCCCATGGAGCAGAAGAATCCCCCAGCTGAACCCTGTCCTCCACTTTCTGTCATCTTCAACCATGAGGTATAATGAAATGGTTGTTGTTTGAAGCGGCTGTGTTTTAGGGTGGTTTGTTACACAGCAGTGGATAACAGGAACACCAGGTATACTGCCTTGCTGCACCATAACGTGACTGCCACTTCTAGAGCCAGAGCCTAGAGCCTGGGGTAGAATGGCTGGTGTGCTGTTGAATGACTAGTGAACTGGATCAGCCGAGGGCTCTCAGGGTCACGGCTGGTCTGGAGGAGAGCATGGAGAGTGATGCTGGCTTTGTTGAAAGGAAATCAAGACAAGTGAGGGGTGTTAGGGAAAGTATTAAAGAGGAATCTGGGTGTGTGGGGTTTTGCTTGAGTGTCATATAGAATGGATTACTTAGTGATTTGGAGGAGGTACCAGGAGAGAAAGAGATCCAGAAAAATGATCTTAGTTCCCTATTTTGGACACTGAATTTTTAAAAACATTGATAATCTTTTTGGAGAAGAAGGGAAGGATGGGTGGGGCCAGAGAAGAAAGGGTATAAAAATCACTGCTGTGGCCCCTCACCTGGAATATCAACAGAAAAGTGAGTGAAAAGAAGATGCCACTTGGCTTGATATGGGAATCTCATGAAACTAAACACTGCCGAGTTGGTCACAGGATAAGGTGCCCGTTCACTTTGGTTGCCCAGTTTTTAAGTCTGCTATTCTGGGGTAATTATTAAGAACATTCTCTTTCACTCTCAAAGGTGTCTGGTTTTGGATAATAAATTATGTGCTTGTCTTATTTCCAGGGGCCTGTGTGGCTCAGCGGAATAGAGTTTTGAACACACTTCATATCATCCCATTAAGATAATACAGAAGGGCCTTACTGAAAGTTTGTGGGGTTCTGCTCTGGAGTAATGTTTGTCTTTAGATTTGATATTTCATATATTCACTCAACAAATATTTAGTGAGAGCCTATTGTACTGTATTCTTTCATACTTGTGACCAGATGCTTGGGGAATGATGAATGTAGGAGTGAAAAACTCTTTATTTGTGTGTTATGATTAGCAAGGTATTGGAGGGGACATCACCACTGGCCAAGACAGCTTTGTAAGTTTGTGTTTTGATGTATCTCCCACTTTGGCCCCCGGCCTCAAGCACAGAGCAATGCCAGTTATAATGTAAGAATAGAAAACTAAAAAGACACAGCTGAACTAAATAACAAGATAAATATATCCATGGGCCAGAAATGGAACAGAAAGTTAAAGCAGTGAAAATTGCTGAAGCCACAGGGCAGCAGGGCGTCTGTCTGGAGGCAGGCAAACAGTGATGGAGTCTGGCTCTGGCAGGAAAAAGGAACTAATGGTACTCACAGGACCTAGGGGGTGGGAACCTGGCTCATAGCTTGAGGTCAGGGGCTGAGGTGGGGCTCTTCTGCTTGTGAAAGTAGAGTGAAAAATAGGTCATTTCTAGCTACTTCTTGGGGCTGCAGTTTTAGCAGGTGGAAAGTCCAGGGAGGAGGAAGACCAAAGTCATGGTCTGATGGGAACTGAACCAAGCCACCCACAGATCTCTCCACATTCACCATCTTGCTGTGGAGCAGGAGCTTCAACACACATTTTAAGATGTAGTTCTACCACCATAAAACCCAGCCATTCCACTCCTGGGTCATAACAGAAAAAAACAAAAACACTAAATGAAGCAGCACCTTCCGCTTGAAAAACAGAGAAAGAAATTAGAAAGCAAAGAATGCAAAAATAAGAATAAGAAAATGTACCAATTAAAATGTTGGTAATTAAATATACATTCATCAAATTAAGAAATGTTAATGCATGGAGTAAACCTTAGACAGTGACATAGTGATTTAGAAATTAGTGAACTGGAAGACAGAACTAAGGCATGAAGCCAGGTGGAGTGCAAAAGACAAAGTGAAATGTTCGTGCAAGAAATAGTAGAAAAGGAGGGTTGTGGATCATTCTTGGTTTCAATAAGTCAGGGTTTTGGCATTAATTTGGGAGGGTCCGAACAGAATAGGCAGCAACTTAGAAAAATAACATGGGAAGAAGAGACAAAAGCCATTTTTGAAAGAGGTAAACTCGAAACATCGGCCAGTTGCTAGGTAGCCAGCTGGGGGCCTCAGCAGCCGCTGGAGGAGAAGGCGAAGGCACCTGCCCCGTGAAAAGAGGGTCAAGTAGGGTCATCGCCAAGGGAAGGTGGCCATCTGATTGAAGGGACAAGGAGAACCTGTTGTCACAATAGCCAAGACATGGAAACAACCTAAATGTCCATCAACAGATGACTGGATAAAAAAGATGTGGTACATATATACAATGGAATATTACTCAGCCATAAAAAAGAATAATGCCATCTGCAGCAACATGGGTGGACCTAGAGATTATCATATACTAAGTGAAGTAAGTCAGACAGAGAAAGACAAATATTGTATGATATCACTTATATGTGGAACCTAAAATACAACACAAATGAACACATCTACGAAACAAAAACAGACTCAAATATAGAGAACAGACCTCTGATTGCCAAGGGGGGGTGGCAGAGGAAAGGATTGGGGGTTTGGGGTTAGCAGATGCGAACTATTATATATAGGATGGAAAAACAACAAGGTCTTACTGTATAGCACAGGGAACTATATTCAATATCCTGTGATAAACCAGCATGGAAAAGAATATGAAAAAGAATGTATAATGTATAACTGAGTCACTTTGCTGTATAGCAGAAATTAAACACAACACTGTAAATCAACTATACTTAAATAAAATTAAAAAAGAAAGAAAGGAAGAAAGAAATAGCTTGTCTGAGAGAGGCAGGAGGCCTAAACTATGCCGGCCCCTTGAACAAGTGGCCTTTTCTGTGGCTGTACTGATAGGACTCTGGGAAGGGGCGGGAGCCACAGGGGGCAGGAGGGTGGAGGAAAGGGCTGATCCCTGAGTGGAGTGATTCTGACCTGCTGACAGAGACCGAGGGTGTGGCCCAAAGAAAAGGGCACCAAGCTGGACAGGACATGCGTGCTCTGCAGGGACTAGATGCTGCCTCCTCTGGCTGCCTGGGAGCTAAGGACTTAACAGGAGACCAAAGGGGGGATGAGGGAGATGTGGCTGGGTGGAAGGCAAGCTAGCCCTTCCTCCAAACCCTGAGTACCATGCGACCCTATAGCCCACTGGCCGGGACGACTCCCTGTCAGAATGTGCTAGAATCGCACTGTGCAGTACAGCAACCACCAGGCCCCGTAGCTAGTCCACGTTTGATGCTTGGAGACACTCTGCACAGGTCTTTTCTCCCACATCTCTCAGTTTGGAGAGGCCATTGATGAGTTTTCTGGGTACCTGAGAGGCACCAGATAAATGGCACATGGATTATAATTTTCAAAAACACAGAAAGCAACACCAGATACTGCCCACAGTTTAACCTTCTTTGAAATCTCCGAAGTTGCATTAGGAACGTGCGTCATTATAAACAGCAGTTATCAGCATATGGTACTATAACTGCTGAAGGTGTAAGAAATTAAGCGTCATCTGGACTGATACTACAACAGAACGTGAAAGGTGCTTTTGGAAAAGTTCCTCAATTTCAGCCTCTTATTTGTCTCATTTTCAGAAAGCAGAGTAGAGAGGAAAGCTGCTGATTATGTGAGCTTTCTGGTTGCCCAGATTATGAAGAAATAGTACTTTCCTATAATAAATTGTAAGGAGTTCATTGTAATTAAATTGCACAGTATTTGAAAAAAGCTGCCACTTCTTGGAATTAGCTCTGAGAACAAAACTGAAATGACAGAGTAATTAAAACATGAAATGCAGATGTTTTCAGATGGTTCTTGTCCAGGTTGGAGTACATGGGCTTTTTATTTCTTGCAACCTTTGTTGTGTTATTTTCCCTCACATTGAAGGGTCAGAAAGTTTATGACATCTCCACATCCAGGATTCTGGGTTATTAATCTGAGAACAAGTAAGCAAGTTTTTCCTACTTTTTGTTTATTTTCTTACATCCAGAGGTAAATATAAACCATCACCACCTAACTCTTTACAAGAAATTCTGTTTAACATTTTTTTAAAATTTCACAAATACAGATGACTATATGCTTAATGTTAAAAATCTAAGTAATGCAGATAAGCAAACATTCTCATTACTCTCCCTACCCCCCATCTACTCTGCTGACCTGAGAAAACTGCTGTTACCTATTCATGTGTCCTTCTTGAGCAATGTCACCTTGTGTACACACATCTACACGTACCTTGAAATACATCATTTAAGTTACCTTTTCTGTAAATAATACCACATTAGACACATTATTCTGTTTTTCCCATTTCTCCATATCTTTTGGAAAATGTTTGATGTTAATACCAATAAACCTGGCTCCTTTTCACTGCTGTACTGTATTCCCTCAAATAGCTGTGCCCTATTTTATTAAACCATTCTTCCCTCTATGGGCATTCAGGTTTGTCCCACTTTTCACTATTACAAACACTGCTGCAATGAACTTCTCCCTTTACAAAAAATCTGAATGGAGATGGGGACAGGAAACACCTTCTTAACTTCACAATGGTAGAGAAAGAGAAATGAAATCACGACGGGCAAATGGAAATTCTCAAGAGCAGGACAAGGGTATGTGGTCTAATCAGTGCCAGGCACAGGAGAGCCTTCTTTGGTACCACCTGAAGACTTCTTGGTGGTCCAATTCATCAGTGAATTAAAAGGCCAAGTCAAAGAAAGTTTCTGAAGCATGCCAGATGTGAAGAATTCATGCAAAGAGGTAAGCAATAAGACGGCTGTGTTAAGGCCCCGTGTTGCCTAAAATGGCACTGGAAAACTGGGGAGAAAACCTTCTAAATCTCTGTAGAGTCCCTTCTGATCTTATTTGCATAATTACTCTCTCTCAAAGAAAAGCAAACTGGGTTTGGCAGAGAGGCCCATGGCCAGGAAAGCTCCACTAGAGCCCAGGGTTACAGTGGTCTAAGAATACTCTTTTCCCTCTGTAGAGTTTCTTGGGATAAGCTGTTATGTGTTGAAGTACGCAGCCCAATAATCCTAATTTCACTATTGGAAGGAACCACAGAGATGATTAAACCCATTCTTCGATTTGGTAGAGAAGGTAACTAAAGCCCAGAAAGGGAAGGTGACTTGGGCAACATCATAGAGCTGGTTAGTGGCAGAGTCAGGACCTGGAGCAGAGTTTCCCCTAACCAGCCTCCTGCTGTTCAACATAGGACCCTCCTCCATCACCAACTGTGTGCCAACTGCTCCTGAGCTTCCGTCTGGAATTGCCACCTCTGCTTGCCTCTTTCTTAGCCACGTGACATAACATTTTTTGTTTAAACCTCTCTATCCTTGGTTACAGGGCACAAAGAAAGATGCTCAGTTAGCCATTGTTGTTCCCAGCTGTCCGTGGTGTCTACTGCAAGGTTAATTTTTATCTGATGCTATGCTTCTGCAGACGTTTGAAGCACAGCTATCTGGCAGAACCATATCCACACACACCTTTCCTAAAGCAGAACTCAATTTCCCTATCAAAACCAATTTTGGGGCTTCCCTGGTGGCGCAGTGGTTGAGAATCCGCCTGCCAATGCAGGGAACATGGGTTTGTGCCCCGGTCCGGGAAGATCCCACATGCCGCGGAGCGGCTGGGCCCGTGAGCCATGGCCGCTGAGCCTGCGTGTCCGGAGCCTGTGCTCCGCAACGGGAGGGGCCACAGCAGTGAGAGGCCCGCATATCACAAAAAAAAAAAAGAAAAAAAAAAGAAAAAAAAAAACAAACCAATTTTGTAAACTTTAGTGCAATGATGAGTTTCTGGCTCTCATTTCCTGCCCCCCTCAGTCTGACTGCATTTAAATGTGTGACTCCTCTGACCCCTCATCTTCTCTTCTTTTGCCCTGGCAATTTAAGCCTTATTTACTGATTTCATTCAGGGCTATACTTCTTTTGATGAGACTCTGGTAGATTGCAAAAATGACTACAGTTCTTCCCTTCACAGTATCTGCCCCCACCCCTTGCATGTGACTCTGAAGCTCTTCACATTAAGAGGTAAAGTTTATTTCCCCATCTCTTTAATCTGGGTTGCTGTGTGACTTGCTTTGGCCAACAGAATGAGGTGGAAGTGACAGTGTGCCAGCTCTGAGGGTGGACTTCAAGAGGTCTTATATATTACTGTCTGTTCTCTTAGACACCTGCTCAGTGTCCATGTGAAGAAGCTGGAGCTAGCCTGCTGGAGCAAGCGAGACCATGTGGAACAGAGATGAACAGTCCCAAATAAGGCCATCCCAGATCAGCCAGTACCCCAGATCACTTGGCAGCTGAGCACAAGGGCACAAGAGAGTCTGGCCCAAACTAGAACCACCCAGCTGAGCCCAGCCCACGTAGCTGACCGTTAGGATTGTGTGCTAAATAAATGATAGTTGTTTTAAGCCACTAAGGTGTTTTTTTTTTGAGGGGGTGCGGTTTATGCAGCAAAAACCAACTGATAAAGATCCCTTTATTACTGTCTGCAGGAATGTTTATTAAATTGGGCCTCTCAGAGCAAAGGACATTTCCCACTTAGTTCTGTACAGTACCGACATGAGTAACTTAATGGAAATTTAGAACAAAAATTATTTTCTTGAGGGGTATAGGGAAATGGGAAAGACTGATGAAAATGTGATTCCCACTTTCCCCCTATACTCAGCCCACTCCAATCTCTACAGCCTGTGATTAAAGAAATAAATAGAAATCCACAGGATGCAGGGCATGACATTAATCAATACTAGGGTAGTAAGACAAGCAGCAGAAAATTCTCTCCTTACAAAAGATTTTCTCCTTACCAAAAAATAAACTAGGAAAATCATCTAGGGACAGAAAACCCTATAATTTTTCAAACATCTTGGCTTCTGTGATTTTTGCTGTGCCATTTCTTTACCACTGTCTCAGGGCCTTACCTTTGAGCTCCCCTCACTTCCTTCTGAAAGGTAGCTACTCATCCACGCCTGCTCCAGGCTCTCTAGCAGGGGAGGGGTGGGGACTATGCCACCTGACTGCTATGACAGGGCTGTTTTAAGTCCTTCTTGGGCCCTACACACTAAATTTTGGAGGCTCCACTCATGCCATATTTAACATGTTAACATGTTAAAATGTACCCACATCCTACAATTTAATATAACTTGTACAGAATGCTCAGGGTCAAGTTGCACTTGACTAGTCAGCCGACATAGTATCATATATTGTAGCCAGCTAATTACACATTTTAAGGTTTACTTTGCAGTTTTCTTTCTGTATTTTGGAGTCATTAAGTCTGTTATTGTTCTTCAGGTCTGAAACATTTTCATAGTCCCTTGAAGAAGTCACAGGTTCGGGGCTCTGTGCCTATAGGTACCTAACAGGAAAGTCACTCTGGCCTAGTCAATCAGCCAATAGCTATTTTTTGAGTACCTAATATCTATAAAGCATTGTGCTGAAGTCTTCATCAGAATCATTCACTGGGCAGCCATTTACCATGCCCAACTACTGAGCTAAGTGATGAGAACCAGGATAGAGGCCCTTCAGTTCCTGCCCTTGAGGGCTCTGAGTTAGCCAGGCCTTGGCCCAAAGTAAAGCAGATGAAAAGAGTTGTGGAGTTAGGTAGGATCTATGACCAGGGCCTTTCTTTTAATCCACTGTAAGGGTGAGCAGAGGTCATTTGGGTCATCACCACTGAGAAATAAAATACTGCTTGCCATTACAGCCACCTGAAAGTGCACCCTGAGGAAACTTAGCAAATGAAAATACAGGATACTTGCCCCAGATAGCTGAGGTGCATATCAAAGGAATGATTTCAGTAAGCCCAGGCTCTTGTATCTTCCCATACACCAGAAAAGCTCTGAATTCCTTAACTTGAGATATCTAGTTTTCTTTTATTAACAGTAATCTTTTGGTCCTTTTGTTGCCAGACTCCTATATATCCCAGCCTCCCCTATGGCCACCTCGGAGCAGTTTTCTCAGGGTTACTTGAGATGCTGCCTCCTGGGCTTGAAGTCCTAAGAAATCCGCCAAATAAAACATAACTCTCCGGCTTCCCTGCTGGCGCAGTGGTTGGGAGTCCGCCTGCCGATGCAGGGGACGCGGGTCCGTGCCCCGGTCCAGAAGGATCCCACGTGCCGCGGAGCGGCTGGGCCCGTGAGCCATGGCCGCTGAACCTGCACGTCCGGAGCCTGTGCTCCGCAACGGGAGAGGCCACAGCAGTGAGAGGCCCGCGTACCGCAAAAAAAAAAACACATAACTCTCAACTTTTAAGCTGTGCAATTGCTTTCAGTCGACACCACCTTTCTGCTCTGTTAGCAAAAGGAGACTTCACAGATGGTCCTATCCTACTTGCAGCTGACCTTGGGTTAAGCCCTTACAGTCTTTCCCTCAAAAAGCCAGGATGGTCTCATGATGGACATGGTGGTCTCCAGAACAAAGGCCGGACTTGGAAGTAACAGGTGTCTCTCAGAGCTGACTTAGGGGGTCATGGTGAGGGTGGCACAGAGGACTAGCTCAGCCCTCTGTTGACGCAAAAGCTGGGTCAGGATGCTCAGTGTGCTTTTAATGTTCACCAGAGACTATGCTGGTGCCCCAGGCCCTTGCCTGACATACTTTATAGCCTCAATAGGCAAAACACTGAAAATCAAGCAGCTCTGAGGTTCCAGCAAACATCAGGCCACTTGGAAGTTCTGGTTTTAAGTCCCCTCAGACCTCTTTAAAGGTACTAACTTAAGAATCAACTCAAGGGTGGTGTTTTAGCTCAGCTTAACTTTCCTGTGCATTTGAATGCCTTGGGGAGTGGTGTTAAAATGTAAATTCCGATCCAGTAGGTCTGGGGTGGGGCCCAAGAGTTTGCCTTTGTCTCCCCATGAAATCAATGCTGAACTACACTTTGGGCAAGGCTTCCTATGATACAGCCCTTTGCAGTTTACCCAGCCCCGCCACAGACTTTGTCTCTTTGATTAATTCATGAACTCTGAAGCCTTAGCATCTGCATCTCACAAATAAAGCCACGGGCTCAGAGTGGCTCATCTAGAACCCCAGGCTAGCAAACAGCAGAGCAGAGTTCTATCCCCAGTCTTCTGGCTCAGCGTCACTGCCTTTCACTCACAGCCCCAGACAGTTCTTTTTATTTTTACCTCCCATGTCTTGTGAAGTCATTTGTCTCAAGGTAAAAGTCCAGAGTTAATTTTATCCTTTTCAATCCTCTGAGCTGATAACCTGATCTCACTTCTCATGCTGTGTGGCAGCTGGGGAAGGAAAGATTTTCAAAAGCTGTCTAGAAAGGGCTTGCAGTAGTTTTGTCTGGAGTGATTATTCCTGCAAGGAAACGAATCATGCTTGGAAACACTGCTCGGTGCAGTTTAATGAACAGGATTTCCATCGGGGCTTGCAGTTAAGGTTTCCAGAGGGGCAGAGCCTGAGTTTCAGGTCCATAGACTTGGCAACAGACTGTTGCTTTCGGTGCCTGAAAATAATAAAAGACTGGAGCCAACCAGCCATGGTCTTTCTGTGGAAACAAAGATGTATTTAATTTGGTGGTGTTGGGGGGTACCTATTACATGCCAGATACTCAGCCAGGTGTAAACATCACCTCCAATCCTGACAGCAAGGCTGCAGGGTAAGTTGCCATACCCCCTTTATACAGGTTAGGAAACTGAGGCTCAGCAAGGTTAAACAGCTAGGGCCCTGTAGCCCACGGAACACCAGGCCTGTGTGTCTGCTGCGCAGGCTCTTCCCACCATACCCCATGACCTCTGAAATGGAAAGTCAGTGAAGTTCAAAGGCAGAGAGATTAAACCTACTCGAATTCCAGCAGCTCCTGACTCAGGGAGCTGACCCCCTCCCATGGTTACCCTTTTGAGACATCTGTTTTTAGGTTTTGCCAGGCTGCCATCCTTTTCTCCTTTTTTATTAAAAAAATTTTTATTAAAAAAATTCTTACTAGAAGTTATAAGAATAGTACAATGAACCTCTGTACACTTCACATAGATTCACCAATCAAGCCTCCCCATCCCTGCACGAGGTCGAGCCAGGTGGTTCTTAAAGCAGCACTTCCTCTTGGCACCTCTTAATTTCTGAGGCATTTAGAGAGGGAATTATGCTCTCAACAAATGCCCACCACTGCCCCCCAACACCTCCCATTTAAAAAAATAGACATGGCTCCTAATTCACCCTCCTTGATTTTCTTTCTGGAAACCTTGGTGGAGATTAAGAAACTCCTAACTCAGGGCTGCGTGATTTGTTTGTGGCTTATAACCTGATGAGGTTCTTAAGGACATTAAGACAGTCAATTAAGCATGTCAGATTAGCTTCTGGCTCAAAGTTCCCTTGAAATGACCTTGCCATGAGGACAAATGTCATACTAGTAATTGCATTCTTTGTCATTCTGGATTTTTTGGATTCTGGAATTTAAAAACCAGATTTCTAGTCTCCTTAACCATCCAGACAGACCGCTCTGTATATTTTGTCTGAGAAAATGTGATGCAAGATGAAAAAGAAAGTCTTCCCTCACACTGCTTTAGCTGGCCCATAAGAAGCAGCAGTCTACTTCTGACAGCTTTTAACCTGTGGGAGTTAGTACATAAAAATACAAGATGGCCAGGTAAATTTGAATTTTGGATAAACTTTATCTAAAATTCAAATATTGTGTGGGACATACTCACATTAAAAAGTTGTTTGATGGTTATGTGAAATTCAAATTTAACTGAGTGTCCTGTATTTTCTCTGGCAATCCTAAATCTAGTCCCCATGGATTGATTACCTTTTAAGTTTGCTGGAGATTTAAAGATTGAATGTTGTCACTACTGAGATTCAAACTAAGGGAGGAAAAGAGTGGATATATGTGTATGTATAACTGATTCACTTTGCTGTAAGGCAGAGACTAACACAACATTGTAAATCAACTATACTCCAATAAAATTTTTTTTTTAAATGAAAAAATAAGGGAGAAGACAACCATTATACCATGTCCATGGCCAGCAAATGGACAACGGTATTACCTTATTAGTTCTGGGCTGATTTTTGAGAAATGAACAACTAAGTAAATATTGAAGCTAAGCACACACAGTTTTCATGGTACAGATCCACATCCTTTATCTATAATTTCAAAAGATAAAACCCTCTGAAAATCGAAAGTTTTTTATTTAACTCACTTGCCAGCAACATTCAACCTACAAGATACTAATTATCATCTTCATTTATCTCACTTGGTATGAGTTGTCATACTTTTTGCTACAGAAATATTTGTTTGATCAGGGAGTGCTGCTCCAGACCCCCTAGGGGTATCACATAATATATGATAAATATTGTATTACCTGTTAAGATGAAAAATTCTGAATCCTGCATCTGAACTCAACAGTTTCAAATAGAGAACTGTGGCAGATTTAAAACTTAACAGCCAGAAGATTTTAAAGCTGCATTCTCCAATATGATAGCCATTAGCCATGTGGCTACTCTGAACACTTACTTGAAATGTGTCTAGTCTGAACTGAGATGCATTGTTAGTGTAAAATACACATTGAGTTTCAAAAATTAGTAGGGAAAAGAATATGAAATATATGATCACATGTTGAAATAACATTATTTTGGATATATTAGGTTATATAAAATATATTATGAAAATTATTTTTTGTTTCTTTTTTTGGACCCTTTTTAAAGTCTTTACTGAATTTGTTACAATATTGCTTCTGTTTTTCTTTTTTTAATGTTTTGGTTTTTTGGCCGCGAGGCATGTGGGATCTTAGCTCCCTCACCAGGGACTGAACCCACAACCCCTGCATTGGAAGATGAAGTCTTAACCACTGGACCACCAGGGAAGTCCCTGTTTCTTTTTTTCTATTTTTAATGTAGCTACTAGAAAATTCAGAATTACTTAGGTGGCTCCTGTTATATTTCCAGTGGACAGCACTGCTTTAGAGAATATCTAAGTGTAAAACTCTTTTTTACAGTTGGGGAAACTGGATGAGAAAGTGACTTGGGTTGTGTGAGCAGTTAATTGCTGAGTCTGAGCTAAACCTTTGGTCTTCTGACTCCTGGCTTAGTGCTCTTTCTATTTTCCCTTCAAAAGACCTGATTCCAGAAATGAAAATCCTCAAAGGACGAATCCCTCAACAGTCTCTGGACTCTATACTTGGCACTGGAATTCTAAGACCAATTTTAGAGTCTGATTGAGTGTTGGTGGTTCTTGCTGATGCAAGTAGGAAAATCAAACACCAACTTGTAATCAATGGTTTCGGGCATAACTGGATGAGACTTAGAGAAGAAAATGAGAAAGATTGTAGCTCACTAGTTCCATTTGACATGCTAGTTTTCAACTAGGTTCAGAAAAGGAGATCTTGGCTGTGAGTGCCCTGCCAGAGAGGCAGTAGAATTTCACTCAGACTCTGATCAGACCTAACTAAGCTCCTTCATCAACTCTCCTGGAGACGGGTCAGGGGTAGAAAATCATACCCAGCAGGAAGGGAGGGAGATGTGCCCTTCTGCTTAGCAAGTGGTACAAACAAAGGTCCACTACCTTCAGAAAGATCACCTTCTAGACACAAAGTATTCAGTAATAAGATGTTAGCCACCTAAGAGAATGGTAAGCACTGTCGCAGTAGGCAGGAAATCACTTGTTTAGCAATAGGTACAACTCCCCGATGGGAGGCAGTAGGAAAGGACTTCTTGTCCACCAGCACACAGTGTATTTGGCTCAACGGAGGGAAAAACAAATATCCAAGGGGAGCAGAACAAGGAACTTTGGGGGACGAAACAGAGCCATCAGCTAAGTGAATATAGATGCAGGCCGCCTCTTGATGTGTCCAAGCCTTGCTTGGGAGGCTCTCAGGGGCTGCATTCTCAGGCACTTGCCTCTCCCATCAGTATAGAAGGAAAGGTTCAAAGTCAAGAGAAAGAGGGAAGAAAGCCCATGAGAGACGTTGCCTTGACAGGTTTCTATGTGGCCTTGACAGATCATCAGAAAGCTAAAAGAAAGTCAGCAGCCTCGTCCCCAGCATCCTGGACAGACCCAGAGCAGCCTGAGAATGGTGCTGTAGCTGGGGAGCCTTGGTAATTTGAAGGTACGGAGGCCTCTGCTGAGCAGGTAATTTTAGCAGTTTGAAGGCATCATTAGCTGTGTTTGCTCATTTACACCAACTAGCTGGGTGTCTGGGAAGCACTGTGGTGGGGAGAACTTGGCCTAAGAGTCACAGAGGGCTAGGTTGGAATTTTATGTAACTGTGAAAAAAGTTACTTAATGCCTCTGAGCCACAATTTCTTCATTAGTAAAATGGACAAGAAAATATGCCCCAGAGGGTTCTGTCAGGTGTGAGTGAGTTAAAGTTCTTGAAGGGTAACTATTCGGAATGTCTGTTTGGCTCTACTTTTACACTTGACCCTAAGTCCTTTCTCACAGGGCGGCAGCGAGCTGCCCATCTTTCCTCTCCTCTCCTCACCTCTCTCCTGCCCTCATCCCCTGCTTCTCTCTTTTCCAAAACAGCACAACAGAGGCTTGACAATCCACTACCTGCTGCAAAAGGAAGGAACAGAGCATCCTGAAATGGAGCATTTTGCCATTTAAGTGATTTAATGAGTCAGAAATTGCCCACTTAGAAAATTTGAAAAACACAGCGTATGATTTACAGCTTGACTAGTACTTTAAATCTGCAGTCCTTCTAACTCAGTCAGGACACACACTATTGCAGGAGAGACTCTTCACAGCTAAGGAGAGGGATCCTTTGAAGTAAGTGCCCACTCCCACCTCCCAGCACTTCTAATGTGGGGACAACAAAGGGAAGGAAGGTGCTGGAAGCAGATTTGGTGTTCAGTTGGCTCTCACTAAGAAACATTAGCTATAATTTTCAAGTGAATTTTCCAGAGCTTCTGATGAATGAAAAAAAAAAGGGGTCTAATAGTCTGGATAGCACTGTACCCACTTGATAGGGGAAAAAAAGATGTTTATTATTCATTCCATTAGGCAGACACCCCTTTAACCATAAGAAAATATACACATATTTAATTTCTTCTACCTTTATGTCTCTTTTTAGACCAGAGTTATTAACCTGGGGTTCATGGATGGGCTTAAAGGGGCTTATAACCCATTAAAATTAAGTGCAAAGTTCCTGTATATGTGAAGGTTTCCTCAAAGAGGAGATTTTTAATCAGTTCTCAGAGGAGTTGGTGACCCACTCCCAAATACACATGCAATGATGAACTACTGCTCTGTAAACTACCACAAAGCCAGTTTCCTTGCGCTCCTGACGGGCTCTTTTCGCCATAAGCAAAGTCACTTTAATCCCATGGTTCTCAGTGTGCTGCTGCCACCTGGGGCTGGGCGAGTCCTCACCGGATAGGACTGTTTCAATATGTTTAGCATCCCTGGTACCTGCGCAGTAAGTGCCAGTATCACTCCTAGTCATTGTGACAACCAAAAATGATCACACACATTTCTAAACCCCCTTAGAGGGCAGTGGTTGAGAAGATTAAGCTTACCTTCTCCCGCTTCTCTTTCTTCATGAGGAAAATGAGGGAGGTGGGCGAGATGACCTTCCAACTCCATGACTCAGCGGCACCTTATACACATCACCCCTCTGAGTGTCACACCTGTTCCTATTCACTCCACTAGTCTGACAAATGTGTGTTCCCTGGAGGGGCCTGAAAAGTACCCCCAAAAGTGCAGAACCATGGCCTGGCCTAGATTCAGCCCTCCTGGGCAGTTCTCTGGCCTCCCGAGGCTGATGCCCATCTACTGTAAACAGGCTGAGGTGCTCTGGAGGGTCAGTTCAGCTCTAGAGTTGGATGATTCTATGAAGTAATGAGTAGAGTCTATGGGACCCTACCTCAAGGAAGTTGCCAGAAGTCTCCTTTCAGATAACAAACCCCCCTTTGGAAAAAAAAGTGTATAGTGCTCCTGCAGGGCTGAGTTAGACACAAAGGACCCAGCATGCTCCTTCAATGCTCTAAGTGTTAGACCACACAGATCAGACATAGAATAAAGGAAAAAAGAAAAAGTCCTAGAGGAGGGGATATCCTGGTTGGGCTTACTGATGAGAATCTGGGAATCTGATTAAGGGAAATTGTGAGGCACCAAGTTCAGATGGTAACTCCGCTCAGAGGCCTGCTTTAGCTCCTGAAGCAGTTAAGAGCTCACAGCCCAATGCCAATGCATTTTTGTTATGAGGCATTAATTTTGCCAATAGCTGCTGATTATTTGCTCACCTACTTATATCTTTACTGAGCACCTGAGTTCTTTGAAGACAGGTTGCACAGGACTCATCTTTGCCTCCTTGAAGCATACCTAGCACAGAGCCTGACACACAGTAGGGATTCAGATGGATGAAACGAGGTGCAGGAATAAGGCTGGGCTGTGTGCTAGAAGGAAGAAATAAAAACAAGCTAGGCTGGCTTCTAGGTGGGGGTGTCCATGATGGCCTGTGAACATTGCCTTCCAGCTTTGTCTCCTCTGTCTCCCAGGGGAGCCAGAGCAGTATCTGGTGTGTTAATCACTCTCTCCCTGAAAATGAGACACTTCCTGAACTCACACACTAGCTAGGAGCTCCTGTGAAGCCAAAGGAACCAGGTTGTTAATTCCTGCTCTCCCCCTCTCTCCCCGCTTCTCTCTAGGGAACAGCATCTGATGGGCAGAAAGACCTTCTACATTTTTCTCTAGAGATTTAACACCATGTAGGAAATTATTCCAAGCAATCACTTTTGAACGGCTGAATCTGAGTATTCCTATTGAAAAATGACAGCCCTGTAATAAGGAAGTTTGTGGGACTTGTGAGAGGTTTTGAACATAATAGTCACTGGGTAAAAAGTTAATATTTTCTAATGACACTGTATTGTAGTTGATTCATCTCCCCCAAAAATGTTCCTCTGTAGGCTGTGAGCCCTGCCTATTTCCTGGTCCTCTTCCTGTTTCCTAGGTCTTCCCTTTCTACTGTAGAACTCTTGACTCTTTCCCTCAATCAGTGAGCTTAATCTTGCTTGGTTTCTACAAGTCTCCTTTTTGGTCCCTTGGCGATGGTTAGGGTGGTATGGGGAAGGGGATAGGGCAAGCAAGACTGCCCAGTTGTTGGGGTATGGTTTGGGGTCCAGAGCTGGGCTGTGTGACCATCTGGAGTAACTAGGAGTGGTAAGTACCAAAGGGTCACAGAAGATAGTGTCCTGCAGTGTTTCAAAGGTCAGAACAGTGCTTGCTTCAGGAGGATGGCTTGGAAGGGGCTTCAGCTCCTCAGTGACTCCATCACCAGCCCTTCCGCCCAAGGTGCACCAAGGAGGGTTGGAGTGGAGGTTAGGACTCTTCCTGACAGAGCTGTGTGCTGATTTGGGGAGGCTGGAAAATTGTGTGTGCTTATGTGGGGCCATTCTTCAGGCAGGGAGAAATTCCTAGCAGCAGAAATTGGCTATTATGACCAAGAAACAAAAGGCTTCAGCAACATTTGACTACCAAGGTCTTCTCAAGAACAGGAGATGTCCATGACACCTGCCTAAATTTGGGAAGCCCTTAGAAAGTCCCTTCTTGTGGACTAGGACCAGTAGCCTCCACTCTCCAGCCCAGCTCCACCAGCTAAAGGTGGCCGGAAGTGGTGAAAAGGACACAAGCTTGAGAGGAAGATCTGGGTTTGAGTTTTATATCTGCTCTGCAAACTAGCAAATCACAAACTCTCAGAGTTTGAATCTCATCTCTAAACAAAGGCACTACAGGTTTCAAGGTCCTTTAGGATCTTAAATTTATTGAAATAATATTTATCGAGTACCTGTTATGTACCAGGTACTTTCAAGGTGCTTGGGATACAGCAGAAAACACAAAAAACTAAAATCCCTGTCCTCATGGGGCTCACATTCTAGTGGAGGGAGCTTGATAATAAAGATAAGTAAGTATATTATCTTGTGGTTTAGAAGGTGATCATTACTGTGGGATGAAATAAAGCAGAGTAGGTTAAGGAGGACCAAAAGAGGTGAAGTCAGGGGCTGGGGGAGAGGGCAAGTCACAAATTCTCTGACTGATGATTTTCCGGAATCTCAAGAATGCCTTCCTAAGTAAACCTTCTGAGGAATAGGGACATGATGCCTGTTGAGATCACATAATCAAAGAGAGGAAAATGAGGTTTATCTTTCACAAGATTTGGGAATGATCTTAATTAGCAGCTCTTACCTCAACTCTAGCTCATTTCCATGAGAAGAAGGTGGATCTTATTTTTAATGCTCACTAAGGGTTTGGGTTGGGAGTACTGACATGGAAGTCCCAAAGCTCCGGAGGGGCCATTACTATTGACAGCTTCCTCCTCAACTTGGGATTCTTGGAAATCCCACAGGAGGAGGTTACAGGTGACAGGCAGCTTACAGATTTACTACTCAAGACTCTAATTACTGGGAGCCTCGGATTTATTGGTCAGGGACTGCCTAATCGCTCTAAATGGCAACAAATATCATTGTGAGAAGCCAACTAAAAATGACTCAATAAATGATCAATAACTCACTGGAAACTCTTCTTCCTCCATAAATAAAATACTCTTATTGTGCCAATGCTTGGTTGTAAGTTTTCTGGAGGTTTGAATGATTCATTCATTCATTCATATATATTCATTCCCTCCTTCCCTCTTTCTTTGCAGAACTGGCTAAAATATCTATTTGAGTTCTGAGATGAGAACTAACTCATGTATATAATTTTCCTAATTGTAAAGATCTGGGTAGAGGAAGGAAGGAGAAAAGCAAAGACTGGCACAGGGCACATGACGGCAGTGGGTGCTTGCCAGCCAGCAGACCTCACAGGATGCAGTTGTACTTAACAAGTGCAAAAACCACTGGGTGGTGGCTCCCATTGACCATAGTGCAAGTAATGGATTTCCTGGCAGACATTTACTGTGTGAGGCCCAGTAGTTAACTGGCTCCCAAATCTGATCCCAGGGAAGACAATACTTGGAAAGGTCATCTGGATATTAGGACATTTTCCAGAATGTGCACTATCTTGTAGCTTTCCAAATCCCTGTTGATCATATTATTCCTCAGGGCCTCTTTTCTGAAAATGTAGGTGTCTGTTCTTCAGACTGAGACAAAACAAATACGCTGGTTGGAAAATATTGTGAAGCTTTACAACAGGGAAGTATTCGGTATGTTTCCTTTGTTGGCACCATTTACGTGACTACAATTCATAATAAAAGAGATGTCTTTTTGTTATTAGATCGCATGACATCATTAGCGACAATGTGAAAATCCAAAGCTCTCTAGACTCATTCTGTAGATTCAGGTAAAAATGCTTACAGTATGCTTTCTACCTTTGAAGTGGAGCCAATGTGACTTAGGAGTCAATCTTCTGCTCTCTTTTTCCCTCAGCACTCAAATTTGTAATTATTTCTACTGCATCCTTTGTAATAGTACTTCTCAAACTTTTAGGTCTACATGAATCAGATTCTTTTATTATGTCTAGGGTGACGCCTGGGATCCTGCATTTCTACAAGCTCTCAGATGATGCCAGTGCTGCTTGGCATTGTGCTCCACGGACCACATTTTGAGTAGCAAAGAGTTAGAGAGACATTTCCATATCACAGCTGCCTTGATCTGGGCCTGTGTCATCTTGCTGGACTTTTATGACAGCTCACTGGCCCTTCTATTCCAAACTCTTTCTCCATACTGTCCAAGAGCCCTTTCTAAAACATAAATCAGACACCAACCTTCTCTTCTTACAGCTCCTTTCTGTGGCTCCGTGCTGCCTATAGATGAAGTGTCAGGTCCTTAATGATGGCTGTTGGGGTCCTTCATGATTAGGCCCTGCACCTTGCCAGCTTCTTCTGCCATTCTGTATCTTAATATTGATGTCGTTGTGTGGCAGCCAGCTTCTAAGATCTCCTCAATGATCTCATGCCCTTGTGCGGTCCCTTTCCTTCTTTCATAGGGCTAACTTGTATAATCACTAGAATTTTGTGTGACTTCTAAGATTAGGTCATAAAAGATATTTTGGTTTTGCTTTGCTTTTTCTTGGATCATTTACTCTGAGAGAAGCCAGGTGTCATGTCATAAGAACGCATGGGCAGGCCTATCAAGAAACCCACATGGTAAGGAACTGAGGCTTCTGACCAACAGCTGCATGAGCGAACCATTTCTGAGAGACCTTGAGCTAGAATCCTTCAGGCTAAGCCACTTTCAAATTCCTGACCCATAGGGACTGTGAGATAATAAGTGTTTATTGCTTTAAGCCACTAAGTTTTGGGGTAACTTGTTGTGCAGCTATAGATGCTGGTGCCTCTTCCGGGAAAATATTTTACCTGGATAACTTCTAGTCATCCTTTGAGACCCAGATCTCCAGATATTTCCTCCAGGAAGCCTTCATTGACCTCTTCCCACAAGATTTGGCCAGATAACTCTTCTTTGGGCTGTCATGATGCCCTAGGTGTGCTTCTATCCCTGTATTTATTGCAATGTCTAGTTGATATCTATATGTCTGACAGTCCCACTAGACTGTGAGCTCCTTAGAGGCAGGGGACAGTACCATTTTGGTATACTGAGTGTTAATCATAGTACCTGAAACATAACAGGCATTTACATATGTTGGAATGAACAAATGAAGGTCAACTGCCCTGGAATCATGACTTTATTGCAACTATATCCCTTTTTCTTGGAAGTTTTTTAAGCACATGCCACTACTTGCTTGACCTGCCATCTCACATGGGCCAGCTATGACACAATCCATTGACTGCTGAGTTTCCAGTTTTTTAGCACATCACTCATCCACCGAGTTACTTCAGTGGCTCTTAACCAGAAGAACACATCGAAATCACCTGTGGAGATTTAAAATAATATATATATGTGTACACACACACACACACACACACACACACACACATATTCCAGTCCTGCCCCCAGAGAATCTGACTCACTAGTTGTGAGCTCCAGACATATACATTTTAAAATGTAGGTCATAGGTCACTTTTCATACACAAGTTGATATTCATTTATTTACTGATGTTTAATTTATGTCCAAAAAGATTAGGAGGTTTATAAGAATGTACAATTACTAAAACAAAACAACAATAACAAAAAAACCAAAACTCTTAAATATAGGGAAGTATAATAATAAGAATAAGTGATGGTAAGTCTTGGTAGGAGATGATTATTATATCAGAAAATCTAGGCTAGGGAAACTACTACAAGTGAACGAAAATTTTTTTACAGCTTCCTTGGAGCCAAGACAAAAAGAGATTTGAATGGATTATACAACTGTCAACAATTTGAAAGAGGTAGCATATAAGTTTGTCAGTAAAGACAACTTTTGCTCTAGTATTGAATTATAAGAGGAATTATGTCTCAACTCTTTACACAAGAGGCATTGAAACACATGCATGAATATGTTTTCGATGCCTTTTTTTTTTTTTTTTTTGCAGTACGCGGGCCTCTCACTGTTGTGGCCTCTCTCTCTCTCTCTCTCTCTCTCTCGTTGCGGAGCACAGGCTCCGGGCGCGCAGGCTTAGCGGCCATGGCTCACTGGCCTAGCCGCTCCGTGGCATGTGGGATCTTCCCAGACTGGGGCACAAACCCACGTCCCCTGCATCGGCAGGCGGACTCTCAACCACTGTGCCACCAGGGAAGCCCCGATGCTTTTTTTTTTAAACAAAAAGTGCAGGAAACTTTTACATACAGCTACTTTCAACAAAAGACAAAAGCATAATGTTAAATTCTAGGGTGGTGAAGGTATTTCTATGGAGAGCCAAATAATGAAGTATGTAGCTTCATTGTCATCTGCCTTGATACAAGAAAATTATAGAACCTGGAGGAGAAAATATCATGAATATCCCATTCATTTTCAATGGTCTCACTCAGGCTTTTTGCTGGAGCCCAACTGTAGCTAAGTCCACACTTGGGATATTCTCCCAATGCAGCTCTGTTGCCAAGGTCCGAAGGTGGAGACAGAAAGCGTGTAGGTGTGGAATGAATGCTAGCCACATTAGTTCATGAAGGCTCCTGCCCACAGGGCTCAGAATCACCACACTGGAGTGTCAGCAAATGATGCAGGGAAGGTACATTTCACCTGCAAGAGCCAGTGCTGTGAGCACTGTCCAGCAGCACAGGGTACAGTGATCACATCTAACTCAAAGCATGCATTTTGTCTACCAACAGGTTGGGAGCTCAAGGACAAATTTTTTAACGAATTATTTCAAAGCTTCAAGGTAGAACATCAAACTTCAAAGGCATACAGAATGTTAGAGTCAGAAGAAGCAGCTATCTGGAGGGAGTATGTTGGAAAAAGAACATGCAATCAAAGGATCCTGCCTTGCCCGCCTGGCTGTGATGATTCCTAGAGGATCCATGCCAGACTGGTCCATCAGGGATAATTGACCTTTGATTAGTGGTCAACTGGTCAGTAAGGTATCATACAGCCACTACCATACTCCTGGCTCTCCTTGCCAAACACCAACGGTAACTTTGGGGGTCAACGAAAAGCCCTAGGACTACAAGTGCAGACTGGGAAAGCACTGGGGCCCTAAAATGATACTCTATGCCATTAATATTTCAGAAAACTTGCAAAAATTGTAGAGTTCAGCTATGCTTGCAAGTTCTGACTGTCATGTGAAGAGACATTCTAGCAAGTGCTGAAATTGATGGAACTAGTCTATGTCTGCACTGTCCAATACGATGGCCACTAGTTACATGTGGCTACTGAGAATTCCAAATTTTATTTAATTACAAATAATTTACATTTCAATCACCACATGTGTTGTTAAATATGTTGTTATCATATTGGACAGCACAATTCTATAGGTTATGGACTAAACTGCTTCTCCTCTGGAACTGCTAATTGAGGCTCCTGACTTCATCTGCTAGTGAGGGGTGTCCCCAAGTAAAGCTGTATGTTCCATGGGACACCTGGTCGTGTGCCCTGAGAGCTTTGGCAGCAGTCTCAACCAGATCAACAGGGCCTCCCAAGCCAGGAGTGTCAAGTTCAAGCCTTGTGGGAGAACAACTCCTCCACTGTTCTGGGTCTACGGGTACCATTAGATATCAACTTGTCCAAAGAGTTTTAGGAAATGAGGATGGAGACATGGGAATTAAAAGTACTACCTTACATCTGAATATCAAAAGCATCAGGAATATAACTAGACTTCAGCAGGTACTGTGGTAAGCACTTTCCTGTCATGATAAATAATGTGACTTGGTTTTCCCAATCTGCATTCCACCTTCCTTCTAGTTGGAGAGGCTGAGGCTTAAAACATGTCTCCCTGACTCCTGTTTGTGGCAGTATTCTGGACATGTACTGCATGCTGCAGGAGACCTGGAGGCCCAAGCAAGCGAGAGGCCACTGTCCTGCAGGTCAGCTCCCACTCAGAATAACAAGCAGCGAGGTAGCTGTATTCAGCATTCCTGTATCCTGGCCGTGATGTTGTCAGAGCTTAGAGGAGGCTGTGGTGGTCCCTGACCTCTGGATCACTGCTACAGTGGTGTGTGCTTGGACCTGACCATTCCTGACTTCTACTGTCCCGGCTTTCCAATAGTTTAGTCAGCACTTAATCCTCTTTATGCAATCCCTTTCTGCTCGAACTACTAGAGTGATTTCTGCTTCCTGCACTGTTTCCCTGATCAACACCCCTGCATTATCTCGTTTTGTCCCTTCAGCAGCCGTCTAAGGTAGGTAATTTCACCATTACCTGTTTTACAGGTAATCAAGTCCAGTTCTATTTGTGGTAAGTACTTTGCACATTCGTGGTCTCATTTTTTTCTCCAAACAAATCTAGACCTATATCATGGACTGTTTCAAAAGCCAGGGCACGTGCTTAGAACATCAATGCTTATTTTTGTTATGAATTTGTACCCAAAGCAGAAAGGAACAGAATGTAATGGCAACTTGCCGTGGATGATGCTATCTTTGCTAGAAAATGGTGTTGTCACCTGTGGATGTAAATTTAAACCCAAGTTAGCTGTGTTCCTGCTGAGAAAGTCATAGTTCTAAGTTCATAGAATCAATCTCTAACCACAGACAAGCAGCTACAAATGAGGTTCTTGCTCAAGAGTAACTGGACAAGAGAATGTGGATGGCTAAGAACAGCCTTCTTTGGGGGACTTGACACTGTTAACCTACTTCTCTGAAGTCAGGTATCTAAACTCTAAGCATTTTCACCTCCAGATCCCCAATATTCCATAACTCACCGGTTATTCCCTTTGTAGGATGAGCTATTGACCACTCCACGGACACATCAAATAACTGCTCTGAAATAGTTTCTCTCAGGCTAGAGAGGAAGAAAACACTCATTGCTAGACTGGCTGTGACTTGGGCAGGGGGTCTCCCCCTCGTGCTCTCGCAGCGGCTGTGTGGTCTGCAGAAGGACAGCACGACAGACTGACCTCTCCAACTTGCTCACATGCTGCCTGCAAGCTCTGACTACACAGTGCATGGATTATCTGTGTCCTTCTCACACTTCTCTTGCTAACTTTGGGCCATTTGATTGCTTACAAATCCATCCTTCTAGAGGCTGGAATTCATGATAAAATTAAAACTCAAACCAGTGAATCTGACTTTTAAGCATCATTAGAGTCTCTGAGTAAAATCACTCTGAGAGCTTCTTTTCACCCTTCCAATGAGTCAAAGAGTAAAGATGCAGCATTCAGGGCATCGGGGAAGGTCAAATTTAAAAAATTTATAATGTTCTATTTTTGTTTAGCTTATTCTTTTTCACCACAAAAATACTATATGGAATTGAGTCATTTTCTGAGAGAAACTATTATGACACAGAAATACTTTGAGGGAGGTAAACACGAGATTATAAACTACTCATTTAAACCAGTAAATCAGCTGTTACTATCAGTGAGTACTCTTTAATGTTTATCATTTAATAACTCAACATCGTGAGCTCATCTATGAACCAAGACTCTTTTAGATCCATGAAGAAATTTCACTTTTACTTGTAAGTCAGATTCACCAAGCACTGAAAAGACTCACTTAATCTAACTGCAATTAGGATAGAATGGTAATGTCGTAAACAGTACCATATATAGTATACCTGAAGGACTGATACAGATTTCAGAGGTGGCAAACGTTCAAGAAATAACTTAGCTCCAGATGACATAAATGTTCCTTGCTACTTGCTTATGTGAAAAATGGAATTCAGCTAATTTTCACTCCAATTCATTCCCTCTAACTTACCACTTTGGGATTTTGATTATTTTTCTCCAGAAAACTATATGAATTTCCAGTTCACTGCTATCTGGAGTTCCTGTAACCTCTGCTCTGGATACCTCTCCTTCAGTATTCTCAACAGGTTAAGATCTTTGCAAGGGAACAAAGTACTTGGCTTGCAAAGTTCTATAAACCATCACTTCGTTATCTATAAACCATCACTTCGTTATCTATAGCAGCAGAGAACTTCCAAAAACGTGGAAGGCTTGTTTACGTATTTCAAATGGAGGATCACGTTTTCATCACATTAGCAGGCTATTCAGGACAAAAATTTGTTTTAAAATCATAAATCAAGAGCCCATCCTCAGGAGATTTGGAAAAAAGATGCGTGGTAATAAAGGGATTCTTTTGGAAATTTTGTTAAGATTTCTGCACAACAACCCTTTTGTGTGAAAGGGGTATGATTACTAGATTACAGGTTCTTTGAAGGCAGCACCACATCTCGTGCTGCTTGAATGACACACAGTGGGTACTTAGTAAGTATCTGATGAACTGAATTCTCAGAATCCACAAGTATTACAACACTCTTATCTCTAATTATAGTCAGTAACCTTGGGGGTAGGGCTCCCTGCTTCCTCCAGACCCTCTGACTGGGTTGGTGGGTTCACAGAAACCTTAAACTGTGAAGGTGAAAGCTCAGTGCTGTCTCTCTCCCATTTTTGTTTTGAACAATCTTTCTATGTTACTATGGTAATGCCTGGCATCAGGATGCTCTGTAAATGAAAGTGGGAAGGAGGAGGAGATCACGAGTGATGCAGTTCATAGAAAAATCTGCCCAGAGGGCAACCTCTTTGGCAATCTGCAAAGCTTGTGCATGTCCCATTTCATAATAAATGCATTTAAATAATACATGACACTATATAAAACAGACACAATATGTTGAAACAGAGAACCACTGAGCCCAGGAAAACTGCATTAAGTATGAGGTTATAAGTAAGTGAATATTTTCAGACAGAATTTACTCCATAGATAAAACACTTTCTCATTTCAACACATAAAGGTAATAGCTGTGGAATTCCAAACATGAGTACATGAGGCTGGATATTAATCTGGGACCTGATGTGAATGGTGAGTACACTGGTTATTGTAATTAAAAGGGCAGGGATAAAGTAAAGAAACAAATATTTGCCCACTGACACGTGCAACTTTAAGGCTGGGTCTGATCAAAGCTAGAATCTGAGATGGGGATGAGAAAAGGGCATGCAGTGTCTGACACTTGAATCACGAAGTCAAGTTTCTCTGTACCACTTTTGGACTGTGCTGACTATAGCTTATTAAAACCCAAGCTGGGGGTGGCGTAGCGGTTGAGAGTCTGCCTGCTGATGCAGAGGACGTGGGTTTGTGCCCGGGTCCGGGAAGATCCCACATGCCGCGGAGCGGCTGGGTCCGTGAGCCATGGCCGCTGGGCCTGTGCGTCCGGAGGCTGTGTGTCCGGAGCCTGTGCTCCACAACGGGAGAGGCCCGCATACAAAACAAAAAACAAAAAACAATCCAAGCTGGGAATGCTCCTGCCTGCCCGAAGTAGGCACTATAACACCTTAGGAAACCTATCCGCAGATAATTTTGTGTGAGGACATATGAAGAAAGCTGCTATGGCTTCTTGATTTATGACTTCATTAAAATGTTTGGGCTTCAAACCTCCATCAATGCTTATTGTAACTAAAGCTTCTTAAAATGGAAATATTCAGTGATAAATTAATGCAGCTTGGATCTTAGGAGAGGGGAAAACAGAGCTCTCTAGGCACCCTTTATATTCCTCCAGAAAAAGGGTAATACTTTCTGCCATTGTATACTAGTAAGTCTCAGGAATGAGTAGGTAAGAAGACGTAAGTGAGAGCATGAAGAGAACAATCACTGATTCTCAGCCAGGAAGAGCAGAGATGCCGGCACTCTTTCAGAAATGCATTAAGGAAAAGGTCTAAATTGTTCCTGCTTAGAAAGACCACAACCAACTCAGAAATCAAAGGGCCGCTGTGTCTATTACAGACATTACCTGACTTGGTAACCATAAAGATCTCAGTTTAAAGATGTAACTTTGAGATGGGCTGTTTGTGAAGATTCCCACAAGGACACAGGAGTGTGAGCTTCCTAGGCAGCTCTAACTTATCTTTATATATTCACAGCACTTAGCTACATCTAGCAGATATTAAATACCTGATGAATAAATGAATGAAACAGCTACCACTTCCAAAGAGAGCCCCAATTCTTCCTTGTGGTTTCTCGCTGTCCATTTGTTCAAACTATCCCAGGATCTAGAGATGATGCGGTTACTGCCATCAGCACCAAGCTCAACAAAGGCTCACTTATCCCTTTCTTTATAAACTCAAGTGTGGATAAGTAGCTCAAACAATCAATGGGGGTTTAACCCAAACTTCTCGCTTTTGTTCACCCCCGTACACCATATCTTATTCCACTGGTCCTCTCACTCACTACACTCCAGACACAATTGGCCATCTTGCTGTTCCTCAACAATTATGAGCATGTTCCCACTTCAGGGCCTTTGCCCCTTTTGTCCTTCCCTACCTGGGATGTTCTTTTTTATTCACCTCGGCAGGGCAGGGTGCTGCTTTTCATTCAGATTTCAGTCTAATGTTAATCTACTCTGAGATGCTTTTCTTCACCACTTAACCAAACTAGCTACCCAGTCACCCACTATCACAATAACCTTGTTTGATCTCTGCATAGTAGGGGTCTCTTTCTGACTTGAAACATATTCTTATTGTCTGGGTTGCCCAACTGTACGTTCCAGGAAGGCAGAGATCTTATTTATTATTCACTATCAAGAATGATGCCCAGCACATAGTAGAAGCCTAGTATTCTTATAAATAACAAAAAACAAGTCTAAAATGGTCACAGGCAAGTAGCTCTGCAAGCAAGAAACTACTTCACTGAATGCAGGTTCCTGAACCAAGCTAGGTGCTAAGCAAAGACACTTAACACCTGGCTTAAGGTATACCTGAGTTGGTGAGTTGGCATAGTTCTTCCACATTTGATGAGAGTTTCACTCACCCCTTGAACCCACAAAACCAATTCTGAGTATCCTTGGCTCTGGGCTCTGTCTCCACAAGGCATCCACCTAGCTGGACCCTGAAGAATCTGCTGTGGGCATCTTCCAGTTCTGTGCCAGTTTAGGAACTGCCTCCTTGGCTGTTTGGACAATTCAAAGGACTGATCTGCCAGACCCATTCTCCTGAGACCTATCCTATTTATAAGAATCACAGCTACCCTCTAGGTATCGAAAAACTTTCTTTGGCCCTATGCAAGTTGTCCTTACTAGTGGCCACTTGGTACTATACTGGGACTCAAAGACTTACTCTTTCTCTTCCTTTTGTAAAACTTATATTTTCTTTTTGGTAACCCATTATTTCCCCTAACTGCTAATGTGTAATAGTTAAAGGAACACTGGGCTTGAAGTCAGAATCCAGGGGCTAAAATCCTAATTCTATTATTTACTTGTAGCCTGTAGCCTGGTATATGATTTAACCTCACTGAGCCTCAGTTTTCTCATCTGCATAAATCTACCTCTTAAATAAATATGTGAAAGCACTGGGGCTTTTACTCTGTAAGCAATAAGCATCTGAGCCAAGGCAAGTCCAGAACTCATGGACTTGTCCACTTCTCTGTGGTTTCCTCTGGTAGTTCCTCAAACATTCATAGGGAAGAGAAAAGGTCCACCAGGAGAAGTTCAGAACACCAGAAACACTTCTTTGGTCACCAAAACACAATCATCATTAAGGAAAGGATGATGTCTCACCACAGGCTACAGAAGCATTAGAAGCAAAAGGAAGTATACAGACACAGTTTATTAAGGTACAAAGTCAGACAGATGACAACACTGAATTCTGCAAGACTCTGACTTAGTGCCAGTAATGTGTTAAGTGCCAAGAAGGTCTTGGTGACTGGGAGGATTTTATTGGACCTACTATCCTATATTAAAATGCTACCCATCATGACAGCCAGAGACTGAAGACTAAACCAAAGGAAAATTCAAGGATTACTTCACATGGGTCTGTAAATACTAAAATAACAAAATAATTATCCTCAAATCATGAACAAGAACCTGCTCATTATTATTTATATGAGTGCAAACTTTTCTTCTCCCAATCTTACATTTAAATTTTTCTACATTTTGTCAATGAATTGTAAGCCACTTGAGGTAGAGATCAACCCACTGTTTCCTATGTAACAACTGTAAGAATAAACCTTTTCTCCTGGAAATGGTCCTTTGGGCTATGGAATGGGCTTGCCTGGTCATCCCTAAGGCATGTCTCTGGTGTGTGGAGCTCTGTGCTCCAGGGTTGCTCAACAAACATGGCTGGACGACACCAAGAAGCTATTCCAAAGTGGTAGATGGCCTGCTAGAAAGCACTGGATTTTCCAACACAGAAGAGGAGCCAAAGGTGGGGTGTGGGAGGTAGGCTGGGTGAGAACAAGGAACGTGGACTCCAGGCGCTGTGTATCTGTTACTTGCTGCCATTTCCACGCTACCTCACTGGGCCACTCATTTAATAAGTGAGGAGACAAACTAAAGCACCCAGCTGGTAAAGAGCAGAGCCAGGACTGGAAAATTCATGATCTTCTCCTATATCCTATGGCCTCACATAGCTCACAGATTTCTGACATTTCCAGTCCAATTTACTAGATTTAGGAGTCTGAAGGAGAAAAGGAAAGGGAAGGGAATTTAATTCTCAGGTAGTTCTCATTGGCAGCTCTAGACCTTGCAGGCTGTTGGCTGGACATGAACCTCACCAGGTACCTAGACTTCTGCCTGAATGAGAATTATGCTCTTTTTTTCCCTCAAAGTTTCTCATTCAAGCTTAAACCACAGTCATCAAGCCCAGAGCCCTTACTAGAGAGCTATGTGAATAAGGAATAATTTCTACTATTTATTTGGCATCTATTAGGTACCAGGTATTGTGTGTGGAACTGGTGATAAGTAATCTCCCTTAATCCTCACAACCCCCTGCATGGTAGGTTATATTATTCCTTCTAGACAGACGAGGAAACTGAGGCAGCTAGTAAATAAATGATAGGACCAAGTTTTGAATGCAAGCTTGTCAAAGCTCAAATGGCAAACACTTGTTATTTAATACAGCTCACAGTCAGTTCACATTAAACCAAAATAATACTGCTATCTTGGATACTTAACAATAAAGCATAAACAGCAATATTAAAGGTCAAATTCATTTAGCATAATATTAGAGCTTGGTTTTGTTTCTTACCTCCTCTTGTCATGCTAAAACAGGTAGACATGTAGAATAATGATATTGCTAGAAAAATGTCAATACAATTCTTTTGTAAAATGCAATTGCTACTTCTAACCACTAGCATCTGCAGCACTTGCAATGTAAAAATCAGGCAGAAGAATCCTGAAAACATAGCAAATGAGTAACTTAGCATTTCACATTTACCTTAAATCAAAAAACAACAGAAAAGGTAAAATCTCCTACTGTTTCCAGGCACGTCCACAGGTCTGTTGGCACAGACGGGGTCTGTTTTAGTGCTTTCTCAGCTGCACTAACAATCAGCTAATCCTGAAACTGCTCTTCATACTCCAAATTTAGTCCAAGAGTCTTAAACGACACCATCTTTTTTTTTCAATAGAGATGTCCCTCCAAGACAAAAAAGAAACCCTACCCATCCTCAAGAAAAAAAAAAAAAAAGTGTCCCTACACAATGTTTTGCCCTTTGTTCATAGCGTGAGAAGATGTCCAATTCCCTGTGCTCTCTGTGTCTCTTTCTGCCTCACCCCTGTTCCCTTGCCTTCCCACTCTGGATGAGGAATTCCTTTTTCTTTCCTCAAAGTACTAAGGATGGCTACTGCTGAGGGGGCAGGTCTGAGGAGGAGGGACACGTGTAGCAGGTGGCACTGGCGATGCTGGAGAGTGTGAGCACTGCTGGGGCTCCACCTCTGCCCCCTGAGCTGCAGGAGTGGGAGGTGGATGGACAGCTGTCTCAGGGACAAGGATGTGACACACCAGTACCCGAGGGACTCCCTCTGGAGTTCTGCCTCTCTAGTTCATCTACTCTTACCAAGAGGGAGCAAGACCCAGCAGCCAGCTCCTCCTGGCCTGGACCCACCACACGGCCTTCCAAACCAGGTTCCAGAGAAACACCTAGTGTGCTTTCCTGCCTTCACAAAATGCCCTCTCGTAGCTGGATGGAAACAAGGGTGGAGTATGGATGGTATTTTCACCGTGGGACTCAGGGGCACCTGATTCCTGTCCTACCCCCTTCCCAAAAGGTCCCTGAGGGAAACACACAAAACAGCTCCTCCTGGAGACCTTCATGTTGGGGAGATCCTTTCCTCTAGCAAAAACTGCCTGGGTCTCTGACTTCTTCACAATAGGCAGAGCTCAGGGCTATGCAGTAAGTAGATCAGTGCCTGGAAGAGAAGTCCCTGCACCTTCCCTCTTCACCAGGAATCGACCAAAATTTACAACTAGGCAGCATCTACTCTGCCCAGTTCAGATACCCAGTCTAATCCTATGAGCGGTTTGCATCCCTTTTTATTTGCCCTTTTCTCAATGACAGCTCTCATAGAAAGAGGAAGGAGGAGAAGCAAATCCATGCTTGTAACTTTAACCTCATTTGCCAACTCAAGCTTTAACATGCCACTGAATAGATGACAGGTAGGTCCTCTGCATCCAAAGGGGGAGACATAATACTGCTTTAGGTTTTGTTTCAGGAGGGTCAAATTTTAAGAGGCAGTGATATTATGAGGTCAGGTCTGACTGTTGCAAATTTCTGGACTTGAGCAATGCTTAAACCATGCCAAAATGTATTGCTTTTCTAAGGACTATTAATAATACATTTTGTAACTACTCAGGGACTGGTTATAAACTTTCAGAGACAGAATGAGAATGTAATCTATTCACAGCAACAGAGACAAATCACTTTGATAAATTCTTTATGATGGTGCCTCATCTCCTGCAACTCTTGGATTGGTTAAGAGTCTGCAGTTAATCCTTCAATAACTCCCACAAGCACTTCATTACTCATCAGACTGTGACATCTTGGGTCGTAAAAGAGGTGCTGTTATATAACACAGGCACTGTGTAGCAGCCTCAGGTCATGAATATTAAGAGACAGCCTCAAATGAATTGATATCAATAAAGACCTCCTGCCAACCTCCACCCAAGAAATAAACCAGAAGAAGGCACGATCTTGTCCTTGGAGGCATCCTGAAAGCAGGATGACAGGTGCAGGCACTGTGCTCTTTGCCGCTTTTATGGTTGCCATACTTCCCACCAAGCCATGACTTTATAATTATGTTGATGAGCATAAGATTGACTCAGTAATTTTCCTTTCTCATATTATCCTTTTCTGGCTTTTGCATTAAATATATAGTAATCTCGTAAAGTGAGTTGTGAAGCACTTAACTGGTTCGTTTGATCTGCTGACATTTACTGTGCAAATTGATATTTGTACTTATTTCTACCTTATCCTACTCATTTAACTTCTCTATGCCCATTTTTTATCATCTTCCTTTGAACTATATATTTTTCTTATTATAATAGTTTTTTTTTAAATTTTGCTCTACTTGTTTGGAAGTTATCTCTATTCTTTTAGTGGTTCCCTTAAAATTTTGCCATGCCTATTTACCTTGACAATGTCTACTTTAATTGGTGTATTTTCCTTCCTCTCAAACACTGTAAGGGAGTTAGAAGACTCCAATTCTGTACAACCCCTCCCAACTTAAATGCTACTATTGTCCAGTATATTTCTTTAGTTTTGTTATTCTTTGACCTGACAAATTAGACATTATTATACTGTTTAATATAGAATATTGTTTGACCATTTCTTTGATGACTATTCCTTCTTACATTTAAGGCCTTCCTTCTGAGAAAATTTTTCTTCTTCCTAAAGGACATCTTTTAGAAATTCTGTAAATAAGGGCCCATCTGTGAAATGCTCTATTTAAAAAAAAAATCTGAAAATGTTTTTACTTTGTTTTCATGCTTTTAAGATAGTTTCACTGGATCCATAATTCTAAGTTGACAGTTATCAACTACCAGCATTTTGAAGACATTCTTTCACTGTCTCCTAAATACTGTAGTGGCTGTAGAGAAGCCAATGGTCTCTTTAAGTGCTATTCCTTTACAGGTAACCTTTTCCTCTGCCTGCTTTTAAGACTATCTCTTTATCTGAAATCTTATTGTTTGTAATATATTCAGATGTGGAGTTCCTTTTATTTTTTCTTCAGATTCACAGTACTCCCAGAATCTGAGTATTCACATCATTCATATATCCCAGAAAATATTCTGAGCTTTTACATCTTCATGTATTTCTTCTTCCTCTTTGTCTCTATTCTCTCCTTCCTGAACCCCCAGTTCTACCTATTAGGCCTTCTCAAATTACCTTCCATGTCTCAATCACTTTCAAATTTTGTACCTTCTTATTTCTCCATAACATATTCCGGGTACTTTCTTAAGCTCTGCGTTCCAGTATGTTAATTCTTTTTAAAAAGATATTTAATATGCTATTTAATCCATCCACTGAGTTTCAAATTCCAATGATTATATATTCTATAATTCTATAAGTTTTAGCTTGTTCTTTTTTCAAACCTAACTGGTCAATTTCAACAGTCTATTATCTCATTATGCCCCTACCCCATTTCCATCTCTTATTTGTTCAAATATTTTTACCTATTATGATAGATTATCTTTTTATAAAATGGCTGCAACAATATTTCTAGTGCCAAATTCCCCCTCAGAACCTTGCCAACCCTCATCAAGAGGTGAAGTCTATTTTCCTTTCCCTCAAGCCTGGCCAAGCCTTTGTGCTTTCCCTGACAACCAGAATGCTGTGGAAGTCACATATCAAGCTTCTGAGGCTAGGTTAGAAAAGGTGATACTCTTCTGCCTGGCTCTCTCTATAGATGCTCTGGAAACCAGCCACCATGCTGTGAGGAAGCCCAGGCCACGAGGTGAGGTCACATTTGGACGTTCTGGCTGATAACTCCAGCTAAGGTCTCAACCACAGCCAGCAGGAACCACCAGAAATATGAGTGAAGGAGCCTTCAGAGTAGCCTGCGGCTGAGTCACTCCAGCCTTCCAGCTGTGGACCCCAGCAACACGGAGCAGACACAAACCATTTCCCCTGGACCCTGAATGCCTGATGCACAGACTCCACGAGCATAACAAATGGTTGTTTAATGCCACTAAATTCTGCAGGAGTTTATTAAACATTGACAGATTATAAGAATTCCAGTTAGTTCATATTCAGTATCTGCTAATTCCAATAGTTAAAGTCCTTGGGAGTCTAAATCAATCTGTCTCCCCCGCCATCTCTTTCTTTTCTCCTCTCTCTCTTGCTGACTCCCACCATTACAGCTCGTTTCCTTATGTATTTGGTAACTTTTCATTGAGATCTCACATTTGGCTGAAGTTAATGTGTAGGTATCCTGAGGCTCTTTGGTTGAGGATGCTTTCCTACCAACAGAATTTCCATTTGCTTTGGCTGGTTCCCAGAAGGTGTTATCACTGGCATTATTTTTATTTATATCTCCTCTTAGAGTTACCCACACTGAACGTGTAATATGGATTCAAAATCCAAACCACAAGAAAGCAGGTCTGTGGTTAGAAATTCTCAAGGGAGGCTAATGTTATTACTATTTTTCTCCACTAATAGCCAGAACAGTGACTGATAAGTTTGTTCATTGGCTGCCTTTGTTGCAAGTGGATATTTCCTAGGCACATTCATTCAACCTACAATTACTTAATAAATATCCTTTATATGTTCCTTTATAGGCATATGGCTCATGTTCCTTTACATGACATGTTTAGGACCCTCAACAGTGCTGCAGCCAGGTTTACAATTCAGTTATTAAAATTATCCCTCCAATTACCTACTTCCTATACCTATTGGAATTAAGTAGAAGCTCTATGAGATCAGGCCTATTAACTTTTTCCTTTTATTTTCTTTCATACTCACAGTGACTACAAAAGCCCAATATGCACAGGAGATGCTCAGAATAGTTTTTGTTTTTGGTTTTTCCCCAGCTTTACTGAAGTAAAATTGACAAATAAAAGTTGTATGTATTTAAATTATACACTGTGATATTTTGATATAGTGTGAAATAACCACCCCAGTCAAGCTAATTCACCCATTCATCACCTCAAATTTCTTTTTTTTTTGGTGGTGAGAACATTTAAGATGTATTCTCTTAGCAAATTTCAAATATACAAAACACATTTATGAAGGTGACTATCAGCCAATCAAAGGAAGCTTAGTAAACAAGGAAAACAGGTGAAATTAAATTGACCACTGACAAAAGAAATCTTTCTATAGATTTGGAATTCAAAAACCCTATCAGAAGGGTGGCATGTGTTTCAGTTTTCTGTATAAATCTGATCATACCTAAAGAGTTAAAGAGTTTAGTACATGTTTAATAAGCAGTAACACCTGGGACAGACTAACTGAAAAGACCACATACACTCTTACTTATGCTTCTTCTTTGGTGAGATCTTCCCATGCAGTCTGACTCCAGTGTGGAGATTCAATGACACTCATATCTTTATATTTGTCTTAGGGCAAAAACACCCATCCATTTAAGAATTCTAGAATCAGAGAATATTAAGAGTAGGAACAGGGACTTCCTTGGCAGTCCAGTGGTTAGGACTTCACCTTACAATGCAGGGGGGTGCCGGTTCAATCCCTGGTAGGGGAACAAAGATCTCACATGCCACTGGGCAACTGAGAGGCCACATGCTGCGTCGAAGATCCCGTGTGCCACAACTAAGATCCAGCACAGCCAAAATAAATAAATAAATATTTTTAAAAAGAGTAGGAACAACCTTGTAGAACACCTGTGGTTTTTTTTAAAAATATTCTTTTGATGTGGACCATTTTTAAAGTCGTTATTGAACTTGTTACAACATTGCTTCTGTTTCATGTTTTGATGTTTTGGCCTTGAGGCATGTGTGATCTTAGCTCCCTGACCAGGGACTGAACCCACACCACCTGCATTGGAAGGAGAAGTCCTAATCACTGGACCACCAGGGAAGTCCCTGATGTTCTTTTTCAAATGTTCTTTTTATGTTTGGATAAATTGAGACTCAGAAATGGGTATACCGAGGCTCAGAACAAGGAAATAATTGACTACAAGAGCAGTATTAGTGTGGTATTAGTAACAGAGCCAGTAATAGAACCCAGCTTTTCTGACTCGCAGACCAGTGTTTCTGTCACAGAACTACCATTCTTGTTTTATGTGATATTTGTTGGGTAAACCAGAAACCCTTGAAATAGATTGCTCTACATTCTATGTTTTTTTTGAACACTGTACACAGGAATGGTGTCAGACCTCCACGTTTAAGCTTCCCATTTCACAGATGAATGATCAGAGGCTCAGAGAGGTCTCTCCGTCCACTCATTTAAATCTCAGGATGTCACAGATCCTTGACCCTCCCATCTTCTGTTTCTCTTTCATTATATTCTCAACTCTCTTCCTCTTGATTTTACTTTCCATTTCTTCACAGAAATATGAAATACCTGCTTAATGAACAAGATTCCTTATATACTGTTTTAAGAAAAACTTGATCAGAACTTACGTCAGAAAAATCTAAAAGGAAAGCTATCTGCTGGGTCCCAATGTGAACCTCGAGTTAATGTATCAAAAACTATGTTTAAAACACTATTTTTTTCCTTACTATTCCATTGCTAAAATTTTCCTTCAGTCCTTTCCAGAAGAGCCACATAATTCCATGAGGACACCATTAACACAGTCTGCATGTGAACGGTGCCCCTATCGCTGTGCACTTCTCATCCTGAATAACCTTAGATAATGAACCTGTTTCCATTCATCTCACACACCCAGACTTTTTCAGCTCTTTTAATACTACCATAGCAGGGAGCTGAAACAAATCATGTTTTACTCTCCTTTCATCCTTTGCAACCTGTGAACAGCAGCATTTACTCCCATGAGTCTATCAAAACTTGAAATTAATATGGTTCTGGTCACTCATTTATTTCAAGGTCACTCACATCAACAGATGATGGCAGTGATGGTAACAGAACTCTGTAACAGTGAAACAATGCTGCAGGAGTTACACAGCAACAGTGGTTAGAACTAGTTATTTCTAAAAACCATGCCTATTGCCTTTATTTTACTCTATACTACAGGCTGTCAGAAGAATCAAATGCTTGACAGCCTGTCTTGTTTCATTAGTTATCCTTCTGCCTAGAGTTTTAAACGTAGAGCTTCAAAGAGATGACTAGTTGACTACCCAAGATTCACATTTCCCTCCCATAGTGTATACTTGTTTCTGGGAAGTGGCTGCACAGCTGTACACAGCATTTCCCAGTCCCCTTGCACCTATGCAAGGCCATATGACTAAATCGAGCTAATGGGATAGGAGTAGAAATTCATGTTTATTATTGTACTTCTAGGCAGAGGAGGACAGGTATCCAAAATTTATCTCCCATCGGTGATGGTCTTAGAGGCCAGCATTGAAGATAGTGGGATCATGAGATGGAAGAAACCTGGGTTCCTGATTAAATCTTGGAGGAAAGCTACCCAACCAGAAACATCTGCTTGGGAACTTTGGGTAAGTGAGAAACAAACCTTTGTTATGCTAGGCCATTGTGATCTTGGGGCTGTTTTTTATAGCAAATGACCTACATTGATTAAAACAATGAATATCTGTTGGTTGGTTGTACAAAATTCTTTTAAAGAGAAGAGACCTGTTATATCTTCTGCAGTACCTTCATAGCAAGTGCTTAATGAATGTCCAAGAAAATTTCTTCTGAAAAAGGATAACTTTCATCTGTCTTTCACAGAGAGTGTAAGATTTTAAAGATTTTGGCTGTTTGCTTTTTAAGGGGTACATCCAGGATCTAGCACAGTGCCTATCATATTTGTCTATTAATCTCTTTCAACACCTGTTTGAGTCACAGAATGGCTGGCTATGGACTGACTGAGATCCTAGGGAAGCTCACCGACCCATAGGCATGCCAGCAGGACTATACAAATCAGACTAGACATCTAATGAAGTAAAATAAACAAATGAAATCCAAGGGATTCTTGTTGCAGTGATACACTATATGATTTTAGGCAAGTGGCTCAATGCCAAATAATTCTGCTTTGAGGAATGAGAGAAAAAAGAAGAAAAACAGGAGACAAATTAGAGATGAGAGAATTGAAATTATTTTAAAGCCACCCCACCCCTACAGTTAGAGATCACAATGATGGTCTGATACCTCAAGGAAGCATAATTTTTAAAGCTTAAAGATATATATCAAAAAAATTCATATAACCCCTATCTTACACCATATACAAAAATCAACTCAAAATAAATTAAAAGCTTGAACGTAAGTCATGAAATCATAAAACTCCTATAAGAAAACATAAGGAGAAAGCTCCTTGACATCGGTCTTGGCAACGATTTTTTTGGGGGGGATTTGAACCAAAAGCAAAGGCAACAAAAGCAAAAATAAACAAGTGGGACTATATCAAACCAAAAAGCATCTGCACAGTAAAGGAAGCCACAACAGAATGAAAAGGCAGCCCACCAAGTGGGAGAAAATATTTGCAAATCAAATATCTGATAAGGGGTTAATATCCATACTATATAAAGAACTCAAGTAGCTCAATAGCAAAAAACAAATGAAACAAACAACATAAACAACAACAACAAACACTCTGATTAAAACATAGGCAGAGGAACTGAATAGACATTTCTCCAAAGAAGAAATAAATGGCCAGTAGGTACAGAAAAGATGTTCAACATCGCTAATTATCAGAGAAATGCAAATCAAAACCACTGTGAGATATCACCTCACATCAATTAGAATGGCTACCATCAAAAAGACAAGAAATAACAAGTACTGGCAAGGATATGGGAAAAAGAGAACCCTTAGGCATTGTTGGTGAGGATGTAAATATTGGTACAGCCACTATGGAAAACAGTATGAAGTTTCCTCAAAAATTAAAAATAGAACTACCATATGATCTAGCAATCCCACTTCTGGGTATATATCCAAAGCAAATAGAAACAGGATCTCAAAGAGATACCTGCATCACCATGTTCACTGTAGCATTTTTCACAATACCCAAGATATGGAAACAACCTAAGTTTCTGTCAGTGATGAATGGATAAAGAAGGTACAATATATATATATATATATATATATATACACACACACACATGCACACAACTGAATACAATTCAGCCATGTGAAGAAGGACATCCTGCCATATGTGATAATATGAATGGAACTTGAGGGCACTAAATTAAATGAAAAAAGACAGAAAGAGAAATACTGCATGATCTCATTTATATGTGGAATCTAAAAATACTTAAGTCAAAGAAACAGAGATTAAAATGGTGGTTACCAGGGGTGTGGGGGAAAAGGGGTGATATTGATTAAAGGGCACAAACTTCCAGTTGTAAGATGAATAAGTTCTGAGAAACGACTGTACAGAATAGTGATTACGGTTAATACTGTATTTTATACTTGAAAGTTGCTAAGAGAATGAGTAGATCTTAAATATTCTCATCATAAAAAAGAAATAGTATATTATACGATGTAATACTGCTGTTATTTAACACTATGATGGTAATCATTTTGCAATGTGTATGTGTATCAAATCAACACATTGTACACCTTAAACTTACACAGTTATATGTCAATTATATCTCAATAAACCTGGAAAAATACATGTAACTGCATTTTTCATAAAAGAGAAATTTCCTTTTCTTTTGAAAAAGTTTCCTACTGTATACATGATAATCACTTAAGTTACTATATTGTTTAAAGAATTTAAAAGCTCTTTACTCCTTAATGTGAAGAAAATTAATCACTACAAAATTAATTAAAAACGATGGTGCTTCCTATAGTGTTCCTAATCAGATAAACTCACCTCTGAAATGTCATCAGTTATGGAATAAAGATGATCAGGGTTATCCTAGTAGCATCTAGTAGCATGGCAACAACTAAGAATCAGTGGCTGAAGTCACTATTGTAGGAATCTCTGATGAACCTGAAAACTCATCACTAAGGTCTGCTGTTTCCTTGATTATGTTTTATTGATATAAAAAATTTAGTACAACGAGCAGATCCATAGTGTTTTGACTTTTGGACTCAGCAAATTTAACACACTTTGTTATTCAACCACAAGCCTGGTGCCCATTTGATTCACTTTAGGCTTTTTATTTTCTTCTTACACTTCTTAGAACATCTTCGGCTTTTGATACACTCACAACCTCAAACCCCTGTTGAAATTCACCCCAACAATCCACTTGTGCGGTTAGCAGACAGCCTTAATAGCTAAACAACAGGATTTTGCAAGGTATTTGCAAATCAATGGGATTTTTACAGTGCCATATGCTGGGCTTTTGGGGACTTTTACTCTATTATGAAAATTGTATTAAATAGCAAATAAAATATAATGACTTTAAACTGTCCACATCATTATGAGTGTAATTACAGTCATAATGTAATGACTATAATTACATTACGGGATTAGGGGTTGCTTAAAAAATTTCTCCATCCTCTCAACTCTTAACTTTCCGTCTCCTGTTTTTCTTCCTCTTTTTCATCTTTCCTTAGCCTTCCACCACCCTGATCTCATTTCATATCTTCATAGTAACTCTGGACTCAACTATGACTGCTTTTCTAATTCCTTGTACTCTGTCTGTTATCTGCATTTTTTTCATTCTTTATTACTCTGGGATTCTAAGCTTCTTCAAAATATTTTTATCATCTCCCTTCTCCTCACTGGACTGTATTATCCTTCTTCTAGGGAAACAAAAGGCAAAATAGATTATTTCACTGGTCCCACAACCATATCTTGCATTTTTTTCTCTTGAAATACTGTAAATGCTGAAGGAAAATAAACTATGTTGGATGGACTTGGCAGTAAGGCACGGTAGCCCCTCAGCCATGAACCAGTGAGGATGTGAAAGAAGAGCCAAGACTTGGCAGGAGGAGGAGCTGGAGAAAACCAAGCAGCTAGAGACAGCATTGCTGTTGACAATGTGGGAAGTCCAATGGATGTGTCATATCTGACCTTACCCTGAACAGGCCATGAGAGCTCAGCTGTGGAGTTTAGAGAATCCAGGCCAAGACGACTTCCCTGTCACAGTACTGGGTGACCAGTCTGTTGGGGCAGGCCCTTAGTGCCGAGGACTTACGGAAAACAGAATCCAGTTCCCTGGGGGGAGATGCTGATGGCAGCTCAGTGGGTGAGGAGACCGCAAGTGAGCCCCTGGGACAGCAGCAGGGCAGGTGGGGGAGCGATGGCTGCTGTAGGATGCAGGAGGTGGCAGTAAAACGTCAGTTCACATCCTTCATGCTCTACTTCATTCCCTACTCTGGTTTTTCCTCTACAACTCCTTCAAAGCTTTTCTGTGATTAACCATATGTGAGAGAAACCGTTTAAGGGCTAACATTCCCTGCCCTTAGCTGCTCTGAGGCAGCCCGGTAATTTACCATATTTATTTACTTCCTGAATCCCTTGTCACTCTCCAGTGCACAGTGGGGCTGTCCCATTACAATCTCTTCCTCTTATCACATCAGCTTGAACGAGGCTTAAGTGTCATGACTAGAATATCAGACTCAACACAAATTGTTAATGTTTCACTTGGCACCACGAGGGAGATGTCATGTCACAGTTATGCACGCTTCCTATTTGGCCTTTTCCACCTTGACCCTCTCACGTCCATCTGGTACCCAGAATAAACAACTGGATGAGGAGGAGGACCTGCAGCACCCTGAAACACCTCTCATCAGCTGGTAGCCCCGTCAGCAACCACACAAGGATGGGTGCAGTATCCTCTGAGGGGTGGATGAAGACAAATCTAACTCAAGAAACAATTAAGCAGATGTATATTGGGAACCAGATTTCTTTTCCCATTCTTTTTCACAGTTGCTATAATAATCTAAGACTTCTAAAAATACAGCCATAAGGATGGCACAACCAGAGCTTGCTAACTAAGAAATAATTAGGCTAAATGAACTCCAGATTCATCAGCTTATAAAAGGAATGGCCCTCTGCCTCCACCCTTTTCCCAAATCTTACTGAGCCAACTTGGGAGCGAATATCCTTATCCTACTACTGTTTGTTTTATTTCTTTAAACAGACTAGGGGCAGGGGGTGGGGATGACAAAAAGACCAACCACCAAAGCTGCTAAAACAAAATGAGGCATGTTGCAAGGGAAAGGTTGGAGGAGTTCATCGCCTGAAGCTGAAAAACTCCAAGAAGAAACACACAATCAGATGGCACAACTGTCCTCAGTGGGTTGTACAGCAGTCCCAGTACAAGGACAGTGATTTAGATAAAATACGGGAGACTGTGGGTAAAGATTTTGGGGTATGAAGACCTGGGTCCAAGTTCCTTGTAGGATCTTGACCACAACACTTAGCTTCGTTGGGTTTCCATTTTATTTGTAGTAACGTGGTGATAAAAATGATGCCCATCCACAGGACTGTCAGGATGATGAAAGGCATATCAGATGAGAAAACACTTTGTGAAGTATAAATGGCTGGTTTTCATTAGTCACCTTTGGTTGTAGTGCTGGTTTTAGGGACTAATCACTGCCTTGTTCCAAGTTGGGAACCCATTAAAACATACACAGAGGAGTCAGAAGTTGAAGCAAAACGTCCTCTTTATTACTATTAAGTTGGACTTAAGAACATGGTTTGACCTGTGGCTTCTTCTTAAATTCTAAAACATACTATTTTCTTTTTATCTTCTATACCTGTCTTCTTGATTATACTATAAGCTTCTGGAGAGTAGATTATGCCTTATATCTCTTTGTAGCCCCAGAATTCTCCCCAGAGCCATACGTGCAGCAGGTACTCTGTCTGATAAGGAGTCATGATGAATCACTTTTGCACTCCAGTTCTCTGTGTGAAGCAGCCCTCTCCACTAGCCTGGAGTTTGTGGAGAGAAGGGCTCACATCTTTTCACTCCCAGTGCCTAGCACAATGCCTAGGAGTGGATTACATAGTAGGTTCTTTATGAAAGTGAGTTGAAAGATAATGAAAACAGAAGGATACCAAATGATCTACCCAGGGGTTGTAGAGAAGGATTTAAAGTAGGGAGGTCTTCTAAAAATTCCATTCTTGATAGCTCATTCATTTGGAAAGAGCTCTGCCTGCAAATTGTTTGTGATTTAAGAATTTATGTGAGATAGTTTTCCTCAAGACAAACTTTAGCCTTCATCTGCTCATCAGGCCCCTTGCCTATCTGGCCATCTGTGCTCTAGATATCTCAATTAGAGTTACTCTGCTAATGTTCTTAGCAGAGAAGAACAGTCATTCGTAATTAACTTAAAGCCATGACAGAAGCCTGTGACATCTGGTGACCCTTGTTCTCCCAAGGGATGCATGCAGCATGAAAGTTTCCTTTGGGGTTGCTGGTGGAATCAGCTCACGGCATGATACCCAGGCCTCCTGGACAAGTGTAGGAAAGCTGTGAGAAATAACTCGTCTGCCCCTGCATCATTAAGCTCCCTGGGAACTGAGGGAGATGCAGGGCTGCCAGGCCAGGATTGCAGCAGAGGTCAGGTTGAGAAGGATACAGAGACATGCTTTATGCTTTGGAGGAGGGATGCTCATTAGTTCACGGCCTTGTGGAGGATCTGAGGAAAGAAGCCTTCCTGGACAGATAAACTTGCAATGCTTCCATGGCTCACTGTCACAGCTACCCAAGCAGGGCTGCTCTAGAGTCAGGCCCTCTGCTTTATGTGATGTTCTCTGTTTTCTAAGCCCGGAGGGGCTCCAAGAGCCTGATGCTACCCACTCTGAGAGAGGCTCACATGTGTGCTTTGTGTTCAACCCTGGACTACACATTCTCTGTGGGCAGTGTGAGAATCCCCTGACCTTGCCCTTCTTCCAGAACAACTAAAAATAAAACAACTTTACTTAAAGGGATTTACCGGCTCCTATCTCTTAACGTGATGACCAGAGACTGATGGGCTAGAGGCATAGTCATTTATCCTGGAGCAAGGCCCTGGTGTTCTGCCTCAGTGGGCCCCACCCATCAAGCTCCGTACCACAGGGCTGATGGAGGGCAGGAAGGGCAGAGAAACTTCAAAACCAACAGCCAGATGTCACCCATACAGGTTCACGCAGCCAGGAGCCACATGCGGCACTGTGTGCTTGAAATGCTGCTAGCGACTAAACTTAAAAACTGATAACAAATTCAATTGTTAGAAAAGTTTTTAAGTATGTGAATCTAATTCTTCAACTACATATTTGATGATATCTAAATGCCAATCAAGTATTTCTGATGAAAATTTAGTGCCCAAATTGAGATGTGCTGTAAGTGCAAATTATATATGGGGTTTCCAAGACCCGGTATGAAAGCAAGCAAGCAAAATACTTCATTAATAATTTATAAAATATTGATTACATGTTGAAATGATAATATTTTAGATATACTGGGTTAAATAAAATACATTACTAAAATTAATTTCACCTATTTCTTCCCACTTTTTCTAATGTGGCTACTGGAAAATATAAAATTGTGACTTACGTTCTCTATGTCTATCAGACAGTACTAATCTAGACCAAAACTCCACCCCCTTTCAACATGGGTCTCACCTGACAATATGAACCACCCAAGAAACCTGCCCGTTGGTCCTCTGTCTGGTTCATTCTCTTTTAATGCCATTTTTGTTGGGGGACTTTCATGAGCTGGGCACTGTTCAATGCTGGGAATACAGCATGTTGGCTTTTAGCTGACATTCCAAGGGGAGATGTAGACAATACAAAAAACAAGGCAAAGAAAACGTCAGATGGCTCCATGTGCTATGCAAGGCTTAAGCCAGGGTAACCTGATGGAGAGAGCCTGGGTGGAGAGGAAGCTGCTGGGAGGAGGTCAGGGGGCCACGCCCCCAGCAGCAGGGAACCAGTCATGCCAGGTTGTTGGAATTCTTGAGGAAGGAAGAGAAAATCAGTGTGACTGGAGCACAAGGCAAGGTGGAGGGTGGTGGAAGGAGAGCCTGGAGTGAGCACTGCACCTGGCTCCGTGGACCCATGTTTGAGCCTCTGCCCTCACATCAACCAGGCTTGCATCTTGGACAAGTTACTTATCCTCTCAGGATGGCATCCACTGCTTCATCTGTCAAATGGGGTGACAATTACTAAAGGATCTTCCATTCAGCTCTGAAAGTATATGCTTTTATGACTCTTCCATATATTCCAGGGAATAAAATCTTGTGGTGGAAAATGGAAGAAAAAGGAAGCGAGTGGAAACATCCTGACTGCTAATCTATTTCTAGATTTAGCAATTGCTTATCTGATGCCTCCTCTTTCTCTTCCTCTCCTCCTCCTTTTTTTTAAAGAAAATGAAATTTATTTGATATCAAGCCAACTCATTTTCATGTAGCATCAGAAGGTAAACTTCTAAATACCCTGGTGCACACACACAAATGTTTTTCTCTAAAACCTGGACCAGCTTCCTCACAAGAACAATTAGACGTTCTGCATAAAGACTGCCCTCCTTCCTTTACAATTATACTACAATTCTCTCAGAAGTCTATAAATAATTTCCTAGTTTTTAGAACTTTATATTTTTGAAGCATCCATTGATTGGGGAAATCTGGATCCTCAGACACTGGCAATGACTCTTGCCGAAGTTCCACCTATGGGAAAACATTCCCAAGGAGACCACATGTGGAAGAGCCACATCTCCAGGGAAAGATTAAAATATCTGGTCCCACTCATTTATCATCCCAATTTAATAATGCACAGGAGAAGCCGATGGGTCCACGCCCGGGGGGATTTCAATTACACATCTAACGACAGACACCTTCATCACCAGCCCTTCGCCGGTCACCTCCAGCCCTCAGCTGGGACTCCAGACAGGTTCTCAATGAAGGAGACTTAGCAGGAGGACTCGTAGGGGAAAAGACAGAGATGTAATAGTTTGCATTTGTAATATGGTGCATAAGAATGAGAACAAGGTCCTAGAGATAAAAGAGAGATGAGGTTTTACTTTAACTCCGGAGAAACGGGAGGAGTAGGGGAAGGGGTGATAATGGTGGTGAAATAATAACAATTCAAAATTTACAGCTCTGTTCCAAATGCTTTGCATGTCTCAGTGTATTAAATGTGATAACATGCATGTCACTAATTTAAAGTGCTTAAACGGTGCCTGGCACATGCACTGACCCACAGATCAGGGAATAGGATGCTCCAGCTCTGTCACCCATGATGGGGACAAGGCCAAGGTGTGACCTGCACTCTTACCAGAGTTCACAGGAGAAACTAAGCCCAAGCCAGCGTCTGTGGGGCTTTGTTGGATACAGCACCCTGGCGGGGCCTCCTTCCCTTTCCAGGCCCACCCCCTACGCCCCTGTTGGTTTCCTGGGAATGTTTCCCAACAAGTCACTTCTTAGGAGTCAAGGTCTGCTTCCACGGAGCCTGACCAAAGACACTTGCCAAAAGAGAAACTGAATGTCCTAACAATATGAGACCAACTTTTTGGGTGAAATATGGGACATTATTTCCCTACGGAATTTCTATGGCTAAGCTATTTAAATGAATAGTATGCTTTATTTCTTAGTTAATTATTTTGCAGTTACCACAGGTCAGAATAACAATAACATATCAAAAACATACTGTGACTATTTTTGCCTGAGCCTCCTTTGTGAGTGCTGCTTAGATGAGACCTCAGGTGTTCAGACAAGAAAGCTGCCCAGCCACTTGGGCTTCTTTCAGACTGGCATTCCCCCAACCTCGGAGGCTGTCCAGACCTCATAATGGCCTCCAGGCCAGAGCTGGAGTCTTAATTATCACCATCTCTGTTCCAGTGCCCCACTCTAGAGCTTCCAACCCTCCCTTCCCATCATTTCCCACTACAACCCAGGATGCCGCGGCATGACCTAGCAGGCACTTGGGGCACGATACTGGTCCCCCATCTAGGTGACTCAAGTACTCTGGCTTTTGGGGAAAGTGGATGTGCTCTCATTTCTTCATCTAACCAAGGAATTTCAAAGTAAACTGTAGCATCTTTTCATCTCAGAGGGCTCTGGGCTCTCTCCTGAGCCACCTTATAATTAGCAGACCCACAGCTGCCAGCACAGAGCCTGGGGGGAGACAGTTGTCTGACTTTGAGAGAACATCTCAGGGAAATCATTAAATCTCTTATGCTCAGTGTTAACCAGACTCACTCATCACAGTTCAGGGGAATCTAATTCTTGCCTCTTCTCATCAAACACAGCACAATTATGTACCCAGCACTGGCATTCACTGGCAAGGTCAGGAAACATAGCTCGTGCACCAACTATATACAGCACGGGAATCATGGCTAGAACTGCTCCTGCCCTAGGGGCTCACCCTCAGCGTGCATCTCACATCCCCTGAAGCTCATAGCCCTATAGCACTCAGTTTCTGCAAACCTTTCCTGGGAACTTTTACACCAGCTCAATTCACTGTTTTTGTTTGTTTTTGTTTTTGTTTTTTAAACACTTAGCCCTCTAACCACCACTAGCTATAGTCCTCTCTTGCCCTCACTTTATGGAAAATGTCTCCAAAAAGCTGTATAAACTCATAAGCTCACTAGTTCCATTTCCTCATACCCTGATCCTCAACCCACATCCACCACTTCCTGAGCACATATTCTGAACTGGGCACTGTGCTAAGTGCTCAATATACTTATATTTCCAACTCAATGAAGTATAGCAATATCGTGCTCTAGTTGGCTGAGGGGTGGTCCCTCAAAAGTTCTATCTATGTCCTAACCCAGAAACCTGTTAATGAGACCTTATTTGGAAAAAGTATTTTTGCAGATGTAATGAAGTTAAGCATATTTGAGATGAGATCATGCTGGATCCAAGTGGGCCCTAAATCCAATGACAAGTGTCCTTACAAGAGACACACACAGCAGAGACAAAGGGATAAGAGGGAAGGCCATGTGAAGAGGCAGATCTTCAATCACATCACTCCAAAGGCAGAGTTTGGAGTAATGCAGCCATGAACCAAGGAACATCTTGGAAACATCAGAATGGAAGTGTCAAGGAAAGATTCTCCCTTGGAGCCTTTGAGGGCAGTGTACCTCTGTTGGCACCTTGATTTCAGACTTCTGGCCCCCATAACTGTGAGAGAAAAAAAGTTCTATTGTTTTAAGGCACTAAGTTTGTGCTAATTTGATACAGCAGCCGTAGGGAGCTTTTTATAGATGGGGAAACTGATGAAGATGCTGGGGGTGGGGGCGGAGTAATACAACTGGCCACAGCTCACAAGGGCACCCTGATATCCTGAGTGATATGCTGGTACACTCAGATCAAAGACAATAAATTCACTTTAGAGGAGCTGTCAGGATACCTGCAGCAGACAAAGGATTTATGCCCTGCAGGAGAAAATTTCAGAAACTTCTGAAGGGGAGGAGCAAAGAGAAGAGACAGTCTGGTGATGGAGACGAACCAAAGGAAAGGAAGGGGAAATGGGAGAACAGGAGAGGGAGACACGAAAGGAGAGATGGTAAAGGCAATGTGGCTTAGGTTTTGGGAGCTTCTTGGATTCTAGCCTAAAGAATCTCCAGTGTCCATCACATTTGTAAAGGCAATGATTAAACGGTTCAGAAAACGTCCACTGAAGATTTATTACAAGCCAACATGAATCTGCTGGGAAAAAAATCCCTTTTCTTCACTTAAAAAATTCTGCTCCAATTTCTCTTGTTTAGAACAATTTTCCAGAATTTTATCAGATCCTGATAAGCCAGAAAACCCTTTGTTAGAATAGCCCCCATTGAGTTTTACATGCATTAATGAGTGTTCTACTAAATTGGAAGCTGGGTGGGGACATGCTCAACTGTCTTTCACATTTCCTTTGTAAAATTTTAAAATGAGATTTACTAAACAACAGTATAATTTAACAACAAAAGAAATACTTAAGTTATCTAAGGAAATACTTAAGTTATTTAAGGACAGTAGTAAAACAATAAGCCATGTTTGGAAGGCATTTTACAACTTATAAAATGTTTTTATACCCTGATCATTTAACTTTCACAACAGTCCTCAAGGTAGATATACTCATCATCTGTGTATTGCAGTTAAGGAAAATGAGGTAGCTCTGGGAGGTTACCTATTCTGTGCAGTCACATAACTACTAAGAGAAGACAGCTCAAAGTACATTCTTTAAATCTAAATTCTATGCTCTCTCCCACCGTACGTTTAAGCAAAAGTACTTTCATATAGAAAACTGAATTTACTCATTAAGAGTTAACATTTAAATTTGCATAAGTCAACAGCTCTATGTGTGACCATGACTTCCCTCACCTACATTCCTGCCAACTATGTAATGGAATACCCTCGAAAGTCATAAAATCGAGTTTCTTTAAAATATTTTATTCCTCAGTCTTCACTGACATTGCTTACAATGAGAATGCCTTACTAATGTTTGGTTATTCTGCATAAGAGAGTTGTTGACTTAATGCAAATTTAAAAATCACAACTTAAAATATGAAAGACATTAAATCAATATGACACCTTTAAGGGCCCAGTATGCACAGACTTCCTGGGTTAATGTCACACTTCAAAGTGTACCTCCTCAATTTTTCTGTGTGAATGACTTAACCTTCAGAACCAAAGAGACCTGTTCTCCCTAAGAGAACATTTGCATATTTTTGCATAATAAAAAATCCAGCCTCAAATTCTTGATTTGCAAAAGAATTATTCAGCATGAAATGTGGAAGAAATAGTCTTATAAAATCAAGTTCTAAAATGGGCCCACTGCAGTGAAGAGTCAGAGCCAAGGGCTACTCTTGTGTTTTGTCTTTGCTTTATAACCTTAGCTAGTCCATTCCTTGTGCCTTTCTTAAAACAGAGTAAAAACTAACTTCCAGTGTATCCTGAGGAGTAACTGAAACTTCAAGTTCTAACAGTTCCAAACCCTACAGCAATATGATTGTGCTGGTTCTCTTCCTGACATCTTCTCTCCATCTCTTCCTTCCCAACTGACCCTGATTTTGTTCCAAGATCCATTTCACCACTAGGCAGCTCAAGTGATGCAGGGAAGCTGAAAGCATCTTTGGCTCCAGGATAGCCCTTCTTTAGTCTAAGACAGTGATTCTCAAAGTGGGTCCCTGGACCAAAGCTTCAGCATCACTGAAAATTTAGAAATACAAATTATCATCCCCATCCCAGATCTACTGAATCAGAAATTCCAGGCATAGTGCCCAGCAATCTGTATTTAAACAAGGCTTCTAGGTGATTCTCTTGCATGGTTATCACTGCTATAAGCCAGTGATTCTCAACCCTGCTTGCACATTAGAATCACCTGATGCCCAGGCCCCATGCTCCCTACCCCCTCTTCCAAAGATTCTAATTGATCTGGGGTGGGTCTGGACAAGGGGATTTGTTAAAAGCTCTCCAGGTGATTCTAATTTACATCTAGGTTTGAGAAATATCGATGAAAGCCCATCAGAGTAATCCAGTCTAAAATACTGAATTTTGGCTACTAAATAGAGCATGCTCTTTTACTTTCATGACCTCCGGAGTGATAGATTTGCAAGGGGTGGAGGACAGACAGTCCAACAGCTGTTTGGCAGTGGAGGCATGCTCAACTGGCATGTTTTGTACGGAAGGAGGTGAAAATCATTTAGATAAGAATTCATGGCAAACCAGGATTTGAACCCAAGTAGTCTTAATCCAGAATCTGAGCTCTTAACTGTGGCTGCCACAGTGTCACTCCACATGGAGGTTATGGCCAGGCACCTTCAGTGAGAGAGGGAAGCAGCTTCAATGGTGGTGGAGGAAATGAAAATTCTTCATTTCATATGCAAAGATAATGCAATATCTTTATAACTGTCTGTAACATTGAAAAGAGCTTACATTTCTGGATTTAGTTCTTGTTTGGACATAAATTCCATGTCAGTTATGATTCATACCACCTCTCCCTCCTTAATTTCAGGGAAAACTTCCTCTCACTTCTCAGGAGAAACAAACCATGAAGACAGTGGTTCTCAAATATTTTGGTCTCATGACCTCTTTCTACTCTTAAAAATTGAGGACCACAAAGAGCCTTTGTTTATATGGGTTATATCTACTAATATTTACTATACTAAAAATTAAAGCTGAGAAACAAAAAAATTAATCCATTAAAATAACAATAAACTCATTACATGTTAACAAACAACATTTTAAATTAAATATAACCATAATTTCTAAAACAAACAAAAAAATAGTGAGAAGGGTGTCATTGTTTTAATTTTTGTAAATCTTCTTAATATCTGGCTTATGAAAGACAGCTAGCTGGATCTCACATCACCTTCTGCATTCAATCTGTTGCAATATAGTTGAAGACTATAAACCATAAAGATAAAGCAGCTGGGACTTCCCTGGTGGCACAGTGGTTAAGAATCCGCCTGCTAATGCAGGGGACACGGGTTCGAGTCCTGGTCCGGGAAGATCTCACATGCTGCAGAGCAACTAAGCCCGCGTGCCACAACTAATGAAGCCCACACACCTAGAGCCTGTGCTCTGCAGCAAGAGAAACCACTGCAATAAGAAGCCCGCGCACCGCAACTAAGAGTAGCCCCCGCTTTCCGCAACTAGAGAAAGCCCGCCTGCAGCAATGAAGACTCAACACAGCCAAAAATCAAAATAAATAAATTAATTAATTAAAAAAAATACACCTCTTAAAAAAAAAAATATATATATATATATATATATATATATATATATCATGTAGTTGGAAAAGGAGAGCCTCACAGACTTCCTGAAAAGGTCTCAGGGATCCCAATAGGTTCTTGGACCACACTAGGAGGACTGTTCCTGGTAATGCAAAGTCATTGAAAGATCATCAGCAGAGGACAAGCTGCTATTCTGTGCCAATGTTAGGGTGAATTAGAAGGAGGAGGACTGAGATTAGGACAGCAAGAAGGACAACTATTAAAAGGTTCAGGCAATACCACAGGAAGCCCTTCACTAAACAGAGACAATGTGGATGCAGAGAAATGTATTCACAACAAGTTAGAGTCCATGGGAGCTGGTATCCAACTGCATCCAGGTTGGAACAGAGAACAAATCGAGATGACTTTAGGTATTCAGGGATGGAAATCCAGGAGGATGGTGATGATAAGGGTATAAATAGGGCATAATAAGATCATTTCTGGTTTAAGTTGGCCAAAGAGGCATGAGATAAGCCAGAAAGAGAAATGAAGATTCAAGACCATTGACTCAAGGAGATCCAGAGAAATGGACAGGCCCTGGGAAACTTATCTGTTTAAACTGCCATACTCAATATGGTTTAAAATGACACCAACACAGCATTTGACTTGAGAAGGAAAAATTAATTTCTTCAAAAATGCAAATATCCCTGAAAGTTATGGAGAAGCTCCCTAGCCAATGAAGTACACCTTGGCATTAATTAATTTAGTCAGATTGCTTTCTACCTTAATGAATACATGAGAACTTCAGATCACGGACCAGAGTAGGGCAACTGGTCTGGGTAGGTACCATGGCAGGACTCTGGGTCTACTATGGGATAAGGATAAGCATGGAGGAAAAAGAGAGAGAAAATGTTAATCCCCTGTGTAAGATATTACTATGTGGATATTTCTAATTTAAGAAGTGACTGGAGGGACGAATAAAGTCACTGGGTAGCTGGTTGGCAAAAAGTGCTAGTTAGAGCTAAAAAAGCACCAAAGACATTTTGTTCATTGTAAAGGATTTTTAGGGGCTTCTGCCCAGTTCCAGAGATCAGATGAGATGCAGATCATCCCATTAGAAATGAACTCTATTCTCAACCAGCTTCTCATTATGCCTGAAAGAGTCTAGAGAGTTGAGTAATATGGATTTTGGGGTGTGTGTGTGCATAATTCAAGTTTGAGACAGATGCAATCCCCATGGGCCAGGTAAAGAGGGCAAAAAAGGTGATATCTTTTACCTTCTAAATTCTACAGGTTAGGGGCCCAAATCTACAGCAGGAGTTCTCTTTCTCTTCCACCTTCTGAGTAACAGGGACCTGTGAACAGTTCTCTGGATTGAGCAAAGGATTACTTTTTGTATGGTCAACACAGTTCAGTATATTCCGAGGATGCAAGAACAAGCAAGATGTACAAATAATACAGAGTACGAATTAAGAATACAGATGCCTGGGTGTAGAGCAAATGCTTAACCTACTAAACATAATTGCTCCTTAACTCTGAGTAAGTATCCAAACAACTTTGACTTAAATAGATATCGGTATATAAAAACTTATTTTCATGAGCTCAAAAGGATTGTCTTGGTCTTCTTAAAAATGAAGTAACACAACAAATTTCCAGTACACAGCAGCCAGACAAAGACCAAATCTGTCAACTCAGGACTCAGCACCTCTCCAGTAATGTCATGTTCTTCAGCGTTTGTGATGATGCTCCTTATTTTCCATTATTACTTAAAAAAAAATTGTGGAAAAGGGAAAGGCAGCCTTGATCATGTCAACTCCCTCCTCTGTAGAATGAGATCAATGATAATTAATGTGCTGCTTGCCTAATAAGGTTTGTAAGGATCAAATTCTGTAAAAATGTCATTGACAGACAAATGGATAAAGAAGATGTGGTACATATATACAATGGAATACTACTCAGCCATAAAAAGGAACAAAATTGGATCATTTGTGGAGACATGGATGGACCTAGAGACTGTCATACAGAGTGAAGTAAGTCAGAAAGAGAAAAACAAATATCATATATTAATGCATATATGTGGAATCTAGAAAAATGGTGCAGATGAACCGGTTTGCAAGGCAAAAGTAGAGACACAGATGTAGAGAACAAACGTATGTACACCAAGGGGGGAATGCGGGTGGGGGGTGGTGGTGACGGTGGGATGAATTGGGAGATTGGGATTGACAATATATATACTAATATGTATAAAATAGATAACTAATAAGAACCTGCTATATAAAAAATAAAATTCAAAAAAAAATTCTGTAAAAATGTTTTGTGAACCAAATGTCAGTTACAGCAGAGCTCCTAGAGAGGCTGTATCCTTCTCTTGCAGACAGGAAGGCCCAATAAGGGAACAGGCATTTACTGCAGTTCTTCTATATACCATGGTGGTCATATCCCATTTTATAGATGAGGCACATGGAGATTAAGTAACTTAACCTAACATAAACTACCTACTAAGTGGTAGGGATAGGATTTGAACCCTGGTTGGCAGCTCAAAAACCCAGGTATTCCTGGCACTAGCTTCACACCGACTTTATTGCTTAGGTCTAAAAAGGAAAAACGAATGCAGCATTTGTTTTTTACATAATCATGAAGGCTCTCATCACCACCTTCATCCTCAAGCTCTTAGTCATTCCAAGGTATTGTTTAAAATGTGTTAAACCTTCCCAAAGGGCTAAAGCTGGCAGGATGAAATACTCAGTATTGCACTGTGGGATGAAGCCCAAGAAATAAAATAAAGGCAGAGACAGTCAGTTGTAATAAAAGTAAAATATTAAACCCTCAACTGCCCTGCCTGCCAAAGACTGCATCCCTGAAGCGCACATAAGAATCAATGACTGGTGACTGTGACGTACTGACCCAGAGAGAGCTTGGATTTTTTTTTTCAGCCTTACCTGACATCACTAATAGGATGCAAACTTTGTCCATCATGGGTTAGAACCACCCCTGTCTAGCCATAGGGGCCACACTGCTCATTTTTTCTGTGTATGGTGGAGACACCAGGCAGGATAAAAAAATGGACATGAACAAAGAGGTCTGAGAGACCCGGCTGTGAATTCCAACCTCATCACTCACCACCTGGTCACCCTCGGCCGGTCCTTAACTCACTCATTGCTAACACTTCTTCATATCGGTGCATTTACCTCTGGAGTGAGTGAGATGTTGCCCGTGAACTGATCAGCAGAGGTCTGGGAACACAGTGGGCACTTCAGAGGGAGGAGTTTCTCTGATGAGCCTCATGGACTGGCTCATGTCCACTAGGAAGTGCTTGACTTTTTTTCTTGTTAAACAGATACTCTCTGGTAGACTAAAGATGATTACAAATTTCTACTGCACTTGCCTTTGAGAGGTGGAGTCCGATCCCTCTCCCCGTGGGTCACGGTTGGTCTTAGTGACTTCTTCCGCCAATACAATGTGGCTGAAGTATTGTTCTGGGATTTCCTAATGCTTAAGAAGCCTTGTAGGTTTTGCCCAGGCCTCAAAAGCTGTGAGGTGCCATGTATAAAGTCTGACCACCCTGAGGCCACTATTGCTGTGAGGAAGCCCCATTTTGTCCTGTGAAAAGGCCTGAGGGAAAACAGCCCCAGCTCTTGGAGTTATTCCAGCCCAGATCCCAGCTACTGTGGAGCAGAGAGTCTGCCAACCCCTCACCAAATTGCAGATTCATGAGCAAAACAAATGATTGTTGTTGTTTTAAGCTACAAAGTTTTGGGGTGATTTGTTATGCAACAAAAGATAACCAGAACACTCTGTCCCCCCTCCAAATTAAAAACATCAGTTTGCTGAGTCACATAATGTAACATAATGTTTATGTTGATTCTATAGTTCTCAAGTCAGTTTTAGACACTGAGAAACCATTTTGTTTGTGGACAATGTTAATCCAGGCATAAGTGAACAGTTGGCTGACCAATGACATATATGATATTGTTTGTGTATATATACCAGAGTTTAAGTTATCTAGGACTTTACTAAATATCTAACTCATCTCATGAAAAAAATGCTATAAATAACAGCCTGTCATCTCAGATAAACTTATGAAAACCACTCTCTGAAGTCAGACTAACTGATCTATTGCCCAAGTGCTTCACCCTTTCAGCTGTGTACAAAGCTGGGCTGCAGCCCACAATCAGCTACCTAGTAATCAGTGTGGTTTATTGAAGGCCACTACCTACCTCCTAATCTGGGTTGCTTGCATTTCTAGGCAAGCTTGCAAACAATGAAAGTGTTAAGACAAGGTTAGTTTCTGCAGCTATGCAGATAGTGTTTGAGTAAAATCCCTTCAGCTTTCCAATATGTTGGACGTGGGAGGATGGGTATTTGTTATAGAATAAGACTGGGCTCTAAACCACAGAATACTTCTCTGATGCCTTTCAGATAATAAATGACCTTATAACATTATGCACACTCCGGGGCACACAATCAGCACAGGTGAATTCAACAAACATTCTGCTGCCTTCTAAATCTACTATGCTCTTTTTCGTTTCTTGTTTCTTTTGCCTGTAAAACCTGCCTTGCCTTCTTGAGAGTGTATCTCTCTCTGTGTGTGTGTGTGTGTGTGTGTGTGTGTGTGTGTGTGTGTGTAAAATCCTATTTATCCTTCAAATGTTCCCTCTCCTATCAAGGCAGAATTAATCATTCCTTGATGACACTGCTTCTTCAATCCGTAAAGCCTTTTCTCTAACAAGCAAGCTTATCATTAAAAAAAAAAAAAGGCAACAAACCCTATAGAATACATGGAGAAAGCACATGAGAGAGTCCCTATAACTCTTGGCGACATTCCATCAGGCTGAAATCAGGCTGACGTGATCTGTGTTTCAGGGATTAGAATTCAATAGCAAAAATGAGTCAATTAAAACACCCAACCGGAATGCTGCCTGTAGATAAAGTGCTTTGCACTGGGGGCACAACATAATCTGAATTGCTAAATTCTAAGGGCTGACTGGTGATTTGCATCTCAATCTCTTTTCATGTTATTTCCTTGGCAAAAGTTAACAAGGAGCCACTCAGCCTAGGAAAGATAGGTCCTCGATTTACCTCAGCAAGAATTAGACAAGCACAGTGAATTTCAAGTTTTCCCAACTCAATGCCTTTGGTTTGACCTGGAGTGAGCAACGTCTGTTGTCCCAAATGTGTCAATCTGAACATCAAACCCGCCAAATGGTATCGGATTTTACATTCATTCAGTGACAATCCAATCCCAAAGACTACACACTCCCTATATGGCAACTAGCACTTTGTGGCACAATACGCAAAACACACGAACAACCTGCAGAGAAAATCAGGATAGAACACTTCATTCTACCACCAAACCTAAACAAACCACATTTTCACCACTCATTATCTAAGAACACACATAACTATGCAAAACATTCCAAGTCAAAGGCTGTACAGTCACTGAATGGTAATAGGTTCTATGTGACTACTAAATTCCACAGCCTACCATTCCCTCTTCATGAGGAGCCCAGAGGGGATCATACCCGAACCCCCTTTATTCTGCCACAAAACCAAGAGTAATAACGTTTTTGACACTCATTTTCAAATTGTGCTTAACATGCCAATTTAGAATTATCATAACGAAGTCTACAGTAATTATGTACAGTAACTGATGCCCCAGGCAATAGAATGACTTAATGCTTGATATTTCAAGTACCTAGAAGAAGCACAGGGTAAATGTACTGTCCTTCACTGACCAAACCCTGGTCTTCCTCCAGAAGGTGTGTAAGTTTCTGGCACTGGGCAAACAATAACATTGATCTATTCTAGGAAAGAAGAAATGTGACATCAACTTACTTAACAGTTGGCAATAGAGGGCCTGTAAACTTCTCTTCATGGTATCATCTGGTCCTGCTTGTCCTCCAGTTTATTCATGATTCTGTCTAGGAAATTGAGAGAAGAAAATTGTTACACCTGGGAAACAGAATTCAAGTCAAGAATCAGAAAAAACTCCACTCAATATGATCCTGGTTGTAAAGCCCCAAATACCTGATTTGAAGAGAAACATTCTTGGAGTGAATATACCATAGTACAGTCTATGTTATAAAACTACCAATTAATCAATTAGATTCTGAAACTACATACACCACTCATATGGGCAGCTAGAGGGTGAGAATTTGGCTTTGGAACTTTTGAGGACTTCCAATTCTTCTCCCCTACATCTCTAGTCTTGAAACAGGAGAAACAAGAAACTTCTCATCTCAGTTCTGTTGTTGTGCTCACCGAACAAAACACCCCCAAAAGCATCACCAATTTGTAACTGTATTATATTAAATAACTTTTCTATTATTTTCTGATTATAACAGATACCTCCAGTGAAGAACATCTGGAAAATACAGCTAAACAAAATATAGATAAGGGTGTACAAGAAACTACAAACTACCTATCTCTTCAGCCTTTCGTGTGTATACTTCTGGTCTGTTTTGCTTTATGTATTATACATTCTAATTTTTCTCCCTAGCAGTGTGACATCTTCCTGTGCTATTACTGTACTTTACTACTTTTTTTTCTTTTCTTTTTTTTTTTTTTTTTTTTTTGGCCTCGCCGCTGGGCTTGCGGGATCTTAGTTCCCTGAACCCAGGCCCTCAGCAGTGAAAGAGCGGAGTCCTAAGCACGAGACCACCAGGGAATTCCCACCTTATAACTTTATTTTAAATGGTACACGGTATTTTTTCAAGATAAATTCCTAGAAATGGAATCACAAGGACACAATCTAAGGCTTCTGAAATATATTGCCCTTCATCAATATTATATTATGAAAATCTCCATTAGACTGCAACCTACCCAATGATGGAAATTTGTATTTTCTTTCCATCTTTGTCAAGAAAATAAACACATTTTCCACCTCATTATTTTAATTTGCATTTTATAGGTTTATTAGTCATTTGTCTTTTTAAAGTTTTAAATTCACATTTGACAGAGTCTTTCGTCACACTCCTGAACCTTCTCCTAGGCCTATCTGTGAACTTCCTTGTAAAACCTGGTGAAAGCAGTTCTTTTGCCCCTTTCCTGTTCACCCACTTATGCTCCCGTTTTAACCTTAAAAGAACCTAATTATAGGAATGAGATCATTAGGCAATTTAACCTAACTCCTGACTTATGCTCTCCTGAATGCATACCATGTCTTGTTTAACCTGCTGATTCTTTTCCTAGACAAAAAGAAGAGTGAAGAATGAAGTAGTTAAAGAATGACTAGCTCTCTACCCTCAACAGCCCCCTAAGGAATAGTGCAGGCAGATCATGTAGGCAAGATAACATCTGAAGAGAGAGTCAGCCAGTCTGCACTCAATGGGGAATGATACAGAATCCAACCTCCTGTCTCAATGATTCACTGAGAGTCTTCCCCCCATCTTTCCCTTTAAAAACTGTCATGGGGCTTCCCTGGTGGCGCAGTGGTTGAGAATCCGCCTGCCGATGCAGGGGACACGGGTTCGTGCCCCGTTCCGGGAAGATCCCACGTACTGCGGAGCAGCTGGGCCCGTGAGCCATGGCCGCTGAGCCTGCGCGTCGGGAGCCTGTGCTCCGCAGCGGGAGAGGCCACGGCAGTGAGAGGCCTGCATACCACAAAAAAAAAAAAAATAATTGAAAAAATAAAAACTGTCATGGTTGAGCAGAATCTTCGGAGTTGGTCTCTGGACACGAGTCTGCCTTCTCCTCATATTGCCAGCTTTTCTGCTTAAAGCACCTTTTCTTTCTGCTGACACTTGCCTCTCGAATTATTGGCTCTTGAGTGGTGAGCAGCCAAACCTGAGTTCTGTAACACTAGTTTTAGCAAGACCCCTGCTAAATCAGTTTAACCAGCACCCCCAAACCCTCAATATATAATCACCCTCAATATCTGGTCAGATTTACTCTACCACCCCCAGGTGATGACAGCCTGGCCTGCCTTCAGCAACAACGCTGTTGGGCCAGTTCAGCCAAGCCCCTGACCCCTGATGCTTCCGGTTAGTAATGTTCTGTCCACTGACCCTACACTGCTCCTTGGCTATGAATTTCTACTTGCCCGTGCTTTGTTCAGAGCGGAGCCCAATCTCTCCCCCCACAGTAAAATCCCACTGTAGTGGTCCCTGCACCCATCCAAATGGTCCTGAATAAAGTATGTCTTGCCACCTTTAACAAGTATCACTGAATATTTTTTAAAGACATTCTTTTTTTTTTTTTCGGTATGCGGGCCTCTCACTGCTGTGGCCTCTCCCGTTGCGGAGCACAGGCTCCGGACGCGCAGGCCCAGCGGCCATGGCTCACGGGCTTAGTTGCTCCGCGGCATGTGGGATCCTCCCGGACCAGGGCACGAACCCGTGACCCCTGCATCGGCAGGCGGATTCTCAACCACTGCGCCACCAGGGAAGCCCTAAAGACATTCTTTAATCATTCTCTATTGGCATGCTGGGTTTTTTTTTTTTCTTATGATACTCCAAGTGGAACTGATTTATCTTTAAATTTTTTCTGAGATATAATTAATGTATCATAAAATTCAGCCTTTAAGTATACAATTCAGTGGTTATTAGCACATTCAAAAGTTGTGCAACTATCACCAGTACCTAATTCCAGAACATTTCATCACTCTGAAAAGAAATTCCCAGTTTGTTAGCAGTTATTTCCCATTGTCCCCTCTCCCCAGTCCCTGGCAACCACTAATCTACTATGGGTTTACCTATTCTGTACATTTCACATACATATTATCATATAATATACGGCCTTTTGTGCCTGGCTCTTTCACTTAGCATAGTGTTTTTAAGGTTCATTCATGCTGTAAAGCATGCTGTTCTTCTTATTTATTTATTGTAAGAACTATACACACATACAAACACACACATTACCATGGTTAGAAAGGCCTCTTTACTTAATTCAGGATTACATAAATAGTTGCCTGTATTTTCTTCTGGTATTTTTTAATTTCATTTAGATCCGTTTCTGGACTTTGTGTTATGTTTTACTTCTCTGTCTGCTCATTGTTTCATTAAACAATATGAGTTGTTTAAATTAAACTCTTGGTAGAATTAGTCCTCCATTATTACTCTTCTTTTTAAGATTTACCTTGTTCTTTGGGCTTGTTTTTCCCCCCAAATTAACTTTACGATAATTTTATTAAACTTCAGAAAAAATATCATTGGCATTATAGCTGGAATTATCTTCTACTTGCTTCATTAATTTGGGAGAGACCTGATCTCTTCAAAATCCAAGTGTGGTGAGGAAAAAAATAATCTTTAAAAATGGTTGCTCTGGAGATCAGAAGAATTCCTTTTGGAGGAAGAGAAGTGCTCTTGTTTTGGGGATGGGTAGCGAGTCGGGTAACAATAGCTCAATGACTTCTTTGGTTAGGCAAATTAAAGCTCCCCTCCTCCAAACCCCAGTGTGAACTAGCAGGATAGGAAGGAGAAAAAGAGAGAGTTAAATTTCTCTCCACTATAATATAAGAGGAGGTTTGAGTTCCAAAAGGCTAGGAAAGAGGGATTAAGTGGTCTCTAGAAATCTGAGAGGCTGAGGAGATGATACACAAGAGATGCTGAGAGACTGAAGAGGCAGTTCCAAAAGACAGCAGCAGGTGGGACCCAAGAATAAAGGATAAACTGAGAAATTCCCCACAAACTTTAATAAGCATAATATTTAATTTTTCATTGCTTCTTGCTTTATGCTGTTTGTCGTCAGACACCACATCTGCCCTCCTTCTCTGCCCCACAACACTTATCCACCACTAAGACCCTCCAGAACCTCAGAAGAAGTCTTGCATAAAACAGCCTTGTATTAATGGTGCTCAGCGGGGCAATGAAAGAGACTATGTTCTAAGACAAGGGTGACTGGAAATGGAGGTAGGAGCCAAAGGGGCCATAAGCCATGGTTGGTGGGCATCTACAGAGTGCTCAGGACCCAGTAAGCATGCAAAAAATGTGCCGTGAATAAATGGATGAATGAATAAATGAATAATCAAGTAATAGGAGAGCAGAGAAACAGTTGTAGTTGATATTGATCCAGGGGGACATAAGCCCCTCAATCATCTCTGGAAATGCTTAGAGATTTTCAAGAAACTGTTAAACTTGACATAATAGATGGAATAGAGCCATGTCATTCGCATATCAAAGAAACACCTGAGCACATAAATCTGGGACACTTGAGATCATCTGGGTTACACAGGGCTATTCTAACTACAAGCACCATATGCTCTAGTATTTATTCAAAATTAATCTTTATTTAGGTAGTTCTGTGGAGTTTTGCAATGTTTTTCCTGCAAGTTCTATAGTCTTGTCAAGTTAATCCCTAGGCATTTTATATATATATGTATTTTTTGCCACAGTGACAGAATTTCTATTTCCATTATATTTTCTACTTGCCTCTATATGGAAATGACTGAGTTTTGTATATTCATTTTGTGACCTAACTGAACTCAGAGTTCTAATGATGGTTTCTCAGCCGAGTCTTATGGGTCAATTGCACTCCTTTGGCTAGATGGAGAGGCACAGTGAGATTCTACCAAAAGCCTCTTTTTTCAACAATATAAGAGGAAACATTAATTGTATCTGGTCCCTCAGGGAAAAATTTAGGAGCTCCAAGGATGACAACTAATTTCTGGGATGAAATCCTAAGAAAGTACAGAGTTTTATAGCCAAAAAGCTGAAGAAAAGAAAAATGAGAGAGGAGGAGGATGAAAACACTTCGCCAAACATGCAGAGACAGCGGCACAGGTGGGGACCTTGCTGATTATTAGCTCAGGGGAAATGAGAAGGTGCAAGTAACCTGAACCCCTCCTTTTTTTTCCTTTAACATCTTTATTGGAATATAATTACTTTACAATGATGTGTTAGTTTCTGCTGTATAACAAAGTGAGTCAGCTATACAAATACATATACCCCCATATCCCCTCCCTCTTGCATCTCCCTCCCACCCTCCCTATCCCACCCCTCTAGGTGGTCACAAAGCACCCAGCTGATCTCCCTGTGCCATGCAGCTGCTTCCTACTAGCTATCTATTTTACATTTGGTAGTGTATATATGTCTGTGCCACTCTCCCACATCGTCCCAGCTTACCCTTCCCTATCCCTGTGTCCTCAAGTCCATTCTCTACTTCTGCGTGTTTATGCCTGTCCTGCCCCTAGGTTTTTCAGAACCACTTTTTTCTTTTTTTTTAGATTCCATATATATGTGTTAGCATATGGTATTTGTTTTTATCTCTCTAACTTACTTCACTCTGTATGACAGACTCTAGGTCCATCCACCTCACTACAAATAACTCCATTTCTTTTTATGGCTGAGTAATATTCCATTGTATATATGGGCCACATCTTTATTCATTCATCTGCTAATGTCCTGGCTATTGTACATAGTGCTGCAATGAACATTGTAGTACATGACGCTTTTTGAATTATGGGTTTCTCAGGGTATATGCCCAGTAGTGGGATTGCTGGGTCAAATGGTAGTTCTATTTTTAGTTTTTTAAGGAACCTCCATACAGTTCTCCATAGTGGTTGTATCAGTTTACATTCCCACTAACAGTGCAAGAGGGTTCCCTTTTCTGCACACCCTCTCCAGCATTTATTGTTTGTAGATGTTTTGATGATGGCCATTCTGACTGGTGTGAGGTATTACCTCACTGTAGTTTTGATTTGCATTTCTCTAATGATTAGTGATGTTGAGCATCCTTTCATGTGTTTGTTGGCAATCTCTTTAACTTCTTTGGAGAAAAGTCTGTTTAGGTCTTCTGCCCATTTTTGGATTGGGTTGTTTGTTTTTTTGATATTGAGCTGCATGAGCTGCTTGTATATTTTGGAGATTAATCCTCTGTCACTTGCTTCATTTGCAAATATCTTCTCCCATTCTGAGGGCTGTCTTTTTGTCGTTTATGGTTTCCTCTGCTGTGCAAAAGCTTTTAAGTTTCATTAGGTCCCATTTATTTATTTTTCTTATTATTTCCATTTCTCTGGAGCTAGGTCAAAAAGGATCTTGTTGTGATTTATGTCATACAGTGTTCTGCCTATGTTTTCCTCTAAGAGTTTGATAGTGTCTGGCCTTACATTTAGGTTTTAAACCATTTTGAGTTTATTTTGCATACACCGTTAGGGAGTGTTCTAATTTCATTCTTTTACATGTAGCTGCCCAGTTTTTCCAGCACCACTTATTGAAGAGGCTGTCTTTTCTCCATTGTATATTCTTGCCTCCTTTATCAAAGATAAGGTGACCATATGTGCATGGGTTTATCTCTGGGCTTTCTATCCTCTTCCATTGATCTATATTTCTGTTTTTGTGCCAGTACCATACTGTCTTGATTACTGTAGCTTTGTAGTATAGTCTGAAGTCAGGGAGCCTGATTCCCCCAGCTCCGATTTTCTTTCTCAAGATTGCTTTGGCTATTTGGGGTCTTTTGCATTTCCATACAAATTGTGAAATTTTTTGTTCTAGTTGTGTGAAAAGTGTCATTGGTAGTTTGATAGGTATTGTACTGAATCTGTAGATTGCTTTGGGTAGTAGAGTCATTTTCACAATGTTGATTCTTCCAATCCAAGACCATGGTATATCTCTCCATCTGTTTGTATCATCTTTAATTTCTTTCATCAGTGTCTTATAGTTTTCTGCATAAAGGTCTTTTGTCTCCCTAGGTAGGTTTATTCCTAGGTATTTTATTCTTTTTGTTGCAATGGTAAATGGGAGTGTTTCCTTAATTTCTCTTACAGATTTTTTATCATTAGTGTATAGGAATGCAAGAGATTTCTGTGCATTAATTTTGTATCCTGCAATTTTGCCAGATTCATTGATTAGCTCTAGTAGTTTTTTGGTAGCATCTTTAGGATTCTCTATGTATTCATGTCATCTGCAAACATGACAGTTTTACTTCTTTTCCGATTTGGATTCCTTTTATTTCTTTTTCTTCTCTGATTGCTGTGGCTAGAACTTCCAAAACTATGTTGAATAATATAGGTGAGAGTGGGAAAACGTTGTTTTGTTCCTGATCTTAGTGGAAATGGTTTCATTTTTTCAGCATTGAGAACGATGTTGGCTCTGGGTTTGTCATATATGGCCTTTATTATGTTGAGGAAAGTTCCCTCTATGCCTACTTTCTGGAGGAATTTATCATAAATGGGTGTTTAATTTTGTCAAAAGCTTTTTCTGCATCTATTGAGATGATCATATGGTTTTTAATATGGTTTAGCACATTGATTGATTTGCGTATACTGAAGAATCCTTGCATTCCTGGGATAAACCCCACTTGATCATAGTGTATGATCCTCTTAATGTGCTGTTGGATTCTGTTTGCTAGTATTTTGTTGAGGATTTTTTCATTTATGTTCATCAGTGATATTGGCCTGTAGTTTTCTTTTTTTGTGACATCTTTGTCTGGTTTTGGTATCGGGATGGTGGGCCTCATAGAATGAGTTTGGGAGTGTTCCACCCTCTGTTATATTTTGGAAGAGTTTAAGAAGGATAGGTGTTAGCTCTTTTCTAAATGTTTGATAGAATTCGCCTGTGAAGCCATCTGGCTTTTGTTTGTTGGAAGATTTTTAATCACAGTCTCAATTTCAGTGCTTGTGACTGGCCTGTTTACATTTTCTACTTCTTCCTGGTTCAGTGTCAGAAGGTTGTGCTGCTTTTCTAATAATTTGTTCGTTTCTTCCAGGTTGTCCATTTTATCGGCATATAGTTGCTTGTAGTAATCTCTCATGATCCTTTGTATTTCTGCAGCATCAGTTGTTACTTTTCATTTCTAATTCTATTGATTTGAGTCTTTTCCTTTTTTCTTGATGAGTCTGGCTAATGGTTTATCAATTTTGTTTATCTTCTCAAAGAACCAGCTTTTAGTTGTGCTGTCCTTTGCTATTGTGTCCTTCATTTCTTTTTTATTTATTTCTGCTCTGATCTTTATGATTTCTTTCCTTCTGCTAACTTTGGGGTTTTTTGTTGTTCTTCCTCTTCTTTCTCTAATTGCTTTAGGTGTAAGTTTAGGTTGTTTATTTGAGATTTTTCTTGTTTGTTGAGGAGGATTGTATTGCTATAAACTTCCCTCTTAGAACTGCTTTTGCTGCATCCCATAGGTTTTGGGTCGTCATGTTTTCATTGTCATTTGTTTCTAGGTATTTTTTGATTTCCTCTTTGATTTCTTCAGTGATCTCTTGGTTTTTTAGTAGTGTATTGTTTAGCCTCCATGTGTTTGTATTTTTTACAGTTTTTTTCCTGTAATTGATATTTAGTCTTATAGCGTTGTGGTCAGAAAAGATACTTGATATGATTTCAATTTTCTTAGATTTACCAAGGCTTGATTTGTGACCCAAGATATAATCTATCTTGGAGAATATTCCATGAGCACTTGAGAAGAAAGTGTATTCTGTTGTTTTTGGGTGGAATGACCTATCAATATCAATTAAGTCCATATTGTTTAATGTGTCATTTTAAGCTTGTGCTTCCCTATTTATTTTCATTTCAGATGATCTGTCCATTGGTGAAAGTGGGGTATAAAAGTCCCCTACTATGATTGTGTTACTGTCGATTTCTCCTTTTATGGCTGTTAGCATTTGCCTTATGTATTGAGGTGCTCCTGTGTTGGATGCATAAATATTCACAAGTGTTATATCTTCATCCTGGATTGATCCCTTGATCATTATGTAGTGTGCTTCTCTGCCTCTTGTAATAGTTTTTATTTTAAAGTCTATTTTGTCTGATATGAGAATTGCTACTCCAGCTTTCCATTTGCATGGAATATCTTTCTCAATCCCCTCACCTTCAGTCTGTATGTGTCCCTAGGTCTGTAGTGGATCTCTTGTAGACAGCATATATACAGTTCTTGTTTTGTATCCATTCAGCCAGTCTATGTCTTTTGGTTGGAGCATTTAATCCATTTACATTTAAGGTAATTATCAATGTGTATGGTCCTATTACCATTTTCTTAATTGTTTTGGGTTTTTTATTGTAGGTGTTTTCCTTCTGTTATTTTTCCTGCCTAGAGAAGTTCCTGTAGCATTCGTGGTAAAGCTGGTTTGGTGGTGCTGAATTCTCTTAAACTTTGCTTGTCCGTAAAGGTTTTAATTTCTCTGTCGAACCTGAATGAGATCCTTGCTGGGTAGTGTAATCTTGGTTGTAGGTTTTTCCCTTCCATCGCTTTAAATATGTCCTGCCACTCCCTTCTGGCTTACAGAGTTTCTGCTGAAAGATCAGCTGTTAACCTTATGGGGATTCCCTTGTATGTTATTTGTTGTTTTTCCCTTGCTGCTTTTAATATTTTTTCTTTGTATTTAATTTTTGATAGTTTGATTAATATGTGTCTTGGCGTATTTCTCCTTGGATTTATCCTGTATGGGACTCTCTGTGCTTCCTGGACTTGATTGACTATTTCCTTTCCTATATTAGGGAAGTTTTCAACTATAATCTCTTCAAATATTTTCAGTCCGTGCCTTTTCCTCTTCTCCTTCTGGGACCTCTATAATTCGAATGTTGGTGCATTTAATGTTGTCCCAGAGGTCTCTGAGATTGACCTCAGTTCTTTTCAATCAATTTTCTTTATTCTGCTCTGCAGTAGTTATTTCCACCATTTAATCTTCCAGGTCACTTATCCATTCTTCTGCCTTAGTTATTCTGCAATTGATTCCTTCTAGAGAATTTTTAACTTCATTTATTGTATTGTTCAACATTTGTTTGCTCTTTAGTTCTTCTAGGTCCTTGTTAAATGCTTCTTGTATTTTCTCCATTCTATTTCCAAGATTTTGTATCATCTTTACTATCATTACTCTGAATTCTTTTTCAGATAGACTGCCTATTTCCTCTTCATTTGTTTGGTCTGGTGGGTTTTTACCTTGCTCCTTCATCTGCTGTGTATTTCTGTCTTCTCATTTTGCTTAACTTACTGTGTTTGGGGTCTCTTTTTCACAGGCTACAGGTTTGTAGTTACCGTTGTTTTTGGTGTCTGTCCCCAGTGGGTTAGGTTGGTTTAGTGTGTTGTGTAGGCTTCCTGGTGGAGGGGATTGGTGCCTGTGTTCTGATAGATGAGGCTGGATCTTGTATTTCTGGTGGGCAGGACCGCATTTGGTGGTGTGTTTTGCGGCGTCTGTGAACATATTCTGATTTTAGGCAGCCTCTCTGCTAATGGGTAGTGTTGTGTTTCTCTCCTGCTAGTTGTTTGCCACGCGGTGTCCAGCACTGGAGGTTGCTTGTCGTTGAGTGCAGCTGGGTCTTAGCATTGAGATGGAGATCTCTGGGAGCGCTCTCACCAACTGATATAACAAGGGGCCAGGAATTCTCTGGTGGACCAATGTCCTGAACTCAGCTCTCTGACCTAAGAGGCTCAGGACTGACAGCCGGCCAGAGCACCAAGACCCTGTCAGCCACACGGCTAAAGAAACAGGCCGGAAGCAAACTTCCAGGGCAAAGAGGTGAGTACTGGTCCTGAACCACTCCTTAACAAAAGCGAGCCTCATAGAACCCCGCCTCTCCCTTTGGCTTAAATGGAATAGTTCTATCAATTCTACTGACTCGGGAGGGAAATCTCTTTCTTTCATGGACTGCTTAAAATGTTCCCATTAGAAATGTCCATGTAGCAGGGAAGAAGTAACAAACAACCAAATGGAAAGCTCTGAATTTGATGTGTAAATTGACTTGAAAAGACAAGTTCATGGAGAACAAATGAGGAAGAATAGCCAGGAAAATCCTGGAAAACAAAACCAAAAAACCCAACAAGATGGGGTCAGGGAGAGAGGGACTTCCAGGCCTACCAGACATTAAAGCACCCTCAAAAGCCTCTGTAATTAAAACAATTTGAAATTGGCACATGAATACACCAAATTAAACATATATGGATATATAGGATATGATAAAGGCAGCATTATTAAATCAGTGGGCAAAAAGATGAGCTTTTAAGTACACATTTTGAGATAATGGCAAAGTAATATGGAAAAAGATAAAATTGTACTCATTCTAAATATCACACATGAGCATAAACTCCAAATGAGGCAGACATTTAAATGTAAGAAAGTAAAGTATACAAATACTAGAAGGAAATATGAGTAATTCTTCAATTATTTAGGGGTAGAGAAAGAAGCTTTGCTACCTCTGAATCAAAGTTTGAAGCAATAAGGAAAAAGATAACCTTTATTACTTAAAAAGTTACTCAGTAAAAACTACAATTAAGTAAAAATACAAATTAAAAACTATAAAAAAATGTTCAACTTATAAGAAGCAAAGAGTTAACATCCTTAAATTTTCCCCGAAATCAATACTCATCATGCTTTAGCCATCATTTGTATACACGTGCAGAATGGCAAAAATGTGAGTCGCCCAACACAAATGCTCCCAGCTGAGGTCAAGAAAGGCAGTGCTCTGTCTTCTTCTTGTTTCAGCTCTTGTACTGTGAACAGTGTCCCTTCTACAGGCAATTTAGTGCCATGCTTTTTAGCACTTTTGTGCTTTTTATTGACATCTCTGTTTGAAATGGCCCCTAAGTACAGTGCTGAAGTGTTGTCTAGTGTTCCTAAGTGCAAGAATACTGTGAAGGGTCCTACAGAGAAAATATGTGTCTTAGATAAGCTTTGTGCAGGCATGAGTTATAGTATTGTTATCTGTGAGTTCAAAGTTAATGAATTAACAATATATATTACATAAGTTGTCTTTAGACGAAAACACATGTAAACAAGACTATATATTGATTGGTTGACACAAATGTGACCAGAGCTCATAGGAACCTAACCCTATATTTCCGTTAGGAGCACTGGTTCAGTCTTCATTCATTCAGAATTCATGGGAACTTTATAGAACATAACTATTATGAGTAATGAAAATCAATGGTATTTAAGTTTAGCTTTAAAATATTTTGTGGAGCAAAGAATGAAGATGATTATAATCCAGGCCAATAGTAGAGCTTGAACAAAACAGAACAATTGCTCACCATCTCTTTGGGACAAAGGAAGATTTGAATACACGGATGGCCAACCCTCAGAGTGCCCTCTGGGAAAGTGAGGGGGGCAAGAAATAGGAGAGTTGACATATCAACTAACATCACAGGCCTGTGAAGAAGTTCGGAAAGGAGCATCTGCCTCCATTTTACAGGTAAGGACACAGACACCAAGAAGTCAGTCTTTTTTTTCGTTTTTTTTAAGTAGAAATAATGATTTTATTCTCCACATGATTTCTGATACCACAAAATTAGATATTTGAAGTTTAATTTATATGATATCTGTGATTCATGCCCTTTCTAGACATTACATTTCTTATCATAAAAAAATTATAATAGAGTAATGATGAACAAGAAAGACTTTCCTTCTAGAAAAGGTCCTCATGGGGGACCTCCCTGGTGGTCCAGTGGTTAAGTCTTCACCTTCCAATGCAGGGGGTGCAGGTTCGATCCCTGGTCAGGGAGCTAAGATCCCACACACCTCATGGCCAAAAAGCCAAAACATTTAAAAAAAGAAGCAATATAGTAACAAATTCAACAAAGATTTAAAAATGGTCCACATCGAAAAAATCTTTAAAAAAGAGTCCTCATGTGATAATCATATCAATTCTGTTCACTTATAGATTTAGTCATTTAACAATTTATTTCATGTCCTCCATGTACCTGGTAGTGTTTTGTTTATTTTTAATTTTTTCATCAAGAAGTTATAGTCTTTATTCAAGATCAAAACTACCAGCTCCAAGCCCTCGAGCTAGTTTCTTGACTTCTCTGATCCCTGAATTTTTTGTAAGGGGTAAAAATGGTCCTTGATGTGCTTGCTGCAAAGACTGAGACAATGCATGCAAAGAACTTTTCCCTGTGCCTGGCACACAGTAAGTGCTCAGTGCTCATCAGCAACGATTTCCCAACAGCAGAAGGCAAGATAACACATCAGGCCAGGGCTCACCTGTCTCTTAATTTTGCTTCCCCTAAGCTAGAAAAGAACCAAAGGCTTTTGGGCTACTCCCCAAATAGCCCTTTTTGTTAAATCCACTGTCTTACTTAAACTGAATTTAGAAATTACTTATAGGGGTATAAGTTGAACTTTAAGTTTCTTATTTATAATTTATATATTTGTCCTCCTTAAAAAGGATCTGAGGAAGCTTATTATCAGATGCAACTTGTACAATAGAATTACTAACATATCAAAGCACATTAATGACATCAGAAAGAGAGATCCAGAATTATATGGAGAAAGGAGTGATTCACTTTACCACAAGATGCAATGGGGCCATACACTTTCCTTGGAGCTTCCTGAAAATAAAGGCAAAAAGGACAGCTAGCACCATTTTTTTTCCGGCTGCATAAATAGAAGTACATTCTCTATTTTGTCCAGAAATACAAACCTTTTCTGCCATTAATTTCCAAGAAAAGATCATTAGACAAATCTTCTGATAAGCATATGAACAGAATACTCTTGTCATGGCCGCTCCTTATCAACCCACAATAAAAGCTAATGTCTTTGTGTTAAGTAGTAATTCAGGAAAAGCATTTCGATGAGCAGCAGGAAAACCATGCTTTGGGGAAAGAGTCAGGCAGGCCTGCCCCTGAGTGGCTTTGCTATGTGACCTTGGGCAAGTTACTTAACTTCTCTGAGCCTCAGCTTTCTCATCTGTAAATGGGGCTGGCACCTAAATCAAAGGATTGCTGAGAGAATTAAATGAAGTAAAGCACTTACTGTGTACCTGGCATATTGTATGTGTCTCTCCCTTTCTCCTAAACTAATAGTGTATAGTTTCTGTACACTATTCTGTTCATATGGGGATAGAGAGAACTAGGAAAACAAGGGGAACTGATGTTCAGCAAGTCAGTCCAGGGCCTGGGCTGCTGGATTACTTCAAGAAGGCAAGTATGATGGTTTCTCAGGCTCACTTACACCATAAGTCACAAATGAGTGCATGTGTCCACAAGGGCTGGGTTTGGGTCACAATGGTGTTTTCAGTCAAATTCTTTTGATATAGACTCTTTGCATGTTAAACACAGGAATATCCTTCAGTTCCATAAAGAAATTTCTCTCTCATTTTTCTTGAAACTTGTAGCCCCCCTAGTCTTTCTTCCACATTTTCTCACTTTTGTGCAAGAACTAGTCCATCCTCTTCTGAACCTATGATCAACAGTGTGAGCATGATTACAGTGACTGTTGCTTTCTGTCAGGTCTGGAAGTTTAGTTTATAGGAAGTCAAGGGGACTATAATGAACTTGAAAGCAGGAGAAAATAGTGTTTTTTTGTCTCCAGCCAATTGTCAGAAGGAAAACAGGTCTTTGTATCTTTTGTATTTTTCTTAAAGAAACTGAAAATCCTCTCAAATTTTTTTCCCTATATTTTCAAGAGAGGCTAGACATTTTAGATGAGTCACCCTATTTTAAAATACTAGCAGTTAATTCATGTGGGCCAAAAGAAACAGGCTGTGTGATTTCTGACTTATAAAGGCTCTCCTGTTGCAGAACGTGCACAGTGTGTGTGTGTGTGGGGGGAGCTGGGAGGGTGGGGAGGAGGACGTACAGCTCTGCCTTCCACACAAGCTCTATCTTCCAGGAGGCCTGGGGTCCAGTGAACTTCAAAGGATTAAAAAACACCTTCAATAGAGCTCCTTTCCTCTCCTCCCCTTCCTATTTCCTTCTGAAAAGGAAAAGAAAATATTGGAGGTTGTCAGATCCACTGAGATGCTGAATTCCAAACAAAAGGGTAAAAATTATTTATCTCCTGCTAAGGAAAAGCCTAAAAAAGGGGATCAATTGATGTGGATTCTGCTTGGAGGACTGAGAAGTAACTACCTGAATGTTCCTCAAGACCAGCTGGACTTTGAGTTTGTTGGGGGAGGGTGTTCTGCTGTCCACAGCCACCGAAGTCAGCAGCAGGGTAAAAAATACAGGACCAGAAGTTTGAGGCATATTAGAATGACAAAGACCTCCTCCTTCTAGCATTAAAGTGTATTAAGACCACTTATCTCATTTAAGGAGACAGAAAGGTGATTGTGCGAGGTGAAGAATATGTATCACACTTCCCTTTTTATAGTTTTGGTATTAAAGACCGAACACTGAGGTCAAGGAATTAAATGATATTGTAGCAATGCCAAATACTAAAGGAGCATGTTCTATCATGTTGACTGCACTGCTTATGAAAAAGATTATTTCTTGTCCACAGTTTCTTTGTCCACAAAGAAACTCACATATCTTTCTTTTTTCTTTAGCAGCGCCTGAGAAACACCCTCAGAAATTGAATTTGGGGATCTAAAAAAAATCTTTATTTCCTTTGGGTAGCAGGCATTTGTTCTGAAAGATGTACCAAGTTTTTACAATGGAAAGAGAGGCAAGGCCTTATGAAACAGGCAAAACTCTTATCAGAATGTTTACGTGCGGAAAGAGCATTTAAACTCATGATGCATGCTTTGAACAAGCAATACATTTCAGTATGTGAAATTATTCATAATATCATAATAAGTGCTAAATTTGAATTTTGACCTGTTGACTGAAAGAAAAAAAAATGGATGACCTAACAGTTGAGAATTATGTTTTATTTGGCAGACTTTCTGAGGACTTCAAGCCCTGGAAGCAGCCTCTCAGGTAGCTCTGAGGGACTGCTCCGAAGAGGTAATGGAGAAACCAGGATACACAGGGGTTTCTGCAACAAAGACCAGGTAGTTGGAACATCAAAAGATTACTGTTATTAAAGAAAACCAAATTCTCAAGTTAAGGAATTTAGTGCTTTTCTGTGTGGGAAGATGCAAGAGTCTGGGCTTACTGAAATCATTCCTCTGATATGCACCTTAGCGGTCTAGGGCCAGTATATTGTTCTTTCCCATCCTGAGCCCCCTCAGGGTGCCCCGCTGGGGTGGTTGCAGTGGTGAGGACTTGGCAGCTGGCAGCCCATTTGTCTCCAACCTGAGTTCCCTCAGGGCTCACCACTGGGGACGCTGTAGCGGCTTGATGGCTGCAACATCCTCTGTTTACTAATATGGCAGGCAACATTTTTCATTCACAGACCTTTAACCTCAAACTCTCCTTTTTCCCCATTCCCCTTCCTTCGCTCCTCCCATCCCACCTCAATCCACATAAAGCCTTCTTTAATTCTTGTGCTAGTGTGAAGAGTTTTAATTTGTGGTTTGGTTTAATCTTTGAAAATACATAATTTATGTCAAGCAATTCCAGAGGATACAGACTGTTGAATGTGCAGCTGGAATAAAAATTATGACATGAAAAATTATGTGGGCAAGAGTGGGATGGGCCAATATAAAACAGGGGAAGCCATCACTTGAAGAGTATGGGTCAAGGTCACAGGTAAGACCTGTGCAGACAAGCTCATTCCACGGGGAAGCTGTGGTATTCTAAGAACTTCTGATGAACTTTACGCCTTGCTTCAGGAACATGCATTAAGTAATACATTCAACCTCACCTGTGAGGGCCTAAAGCATTGAACAGCTCATTTAACTGTGTTGATAATTCTGTCTTGCTTTGATGACCTCAAGGGCTAGAAGAAATATCCAGAAGAACCAAGATTGCTGTTTCCCAAACCAGCTGATGGTCAGAATCTATTTTAAAAATAAATTCCTAGGTTTTTCTCTCAGGAATTCTAAGTCCAGGTTCTTAGATGGGACAAGTTGGCTCTCATGATAAGCCAGGGCTAGAAACCAAGAACTGAATCTAGGACCTCTAACCCTGACTGCACATTAGAACCCTGGAGGAACATACTAGAGCAATCAAAGCAGACTCCCCAGGGACAGAGAGAAGCCCCCAGGGATTCTAATTGTGCAGCTGGTGGAGAACCAGGCATCCTTGCCCCCACCTAAGGGGGCACTGGAGCCACAGCGAGGCCAATCCCACTTCTTCTTTTTACTCCTGAAACTGGTAGTTTTCCAAGAGATGGAAGAAGTGGAATGATAAATGACCACATTTGCAAGTTATATTCGAAACAGAAAATGAGTGAGTTAGTATTTCTTAAATATTTTGATCCACAGCCTCTCATGCAATTCAAGTTGTAAGCAACATGAACTCTTTGTGACCTTTTACTCAATCTCTTTGATAAACCTCTCACATGTCCCTGCTACTTGCTTCATAGGGATGCCCAAGATTAAGAGATAAGGACTGAAAAGGAGAGACTGAGGCCCATGAAGAGGATGTGGAAGCCACATGAAGTCTAAGAGCCTGGCACACAGCTGAAACTACCCTCAGCTCCAAATCACTAGTTCCCAAGGTGGAGTGATGTTCCTTTTCCTGAATGGCACATTCATAGAGGGAACATAGTGAGGAGCTGAGGCTGAAAATTCTGAGTGGGAACACAGGGAGAGGCCACACTGAAGGTGCCCCCCTCCCTGCACAGAGAGAAGCAGGGCAGGAAGACACACTACAAGCAGCAGTGAGCCTGGAGATCCATTCTTTGAAAAATAGAGTGCCACAATGTAACAAGTACTGTGTTAGTAGCAGGGGCTGGGGCCGCAAAGAAGAGCAAACGAGACACGACCCCTGCCTTCAGGAGCTTGCAGTTTAGCATGGGGAGAGATTGGCACATCAAAAATCACTCCACAGCCAGATTTGGCCCTACCAGCTGTATCAGACAAACTATCATATTATATTATAGCAAACTGTAACAAACTAGAAAATGTGTTACCCTTCTTGTCTCAGCATCCCTATCTGTAAAACAGGTATCACACCTACACTGCAAGGTTGTCTTGAGAATAAAATAATATTCCTATGCTTTCAGAGGAAGGAAAAATGACGTCTTCTGGAGGGTACCAGACAAGGTTTTTGAAGGAGATGGAATCTGTATTAAGAAGGGTTTTGACAGGTAAAGGTGGAAAAGTGCAAAGGTGCCGAGAGAGGATACTGAGGCAGGAGTTTGGATGAATACATTAAACAGCAGAAGCCCTACTACTGGCTGCTTTAAAATTCCTAAACAATGCAGTTTGGGATATAATGTAACTGGCTCGCCAGCTTCTCAAACAGGGTTGGGCCAAAGATTTCGCCTTCTAGGGCTGGGAAGGAAATATGGAGGAGAAGACAGACTGACAGGGAAGCAGCAGGCAGTGGTTGGGAAGCAGAAATCCAGAAGCGGGGCCCCTAAGACCTAATCTTCACAGATCTGAACAACAAAACAAATGCTTACTAACCATGAGATAACTGGAATGTCACTGTCCTGGAAGTCCCAGACAGCTATAGGACCCAGAAGCATCCCCATCAGTGTTTACCCAGTACTAGATGACCACCAACAATAGCTGGTGCCAAACCCAAGTCTACACTTGGATAGAACTGGATCCTCAGATCTCTAGGCTAGCTGTGTAGGCGCTCTCATCATTCTATTAACTCCGCAATAATGTAACCACATGGTTTACAAAATGGGGTTCTCAAAATGTGGACCACCAGCAGCACCCAAGAAGTTGCTGGAAATGCAAATTATCAGGCTCTACCCTAGACCCACTGAATCAGAAACTCTGGGGACGGGGCTCAGCAATTTGTGCTTCAACAAGCCCTCCAGGACACACACACGAAAGTTTGAGAAGCACTGCTTTGCATGGGTGAATTTCTGGACCCCTTTATTATGCTATGGCAGGGTTTTACTCTTCAACTATTGCCTTGGACAAATCATTTACATATTTGAAGAACCGATAATGGGGAAAGAGGGATTTGGATCAGGAAGACCCATTTCAACTGTAACAGACTATAATTCATCAGTTCACCAGTGGGGAAAACGTTTACAGTTCATTAGTTCAACCAGATTGTTGGTGTTGGTGATCGTGGCTCTCGATGAGAGCATTAGCACAGTGTCTGAATTCTAATGGCTAATTTAGAAATACCACCCATTTCCATTATTCAACTTTTTAAGCTGGTATTATTAATGTTCTACGAGTAACTCTTATATGGGGGGTGTATTAAAATATGGGCTTTGTGGTAGGAAAACCAATGAAATGATTGCAATGTATTATCTCTGCTGTGGTTATATACCATCTGTAAGAACTAGACCTTTCACTGAATTAAAATTCTAAACACAGGGAGCCAGAATTGATTTAAATGACTATATCCTAGAACAACTACTTTGAAATAAAACTCTCATTTAGAACGTAAAAACTTTAACAATGACAGCTAATACTTAAAGGTAAATCAAATATGTAAGCTACTTGTGCCTTGCAAATCACCCCAAATCAGAAGTCTAAAATTCAGAGGTCTAATATTTGAAGAAAATTGAGCTACACCTCACAGAAATCAGACTGGGGATGAGCCAGGATTAAAACAAAAAACAATTAGCAGCCATCTGTTTCCTAGGGCTTCCTTCTTCAAGTTATTGCTACACACTGACATTTCGATGCAGGCTTTGTAAATTAAAGTGTAAGTCCTGGGAGGGCAGAAATTTTGTCTGTCTTGTCTACTGCTGTATCCTCAGTGCTTAGAATAGGGTCAGGCACGTGGTAGGTATTCAGCATATGGACTGAATGCATGAATGATCCTACAAAATTGAGATACTGTCCACCAGTTGTGGCACTGTCGAACAGAATTTTCTGTGAGGATAGAAATGTTCTATAAGTTGTATTGTCCAACACAGTAGCCACCAGCTACAGATGGCTCTTGAGCACTTAAAATGTGGCTCGTGTAGCTGGGGATATAAATTTTAAATGTAAATGCCTACTATATTGGGCGGCACAGTTATAGACGCTGTAGAAATGTGTGTGGGAAAAGAAAAAAACAAGAAAAGAAAAGAAAAACAATGAGTGTGTAGTGCAGAAGACTTGTTATTTATGATTTCTGACCCTGGGAAGTGGTTCAGGTAAGGGCGGGTTGGGTGGGCAATGCTTCCGGGGTTCCAGATTCTTCCCACTTTTCCTCCAACCCACTAAAGGCTGTGGCAGCAGCTGTTGAGGCAGGGAAGACTGGGTTTCAGATTTAAGGAGGAGAGTCTGCACTCCTTTCCTACCAGGGACAAGGTGGTGTTGAATCTATGGACATAACAGCTGGTGGAAGAGTGACCACTGGATGGCAAATGATACCAAGTATCTGCAGAAGCAAAGGCAGTGACAAGCTCTGGGCCTCTCTCTTGGCTCGGCTTGCTTTCTGGTTCACGTGTTCATTCATTTGATTATTTTCACTCATTCAAGTATCTTCCAATATCTTCACTAAGAGCCAGGCCCTGTTTTCTCGATTTCTTTTCTTAGGGGAAACTATATGAAGGTCTGACCCTTGGGATTGAGTCAGGCCTTGAGGTTCTTGGGCTTGCCACAAATGGAGGAAATCCTGGGAAGAATGGGCTGCCTCACAAAATGAGATGATTAAATGAGAGCTATTTAATCTTAGTGTTTTTAAAAAGATATGCCCTTTTTTCTCTACCCAAACTAGTGGAGACTACTTGTCATTTATATAGTATAAGACCTCAAATTAAGGCTTACTATCATGTGCTGCCTTGACATCTGGTAAAATCAGGAAGGCCTTGAATGGCCTAACTGCTAGTTCTCTTCCCCACTCTGCTCCAATGGTCAAAGTCTCCTAGCCAAGCAACTCTCCTTATCAAAGGTACCAGGCATAGTTCCTGCTGAACCCTGAGCAGCAGGTTTCAATTGCCTTCAAGCAAGTGGAGTTATTCCCACAAGCCAATCTCATCCTCCACACGAAGCAGAGGCTCCCCAGCCTCTTGATACTACAAAGCCTGACTCCCACAGACCCTGGTTGCTCACACTGTTCCTGAGTACAGCTCTCTCGTGCCCTGCATGGCATCCCTGTCCTCAGCCCCCAGCTATGAGTCCATCTGACTAATCAGCTGCTGTTGATCTCATTTATCCAATGTTGGATGTTTGACCATCCCCAAGCCCCTAGGGCGGGATCCCTCCTTCAGCAGTGCAGAGAATAGGAAGCAATTAAAACAAGTTTTGTAAACTCTTCACACATAATTCATCAGTTGCTGCTGGGCCAGCTATCATTCACTGATAATCAGGACAACCTCCACCCTTCTGAGCATTCCCTTGTACCTCAGGGGCATGAAGCCTGGAAACTACATTTCTCAGAGGCCCTTGCCATCAGGCTTCCCATTAGATTCCCACCAATAAGAGGCACTTGCGGGCTTCCCTGGTGGCACAGTGGTGAAGAATCCGCCTGCCAATGCAGGGGACACGGGTTGGAGCCCCGGTCCAGGAAGATCCCACATGCTGCAGAGCAACTAAGCTCGTGCGCCACAGCTACTGAGCCTGCACTCTAGAGCCCGCGAGCCACAACTACTGAGCCTGCATGCTATAACTACTGAAGCCCGTGCGCCTAGAGCCCGTGCTCTGCAACAAGAGAAGCCACCTCAATGAGAAGCCCGCGCACCACGATGAATGAAGAGTAGCCCCCGCTCACCGCAACCATTGCCCGTGTACAGCAGTGAAGACCCAATGCAGCCAAAAATAAATAAATAAAAATAAATAAATCTATTTAGAAAAAAAAAAAGAGGTACTTGCATGACATTTGAAAGGTAACGAGAAGCTCTTACTCCCCAGCAGCAGCTGTGGGAGCCAGAGATGGAAGGCACTGCCACAGGCTTCTGAGCGTCCACCAGAGAACCACCTATTTGGGTACTAGTGGCTACTCCCCTATGACTCTTTCATGTCCAATTTCCTGATATTTTCTGTAGCAGATGCCTCTGCACCCTGGGTCATATCCTCTTGCCTTCACCTCTGATTTCAGCCATGGTTGCATAGTTCCACACAAGTTTCAACTCACTTCATGCTGGCCGCATCCCAACTCAAGAGCAGGATACACATCTCCAGGGTTCCTCCAACACTTCAGATGTCGTGTGAGCTAGCTGGCTCACATACACATGGGCAGCTCATAAATACAGGAAGTTAATATCTCTGGGAGCAATTCTTGAGAGCCAGTGGATAAATGCTCCCACCTTTGGGCAGACAATTCTGGAAGGTATTGTTTCTCAGTAGGTTCTGATAGAATCAAGCTCCTACCTATCATAATGCAACCTCTACAACAGCAGTCCCCAACCTTTTGGGCACCAGTTTTATGGAAGACAATTCTTCCATGGACTTGGGGGGGGGGTTGGAAATGGTCAGGCAGTAATGCCAGTGATGGGGAGTGGCAGATGAAGCTTCGCTCACTCACCTGCCGCTCACCTCCTGTTGTGCGGCCTGGTTCCTAACAGGCCACGGACCCTTACCGGTCTGCAGCCCAGGGGTTGGGGACCCCTTCCCTACAATGCACCCCTACATTGGCTATTCCTCTTTCCCTTACTCTCCCACTTACTCTTCCCACTCTCCCCATTTCTCTAACCTCTATGACTTTCCCTGAGTTCCAAGGGGCAGACTCAAACAGTTGCTAATCAAGGGAGGAGCAGCCAAGAAACCACCTGAGGTAAGATTAAAGGGACCAGAGAAGCTCATCCAGATTAGGAGATGAGATGAAATTAAGGGAGTGCAAGCCCTGCTCACACCCTAATCTTGTCAGAGACCCCATCTTTGAACCATTGTTATAAAATCTGCATCAAATCCTCCTAGGTTGGGACAGAGTTGTTTTTTTGTTTTTTTGTTGTTGTTGTTTTTGAGGTAGGAGCCCCCTGTGTCCCCCTTTGCCTGGCAAAGCAATAAAGCTATCCTTTTCTACTTCAGCCAAACCTCTGTCTCTGAGATTTGATTCAACACTGGTGTACAGAGAAGCTGAGCTTTTGGCATCAGTATAATGGAGATGCCTCAGCAGCTCTGAGTGTTGGTCTCCTCACTTCTGGCAAGAAGGATAAATGTTTATTTTGTTAAGCCACTGTAATGGTTTCTCTGACACTGCTGAGTACAGTTCCACACCTGGTACACTGCGTTCATAATTTTATGAATTATTTCCTTTAACTAGACAACCAGAAGGAAATTGCCAGGTCAAGAGGGGTATTAAACATACATAAATTTATGATGCTTGTTGCTAAATTATTTTACAAAAGGAATACATCAATCTACATGGCTACCCTTATAATTTAATGTGTAGCTATATATTCTGAAAAGGTATGTTTTGCAATTACCTTGCTAATTTGTTTCCACTTTGATTAGCAGTGTAATACACTACTAGTAGGTTTCAAGCTCATAGGCTACATGGTGAGAAAAAGCTCTGTGGGAGCCCTACTCGAAACAACTCTAAGCATTTTGTCCATTCAAATAAGCAGCACATACAATGCTATCTCTACAGTGATTTCATCACAGGCTGACTATTAAGACAGCCAGTGTGACCTCCTTCAGAAAGAATTCTCCCACTGCTCCAAAGTAACTACAGTGGTCAAGGAAGACACAGAGATGAGAAGGGGCAAAACAATGAGAAGATGACAAGTGTGGCCATGGCTTACCAACAGCTAAGAGATCTGCTTCCATCTGCAAAAGGTAGAGGGAAAGGTGGAAGTGTCCCTGCATCACTCCAATAGAAAAGAGGACTGTTAGATAACAAGAGACAAAGGTGGGGATTTCTAACTGATAGCTCCAGAGCTACTGTGGCTCAAAAGAAGTACTAGCTTGAAAAGAGAAAATTTTTAAAAACATTGTAAAGGGAAGACCACGGCCAAATAGGTGTGCTCTCCATGGCTTGCCATGCACTGCACTGTGTTCAAAGCTCAGCCTCGGGCTTCCCTGGTGGTGCAGTGGTTGAGAGTCCGCCTGCCGATGCAGGGGACACGGGTTCGTGCCCCGGTCCGGGAGGATCCCACATGCCGCGGAGCGGCAGGGCCCGTGAGCCATGGCCACTGAGCCTGTGCTTCCGGAGCCTGTGCTCCGCAACGGGAGAGACCACAACAGTGAGAGGCCCGCGTACTGCAGGAAAAAAAAAAAAAGCTCAGCCTCATCTTACATCTGAGTCATTTTCCCCCTTTATCCGCAACTCTAAGAGGAAAGATCGTTGGCTAAGTGAGTCATCACAACACTGCTTCAACGGCAGAGACTCTTGGAATGTCACTCGTTCTTATTTGTTCATTCACTCACTCAGTCACACTTTTCCTGCATGCCTGCTACTAGTAAGTGGTAATAATACACCCCCTGGACTCAAGGAACTTATTGTTTTGAAGCAGTAATGCTATTACACTAATAATGACAACACAAAGGCCCTGTAGGTTAAGAACCACAACAGAAATATGCAATGCTGTAGGAGCTGAGAGTATGAAGAATTTCCTCCACTTGGGAAGACTGGAGAATCCTACTTGAAGATGACAGACCAAATGAACCTCAACAGGTAGGTAGGATGTCAAAAGGAATGTTTGGATGAAAAAGCAATAAATGTGATGGAAAAAGAACAGGGTGTAAAGATAGGAAACCTTGGATTTTGTCCCAGTCTGTCTCTTAGGACTCTTAGATCTTACACATACTATTGAAATTTTGTGACATGTAAGAACAGGAAATGGTACCACCCTTTGGAGGTTGCTTACTGCAAGTATTAAATTAGATAATACATGTGGAGTTATTTTATACATGATAAAGAGATATAAATATAATTGGTTGTCTTCTTATGATCGTTTTTATTGTTCTTCCACATATAGCAAACAGGAGCAAAATGTTCAAATATGGAAAAGCTCAGGGTATGAATGGGACAAGTTTTTTTCTTTCCAGACTTAAGATCATATATGATTTATATAATAGACTGTTAAACAGTTGTCTGACTCACACACACACACACACACACACACACACACACACACGACCCCTAAGTGTTAGTTCCCTGAAGTCTGACAGTGGATTTTACCATGTTAGTGTTCGTGGTAACTGTTATGCCAACATACAAACAGGTCATTGTAATGAAAAATTTTATATTCTTATGATTTTGGCTATGGTAAATAGGGTTAAAGATGTTACAATTTCATGAGAGTGAATTTATAACCAGAAAGGAAATCTAAAGCCTTTAATATAAGAAAGCAGTTCTGAATCAGAAAGGAAATTGGTATCCAACCCATGTTTTGTTTCTTACCACACCTAGGCAGCTTTCTGGCCAGTAAGAATGGGTAAACTTGGAGAAAAAGAATTAGCTTCCTTGATGATTAGAAAATAAAGTTATGGGATTTGATACTGACAAAAATATCATGGGGCTTTTTTTTTTTTTTTTTTTTGTGGTTCGCGGGCCTCTCACTGTTGTGGCCTCTCCCGTTGCGGAGCACAGGCTCCGGACGCACAGGCCCAACGGCCATGGCTCACGGGCTCAGTCGCTCCGCAGCATGTGGGATCTTCCCGGACCAGGGCACGAACCCGTGTCTCCTGCATCGGCAGGCGGATTCTCAACCACTGCGCCACCAGGGAAGCCCTATCATGGGGCTTTTACTTCCTTTTTTGATGCTGATAAGTTTGAACACTCAGGAAGTTGGTTTAAAAATATGGCAGAAGAGGCAACTTATTTCTTTCTCTTTGTCTAGTTTGAATTGAGTCTAGTCACTAGAGAAGAGATATAATTTGAAAAAAAAAATTAATAAATGCAGAAAACTACCCACAGCAAAACTGGCATAACATGCTCTAGGAAAGGTAGGATTTCAAGAAAATGTCCCAGGAAATTACTCATATTACTAATTCATGTCAAAAGAGGTGAGGTTAAATTAAGTAGAGGTTGATACAATTCAAGAATTAATGTTCCTACTATTTCTAAGCATTTTTTATTTAATTGAAAACTTATAATTAAATATGATATAAATATGATTGATTCCAGTTAATGCTCACATTTAACTAGCTTAATAATATACTCAACTTTCATCAGAGTTTAATTACATGAAAAAACATGCCCATCTGTTTAATCCAGTTGATTAGTAATCTGAGAAATAAACCTAATGGTATATCTAAGGCCCCACCATTCATATATAGGCACTATAGGTTAAAACTGTAGGTAAAAGCATAGGAAATTGACATTTATTGTGCAATGACTGTGTGTCTAGCAACATGCTAGGTGGGACTGTTTCACCAGTGGCTTCACATCATTAAGTAGGCATTAGTGGTCTTATTTTCTTTGGAGCACTAAGAAACTTTAGGTTACTAAAGGTCATAAAGCTAAGCTGATGGCAGAACTATGATTCTAACTCAGGCCTGTTAAGCTCACTGTCTTTCCATAAAACCATGCTATTCCCTTCTGGACACTGAATTTCTTAAAAGTTAGCCTTGAAAACTCAAATCTACCAAATGTTTACAGCATCAATAATCACACAGGCTCCTAACAAATGCTTTTCATTTACTGAATCATCTCTGAAGACTTACTTCTTTTGTCCCTCTACAAAGTGGCCAAAAGTAACATCTTTTCTCTTTGATTTTTACAGATTTGTATTTTTGTAAAATTGAGGAACAAGAGCAATTGTTCAAAAGCTTTTTACTCTTCAGTTTAAAGACAAAGTTCTATCTTTTCTTTAGTCTCCAACACTGGAGATTAGATCAACATATTTTTGCTTCATTGTAAGAAATGAAATATTACTTTCCAAAACAATGTTCCAAACCCTTTCTAGAGTTTCTCCTGGTCCAGGGAGGTACTGATCTAGACCAACTAAAAATTCAGGTCCAGATTCCTGAAAAAGTCTTCTCGCTGATTTTTCTATGTTTCTGTGAAGCTACTGACTTCTTTTGCTGAAATCATACACATATATAGCGCAAACCTCATTTTCAAGAATCCACACAAGCTTCCTTTGGCCTGAGACATCAGATTTCCTCAGCATGCTCCCGTCTCATCTTTTATTGCTTCCAACACCTTCTTCCTCATCAAGTTGGCATACTTACTACTTCCTGCCATGCACGCTCATACATAAGCCTCCTGCTGCCCATTTCTACTTCAGTATTCATCACCCATGAGAAATGTCCTCTTTCTCTCCCTCTGGCAATTCAAACATACTTGCTACAAGATTGACTTATTCCAAATACCCTTACCTGCTGTAATTCTTCCTTCGACTATGTCCATCAACAACCACACTGACATCCTGCATAGATTATAAAAAACTCCCAGAGTTATGAGAGGCCTGAGAGGGCAACTATTTAAATCTCACCACAAGAGTATTTACAACACTGAAAACTGGCACAAAAAAATAAGTGTGTGTGTGTGTGTGTGTGTGTGTGTGTGTGTGTGTGTATGGGGGGAGTTTCTGTGGTGAAAATGAAGGGAAGAAATTCAAGCTAGGAAAGAGGGAGGGTTAAATGTAAATTGTTACTAAGTGTATATATGATCTTCTTTTAATCCTAATCTGACTCTCAGAAAGGTAAAATGAGTTATGGTTACTAATTGGCTGAAACTCAGGTCAATTTAGCAATCATTGAGGATATGTAAAGATTCATAAAACGTGTTATTTCTTTAAATCTTGTTCTAAGTCTAGGATGCTATTTAAATGAACAGTAACAATTCTAATAGATGTTATACTTCTCTTTTAAATCAAGAGTTCTATTTTGGTAGAAGCACCAGAATAGCATTAACCTTGCCTTACGTTCACCACCTTCCTGTTGCCCACATTAACTATGTAGCTGAGTCTGTCTGGTTGAACCGTGAGACCAGAGTTTACCATCTGGTGGCAGCCAACTCAAATTACAGGTAAAAAAAGCTAGAAGGAAACACTCTAGAAGGAAATAGAGATTAACTATCAATATAGAAACTAAGACTCTATGAATGACACAGAACTGTACAGAGCAGTATTTCTCAACTTTTTAATTACTGTCTCCCTTAGGAGACTTTTTGAACATTTTTCCCAAATGTTCCTCCCATGAAATTTTAGTACCATGGATACCCTGTTTACATAATATATGTAAGTCTATGTTTTATACAAAAGCAGAGTAAGTACAAAGATATCTTTTATTTAATGCAGGGTTTAGGGTGAATAAATAAACATTTTAAATTAAAAGTCATAGACGTAGAGAACAAAGTATGGATACCAAGGGGGAATGGGGTGGTGGTGGGATGAACTGGGAGATTGGGATTGACAGATATACACTATTGATACTGTGTATAAAATAGATAACTAATGAGAACCTACTGTATAGCACAGGGAACTCTACTTAATGCCCTGTGGTGACCTAAATGGGGAGGAAATACAAAAAAGAGGGGATATATGTATACATACGTACAGCTGATTCACTTTGCTGTACAGTAGAAACTAACATAATATCATAAAGCAATACTTACTTTGTAAAGTATTACTCTGCTTTATTGTAAAGCAATCTATACTCCAATAAAAATTTTAAAACAAGTAAAATTAAAAGTTAAAAAGTTATTAACATTTAAGTTAACTCTACAAATGTGTTTGCTTAGTAACCTAATATAATTTACTTATATAAACTATAACATATCAAATTGAACATGCAAATTAGTAATTTACACAACTATATAACAGCAATGTAATAGAATTTTTAAAAAAACAAAAAAACCCTGTTATTCTCCCTTCCAAAGCAAAACAATTGAGAAAACAAAACTAATTTATAACAAATTATTTTTGGTGAACTTACCTTTTGCCTTATGTGAGTAAATGACTTTTAGCTATCTGTCAGATATTGCAGATTCGTTTTTCTTTTATATACATGACACAATTAACAATGGGTTGGATAACTTTTGTAAAATAATGAAATGTAAATTTTTAGAATTTAATTCTGAAGGCCCAAGTCATACACAAAAGCACTGAATAGCAACCATACACAATATCCACGAAGCACCCAAAAGGTATACACGCAGGCCACCTCTCACAACATGACTTTGAGATAAGGACTGATTGAGAGAAAATCTTCCAATTATAATCACATCAATTCACCATAGTTTTATAGCACTGCATGTATTCTGTGTATCTTCCATGAACTCAATGTCAATGCTGCTTGTGTGACACCGAAGAAAACCCAGGTAGATAAATTAAATACGAAGGAATAAGATTTTGCTGGATAGGATTGAGTCTTGGAGGGCCACAAACTATTGCAATCTCTAAGACTTGAGCTACTCTCCCTCCTCCCCTAGAACCAACCATTCCCTTGGGGCAAATCTGCCTCTGTTAGGAATACATGGTTCAAGAGATATACAGCAAAAATTATTTCAATATCTTGCCATATGACAGAATAAAAGTAAATCTATGGAGATGTTTTAAAGTTTTTTGAACTTGGTCACAGTGGGCAGTGTCATTGTGCACTGAGGGCTCAGTTTTATCTGCAGATGTAAATACAGACTCTAGTTCTTATGGTATTCCCCTTTCCTGGATCATCTCGCCTTTCTCCATATTCTTCTTAGTTCATTACTCCGTCTACTCTTCCTCTGCTCCCTACCTCTTAAATATGGACATTTCTGCCTATCTTAGCCTCCCTCTCTTCTTTCCCTACTCTAAACTTTCTCCCTGTACAATCCCTTCAAACTCTCACATTTTACTGCATTAGTCTTGCCTCTAGCTGTGGACACTTTCCTGAGCTTCCCACCTTCCTGACGACTCCTCAGAGGAGTCCTATTCATACCTCAAACCCAATGTGTCAAAAATAATATTAGCAAACTTGTAAAACTATTAACACATATTTCAACCACCTCCCTAAGTTCTCTGTCTTGGTAATGGACTTACTCTCTCACTAACCTAAGGTGAAACTCTCACGTTTTACTTTTCTCAGGTAAAAACTTCACTGTACCCTTCCTTTGCTATTGTGATGGCTTCCCAGCTCTTCCTCCTATGTTCAAGCATTGGTTCTTCAATCTGTCAGAGCCTGGGCATCCTTGGCCATGGAACATGCACACATCTCAGCCAGCCAGCCAGCCGGGGTGAGGAAGAAGCTGGGGCAGGATGGGGTGGGGGTGAGGCTGGGCAAACTAATTTGCCTGCAAAGACGGGGCTCGAGAGGTTGTACCCCTCTGGCATGGCAGCACCACACAGACATACTGAAGCAGGCTGATATTACTACATCGATAGTAACATTTTAAATAACAGGGCAGTTTCACCCCATTGGTTCATTCCCAGCAGGGCCCGAGGACCAGTAGACAATTGTTAATAGCCTCCAGCTGATCTGCCTCCTATCTCTTAGTTTCTAAAGCTCAAAGCTGATCCTGTGTTACTGCACTTAAAATTCTTCGGGGGCTCCATCCCCACTGGGCAATGACAGGGGTATGAATCTTGACCAGCTGGAAGCAGGAAGTTGGAAAGGAAATCTCCTGCTTCATGAACCATATCAGAGGTGACACAGGACAAAGGTCCAAGACAAAGGTTGCAAACCAAGATCCCTCAGGGGACCATCCTTCCTTTTGAGTTTAACCACTCAAGAGAGGACCCCGTGCCCTCTGTGCTCAGTCCAGTGGTAACTCCCTGCACAGGGCTCGCAGTTTCACGACACCATTTCTTCCTGGTCCCTCTGCCTTAAGTGCTGGTCTCTATTCTTCCTTTGCCTATCCAAACTCTGCTCATTTTTCAAGGGCTAGCTTAAACATCAGCTCTTCTGTGGACCTTGATCAAGTCAGCTTCATGGGATGGGAAGGAAAAGGAAAGTGCTTTCGTTAAAGCACTTTCAAACAAGTGTTTTTGTTAAAGCAAAGTCAACAGGCTAGAAAGATGGTCTGATTTGCGAGCAAGGCTCTTGTCTGCCTTGTTCTTGGCTATTTTCCAAGGGCCTAAGAACAGTCTCACACACAGTGGGTAATCAATAAATGTTTGTTGAATGCATGAATTAGTAGAAGTATATGAAGATGGGGCAAAATCAGATTTTATGAGCTAAATAACATTTTGAATCAATAATTATAGTTGACCACATTATGAAATATCCATAGCCCTTTCTTGGAGGAGTAAAGACACAGGTGATCTTTGATGGACATGCAGTGTTAGGGAAAAATAAACCTGTTTTGTTTTACGTTACTCAGATCTGTAGGTCTTTTGTTACTGTAGCATAACCTAGGAAATGCCAACTAATACAGTAGTTGTTATCAGGAACGGGGTGATCCAGTAACAACAAAAAGCCCTAAAACATAAGGCATTGGCTTAGGGCCAAGCAGTGGTCCCGTGTAGAAACTCTTTTAGTGGAGCCTGGAAGAACGGCAATCCATTTTGCAGCAGGAAAACAGTTGCTAAAACTGTCACCTGTGACAACTTAGAATACATATAATGTACCTAATGAGCTTGTTGCTTTAGGTGAAGAGGGTGAAAAATGGAATGCTAATAGCATCCTCTGATTGCTGCTGGCTGCATCTAACAAGGTACCATGAGAAAGAGATGATTTTAAAAAAAGAAGTGAAGGCTTTGTAAAGCAGAAATAAAAGGGACTGAAAGCCCAGAAATTCCAAGTCTTATAGGATTATAAGAGACAATTTCTTTACAATTCAAAATGTAACAGAAAAAAACAAGGAGACCTTTGAGCAATGAAGTCTAATTAAATCTCACTTTCAAGGCAAGGACCAAATTAAAGGTGTGGACTTCATAACCTTTTAAAAAACCTCTGAATGGCTTAAGGTGGTCCCCGGGTGGACAAAATAGCCCAGGAAAAAGAGACTAAGGGTGTCTCCCCCAAAGTTCAAGGTATATAGATTAAGTTTAGAAAGAGAAGAAAGACTTCCTTCCCTGTCCTAGCTTGGTGATGTGATGTGTTTGGCTAATGAGACGTGAGCAGGCTTGATGTGTGTCGATTCTGGACCGAAGCTTTAATAGCCAGTGTTCGATTAACAGGAAGGAATCCTCTTTCCTCTCAACCACAAAACGGGCAGCGTTCCAGACAGAGGCCACATCATCAGCCTAGGACTCAGAGTAAAGATGACAGTAAGCAGAGATGCAGCTCATCCTTGTTGGCATATAGCATGAATGAGAAGTAAACTTCCATGATTGTCTGCTACCACAGCATAAATCAGCCTCCCCGGACAGACAGGATGACTTTTAAAAACACCTCTCAAAACTTCAAAGGAGAAGAGGCCTATTTCATACTAACAGAGATGAAAGTTTGCTCACTGAACAACAATAGTGAACAGTGGAAGAGAAAACTGGTGAATTTACAACCTAGTTATTAAGGTTCTGTTAGGGACTATGCTTTGTTAAAACTGATTCCCTTCTCTGATTTTGCCTCTTTATGCCCCACATTTTTCTTAAAAAAAAAAAATCTAATTCTCAACGTCTATTCACGATGTACTACTCAAAATATATTCTGTTGCTTCTTCCAATTAATTCTAAACGAAAAGAGATTTAATGTTTTTGGTCATTAAGAATGAAAATGAGCCAGATTGGTGTATTTAGGATGTTTTTGTTCTTTGCACTGAACCACTGTTTAATTGAAATACCAGCTCTGTCAACAACTCTGATGGAATCATAACATTGACACCAACAGCTAAAGAATGTTGTGTTGAACCCTTAGTTTAGATCCTCATATAGAAGTGACTGCCTCTAATGACACCCAGCATGAGCCAATGTTCCTGTGTTCACAAGAGCAAGGACGACTGCACACACTCTGGTCTGAGTGCCTTAAGCAGCCAGCACAGTGCCCGGCACAGAGCTTGTGACCAACAAACGTCAGTTTCCTCTCGTGCCCGGGCTCCTCCCTGCCTCCTTATTGAAGAGATCTGGCTGATCAGACTCACTGTCATTTTAAGGTCTTAAAACAGAGATGGCAGGTGATTTCTCTACAGCACAGTTTCTAGGGAAGCTCAGTTTTCTAGACCAGGGTGATTAGGTGTCCCCCCTTTACAGGACTGGCTCCCACTAAGAGGTTTAATAACAGCAGAAGAAGAACTTAGCACAAAAGGAAAGCAGTAACATCCAATGGAGGTTAATTTAATTAGTTCCTCCCTCCTTCCAATTTTTTGGGGTCTGGCAATATTCAGGGAAGTTCAACAAATTAAATTTCTTATGCTTCTACTGTTGAGATACCTCCTGAATTTTTTTTTAAAGGTCATTGTTCCTGGGTAGGAAAATGATATCTAACATGGATTAAGTATCACTTCTTGACCTGATGTAAATAAAATCAGGTTTGACATATTAAAAGTCCTAAAGGCCTTCACCCTGGACATTAGCCCTTTGGCCCAGATGCTCTAACAAAACCCTGTTGCCAAAGGTCACTCCCCACATTCACAAAACTGCAATCTTTAAGGCTAGAGAAAAAATACTTTTTCATGTGATAACAAGTTAAAAGCTGAGATCTCTGTTGCCATGGCGATTAGATTTTTCTGCAGTGCTGGCCTTTGCTGGCAGATGAAGGTAGTGCTATAATCAATAAGAACATAGTACTTTCCCACATTCCTCTTGGGGAAAGGATTCTAAGCAAAAGCATACAGAACCATATTTAATGCGTCTTAAATGTCCATGGGTAGAAATTTCCCCTGTGAAATACTAGCATGCCCAATAAAATGCCAGTCTATGCCTTCACCATGCTCTGCTGAAGGATTCACTAAAAGTCAGAGTACACAGGCCAATTCCTGACTTCTATCGGTTCCTTGTCAATGTTTCTCTACTGCTTTTGGTCCCACCTAATAAGTCCTTCATATGTCTGAATTGCTTCTTAATCAAGAACCAACTTGAGTTGAGAAACCCTTAGACCTTGAATTTTGGAGTAAGGTTAAAGGGCGTAAATGAATCTCTCTAGAACCCTGTGTCTCAAAATTGCAATCAAGTAATCTGTTACTAGACATCTTGGTGTTACTTTATTCCATTATCATTTAATCTGAAATCTTTCTGGCTTTGTTTTTCTTTTGATCATTTGGTTATCTTGAAGTCCTATAATGTTTTCTTCTTCCCCACAGAGGAACACCTTGGTAGAGAGGAACAATCATTTAAAGATTTTCCTAATATAATAGATGAATGGATGATATCTCCTCTTACTTCCCATGTGTGTATACTGAACAGTCAGCAGCCACTCCCTGTAGAATTCCACTTTAAAAATATGGTGATGCAAGCAGAGTATTTACACGTTTATCCCTGACAGGAGAAAAATCCTCCTCTATGTGTAACAGTCTTCTCCTTCCAGAGAAAAGTAAATGGAATAAAATAGGGTCAAATGGCTTTATGCCTAACCACTAGATCAGTCCATTTAAACGCCCTGGTTTCATTACACGTAGACACCCTAGAACTAGGACGGTGTGCACAGGTATGGGTAGCAAAAGGAAAGGGAACCAAGGTAGAGTCAGTACTATGGATTCACCAAACTTTCTTCTTCCTTCTACAGGTCAGGAAGCTCAACTCCATTTCCAAAGCTCCCGTGCAGTGAGGTGGGACCATGTGGCAGAGAAGTTCTAGTCCATGGCCTGGATACAGACCCATCTCTATCCTGCACGATCCTCTACTCTCTTTCTAACTTAGCTGCCAGGCAGATACAGAGAATCCAGTGGAGGGATGCTGAATGTGAGGAGGCAGACTGACATTATAGTGAAATACTAGGTCCCTAAATGGAACAGGGAGGGCCCTTCTCCACCCCAACTCCTACCAACCTACACTGGATGAGGATGTGAGTGATAAATTTTTATGTCAAAACACTGAGATTTTGGCTTTTTGTTAATGCAACCATCATTACCTATCCTGACTAAAAAAGGCAGTAAATGGATCCTGAAACATGGTTCCTTTTGTACATTTAACTCACCTTAGGAGCCAGAAAGTGTCCTAAACTAATCTTAAATAATTCACATTAGAATTTTGAGGCAACTCGTGGTAGATGGACACTGCTCATTGATCCTCTGAGCTTAAGGATCAAGAAGCAATATTCTTAATAGTGCAAACCTGGAATTGATGGCCAAAAACATAAATTAAATTTCTTGTCCTTTTACTTTCCCAAGCTCTCCATGTCTATGAAAAAAAGGAATAAAATAAATAGGATTGCCTCTAGAAGCTGGAGCTCACAAATGTCATTTCAGGGTAGGGACAGGGAGGACAAGGTAAGGAGAAAGGACCGTCTGTAACATCCAATCTCTTTCAAATTATTCACTCATCACTTCTACGGGGAGATTATCCTCCTCCAATACCACTTTTCATTTTGCAAATGTGTAGTGTGCAGACTTTCCTGGTTTGATGAGAAAGGTTTCCAAGAAAATTAAATGTCAAGGCTGCTTGGCTTATTGGTTTTGTTCTGTATAAATTCCCTTTTTAATTCAGCTTTGAATAATAATACTCTTCAGTGTCAGTGTGACAAATTAGCTTCAATCTTAGTGGGGTGTGAGAATTGAGAAAGGAGGTGAGGACTAGCTAAGGTCCTCATCTTAGCAGGTTAGAAATAGAGAATTAAGTCTAAAAGACACCCTTTAATGGCTCTGAGGAAGAAATGGCACATAAAACACCAGATTTTTTCTAAAGCCTATTGATTATTTGTTCCTTTTTCCTTTTCCAGAGGTCAGTGCCCTGATATATGCAAAGATTAATGTAAACTAGGACCCTCCCCTGAATGTAGATAGGAAACTGCTGGGAAACCCATGTTGTCCTGTTAGATCCCCCTCAAGACTACTCCTGAACTGAATGAGTTAGTGAGCACCTTGAAGACCCAGGCCCAGAATTCCTCCCCCAACCCTCATCCCTGCAGGAGCCCCATGTAACACTATTCTATACTATGGCTTCCACCATTGAGGTTGGCAATGGTGGGCTGATGATGAAGACTGGCTTAGGGGTGGATCTAATATTTAGTCAAAAAAGATTTTAATCTTTTTTTTACCCCCTCCCCTCAGTTTACATGTATTAAAATATAAGACAAAAGCTAAGAGAACAGTCCTTGTACATATGTGAATCTTATCAGTCCAGGCTCTCAGAGATAAAGCTTTAGTCTATGTTATCTCCACATGCAGGCCACACATAAGCATGTGACCTCAGGATTCTTTCCCATTAGAATAAAAGAATGTTATAATAACCATGGAATGCTTAAAATAAAATACAGTGCAATTCTTTCACACTGCAATGTGAGGATACAGCCCAGAGAGGCTAACTGACTTGCCCAAGGTCTGTTTCTCTGATATGATTGACTGACTTGATATGACAGGATACTCTCTCTCTCTCTCTCTCTCTCACACACACACACACACACACACACACACACACACACACACAGAGGAGAAATGATATACCAATTTGCACGTTAAAATCTCAGATGTCTGGAAGCAGTATGATATTTAAAATACCATATCTTCAAAGCATGCATCATCCAGTAAAATTATTCTTAAAGATTTGAAATTTAGGATTAGAAAAGCTGTTGCCAATGTTGTTGCCAAGGTTTTATCAAAAGGAAATTTGGATTGGGAAGACTTATTTCCTTGTATGCTCTTTCCAGGGATAACTGCACAAATCAATGGACGACACATTTCCCAGATTGTCACAATATGTTCTTGACTGACATTTCCATTTCTACTCACAAACAGGACAGACTAGTTTTCAACTGGGTTTTGATTCCTAAGCCTTTTCAGAGTATTAAAACTTGACCCCAGCACAGCAGTTGATGTTTTTAAAAATCATTTTACATGACATGGCTTTGCAGGCATGGCTCAGAGCTAGGACAGTAAGAAATAAATTACAAGCTGTGTTTATAGCACGAACAGAACAGTAGTATCAATTCAAATGGTTTGAGAGGAGTTAACCAACTCCCACTTCCAATGTTTTGAAAGTATTGTTCAGAAATGTGCCGCAAATGGATCAGAAATTGTTATTAACACTGTGAAGCAACCCTTAGCAGTTCCTAATAAAGTGGACAGTATTGGATCTAGAGAAAACATAACAAATGAAACAAAAAAAAATGGGTATTACTCTTGACTTTCCAACATGAGAAGGATGTCAACCCTGCTCTGGAGACTGCATCCTCTGACAGACTGAGAAGGTCCTCAATTCATCTGCCAAAGGCAGCAGAGGCACCTGCTCATTCTTAGGTGAGAATTTTCCTATAGCTGGAGAAATTGATGAGCACTTGTTGACATTCTGCCCCTTGCTCCACAACTAAGAGTTCACCTGTAGGACCTCTGGCTCTGCAAACAAGAAGGGGAGTACACACACAGGCAGAATGTCAAGGAAGAGCTCACCAACTCTCCCTTCAACCTGCTCCACTGCAGGCTCAGGGGGCCTTAGACTACTTCATAGGGAAAAAGTGCCTGAGCACAGAACAAGAGAAACCTGCACGGCACTGGACATAAAACGGTTAATCAGGTACACCTTTGAAGACAGGAAGAAGTGCAGGTAAAGGGCAGAGTGAAATCTAAGAGTTAAACAGAAGGCACCCATGTGTCCATTCAATGGAGGGAAGAACAGTTTCTGGCTTGGACCCCCAAGCAGAAAGTTACTTTTCCAACCAAAAGTAGCTGAAAATAGAGTAATGAAGTCATTGCATTGAGAGAGGACACAGAGTAGAGAAATATAGACAGAATCAGAGCAACAAAGCCAAGCCAAACCTGAATTAAGTGGTAGATCAGGCAGCTGTAATTTTGAAGAATGTGTGGCAGGAAACAAACTTCCTTCCAAATACAGCAATGAAGATCATATTTGAAGAGACCTTTGAGGAGGTGTGTAAGCAGAAACTGGAATGAACTTTATAGATGATAAAGAAAAACCTTATTGATTTACTATCATGAAATCAAGAATATCATGGAAAAAGAGTCAGCAAGAAAAAAAAATTAGTGTTTCATTGAATGTCCTTTTACAAATTAGCTACATACATTTATGGTTTGGTTAATTTATCACAGAATGTATGCAGTGGGCTTTCAAAGTGTAACCCACAGTGCCTGCAAGTTAGAAGTGCAGGGGAGAACACAACTTTGAAAATGTCCTCTGTAACTAACCTGTCTTCCTTTTGAGCCCTCATCTGCTCTTAGAGAGAAAACGTTACACTATTTACACTCTTAACCAACCCCCAGTTAACTGACCTGCTGAATGAACCAGCATCCTAGTTCCTCTCCATATCACAGTGACCAACTCCCTTGCAACACTGAGAACTCACAGGTAACAGGTTTCTCTCTGGGGTGTCTCCACATTGTCTGCTTTCAAGAGTCAGTTGTGTCTCCAAATATGTTTATGCCCAGTTTACGTGTTATTTTAGTTACACAGCATAACACACTGTGAAATGAGAAAGAAGTGCCTGAAGAGAAAGATTTGTCTGTATGAAAACTAAATCAAATGCTTTGAATAGACTTAATTAAGGCAAGTTTCCTCTAACAATGCTTTCAATTAGGTGTCAAGGCAACTGTAAAATATTTTTTTTAACTGTAAATACTCGAAGATTCTATGCTCAAATTTCATTGTAAGAGTCAAATAGTAATTGACATAATAAAGAAAATACTACTAGACATTGTAAACAAAGCATTATGATTTATGCCAAAAATTAGCAACAGAACTCTAATTGGAAGACCAGTATGTAAAGAAAGAAAAGGTCTTAGGCCCGCATTAAAAGATTGCCATATGAATGTACATTTACAATAAATTAAAATAAAATGTTGAAGATATATACATATATAATTTTTTATGATTCTGTTTTAACTACTTATAAATGGCACTGGCCCTCCTGGCGTCTGGTGGGGAGAGTCATCAGGCATTGAACGAGTCCTGACATGTACACTGCCTCACACCCACTGGTCTGCAGTGATATCCCTTGTTTCCCTGTCACCATGTGCCCTTCTGGCCTCTGATAGGAAAGTATGAGGCTGTCCCCTTCTTTCACCTCCAGCAATGCTCCCAGGTAGGTCTGGCCAACTCCCCTTTGCTGTTTCGCTTTTCCTCAGCTGGCTGCAGACCCCAAAGTGTGCCCCAGCACCATTTGGCCAGGGCTGCCTGTCCGTCCCTACATTTGCTGTGATGCTTCTGGTTCTCACCTCAGCGGAGAGTGTCTGCACAGTGCTCCTTCCCATTCCCCAGTCCCAACAGGAGCGCAGAGAGAGAATCGGGTACCTGGGCGCTTCCCTGAATGCTTTGGTCTCCCAACACCAGAGCTCAGAGAAAAATCTGGAGATGCCCCTTGTTCTTGCTTCTGTCTCCCTCCCTCTTTCCATTTCCTTCCTCCCATCTTTACCTTGCCTGGGACAGAGGCAGACCTTTTCTTTCTCCTACATCACATTTTCTTCTTCCTGACTCCAGTCTCCACACTGTGGGAGAACTCTGTGAGATGGGCCCTCCAGGCTTGTCTTCTCTTTACCTTAGGAGCAGGTAAAGGAATTTAATGGGCCTTCCCACTCCTCTTTGACTGCTTTCAAGCCCACCATCGTGTCAGTCTCCTGCACTAACACCATAAGCCCACTGCGCCTTAGGAATGATGAGCTGCAATGAGACAAGACTCTAAGAGGAGGAGGTGAAGATGCATTGGTTTAGTATCTGTGAACACATACATTTATTTATTTGTTTGTTTTTATATATTATCATTCCAGAGTGAGGGCTGAAACATTCCCAACTAATACTTTTGTTATTATTATAAAGTCTCCTCTACCTCCAGCTAAGGATTAATACCTGCTATTGCTATACATAGATGTCTGGACTGAATAGTACATTCAGTATGCTGGTGCCAGAGAGGACACAGCTCAGTGAGGTGCACCTCCTACAGAAACAGCTTCTTACCAAGGTATATTTGGTCTGGGTGCTATTTCACAAGAGGTATCCTCCCTGGACTCCAGAAGGCTTCACTGAAAGGACAGGTATATCAGCACACCTCCAGTTGGGCTCTATGCTCCCAGACAAGGGAAGAATGAGGTTTGCTGGCTGAAGCAGCTTCTCTCACACACATAGGTGAATAAAGGCAGAAGGCAGTATATTTAAGGCTACAAGACTATTAAAACATGGACAGAAAATGCCTTATCATGAACCTTCGAAGTAGCAGACATAAAGACCACATCATGACAACAGTACACCGCTACCTAATGACCATGGGGTTCCTAGGATTCCCCTCTCATGGTCTGCTAATGTGTAGATGTGCCCAGTGATTAAAGCCATATGGGAATCTCAGGCTATTCTCCCCAAAGGGTGACCCCGCTGAAGGCCTTTTTAAAGAGCCCGCTCTCACAAGCTCTCTGGGGAGACTCCAATCTATGCATTTTCCTAGATAAAAGCAAAATTTAACCTTTTATATTCTGTTAGGACTATCAGTCCTGAAAAGTTAACCTTCCCTGCCCTCAATGCAGTGTGGTTAATTGATCTACCACTGTGGGAAAAAAGGAATCTGCTTCCATTAAAACTGGAATAAAAAGCTAGCAGTCAAGCACCTGCAGAAACTATTAGACCTTGACAGGTGTGACAGATAAATGTTGGAAAATCAAGTCAAGGGGGGCTGCCTAGACAGGGTGAAATCTACCAGATGGAGTGCTAGGGAAGGTAGATTTGGGGTTCAGAGGCAAAAGCTTACTGCTTAAGCTTTTAGCAGACAAAATCCTCTGTTTAACTGAAATTTGGGCTTCTGGGTTTAGTCTGCTAAAAGTTTAATTTTCTTGGAACAGAATCACTCTTTGAAAACTTTTATATGTTCCACTTAAACGTGCCTCAAAATGTTTCTCTCTTTGCAATGAGGTCTCTTCCTTAGAGGACAATCTCTGAGTCCAGGCTGTGGGAGGAGCAACTTTAGTGATGAAGAAGTGATCCCAAGCCTTCAGTATTTAGAAAGAACGCAGATTTTGCTTTCAAAAGCCACAGAACTAAGGAAGGAAGCTGTCAACCAGACTGAAATTAAGCACACATGTGCACACTTTCCAAGTTCAAAGCAGTTGTAAGGAACAATACAGCCCCTGAATTGTTGCTAGGGGAAGAAGGGATCTCTTTTCTTACGATAAAAGAAAAATAAAGAAATCTGGGGTGATGGGGCATAGGTATGGCCACCCAGGCTCTTCTTTTCTGGACAACTGACCACAGGTGAGACTCCTCTAAACCTTTACTGGCACTTGGCATGGTCAACTTCCTATGGTTGCCTAGCTTCCTGAAGATCATCTTTATCTGAAAACAATTGGGAAAAGAACATTCTCTGAATAAAGAATAAATTGACTATTTCTTGGAGTGTTTTTTAGACAGAATGGCCCAATAGTACCATACGACATCCTTTACTTCACACAGAATGTTCACAGCACAAACATAATGAATGTAATTTTTAAAAATCTATTTCAGGGCTTCATTTTATTTCCTTTGTAACCAAATGATTCTCTTTGGAAATACCTACTGAGTGATGATTGTCTAATTCTACCAGCTCCTCATTTGTTAATGCTGTTCATGTGACTCAAGCTGTTCTCCAACATCACTTCCAACATCTTCATGAATTCCAGCCTTGTAAATAGTAAATGTTTAATAATTTCCATGATGAGAAGCAGAAAAAGGTAATGTTTAAAAGGAGAATTCTGGAGCCATCACCCAGTGCCCAACCTTGGTTCTACCATTTCTAAGCCACACGCCCTTGGGAAAATTTCTGAACTTTCTGTGCCTCAGTTTCCTCATTGGGAAAATGGGGATAATTTTACCTTACAGGGTTGCTGGTGAAGGTTAATGAAAAGCATTTAAGAGCAGCGCCTGGCACACAGTAAACACTGCGTAGGTGCTGATTATCATCGTCATTATTATCATCAGAGTCTGTAGGAAATGTTCAGGAGCAAGAGTCTAGGTATGCACAAGTCATGGGAACTTCTGACACCAAAAGTGGTAATTAAGACATTAAAGTAGGTATATGAGGAAACTAATGGTTCTGTATCAGGTAATTGTGAGAATACAGCCATTTGTATATATTTTTTGAGACTGAAAATTTGTTTTATTTTTTATTTTTTTTTTAATTTTTGCAGTATGCGGGCCTCTCACTGTTGTGGCCTCTCCCGTTGCGCAGCACAGGCTCCGGACGCGCAGGCCTAGCGGCCATGGCTCATGGGCTTAGTTGCTCCACGGCATGTGGGATCTTCCCGGACCAGGGCACGAACCCGTGTCTCCTGCATCGGCAGGCGGATTCTCAACAACTGCGCCACCAGGGAAGCCCTGAAAATTTGTTTTTATTATAACCCATCTTATTATAAGTCTCCGCATTACTGCCCTGAAGCCTTTGCTTTTTTTTTGGGGGGGGGGTGTCATTCTTCTTTTTTTTTTTTTTGAGTTTTATTTTATTTTTTTATACAGCACTTTCTTATTAGTTACCTTTCTCGTACATATTAGTGTCTATAAATCAATCCCAATCTCTCAATTCATCCCCAAACCACCCCCTCCCCTGCTGCTTCCCCCTCTTGGTACCCATACATTTGTTCTCTACATCTGTGTCTCTATTTCTGCCTTGCAAACTGGTTCTTCTGTACTATTTTTCTAGATTCCACATATATGCGTTAATATACAATATTTGTTTTTCTTTCTGACTTACTTCACTCTGTATGACAGACTCTAGGTCCATCCACCTCACTCCAAATAACGCAGTTTTGTTTCATTTTATGGCTGAGTAATATTCCATTGTATATATGTGCCACATCTTCTTTATCCATTCATCAGTCGATGGACACTTAGGTTGCTTCCATGTCCTGGCTATTGTAAATAGTGCTGCAGTGAACACTGTGGTACATGACTCTTTTTGAATTATGGTTTTCTCAGGGTATATGCCCAGTAGGGGGACTGCTGGGTCAAATGGTAGTTCTATTTTTAGTTTTTTAAGGAACCTCCATACTGTTCTCCATAGTGGCTGTATCAGTTTACATTCCCACTAACAGTGCAAGAGGATTCCCTTTACTCCACACCCTCTAAAGCATTTATTGTTTGTAGATGTTTTGATGACAGCCATTCTGACTGGTGTGAGGTGATACCTCATTGTAGGTGTGATTTGCCTTTATGTTGATCATCCTTTCATGTGTTTGTTGGCAATCTGTTTAACTTCTTTGGAGAAATGTCTATTTAGGTCTTCTGCTCATTTTTGGATTGGGTTGTTTGCTTTTTTGGTATTGAGCTACATGAGCTGCTTGTATATTTTAGAAATTAATCCTTTGTCATTTGCTTTGCTTGCAAGTATTTTCTCCCATTCTGAGGGCTGTCTTTTTGTCTTGTTTATGGCTTCCTTTGTTATGCAAAAGCTTTTAAATTTCATTAGGCCGCATTTGTTTATTTTTGGTTTTATTTCCATTTTTCTAGGAGGTGGGTCAAAAGGATCTTGCTGTGATTTATGTCAAAGAGTGTTCTTCGTATGTTTTCCTCTAAGAGATTGATAGTGTCTGGTCTTACATTTAGGTCTTTAAACCATTTTGAGTTTATTTTTTTGTATGGTGTTAGGGAGTGTTCTAATTTCATTCTTTTACATGTAGCTATCCAGTTTTCCCAGCACCACTTATTGAAGAGGCTGTCTTTTCTCCATTGTATATTCTTGCCTCCTTTATCATAGACAAGGTGACCATATGTGCATGGGTTTATCTCTGGGCATTCTATCCTCTTCCATTGATCTATATTTCTGTTTTTGTGCCAGTACCATACTGTCTTGATTACTGTAGCTTTGTAGTATAGTCTGAAGTCAGGGCGCCTGATTCCCCCAGCTCCGATTTTCTTTCTCAAGATTGCTTTGGCTATGCGGGGTCTTTTGTGTTTCCATACAAATTGTGAAATTTTTTGTTCTAGTTCTGTGAAAAATGCCAGTGGTAGTTTGATAGGGATTGCATTGAATCTGTAGATTGCTTTGGGTAGTAGAGTCATTTTCACAATGTTGATTCTTCCAATCCAAGACCATGGTATATCTCTTCATCTGTTTGTATCATCCTTAATTTCTTTCATCAGTGTCTTATAGTTTTCTGCATACAGGTCTTTTGTCTCCTTAAGTAGGTTTATTCCTAGGTATTTTATTCTTTTTGTTGCAACGATAAATGGGAGTGTTTCCTTAATTCTTCTTTCAGATTTTTCATCATTATTGTACAGGAATGCAAGAGATTTCTGTGCATTAACTTTGTATCCTGCAACTTTACCAAATTCATTGACTAGTAGTTTTCTGGTGGTTTCTTTAGGATTCTCTATGTATAGTATCATGTCATCTGCAAACAGTGACAGTTTTACTTCTTTTCCGATTTGGATTCCTTTCATTTCTTTTCTTCTCTGAATGCCATGGCTACGATTTCCAAAACTATGTTGAATAACAGTGGCAAGAGTGCACATACTTGTCTTGTTCCTAATCTTAGAGGAAATGCTTTCACTTTTTCACCACTGAGAATGATGTTTGCTGTGGGTCTGCCATATATAGCCTTTAGTATGTTGAGGTAGGTTCCCTCTATGCCCACTTTCTGGAGAGTTGTTATCGTAAATGGGTGTTGAATTTTGTCAAAAGCTTTTTCTGCATCTATTGAGATGATTATGTGGTTTTACTTCTTCAATTTTTTAATATGGGGTATAACATTGATTGATTTGCAAAATTGAAGAATCCTTGCATCCCTGGGATAAATGCCACTTTATCTTGGTGTATGATCCTTTTAATGTGTTGTTGGATTCTGTTTGCTAGTATTTTATTGAGGATTTTTGCATCTATGTTCATTAGTGATATTGGTCTGTAATTTTCTTTTTTTGTAGAATCTTTGTCTGGTTTTGGTATAAGGGTGATGGTTGCCTCGTAGGACGAGTTTGGGAGGGTTCCTTCCTCTGTAATTTTGTGGAAGAGTTTGAGAAGAATAGGTGTTAGCTCTTATCTAAATGTTTGATAAAATTTACCTGTGAAGCCATCTGGTCCTGGACTTTTGTTTGTTGGAAGATTTTTAATCACAGTTTCAATTTCAATACTTGTGATTGGTCTGTTCACATTTTCTATTTCTTCCTGGTTCAGTCCTGGAAGGTTATACCTTTATAACAATGTGTCCATTTCTTCCAGATTGTCCATTTTATTGGCATGGAGTTGCTTGTAGTAGTCTCTTATGATGCTTTGTATTTCTGCATTGTCTGTTGTAACTTCTCCTTTTTCATTTCTAATTTTATTGATTTGAATCCTCTCCCTCTTTTCTTGATGAGTCTGGCTAATGGTTTATCAATTTTTTGATCTTCTCAAAGAACCAGCTTTTAGTTTTATTGATCTTTGCTATTGTTTTCTTTGTTTCTATTTATTTCTGCTCTGATCTTTATGACTTCTTTCCTTCTACTAACTTTGGGTTTTGTTTGTTCTTCTTTGTATAGTTCCTTTAGGTGTAAGTTCAGATTGTTTATTTGAGATTTTTCTTGTTTTTTTTTCTTGTTTTTTTTTTTTAATGCGGTACGCGGGCATTTGTCACTGTTGTGGCCTCTCCCGTTGCGGAGCACAGGATCTGGACGCACAGGCTCAGCGGCCATGGCTCATTGGCCCAGCCACTCCGCGGCATGTGGGATCTTCCCAGACCGGGGCACGAACCCGCGTCCCCTGCATCAGCAGGCGGACTCTCAACCACTGTGCCACCAGGGAAGCCCTTTCTTGTTTCTTGAGGTAAGATTGTATTGTTATAAATTTCCCTCTTTGAACTGCTTTTGCTGTATCCCATAGGCTTTGGGTCACCGTGTTTTCATTATCCTTTGTCTCTAGATATTTTTTGATTTCCTCTTTGATTTCTTCAATGATCTCTTGGTTATTTGGTAACATATTGCTTAGCCTCCACGTGCTTGTGTTTTTTACATTTTTCCCCGTAATTTATTTCTAATCTCATAGCATTGTGGTTGGAAAAGATGCTTGATATGACTTCAATTTTCTTAAATATTCCAAGGCTTGATTTGTGACCCAAGTTGTGATCTATCCTGGAGAATGTTCCATGTGCACTTGAGAAGAAAGTGTGATCTTCTGTTTTCAGATGGAATGTCCTATAAATATCAATTAAATCTATCTGGTCTATTGTGTCACTTAAAACTTGTGTTTCCTTATTAATTTTCTGTCCAGATGATCTGTCCATTGGTGTAAGTGAGGTGTTAAATTCCCCCACTATTATTGTGTTACTGTTGATTTCCTCTTTTAGAGCTGTTAGCAGTTGCCTTATGTATTGAGGTGCACCTATGTTCAGTGAATATATATTTATTACTGTTATACCTTCTTCTTGGATTGATCCTTTGATCATTATGCAGTGTCCCTTCTTATCTCTTGTAACATCTTTATTTTAAAGTCTATTTTATCTGATATGAGTATTACTTCTCCAGTTTTCTTTTGATTTCCATTTGCATGGAATATCTTTTTCCGTCCCCTCACTTTCAGTCTGTATGTCTGTAGGTCTGAAGTGGGTCTCTTGCAGACAGCACATATATGGGTCTTGTTTTTGTATCCATTCAGCCAGTCTGTGTCTTTTGGCTAGAGCATTTAATCCATTCACATTTAAGGTAATTACTGATATGTATTACCATTTTCTTAATTGTTTTGGGTTTGTTATTGTAGGTGCTTTTCTTCTCTTGTGCTTCTCACTTAGAGAAGTTCCTTTAGCATTTGTTGTAAAGCTGGTTTGGTGGTGCTGAATTCTCTTAGCTTTTGTTTGTCTGTAAAGTTTTTTATTTCTCTGTCGAATCTGAATGAGGTCCTTGTAAGGTAGAGTAATCTTGGTTGTAGGTTCTTCACTTTTATCACTTTAAATTATCATGCCACTCCCTTCTGGCTTGTAGAGCTTCTGCTGAGAAATCAGCTGTTAACCTTATGGGAGTTCCCTTGTATGTTATTTGTCACTTTTCCCTTGTTGCTTTTAATAATTTTTCTTTGTCTTTAATTTTTGTCAGTTTGATTACTATGTGTCTTGGCATGTTTCTCCTTGGGTTTATCCTGCCTGGGACTCTCTGTGCTTCCTTGATGTGGGTGGCTATTTCCTTTCCCATATTAGGGAAGTTTTCAACTATAATCTCTTCAAATATTTTCTCAGGTCCTTTCTCTCTCTCTTCTCCTTCTGGGACCCCTATAATGAGAATGTTGGTGTGTTTAATGTAGTCCCAGAGGTCTCTTAGTTTGTCTTCATTTCCTTTTATTCTTTTTTCTTTATTCTGTTCCATAGCAGTGAATTCCATTGTCTTCCATGTCATTTATCCGTTTTTCTGCCTCAGTTATTCTGCTATTGATTTCTTCCAGTGTATTTCTCATTTCAGTTATTTTATTGTTCATTTCTGTTTGTTTGTTCTTTAATTCTTCTAGGTGTTTGTTCTTTAATTCCTCTAGCTCTTTGTTAAACATTTTTTGCATCTTCTTGATCTTTGCCTCCGTTCTTTTTCCCAGGTCCTGGATCATCTTCATTATCATTATTCGGAATTCTTTTTTCTGGAAGGTTGCCTATCTCCACTTCATTTAATTGTTTTTCTTGGGTTTTATCTTGTTCCTTCATCTGGTGCATAGCCCTCTGCCTTCATTTTGTCTATCTTTCTGTGAATGTGGTGTTCGTTCCACAGGAGGCAGGATTGTAGTTCTTCTTGCTTCTCCTGTGTGCCCTCTGGTGGATGAGGCTATCTAAGAGGCTTGTGCAAGACTTCCTGATGGGAGGGACTGGTGGTGAGTAGAGCTGGGTATTGCTCTGGTGGGCAGAACTCAGTAAAACTTGAATCCATTTTTCTGCTGATGGGTGGTCCTGAGTTCCCTCTCTGTTACTTGTTTGGCCTGAGGTGACCCAACACACTGGAGCCTACCTGGCTCTTTGTTGGGGCTAATGGTGGACTCTGGGAGGGCTCACACAAGGAATACTTCTCAGAACTTCTGCTGCCAGTGTCATTGTCCCTGCGGTGAGCCACAGCCAATCCCTGCCTCTGCAGGAGACTCTCCAACACTAGCAGGTAGGTCTAGTTCAGTCTCCTGTGGGATTACTGCTCCTTCCCCCTGGGTCCTAATGCACACACTACTTTGTGTGTGCCCTCCAAGAGTGGAGTCTCTGTTTCCCCCAGTCCTGTCGAAGTCCTGCAATCAAATCCCACTAGCCTTCAAAGTCTGATTCTCTAGGAATTGCTCCTCCTGTTGCCAGAACCCCAGGTTGGGAAGCCTGACATGGGGCTCAGAACCTTCACTCCAGTGGGTGGACTTCTGTGGTATAATTGTTCTCCAATTTGTGAGTCACCCACCCAGTGGTCATGGGATTTGATTTTATTGTGATTGCACCCCTCCTACCATCTCATTGTGGATTCTCCTTTGTCTTTGGATGTGGGGTATCTTTTTGGTGAGTTCCAGTGTCTTCCTGTCAATGATTGTTCAGCAGGCAGTTGTGATTCTGGTGCTCTCGCAAGAGGGAATGAGTGCACGTCCTACTCTGCCAACGTGAACCAATCTCTCTCATTTGTATTTCTTTAAACTATTCTCTAAATCAGCAGCCCCAACCTTTTTGGCATCAGGGACCAGTTTCGTGGAAGACAATTTTTCCACAGGGGAAGGGAGGGATGGTTGAGGCAGTAATGCTAGCAATGGGGAGCGGCAGATGAAGCTCTGCTTGGTTGACCATGGCTCCCCTCCTGCTGTGTGGGCCAGTTCCTAATAGGCCGCAGACTGGTAGCAGTCCACAGCCCAGGGTTTGGGGACCGCTGCTCTAAATGTTGAGTCCTCATAAACTGGATAATTAGTGATTTATGCTTGGCTCATTTAAGAGGTAGGCTTTTTCAGAAAAAGTGTAAGTGAATGGAGGAGTCCCTTCATAACTATAACTAAATGGACATAGATTTAAAGAAATTTTATGCTATTTTTCTTGACACCCTCATGCAGTGCTTCTCTATCTTTTCACAGAATAATATTTAATATGAGGAGAAAAAAATAATACCACCCACCCCCACCCTAATCCTACATTCTGGAGTCTCGGGGTACAGTGAGAGTAGCCTCTCTAAGCAGGAAATTTCTTTCAAGTCTCCTATTTCGTCTTCAAAAACCAAACACATTTTGCTATATATTCTGTAATATGTACAATTTATTTAATATAAAAATAATTTAAAAGTTATTTACCATTAATAAAACTTGTTTACATTATTTTTCCCCCAACATCATCAAAGAAACTTGTTACTCTCTAAAAGCACATAAAATTTATCTGTTTATCCCATAGCTTTGTTAACTTCTTGCATGTACCTAGTAAGTATGGACCAACTACAACATGGAGGGACAGATTAATGGAAAGCCAGCCATAACCATCATCTATCTGGTGGTAAATTATCTAGATGTCAGGGGAAGGAGAAAGTCAGAACCAGTGACCTCAGGCTCACAAATAAGTGAGTAAGATAATGAAAAAAATATCAACTGATGACCAACTCACCTCACAGAGCAGTATCTTGCTAATAACACCCATTGCTTTTACTTGCCTAATCTTCATCACTTTCCTAAATTTTAGGAACATGGGTCAGAGTGATATGAGGTTTAACTGTTCATTATCTAGGGGTGGAAAAGAAATCAGTCTGAAGATTAACCATGCCCAAAAGGTATGCATAGATAACTGTCTGTCAAAAAATAAAATCATCACAATTCAGCACGAATATGTACATCTTTGAATGTGTCTTTATATCAAAAATACATACTAATGAATAGAGGTGATAACCACCCCCCCAGTAAAACAAGCAGTATATTTTAACAGACTTTGATCTTTTTAAAACTCTGATTTTAAAATTCTGACTGTTTCTTTGCTGAGGAAGTAAAATGATGTTTAGCTGCTTGCACATCATCAATACCTAAATTGTTTATGCTTTTAGATGATGTTTTAGAATGTTAATGTGTTTCTGAATATTGAACATGTTTTGAACTAAATATGTTTACAATTAAAATTTTGATACCACATTTTGACTAGTTTTGGTTTAACCATGCTTTAAATTATCTGTGATCTTTCCTCTCTCTCCATTTATACCTTAGTTAATTGAGAACTGGCAGATCCTAGAGTCTACAGCAAGGTTTTCAATAGGCAGCATCTTAGAAACTTTCAATGTATTTGCTTTTTTTTAACCAAGCAGAAATGGAATGGTGGCCTAAAACATTTGGGTAGCCTCAACTGTCTTTTCCTTTTTTATACAATATAGGTCTGTATATGTATAGGTAGACAGTGTGAATAATAGTTTTCCATAGCAGTCATAAATGGAGCTAAAAATGCTTACTTTGGAATTCTTAAATAATGAATAAATAGATAGGTAGGTAGATAGATAGATAGATAGATAGATAGATAGATAGATAGATAGAATCAATCTCCCAGGAAGCACACATTACCATTCTTTACAAGTGGATGGAAAATAACATTGTCATCTCTTACCATGAAGTTTTAATGAAAGTGTTACCTTAATAAAAATGAGAATGCTGTGTTATAAAGTTAGCCCTCTCTCCATGTCTCCTCACTGCTAACATCACAGTCCTACTGAAGTAATGAATGCACTGTCAATACACTCAAGAAAATAAAACCTGTTGAATCAAACCCTACCCTTGTTTCCAGTACATCTGTATTGAGATGGTCTGTTGTTATTCAACCAGCTTATCACATCTTCTGTTGGCATCACTGTTTTTACTCATCGGGGCCAATCTAAACAGCCATCTGGTACTTGGCAGATAATTGCCTTTTCCAAGTCCCAGGAGCCTGTGAGGCATCTCAGGGGAAACTGAACTAGACCTATCTTTCCCCCGTAGAGCAACTACTGGAGCTAAGATGGACGGAAGGTTAGAGTGATAATATTCAACTGGAGTACAGATTTTGTCCAATGTTACAATGAACCTGGAGTTTACATGGGAAGTGATGGCTCTGATAATACTCTTTAGTATGACTTAGTCTAGAATCTGCTTCCACTTTCCTTGGCAGCCTCGTATCCTACCAGACCAGTCCAACTGAGCCAGCATCTCCAGCGGTGAGGATCAGAAAGTTGAATAGTTCACAAGCTCTCTCAGGTGATTCTGATGAACAGCCCTGACACTGGGGATGAAAGAGTGAACAGCACATAGTCCCTTTCCTGCATAGATAATACTTTACGGTTTTGTTTAGAACCACCATTTTTCTGAGTATAAAAGAAATACACGCTTACTGCAGAAAGCTTGGAAAACACAGAAAAGTCTACAGATAAGCCCAGAACCATATTATCCAATGATAAACACAGTTAATATTCTATATACACCTGTAAATATTTCTTTTCCAAAATGTAAGATTATATGTACAAGACAGTCTCTCTATCTCTATTCTTTTTTTTCATTTACCAGTATGACATGAGGAGTTTTTAATGGGATATTGTCTTTTTATTGATTTGTAAACTCTCTTTACGGTTAATGATCTTAAAATGCTCTTCTCAGTTACTCTGAATCACCCACTGCATACTGCATCTAAGTCTCCCCAGGCCCAATCTGGATTGGAGGCCCAACCTCTCTGGAGGATCCCAGGGGTATTTATTCTCTCTGGAGGATCCCAGGGGCTGTCTTTCAGGCTCCAAATAAGCAAAGAAGCCCTCATGAAGCCTATTCATCTCGATGAGAGGGTGATCTGAAGACTGTCCTCAATCCAGCCCTTCCAGCCAGTCTACTCTGCTGCTTTTGAACCTTTTAGGAGTGATATGGAAACATACTATGTGAATAGAGGTTGTTCTTTATGAGCCCACTGTCTTCCCAGGTGTTCAATAAGAATGCAGAAAAATAGCTTTTAAGAGGATCAAGTACAGTTTCATATATTTAAAAAATTTAAAACTTTTAAAAAAATTTTATTATGTTCTATGGAGGTAGAGTTGATGTACAATATTACATAAGTTAGGAAGAGTAACAACTGACACTGCAGAAATACAAAGGATCATGAGGGATTACTACAAGGAACTCTATGCCAATAAAATGGACAACCTGGAAGAAATGGACACATTCTTAGGAAAGCACAACCTTCCAAGACTGAACCAGGAAAAAATAGAAAATATAAACAGACCACTCACAAGCACTGAAATTGAGGCTGTGATTAAAACCTTCCAAAAAACAAAAGCCCAGAACCAGATGGCTTCACAGGCGAATTCTATCAAACATTTAAAGAGCTAACACCTATCCTTCTCAAACTCTTCCAAAATAGAGAATCCTAAAGATGCTACCAAAAAACTACTAGAGCTAATCAATGAATTTGGTAGCATAGAGGATTCAAAATTAATGCACAGAAATCTCTTGCATTCCTATACACTAATGATGAAAAATCTGAAGGAGAAATTAAGGAAATGCTCCCATTTACCATTGTAACAAAAAGAATAAAATGCCTAAGAATAAACCTACCTAAGGAGACAAAAGACCTGTATGCAGGAAACTATAAGACACTAATGAAAGAAATTAAAGACGATACAAACAGATGAAGAGATATACCATGGTCTTGGATTGGAAGAATCAACATTGTGAAAATGACTCTACTACCCAAAGCAATCTACAGATTCAATGCAATCCCTATCAAACTACCACTGGCATTTTTCACAGAACTAGAACAAAAAATTTCACAATTTGTATGGAAACACAAGAGACCCCGCATAGCCAAAGCAATCTTGAGAAAGAAAATCAGAGCTGGGGGAATCAGGCTCCCTGACTTCAGAATATACTACAAAGCTACAGTAATCAAGACAGTATGGTACTGGCACAAAAACAGAAATATAGATCAATGGAAGAGGATAGAATGCCCAGAGATAAACCCATGCACATATGGTCACCCTGTCTATGATAAAGGAGGCAAGAATATACAATGGAGAAAAGACAGCCTCTTCAATAAGTGGTGCTGGGAAAACTGGACAGCTACATGTAAAAGAATGAAATTAGAACACTCTCTAACAGTGTATGCAAAATAAACTCAAAATGGTTTAAAGACCTAAATGTAAAGCCAGACACTATCAAACTCTTAGAGGAAAACATAGGCAGAACACTCTTTGACATAAATCACAGCAAGATCCTTTTTGACCCACCTCCTACAGAAATGGGAATAAAAGCAAAAATAAACAAATGGGACCTAATGAAACTTAAAAGCTTTTGCACAGCAGAGGAAACCATAAACAAGACAAAAAGACAGCCCTCAGAATGGGAGAAAATACTTGCAAATGAAGCAACTGACAAAGGATTAATCTCCAAAATATACAAGCAGCTCATGCAGTTCAATATCAAAAAAACAAACAACCCAATCCAAAAATGGGCCGAAGACCTAAATAGACATTTCTCCAAAGAAGTTAAACAGATTGCCAACAAACACATGAAAAGATGCTCAATATCACTAATCATTAGAGAAATGCAAATCAAAACTACAATGAGGTATCACCTCACACCAGTCAGAATGGCTATCATCAAAACATCTACAAACAATAAATGCTGGAGAGGGTGTGGAGAAAAGGGAATCCTCTTGCACTATTAGTGGGAATGTAAACTGATACAGCCACTATGGAGAACAGTATGGAGGTTCCTTAAAAAACTAAAAATAGGGGCTTCCCTGGTGGTGCAGTGGTTGGGAGTCTGTCTGCCAATGCAGGGGACACAGGTTCGTGCCCCAGTCCAGGAGGATCCCACGTGCTGCAGAGCAGCTGGGCCCATGAGCCGTGGTCGCTGGGCCTGTGCATCCGGAGCCTGTTCTCTGCAGCCAGGGAGGCCACAACAGTGAGAGGCCCACGTAACGCAAAAAAAAAAAAACCCAAAAAACAAAAACTAAACTAAAAATAGAACTGCCTTGCAACCCAGCAATCCCACTACTGGGCATATACCCTGAAAAAACCATAATTCAAAAAGAGCCATGTACCACAATGTTCACTGCAGCACTATTTACAACAGCCAGGAGATGGAAGCAACCTAAGTGACCATCGACAGATGAATGAATATAGAAGATGTGGCACATATATACAATGGAATATTACTTAGTCATAAAAAGAAATGAAATTGAGTTATTGGAGTGAGGTGGATTGACCTAGAGTCTGTCATACAGAGTGAAGTAAGTCAGAAAGGGAAAAATAAATACCATATGCTAACACATATATACGGAATGTAGAAAAAAAAAAAAATGGTTGTGAAGAACCTAGAGGCAGAACAGGAATAAAGATGTAGAAGTACAGAATGGACTTGAGGACACAGGGGGGGGATGGGTAAGCAGGGATGAAGTGAGAGAGTGGCATGGACATATATACAGTACCAAATGTGAAACAGATAGCTAGTGGGAAGCAGCCACATAGCACAGGGAGATCAGCTCAGTGTTTTGTGAGCACCTAGAGGGGTGGGATAGGTAGGTTGGTAGGGAGACGCAAGAGGGAGGGGATACGGGCATACATGTATACATATAGCTGATTCACTTTGTTATACAGCAGAAACTAACACAAAAATGTACAGCAATTATACTCCAATAAAGATGTTAAAAACCAATTACGTAAGTTATAGGTGTATTACATAGTGATTCACTATTTTTAAAGGTTATACTCCTTTTATAGTTATTTTAAAATATTGGCTGTATTCCCTATGCTGTACATTATATCCTTGTAGCTTATTTTATACCTAATAGTTTATACCTCTTAATCCCTTACTCCCACCTTGCCCCTTCCCTCTTCCATCTCCCCTCTGGTAACCACTAGTTTGTTCTCTATATCTATGAGTCTGCTTCTCTTTTGTTATATTCACTAATTTGTTGTACTTTTTAGAGTCCACATATAAGTGATATCATATAGCATTTGTCTTTCTCTGTCTGACTTATTTCACTTAGTATAATGCCCTCCAAGTCCATCCAGGTTGCTGCAAATGATAAAATTTCATTCTTTCTTCTGGCTGAATGGTATTCCATTGTATGTATATGTATGTATTGGAAAAACCCGAACAAACTTTTTGGCCAACCCAAGATATATATATATATATATATATATATATATACACACACACACACACACACACACACATATATATATATATATATATATATGCATACACAGATACATACCACATCTTCTTGATGGACTCTTAGGTTACTCCCATATCTTGGCAATTGTAAATAATGCTGCTATGAACATTGGGCTGCATGTATCTTCATGAAATTTATCTTAAATAAGCCAACTTATATCCCTCATATCAATGGTAGTAGTGTTTTTACATTTTGCCATTGTATGGGAATAAATGCATAAAGAAATCTTTTCCCACAAGATAAACTAGATTCCCCATCTACACTGCTATGTTCTTTTTTCAATCTGGTATCCTGAATGGATACATTAATGCTATCCCATGTGAACTTTAAAATATACTTGTTGCTAATGTTATTTTCAGTAGAAATACTTGTATTATGAACACAAAGTTAACAAAAGAAGTGACTCACATAAGAAGCCCCCTAAAATAACCAGGGTTGTCACATTTAGCTGCAAAAGCTGTCATATCCACAACTGTATCAGCAATGCCAAATGTGGTGCCTGGTACACAGTAGTCATTAATACCTGAACAATATCAGGTTAAAGATCTTGACCAGGGCTTCCCTGGTGGCGAAGTGGTTGGGAGTCCGCCTGCCGATGCAGGGGACGCGGGTTCATGCCCCGGTCCGGGAGGATCCCACATGCTACGGAGCGACTAGGCCCGTGAGCCATGGCCGCTGAGCCTGCGCGTCCGGAGCCTGTGCTCCGCAACGGGAGAGGCCACAACAGTGAGAGGCCCGCGTACCGGACAAAAAAAAAAAAAAAAAAAAAAAGATCTTGACCACGTCCTGTGGCCAGTAAGTTGGCAGAGTGAGGATGCTCCCAAACCTAGGACTCACTACAAGTTCAGTGTTCCTTTTATATCACACTGCCTCCCGCTGGCCTCTTAAGCTCCAATAAGTACAATGCTTTTCATTCATTCTCACCAATGACAGGCTACTGGGTCTTCACTGTTCAGCTTAGAGACCCTCCCTGAGTCAAGGTGTCAGGCTTTCCACACATGGCTCATGAGACTGCCTGGGTTAAGGACTGTGTTAAGCCACTGGTGTGTTCCGTTACCTGAAGAACTAGCCTTTAAAGGAGTGAAGAAACTCTTCACGGTGTTAGAGCAAGTCAGGGAGAAATCCACAGCCCTTCCTGTGACTTGACACTTGGTCTTATCTGTTGAGATTAATAAAATTATTCTTGCCACATAGTAGAAAAAGGCACTAAATATAGTTCATGCAAAAGCAGGCACATAGAGATAGCTGTGATGGCTACTCTATAAATTAGTTCAACTTAAGAGACCAACTCTAATGCAAGGAAAAGTAACATTATGAAGAGACAGTTAATCAAACTGTGCATCTCTGATTGCTACTTACAAGATGAAACCTAGGTAAGGGTAACTAGAAATAGGCAAAATCTTAGCTTGGGTTAGTGAGAAAACTGAAAATCAGAAACTTGAGGCTGAAACAGATAGCTGTCAGAGAACAGATCCTGGTATGGGGCAAACTGGGGCCTTCTCCAGCAGCCCAAGCTTTAGAAACCTGGTGACCAGTGCTGATCTGACCCAGACAAGAAAAAGGTGAGAGCAGAGGAGGATGCTCTGCCATGGGCAAAATTCTCCAAAGGTTCATAGACTCGGGCCACTGAGCACCCCACCCCCACCCCTCGTGAAGGCAAAGGGCTGAAATACACTCCCTCTCCCACAGCCTTCAAGGTTGCAGTCTTCGATCCTCTTAATCTGATTTTCCTGGTGCAGAAAGGCCTGGGGATCAGGTAACAGTGCGAGCTCCTGAAGGACTATCCCCAGGCAGGGTCCCAAGTGGCCTGGCAAGGGCAAACAGGAACAGCCTTTCCGCCCGCACCCCTCCACTGTCACCCATGACAGCCATTACCACCTGTAATTCTCTGCCCTCCTCATCCCACCCTCCTTGACTCCTGGCATGTATGAAGAATTGTGGGGCAATTTACCCATGATTAGTGTAAGCTGGGCTGTGAAACACTGTACCATTCCAGGGGATCATGTGTGGTTCTCACACCTCTCCTGGCTCTGTTGCCTTCATTGTCTGGCTCTTCCCCACCGGATGGGGACGATAATGGTCACTTTAAATGTCAAGTTACTCTAAGAGGATGGATGAGAAGAAAAGAAAAGTAAGGCAAGGAGCCAGCAGCCCATTTCAGAAAAAGGGTTCGCTGACCCCGGCCTTCTGAGTCTCTCTCTTTCCCTCATGAATATTTACGTCTAACTCCTTCCTTGGTACTCTCTGGGGGATGGCAGCCGAGAATCTCAGGACTGTGGCAGGAAGAAACGGGAGAACTGACAGGCATGTGATCGGAAAGCAGACCACAGGTATTAAACCCATGTTCTTTGGATGTAGACCTCTGACCAAAATCTAGATGGGGTGGGAGAAAACCCTAGCCTAGATGTTACTATAATTCCCACATCACCTTTTGGAAACCACCTACCCAACTGTTTCATACACTGCCAGAAATAAACAGACAGAATGCTGCTGGGAGCTCTGAGCCCTGCTCCTCTTCAAATCATTCAACTGCATACAAATGAGAGCTACTATACAGCCAGGATCCCCCAGGGAGATGATTTCTATTCCAACCCCTCTCATAACTTGATGAGTCAGCTGAGGTCAGCTGGTTGGAGCAGTGAGCTCAGGGAAGCTGCTTTGGCAGACCTGGCAATTTGCAGAGTAGAGCCCTGCTTCCTCGACTGCAGCCTGTCTTCTCAAGAGTCTGTCTTGCAATGTGTGCTGGACCTGAGGGAGCCTAACAGACGGCTCTTGAAGCCAGAACCCACTGCTGGAGAAAAAAAGTCAGGGATAAAGTGGGACCTGGCCCTACTTGAGGAATCAGGGTCGCTGTTAGGCTGGGGTAGTGAGATCACTCTTCATCCTGCTCTGCTCACATCAGGCTGTCTGGCATCAAGTTCTTTTCTCTGCCACTAACTGTTCCCCTTTCCTTTCAAGTTCAGCTTTTAATACACAATAGTTAAAAATGAAATAATACAGGAAGTTAATAACTACATCCAATCAGAGTCAGTAAGGTTCTAAGAGAGGAAGAGCTCTGTGATAGGAGACATCTCCTCCTGTCCTAGGTCTAAAACTTTGTAGCAGGAAACCAAGAATGAAGACATATACCTTCTGCATATTTGGTTCCTAATAAAAAGTTCCTAAGAGTCAGTTTCCCAAGTACAGCTATTTAGTATAGTCTTTCTTAAATACCATTCAGTTCAGAACTCACTAAGATCTTTATTCAGTTTCCCTTTTTTTTGCTCTGTGTGTGTTAACCTGTGAATATCCCCAGTCTCACCCCCACCTCTCCAACCCCAGGTTTCAAGCCTGCCTTGATTCCTGACTTTTTGTTACACTGATTCAGAAAATGGGTCCAATACCTGGAGGTGCTCAGCCAGGCCATGGGTTTTTGACGAGAGTTTTTTGGTTGGGGGTTGGCAGGGAGACAGGAAGAGAAAATTGGTGGAGTGGCTGCCGTGAGTGTTGGATATGGTTAGCAACAGAAATGGCGAGACAGGATTTTAACAAGTTTTGTTACAGGTGAAAAATACACCCTCCTACCTTGGGCATATTCTTAAGGGTGTGAGTAAAGATTTTTGTTGCTTTCAGTCATATTTTTCTGCTGGATACCTGTTTCTCTGAACATGTCACTACATAGAATCAGGACCAAATAGAACCCCAGTTATATTAAGGTTCCACCTTTTTGTTTTTTGCTAATATAATTAATACTAATAGTGAACATTTATAGAGCACTTACCATGTGTCACTCATTAAGTATTAATCACCTACATACTATGTTCTCAACACTAGCCTAGGCACTGGGAAAACAACAAGAACAGGCCCTGAAATGTCTCTGTCTTCATGAAGTGATTTCCTAATGGAAGTAAAGAGATGAACAAGTAAATAGACAGATTCTCTTTATGTGGTTACTTCATACTGGACAATTAAAGACTGCCTCTCTGAGGATGTTAAGTTGGGATCTGACAGTGCGAGGAAGCCGGTCACATGAAGATCAATGGGCGAGCACCTCAGGAAGCAGAAACAGCTTGTACACAAGGGCCAGTGTCAGTAGGTACTTGGAGTGTTAAAAGAGGCAGAAGGTCAGTGTGGCTGAATCAAAGGAGTGAGACTGTACAAACACATCCGAGCCGGAGGTAGGGAGCAGAGAGCACAGGGCTACACAGGTTTGGGCGAGGAGCAGTGTGGCAAGATTACGAAGTCACTGGAGGACTTTAAGCAAGGAAGTGACAAGACAGAATGTTCATTTTTAAAAGATCTTATTGGTTTTTATATAGAAAATAGCTTTTGGGGGGACAGGGTGAAAGCAGGAGGGCCAGGTAGGAGGCTATTACAGGGACTCAGGTGACAGTGTAGCCTTAATGTCAGATGCCATGCTTTCCATGCACAGAGTTCATTAAATCTTCACACAGTCCCCCAGAGACATATATGAAATCACACAAGGACTAGAGCTTGGCCTAAGGACAGGGCTGGACAAACCCAGATACACAAGTAGGGTGGGATGGCTGGGCTGAGTGACTTGCAAAAGCAGGTCTTCAAGGTCAACAGAGATTTGAAGTCAGGTGAGCAGTGACAGCAAGGTGTGGTCAACTGATAAGATCACCCTGGGAGAAGCTGCATCAGTTTTTCTACACAGGAAAGCATTCAAAGGTGGCAGTCCACGGCAACCCAGCTCTAATTAGGGTTCCTGGCCCCAGGGTCCAAGGCTAAAATATTTTTAGCCTTGTCTCGACAGCAGTGTTCAAACTCTTTGGAATGAGCTCTAGGGCTTGGGGACTTCAAGGACCTCAGTGTGCAAACCAGGCCTTGTTTGGTTCTTGATGGCAGAACAGAGTACCCAGTGGAAGCCCTCTTCTCAAGTACCTTCCTGAAATTTAACAAAATTTTAGTAAAATCTAAACTTAAAGGCCATGGCATAGCTTTTAGGTACCTTCCCCTTTCACTGCTTCAGTTTTCACAAAATCTCAGCTTCCTGCTGAGGCTGGTGTTTCAGTATTAAATGAATAACACCAAGTAAATGGGAACAAAAATTAATTACTGAGGTAGCCCAAATCTAGTATGTTAGTTAGATATTGAGAAAAGTTATCAGGTTCCTCAAGTCACAAAGTTGGGAGTACCTATTAGTTTGTTTGCTTGTTTCTTCTCTTTCTCACTCTTCCTCCCTCTCTCCCCCATTCCATCTCTCTCTGTCTCCCCAGCCTCCTCTTTTCTCTCCTCTTGCCCTCCTTAAGCCAACAGTAAGTAAATGTCAATAATGCTAGAAAAAGGTATCTTTCAATGTAGGATTCCAGATACGCCTGTTTAAATGGATGTGGAGAAATGAAGGGACAGGGGTTGGATAATTTCAGAGACCTACCCCCAAAGCTGATTTTGTCCATAGTTAAGAAAGCTATGCTAAAATATAATATAGGTTTAAAAAATTCTAGCAAATGACATCTGTCAACCTTCCAAGCACTCCAACTAATATTTTTTCCCTCCTGCAATAAGCAGAAGCTGGAAATGAAGTAGCAGAAGAGAACACGGGGCTGGCAGACCAAAGATCAGGGCTGTAACTCTGACAATTACTTGTGAGAAATTGAGGAAATCTCTTCAGCCCTCCAGACCTTTGTTTCCTGGTTTATGTAACAAGGGAGCCAGGCCAGGGTACTCCCTAAATTTAATTCCAGCCTCAAAAGGATCTGAGCATTCTTTCAAAGTCAAAGAACATCTGAATGAAGATTACAGATGACAGATGAGTTAATATGTCATATATGGAGTTACTCCTGTTTAAGCCTTAGGTTTCTAACTGTTGGGCTGTACTCCGCAGGCCAGCAAGCCCTGCACTCGCCCAGCATCAAGACAAAAGAAAGAGCCCAGAGTCAGTAACAGAGACACCAGTGGTTTAATGGATGGGGGAGCTTACATGTCTGAAGCAGGGTCCTGGAGCAACACCCCACTGTGTGCAGCAGACAGCGGCAGGCAGGACAAGGCAGCAGTCTTTGCTCCCGGGGAGAGAGGGAAGTTATCAGTTATAGTGGGAATTGACGTCAGGTTGGCTCATTGGTTACCAAGGAAACCAGGAGCACATCCTTTACTGCCCCTTTGATAAGCTATTGTGGTGGAGATGTTCTGATCTAAAGATTAGAACAGTCACTAGCTGGGGCCCAGCTAGTGGTAGCGGCATGACATTGGGTAATTCATTTAACCTCTCCGTGACTCAGTTTCCTCATCTGTAAAATGGAGATAACAACAGTACCCACTCATAGACTTGTGAGAGTTCAGTTAACAAGAACATTTGAAACAGTGCCTGGCCCAGAGTCAGAGCTATGTAAGTGTTAATCATCATCACATCATCAACATTGCAGTTTCTTAAAGATGAATGTAAACTTGTGGTTCTACTCTTGGAAAGAATTATACCAGAAATATGCCAAGTAAGGTAAAAGAGCCCTCAAAGATTAAGTAGTTGGAAGGGTAGATCCCCTTGAGCAGATGGTGGCAAATAAAATAGCCATTTAGAGCATGGATAAATGCAGCCAAGGAGAACTGAGAGAACTGCATAGGTGTATAAATGCTTTAAAATACCTAAATTCCAGGAAAATGGGCCATGTGGCTTTACCTAACTTAATTAAGAAAACTAGAATAAAAACTAATTTACAGGTAGAGACCACAAAATAACCGGAGTGATGGATCCTACTCATCTTTGTCAACTGGTATGATAATCACTGACACGTGGAGGGCCTCACCACTGGCTTATATAGGAGACAACCATGGAGGACAGCCTATCAGAAACAGCGGGATGTCACACGTGAAGATCTGGAGAGAAGATGAATGCCATCTGGGGAGAAATAAATTTTTTCCTTTGTGTACGGCAAGCCTGCATTTTTGCTGTCCTCTTCCAAGTGATTCATCACGTGCTCGGACAGATACAGCATGGCTGTCACACTCTCCCTGTAGGGGAAAGGCTGATGGTGATTACAGCCTGGTAATCATATCTATGGGCTGAGCTCTACCTCCTGTGCTACCCAACTTTTCACACACGTTGATTAGCAGCTGGTTGACATTAGCCATCTGTGGGAAAGGTCAACAGGAGAGAGTAACCAGGGACACTAGCTTTGTGATCGTATCTCTCGTGACTGCTTTACTGAACTAATTCTCCTGCCCCGCATTCTTGAGACACTCAGTTTTCCCAACCCTGCTGGAAGAGGGACGTGGTCTCTCCCCTTTCCTTCCATGAAATGCTGCACACACTTGGGGGTGGCTTATAAAAGTATCAACAACTGCTCTTCATGCATGATTGAATTATGGGCAATTTTTCTCCTATTAACTCTTCGGCATTTTTTTATTTTTTTATTTTATTATCTATGAAAAATCTGTCACTTTTGTGCTGTTAAAAAAAAGAACTAAGAAGTTTGCTTCCTTAGGCCAACTTACTTCACATCTAATCAAGCTCTAAGATATATGAGGCACAAGAGAGAGCAATGTGAAAAGCAGAATTGCCTGTTTTTTGCGTTTGTTTTAATCTATAAATAAAGGGAGTTGATAAGACTCACAGGATCGTTAGAAGAATTAAAGGAGATAACCCATTTGAAAGTGACTGCTCCAGTACCTGGCATACGGCACTTAGAATCTGCTCCCCAAAACAGGATAATCTGTTCAGTCTAAGAAGACTAAGCGCTTAAAAGGCCCATGTCACTACCTCTGGTGCTGGCACCAAGCAGTCTTTCCATAGGTAATCGTTCATCCAAGACCAAAGAGGGGTTCATTCCCACGACTAACCTGCACCCTCATTCTAGTTGATGGCTCAGATCCTCAGGACTAGTGATGACTAGATTGGAGGCTTGCTATATTCTTTCATGCAGAAAAAAGTTCAATATAAAGTGGCGCTGTTCTTAGGCACCATCCAAGAGGATTTGTCTGTCTTTCTCAAGTTTTAAAAGTACTCTTATTCAAAATGCCATTCATTGCATGGCTCTCAAGCACAGGCTTATAGCCATATGGTCTAAAATGGGTCCATTTTTTTTCCTCACAAAGTGAGGAAAGTATGTCAAGTAGAGTAAGAACTTGAAACCTGAGCCAGAGTACATGTTGCCTAAAATAAGACCCAGGTATTACTTTGTTGTAACAACTATAGACTAAAAATTTTAAAAGAAAGAAATATATACAATAAAGGTAACTTGTCTTTTGTTATTTTTCAATTACTCTTCCCAATATTGTTATGCTCAAATAGAAATTCTGTCCTGACCAATAACTTCCCTTCAATAAAACTATTCATTCTATTTTGAAAAACAGAAGTAGACAGAAAAGCCCAGTTCTATTATGCTACGTAGCTACTTTAAACACCTGATAGGAAAGATGGAAAAAAAGACATGACTGGTTTGAGACCAACATGTTTGAAAAAGTGGAGTTAGCAAAGATATAAACAACTCCAATATGCAGCAGACAATACCAGTATAACATACCTAGGACCTGAATATAAAGATACTCAAGTAATATGAAGGATTAGTGATACACAGTCTAGTCAGAGTGTGCTAGGAGATTATGTTACAGTAACAACCCCGAATCTTACTACTTTAACATGATACGAATGTATTTCTTGCTCATGCTGTATGCTCAAAATTAGTTGGCTGGGGGCTCTGCTCATCATGGCCACTCGAGGGAGCGTAGGTTGATTTAAGACCCAACAATGCTTCCACAATCACAGTGGCAGAGCAAGAAGGGAGAAAGCAGTGAATCACACACAAGCTGTTAAAACTTCTACCTGGAAGTAACAGATGTCCACTTGGGCTCACATTTCATTGGCCAGAGTAAGGCGCACGGCCATACCTAACTTCATAGTTGGCAAGGCAGTACAATTCTTTCATATGTCTGAAAGGCACCAGCTGGACACACTTGGTGAACATCACTAATTGCTACCTCAAATGACAACCTTATTATCTAAGAACTTTGCAAAGTTCTTCCACAGTCATCTCATTTGTATGAGGGTATTTGTAACCCATACCCTTACAGTGTGGGTTCTATCAGCATTCTTTTTACAAAAATAATGAAAGCTCACAGAGATTAAAACTTGCTTAAATGGCATAAATAGTAAATCAAACAGTTTTTACAACTCCAAATCTTAATCTTTTAGTTAAAAACTTCTGAGGTACAATCTTTGCACCCATAATTTGCAGTGCATAACATTTTGCTACTTATTTGCACATTATCATTAAACATATTATCTGACATTACTTTTCTCTTCATGTATATTATACATGTACTATATCTCTAAATTGTTTCCTGAGGACACATTGTCATATACTTTGTGTTCTTCACAGAATCTCATCTCATCCCATCTCATCTTATCTCATCTTACCTCATAAAAGACAGTATATTTCTAAGTTTGTCTTGGTTGACTTATAAAACACCTACAGAATCACCATTTTCTGAACACTGAGACTGTGCTTTGGGCATCAGAGAGGAAAGATGAAAACCAGATAAATTAAATCAACTACTTTATTGTTAGGGAGAACTTAAGCCTACTCCATTTGGAGATGTCCTCCAGATGCCACTTGTCTTTACAGCTACAGGTTTCACAGGTGTGAAACCTGACCTGCGCATGCTTCCTGTTTTCATCACATCAAATCACACCACCCGCTATTGACAATGCATCACTCTTAGAACAGCCTCCACAGATTTGCACAGACTTCTGTTTACCTTTGTTTAGATACTGAAAGTCCCTCTCTTTGTGAAGTCACTAGGAGTCACCTTGCCATCATGATGTCACTTCTATAGATCCCCATAAACAGAACTCCTCCTGAAACACTGGAATGAATGCAGTGCTCCTGCATATAGGGCAAGATTGGAAGACTCAAAAACCAAGTGCTTGATTAGCACCCAAGTCTGAATAAAAAGCAGAGGTGATAATGGTGGAAGTAGTTCTCCAATAGCTTGTCTAATTTGCCTTAATATAACCGCAGCTGAACTCCCCCAGGACAAGCTACTTAACTTTCCTCAATTTCCTTGTTTGTAAAAGTGGGATAATAGTACTTACTTCATAGGGATGTCGTGGGATTAAGTGAGGTAATGCAAAAAACACTTAGAACAAGCTTAATGCATAGTAGGCACTCACTAAATGTTGGTTATTACTTTCCTTTGAATTTTGCCAAATGCTTCCTCTTGAGCTAGTTGAGCTCAGATATTAACATACAAGGAAATTTTAGGGCTGGAAGGGACGTTGGAATCCATCTGCTTCAGAGGAATTCAAGAGATTTGTCTGGGATCATAGAGTTTATGGTGGAGCCAAGATGAGATCTGGATCTCCTGACTGTAATTGTATGTTTAGAAGGAATGTCTTGTTTAGGATAGTGTTGGACACAGTAAAGAAACTGTCTACTTGATTCTGCATGAACCAAATTTGATTTACTTTGGTTAGTTTTCATTTCTTCTGAAAAATCCAGAATACAATGAACCCCCCTCACTGTTAAATTCTGTCCTGAGAACAAAAGGAAACAAACCCAAATATTAAATCAAAGCTCTATGCAGTGATTTATGTCATAGAGTGTTCTGCCTATGTTTTCCTCTAAGAGTTTGATAGTGTCTGGCCTTACATTTAGGTCTTTAACCCATTTTGAGTTTATTTTTGTGTGTGGTGTTAGGGAGTGTTCTAATTTCATACTTTTACAGGTAGCAAGATCCTTTTTGACCCATCTCCTAGAGAAATGGAAATAAAAACAAAAATAAACAAATGGGATCTAATGAAACTTAAAAGCTTTTGCACAGCAAAGGATACCATAAACAAGACCAAAAGACAACCCTCAGAATGGGAGAAAATATTTGCAAATGAAGCAACTGACAAAGGATTAATCTCCAAAATTTATAAGCAACTCAGGCAGCTCAATAACAAAAAAACAAACAGCCCAATCCAAAAATGGGCAGAAGAACTAAATAGACATTTCTCCAAAGAAGATATACAGATAGCCAACAAACACATGAAAGAATGCTCAACATCATTAATCATTCGAGAAATGCAAATCAAAACTACGAGATATCATCTCACACTGGTCAGATTGGCCATCATCAAAAACTCTAGAAACAATAAATGCTGGAGAGGGTGTGGAGAAAAGGGAACACTCTTGCACTGCTGGTGGGAATGTAAATTGATACAGCCACTATGGAGAACAGTATGGAGGTTCCTTAAAAAACTACAAAAAAAAAAAAAAAAACTACAAATAGAACTACCACATGACCCTGCAATCCCACGACTAGGCATATACCCTGAGAAAACCATAATTCAAAAAGAGTCATGTACCAAAATGTTTATTGCAGCTCTATTTACGATAGCCAAGACATGGAAGCAACCTAAGTGTCCATCAACAGATGAATGGATAAAGAAGATGTGGCACATATATACAATGGAATATTACTCAGCCATAAAAAGAAATGAAACTGAGTTATTTGTAATGAGGTGGATAGACCTGGAGTCTGTCATACAGACTGAAGTAAGTCAGAAGGAGAAAAACAAATACCGTATGCTAACACATATATATGGAATCTAAGAAAAAAAATGTCATGAAGAGATTAGTGGTAGGATGGGAATAAAACACAGACCTACTAGAGCATGGACTTGAGGATATGGGGAGGGGGAAGGGTAAGCGGTGACGATGTGAGAGAGTGGCAGGGACACATACACACTACCTAATGTAAATTAGATAGAACCAAATGTAAATTAGATAGCTAGTGGGAAGCTGCCGCATAGCACAGGGAGTTCACCTCTGTGCTTTGTGACCACCTAGAGGGGTGGGAGGGAGGGTGATGCAAGAGGGAAGAGATATGGGAACATATGTATATGTATAACTGATTCACTTTGTTGTAAAGGAGAAACTAACACACTATTGTAAGTTATACTCAAATAAAGATGTTAAAAAAAAAAAAAAAAAAGCTCTATGCAGCCTAGAGGTAGGACTCTAGTCTGAAATTAGTTCTATTTTGCTCACCAGTTTAACGATATTGTTAGTTGTTTTTTTAATTAAGCCTCCCTTAACTGCTACACTGAGTGAATTTTAAAAGCTAACGGAAATGCTTGTGTGTTGCAGTGTACTTTATAGTGAAATAATTTGAACTGGTTCTGTTTTAAAAGGCTTAGATAAGGGCATTTCAGAAAACAACTTAAAAGTGTTTTTCCAGGTAATGAGAGTCTGGAAATTCCTGCAAGTTTCCAGACTCTCCAGACTCTGATAAATTCCAATTCCTCCAAAGTAAGCCACTGAATGTCTTTATTTCTGTGAAATAGAAATCATGACCTTTGTAACCCAGGGGAGATACAGAGGAGCCATGTGACAAAGCCATTACCCAAACAAATGGTGGCAATTTGCAAAAAGACTATAAAGGTGGATGTCCTGTTTATTTTTTCTTTCCAGAATCAAATCAGTGTTCAATGGAGAGCAGGTGTGCCATCCTAGTTTCTCCTTTGCCCCTATGAAGGTTCACCTGAGATAGCTCTTGGCCAAAACAGATGAAGAGAAATCAGCATGCTGCTATTACATTGAGAAGCCAAAAAGAGATATTTCCTCCTTCTGGGGAAAGAGCCTGGTTGAAACAGTAGCACGTGAATTCCCAGCAGACCAACTGTTTACAAGAAGAATATGCTATTGCTGTTCCTTAGCAACGAATGCTGTTCTTCAAAGGCACAGTGAATGAAGAGCTAAGTACCTCCTTCTGTCTCTTGTTTCTGAAGTGTGACTTGAATCTCCAATTAAAATGAACACTCTACTGGCATCTTGGAAGGACTCATTCAACTGACAAAGTTTGCCCTTGGAGTTGAGAAGTCAGATACCATTTTGATCAATGGAAGTCTCCAACAACAAAATAAATGCCTTGTCACTCTATTTGTGCAGGTCAATTGTAGATGCACAGTAGCATCTGGTCTATTCTTTTTTTCCCCCTTCATGCTTATTTCTTTTTGAATTTCATTTATTTTTTATACAGCAGGTTCTTATTACTTATCTATTTTATACACATTAATGTATATATGTCAATCCCCATCTCCCAATTCATCCCACCACCACATCTGGTCTATTCTTGTTGGCATCTACCACGTCATTCAACTTCCCATTCTCTTACCCAGCCTGGTGCTCACTCTGCCACTAGCACTAAAAGACATAACTGATGTGTGAGGCAACCAAGATACCATGGAATGGTTAAACAAACAAACTTCTACTTAACGTGAGAAGATAACAGAAAATTTAATGACAATCTGCAATTAAAAATATTTAGCAACTGCTATATAGTCGCTCTACTGCTATTTAAACATAAAACACAAAAGAAAGATCTGGCACTCAAATACTTCATTATATTAGCTCAAACTACAAGACTTGTTTTAGTGTAGTACAATGGGCTCTTTGTTACTGTTAATTTATTTCCACAGCTTAAAATCCTGGGCTTAAGGCCTATGATCCTCCCCCACCCCAAGTTTCTAGCAGATTCTTCTTGGAATATAAGTGACAAAATGGCCTTGCAAAGAATATTTATGCTTCAAAGATAGATTGTATTTGATTTCCACAGTGGTTTTCCCACTGAATATCTTGAGTGAACTTTGGAAAGTCCCCTCAGTAACCTAATTCAGATTTATTATTTCTTATTCATTAATTAATCTATTCAATTTATTCAACAAGTATATATTGAGCATCTTGGTTCCAGGAACTGAGCTAGGTGCTAGGGATGTGAACAAGATAAACATGTTCCCTGCACTCAGACTTAGAGTCCCAAGAAGGGAACAGAAAATTAGCAGCCACTTACAACGCAGCATGCCAACTGCTAATGATAGAGGAGGATCAATGCTAAAGGAGCACCTGGAAAGTACACTTTTCCAGACCTAGAGGGGGTTCAGGACAGATTTTCTGGAAGGAATGGTGATAAAATAGAAGAGGTGAAGAAGCAGTAGAAAAGCATTCTGGGAAGAGGGCGTATCTGGTATACAGGTCAGGAAACATGGCAAGTGAAAGAAAAGGACAGAAATTCACTATTGATACAGTTGGGTTGGGATAATGAACTCAAGAGAGGTAAACCAGGGCCAGATTATGAAAGGTTGTGGAAGCTAAGTGAAGGTGTTTGATTTTAAGAGTATGGAGGAGGCATTAAAAGAGAGGAAGAGGGGGGACTTCCCTGGCGGTCTAGTGGTTAAGACTTCGCCTTCCAATATAGGGGGTGTGGGTTCGATCCCTGGTTGGGGAGCTAAGATCCCACAAGCCTTGTGGCCAAAAAACCAAAACAGAAGTAATATTGTAACAAATACAATAAAGACTTTAAAAACGGTCCACATCAAAAAACAATCTTTAAAAAAAATAAATAAATAAAATAAAAGAGAGGAAGAGGGGAGTGTTCCTGGACCATGGCCTCCTGCCATCTTGGTACCTGCTGGAGTGATGACGGTCTGTGCCTTTAGACTACCTCTCCTCATACACAATGACACTTGACCCCACACAACTTTTTTTTTTTAATTAAAGATTTTGGGGGGCAGGACTTCATTTCTTATTTTATTTTGCTTTTTTTTCTTCCAGTTTTATTGAGATATAATTGACATACAGCACTGTATAAGTTTAAGGTATACAGCATAATGATTTGACTTAATACATCATGAAATGATTACCTCAATAAGTTTAGTGAACATCCATCATCTAATATAGATAAAAGTTAAACAGAAAAAAATTTTCCTTGTGATGGGAACACTTAGATTTACTCACTTAACAACTTTCATACATAACATACAACAGTTAATTATATTTGTCATGTTGTACATTACATCCCTAGTACCACCCCACTTTAGAAACTATTACAGACATTTCATAACCACTGAATGACTTTTTCTTTGGTATAAAATAACACCTTTGTTAGAATAGAAAAGCTAAGCTATCAATTGATCATGTTCTTGATCTATAAGGGACTCTAAAGATCATACATTCTAACCCTTCTCACTTTTCAGGTAGAGAAACCAAAGTGAAGAAAAGTGAACTGTCTCATCTGAGGGTCTGTGGGTGCTGAAGGGTGAGCAAGGCCCAAAACCCAAGTTCCTATTGGACATCCCTCTCCACAGCAGTATCAGACAGTGAAGTCTATCAGGCTGATTTAGGCATTTTTATTATTATATAAGCTGGGTTAAATGAATTTCTTAACCCTATAGTATATTTGAAAGCTGAGGAGCTCTCTTTAATGTTTTTCATTAGGAATGTAATATAAGAAATACTATGATGAAGCCCTGTTAATAATGTAGATTCATATTTTGAATGCATAGAAGACCTTTTTTTTTGTTTTTGGTGGTACGTGGGCCTCTCACTGTTGTGGCCTCTCCCGTTGCAGAGCACAGGCTCCGGACGCGCAGGCTCAGCGGCCATGGCTCATGGGCCCAGCCGCTCCGCGGCACGTGGGATCCTCCCAGACCGGGGCATGAACCCGTGTCCCCTGCATCAGCAGGCGGACTCTCAACCACTGCGCCACCAGGGAAGCCCCATAAAAGACCTTTAAATGAAACCTCAGGACTTTGTCCAGTGTTAGGATCATCTACTTAGAAGCATAATCGTATGATACCAGCAGTGTCTTCATGGAAGATAATTTTTTTTAAAAAACTGATGCCCTTAGAAACAAAAGGACAATACCATCATCTCAGCAAAACCAGGCACTCTGGCTCCAAAGTTATCCTATGCATTTCTCAACTGCCCCAAGAAAAACAGCTATTATTACAGACTTCATTTACTGCTTTTAAAGATTCCCTGAAAACAAAAGCAGTAGCCATAAACTTTTCAGGCAACGTACACCCCACAAGCATAATTTAATTATAGCACATGAGGTTGAGTTTTATAACCTGGGGAAACATTTGGCTAGGAATTCAAATAGGTCATGTCATGGCTTCTGCTCATTTTAAAATACCATGAGTACTTTTAAAATTAGGAAAACATAGGCAAATGTTAGATTCTGTGCTTTTTTCTAGAGTGAAATTACATATAAACTGTGGCCCACATCCTTCCAAGACCTAGTCCTTGAGGACACTGTTCGACAGTCTACTATATGAGCATAGTTGGGAAAACTGGCCTGTTGGCTTAAAAATCACCTACCAAAGACCTAACTCATCCTCAGAGGAAAGCATGGTTGAGAAATACCTTAAAATAAAAAACAAAAAACAACAACCAACTGACAAACCAGCATGCACTGGATATTTACTGGGTATATTTCAATAATTTTCCATTTTTCTCAATCAGTTTCTGTTCATTTGTTTATCCATTCATTAAAGAATATATTTTAAGAGAATTATATGTGGAACCAAGGAAGTTACAAAAAGTTAATTTTTGTAGTGTTTATATAAAAACTGGGGCAACATATGTATTTGAAAGAACAGAATTCCTAATTAAGATATAAGTAAGTGAATTGTGGCCCTGTGGAGTTTGTAAATGCAGGTGCTGAAGAAATGCAAAGCAAGAAAAATACAGGAGAAAACTTTAAAAACTTTAAATTTTGAAATAATTTTAGATTTACAGAAGAGTTGCAAAGATAGTACTGATTTCCTGTATACCATTCACCCAACTTCCCCTAATGCTAACATCTTATACAACCACCGTATAATTATAAACTACGCAATTAACATTGGAACAATATTACTGACTAAACTACAACTTCATTTGAATGTCCCTGTTTTTTTTTTTCACTAATGTCCTTGAAGGAGTTCCGAACATGGCACTCCAAAATATGCCACTTTGGCTTATTGATTATTATGAACTAAAGGCACTTGAGAAAGAGCAGGTGCAGGAAGGGCTCTCTGACCTCTCCTTTTCTACCTAAAAACAGGCCATAAAATTTCTTGAAAGGTGCCCCTCTGTACCAGGAAGAAAAGAACATCCTTATCCCTAGAGACTGGGAATCAGTGTTGAAATGGATCTGTAGAAATAAACTTACTAAAATAACTTTTATCTTCCACTGGTTTCCCTCCCACCCCATTTATGTCCTATTGCCTTCCCCATAATTTATTGCCCCCAAGCCCAAACCCCTTTGACTTGTCATTTCTTCACAAATCTACCATTTCTTTGTCTAAAAGGTATAAAAGCTTCCTGCTCTGGTCACTTCTTCAAGGTCTTCATTCTCTTGTGAAGGCCCCCACGTATAGGCAAAAATTTAGTAAAAGGTGTATGCTTTTCTTCTGTTAATAATCTTAGGTCAGTGTAGTTCTTAAGCCCAGCCGGAGATCCTCAGAGGGTAAAGGAGAATTTTTCCTCTCTTGTATCCTTTTTCTGTTCCTGGCTCCAACTCAGGATCCCACATTGCATTTAGCCTCCTTAGCCTCCTTCAATCCATTGCAGTTTCTCAGTCTTTCCTTGCCTTCACTCTTTCATGACCTTGATACTTTTGAAGAGTACTGACTGGTCAGGTATTTTGTAGAACACACCTTGATTTGGGGCTGTGAATTGTGGGGAAGAATACCACAGAGGTGAAGTATTCTTTTCATTATGTCATATCAGGGTGTACATGATGTCAATGTGATTTAGTCCTGGTGGTATTTACCTTGATCACCTGGTTAATGTGGTGTCTGCCAGGTTTCTCCACTAGAAAATTATAATGTTCCCCTTCCATCCTCTACTCATAAAACATGAGTCACTAAGCCCAGCTCACTCCAGGGGAGAGGAATCAAGCTTAACTTATTGGAGGAAGAAGTCTCAAAGAATTTGTCAACATATGTTAAAACCACCACAGTAATAACTATTTTGGGAGAGATACTTTGAATCTATGCAAATACATCATTTCTCAAAGTTTTGCCCTAAATTTAGTATCCATTGATGGATCTTGACTATAGCAATTTACTGTGGTATTCTAATGATGATTTTCTATTTCTCTCTATATTTTCTAAATTTAATAATTAGACTTCTTTTGGAAAGAATAGCCCCTCTCCCCATTTATTTATTTATATTAGTATGGTATCATTGATATTTATTTTCTTGTTTGGATTATACAATACTATATTATTTTGTTGCTAAAATTGCTCCAGCTTTGGGCTTTAGAGATCCTTTTAGATTAGCTTCTGTGTCTTTTTAACATGGTTTCATTTTTTTTTTTTTCCTTGAGCATTTCCTTTCTTTCTGGCATTACAAGATGCTCTAGTTTCCTGGTATTTTCCTCTACCAGCCCTAGTTTCAGCCATTTCCCCAAGGAGCACTGGTTCATTTTACTAGAAAATGGTACTTAGAAACCAAGATCTGGGCATTAAGTATGTTCATTGCTACAGGGGTATTACTGTCCCAAGCCCTCTCAGAGAACAGAGCTAGAAAATATATGTATGTAGGGCTTCCCCGGTGGCGCATTGGTTGAGAATTTGCCTGCCAATGCAGGGGACACGGGTTCGTGCCCTGGTCCGGGAAGATCCCACATGCCGCGGAGCGGCTGACCCCGTGAGCCATGGCCGCTGAGCCTGTGCGTCCGGAGCCTGTGCTCTGCAACGGGAGAGGCCACAACAGTGAGAGGCCCGCGTATCACAAAAAAAAAAAAAAAAAAAAGAAAAAAGAAAATATATGTATGTATATTAACCTATGTCTATATAGATAACTCAATTACCATACGTACATTAAAATAAACATGAGTTCATATTGTTATATCCAACTTTAATCCAACAACAATGGATTCATTCAAGCATTCACAGCAGGAAAGTTTCTAATCAGAGAAAGGTTTTAATCAAAGAAAGATTTCTCAAAACAGGTGAGTCTCAGGTCAGGCTGAGAAGTAAAAACAATGAAATGGTCATTAATTGAGTTTCTTTGAATAAAATCTTCTCAGCAGGTGGTAGTAGATCATGTTGAGTACATTTTATAGATCAGAAAAGTGAGGCTCCAGAGAGGTCAAGCCACTTGGCCAGTATCTAACATACTGGTAAGAGGTAAGCCTTCCCCTCCCTGTGGGATGTTCATAACTTGGAGTATATCAGAGGGGAGTAGACGGAGCACTACAGGCCAGGGAAATACAGTGAGTGAAGACAGAGAGGAGCATGCACTGGGCTGGCAGGGCACCAGCCTGTTTGAGACAGAGCACGGGGTTTCTACTCCCAGTACAGTGCAGCATAGTTAGGATCTACCCAGGGGCTGAAGGGAATTCCACACCTAAACCCTGTTTCTGCTTCTCTCTCTACCCCTGCTTCCTTGTCTGGAAAGCAATTTACAACATTTTTTTATCATACCAGGCAATAATAAACGGCAAAGGAATGAAAATATGAATGTAAACTCTTCTGCCTCATAAGCAGTTTTGCTTCTGGGGCTATTCTGAGTATCAAATAATGCAATTGAAAATGAGATTTATAAACACAGGCATTCTTTAATAACAGGTCTAGATGAATATAATGCACTTTAACATCATGGGAAGTATTAATTGAATATATTAGTCTACAAAATCTGGAAATGAGATAAATTCAAAAGATCCCATTGAAAAAAAAAATGACTAAAGCAAGATATGTTTCTAGTACTTTTAACATATCAAGTAGTTTGTAATAGTAATTCCAAACGTTGAGCTTCTCTTAAATTCAGCCCTCGTATATAAACTCCCAGAAGGTAAGCTCATGGCTCAGCAACAGTTTTGGATTTCCAAGAGGCCAGAGGCCACGGGCATGAGTGCCACATACTTGTTTCTTTTATCTATATAGTTTTTCGCTACCACTGTCACACATGACAAGTTATCAGCATGGGAAGAGAGGCAGTATAGTATGGATTAAAAGCACAGAAGCTGAAGCCAGATCATCTGTATTCAAATCCTGTTTATTCAACTTATTATTTGTATTTGTATAACTTCTCCATGCCTCAGTCCCCTCACATGTAATCAAGAAAATGACAACGTAATACAACTAGGGCTGTTGTGAAAATAAATGAATTGACATATGTAAAGCATTTAGAACAGTGCCTGGAGCATGGTGAAAGCTTAGTAACTATTAGCTATAATTATACTCCACTAATAATCTTATCAGGTAGAGTTCCTAATTGAGGGGACATGGGTTGTTGGTTCAAAGTACTGGAAGATATTTTATTATCATATTTATTCACATGAGGAGAGTGAGATAAAGAGTAGGATCACACTGAGTACATGTAAAGTCCACTTCTTAGAACTAAACTACATGTCCAGGTTGTGATTTTTAAGGAGCTCCAGGGAAATATGGAGTATGAGACTCTGTTTCAGGGCAGCAGCTCCCTGGCCCAGCCTCCTTCCCTCTACTTCCCAACACATGCCTCCACCCTGAGCAGGGCAGTGTTCTCACAGTTTCCCAGCAAATATACTCACCCTTACTCACCAGCTGAACTGCCCTCCCATCTCCCCTACACATGTTAAATGCCATCCAGCCTTAAATGCTACTTCCATTCTGGCTCCTCTTCAGCACATTTCCTCATGTCATCCAATCTCGACCTCTGTTTTTAATTCTTTTCATATATATGTTGAGAAGCACCCCATTCCAAACATAATTTCTACCACATTATACGTGTGTACACCCAATTGGATTGTGAATTCCTTGAGAACAAAGCCATGTCTTACACAGGCTTCTTTTACAGCCTTCAGCAGTGGTTCTCAACTAGGGATGATTTTGTCCTCAGATACCATTTGGTAATATCTGGAGACATTTTTGATTACACAACAGGGGAAGTGAGGTGCTACTTGCATCTAGAGGGCAGAGACCAGAGATGCTGCAAAACAATCTACAATGCACAGGACAGCCTGCCCTCCCTCGTAACAAAGAATTATCTAGTACAAAATATTCATTGTACCAAGGTTGAGAAAGTTCGGCCCAACAGTATCCAGGATAATGGAAAAATAAGATTTATTCAAATCTTCCATTCCAGGGTCATATCCACTAACCTGGGGTTCCTTATCACCAGCAATAATGATCATAAAAACAAGAGGGAATATTTTGTCTTTATATTGTTTGGGCCTTGTGGTCACCTAAGTAGCACCAGCAGCAGTGATTATTCAATTCTCACTATGAATAAAGACAACGACATCTCCTTGGCATTGAGAAGATGACCCTATAGGTCAGTCCTTGTCTCCAATCTCAGCCCAGCTATAGGGTCTGAAGGCCTTTTACCAGCAGACTCAGTCCAGTTTAGACACCTGGATATTAGCATCCTGTTACCTGGGAAGGGCAGGGTCTGAGCTTGATTTTGTTGCTCTCGCCCAGGTATATCTATGGGGACTAGAGAGGACTCCAGGGCACCCACATACCCACCTCATTGTAGTTTTTTCTTACAACCAGCAGACTTGCTTAGTCCCCATGAATGAGCTTCAGCTCTAGATTCTTAAGTGAGTTCCAGTTTAACCCCAAAATTCAGGTCCTTACCCTCTACCTCTGACTCTCAGCAGGCTCAGCTGGAGATGGGCTCTGTTTCTAGAACCTCAGTCACTGGCTGTGAGCCTGTTTCAACCACAATGGCCTGCTGGCACCAGATCTTTGGAAATAGCCTGACCATTAGAGAGATCTGTGCCTGCTTCCCTCAACAGTTTAAACCACCTGTCCTCCAGGTCCTCCTGAATATCAACTTTTCCCTTATAGATGGTATGATTTTAGCCTTTATTTTAAATAATTTAGATTCCATAAGATTTGAGCAGCAGCACTATGGTTGGGTAAGCTGGATCCTTTAAGTGAACCTCCACAGTGAGTGCCTCTCCCCTAATCTACTGTGATAGGCACAGCCTATTTCACTACTGAAGTGGGGAGTTCAAGATGGCACATGCAAAATTTTGGAAGGGTGAGGAGGGACATAGCACAAATACTCTGAAAAGTTTAATAGCACAATATATAATGATTACAGAAAACTAAAGAAATGAATTATGACAAGTTGCTATCTCATTCTCAGAGCTTTATTTCATTTGAACTTGCTGTCTCCTGGTACTGTGATGTGTTTACAACACTCAAATGTGATTATAGCTCAAGACTTCTTATGCAGTGCAGAAAATAGATGGGGATAAAGGAAAGAAATAGACTGAGATAAGAGCAACCAATTTTGTCCTTAATTTCTATTTTGTAAGGGTGCTTTTAAGAGCCTTTACTATCCGTTAACTGCTCAGGCTTTTCTTTCCAAAACAAAAATCTTAAAAACTTGTCAGAGTTATTAAGTACAAAATTGCCCAGCTAATAATATTTTTTTGAATCAACCTAGCCTCTGAATTTAAAAATTCACAGATATTCTACCTTTCACAAGATAATGCCTATTGACATGATCTTTCAAGTTACCAGTAGATCATCAGGTAATATACATAATTGATTGCTTGCATTAAATTAGTATGGTTTATGGCCAAGTCATGATAAACTGCACCTTTAGGGTTCATAGAGATAACTGAAGGGACTCAGATGTTTACAGCTGGAGTGTACATGCACTAATTTCAAGTCATATAACTAATTTCAAGTCATATCATATAATTTCAAGTCAACAGGTTTTGAAGAAAATTATATAAATACATGAAGAAAAGGTGGGATTTCTGGAATGCTTGAGTGAGGAGCTCAGCAAATCTTTGCCCCCAAAAGCAATGATAAACCTGGACAAATTTGTTGAAAACAACCAAATTTGTTGAAACTTGTTACAACAACAAAAATCATAGTGGAAATAAATGAAATAGAGACTAAAAAGACAATAGAAAAGATTAATGAAACTAAGAGCTGTTTTTTTTAAAAAAATGTCTCATCAAACAGAAGTTCAGGACCAGACGGCTTCACTGGTGAATTCCACCAAACATTTAAAGAAGACTTAATACCAATCTCTCTCAAACTCTTCCAAAAAATGGAAGAGAAGGAATTGCATCCAAACTCATTTTATGAGGCCAGCATTACACTAATACCAAAACCAGACAAGGACACAAGAAAATTAGAGACCAATATCCTGATGAACATAAATGTAAAAAGGAACAAAATATTAGCAAGTTGAATTCAACAATACATTAAGAGGATCATATGCCATGATCAGTGGGATTTATTCCAGGGATGCAAGGATGGTTCAATACCCACAATTCAATCAATATAATTCACATTAAGAAACTGAAGGATAAAAATCAGATGATCATATTTTTTTTTTTTTGGGGTATGCGGGCCTCTCACTGTTGTGGCCTCTCCCGTTGCGGAGCACAGGCACCGGATGCGCAAGTTCAGCGGCCATGGCTCACAGGCCTAGCCGCTCCGTGGCATGTGGGATCTTCCCAGACCGGGGCACAAACCCGTGTCCTCTGCATCAGCAGGTAGACTCTCAACCATTGCACCACCAGGGAAGCCCAGATGATCATCGTAATAGTTGCAGGAAAAGCATTTGACAAATGTAACATCCATTCATGATAAAAACTCTCAAAAAGCGGGTATAGAAGGAATGTACCTCAACATAAAAAAAGGCTATATATGAAAAACCACAGCTAACATCATACTCAATTGTGAAAAGCTGAAAGCTTTTCCTATAAGATTAGGAACAAGACAAAGATGCCCACTCTTGCCACTTTTATTCAACATATTATTGGAAGATCTAGCCATAGCAATCAGACAAGAAAAAGAAATTAAATGCATTCATGTCAGAAAGGAAGAAGTAAAACTTGTCTCTATTTGCAGATGACATGATATTATATACAGAAAACCCTAATCTCCACCAAAAACCTGTTAGAGATAATGAATAAATTCAGTAAAGTCGCAGGATACAAAATCAATACACAAAAATCTATTGTGTTTCTACAAACTAATAAACTTTCAGAAAGAGAAATTTTTAACAATTCCTACTTACAATTGCGTCAAAAAGAATAAAATACCTAGGAATAAATTACACCAAGGAGGTGAAAGACCTATACACTGAAAACCCTACGACATTGAAAAATACAGAAATAAATAGATAGTCCATACTCATAGATTGGAAGAATATTAAATGTTCATACTACCCAAAGCAAAATAAAGATTCAGGGCAATCCCTATTAAATTTCCAATGGCATTTTTCACAGGAATAGAACAAACAGTCCTAAAATTTGTATGGAACCATAAAACATCCCGAATAGTTAAGGCAATCTTGAGAAATAAGAACAAAGCTGGGACAGCATATTTCCTGATTTCAAACTATACTACAAATCTATAGTAATCAAAACAGTATAGTATTGACATAAAAACAGACACATAGACCGATGGAACAGAATTGGGAGCCCAGAAAAAAAAAAAAAGCCTATATGGTCAATTAATTCATGACAAAGGAGGCAAGAATATACAATGGGGAAACAACAGGCACTTCAATAAATGATGTTGGAAAAACTGGACAGCCACATGCAAAAGAATGAAACAGGACCACTGTCTAATACCATACACAAAATGAATTAAAGACTTAAATGTAAGGCCTGAAACAATAAAACTAGAAGAAAACATAGTGGGTAAGCTCCTAGACATTGGTCTTGGCAATGATATTTTGGATTTGACACCAAAAGCAAAGGCAACAAAAGCAAAAATAAACAAGTGGGACTACAGAAAACCAAAATGCTTCTGCATAGCAACCAGAAACAAAATGAAAAGGCAACATACAGAATGAAAGAAAATATTTGCAGATCATACCTTATAAGGGGCTAATATCCAAAAAGTATAAAGAACTCATATAAATCAGTAGCAAAAGACAAATAATCTGATAAAAAAAATGGGCAGATCTGAACAGACATTTTTCCAAAGAAGACATACAGATAGCCAACAGATACATAAAAAATGCTTAACATCACTAATCATAAGGGAAATGAAAATAAAACCACAATGAGGCATCACCTCACACCGTTAAAATGGCTATCATCAAAAGACAAGAAATAACAAGTGCTGGCAAGGATGTGCATTGTTGGTGGGAATGTTAATTGGTGCAGCCACAATAGAAAACAATGTGAAGATTGCTCAAAAAACTAAAAATAGGACTACCATATAATCCAGCAGTTCCACTTCTGAGTATTTATCTGAAGATAATAAAACACTAATTTAAAAAGATATCTGCATTTCCATGTTCACTGCAGCATTATTTATAATAGCCAAGGCATGGAAATAACCTAAGTGTCCATTGATGGATGAATGCATAAAGAAACTGTGATACACACTCACAATGGAATATTATTCAGCCATAAAAAAAGACATCTTGCCATTTGTGACAACATGGATAGACCTAGAGGGCATTATGCTAAGTGAAATTCTAGAAAGACAAATACTGTATGATCCCTCACATATGGAATCTAAAGAAAAAAATGAACTCATGAATTCAGAGAACAGATTTGTGGTTACCAAAAGCAGGGTATGTGTGTGAGGTAGGGATGAAAGAAATGAGTCATGGTGATGAAAAGGTATAAACTCCCAGGTATAAGATAAATAAGTTCTGGGGATGTAATGTACAGCATGGTGACTATAGTTAACAATACCCTATTGTATATTTGAAAGTAGCTAAGAAAGTAAATCTTAAAAACTCCATTACAAGAAATAAATATAACTATGTATGGTGATGAATGTTAAATAAACATTGTGGTAATCATTTCAAAATATATACATATATCAAATTATGTTGTATACCTGAAATGAATACAATGTTATATGTCAATTATATCTCAATAAAAAAATAAAAACAAAACTACCATTTAAACATTCTGGAAACTGACCAAAGGCATACAACTAATTAAAGATTTACTGAAGAAAACCTACTGAGTCTCAGTAAGAAGGGATTCTGTGACGTTTTAGCCAGAGATTGCTCCTATCCCTTGCCCCCTCCTACCGAAGCTTCATTACCTGAAAATTCTACCCAAGCCTCAGTAGATGGAGAGGGCTGTGGAAACTGGCAGTTCTGCTTCCCTGCTGCAGAGGGCTGACTTTATTTGGAGCAGAGCATGGAAAAATTCCTGCCTGGGCACTGTTGGAAACAATAGTTATCTCAGTGGCAAACAATCAGGAAAGGCTAACATCATGAGTAGCCTGAGGTCTTGATACTGGTTGGGACAAGCATAAAATGGCAGACAAGCCAAAAATTTAATAAGGAGATCCAGGGAAGGAAACAACCAAAGAGAGCCTGGCCAGGAGCCCCCTTAACTCTGATGGTCTGGAAAGTTGTGTATGCTCAGCAGAGTCCAGACAGGGCTCTAACGAGCTACTTGCTACTCGTCCTTGGCTGATTTCCCCCTAGTCATTCATTGTGTGTCTAGCACATCAACTGATAACTAAACTCATTTATACCCACCCACTGTGGTCACAAATTTTACATTACAGACCATCTGCATTGCCTCCTTTATTACACAGGTGGTAAAACCAAAGCCTCTGAGCAGTTTAAGAACATGAGTTTCGGAAATGTTAGTAGACAATCAGCTGAGGTTAGTACAAATGGCTCCCTAGGGCTTGGCAGAAATTTATTTACCTGCAAAAAGTTGGCATAAAATTAAAAGCTGGTGAGGTAAGTTCAGTCTACCTGTATCAAATATACATAAAGATCTTTATCCTACATTTAGTCTCCCTTCCCTTTGTTTTATTCTTTTCTCTTGAGAATTCTTTTGAAGGAAAAGAGACTAGTAGGGGCTCCTCAGGAGTCACTCCTTGTGGGCTCTGCATTGGAGAATGGATCATATCTGTCCTATGAATGATGATCTCTCTCATGGTCATTGCTCTTAACTGATCTTCTTACCTTCTGTTCCATGTTGTGGTAACTCCTGACTCCTGGTTCTAGCTCTTCATTTCATGTGTTTTGTGGGTGACAAGCCATGCTAAAAATACTGCAGTCTTTTGGCTGGGTACCTGTAATTCTCAGGGAAAATGACTATGACATAGATATATGCTCCAGTTCCAACTCTCATCTCAAAACTATTAAGTATTAACATTTTCATCTTTATAACACAGCCTCTCTCCATAATAAAAGGCTATCCATGCATGTCCTTAAGCTTTATTATTGTAAACTGTGCTTATTCAAGCAAGTGATTATAAGTTCTCTTGAAGACAACAGAACATTCCATGTGCATTAAAGGCTCTGTTTCCCCAAAGCTTGGTAGAATGCAGGAAGCTACTTCAGTTTGGTACCAAGGAAACCTGCTCCCAAAACAACCCTTATACGTTCCTGTTGTTCCTGATAGCTTGACATTTGGTTCATCCTAGTCAAGTTTAAATTGCTAGGAAAAATAAGGAATAAAACCCTGTGTTTATACAGCTGACATCTTTGCTGCTCAGAACTTTGTATAATCTGTCTTTGTGATACGGACAGTCAGAAATTTTAATAGTTTAAACATCACTGACAGCCTAATGGGCATTCAAGAAAGAGTACAAAGGAAAGAATACAGTAGGGCTGGTATTGCACTGTGGACCAATCCCCTTATTCATGTATTTTCCTATTTTTGTTACTTGAAAACAGCATCTAGGGATAAAAGGCTGGAACCTCCGGTAGGTATAGAGGGATGGTATCTCTATCAAGGGAAAACACCTGGGTGAGACTAATTTATCACAGAAACCACATCTGTTCTCTCAAATGAGAAAAAGTAAATACCTAAACATGCCCAGAGGCAGTGTTGTGTGAATTTTCCCACTAATTGTACCTGGGTTCGAACTGTGGCCACTGTGTATCTGCTCAGTGACCTTGGACGGTTTCCTTACTCTCTGAGCTTCTCTGAGTTTCTTTAACTGCACAATTGATTAAATGAGATAATTTAGGTAAAATTTAGGTAAATTAGATAAAACACTTCGTATGTGCTCACCCAAGTCACCAACTTTCTGCCTTACCAATGCCATCCAGAGGCAGGTGCTAATAGTGACAGACCCATCTCAATACAGATACAGGAATCTATATCTGTAGTTTTTGACAGCAACAGCAAAAATTATAGGAATCATTCTGTAATTTAACAACCCAAATTCTTTTTTTATCCAGCCAGGATGAAATGAATAACTTTTACTTGACACTTTTCCTCCTGAGTCACTTCTAAAAGATAAGATAATTTAACAGCAGCTGATCCACACATCAGGATCCCATGGGTCAGCCACCACCATTAACATAAAAAGGCTAGGAATATTTCAGATCGTGATGCTGCCAGATAAAGTACAGCTCCCCAAACATAACAGTTTATAGCACGTTTTATTTCCCCCCCAAATTCCCTGACCAGCTCCCTCCTCTGTCAAGCAATGTCTGGATGTGATGAGGCCCTCTGCATGCCTGAGTCCAGAGCACTCCATTATGGCACCAGGTGGCAGGCAAGGAGTCACTCAGGTTCCGGACTGACACACCACACCTGCTATTAAAGCTACTTACCACCCTGGCAGGGAGAAGCTCTTTTCAACTCTCAGCAGTGCCTACTGCAATCATTATGTATAAGTGACGAGTAAGTCACTGAATCACTGTGATGACTCATGCATAGAAAAGAAAGCCCCCATCTGAGCTCACAGACCAGGTGGCAGTCTACAGGGGGAGAATCTGATCTTGCCAGCCAAAAACAGCAGGTAGGAAGCATAAGCCTAGAAAATACTTTTTTAAATTAAATGAAGGATTTTTTCTCTTCCTTCTTCCCTTGCTCTGAGTCTGTCTTCTTTCCATTCCTTCCTGTCTTACCTTGTCTAAGAGTGCTCTTAGACACTCTGGATCACATCTGCCAGCCTGTGGACAGTGCTAAGATTAAAAATAGACCCCTGACGAGAGGTCCCATCAGCCAAGAGCAAGCACTGCACAGCAGCAATCATTTTGCAAAGAACAGTGAAGGCAGTTCTACATTTCAAATTCCTGACCTAAAATTTAACTGAAATCCAATTATTATTTAATTATATGTTATTTATGGCTGAAAACAGACCCTTTGCATCCTGAAGTAGAGGTCTATATTCTAACCCAGGAAGCAAAAGAAGGAAAAACAGTAATGACCAGAACCACCAGATAAAATCAGAAAATGTTGCTGAGTTCTCAGCACAGAGATATCCCTAATATATTAAACATTGATTCTTCTAAAACCAACTCACCATCTGTCCTGAAAACATCAAATGCTTTATGTTACAAACTAACCTCACCCTCTCCCTGCAGTGGCATTTCACCCACCCCCAACATGCACGCCACCTCCCATGCTCTCAATCCTGCTAGCCCTCTTGATTATAGTCCTTGAAGTGTATCCTCTAATCTCTCTGCTTCAAATCTGCTATTCATGTTTTTACCTTGTCAATGTCTTTTTTTTTTTTTTTTTTTTTTTTTTTTTGTGGTACGCGGGCCTCTCACTGTTGTGGCCTCTCCCATTGGGGAGCGCAGGCTCCGGACGCGCAGGCTCAGCGGCCATGGCTCAGGGGCCCAGCCGCTCCGCGGCATGTGGGATCTTCCCGGGACCGGGGCACGAACCCGTGTCCCCTGCATCGGCAGGCGGATTCTCAACCACTGCGCCACCAGGGAAGCCCGTCAATGTCTTTTAAAATTTCATTTCTCCTCTTCATTACCTTTGCTTTGCCTTGGTTTAGTTACCCAGCCTCCTCCTCCCGGATGACTTCTGCACCCATGGCTCACCATGCAGTCATACATTTCACTCCTAAATAATGCATCTAATCATGTCACCCCACTGCTTTAACCCCCCCCCAACTTTCTGTTGCCTTCAGTTTGGCATTTAAGGCTCTCCACAACCCACTAGCTAGTTAGTTAACCTCTCTAGCTCTACCTGGCACCAACCCACTCCTAAGCTCCAGCCTGTTGCACTGATGAACGTTCCGTGGACACACCCATAGCCCTCCACCTCCTTTCCTGAGATGTTCCCCACCCCCTTGCTCCTTATACTTAGCCTCCCCTCTCTGTGCTTGCAACACATTGTCCTAATCTCGAATTTGTACTTAGTTACACTGAAATTATATACTTTATGATAATGTTTCTTATTCATCTCTGTATCATTGACATGTAGTTTAGAGTTCACTATTAAAAAAAAAAAACTCGGGCTTCCCTGGTGGCGCAGTGGTTGAGAATCTGCCTGCCGATGCGGGGGACGCGGGTTCGTGCCCCGGTCCGGGAAGATCCCACATGCCGCGGAGAGGCTGGGCCCGTGAGCCATGGCCACTGAGCCTGCGTGTCCGGAGCCTGTGCTCCACAACGGGAGAGGCCACAACAGTGAGAGGCCCGCATACCAAAAAAAAAAAAAAACCTCACTAAAAGAAATTCTAGGACTTCCCTGGTGGTGCAGTGGTTGAGACTCTGCCTGCCGATGCGGCGGACACGGGTTCGTGCCCCGGTCCGGGAAGATCCCACATGCCGCAGAGCGGCTGGGCCCGTGAGCCATGGCCGCTGAGCCTGCGCGTCCGGAGCCTGTGCTCCGCAACGGGAGAGGCCACAACAGTGAGTGGCCCATGTACCCCACACACACACACAAAAAAGAAATTCTAAAGGAGATACTTCAGAAAGAAGGAAAATGACTGCTGATGACAACTTCAAAATGGAAGAAAGTAATGAGGGAAAATATCGACAAACAGATAAAACCAAGCAAACTTTATTTAAAACTGTAAGAAAAATCTGTAATTTGTGGAATAGGGAAGCTGAAGAGAGGTAAGTCTTTGAATTTTGGAGCATAAGTGGTAACATACTCATTAAATAGAAACTTTAATTTACAGTATGTCTGCTGAAGTTGCAAGAACAGCTACTAAGGGAGTAGACATAAAGCATAGAACCTCCAAAGAAGGAGGTGGAAAAGCTGGAATGGGAAAAAAATGATCATTTCAGAAGGTAGGAAGAAGAAAGGGGGGAGAAATAGAAAATATTCACCAATAAAAGTACATAAAATATCGAGACAGAATTAAATTTAAATATATCATTAACCGCAATAAATGCAAAAGACCCCACTTTCTAATTAAATGTAAATATTTTTAAACTGAATAAATAAAAACCTAGCTATACGTTGCCTGTAAAAGACACACTTAAAACATGGAACAACACACAAACACAAGAATTATAAATCTGCATGTATCTTTTTTTTTTTTTTCCGGTACGTGGGCCTCTCACTGCTGTGGTCTCTCCCGTTGCGGAGCACAGGCTCCGGACGCGCAGGCTCAGCGGCCGTGGCTCACGGGCCCAGCCGCTCCGCGGCATGTGGGATCCTCCCAGACCGGGGCACGAACCCATGTGCCCTGATTTGGCAGGCGGACTCTCAACCACTGCGCCACCAGGGAAGCCCTGCATGTATCTATTAATATTACCTGAAAACATGCAAAGCAAAAACTGACATGGTAACTAGAGAAATGGACAAATCACCAGAGAGAAATTGAAATATAATTCTCCTAGTAATTGACAGCTTCAGCAGATAAAAAGCAGTCAGGATAGATAAGATTTAAACAATAAAGTGAATATCACAATAAAGTGAGTCATATGAATTTTTTTGATTCCTAGGGCATATAAAAGTTACATTTAGGGCTTTCCTGATGGCGCAGTGGTTGAGAGTCCACCTGCCGATGTGGGGGACACGGGTTCGTGCCCCAGTCCGGGAAGATCCTACATGCCGCGGAGCAGCTGGGCCTGTGAGCCATGGCCGCTGAGACCGCACGTCCGGAGCCTGTGCTCCGCAACGGGAGAGGCCACAACAGTGAGAGGCCCGTGTACCGCCAAAAAAAAAAAAAAAAAAAAAAGTTACATTTTTACCATACTGTAGTCTAAGTGTGTAATAACATGATGTCTAAAAAAAATGTACATACCTTAATTTTAAAATACTTTATTGTTAAAAAAAAATGCTACAATCATCTGAGCCTTCAGCGAGTCCTGAAGAGATCCTTATCTCGGATCTCTACATGCCTTCCTCACTAAGCTTAATCATTTCTGGCTTTTGATTTAAAATGAGAGATGAGGGCTTCCCTGGTGGTGCAGCGGTTGAGAGTCCGCCTGCCGATGCAGGGGACGCGGGTTCGTGCCCTGGTCCACGAAGATCCCACATGCCGTGGAGCAGCTGGGCCCATGAGACATGGCCGCTGCGCCTGCGCGTCCAGAGCCTGTGCTCCGCAACGGAAGAGGCCACAACAGTGAGAGGCCCGCATACCGCAAAATAAAATAAAATAAAATAAAATGAGAGATGAGCAACTGTTCCTTTCATTTGAATACGTAGAGGCCATTGTAGGGCTATTAACTGGCCTAATTTCAGTATTGTTGTGTCTCAGAGAGGCCCAAGGAGAGGGAGAGAGATGGGGGGAACAGCCAGTCAGTGGAGCAGTCAGAACACATACAACATTTATCACCATCTTATCTGGGTGCAGTTTGTGGTGCCCCAAAACAATTACATAGTAACATGAAAGAACACAGATCACCATAACAAACATAATAATAATTTAAAAGTTTTAAATATTGTCAGAATTAGCAAAATGTGACACAGAGACACCAAGTGAGCAAATGCTGTTGGGAAAATGCCGATAGACTTGCTTGACACAGGGTTGCCACAAACCTTCAATTTGTAAAAGACGCAATACCTGTGAAGTGCAATAAAGTGAAGCACAATAAAATGAGTATGCCTGTAGTGAGATTTAGCAAATGTGACTTTCACAAAACGAATACATAAAAATTAACTGCATGTTCATACCTGGCAATAATCAGAATGACCCAATTAACAACAGCAACAAGAATATAAAGTACCTAGGAATACAGTTGACGATTGAGCAACACAAGGGCCAGGGGCATTGACCCCTGAGCAGTTGAAAATCCAAATATATCTTCACAGTTGGCACTCTGTATCCACAGTTCCACATCTTCAAATTCAACCAACTGCAGATTCTGTAGTATTGGAGCACATATTCATTGGGAAAAAATCCACATATAAGTGGACCTGCACAGTTCAAACCCGTGTTGCTCAAGGGTCAACAGATGTACAAGTTTTTTATATCAAATATTTTAAATTGAAGTGAAAAGCACTGGATGAAGATCCAAACAAATAAAGGATTTTACTATAGATATGGTAATACTATAAAGGAAAGAAAGGGGATGATTAACACAAAAGTCAAGATGGTTTGACCTCCAGGGGATAAGGAAGGTGATAGTTTACTTCTTAATTTGGATGGTGTGTACACAAGTATTCATGTTTCTAGTTCTTTAAACCGTACCTATAAATTTTATATTCTCTTTAATATGGATGAAATATTTTACAGTTTTAAAAAAGGTCTAGAACAAACTTAGTCCCATTAATGCGAAAAGTACATAAGTCTGTTGTGTGCCACGCCACAGCGTTCCCACATTTTACAAGTAGCGCTTGAGAGAAGATACTAATTTTGTAAACTTTGAGAAATGTGTCTTGAATAATCATTTCATCTCCCAAAGAGGAGGCAGCAGATGTTATAAAATTCTAGAATAAACCCCTTCAGGAAACGTTCAGTTTTAAGTGTAACTGTCTCTACTTTTTAGCTTTAAATGGAAAGGTTTCTATGCAAAGGTGTTTATATAAATATTCGGCTGTTTACCTCTGCGCGCAAGGTAGAAAAGCAGAAATATGATGACAATTCAAGAACATTGAACAGGGATAGGCTCAACAATGATGGAAAATTTAGGGAGAGTAACCTATCTACCTCATTAGCCTAATCCATTCATGTTAAACAAGTAATTTGTTTCTAACGGTAAAGAGAGCACCAAAATTTTGCAGATGATTTACTTTTTTGAAGAGTGTGAATTATGGTGGGTTGAATTATAGGGAAATAAATTATATTTCATTTGCATACCAATATGCTCCCTTGGGTGGGTGAGAAATGCCCAGAGATACATCTGGCTTAGGCATCAGCATATAACCCATAGCCTGGCTTATCTGTGTAGCAGACTGTATTTTCCAAAAAAGGCTACTGCTGTATTTCCTGTTCCACATGCTCTTCCAGAACCTTTCCACTTCCCTATCAAGAGATGGAATCTATTTCCCTTCCCATTGAACCTGACCGGCCTTTGTAACTGCTTCAATGAACAGAATGCACTTGTAGGGATGTTGTGTGATTTCCTAAGGTGGGTCATAAAAGATAAGGTTCCTGCCTGACTTTCTCTTTTGGGTCATGTGCTTTGAGAGCACTGAGCTAGCACAGAAGAAGTCTGGCTACCCTGTAGCAGTCATGCTGGAGAGACCACAAAGAAACAGAGATGCCAGAGGAGCCCAGCTGTTCTAGTCTTCCCAGCCCAGGTTTCAGACATACGAGTGAGTGAGCTTCAGATGATTAAAGCCTCCAAGCCAACACAGCTGATGCTGAGTGGAGCAGAGATGAACAGTCCACGTTGAGCCCTGCCCAAATTGCAGATCTGTGAGCAAAATAAATATAGTTGTTGCTTTAAGACACTAACTTTGTTGTGTATCACTAGATAACTGTTGTCATTCATATCTATGGGAAGGACATTGAATGCAAATGTCATCCTCTCATGCACCCAAAGGATAAAAGACTGAGAACCACCTACCCAAACAACATGCCTTCTTAAAAACCAAAATGATGGTACGATATTTTACCCAAAACGTAGCAAGCACCACCGCTGAAAGTTAAATCTGATTTAGGATTACCACTGATCTTTTGCCACTGATTAATGACTGTGATTAGTGGGTATCTTTATAAACCTTTTATTTTAAAAAAATTCTTTAATATTTTTGCTTTCAGTATCTTCAAAGGATCTCTGAGATGCAGGTTAACAACCTCTGCTTATAAATGAAATTTACTCCATTACTGTATCTCCCTTTCATTTTGGTCTATTTATGTTGGTATCTTCAGCACAGCATCTGGTGTCCTCCTCAAACTCAATGGAACCAAAGAGAAATCAATGCTATTGGATGTTAGTGGAATTAGTAGAAAGCAATCAGATTTTAGAGCCAAATAAAATCCTTGCTCACTTACTATGTGACTCTAGGCAAGCTACATAATTTTTTTGAGTACTTTTACTGATTTGTAAAATGGAAATAATACCTATCTGTCTTGTAGGGTGGTTATAGAATTAAATAAGCCAATATATAGAAATATTTAGCATGCTTCGTACAGCTAATAGGAAATCAGTAAGTTTCCTTTCCTTGACACCTCTGTTTGGTTTCTTTTTAAAACTGAATACCAGCCTAAAGGAGTATAAAGGCCCTGAGTTTGCCTGCTAAAAGTAGCCATCCAGAGAAAGTCAGGCTCAGCTTCCTACCTGTGAGTGCTGCTCCAACACTTGGAAGTAGGCCTCCAGCCCACACCGGGAACTTGAACAGGAGCATTTCACTGTGGCCCTCTGTTCTGCTTTGCTTTGTTTTAGCTGTTGTTTAAATGGTAAATATTTGAGCAAAGTTAACTCTGCATTCCAGCTGCTGCTTTTTCCTTTATTATCATGCATCTTCAGCAACAAAGAACTGATATATATCTTTTCATTTAGAAGTCACTGGGGAACTTTATGCCACAGAGATGCCTGAACTGAATTACTGAAGGTGGCAAAAAACAGGTAACCCAGGGGTTTTAGAGGTTTTGGCCAGTAACCTCAAAATATGAGCAGACAAAATGATGTTACGGGGAAAGAGAGAACAAGCCACCCTTCTGGATATCTTCATCGGGTTCATGCTCAGCCTCTAAGTACAAGATGAAGCTCCTGGGGTATACAAAGCACATGATTGAGAACCAGAAACCTGCCTCCCACTTGCTACATCATCTCAGGAAGTGACTTTGCAGGCCTCTGGTTCTTCATCTGGGAAGCTGTGGGATTAGCCAAGATGATCAAAACATGTGATAGCTGACAGGTGCCTCAAGACCACTTGGTCTAACACTCTCACTTGACAGGTGAGAAGTGAGGCCCAGAGCAAGCCAATGGCTTTCCTGATGTCACACCTCTCACAGCTCATAGACTAGGGATTGGCATCCAAGGTTTTCCTGCTGTCACAGATAATCATTCCACAAAGTCTTATTTAAAAATTATTTGAGTCTAATGGTAATGAGGAAGGGGAACAATGTGCATTCCTACTCAAAACAGTTCAAAATGACTCAACAGGATGAATTTCTAAGCTAGCTTTCTTGCCTAGGGAGGACTCGTTACTGTCTTGGATAACACATTATTTCCTAGTTCTGGAAAGGCTCTGTAAGTAGTTTTTACTTTATACATTCCAGAACATGAAGGGTGAATTTCAACAGTATCATCGATAATGTCCCTTTAAAGTGGCAGGTACCCAACAGGAACTAATGAACTCTGTGCTCTATAACCTCCTGGTGATGGGGTCTATCATGCTATGTGCCAAACAAGGTTCAGACCCAAGCAAGGTGCAGGGCAAAATATTCTGGCAAGACTAAGGGGGGGTCTTTATCTTCCAAGTCATTACCTACCTACCCCCTATCTACATAATTCTTCCTGCCTAGGGAAAAAGAGAGGTTCTTAAAGGTTAACAGGTCTAAACACAGGTGACCATACTGAAGAACCCTGATTTGCTCAAAGAAAAATACTTACATGGGTAGAGGGGAGAGTGAAGTTTCCTGGCCCAGCCACTCTAGAAGTCTGGAGCAAGGGGCAGAGGAGGAAAAGTTCCTTACTCAAATTAACATAAATCAAACACTACGACCTTAATTAAGAACTAAACTGGAATTTGAACATTTGAATCCTTCACTAGAACAAAAATTAGAGCCAAATGTGGAGAATGAAACAATGAGAAAGATAACGGAGGGCCTATAACCAGGAAATACACTGATATAATGGAAACGAGCCAGCATGGAGGACAAGCCCAGAGGAGCCTGAGTGAGGCATGCTGTCAATGTTGGCATGTTTTTATCTGTTGGAAAGACAATGTGGGTATGTCTGGGAGAAGGGTGGAGAAAGTAGGGTCAACCAGACAGACAACTCCTTGCCAGGCAGTTTCTAATATACTGATAGTGTGAATGAAAATTTCCTTTTAAGAATGTAAACTCTTTGTAGTTCCATGTTTATGAAGTGAGATTCTCTCTCCATTACACTTCTCAGACAGGTCTCACAATCTGAGGTATGTGGGAGTAAAGAAAGGAAGCTGGAGAAAAACAGTCCTCTCTATGCAGTCCAGTATGGCAGCCACTACTAGCCAAGGCTACTGAGTGCTTGAAACATGGCCAGGACACAGAGGGACTGAATCCTATTTTAAATTTTACTTAACTTTAGTTAAATTAAATTTAGAAATAGACACTGATTCAGTTAATGGAAAATTGATATGCATGTTTGGAATAACTTGGGTATGTGAATCCACCTTTTCAACTATAAATTTTAATCTAAATACAGATTATATATTTTCTGTGAAAATTTACTGTCCAAATTTAGATGTGCTATAAGTGAAAAACGTACACTGGATTTCAAGACTTAATATGAAAAAAATGCAAAATATCTCATTAATAATTATATTAATTACTGTTAAAAATGGTAATTTCAGTATACATTTGGTTAAATATATTAAAATTAATTTTACCTGTTTCCTTCTACCCTTAAGTGGCTACTAGTAGATTTAAAATTACGTAGAAGGCTCATATTTGCAGTTCACATTATATTTTTACTAGATAGTGCTGCTTAGATTCTAGAAGGTCTAGATAAGAATATCATTTTTTTAAAAAACATCATAACCAGTAGATATTTTGGCTTCTTTGTCAAGATCAAACTAGGGAAAGGTTATACCATCTGAAGAGTCCAAAGATAGTCTTTTTTTTTTTTAAGAGATACGCCCCTTCCTTCCTTCCTTTCCTTTCCTTTTCCTTTCCTCTTCCTTCATTCCTTCCTTCCTTCCTTTCCTTTCCTTTTCCTTTCCTCTTCCTTCCTTCCTTCCTTCCTTCTTTCTTTCCTTCCTCCCTCCCTCTCTCCCTCCCTCCCTCTCTTTCTTTATTTTTGGTCTCGCGCAGGTTTTCTCTAGTTGCAGCAAGGGGAGGGGCTACTCTTCATTGCGGTGCACGGGCTTCTCACTGCAGTGGGTTCTCTTGTTGCGGAGCACCGGCTCTAGGAGCATGGGCTTCAGTAGTTGTGGTGCGTGGGCTCAGTAATTGCAGTGCACAGGCTCTAGGGTGTGTGGGCTTCAGTAATTGTGGCATGCAGGCTCAGTAGTTGTGGCTCGCAGGCTCTAGAGCGCAGGCTCGGTAGTTGCAGCACACGGGCTTAGTTGCTCCACAGCATGTGGGATCTTCCAGGACCAGGGATCGAACCAGTGTCCCATGCATTGGCAGGCGGATTCTTAACTACTGTGCCACCAGGGAAGTCCAAAGATAGTCTTTCTAATTACACTCTCCCAGTAAATTAAAATTTGACATTTGGTTTACAAGCCTCAGATTAATTTGTGTCAATCAACCAGTATCTGATCAATTAAAGCAAAAAACGACACTAAAATTGCAGACCAAGACACTGACGAAGGGAGTGAGCTCTGAAACAGAACAGTAACCCCTAATGTGGGTCGTATGGCATCCTTTGTATTTATGCATCTCTATAATTCAAATATTTGATAACAAATATCACGTTCTATAATTCTTCTTTTACATGACCCAAAAAAGAAACCACATTAAAAGCAAAGAAACGGAAGAGATATGGGAACATATGTATATGTATAACTGATTCAGTTTGTTGTAAAGGAAAAACTAACACACTATTGTAAAACAATTATACTCCAATAAAGATGTTAAAAAAAAAAAAAAGTAAAGAAACAACTACATATAATCCCAATATATATATACATACATATATTCTAAAGAAGAAACTACTTTAAATACCCTCTGAACACAAAAATCAAATATATGGCAAATGATAATAATTATATATACTTCACATGTACAAGCAGAACTTTATCAGCTAAAGAAAGTTCCCCTTAAGATTTTAACCTAAAAAAACCCCAGAAGATCTTTGACCTAAATCACCATGACAAACTAAGCCTAACAGATCTCTAGTGGGAAGCAGCCGCATAGCTCAGGGAGATCAGCTCAGTGCTTTGTGACCACCTAGAGGGGTGGGATAGGGAAGGTGGGAGGGAGGGAGATGCAAGAGGGAAGAGATATGGGGACATATGTATATGTATAACTGATTCACTTTGTTATAAAGCAGAAACTGACACACAATTGTAAAGCAATTATACTCTAATAAAGATGTTTTTTAAAGGAAAGATACAGGTAAAAAAACCCACAAAAAACTAAGCCTATCATTACCACCATAGGAACCTTGGGATCTTCTACCACCCCCAGAAATTGTATTCAATGACAGCAGCATCCATGCTCACAACATTCCAGAGAGGCAAGGATTAGCTCTCACATCCATTTTAAGAGCTGCTAACTGATCAATCACAGAGAAGTTAAGTAGCACATTCAAGGTTCAACAGTTGAAAAAGCTAAAAGCTGTGATTTCTGCTTGGACTCTGAGCTGTCATTCTGGACGCTGCCACCAGATGTGTAAGGTGCTTATTAATGGAGCAGTAAGCTCATCTCAGAGGGTCTCTTTAAGGTTTGATACCAGTAGCACACAACTTGGTCAATTGTGCTTTTTCTCCCCCTATAAAAACAGAACTTAATATAGCAGCATAATTAAATAACAAATCTTTAATCACTACCTTTGTTTTATTAATTAAAGATATAATATTTACATAAATTTAAAAATACCTTCAAATTAAGTATCTCTTCCCACTAAATTTCACTATTTTAAATCTACATCGAATTTAAACCTGGGTTTATTCCAGACTCTTATCAGAATTCTCCCTGAATTAATTCTAGATTGTAATTTCTCCAAGTCTCAGATCTTCAGAATAGCATAGAAGTTCATCACATAATTTTCCTGAGTTAAACTATTCTTACTCCTCCTGCCTGTTTTTAGCTTCAGAAGCCATTAGTTTCAGAAGGGCATCTAGGGTCTCATCTGCTGGGGCCATCCTCCCTTCACAGGATGCACCGTCCTTCTACCTTTCCCACACCCTTAGCCTTAGAGAATGTTTTCTGGGTTTAGCCCCTTCCTCCCCATGGCTTACCTCTGCTCCACTGCCTACTCTGGGCTCCCATTCCCAAGCAGAAAGAACCATAGATGCAGCCGTCTTGCTCTCTCCACTCTGTGGTCTTGTTCCAATCAGGGAAACATTCCTATGGCAACCAACATGCCCCACCATCTCACTCCCCTTCCCTGAAAGTTCCCTATTTGCATGGCAGACGTTTGGCAAGGACACTGAATTACTTTAACTTGCCTAGCAACTACTAGCCTGTTCCAACCTCTCTAAAGGGGCTTATGTTTTTCTTCTTTATCTTTCAGAACACACGCAGGGGCTGGTGGGTTGGCCTCGGAAAGAGCAGCTGCCAAGTCAGCTTCGCTGGGTACTGGCCTGGAGCACACACAGCTGTTGGGCAAACTGCAGCCTCCTCTTGCCCCAGGGATTTTACCCACAGGCTCAGGTCAATGGCCCAAGAGTGGGCAGCTCTAAGGTGTTCACTCTGGGCTAGATCTAGGGAAATTTCAATTCTTAGAGAACCGGAGATCTTGCTCATCCTGAGCTATAAGAGTTGAATTATCAGTACATTTGCCTCCATTCAGAAAACCAGGTTTATCCATCCATTACGTTGTGTACTTAGGACCCTCCTATTGATTTATTGATTTACTTAACAGACTAGCAACCAGGTATTTTAACTTACAGATTATATTTTACTCATTTAGGTAATTTTGGTATCAGAAACCAACGTGGTCCCAAATGACTGATCACACTTTCCCCCTCAACGAATTCTGAAGAAATAGTTGGTATCTATTACTTTCTCTGAGAACCCATAGAGGTGAAGGACTAAGAGGTTTTAACAATGAATAAACTGTGTTTCTCCTGCCTTTGTGCTGTTCTGCTGATAGAATTCTGTGCTTGCCTGGTAACGCTTCAGAACAGAGGCCAACAGTAGATCCTAGCTCCTGAAAGCAACTGACAAGATTATCACATCATATCCTGGAGGAAAACAAAAGCTACTGCCTTCCACAAGGAAAGCAAGGCCACTGATGCAGAAGGGGGGAGTTGCCAATTTAGGCCAGGAATAGAAAAGCTGACCCTGGTAGGGGCTTTTTATTCACTTTCATGACTTGACAAGGACAATTTTTATCCTGAGATCCTATTTTAGTGAAGACACATAGTAAGTACTCAGTGAGCATTTACTGAAGTGAAACATATTATATGTTGTTGGTGAAAGTATAAATTGATACAGTAATTCTGGAGGACAATTTGCACTATTTAGTGACACTAAAAATGCACACACTATCACTAGTAATTCCCTTGCTTTGAATGTATCCTACAAATATATTTACCAAAAAATGTGAAAAGATATGTCCAAAGATAGTTATTGCAGCACTGTTTGCAACAGGATAAATATGGAAACAACCCAAATGCTAATAAATAGAAGGTAAGTTAAATTATGACATGACATGACAATGGAATACTATATAGCCATTAAAGTGAGGTAGATCTATACGTACTGATATGGGCAGATATCTAAGATATATCACTAAGAAAAACATATTTCACAACAGAATCCATATACGTTTCCATATATACATATGTAAGTATAGATGTGTGTTATGTGTATATATGTACGTATATGTATTTATGTATATTTGTGTGTGTGTGTATGTGTGTGTGTGTGTGTATGTGTGTGTGTAGATGAATAGAACATTGGATCATTTCCGGGAGGATCTGCAGAAACTTTAACACTAGTTACCTTTAAATAATGATACTTAGGAATCAGAGAATAGGGAGGAAGACTTATTTTTCACTTTATAGCTTTTTAAAATGTTGATTAATTTTAAAACAAAGTAAGTTTTATACTTTAAAAATGTTAATAATTCATAACTGCTTTCATATTAGTTTCTTAAAAAAATAAAGCCAGCAGGTTATTTTTACCATTCAGGTATATACCGTGTAACTAATACAGGAGTCTCTTAAACCATCCACAGCTGTTGTGGTAACTGAGAAACTGCAGAAGTAGAAGCAGCAGCTCACATAAATTCTCTACAAAGCCTGTGATTTTAATGTGCTGAACAGTAAATATATCAAAACGATTAGAAATTAAGAAAGCCTATTAGAGCTATGTAAATTAAGGTAAAAATTGTGAAAAACACATTGCAATACACAAAAAATAAGCCAAAATAAACATCTCTTCCTAACGCTTGAGCCTTTTTGTTTGTTTGTTTTTTGGAGTTGGAGGGGAGGAGGAAGCAGAGAAATAACTCCTGTTGCTAAATTAGAAATCATAAGCCTCAGAAGCCCTGAACATATATAAAAATTAAGAACCAATAAACTGGATCCAAGAAGTCTAAATGATGTTTAATCAAATAAAAAGTCAGAAAGCTGAAAATATGTCTTTTTGGGGAGAGTACTTAAAATGCAGAGAGGGACAGCTGAAGAGAAATTTCCCTTAGTCACTTTCAACTCAGTAACAAGAAAATGAGAACCATGGTATGAAATTAATTTTTTCAACTCCCAAAGGTTAGAAAGAACACTCCATTTTAAAAAATACACCATTAAAATTCATTTCCACATTATTCCAGCCTCCCAAATATTCCTACCTTTTTCTTACAAACTCAAGAGAAAAAATTTCCCGTGGTACTCATTATAAAACCCCAGAATGCTCCTGACACTGCCATTTTAACTGTCTATTGTTCTCCTAACTCCAGGAAATGTCTGAAAGCCAGACATAATGACTGTTGTGACAGTTTTCAGTAACAAGAAGTGAAGTTTCCTGTCAAAAGAAGTGCTCTCATCCATTTTGATCACATGTAAAACAAGATGCTTCAACAAGCACCTTCATAGACAGAGCAGCTTCTCTGAGACCCTGAAAATGTACTACAAAGGATGAAAGAATGAATCAAAATGACAGATAAATTTGTGGGAGCTTTTTCCTTTTAGCCAGAGCAAACTATATGATTTATTTCCCAAGTAGCATTGATTCCCTGGGCACAGAACTGGCTTTTTACTCTAGAGCTGTTAAGGGTAGTTTCCAAATATTAATACAACAAAGGAGCAGAAAAACAAAGTTGGGAGTTGGTACTAGATCCTCAATTAAATGGAGTGGATATGAAACATATTACATAATAATAATGTTCTCCCAATAACTGCTTAAAGTCACTAAGGTTCATAATCTCTCATGACAACTGAGAGGCTCAAGTCTTCATTAGACTTCTGGTCAGGTGAGCAGAAGGAGGAAGAGTCTTGGACCAGGATTCAGAAGCCCTGGGTTAAGTACTACAGTCCTTGACCTGTAGAACCATGGAAAGAGACACCCTCATTTGCCTCACTTCTCCCACGTAAATGAATGGGGATGGATGTGCCAGATCAAGTGAGGTAACATGTGGAAACAATCTGAAAAAGCTGGGGATGCCAAAATGGTCTTACTATTAAAGAAAGGAAGAGTTTGCTTCTGTGAAACTCTTATACAAGTATATTCCTGTGTGACTCAGTTTCCTTACCTGTAAAATGAGAATAATAATAACACTCACTTCATGGATACTCTGAGGATTAAATGAGAGAACATACGAGATGTTCTCAGAAGAGTGTCTGGCGTAGACAGAGTAAATGCTCAAAAATATTAGCTATAACCTTTAGTACAAAGCTACTTTATTTACTTAGAACTGTGGATCCTTAGTATTGGAGAGTCCCTAGATGTTACATAATTGTAGCATACAGTGAAAAATATGAGACACAAACATAAAGTAGGAATAAGCTATTGCCCATAGCACTTGCCTTGTAACTAGTGGCCCAATAAGGCACAAAGCAATAACCACAGAAGGATGGCTGGGATAGGACTTGGACCCAAGTACACAGCAACTCTGAGTATAGTGAGAGGCAAAACACTACCAATCTCTCTACTAAAGGTTAAGAGGCTTGTACACTGAATATGATATGCACGGGAGCAGAGACTCTGTCTCTTCGCTATGCCTGACTGGTTCCAGAGTAGGTTCCCCCCCAAATATTTGAAAGATGGGTAAATGGAGGGATGGGATGAACACAGGTAGTGCTTTCAACACAATCCTCTTGCAGAGTTCCTATCATTATACAGACTGCTCAATATTAAGGCAGTCTATATGAAAGAAAAAGAAAACCAAAGATGTATGTATCCTCATACCTTCATTCATCAAGTATTAACTCAGTGTTCACTACAGGGAAGGCACAGGGCAGAAATTGTTTTATGAATAAAGGTTTGTTTATGTAATTACAGAAATCTAACCACGTTTTCAGGGGAAGAAGTTGGCCTCCTACATGGACTAAAATTCAGACATAGTGGACAGAACTAATTACCTACCTCCCTAATTGGCTTCTACAGGCAACTCTTCTCTGCAACCAAACTTTAGCAATGCCATTTAAGTGTCAAGACATTTTTATCTTAAGAAACCAGGGAAACTGAAAGTCTTGTTCAAAGGATGTAATTGTACCAGCCAGTTTCCAAGGGATTTAGAAGCATGTAATTAATTTCAATAATACTTTACAACAAATTCATACTGATGGAAGTAAGATCTGTGTGACAATATTGAATTATGGACAAGTTTTAAAGAAGTGGAGTTTTATCAGAGTAATTCAAATTAAATGCTAATAAAGTATTACCAAGTAGAAGTCCTCGTAGGACTACTTTAACGACTAGAATCACTCATAATCAGTACATAGTTAGGATGCAAATAGATGCAAGTAAGGCATTTGAAAACAGCCCTTTCTCTTAAGCAGGTTAATATGTTTCTTGTCAAATTTATTTACACTATTCATTTGCTCAGGTGGATCCTTTCTTCATAGATAAAACAAAGTAAACTTCAGACTTAGCTCGAAAAAATTATTAAAGACCATGAATTAATGGGCTACAAATGAATGACATTGCAGAAGAGAGATCCAGGGCTCTGTCAGATGGCTGCAGCCAACTACATCTCAATTTATTTTTAAATAAATGTTTATACTCCTCTGTTCATGCACGTTTATCACAAGACGCTCTGTCGGTGCACACAAAGCAGAAAAGGACTGCTGAATAAAATCGGTGTGCTGAATGGACTGGGAGAGTGGGTGGGGGGTAGTACCTACCCTTTTGCCTTCTTTTCTATGTTATTTTCCTTTCCTCTCTTATCTGGTGTTCTGGGATACACTCCAACACCTTGTTCAAACTGAGGAGCCTAAGGAGCCTGACAACCTAGACTCAGAAAAGGCACGTGTGAAAATGCTTTTTGCAGCTTGTGTAGAATCCTCAGACCTTGGTGAATGAAGCTAGCTCATATCCAAAGCACTCCAGAAACTGCAAAGAATGATCCATGTTACTCATCTGACACAACCACCTGTGAGACAAGAAGGCAGATGTCTTCATTTTACAAGTAGGAGAGGTTACGGACACAATCAGGGCCGTACCGTCAGAAAATGATAGAGCCCAGCATCGAGTCCAATCCTTCCACTCTTGGTCTGCAGGGACAGCCCCACACCACACTGCCTAGAACTTAACAAACCTTTTTTTTTTTTTTTTTCCCCCACACCCTTACAGTAAACTGACAGCCCCTGGCATCGATCTCTTATATCCATGGGAAGCAGAATCCTGGGTGGAGAAGGAGTCATGGCCCTCAGCCTCACTGTGGTTTCACAAGGGACTTATCAGGTTCTGGAACAGCTACTTTTCAGATGTTAAGCACAGTTTTATCTGCATCTTCTCCTCTGCCAGTGAAAAACATGGTTTGGGGACAATGTCCAAAGAAAATTACGTGTTGTTGTGAATGTTTAATTCTTAGTAAAGTTGAGAGGGACACTGGGGGCAGGAGTGGCTAGGCTTGTAGGGTAAATGAGAGCCAACTGAAATGCATTTAGCAAACACAAAACTTAACAAAAATGCTTAATTAAATTACCTCCAAACTTTGGATGTTCTCCTTCCCTTCTTTTTGGAAAGAATGATTCCATATAAGGCCCATGACACTCTACAACCATAAGTAATATATTACTATGGGGGGGGGGATCATGTTTTCATTGGAGGCATAGCAAAAATCTGATGAAATTATAATAACAGTTCGGGTTTGGGGAAATCTCAAGATTGGAAAGTCTTAAAACAGTCTTAATATTATACCATTGAGTGATTCCCACACCTGGATGGCGCCAGTGTCCCAAAGAAGGGCTTACACTCAGCTGGCTGTGAGAAGCACTATCAAGCAATCCCCAGAGACCAGGCAACCTGGTGAGTAGCCAGTAGCCTGTTAAGTCTATGCTGCTCCCTCCCCCAGAAAAGCTCACTGATAAATCCTAAAGAAGGCAGTTTTAAAATAGCTACTCCCTCCTGGCTTTTGCAGGTTGGAGAGTTGCAAACCTCACGTTTGCTGATTACTCTAATGAGCAGCTGGAACTGTTCACAAGAGAAGGTAGCCAGCAACATGGATTTCCAGGACTACACTTTAAGAACTGCAGAGATTTGTGAAACTCCTTATAACTTTGATTTTTTTTTTTCCCCAAACCCAGTGCACTGAATCCAGCCTCACAAATCTTCATTTAGCATTTATTAGGTGCAAGGCATTGATGCCGGCTACCTTCTGACTTTGGATTCAGAGTAAAACATGACAACTTAGCCACAAGCAAACAGACCTAGACACACACACACACACACACACACACACACACACACACACACACACACACGAGAGGGGGGAGAGAGAGAGAGAGAGAGAGAGAGAGAGAGAGAGAGAGAGAGAGAGAGAGAGAGGGAGAGGGAGAGAGAGGGAGAGAGAGGGAGAGAGAGGGAGAGAGGGAGAGAGGGAGAGAGGGAGAGAGGGAGAGAGGGGGAGAGGGGGAGAGGGGGAGGGAGGGAGGGAGGGAGGGAGGGAGGGGGAGAGGGGGAGAGGGGGAGAGAGAGCGAGAGCGAGCAAATACTACTAGTGAACCTGTTGAGAATATCATTAGGAAGGACCTGTGAGGTCAGCAATGATTACCATAGCAACAACAGCCAATGTGCACACTCTATTATTGCTCTCAGTGCAATGATTTTAAATCTGAGTTTCCCTTGGGAGGTTTCTGTTGGCTTTTGTAAGAGGCCTGGAGAGACTTCTGTGCACTTTTGTCTCTGGCAGAGAGGAATGTACTCTTCATTAAAGGTTGCTCACAGTCCACATACAAAACAAAGACTAAAGGTTCAGAACTCTATTATTCACTGATTTACTTGTTTATAAACAGTCATCAGAAACTGTTCAGGGAGTTCCCTGGTGGCCTAGTGGTTAGGATTCGGTGCTGTCACTGCCGTGGCCCGGGTTCGATCCCTGATCAGGGAACTGAGCTCCCACAAGCCTCGTGGTCAGCTCTAGCCTATTAAAAGCCATTCAGTCACTCACATGGGAAGGTTCCCCGCTACATTAGACCAACTTTTAACCTCACTTGTTCCATTTGGAATTAACACTCCTCTGATACTGTGATCCAACCTTAAACTGTCAGCCTGTGAAATGGTCTGAGTGCACATAAATGATCTTTAGCAATCAAGCCAAAGTAAATACTTATTGAATTAAATGCAAATGCAGATATATTTTCCTTTGAATGCACTAAGTATCTCATGGTTGACACTGAGTCTTTAGCAAATATATTTTGGGTTATGCTGAACACAAGTCAGTTTAAAATTTGAATTTGATGATATGGTATTCACCCTGAAGGGAGAGAATATTAGAATTGGAAGGCATTTTAGGGATAACTTAGTACCTCTTCATAGCTAGGGTACAAAAAAAAAAAAACCAGTACATTTCATTTTCTTTGTAAATAAAAATATGTGTGATATATAAAATACATATATACACATACATGCATATAAAATACTAGAAGAATGCACACTGAAGTTTTAACAGTTATCTGTAAATGGAATTATGCATAATTTTATTTTCTTATTTAGTGCTGTCTTGTATTTTCTAACTTTTTTCCTTTTCAGGGGGTTGAGTTAATCGTTATCCTGTTTATGGCACATTATTATCATTGTTCTTGCAAGATTCTCTTTGCTTTATTTATTATTCCCCTTTTTATCTCCCCACTTCTCTCCCTCATCCCTCATCCAACCACTCTGACGGGTTTAACTGTTACCTCTTTTGTACCTCCCTTCATTTCTACTAAGAGTATAAGCTTGAAAGCAGAGAGCATCATTTTGTGCACTTACAAAATGAGTATCATTTTGTGGGCATGCATTTTAACTTGGGGAAATGGTTTTATACTGTATCTCATTTTTCTTACTTTTTACATTTGGCACTATGTCCTTAAGATCCAGTCATGTTGATAAATGTTCATCTAATCAATTCCTTCTAACAGATGCACAATACTCCTTTATGTTCATTCAACTAAATTTGAACCACTTTCCTAGAGGAGGACACCCAGTTTACCTCCAGCTCCCTCTTACCAACACAATAACCTTGTGAGAATACCCTCTTATGTGCTATTATGGTGTTTTACATATACATACATACACATATACATATATGTGCATATGCATATGTATGTATATATGTATATGTATGCATATATGTGTATATACGTATATATATAAATATATAGAAAACAAAGACATTTTCATACATCTCCAAGAGTATAATTGCTGGGTCATGGGATATGAGTGGGCCTAATCTGAACAAGCAGTATCACAGGCTCTCCAAAATGGCAACACCAGTCTACCTCCTATTAGCAATGCATGACGGTCCCCACAGCCCCAGACACACTGGGCATAACTGATCTCTCTGAAATGCTATACACATCATTACTGATTTAATTTGCATTCCTCTCATCACTAGTGACTCGGAGTATCTTTTCCAATGCTTGAGAGCCTTTTGAGTTTCCTCCTCTTAAACTGCTTTTTCAAATCCTTTGCCCAAATTTTCTACAAATAACATGTATCACTTTAAAAATAATCTCACACCTCCAGTGAAATCAGTTGAACAAGACAGGCGTGAGAGGCAACAAGAAAACCCACACATGAGAACAGATGGCAGTTAATCTATCTTCTGAAAATGGCAGTGACTCTGCAGTCAACAGAGAATTTGAGAACCCACAATAGCAATAGCAGGGACAGCAGCAATGAATGATGTTATGTGAAGCATATCCACCCCAATGGTCCCTGGCTCATCGTAGATCGTTAAACACTACTTCCCTCCCTTATCTTCTTAGATTATCACAACAAACCTGTGAAAAGGAAAACTGTGTATTATTTATATTCTCCTTTAATGGAGAACAAAACTGCTTGGATAGATGCCCTGAAGTGCCTGATGAGTGAGAGAAGCACAACTAAGGCAGGTGCTTCTAGCTCCTCCCTTCATTTATACTAGTAGTGCAAGCTTGAAAGCAGAAGCCTCCATGTGCATCCCAGATCAACTTATTACCATGTGGCCTTAGGCAAGTCAAGCTACTTTTTTGAATGTGAGTTTCCTCCCATCAAATGGAGTAATAATGATGGCATTTTCCTCATGGTGTTGTATTGAGGATTAAATGAATGATTCCCTGTAAGCCATGCAGAATAGTGCTTGACACCCAGTAAGTGCTTAGTGAGTATTAGCTTGTCCTTGGGGTATGGAGATTGTACTAAACTGACACCATAAACAGTCTTTCATATATGCCCACCAATTACAAGGTTTTAAGAATTCATTTTGAAGGGTTAAAGGCCACATAGCATACGAACACTTTATATCTGAAATATTGTATTTCACTCTAAACATTTTTCATAAGACACCGTTTTCCAATTTGGTTTTAAAAAATATCTTGAGCAGGTAAACATTTTTTCCTGAAAATTTCTGGGGTGCTCTTCCCAGGTCCTCACATCTCTAGTAACACATCCGAGGACTTCACTGACTAGATAAAACAGAATTGTTGGAAAATAGGCCTCCATACGGAGTAGGCTAGCACTTTTGTTCTCCTTGTACAAGGATTATTCTTATATTTCTATCCACTGAGGTAAAAAAAAGGATGTCAACTAAAGAAGTAAAGCAACTAGTGGTAGCCGTGGCCTGAATACAAGCAACCCTCATTTTTCTCAGCTTTAAAAAAATAAAAGAAATGGAAGTGTGCAGCAGGGGAATCAAATCAAGCACATGTGACAAATACTAGGGTTAAAGGGAGCAGCAGCAACAGAATGAGGGCTGCCTGAAATCTTAAGTGGTCAGAACTTACTGAATTACAAAAATCAATACCATGGTGCAAAGAGAAGAGCTAGCAACCCTAATGTTCCTGGTTCCGTTATAACGAGCCAGGATCTCCTGGCTAGTTGTGCTGCTTCTGTGGGACTCATATTCCTTATTGTAAGATGAAACACAGGACAAAAATATCCTTTCTCTCTGCATTTCCTTCCAGGCCTAAATTCTAGGACCTCATGCTTTATTCCTACATTTAGATTTTTTAAAATTTCCTACATGTTTATATGGATACTACCTTTCCCAGCAATTATGTTAGTGGTGCAACACTTATCTCTCTGTAATCTGAATGCACACATGAGAATCCAGCTGCCACATCTAATTCGAAGAGAGATATTAAACCTGTTGAAAATGACCAGATACTCCTTCCAAAGACACTGTTTTATCTATGCTTTTCCCAGACATGGCTCCCCTGCAAATATAGGGTCAAAGGTGTGAAGCTGCTTCTTTCTCCATGTGTATTTTCTCTTTTTCCCAAGGTGGACCTGAAAAGGTGTACCCCAGTACACCTTTTGGGGTACACCCCCAGTGTACCCCAAAATTAACCATCACAAATATTGTGCATGCAGAATTTGCTGAGACGTGTCTAATACACACAGCCATATCCTGAAATCAATAAATGAGACCCTGGGAAATGTCCTGAGACCCAGAACAAATGAGTATACACACTTCACCAAACAATACAGAGCCACTGCAACAGGTACCTCTCTGGGCTATCAGTCAAAGAAAATCATCAGGGAGAAAACAAACAACATTCAGTCATCAGTGACTGAGCCCCAGGTGGCTTGGCTCAAAGGTCGTGGTGAGGTGGGGGATGGGGTGAGAACACATCATCTTAACAAGGTCATTTTGCTACAGGGGAAATTTTTATGTGGCCCAGAAGACATTAACATCCGTTTTGTGACACTGGAGGGGGACTTTACTAATTACTTTATATTATCTAAAATTTTATGAGATAAGAAATAAATATGTATAAGAGAGCCATCCTCACATACCCCTCATCTCACTGAAGGCCATCAAGTATTCTAATAACAAGGGAAACAGGGAATCCTCTGAGAAGTGACGTGTAAAGTCGGTTGTACTATACTGCTTGTCTGAAAACACAAATTTGTTTCAATGCAATTGGTATACTAGGAAACAATTTGAGCATAATGCAAATTTTTTGTTTGCTTGTGAGCAATTTCAGCCAGAAGGAACCCTAGGAGATTGCAGAAACCCACACACAGCTGAACCGAAGTACATCCACTAGCATGCACATACCTCTAACACCCACCAGGTACCTAGTTATACAGGCCACCCATTCACATCGACTGTTACAATTTCCTTTCAGATTTCAAACAACCCTCTTTCCACCACTTACAATAACTCACAAGCTGCAACCTTTCCAACACCCACTTCCACAAGTAAACTTAAAAATAAAAACAAGTGATTTTGTATTTCCCAGTCATTTTGTTCCTGGGGGTACCTACGACCACCAATTTTTCCTTCTTATCACCATTCTTCCTGTAACCCAGGTCCTTGTTCACTACAGCCTTCAACAGCAGACGCCAGAATTTTTGTTTTTTTGGTTTGTTCCTCTGGTCCACCCCTCAGTGGAAAAAGAGCTGTTTTCTTTAGGAAAGGAAAAAATCCCTGCATTGCTATTAATGTGGACAAAGTATGTAGACTCTCACTGCAGACAGGCCCTCAAAGCCCTCAGGGCTTGTTCTTGTTTTCCAACAGAGTGGATCTGTCAATACAGACCTGCCAACTCTCTCCCACCAGAACTAAAGGATGTGTTAAATCTCCTCCTTTATGGTGAAGTACTGAGGATAATGCGAGGAGGGCAGGGCAGTGAAGGCAGTTTTCACTCCATTTACTGAAGGCAGTCAAGGGCATGGCTGGAACTTAGTATGAGTCAATGGCAACCAAAGAGACAGATTTTCTTAGACCTAATGTGAGGCATGGAGGAAAAGCCAGTTCGTGTTTGGATGAGTAATGTGTATGTGCACGAGTTCACTAGACTTAGGGGTATATGTTTTCCTTGCCCTGTTCCTAAACTGCTTTAGGGCAACTTCAAGGATGCATATTATATACTATACTACAAACACATGCAAAATAATAAAAATGAAGCAAGGAGCATGTGTGTGTGTATATATAATCACATATACATAATTACACACATATGTATATGTAAGTCATAATTCAAACCCTAATTAAAGAGAGTCTTTGTAATCTTGGCTACATAAAAATGAGGAAAGAGGTCAAAATGGAACCCAGGAGAAACAGAGACGTAGGTAAAGGAAAATCAGGCACTGAATCCATAATCCTGGGTTCAAACACCAGTTCAGCAATTTACTTCTGGGCAAGTAATTTCAACTTCTTCAGTTTCAATTCCTCATAGATAAAAGTGAGAATGCTCCCCACCTAGAGTGTTATTTTCAAGATTAAATGACAATGTTCCTAAGGTCACGGGGGATCACAACTTCTGTGCCAAATCTCTGGTTTTATACTGTGTTCAGAAATTCAGATGGTTGGGCGTCCCAGAGTTCTCAGCTGTCTGGGACACTCTGGGTCTGAAAGACAGGATATGAGCACACACCCATGACCCCAGACCCAAGGGACAGTGGGGCAGAGCCAAGCTGGCCTCAAAGGAGTGAGAGAATTGAGAAACCCTCGGGGGACTGTAGCCTGATTTCCAATTGCTCCAGGTTGGGAGAACCTTTAAGACAGCAGTTCCCAAAATGGGACAAGCAGTATCCGCAACACTGGGAAACTTGTTAGAAATGCAGATTATCAGGCCTTATTTCATACTTACTGAATCAGAAAGTATACGTTTCTGGGTTGGTAACTCAAGTTTAAAAACCACAGCCTTAGGAGATAGAGTTTTGCTTCAGTAAGTTCTGGAGTTTGTATCTGTTTCAAGTCAGAGTTTTGAAAAGAATAAAAAAAGAAGAATCCCAGCATCCTTCTGGCACTGTTCTACAATTTAGCAATGAATTCACACCACCCTCTGGCTATTCTGGCCACCCAGCAACACTTGCCACCTCCTCAGACCACTAGAGGTATGGTCAAATCCTGATCCAAACAAAAATGTCACAAACATACCAATCAAATGGCATTGGAGGATTTGTGGACCGAAAGCAATGGAGGGTGTAATCCTCTTAGAATGAAAGGAGTGTAGAAAAAGAAAAAAATAACCTATTGGAGTGTGTAAATAGGGCCCACAGTGGAAGGACTGATGTGAAAATACTTCCTTTCATATACCCAGCACCAACTATTTATTTCTGTTTGTCATCCTGTCTGCCAGTGTCTGATGTTGGGGTTACATGCTCAAACAGGGCAAGCTACTGTACCTGGTGACCTATCTCCCTCCCCTCCCCTCCCCACACTCAGATAAACTCCAGAATCACCAGAGTTTGAGTTTATATAGCTCTTAAAACATCTAGGCCACTTGATTTTCTTCATTTTCATTTATCTGCTTGCTTACCTGGTTGCATTTTCACCAGTCTTCTGAGAGATGGATGGGGAAAAAAGGAGAAAGAAAAAAGAGTGGGCAAAACAGCCTTGGTGAAAAAGATTTGCAATTACAATGGAAGTTAAAATACACGATTTGTGATTAATTAATGGTATTCATTACCCTGTAGGGTTCTGTAAGGGGTGTCTCCACTTACCAATCCTGAAAAGAAAATCTGTAATAGCTAAAAACTGCAATTTCCAAGCATCCTATTACATACTAATGTTGCACCAAAACTAAGATCAGTCTAGATTAGTAGGCAGGGGGCTGTACCTCCTGTAAGGTGTTAAAGATGATGGTATAAATCACAATTATCAATTGCAATTATTAAACAGAATAGAAATCACACTGAATAATAAATATGGCACAGATTCGCTTACTGACTTATGTATTGTTAACACATGAATGGCAGGCAGCATTTCTAATTTTTCCCACCATAATCTCTATGGTGGGAAATCAAACCTTTTAGAAATTAAGTAATTCTTATAATTACAAAGGAATACTCATGTTACACAGAAAACTAAGCAAACGGATATACATTGTGTCTAATAACAATACAAAAGTTTCCAAGGAACATTTTTGGTTATGGTACTTGTCCTATTCCCTTTAGAAATAGATTATCACTCTGAACTCTCCCAGTTTTGATGGAGATATCACATAAGAGGAATCCTAAGTCATGGAACGTTGTAATTAGGTTGAACCTTGGGAATCACCTAATCCAACCCTTCCTCATTTTACGGGCAGAGATACTGAGACCCAGGGGATTCGATATTTGCCCAAGATCACACAGCTTGTCATTGGCACAGTGAGAGCTCACACTTTCCTCTTCAGACTCTCTAATATACTGTTCTTTCCACTGTAATATTCTGCCCCCAAGCTTCAGGCAGAGCTAACCGAGGATGTGACTGCACCAGAAGGCCAGAGAACAGAGGTTCCAGATCAGAGTTTCTACTACACACTTTTCCCTGTGCCTGTGTTTCATTGAAATCTAATCACATGCTCACACCACGTAGACTTTCTTCTGGTGGTGACCCATGGGTCGGCCTCTAGCACACTCTTAGGACAAGACATTTTGTCTTTCAGGGGCTCATGCTAGCCTTGCAGGAATGCTGGAAGTAGGAAGCTCTCCACTAATTAGAAAAAATAAAATAAAATATGATTCCTAGGACTCAAAGAGTGAGATACAGATTTTCAGACGCAGAAAAAGATGAGATGGAAGTATTTAGAAGATGTTTAACTCCTCAGTGACCGCTTTCCAGGCCCAAATGGCAAGGAAGTCAGTTAATTTGTAAATATTCCATACGTAAGAGACCCTCCAATATTCTATTTTTCTAAACGCTCTTCTGTTCGAAACCCTTCAGTGTCTCCCTCATGCTTACAGAATAAACACTAAGGTTCTTAGACTGCAGGGCAGGTTTCTTGCAATCTGTTCAACACTATTTAAATAAGATTAGTTACTTACTCTTTTAAAACCTATGCTGTATTAGTTACCTATTACTGTGAAACAAGTTAGCCCAAAACCTGGTAGCTTAAAACAACAATAAATACGTCACAATGGTTTCTGTGGGTCAGGAATCTGACAGCAGTTTAACCGGCTGATTCTAGTTCAGGGTCTCCCACAGGGATGCAGTCATCTGAAGACCTGACTGGGACTGGAAGACCTGCTGTCAACATGGCTTTCCTATGGCCTTGCCACGTGGACCTCCCCAGAGGGACGCTGGTCTCTTAGGGCATGGTAGCTGTTTCCCTTCAGAGTGAGAGACTCAGGAAAGCCAGCTGCAAGCTACAAGGTCTGTTTTGACCTAGCCTCAGAATCACACATCATCATTTGTAATATCCTATTGGTTTCACAGGCCAGCCCAATCCAGTTTGGCGGGGGACTATACAAAGATGTCAATACCCATAGGTGGGGATCATAAGAGGCTATTGAAGGCTAGTTACTGTACACACCATATTAGCCACCTCACTACCTTTGCTTACCCAGTTCTCGCCACGTGGTTTGCCCCTCCTCCTCCCCAGCCCCCCTCTCCCCCCGCCACACTCATCTTAATGTGATTAGTACAAAAGCACATGATCTGGAGTTAGATCAAGGGTTCAGTCTCAGTCAGAGATGGAATCTGATTTCAAGCAAGTTTCTCAGCCTTACCTCCTATATCTGTAACACAAATACTACAATCCCTACTGCAAAAAGTAACTGTGATTACTAAATGAAATTCAGTATAGAAAAATACTTCGCAGATTACAAGCATGTAAAATCATTTCTCAGCCACCACTTTTCTTCTAGGCCTGTCTATACGCCACTGTTTCTTAAACCTTCACCTCTCAGTTGAAAGTTCCAGCCTCCTCCTCTAGGTTCTGACAGTACCATGTGTATTCCTACACAGTCTTCTCACATTGTGCATTTCTTATAAGTATTTATTTAAATGAAACTCACTCCTACTGGGTTATAAATTCCTTGAGGTTAGAATCTCTCATACCACTGTCTACAGAATAGTTGATATATGTTTGATTAACCAAACTGGCATGCCTTTATCCTTTAACCACCATCCAAAGAGACAGGAAGGCCTTTCTGTACACACTGTCCATGGGATACACATGATATAACAGAGAGAAAGGTTAATTTTAGTGCTAGACATCCAGAGCATCTTGAAGCCTATGATAGAAAAAATAGTTTGGCACTTTGTAACATTTATTAGATATCAAAAGCTGAGCTCCTAGGATAAGTGATGATTTTTGAGGAATACATGCCTAGCCAGTTTATCCTTCCACTGACAGAGGAGAGTCAAGGGAGATTTGGGGTAAGAGTGTTACAGGCAGAATTCTAAAGATGTACCAACATTTCCTGTTCCTGGCTACTAATCCAGCCATTAATCTAGGTACTGCTCTGAAGGGACTCCACAAATGGATAAAGGTTACTCATCAGCTGACCTTAAGACAGGGATATTACCAAGGTGGGTCCAAAGTAATCACCTGAGTCAGAAGAGTCAGAGAGATGCATGGAAAAAGGAAGGCAGAAAAGATGAAACAGAAGGGGAGGTCAGAGAGATTCAAAATGTGAGAAGGACTCAACCCACCATTGCTGGCTTTGAAGATGAAAGAAGGGAGCCATAAGCCAAGGAAAGTGGGTGGCCACAAGAAGCTGAAAACAACCCCCAGTTGATATTCAGCAAGGAAATGGGGATTTCAGTCCTACAAAGGCAAGAAACTGGATTCTTCTAACAACCTGGTAAGCCTGAAATGAACCTTGATTTTGGCCTCGTGAAACTCAAGTCTGAGAAGTCAGCCAAGTCACCGTAGACTTCTAACCTACAGAACTGTGAGATAATAAATGTGTGGTGTTTTGAACTGTTAAATGTCCAGTGATTTGTTATGGCAGCAATGGAAAACTAATGCAAAGAATAAGAGTTAAATATCGTTATGGGTTTATGAAAAGGAAATAGAGCCTTTCTCTCCCCATCTGCACTCTGAGCCAAGCCCATGTAGACGAGGGACGAAGCAAAAGAAACCCCAGGTGAGTTCAGAAGCTGAGAGAAACTCAGCACCCAGCAGGGTCTGGAGGGACGGAAGAGCCATGGCAGCACAGGGCGAGCATGGACATGCATGGGGGCCACTGTACAGGTCTGCACTCTCCAGTGAGGTGATGGAGAAACAAGAATTTCCCTCAAAGTATCAGAGATGAAGCAGGTGCACCAGGCTCCAAGGAACCAGAGGTATCAGCAGGGTCTGAGGCCAGGAGGCAGAATGAAAACTTTCAGCTGTGCACTCAGCAGAGCTAACACCATTGGAAAGCCTATATCTGAATGGAAGTGTCACAGATCTCAGAATAACACCTAATCCCCAGAACCTCACCCTAAGGGAGAAGTAAAGTAAAAGGCAAAAGGAAAGAATTCCAAATCAACTAAGTATTTACTCAAACTAGAGATTGAGGGGAAGTGTCTGGAAGTCTCTGAATTTACCATTAAATTGGCAAGATTTCATTTCCTGCCAATGGAGAAAATGGAGGCTCAAGAGGTGAGAAAATTCAGTTATAAACAAAAAAAGTTCTATTTTGCATACCAAATCTGTGACTGATTATAACTGCCAGAGATAGATACCATTTAACAAGCAGTTATTATCTTCCAAGAACCATATTTTACATTCATCCTATAATTATAATTATAATCCATAATAACCCTCTGAGTCTTGCATTGTCATTATCTCTATTTTACAGGTAGAGAAATCAAGACTAAGAGATGTTAAGAAAATAGTCCAGAATGTTACAGCTGGTAAATGGTAGATTCCAGATTCAAATATCTACCCACCTAGTATTTCCTCTTTGAATTCCTTGCAGTCAGGGTTTAGAAGGGATGCTACTATTTATGAAAGCATTTTTATAAATCCTTCTGTGATTATACTATTTATAGGATCACTTTTATGAATTCTTTGGTATCACAATAATGGCAATAGCAACCATTAACTTATCTTGAAGGCACAGAATGTGCCAAGCAGCTCTAAGTGGCTTTTATGGATCATTTAAAAGTTATGACTTTCACCATTTTATAGACGAGAAAAGCAAGGCCCTGACTTGTCTGAGGACACAGAGTATGAGGCAGGGCCAAGATCTGAACCCAGGCACTCTGACTCCAGTCTTTGTGTTCTTACCCATGGGCTGCACAGCATCCCCACCTTGAGCCACCCTTAGAACTTAGACGTTGAAAAGAAATGCTGCATTGGCCCAGAACAGAGATTCTGACAGCAGCATGGAGGGGTGGTTATGGAAGAATACTGTTGTCCCTGAAGTGATCTCGCTTTTTTAACCCAGTTTCATTGCTTTGATGTTAAGATACACTATCAATTCAATAACAGCTACTGAGGTTATAAACAAACACATTTATTAAAAGTCCTATTCAAATTTCAGAAACATTAAACATATCTTAATAATGAGGATATGTATTTATATTTTTCAACTTGTCCCACCTTCCTGAAAAAACAAAATCAAATTCACTTATCCAATACTTTCTAAAAGTCAAGACCATGGAATCAGAGATAAATGACATGGCCCTGGTCTCACTGGGCTCACAGTTGAATATAGAGATACTTTAACCTATAGCATGTGGCACTAAGTGAGCAAATAGGGGGAACAACTATCTGGAAGGTGAGGGTCTATGAAGAAAAGTTTTCTGGAAGAAGCCATGATACCAAAATTCAATTTGTAAGGATCTGAGAGCAAATAACAGGCCAGAAATAAAGAAGGGAGAGGCTATGACTTACTTAAGGAGCTGTAAACACAGTGAAAAATTGTCAGTGAAAAACTTCTTTCACTGACTTCTACTGAACTCACTCCTGAATTAACACTCTCCATCCTCTCTGAAAGGCATACTGACACTCAAGCCCAATACTGATGGTTTCTCTCCAGTAGACCAGGGCACTTGATGCCTCCCCCCAGTTGAGGGATATGCTCACTAAGGGTCACTTATATTGGTTCCCAACATGTATATGTCAGTTGTGCTTGGCCTTAGAGTCTAATTAATTTAATTAAACATTGTGTAACTTAATTAAATATTATATAAGCCAATGAAATATAAGTGTGAACCAAAAGAATTATTGTTTCTAAGAAAACTAGGTTGAATCTTCCGGAAAGACTCAAAAAAGCTAGCTGCCAAAAAATTACTGTCAAATTACAAGTGAGTGAGAGGGGCCATAAAAGACTGGAAGATACACCTTAACAACCTACAAGATTCTGCTTTTTTATTCCTTCTACTTGAAAGAAACTCAAACTGGAACTCATAAGTGACATATTATGGGTGTGGTTATAAAAGAAAACTGATGAGGTAGTTTGATGAGTGGAGCCACATTCAAGGGAAAGGCTTTGGCCCTACATCAAAAGACTGATGAACAAATGTGAACATATGTTTTAAGTTATAATAAACATTTTTAATATATCATTTTTATGTCTCCCTATTTTAACCATTATTTTTTATTAAAAAATCATGTCTCAGATCAGAAGCCTTCTACCATAATTTAAGAGGACTGAAGGCAAGACTGTAAGTGGGCAAGTATCTACAGATGAGGCTAGAGAGGCTGTGGCAATGCAACCACAAGCTCTGCACACATGCTGGAATATGTAGGTTCACATACAGACTATAGAGAAGCCATTGATGTGATAAGATTCCTGGTTGAGAAAGATCATGTAAACATGGAGAACGCTTTGGAGAGTCAAGACTAGAGGCTGTTGAAGTGAACCTGTGAAGAAATGATGAAGCTTTAACTAAGGCTGGGATAGTGAGAGGAACATAATTTGCAGTCAGTGCATATAGTAAACAGTACCTGGTGAGCTGGTAAGACAATGGTGAAGTGGTATGGCAACAGGAGCTCTCATTGGACTCTTATGGACAACATCTGGCATATGTTTCAAAAATCCTTAAAACTATAGGTAATTTTGACCCAAACATTCCATTTTTAGGTCCTGTCCACATAAAATAGTTAGCAAATTTCACACCAATTTTTACATATAAAACTATTTCATTCCCCCATTACATATAAGAGCAAAAACTGGGAGCCAACTTAGAATGTCCAAAAGTAGGGCAGAGATAAATTATGGTTCATCTAAATAGTAAATATTTCACATACATGCATGTGACAATGAGGAAATATTTTTAATTAAGGTAATAAAAACACTATGATTTCAATTTTGCAAATCAAAAGTTATATACACAACTACATATGATATCTAGATATAGGTATAAACACACACAAAACAAAGCTTTTAAGGCTATTCACAGTGACTATGGTTATAAATAACAACAGTGATCTCTATGAAGTGGTGCCACAGGGTTTTTATTTTCTCTACTGAGCTAAAGTGTACTTTCTAGATTTCTTCCAACTCACATATTACTGCTATAATCAGAAAAGTATTAGAAAAAAATTACTTCCTGGTTTCATCTTTGATGGACTAGATAGGGGAATCTAAGTCTAATGCATATTTATAGTTTTAAAGAGGACTCCCTTGGGGTACTGAACAAATCCTAACCCTTAACCATTTTATTGATTACATCACATATTCCCACTGGTAAGTGTCTAGGCTGAATTTCTCATTTTTTCAATTCAAACTCACAAAGCAGGCCTGCTCTGTCCTTGATTTACTTCGCCTTTCTCAGACTGAATCAAATTAAAACCAGAAGGTTGAGGTAAGAAACCTAAAGTAAATATTCTTACACTGGGAACCCACGGCTAGCTCTTTATAAAGTCATGGATGAGTTAATTGTAGCATCCGCACAGAGTGATGGATATGGTGAGGCTTATTTCCTTTACTAATAGATGTAGTCATAAAAAAGTAACAGTAAACCATGTCTGCGTCTCTGGATAATTACTAAATGATGTCAAACTATAAATAAATTCTACATAGAAGTCAAACATTCAGATAGTAGTAAAACAATAAAATAGGTAATAATATAATACATATTAATAAAACAATAAGTAATTTTAAAGCAATCTTCTCAGTGCCATCTATACGTATACGTGATTACTAGATAAACAGAAAGGCAAAGTGACAAAAACTGGATATGAAAGGATATTTCCACTTTATAATAAACTAAACTTATAAAGTAGCTGATAATTTACAAAGCAGCCTCACATACATTTCATACATAAATTTAGCTCCTATGATGAAGACACTATCATACCATTTTATAGGTGAAAAAACAGACTCAAAAGGGAGTTAATTAGTAACAAGATCACATATGAAAGAATAAATCTCACTGGGAAAGTAAATATATAGTAAAGGTAATAATTAATTACTTATAAAGCTAGTGTAAAGGTTAAAAGACAAAAGTAGTAAATGTAACTATATTTAAAATAATTAGTATTGGGATACACAAAATAAACAGATGTAAAAATATGACATCAAAAACATAAAACATGTAGGGGGACAGTAAGTAAAAATGATTTTAAAGTGGGAACACACTTAAGTTGTTATCAACTTAAAACAGAGTGTAAGTTATTATATGTAAGCCTCACAGTAACCACAAAGCAAAAACCAACAGTAAATACAAAAAGGAGAAAGATAAATAAATATAAATGTAATCACTAAAGAAACTCAAACAATAAACAAAGAGCAAGAAAAGACAAAAGGAACATATGTGGTCACTTCAGCAGCACAAATACTAAAATTGGAACAATAAAGAGAAGATTAGCATGGTCCCTGCATAAGGATGACATGCAAATTCGTGAAGTGTTCAATATTTTTAACAAAGAGAAGTTTTAAAGAACAAACAGCGATGAACAATACAATAATTGGAATGAAAAATACACTAGAAGGAATCCATAGCAAAATAACTGAGGGAGAAGAACAAATAAGTGAGCTGGAAGACAGAATGTTGAAAATCACTGCCACAGAACAGAAAAAAAGAATGAAAAGAAATGAAGACAGTCTCAGAGACCTCTGGGACAACATTAAACACACCAACATTCACATTATAGGGGTCCCAGAAAGAGAAGAGAGAGCAAAAGGGACTGAGAAAATATTTGAAGAGATTATAGCCAAAAACTTCCCTTACATGAGAAAGGAAACAATCAAGTCCAGGAAGCACAGAGTCCCATACAAGATAAACCCAACAAGGAACATGCTGCGACACATATTAATAAAACTGATGAATAATAATTAAAGACAAAAAATAATAATAATAATAACAGGAACAAGGGAAAAGCAACAAATAACGTATAAGAGAACCCCCATAAGGTTATAAGCTGATTTTTCAGCAAAAACTCTGCAGGCCAAAATGGAGTGGCATGACATATTTAAAGTGATGAAAGGGAAAAAGCTACAACCAAGAATACTCTACCCAGCAAGACTCTCTTTCAAATTCAAAGGAGAAATCAGAAGATTTACAGACAAGCAAAAGCTAACAGAATTCAGCAATACCAAACCAGCATTACAACAAATCCTGAAGGAACTTCTCTAGGCAGAAAAGAAAAGGCCACAAATAGAATCAAGAAAATTACAAATGGGGCAGCTGACTGGTAAAGGAAAAGATAAAGGTAGGAAATCATACACAAAGAAATTTGATATCAAAACCAGCAATCATGAGGAGAGTATAAATGCAGGATATTGGAAAGGCATTTGAAATTAAAAGACCACCAACTTAAAACAATCTTGCTTATATATAGAATGCTATATCAAAGCCTCATGGGAACCACAAACCAAAAATCTACAATAGATACACACACAAAAAAGAAAAAGCAATCCAAACGCTTCACTAAAGATAGACTTCAAATCACAGAAGAAGAGAACAAAAGAGAAAGAAAAAAGACATTCAAAAACAAATCCAAAACAATTAAGAAAATGGCAATAGGAACATACATATAAATAATGACCTTAGAGGCTTTGGGAGAAGATGGCGGAAGAGTAAGATGCGGAGATCACCTTCCTCCCCACAGATACATCAGAAATAAATCTACATGTGGAACCGCTCCTATGGAACACCCACTGAATGCTGGCAGAAAAACTGAGACCTCCCAAAAGGCAAGAAACTCCCCACGTACCTGGGTAGGGCAAAAGAAAAAAGAATAAACAGAGACAAAAGAATAGGGACGGGACCAGCACCAGTGGGAGGGAGCTGTGAAGGAGGAAAGGTTTCCACACACTAGAAGTCGCTACACAGGCGGAGACTGCGGGTGGCAGAGTGGGGAGCTCCGGAGCCAAGGAGGAGAGCGCAGTAACAGGGTGCGGAGGGCAAAGCAGAGAGATCCCCACACAGACGATTGGTGTCAACTGGCACTCACCAGCCCGAGATGCTTATCTGCTCACCCGCAGGACGGGCAGGGGCTGGGAGCTGAGGCTTGGGCTTTGGAGGTCAGATCCCAGGGAGAGGACTGGGGTTGGCTGTGTGAACACAGCCTGCAGGGGTTAGTGCACCACAGCTAGCCGGGAGGGAGTTCGGGAGAAGTCTGGAGCTGGCGAAGAGGCAAGAGACTTTTTCTTCCCTCTTTGCTTCCTGGTGAGTGAGGAGAGGGAATTAAGCACGCTGCTTAAAGGAGCTCCAGAGACAGGTGGGAGCTGCCGAAGAGACAAGAGACTTTTTCTTGCCTCTTTGTTTCCTGGTGCGCGAGGAGAGGGGAGTAAGCGCGCCGCATAAAGGAGCTCCAGAAATGGGCGCAAGCCGCAGCTATCAGCGCAGAAACCAGAGACGGGCATGAGATGCTAAGGTTGCTGCTGCCGCCACCAAGAAGCCTGTGTGCGAGCACAGGTCACTCTCCACACCTCCCCCCCCAAGGAGCCTGTGCAGCCCACCACTGCCAGGGTCCCAGGATACAGGGACAATTTCCCCAGGAGAACGCACAGCGCCCCTCCGGCTGTTGCAACGTCACACTGGTCTCTACCACTTCAGGCGCCCCCCACATCCATACCCCTCCCTCCCCCCAGCCTGAGTGAGCCAGAACCCCCGAATCAGCAGTTCCTTTAACCCCGTCCTGTCTGAGCGAAGAGCAGATGCCCTCAGGTGACCTACACGCCAAGGCAGGGCCAAATCCAAAGCTGAACCCCAGGAGTTGTGCAAACAAAGAAGAGAAAGGGAAAGCTCTCCCAGCAGCCTCAGAAGCAGCGGATGAAAGCTCCACAATCAACTTGATGTACCCTGTATCTGCGGAATACCTGAGTAGACAATGAATCATCCCAAATTGAGGAGGTGGACTTTGGGAGCAAGATATATTATTATTTTCCCCCTTTTCTCTTTTTGTGAGTGTGTATGTGCATGCTTCTGTGTGAGATTTTGTGTGTATAGCTTTGCTTTCACCATTTGTCCTAGGGTTCTGACCGTCGCATTTTTTTTCTTTTTTAAATTTTTCGTCTTAATGACTATTTTTTATTTTAATTATTTTATTTTAGTCTACTTTATTTTACCCTATTTCTTTCTTTCTATTTTCTCTCCCTTTTCTTCTGAGCCGTGTGGATTAAAGGCTCTTGGTGCTTCACTCAGGCGTCAGGGCTGTGCCTCTGAAGTGGGAGAACCAACTTCAGGACACTGGTCCACAAGAGACCTCCCAGCTCCACATAATATCAAATGGTGAAAATCTCACAGAGACCTCCATCTCAACACCAGGACCCAGCGTCACTCAATGACCAGCAAGCTACAGTGCTGGACACTCTATGCCAAACAACTAGCAAGCCAGGAACACAGCCCCATCCATTAGCAGAGAGGCTGCCTAAAATCTTAATAAGGCTACAGACACCCCAAAACACACCACCAGACATGGACCTGCCCACCAGAAAGACAAGATCCAGCCTCATCCACCAGAACACAGGCACTAGTCCCCTCAACCAAGAAACCTACTCAACCCACTGAACCAACCTTAGCCACTGGGGACAGACACCAAAATAAACGGGAACTACGAACCTGCAGCGTGCAAAAAGGAGACCCCAAACACAGTAAGATAAGCTAAATGAGAAGACAGAAAAAAACACAGCAGATGAAGGAACAAGGTAAAAACCCACCAGACGTAACAAATGAAGAGGAAATAGGCAGTCTACCTGAAAAACAATTCAGAATAATGATAGTAAAGATGATCCAAAATCTTGGAAACAGAATAGACAAAATGTAAGAAATATTTAACAAAGACATAGAAGAACTAAAGAGGAAGCAAACAATGATGAACAACAAAATAAATGAAATCTAAAACACTCTAGATGGGATCAATAGCAGAATAACTGAGGCAGAAGAACGGATAAGTGACCTGGAAGATAAAATAGTGGAAATAACTACTGCAGAGGAGAATAAAGAAAAAAGAATGAGAAGAACTGAGGACAGTCTCAGAGACCTCTGGGACAACATTAAACGCGCCAACATTCGAATTATAGGGGTCCCAGAAGAAGAAGAGAAAAAGAAAGGGAATGAGAAAATATTTGAAGAGATTATAGTGGAAAACTTCCCTAACATGGGAAAGGAAATAGTCACCCAAGCCCAGGAAGCACAGAGAGTCCCATACAGGATAAAGGCTAGGATAAACACACCAACACACATATTAATCAAACTAACACAAATTAAATTCAAAGAAAAAATATTAAAAGCAGCAAGGGAAAAAACAACGAATAACACACAAGGGAATCCCCATGAGGTTAACATCTGATCTTTGAGAAGAAACTCTGCAGCCCAGAAGGGAGTGGCAGGACATATTTAAAGTGATGAAGGAAAAAAAACCTACAACCAAGATTACTCTATACCCAGCAAGGATCTCATTCAGATTTGATGGAGAAATTAAAAGCTTTACCAACAAGCAAAAGCTGAGAGAGTTCAGCACAACCAAACCAGCTTTACAACAAATACTAAAGGAACTTCTCTAGGCAAGAAACAAAAGAGAAGGAAAAGACCTACAAGAACAAACCCAGAACAATTAAGTAAATGGTAATAGGAACATAGATATCAATAATTACCTTAAATGTAAATGGATTAAATGCTCCCACCAATAGACACAGACTGGCTGAATGGATACAAAAACAAGACCTCTTTTTATGCTATCTACAAGAGACCCACTTCAGGCCTAGGGACACATACAGACTGAAAGTGAGGGGATGGAAAAAGATATTCCACGCAAATGGAAATCAGAAGAAAGCAGACACAATAGACTTTAAAATAAAAACTATTACAAGAGACAAAGAAGGAAACTACATAATGATCAAGGGATCGAGCCATGAAGAAGATATAACAATTGTAAATATTTATGCACCCAACATAGGAGCACCTCAATACATAAGGCAAATACTAACAGCCATAAAAGGGGAAATCGACAGTAACACAATCATAGAAGGGGACTTCAACACCCCACTTTCACCAATGGACAGATCATCCAAAATGAAAATTAATAAGAAACCACAAGTTTTAAATGATACATTAAACAAGATGGACTAAATTGATATTTATAGGACATTCCATCCAAAAACAACAGAATACACATTTTTCTCAAGTGCTCATGGAACATTCTCCAGGATAGATCATATCTTGGGCCACAAATCTAGCCTTGGTAAATTTAAGAAAATTGATATCGTATCAAGTAACTTTTCCGACCACAACACTATGAGACTAGATATCAATTACAGAAAAAGATCTTAAAAAAACACAAACACATGAAGGCTAAACAATTCACTACTTAATAACGAATTGATCACTGAAGAAATCAAAGAGGAAATCAAAACATACTTAGAAACAAATGACAATGGAGACACGATGACTGAAAATCTGAGATGCAGCAAAACCAGTTCTAAGAGGGAAGTTTATAGCAATACAGTCCTACCTGAAGAAACAGGAAACATCTCAAATAAACAACCTAACCTTGCACCGAAAACAATTAGAGAAAGAACAAAAAAAACCCCAAATATAGCAGAAAGAAAGAAATCATAAAGATCAGATCAGAAATAAATGAAAAAGAAATGAAGGAAATGATTGCAAAGATCAATAAAAGTAAAAGCTGGTTCTTTGAGAATATAAACAAAATTGATAAAACATTAGCCAGACTCAACAAGAAAAAAAGGGAGAAGACTCATATCAATAGAATTAGAAATGAAAAAGGAGAAGTAACAACTGACACTGCAGAAATACAAAGGATCATGAGAGATTACTACAAGCAACTCTATACCAGTAAAATGGATAACCTGGAAGAAATGGACAAATTCTTAGAAATGCACAACCTGCCAAGACTGAACCAGGAAGAAATAGAAAATATGAACAGACCAATCACAAGCACTGAAATTGAAACTGTGATTAAAAATCTTCCAACAAACAAAAGCCCAGGACCAGATGGATTCACAGGTAAATTCTATCAAACATTTAGAGAAGAGCTAACACCTATCTTTTTCAAACTCTTCCAAAAGATAGCAGAGAGAGGAACACTCCCAAACTCATTCTATGAGGCCACCATCACCCTGAAAACAAAACCAGACAAAGACGTCACAAAGAAAGAAAATTACAGGCCAATAATCACTGATGACCATAGATGTAAAAATCCTCAACAAAATACTAGCAAACAGAATCCAACAGCACATTAAAAGGATCATACACCATGATCAAGTGGGGTTTATTCCAGGAATGCAAGGATCCTTCAGTATACACATATCAATGAACATGATACACCATATCAACAAACTGAAGGAGAAAAACAATATGATCATCTCAATAGATGCAGAGAAAGTTTTTGACAAAATTCAAAACCTATTTATGATAAAAACCCTAAAGAAAGTAGGCATAGAGGGAACTTTCCTCAACATAATAAAGGCCATATATGACAAAACCACAGCCAACATAGTCCTCAATGGTGAAAAACTGAAACCATTTCCACTAAGATCAGGAATAAGACAAGGTTGCCCACTCTCACCACTCTTATTCAACATAGTTTTGGAAGTTCTAGCCACAGCAATCAGAGAAGAAAAAGAAATAAAAGGAATCCAAGTCAGAAAAGAAGAAGTAAATCTGTCACTGTTTGCAGATGACATAATACTATACATAGAGAATCCAAAGATGCTACCAGAAAACTACTCGAGCTAATCAATGAATTTGGTAAAGTTGCAGGATACAAAATTAATGCATAGAAATCTCTGGCATTCTTATACACTAATGATGAAAAATCTGAAAGTGAAATTAAGAAAACACTCCCATTTACCATTGCAACAAAAAGAATAAAATATCTAGGAATAAACCTACCTAAGGAGACAAAAGACCTGTATGCAGAAAATTATCAGACACTGATGAAAGAAATTAAACATGATACAAATAGATGGAGAGATATACCATGTTCTTGGATTGGAAGAATCAACATTGTGAAAATGACTCTATTACCCAAAGCAATCTACAGATTCAATGCAATCCCTATCAAACTACCACTGGCATTTTTTACAGAACTAGAACAAAAAATTTCACAATTTGTATGGAAACACAAAAGACCCCGAATAGCCAAAGCAACCTTGAGAACGAAAAATGGAGCTGGAGGAATCAGGCTCCCTGACTTCAGCCTCTACTACAAAGCTACAGTAATCAAGATAGTATGGTACTGGCAAAAAACCAGAAATATAGATCAATGGAACAGGATAGAAAGCCCAGAGATAAGCCCATGCACATATGGTCACCTTATCTTTGATAAAGGAGGCAAGAATATACAGTGGAGAAAAGACAGCCTCTTCAATAAGTGGTGCTGGGAAAACTAGAGAGGTACATGTAAAAGAATGAAATTAGAACACTCCCTAACACCATACACAAAAATAAACTCGAAATGGGTTAAAGACCTAAATGTAAGGCCAGACACTATCAAACTCTCAGAGGAAAACATAGGCAGAACGGTCTATGACATAAATCACAGCAAGATCCTTTTTGACCCACCTCCTAGAGAAATGGAAATAAAAAGAAAAATAAACAAATGGGACCTAATGAAACTTAAAAGCATTTGAACAGCAAAGGATACCATAAACAAGACCAAAAGACAACCCTCAGAATGGGAGAAAATAGTTACAAATGAAGCTACTGACAAAGGATTAATCTCCAAAATGTATAAGCAACTCATGCAGCTGAATAACAAAAAAAAAATCAAACAACTGAATCCAAAACTGGGCAGAAGACCTAAATAGACATTTCTTCAAAGAGGATATACAGATTGCCAAAAAACACATGAAAGGATGCTCAAAATCACTAATCATCAGAGAAATTCAAATCAAAACTACAATGAGGTATCACCTCACACCAGTCAGAATGGCCATAATCAAAAAATCTACAAACAATAAATGCTGGAGAGGGTGTGGAGAAAGGGAACCCTTTTGCACTGCTGGTGGGAATGTAAATTGATACAGCCACTATGGAGTACAGTATTGAGGTTCCTTAAAAACTACAAATAGAACTACCATACAACCCAGCAATCCTACTACTGGGCATATACTCTGAGAAAACCATAATTCAAAAAGAGTCATGTACCAAAATATTCATTGCAGCTCTATTTACAATAGCCAGGACATGGAAGCAACCTAAGAGTCCATCAACAGATGAATGGATAAAGAAGATATGGCACATATATACAATGGAATATTACTCAGCCATAAAAAGAAATGAAACTGAGTTATTTGTAATGAGGTGGATGGACCTGGAGTCTGTCATACAGAGTGAAGTAAGCCAGGAGGAGAAAAACAAATACCGTATGCTAACGCATATATATGGAATCTAAGAAAAAAAATGTCATGAAGAGCCTAGGGGTATGACGGGAATAAAACACAGACCTAGTAGATCATGGACTTGAGGATATGGGGCGGGGGAAGGGTAAGCTGTGACGAAGTGAGAGAGTGGCATGGACATATATACACTACCAAACGTAGGGGGGATAGCTAGTGGGAAGCAGCCACATGGCACACAGAGATCAGCTACGTGGTTTGTGACCAACTAGAGGGGTGGGATAGCGAGGGTGGGAGGGAGGGAGACGCAAGAGGGAACAGATATGGGAACATATGCATATGTATAACTGATTCACTTTGTTGTAAAGCAGAAAATAACACACCATTGTAAAGGAATTATACTCCAATAAAGATGTTAAAAAAATATATTAAAAAAATAATAATGACCTTAAATGTAAACGGATTAAATGCTCCAACCAAAAAAGACATGGACTGGCTGAATGGATACAAAAACAAGACCTGTATATATGCTCTCTATGAGAGACCCACTTCAGATTTAGGGACACATACAGACTGAAAGTGAAGGAATGAAAAAAGATATTCCATGCAAACTGAAATCAAAAGATAGCCAGAGTAGCAATAATCACATCAGACAAAATAGACTCTAAAATAAAGAATGTTACAAGAGACAATGAAGGACACTACATAATGATCAAGGGATCAATCCAAGAAGAAGATATAACAATTGTAAATATATATGCACACAACATAGAAGCACCTCAATATATAAGGCAAATGCTAACAGACATAAAAGGAGAAACTGACAGTAACACAATAATAGTGGGTGAGTTTAATACCCCACTGTCATCAATGGACAGATCATCCAGACGGAAAATCAATAAGGAATCACAATCCTTAAATGACACATTAGAGAAGATGGACTTAATTGATATTTACAGAACATTCCATCAGAAAGCAGCCAAATACACTTCCTTCTCAAGTGCACATGGAACATTCTCCAGGAGAGATCACATCTTGGGCCACAAATCAAGCCCTGGTAAATTTAAGAAAACTGAAATCATACCAAGCATCTTTTCTGACCACAACGCTATGGGATTAGAAATCAATTACAGGGGGAAAAAAACTGTACAAACCACAAACACATGGAGGCTAAACAATATGTTACTAAACAACGAACAGATTACCGAAAAAATTAAAGACGAAATTTTAAAAATACCTAGAGACAAATGACAATGAAAATACAATGGTCCAAAACCTTCAGGACTCAGTAAAAGGAGGTCTAAAAGAGAAGTTTATAGCAATACAATCTTACCTCAGGAAACAAGAAAAATCTCAAATAAACAACCTAACCTTACACCTAAGCCAACTAGAGAAAGAGAAAAAAAAAAAAAAAAACCCAAAGTTAGTAGAAGGAAAAAATCGTAAAGATCAGAGCAGAAATAAATGAAACAGAGACGAAGAAAACAATAACAAAGATCAATGAAACTGAAATCTGGTTCTTTGAAAAGATGAACAAAACTGATAAACCTTTAGCCAGACTCATCAAGAAAAAGAAAGGACTCAAATCAATTAAAGAAGAAATGAAAAAGGAGAAGTTACAATTGACACTGCAGAAATACAAAGGATCATAAGAGACTACCACAAGCAACTCTATGCCAATAAAATGGACAACATAGAAGAAATGGACAAATTCTTAGAACGATACAACCTTCTAAGACTGAATCAGGAATAGAGAATATGAACAGACCAAACACAAGTACTAAAATTGAAGCAGTGATTTAAAAACTTCCAACAAACAAAAGTACAGGACCAGATGGCTTCACAGGTGAATTATATTGAACATTTGGAAAAGAGTTAACACCTACCCTTTTTAAACTTTTCCATTGAATTGCAGAGCAAGGAACACTCCCAAACTCATTCTATGATGCTACCACCACCCTGATACAAAAACCAGACAAAGATACCACAAAAAAAGAAAATTACAGGCCAATATCACTATGAACATAGATACAAAGATGCTCAACAAAATACTAGCAAAGTGAATCCAACAATACATTAAAAGGATCATACACCATGATTGAGTAGGACTTATCCCAGGGATGCAAGGAAACTTAAATATCTGTAAATCAATCAGTGTGATACACCACATAAACTACTAACTGAAGAATGAAAACTATATTATCATCTCAATAGATGCAGAAAAAGCTGTCGACAAAATTCAACACCCATTTATGATAAAAACTCTCCAAAAAGTGGGCATAGAGGGAACCTACCTCAATATAATAACAGCCATATATGACAAACCCACAGCAAACATTATTCTTAATGGTGAAAAACTGAAAGCATTTCCTCTAAGATCAGGAACAAGACAAGTTTGCCCACTCTCACCACTATTATTCAACATAATTTTGGAAGTTTTAGCCACAGCAATCAGAGAAGAAAAAGAAATAAAAGGAATCCAAATCAGAAAAGAAGAATTAAAACTGTCACTGTTTGCAGATGACATGATATTGTACATAGAGAATCCTAAAGATGCTACCAGAAAACTACTAGAGCTCATCAATGAATTCAGTAAAGTTTCAGGATACAAAATTAATACACAGAAATCTCTTGCATTCCCATACACTAACAACAAAAGATCAGAAAGAGAAATTAAGGAAACGATCCCATTTACCATCACATCCAAAAGAATAAAGTACCTAGGTATAAACCTACGTAAGAAGCCAAAAGACCTCTATTCTGAAAACTATCAGACGCTGATGAAAGAATTTGGAGATGACACAAACAGATGAAAGGATATACCATGTTTCTGGATGGGAAGAATCCATATTGTCTAAATGCCTATACTACCCAAAGCAATCTACAGATCCAATGCAATCCCCATCAAATTACCAATGGCATTTTTCACAGGACCAGAACAAAAATTTTTTTAATTTATATGGAAACACAAAAGACCCCAAATAGCCAAAGCAATCTTGAGAAAGAAAAACGGAGCTGGAGGAATCAGACTCCCTGACTTTAGACTATACTACAAAGCTAGTCATTAAAATAGTATGGTACTGGAACAAAAACAGAAATATAGATCAATGGAATAGGACAGAAAGTTCAGAAATAAACTCACACACCTATAATCAATTAATCTATGACAAGGGAGGCAAGAATATACAGTGGAAAAAAGACAGTCTCTTCAATAAGTGGTGCTGGGAAAACTGGAGAGCTATAAGTCAAAACATGAAATTAGAACACTCTCTAACACCATACACAAAAATAAACTCAAAATGGATCAAAGAGCTAAACATAAGGCCAGACACAATAAAACTCGTAGAGGAAAACATAGGCTGAACATTCTTTAACATAAATCACAGTAAAATCTTTTTTGATCCACCTCTTAGAATAATGAAATAAAAACTAAAATAAACAAATAGAACCTAATGAAACTTTAAAGCTTCTGCATAAAAAAGGAAAACCATCAAGAAAATGAAAAGACAACCCACAGAATGAGAGAAGATATTTGCAAATGAAGTGACGGACAGGAGATTAATCTCCAAAATACACAAACAGCTCATGCAGCTCTATGTCAGAAAAATAAATAACCCAATCAAAAAACGGCAGAATATGTAAATATACATTGCTCCAAAGACAGATGGCCAAAAAGCAAATGAAAAAATGCTCGACAGCACAAATTATCAAAGAAATGCAAATCAAACCTACAATGAGGTATCACCTCACATCGGTCAATAGTCATCATCAAAAACTCTACAAACAATAAATACTGGAGAGCGTGTGGAGAAAAGGGAACCCTCCTACACTGCTGGTGGGACTGTATATTGGTACAACCAATATAGAGAATAGTATGGAGGTTCCTTAAAAAACTAAAAATAGAACTACCATATGATCCAGCAATCCCATTGCTGGCCATATCTTTGGAGAAAACAATAATTTGAAAGGATATATGCACCCTAATGTTCACTGAAGCACTATTTACAATAGCTGAGGCATAGAAATAACCTAAATGTCCACTGATAAAGGAATGGATAAAGAAGATGCGGTACATATATACAATGGAATATTACTCGGCCACAAAAAAGAATGTAATAATGCCATTTGTAGCAACATGGGTGAACCTAGAAATTATCATACTAAGTGAAGTAAGTCAGCTAAAGACAAGTATCATATGACATCACTCATATGTGGCATCTAATTTTTAAAAAAGATAGAAGTGAACTTATTTACAAAACAGAAACAGACTTACAGATATCAAAAACAAACTTATGGTCACCAAAGGGGAATCGTCGGGGCAATGGATAAATCAGGAGCTTGGATGAACAAACACGCACTACTATATATATGACAGATAACCAACAAGGGCCTGTATAGCACAGGGAACTCCACTCAATATTCTGCGGCAAGCTGCATGAGAAAAGAACCAAGAGGGAAGAGATATGGGAACATATGTATATGTATAACTGATTCACTGTGTTGTAAAGCAGAAACTAACACACCATTGTAAAACAGTTATACTCCGATAAAGATGTTAAAAAAAATTTAAAAAAGAAAAAAGAAAAAAAGAAAAGAACCAAAAAAAGAATGAATATATGTATATGCATAACTGAATCACTTTGATGTACAGGTGCAACTAACACAACATTGTAAATCAACTATACTCCAATAAAATTAAAATATTAAAAAAAGGAACAGAGAGGAACTATAAAAACAGCAAAAGAATTAACAAGATGGCAATAACCATGAATCTAACAATAATTATTTTAAATGTAAAACACTGAATTCTCCAATCAAAAGACAGAGTGGCTGAATGTATAAAAACACAAGACACATCTATATGCTGTCTACAAGAGAGACAAATCAGATCAAAAGACACAAACTGAGCGGATGGTAAAAAGTATTCCATGCAAATGTAAACAAAAGGAAAGCTGCAGCAAAACTTATACCAGACAAAATAGACTTTTTAAAAAACAGACTGTAACAAGAGACAAAGAAGGACATAACATAATTATAAAGGTCTCAATCCAAGAACACATAACAACTGTAAAAATATATGCACACAATATAGGAGAACCTAAATAAATAGAGCAAATATAAACAAACATAAAAGGAGAAATTGACAGCAACACAATAATAGGAGGCGACTTCAACACCTCACTTACATCAGGGGACAGATCACCTAGACAAAAAGCCAATAAGGAAATACTGGCTTTAATGACACATCAGACCAAGAAGACATAATAGATATAAATAGAACATTCCATCCAAAAGCAGAATACACAGTTCTTTTCAAGTGCACATGGAATATTCTCCAGGATAGATCACATGCTGGGTCACAAAACAAGTCTCAATAAATTTAAGAAGATTTAAATCATATCATACATCTTTTCTGACCATAATAGTATGAGACTAGAAATCAATTACAACAAAGAAACCGCAAAAATCACAAACATTTGGAGGCTAAATAATATGCTACTAAACAAGCAATGGGTCACTGAATCAATCAAAGAAGAGGGACTTCCCTGGCAGTCCAGTGGTTAAGACTTCACCTTCCAATGCAGGGGGTGCAGGTTCAATCCCTGGTAGCTAAGATCCCACATGCCTCAGGGCCAAAAAACCAAAACATAAAGCAGAAGCAGTACTATAACAAATTCAATAAAGACTTTAAAAACGGTCCACATCAAAAAAAATATCTAAAAAAGAAATAGAAAAAATCAAAAGATACCTGCAGACAAATGAAAATGGACACACAACAATCCAAAATCTATGGGATGTGGCAAAAACAGTTCTAAGAGGGAAGTCCATAGTAATAAATGCTTACCTCAAGAAACAATTTTCGAGCTTCCCTGGTGGCGCAGTGGTTGAGAGTCTGCCTGCCGATGCAGGAGACACAGGTTCATGCCCCGGTCCAAGAGGATCCCACATGCCATGGAGCGGCTGGGCCTGTGAGCCATGGCCGCTGAGCCTGAGCGTCCAGAGCCTGTGCTCCACAATGGGAGAGGCCACAACAGTGAGAGGCCCACATAACACAAAAAAAAGAAACAAATTTCAAATAAACAACCTAATTTTACACCCCAAGGATCTAGAAAAAGAAGAACCAATGAAGCCAAAAGTTAGTAGAAGAAATAAAGATAAGATCAGAAATAGATGAAATACTTTAAAAAACAAGAGAAAAGAGCAATTAAACTAAGAGCTGGTTCACTGAAAAGGTAAGCAAAATTGACAAACCTTTAGCTAGACTCACCAAGAGGAAAAAGAGAGCAAACAAATCAAAAATGAAAGGAGAGATGTTACAACTAATACCACAGAAATACGAAGAATCATAAGAGACTACTATGAAGAATTACATTCCAACAAACTGGACAACCTAGAATATATATAAACTCCTAGAAACATATCATGTACCAAGACTGAATCATGATGAATAGGAAATCTGAACAGATCAATTACTAGCAAGGCATCTGAATTGGTAATCAAAAATCTCCCAAAAAACATGAGTCCAGGACCAGATGGCTTCACCAGTGAATTCCACCAAATATTCAAAGTATTAATACCAATCTTTCTCAAACTCTCCCTCAAAATATGGGAGAACTCCTCCAAAAACATTTTACGAGGTCTGTATTACCCTGATACAAAAACCATACAAGAAAGAAAATTACAGGCCCAAATCACTGATAAACATAGGCAAAAAATCCTCAACAAAACATTAGCAAACTGAATTCAACAATACATTAAAAGGATCATACACCATGATCAGGGGATTTATCAGCGATGCAAGGATGGTTCAACATCTGCAAGTCAGTGTGATTCACCATATTAATAAAATGAAGGATAAAAATCATATGATCATCTCAACAGATGCAGAAAAAGCATCTGACAAAATTCAACATCCATTTATGATAAAAAAAAAAAAAACCTCTCAACAAAGAGGGTATAGGAGGAACATACTATATGGCAAGCCCACAACTAACACCATATTCAATAGTGAAAAGCTGAAATATTTTGCTCTAATATCAGGAACAAGACAAGGATGTCACTCCAGCCACTTTTATTCAACATACTATTGGACATTTTAGTCACAGCGATTAGGCAAGACAAAAAATAAATAAATAAAAGGCATCCAGATTGGAAAGGAAGAAGTAAACTTGTCTCTATTTGCAGATGCCATGATACTATACATAGAAAACCCTAAAGATTCCATCAAAAAATGGTTAGAACTAATAAACAAATTCAGTAAAGGTATAGGACAAAAAATCAATACACAAAAATCAGCTGCATTTCTTTATAGTAATAATGGACTATCAGAAAGAGAAATTAGGAAAATAATCCCATTTACAATAGCATCAAAGAATAAAATACCAAGGAAGAAATTTAACCAAGGAGGTGAAAGATCTCTATACTGAAAACCACAAGACACTGATGAAAGAAATTTTAGACAGCACAAATGAATGGAAAGATATTCCATGTTCATGGATTGAAAGAATTAGTATTGTTAAAATGTCCATACTACCAGAAGCAATATACAGGTTCAATCCAACCCCTATCAAAATTCCAATGGCATTTTTCACAGAAATAGGATAAATAATCTTAAAATGTGTATGGAAACATAAAAGATCCCAAATAGCCAAAGTAATCTTAAGAATAACAAAGCTGGAAGTATCACACTCCCTGATTTCAAACTGTATTATTACAAAGCTGAAGTAACTGAAATAGTATGGTATTTGCATATAAAAGGACACATAGATCAATGTAACGAGAGCCCAGAAGTTAACCCACACATATATGGTAAATTAATTTATGACAAAGGACAGAAGAATATACAATGGGGAAAGGACAATGTCTTCAATAAAAGGTGCTGGAAAAACTGGATATCTACATGCAAAAGAATGAAACTGGACAACTATCTCATAACATATACAAAAATTAACCCTAAAGGGATTACATACTTGAATGTAAGACATGACACCATAAAATTCCTAGAAGAAAACACAAGTGGTAAGCTCATTGACGTAGGTCTTGGAGATGATTTTTTGAATCTACATCAAATGCAAAAGAACAAAGGCAATGATAAACAAGAGGGAGTATATCAAAGTAAAATGCTTCTGCACAGCAAAGGAAACCACCAAGAAATGAAAAGCAAACCTACAGAATGGGAGGAAATATTTGCAAATTATGTATCTGATAAGCGGCTAATATCCAAGATACATAAAGAACTCATACAACTCAATAGCAAACACAAACAAAAAAAAAAAAAAAAAAGCTGAAACAATCCAATTAAAAATGGGCATAAGAGCTGAACAGACTTTTTTTTCCAAAGAAGTCATACAGATGGCCAACACGTGCATAAAAAGATGCTCAACATCATTAATCATTACAGAAATGCAAATCAAAACCACAATGAGATATCACATTATACCTCTTAGAATGGCTATCATCAAAAAGACAAGAAATAACAAGCATTGGCAAGGATTTGTAAAAAAGGGAACCCTCATGCACTGTTGGTGGGAACGTAAATTGGTACAGCCAATATGGATAACAGTATGTAGGTTCCAGAAAAAATTAAAAATAGAACCACCATATGATCTAGTAATTCCACTTCTGGGTATTTATCCAAAGAAAATGAAAATACTAATTTGAAAAGATATGGCTACCCCTATGTTCATCACAGAATTAGCCAAGATATGGAACCAACCTAAGTGTCCATCGATGGATGAATGGATTAAGAAACTGTGGTGTGTGGGGCTTCCCTGGTGGCACAGTGGTTAAGAATCTGCCTGCCAATGCAGGGGACACAGGTTCAAGCCCTGGTCCAGGAAGATACCACATGCTGCGGAGCAACTAAGCCCGTGAGCCACAACTACTGAAGCCCATGCGCCTAGAGCCTGTGCTCTGCAACAAGAGAAGCCACCACAATGAGAAGGCTGTGCACTGCAACAAAGAGTAGCCGCTGCTCACCGCAACTAGAGAAAGCCCATGTGCAACAACAAAGACCCAACCCAGCCAAAACTAAATAAATAAATTTAAAAGTAAATAAATTAAAAAAGACTATGTAGTTAAAAAAAAAAGAACCTGGTGTGTATATATACAATAGAATATTATTCAGCCACAAAGAAGAATAAAATCTTGCCATCTGCGACAACATGGATGGACCTCAAGGGCATTATGCTAAGTGAAATAAGTCAGAGAAAGACAAATACCGTATGATCTCTCTTATATGTGGAATTTAAAAACCAAAAACAAGCTCATAGATACAGAGAACAGATTGGTGGTTGCAAGAGGCGGGGGGTAAGTGGTGGGAGAAATGGGTAAACTTTTTTATAAGTTTAAATAAATTGAATAAAAAAATTTTTTAAAGAAATTAGATTTTTTTAAAAAATGGTTTTCACCACCAGTCTAAACCATGAGAAATCCACTTCTTTTCCTTTTTGTCTGCTCCTTAAATCTCAAGTATACTTGAAATGCATTAACCACCACAAAACATTGTTAAGGTTTTCCTTTGCATAAGACATTTAAATTGATTCTTTAACTACCAAACACCACAGATGCAGGCTATTAACCTTGAGTAATTGCTTTTGTAAACACACTACAATCTGAAGACAGATCAAAGGCTGTATCTTGCTCCCATGATGACCCAATTGTCATGGCCTCTAAGTAACTTCAATAACATTGGAACAGCCAATTTAACCAAGTTTTAGTTTTTTGCCCTCATGTTAGAGAAACACAATGTTTCTAACATGCAGTGGGGATGATGGAGAAAAGAATGGGGAAGATCTTTGCATTACAAATACAGACAATGGCATCTCCTCCACGGAGACATCAAGACATTTCCTGTGAGGACCAACTGCTCAAGGTTAAGTTGAATTGTGCCCTGGTTTCTTGGTTGTCATGTTTGCAAACCTCTATTTTCTCCCCACTGGTTATTTATTCAGTGTCAGTTCACACACGGTACTTTGCTGGGCTTTACACCAAATTATTTAAATATATTTGGTCTTCTAAAATGTGAGAAATATAATACACAGAAAACCGTAGTGACTGAGTTAAATAAGAGAACAAGCAGTCACAAAACAGGCAGGCCTTCAGAATTTGCACTGCTCTTTACCATCGATTGTCTCTGATATACCTTATAAGAAAGATACAGTGCATACTGCCGGGTGAGGCCGAACCATCAGAATTGTGTGCTCGGTTGAGGTGAGGTCGTTCAGACATAATCCAAAGAAATAAGAAAGACTGTACTGCTCATTAGTAGAGACATCCTAAGAGATTCCCTCATCTCCCAGTTGCATTGAAAAGTGCCACACTCTGCATCCTCAAGAGTGAATATAAGTGAGCACTGTTCATGTGCTCCAGGAAGATACTGTGGAAGAGGTTAGGAAGACCAGATCTTCATTCTTTGGGATAACCTCAGACAGTCCTCCTTCTTTAGCATAGCTTACAGATTCACGGGCCAAGATGGCAAAAGAGAGAAAACTGCAGTTGAATGGAAAGAATATTTGCAAGGGAACAAAACAGCAGCTGGCTTTCAGCTTTGCCACAATTATTAAGTGTTCTATGGAGAATTTTTGTTTTGCATAATGAATTAAAAGTTAACACACATAAATCAGACCAGCTTTCTACAGGGGCTGAGAGGCAGGCACATGCATAGTATATGGAACCACCTCCTGTCTCTGACTATACGCACCCACACTTCCCACAAACCTCTTCTAGTCCATTATCTGAAATGCACACCATTAATGAGTCAGGCCTTTGAATCTGCTACTAGAACACAAATTCCTTTCTGAGAGGCAACATATCAGGCTATCAGCTATTAATAATCTCTTCATTAATCAGAAAATAAGAAGCTAGCTATCTAGAAAGGGCCTAAGGGAATGATGAGAAAAGTGGAATTATTCATTTATCAACACTTTTTTGAGGATCTACTAACTGAACACCATAGTACCAAGTGGGGATACAGTGATGAATTAATTCACTCATTCACTCACTAACTGCCTCCCTCATTCACTTGTTCATTCATTCAACAGATATACCAGGAATTGGGACATATATTCTGCCCTCAGAGAGAGACTATAATCCCTTAAAAGAAATATTATTTGTATCTACAAAATGGGAATAAATACCAAGAATTTTTAAAATGCTATTAGTATGGAAGTTAGTAGATAAGAGAGATTAATATAGATGCGGTGATCAAATAGGGCTTCATGGAGAAGGCATTTAACCTGAACGTTGAAGGATGGCTAGCATATGAATATGCCAAGTGGGAGAGATGGCTGAAGAAATGAACTAAAAATGCTAACCTGCTGCTTAAGGGCGCCAGTCAGCATGAGGCAGCACAACTCTGTTGGCGCCAGACCATGGGGAAATGGAAGTGAGGAAAGTGAATGATGAGGTGTGTAAAAAGGAGGAAATTCCAGAGGCAGGCAGCATGTGCCTGGGGCCAGGCTTGCACTTATTTATGTCTCAGGCCTTCTGCTTCTGAAAGTATAATTTTGTGAATCTTGGAGATTCTCTAGCCAAAGAGCCCTCATTTTACAGCATAGAAAACAGGAGTTTGATAAATTATCCAAGGCCACAGAGCTAGTAAGTGGCTGATTTAAGACTATGACCAAGTTATACTGAAATGAATAAATGTAGCATTTTTTCCATATGTGCCAAGGGCTATCAAGCTAGCTAGCAGCATCTCTCATGTGTGTATGTGTACACATGAGAGTAGAGGAAGAAAGGGAGAATGATCAACTCTGAGATTAATCAGAAGAGACATGGGATATGAGAAGGTTAAGAAACACAGACCTGCATATTTCCACATCATGAAAGAAACTCCTTTTGGAAACAAGGACTTAACTGGAACCTTGGGCTACAATATTTCCATTATACAATAGTGGTCTATGAACTATAACAACTCAAGCTTCTAAGACCTTAGCTATCAAGGTGCCTGCTTCACACATCAACTCCCCTCACTGTCATTAATTACTATTGTTATAAATGCAAATAGAAGGTTCATGGATGGCCAAGGATTGACTTCTCAGCAAGATAAAATGAACAAGCAGAAAAGCAGTCAGCCATCCACCACTTGAGTTTAAATGAATTGACAACATCTCGCTTGACGGCCAGATTTACAATTCAGAAAGATAAGCTGTCTTAACAGTAAACATGAAATGCCAAGAAAAACAAAGCAAGTTGCATTGGGCCTTCTATCTATCTGTTCTTAGAAATTTCTGCCTCCATCAGAATTAAGTTTCCTCTACTCGGTAAGTCATATAAATTTCCCCAAATTCCTGACCATTCAGAGCAGTGTTGAGCAGATGAATGTTTAAAAATCACAGAATTAGAGATTGTTGGCAAGTATCTTAGACATTATCTGTTTTGACTCTATTTTCACATAAGATGGAACTAGCCAAGAGAAACAATGAAAACAATGACTTGGCCAAGGTTATATACATAATAAAGATATAGAACCAGTTCCAGAAGCAGATTTTCTGCCTCTGGACTTTGCCCACCTAGGGCCTGGGGAGCAAGCTTTGTTGCTATTCTCCTCGTTGGCCAGGTGGGAGGAGGATTCTACTCCCCTTACCAAGAGCACGGTGTGGTCCATCCACCTCACTACAAATAACTCAGTTTCATTTCTTTTTATGGCTGATTAATATCTGTCATACAGAGTGAAGTAAGTCAGAAGGAGAAAAACAAGCTGCGTGGCACAAGGAGATCAGCTAGGTGGTTTGTGACCACCTAGAGGGGGGGATAGGGAGCGGGGGAGGGAGGGAGATGCAAGAGGGAAGAGATATGGGGACATATGTATATGTATAACTGATTCACTTTGTTGTAAAGCAGAAACTAACACACCATTGTAAAACAATTATACTCCAATAAAGATGTTAAAAAAAAAAAAAAAAAGAGCACAGTGTGCTCAGGGTTCAGGCTTTAATCAGGGACAGTTCCAGCTCCCCACCTCAAGTGGGATTTCACTTCAACCTCTCGAATCCTTACTTACAAACATAAAATATTAAAAGTGAGATTATCTTCTTCCTCCCAAGCCACTGATGTGACAGAACAACTTTTTCAGGTAAGTCTAAGTGAACTTTTTTAGATACTTCCAAGCTTTGTGCCATTTCTTTCTACACAATTTCCCTTTTCACTTTTAAAAATTTGATGCTTTACGAATGAATGCATTATAATATAAATATATCTTCAAAAAGTACTACAGAATTAGAAGCTATGGACAGATCCTACAATACAGAATGGTTAAGGGTATGATCACTTGATGGAAAATGAATTTGCTACTAACATCATCTTGGTAATTAATAACAAGACTACACTGTGAATTAGGAAAATTTTTTAGGATTTAATGTTAAGGGAAAAAAATCCAAGTTACAGTAGTAAATACAATCTATGATTACACTTTGTCAAACCATGTTTTTTAAAAAGGTTAAAAACTAACTAATAATTGCCACTGTGTTGCAGTTGTAGAATGCTTTTTTTTTTTTTTCAGTTTATTTATTTATTTATTTTTATTTATTTATGGGTGTGTTGGGTCTTCATTTCTGTGTGAGGGCTTTCTCTAGTTATGGCAAGAGGGGGCCACTCCTCATCGTGGTGCGTGGTTCTCTCACTGTTGCGGCCTCTCTTGTTGCGGAGCACAGGCTCCAGACATGCAGGCTCAGTAGTTGTGGCTCACAGACCCAGGTGCCCCACGGCATGTGGGGTCTTCCCAGACCGGGGCTCGAACCCATGTCCCCTGCATCGGCAGGCAGACTCTCAACCACTGCGCCACCAGGGAAGCCCTAGAATGTTATTTTAAAATGCTATTTTTAAAATTATTTTTTTAAAGAAATAGCAAATGCTATTTTTAAAACTTGTAAGATTCTAAAAAGTGAACTATTATAATATTTTGATATATTTAAAATTGTACAACTAAAGCAAATTTAAAATTTGATAGAAAACTTTTAAATATCACTTGGGTAAAAGAGGCTTGAGAATACTATCAGCTGCAGGTCCTAGACCCTGGAGTTCAGGAAACAATGGAGATGTTTCACAGCACTCTTAGTATGCCAACTAATCAATGAGAAAGAATTCTGCTGACTTTTCATACCTGACTCCTTACCAGTCTGGATCTGAAATGAAGTTGATTTATTCCATCACTTAATTGTTTATAAACTCAAGGCTCAAATGATGGACTGTTTCTTCCTGGCACCCCTCCCTGCCATCATTAGCTTGGCAACAGAAGAAAAAGCCACAAGCCTCCTCCCAAGGTATGCCTTGTAATTCTGAAGATGTAAGTAATGCTGAAGTCACCATACTTTATAGACTCAGTATTTTATTATTATACAGGGACAGACCAGTTGAAACCTAGCAAGAGAAGGTACCAAATAATGTGTATTTTCAGAGAGGATCAAAACAAGTATGATATGTTTGTGTTCTTATGCTACCATGATAGTTCTTAGATGACTCTCAAATCAGAGAAATATCTCTTTGTCAGAGATTTTAGCAAGAGAAGATTAGTAGATATAGAGAATTAGGGAGTATGCTTTTCAGATATGAGCCAAACTTTGTATAAAACTTTGGGGCCTGTAAAACAGAAGGCCATGTACAAAACAGTCGACGTTTATACAATTCATGAATTTGAATTCCAGGTAGCAGAGTAGCACAGAGGAAGCGTGCTGGGCCCATGAATTTGAATTCCTTATTGAAATAAAAAGAAAAAGTTATACAATTCCATATATTTTCATACTTTGTAAAAGTTTACACAATATTGTATGTATTTTATATATATATATTTTTTTTAATGAATACTTTTTATGGTGAGTAAAGTTGGGATTATTATTCCCATTTTACAGATGGAGACTCTAAGGCTCAGAGAAGTTGGCTTGGCCAAGGTCACTCAAAGGGCCAGGGTTCAAAACCAAACCTCCAGACTTAACATAGTGCTTTCTCTCTACTGCCTCTTCAGCCTAATTTGATTAGGCTTTGCCTAAAGGCAGAAAATGATCTTGATGATTTCACAGTCTTCTTCAAGCCAAAGAATTTGACCAGGTTGATGGTGAATAAATTAAGAGTAGTATTTTAAAAAATAGACAGTTTTAAAAGTATGATACTAATGAATTCATAAATTCATAGTAAGGAAAACTATTCCACTCATCAGATTTTTTAAATGATCTTACTACACCATATTATGTACCATAATCAATAAACGTCCAGGAAAGAATAAGGAACAGAAAGTTATGACAGATGTGCATTAAGTAGATTATTATAAAAGTAGATACATTAGGACTTCCCTGGTAGTCCAATGGTTAAGACACCACGCTCCCGATGCAGGGGGTCCAGGTTCAATCCCTGGTCAGGGAACTAGATCCCACATGCTGCAACTAAGACCTGGCACAGTCAAATCAATCAATCAATCAATAGTAGATACATTGGCTGATCTAATCAACCAATCCATAAGAATGGCTGTCCTTTGCCTGGGTTTGTGGTTAGTTATAAAGTATAACCTTGTGCCCCATCACTCATGCCGATATGGGAAGTCAAACTGCAAAGAGAACCACTCTGTAGAGTACAGAATAAGCCAAAACAATAATAAATACAAGTACACAAATATATGGGAAAATTCAATTTCTTGGGCAAAGAAATACAAATTAAAATAAGATACCATGTTTTATCTATGAATCTGCAGAATAATTTTTAACAGTAACAGTGTTGGTGGAGCACATTGAAACAAACAATCTCTCATAGTCCTAGACGAAATATAAACTAGAGTCAGCTTTTTTGGAAGCATTGTGGTAATGTTTATTGAAAATGTATGTATTTAACCAATAACTTTATTTACATTAATTTATCCTAAAAAATTCACAAACACTGGTCGAATGTGCAAGGATAACCATCGTTGTTTTACACAAGTATAAAACAGCAGATAATGATCATTTAACAAAAGGAGAACAGGGCTTCCCTGGTGGCGCAGTGGTTGAGAATCCGCCTGCTGATGCAGGGGTCACGGGTTCGTGCCCCGGTCCGGGAAGATCCCACATGCCGCGGAGCGGCTGGGCCCGTGAGCCATGGCCGCTGAGCCTGTGCGTCCGGAGCCTGTGCCCCGCAATGGGAGAGGCCACAACAGTGAGAGGCCCGCGTACCACAAAAAAAAAAAAAAAAAGGAGAACATTAGCAAGTAAATTCTGGGACATCCACAGTAAACTATTCAGTCCTTAAAAGCTCATGTTCTCGGGCTTCCCTGGTGGCGCAGTGGTTGAGAGTCCGCCTGCCGATGCAGGGGACACGGGTTCATGCCCCGGTCCGAGAAGATCCCACATGCCGCGGAGCAGCTGGGCCCGTGAGCCATGGCCGCTGAGCCTGTGCGTCCGGAGCCTGTGCTCCAAAATGGGAGAGGCCACGACAGTGAGAGGCCCGCGTACCGCAAAAAAAATAAAAAGCTCATGTTCTCAAAGAACACTTAATGACATGGTAAGTTACATGATATGTGAAAATGTAGGGCACATATTCTTTTATACAGTATGATCCCAATATTATAAAATAAAAAGTACATACCTATACGCATGTAAATTATACTGGAAAGAAAAACTCCAAATTGTTAACCAATGGATTTCTCTGGATGCTGACTGCATGGATGATTGCTTCACCTCACTCTTACAATGAAACTTTGGAATTTCTTACAGAATCAGTACAAGAGTGGTAGGGCATTGACTTATCAAGATTTATTTGGCAATATATGAGTATATAATATCCTTATAATAGTGGGAAATGACTTATTGATGCATATTGACAGCTTTGTCCCAAAGTCATCCTACCCAGAGCTGACATGCGAAGGAGCCAATGATTCATGGACATCAAAACCCTTACAGACTGGACCCTAACAAAGCAGCAGCTAAGTGAAATTTCCTTTTAAAATTAAGTTGGGAGAAAAGACTCTCCTGAAGAATTGTTATATTTGTCAAGCAACGAGAATCACAGCACTGCCTTAAGATGCCAGAGAGTTCAGAAATGCTCACTGACAACCTTTTGCCTGGCTCTTGATGCTTTATATGAAGGATTTTAGGGATCTATTTGTTCTAAAAGCAATATCTCCCTCTCAGGTAATGAATGTTTCATTTTCTAATTAGGCCACAAGCTCTCCAGGATTTCAGTAACATAAGAACATAAAGTAAGACCCACTGGTCACCTTCTTCCACCCCTACCATGTTCTTCACCTTCACTGGTCTCATTTTAATCTGCTGCTTATGCTCAGCCTACAAAGCTGGCAGAGTATGAACTTGCCTTTAAATTCCATTAGTTGAGCCTTTCATTTTTGTGTATTTTGGTTCAGAATTAATCTACATATTGAACACATGCTAAACTGACATTTGATTGAACTTGGAATGTTCACCAAATGCTGGTAAGCAGCCAGACAACAGACCTGTCTTCCATCTCTTCAAGATACTCAGATTACCTTCAGCAGGTCAGCTTATGAATAAACAAGATTTCTAACCAGACCATTAGCTTTTTTCCCCCAAGAGTCAGGAAATGAGAGCTAGCTTGCACCTCTGAACCATGGGGTTTAGTACAAATCTGAGATTAAGGAAGGTAGATATTCATTAAGCCAGACTCTGCGGCTCCTGAACCTCTTCTCTCTTCTCTTTCCTTGTCAAGTTCACTGTTTACTCAGTCACTATCCATACGAAGTGACAACTTATATTGGTGTCACCAAACTTATCTCACCATAGGGCACCATAAAAGGTTCTGAGGCACATTCAGATTAAAGTGGACCAAATAAAGCTATAAAAAATGAATTAATTACAGGCCCAAAATAGGATTCATATGAGTTTTATTTAAAAGAACTAAAATCTATTTTAAATTTAAAAATTCAAAATATAATATGTTAAAATTATAGAAAAGGCACAAAACATAAACTGGCAAACTGACCAGACAACTGACATCATTCTGATCTCCCATGCATCAATGTGCACGATGACCAGGGCTGCACACTTAGGATGGTTGCTCTTGGCATTTGTGGCCATGGCACGACCAATATTAATGACACGGTAAGCTTTCCTCATTGGTCCAAAACAGCAATGTCAAGGACTGTCCTAATGCCACAGCTATATGACTCTGGGTTCAATCTAGTAAGCAGCTATTGAAATGTCTATTGTCAATCAGGAATGTCCTTAAAAAGAGTTATCAATGTCAATATTTATTCCAAGCCAAACACTCAAATACAGTGTTTTTTGTTTTTTTTTTAAAGATGTATTTTATTTTATTATTATTTTTTGCAGTACGCGGGCCTCTCACTGCTGTGGCCTCTCCCATTGCAGAGCACAGGCTCCGGACGCGCAGGCTCAGCGGCCATGGCTCACGGGCGCAGCCGCTCCGCGGCATGTGGGATCCTCCCGGACCGGGGCACGAACCCGTGTCCCCAGGATCGGCAGGCAGACTCTCAACCACTGCGCCACCAGGGAAGCCCTCAAATACAGTGTTAATGTACTGCCTAGCACCATAAACCATGCAAAAACTCTTTGTGTGATGAACTGCTAGCACAGATCTATAAAAATGGTTTGGAATTAGTTTAGGAGGAGAACACAGTGGCCTAAGCTTTGCTACCAAAAAAAGCAGCCCCAGCAGCAATCTATCCCCACATTTGCCCTATTCTTAGCATTGCCCCATCCCTATTACCCTGCTGGCTCTTCCACGGCTAATCTGAGAACATCACCTTCACTAGAACACTTTTCTCAAGTGTTCCAAACCCTTAAGCTGGCATTTATTGCTCCCTATGATATACGGTGAACCCTTCTCAATTTACGTACCATTACGTCTTTGCCTTACCCTCTTTCTACTCCAGCCTAATTTACATACTCAGTTCCTTCAGATACATCCTGCACATTAGTTTGCTCACAACTGGGTCTCCCCCTCCACAGCCTTCCTCTCTGCTCTTCGGAATCGTCCCATTTGTGAACGTCCAATTTAAGATCTTCATATTTTACCACCTCTGTGAGACCTTTACTGCACGCTGTCAAGCTCTCAGTACATGCTGTCTATCCCAGAGCTCCCTTCTCAGATGCCCTTGCATTGCTGGTTAGCTTACTCTGGGCCTTGTCTCTCCAACAAGACTACAGACACCTTGAGAGCAATGACCACGGCTATCCTTGTACTGCCCCAAATGCCTACCTAAAATATTTGGGACCTGACTGAGAAAGAAAACCCTAAAGTTAATTTCAACACTCTAGTAACAATCTGTTTCTCTTCACCAAACAGGTACAATACCAATATTATGATATTTTTCTGTAGCTCTCTGAAAGCTCTCTAATGGGAGTGGGCTCCCTTTCTAACGAAGGCATTATTTCTCAAAGACACTAGCTAGTTCGACCTTGACTCTAATGATATAATAGGCAATGACCTGACTTTCTACACGATGACCAGGCAAAACAAAAGGCTCTTCTCTAGCTGCAGCCACACATGGTAGATGGATGACAACCCCAAGTGCTCAGGTATCAAGGAAGAAAGATGGACATGGTCCTTGCTCTCAAGATATCTGTAGTCTTGTTAAAGAGACAAGGTCAAAAGCAAGTTAATCAGCAATGCCAGAGAGTGTAAGAAGGGTGCTCTGGAATGGACAGTGTGAGCTTGGCACAATCAGTCTTAATGACAGAAGTGAGTTTCCCTCACCTGGTTCCAAAAAGCAATGCCAAGAGTTACCTGTCATAATGCCAAAGCTTCATGACATTTTTTAAGGGCCAGCATAAAACAAAAAGCAAAAAGCAAACATGAACAAAAAGAAAAAAAAGACATTCCCTTGGTTAACCCCTAGCCACCAGTAGAAGCCAGTGTCTGATCTCTCAGATGAGGGTTGGGCAACAGAGCAAGCTGGCAAGTGGCCACCTCTTGTGGTTATAAGATGTGGAGCCTGGGACACAGTTTCCAGAAGATTTACACCGCAGGGTTACCAGATTCAAACTGGGCAGAATTAGAAAGATGAGTCAGTGTGGGATGGCAAGTTACAAGGGAACTCCTAGAGGCAGTGTTCAGAACTCAACAAGACTTTCTATCCAGCCCAGCATCCTGAAGAGTGGAGAGCAGGTCAAGGAGATACAAAGCAGAGTCAAAGCCAGAGAGCATAACAAGGGAGAAGCCCAGAGAAGAGGGAGACCAGGTGAGTCAAGTATGTCTTTATTAGGATTGTAGCCAACCACTGGTGGCCACCACTGACTGAAGTTCAAGAACAGCCAAAATCTTAACGTTGAGTCTTCCTCCTCAGGGATTCCCAACATTCTGAACTTCCTTTTCCAAGTGGAAGCTTAAGATTCCTGGGATGAATACAAGGATTTCTACACATCTGCATTTTTCATACTCATTTTGTAATTTTAAAACTACAAAGCAGGCCACTCTCTCCACAGCCACTGAAGTGGGGTGTAGAATCGTGCAGCTAACCCACAGAAATGCCCAACCACAGTGTCCTGGACAAAGAGCTCTCCCTTCTGCTAACAAGGGTCTTTGCTGGATTTGGGCCAACTTAATTTAGCTACATGAAATGTCCTCTCTCATTACCATGTCTGACCTCTGGCAGTACAAGGTGCTACAGAATCATCCGTTCTGTGGAACCAAGACCATGTCCTGTCCTCCAGTGCGTACCTTGTCCAAAGAAGGAAGACGAGACCTGTTTCACATGGACGATGTTTCAAAGAATGCTCATCTTATGATGGTTCATCAAACTGTAACTATTTTATGCAGTTGTAGTTGTCTTATATTCAACAATAAAAAACTTCAGAGAAATGAGGCAGACAAAATCCCAAATGTGTAAATATAAGGTAGATGGAATTCAACAACTACTGGACCCTTGCTATGCTGCAGGTCTTGCACTTCTATTGTGTAGAATTTGTCATTTAATCCTCACCTCCAACTTACAAGGGTGGTTTTGCTTCACTTTTCAGATTTGGTGGTGGTGGTGGGGGGGAACCTTGAATGCTCCAGAAATTAAGTAATAAGAGAGCTAAAATGTGACTCTAGGCATATCTGGCTCTGAAATGAATAAGCTGCTTTTACCTCTAGCCAACCCTGGACAGGCCAGTGGGGCTCAGAGCCGAGGAACAGACTCAATAAGGAGGGAGCAGAGATGGTCACTGTGGACAGCAAATATTTGGGTATGTCATCCTTTTCACCATTCTCTGGGCAGGATCAGTATCTGAGAATTCTTTCTATTTCTTTTCATGTGAAATTTCCTTAGTAAGCAATTATCAGTATATTCTTTCTCTTCTTTTCTCTTGTTTAAAAATGTGGCTCAGCAAAGAGAGAAATAAGTGGAAGAATTGAAAAAGAGAAAAGATAAAATTAGCAAAAAACAGAAACACTTGATTTAGAAAACTTATAGGGCTTCCCTGGTGGCGCAGTGGTTGAGAATCCGCCTGCCAATGCAGGGGACACGGGTTCGTGCCCAGGTCCGGGAGGACCCCACGTGCCGCGGAGCGGCTGGGCCCGTGAGCCATGGCCGCTGAGCCTGCGCGTCCGGAGCCTGTGCTCCACTACGGGAGAGGCCACAATGGTGAGAGGCCCACGTACCACAAAAAAAAAAAAAAAAGAAAAAGAAAACTTATAAATTCCATTTCCAAAATAAAGCTCCACTGTAACAATATTGCTCTTGAAGACTGAAACACTTTTTTTTTTTAAATCACAAATGGCACACTGATCTTACTGATGGCTTTCAAACTTTTTCAAGGAGTTCTAAAAATCCATATTATCTAAACTGTTCCTTCTATTCTTCCACAAAAGATAAAATTAAAATAATTACAAAAAAGAAAAAAATCTACCAAGAACATACAACATGACATCTTATTGGGACATCTTATTGTCACAGAAAGCAAGTAACAACTCAAAGATTAATAGGGTTTTATCAAAACAACACAGAAACCAGATTAAAGAGACTTCCAGTAGCCAAATTTAGAGGAAGAAAGGACTATTATTGTAATATACTGAATAGATTAAAAACCCATGAGGATACAAGCATTAAAATAAAAAGGAAAAGGGAAACCCTTATAACTCAATTATATTTCCCATCTCTTGTTGCAGCCTCTGATTTGAGAATCAGTGCTGTGCTTTTGTGTTCCTTTCACATTGGATTTTTGCTTTGTATAGTCCTTTTCCATTCTAAAAGGAAAATAAAGTGAATAAGCACCACAGTGGGCAATGCCTTTCATGGCAGAGAAAGAAAAAATTATCCTTCAGACACCTTTGAGACTATGAGGTCGAGGAAATGGAAAAAAGGAACAGAAACAACTTTTTATATTTAGAGTTTCATATAAGGAGGCAGGAGACTCTTCCCCCAACTTCACACTTACTTTGTGGTACTATGCCTTGAATAGGTTGTATTCTCTAAATGTTTGCAAAGTTTAATAATTTGCACAGTTAAGATAAAACAAACTATATAAAGCAAGAAATATTCCTGGAAGGAAGAGACAGTGAGAGAAGAGTCAATCCTAACAAAAGCTGAAAGGTAGAGACTGGTATCATGAGACCTCTTGAGGAGCTTCTGGCAGTGCAGACAGCCGTGTGGTACAAGTGAAACACACCTGGCCCAAGTCTGGTTCCTGGATAAGAGTCTCAGCCCTTCCACCCAGTATGTGTCCTGGAGAAGCTCCCTACACCTCGAGTCATGGCTTCCTTAACAAAGGAGTCAGTCTGCATGACCTTCACTCCCACTCTGTGAGCCCATGGATATCTGAACTTCCCACTCTCTGTGCCACGTACATCCGGGGATGAGTTAGCTCCCCTGTGCCTCAGGTTCCTCATCTGTAAAATGGAAATGTTAACAGTTCTTGCACCTCATTTTGTTGCTGTGAGAATTAATGAGATAATATATGTAAAGTGCGTGGAAGAGTACCTGATACACATGCATGGCATGTAAGCATGCCAAACTTGGTAGCTATTGTTGTCATTATGGTAATAAAAAATTGCAAGTATTATTTTTTTTTTGCTATCCATCCAAAATCTTCTCCAAAAGCTAATAATCTTTCAAAGACCAGTTCTGATGCTTTCATCATCCCAGCAGGATTTGCCCTTGTATGCATCCCTTGTTCTCCTATAACATTGTGTCTTTCAATAGTTCCTGGAAGTCTACACCATTTCAGGATGAGTTAACTTCACAGCATCCTGCTCCATACCATGATGTAAGATCATTTTTTTCTCTAGAGTAAGACGAGAAGAGAGGAGTGGCTGGAATAGGTCTAACGGATTGACTTTTTTAGTGAGAGTAAAAGGAGCCTAACCAAAGGGAAACTAAGCACTGGGAGAAAACTGACTCACTAGAGAGCACAGCATTCACAACAAGCAGGCAAGTCTGGTTATAAGATTGACAGAAGGCAGATAAATGCTAAAGTTGGGTGCATGCGGTTCATGATACTGTTCTCTCTGGTTTTTATCAGTTGAAAATCCCTAACAATTTTTTTACTCTATGAAATTTTTTAAAACCTAACGGTTGGAAATAAATCTCCTCCTCCATGATACTGAGGTATGCATAGCACAGATGACAGAAAACTTCCTGGCTGAAGATGTTACCAAACTGAGTTCCTGTGCCAACACAGTGAGGCCAAACAAACCGAAATGTTGGAGTCTGGAGCAGACAAAGGTTTATTATAGGCCCAGGAAAGGAGACCAGGTAGCTCATGCCCCCCAAACCCCGAACTCTCCATGGGTTTCAGCAAAGCATTTTTAAAGGCAAGGTGAGGGTGGCAGGGGGATCCCCAGGGTATGCGATCAGCTCCTGCACAATTCTCTGATTGGCTGATGGTGATCGATCCTTAGGAGAGAAGGTCTGGGGGCTACGTGCTTATGATCATCAAGTAGTTAATTTTTTTTATTTGATGGTGGTTTTTAGCATTTGAAAAACTCAGGGAATATGCATCAACTACTATTATCTGGGTAATTCGGAGAGGAGCTACAGCAGAGGATATGGGGGAGGGGTCTTCCTCCTTACAAAGAGTAATCTCTTGGATGCCTTTTCTCTGCTTCCTGTAACCATGTCAAGGGCTTCAGAGCTTTACCTTCAACATCTTAAGAAATTTTATTTATCTAGGAAGGCCTTAGCTATGCACACAAAGGGAGTGTGAAGTTTTTAGAATTTCTGTATGTCCCCTTTCTACATTACCTCAGGACTAGTTCCTGAGGAAGGTGAGAAGGAAAAGCAATAGAGTCAACACCTTCATCTCCCAATTATTTAATGTCTCATCCCTTTGAAAGTCTCTTGGCAAACTGCAAAATGTTTTTTTAAAATTATATATTCCTTTATAACAAACCCAGAAATATCATTGTCTTTGGAATGCCCTCTGGGTTAGAACTATCTAAAAATAAAGCATTACTTCAGGGACATGAAAAGAAATATAAATTTCCCAATGAATGTGACACCACAAGAATTAAACAAAACAAAGAAAACAAAGAACTATGGAACACACTTCTTTCAAACAGGTCCCTTTTTAGTCCCCAGTGTCTTAACTGGGTAGGTCTGGGGACAGCATTCAGCCAGGAGGGAACGGTAAATAATGTCTGAAGGTTGGGATAAAGGGAAAAACATCTAAAAAGGAGCAATGTAACTCACCCAAGAGCCTGTTTCAGTTAACAGTCCACAAGGCACACACCAACGACTCTCGTCTGTCTCCATCCAGTCATTCAACAGACTTCCTGAGCGCTCAGTGTGTGTGAGGGCTGGGGGTGAGGGGGGTGAGAAGTGAGAGGCAGTCTCCAGGGCCCTCACAATGTGCTACAACAGAGGCTCGTACACAAACGGCTAAGCCAGGCTGAGGGGTACAACAGAGCATCAGAGGAGGGCTTCCCAAGTAAAGCCTTGAGGGAGGCAAAATAGCCAGTTGGTTCAGAGCACAGACTCAGGGCCAGGCTTCCTGGGTACAAATCCCAGCATCACTGGCTCTGTGATTTTGATAGATTTATTTAAACTGTGTCTCAGTTTCACAAAGAAAAATTGTTTTTTTTAAAGTTACTGTTTTAAAGGCATACTGAGCATTAAATGAATATTTCGTATAATGTCTAGAACAGTGCAAGTTCTTGGCAAATAAATGACCACATAATATATTGCCCAAACTGAGATATTTTGAGCATGAGAGATGGTGATGCTAATACTACACTGGAACAGAAGGAATCGACTAGAATTATCCAAGCAAATGGGACATTTGTTCACCTTATACACATGTTCATTGATATTACTGAAGGATGTTGGCCAAGCAAAGAAGCAGGGGAAGGATGTTATGGCAGAAAGACAAGTGCAAAGACAGAAGGCAAGAGGCCGAGACAAGTTCAAGGAATTCAGGTTCCTTTGTCACCTGCTCCCATGCTTCTTGCTTCCTTTCCTCCAGAGCACTCAGTATGGTCAGCAGTCATGCCCCTGCCACTGTGAACATCTGACTTGCACTTATTTCCCCCATTATAGCCTCCAGAGAAGGCTGGCTTTGCTCAGCAAGCTTGGTTACCGGCACAAAGTGGGCACTCTTATATGTTGAATGGTGGTTGAAGGAACGTGGCATGGCAGAGGCAAGTATACAAAGTAGACTGCAGCAGTCACGAGGTCTGCTGCTTAGATTTATTTTCAAGGGAGAATCTGCCGCAAGGAGCACAGTGAACCAACGGCTCCCAGCTATGGGTGTCTTTAGGATCTGCCTCAACTTTCAACCTGAGGCTACACTCTCCACACACAGTTCCAGCCAATGACTGAGCAAGGCTTGCCATTCCTCACTGGCAGGGACCCCCTGTAGGTGATTTTTGACCCAAAGCTTATTCTTGGGCCAAACAAGACTTTCTCAGAGCTGCACCAAAGTCTGAGGCTCTTCCTACGAGCTGTCCTTCCTCCCTGCTTTCTTTTTCACAGGTGTCAGACCAACATCGCCTCGAAAGCTTTCCCTTCCTGTTCCTGCTCCCTCTCCCCATTACCACCTTCTTGCATTTGTAATTCCATGTTGGTGTTTGCTTCCTAGGGAAATCAATCAACATGAAAGCAGAAGGATACAATGCTGAAGCATGAAACGGGAGTCAGAGCCTCCAGTACTATGCTAAGAAATTTGACTTTTATTCTGGAGGTGATAAAGAAGTACTGTACTACAGGAAAGTGGTGACAGAGCTATGCTCCACAAACAATAGGGTACAGAATGGCTTGAAAGAACAGCACAATCATCTTCCAGTTAAATATCCAGATGAGAAATGATGAGGGCATGGATGAAGGCATAAGTGACAAAGCCTAACCACAGGTGCCAAACATGTGTCTTAGAACTGTGCAAGGGAACTGTAATTTCCCCCATTTTACAGCTGAGAAAATAGGTGCAGGAGAGGACAGCAGCTTACCCAAGTCACCAATCTGGTCAGCTTTAGCGTCCATGCTCCTTTCATCAGACCACTCTCCCTCACAGATAGAGGAGCCCAGAGGAGAAGCTTTAAGGAGCTGAAGAGGAAAATGTTAAGTTCTGTTTCATATATGATGAAACCCAATTTAAAGTCCGCCTAGTTATAAAACTTACATTCCCATAAGCATTAGAACCTAGTATTTTTACAAAATCTGAGAAAATACCTAAACATTATACACTGAGCTGACAGTATTTCTCAATGACAATACTGAACTGCACTGGCTATCCTCTATATAAACTTCTTTCAATCTGCACACAGCACTGAGTGCCTACTATTTCTAGCTTCTGAGTGTAAAAAATAAATATATGGAATCTGTCCTTAAGGATCTTAAAATTCAATGAAGGAAACAGACACATATGTGAATAACCAAGTATGTGGTCATAAGAGATATAAACAAAAAGCTATAGGAAGATATACAAGACCACTGATTTTGACTAAAGAGCTCAGGGAAGGATCTCAGGGCAGAAAGTGTTTGCTTTGGGCCTTGAGGAAGAAGCAAGCATTAGATAAAGCCTTCCTTCCCGGGGCTTCCCTGGTGGCGCAGTGGTTGAGAGTCCGCCTGCCGATGCGGGGGACGCGGGTTCGTGCCCCGGTCCGGGAAGTTCCCACATGCTGCGGAGAGGCTGGGCCCGTGAGCCATGGCCGCTGAGCATGTGCGTCGGAGTCTGTGCTCCACAACAGAAGAGGCCACAACGGTGAGAGTCCCGCGTACCAAAAAAAAAAAAAAAAAAAGCCTTCCTTTCCTTCCCTAAAATCACTGTCAAGTACCAAAGGTGACCTGTAAATGCCCTTGGAGGCATTTGCCTAGAGAAGGTAGGGCGAAAATGCAAATGACTTGCTTAGTTTCAGTATCACAATTCCCATTAATCAGTTCTTTAGGAGCTCCTGGAAATTAATGACAAACCAAAGTTTCTGAAATTCACCATCCTTTTGCCTTCACATGCTTATTCCTGCTTACTCAATATACAACAGTGAGTGAATATGAATGGGGGTGGGCAGCAGAGAGTGGACACTAGGCCACCAGGTCTTGGGAACATGGTTTAACAGTCTCCAATTTGGGCTTCCTTACAGGTCCTTTTTTGATGTAAAGAAAAGCCTGTACAGCTCACTAGAGCACACAGAGCTGTATCTTATCAACCAATTCCCTTAGACAAAATGATAACAGGTAGAGTATGTGAAGAGAGTCCACTCCTCCTGGTTATTCATGCCTTAGCATGCAGCAAGAAAATACCTGTGTTAAACTCAGGTCTACACCCTGTGCACTAGGGTAAAGCTTCTGGTCTTGTAGAGAAGCACCTCAGCTGCACTCAGAGGCCTCTCTATGCCTCTGGTGAGGCCCCTCCTTGAAGACAAGGTACACCCAACACTGCCATCCTAGCAGATGAACAAGATGCCAACTGTGAACAAGTATTCTTTTCTACTTTCAAGCCTGCCCATCTGCCATTTATTTTACAAGGATACCTTGTTGGGGCCCTCTCATCTGAGAGGGACTATTAGCCCTTCTGATCTGCTGTTCCTTTAAGTGCATCTCCAACAATCCCCAAAGAATCATTGGGAGGATTTGTATGACTACACTTTTGGAGAGACCACTCTTTGGACAAGTCCCAGATAAATGCGGTATACAGTACATATTTTGTCTCAACTGACCAGGCTTACAGGCCCATTCTTTACAAACAGGAAACAAATATTGGGAAAAATAAATGATTTGGTAAAATGAAGCTAGCAAGGATCTCTTTCCCTTCTTATGTTACAGCTCTTTCTGTGCCATAAGATCTAATGGATCTAATAAGATCTTCTAGGATCTAATTACATACCACTGGTACTGCTTACTGTCTTTGACCATTATATAACTATAATATTTTCATACTGTTTTTCAAGTTTGTCTTCTCTTCCCTATTTAACTGAAGAATTCTGAAAGGGAAGAACCATGCATGCTATTCCCCTCAGTTTTGAGCAGAGAGCTATACATAAAAGATTTTAATATCTATTTTTTGATAAATGAATACCTTTTTGGGTCTTTGAAAATGATCAGTTTTTTAATCAGGAAGAAACAGACAATCTGAACAGGCCAAACACTAGTAATGAAACTGAATTTGTCATCAAAAAAACTCCCAGCAAACGAAAGTCCAGGACCAGACAGCTTCACAGGGGAATTCTACCAAACTATAAGAACTAACACTTATCCTTCTCAAACTATTCCAAAAAAATTGAAGAGGATAGGGCTTCCCTGGTGACGCAGTGGTTGAGAGTTCGCCTGCTGATGCAGGGGGACAGGGGTTCGTGCCCCAGTCTGGGAAGATCCCACATGCCACAGAGCAGCTGGGCCCGTGAGCCATGGCCGCTGAGGCTGCATGTCCGGAGCCTGTGCTCCGCAACGGGAGAGGCCACAGCAGTGAGAGGCCCGCATACCACAAAAAAAAAAAAAAAAAAAAAATTGAAGAGGATGGAACAATCCCAAATTCATTCTACAAGGCCACCATTGCCCTGATACCAAAACCAAAGACATTACAAAAAAAAAAGAATTACAAGATAATATTTCCTGATAAATATAAATGTAAAATTTTAGCAAATCCAATTCAACAATACATAAAAAGGATCATACAGCATGATCAAGTGGGACTTATTCTGGGATGGTTCAGCATTCACAGAACAAACATTGTGATATACAACATTAATAAAAGGAAGGATAAAAGTCACATGATCATCTCAGTAGATGCAGAAATAGCATTTAACAGAATTCAACATGCATTCATGATGGAAACTTTCATCAAAGTTGGTAAAGAGGAAACACATCTCAAAACAATAAAGGCCATTTTTGACAAACCCACAGCTAACATCACACTCAATGGTGAAAAGCTGAAAGCTTTTCGTCTAAAATCAGGAACAAGACAAGGATGCCCACTGTCTCAACTTCTATTTAACATAGTATTGGAAGTCCTTGCCACAGCAATCATAAAAGAAAAAGAAGTAAAAGTCATCCAAGTTGGAAGGGAAGAAGTAAAACTGTCACTGTTTGCAGATGATATGATACTGTATATAGAAAACCCTAAAGTCTCCGTACAACAATTATTAGAATAAATTCAGCAAGGTAGCAGGATACAAGATTAATATACAAAAATCTGTTGCATTTCTTTACACTAATAATGAAATATGAGAAAGAGAAAATTTAAAAGACAATCCAGTTTAAAATTGCATCGAAAAGAATTTTTATTCTAGTAATAAACTTAACCAAGGAAGTGAAAGACCTAAACTCTGAAAACTATAAAATATTGATGAAGGAGTTTGAAAATGATTGAAAAAAATGGAAATATATACCGTGTTCCTGGACTGGAAGAATTTAATAGTGTTAAAATGTCCAGACTATCAAAAGCAATCTACAAATTTAACGCAATCCCTATCAAAACAACAGTGAATGAATATAAATGGGGGTGGGCAGCAGAGAGTGGACACTAGGCCACCAGGTCTTGGGAACATGGTTTAACAGTCTCCAATTTGGGCTTCCTTACAGGTCTTTTTCTGATGTAAAGAAAAGCCTGTACAGCTCATATTTTCCATAAAAGTACAAAAATAATCCTAAAATTTATATGGAACCAAAAAGGATGTCAAATTGCCAAAGCAATCTTGATAAAAAAGAACAAAGGTGGACGTATCATGCTCCCTGACCTCAGACTATGCTACAAAGCTACAGTAATCAGAACAGCATGGTACTGCCACAAAAACAGACACACAGATCAATGGAACAGAATAGAGAGCAAAGAAATAAACCCATGCACTTGTGGTCAATTACTCTATGACAAAGGAGGCAAGAATATACAATGGAGAAAAGACAATCTCTTCAATAAGTGGTGCTGGGAAAACTGGACAGTTACCTGTAAAAGAATAAGATTAGACTATTTCCTCACACCATATATAAAAATAAACTCAAAATGGATTAAAGTCCTAAATGCAAGATTTGAAACCATAAAACTCTTAAAAGACAACATAGGCTAAGCACTCTTTGACATAAATATAGCAATAAATTTTTGGATATGTCTCCTAAGGCAAAAGAAATAAAAGCAAAAATAAACAAATGGGACCTAATTAAACTTAAAAGCTTTTGTACAGCAAAAGAAACCACTGACAAAATGAAAAGACAACTTACCAAAAGGGAGAAAATACTTGCAAATGATATGACTGATAAGGGGTTGATATCCAAAATATGTAAACAGCTCATACAACTCAATATCAAAAAACCAAACAACCCAATCAAAAAATGGGCAGAAGACCTGAATAGACATTTTTCCAAAGAAGATATACAGATGACCAACAGGCACATGAAAAGATGCTCAGCACTGCTAATCATCAGAGAAATGCAAATCAAAACTACAATGAGATATCACCTAACACATGTCAGAATGGCTATCATCAACAAGTCTACAAATGGCTATCATTAAAAAGTCTACAAATAACAAATGTTGGCAAGGATGTGGAGATTAGGGAACCCTAGCACACTGTTGGTGGGACTGTAAATTGGTGCAGTCACTATGGAGAACAGTATGGAGGTTCCTCAAAAAACTAAAAATAGAACTACCATATAACCCAGCAATTCCACTGCTGTGTATACAGTCACAGAAAACAAAAACAGTAATTTAAAAAGACACATGCACCCCATTGTTCATAGCAGCATTATTTACATTAGCCAAGATATGGAACACACCTAAGTGCCCATTAACAGATGAATGGATAAAGATGTGGTGTGTGCATGTGTGCGTATACACACATATATATATGTACTTACACACACAGCCATAAAAAAGAATGAAATTCTGCCATCTGCAACAATGTGGATGGACCTAGAAATTATTATACTAAATGAAATAAGTCAGAGAAAGAGAAATACTTGTGTTATCACTTATATACGGGATCTAAAATATAAAACAAATGTACATAACAAAACAAAAACAGACTCACAGATATAGAGAACAAACCAGTGGTTACCGGTGGGGTGAGGAAAGGGGAAGAGGCAAGACAGGGATAGAGGATAAAGAGGCACAAACTACTATGTATAAAATAAATAAGCAACAAGGATATATTGTACAGGACAGGGAAATATAGCCATTATTTTGTAATAACTTTAAATGGAGTACAATCTTTAAAAATTGTGAAACACTATGTTGTACACCTGAAACTAATATTATATTGTAAATCAACTATATTAGTAACTAACTAAATAAATAAATCATCAGTTTCTTCTCTGTTTTTTCTACAGAATCCAAGAGTGATAAAGTGTAACTGAACAGTGCGTGTGTTTGCGTGAAGGGGAGGGGGGGACATTTCACATGTAGAAAATGAATAATTTAGTCTTATTCAGTGCAACTACTGTGACTGAATAGATAAACTCCAATCTTAAAACTCTTCCCATTGAACGTATCTCAAATTTCTAATTACTTTCTAAGTTACATTTACGTTTCAGTTGATTTTATTCACTTTAATTACTGAGTCACTATTAATAATTTAAAATGGAAAATATCACTAGTAATTCCACGGTTCTTCAGAGGGTCACAGTCTTGTAACTATGGCTTTACTTTTTCTTGGGCTTCTCTCACCCTTGCTTAATCTAACCCTGTATGCTCAGGTCAGCAATTCAGAGCAGCTCTGTTTAGCATCACTCACTGCAAGGGGTTCAGACACTGGCCTGTTTGGGGGTAACCCATCTTTTTTATACTTAAGAACTGGATGAAGGCTGGAGCTGTCCCTTGGGTGATATTGAGTGAGCGATCCCAAAGGATTAGGAAGGAGGTGGTACATGCTGTCCACAATGAGTGACTCAGTGGTGCATCTGTGGGTAGATGAAAACAAAGGCTGGAGATATGTACGTACTGAACGTAAGTTCTCCAGACTCCACCCTGTCGGCCAACGTATGCAGACAAGACTTGCTCTGCCCCACTCCCCACCCACTGGGTTTCACATTTCAGTTCAGGAAGCTCTTTTTCCTCAAGGCTGATTTACCTTGTTTTAGATTAGAACACCCACAAAATAAAGCTGGCAGCACCCAGTGATTCCTCTGAATGCCCTAGGGCTTCCCTGGAAGACACACACCAGCTGCATCCTGGCCACAGAGGCAACACTGAGTCAGTCTGGGAGAGAGCTCAGGGGACCCTTGCCAGGTTCCTGTTCACCCTTACATAGTAGACAAGGACTGTAGACCTTTGCTGAGTGGACCACCTCTCCTGTGACTAAGCAGCAGCCAGGAGAAGGGCCTGAATAAGCAGAAATCTACCTGGTCACAGGAAAACCGGAAGTGCAGAGGTTTCTGAGGGAAAAACAAGAAGAAAAGTTGAAGTTTTTATTTCTGGCTTATCATTGTGAGAACTTTGAAGGCTATCCCTGGAGAGGAAATGTGACCAAAACATTGCTCTTGGAGATTGAGTTTGCCTTTGTTTTTCCTCAGAATTTCTCAGTTCCCCAAGGAGGAACTCAATAGAACAGAGCATCAAACTTCTGGGCCTGAACAACTCACTGGAATCTGCGTGGGGGGCCCATGGCCTCTGACCCTGTGCTCAGTGTACCTTGTGGTACACTGGTAGCCTGGGCACCCTGCCTTGCCCCCTGCTGCCCAGCACTTCCTCTGGGCAGTGGCCCTCCCCCAGGTAGCTGGCTCCTTGCTAAACACCACTGTAATCACGACAATAGAAAATGAAAAAAGGAGTAGAAGAAACACAAAGCACACTTAAATAGGCACTTTTTCTCTCTGCAAAAATAAAATCTAACACCTCAGATTCCTTTTTCATTAAAATTTTCAACTTATAAAACTTTCAACTTATAGTTGCCAACCCTTCACGTCCCCAGATCAGTCCCAAGCAGCTGGGCACCCACTAGCTTACTTCTCTTGCCTCTTATCCAAGTCTCTGGCTCAGTCAGACAAAGAATGAGGAACCACAGGAGCCCAGCCCCTAAGTCCTGGCCTCTGTGCCATGAATCCACCTGCCCCCTGTGCCATGAATCCACCTGCCCCTTGGGTTCTAGCATGACCATCTGATTTACAGAACCAAGGCAGTGCCCCCAGCCCTCCCAGCTCTGACTGCTGTCATTCCCTGCATTGGTGTGGCAACCTGATTCTGATTTCTTGGCCCTGGACTTGATTTCTCTTCCAGCCATCGGCCTCTCGCTAGATCTGGATCTCTCTGACTTAAGCCCAACTCAGTCAGCCTTGGAAAGGTGGTTTAGCAAAAAGAGGGATTTTGCAGGGATTAGGCAATTCTGGCTCCACCCACTTCCAAGGCCCTCCTACATCTCAACCTGGAAAGCTGTCTTTTGGCCTTCAGCCAAATTAAGATTGGACTAGAATATCAAAAAGGTAGCCAGCCCTAATATTCTGATTCTAGATTCTAAAAATATCCAAGGGAACAATTTAAAGTAGATTATAAGATGTCAACTTTAAGGGCAGAATAGCTTAATTTTTATTATACACTACATTTGCAGTTTTTCTTTAACCTTCTTTCCCTTTAAGTTCTCCAGTTTACGGCCAACTCTTTTTCCCAGGCACTCCCAACCCAATCTGCAGCATTTTGTCACAGACATAAGTAATAAGTTACTCAAAATCCTAGGACCAGTCTCAGCTTCCAGGATACCTGGAGGAAGTCCCTCTCCCCATCTGTATCTCAGCCTCCTCATATGCATAGTAAGGATAACAGTCATATCGTTGACTCCTCAAAGTATGAGAACACTAAGCTGAAATGAAATAAGGCAGTATTAGTACTACTATCTTTAATCTGTTCTCTATCTTGACCTTTCACTCTGGCCTCTTAGTTTAGCTCTTAAAATAACTAGATGTGTTTCCTAAACTCAAAGATTAGAACCCTAGCAGGACAAGGTACAAAATAAGGGAAATTCAGAGATGCTAACCAAGACCAGAGCTACTGGCTTTAAATACTTGTCTGAGAGAGAAACAATATGCTGAGGGCCTTATAACCTACTCCTCAACTCCTTTTTGAGTCACGGCATTTTCCCTAGCCTATCCCCATAGTTTTTTCCTTTACCCCTGGCCCAATTCTCAGCAATTGCCATTGCTGATCTCAAAAACCAAGAGGGAGAATTCAGAAAGTCCTGTTGTCAGAGGACCCTAACTGAAAGAAAAAGCAGATCAGGTATCATTAAAATCTGTGTATTGTGGGGAGGGCAAAAAAGTTAAGGTGAGGCATTGAAATGGCAATGAGGCTCTGAAATGGCAAAGTGGAGAGCTGCTGCTCTGGGCTGTTTCTCTGACTGGTTTCTCATATTACATCATCAGTGACCTCTTTGCCCATTCTTTTAGAGACAGGATCCTCATCTGGACCTTCTCCTCCATCCCTTCCTCCACCACACTTAGAGAACTCATCAACCACACTCTGGTCACTGTTACTGACCAGAGTGTACCAAAGCCCCCTGCTGAATGGGTGGGACAGAAGTTGCAAACCACTGAATTAGAGTGTCTACACAACTTTAGTACATGTTGTAGAAGTGTCTATTGGTATCTTCCCTGACTCACATTTTCTAAAGAAATTAAAAGCTCAGCTACTTGACTGTTAAGTCCTTTGGGGGCTGACACTATAACTTTTGGCTTAATTTTTTCCTTTTTTTTTTTTTTTTTTCTGTATGCGGGCCTCTCACTGTTGTGGCCTCTCCCTTTGCGGAGCGCAGGCTCCAGATGTGCAGGCTCAGCGGCCATGGCTCACGGGCCCAGCCGCTCCGCGGCACGTGGGATCCTCCCGGACCGGGGCACGAACCCGTGTCCCCTGCATCGGCAGGCGGATTCTCAACCACTGCGCCACCAGGGAAGCCCTGGCTTAATTTTATAGAGTACATTTCATACACCACAAGGTCAAGTACATGTATTTAAAAATACATGTATTTTACTACATATATTATATTTCAAAGTGCATGTATTAGAAAACTGGACCCTAAAATCCTACTTCTGCTTTCCTCCCTCTCCAAGTCTCATTGAGTCTCTCTTTTTCTTTAATGTCCCACATCATCCAAAGCTATTTTCCTTTCTAGATCATCTCCTCCTTCCTTTGGACCCCAGGGTCTCCAGATACCACCCCCTTTCTTAGCAACCTGTCTCATGCTTCCTCACTCTTTCAGCCTCCTTTACTTGCTTCCCCTTGAATGCTGGTTTTTAAAGAAACGTTACTCCCATGTGGCTTTGTGCCTTTGTTCTCATCCTTCAAACCATCTGTTACTTCCTCTGTGACTCACTGCTGATACAAAGCAGGAGAAACCTCCTTGTTTCCCACAGCAACAAAATACAGGGTGGACTTAAATAATGTCCTATCTTACCCACAACCTCACAAAGGATAAGGTACAAGGGAGAAGGAATTACGGACCGGGAAGAAGTTAAAACCACAGGGATGTGCTAGATATGAAGAGTTATGAAGGAAAGGATGACAAATGAAGACTGTGATGAGGTGGACACCTTGGGAATTAAGATTACTATTCAGTAAGGGTGCTTTATCTTGCTAAAAATCATAGCAAAATAGCAAGATATGTTCAGATCACCAGTGCTCAAAGAAATGCAAAAAAAAAATGAGATTTCACTTTACACACACTAGCCTGGCAAAGATTAGAAAGTTGGATAATGCCAAGCATTGGTGGGGATGTGGGGAAATTAAGAAGCCACTAGCACCTCCAAGAAATGCTGGTGGGGGGACTGTCTGATACAGCCATTCTGGAAAGAAATCAAATACTACTTAGTAAAATTAAGTATGACTCAGAAGTTCTACTCCCTGTGTATATATATCCCAGAGAAATGCTCACACACAGTCAAAAGACACTTTGATGGCAGCACTGTTTCCACACAATCTAGAGAGGTAACAGCTAATCAGCTGATGCTTGTCACCTCTATGGTGAATCAGTAAATGAGAAGAAACAGGAGTCTTGAGACAGAAAGGCAGGAGGAACCATACACACTCTGCCCTGACTCATTCATGTGCCATTTTATAAGGGTGATTGGATTTAGACTGTTGATATATGAGCTCCCAGAGGACAGGCCAGAGTTTCATTTACTTATGAACTATAAAACTTAACACAGAATAGGCACTTGGGAAGAGTATTTCTTGGGTAATGAGGTGGTATGGTGTGAGGATGGGCAAAGCACTAGTACTATACAATGGCACCAAAATTCAAAAGCATCTCTCTCACCTTCTAGGCCTTCCTGATAGATCAAAGTTAATTGCTGCTTCTGCTGTGCTCTTGAAGTTCTGAATTTATGTGTCTATGTGTGATAAGAACAACAACAACATAAAGCAACATTATTAGTCACTAAGGAAATGCAAATCAAAACCACAGGCACAAGGGTGGCTAGAATTAAAAAGTCAGATAATAAATGTTGGCAAAGATGTGAAGAAATTGGAATCCTCATACACTGCTGGTAGGAATGTCAAACTGTGCAGCCACTGTGGAAAACAGCCTGGCAATTTCTCAAATGATTAAACATAGAGTTACCACATAACCCAGCAATTCCACTCTTGGCATATTCTCAAGAGAAATGAAAACATATATCCACACAAGAACTTGTAAACAAATATTCATAACAATATTATTCATAATATCCAAAGAAGTAAAAACCACCCAAATGTCCATTTACTGATCAATGGATAATCAAAATATGGTATATCCAAACAATGGAATATTACATGGACATAAAAAGTAATGAAGTAGAGATACATGCTACAACATACTTTAAAATATTATGCTGAGGGCTTCCCTGGTGGCGCAGTGGTTGAGAATCCGCCTGCCGATGCAGGAGACACGGGTTCGTGCCCTGGTCCGGGAAGATCCCACATGGCCGCCAGGCCTGCGCATCCGGAGCCTGTGCTCCGCAACGGGAGAGGCCACAACAGTGAGAGGCCCACATACCGCAAAAATAAATAAATAAATAAATAAAATAAAATAAAATATTATGCTGAATAAATGAAGCCAGCACAAAAAGTTATATATATAATGAATTCTTTATATGAAATGTCCAGAATAGGCAAATCCATAGAAATAGAAAACAACTTAGTGGTTGGCAGGGGCTGGGGGCAAGAAGTTAAAGTGTAGCTGCTAGTGAGTATGAGGTTTCTTCAGGGGATGATGAAAATGTTCTGAAACTATATAGTGGGGATGGCTGTACAACCCTGTGCATATACTAAAAACTACTGAATTGTGTATTTTAAAAGACTGAATTGTATGGTATGTAAATTGTATCTCAATAAAGCTGTTATTTTAAAAAAGAGGCCTTGGGGGCTTCCCTGGTGGTGCAGTGGTTAAGAATCCACCTGCCAGTGCTGGGGACATGGGTTTGAGCCATGGGAAGATCCCACATGCCACGGAGCAACTAAGCCTGTGCACCACAACCACTGAGCCTTCGCTCTAGAGCCCGCGAGCCACAACTATCAAGCCCACGTGTTGCAACTACTGAAGCCCGTGTGCCTAGAAAACCTTGCTCCACAATAAGAGAAGCCACCTCAATGAGAAGCACGTGCACCACAACGAAGAGTAGCCCCCGCTTGCCACAACTAGAGAAAGCCCGCATGCAGCAACAAAGATCCAACACAGCCAAAATTTAATTTTTAAAAAATAAATAAATAAAATTTATTAAAAATAAAAAAGAGGCCTTAGTACACTTTTTGACATCAGTCTTAGCCATACTTTTTAGGATCTGTCTCCTCAGGCAAGGAAAACAAAAGCGACAATAAACAAATGGGACTATATCAAATGAAAAAGCTTTTGCACAGTGAAGGAAATGATCAACAAAACGAAAAGGCAGCCTACCGAATAGAAGAAGATATTTGCAAACAATATATCTAACAAGGGATTAATATCCAAGATATACAAAGAACTCATACAACTCAATATCAGAAAGCAAACCACCAAATAAAAAAAGGGGCAGAGTCCTGAAGAGACATTTTTCCAAAGAGGACATGCAGGAGAAAGGAGCTCTAAGTAAGAAGGACAGGGAGAAAGAAGACAAGCAAGCATGAGTTTTGAGAGGGAAGAGATGGGGGAGCCGTCGGTGAGACGTGATATGTGAGGCAGATGAAGACAGACAGGGAAGGAGGATGTAATAAGTGGCACTGTGCATCATGGTAGGCATTCCCCTTTGATTCTGGTTTAAGCAACTTCAGGAAAGATTTAAACCATTTTCACTGGTATCTGTGATATATGAGACTATTTCTGACTACTGGATGTTAGACTATTTCTGGACATGAAACTGTACTATGACTGACCAAGAGGCTACCCAGTTTTATGCAGCTTATATAAACCTTCAATTCAAAGAATGTCCACATAGCCAAATCTGATCATTTGAGCACCATAATAGTTAAGGACTGTAATGAATTATAAACCTTTGAAAAAACAGTAATCCTTCAGTCCACACCAATCATAAACAGATGGAGAAATACATAAATGGTAGAGAAGGGAGGGCTCCTTCCAACAGCAGAATGTCTAGTGCCGATTGTTCAATGTGCAAAGTGGGGGTGGGTAGGTCTGGAAAAATCATTTTGCAACCATCCCAGGAAAGACTGATTTAGGCAAGAATCATCAATGGATGCTAGATGTAGGGGAAAATATTTTATGAGAAGCAAGATATTTGCAATAGTAACTATACAGTGGAGAAACTGGACATTTTGACCAGGTGACCAAAATTACCACCACCAATGTAGGACAGGTAGACATCAAGTACTTCTAAATGTAATGATCTCAGAAGGAGTCAATATAACTTACATAGTATCCTGGCCAGGAATGCATAACCTGAATTTAATCATGAGGAAACATCACAATGTTCCTCATTTTGGATTTGTTTATTAAAAAAAAAAAAAAAAGCTGTGGGAGAAGACTGTTTTCTTCAAAAAGATAAATGTCAATTGAGGGTACAGAAATAAGCTATTATAGTTATGATAAACTCATTTTTGTCAAAGATGTCAAGGCAATTTCATGGGGAAAGAACAGTGTTTTCAACAAATGGTGCTTGGACAATTGGATAACCACATGCAGAAATGTTAATTTGGACCCTGCCTCACATTTTACACAAAAATTAACTCAAGATGGATTATAGATATAAATGTAAGCTATGTAAGAAAACATAGAAAATATCTTCATGGTCTGGGATTATTCAAAGATTTCTTAGAATCATCAAAAGCATGAAACATAAAAGAAAAAAAATGACAAACTGGACTTTATCAAACTTTAAAACTTTTGCACATCAAAAGAAAGCATTAAGAAAATGAAAGTCACAGATAGAAAATATCTGCAAATCGTATATCTAACAAAGGACTCATATCTAGAATACAAAAATAATTTAAAACTCAAAAAGAAGATAACAAACAACCCAAATGAAAATGGGCAAAAGATTTGAATAGACATTTTACCAAAGAAGATATACAAATGGTCAATGAACACATGAAAAAGATGTTCAACATCATTAGTCATTAGGGAAATGCAAATTAGAGCAAAGAGATACTTCTTCACCCACTAGGATGACTATCATTAAAAAGACAGAAAATAACACGTTAGTGACGATGTAGAGGAATTGGAACCCTCATACATTGCCAGTAGAAAAGTAAGACAGTACAGCTACTTTAGAAAAAGAGTTTGGGAGTTTCTTGCAAAGAAACATAAATGTATCATGATTCTATTCCTAAATATCTATCCAAGAGAAATGAAAAAGCATATGCACGCCAAGACTTACACATGAATGTGCACAGCATCATTGTTCATAATAACTAAAAAGTGGAAACAACCCACCTACACACAGAGAGAGGCAGGGAGAAAGTGTGTGTACATGAGCATGCAAATGGGACAAAATTATTAACAATAAGTATATCTGAATCTGGGTAGTGAGTATGTGGGTGATCTTTGTACTGTATTCAAATTTTTCTAAAAACTGAATTCCTACTGAGCACTTTTTACATATCAAGCACTGTACAAGGTACTAGGCTCCTGCCTTCAAGGACATCAGACTTGCATCAGTTGGCTGCCCAGGGTCCCCATCTCGTCAATGTGAATTTCCTGAAGGCAGTAAACACTGAATTACAAAAAGCATGGGGTGGGGGGGCGGCAACAGAACATTCAGGGTTGCTGCAGTAGCCTGTCTTGTATGTACCCATCTCCAGCTCAGAACACAATTCATTTCTAATGACAAGTGGCTGTTAAGTGAATCAGAGAAAGTATTCACTGAAAAAAGTTTATCGTAGTCAGAGCAACAAAAGCTTTTTCTGTGGGTCATCTGCCAGGACATGGACAATGCTTCATTATAGAGAATGAGTCCTTATAATGAAATGTTATAATGAAATTTAAATCATGCTGTCTTTTTTTTTTTTTTTTTTGCGTTACTCGGGCCTCTCACTGTTGTGGCCTCTCCCGTTGCGGAGCACAGGCTCCGGACGCACAGGCTCAGCGGCCATGGCTCACGGGCCCAGCCGCTCCGCGGCATGTGGGATCTTCCCGGACCGGGGCACGAACCCATATCCCCCGCATCGGCAGGCGGACTCTCATCCACTGCGCCACCAGGGAACCCCCATGCTGTCTTCTTAATAAACATTCTTCAGCGTTTATTGTATTTTTCCTTTACATCTGTATTCATAGCAGTTCCTCATAAGTTGCATCAGAGTCCTAAGCCTTTTCCAGAGGAAAATCCACTTTGAATTTCCTCAGTTTCTGCAGCTCACTGCCTGCAAGCTGTAAATGAGAGGGTAGAGTGGTAGCAGGTGCACCACAGCTCTGCAAGTGCCCAGGCCGGGCTGCTCAACACAGGTGACTGCCAACTTGCTGAAGCCAGTTTGTGCTATGGGCTCACTCCTCACTTGTATAAGCCCTCTTCTCCCAAGACTGCAGGCCTCCCAGAAGCCAGGCACAACTTCACACACACTGGGCACTTAGAGGGTCCCTCTGAATCTGTGACTCTGATAGGTATCAAAATGGCTTGAGTCACCTGAAAAGAGGTGTGAGAAGGTAGGCAAGGACCTTATGACAGTTGTTATATTGGTGGTGCCACTCAGTGCCCCCAGAGAGGAGAACTTAATGAGGTATGATGGGGGTGGGTACTGAGCCAAAAGACAAGAATGGGCAAAAATGCAGCAGTGGGCTTTTATAGGAAAATAAATTTAGAAGGGCATGTTAAAGGTGGAAGGTGCTGAGGAGCATCAATCAAAGAGATATTTATCATCCTGGAGGAGAGAAATCTATCAGGCTTTGTGAGTAAAAATAATATACATTAAATCGTTAAATTCAAGAGATTATATACAGGTATACAAGACACTGAGGAAAAGTAGATAAGTTAAGCAGACTGAGGCATGTACACATTGTAATACAGCTGGACTCTGACCAGACAAAGATTGGACAGACCACGCGCCACTCCCAGCTATGGGCATAAATGAAGGAAGACAGAATCCGGGATGGAATACCAGGTGGTCTTGCTATTTCCAGCTTCAGGGCAGGCCTAGGGAGGAGTTTGGGCATTAAACAAAGGGTGAGATAGAGAGGGGAAGGGCTTGGATGGTAAATAAAAGGATTTGTACTGAATTGGACAATACATTCTTAGGAGCAACAGACTTGGCTTGACCCTGCCAATGCATGTTGCCTCAACCATTTCCTCACACTACTGCAGAAATGAAAGAAAGTCTTGAGGGAGTAAGATAAGTGCCTTTATTACCTAAACCTGCACTTGTCTAATTACTTCTTAGGTTATTTAAAAAAGAGTTGGTTCTTCTATGTAAAGACCCAGTGACAAACAAAAATCAACCATGTGACTTAGCGAAGTTCCGTAAGATAGTAATCCAGGGCCAACAAAGTCAGTCTACAATAAAAAATGAAATGGTGCTATTCTTAAGGAAACTGTATTTCTAGTGAAGTCTTCTAAACTAGAGCCATCTCAGCTACGTCCTCATGAAGCCATGAAGCAGGTCAGTTCACTACTTCACTAGTGGTGCTATCTTTAGGGAAGAGATGGTCTCTCACAATCTGGGAACAGCTTTCCCTCTCTCTAAATTCACCTCCCAGCCCCGCTCTGTTCTATCCAGAGGTCTACACCATTCTGTCCTGCTTGGAATGCCTTCCCTCTTCTCTGCTGTTTAACTCCTACCCATGCTTCCAGGTCCATACTGAACCAAGAAGCCTTTCCTGATTGCTCCCTCCACAGTGATCTCTTCCTTTTCTGAATCTCTAAGGTCTATCATTGTACAACAAACTTGGCAGTTAGTACAATCAATTTTCTTATTGTTTCCCCATCCCAAATAATTGTGAATGACTCTGGAGGGTAAACACCGCACCCTGCATCCTCACAGATAACAATGTTTATAATTTTGTGATTCTATGAACATGCTTCCTACCCTTCAGTTCATTCTTCAGGTATCAGCAAGAGTCATCTTAAAAGTTCAGCCAGATCATGTCACCCTCCCCCTACCTCCTCCATTTCAAACCCTTCACCAGCATTCCATTGCAGTTAAGTATGAATTTACACTCCTTACCCTCCTAGAAGGTTCTACATGATCTGACTGGCTCTTAATCTCCAACCTCAACTCTTACCACAATACTCCAAACCAGCATCTGCCTTCCAGCCATATCTACCTTCTAATAATCCATAAACATGTGGGCTTTTACCCTGCCTCAGGCCCCCTGTACATGCTCTTCCCTACTGGTCTGAAATGTTGTCCCTTCCCCTCCCTCCAACGCACTCCACACACAGTACAGTTGACCCTTGAACAACACAGGTTTGAACTGCATGGGCCCACTTATATGCAGATATTTTTCAATAGTAAATACTACAGTACTACACGTTCTTGGTTTGTTGAGTTCACGGATGCAGAGGATCCGTGGATACAGAGGGCTGAATATAAGGTATACGTGAATGAACCCTTGTGCTGTTCAAGGGTCAACTGTAGTCACGTATCCCAGCTAACCTCTTCCTACTCATCATGTCTCAGCTAAATTCACCTGCATGAGAGGCCATCCCTGACCACACCACCTGAAGTACGTTTCCCGTATTACACTCCATCTCATCACCTGACGCTTCCTTTTTAATTTATTTACAGCCCGATTGGCCCTCACCCTAACAGGACATATAAAGTTTCCAAGAGCAGGGCACATATCTTGGCACGGAATCATAACTGAAGACATTTGAAAAATGTTCTAAATTCTTCATCTAAGCAGGTGGTAGCATATGAACATTAGTAACTCAGAGAGCTGAAGTAGATGAGATTCTGAAGTGTAGCATAAAGGAAAACTTCAGGAACTACAGAGAAGTTGTCAGAAAGTTCTCTTGGATCCAGTGAGCAGGAAATTCACCTCTGATGCCAAGCTTCCGGCCTAGCAATACCTTTATAAAGAATGCATCAATAACCCACCAGATGGGCAAATATTAAAAAGTCAGAAAATACCAAGTAGTATCAGGATATGGAGCCCAAGAGTTCCCCTTACACTAGCTGGAGTGTAAAATGGTATAACAACTTTGGAAAACAATTTTGCATTGTCTAGCATAGCTGAATATGCACATATGACACAACAATTTGATAACTATAGAGCCTAGAGAAAGTCTCACATGTGAGTACCTATGTAAGACATACATAAGGGAGACATGAACCTTGAGACACAAATAGGAATGTTGATAGCACTGTTAACCATAAGGGAATAAAGAATGAATGCTCACGTAAGGAAAAATGAAGGAACTATGGTACAAACTTCAACATGGAGGAATCTCAAACAATGCTGAGTACAAGAAGCAAGGTCACAGAAAAACATGCATATGATTGTTTCATTTTTTTACTTATATTTTTACTTTGTATGTAAATAATGTAAAAACTTAAAAAACTTAAGGAATAACTGTGAAGTTTAAGATACTGATTACATCTAGTAAGGGGAAAGGAGGGGAATGCAGTTGGAAAAGAGCACAATGGGGGCTTCAAAGGAAGTGGTAATGTTCTATTTTTCAGTTGTGCACAAGGTACACAGGAAGTATATGTCTTATTCTTCATACCTTACCATATACATTATAACTACTCTTCTATATATGATAAACATTTTTTAAACAATTAACAAACACCGACCAAACTACAGAAGAAGAGAGGTAAATGTTTTTTTCTTATATTAAAGATACTGTGTAATGAAACAGAGATCCCTGCAAAATGGCTGCTACAAAGCCCAAGGCCATGTGTCTGTACCTTCAAAAGCAAGAATATCCATCCCTATAAACTGAGATTCTCTTAGCTTTATTCAGGGTTCTATTTTTTATTACCCTACCTTTTTTTTCTTATTTCACATTCACTCTTAAATTTTAACTTGTTATATTTTAATGCATCTTTGTAAAGCATTCTAAATCCTTTATAGAGCAAGATGTGGTATGAAATAAATGAGACATACATTGAAATAATATCATAATACAGAGCAGATTGAAGGGATCATCCTGCAACCAGTCACACAAAACACTAAAGGGGCTTGTTGCAGACGGAAATAGGAATAAAGTTGGTGGTTAACCCAATATAATACCAATTAAATTTCAAGTTCAGGAAAAGTCCTTACTTCACAGAAAATATGAGTGTAAGTAACTCAATGAAAATCCAGTAAGGAATGACATGCTTGGGCTACCAAACATAGTAAAGTAATTGGAGTATAAATACATGTGAAGAATTATGATCACAGTAAAAACTCACAGAAACCACACTAATGAAGCAAAGATGAGTAGCTTTTCATAGCTATTATGGTTGTTTTGAATCCTTACACTTAACTTAGAGAATATATTTACCCATTACAGAAGAACCTCCAGAAGAGTGTATTTCCTTGTTTACAGACCCAAAATTGCCAAGCATTAGTAACCCTACAATTATATTGAAAAATTCAGATGTGTAATCCCACCCACTTTAAGCCTTGAAAATGACTGAACTATGCAGAAATAGGAACATGCTGGTATTGCAATTTTCATTTTAAAAATTATTTTTATTCCTAGAATGCTACATACAAATACATAACCACATGAATGCCATATGGACACAAAAAACCCTCTCATTTAAAAAATAGGCCCAGTTTTGTATAAAACAACTTGTTAGAAATAAGATCGAGGAGTAATCAATTAAATACATCACAGAAGCTCTTTCTTTAAGAATAAAATTTATTCATGCATTTTATTCTTTAATTGAAGTATAGTTGACTTATAATAATAGTTTGAAGTGTGCAACATAGTAATTAAATATATTTTACAGATTATACTCCATTTAAAGTTATTACAAAATAATGGCTATATTTTGTTGCAACGGTAAATGGGAGTGCTTTCTTAATTTCTCTTTCAGAGTTTTCATCATTAGTGTATAGGAATGCAAGAGATTTCTGTGCATTAATTTTGTATCCTGCTACTTTACCAAATTCATTGATTAACTCTAGTAGTTTTCTGGGGGCATCTTTAGGAGTCTTCATGTATAGTATCATGTCATCTGCAAACAGTGACAGTTTTACTTCTTCATTTCTAATTAGTATTTCTTTTATTTCTTTTTCTTCTCTGACTGCCATGGCTAGGACTTCCAAAACTATGTTGAATAATAGTGGTGAGAGTGGACATCCTTGCCTTGTTCCTGATCTTAGAGGAAATGCTTTCAGTTTTTCACCATTGAGAATGATGTTTGCTATGAGTTTGTCTTACATGGCCCTAATTATGTTGAAGTAGTTTCCCTCTATGCCCACTTTCCGGAGAGTTTTTATCATAAACAGGTGTTGAATTTTCTCAAAAGCAGTTTTTCTGCATCTATTGAGATAAGCATATGGTTTTACTTCTGCAATTTGTTAATATGGTGTATCACATTGATTGATTTTCATATATTGAAGAATCCTTGCATCCCTGGAATAAATCCCACTTGATCATGGTGTATGATCCTTTTAATGTGTTGTTGGATTCTGTTTGCTAATATTGTGTTGAGGATTTCTGCATCTATATTCATCAGTGATATTGGTCTGTAATTTTCTTCTTTTGCAGTATCTTTGTCTGGTTTTGGTATCAGAGTGATCGTGGCCTCATAGAATGAGTTTGGGAGTTATCCCTTCCTCTGCAATTTTTTGGAAGAGTTTGAGAAGGATGGGTGTTAGCTCTTCTCTAAGTGTTTGATAAAATTCACCTGTGAAGCCATCTGGTCCTGGACTTTTGTTTGCTAGAAGATTTTTAATCACAATTTCAATTTCATTACTTGTGATTGCTCTGTTCATATTTTCTATTCCTGGTTCAGTCTTGGAAGGTTATACCTTTCTAAGAATTTGTCCATTTCTTCCAGGTTGTCCATTTTATTGGCATAGAGTTGCTTGTAGTAGTCCCTTAGGATGCTTTGTATTTCTGTGGTGTCTCTTCTAAGTTCTCATTTTTCATTTCTAATTTTATTGAGTCCTCTCCCTCTTTTTCTTGATGAGTCTGGCTAATGGTTTATCAATTTTGTTTATTTTCTCAAAGAACCAGCTTTTAGTTTTATTGATCTTTGCTATTGTTTTCTTTCTATTTCATTTATTTCTGCTCTGATCTTTATGATTTCTTTCCTTCTGCTAACTTTGGGTTTTGTTTGTTCTCCTTTCTGTAGTTCCTTTAGGTGTAACTTTAGATTGTTTATTTGAGATTTTTCTTGTTTCTTGAGGTAGGATTGTTTAGCTATAAACTTCCCTCTTAGAACTTCTTTTGCTGCATCCCATAGGTTTTGGATCATCGTGTTTTCATTGTCATTTGTTTCTATGTATTTTTTATTTCCTCTTTGATTTCTTCAGTGATCTCTTGGTAATTTAGTAATGTATTGTTTAGCCTCCATGTGTTTGTGTTTTTTACGTTTTCTTCCCTGTAATTGATTTCTAATTTCATAGTGTTGTGGTCAGAAAAGATGCTTCATATGATTTCAATTTTCTTAAATTTACTGAGGCTTGATTTGTGGCTCAAGATGTGATCTATCCTGGAGAATGTTCTGTGCTCACTTGAGAAGAAAGTGTAATCTGTTGTTTTTGGATGGAATGTCCTATAAATATCAATTAAATCTATCTGGTCTATTGTGTCATTTAAAGCTTGTGTTCCCTTATTAATTTTCTGTTCGTATGATCTATCCATTGGTGTAACTGAGGTGTTAAAGTCCCCCACTATTATTGTGTTACTGTTGATTTCCTCTTTTATAGCTGTTAGCAGTTGCCTTATGTATTGAGGTGCACCTACGTTGGGTGCATATATATTTACAATTGTTGTAGCTTCTTCTTGGATTGATCCCTTGATCATTATGTAGTGTCCTTCCTTGTCTATTGTAACATTATTTTAAAGTCTACTTTATCTGATATGAGTATTCCTGCTCCAGCTTTCTTCTGATTTTCACTTGCATGGAATATCTTTTTCCATCCCCTCACTTTCAGTCTGTATGTGTCCCTAGGTCTGAAGTGGGTCTCTTGTAGACAGCATATATATGGGTCTTGTCTTTGTATCCATTCAGCAAGCCTCTGTCTTTTGGTTGTAGCATTTAATCCATTCACGTTTAAGGTAATTATAGATATGCATGTTCCTATTACCCTTTTCTTAATTGTTTTGGGTTTGTTTTTGCAGGTGCTTTTCTTCTCTTGTGTTTCCCACTTAGAGAAGTTCCTTTAGAATTTGTGGTAGAGCTGGTTTGGTGGTGCTGAATTCTCTTACCTTTATCTTGTCTGTAAAGCCTTTGAATTCTCCATCGAATCCGAATGAGATCCTTGCTGGGTAGAGTAATCTTGGTTGTAGGTTCTTCCCTTTCATAACTTTAAGTATATCATGCCACGCCCTTCTGGCTTGTACAGTTTCTGCTGAGAAATCAGCTGTTAACCTTTACGAGTTCCCTTGTATGTTATTTGTCGTTTTTCCCTTACTGCTTTCAATAATTTTTCTTTGTCTTTAATTTTTGCCAATTTGATTACTATGTGTCTCGGCATGTTTCTCCTTGGGTTTATCCTGTATGGGACTCTCTGTGCTTCCTAGATTTGGGTGGCTTTTTCCTTTCCCATGTTAGGGAAGTTTTCGACTATAATCTCTTCAAATATTTTCTTGGGTCCTTTCTCTCTCTCTTCTCCTTCTGGGATCCCTATAATTAGAATGTTGTTTCATTTAACGTTGTCCCAGAGGTCTCTTAGGCTGTCTTCATTTATTCTCTTCTGCAGCAGTGAATTCCACCATTCTGTCTTCCAGGTCACTTACCCGTTCTTCTGCCTCAGTTATTCTACTATTGATTCCTTCTAGTGTATTCTTCATTCCAATTATTGTATTGTCCATCTCTGTTTGTTTTTTCTTTAATTCTCTAGATCTTTGTTAAACATTTCTTGCATCTTCTCGATTTTTGCCTCCTTTCTTTTTCCGAGGTCCTGGATCATCTTCACTATCATTATTCTGAATTCTTTTTCTGGAAGGTTGCCCATCTCCACTTCATTTAGTTGTTTTTCTGGGGTTTTATCTTGTTCCTTCATCTGGTGCATAGCCCTCTGCCTTTTTATCTTGTCTATCTTTCTATGAATGTGGTTTTTGTTCCACAGGCTGCAGGACTGTAGTTCTTTTTGCTTCTCGAGTTCAGGTCTTAAACTGAGGTCTTTGATCCATTTTGAGTTTATTTTTGTATACGGTGTGAGGAAATGTTCTAATCTCATTCTTTTACATGTAGCTATCCAGTTTTCTCAGCACCACTTATTGAACAGACTGCCTTTTCTCCATTGTATATTCTTGCTTCCTTTGTCATACAGTAATTGACCATAAGTGTGTGGGTTTATTTCTTTGCTCTCTATTCTGTTCCATTGATCTGTGTGTTTGTTTTCTGTTTTTGCACCAGTGCCATGATATTTTGATTACTGTAGCTTTGTAGTATAGTCTGCGATTGCATAGAGTTATACCTCCAGCTTTGTTCTTTTTTTTCTCAAGATTGCTTTGGCAATTCATGGTCTTTTTTTGTTCCATATAAATTTTAGGATTATTTGTTCTCATTTTGGGAAAAATGTCATGGGTGTTTTGATACGGATTGCATTGAATTTGTAGATTACTTTTGATAGTGTTGACATTTTACACTATTAATTCTCCCACAAACATGGTATTTCTTTCCATTTCTTTGAATCATTTTCATATTCCTTATTCAATGGTGTACAGTTTTCAAAGTATAGGTCTTTCACCTCCTTGGTTAAATTTATTCTGAAGTATTTTATTCTTTTGATGCAATTTTAAAGCAGAGTTTTGAAAAAATTTCTCTTTCTGTATTTCATTATTAGTGTAAAGAAACACAAGTGATTTCTATGTATTAATCTTGTATCCTGCTACCTTGCTGAATTCACTTATTAGTTCTAATAATATTTATGTGAAGACTCTATGGTTCTCTATATACAGTATCATGTAATCTGCAAACTGTGACAGTTTTACTTCCTCTCTTCCAACTTGGATGAATGTTCTTTCTTTTCCTTGTATGACTGCTGTGCCAAGGACTTTCAATACTACATTAAAGAGAAGTTGCAAGAGTGGGCATCCTTGTCTTGTTCCTGATTTTAAAGGAAAGGCTTTCAGCTTTTCACCACTGAATACGTTAACTATGGGTTTGTCATAAATGGCATTTATTATGTTGAGAGATGTTCCCTCTATACTCACTTTGATGAGGATTTTTATCATGAATGCAGGTTGAATTTTGTCAAATGCTTTTCTGCATCTATTGAGATGACCATGTGATTTTTATCCTTCCTTTTGTTAAAGCAGTGTATTATATTGATCAATTTTTGGATATTGAAGCATCCTTGTATCCCTGGAATAACTGCCACTTGATCATGGTGTATGATCCTTGTTTACACATTGTTGGATTTAGTTTACTAACATTTTATTGAACATTTTTGCATTTCAGCAGAGATATTAGCCTGTAATTTTTTTGTAGTATCTTTTTTCTGGTTTTGGTATCAAGGTAATGGTGAGGTGGAAAGAATTTGGGATTGTTCTGTCTTCTTCAATTTTTTGCAATAGTTTTGGGAAGGACAGGTATTAGCTCTTCTCTATATGTTTGGTAAAATCCCCCTGTGAAGACATCCAATCCTGGACTTTTGTTTGCTGGGAGGATTTTGATTACTGATTCAATTTCAATACTAGGAATAGGTCTGTTCAGATTGTCTATTTCTTCCTGATTCAGTCTTGGCAGGTTGTATGTTTCTAGAAATTTGTCCTTTTCTTCTAGGTTCTCCAATTTGTTGGCATATAATTGTTCATAGTATTCTTTATGATTTTTTGTGTCTCTGTGGTTCAGTTGTTATTTCCCTTCTTTCATTTCTTATTTTATTTGGGTCCTCTCTTTTTTCTTCGTGATGGTCCTGGCAAAAGTTTCATCACTTTTGTCTTTCCAAAAAACCAGATCTTGGTTTCATTGCTCTTTTCTATTATTTTTTGCTCTCTATTTAATTTATTCCTCTCTGATCTTTATTTCCTTCATTCTCCTGACTTTGGGCTTTGTTTGTTCTTCTTTTTCTACTTTTTTAGATGGTAGGTTAGGTTGCTTATTTGAGATCCTTCTAGTTTCTTGAGGTAGACCTTAATTGCTATAAAGTTTCCTCTTAGACCTGTTTTTGCTGAATCCCATAGACATTGAAGTGTTGTGTTTCCATTTTAATTTGTCTTGAGGTATTTTCTGATTGCCTCTTTGATTTCTTCATTAACCTATTGGCTTTTTAATAACATGTTGTTTAGTATCCACGTGTTTGTGCTTTTCCCATTTTTCTTTAATTGATTTCTAGTTTCATACTGTTGTAATTGAAAAACAATTCTTGATATAATTTCTATAGTCTTAAATTTGCTGAGACTTGTTTTGTAGCCTAGCATGTGATCTACCCTACAGATCATTCCATGTGTACTTAAGAAGAATGTGTATTCTGCTTTTTTTGGATGGAATGTTTGGTAGATATCTATTAAGTCCAACTAGTCTAATGTGTCATTTAGGACCTCTGTTGCCTTGTTGATTTACTGTATGGATGATCTGTCTCCATTGATGCCAGTGGGATGTTAAAGTCTCCTACTGTTATTGTATTATTGTCAATTGCTCCATTTATGTTTGTTAATATTTGCTTTATATATTTAGGGGTGCCTGTATTGGGTGCATATATATTAATGAGCATAATGTCCTGTTCTTGTATTTATTCCTTTATCGTCACATAATGCCCTTCTTTGTCTTTTGTTATAGCCTTTGTTTTAAACTATGTTTCTGTCTGAGTATGGCTACCTCCACTTTCCTGTCACTTCCTTTAGCATGAAATATCTTTTTCCAACCCCTCACTTTCAGTCTTTGTGTGTCTTAGCTCTGAGTGAGTCTCTTGTAAGTGGCATATAGACAGGTCTTGTTTTTTAATCCAATCAGCCACCCTATTTCTTTTCTTTGGAGTATTAATTCATTGACATTTAAAGTAATTATTGATAGCTATGTACTTGTTGCCATTTTATTACTAGTTTTCCAGTTCTTCTGTGTTTTCTTCTTCTTTTAGTTTCTTCCCTTGTGATTTGATGGTTTTCATCAATGGTATGCTTATTTTCCCTTCTCTCTAGTTTTTGTGTATCTATTGTAGGTTTTTGATTTGTGGTTACCATGGAGTTCTCTTATGTTGACCTAAAACTATATTTACTTGTTTTAAACTGGTAGTAATTTAAGTTCAAACACATTCTAAAAGATATACATTTTTTACTCCCTTCCCCAACATTTTGTGGTTTTGATTTCATATTTCACATTTTCTTGTTTATCTCTTCACTGTTAATTATAGTTATAGTTGCTTTCACATTTTTTTTGTCTTTTAGCCTTTGTACTAGATTATTTATGTGCTTGATTCTCAGTCTTTACTATACATTTGCCTTTACTAGTAGGATTTTTTCCTTTCCTATAGATCCTTACTTCTTCTTCTAGCCTTTTCTTTTCCACCTAGAGAAGACCCTTTAACACTTCTTTTATGGTAGGTTTATTATTAACTTTTTTTCATTTTTGCTTGTCTGAGAAGTTCTTTATCTCTCCTTCAATTTAAATGACAATCTTGCTGGGTAGAGTATCCTAGGTTGCAGGTTTTTCCCCTTGAATATATCATGCCAGTCCCTTCTGCCCTGCAAAGTTTCTGCAAAAAAAAATCAGCTGATAGTCTTAAGGGGGTTCCCTTGTATACTGGTATACTTGTATACTTCCCTTGTATACTTGTATATCAAGAGACTTCTTCTCTTGATTCCTTTAGAATTCTCTCTTTAACTTTTGCAATTTTGATATGTTTTGGTGTGGGCCTGTTTGGGTTCATCTTGTTTGGGATCCTCTATGCTTCCTGTACTTGTACATCTGTATCCTTCTTCAGGTTTGGGAAGTTTTCAGCCATAATTTCATCAAATACACTTTCAACACCCTTCTCTGTCTCCTCCTCCTTCTGGGACTCCTATAATGCAAATGCCTCATTTATCCCCAAGATGTCTTAAACTGTTCTCATTTTTTTAAATTTGTTTTTCTTCTTGCTGTTTTGATTGGGTGATTTCCATCATTCTATCTTCCAGATTACTTATGCATTATTCAGTATCACCTGTTCTGCTATTGAACCTTCTAATGTGTTTTTCATTTCAGTTATTGTATTCTTCAGTTCTGACTGGATCTTTTTTATACTTTCTAGTTCCTTTCTAGTTAAAATGCTCACCATGTTCATCTATTCTTTTCCCTAATTCAGTTACCATTCTTATTACTAATGCTTTGAATTCTTTATCTGGTAAATTGTTTATTTCTGTTTTAGTATTTGTTTTTTCAGGAGTTTTCTCTTACTCTTTCAATTGAGACCAATTCCTCTGTTTTCTCATTTTGCTTAACTTTCTCTGTCTCTATGAAGTTAGGTGAAACAGTTACCTATTGAGGTCCTGAAGGGGTGTCCTTATGTGGGACATGCCCCTTCTTGCGGGCATAAAGCATGTGCCCAATGGCTTTGATGGGAGAGCTGGATCTGATGTGAAGAGAAGTCCCATCTTTCCTCAGGGTGTGCTGGCAGCTGTCACCTAGGTAGCAGGTAAAGCTGGAGAAGGAGGGGCTAGGGCTTGAACCAGGTGTGAGCCAGGGCTTCCCCTCTGCTCAGTGGCCATCACTGCCCTAGTGGAGGGGGTCGGGTCAAAAGTTACTGGAGTAGAAGCCCTGAGGGTCAGGTTTGAGCTGGCTCTGTTCCCTTTAACTGTGAGCTCTCCCACATCCCAGCAACAGCATCCTAGCCCCAGAGGAGAGCAGTGATGGAGCAAGAAGGGCCAAAGCAGGCTCTCAGCATGTGACATTTCTTGGCATGTGATGGAGTGCAGGTTGTGGAGGTCCAGCCAGAGTTTGGGGCTCTTTGGATACACTGCCTGTGCAAGGGCCAGTGATGGCTGTCACTGCCCTGCTCAGATGTTGCTTTGGGTCTGGGCCACCTCTGTGACTAACAGCCAAACTCTTTCCTTGGTCATGGTAGCCATCACTCTGGTGTGAAGTTGTGACATGATATAAGAAGTGGTGCTGGAGTGTTTGTTCAGCTCAGGCTGGGGCATGCACCCAGAAGGTCACAGGAAACCAGCAGCCACCCATGCAGTTTCAATCCTCCATCCCTGCCCTGCCTCAGAAGCAAGCAAGTGGGTGTGCGCTCCACAGAAGTGGAGGCCAGGCTTCCAACAGCCCTCCTGTTAGTCACACTGGTCCTCCAAACAATCAAGGGAGCTTTTCTTCCCTGTGTTGGACCCCAGGACTGGGGTGCCCAATATGTAGTTCAAACCATTTACTCCCCAAGGAGGATCTCTGACCTTAAAATCTTCCTTTTCCTCTGAGTCCCCTCCCTGGGGCACACTTCTCTTTGTGTCTTACCCAATTCCATGTGGATCTTTCTACAACCTTGCTTGTACAGGAATCTTTCTGCCAGGATCCAGTTAGTTTTCAGTAAGAACTGTTCCACAGGATAGAAAGCTCAGAGATAAGCCCACGCACATATGGTCACCTTATCTTTGATAAAGGAAGCAAGAGTATACAATGGAGAAAAGACAGCCTCTTCAATAAATGGTGCTGGGAAAACTGGACAGGTACATGTAAAAGAATGAAATCAGAACACTCCCTAACACCATACACAAAAATAGACTCAAAATGGATTAAAGACCTAAATGTAAGGCCTGACACTATAAAACTCTTAGAGGAAAACATAGGCAGAACACTCTATGACATAAATCACAACAAGATCCTTTTTGACCCACATCCCAGAGAAATGGAAATAAAAATAAACAAATGGGACCTAATGAAACTTAAAAGCTTTTGCACAGCAAAGGAAACCATAAACAAGATGAAAAGACAACCCTCAGAATGGGAGAAAATATTTGCAAATGAAGCAACTGACAAAGGATTAATTTCCAAAATTTACAAGCAGCTCATGCAGCTCAATATCAAAAAAACCAAACAACCCAATATAAAAATTGGCAGAAGACCTAAATAGACTTTTCTCCAAAGAAGATATACAGATTTCCAACAAACACATGAAAGAATGCTCAACATCATTAATCATTAGAGAAATGCAAATCAAAACTACAATGCGATATCAACTCACACCGGTCAGAATGGCCATCATCAAAAAATTTACAAACAATAAATGCTGGAGAGGGTGTGGAGAAAAGGGAACCCTCGTGCACTGTTGGTGGGAATGTAAATTGATACAGCCACTATGGAGAACAGTATGGAGGTTCCTTAAAAAACTAAAAATAGAACTACCATACGACCCAGCAATCCCACTACTGGGCATATACCCTGAGAAAATCGTAATTCAAAAAGAGTCATGTACCACAGTGTTCATTGCAGCTCTATTTACAATAGCCAGGACATGGAAGCAACCTAAGAGTCCATCAACAGATGAATGGATAAAGAAGATGTGGCACATATATACAATGGAATATTACTCAGCCAGAAAAAGAAACGAAATTGAATTATTTCTAGTGAGGTGGATGGACCCAGAGTCTGTCATAGAGAGTGAAGTAAGTCAGAAACAAAACAAATACCGTATACTAACACACACATATATATAGAATGTGAAAAAAAATGATGGTCATGAAGAACCTAGGGGTAAGATGGGAATAAAGATGCAGACCTACTAGGAAATGGACTTGAGGACACAGGGAGAGGGAAGGGTAAGCTGGGACAAAGTGAGAGAGTAGTAGTGTATATATGGACATATATACACTACCAAATGTAAAAAAGATAGCTCATGGGAAGCAGTCACATAGCACAGGGAGATCAGCTCAGTGCTTTGTGACCAGCTATAAGCATGGGATAGGGAGGGTGGGAGGGAGGGAGATGCAAGAGGGAACAGATATGGGGATATATGTATATGGATAACTGATTCACTTTGTTATAAAGCAGAAACTAATACACCATTGTAAAGCAATTATACTCCAAAACATTAAAAAAAAAAGAACTGTTCCACATGAGGATGTATTTTTTATGTGTTTGTCGGGGGAGGTGAATTCCACATCCTATCCCACTACCTTGATCATAGAAGCTCTTAATTAAGGAATATGAACCTATGTTGAGGTCCCTTCACTTTTTCCATAAGAATAACTTGTTTATAGAGCATGAAAAAAATTGGGTTTCTTCTGCACAAACTAGAGCTTTAAAATGTCAAAATTAGGTCAGCAGTGGAGAGATTAGGTTTAAGCTACCAAGAGATGCCACATTCCCCTTCCTGAGCTGATTTTTATTCCCTAAGACATAGTTTCCTAAACATGGTTGTTTCCTCTATGAGGTAAAAGATTAAAAAACTCACGAAATACAACTACGTTTACAGTAGACTTATACGTACCTAGTTGGGAAATGCAACATTCTGGCTAATTGAAAATTATGTTAGCGAAGAGTCAGGGTGTCTCTCTGTATATCCACGTATCTCCTGTATCAGTATATGCCTCTGTGTGTGTACCTGTATGTGTGTATATTTGTACATTTCCTTATACACAAGCATTTGAATTGCTAGCAGCCACAGAATTAGAAAAGAATATACAGTACTAAATAATACACTGGCCATAATTTAATTTATTCAACAAATATACACTGAATACATTTACATTCATTGAAGTATCATGTCATTGTGACTTTGGCATCTAGGACATCCCAAAGGGTGAGATCATTTCCCCAAAGTCATTGTGTAAGACATAAAATGTCTTGTCCTGCTTTCTAAAAGTTTATAGCCTGGCAGATATGTGATTTAACTTTGCTATCTCAGGACTTTCAGAATCTTGCAGGGACCGAACTATGACCATGACTATACTGCAGATATGAGGAAGTGTCAATGCAAAGTTGGAAAAAAATGCCAGTAAAACTTGGTTGTGTTTATTATTTCTGTACTATGTAAGTGATCTGTAGGATAGATTTCTTTGTAAGGAGGGAAGGGGTACCTTTAAAATCATGATTTCATCAGTGCCATCTTCCCCTGCTTCAGTCCACCTCTGAAACCTCTACCACATGCTGTAATTTTCCCCAAGAAAAATGTGTTTCCTTCTCTAACCAACCTTTATATTCACATTTGCTCCCTCCCTTTGTTTTGAAAAGTATGATTCATTTCTGAGAATTCCCCTCACACACAAAGTATACCTTTAGAAGTGAAATGTTAAAACAACTCAAATGTTTCATGAAATGTCATTTCTGTGTGATATCCTTGTAAAGGTAGCAGGATTCCAGAAAGAGGAGTTAAAATTAAAATTAGGTCCTTTTGACAAATCTCTCTTGGATCTCTTCTTGTGAGAATTAAGAAACTAACATCTGTCCACAGGGAGGCAGTCAGGACTTATCAAGGAGTTCATTTTGAATTTTAAATCCAGTGTTCACAAAGAGTTAAACATAAATTAACTTCCCCAAAATAGGTCACTGAAAGGTCAGTTCATACATTTAGTTGTTCAGTTTCTTTTGGCTTGTACTACGGAATCCTGTTTGGATTGCCCAGAAGATAGAACTGATGCCCCTGAGGTTGGCAGAAGTGATCCCTGGTTTTAAACCAAATGCCTTCTTGCAGACAGTATCTAACTGAGCAGAGCCCTATAGGGCATATTGCAATGCTCTGCCCTCAGACTAGCACACATTACTGCCTTCGTCTGTCCAGACACAAGAAGTACAAATGGGTAAATCAGAAGGAAAGAGAAAAGAAAAGGAGGGCTCTTCATCAGGCACACAAAGTAATTAGCAGAATATGTCACAGTCAAAGTGATGCTGTCAATGTATGAAATATGTGAGGTGATTCACAAAGCTGAATAAAGCAGAAGAGCCTTCCATGACCCTCTCCTGCTCTTTACCCTTCCCTGGGCAGGGGTAAGGATGAGCTGAGTGCTCAGAATCAAGATAACCCCTCTTCTAGCTGGGGTTAGACTACCCCTCAAGCAGGAGTCTGTTTGAAGACCCAGAACACTTGGTGCTCCAATATCCACACTGCCTGCCTCCCATCCCATTCCCTATACTCAGCCTTGGGAATATCAGGACTAATTTCATTATACCTTTTAATCCTGTTGACAACAGACACAATGAGAAGTCCAAGTCACTTCTCATTCCTCCAACTTTTATGCCCAAACAGCCTCTTTCATACTTTTTTCTTGTCCTTACTTCTCACCCTCTCCCTCCCAGTGTCTGAAGCCCCTTTTCCTGTGCTCTCTGGAACTCACAGGCAGCCATCAGGAAGATCCCCTTCCTCTCTGAATGCTCCCTCTATCTTCCTACTTGGCTGTTCCCTGAGGACACTGCTCTCCCACTCCCAGCCCTCTCAAGTGGTATCTATTTTCTCCCCACATTCTCAAACCACAGGGCGTAGAGGTAGGGTGGAAGTTCTTATTGCTTCTCTTCACCACATCTGGACCACTGTCCCTCTTTCCTCTTCCGTAAAAACTCTGAGTTCTGAATCACAAAAAATCAGACCATACCACCCATTTTCCTGCATTCTAGGAAGATCTGGTTTCCTGGCTCCCTGTCACTCTCCAACACTATGGTGGCCACAATTCTAGGTGAATTCGGTGTCCACGTAGATGGTCCTTCCAATCCCCCACTTCTCAGTCCCTGTCCTCCACCCTAACTCCAAGAACACACACCAGTTCTTAACTGAAATTCCTCCACGATCCTCTCCAACTACCACCATCCTCTCAGTTTCCCACCTCTGGTACCCCCACTCCAGTGACCCCAGTGAGACCTGCTGATCCTCCCACTTCTCACTTTCCCTCAGCCTCCTCCTGTCTGGCCTCACCTCCTTCACCAGTTTAAATTCCATGTTCAATTGTCATAACCACTCCCTCTCTGAGTGAAAATCCCTCCCACTCTCACAGGGACCCGCTCACTTGGCAAAGCCACACCCTGGCTGACTTCCTCTCTCCACTCCTTCACAGACAGACCCAGAGACAGGAAGGAAACAGAATTCTGTTGAATGCTCTCACTCTAAACCCAAGATCACCCGTGAGCTCTCAGCATGCCCCAGGGGACTGGCTAAAGTCCTCATAAGTGTTGTCTCCCACCTTTCTTCTCCCTGAATCCACAGGGGCTTGATAAATCTTTGTAGAAATGAACTGGCATTAAATAATATCACCAGATTTCAGAATGAAACAAATTTAATTCTGTGAAAGTAAGTTTCATTTAAGACTTGCTTCAATTTTCTAAGGCAGTATACATGTCCTGAGTTGGAAAATGCTCCCAAAGATTCCCCTTAACACAAATTCTCATAAAAGTAAAAGAAGAGATTGGATAGCAGAGGACATTAACTAACTTCCTTTAAAAGAGATTCTTTAGACCAGGGGCTCCTAGCCTTTGGCCCAAAAGAATGTCCATTAGCTGCAGATGGATGTTTTTACTTTCAAAGCCCACCGAAATTTAAAAGTTTTAAATAATGAGATGTTAATGGAGAATTAATAAAATTATCAAAAACTCTAAAAAGGTTTCATGGATATTATTTTGCCTTCACTCAAGAGGTTATGATTTTCCAATGTCAAAAACAATATGGAGGCAGTGGAGTCAAGATGGTGGTGTGGAAAGACACAGAATTCGTGTCTCCCCACAACTGGGGCACCTGCAGGATACTGGCGGGGGATCCGGACACCCAAGGAGACGGGATGAACATCCAAGTGAACCAGTAGGATGTAGAGGAAAAGTGGAGGCCAGACAGGACCAGCGCCCCTGAGGTGTGGCTGAAAGGGAGGAGGGGTTCCCACACCTGGAAGGACCCTCGGAGGTACAGATCCGGGGGGAGCACGCCCAGCATTTCCCCTCCCCAATCAGCCAGGGGAGTCTGCCCAACTCTCTGTCCGGGTCCTATGCCCTCAGAGGTCCCCTCTGGGCCGTGTTGGTCTTGTGGGCATAGGAGGGAGGAAGGCATAGGAGAGAATAAGAGAGTCAAGTGGGAGGGTCCCTCCAGGACCAGAGGAGCAGGAGGAAGAGTAGAGGGCGTTTGCCCCCTGCCCCCAACTTGAGCCCAGGAAGCCTGCTGGGTTCCCAGGTGGGTCCCCTGCCCTCTGAGACCAGAGGCAGGAGGCACCCTGGGCCCCTTCTCTTCTCTTGAGCCTAAGCCCCAACCCCCACACCCCCCAAAGCCTTTTCCAGCCCTGTGGATCCGAAGCATAGGCCCCGCCCACCACCCAAACCTCACCCCTGCTTAGGCCCCACCCTCCACAGTTAAGGTCTTTTCCACCTTTTTTTCTTTTTATCCTCCTCTTTTTTTACTATCATGGCTCTGTTTTACCTTCTGGTTGTTGTTTCATCTATATTTTTATTTTTATATTTTTTCTAAGATAGCTGTTAGTTTCCTAGTCGAATTTTATTTACTTTTTACTTCGTTATTGTTCTCCTTTTATTTTTTTGACTGCCCCATGTAGCTTGTGGGATCTTGGTTCATGAGCCAGGGGTTGTGCCAAAGCTCCTGCGGTGGGAGCTCTGAGTCCCAACCACTGGACTAACAGAGAACCTCAAACCCCAAGGAATATCCATCAAAGTGAGGTCTCCTGGAGGTCCTCATCTCAGCACCAAGACCCAGCTCTACCTAAAAGCCTACAAACTCCAGTGATGGAAGCCTCAGGCCAAACAACCAGTAAGACAGGAACACAATCTCACTCATAAAAAAAGGGGAAAAAAATGAGATGACAAAAAAATATGTCACAGATGAAGGAGCCAGGTAAAAACCTACAAGAATAAATAAATGAAGAGGAAATAGACAACCTACCTGAAAAAGAATTCAGAGTAATGACAGTAAAGATGATCCAGAATCTCAGAAATAGATTGGAGGCATGGATTGAGAAAATTCAAGAAATGTTTAACAAACATCTAGAAGAACTAAAGAACAAACAAACAGAGATGAACAACACAATAACTAAAATGAAAAATACACTAGAAGGAATCAATAACAGAATAACTGAGGCAGAAGAACGAATAAGTGAGCTGGAAGACAAAATGGTGGAAATAACTGCCGAGGAGCAGAATCAAGAAAAAAGAATGAGAAGAATTGAAGACAATCTCAGAGACCTCTGGGACTACACTAAACACACCAACATTCAAATTATAGGGGTCCCAGAAGAAGAAGAGAAAAAGAAAGGGACTGAGAAAATATTTGACGAGATTATAGTGGAAAACTTCCTTAACATGGGAAAGGAAATAGTCACCCAAGCCCAGGAAGCACAGAGAGTCCCATACAGGATAAACGCTAGGATAAACACACCAACACACATATTAAACAAACTAACAAAAATTAAATTCAAAGAAAAAATATTAAAAGCAGCAAGGGAAAAACAAAAAATAACATACAAAGGGATCCCCATAAGGTTATCAGCTGATTTTTCAGCAGAAACTCTGTAGGCCAGAAGAGTGTCAGGATATACTTAAAGTGATGAAAGAGAAAAACCTACAACCAAGATTACTCTACCCAGCAAGGATCTCATTCAGATTCGATGGCGAAATCAAAAGGTTTTCAGACAAGCAAAAGCTAAGAGATTTCAGCACCATCAAACCAGCTTTACAACAAATGCTAAAGAAACTTCTCTAGGTGGGAAACACAACAGAAGAAAAAGACCCACAAAAACAAACCCAAAATGATTAAGAAAATGATAATAGGAACATACATATGGATAATAACATTAATGTAAATGAATTAAATACCCCAACCAAAAGACACAGACTGCCTGAATAGATACAAAAACAAGACCCATATATATGCTGTCTACAAGAGACCCACTTCAGACCTAGGGACACATACAGACTGAAAGTGAAGGGATGGAAAATAATATTCCATGCAAATGGAAATCAAAAGAAAGCTGGAGCAGCAACACTCATATCAGATAAAATAGAATTTAAAATAAAGACTGTTACAAGAGATAAGGAAGGACACTATGTAATGATCAGGGACCAATTCAGGAATAAGATATAACAATTATAAACGTGTATGCACCCAACATAGGAGCACCTCAATACATAAGGCAAATGCTAACAACCATGAAAGGGGAATCGACAGTAACAAAGTATTGTAGGGGACTTTAACACCCCACTTACACCAACGGACAGATCATCCAAACAGAAAATAAATAAGGAAACACAAGCTTTAACTGACACATTAGACCAGATAGATTTAATTCATATTTATAGAACATTCCACCTGAAAGTGGCAGAATACACTTTCTTCTCACATGCACACAGAACATTCTCCAGAATAGATCACATCTTGGGTCACAAACCAAGCCTTGGAAAATTTAAGTAAGTTGAAATTGTATCAAGCATCTTTTCTGACCACAGCGCTATGAGACTGGAAATCAATTACAGGAAATTATAGGAAAAAAACACAAATACTTGGAGGCTAAACAGTGTGCTACTAAGTAACCAAGAGATCACTGAAGAAATTAAAGAAAAAAAATACATAGAAACAAATGACAACAAAAACACGACCCAAAACCTGTGGGATGCAGCAAAAGCAGTTCTAACATGGAAGTTTATACCAATTCAATCTCACCTCAAGAAACAAGAAAAATCTCAAACAATCTAACCCTACACCTAAAGCACCTAGAGAAAGAAGAACAAAGAAAACCTAAAGTCAGTAGAAGGAAAGAAATCATAAAGATCAGAGCAGAAATAAATGAAGTAGAAACAAAGAAAACAATAGCAAAGATCAATAAAACTAAAAGCTGGTTCTTCGAGAAAATAAACAAAATTGATCAACCCTTAGCCAGACTCATCAAGAAAAAATGGGAGAGGACGCAAATCAATAAAATTAGAAATGAAAAAGGATAGATCATACCTGACACTGCAGAAATAAATAGGATTATAGAAGACTACTACAAACAACTATATGCTGATAAAATAGACAACTACAAAGAAATGGACAAATTCTTGGAAAGGTACAATTTTCCAGGACTGAACCAGGAAAAATCAGAAAATATAAACAGATTTATCACAAGTAATGAAATTGAAACTGTAATTAAAACTCTTCCAACAAACAAAAGTCCAGGATCAGATGGCTTCACAGGCGATTTCTATCGAACATTTAGAGAAGAGCTAACACTGATCCTTCTCAAACTCTTCCAGAAAACTGCACTGGGAGGAACACTCCCAAATTCATTCTACAAAGCCACCATCATCCTGATACCAAAACCAGACAAAGATATCACAAAAGAGAAAACTATAAACCAATATCACTGATGAACATAGATGCAAAACTCCTGAACAAAATACTAGCAAACAGAATCCAACAAGACATTAAAAGGGTCGTACACCATGATCAAGTGGGATTTTTCCCAGAGATGCAAGGATTCTTCAATATATACAAATCAATCAATGGTATATACTATATTAAAATTAAAGAATAAAACCCATAAGATCATCACAATAGATGCAGAAAAAGCTTTTGACAAAATTCAACACCCATTTATGATAAAAACTCGCCAGAGGGGCTTCCCTGGTGGCGCAGTGGTTGACAGTCCGCCTGCCAATGCAGGGGACACGGGTTCGTGCCCCGGTCCGGGAAGATCCCACATGCCGCGGAGCAGCTGGGCCCGTGAGCCATGGCCGCTGAGCCTGTGCGTCCGGAGCCTGTACCCCGCAATGGGAGAGGCCACAACAGTGAGAGGCCCGCGTAACGCAAAAAAAAACAAAAACAAACAAACAAACCAAAAAAAACTCGCCAGAAAATGGGCATAGAGGGAAGTTACCTCGACATAATAAAGGCCATATATGACAAACCCACAGCAAACATCACACTCAGTGGTGGAAAACTGAAAGCATTTCCACTAAGATCAGGAACAAGACAAGGATGTCCACTCTCATCATTCTTATTTAACATAGTTGCAAGTCCTAGCCATGGCAATCAGAGAAGAAAAAGAAAAGGAATAAAAATTGGGAAAGAAGAAGTAAAACTGTCACTGCTTGCAGATGACATGAAAATCCTAAAGATGCCACAAGAAAACTACTAGAACTAATCAATGAATTTGGTAAGGTTGCAGGATACAAAATTAATGCACAGAAATCTCTGGGATTCCTATACACTAATAACGAAAAATCAGACAGAAAGAGAAATTAAGGAAACAATCCCATTTACCATTGCAACAAAAAGAATAAAATACCTAGGAATAAGCCTACCTAAGGAGGTGAAAGACTTGTACTCAGAAAACTATAAAACACTGATGAAAGAAATCAAAGGTGACATAAACAGATGGAGAAATATACCATGTTCTTGGATGGGAAGGATCAATGTTGTGAAAATGACTATACTACCTAAAGCAATCTAAAGATTGAATGCAATCCCTATCAAACTACCAATAGCATTCTTCACAGAATCAAAACAAAAAATTTTACAATCCGTATGCAAACACAAAAGATGCCAAATAGCCAAAGTAATCTTGAGAAATAAAAACAAAACTGGAAGAATCAGGCTCTCCAACTTCAAACTATACTACAAAGCTATAGTAATCAAGACAGTATGGTACTGGCACAAAAACAGAAATATAGATCAATGGTACAGGATAGGAAGCCCAGAGATAAACCCACATACATATGGTCACCTAATTTATGACAAAGGAGGAAAGAACATACAATGGAGAAAAGACAACCTCTTCAATAAGTGGTGCTGGGAAAACTAGACAGCTACATGTAAAAGAATGAAATTAGAACACTATCTAATGCGATATACAAAAATAAACTCTAAATGGATTAAAGACCTAAATGTAAGACCAGACACTACAAAACTCTTAGAGGAAATCACAGGAAAAACACTCTTTGACATAAACCACAGCAAGATCTTTTCTGACCCACCGCCTAGAGTAATGGAAATAAAAACAAAAATAAACAAATGGGACCTAATGAAACTTAAAAGCTTTCGCACAGCAAAGGAAAACCATAAAGAAGATGAAATGACAATGCTCAGAATGGGAGAAAATATTTGCAAATGAAACAATGGACAAAGGATTAATCTCCAAAATATACAAACAGCTCATAGAGCTCAATATCAAAAAACAAACAATATAATTTAAAAATGGGCAGAAAACCTAGACATGTCACCAAAGAAGACATACAGATGGCCAAGAGGCACATGAAAAGATGCTCAACATCACTAATTATTAGGGAGATGCAAATCAAAACTACAATGAGGCATCACCTCACACCAGTCAGAATGGCCATTATCAAAAAATCTAGAAACAACAAATGCTGGAAAGGGTGTGGTGAAAAGGGAACCCTCCTGCACTGTTGGTGGGAATGTAAATTGATACAGCCACTATGGAGAACAGTATGGGGGTGCCTTAAAAAACTAAAAATAGAACTAACATATGACCCAGCAATCCCACTACTGGGCATATACCCTGAGAAAACCAGAATTCAAAATGAGACTTGTAGCACAATATTCAATGCAGCACTATTTACAATAGCCAGGACATGGAAGCAACCTAAGTGTCCATCAACAGATGAATGGATAAAGAAGATGTGGCACATATATACAATGGAATATTACTCAGCCATAAAAAGAAACGAAATTGAGTTATTTGTAGTGAGGTGGATGGACCTAGAGTCTGTCATATAGAGCGAAGTAAGTCAGAAAGAGAAAAACAAATACCGTATGCTAACACATATATATGGAATCTAAAAAGAAAAAAAATGATACTGATGAACCTAGTGAGAGGGCAGGAATAAAGACACAGCCATAGAGAAGGGACTTGAGGACATGGTGGGGGGAGGGGAAACTGGGGTGAAGTGAGAGTAGCATCGACATATATACATTACCAAATGTAAAACAGATAGCTAGTGGGAAGCGGCAGCATAGCACAGGGAGATCAGTTTGGTGCTTTGCAATGACCTAAAGAGGTGGGATAGGGAGGATGGGAGGGAGGCTCAAGAGGGATGGGATATGGCTATATATGTATGCATATGGCTAATTCACTTTGTTGTACAACAGAACTAACGCAGTATTGTGAAGCAATTATAGTCCAATAAAGATCTATTTAAAAAAAACAATATGATGATGCTAGGGGAAAACACCCATGTCAGATAAAGAAAAACTGGGTGAAGGAATGACTAAGCACTCATTTTATTTGCAAAGCCAATAAATGACCTTTTCTCCTAGAAAATGCACCCCAACTTTCCAGCACCGCCATGGAGAAGACTCAGGGTCCATGCTACCAGATTTAAATTGCAGCTGATCAGGATACCTAATGAATTGCCAATGAAAGAAATTGCTAGCTCCTTTTAAAAATAAGTGCCAAAACTGTTAGAAACATTCAGTTAAATGATTCTGGAGGTCCATAAAATTGTGCCAAAATATCTCCTTCAAAGTGAAGCACTCACGGATTTTCCTTTCACATGTGGGTAAACACTCAAGGTAAAAATGACAAATTTGAATACACATGCCATCATAAAAGCTTGGCAGGTACTTACATACTCCATGCCACAGAACTGCAGATCTACTTGATAACATATCACTTTGGAATTATTCTAGACTTTAAGCTCCTAGGCAACAAAGACACTTATCTGCACCCCTATCTCCTAATGTCACAGTGTATATAAAGCTGAACTTAATAGACGTTCTATAAAAACAATGTCCAGTCCTTCCCACCCACTTAACATGCTACCTCGTTTAGATGGTGCTACAAACACTTGATCAGGAGGACCAAGCAGGTTTTAAATATTGTTAAGAATTTTAATGAGGCATGCTCATTGTACAAGCATTTAAATTACACAGCAAAATACCAAAACAAAAATAAAAATACCTTGAAAAAGCACTGCTAAGATGTTATTAAATATTCCTTCTGCCCACATGCATATATAAAAACAATTATATATATATGGATTCACATAATTTAAGATTTTCTGTGATCAGAATTATTTTAACTTACTAATTTGTCAGAGATATCTTTCCATAAAATAAAGTGCCTTTTTAAAATTCAAGTATAATAATAATTTACATACTATACTGTTAGTATATTAGAACATAGTGACTTGATATTTCTATACATTACAAAATGATCTCCACAATAAGACTAGTTACCCTCTGACACCATACAAAGTTATTACAATTTTACTGACTATATTCCTCATGCTGTACATTTCAACCCTGTGACTCATTTTATAATTGGAAGTTTGCACCTCTTAATCTCCCTCACCTATTTCACCCACAGCCCCCCCACCCCCCACAAATGTCTCAACCAGAACGTTTATTCTCTGTATCTATGACTGTTTCTATGTTTGCTCATTTGTTTTTTGTCTTAGATTCTACATATAAGTGAAATCATATGGTATTTGTTTTTCCCTGACATATTTCACTTAGCATAATACCCTCTAGGTCCATCCATCTCATCACAAATGACAAGATTTCATTTTTATGGCTAATATTCCAGTCTGTGTATGTATATGGATGTGTGTGTGTGTCTTCTTTATCCATTCATCTATTAATGGACGTTTCAGTTGTTTCCACGTCTTGGCTATTGTAAATAATGCTGCTATGAACATCGGGGTACATATATCTTTCTGAATCTTTTCTGTATCTTTTCTTCAGATATATACCCGGGAGTGGAATTGCTGGATCATATGATAGATCTATTTTTAGTTTTTTGAGGAACCTCTATACTGTTTTCCATAGTGGCTGCACCAATTTATATTCCCACCAACAGTGCACAAGGGTTCCCTTATCTCCACATCCTGGCCAATACTTGTTATCTGTTGCCTTTTTGATGATAGCCATTCTGACAGGTGTAAGGTTTTGTGGTTTTTGATTTGCATTTTCCTGATGATTAGTGGTGTTGAGCATCTTTTCATGTTTCTCTTGGCCATCTGTATGTCTTTTTTGGAAAAATATCTATTCAGATCTGTCCATTTTTTAATAGAGTTTTTTTTATGTTGAGTTGTATGAGTTCTTTGTATATTTTAGATATTAACCCCCTATTGGATATATCATTTGCAAACATCTTCTCCCATTCAGCAGTCTGCCTTTTCATTTTGTTAATAGTTTCCTTCACAGAGAAAAGCTTTTTAGTTTGACATAGTCCCAGTTGTTTATTGTTGCTTTTGTTTCCCTTGCCCGAGGAGACAGATCCAAAAAAATACTGGTAAGACCAGTGTCATAGAGTGTACTGCCTATGTTTTCTTCTAGGAGTTTTATGGTTTCAGGTCTCATATTTAAGTCTTTAACCCATTTTGAGTTTATTTTTGTACATGGTATGAGAAAAAAGTCCAGTTTGATTCTTCTGCATGTAGCTGTCCAGTTTTCCCAACATTGTTTTTTGAAGAAGCTGTCTTTTCCACATTATATACCCTTGCCTCCTTTGTCATACATTAAATGACCATATAAGTGTAGGTTCATTTCCAGGCTCTCTGTTCAGAAGGACTCTCTCATTATTAATGGCTACCAAGTATTCCATCGTAGACATCGTAGACCATTATTTAGTGACAAGTCTCCTACTAATGGATACTTAGGTTATTTCTAGTTTTTTCTTATCAAACACAAACCTGCCATGGGTATCTCTGTGTGTGCATCTTTCAGTAGCTGTACAATTGCCTTCTCTAGACAAATTCTAGAAGTTGAATTGCTCAACCAAAGTGTATGCACATCTTACAGTTATGTATGCTGCTACACTGTCCTCCAGAAAGGTTATAACAACATAGACCCAACCAACCATAGCCTTCCAACTCTTGTCAACACCATCTTGTTGTTGAAACACACTGCCAATGTGTTTCTACTTGCATGTTAGAGATATTAACAATAAACATGCTCTAAATATTTTTCAGTTAGTCACATCTTTAAATCTTGTGATTTTTGTCATGTGTAAGCTTTTATTATACTATAAAAGTGCAATTTTAAAACAATTTCTGATTTTCATGACACATATGGAAAGATTCTATCACTCCAAACTTTTTAAAATCAGTATTTTCTGCTAGTACCATTATTCTTAACCTTTCTGTGATGAGAACCCTGTTTGAGAATCTTATGAAAACAGACCCACCTAGAAAAAAATGCACTTAAATGTAAACATTTTGCAGACAATTCCACACAGTTCAAGACTTCATTAAACAGATGTGTGATCTTGCACAAACCATATTTTCTGTATTTCTCTGCAAACTAATACAGAATGATAAAATGTTTCTATCATAGGACTATCTGTACAGGCCCAATGCAGAATACCCACTCTATCTATAGGTTAAGAGGGCCCCTTTCTAACATCTTTCTTCCAAGGGCTCCATCTCCACTGCCTTGCTCTTCCTCCCACGCATACTATGTGAAAAATTTGTGTGTAAATACATGAAGTTCTCTTAGTTTTTGCCAGTTGGCATCTCTAGCCAAGCCCTCTATGTAACAAGGTTTGAAGAGGAAAAATTGGCAAAAAGATCCCTTTCTGGTCTCTACTCTTGAGGCTCATCTCAGAGAACCCCTGAAGTTTATTCTGAAATTTTAAATTTTTTATTAAAGTTCTTACTTTTCATCACTTATCTTTTGGCCACTCTCAATTTCTATAATTCCTGAGTCCTTAAGTTTCACCACCCTGTAGGACAAAATTTAAAGTCTCCTAATGAGTTAGGGGAAATTAAATAAGACTTAAAACTTATGAAGAACATAAACTATCACAGGATTGAGAGAAGGTTAATAGAAGACAAGCCAATAACTACTCCAGAAGGAGGGAAGGTACTAAAGCATTGCACATTGCTTCACAGGTGGCAAGGAAGGAAAAAATATACAAGGTTTTCTCATCAAAATGTAAGCTAGTCATGTAATAGCTAAGAGGTGTGTACACAATGAAATTCAGAAGATCAAAGTATTTTAACGATGAGAGTGTTCACAGCATTCTCACGAAATTCAGGGGAATAAACCCAGGGCAGGATAGAAATCTGGGTTACAGGCCAAGCTCTGCTACACAGGAGCTACTGACTGGCCTTGGGCAAGTCACTTCCCTTCTCTGGGTTGATAATCCCCAGTTTAAACCTTACATTCTCACAAAAGCCTCCTTGGACCCTAAGATAGCTCCCCGTGGTGGGTTTCTGTAGCTCCCAGTACTTACAGCTTTCAGACTTAATTATTTGTTCATTGTCTATCTTCCCCATTTGATAGTAAGCTCCATGTCTATATTCACCTCAGATCCCTTGCTCCTTATGCAGTGCCTGGTACAAAATAGAGGGAAGGAGGGAGAGATGAATGAAGAAATAACTGAACCAATAAATTGATCATAAAAAGAGGTGGACCAGCTGACCTCTAAGGTGTGTTTAGAAGCTAATGTATTAAAGGCATTTCTTCCTGTTGAACTCTATAAATGCTTGGATTTAATTAGGTTAAAACACTTATGGATCACCTAATTTGAATGGAGTCTTACGCTTGGTCTATAGGGAGAAAAAGGGTAGCCAAGGATAAATGAGAATTAGGTCTTGTCCCTGCCCTTCAAAGAAATGAGTCTGGCTAGGGAAAAAAAAAAAACTGCATTAAACAACTAGGACAAAGGAATAGGACGGCTTTAATGAAAGCAAAAGTAACAGAGTAAGTGACATGATTAAGGGACCTGGGATGATTCTCAATTATTAAAGTACACTACACAGAGGTGAAAGGACACTCTCTAAACACACAGCCAATGTAAGTGAGACCTGATGAAAAAGAACTCAGGCCTTTCCATCCCCTGGTAGTTAAGGAAGCTCCTTAAGTAAAAAGTGAGGCTCACGTCCCTGAGATTGCAGGCTCTTCGCAGGGTTACAAGAGAGGAAAAGGTAAGATTCAGCTCAACAGATAAAGTCAGATATGGCCAAACCAATCCTACTGCAAACAGCTTTGGAGGCATGCAGAGTTTGACCCACCTGGAAGAATAAAAGCTACTCCAGGAGAACCAAGCAAGTGGTGGTCATTGAAGAAACAGATAAAAATGGTAATTAAGTGAAGGTAAGGGAATGAGTAAGATAGGCTACAAACTATTAATTCAATGAAACCCCCATATTCTGAGGCCCTGCCATGTGCCTCCTACAGTGTAGGCCATGCAAAGAATGCAAGAGAAGTTCATGGCAGGGTCCATGCCTGTGGAGATTCAGTATCTAACTGTGGAGACAAATATGTAATTGAGGGGAAAAAATTCCAGTAAGTAACAAAGTCTCCTAACTCCAAAATGTGGCCTTAAACTGTGATGCGCAAACAAGCAGGTAAGCAGGGAGGCCTGGTGCTGAACTGGGAAATAGGGCTTTGCCCTGGCACTTCTGGGTCTCTTCTTGTTGGGTCTCTCACCCCTCAGGAGCATCCCTCTCCCATCTTTTTCACCCTGGGAAGAAGGACTACAGGCACAAGGGATTAGCCACAACATTTAGTGGCCTGCCCAGCAGCAAAACAAGAGAGGGAGGGAACCCCAGACAGACAGGATATGGCAAAGAGAGCACATCTGAGAGCAGCGATTTGAGGGCCAAGCAGGGTGTGACATGAAGTAAAGTAAGATGCAAGTTCTTTTTCCTTCCTCAGGAACAAGGGGCTATCAATCGTTCTGAGGCAGGTCTGACCCCATCTTCTCTTCTTCCTAAATTCTGAGGAAACAGGGAAGAGCTTCCAGCAGGAAAGAAGTACTCAGCCCACAGGGCAGGAAATTGAGAGGGTTATTTAAAATTGAAGAAGGAGTAGGATACCCCACTTAACACAGGTCACAAAGTGGCTACATATCAGCTGCTGTACCTCTCCTTCCTGTTGCTGTCCTCATCCTGGTGCCCGTAATATAAAAAACGCAAAATCAACAGTTTAAAAAAAATCCAACTTGATCAGAGGCTGTGTATTTCTTGCCTCCTCCAACTATGAATAACTGTGAGGAAGGACACATGGCTGAGCTCTGGTCTCTCCCCTTCAAAAGGATTAACAAGCAACTTTGTGCAACCCAGTGTCCCAGTTTATTGTTAGCACCCTCCCTTTTTTCCACCCTAAAACACACTCACACACAGGCACTCCCTCCATCAGTGCTCATGGAGAGAAGTGGTTGGGAGGCTCCTGTTGCCTGCCTATAAAATCTCTCCATTCAAAGAAGTTACACTACATAATCCTTCTGACTACTAGCCCAGAAAAACCCCAAACAAACAAAAAACTCTATCATAACTCTTCTCCAAAAAAAAGGATCTGGAAAGAACAATTCAGTCATCCCTAGGTATCTGCTGGGATACCAAAAGTCACAGACCCTCCAGTCCCTTATTTAAAATAACAGTGTTTGCATATAACCTATGCACATCCTCTCATATACTTTAAGTAATCTCTAGATTACCTAATACCTCTGTATTACCTAATACAATGTAAATGCTATGTAAATAGTTGCCATTGTGCAGCAAATTCAAGTTTTGCTTTTTGGAACTTTTTTTTTCCACAGAAAAACCCACGCAGTTGTACTTATGCCTCTCATCAATAAACTCAAGCAAATATTTTCTCTCATATGGCTCATGTAGCTTAATATCAAAAAACAAACAACCCAACGAAAAAATGGGCAGAAGATCTAGACATTTCTCCAAAGAAGACAGACAGATGGCCAAAAAGTACATGAAAAGATGCTCAACATTACTAATTATTAGAGAAATGCAAATCAAAACTGCAATGAGGTATCACCTCACACTGGTCAGAATGGCCATCATCAAAATATCTACAAACAATAAATGCTGGAGAGGGTGTGGAGAAAAGGGAACCCTCCTACACTGGCTGGGAATATAAATTGGTACAGCCACCATGGAGAACATCATGGAGGTTCCTTAAGAAACTAAAACTAGAGCTAACATATGACCCAGCAATCCTACCCCTGGGCATATACCTGGAGAAAAACATGGTTCAAAAGGATACAGGCACCCCAATGTTCATTGCAGAGCTGTTTACAATAGCCAAGACATGGAAGCAACCTAAATGTTTATCGACAGAGGAATGGATAAAGAAGATGTGGTACATATATACAATGGAATATTACTTGGCCGTTAAAAAGAATGAAAAATGCCATTTGCAGCAACATGGATGGACCTGGAGATCACCATACTAAGTGAAGTCAGTCAGACAGAGAAAGTTAAATATCATATGATATCGCTTATATGTGGGATCTAAAAAAATGACACCAGTGAACTTATTTACGAAACAGCAACAGGCTCACAGATCTCAAAATCAAATTTATGGTTATCAAAGGGGAAACGTGGGGGGAAGTGATAAATTAGAAGATTGGGATTAACATATACACACTACTATATATAAAATAGATAACTAACAAGGACCTACTGTATAGCACAGGAAACTCTACTCAATATTCTGCAATAACCTATATGGGAAAAGAATCTGAAAAGAATGGATATGAATATGTATAACTGAATCACTCTGTTGTATACCTGAAACTAACACATTGTAAATCAACTATACTCCAATACAAAGTTTTTAAAAAACAAGAGACAAAATTAATGCAATGAGACCCACACATATATATGAAATTGCAGCCCACGCTAAAAACTAAAAAAAAAAAAAAAAAAAATCAAACCAGAAAAGCGATATTTAAGTTATTCTCACCTTGAGTAGAAAAAAATTTTAAAGCCTTATTTTGTGCATGATACAATAAGGAAAATGGAGAAAAAAGAGGAAGAGTGAGAAGGGCCAGAAGGAAACTACAAAAAACTACAATTTATAAGCCTAACATATGGCTTAAAATCATTTGAGCAAGAGGTGTAAAACCATAATTTAAATAGAGTGAACAAAAGAAACACAGATATGCTTTCAGCTCTACAGTGAGAAGGGCAGAGCTGCCAGGACAGCAACACCATTGTTTGAGAACACTGGCAGGTTTATTCATGTCAAACGTGCTATAACTGAGAATCAATATGGGGCACGGTCTGTTTAAATCAACTCCAAGGGTTTGTACAAGCAATCCTGTTAATGTCATGTTGCATTTTATTAAAGATGTTTGGAATAAAAAGCCTGTTGGTTGGGCCCTGGAAAAGTTTGTTTTAAAGAGGTATATCTTATGATGACAGTTGTAATCATAGCATTTGATCTTCATGATAAATCTCACTATACGTGAGAGGAAACAACTCAGCGTTGTTTCCTCTCAGCGTTATATGGAGTGACCCTGAAACTGCCTTCAATTTCTGATGTGGGCAGATACATCAGGACATTATACACCAGGATAATTTTCACCATCACAGGTGGAAGGAGGACAGTATCTTCTTTTTTTCCCAAAGAACCAAGTTCATTCAATCTTTTTTTTCCTTTTTATTTATTCATTTTTATTGACATATAGTTGATTTACAATGTTTCAGGTGTTCAGCAAAATGATTCAGTTATACATACAAATATATTATTTTTTAGATTCTTCTCCATTATAGGTTATTACAAGATATTGAACATAGTTCCCTGCGCTACACAGTAAATCCTTGTTGTTTATCTATTTTATATATCGTAGTGTGTATGTTAATCCCATTCTCCTAATTTATCCCTCCCCCCTCCCTGTTTTCTCTTTGGTGACCATACGTTTGTTTTCTATGTCTGTGAGTCTATTTGTTTTGTAAATTGGTTCATTTGTATCATTTTTTTAGATTCCACATATAAGTGATATCATATGATATTTGTCTTTTCTGACTTCATTCAGTATGGCAATCTCTAGGTCCATCCACATTGCTGCAAATGGCATTATTTCATTCTTTTTCATGGCTGAGTAATATCCCATTGTACATATATACTGCATCTTCTTTATCCATCCATCTGTCGATGGACTTTTAGACTGCTTCCATGCCTTGGCTATTGTAAATAGTGTTGCTATGAACATTGAGGTGCATGTATCTTTCAAATTAGAGTTTTCATCTTTTCTGGATATATGCCCAGGAGTAAGATTGCTGGATCATCTGGTAACTCTATTTTTAGTTTAAGGAGCCTCCATGCTGTTTTACATAATGGCTGCACCAATTTACATTCCCACCAACAGTGTACAAGAGTCCCCTTTCTCCATACTCTAGGAGAGTATATCTTTAGGTACTTACTGATAAGAGTTGTGGGGCTGGGGTCTTATCTAAGAAACATGTGGTTAGAGAAGGTGTGGCAGTGGCAGGCAGAGGATGGCTAATCAAGAAATGTGATTCAGATCAGCTGGGCAATTCTGATGTTCAGTAACTTCATCAGCAAGCACACATGATGAGCTTACACACAGAGCTCTGTTCTGGGCAAGAAGAAAAGAGGACACGGGTGAGGGAGTAACCCAGGTACCATGCTCACAAGCAGCCTATAAGGGCGTTATTATGAATCCCATCCTACAAAGAAGAAAATTGAGGCTGAGAGATATTAAATATTTTGCCCAAAGTCACCTTTCTAAAATCTTATAGAGACCAGATGGAAATGCAGATCTGGCTAACAGGTTAAAGGTCTTTCAATGCTACCAAACCAAATGGCCACTGAAAAGAAAGGGCGTTCTATGCTGAGAGTAGACAATGGGACCAAAGACCAGTCTGAGTAAGGAGCAGTTTGTGCATAGAAAGAGTACAAAGTCAGAAAGTAAGTTGGAGTCAGACTGTGGACTGCCTTTATGTCTAGTTAAGAAGCACACTGTCCTGCAGGCTGCTGGGAATCACAGAACTTTGAAAATCAAAAAAGATGTAAGAAAGGGAGCAAAGAGACCAAAGGATCTACACCAGGTAACAGGGTTAGTGAGAGGAGGGAAAAGATGGAAAGGCACTTAGAGAAACACCAGAAGGAACAAGAAGTTAAAGTCTAGTACCATACTGACATGGGATTTGGGGGTCTCAAAGTAAAAGACACTAATTGGGGGTTACTAATAATATCCTACTATTTAATGTTTGGCAAATATTTTACTAATGCCAATAATTAAGAATTTCAGAAGTGATCTAATAAGTGTTCTTTCCTATAGAAAGGGGACAGCTTTTGACAGCTAAGGGAAGCATGCACCTGGTCTGCCTCTTCCTCATGCAGGAAACTTCTTTTAAGGGGACATGCTGATAAGAAGTCATGTTTGAAGATATTATTGGGTTGCCCAAAGATTCCTTTGGTTTTTAAGTACAAATAAAAAACACATTTTTCATTTTCACCAAGAACTTTATTGAACAACATATTCACCCTTTTGTTCCACTGCCTTCTGTCATTTTTCAGGCAACTTCATAATTCCATCTTCCCAAAACTTTTTTTTTTTTTTTTTTTTTTTTTTTGCAGTACGCGGGCGTCTCACTGTTGTGGCCTCTCCCGTTGCGGAGCACAGACTCTGGACGCGCAGGCTCAGCAGCCATGGCTCACGGGCCCAGCCGCTCCGCGGCATGTGGGATCTTCTCGGACCGGGGCACGAACCCGTATCCCCTGCATTGGCAGGCGGACTCTCAACCACTGCGCCACCAGGGAAGCCCTTCCCAAATCTTTTTATCTTTTTGAGAAAAGAACTGTTCCAGGTGCCTTTTATAGTCTTCCAGGGAATTGAAATTTTTTCCATTAAGAGAATTTTGTAAAGACCAAAGTAAACAGACATCCAAAGGTGCAATGTCTGGTGAATACAGCGGATGAATCAGAACTTCCCAGCCAAGCTGTAACAGTTTTTGCCTGGTCATTAAAGAAACACACAGTCTTGCGTTATCCTGATGGAAGATTATGTGTTTTCTGTTGACTAAGTCTGGACGCTTTTCGTCGAGTGCCGCTTTCAGTTGGTCTAATTGGGAGCAGTACTTGCTGGAATTAATTGCTTGGTTTTTCCGGAAGGAGCTCATAATAGAGGACTCCCTTCCAATCCCACCATATACACAACATCACCTACTTTGGATGAAGACAGGCCTTTGGTGTGGTTGGTGGTGGTTCCTTTCGCTTGCCCCATGATCTCTTCCATTCCACATTATTGTACCGTATCCACTTTTCCATTGCCTATCACAATTTGTTTTAAAAACGGAACATTTTTGTTATGTTTAAGTACAGAATTGCATGCGGAAATACGGTCAAGAAGGTTTTTTTCACTTAACTTATGTGGAACCCAAACATCAAAGCGATGAACATAATAAAGCTGGTGCAAATGATTATCAACGCTTGACTTGGATATTTTGAGTATGTCGGCCATCTCCAGCATGGTATAAGGTTGACTGTTCTCAGTGAATGTCTCGATTTGATCACTATCAACTTCAACTGGTCTACCTGACTGTGGAGCATCGTCCAGCGAGAAATCTCCAGCACAAAACTCTGCAAACTACTTTTGACATGTTTGATAAATCACAGCACCTTCTCCATACGCTGCGCAAATCCTTTTCTGCATTTCAGTTTTGTTTTTACCTTTCTTGAAATAACAAAGGATAATATGCCAAAAATGTTGCTTTTTTCTTCCATCTTCAGTATTAAAATGGCTACACAAAAATTCACCAATTTTTTTTTTTTTTTTTTTTTTTTTTTTTTTTTTGCCGTATGCGGGCCTCTCACTGTTGTGGCCTCTCCCATTGCGGAGCACAGGCTCCGGACGCGCAGGCCCAGCGGCCATGGCTCACGGGCTCAGTCGCTCCGCGGCATGTGGGATCTTCCCGGACCAGGGCACGAACCCGTGTCTCCTGCATCGGCAGGCGGATTCTCAACCGCTGCGCCACCAGGGAAGCCCAAAAATTCACCAATTTTGATGTATTTTTTTAAATGCACACTGATATGACAGCTGTCACAATACAATCTAACAAAATTGTTTCAACGACGTTAAAGACAACTAAATGCTACTAGAGCCATCTTGCAGAAAAAAACAAAACGAACCTTTTGGCCAACCCAATACTCTAGCCACAGCTTTGTTTCTTGGAAAGTTGAAGGCCAAGATTCAATGATGGGCTCAGGAGGGAAAAGGCCTGAGTAGGATCTATCACCCCTTCCTGTGGCTCATGGGAAGAACAGGACAGTTCACTAAAGCTGGAGGTTTCAGCCCTCCCCTCAAGCAACTGTGTCCTCGGTCCTTGCCTCCCGAGCACATTTATCCCCCAACAACCTCACAGGGAGTGGACTACAGCAGGACAAAATCCCAGAATTCAGGATCTGGGGCTCTCAGCCATCTTTCAGAGTCTCTTTACACCCTAGACAGAGCAGATGCCTTTACTGTTGCTACAGAATCTTCATGCAGGGGCTGCAAATTAATTCCTGATTCTATGAGAAAAAACATAATTCTGTTTTATTTTTGTAAAAAATAAATTAGATATGCATAAATTTGACCTACAGTATAAACTAAAGATAAAGTAAGGTTAGCACTTGTTTAAAATTAAAATTGAAGATTTTAATCTGGAAATATGTGGTTATCTGTATACAAATCTTCCTGCTCAGAAGAAACACGAATATATACATTAAAACTAATTCGATACAATGCTCTATTTTTCCCTTCTCATTAAAAAAATTCAACAGAGGGGATAGGGATCTTCACAGAGTAAGAAGAGAAACTGAAGCAAAAGATCCATCTCTGCTCCTTTCCCCTTAGTAGGCAGCAGCTGGGTTAGAAAGCTGATCCCGATCATCCTTCAATAACAGACATTCCTTCCTCAACCAGCAGTTGCAGAAGCCCTGCTGCACTTCTCTTCTGCCTCTTTCAAAAGAAGCTGCATCTAAGGAAATACTGACTCTCTGTATGTGGCACCACCGTGCTGCAGCTACTTGAGAAGAGTAAGAGCCTTCAGTGGATTCAGTGAGCCAATGTGCTCACTGTTTGTGCTACCACAGGGCACACCCTTCACAGCTGTGCAGGCCCATGGAGCTGGAACCATCATTCTTACCCTGTCACAGAATCATAAATAGGGACAGAGCCTTCTGCAATATGAGAATGCACTCCCTTGTACAGTTATATTCAGTCACTGGTTCAAATGAAACTAACTCTCCAAGATTAGGGGTAAATGAACAAAACACACTACAACACAAAACATTTTAAAGTCTGCTTTGTAAGGCGGTAATCCCCCAAATGACAACATCTATATGGAATTTATCTTTGGAGTAATAAGCCAAGTTATTTTTCTTTGTCAGAACTGGAATCTTACAAACCCAGCTATTGAACAACACTTGTCAGAGACGTCAAAACGTCTTTCAACATTTAGACAGCCACCTAGCCATTATTCCTGTGGGATACATGGGTGGTTGAGAGAATCACATTTGACAGATGCAAAAAAATAAGATATCCATATGGAAAATACAACTCCTCATTTCCCAGCCATCTAGCCCAGCAATTTCCCTTCCATTCTGCACTGGGATGCACCCAGTTTCCTCAAAAAAAAAAGGATACAGGCTTTTTCACAATTGCTACTGAACGTGTGGGCTTTGAAAGTAATCTTCCAATTCTTTATTATACACATGACCCACAAACAGTTTATATTGATTCCAAGAGTTACGAATTCAGGGTCCTTATACCAGAGACGTCTCATGTTCTATCATTCTACCCCACCACTGCTCCCTTCCAGAGAAACCACAGTCCTTGTTAAGGCAAGAAGACCTAGGCCACAGCTGTGTGGACCAAGAGAGTACCCCTAAGACTGCCTGGTAGAAGAGCTTTGACCAGAGGGATGATAGTTACTACAGAATTATCATATTCCTTTCCTTCTTGGTCCACACACAGACCATCAGTTAGGTTGTGGCAACAGGAAGACATGAGCAGAGAAGCCAAAACGGAAATGCTGAACCATGTTAATGGTCGAGAAGTGGAATGTGGACTGATTAAGTACTGTTAGTGCAGATACATGCTGGAGTTGCAACAGATCAGGGGACAATCTTTCTGGTCCTGAGTTAGGTCCTGTCTCCATGAGGTCTGGCCAGACTACAGCTCTTTCTCATCCTGAAAGGCCTCTGGGATTCCTCCCAACTTACCACATGTCTGACATTTGTTTTATTTTCTCATGCATCCTTACTTAAGCCTTCCATTTCTTAAGGCAACTTGAATGAGTTTCTGTTCTTGTAATCAAAGACATTTATAGGGGCCCCAAAGCAAGATGTCTGAAAGTGTTCCTTTTCTCTTTACTAACTATAAAACAATATCAGATCTCCCATCTGACAGTCTACACATAACTTCACAAATTTAGGGCTACTTTGCCAGTTTTTGTAATCACAGAGAAAGAAAAGAAATGGCTGGCAAAGCCCCTTTCCCCTGGATTGTCTTTAAATTGCCCTTGCTGCATTTTTTCTCCCAGTTGATCCCTGCCACATGTAGACCACCATTTACTTTCAGTAGATCTAGAAGGTTCAGCCACAGTAAGTCAAGAATAAAAACCCAGCATCCTATGGGAACCTTAGTAGTCTCTCCACCCTCTGTGGCACTGACAGAATACCCCTGTGACTTCTTGGTTGATTTCAAGGTTCAGCAAGTTTTCCACTGGCAAAACCTGATTCTTCTGGTCCCTAAAAAATAAGATTGGCTCCCAAAGCAGTTCCAGCACTGGGAAAAGGTCAGGTCATATCAGAAATTAATGAGCCAGCCCCTCGAAGCACTGCACCTTCTGCAGCTCTAATTACTCCTCCCTTGTAACAAAAGACCCCACTCAACTCTCTAGCAACCAGTGATTCTCAATCACAGGCAGTATCTGGAAATGTGAGGGGCCATGCTGGTTGACTCAATGACTTGGTTAGAGTAATACAGGTATTTAGTAACCAGGGATGCTAAATGTCCTATAATGGACAGCAAAGTTCCACATAATGATGAATCACTGTATCAAAATGTTAACAGCACCTCCCTTGGGAAACACTGAGCCCCCTCCAACATTCCGAGCAGACCAAAGCAGGGAAGAAAGGCAAAGTGAAGAGAGGAGGGCAATAAGAGGACCAGCACCACACCATCAGAAGTGAAGCAGTCGAGTGAAGACTGTCCGGGGATCACCTCACCAACTCCTTCCCCTCGCCTCCAGGAACACTACTCACAGCACACAACTCCTTGCTCTCAGTCCCACTACCACGCAAAACAGTCTTGGGCTCAGATTTAAACTACATCTTTTAAAATGTGTGTCTTTATTTCCACATCTTTTCCTTTGTTCTAATTATGGTAGTTTCTGAGCAACTAATGTTGGTGCTAGGAATAGATAATATCACCTGAAAATTCTTCCATGTTGCTAAAGGGCTTAATTACTAAATTTGTACTATAATATGTCTGTTGGAAAATCTAGAGATGAATTCTTTAGGGGATAACTCCTCAGAGATTAAACTTGTGAATTAATACCTTCTTAGGAAACACTTTTTTGAGCCACGCTGGGGCTTGGAAGAAGGGAAGGTGAAAACTCTCTCACCACCTCTCCCAGACTCTTTGTTATGCTCTAGGCAGTATCAAAAGAGACATCCTGCACAAACTAGCTTCACCACCAAGGGTCAGGGCATGGAGAGACCAGATGGAAAGAGACAGCTCAGCAGCCTTGGATTAAAGCACAAATATTTCTGAGGCGGTGCGCTCAGTTATGTCAGAGAGACAGGCCCATGGCACTTTCTGTAACAGACAGATGCTGCAGCAAGGTAAAAAGTTCAGCAAGAGCCACTCACAGACTGAAAAGTGCCCAAGGATGGAGAAGTCCAAAATGCAATCCTGTTTTAAATGTGGTGAGGTCTAGTTATAACAAGCGCACATGCTGTCACTACAAGTGTGCATTTCTGACAAATAGGGTCCTTACAGACTGAAGCAGTGCTATCCAACAGAATTCCCTCTGATGATGGCAATGCTCTCTGTCTGCACTGTGCCTGTGTCAATATGGTAGCGTTTGTTGTAAATTTTGTGAGTGTTATCTAATAATTGCAGGGACCAGAAACAAAGCAAGGCTGAACACAAATCTGCCAGGACAGGTTACATCTAATCCCTGCACTTGCCCTTCCTTAGAGTTAAACTGAGGCTTTCTAGTAAAATAACGTGATTGCTTCAGGCCTAAGTCAGGGTGATGGCCTTTTTCACCATTCCAACACAGAGTTCTAGAAGATTATCAGAACACCTGTGATATTAAAACATTTTATGTATCATTCAAAGAGCATGGGTTGAAGATAAACCCTTTTCCATAATTCCAAAGGAGAGAAGAAACAGAAATGTAAAAGTTCTAGAATAAAAACAGATTTCTCCAAACATTCTCTGGTCTTTGTTGGATTACCTGCAAAATCTGTTCTAGGATCAGTAGTCATTTGGGAGGATATTTTTCTTTGGGGGGGGTTACTTCTTTATGTCCTTTGATCTGATTATACATGAGTCACTTTAGCATTAAGAGATTACCACAACCCCACAACCCCCGGTCAAAAGCAATTTCCTCAACTGCTCTTCTGAACAGCCTCCTTCTCCTCCTCCACTTCCTCATTTTTTAACTTTCCAAAAAAAGCCTTTATTCACAAGTACATTGTTGAAATGAGCTGAATATGAAGCTCTCAAGTAAAATCAGAATCCAGTATTGTTTATCATCTCCCACACCACTAACCCTTCACCCTTCAAACTCCCTGCTCCTCAGCTACTGCCTTCACAAGGATTAAGAGTGATCCTTGAGTCCTGGAAATTTGGGGAGACAGATATTTCTTAGCATTTACAGAGCTCCCAAGTAATCACACAGAACTATGTACATTCCTTCTTTAGCCTACTGAGTTACAAATGCTGTGTCCATTTTACAGGTAGGGAAACTGGAGCAAAATGAGGCTAAATGATTAAAATACAGTCCCAGAGAAACTCAGAGCAAGATTAAGTCACTGTACGCCTCCAGCAGTGGTTCTCAACCAGGGGCAGTTTTACCCCCCAGGGGACATTTGGCAGTGTCTGGAGACATTTTTGATTGTCGCGATTGCAGTGGGGTGGAGTCGGGGAACTACCGGCATCTAGTGGGTAGAGGCCAAGGATGCTGCTGAACATGCTACAATGCACAGGACAGCCCACAACAAAGAATCGCCAGGCTCAGCATGTCAGTTGTGCCGAGGATGAGAACCCCTGATCCTCTGGCATCTCCAGCACTACTTTCTTTGGCCCCTAGTCAATAAAGAATGGCTCCCTCTGTAATTTGATCCTTGTACAACATTTACACAAGAAACATGCCAGTTCAGTGTTATTTCTGGCATGCTACACATTTTACTTACTTTTTAAATGGAAAATATATGGGAGCCACAGAGGAAATTGAGGAAAGCTGGCAAAGTCTGGCTCCTTTCCTCTAAAGAGAAAGCTTAGCAAATACCAGGTCCTTTCCTTAGCGACCCCCAGGCACTGAGCTGGGGTCTGTGTCTGGCCACTCACCTGGACTCTTCAGTTGTTGATGTGCTTTGCAGCTGCCTTTCCTCTGCTTTGCCTATCTCTAAGCATGCGCATCACTCCAGAGCAGTAATGATGTATGCTTATGGGAATCTCCAGAGGTCTACAGCCGCTAATTGTCTATTTTGTTCAGTAAATTGTACTCATTACTGAGCCATGTGAGGCACAGAAGGACATCAGCCTTTCTGGGTGCCCTCTGTCTGAGCCTGGGTAATGGGACGTTATCAGTAAGGGCGCCACAGTATTGAAATAAGATGCTTAAAAACAACTCTCCATCCAGTTTTTCAGCTGATTTACTTTTATTTTTGTTATATAACTTCCTGTCCCCCTCTTTCCTAATCATCCTTAGCTCTGCTTAGATTTGTATTAACTATAATTTTCTCTTCAGTGAGTCTGATTTTAGTTTAAGCTCTAGAAGCCAGAGAGTTCAGAAAGGACTGGATGTCCTTTCCACCCCTCCCTCCCAGACTTCCACTGGTCTCTGAGAAGGGCACACCAAGCAGTGAACTTCTCCTTTTGGTCTCAAAAATCTTCAGGACAAATGAAAATCCAAAGCCAGCTTTGGTTATAATGCTCCCAGTGCCTACATCCGTTGCACTAGGGACTGCAAACAGATGAGGAAGGAATGGACATGTGACTTCCAGTGACGCTGGATAAAATAAAATGGAATGGGAAGAACCACGTGCTTTGCTACCGCTATTATCCACCAAACCGGGAATCATCAACTCTCTGGTAAGCTGTTTCTGCCCCCCCATCCCGAAAAGAAAAGTGATTAATGCAGGAAAAGTTAAGCAAAGTAATCCATGGAGGAGGAGGATGCTGAGAGAGGGGAATTTGAGCCAGCAGAGCTAACAATATGATATGGCTACAGGAAAGCGGCACTCAGGCCTAGTTCCCTCCTCCACAGTGTATCTCAGGAAGGCCTAGCAACACCCTCACCACCCACATAAATCAAATCCTACACAAACTCACTAAAAATTCTTGTGCTGAGATATTCCCATGCAGAGATTCCATCCCATCACCCTGACAATGGTTTTAGCTTTGTAAGTGCTGATCTTAATGGTGTTTATGAGCTGAATCACTAAAGGCTTTGGGAACCTTTCACAAACAGGGCACCCCATTGCACTGACCCCAAGAGGCTGTTAAGACAAGAGTAAAACCAGAGCAACAATGGCAACAATGCCCTTGACTTACCCTGGAGTAGAGGGTGTGAGAGCCTTCAAACACACTTACATCCTTGCGACCCATCAGCTCTGCTGCCTTTCACCACTCACTTCTGCATGGTGGACCACAACCGATCAATCACCAACTACCAAAGATGAAAAATGAATGAATGCATTAGGCCAGAAGATCCGTAACTTCAAGTCCCAAGCTACTTCTCAAGTGAATTTGCTAGTGTAGGCTAAGTACTTACTTAACACATTAACACATAGACCCAAACACATATACTAGCTCTAGTTCAGTAAAAGTTTGTTTCTGGTCCCTGTATACATATTGGACAAGCGAACAGTGGAGGGGCCCTCCTTGATCCAGGCACCCAGGCTGACAAAAGTCCTGCCATCCTTAAACACAGCTTCCAAGATCCCCCAGGGGTCCTTTCCATTCCAGCCTATGAGGAGTGTAAAACAACATGGAGGAACTCACATGGGCGTTCTCTTTTTCTGTTTTCTTCCTAGAAATGGACCACAACCCTTTTCTGCTTCCACTCAGTTACACAGCCACACCTAAGCCCAAGGGTTGCTGGGTAGCTAGTAATCAGTCTCATACAAGCCTGACTCCAGCCCAACAAAGAAGACGATGTTAGTTTCAGAGTATGGAGCTCTGGGTGAGACACTAGCACAGTGAACTTGACTTAGTTACTTAACAAAGTTACTTAACAACTCTGAGATCTGGTTTCCTCATCTGTGAAATACTCTGCTTCCCTCATTGACGTGTGTTTCTGCCCAAACACAACACTGTTCATGCTGTGGCTTTAAAACCCTACATTAAGGAATTACTCAGAATTTTTTTGGCTCCAGCCCTGTAGACACAGCATCTTCTGTGTACTGATGGCAGGTAAAGAAACACAGCACTGGAGAAGGCAAGACTGACATGAGCCCGAGCTTGGGTCCTAGTTCTCTAACTAGCTCTGTTAGCTTGGTCAAGTCACTCAGCTCTGAGGTGAAATTCCTTGCCTATAAAATGAGAAGGTTGAGCTAAACAACCCTAGGTTTCTTACAACTCTGAATTATTAGGATTCTAAGACAATGCACAGTCATTTCTCTGAGAAGAAATATTAGTGAGATTTCTTTTTGCCCTAGGTTCACTGCATGAAAATACCTTCTAGGTGAGAATTTTTCAGAGGCTTCAGAAATACCTTATAAGACTCACCTGGCCATAGAATTCTAGACTTAGAAGGGATTTTAAGAGACATGCACCACATCTCACCAATCGCAGTGACCAGGTGAGAAAACTGAGGTTCTGAAAGGCAAAGAAATGTATCTGAGGTCACATGATGAGGCAGTGTTACTGGACTGTTGTGACTACTGCCATCTAGCATCAGCAGGATTTCAGGATTTGGCACTGGTAGTAGAACCTAGCTCATGAGTTCACTTGAAGAGACAGAAATAAACTTCAAATAAGCTGAACCATAGAATGGGGATGGCACGAGGAAGCAGGTGACTGGGGTAATGACTCCCAGCAGCAGTGTTTTATGCCTCCAGTAGGGTCAAAGCTCGTATGCACAGCAACCTCACTAGCAACAAATATCCCTCAAACATCATGGCTACAAAATCCATCTCAAAGAACTGTCAATTACAAAAAATGAAAAACAACAACAAAAACAAAAAAGGTATTTCAAAACAGGGGAATAGATGAACGAGCCTGGCTAATAAGGTCAATGAAACCAGAGTTCAAGATTTGAATTGTTAATACAATCTTAAAATCTTAAAATACTTGTTAGAAATTTTTAAGTTTTAGGATTCAGAATAACTTTGACCTACCTTTGTGGACAGCGCTGAAGTATAGTAACTATGAGCATTATTTTAACTAATACCCTCACCACTATCTTCAGAGCATGTAATTATTGGATACTGATCAGGTTTAAAAGTTACACGTGTATTTCCATGGTCCCACCCACATGTAGGGACTAGTTTTATAAGCAAAGAAGTAGAAACTATGAAGTTGTTGGGAATTTTGATTGAATCATGATTTCAACCTCATTCTCAATTAGGCAACATGTATGCCAAGTACTTTCAAAACCTGTGCTATGAGGCTTAATTGTCAGTTTACCCTCTCCACCTCCCACACACAACCAGCAGAGTAATGGCACCAACCCCCAGAGTCACCATCCCTACCTTAGAGCAACATTTCTGGCTTTCAGGACTTTTTTTTTTTTTTTTAAGATTTTCTTTGAGAACCGATACAGCCTTTCAAAATCTATACTAGAGGCTACACACCGCTGGTTTGCCAGCTCTATATTTCATCTCTTCCAGGAATTCCCAGAGACAGCAGTGCCATCTACTGGTAGGGAGGGCACAACTTGTTCTCTGGAAGCCAGTGGGTGACATGCCAAGGATCTGAAAGAATGGTAGCCTAGATTTGTGTCTTTGTGAGCCTTTCTTTTCTAGAGCACATTACAAGCATAACTGATGCTTACAATGTGAGACACGGAACTCCACAGGAGCCCCCATAGTGAAGGGCAGGTCTTCTGTAAGCCACAAAAAGCCCAGTCAGTCTAGCCAATAGTGAGGCAGCTCTGCCTAGAAATGCCTCCTCAAGGCTGAGTCTCGCTGAATTAAACACTTCCTAGCTCTCCTTTGCCCCCATGCTTCTGTATCAGATGATCTCACCCGTGCCCCCACCTGTGGCAATGTTATCCCACTCTATCTTACAGCAAGCGTCCCAGGGAAGGTGCTCAGACCCCTCTCAACGTGAAGGCTCTTAGATTTACACAATGTGACACAGATCCTGCTCAAAGGACGCTACTGCTTAGGCATGCAGGTCAGACTCTAATCTCTCTCATTCACTCTCCATCCCGCCCCCCCCAACCCGACCCAGGGGACAGATACAACAGAAAGGAAATGATTTTGTTGTTGCTTTGAAAACTACACTAGTGGGCTTTTATCGACCCAGAGAATAAACCTTGTCCTGTAGGTCACCGAGGTACACGTTGCTTCCCTCAAGATGAACTAAGCCTGCCAATCTTTCTGTTTTCCCTTGTGTAACCTAATAAGTGTATTTCAACCTTTCCAAAACTCCTGCCTCCCTTCCACAGGCTTAAGATAAACACTGCATGCCCTCTGTGTATTTATTTAACAAAAGTGACATTTTTCTCTCTAAACAGAAGCATATACCTTTTCAAACTATACCACCTACCCCAGCCTCAGAATTCCTTCCTCTCCCCACTGCATACCAGCTAAAAACAAATCACTGACAAATTTTAAAATTCTTACTATTCCAAGCTGTCAGGTGTCAATCTATATTTTACTTTACGAGAGTCATTTGTTATATTCCCAACAAGCTTTGCAGCACCTTCTCTTTTACTTTCGCTCACCCCAGAGAACCACCAAAATTTGATCTGTTACAGTTGATGTTAATTCTGAATCCCCCTAACAAATTTAAGTGTTCCCTCTTCAATTAGATTGAACTTGCCAAGTAAACTGATTTTTAGCAAGTGTAGGCATTTCACAGGCATGGGGTGTGCCTTAGATGCTTGAAAAAAATCACATTGTTTCCTTAAAAAACACAAAACTTTGTATGGGGAAGGTAAGAGTAATGAAAAGGCTTTGAAGCGGTATCTACCAGGAACCGGAGAGATTCTTGTCCATTTCCTACCAGAATAAGTTCTAAATGAATTACAGTGAAACTCCAGAATACAGTAAAATCCTCCTAATAACAGTTAGTTGAACCATTTCTTACCGACCAGACTACCAGGTATATCCAACAGATTAACCAGTGGAAAACTGAAAGGACTTTTTATACTTCGTTATAAGATGTACAGTGTGCCCTTGCAGGTCTGGGGAAATGCAGAAGGAAAGAGGCAGGGGGTGCCTCCCTTTTTAAAGTATGACTTAAAGGAGACATTCCCTCCCACCCCCCATGCACAAGCAGGTTTGGCATCCAATGGTCTTCTTTAAACACGCACTTTTCAAAGAATTAAGGAGATCTAAATGGGTGTAACTTAGACCCTGCCTTCCCTTCTCCCTACAGCCCGTTAACATGCTGGAAATAAGTCATTACTTGCTTCGGCAGCCCAGAAAAATCTCAGTTTACAGAGATAACCAGTTTACAGAGATAAACGCCTCCCCTCCCCAACCCACCCCGCCCCTCAGAAAAAGATTTTCTTTAAGGAGAATATCAGTGTGATGGTCTGGTCTGCAGTTCACTGCAGGCATCTCCCTCCTCACAATTACCAGTCATCAGTTTCGCTGTAATTTCTTATGGTAGCCTCTCATTTAGACCTGCTCCGCCAGTGCCCAACTGCTTTTAAAATCATCATTTTCCGTCTCCTTAAGGATCTCTGGATTCCTTCGGCAGGCTGAAAGCGTTCAATTTCGGTGCAGCTCGGGGACTGAGAGCTGGCGGGCAGGTCCGGAGAAGCCTTGCACCGGTGCACCTGGGCTGGCCCACCGGTCCTTGCCCCCACCCCCGCCCGCACGGCTGCGCCAGGAATTCGGCTTTGCTCGCCGCCGCCGTATTACTTCGAGTCCCGCGGCTTGGCCAGAGACACCACATTTTTTTCTTCGTTTTCACATGTGACAGGTCCCACTGCATTAAAGCCATCTTCTTCCCTGCCCCCGCCCCACCACCTTTCACCCTTTACCTGGGGAGGGGGTCCATACCAGCATCCCCCCGGGCGGGAAACAAAGGCTGAGGCGAGGCTGCCAGGTGGGCAACTCCCCTCAGGCGGACCCGTCACCGCGGTGAGGAGGATGGGGAGATGCATTAGAGAGCAGAAAAAGGGAAACCGAGGCACCGAGGGTGATGGCTGAGCCCGGGTACGCATCCTCTCCCAAGCGAGGCTGCCCGGGCGGGCGAACCCCAGACCTCCCCCCGCCCCGCTCGCCCGCAACCGGCAGCGGAAGGACAGGGAGGCCGCCCCGCGGCTGCTCTTACCTCGGGAGAAGCGCTCCGGCTCCCTCCGACGGCTCGGGAGAAAAAGCCCCGCCGCTTGCGCACGCGCACTCGCGTTCTCGCGCCTTCGCGCCCCCGCGCGCGCCTCTCCGACCCGGCTTTGGCCCGCCCCGGCCCTGTCCGTCAGCGTCCGCGAGAGCCAATCCAGTAGCACGGGAGGACCAGCCCCGGTCACGTGGTATTGCCAGCCAATCACCAAATTGCCCTCGGCAGGACCCTCTCCGATGTCTCTGGGGGTTCGGTTGCTACCGAGTGAAGCGGGTGCGAGGTGTGCACAAAGCGCTGAGTGTCTGTTTGGGGCGTTGATTGTCGCTAGATCAGTTACTAGATCAATCGATATCTCAAATTCTAAATATGAATAAGAATGACCTGGGCATCTTGTTAAAAGGCGGATTCTGATCCACTAAGTCTGAGATGGGGGCTTGAGGCTCTGCCTTTCTAACAAGTTCTAGGCGGTGATGATGATGTTCCTGTTCTAAGGACTACGCTTTGGGTAGCAATATTTTGAGGACACTTGTCAGAAAATGATGGTTATAACCCCTGCTCCATGTTATCTAAAAGTTTCAAGACCTTTTCCTTCCTCAAGTGATGGAAAGCATTCCAGTGACTGACTAAACAAGGGGTGTTCTGGTGACGCTCGTAGTTTGGGCACAGGCTGGGAAGGTATGTTTCATTTCAACATCAACCATCCTTGGCCCATGGGACACAAACCAGTGCCGATTTGGTGGACTCTCCTTATTGAGAACTAGGTCATCTTAAAGTATTGGGCATATGTGTCACTGTGCTATACTCTTGGCCAGAGAAGCAACATGAGTGGTCTCTGCTTTGTGGAAACTTGCGGTCTGTCACAGAGCTACACAGGCAAACTCAGGAAGAAACATATAGGAATAACATGTAGGGAGCTAATTGTTGCAGCATCTTGGACAATTCAGGCCAGAACTATCCAAAATAAGCCAGAGAGGTTGTAATATCTTATCTTAGGGATCTTTGAAATTGTTGAGATAGCCTTCTGTCAGTAATTCCGGAGTCTGGAATTCAGGAAGCCCAATGCCTCTGTCATCTATAAAACTTGACCTAAATCTAAGTATTTTCAGACTGGCCGCTAGAATATTTGTTGTTCAGCACAGTCAAGCCCTTGTTACTCAAGACTGCACCAAAGTGATTCAAAGGTCTAAGTGCTGCATTCTCCAAAAGCTTCTTCCTACTTCAGACCAGGTGGTGTGACACTGCTTCCAGAAGTTTTCTCTCACTATTCCTCAAGGTGATCAAACTGTCACTTAGAGGAAACTTCACCCTTGTCAGTGTGTCTTGGGCCTCTGGCTTATCAGCCCTACAAGTGAAGCCTGCTTAGCAATCTCAGACATTGTTCACGAGTGTCTCTATCAGAGATAGCATAGCACAGAAATCTAGCACAACAATGGTTTTGGCTGCAGCTGGAGTAACGAAACGTCTAACCAAGAAAAATATGTTTGAAAGTCTCAGAGAAAGTTTATTGTGCTGTCTTTAAACCACTGGTTCTCAAGCTTGGGTGTACATTAACGCTTTTAAGGAAATAGGTTTTGGGGGTCCTGTTCCTAGAGATTCCGATTGGAGTGAGGAATGGAGCCTGGGCAACTATAGGTTTAAAAAGTTCCACAGGTGATTTGTATCCAGCCATGCTTGAGAATACCTATATAAGCTGCTACACTGAGGAACTCATTCGTTAACAAGGGAAATCAACTCTACAACACAAATCACTAGTGACATAAAGATTGGAAACACAAGAAAAGCTTCCACATAACTAGTGAGAATAGATTTTTTTAAAGACCAAAAATAATTCATAGGGAATAAATACTCTAAAGACTATTCAGTAGACTAAATTTAAAAACCAGGTTCACAACTAGGTTTAATTTCAGTTGATTTAGTAAATATTGCAAAAAGAACCTATTACTTCTTGTTAACCACACCAAACTGATGAACTCTCTGGTGATATCTTGACTTGTTTTATGTCCTTCTTAACCAAAAGCAAATTTCTATTTGCATTATTAAGAGTTATTCTCTGAGGCTTTTCCCAAAATGTGCACAGAATCACCTGGAGTCCTGGTTAAAATGCAGACTCCCAGGCCCCTGCACCAAACCTCCTCTAGCCTCTCTCCTGTAACAATTCTGAAGCCACCACTAATTAAACTTGAGTCCAAGTTGTATCTCCTGATACAGAACATCTACATATAGGCAAACTCTCAAGCTGTGCTATTAGTCTGCCATGATAGCTAAATGAAGGAGGTGAGTCTATTTTAAAGTATTCCAAGAGAATCTCAATTCTCTTTACTGGGATTTTACCAAATTCTTATATTTTGTGACAAAAAGTGATTAGTGCTAGGATCTTGGAAAGCTATTGTTGCGTAGAGTTTTTCTATGGAGTAATATTTGCTGTAGTGGAGTATGACCTAGCTTTTAACTGAATTAGTGATGTCCCCTCAGAACACTCTGCCAACAACAGCCATTTTGCTCAAAAGTGACTTTATAGAAGAGACTGTCTTTTCTCCATTGTATATACTTGCCTCCTTTGTCATAGATTAGTTGACCACAGGTGCATGGGTTTATCTCTGGGCTTTCTATCCTGTTCCATTGATCTATATTTCTGTTTTTGTGCCAGTACCATACTGTATTGTATACTGTAGCTTTGTAGTATAGTCTGAAGTCAGGGAGCCTGATTCCTCCAGCTCCATTTTTCTTTCTCAAGATTGCTTTGGCTATTCGGGGTCTTGTGTTTCCATACAAATTGTGAAATTTTTTGTTCTAGTTCTGTGAAAAAAGTGGTGCTGGAAAACTGGACAGCTACATGTAAAAGAATGAAATTAGAACACTCCCTAACACCATACACAAAAATAAACTCAAAATGGATTAAAGACCTAAATGTAAGGCCAGACACTATCAAACTCTTAGAGGAAAACATAGGCAGAACACTCTATGACATAAATCACAGCAAGATCCTTTTTGACCCACATCCTAGAGAAATGGAAATAAAAACAAAAATAAACAAATGGGACCTAATTAAACTTAAAAGCTTTTGCACAGCAAAGAAAACCATAAACAAGACAAAAAGACAACCCTCAGTATATGGGAGAAAATATTTGCAAACACAGCAACTGACAAAGGATTAATTTCCAAAATTTACAAGCAACTCATGCAACTCAATATCAAAAAAACAAACAACCCAACCCCAAAATGGGCAGAAGACCTAAAAAGACATTTCTCCAAAGAAGATATACAGATTGCCAACAAACACGTGAAAGAATACTCAACATCACTAATAATTAGAGAAATGCAAATCAAAACGACAATGAGATATCATCTCACACCAGTCAGATTGGCCATCATCAAAAACTCTAGAAACAATAAATGCTGGAGGGGGTGTGGAGAAAAGGGAACCCTCTTGCACTGCTGGTGCAAATGTAAATTGATACAGCCACTATGGAGAACAGTATGGAAGTTCCTTAAAAACTAAAAATAGAACTACCATATGACCCAGCAATCCCACTACTGGGCATATACCCTGAGAAAACCAGAATTCAAAAAGAGTCATATACCAAAATGTTCAATGAAGTTCTATATACTATAACCAAGACATGGAAGCAACCTAAGTGTCCATCAACAGATGAATGGATAAAGAAGATGTGGCACATATATACAATGGAATATTACTCAGCCATAAAAAGAAATGAAATTGGGCTTCCCTGGTGGCGCAGTGGTTGAGAGTCCGCCTGCTGATGCAGGGGACATGGGTTCATGCCCTGGTTCAGGAAGATCCCACATGCCATGGAGCGGCTAGGCCCATGAGCCATGGCCGCTGAGCCTGCACGTCCGGAGCCTGTGCTCCACAACAGTGAGAGGCCCGCATACCGCAAAAAAAAAAACCAAAAAACAAATGAAATTGAGTTATTTGTAGTGAGGTGGATGGACCTAGAGTCTGTCATACAGAGTGAAGTAAGTCAGAAAGAGAAAAACAAATGCCGTATGGTAAAACATATATATGGAATCTAAAACAAAAAAAAAAAAGAAGAAGAAGAGAAAAAACGGTCATGAAGAACCTAAGGGCAAGACAGCAGTAAAGACACAGACCTACTAGAGAATGGACTTGAGGATATGGGGAGGGGGAAGCATAAGCTGGGATAAAGTGAGGGAGTGGCATGGACGTATATACACTACCAAACATAAAATAGATAGCTAGTGGGAAGCAGCCGCATAGCACAGGGAGATCAGCTTGGTGCTTTGTGACCACCTAGGGAGGTGGGATGGAGAGGCAAGAGAGAAGAGATATGGGGACATATGTATATGTATAACTGATTCACTTTGTTATAAAGCAGAAACTAACACACCATTGTAAAGCAGTTATACTCTAATAAAGATGTTAAAAAAACACACACACACATCACAAAAACTTATCTAAAAAAAAACCAGTGGGCTTCCCTGGTGGCGCAGTGGTTGAGAATCCGCCTGCCAATGCAGGAGACACGGGTTCGTGCCCTGGTCCGGGAAGATCCCACATGCCCCGGAGCAACTAAGCCCGTGAGCCATGGCCGCTAGGCCTGCGCGTCCGGAGCCTGTGCTCCGCAACGGGAGAGGCCACAACAGTGAGAGGCCCGCATACCGCAAAAAAAAAAAAAAAAAAAAAAAAAAACCAGTGACTTTATTTGCCACATCAGAAATATGGAAGCCTGATGTGTAAACCTGCAATCTAACTTCCTTCTGCTCTCACACTTTTAAAAATGTATTTCACAGCATTCAAATGAGGGGAATTTTTTCTCACCTTGTAAACTTGTAGCTTTATCTACTGGGTAAAATAAGCACAATTTTCACTGATATTTAACGAGCATCAGTAATTCAAATTTTTAACTAGAAAAAAGAATTTATTTTCTCTTTGTGAGTGTCATCATTACAAAAAAAGCCATCAAGAAACAAAGAAATTCTTGCTTGAGGATAAGAATTTGAAAAATGGACTTCCAGGCTGTCATTCATTTTCTGTTTCTCAGTCTGCTTGCCTCACAAGTATAACCTGGCTGTCCTATCTCAGGAAATGGATAGGTTAGTATCTGATATAAATCAGGAGTTAGCTTATGCAAGGCTTCCTCGCTCCCTTCCCTCCCATCCCCCCAGAAATTGCTTAGTAAGAGATTTAGGAGTATTTGAAAAGAAAAGAAAGAGGTAAGACATAAACAACCAAGTCTCCAGAAATCCACCCATTTGTCCATGATGGTCAGAAGCCCTACAGACTGCTTTATGATTGCTAATTATGTTTTTATCTCTCTAGCAATAAATATCTTCTCTAAACTTAATTTTTCTCATTCATGAAGACCCACAGATTACCCAAGATTCTAGTTTCCATCTTGCCAGGATAACCATTTTATGTCTATGTATCTGTATTTTAATAACTGGTAACTTTTTCCCATTTAGTAGTGCAAATGTCTACAGATTTAGCCTAACACACTGGATGTTTTAAGATAAGTTTATGTTCTTTATATTCTTTATATTATCTATAAAGATATATATTCTTTTGTAATATTTTTTATAAAATATTTCATACTTAAAACATATGATATGCCCCTCTATACGTCTCCCAAATTAAGAAATAAAACATTATTAATAAAGTCAAAGCCCCCATGTACCCCTTCCAACAAGGTGATTTTTTAGATTGGAGATGCTACACTTAGCAAGCTTCGCCACAAAGGAGAGAGAATGGTTCATGGAAGAAAACACCATATTGTATGCATATAATAGAAAACATAAATGTAAATGAGCAAAATTCTTACTGAATAAAATGTTTGGAAGTTCCAAACTGATATAAGAAAAGGATAACAGAGCTGGAAATTCCATGTGGTCCAACTCCTGTGCAGGTAACTTTTAGAAGACTACATAAGTACTGTGGAACAGAGATAAGGAGAGAAATCAAGTCTCTTTCATTCAATAAAAACACTACGTGAACTCTGTCTTTTAGCTCATTTTAAGTTAAGTTTAAGTCATCACAATTCAAAATAAAAAGTGTTACATTACAAGTGAGGCTCATACACTATAAGAAAGCACAAAGAGGGAATACAAATTCTTATTGATATCAGAGAAGGCTTTCTGCAAAAAGTGATACCTGAATTGAATTCCAAAGAACTAGTAAGAGTTAACCAGGAAAGCACTAGCAGAAGGGTGTTTCAGGGCTGGCAATGGCCCATACAAAAGCACAAGAGGATGGAACATTGAGGAAGAGAATGTAGTTTAATTTGACTAGCTATTAAAGGGGATGGATGGTGATTGAAAGGTGGGGAAAAGACCAGAATGCAAGGATGGCAAATATGTCCTTCCTCCCTTTTCTAATCAGTCGTGACATTCAACTCTACTCTAGTGATTATGAGTAGAATCTAGGACCAAATCCCAACTCTTCCACTTACCAGCTGTATAAACCTGGACAGTTTGGCCCATGGAAGATATAATGATTGCAGTTTTCTCATCTGCAAAAGGGAAATATAATGGCAATACAAGTACTTGTCTCTTACATCTGTTAGTGAGCTAATTAAACAATATAAAGTGTTTAAGCAGTGTTTGTCATGTAGGAAGTGCTAAATAAATGTTAGCTATTATTAGTAGTATTCTTCTAAACGTGGATATGGCCTCAGACTCCTTCTCAACCCAGTGTTAGTGACCTCCCACTTCAACCAATCAGAATTGGCACCCAGGGGGAACCTTTCAGCCCTCCCTGGTGCCTGACACAACTCTGATTTCAAGCTCTACATCCTAGTGCCACTCACATATACTGATTCTTATCTACATTTAAGCAAGTTCTCTGTGATAAAAAGACCCTCTCAGTCCAAGTTCTCTGTGATAAAACCCTCTCAGTCCAACACCAAGTCACACAAAAAACCAGTTGCTGACACACCTACATATTTTCTTGAAAATTTACAGATTGTCTTCACCAATTTTTTTCTTTGTAATTTTTTAAAATAAATAAATAAATTTATTTATTTAGGCTGCACTGGGTCTTCATTTCTGTGCACAGGCTTTCTCTAGTTGTGGCGAGTGGGGGCTACTCTTCATTGTGGTGCGTGGGCTTCTCACTGCAGTGGTTTCTCTTGTCGAGGAGCACAGGCTCTAGGCACGTGAGCTTCAGTAGTTGTGGCTCGCGGGCTCTAGAGCACAGGCTCAGTAGTTGTGGTGCACAGGCTTAGCTGCTCCGTGGCATGTGGGATCTTCCCAGACCAGGGCTCGAACCTGTGTCCCCTGTATTGGCAGGCGGATTTTTAGCCACTGTGCCACCAGGGAAGTCCTTCTTTGTAATTTTTAATAAAACACATCATACTCTAAGTAGTTTGGACTTTTTGTCCCTTAGATGCATCACTTCTCACTTGCTCACACTAAAGTGTATATGACATTTTAACGACTATGTCTCCCAGATTTCTGAACTATATTTCTACCACCTTGCCATTCCTATGCAGAAGAGCTTAGCATCCTCTATGAAGATGTAATATTGGGGCATGTGGTTTCCACTAAGTGATGCTTAAAAATTTTCAAGACTAATTTCTGGGCCTAGAATGTCATTCATGCATGTATTCATTCCCACTCAGAAGCACCCCTGGGGTTCTCTATGGTGAGTAAGTACTGGACTAGATGCTGAGGACATAGCAACAAGCAAATAGGCAAGGTTTCCACCAAAGGAAAGCTTACTATATTATGCCTGTCTTTCAATCCCTACCCTGTAGTGAGTCAAATGATATAATCTATATTGTCAGTTGCAAGATGACAGAGACCATGGTTCATTCATCTCTGAAACCCCCAGGTCATGACACACAGTTGGAGCTCAGTGAATCTCTGTTGAACTGACTTGAGCTGAAATGCCTCTGGCATGCTTCATCACCCCATCTCCACCCCTCACAAGCCACTTCTCTGATCTTATCCCTACCTCTCTGTCCCTTGATAACTCAGCTCCAGCCACACTGGCCTTCTTAACACTTCCTCAAATATACCAAGCCCACCCTTGTCTCTGGCTGGAATACTTGGCCACCGCCCTCTACCCCTCACCCTAACCTTGCATTTGCAGGGCCCTCCTCCCTCACTAAATTTAGGTCTCTGCTCAAAAGACTTCTTGTCAGAGAGGCCTTACCTGGTCAGCTGATCCAAAGCAACACTACCTACTACAACTGTCACCCCGACTTTCTCTATCAGGGTTTCATAAGTGTATTAAGCCCTACAGAAAACGATTTCAGTGACTGTTTTCTCCCATCTCCCAAGGATTGTACACTGCTGGTGTCATTCTAGATGCATAGGAGAGAAGTTAATTCATTGTATATAAAGGGTGTCTTTGGGCATCAGAGCTTAATTCTCTGTTAGAACTGGTAGAAAAGGGCTGCTCTAAACTATCATCCTACATATTTTTTTCTTTTTAGCTCTTATCAACATCTGATGAATTATTTCTTTGTTGTCTCCCTACCCCACCCCTCAGTAGAATATAAGCACATGGATTTTGATTTCAGCCTCTGCTTATCCTCAGTGTATAGAACTGATATATAACAGACACTCAAAAAGTATTATTTGAATAAACTTCACAGGATAGACTCGTGTTGTAACTTCATATAAAAACTTATGATTGTAAAAAGAATTCATGTTAAAACTTCTCCATATTGAAAAAAATGTATATTATAGACTACTCAAGAGAAATGAGGAGACATAAAATGTTAAATAGAATTGGGGAAACTGATAATTTTATCCAGATAATAATAATAAGAGGCTTTAATTATCCAAACACAAAGTAACCAACTGCTCAATCAGGATATGGGAGATGGGAGTAGGAGTAGGGGGCTGGATGTTAATAAATTGAGGACTGGTTTCTAAATCCCACAAGGAGGAGAAATGGAGGGAACTTTCATCCTAAACAGGATCAGAAGTGGACCCTAGAGATTGCTGTGGGTGAGGCACTAGGCAAAAATTAATAACTTAATTAAATTCCACATCCTCGTGGGACAGGGGAAAACCAAGAAACCCATCCCATACACTCTAGATTTTTTAAAAGGGAAATGTGATAAATATAGGCCCTATTTAGGAGACAATTGAAAGGAAGAACTTTAAAAAGTCAATAATCCATAAGAAAGCCTATGTACTTTCTCATTGCTCTTTGCTTTCCATGAAAAGCATATACCAAGGAACGAAAATAAGCATTAGAGGTAGGAGCTAAAAAGAGAACTGTTAGAGCCATATAAATTATCAGAGAAAAAGAGGGCATTTTCCCCAAATTGGTAAGGGAGTATTAAAGAAACCAATCAATTATAAATGAGGAGAATAATAACTACAACAAAAATGCTTTGAAGAACACCTTGCAAGGTCTCTGAAACTAATAAAAGGAGATTATTTTAACATGTCAAAGGGAGGAAGTCACTCAAAGAATAAGTGGGATCCTTTGATCTTGGTGGGATAAAGGATTTGCTCAAGAATGGAAAGGAGCATATTTCACAGGCTGAATTATTTGCTGCAAATTAACATACTGAAAGAATTATATATAGACTCCCTTTACTAGGCTATACACAAAGATGGGCAAGTTAGAATTATTTTACTGTAACAATGATCATGTATTCAGAATGCTTTGCAAAGCTGAACAAAATCAATGTGGGTAAACCATCAGGACTGAGAGATAAGAGAATCTGCTCACTCAAAGAGGTGACTTGTATATACAAATGTGCAGCTGTTGTCCATTCTCATAAAAAGGTTCAGAAGAGACCTGAGAAAAGATAACCCTAAATGTTACTTTTGCTTAAATATTCAATTATTTTTAACCTCAATTATAGTCTCCATGACTTTGCCTGGCTTAAAGTAACTTAATGAAATGGCTATTTGACTGGATCTGGTAAGAATTATATGTAACCCTGTTCTTTCTATTGTTTCTTATCTCTCTTGACATTAACTACCACTGATGAATTTCTTGGCCAGTTACACTTAAAGTTACAGATTTAAAACAAACTGAAAGCCTTTCACATAATAAACATTCAATAATGTTACCTTCTTTAAAATTAATTTTTTTCAGTAAATAAAAACATAAAAACCAAAAAATTGAAATAAAATAAGTCACAGGCTGTTTGCCCTCCCCCCTTTACTTTCTTTCTTTTTTATACTGGACTTCCCCGGGAATTCCATCAGCCATCTCCTGCTCCATCAGCAACAGTCCTCTGACAAAAGTTACTACTAACAAGGGGACCCAAAACATGACCCTCATATGTTCTTAAAACTATTTATGCTTAAGAGCTCCTATGGCCCTAATTCCTCCTGAGAGGATCTCAGAATAACAACCTATCAGGGAGAATATTCAGGTCTTCTGTTTTCAAAGATTTTTTTTAACAGATTCATTTTCTCTTGGTTAGAGCCCTCTCCCCAATGTTACTATTACCTGTGTTTCCCAAGATTAGAAATGGTTTCAAAGAGGACTCTGGACCCAGTCCTGTGCTTCTGCCAAGAATTTTGGTTTCCATGGTCCAAGATCTCTCCCCTCTGTCACATGTCCTTATAACACACACATTTTCTATTAAAACCTCAAACCGGGACTAATGCTTCCCACCTCAGAGAGAAAATGAGCTGCAGAAAATTACTTTACTAATCTCCTTCAGTTTGCTCCTACACTATGCCTCTGCTCTAAACAGTGGCCATGACCGAGACCCCCATAGTCTCCAGAGTCTGAGTTCAGCTCCTCCCCTCTGAGCTCCCACAGCTAACTGGCACGTCCCCTAACATGGCTTCTGTCACATTGTATTAAAATTGCCCATTCAATGTTTCATGACCTCTACTAGACTAAGTTCTGTGAGGGCAGAACTTACAATTTCTATATTGTCCCTCATTGGACAAGACAAGAACAATTGCCCCTAGAACAATGCCTGGTATAGAGTAGACACTCAATAATCATTTGTGAAATTAATGGAAGCTCTCATTCTCAGAATCCTCCCTCTACCTCTATGAGCATCTCTGATGATTCTACTTTGAACTGGGCGATTGCCATTACCTAATAGCAGGGTTTATTATTAACATTCCTTTATGTTTTGTTCCCTTTCTGGGCTCTGTGTTCTCTCTGCTAATGTTTGCATGTATAAATATTTAAACTCCTCTCAGGTTAAATTCTTTTCTCCATTCTCATATTTCTTCCTTTCCCCCTGCTAATTATAGTAAGATCATCAAACCTAGACAGTACAACTTCAAATATGACCCATTGACACCTCATACACATTGCCAGTGATTGTTTTAATAGCCATAAATCCTAACAAGCAAATAAACATTACAAAAAGATACTTTTCATATTCCACTCATTTACATTCCAGTTTTTCTAATTCTAAGTAGAAATTTCCTTTCCTATTAATTTTTCTATCACTATGTCACATTCACTTACAGAACACTATGTCAGTAGGTCTCCAATTTGAGTGTGCATTAAAGTCACCTTGAGGGCTTGTACAACAAAATTGTCAGGCCTTACCCCTAGAGCGTCTGATTCAGTAGGTCTTGGGTGAGGGCTGGGAATGTACATTTTTAACAAGTTCCTAAGGAATGCTGATGCTTTTGACCAAGGACCACAATTTAGAATCATTGCACGGTGTCATTAAATGACAAACTCAAAAACAATATAAGAAAAAGTAATTAATAAATAATCCAAAATCTATGTACAAAAGGAAGTACTCTCTATGATTGGTTATGACCAAAGGAGTAACATCATTCCAGGATGTCAATTCAATGTGGCACTACAGCTCAAATGATCAGTCAGTTGTTGAATATCATTCAAAAGAAATATATTTTTTCTTTCCAATAAAACTTTGTGTATCTTTGGTTTCTGAAATTCGAGAAAGTTACAATGGTCCTGGAAAAAGTGTCAGGAAAGGGCAGCTAGGCTGATTGAAAACAATAGTTCCACCAGATAGAAGGCTGCATTATGAGGCCAAATGAAAGAAAGGGGGAGAATTTTTCAATTCAGAATGGTAAAAGCTAGGAAGTAGGACAATAATAACCTCTAATATCAAGAGCAGTACAGATAGGTTGATCACTCAATTCTGAAATCTGGAATGGTCCTGTGAAACTTGAGCTTAGGGAATTTTATGAAAAAAGTACTACTTCATTCAATGGGTATAATCTGTGGTACCCACAACCCCTGAGAATGATGTGAGTAAGGAAAATAAAGGTAATCAAAATGTATTTTGTCAAGTAGATGAATGATAAAACCATAAATTGTTAGTTTTTCAAAGCTCACAGAAGGGAGGACCACTTACCCCCCTATCACATGTCCTCTGGTGCTGTCTTTGGTAAAAGAATATAGTAAAAACTCTTTGAGGTTTGTCTTATAATGCAGTTCTAATCCTTAAGGCCAAATGAGCAATCTAAGACCTTTAGACTTCATGTGGTCCACTTCACCTTGAAATATGGCCTGTGATCCAAGCTCAGGACCAGTAACTAAAATATTAAAGTGAGTGAATAATAATCCCATTTATTCACTCACACATGCTGCAGTTTTGAGAAAGCCCTCCCTGGGCATGATCATTGCATGAGTTTTAGGACTTATCTGTCATCCAGTGCTAAGGCACAGACAGATAAAACATGGCATAAGACACAGAAAGTAAAAAGAATGAGAGAGACAGACTATGGTTTAAGGCAAGTTTTACAAAACAAATGCTCACAGAGTGAGGCAGGTGAAGAAAGGAGTATCACAGACAATAAGGCAATAGAAAGAAGTAGGGGCTGTGTGGTTACTGGGCCGCAGCCCATTACTGCAATATGGGAATGCAAGATGGATCACATCTCATACATTTTTAATAATCTAGAAATCAGAGTTTTTAATGAGAATTTATCCAGTGTTTTAAAAAAATAAATCTCTATGGGCCAAGCAAAACACATCTGTAAATCAGATATGGGCAACAGACATATCCCTTGGCTAATATGGTCAATTCCCATCAAGAAATCTCCCAAACCCCTTCTCAGAACTGTGTCATGTGATCACTGTGAGGTGCAAAGGAAGCTGGGAAGTGTGGTTTTTTAGCAGGGTACATTGTTGCCATGGATAAAATCTGGTTTCCACTACTAAAAAAGAAAGGAGGCCACATATCCCAAGGAGGAAATATGCCCCATGCTTTGGAACACTAGGTCTAAGAGAATTCCACAGACATTCAACTCTCCTTTCTCCCAGCTCTTGAATGATCCTTGGAGGTCTCTAGAGCAATCCATTAGCCTGAGTATAAACTGACTTGTACTGTTTTATTACAGAACTACATTGAATTAAAGGACTGCAATAATTGTGCCAAATGTGACCATTTTCAATATAGTACAGGTGTGTAAAGCAGAGAAATGGGAAAGAAAAGCTATGCTAAAAATTTCAGGCACATACATTGAAACTTGAATCCCTACTTTTGCTGGGGCTTTCATGATATGACAGATGTACTTCTCTGTCATTGCCCCAGTTTCAAGGCAAGCAAATGTCTGAGAAGTCATTAGATTTAAATTACTTTGGGAAATATCTTTGCAGTCAAAACCTGTATGGACCAAGTACACATTTCTCATTTTCATGTCAATGACTATCTTATTTGAAGAGTCTATTGTGCTAATTTTAAAACCCAGAAAGAAAAGACAGTGATCTATTAGTAATGATGCAATGGCCTTGGGTGAGGATTGATTAAGCCCTCACGACTGCCTTACTTTTTTCTGATTTTAGATTTTCTGGCTTCGTCTTAAACAACATAATCACAATGCATCTAATTGAGACACTAGGAAGAATACCGATTTCAGGTTTTCTGTAGTCTCAAGAGATCTTGGATTCACTGTTGGTTTCATCTAGAATTCATTTTATTCAAATTTTATGATGATCAAATGTGTACTTAACCTTATATTCCAATATTCCATTCACTGAGAAGAAAGAGAAATCATTTGCTTCCATTTTTATTTTTCACTCCTTTCTAGATTTTTTTGTTTACTTTTTAATTTTGTGGGGCTTTTTTTTTGGTACCTATGATGAAGTCTTACATATCTATTTATCGAGATTTTCTAGCACTAATGATGTCTGAGGAGTTTGTCAATAGCAACACAAATCCACATTTGAACATTAAATCCTTAGTGCTGAAATTATTTACTCTGGGCCATGGTGACCAACTCTTCCTGTGCCTTCATCTATTTTTGTCAAAGAGGGCTGCCAGCTTCTGTAGAGCCAATATTTGTGTTTCAATCTAGCCAAGTCTCTTTGGAGTTCATCCTTCATTAGCCTTCCAGTAAGAAATGTCAAGGCCCTGCCTTTTCCTGCAGCTTTTGGGAATGGCTTTTCCTCATCTCCATATGCCAAAGCAGGAATCAGATGGGAATTATTTTTTCCTTGTCAATCCAGAAGTTTCACTTACATTGCATTTGCCTTCAGCAACACAAGCTAAATCTTGTGAATCAATCCTTTCTTCAGACTTTTAAGCCCACAGTTCAAGATATAAAACACCCCTCCATTTTGCACAGGCATTGCTTTGGGCTGGATATATGAGAAATACAGCTGCTGTGGCTTATCCAATATTTTTTAAAAATCTTCTCATGCCACCAGAAGCTCAGAGGTAGGCTGGCGTAGTAACCAGCAGTAGGTCAGGGTCTTCTGGAAAGCAAACTCTGCAATGGAGACTGCATGCAGGATGTTTACTGAGGAGTGCTCTTGGGATTAACACCTGTGGGGTAAGGAAAGGCAGCAGGATTAGGTAAAAGGAAGAAGCTGGGCTGTTGTGTGGTCACAACAGACCTCAGACAATCATATGGGAAGCTCTGAAGCTGGCTCCTTAGAGTTTTTGTGTATTGGGTTAAGGGAGCAGGGCTTTATACCTTCTCATCAATCAATCATTGGATGCAGGCTACCCATCAGGAAGGGACTGTGATGTGGGGTGGAGTGGGTGTCTGTCTTCAGATGAGGACAATTCCCAAAGAGGTCTGACAGGTGAGGGACACCTGCTATAAAGAGCCTCAGCAGTGGGGATCAAAGACTTCAGTCCTGAGTGGGGGGCGGGGTTAGTCTGTTATAGCACAATGCCCCCACCACAGTTGTCTGTGGCCCAGACTCCTTTTTCCTTTCTGATCTGCCATTCTAAGCACGTTGCTTTCAAGCTCATGATTGCTTCATGATCTCAAGATGGCTATTCCACACCCAGCCTTATTTCTGTACTCTGGGTAGGAGCAATAAGGAAGCAACAAGGAGGAAAATGTAGCACCTATATCAGAAAAGCAACTATTTCTCAAGAATGTCCAACAATATTCTATTATGTCTCATTGGCTAAGGTTGTCATATGACTATTCTAGCTGCAAACAATGATGAAAAATGCATTTTAGCCAGACACATTACTGCCTTGACCAAAATCAGAGATCGGGGTTTTTTTAAGGAAAAGAAGCTAATTGGCATTAGCAACTAGCAGTTCTCCCAAACTACCGGATTTTCAAGAAAAGTTTACTCCCATTGGCAAGGAATCGGTGACTCTCTACAAGCCTCAAGGATTTTTTCATATTTTGTTGTAAGAAGTCACTTCTCTATCTTAATTGTGTACTAGTTATACTACTACCTCCTTCTCTAGTCACTGGAGGTTAAACTTCATTTTCTAATAGTCATGTTTATCTCAAAATACAAATTCTTAAACTTCTTTCTGAATGATCCATCACTTTTTCTGTTTTGCCCTTTCTCTCTGTTACACACGCATATACACAGGCACACACAGTTTCACTATTCCTGTGTTGTTGAGAGAAATGATAACAAAAAATCATCCTTAGTTTCTTGTCAGTGCTGCAACAAACTAAGGTACATCTAGAGAGAAGAGAGAAGAAAGACCTTGTCAAAAGGAACACACAGAGAACAGAGGTATAACAAGTCCAAGATGGGGAAACCTGCCAAAATAGAATTGACTGGGACTAGGGTTGCCAGATTTAGCAAATCAAAACAGAGGATACCCAGTTAAATTTGAATTTCAGATAAACAGTGAATTATTTTTAGTATAAACAATTCACTAAATGTTGTGTCCCCCTGAAATGTATACGTTAAATCCTAATAACCAATGTAATTGTATTTAGAGGTGGGGCCTTTGGAGGTGATTAAGTCATGAGGGTAGAGCTCTCTTCATGAATGGGGTTAGTGTCCTTATAAAAGGGACCCCAGAGAGCTCCCTTGCCCCTTCTGCCAAGTGAGGTTACAGTGAGAAGATGTTCATCTCTGAACAAGGAAGTGGGCCCTCACTAGTCACTGATTCTGCCAGTGTCTTGATCTTGGACTTTGCCGTCTCCAGAATTGTGAGAAATAAGTGTCTGTTGTTTAAGCCACCTAGTCTATGATATTCTGTTATAGCAGCACGAACTAAGACAATATCCCAAATATGTGTGGGACATACTAAAAATTTATTTGCTGTTTATCTGAAATTCAAATTTAACTGGGGATCCTGTATTTTATCTGGCCACCCTAACTAGGAGGAGTAGTGTCACTGTCACATGGTTAGATTCTGTCATTGTGCCCATTTCCATAGCTACTGACTTCGCTCCTCCCTTGGAACTTCCACACAAACCTCTAACCTGAGAACCACTGTCCAATATTTCTGGAGACTCATTAATTAATGTAGCTAAACTTGAAGCTCCATTTTGCAACAAATAACATTTTTAATATTTTCTGGAGCACAGATTCCCTAGGGTACATGGATATTTTTCAAGTAGGTCTCTGAATCCACTGAAATTATATGGAAAATTTTGTGGATAGGCTTATATGCATTTTTCTGGGGAGGAGGCCCATAGCTTTCATCCCACTCTAAAAGGAATTATAGACTCAAAGTAGTTCATCCCAAGCAGAGGGCACTGAGAAAACACCAGGCAGCCTGTTAGTCTTTCCTGGTTATTCTATTTGGGGACAGAAGTAGAAATATCAGTCATGGAGCAAATGCTTTAAAACTTTTCTTTTTAAGGAAATTTGGGGCAAATAGAAATTTCCATTTCTTTACCAGTCCAAAATCAATTACAGAGTTAGACATTAGTCTAACTCTTCAGCAAAGCCTCTTAATCTCAGAAATCACCCACATGGGTTTCTCAGCACCTCTGTGGGAGAGGTTTCTCTCTTTTAACTGTCCAGCTGTTCCAAAGGATAGAGTAGCTATTAGGGGCCACCACACTCCCTCCTTGACCCCTAGTCTTTGGAGGGGCAAATTAAGGGGTTTGTTTGTGGTCAAGTCCTGTAGATATGACTTTGTCATTACTTCTTTCTCATTAGTGTCTTATCCATTCAGGGTGCTTGACAGTGAAGACCTCCTATTATAATTTTTTGCTTCTCATTTGGGCTTCTGTTTTCTTATAGGAAATGCTACAAAGTAGCAAGCATACAAACAGCCTTTAGGTCTAATGTGAAAAAGCAGAATATCCCATGCTTCGTGCTGCCTTTAGTTCCCCAGGCAATGTAACCCTTGAAGCCTTATGCTCTCCTAACAACAGTTTTCTGAATTCATGTGCTCATAAATTACATACTACCTGTACCATGGCAAATTGTCAGGAAAGCCCCCAGACCCATCTGCAGGATTCTCCAAGCGTCCCTGGCACAACACCATTAACTACATCCCAGAGTGGGTTATGTCCAATATACTATGAACATCTTGAAGGAACCATATCTTATTTGATTCTCCCCCCCACCCCCTACCCGGCCCCAGGTCTAGCTTAGTGCCATAAATAGAGGAGGGAGCCATAAAATGCTTGTTGACTTATTGAATGAAGGATGGATAGATGCATAAATTAATGAATGAGTGAAAGCTGTATTAGACCACAAGGAACAGGCTTCAGATAGCCTGGTGAGGGGCTAATATCAATCTCCTTCTGAATGCAGGCTTCTCCCCTTAGGACTCAATGCAGAATTACTCCATTCTTCTCCAGAGTCTGTAAAGAAGGGAAAATATTTAAATTTTGTATTCTACTCCTGAGGGATTTTGTTACCTTTTATTTTGAATATTCTGGTGAATTGATTTGGGAAAGAAAAAGAGAAGACAGATTCCAAGATCCTAGATCCACCTGAAAACATAGTACGTCAGAGTAACTAACCAGGGATCAGAAAAGACTTCTAGGAGGAAATATTTTCTAACACCTCCCAGATGAATAGGATTAATTAAGTAAATGGGTTAATGAGTGTTGGGGCAGAAGGAGAAATCTGTGTTCTAATAGAGAAACCCTATGTAGGTGTGTAGTCCAAGGGTGAGAGCCTCCTTGGCACATTTGAGACAGAACAGACAGAGTTTATAAGCCAAATTAAGAAGTTCCACACTTAGACATGGGCAAATTCCTTAAACACCCCTACTCTACCCTTATCCCCCTGCTCCCAGCCTTGACCCGTGACCTGTGTGGGGGAGGGCGGGGCTGTGCTTTGGAGGTTCTTCTTCAAAATTTTCTAAGTCCCTCTCTTGTGTTTTGAGTCAGCTGGGTATGACAGTGCCATTTGGGTGGCATGCCCAGAGCCCAGACTGGGACCTGCATAGACTCTCTGTTTCTCTCCTTTAGAGGACTCTTAATCTTCTACCCCATTTGTGGGGTTGACCAGATGCCCCAGGACTCATACTATGGGATTGTCCTGGGGCACAAGAGCCAAGTGATGGTTCCAGAAAGTCAGTCTGGCAAGCATATTTCTCCTGCTAGGAAGTACAGTATTTCTTATGTGAGATCATGTGAGCTTGGGTCACCAGAATGGTGCTGACAATCTGATTTTGGGTGACTCAAATATTTGCCCAGGGTCTGCACACCCTATGTGAGGCTTTGTTAAGGAATTTGGACTTAATCCCAAGAGAAAGAGGAAAGATCAAACTACATCACCCCAAAGGTCATTTTGTCTAAAGCTTTTTCAATTAAATTTTTTTTATTGTAGTAAAATATATATAACATAAAATTTACCATTTTAAAGTGTACAGTTTAGTGGTATTAACATTCTTGTGCAACCATTAAATTTCTCATTTGATATAGTAAGAAGCTAAAACTGACTTGTCCACGGTCACAAGTGGTCACTGGAAGAGCTCTGCATTGTGCAGTCAGTGTTTCCCACTTTTTCAATTCATTCATTTTATGGCTAAGGAAACTGAGTTCAGAAAGACAAAGTGATCTTCTCCAAGTCAGGAGTAGGACTAGTGAGATCTCCAGACCTCCTAGGCCTGGTCTGCTTCCTCCACCTCACTACTTCAGGCTGCCCTAACTCCCTCACCATTTTCCTTCCCTAGTTCTTTCCACCAGAAATTCCAAGCCTCCTTGAACCAAAAATGTGAGTTTCGCACAGCCAATTATCACCTAAAATGATTTTCTAAATTGGTACTCGGGGGGCGTCAGATCCATTGGCTGCAATATGTCTTCACACCAGACTTCAATAGTTTGTCAGTTATGGATTAAAGAAACTACTTGCCATGGTTTCCCATCACTGCTAAAGTTCTTCATGCATTGTTTTTGGCTGTAAATCAAGTTTAAAGAATTGGGAGAGTAATTTAGATCATTTCCAATGCATTACAGATATTGAAATTAGTTTGCTTAAATATACGATCATTTAAGAGTGTCTGGCACATAGTAGGTGCTCAGTAGATACTTGTTGAAAAAATGAATGCAGGTATTTTTCATTGACTTTTTCCCCCACTTAAAAAAGTAAGGTATCATTTATATGCAGTAAAATTCACCCTTTTAGTGTACAGTTCTGAGAGATTTGACAAGCATTTACAGTCATGTAACCACCACAACAACCAAGGTATAGAACAGGTCTGTCATCCTCCAAATTCCCCCATGCCCCTTTGTACTCAGGCTCTTCCCCCAGCCACAGTACCCTGAACAACCACCCCATCTGCTTTCTGTCCTTCCAGGTTTGCCTGTGCAAGAATGTCATAAACGGAATCATACAGTATGTAGACTTTTGATTGTGGCTGGTTTCACTTAGCATAATGCTTTTTGAGGTTCTTCTATGTTGATGCATATATCAGTAGCTCATTTATGTGTACCACTGTATATTGTATCACAGTTTGCTTATCCATTTCCCAGCTGAAAGGTATTTGGGCTGTTCCAGATTTCATTATGCATTGAATTTTAATTTCAGTTATTTGTTTAAACACCCATCAGCATCTGGGGCTATAGAAAGAAGACATGTTCAAACCTTTAGCTCATATTAGTTTACATGTTTGTATGATCTGTGTTGGAACTGGTAAACACGTTAGAGTTAAGACGAAGTGCAAGTAGAACTTCCTGATAGCAAAGCAAGAGGCAAAATGCAAAGCATAATCATAGATACTGAGAGCTGTTTGACTCTAATCCTGGATCTGCTTTGGAATCTAGGTGAGCGTTTGTCCTTTTCCTGACCAACTTGCATCTTGTGAATGTGAATATCCTTCCGTCATATTGAGGAAAACACCATATTATGAGACCTGTCCCACTTTCCCAACTCTCTTTGCAGCTATGACAAGTCACATGACTTCAGGTCCACAAATCAAACGTCACACAGGATACTTTGGTTTGTAAAAGAACAAAGGGGATCTGTTTTCTGGGGAGGGTGGCAGTGAAGGTGTTTGGCTTCTGGGGGGCAGTAAGGTGGCAGCCTGGCACCAGTGCTCAGCATGGCCAATGCTATCTATCGTGTCTGTGATCAGTAACAACGTTGGTTGAAGAGGCCATTTGTTGCAACTAAGAACACTATTTCAGTAGAAAGGGCCAGTAACTGAGCCCCCGTTAACTGCTTTCTCTTCTGCAAAATAGATAAAAATTTCTGACCTTTTTGTGAGTAACTGTTGAGGGTGTTTCCCTGTAATTGCATACAGTATTCTCTTTTTGAAGATCCATCTAAAAAATTTCACTGAAGTTTTATGAATTGCTGGGCTTCCCCTACAATGCATTTTTATCTTACAGACGTCATGAGTCATGTAATTGATTTGATGGTGTTTCCTTTATTTTATAGGCTGTTACATCAGAGCCAAATGTGTGGCAGTCAGCAGTCACAGAGACCTTAAGACAAGTATTTTGTATTCCAAATTACTCATACTTTTATATTCTTAAACTTTTAAAAATTCTTACTCCTGGTTTCCTCACTTTTAAAAGTTTATATTATAAAGAAAAAATGGAACATTATCTAACTTCCCAGAAAACTCCAGTTATATGTCATATTTATACAGGCACACCTTTTTTTATTGCACTTTGCAGATATTGCATTTTTCACAAATTGAAGGTTTGTGGAAACCCTGCATCAAAACAAACCTATTCGTGCCATTTTTCCATCAGCATTTGCTCACTTTGTGTCTCTGTGTCACATTTTGGTAATTCGTACAATCTTTCAAACATTTTCATTATTATTACATTTGTTGTGGTGATCTGTGATTAGTGACCTTTGACGTTACTACTATGACTTGCTGAAGGCTCAGATGATGACTAGCATTTTTAGCAATAAAGAATTTTTAAATTAAGACATATACATTGTTTTTTGAGACATAATGCTATTGAACACTTAATAGACTACAGTATACATAGTTTATGCAAACATAACTTTTACATGCACTGGGAAACCAAAATATTTGTGTGACTCACTTTATTGCAATGTGTTTTATTGAGGTGGTCTAGAACCAAATCCACAATATCTCTGTGGTCTGCCTCTCTCTCTCTCTCTCTCTCTCTCTATATATATATATATATATATATATATATATATATATATACACACACACACGTATACTTGTGTGTATATATATATATAATTACTCTATATGTAATTGGTTAGAAAGTTCAAACTGTACAGAAAGGTACAAAATAAAAGCTTCTCACTTCTCACTTCTCATTTCCCAAAGAGAACCATATTTCCTTCAAGGAAAAAAAAAGTGTACCTGTGAACATTTATTTATTTATTTATGATTTTAGAGAAGCTTTTTAAAAATATATTTATTTATTTATTTAGCTGTGCCGGGTCTCAGTTGTGGCACCCGGGATCTTTGTTGCCCCGCGCTGAATCTTTGTTGCGGTATGCAGGATCTTTGGTCGCAGCTTGCGAACACTTAGTTGTGGCATGTGGGATCTAGTTCCCTGCCCAGGGATCAAACCCAGGCCCCCTGCATTGGTAGAGCAGAGTCTTAGCCACTGGACCACCAAGGAAGTCCCCGTGAGCATTTATTTTAAATTACATTTATTTAAATTTACACAAAAGAGATCATACTGTACATAATTTTCTGCACCCTTTTTTTCACCTAATATATCTGGGAGACCTTTTGGTATCAGCATATATAGAGGGAGCACTTCTTTTTAAATGTCCCCATAATATTCTATCTTGTTAATGTATCAAAATTTACTTAACTGGTCCCCTGAATGATGGACACTGGTTTTCTCCAGGCTTTCACTATTACAAAAAATTTTGCAGTGAATGTTCCTTAACCTATATCTGGGTGAAATTTTGCAAGTAAATTCCTAGGAGTGAAATTGAGAGACCAGTTGGTACAAAACTAGTAAAATTTGATAGATGTTGCTAAATTGTCCTCCAGGAAAATGGCACCAATTAACATGCCTATATATTGTATCAGCATTACCATTTCCATATATTCCCAACATCACTGGATATCATCAATCATTAAAATCTTTACCAAAAGGGAAAAATGGTACCTCATTCTTGTTTTAATTTCCATTTATCTAATTATAATTTTCAGAATTTAAAAAATCTTTGCATGAATATATTTCTGGAACCCATTTTAAAGCCTTTTTGAATTAACATGGACTATAAAAACTTACATGTATTTCATTTGTTAAGAACATTTAAAAAGCACTGTCCCGCCTCTAAATCAGTAGTGTGCCGCCGTCTTGACTGCACATTTGAAACACCTGGGGTGCTTTTTAAAAATACCTTTACCTGGGCCTCATCCCAGAACAATTAAGTCAGAATCTCTGGGAGTGGGGCCCAGCTCTGACATTTTTAAAAAGCTCCTCAGGTGATTCACAAGGGCAACCAAGGTTGAGAACCACTGTTCTAAATGTATTATGATAGACCCTACCAATAGTATGTTTAAAATGTTTAAGACTCAAGTCCTGGATGGTATCAGCTGAATGTATAAAAGCAAAACATTTTCCAAGCTGTAATTTTTTTTTTTCAAACAAGGGTCTGATATTCATAATGGTGAAGTGACAGCCTCCTTGCTCAGCCTCCATTCCACTGTATACCAATCTGTCTGGCCAGCATTTCAGTAACAAACGACAAACTCACACTTTACAAATTAATAATTGATGTGACCAAGTCACAGAGAATCACTAGCAGGATGGTGATTAATATCATTATGATCAAAGGTATAAGAACCGCTTCCTGTTGAGCTATGACTATAATTGGCTCATCCTCCAAGGAGAAAAAGAAAAGATTATCATAAAGAAAGAAAGCCACTGCCACCCCATGTCAAGGAGGCCCTTTAAAGTATGCCTGTCACCCTTCAACTTCCCTGGTTCCTGTGACAAGTGTGTCGCAAGCTGTCTTTTCATTCGCTGGAGCTAAACCAGGATGGATTTTTCTGCCAACTCAGCAAATACCTAATAGGAGAAAAACTAGTTGGGAAATGATCCAGTTTATTGAGTCAACCTGAATTTTCTATGACATCAGGAAAAGATCAGGAGAAGTAACAACAATAACTTTTTTACAAGATTTCTAAATGTATTTGCATTTTAAAATGCAAAATCAGGTAATGTGAGTGGGAAAATAATTTTTTAATTCTCATAATTCAATTGCTTTTGATTTCCTGACTCATACTAATATCTGTTTTCTCTCATTCTCCAAAGGAGCTAGATTACATTTTCAAACAAAATTGTAAATAGGCAAGAATTAGAACATAGAAATCTTTTAAAAATACTTTGAAGGATTAAAAACTAAGAAGTCACCACTAACTAATAACTTTAAAACCGTAATTTTTGAAAGAAAATATTTGGAACTTTAGCTTCTCTCTTTAACTGAATTTATTGTGTTATGATTTATGTACAGTAAACTGCACATATTTAAAGTATATAATTCAATGACTTTGTAACAGATACACTCCTGAAACCACCACAATAATGATAAAGAACTTCTCCCTCACTCCCCAAAGTTTCCTTATGCACCTTTGCAGTCCCTGGCCTGCAGGTCGCTTCTGAGCTGCTTTCTGTCTCTATAGATCAGTATGCGTTTTCTTTTCATATGAATGAAATCATACAGTGTGTACTGCTTTTGTGTGGCTTCTTTTTACTCAGCATAATGTCTGTGAAACATATCCGGTTGTGCGTGTATCAGTCACTCATTCCCCTTTATTGCAGAGTGCTACTCCACTGGTAGATGTGCTCCAGTTTCTTTCCCATTTACCTGATGGGCTTTGCAGTTGTTTCCAGTCTTGGGCTACTGTGGGTAATGCTTTTGTGAACACTCTGGGACTAACGTTCGTATGGAAATCAAATAATATACTTGTTAATGTTAGTGTATATATCAAGCTCTAATGCACGTATATAGTTCTGTTGATTTTGGGGGGCACTTTATAAGACTCTAATACTATGATTTCCATGGAATATGAGATGGCTTTTTACTCTCCCAGACTTCACTGTCCCCAAACAAAACATCTTTCAGGTTATACACACATAGCTCTGCTGGGTGCCATTTATATCATGATCACCATCTGCTCAACTGCGTGTGGCAGCGAACGGCTTTAACCAGTTCTCTTTCAATGAGGCCAGACTATTTCCCCTTGCCTGTCCATGGCCTGATATTAATCATGATGGGTCCATCTTTCCAGAAGTCACTCCCATCACTATTCTGTCACGTTTAAGAATATTCAGTGGCACTTTTTGCCACTTCTCCACCTGGCCCATAAAACTCCCTATGGATGGGTCTCCACACCTAGGTAGCCAGCACATTTCTCAGAGCTCCCAGCCATGATCTGGCCATATTAGTCCAGCCTCTCTGCCATCTTCACATGCCATTATCATGTCTCATGAGTGCTTTTCCTCACCCTGATCTTTCCCTGACTAACTTTCTTCAAACTCTCTTCTGGTCCTTTCTTCAGTACCTGACTTTGTGGAGTTAGTCCCTGACTGAATTCCTAAAGTCCTGTTTTACGGTGCTGTACATCCAGACACTTGCTCTTCAGTTATTTCCATTATATATGTATAATCTCCTGAATTATATTTCAATCTCCCTAAGGTCAGGGATTATATAATTTATTTTATATAAACATAAAATGACAAATTCATAAAATATATCGGTGCCCATGTGTTCCCCCAAACCCTTAATACTGTATAATTGTCACAATTGTCACAGACCAAACTATCTTTGACTTCACTCTGAGCATGCAATGATTTACTTCACTTAAAGTGAGATCTCTTTATTGCTCAGTGCCTAGGTAAACTGAACCAAAACTTAGCCACAAGCCAAACTCTGGCTCCCAATTTTGAATTATTGGAGCCCATCCTTGGATGAAAGAATAAGATGATTTTTACAAGAGTTTTGCAGAAGCAAAGACCAGTGATGGTAAATCTTTGGAGATCTTGATGGGCCTGGATCCAGCACAGGTGCATCCCATATTCAGGGAGATGCCGGCAAGGAAAAGGAGGGAGATGCTGATATCAACAATTCTTTTTAGCAGAGTATATCAAACCTGAGAAGACTGAGTAGGCTATTTTTAAAAGCCCTTTACTTTGTGCCTGATTTATAGGCAGACACTAAAAATATTAATAAGTAAAACTGGTACGGATCCATGAACATGATGAACTTTCAATTTCTGGAGCCACAAGGTGACAGACTGCCGTGAAGACACTTGCATCCTCATAATATCCTGGAGGGATCCAACTTTTAAGAACAAAACATTGGTATTTAAAATCCCAGTTTGGCATTTAACTGTGTTAAATCATTCTGTTACTTTGGCATCACTTAAATTGCCTTAAAAAAAGAATTAAAAAATAGATTGTACTGCACATCACAGAAGATTTAATATAGATGCTTTAAGCCTAAGGGAAATTATGTCCTATGCAAATCGTTTCCCTGGTATTGGCTTTCTTCTGGGTCCCCTTATCTCATCTTACATAGCTATATTGATACAGGTCAAAGGTTGATTTAAAAATGACTGTATTATCATGGCAAAGTCAAGAAAAATAATGTCTGAAGTAGTGTATCAATGGGGGAAATTTAATCAAGGCAAACAAGAGCCGGCAAACAGAATTGTTCCCAAACCGATTTACCAACTTATTCTTGCCAGGAAAACTGGGTGCAGTCCTTAATCACATGACTTGGGCATACCATTATAATAATTAGAATTGTCGAAGCATGCTATAACTACTTTGGAAAAAGTTTGGCAGTACTTAATAAAGCTAAAGATACACATACTTTAATGACCCAGCAATCCATCCCTAGGTATATATCCCACAGAAACACATGACATTTGCACCAAAAACATATGAGAATGTTCACAGCAAGCAGCATTCCTTATAATAGCCTTGTGGAAACAACCCAATGTCCATTAACAGGAAAACGGATAAAAAACCTCTGATATAGTCTCACAATGGAATACCACACAACAATGATGTTTTAGGCACATTTCAGTATGCTTGATACATTTTAAAATGTTTTAAAAGAAAGAAAAATGGGGGGCTTCCCTAGTGGCGCAGTGGTTGAGAGTCCGCCTGCTGATGCAGGGGACACGGGTTCGTGCCCCGGTCCGGGAAGATCCCACATGCCGCGGAGCGGCTGGGCCCGTGAGCCATGGCCGCTGGGCATGCGCGTCCGGAGCCTGTGCTCCCCAACGGGAGAGGCCACAACAGTGAGAGACCCGCGTACCGCAAAAGAAAAAAAAAGAAAGAAAGAAAGAAAAATGGGAATAATATGTTTTAGGTTGCTTGACAAGTTTATTTTTGTCCTGCACATTGTCAAGGGAATTCAACAATAAACCCATTGTTGTATTTATATGTGTGTGTATTTTAAAAATTGAAACATTACCCACGTTTCAAATTCTCACTGAAAATTTCTATTTACTCCTGTTCTCTAAGCAAAGTGATTACATTTTCCAAACAAAAGTTAATAGGCCAGGATTAAAACATAAACATATTTTAAAAAATGAAAACTAGCCCTGTCCTTGATCCAAAGAGAAAGAAGTAAAAGTAGTGTTTGGAAGCCATCACTGGAGCTTTCCAAGGATTTACATTTCTAGACTATTCGACAGGGACCAACCTGTGAGACCATGAGACCATGTGTAACTCCTACTCCACTACTATCTATCTGATCTTCCTCTCATGGGCACCAAGCAAGAAGAGTATGTGGGTCATTGATCCAATCATAGGCCTGGGAAAGGGACACTCTGAGTCCCAGGCCCAGCAGAACTACCACCTCACTGAGCATCCATGGGCTATACTGATTCCATATTTCCCTTTTCTCTCCATTAAGTTGAGGTCATAACCTTACTCTGCTTTGCTGTCTCAGTATATGGAATCATTATCTCAAGGTCAAAATATTAATTTCAATTAAAAATGTCTTCTTTTATGGGTAGATTTTAACACATTAATGAGAGAGTGTTTTATTTTTCAGCTTTTGTGTTTTTGGCATTTTCAAGGATTTTTATTCTTGTATTCATCTAAAGAAACTGACTTCACTGGCTCTCTCCTTTCTCCTTATGGGTAGATTTCAACACTATTATGAAATAGTTTTGTTTGGCTTCAGCTGGGTTTTTTGGCATTTTCGAAGACTTTCATTCTTTTATTCATTATCAGTGTGACTTCATGAGCTCTCCCCTTTTCTTCCTGCAGCCCCTGGAATTTTGAATTACATTTGGTGCATGAGAGAGAAAGAGAGTATATACCTGAGCAAGAAGAAAGGAGACAGAACGAGCACAGCTGACAGTTTTATAGGTCGATGTAGTTTCAGCTTGAAAGCCTTGGCATGAGACATTATGAAACCAGAAAAAGATGTCACTTTACAACTTAAAATGATATTTTTGACTCTTTGTACACTTTTTTCAATGCTATTTACTTATGCATCAGATAGAGACACTTCTCCATTTCTTTTAAGATGAAAGTATTAATGTCAAGCTGGGAGAGATCCAAGGAAAATAAAACTTAATTATGCAGAATGGATTCAGAGAAATTACAAGAAACCCTAGTATTTTAATACAGAGAGTCAAGATATTTGATCTATAGAAAAATCTAATGGATCCAAAACAAACGGGCTTAGATTTTTCTATCTATAAACATTTTTGCATTAGGGACACCTTTGAGAGTCTAACGAAAGTTATGAATGGTACCTCACCCCTATTTGTACATAGGCAAAAAATTACATACACTATCAGGGGATTCACAGACATGCTAAAGCCCGTCCACCTATTGCAACCCTTAAGCTAAAGATCTGAAGCTCTAGAGTAATGCCCAAGGTACTTCCAGAGGATAAGATACAGACATCGGGAGGCATCCCCTTTCCCTCCTGGCAGTTGGGACAGGTGTTTCATTAAGGCAGCTGTAAGAAGAAGGAGGAGTCACCATTTTTTCCTGCTGTGTTTTCCAGCTGTGTTGATCTGGGCTCTTCTCATTGAAAGGAACAGTCTTACTCATGATTGCTCAAGGTGAATTCATTGTGAAAATACCTGAGGAAAGTAGCAAAATAAGAATCTCAACCCTCTAGCCAGCCTCATTCAGGGAAAACTGCACAGCCAAACCTCAGGTGACATGATAATGAGGACTCATGGGCCCTAGAGGTCATTTAGGCCCCAGAAGTCTCCAAAAACGGTTTCCTATATATTTTACCTCAGTTTTGCACCTGCTTGTGTGATCTGCTACTCTCTCTACCTCCATTTTGCCCTGTGGGTCCACTGGTATCATCAGCTCACTGACTCTGAATTACAGTCCAGCTCTCCAAATGTGATTGCTTCAGGTGATCACTGTCCCAGTAGTGGGAGTCTCTTGGGATCAGATTCTCTCCTCTGAGCTAATTGGCTTTGACTACCTTTGACTTAGAAGAAATGTCTCAGAGGGGGCTGGGAATGGTCAGCCTTCTGAAGTTTGTCCTGCCCACCATTTTTCCCAAGGATCTCATGGCATGATATAAAAATAACACCAAGTATATAACTCCAAGTCTACTGTGAAGTTAGGACAATGTGAAAATAAAATTTTGCACCATGGGCTACTATATACCAGCAATGAGTCAAATGGGTAAGTTTGAGATTAGAATTTTTCATATGGATAGAACATTCTGACTACGGTGCCTGGGGACATTAGTGCTACACAGAATAGACTTGTGCTGAGAAGAACAATGTAAGCAAGCTTTACCAAAGTTTTTAAAACCTTACTCTTGTGATTATAACACATAAGTGCAGGTTCACCAGTGGTAACAAATGTATCACTCTGGTAATGAGAGGCTATGCATGTGTAGATGCAGGCAGTATATGGGAAATCTCTGTGCCTTTCTATTTTGCTGTGAACGTAAAACTGCTCTTGAAAAAATAAATTTTTTATAACAAACAAATAAAGCAAAAAGAAACCCCCCTTATTCTAATAAAGGATGTTCACATTGGTTATTTTTCCCCAATAGAGCACCTATTCACAACCAATAATATATCACCACTGAAAGTTTTCGTTAAAATTAAATGTTGTCCATTGAATTATACTTAGTAAGGTAAAATAATATTAAGAGTAACTACAGGGAAGTTCAATTAGAATTTTTCCAAGTAATTTATTTGCAACAAATTTTTATGAAGTTCTTTAGGAATGGGAACATTGTGCCTTAAATGTCCATGAGAAATGAGAGGGTTTGATTTCTGCTCCTAGTAATTTTGGCCAGCATTTCCCAGAATGTGTGCTGGAATAAAAGTTTTATGAGATTCTTAGAGGAGAAAAGAGTTCAACAAATTGAGAAATAATCCATACTCTAGTCCTCATCCTGAAGATGTATAACACCCACCAGCATATTAAAGACACTTGGAAGCCCTGAGTTAAAGAAGCCTGTTTAACTACATTTAATGCAGCATTTCCCAGTTCCCAAATGTATATGATCATAACCTTCCTCCCATTTTTTTTTCTAACTGTGTATTAACTGCCCACAGAAATAGTGTTGTGCAAGAAATTTTGAGAAGTACTCATTTAGGTTAAAATGCATGTAACCTATCACTGGTAAATTTCTATCATTAGTGAATAAAATTTCTAATTTGAAGTAGTATATACAGAATGTACTCACTTTCTATTAAATGTGCGTTTAAAAACTTTGAAGATACAGAAAAACATCCAGCTGTTATTATCTCTGGGTAGTGGGTTGAAGTGGTTTTTCTGCACTTTCTCCTCTCCCTTTTTCTTTTATGTCTTTTTAAAAGTCTTTGACATAAAAATTTGTTGCTTTTGTAATAAGAAAAAATATGTCTAAAAGGAAAATGCCTACTGAATATTGGGAGAGAATAACATTTAAAGTGTTTGGGTAGAGGTGGAAGTGAGTTTGGGAGAGGTAAGAGGGTAAAATATTTCTCTGCCTTTCACATCCTCAAACCTGTTCAGCCTGTACCTTGGCAAATGAGGCATAAGTGGGAAAATGATGAGAGAGTAAAAGTTGTTGATTCAAGTATTTCTGAGTTTTGCCCCTGTTACACTGGAAGTGCCATCTAAAAATTGTCACTTGCCATCTGCCTCTACAAGGATTAGGTCACTAGCCACTGCAGTCATGATCTTCTACACCCCCTGAAAGGAGTTCAGGGTGAAGATCAGGAATGGAGCACTCTGTGCTCTGGAAAACACTGACAGTACAGGCCTTCAGAGAGTTAGACATTTTTGGGAAAAGATTTTATGGGCCCAATTTCTTGCATCTTCTCATATCGGGAAAAACACTGAAATCATTAACAGAGATATCTGCTTCCCATGACCAGCAACAACCTTCTGCCAAATGTGTGCTTGATTGCATGTATCTCCCTTCACCAAAATCACACATATGCTGACGTCCCCACTACCTCTTCAGAGCAGTTCCTCAGAGCTATTTGAAATGCTGTCTTCTGGGCCATAGTCCTCATTTTTCCCCAAATAAAACTTAACTCACAACTCTCACATTGTGCATTTTGTATCAGTTGACTGTTTTGGTGATCAACAAAGGGACGCAGAGCAGACTTCTCTCCTTCACCTGAACGCTACAAGGAGCCAGAGCCTTGGGAGCAGCAGAGGCCTCTTGTGCCCATCCACCTCCTGGGAGAATCCAGACAAGTTTGGATGAATCTCTTCTGGTTCTCAGATTTCTCATATTGGTTGATGATCCTGAGTTTTATCTGGCGGTATATATCAGGTACCTGGTCCCGCAGTTGAAAGATACTGGGGGGGAGGGTGGTACCCCCACCCCGTTGAAAGCTACTGGAGGGGGCAGCTGAAATACACTGGGAAAGTACCCATTTAGTTGAAGGATACTGTGGGGGTGCTGGTTGGAAGACACTTCAGTTTGCTCAGCTGAATGGCTATGAGTGGTCTGGACTGAGTGATTGGGTGAGAGGATGATCTGATGCCTTTCCTCAATTCAGCTGACTTAATAGAACTTGTTGGGATAAAAGTAAAGATATTACATGAGAGCTTTGCTCCAAAGAAGAGGGACAAGATTCCTCCCGGTTGGTTATGGCTTTCGCAGGAGCCTGAGAAATTTCCCAGAGTGGTGGAGGCAGAGTCCTCATGCTATACCGTGGTTCCATAGACCCACTCATTAATTAAAAGACTTGCTCATCTCGGAATGATGTATAAGAATTGGGCATTCAGGGGCTTCCCTGGTGACGAAGTGGTTGGGAGTCCGCCTGCCGATGCAGGGGACGCGGGTTTGTGCCCCGGTCCGGGAGGATCCCACATGCCGCGGAGCGGCTGGGCCCGTGGGCCATGGCCACTGGGCCTGCGCGTCCAGAGCCTGTGCTCCGCGGCGGGAGAGGCCACAGCAGTGAGAGGCCCGCGTACCACAAAAAAAAAAAAAAAAAAAAAAAAATACTAATCAATACTACAATGAGGTATCACCTCACACTAGTCAGAATGGCCATCATCAAAAAAATCTACAAACAATAATTGCTGGAGAGGGTGTGGAGAAAAGGGAACCCTCTTGCACTGTTGGTGGGAATGTAATTGGTACAGCCACTATGGTAAACAGTATGCAGGTTCCTTAAAAAACTAAAAATAGAACTATCATATGACCCAGTAATCCCACTACTGGGCATATACCCTGAGAAAACCATAATTCAAAAAGAGTCATGTGTCACAATGTTCATTGCAGCTCTATTTACAATAACCAGGGCATGGAAGCAACCTAAGTGTGTATCGACAGGTGAATGGATAAAGAAGATGTGGTACATATATATGGTAGAGTACTACTCAGCCATAAAAAAGAACAAAATAATGCCAATTGCAGCAACATGGATGCAAATAGATATTATCATACTAAGTGAAGTAAGTCAGAAAAAGAAAGGCAAATAACATATGATATCACTTATATGTGGAATATAAAACATGGCACAAATGAACCTATCTATAAAACAGAAACAGACTCACAGACATAGAGAACAGACTTGTGGTTGCCAAGGGGGAGGAGGGGGATGGACTGGGAATTTGGGGTTGGTAGATGCAAACTATTACATTTAGAATGTATAAACAACAAGGTCTTACTGTGTAACACAGGGAACTCTATCTAATCTCCTGGGATAAACAGTAATGGAAAAGAATATTTTTTTAAAAGAATGTATATGTGTGTATAACTGAGTCGCTTTGCTGTACAGCAGAGATTGGCACAACATTATAAATCAACTCTACTTCAGTTTAAAAAAAGGACTATCTCCCACCTAGATGAAAGGAAACTTATATGGTACTCTTAATTAGCTCATGCACTGTGAAACTGAAGGGAACTGACTCTTGGATTAATATTTCCACTCAGAAAGGGCCCCTGCACTGGATTGGCCTAAAGAGAGGACTGCTGACCTTAAAATAACCTTAAAACAATGCTCAAACAGAGGAGAAGCTACCAGACCAGGATGAGAGGAAGACATCTGAAGTAGACCCAAGATGCTGAACCAAGTCTGTATAACAATTACTTTGATAATTGCTCACACCTTTGCTCACACCAAATGCATTTCACAATCTTATGCAGAGTTAAAGTTAATCCAGTTGTTAGGTTTATGGTCAATTACGTAGAGCCAATACTTCTGGGTTACCTCAGTAGATTTCTCCACTCCAAGGCTCTGATTGGATTGCCCTTAGAAAATTTATTTTAGAAGAAAGAAATTATAGTCTTATTCGGGTCACTATTGATATTACTAGGTGGGATCTCCTTTGCTGGCCGATTAATAGTATCTGCTCTGACCCTGGCCATAGATATGAATTTGCTTTTAGGGTCACTCAAGCTCAGTCAGAACAATGAGCTGAATCTCAGTCAAAAACCATATCCTCCTATTTATTAAAATGAAACCTCTCACAATTATGGGATGGATTTATGTGGTTAACACTAGGCTATGGTTATTTAAGTTTAAAGGCATCTTTATGTTGGGAACAATTAAACCATACTAAGGATAATCAGTCTAATAACACTATGAAATTGGGCTGGGTGCCTAATTAACATTGCCAATATATAATTTCCCTTAAAGATAAGGATTGATACAGAACAGACAAAGTCAGACAACCTGGGGATATACTGAGCTGCACCTAATGGAAGTTCTTGGCTAAAATTCTTACTTATGACCTTATTAATACTACTAGCTATTTTGCCTGTTCTACAAAATCATTGTCTCTTGCATTACCAAATATGTGACTGAGCCTTCAATAAAATGATGACTAAGTGACTTGAAGCAGTTTCCCAGATATATAGTTCTATATGAGATAATGATTGTAATAGTGTATCTCTAGAAATGGGAAGAAACAAGAGGGAATCTTTTCCTGGACCAAAACACACCAGTAATCCAGGTGGTCCAGAGACTTTTGGCTCCTGTTAATAAGGCTTAGTCCAGTAATAGCACATTGAATGGCCTATCAAAGCATTCCTAGCACCATGAGATGAGATGGTCATGAAGTCCTTCCCAAACCATGGTTGAATTTATGACCATGAGGGGACCCCACCAACTAAAACTTGTCACTTGCCATATGCCTCTACAAGAAATAGGTCACTAGCCACTGCAGTTGCTGATCTTCAACACACCCTGAAAGGAATTCAGGACAAATATCAGGAATGAGGCATGCTGTGGTCTTGGAAAACTGGCAGAACAGACCTTCAGAAAGTTAGATATTTTCAGAGGGCTTTTTGAGCCAATTTCTTGCATCTTCTCATATCTGGAAAAGCACTAAAATCATTAACAGATTCATCTGCTTCTCATGACCAGAGCAAGCTTCTACCAAATGTGTGCTTGATTGCATGTATCCCCCTTCACCAAAATCACACATGTACTGACCTCTCCCCTTACCTCTTCAGAGCACTTCCTCAGAGCTATCTGAGAGCCATCTCCCAGGCTATAGTCCTCATTTGGCCACAAATAAAACTTAACTCACCACTCTCTTGTTATGCTTTTTCTTTTTTCTTTTTTTTTTTTCAGTTGACAGAGGAATGGAAAGTACGGCTAACAAAAGAATAACTTCATTTCAAACATTGCCTTGAGATAAATGAGTGGTATTTAAAGTGTGATAATCCCAAGAGAGGGCCAAAATACAATTGCCTGACATTGAGGAGGGTATTTGATAGCAGAAATTAGGGCTCACCAAGGAGCAAGATGGCAAACAAGGTTAACAAAATTTCTTCAGACAAGTGAGTCAATGAGCTGTCTTGCTACTGTTGCTTTGGTCACTGATATTGACTGAGACATATGTGGTGAGTTTACCCCAAATGTTGTTGCTATGGGTAAATGGCCCAGGTTAAACAAGAAGCTGAGATGAACTGAAGTTCTCACAAAATTACACTTTACAACAGTGCCAAGCCCTGGGCAGAATTCTGAGGGCATTAAGGTCAGCCCTCACCACCATCCCCGCTCTCTTCCACACCACAGATGTCTCAGCCTCATGTCTGTCTCTGCATGAATTCTCCCACCCAGCAGCCAGTCCTTCCCATGTAGTGCCCTAAGTTTTAAAGTCCAGTCTGCTCCTGTTTTTCCACAGCCCAAGAGCTAAGAATAGACTTTACACTTTAAAATAAATGTATTTATTTATTTATTTTGGCTGCACAGGGTCTTAGTTGCGGCACACAGGATCTCCGTTGCGGCATGCAGGATTCTTAGTTGAGGCATGCAGACTTCTTAGCTGCAGCATGTGAACTCTTAGTTGTGACATGCATGTGGGATCTAGTTCTCCGACCAGGGATTGAGCCTGGGACCCCTGAATTGGGATTGCAGAGTCTTACCCACTGGACCACCAGGGAAGTCCCAACTTTACACTTTTAAACGTTGGAAACAATCAAAAGAAGAAGAATATTTCATGACACACGAAAATTATATGGAATTCAAATTTCAGTATCTCTAAAGGAACACAGCCGTGCCCATTTGTTTGCCTATTGTTGATGGCTACTTTCTTGCTACAGTAGCAGAGCTGAGTAGTTGCAGCATAGACTATAGGGCCTGCAGAGTCTAAAATGTTTACTATCAAGCTCTTTACATAAAGTGTTTGTCAAACCCCTGGTCTGGACCACTGTTTCCCAAAATTCACTTCATAGAACCTTATCAAACTCTATGAAATGCCCCTAAAGACAGAGTTCTGTGCCCCAAAAGTGTGGGAGATTCTTTATATTATGTGATCCACTTAGAGGGAGCTAACACACTTTCAGCTTATTAAATCTCTGAGCAGTACTATGGCTTGAAAACATAAGTTGAACCTGGTATTTCCCAACCTCATTTGAAGATAGATTCAGTTTCTCCAAATAACACCCATGAATATACCTATAAACAACCCAAGAACACATCTTTGGAAATACTGCTTTGGGTCAATTCTTCTCCTTTCCCAATTAAAATATATCTGTCCTGTGTTCCATTTCTTCACGTCCACACCGCGAAACTACCGCCTTGGAAACAGAAGAAAAATCTTATTTTATAAACTGAGAACTACATTTCTCAGACAATATTTTCATATTGTCTTTATGAATGAGTCTTCCTCAACTATAAATGGAGATAATGACAGCCCTTTTGCATATCACATGGCAGTGTTGTGGGAGCAAGTAAGATAATGTGCATGATAAGTTTCTAATTATCAGAACGTACTATACAGAGATAAGGCATTATTAATATCACCTCAAATCAGGAGATCAGCAACAATCTGTTAGAGTCTTTTCAACTCCATCTTCCCTCACTCAATTATTTCTGTATATTACTGTCAACTAATTTCCTAAAACTGCACTTTAAAAAATGTAATCTTCTACTCAATTACTCATAATTGCTCCTTGTAATTGCTAGGTGCCATGTTTTAAAACTGAGTTCTACAAAGCCATCGAGTTCCACGTGGCTGACTGTCCCCTAAGGATGAGAAAGGGCAGATCTAGACCATGGGTCTCCCACTCACTCTTTAACTATCTTATGTATTGGAATTTCCAAATAATATTTCATTTGAAAAGGAATCCAGCTGCTAAAAATATGTTAGAAAACTAGTATGCCCAAGTTTATCTCTCTGTGTGATTTTGAAATCTCCAGACCCAACTTTGTTTCCCATATCTCTGCAGTAGTCATCTTTCTTTCTAGCTGGATATTGATAGGATTGGCTCCCTGAAAGGGTTGATCATTGCTGCAACTGTGCAGTTTTGGGGAACACAAAGTAAGGAGAAGGCAACAGGGAGTGGGAAAATTGTTCAGGACACATACAGGGACAGAAGCAGTGCCCCAAGAAGAGTTCAGCCATCACAACCACAGACCAAAGAGATATGCTCTCCATTCTTCATTCATACAGGTCTCAGTTGCAAGGAGAAGCTGATGGGGAAAAGGGGGAGCCTGTGTGTGTGAGATGGAGTGAGAAGAGCAAGACAATAATGCATGGAATTTGAGAGATATGGGTAATAGACCTTAAGTTCTGGTGCAAGTCAAGCCATTAGCCAATATGTTAAATGAGTCAAGACATGTAAGTCACTTACAAAAGTGCCTGGGACAGAGTGCTATATAAGTGTTAAGTATGGTTATTATTACAATTCTACCACTGATATTATTATTTAGTATAGGACAAAATATGGATGTAACCCCACAAAAAATGTTAGCAAGAATAAGACAAGATGCTGGGTCTGTTCAGTTTGATGCTTCACTTGCTCTATCTTATTACTGTGCATCCTGTTTAGTTCTTTCAAAGCACTTGTCACAATTTGTAATTACATATTATTGGGGATTTTTTTCTCTATTTATGGTTTATTGTCTGCTTCCTCCACTAGGTTTTTAAACTCTATGAAGCCAAGGACTAGGTCTGTTTTTGTCATAACCTATAGCTAGTGTCCAGCACCATTCCTGGCACAGTGGAATTCAATACATAATGATGACTGGCTAGATGTGCATTGGGTATAGAGTAGGCTTCCCCCAAGAGCCATAACCTCAACAAGGGAAGTTGGAAAAATCTTTGATGCCAAAATGTTCCAGGAAAAAGGGAGCCAAAGAAGCAGGCTGCATTCCCCGGGTACATCAATCCTGGACTGTGGAGCAGGAGAAGAGGTGGGGTTAGTACTCTGGACATGTAGTTCAGGCAACCTGTAGGGGCTCCTGAGAATGAGTGGCAGCAAGCCTGCAGGTGCCTGGAGTCTCCTGCCAAAAGATGGGACAGGGCTAAGAGAAAGGCTAAAACTGACCAATTTCCTCCAGGTCTCCAGACAAACCCTGTCCTCCTTTTCCTAACATGCCCTCCCGCATTTTCAACACCAACTCAAGCAGTCCAATCTTTGCCTTGCAGCCTATTCCAAACTCTATTTCCTTTAAATGAGTGACTAATTTTGAGCCACAAGTTAAACTCTACTTGATTTTTTTTTTCCCCACGAAGACAGAAAGCACAAGCTCCAACTGTCTACTGTACATATTTTGCCTCAGTCTTTCTTTAAAGGAAGAAAAACTTAGCCCTGTCTGAGTTTCAGTGCAATGGCCCTAGAAATTAGCCATACTTTGCTCCTTGGGGAGGAAAGGATAGAGGAGAGGAGAGTGAGAGGTCATAGGTAGTCCTTTGATACTACCTCTTCCTGATGACTGGCCTAGACAATCTTTCATAAATATATGTGGAAGGGGGACCAAAGGTTCTCTTCCACATACGCATCTCACACATGCCTAAACACACACGTATGTTTCATGAGCGTCGTGTCACTCCTCTGGGTTAGCTACTATTTCAACATCTGTGGCACACTCTATTTACCAAAGATGGCCAAAATAATATCTCCCTTCCCACACGCTCTTTTAGAACCTTGACATTCCTTCATGAAGAGAAAGCGGTCTATGTCTCCTCCTCTTGAATCTGGGTGGGTTTTTGACTGCCCTAATGGGTAGGGTATGGCAGAAGTGACACTCTTACTTCCAAAGCTAGATAATAAAAATGTCATGTACTTCTATCTTATTCTTTGGGGACAGTTTCTCTTGGACACCCAAGATCAAGACCCAAGCAGCTTGTGGAGAGGCCATGTGGAGAGGAACAGAGTCCTTTGACCTATACCCTTGGCTGAATTCCCACCCAACAACCAGCATCAACTTGCCTGTCATGTGAGTGGGCCAGCTTGCCTATGTAACATTCAGCTTTCAGTCAAGTTGCACCAGCTGATGAGTCATCCCTGCCAAGCTCTGTCCAAATTTCAGATTCATGATCAAAATAAATGTTTGTTTAGGGTAGCTTTTTACATAGCAATAGATAACTGATACAATGTCTAACTAATATAAATCTTAAAGTCAACAGCACCAAAGATGAGCTGTGAGAATTAGGGTGAGGCATCTTACCAAATAACATGAATGAGTTTGAGGATGAAAGAATAGATCTTCCATTCACAAAACAGACCAACTACCCTGTTATTGTCAATATAATCAGCACACTGTACTGCCCCAAGTTTCATTAATAAAAGGAAGTGTGGGGAAACTACTGCAATTAGCTTCTGTACCTGGGAACTTTGTGAAAGGGATTTCTCTCTGCTCTGGATAATAAGTGAGGTGTAGAATGTCAGCCTTGAGCTTAAAATGTCTTTATTTTGTTCAGAGTGCCTCACAGTGGGAAATCAAACCATCTTCTTCAAACACCTTGCTCTTACTCACCAAATCCTGCCTGGACAATCGTTTCAAAAGACTAGCTGTGATTTTCAACTTGTGGGACTTCTTCTGAAAGGCATGCAGCCTCTCTCCCTTTACCATCTGTAAATGGTCCTCCTTTGCTTTTTCAAATGGGCTTTTAGAGTCCTGAAGGCTTTTGACAGATCAAAAAATTCACAGAAATAGACTGTATGAAAGCACCTCCCAGAGTAGATTGGAAATGATGCTATGAGTAATTAGAACAAGAATGAGTCCAGTAGTTAACTGGGAATTCCAGAAGCATTCCAGGTTCACCCCTCTGCATAGACCAGAGAGTTCAGAGGGAGGTCTAGGAAAAATTAGAAGAGAAGAATCCATACTTAAGAGCATCAAATTTCAACCACTTAGGTTCATCATCTTAATTTTTTTCCAAAGGCATGAAGTGAACTCTCCCTGCCAATTCCTACCACTTACACTATCTTTCTCTCTCTCATTTTTATCCAGGTCATTAGTCAGGTAAAATGTTCAAATTTTTCTTAGGATATTTCTCTCTATATATTTATATTTAGGCATATAGATATATAAAAGGCTTTAGACATGTATATAAATCCTTCTCTGGGTGGGAAGTTTTTGGTGAACTTTTAAACTGAAGTGTAACATATATATAGAAACATGTACAAGTCATAAGTGAGAGATGGATGGAATTTTACAAAACACACCATACAAACCACAACTGAAATCAACAAGTAGTATTTCTAGTACCCTAGAAGCCTCCCTCATAACCCCTCCTCGCCATTACTCAACCCCCCTTCCACAAGGTGATCAATATTTTGATTCCATCAAATGTTAGAATTTGGTGCCCCATATTGTTCCCTTCATGAAACATTCCAGTGCAGCGTGTATTTTATTTTGCTCAGGGTTACTCTGATCCCTTGGCTTACTACTTCTCTCTTCCTGATTCCTCCTCTTTATTCCCAGGGCACGGGATGCTGCCCTTAGATTTCCTCTAGAATTCAATGGAGAATGATCTGGTGAGCAAAGACAAAGAAGTAAATGTCAGGGCTAGAGCATCTTAAAGATGGACCATCTTGTTCAAATACAATTTTTCTCAATTTCTAGAAGAGGAAACTATGGCCCAGGGAGGCTAAGTGGGTTATCTGACTGTACAACTAATTAATAGAAGTTCATGTCTATACCTCTTTCTGCTACACAGCAATGCCTCCACACTGCCCTTCCAACACATATATCTAAGGATGAGGAGAAAACCCAACTAATTATGTTAGGCTGATACATTTTCCCTATAAAAGGAAAGCAGACCACCTATACTTTCTCCATGGAGTTATACCTTTTTCCTTTATTAGCCTCTTTGAAATATTTTATTATATCAGAACAATTTTTGAGCACAATTTGACAGAGCTTACATTTTTCTCTCATTCATTCATTCCCTTGTTCACTTAACAAATATATATGGAATATCTAATATATACCAAGTATTGTGCTTATGTTCTAGAGATACAACAGTGAATAAAAAAGAGAAAATCCGTCCTCATGGAGGTCACATTCTAATGGGGGAGGCAGTCAGGAAATAAGACAAATAAGAAAATACGTTATGTGTTAGATGGTGATGGGCATTATGGAAAAGCAGAGGATGAGGTGAGGTGAGATGTTCTTCTGAGATAGGTGAGCAAAGTTTTCACTGAGGTGACATATAAGTCAACTCTTAAAGGTGGTGAAGGAGTAAACCATGCAGACATCTGGGGGAAAAGCACTCTAGGCAGAGGAAACAGCAAGTGCAAAGGCCCTGAGCTGGGACTGTGTTTAGTATGTTCAAGGAGCAGCAAGAAGCCAATGTCACTGCAGCAGAAGAAGCACAGGGGTGAGTAATAGGAGATGAGGGAGGAGAGGTAAGACAGAGCCATAGGTGCCACCATAAGAACTTAATTCTACTGTGAGAGCAATGGGGATCCATTGAGGGTTTGGGCCAAGGAATGCTATAATATGACTAAAGACTAATAGGATCACTCTGGTAGCTCTGTTGAAAATAGTCTTTAGGCAGGTAAGATGGGAGAGAGGATTCTTAACAGGCTATGGTAATAATATTGGGGGAAGAATTTTGGGACCAGTGTGATGACAATGGAGGTAGTGAGAAGTGGTTGGATTTAAGATACGTTTTAAAGTTCAGGCCAAGAGAATTTGGTTACCACAAAGAAGAATGAATCTGTGTGGTGGTATATATATATATATATATTTTAAAAAGCTGAAAATCCTTTGATACTCCATCCATCTTGAGGGTCTATATCTCCTCTCCTTGAATCCACATGGGCTTGTGACTATTTGATCAATAGAGTAGTGGTGATGTTGGGTGACCTCTCAGGCTAGGTCATATAGGCCATTCATTTTTCTCCTTGGTCTTTTGGAATGCCTGCCTCCTTCTTGGACCCCAGCTTTCATGCTGTAAGAAGTCCAAGCAAATAGAGAGGCTAAGGTGTAGATGCCCCAGATGACCATCCCAGCTGAGCCCAGCCTTCAAGTGAGCTCAGCCCAGGCACCAGGGAGAAGAAGCTTCCTGATGATTCCACTATGTCATTTAAGACTTCCCAGCTGAGGCTTCAGATGTCATAGAGAGGAGATAGGCATGTCCACTGTGCCCTTCTGAGTTCCTAACCCAAAGAATCTATGAGCCCAATGAACTGCTAAGTCACTAAGTTTAGCAAGTTTGTTACATAATAGTAGATAGACAAAACGCAGACTCCACGTAGGGGTACTTGCAGTACAGAATATCAAGAATAATCTCCTCACCCAGATTATATTCAATCACCTTGTTACACAAAACATACTGGGCAGCTGTCCAAAGTCTGGGGACAGAAACTGTGCCATCATTATCTGTGTGTAAGCATATCAGGAATGGGTAATGGTCCTGAATTCACTGTCTCCCACTTACCAATAATAAAATCCCTGCCAACTACTCGAAAAGCCAGATTGAATAGATGCACTCAACAATCTGGTTCTTCCCTTTATTAGCATTAATTACGATCGTTTTACTTTTACTGGCTTTATTTTTATTAATATATCCTCAAACAAGACAAAAAATAAAAATAAAAGAATAAATGTCTTCATATATGGGCAAGCCCGTGGAAGCCACAGGTTCAATGATACAAGCTAGGCATGCCTCAAGATAGGCATGATTTACTCTACACATACTCAGTACTTGTGTTGGAAACTGGGAGGGACCAAGGGTTTACACTGATTGAGGAGCAGTGTGTGGACTCAGGATCATCTGCCAGACTATGTTCCAGTTTGGGGTCATGATTCTTGGCTCATCCTCTATCACTGAGCCATGGGAGCAAACTACCAACTTGCTGCATATTCACACAATTCATTTCATTTTCCTTCTGTGCTCTCTGGAAAACTAACTTTCCAACTTCCCTTATAGTTAAATTCAAGTCATGTGACTAAATTCTGGCCGATGAGAGATCTGGCAAATGTGATATCTGCATGACCACTCTGGCCATAAACCCTCTGGGACATTCTCTACATACCCTCCTACCTTCTGTGGTGGCCTTAGAGACCATGTGCTCAAGATGGTGAGCTCACCTGATGGAAGGAGACTGAGTCCCTGAATGGCCCCATGGAGCAGAACCACCCTGCTGGCCCCATTGAACCTTGAGAGGATCAATTAACTTTTATTGTGTGAAATCACTGGGATCTAAATTGTTTGTTCCTTCAATTATGGTAAAATACTCATAAAATTTACCATCTTGACTTTTTTTTTTTTTTGCATTACGTGGGCCTCTCACAGTTGTGGCCTCTCGTGTTGTGGAGCACAGGCTCCGGACGCACAGGCTCAGAGGCCATGGCTCACAGGCCCAGCTGCTCTGTGGCATGTGGCATCTTCCCGGACCGGGGCATGAACCCATATCCCCTGCATCGGCAGGCAGACTCTCAACCACAGCGTCACCAGGGAAGCTCTTGACCATTTTTAAATGTACAGTTTGGTAGTGTTAAGTATGTTCACTTTGTTTTGCAACCAATCTCCAGAATTTTTTCATCTTACAAAACTGAAATCTATATCCATTAATCAACTCCCATGTTCCTCTCTCCCAGCCCCTGGAAACCACCATTCTGCTTTCTGTTTCTATGAATTTGACAATTCTAGATAGCTCATGTAAATGGAATCGTACAGTATTTGTCTTTTTGTGATTGACTTATTCTGAAGCATAATGTCATTAAGGTTCATCCATATTGTAGACTGTGTCAGAATTTCTATTTTTAAGGCTAAATAACATTTCAGTATATATATATACATATATATACATATGTATATGTATGCTTTTGATTCCTTCAAATATATAAACAGAAGTGGAATTGCTGGGTCATATGGTACTTCTAATTTATATATATATATATATATATATATATATATATATATATATATATATATATATATATATATATGTATTTTTTGAGGAACCTCCATACCTTTTTCCCTAGCTTGTGCACCATTTTACATTCTCACCAGCAGTGCACAAGGGGTCGAGTTTCACATCCTCACCAGCCTCACACCAGGCTTTTTGAACAGAGAGAATTTAATATAAAAAATCGTTTACTAGGTAACTGAAAGGATAAAAAGGAAATGCTAAGCTTTTAAGGAAGTAACAATGCAGGCAGTTGCTAACATTCTTCAGGCTGAGGGTATGAAGGGAAGAGGTAGAAATTATTAAAATTTAAAGACTTAGAGGAGGCTCCCGTGGGGCTGGGATCCAGACCCCTGAGAAGTGGTCACAAGATGTCTGGTTCTGGTACCTCTGAGAGGTGACAGTGAGGCTGGTTCAGTGATGTTGGAGACACCGCGAACTGGATTCAGCTGCTGCTACAAGAATTCAGCGCCATTGCCAAAGTACTGCTGACAGGGTGAAGAAGCATTGCTGGGGTGGTGCTCTCGGGAACAGAAAGCAAACAGGTGAAGTGAGTCCATTTTTCCTTCTCCAGCCCTGCAATCTTCCTCTAGCGCCCCCTATTGGCAGAGCCTAACAGAGAGGGGGTGGAAAAGCAGAAATGTATGTATTGACAGTTTGCAGGGTCCCAACTTCAGTGTAAGAAAGCAGAGTATGGAAGGGCAGGTTTGGAACTGAGAGGCAGTAACTTAAACAACCTGTCCCCCAGGGAGTGACCTCTCTCTGCACAGCACTCTCAGCACTTTGCCTGCCTTCTTGTATGTCATCATACCACCTCTACCTTAAGTGGGAGTTCTTTGGATGTGCCTTAACTCTCTGATTCTAATATTAATATAAAGTCCTTTAAGAGCTAGATTAGTGGCTGATTCATCTCCATATACCTTCCTGATGCCCCCCCAAAGCCTAGCACAATGGTTATACACAGTTGACATACAATCATTTTGTCAAATGAATGAATTTGATCCCGAATGAGTAAAAGAGTAGTGGTTGGAAAGTAGCAGGAAATGAGCACAGAGGAAGCCCAACCATCATGAAAGTCACTGCAGATTTGTGGATTGAATGGAATTTGGGCTGAGATACTTGTAAAGGCTGGTGAAAAGCAGACTCACACCAACTTTGTGTAGATGCTTTAAGACTTAACTGGAGGTGTCCTGAAAACCTGCAGTTATTTTGATATTGGCTCCTCATCTCTGGCAATAGAGAGGTGAAGACAAGGAGAACAGGACCTGTTCCAGGGTCCTCACACTCTTTACAGGTAGCCTGGTCTTCCTAGAGTCTCTTCCTGCTCTACTCAGAATACTGTGGGCCAGTTCTTAGACTCTAAGCAGTAAGATCTGACAGAAACCTTGAAGAGTTAGTGTCCCAGTTACTATTTCTGCACAACCAATTATCTCCAGACTTAGTGGCATAAAATAACAACCATTTTATCATGTTCATAGGTTCTGTGTGTCAGGAATTCAGAAAGAACACAGCGGAAATGGCTTGTCTTTGCTTGTGGATGTCTGGAGTCTCAGCTAGGAAGACTCTATGACTGGAGGAGACTCGATGGGTGAGAGCTAGACTGCAGGCATACCTGGGAGATATTGCAGGTTCCATCCAGACCACTACAATAAAGCAAATATAATAAAATGAGTCACATGAATTCTTTGGTTTCCCATTGTTATGTTTACAGTATACTGTAGTCTAAATGTATAATCATTTTGTCTTTAAACTGTACATACCTTAATTTAAAAATGCTTTATTGCTAAAAAGGGTTCACCATCATCTGACAACACGGGGTTGCCACAAAATTACAATTCATAAAAAACACAGTATCCGTGAACCACAACAAAATGAGATATGCCTATAATCTGAGGACCCTCACTTACATGTCTGGGGATTGATGTTGACTGCCTGCTGACGTTGACTGGAGTACCTGTGGCCTCCCCATGTCACCAGGGCCTCCTCCCTGCATGGCAGCCTCAGGATAGTCAGGCTTATTCCATGATGATTCAGGGATATAAAGCAAGTGTCCCAGGAGATAAAGTGGAAACTTTCATGTCTTAGCCTCAGGATATGGAGAAAAGGGAGCCCTCTGGCACTGTTGGTAGGAATGTAAATTGGTGCAGCCACTGTGGAAAACAATATAGAGGTTCCTCAAAAAACTAAAAATAGAGCTACCATATGACCCAGCAATTCCACTCCTGGGTATATATTCGAAAAAACAAAAACACCAATTCAAAAAGATACATGCACCCCAGTGTTCATAGCAGTGTTATTTACAATTACCAAGACATGGAAATGACCTAAGTGTCCATCAACAGAAGAATGGAAAAAGAAGCTGTGGCATATATACAATGGAATACTACTCAGCCATAAAAAAGAATGAAATTTTGCTGTTTGCAGCAACATGGATGGACTTGGAGGGCATTATGCTAAGTGAAATAAGTCAGAGAAAGATAAATACTGTATGATATCACTTACATGTGGAATCTAAAACATACAAAAAAACTAGTGAATATAACAAAAAAGAAATAAACTCACAGATATAGAGAACAAACTAGTGGTTACCAGTGAGGAGGGGTGGGGAAGGGCCATGTAGGGGTTGGAGAGTGGGAGGTACAAACTATTGGGTATAAGAAAGGCTCAAGGATATACTGTACAACATGGGGACTATAGTCAATATTTTGTAGTAACCGTAAATTGAAAGTAACCATTAAAATTGTATAAAAACTAAAAGAAGTCATGCAGTACAGCTTCTGTCTCAATCTAGTGGTTATAATTGAGTCATAAGCTCACCCATATTCAAGGGGAGAGGATGTGGACCTCATCAGAATGAGTGTCAATATGATCAATTGTAGAAAAGCATACAGAATGAGAAGCATGGTTGTAGATGTTTTGGGAAAACACAGTCTGCCACAGCTGTTAAATTCATTCTCCACATTTTTTGGATGAGGTCTAGAGAACTTGGGAAGTGGCTTGCAAATGTCCTTCAGTCAGTTCTCAGAATTCTGAGATCTCACTTTTGTCCGGGCTGCTGTAACGAATTCCACAGACTGAGTGGCAACAGCAATTTATTCTCTCACACTTCTGGAGGCTGGGTTTCAGCAGAGCCATGCTCTCTCCAACTGCTCTGAGGGAGAACTCTTTCTGGCCTCTGGTGGTTCTCACCAATCCTCCTGGAGTTCCTTGGCTTGTAGATCCTTCACTCCAATCTCTGCCTCATCGTCAGCTTGGCATCCTCCCTGCTTGTCTGCACATCATCTTCCCTCTGTGCATGTCTAACTCTGTGTCCAAATTTCCCCTTTTCATAAGGACATCAATTATTTTGGATTAAGGCACACCCTAATGACCTCACTTTGCCTTGATTACTTCTGTAAAGGCTCTATTTCCAAATAAGGTCACAGTAGGAGGAGTTAGAGCTTCAACATATATTTTGGGGGAGGAGATTCACAATTCAACCCATAGCACCATCCTTTATGAAACTTATGGGGGGAGAACTTAGAGACTTATCCTGGGTGAGGCTTAGAAGCACACACAACAGCCATGCTGAGGGAATTTCTCTGCCAGGTAAGCCTGGGCCAAGGCGCTGAAGGTGTTCTAAAAGAAAAACGGACTGGGAGTGTGGGAACACACTTGTTTTATGTTATTGCAATTTTGATGACAAACATAAATGGGGGTGTGATCTCAGTGGTTCCAAAGAGATCAGATGATGGAGCCAATTCCCCCTCTCCATGTCTGAAGGGTGATGATTAAACTTTAGAAACAGTTTGGACCCAGTAGCCCACACAATCCACTGACAAGCATAGGTGCCTGGTAGAAGAGATAAATAAATGAAAAGCTGTTCTTTCACCCCTGGCTTCGAATTGTGAAAGATAGTTTTCCCTTCCACCAAAACAGTGATGTGAGCAGATGATTCAGGAAGAGATAATAGGGCCTGTGGGACTTCAGCATAGGAGGCCTGGATTGAGGAAAACTGTATTCTACCTTATCTACCAGTGTCCTTTCCTCCAAAATTTAGGGGAATACAAAGCATTTTACATTGTCTACCAATAACAGCATCAGAAGAAACAAGAATTGTTACTACTTATTGAGGGGCAGTTTATCTAGACCACCTATAACAGGGGTCCCCAACCCGGGCTGAGGACAGATGCCAGTCCACAGCCTGTTAGGAACCGGACCGCACAGCAGGAGGTGAGCGGCGGGAGAGCAAGCGAAGCTTCATCTGCCGCTTCCAGTCACTCGCATTACTGCCTGGACCATCCCCCCACCCCACCGTGGAAAAGTCGTCTTCCACGAACCCGGTCCCTGGTGCCAAAAAAGGATGGGGACCGCTGACCTATAGCTTTGCTACAGTTTTTTGCCCATATCCCTGCCAATTCCATTATTGTTTTCTTGCACGCTGGCTTTTGGTATAGCTTTTACCCCCTAAAACTGCATCCTTTTGTTGGAGGCCTGCCCTCAGGTTGCTATAGCCCACTTTTCTGACCACAGTGGGAACTGGAAGTGCTTGGGAATTTACATCCCCCCCCGCCACCCCCAGGCAGCCTTTATCTAATGGCACAGGTATGGGAGTGTATAGCAGAAGGGGTATGAATTCCCCTCTCCCTCCTGCCTCCTATGTTCTCCTCTAAAGAAACTGTGGGATTGCATCAAAATTACTCTCTGTGATACATGCCTTGATAACTCACTTTTATGTGGCCCCCTTCCCCTACCTGTCTCAATTTTCCACTTCTCTACTAGTTTTTACTAATAACAATTCCTAGTAAATAATTTTCACGTGCATTCTAATTTCAAGGTTTGTTGCAGGGGCCCAATCTAAGACACTGTCTTATCTAACCGTCACAACCACTCCCCCAAGACAGGGAGGACAACCCCCTTTCCACAAACATGGAAACTTTGGCTTTGAGAGGACCTGCCCCCAATCACAACATAATTAGTAGCTGTCTCAACTTTCAAACCAGTCTTCTCTCTGCTATATTATCCAATATATTGCCTCAAAGACACAACTTGTCTTATTTCCTTTTTCACCGCTTAATTGCCTTGGGCTTTCCTGAATTTCTTCACTTAGAAGAAATTCACTGAATGTCTTATCCTAAGTGAAGAATTGGTATTATTATTTTCTCTTGCTGGATTGGCCAAGTTTAGGTTTTTACCAGAGCAGTGAATGAGGTGGAGACAGTCTTCTTCATGTTCCCTTCTCCTGAGATAATGTAATAGACTACAGATAGACTAATAGATAATGTAATAGACTACAGATAGGCCTAAATTATTTGACACTCCTTCCATTGAAGGTTGGGGTCTATCTACCCTCCCCTTGAATCTGGGCTGACCCATGACAGTGTGACAAATATATTATGGCAAATGTGATCTGGGACTAGATTTTAAAAGGACTGGCAGCTTCTGCCTGGGTCTTTTGGAGTCCTGAGCTGCAATATAAGAAGTGCCACTACCTGAGAATGCCAGGCTATGGGGAATCCCAAGCTAGCCACATGGAGAGGTCATGTGGAGAAAGAGGTATCCAGCCAGGCAACAGCCTTTTGAGTTATCCTGGCTGAGACTTCGTACATCAAGGAACAGAGATGAGCCATCCCTGCTGTGCTTTGTCTGAATTCTTGATCCACAGAATCCATGGTCATAAGAAATGGTTTTTATACCACTAAGTTTTGGAGTATTTTGGTCATGCATGAATAGATAACTAGAACAACCCAGACATGTCAGATGATGCAGAAAGCCTCAGTATTAGCACAGAGCAACTAAGTCTACGCCCTCTCCACCACCCATCATGCCCTTCCACCTGCTCCTCAAACTTTTCTCACCCTGGTCTTGGAGCTGGAAACAGATGAAGTCTTCTTTGAACATCTCCCAGTCACAGCCACATTTAACTTCTAACTGGATAGCTGATCCAAGGCAGGGAGGAACTGTCATTTGGGAACACCCAGTCTTGGGTAAACCAGATAGCTTGTGGACCAATTTCCTCCCAGCACATCTAAACTTCTGCCTTTTTACTTCTTAGTTACCTTATAAATCATTTTAGCTGCTATGGGGCTCCAACACTTTGGGCACAGTGAGATAGCATGTTCTTGTTTGTAGGAAAGCACTGCTTAAACATTTGCTTCTGTTTTAACTTTGCCACTTTGCCACTGTGGGCAAGTCACAACCTCTCCAAGTTTCATTGCTTCATTTTCTTGCCTCTAAAATGAGATGATTTTCTTGTGAAGCATTTTTGCCCTCCCTAGGAGAATAACTTGTTCTTATGGCGGGGTTTCTGTGGCACTTTGTACATGCTCATTTTGTAAATCATATCACATGTATTACACACATATTTTATTCACGTTATACAGAGCCAGTGCCATGACAGAAAGCACTCTGTAGGTTGTGAGCTTCTGAGTCAGACCTGGGTTTGCCATTTGCTAGTTGTGTGACCTTGAACAAAGTACTTACCTCTCAAATCCAAGTTTAACTTACATGCAAAATAAAGATTGTCATACCTACCTCATACACTTGCATTGTGGATCAATGTAAACAGTGAAACAAGGTAAGTAAGCATTCAAAAATGGCTGCTATCATTATGATGAAAGCTTTTCTTTTATAAACAATTTATGATGTTATTTACTTCATGTACATTTTAATTGGTCTGAAACAAAAATTGACTCTAAAAACAGACAGCTTAAAGAATGCTGTAAATTACAGATCCCAGAGTCAAAGGGAAAGCTTGTTTTTTTCCTCTGAGTTCACTCAAAGTAAACATTTGCCACGTCACAGGCAAAAGCACACGCTGCACACATGCCTGCCCCACCAACTCCCAGCCTGCCAAAGAAGACAAACCTATTTCATATAGACCCAGCAGGTCTTCCAGCTTTAGTCTGAGGTCATCTTATCTGCCCTCTAAAGCTTTTGAAATGAGAAATGCAAAAGAAAAGAAAATCTCAGCAATTTCCACAGTCCACTCAATAAACCAGGGCAGTATTAAGCCACTTTCATCTTAGGAACCCTATGTGCGTCAGTCAGCAAAACAGTGGTGCTATGTCGTCACCAGGAGACAGAGGAGCCTGGACAGGGCGGGCTATGAGGATGCTGACCAGCACGAATGGCCTCGAGACATCAGCCCTATTTTAGCTTTGAATCTGCTCAGCACTTACACCTCTGAGCTTGATACTGCTGAGAAGCACCTGCCCCTGCTGCTCACTTGCTTCAGGGATGGGGCTGGGGGCGGGGTATCAGGGTAAAAGTCTCTCTCCACTCACGTTTAATTCCCATCTCTCAGGACAATACCAAGACAGCACACAATCAATGTGTATTGACTGAATGAATAATTAAATGAATTAATGTGTAAATTATATCAGCTGAGTTTTGTTTGTTCCACTGCTTACATTGACCTCCACCTCTGACATCGTTATTTGGCACTTCTTAAATTTGGGTTGAAGAGTAGGGAGGAAATATATTTTATAAAGCCATACCATCTACACATTGTACATTCAGTTACTTCATTCTCTCAGCAACTCATTTTATGATGAAAAAGGGAAGTTCAGAAAAATTAATTCTTCTAAGGTCCCGAAGATAATGCATGGAAATATCAAGATTCAAACTCCAGTTTTCTGACTTAAAAGTTCATGATCTCAATATTATTCCATGACATTTCTCAGAATTACAGGAAGGTGCTTGTCGGTATAGGAGAAAAAAAAAGTGGGGTGTCTGACCCTTGAGTTAAATGGTCTTTCTGTTGGATGGCATCCAAACCACGTTTGATAGATTGGGACTCTATTCCTATTACAGATATTCTGAATTGGGGACAATCATTCACTCCACAAAACTTGACAGAGCAACCTCAACATTCCTGGCATCATCTTAGAAAGATAAAGTAGTCCCCCAGACAGCTCTCAAGGAACTGCCCAGGAAAGCTCCCCTGGCCTCCCTTTTCAGGGAATTATTAAAAATTAATGTGTAACATTTCTTATTTTTTTTTCAGTAGCAGTGGCAGAATCAGGAGAGCAGTGAGTACAAAAGGAGATGGATTTCATTTTAGACTGTTAATTCATATCAGAGGAATATACACAGACACACAGAAATGGCTATCATATGTGGAGGAATAGTTAGAAGGCTGAAATTCCTAAAAATAGTGTCAGATGCTGGTAACTCATACCTCTGTAAAGCCCAGATTGCTGACCCACATGTGCCTCTGTGTCATTTCTCCTCAGCATCCTCCTCAGACAGGCCAAAGCTTTCGTAGACCATAATCCAGAAGATTGCTGGCTGGAAGGAGTTTTAAGGACCCTTAGTTGAAAGATGCTTAATGTAAGTCTGCAAAGAAGAGCACTTGAATCTCAGAAACTGTTACTGGTTCCAAATCATTTTCCTTCTCACCTGAGAAGGTTAAATAATGTCTCAAGAAATATATGCTGGTGTTAGAAGGAGTGTGGGAACATTTCCTTCCAAACAGATCTTACTTTTTGGACATAAAGACATGAAGCTTCTGGCTTTAATGAAAATTGTACCAGAGTGAAAAAGGACTCAGGAATTCCTTTTTTTTTTTTTTTTTTTTTTTTGGTGGTACGCGGGCCTCTCACTGCTGCGGCCTCTCCCATTGTGGAGCACAGGCTCCGGACGCGCAGGCTCAGCGGCCATGGCCCACGGGCCCAGCCGCTCCACGGCATGTGGGATCCTCCCGGACCGAGGCACGAACCCGTGTCCCCTGCATCGGCAGGCGGACTCTCAACCACTGCGCCACCAGGGAAGCCCAGGAATTCGATTTTTATCTGGCTTTTGGACATGTCACTGCCTCTCTGCTTCCGTTTCTGATGACTGAGTTCTTATCCTTACCCATCTAACACCTGGGGTGAGATTTAATTTTTATCTAGATCTACTTGAGATTCTCAGAGAGAATATAAGTGGACAATATATTTCTTGGATCTCAATGTGTATCTCCTTTTTCAAATGATTAGACAGGGACTTTTAAAAACTTCTAAGAGGCAAGAGAATGGAGACGTCATATAAACTTTCCACCCTAGTCTAATTCATCCCTAGGAGTTCCAGACCACTCATGGTTATGCACAAATGCTGTTCCATAGAGGACACCATGTTCTCAACTGAAATATAATTCATGTGGTTCCTGAGAATAATACATTACACCTCTGTACCCACCTTCCCAAACCACACACAGAAGAATGGTGATAAGAGAGAGGAATGAAGGGGCTAAGCCCCTGATATTCAACGATGTGATGATGTGATAAGGAGACCTCTCCTTGTATTTTTGGTGTAAAGACTTGCAGATTTCACAGTTAGACTTTTACGTTCAAGTGGCCTTCAACCTCACCTCCACAATCTAGTGAATGAAGTAGGGATAAGGAATGTTGCAGTATGTTCATCCACCTCTTTCCTAGAAGCAAGAATCATTCAGAGGGAAGAAGGAGAAGAAAAATAGGCCCTGGTCCCTGGTCTCAGCATCTATGATCAGCTGATGCAGTATTTCTCAAGTGTTCAAGAAGAGGGATGAGATGTATGGAGACAGCTTCCCCTGCAGGATTCATGTTGAGGGTGGTGGGAAGCACAGTAGACCTGTAGGGAGATTTGAATTCTGGTCCTGGCTTTTCCCAAAACTTGCTGAATAATCTGGAGTAAATGATTTAAAGTGTTTTGGCTTTCACAAGGGTAAAATGAACACAATGCTGTCTCTAGCAGTGAGACTAGAATAGTAGGTTGGAGATAGATTGCGAAGGAAATTTTACGGAGAATTCTGGATTCTGTTTATCGATAAGAGAGATGTTATCCTGTTCCATTGGCATAAACAAACCCTCATCCTGGCTGTCATGGTCTTGACTTAACAAGGACACCCATCTGTTGCCTTAGAGGCCATATACTCACCATGTAGCCCTACAGACCTCGTGGTTAGATCTCACCTGCCTTGATGCTCCCTCTATTAATGGATTGATGTCATAATTTAAGACCCAATTTAGAGATTTTGCAATCCAGAGACAATGATGAAGTAACCTAGGCTGCTAGCAGCTTTCCCCAGACCTGGGCCTGCAGGACATGTTATTACAGTAACAAGAGTTATTGCAATAAAAACCGTACGGTAATGAACAAAAACTCAGACAAATAGGCCTCTAGAAGAGCATAGAGAGGCCTTGTATATGTGGTAACTTGATATGTGTTGGCATCTCAATTTTTAAATGAATTTTTAAAATTATGACATTTATATTATTTAGATAGATGGTACTGGGAAAACTGAGTTCACCATATAGAGAAAAGTGAAGTTGGATTCATACTTCCCATTACAAGAAAAAGAAAACAAAGCAATACAAAAATCCAAAAACAATCAAAGATCTGGGTGAAAGGTAAAGCTGTCAGCTAAAACAAATTGAAGATGAAGATAATGGAGGAAGTGGGGGATGATTCATTCAAAGTGGCCACTAATTTTCAAACGATAAGAGTCTCTACTTCTCATCTTACAACAAAATTGTACAAAATTGCAACAGAGACTTCTCTGTGTTCCCCAAAGCCTGTTTTCTTTCCCTCCTGTTACCGCATCTTAAACTCACAGGTTCTTTTGCAGTTTGCTGTGTTCATGGACTGGATCCTGACCAGTGGAATGTGGGCAGAAGTGATGTATGTTATTGGGTTGGCCCAATGTATATATTATTACCACATATTCTTTATTCATTCTGTGTAGTCCACATTTGGTTTATCCATTCATTGGTTAATTGACATTTAAGTTATTTCCATATCTTGGTTATTGTGAATAATGATACAATGAACATAGGAGTGCAGTTATCTCTTCAAGACCAATCACTACTCACTGTTTATTTAGGTAAATATAAACTTTTACATTTGCTTTATAACTGTAGTCAAAACACCTCTGGGCAAACAAAAGCAGTATTTTCAGTTTAAAACAACTCCAATACCTGAGCTACACATATATTACTCCTATTACTGTTGGGGTTATAGTGATGGTAATTAAAAATTAAAATACCAGCTTTTATACTAGGTAAAGGATAAAATAAACAGAAATATTACTCATAAGTTGGTATGTAAATGTTATTTTCAAAACATTGAGAACCAGAGTCCCATCAAGATTCAATTTAAGCAAAAGTTTAGTCTCCTAAGTAACAGCAGGTTCTTAAACCAATTGAAAGATATATAATTCCAAACTATTTCTTTAAAAAGAGACAAAAGGGGGGCCCAAGTTTTTCAGTATGGTTCTGGAAGTTATCAGCACAGTTCTGAAATATTTGATTTGTTTGAAGGTTGAATTAATCTAGAATGAATCCTCTTTAATTTTCAGGATGTGAAGATGGTGGAGGGGTGGTGATCAAGAGGAGGAAGCAGAGAAACGGAAGGAGAAAAGGTCCTTTTTGCAGAAATTGTCCCCTTGGATCCACTGGCAAATAATGAATTCAGATTGGAGGAAGAGACGGGTGATCATAGTCCAGTAGCAAAGGTGAGAACTGAGTGGAGGGGAGAGGAAAGTTCTGTTTTCAACACGAAGGTCCAGCTGTTGGTGAGAGACCAAGTGGGGACTGGCTCTTGGCCTCTATTCTGTTGGAAAAGTTGCTTGTGATGTGATGACTCAACTCATTTTCTCTTGAATGGATCATCCTTATAATTTCAATCACCAACTTCTCTTGTTCTGTGCATGTAGGGCTTTCTTCATTCAAGCCTTATTCTCAGGAAGTTATTTCATTCTTAAACTTTTCAGTTTCCTCTAGGCTCCAGATTTCTGAAATCTTCAAAGATGACTCCAGCTTTTCATATTCCTTTTGAACAGAGCTGAGCTGTCAAGGAGTTCACATATTTTCTGAATCAATGTTAGCATGCTCTGGGGCAATTTTTTTCCTTTTTAATAAAAACTGGCTTTTATTTGACCTAAATATGCTGAAGAAAATATGAGAGCCGTGAAAAATGTGACTCTGGCTCCCATAAGAAGCTTAGACAAGTCAAAGTCTAGACCAGGTAATCAGGCAGCATGGCCAGCGCCTTGGACATATTTCCGAAGATTAGCTGGAAGTAAGGCTTCTCAGAGGTTCACTACCCCTGTGTGGTACAACCCCCTCCTCCCCACAAATCCACATTCACAGCAATGGCTGTACCAGAGCAATAACTGCAGTGTGTACTCCATAGTGCTGTACTTGAAACCCAAACCCCCAACTGGCCGCTGGGATACACCATCAGTGGAGCAGAGGATGTGTATAATAAATAACCCACAGGTTCCACAACTTCTTCTTCTCACTCTTTTTAGTAACTTTTTAATTAGAAAAAAATTCAAATAAAGAAAAGTAGAAATAATATACAATGAACATACATTTAGCCACCACTTAGATGCAACATTGTTAACGGATTTGCCCCATCCACCTCTCTCTCATTCTTTATTTTTTTAGGTGAACCACTTCAAAATAAGCCATTGACATCCTGACAATTTAGCATGCAATTCCCCAAAATAAGGACATTCTGCTACATAACTGTATACCCTTCTGGTACTATTGTTTCCCATTTTACAGATAGGGAAACTATTTGATGCCTGAATATCTCTTTGAGGAAGGTAGGAAACTAGAACTTTAGCATATTAACTGTTCAGGGCTGTAGGGTAAGATGGTGAATGATAATGAGACATGGGTGAGAATCTTTTCAAGTGGCATCTCTGAGAAGCTCACTAAACAGCGGGGGCTTACATAAAAATTTTAAATTACTATAAGAGGAAAAAATACACCATAAACAAAGTGAAAAGACAAGTGACAAACTGTGAAAAAACATACACAGTTTGTATAGTATAAACCAAACTTTAACATTCTTAATATATACAGAGCTCTTTCAAATCAATAAAAAGTTGAATACCTCATTTTTAAATAGAAAAGAGTATTTTAGTGATCTTTTGTTTTGCCAACCTATAGCTTTTCCCTCTACTTTGCATAATTCTGCTTTGGGAAAATGCCCTTTACTGTCTCATGAAATTGTCAAGAGCATGTCTCTACCTTCCCTACCTCAAGAATTGGCATGTGACTGATCAGACCACCTCACCCCTCAGACACACTGATTAGTCCAGGGGTTGGCATGTTCCTAATGAGTCAGTCTTTTGCAGGTGCTATAAGCTGTTGCATATGCTATAAAATAAAAGGAACCCCTCCTTTTTTTCCTTCTGGAATCACTACCTTGAGGACAAATGTAAGCTTAGAGCCATCTTTGCTGCTATAGGGGAGACACTGGCTAAGAAGACAGACCATTAGGGAGGGACAGTGGAAGAGAGAGGGAAAGAGAGAGAGAGATAATTTCATGATTATGTGGTCTGAGGTCCTGGATCTAGACTTGCCTAAAAGTAGGTGCACATCTACATTTCCCAGGTATAAGATCGAATAAATCCTCAAGTTTGTCAGGTTTCCGTCATTTGCCATCAAATACTATGGCCTAATATATTTGCTGCTGAACAATTCACAAGAGAAAAAATTTAAAATGGCCAGTGGCCCAATTGCCAACCATGGGAACAATCTCATGAGGGAAAAAAAAGCAAATTAAAATCAGATAGTAATTTTTAAAATAATGTTTTTATACCTTAAATTTTCAAAGATTAAAAGGTATAAGAATAAATACTGCTTAAGTTTTAGGTGCACATGGAGGGTGGAGTGTGGACAAGGGGGTCCGACTGACCCTTCTGTCAGTTTAATCCTTTTTGCCTTCCCTGAGCTAGATTCTGCTTCCAGAAGTCCATTCACTTCACTCAAACTTCCTGTTCAATGACCACATGCAATGAGCCACCACTTTCCAAAAGCACCCACCACACCCACGCTGTGATCCACTGTCTAATGGCTTAGTCCCAACTTGCTGACTTCTCCCTAGAAGTTTTTCTAAGCATGCTGTGTGGCTGGGCATTCTGAGGTCAGAGTCTGCTCTGCAGAAAATGACTAACAAGTTAGAAGCTTCACCTCTTCCCCCTTAGCCTACCTCTTCACACCATAGTTAATCACACGTGTATACACACATACAGGAGTTGTATGGCAAAACGGTTTTGAGTGGAGACTCTGGCCTCTGACTACCAACGTTTAAATCTTGACTCTGAATCTTACTAGATACTTGGTCCTGGGAAATATACTTAATCCCTTTGTGCTTCAGTTTCTTTACCTGGAAAATGGGGAAATTAAAAATATCTATCTCACTGTTTTGAGGGTAAATGAATACACATGCAAAACCTTCAGCACAGCATTGGACACGTAGGTCACCATCAGCACATGCAATTATCTTTCCTTTATAGGCACACAGACTTGTTTCCAGAGTGGGAAAGTTCATATATCATTATGAAAACTTATTGACAAGTGACAGAAACCAATGTCCAAGTAGCTTGAGCAAAAAGGCAATTTATCAGCTCATTTAACTGGAGAATACAAAGGTTGAACTTACCCTGAGTCTGGTTACATCCAAAGTTCAAATGGTGCCAATGCTAGTTGCCTAAAAATTGGGCCATTGTGTTTTATAATTGTGGTTTGGGATGTATGAGAGAGTTTAAGTTCATAAATCTGATTTCAAATTCCAATTTTACCTCTTGCCAATGTGTGAATTTGGGGGAGTCAATCCCTGTCTTTGAGAATGTGGGGGAAAATCCCTGCAAGGGGCTTGAGATCCATGCCATCATGTGATTATTTCTCCACCCCATTGGACATGAGATAAACTAACAGGCTGTGACTGTCATCTAGGAAGGATATATAAATATATATCTCTTCATTTACTTTTCAAGACTACATCTTCCCTAGGCTCTCTCAGTTTCCACAATAGAATGATGTGCTGGGATGGCTTTGTATAAATTCTACTAATAGACTTGATTAACAAACAACAATTCCATAGTGTTGTATGCAATTCAGGCGGTAGACATGGAGCCCAGCACAGAACAACACATTCATCCACAAGGCACACCAAGAATGAATTTGGAAGGTTTAGAAAGAAATCACAGAGGGAAAAAGGAAACTGTTTGTCTGCACACATTAGAAGTATCACCCAGTCAGAGCTCTGCCACAGGGCTGATCCCCAACATCTGCCGTCATCTTTTTTTTGTGTGTGTGCTAAGTAACAATGTTTCACTTCCTAGCAACAGCCAGCCCATTGTCTCGCTCTGGCCCATTACAGAGGAGACAAATACTTCTGAGCATGTAGGTTAGAGGCAGCAAATGCCCCCTCCCCACACTGTTAGGCCTCCAAATCTGTAAAATGTGTACACATGTGGCTTCTTCCAAGGGTAAAATCATTAACAACTCTACTAATGCATGCATCCAGGTCAAAACTCACAGTGGGACTGGAAAGGCACTTCCTAATTATCAGTGAAGTGAATCTTGTTGCACATTTGGGAGACTTTGGTTTTGAAATGTAACAGGTGCAAGAAATCTCAAAAGCCATCTTGTCTAACTCCCTCAGTTTACTGCAGAAGGTCCAGAAATAGTGACAGCTTTTACCAGAACCAGAGGCTTCTGACCCCTTAATCAGTGACCTGTTTGCTTCAGAGCAGCCTTTCTAATACCAGGTAGATGATTACACCCCCTTCTTTATCTTTTTGTCCTGTGGATTTTCTCTGGTGGATTTTAATGTCCTGCATTGTCCTGCATTATCAACCCCCGGCACCCTCTTGACCGCAGGTCCTCCCTCTGTGGGGATATGTGTTCAGATAAGCGAGCTCATTTTAATACAAACATAAGCACATGTAGTGATTTCAAAGCTGATTTGGCTCATATATGCCATTGTTCCACTTCATTACAACAATCATCAGGAGTGAAGGCTTGTGTGCACTCATTGCGATGACATCCTCTTGGTGGTCTCTGACCCACAAAACTGGAGAGGACTTAAACTGCAGCCTAGTTACTCCCAGAGTTTTGTGCATTTTCCCTTTTCAACACTCAGTCAGATTTCTGTATTGGTTTGTGTCTTCTCTGATTGTTGAATTTCGTGGTTTATCTTTAGGGTCTTCCTCTTGCAGGGTGACCATTTTTGCCACAGGCTGGTCACCGAGGCAGTTGGTGTGTCCAGTAAAAGGAGAGAGCTGATTGTGAAGGAGAGAGTGGAGGGCACCTCTGGAGAGAAACAGCACTACTTACAGAATTGAATCTAGGACACTTGGAGCAATTTATGAACAGTCCTTTTGAATATCTACCTAAAGGCATATGTCATGAATGTACGAGCATTGTAGATATTCAATTTTTCTGGACTCAATGAATTTTATTCTTTTTTTTTTTTTTTTTTTTTTTGCGGTATGCGGGCCTCTCACTGTTGTGGCCTCTCCCGTTGCGGAGCACAGGCTCCGGACACGCAGGCCTAGCGGCCATGGCTCACGGGCTTAGTTGCTCCGCGGCATGTGGGATCTTCCCGGACCAGGGCACGAACCCGTGTCTCCTGCATCGGCAGGCGGATTCTCAACCACTGCGCCACCAGGGAAGCCCTGGACTCAATGAATTTTAAAAAATGACTCAATAAAACAGGAGCCCTTCTTCCACTTAGTTTCAGCTCTGTTCTGCAGATGTGTTTCCTGCCACTTGAAGCTAAATCCAATGGTCATATCACAATCCTCACCTTACTTGACCCATAAGTAGCATTTGACAAGTGACTGTCCCTTCCTCCTTGACACATGCTCCTCTCCCGGCTTTGAGGACACCACACTGTCTTGATTTCATTCTCTCTGACCATTTGCTCCTTTTCATTCGCTGGCTGATTCTTCTTCATGTTTCCAACCTCCACATTTTTGAGTGACCCAGTGTATAATATTTAATCCTTTTCTCTTCTTTATACACACTCAGTCCCTTGTTGATTTCATCAGGGTCCATGACCAATGACTCCTCAAGGCATGTCTATAGCATGGACCTCTCCTCTGAATTCCCACCCAGTTTATCCAACTACCTACTTATATTTTCACTTGGAAATACAACGTAACATGCCTAAGTGAGCTCCTCATGTCTGCCTCCTAAACCATCTTCCATTTCAGCTAATGGCAACACCATTCTTCCTGTTCTTCAGGTCAAATCCTTGGCATCATATTTGTCCTCATCACTCAGATGAAGACAAGGCTCCAGAGCATGGTGGAGCCACAGGATAAAAAGAACCTCTGCTCCTGAATGGACTAGAGCTGCCTTACAGGCTGGACCACCTACTGCCAGAATGTTACATGACAAGAAAGGAGTTCTAAATTATATAAGCTACTGTATTTTTGGATCTCTTTGTCACAGAAGCTTACTTAGCCTGTGCCCTAATTAACACAGGAGGTGAGGACCTTGTGAATGTAGAAAGCTTTCTTTTAAGAAGTCTTAGAATGTGGGAAGGAGAGAGAAAAATAAGATTATTGCTGGAATGTTTGATGAAAAGATTATGAGAAAACTTGGCTCCAGGGGAAGATGCTGAAATGCCTATGCTCTGAAACAGTAAATTTGCTGAATGTTCCTCAGAGAATCCAAGTCACTCAGGATTTGTGGGGGCAGAGGTGGACCTGGGAGGTCTTAAATATCTATGCCCCATTTACAATACTGTTTCTTCTCTTTGAGGTAATACACTGTAAAATTTTAAATAATGGCATTGATGACCCAGTAGTAGAAAATACAGATTGAGCTATTTAGTTCTTAAATGGGTGAGATTTTGTACTAAACCTTCCATGCTCATAATTCCCTATCATGACAAAAACCATACATCTGAAGTAGACCTTTCCATGGGTGATGAAAGTTACAAAAGGGAATAAAAATACCAACAACTTGCAGTTACTAAGCACCTAAAATATACCCTGGCCTTTGTAGGTGCTGTCTGAAAAAACTGCAAACCAGGTGTTAGCACCTACGGCAATTAACCACAACACTCATGGTGGTAGCCTGGCTCAGTGGATGGTTTGGCCTCATGTAAGTCTGAGTTTGCTGGCTTCCATTTCACTGGCCATTTCATCTATTGAGACACATTAACAAAAACTAAAGTAGGCAGAAATCTTTGACTTTCATGCCAACACTGCAGAAGTCTATGGCTTAAAAGTGGGCTTTTGTTTATGGTAAACACCAATCAATTCTTAATACATATCTTCCAATGGTTTAGCTCCAGAAGGTTTAATACCAGAGCAGCTTGAACAGTAAAGTTTTGAAAATCAATAAGCCTGATAGTCAAATTAAAACTTATGTTAGATTTCGGAGCATATAAAATGTTCTAAATATTCGCTGTATGGAGCTAGTAGAGAATTCTGCAGTCTTCCTGGAGCGACAAGGGGAAGTCATCTTTGGAGCCTGAATGTCATTAGGGTCTTGGCAGTGGACTGTGTTGGACCTGGGATGGGTCATCTATGGGCCTAGGGAGACATGTATATATATCCAAGTTCAGAAGTTATATGTATGATTCTCAGGAAGTATATAAGCTGGCTATAAAGCAGAGAAGGATAAAGGGGCAAAAGAAAGTGTAGGACTGGTGGTTGAAGACACGGTAAAAACTAGCCATGAAGTGGTGGAACATCTCTCATGGTGAAAACATGACAGGTATTTCTGGATGTTTGGGGGTTTTTTTCACCAAATTTAACCTCACTAGCCATCAGCATATGCGAGAGGCAGATGCTTGAGGCCATTATCTTTCAGTGAAGCTGTAACATGGTCCAGGTTAGAGACAGATGGATAGCAGATGACCCTCCTGAGACCAGGAGAAGCCACAATCACAGCCACAGCTGCCTTCACAGGAGTGGAAGATTGTACATCTGGGTCCATCCATCTTCAAAGGAAGTTGGCTATTTCTCTGATTAATCCATTTACCTATGATGGAGAGGCCTCTGTCCAGTTCCAAATTGACTTGTAGATGCATCCAAAGTCATAGGTGAGTATTTTACCACAGGAAGCAGAGGACTTCATTCATGAGCCCAAAGACTTACCTTGGCTCCCAGGCAGCAGTGAGTTCTATCAGGAGGGAACATTTACCCGGACATTTCAGATACCTTCCCAGGACCAATGGAAGCCTGTACATGGTCCCAAGTTGACTTCCAGGAGCAATTGTTAGAATTCAGTAATTTTCAAGCATTTTGCCCACACCCACAGTAAGAAATACTTTGCATCCCTGTCTAAATACTCATACCTTTGTATACATTTAAGTGAATCAAACTTTTCATGCAACAATATTTTTTCTTAACTACATGTGATGAACCTGATATTTTCTATTTGATCCTATTTTATTATATTGCAAAATTGCTGGTTGGACTTACTGATTTCAAAAAGTACTAATGGTGTGGCAACATGTGGTTTTAAATACAATATTTTTGATTAATAGAATGGACAGATTCCTATAAATCAGTATGCTAACCAGTTGAGGGATTTTTTTTCTTATTAGTTTATAGACTTATCTTCCTCTTATTTATTTATTATTCTTAAAAAATTGTTTTCCAAATTAAAAAAATTTTTTTTGATGTGAATCATTTTTAAAGTCTTTATTGAATTTTGTTACAATATTGCTTCTGCTTTATGTTTTGATTTTTTGACCATGAGGCTTGTGGGATCTTAGCTCTCCAACCAGGGATCAAACCCATACCCCTTGCGGATGAAGGGGAAGGTGAAGTCTTAACCACTGGACTGCCGGGGACGTCCCAAGCTTCCTCTTATTTAAATTTTATAAAGCAACAACGCTCTTCTGTGAAATCTCAAGGTATTTATCCTGTGTATAACCAAGCAGCATTCAGCAGCCTTGCATATGTCTGGTTTGCACCCAGACCTGCCTGCCCAGATCCACAGAAGGAGAACCCAGGAATCAGAGATGAGGAAGGGGAAGTGGGTGTCAAGAAAGTGAGGACAGGCAGGCCAGAAGCTGGGCATAGAAACTGAGCTCCAGGACTGGGAAGAGGTTCAAAGTTCACCTGTCAGAAGGTTCTAGGGAGGAGGAGGGGAGAAAGGGGACACAAGGAGAAGAAACATCAAAAAGAGTCTGGCCCCTTCTCTTACTCCTCTTTTTACTCTCCAACCCTGGCAACCTGGTCTCAGAGGGTCACACTTCTGTCTACTCAGCCCTTACAGGGCTCTCCTTGGATGCCTCCATCCATGGAAGGTTACCTCCTGGTTCCTGAAGCCCTACCATAAGGAGATTCCAATGAACCATCACACCCTGCTTTCATCCAGCTCCTCCTCTGACAAGCCCAGCAGCTCCCCTGCCAGTAGGATCTAAATGTATCAACAAAAGCAGGTGCCTGACTCCTGGCCCAATGCTCCTTCCAGCAGATTCCATAACACTTTCAAAAAACTTTATATTATAGAAAACTTCAAACATACAGAAAAGTAGAGAAAATAGTACAGTGAACTCCCATATACATACCACCTACCTTCAATAATTATCAGTATTTTGTCCATTTTGTTTTATTACCCCACCCAATTTCTGACATTTTTAAGAGCTGAAAAAAAAATATATGCAATAAAATGATAGTTATTTTGAAGTTAACTGCAAGTTCATTATCTTTCCTAACACTACATTCCTTTTTATAATTTTCTTATTTTTAATCACAAGGATAGATCTAGATTTCTATGAAAAATTTAGGATATATTCAGTGACTATGGGTAAGGGCTGGAGTGTCACGTTCAGCATGTGCCACAGGGCAGGGTTAGGGGATTCAGAGGGGCCTTGGCAGACAGCAAGGAGACTTTGGAAGAGAGGCTTGGAGGAAGGATCTTCGAGGGATTCCATCCTTTCAAGTGATTCTCAGTTAACCCACCTCTTGGAGGCTGGCTACCAGGCTGTGGGACAATACTGTTTTAGTCTTCATCCTTGTGTCTCCACCTGCTCATGTGGGACCCCAATGTGGCTGGAGTTCCTTCAATTTCCTTTGAAATCTTTGGGTGAAGGTCAGGAAAACAACAGAGAAGAAAGCAATCATAAGGTCAAAGGATATAGAGTAGACCCTAGAAGACAGGATATTAGTAACTGAGTGACAACACCCCTCACACCTCCTACAAGTTTCTATCAAGTTATAAGACAGACACCCTTTAGAAACTACATTCCCCCTTTTGTCATAACTCTGCTAAAATATGTGAATAATCAAGTACTGCAAGTCCCCTTACATCTCATGGATGAATCTAGATTCTTTGAGTCAAAAAATGAGCTTGAAAAATATTTACAATTATGCAGTTCAGTTGTTTTCTCAAACAACCTTAAGCCACGGAATGCTTTTTCTTCTTCTTCCTCTTCCTCCTCCTCCTCTTCTTTTTTCTCCTTTTCCTTCTTCTTTCTTCTCTTCCCTCCCTTCTCCCTCTCCTCCCCTCCCCCCTCCTCCTCCTCCTCCTCCTCCTCCTCCTCCTCCTCCTCCTCCTCCTCCTCCTCCTTCTTCTTCTTCTTCTTCTTCTTCTTCTTCTTCTTCTTCTTCTTCTTCTTCTTCTTCTTCTTCTTCTTCTTCTTCTTCTTCTTCTTCTTCTTCTATCTCTCTCAATTTAAATTGTATGAGGAATCTCAAATCATAAACCAAGCAGAAGCTGAGCTGTTCAGGTGGATGGTGAAGTACTGGAACCTTTCTTTGACCTCCTAGGTGGCCCTTGAGTGAAAACCACTGATGTGGTTAAAGTCCTTCATTTTATAGTAGAGTCTGATGTCCAGAGAGGGAAGTGGGCATCCCTAAGTCATACAGTTGGCTTTATAAATAGCCCTGGAAGCAAGAGGTTGACAAAATATCATAGTAACATATTATCTAAATTACTCAAAAACTAAAACTATTTTGTGTCTTGGTTAAAGTTGTGCTTTCTAAAACCACTGACTTTCAAAAATGCAAATCCTACAAATCACCCAAAGAAACTCTCACAGAGATACCAGGTACTCCCAACAGGGGGCAGAACAGCTTCCTGTAGAGCCGGGGTGCTATCACCAGTGGCTGCTCCTTCCCAAGGATCTTTATACCTTCCAAACTTGGAAGGGAAGTGGAAGAGTTTATAAAAAGACACCTGTGGGAAGTTGGCAGCGGGGGCTGCCTTTCACAGGTGCAGAGCTGTCTGGGGTTTCAATTGCGTGAGTCTTGCATTTCAACATTTTACCACAGGCAGCTGAGTGCATGTTTTTGTTTCCCTAAGGTTTTATCAGTAGTCAGCTGATGGGAGCAGCAATGGACAAAAAAGAAGAGACAACTCTGCAGGGAAATGACAACAAAGCAGCAAACACCGATAGGTGGATCAGCAAGCAGGAGTGATCAGATCAATGAGCATCACCCAGCCGCCGCACACACACACTCACTCACCACATAAACATACTCATCACACACACATACACATACCCACCACACACACATACACATATCCACCACACATACTCACACATACCACACACACACTCACACATACACTCACACATACCACACACACATACACATATCCACCACACACACACATTCCCCCCCCACACACACATACTCACCACACACACATACCCACCACACTCATACACACACACACACTCAGATATGCAAATGCAGCTTCCTAAGTGTGTAGGCCACAGGAGTAGCTCTGCTCTGCCTCTGTGCATTGACACTCTTGATATATGCACCCAAAGCACATCCTAAACGCTGATGAGCACCACTGTCTAACTTTTGCCTTTCCACCCCTCTACACTGCTCAAACTGAGAGCTTAAGGGAGGAGAGGAAGATAAAAACAATAGATAAACAGAAGATACAACCTTCATTTTTCTTTGGAGTAAATGAAATTGTGCCAACATCTAGAGTTACCTGTGTCATTTTGACTCATTTGCCAACACACTTACTTAGTGAAATTACTGTTAGCATCCTTTACACCTATTAAATTGAAATCCCTTCTGTACTCTCATACAATTTGGCATGGATATGCAAGACTGCAGTTGATGAATGTGTAGCTGGGTAAGGTACGTAATCAAATGCTAATGAAAATTATTATTATTAGCATAATGAAAATTATCTATCATAAGATTATAGAAGTGAAAAGCACAAAAATTTCATCCTGAATCAAGTGTCTGTCTCTTCAAACTAGACAGACTGAGGACAAGTTAACTCTGGAGCCATGGACCATCTTACTAGGGCTGTGCTGATGATAACAAAGGTATTAGGTGAAAGGGTACCAGGGTGGGTCTAAAGAGAACATGGGATATGAAAAATATCTTATTCAATGGTAAACAGCCAGTGTTAAAGATATTACCATGTGTTGAGTTTAAAATTTTAAAAAGAAAAAAATTTTTTGAAATCCAATATTCCTTTGCCAGCTGCTGGAGTATCATGATTGGCAAAACTTCAGTTGGCAAGCACACATTCTCACAGAGAGTAGGGGTTAGGAGAAAAACTATAAAAATGGTGTTAATATTCATTTTCAAGCCCCAAATAAACAGAAGTTCTTGAAAGCAGCCATGTTCCAAATCAGCCAGAGTTTGAGGTATAATCGGTTCTTTACTGTTCTGAGAACGTTGCCACTGTGCTATGAGCTGAAGAGGAGGGAGTACCCACAAATTTTAAGTAATGTGCCATCAATATCTCTGTAAAGTTTTAATATCAGACCTTCTGTCTTGAAATTTAAGACCTTTGATACTTGCAGTCTTCTTAGTTTTACAAGTCTCAGCAAAATACTTTTGTAATTCCCCAGGCAAATTCACAAATGGTACTGCCCAAGGACACATTTTCTGGGCTAACCCTCCCACCCATAAATTGAGGGTGGAATTCAAAGAGGGCTCACCCCATAGACTCCCTCATGCAGTTTATAAGATTGGGTAGCAGTAACTGTTGTTTCTTTGAGGACTGTATTCGTCAGGGTTCTTCAAAGAAGTGGAACCAATAAGACATGTGTATTCATTATAGAAATTGGTTCACATGGTTTTGGAGACCACGGAGTCCCACAGGCTGCTGTCTGCAAGCTGGAGAACTGGGAAAGCTGGTGATGTAATTGGATTCAAGTCCAAACACCTGAGAACTGGGGGGGCTGATGGTCTAAGTCCCAGGCTGAGTGCAAGAGCCAGAAGCACTGATGTTTGAGGGCAAGAGAAGATGTATGTCTCAGCTCAAGCAGTCAGAGCAAGTTCACCCTTCCTCCATCTTTTTGTTTTACTCAGGCTTTAGGTGGATTGGATAATGCCGATCCACCTTGGTGAAGGTTATCTTCTTTGCTCAATCTACTGATTCAAATACTAATCTCTTCTGGAGGCACCCTCACAGACACAGACACATAATATTTTACCAGCTATCTGGGCATCCCTTAGCCCAAATAAGTTGACACATAAAATTAACCCCCACAGGGACTGAGGTGAATGGCCTGTATGTTGGCTGGTCCCCTTATATCATTAGTTGAAGCCATGCAGCTACAAATCAGAACTTCCAAATTTGAGGCCAGAGATATTTTTTCACTATACCTAAGATGGCAAATACATTTCATTTTGAGTGCCAAATCTGATTGCTTGGCAAGGGCTGTCTGAAACCTCTATCAAGATAGTGTATCAGGATTTATCAGAAAAGAATGCTGAATTTGATGGGTTGAGTGATAGGGAGCATGACAGTAGGAAGGTAGTATAATTGCTGAACTTAAACAATACTGTCTTCTCTACAAAAGTTATCTTTTCAATAAAGCATCCCTGGGATAGGGAGGGTGGGAGGGAGTTGCAAGAGGGAGGAGATATGGGGATATATGTATATGTATAGCTGATTCACTTTGTTATACAGCAGAAACTAACACACATTGTAAAGAAATTATAGTCCAATGAAGATGTTAAAGAAAATAAAAATTAAAAAATAAAGCCTCCCTAATGAACAATTAAGCTATAATTTTATTTAAAAGTAGTTTTTCACAAACACATCCTGTTAACACTCACTTATCTTGTGGATTCAGTTCAAACCACTTCAGGGAAGTTTGCTCTAACCGTTTTTAGGTCATTTTCTGTTTATACATGTTAATTGTACTAGGTTTCATCCCTTTTTCTCCTCTGACTCAGTTGAAATATCTATTCATTAGTTTTATTACTGGATTAATAACTGTGTATTCCATCCTCACAGGCAGTGAGCTCATGAGAGAAAAGGCCGTGTCTTGTTTTCTTACCATTGCATTCCAAGTGTCTGTCATGGTCCCTGGCACTTAGTGGACACTTATTAAATATTTGCTAATTGAATTGAAAAACAGACATTTATTTATTTTTCTCTTAAATTCCTCTGAGACCTGGGTCAGATATATTATCTTTCACTACATATACCTTCAGGACTAAGGCATACCTGATAGAGGTTACAAACTTGGAGATACTGGTATCTGATATCCTAGGTTTCTGAGCCTCTAGATTTGTTCTCAACTACAGTTTCCTCCATGTCTATAATACACACATTACCTGTGTTGCTATCTGAAGATGTTCACTTTAGCTTGTAATAAATGGTGGCAGAGCTGGAAAGGGAAAATAATCTTCATTTTTCAATGGAGGCAATTGTATAGTGTAGGGAGGACCAGACCAGCAGTCAGCAGACCTGAAATTGCATCCTAGCTGTCATTTATTAGCTTAGCAACATTGGAAAACTAATCTTTCTTTACCAGTAAAATAATAGAGTCAGCAGTTTTCAAAACTATTTTTTATAATGGAACTGTTTTTTAACATGAAACTTCAGAAATCTCCTGTTAGCACCACAGCATGTGAAAGAGATAAAGCGGAGTCGCTCTGAATGAAGCTGGGCAGTAGAGGTTACGCCTGGAATCTTCCTCATGCTGCCTCTCCTGCACCGGCAAGGAAGCTCCTGAAGCACACACAAGCACCCCATTAAAAAAAAGAAAATTAAACTTGAAGTAATTATAAATTTATGGGAAATTGCAAAGAAAACACAGGAAGGTCTTGTATACCCTCACCCAGTGTCCCCCAGTGAGCCCATAGAAATGAGACATTTGACACAACACTGTGAATGTACTTAACGCCACTCAAACATATGCTTAAAAATGATTAAAATGGTAAATTTTATGTTAGATATATTTCACAACAATAAAAAAATTTAAATTAAAGAACCTTTGGGACCTACTACTAGACAATCCTTCAAAGCCCATCCGGCTCCAAAATTCTATTTATGTATCCCAAATGTTAGAGCATTCCCATTGCAATTCTGCAATCACGGACTTTTCAAGCATGAATATACCTTAGGAATCAGCCAGTGGGAGACATAGTTCAACTCTTGCTCTTCTCTTCAGGGCTTCTCTCTGTCATGGAGTTTAACTAGAGTCTAGCATCGGCCTCTAACAAATGTGCTTCACAATAGAGGCCTTTATTATCTTCTATTTTGGTTTTTTTCTGCTAGTTGACTTTTTCTATGGTCTGCAGAAGCTTGTTCTTTGGGCTTCCTTAACTCATTTTGATTCATCTCATGATGGAACGGCATCCCTCTCCACCCCTCACAGTGGGCTTGGCAGTGCTGCCTTGTGTTATTTTCCATGTCAATGTCGAATTACAGTGCTTTTTATGGCCATACCAAGACATGTAGGCTGCGCTGAAGTGGCCAGAGGCTCAGTGAAACTCACTTCCCTTGCTCTGTTTGTTACTTTTTTCTTTTAAATTATTTGTACATGTAAACAGTCACATATAATTTTACATAAACTCAAGATGTGTGATCATATTATACATCCTGTTTTTTTAATGCAGTTTTTATTTTTCTTTAGCTTTTCCTTTCCCATGTACCCCTCTCTCAATCCACATTATCTCCTCATAGACATGAAGTTACCCATGTTAACAACCTACTGTATATGCTTTCATATTACCCTTTATGCTCAGGTATTCATAAATAAATAACTACATATATATTCATAATACATAGAAATACACATACGCATAGAGACGTTTGTCATTATTTTGCAAAAATTGAAACCCATATTTTTGAATCTTGCATTTTCTCAACAACGACTTTCTTTCTAATGGCTGCATAGAATTTTATATTGTAATGTGTCATAATTTATTCAAATATTCCATTATTGATGGGCAGGCAATCTCTTTGTTTCTACTTTTTTCTTTTGTGCCTCTAAAATAAACATCTCTGTATGTAAGTTATAATGGTATTTTTGCTTTCATTGCTATGGAACAGATGCCCAGAAGAAACATTTGTGGATCAAAATGTATATGCATTTTAAATTTTAACAGAATTCATCAGATCGCATCCCAACAGTAGTTGAGGCAATTCATCTTCTCACCAGCCCTGTATGGTAGTACACTTGCCCCCACCTTCCTATCAACAATACAAGTTGTCAATCTTTTTAATTTTTGCCAGTCTGAAGTGGTAATGCTATGTATCAGTTTGAGAATATTTTCATATACTCCTTGGATATTGGAACTCCTATTTTCCTATGTTTTATGTCCCCATCTTGTTAATTTTTCAGGATTCTTTTGCATTTGAAATTAATCCTTTGTTCTCTCATTGTAAATATTTGTTCCACATCTATTATTTACTTGTTGACTTTGCTTATAGTATTTTTTTTGGTAATGATACCTACTACGTGCCAGACATTCATTATTCTATTTACTGAGGATTTAACAGTGAACAAAATAGACAAAAATCCCTTCCCTCTAGAACCTCACATTCTAGGGATGAAACACAATCAATCAATCAATATTATTCATAGTATTTTAATATGATTTTTTAAAGTTTTATGTGGTCAAATAGGTCTGACTTTTCTTACAGGTTTCCAGTCTTAGTTAAGAAGACATTCCCCACCCCTCAGTAGTGCATATGGTTTCCTGGATATCACTGCTCTTTTTGTTTTTAAAACATAGCTGGTATGAATGCTATCCCCAGATTAAAATTAGGCAACATCTTGAATTCTCAGAATTTCACTGAATTATTTCATCGTAGTTATATCAAGCTCTTCCTGTCTGTTCCAATCTGTAGTTATACCTTCCATATATGATTAACCAAGGGCCCTACTATATAGCATATCTATCAGTTATTATTAGATTGAACTATATGAAACTGCCATTTTTTGTAGATTAATAATCGTTGACTAGCACTAGGTACATATGGTTCAACCTGTAGATAAGGAATGGGAAAGAAACCCCTATTAAGGTAAGCTACTTGCTTGATACTATGATGGATATTTTATGTGCATTATTTCATTTAATTTCCCCAGCAGCACTTTGAGGTAGGTAATACTAGCTCCATTTTTAAAAAGAAGAAACACTCTTACTGATGTAAGATAACACTATCTCAAAATTACTAAGAGGAAGAACTAGGATTGATCTTATTCAGTTGATACCAAAGTCCAAATGTATTTCTCTTTGCCATTAGAATATAATTCAACAGGAATTTACAAAGTACTCTACAGGACTTTGAGTAGTGCTGAGAACTTTAAAAAGTGTTGAACAAGTTCAGTGCCTAGAACAGTGCCAAATACAAAAAAATGCCCAATAAATGTAGGTTAAATGCAATCCTCTACCTTACAAGAAGTTACATCATAATGGGTAAGTAAAACACAGGAATCAGTACAAGAGAAATTTCAGGTGTCTGATGGGTGTTTTAGATGAAACATGCAGGTTTCATTTGTTTTATTTTTTCCTAACAGTGCTAACATTACTTAGATATATGCATAGCATAGTACCTAGCACATAATAGACATACAATGAATATCGGTTTATTCATTTAATGAAATAAAACAATTCATTGTAAAACCACTTGAAAAATACAGAAAATATAGAGATGAAAAAATTTTAAATAATGTGCAATCCCACCATTTACACATGTACAGCTTTTTTAAAAACATCTTTATTGGAGTATAACTGCTTCACAGTTGTGTGTTAGTTTCTGCTTTATAACAAAGTGAATCAGCTATACATATACATATATCTCCATATCTCCTCCCTCTTGTGTTTCCCTCCCACCGTCCCTATCCCACCCCTCTAGGTTGTCACAAAGCACCAAGCTGATCTCCCTGTGCTATGCAGCTGCTTCCCATTAGCTATCTATTTTACATTTGGTAGTGTATATATGTCCGTGCCAAGCTCTCACTTCATCCCAGCTTACCCTTCCCTCCCCATGTCCTCAAGTCCATTCTCTACATCTGCGTCTTTATTCCTGTCTTACCCCTAGGTTCTTCAGAACCATTTTGTTTTGTTTTAGATTCCATATATATCTGTTAGCATATGGTATTTGTTTTTCTCTTTCTGACTTACTTCACTTTGTAGGACAGATTCTAAGTCCATCCACCTCATTACAAATAACTCAGTTTCATTTCTTTTTATGGCTGAGTAGTATTCCATTGCATATATGTGCAACATCTTCTTTATCCATTCATCTGTTGATGGACATGCTTCCATGTCCTGGCTATTGTAAATAGAGCTGCAATGAACATTTTGGTACATGACTCTTTTTGAATTATGGTTTTCTCAGGGTATATGCCCAGTAGTGGGATTGCTGGGTCGTATTGTAGTTCTATTTTTAGTCTTTTAAGGAACCTCCATACTGTTCTCCATAGTGGCTGTATCAATTTATATTCCCACCAACAGTGCAAGAGGGTTCCCTTTCTCCACACCCTCTACAGCATTTATTGTTTGGAGATTTTTTGATGATGGCCATTCTGACTGGTGTGAGGTGATCCCTCATTGTAGTTTTGATTTGAATTTCTCTGATAATTAGTTATGTCGAGCATCCTTTCATGTGTTTTTTGGCAATCTGTATATCCTCTTTGAAGAAATGTCTAATTAGGTCTTCTGCCCATTTTTGGATTCAGTTGTTTGTTTTTTTGTTATTCAGCTGCATGAGCTGCTTGTAAATTTTGGAGATTAATCCTTTGTCAGTTGCTTCATCTGCAAAAATTTTCTCCCGTTCTGAAGGTTGTCTTTTCATCTTGTTTATGGCTTCCTTTACTGTGCAAAAGCTTTTAAGTTTCATTAGGTCCTTGTACAGCTTTTAAAGCCCACTCCCATCAATTTTTAATTCTATAATTTAGATAATGTAAATAATTTTTGTCCATTTTAACGAGACTTTAGATATTAAGTAGTTGCCCATGCCAATAAGAACATTTTTTTCTTATTAAAACATGAATGTTTGTTTGTTTTCAATAGTTTTATTTTTCAAAAATAATAGTATGTCTAGAAACAGAGATTGCGAAGTTTCATTTTTTACATAGCTTCTTTTCTTTCTCAATTTTTTTTGCCTTCATCCAATTTCCCCAACACCCCACTCCTCCATCCCCTGCCTCTGGTAACCACAAATCAGATCTCTTTTTCTAGGAATTTGTTTGTTTGTAAAACATAAATTTTGATAGCTGCAAATAATTTATTGCATAGGTGCAATTAATTTAATTGTCCATCACTTTTTTCCCCTAAACATCTAAGTTGTTTCCAAATTCTTGTTTTCATAAATAATACTGTCATAAACTTCCAAGGACATAGACCTTTGTCTCCATCTCTGAATATTTCCTCAGGATAGATTTCTGAAATTGGAATCGCTGCATCAGAATCTATAAAATTGTTAAGGTTGTTGATACATATCACCAATTTGCCCTTTAAAGACATGGTACCAAGAAATCATCACTTTAAAATTATATTTGGGAATGGGTATGTTTATTATCCTAGAACTTCATTTTAATACCAATCTGTAAATATTTAAATCCAGAAAAACTAAGAAGTCTTTTTATTTCTCCCTCATCTTGAATCTCCACTCAACTTCTCGAATCCACTCCAAGCTGGAAATAACCATCTACTTTTTGAATCGGTTGCCCTCATGCTGGAGTCCAAAGATGCACTCTGAGGAGCCCATGAACCCCTGGATAATATACGCAAATTTAATGTCAGTCTGCAAATGTGTGGAGGTTTCTTTCTAGAGAAGACATCTATGTCTTTTTTCAAATTCTCAAAGGGGTTTATGACACAGAAAACACAAAGAACTTTAACTTTATAGTGGATAAAAAGTCAACAACTAAGCCATAATCTCAAATTCCCCATAATTATGGCAGGGGGTGGGAGGATAGGTTAGGTTTCAAAGAATTTCTGCTTTTGAACTGCAGGCTATGTGAAAACTAAAATAAACATGGGATAGTAATAAAATATGTGATGAAACAGTGTGGGCCCTAACTGGTGATATTTGCTTGCAGACAAATTGACACTTGGACAGCAGATTAGCGAAGTAGCTATGTTTTATGACCTTGTGTTCTTTATTAAACACAGTGCATTTACTCTTCCACCTTTGTAGAAAGCATCCTTCTTAAACCAGAAAAAGGCTACAGGCATTTTTTTCATTTTACCTCTAACTCAGACTAATTACAAAGAAATGAATATTTTATCATCTTTCTTATGATAACCTAATGCTATTTAATTTTGGAGTCAGAGCCATTATTTAATTCCATCATTAAAATATACTATTAAAATGACTTTCCTCACCCATAAAAATGCACATGAGTATTTGATAAAATTTCATGATATTTAAACTATGAAAAATGATTTGTTCTAGAAAACCAGCCACATTGGGACACAATTAAAAAGAGTGAATTCTGTGATAGTTATACTAATTAGAATTTCACCCTCTCTTCCTTATGGTTACTTTTTAATTAGTTTGTACCAAAGCCTGAACTTTGCCTGAAATCCCCTTTTCTCTCTTTTTCTGAGGAAAACCACTCAGCCTCAACTCTGTGCAGCACAGTAATACCCTTGGGTGTTGTGCAGAACCACAAATGTCTTTCAACCAAATGTCAGGGCAATGCATTGTCGGGGAGCATCCTTCTCCCAGTACTGATGAGAACCCTCTGAGGGTTAGGTTGGTGTGTCTCACATGGAGAGATCTGTTCCACCTTATGCCTTTAATAAGCAATCAGCAGCTTGGATAAGGGCAGACAGCATTCTACATAACAAAAGGAAAAAGAAAAACAATGAAAACCATGCAAGCATGTGGAAAATTTTCTCCATTGAGCTCAACAAATCAAATAGTTCAGAGGTATTTATCTTTCATGAAGTGTGGTTCCCAGCTTCATCTTTCATATGACTGAATAAGAAATTGTGTGGGTGACAATACACTCCTATCAATTTGGGTTCCATTTCATCAAGCATGTTGGTTTTCAGCTGAAAACAGGTTCTTTAGCTCTTTACCTCCTCTTCTCTGTACACTCTCCCCATCCCCCTCTCCACAGGGTTTCTCCATAGAGATGTTTATAAATTATAATGAAGGCTGAGAAAAAGTTACTTGACCCTTACATTATTCTAAGGATAAAAAGATTTCTTTAAATAGATATACTAGTGTAAGACTTGGCTAACGTTTCTAATTCACTACCCAATAAAAGATATCTCTTTATTTCTAGATGGAACAACGACTACATTGATGTGTTTCTGCTTTAATAGTTAGAAATTTTTTACTGAAAAAATTATTTGTTGTCTTTATATATATTTTTAATTGGGGTATAGTTGTTTTACAATGTTGTGTTAGTTTCTACTGTACAGCGAAGTGGAGTTCCCTGTGCTATAGAGCAGGATCTCATTAATTATCTATTTTATACATGTTAGTGTATGTATGTCAATCCCAATCTCTCAGTTCAGCCCACCCCCCCTTTCCCTCCTTGGTGTCCATACATTTGGTCTCTACGTCTGTGTCTCTATTTCTGCCTTGCAAACAGGTTCATCTGTACCATTTTTCTAGATTCTGCATATATGAGTTAATATACAATATTTGTTTTTCTCTTTCTGACTTACTTCACTCTGTGTAACAGTCTCTAGGTCCATCCACATCTCTACAAATGACCCAATTTCATTCCTTTCATGGCTGAGTAATATTCCATTGTATATATGTACCACATCTTCTTTATCCATTTATCTGTCAATGGACACTTAGATTGATTCCATGACCTGGTTATTGTAAATAGTGCTGCAATGAACATTGGGGTGCATGTGTCATTTTGAGTTATGGTTTTCTCAGGGTATATGCCCAGTAGTGGGATTGCTGGGTCATATGGCAATTCTATTTTTAGATTTTTAAGGAACCTCCATACTGTTGTCCATACTGGCTGTATCAATTTACATTCCCACCAATAGTGCAAGAGGGTTCCCTTTTCTCCATACCCTGTCCGGCATTTATTGTTTGTAGATTTTTTATGGTGGCCATCCTGACCAGTGTGAGGTGATGCCTCATTGGAGTTTTGATTTGCATTTCTCTAATAATTAGTGATGTTGAGCATCTTTTCATGTACTTTTTGGCCATCTGTCTGTCTTCTTTGGAAAAATGTCTATTTAGGTCTTCTGCCCATTTTTTGATTGGGTTGTTTTTTTTTTTTTTGATATTGAGCTGCATGAGTGGTTTGTATATTTTGGAGATTAATCCTTTATCCCTTGATTCATTTGCAATTATTTTCTCCCATTCTGAGGGTTGTCTTTTCATCTTGCTTATGGTTTCCCTTGTTGTGCAGAAGCTTTAAGTTTAATTAGGTCCCATTTGTTTACTTTTGTTTTTATTTCCACTATTTTAGAAGGGGGTTCAGAAAAGATCTTGCTATAATTTATGTAAAAGAGTGTTCTGCCTATGTTGTCCTCTGAGAGTTTTATTGTGTCCGGTCTTAAATTTAGGTCTTTAATCCATTTGAATTTTATTATTGTGTATGGTGTTACGGAGTGTTCTAATTTCATTCTTTTACATGTAATTGTCCAGTTTTCCCAGCACCACTTAATGAAGAGACTGTCTTTTCTCCATTGTATATTCTTGCCTCCTTTGTCATAGATTAGGTGACCATAGGTGCATGGGTTTATCTCTGGGTTTTCTATCCTGTTCCATTGATCTCTATTTCTGTTTTTGTGCCAGTACCATACTGTCTTGATTACTGTAGCTTTGTAGTATAGTCTGAGGTCAGGGAGCCTGATTCCTCCAGGAATTTGATAGGGATTGCATTAAATCTGTAGATTACCTTGGGTAGTATAGTCATTTTCACAATATTGATTCTTCCAATCCACAAACATGGTATACCTCTTCATCTGTTTGTGTCATGTTTGATTTCTTTCATCAGTGTCTTATAGTCTTCTGAGTACAGGTCTTTCACCTCCTTAGGTAGGTTTATTCCTAGGTATTTCATTCTTTTTGCTTAGAGTGGTGAATGGGATTGTTTCTTTAATTTCTCTTTCTGATCTTTCATTGATAGTGCATAGAAGTGCAAGAGATTTCTCTGCATTACTTTTGTATCCTGCAACTTTACCAAATTCATTGATTAGCTCTGGTAGTTTTCTGGTGGCATCTTTAGGATTTTCTATATATAGTATCAAACAGTGACAGCTTTACTTCTTCTATTCCAATTTGGATTCCTCTTTTTCTTCTCTGATTGCTGTGGCTAAAACTTCCAACATTATGTTGAATAATACTGGTGAGAGTGGACACCCTTGTCTTGTTCCTGATCTTAGAGGAAATAGTTTCAGTTTTTCACCATTGAGAATGAGGTTTGCTGTGGGTTTGTCGTATATGTCCTTTATTATGTTGAGGTAGGTTCCCTCTATGCCCAGTTTCTGGAGAGTGTTTATTATAAATGGGTGTTGAATTTTATCAAAAGCTTTTTCTGCATCTATTGCTTGTAGTAGTCTCTTATGATCCTTTGTATTTCTGCAGTGTCCATTGTAAATTCTTTTTCATTTCTAATTTCATTGATCTGAGTCCTCTCCCTCTTTTTCTTGATGAGTCTGGCTAAAGGTTTATCAGTTTTGTTTATCTTCTCAAAGAACCAGATTTTAGTTTTATTGATCTTTGCTATCATTTCTTTTTCATTTATTTCTGATCTGATCTTTATTATTTCTTTCCTTCTGCTAACTTTGGGTTTTATTTTGTTATTTTTTCTTTAGTTCCTTTAGGTGTAAGGTTAGATTGTTTATTTGAGATTTTTCATGTTTCTTGAGGGAGGATTGTGTTGTTATAAACTTCTATCTTAGACTGTTTTTGCTGCATCCCATTGGATTTGGGTTGTTGTGTTTTCATTGTCATTTGCCTCTAGGTATTTTTTTATTTCCTCTGATTTCTTCAGTGATCTCTTGGTTATTTAGTAGCATATTGTTTAACCTCCATGTGTTTGTGTTTTTTACAGTTTTTTTTCCTGTAATTGATTTCTAATCTCATAGCATTGTGGTCAGAAAAGTTGCTTGATATGATTTCAATTTTCTTAAATTTACTGAGGCTTGATTTGTGACACAGGATGTGATCTATCCTGGAGAATGTTCCATGTGCACTTGACAGAAAGTGTATCTTCCACTTTCAAGTGGAATGTCCTATAAATAGCAATTAAATTTATCTGGTCTATTGTGTCATTTAAAGCTGTGTTTACTTATTTATTTTCTGTCTGGTTGATCTGTCCATTGGTCTAAGTGAGATGTTAAAAATCCCCCACTATTATTATGTTACTGTCGGTTTCCCCTTTTATGGCTGTTAGCCTTTGTCTTATGTATTGAGGTGCTCCTATGTTAAATATTTATAATTGTTATATTTTCTTCTTGGATTGATCCCTTGGTCATTATATAGTGTCTTTGCTTATCTCTTGTAACAGGCTTTATTTTAAAGTCTATTTTATCTGATATGAGTATTGCTACTCCAGCTTTTGATTTTCATTTGCATGGAATATCTTTTTCCAGCCCCTCACTTTCATTCTGTATGTGTCCCTAGGTCTGAAGTGGGTCTCTTATAGATAGCATATATATGGGCCTTGTTTTTGTATCCATTCAGGCAGTCTGTGTCTTTTGGTTGGAGCATTTAACCCATTTACATTAGTGTAATTATCAGTATGTATGTTCCTGTTACCATTTTCTTAATTGTTTTGGGTTTCTTTTTGTAGGTCTTTTTCTTCTCTTATGTCTCCCACTTAGAGAAATTCCTTTAGCATTTGTTGTAAAGCTGGTTTGGTGGTACTGAATTCTCTTAACTTTTGCTTATCTGTAAAGCTTTTAATTTCTCTGTCAAATCTGAATGAGATCCTTGCTGGGTAGAGTAATGTTGGTTGAAGGTTTTTCCCCTTTTATCACTTTAAATATATCCTGCCACTCCCTTCTGGCCTGCAGTTTCTGCTCAAAGATTAGCTGAGATCCTTATGGGGATTCCCTTGTATGTTATTTGTTGCTTTTCCCTTGCTGCTTTAAATATTTTTTTCTTTGTATTTAATTTTTGATAGTTTGATTAATATGTGTCTTGGCATGTTTCTCCTTGGATTTATCCTGTATGGGACTCTCTGTGTTTCCTGGACTTTTGTCTATTTTCTTTCTCATGTTAGGGAAGTTTTCAACTATAATCTCTTCAAATATTTTCTCAGTCGATTTTTTTTCCCTCTTCTTCTGGGACCCCTATAATTCGAATGTTGATGCATTTAATGTTGTTCCAGATGTCTCTGAGACTGTCCTCAATTGTTTTCATTCTTTTTTCTTTATTCTGCTCTGTAGTTGTTATTTCCACTACATTATCTTCCAGGTCACTTATCCGTCTTTCTGCCTCAGTTATTCTGCTATTGATTCCTTCTAGAGTAAATTTCTGTGACTGTGTAGTTCATCACTATTTGTTTTGTTCTTCTAGGTCCTTGCTAAACATTTCTTGTATTTCTCTATTTCTGAGATTTTGGATCATCTTTATTATCATTACTCTGAATTATTTTTCAGGTAGACTGCCTATTTCCTCTTCATTTATTTGGTCTTGTGGGTTTTTACCTTGCTCTTTCATCTGCAGCATATTTCTCTGTCTTCTCATTTTGTTTAACTTTGGTTGGGGTCTGTAGGCTGCCAGTTCATAATTCCTGCTGCTCATTTTGGTGTCTCCCCACAGTGGGTGAGGTTGGTCCAGTGGTTTGTGTAGGCTTCCTGGTGAGGGGGACTGGTGCCTGTGTTCTGGTGGGTAGAACTGGGAATTGTCCCTCTGATGGGCAGGGCCATGTCCAGTGATGTGTTTTGTGGTGTCTGTGAGGTTAGTATGACTTTAGGCAGCCTGCCTGCTAATGGGTGGTTTTGTGTTCCTGTCTTGCTAGTTGTTTGGCATGAGGCATCCAGCACTGGAGCTTGCTGGCTGTTGGGTGGAACCAGGTCTCAGTGTTGAGATGGAGACCTCTGGGACAGCTCTCACCAATAATATCCCCTGTGGCTGGGCTTTCTCTGGTGGTCCAATGTCCTGGACTCAGCTCTCCCACCTCAGGCTCAGGCCTGACCCCTGTCTAGAGGTGCAAGACCCCACAAGCCACACAGTGTGGAAGAAAAGAAAAAAAAAAAGAAAGACATATAAAGAAACACATACACGTACACGCATGCACACACAAAACGAAACAAAACAAAAAGAAAAAGAAAATGAGCAAACAAAACCCCAAGACAAATGGTAAAAGCAAAACCAAACAGACAAAAACACACAAAGAATCACACACACACACACACACACACACACACACACACACACACACACACACACACACCAAAAAAGAGAGAGAGAAAACAAAAAAGAAGAGAGCAACCAAACAAATAAACAAACCCAACAATGAAAAGAAACACTAAAAACTAGACTAACAAAAACCAATAACAAATCAAAGCAGAAAGCAAACTCTAAGTAGGTCTCTGGTCCTGCTGAGGGTACTGTGGGGCCAGCTCAGACTCTGACCTGGCCCAACTCCTGTGTGTACTTGCCCCCAAAGTCCACAGGCTCAATTGTGGGAACACTTGTTTCCTATTCAGGTATTCCATAGATGCAGGGTTAACCAAGCTGATCATGGGGATTTAATCCACTGCTCCTGTGGCTGCATGGAGAGAGTTACCTTTCTCTTCCTTGGTTGCACCACCCCTGGGGTTCAGCTTTGGTTTTGGCCCCACCTCTGCATGTGGGCCACCCTCAGGCATCTGTTCCCCACCCAGGCAAGAGTGGGCAAAAGCAGCTGCTGATTAGAGCTCACTTGCTCACTCAGGCCAGGGAGACAGAGGGATATGACAGTTATAATTGGGATGTGCATGGAGTGCCTTCAGAGGCAGAGGCCCGTGAGAAGTTGCAACAGCCTGAAGCATGCTGTTCACTCTCCCAGGGAAGTTGGCCCCAGATTGCAGGACCCTCAGCAGTGGCAGGCTGCACAGCCTCCCAGTAAGGTGTGGGCAGTGACCTGGCTTTTTCACAGGACCCTTGGTGGCAGCAGCAGCAGTGGTAGCCCTCATGCCCATCTCTGGGGACTGAGATATCAGTCACAGCTTGCATCTGCCCCTAAAGCTCATGTAGGTGGTGGCCTGCTGTCTGTGAGTGCATGGAGAAAGAAGCTCCTATGGCGGGCCCACCCCTCTCCTTGAGCACCCCGCAACAATGGTCCCTTGCCTCTCTGGTGGGCCCAGGTTTCTCCCCGGACTCCCTCAGCTGTGGTGCACTAGGCCCCTCAGGCTGTCTTCATGCAGCCAACCTCAGTCATCTCCCTGGGGTTTGACCTCTGAAGCCTGAGCCTCAGCACCCAGTCCCCACTCGCCCCAGTGGGCGAGCAGACAAGTGTCTCAGGCTGGGGAGTGCTGGTCAGCATCGATCCTCTTTGTGGGATTCTCTCTACTTTGCCCTCCACACCCCCATTGCTGCACTCTCCTCTGTGGCTCCAAAGCTCCCCCCATCCCTGACAGTGAGGAGGCTTCCTTTCCTAGTGTGTGGAAACTTTTCCTTCTTCACAGCTCCCTGCCAGATGCACAGGTCCCATCCCTATTCTTTTGTCTCTATTTTTTCTTTTGCCCTACCCAGGTATGTGGGTAGTTTCTTGTCTTTTGGGAAGTCTGAGGTCTTCTGCCAATGTTCAGTAGGTGTTCTATAGGAGCTGTTCCACGTGTAGATGTATTTTTGATGTATTTGATCTCCATACCTTACTCCTCCACCATGTTCCCAAAACTCTGTTCAGTAGTTAGAATTTATTTATTTACTTTGTGTCCCTTACAATGCCAAGTGCTTAATGTACCTTGGGTTCATTCAAATCCTACAACCACCTTGGGAGATAGATGTTACTGTGTCTTTTTTACAAATGAGAGAACTAAGCCTCCTGGAGGTTAAGAAACAGCCCCAAGTGTGCCCAGGAAGTAGTTGATCTTGGATTTAAACCTGGAACTTCTTGACATTTGAGACTGTGTGCCATTAACTACAACTGTTCTATACTGCTTTAAATTTGACCTCACTTCTGGAACTGACCTCCTGTGAGGGCAATGAACTGGCAATTTGCCCCTGTAGTGAAATGAATGCTTTAAAAGTTCCTAGGGGGCTTCCCTGGTGACACAGTAGTTGAGAATCCACCTGCCAATGCAGGGGACATGGGCTCGAGCCCTGGTCCAGGAAGATCCCACATGCTGCAGAGCAACTAAGACCAGAGCCACAACTACTGAGCCTGTGCTCTAGAGCAAATGAGCCACAACTACTGAGCTGGTGTGTTGTAACTACTGAAGCCTGAGTGCCAAGAGCCCATGTTCCACAGTAAGAGAAGCCACTGCAATGAGAAGCCCATGCACCGCAACAAAGAGTAGCACCTGCTCTCCACAACTAGAGAAAGCTTGCACACAGCAATGAAGACCCAACACAGCCAAAAATAAATAAATTAAATAAATAAAACTTTTTTTTAAGTTCCTAGGTACAATGTTATCTAGAAAATGTCAGTCAGGATCTAATCAAGAAAGCAGAACCACTATTAATGATGTGGAAGAAGGAATTCATTATTGGAATTTGCACTTATGTAGCTGTGGGATCTGGTAAGAAGTCTATGGAAGTCTTTTTGTCTGTGCCTTTGGTGATGGGCCTGAAGCATGTGTCAGTCAGTGGGCTGATAGTAGGGTAGAAAAACAGGATGTGAACCAGAGAAAAGGACAAACTGGAATCCATATCTGTCTCTAACCATCTCCAACCATGATGAAACAGAGATCTGCAGAAAATGCTGGTGATCTTTGCTGCACACATACATGACTTGGGACATGGAGGAACTAAAAGAGGGGATCTGGTGCAGCTGGAGGAGCTGCATAGCTTGCTATGAACCCACACTAACAAGGCGAGAAAGATTAGGGACCATGTGCGCAGTGGTACACAGTGACCTACCCTGAACTTGCTGCTGCATTTCCACCTTCCAAATCTTATGCAAATTTCTCTTGTGGCCAATCCTAACCCAGAGCCATATAAGAAAGGAATTTGGGGAAATTAAATTCTAGCTTAGTTGACACAGTACAAAACCACTGAGGGACTGTGTGATTGGAGACTTCAATTTGTCACACATCTATGTGGTCAAATCACCCTTCTCTACCCAGAATGCCTCCCCTCCCTTTGCCTTTTGCTAATAGACCCTGCACCACTACCGACTGGGTGAATTTAAACAGTCACTGACTTCATGGACCTTATAAACAAGTCTAGACAGCTCAGAGAATCCAAATATTACATCATACTTATTTTTGAAACAGGTTTATCAAGAGTGAAGTTATTTTAAGCACATGGGGGTGCACAGGGCTGTTAAATGCATTGCTGGTCACTGATGCTGTCTGTGTTTTGGGAGCTCTCTCACTGTATTCTTTACAAAATCCACTGAAAAAGCAACCTCAAACTACGGCCAACTATTTGTTCAAAGGGTTGTAATATCCTAGATGATATTTTCCTCCTGAACAATTCTGGTTTGGAATTATGTAATGGAATCTGTAATAAAATCTCTATGTAGAGAAAGTTTCTCTGATTCTAATCAGAAGTTCTTACAAGACATTGAATGGTTTTAAGTAATGAGAATGACATGGTCAGATTTGTTTTTTGAGACTTGTGTAGGGAACATTGAAGAAAGGGGCTAGACCAGGTGCAGGTGGATGGGTTAGGCTGAGAGCTGGTGGTAGTTTGGATGAGGAAAGTGATGGTGAAAATGGAGAGAGGAAGGTAGAGTCCAGAGACACTCGAGAAATAAAAATCCATAAGATCTGGTAATGAATTAGATATGTGGTGAGAGAAGAAAGAGCTTCCAAGAATGACTTCAAGGTTCCTGGCTCTTGTGAATAAAGAGGTGACCACGCTGGTCACTGAGATACTGAATATGGGAGTTTTGTGAGGAAGATCCTGAAGTCATCTATGGACTCATGGAGATACTAAATTGGAGGAGCTTCTGAGACATCCAAATGGACATGTCTGTTGAGCAGTCATATATTCCAGACCTAGAGTTCAGAGGAAAATTTTGGCTGAAGATACAAATTCAGGAGTCAAGCATATATAAATAGTTATTAAAGCAATGGAAATCAAAGAATTTACTAAAATAGAATATAAAGTGCTTATAAATGTGGTGAACATTTTGGCCACCTTTTCATTTTGAGGGAAATTATACCCATGTGGAAACCCATGGGATTAGGTAGTCCATATACCCACCCCTGGAAGGTTAGAGAGCAGGCATGAAACCTAAGCTCAGCCATCTGATACTTCAGGGCTTTAACTCTTTATAGCTTGACACAAAGATGTGGGGACAGTTGAGAAATCATTTTTAGTGGTAACAATGGCAGTGGCAGAAATACAAGAGTTGAGTGGGCAAGCTTTGCTGGTGACAATATCCCAACCATCATGTTCCTGTGGTGTGACCTTGGACATGCTCTCAACTACCTGCCTTCTATTGGATCCTCCACATTTTTGAAGCTGGTTCTTTAAGTTTCCTATTGAATCTGTGAGTTGAGTGATACCTGTTAAACGATTTTACTGCTTAAGTTAGAGTTGGGTTCCATTGTTTTCAAATAAGAATCCTATTCATATACTATGTATTATACACAGGTAAAGTATATATTCTGTAGTACCTATTAACTCATTATATATTAATAATACATCTATACAGCTGCGTCTCAAACAGACCAGTGTTTTTAAAACTGTAGTTCCTGACCCAATTAGTGGATTGTGGGAGCAGTTTAGTAGGTCACAATCAGCAATTTTTAATGAAACAGAATGGCATTTCATGGAAAATAAAGGGAAAATAATAGAAAAATCAGAGTAAATATTGTTTTTGGAAACTTGTCTTGATTACATGTATTGAACTGTGTACTCATTGTGATGTAAAATGTATTAACATGAGCCACAGAAACTGACTCCTCTTAGGATATAGAAAGCTGCCAGAAAGTGGCACTCCCACCTTAACAATGAGAAAAAACTGGATAACATGCAAAATCCTATCACTGAGCCTATCAGAGCGGTGAGGTTGCAAGGCAACCATGTGAAATGAATTGCAAAGGGCAAAAAGCCCTTCTAAAGTTCACAGGACCCATGAACTGATTCACCTTGGGCAGAGGATGAAAGGAAGAGAAGGTCATTCAATCTTAGAGGACAAGCAAAACCAAGAAAGGGACATCTCATGCCACAGTGGAATATAAGTGGAAGCATTTAACTATTCTTGCCTGTCATTGGAAACCATGTGAGGAGGCCACATTTCAAGCAGAATAATATTATTGACAGCTTATTCAAAACAACATTCATAAAAATTCAGAGAATACACGTGTTCCTTTTTATAGAACAGATGTTTTCCTGAAAAGCTGTGCATATTAAAAAAAAATAAATTAGTGATAAAGTCAATTTCCCCTCATTGTCAGAACCTAGCAATGTTTTATCTTAATTTCTCACTAATCTTCAGTTGACCCTTAAAGTTTCTCTGCTCCCCTCCTCTCCGAAATTAATTAACCATGAAAGCATGAGGGATTCTTTGATTGCAGGAATTATTTCTGTAACGTGAAAAATGTTTTTAAAGTGTCTTAACTTATATTTAAATTATATATATATGTATTTAAAATCTCTTAATTTGTATTCTTAAAATGGAGAGCACTGACTCTCACATTAGAAAAAACTATAAGCAGAATATTGTTGGTTAGTAACATATTTACTCTAAATATAAATATTTATACTCTAGCAGGGTTGTTCAAAAAGTAATTTCACAGGACTTTTTAAGATATTGATCTTATTACAATGCAAAATAATTATTACAAGGATATAAACAGTATCTTGTTGTCACTTTTCTACATAAATTCCTAGTACAGTGTCATGGCTAATTGTATGTCAGCTTGAGTGGGTCACAGAGGCCAGATTAAACATTGTTTCTGGTGTGTCTGTGAGGGTGTTTCCAGATGAGATTAGCATTTGAATTGGTGGAGCTGGTAAAGCAGATTGTCCTCCCCAATGTGGGTGGGCACCATGCCATCCATTAAGGGCCTGAATGGAACAAAAGGCAGAGGAAGGAGGAATTTGTCCTTTTTTCCCTGCCTCACTGAAGAGCTGGGGCATCTCATCTTCTCCTGCCCCTGGACTGGGATTTACATCACCCTCTCCCTTGGTTCTCAGGCCTCTGGACTGAGACTGAATTACACCACCATCTCTCCTGGGTCTCCAGCTTTCAGATGGCATCATGAACCTCTCACCCTCCATAATCACATGAACCAATTCCTCATAATAAACCTCTATTTATCTCTATATAGATAGAGATAGACATATAGATATAGCCTATATAACTATATAGTATTCATATATAGAACCCTAATACACAGAGTAAAGTATTTTGATTAATTGATTTATTTACTTTTGGCTGTGTTTTGTCTTTGTTGATGCACGTGGGCTTTCTCTAGTTGCAGCAAGTGGGCCACTCTGTTCCGGCGTGCAGGCTTCTCATTGCAGTGGTTTCTCTTGTGGCAGAGCATGGGCTATAGGCACATAGGTTTCAGTAGTTGTGGCATGTGGGCTCAGTAGTTGTGGCTTGTAGGCTCTAGAGTGCAGGCTCAGTAGTTGTAGCACACAGGCTTAGTTGCTCTGCGGCATGTGGGATCTTCCCGGACCAGGGCTCGAACGCATGCCCCCTGCACTGGCAGGTGGATTCTTAACCACTGCACCACGGGGAAGTCCCAAGTAAAGTACTGATTATGATATAATGGTATTAATTATGATATATAATCAATTAAACAAGTTTCATTGTTGGGGAAGTAAAATGTAGGGTTTTTAGTTTCCCACTGTCTGGTCATGTACTTTTGCAACATCAGTGGTCTCCATTATTTCTCCCTAAAATGGGATTTTCTATTTCTTTTTTTCTTTTTTATTTGAGTATTGTTGCTTTACAATGTTGTGTTAGTTTCTGCTTTACAGCAAAGTGAGTCAGTTATACATACACATAATTGTGTAATTTGAGGGTTGTTCAGTCTGATTTATCAGTGGTTTCTCCTTGACATTAGGATTAAGTCTCAATTTCACAATATGTTTTATAAGACCTCCCAGCATCTGACCCAGCCTCCGTCTCAGTCCCAATTCTCTGTTCAAGCTGATCTATGTAATTTATACTCTGATGTACTGAGCTTCTTTTGATGCCTTGAAGAAGCCATGCTCTCTTCACGCTATGTTTTCTCATCCAAGTCTATGGAAAGAGGCTGTATTGCCAAGTTATTCTGGAATATATGTGTACCATGATTCCCCTTTACTATTTCACAATTCAATGTAAGCAAATTAAAAACAATATGAAATCTTTGGTTTAATATTGTCTAAGAACAAATTTCCCAAACTTATTTTACCACATGCTTTTTTAAAAATAAAATACCTACTCTATCACACAGAACTGGAGTTCCATGGTACTTACCATGGGGAAAGGTGATAAAGATAGTGTATCCTTGATGGTTTCACGAAATCTCTGGCAGCCATGGACTTCTTTCCTTTATGTAGGAGACTCCGGTGAGTAAGAGCTCTGGCTCTTAAGGACTTCCTGTCTTTTATCACTTTCACTCTTTCCTTGGATGTCCCTACACCTCCAACACTGAAATGGAATTCCACATATGTCAACCAGATAAGTATATTTATTCTCAGGTGGTGATTCTCCAAACATGTTACAGGCAGAATTGATAGATGTAGTGACAAATTGGATATGGGGGTTGCTATAGATTATTAATGTCCCCCCCAAATTAATATATTGGGGCTTCCCTGGTGGCGCAGTGGTTGAGAGTCCGCCTGCCGATGCAGGGGACGCGGGTTCGTGCCCCGGTCCGGGAAGATTCCCACGTGCCGCCGAGCAGCTGGGCCCGTGAGCCATGGCCGCTGAGCCTGCGCGTCCGGAGCCTGTGCTCTGCAAAGGGAGAGGCCACAACAGTGAGAGGCCCGTGTACCGCAAAAACAAAAAACAAACAAATTAATATATTGAAACGTAATCCCCAATGTGATAATATTTGGAGATGGGACCTTTGGAAAGTGATTAGGTCATGAGGGTAGAACACTCATGAATGGGATTAGTGTTCTGGTAAGAGACTCCAGGGTGTTCCCTTGCCCCTTCTATCCACCAGTGAAATGATGGTTGTTTTGAAACAGGAAGCAGGCTCTCACTAGACATCAATCTGCCAGTGCCTTAATCTTGGACTTCCCAGCATCCAGAATTGTCAGAAATAAATTTCTGCTACTTATAAGCCATCCAGTCTATGGTATTTTGTTGTAGCACCTCAGACAGACTAAGATAGGTATGGAGAAGATGAAATCAAAGATGACTTTGGTGGTGAGTCCATTAAAAGAGAAAGAAAATGGTAAGAGAAGTAGGATAAATTATTGTGTGCCCACCTTGCTAGGCCCTGTTTTAAGCTCTGGAGATAGAGCAATGAACAGAGATCATTTTTGTTTATTTTTACCTGTCGGGATTGCAGTGCTATGAAATATCTGGTCAGAGCCACTTGAAAAATTCACAATGGCCTTCAGGCAGACAAAACCACACGAGCAAATAAACTGGAAGTTATTCTTGTAAATTTACTTCTTGAACAATCCTTACAACTTAAGAGTTCTCTTAATCTACTGTTAAAAATACATGTGATTTCTGCTCTCAGGAACCCTTCAAGGCAGCACAAGTTTAAAGAACAGAAAGAGGGAGTGAGATGTGATTCCTCTTTAAGTCTTTTCAGCCACGACAACACAAGAGAAAGTTCACCAGCAGCATAAGCAACATTTGAATAAGATGTGCTTATTATCAGCATTTGATATGCACTGAGAACCTTCTAGATACAAGACTCTGTGCTGGACCTTTATGTATGCCATCCCATTCTCCCAAAGATGCATTTTTTCAACCCTGTAAATAATTGAAAACATGCCATAGATGTATCTTTATTCTATCAGGGAGGTAAAGATATATTTTGCAAACACAAATAAAATTTCACCAAGAGGCTTACTAATTTTTTTCTTTAATCAGTTATCCTTAAAATAGAGAGAAACAGAATCACAAACTAGAAACTAGTTGCAAACTATCAAGAGGTCTTACATTTCGTAACAAAAATATATTAACAAGTATATTTATTCTTTTATATGAGTTCATTCTTAGATTGAATTTTTGGAAATCTATCTGTTACACTAAAACCAGAGAGAGAAAGTTAACCTGCAGTACATTTTATAAAGGAATGGCAGGAAAGGCAACACAAGGGTCTTTTCTACTGTGACAACAAGAAAGGAGGTCAGAGAGGAGCTTCAACATGGCGGAAGAGTAAGAAGCAGAGATCAGCTTCCTCTCCACAGATACATCAAAAATACATCTACATGGGCAACACCTCCTACAGAACACCCACTGAATGCTGGCAGAAGACCTCAGACCTCCCCAAAGGCAAGAAACTCCCCACGTACCTGGGTAGGGCAAAAGAAAAAAGAAAAAGCAGATACAAAAGAATAGGGACGGGACCTGCACCAGGGGGAGGGAGCCGTGAAGGAGGAAAGGTTTCCACACACTAGAAGCCCCTTCGCGGGCAGAGACTGCGGATGGCAGAGGGGGAAGCTTCGGAGCCGCGGAGGAGAGCGCAGCAACAGTGTGCGGAGGGCAAAGCGAAGAGATTCCCGCACAGAGGATCGGTGCCCACCAGCACTGACCAGATCGAGAGGCTTGTCTGCTCACCAGCCGGGGGGGATGGGGGGGGGCTGGGAGCTGGGAGCTGAGGCTCAGGCTTCGATCGGAATCCGGGAGAGGACTGGGGTTGGCTGCATGAACACAGCCTAAAGGGGTTAGTGCACCACGGCTAGCCGGGAGGGAGTCCGGGAAAACGTCTGGAGCTGCCGAAGAGGCAAGAGACTTTTTCATGCTTCTTTGTTTCCTGGTGCGCGAGGAGAGGGGATTAAGATCGCCACTTAAAGGAGCTCCAGAGACGGACATGAGACGCTAAGGCTGCTGCTGCCGCCACCGAGAAGCCTGTGTGCAAGCACACGTCACTATCCACACCTCCCCTCCCAGGAACCTGTGCAGCTCTCCACTGCCAGTGTACCATGATCCAAGGAGTACTTAGACTGGAGAACACACAGCGTGCCTCAGGCTGTTGCAACGTCACACAGACCTCTGTTGCCACAGGGCCACCCCACATCTGTACCCCTCCCTCCCCCCGGCCAGAGTGAGCCAGAGCCCCCGAATCAGCTGCTCCTTTAACCCCCTCCTGTCTGAGCAAAGAACAGATGCCCTCAGGCGACCTACACACAGAGGCGGGGCCAAATCCAAAGCTAAACTCTGGAAGCTGTGTGAAGAAAGAACAGAAAGGGAAATTTCTTCCAGCAGCCACAGGAGAAGAGGACTAAATCTCCACAACCAACTTGATGTACCCTGCATCTGTGTAATACCTGAATAGACAACATATCATCCCAAATTGAGGGGGAGGACTTTGGGAGCAAAAAATATATATATATATTTTTTCCCTTTTTCTGTTTTTGTGAGTGTGTATGTGTATGCTTCTGTGTGTGATTTTGTCTTTTTAGTTTTACTTTTAACATTTGTCCTAGGGTTCCGCCTGTTTTTTCTTCTTTAAAAATTTTTTTCTTAATAATTATTTTTCATTTTAATAATATTTTTAAATTATACTTCATTTTATTTTTTAAATTTTATCTTCTTTCTTTCTTTCTTTATATTTTTTCTCCCTTTTATTCTGAGCTGTGTGGATGAAAGACTCTAGGTGCTCCAGCCAGCAGTCAGAGCTGTGCATCTGAGGTGGGAGAGCCAAATTCAGGACACTGGTCCAAAAGATACCTCCCAGCTCCATGTAATATCAAAGAGCGAAAATCTCCCAGAGATCTCCATCTCAATGCCAAGACCCAGCTTCACTCAACGACCAGCAAGCTACAGTGCTGGACACTCTATGTTAAACAACTAGCAAGACAGGAATTCAACCCCATCCATTAGCAGAGAGGCTGCCTAAAATCATAATAAGGCCACAGAGACCCCAAAACACATCACCAGATGTGGGCTTGCCCACCAGAAAGGCAAGATCCAGGCTCATCCACCAAAAAACAGGCACTAGTCCCCTCCATCAGGAAGCATACACAACCCACTGAACCAACCTTAGCCAATGGGGACAGACACCAAAAACAACAGGAACTACGAATCTGCAGCCTGCAAAAAGGAGACCCCAAACACAGTCGGTTAAGCAAAATGAGAAGACAGAAAAACACACAGCAGATGACGGAGCAAGGCAAAAACAAATCAGACCTAACAAATGAAGAGGAAACAGGCAGTCTACTTGAAAAAGAATTCAGAATAATGAGAGTAAAGATGATCCAAAATCTTGGAAATAGAATAGAGAAAATACAAGAAACGTTTAACAACGACCTAGAAGAACTAAAGAGCAAACAAACTGATGAATAACACAATAAATGAAATTAAAAATTCTCTAGAAGGGATCAATAGCAGAATAACTGAGGCAGAAGAATGGACAAGTGACCTGGAAGATAAAATAGTGGAAATAACTACTGCAGAGCAGAAAAAAGAAAGAGGATGAAAAGAATTGAGGACACTCTCAGAGACCTCTGGGACATTAAATGCACCAATATTCGAATTATAGGGGTCCCAGAAGAAGAAGAGAAAAACAAAGGGACTGAGAAAATATTTCAAGAGATTATAGTTGAAAATTTCCCTAATATGGGAAAGGAACTAGTTAATCAAGTCCAGGAAGCACAGAGAGGCCCATACAGGAAAAATCCAAGGAGAAACATGACAAGACACATATTAATCAAACTATCAAAAATTAAATACAAAGAAAAAATATTAAAAGCAGCAAGGGAAAAACAACAAATAACACACCGCAGAATTCCCATAAGGTTAACATCTGATCTTTCAGCAGAAACTCTGCAAGCCAGAAGGGAGTGGCAGGACATATTTACAGTGATGAAGGAGAAAAACCTACAACCAAGATTACTCTACCCAGCAAGGATCTCATTCAGATTTGATGGAGAAATTGAAACCTTTACAGACAAGCAAAAGCTAAGAGGATTCAGCACCACCAATCAGCTTTACAACAAATGCTAAAGGAACTTCTCTAGGCAGGAAACACAAGAGAAGGAAAATACCTACAATAACAACCCCCCAAAATTAAGAAAATGGTAATAGGAACATACATATCAATAATTACCTTAATGCTCCAACCTAAATACATAGACTGGCTGAATGGATAGAAAAACAAGACCCATATATATGCTGTGTACAAGAGACCCACTTCAGACCTAGGGACACATACAGACTGAAAGTGAGGGGATGGAGAAAGATATTCCATGCAAATGGAAATCAGAAGAAAGCTGGAGTAACAATTCTCATATCAGAAAAAAATAGACTTTAAAATAAAGACTATTACAAGAGACAAAGGAAACTACATAATGATCAAGGGATCGATCCAAGAAGCTGATATAAAAATTGTAAATATTTATGCACCCAACATAGGAGCACCTCAATACATAAGGAAAATATTAGCCATAAAAGAGGAAATCGACAGTAACACAAGTGGGACTTTAACACCCCAAATTCACCAATGGACAGATCATCCAAAATGAAAATAAATAAGGAAACACAAGCTTTAAATGATACCTTAAACAAGATGGACTTAATTGATATTTATAGGACATTTCATCCAAAAACAACAGAATACACATTCTTCTCAAGCGCTCATGAAACATTCTCCAGGATATATTATATCTTGGGTCACAAATCAAGCCTTGGTAAATTTAAGAAATTTGAAATTGTATCAAGTATCTTTTCCAACCATAACGCAATGAGACTAGATATCAATTACAGGAAAAAAATCTGTAACAAATACAAACACATGGAGGCTAAACAATACACTACTTAATAACAAAGAGATCAATAAAGAAATCAAAGAAGGAATCAAAAAATACCTAGAAACAAATAACAATGAAAACACGATGACCCAAAACCTATGGGATGCAGCAAAAGCAGTTCTAAGAGGGAAGTTTATAGGAATACAATCCTACCTTAAGACACAAGAAACATCTCAAATCAACAACCTAACCTTACACCTAAAGCAATTAGAGAAAGAAGAACAAAAATAACCCAAAGTTAGCAGAAGGAAAGAAATCATTAAGATCAGATGAGAAATAAATATAAAAGAAATGAAGGAAATGATAGCAAAGGTCAATAAAACTAAAAGCTGGTTCTTTGAGAAGATCAACAAAATTGATAAACCGTTAGCCAGAATCATCAAGAAAAAAAAGGGAGAAGAGTCAAATCAATAAAATTAGAAATGAAAAAGGAGAAGTAGCAACTGACACTGCAGGTATACAAAGGATCATGAGAGATTACTACAAGCAACTCTATGCCAATAAAATGGACAACCTGGAAGAAATAGACAAATTCTTAGAAATGAACAACCTTCCGAGACTGAACCAGGAAGAAATAGAAAATATGAACAGTCCAATCACAAGTACTGAAAGTGAAACTGTGATTAAAAATCTTCCAACAAACAAAAGCCCAGGACCAGAGGGCTTCACAGGAGAATTCTATGAAACATTTAGAAAAGAGCTAACACCTATTCCTTCTCAAACTCTTCCAAAATATAGCAGAGGGAGGAACACTCCCAAACTCATTCCACGAGGCCAACATCACCCTGATACCAAAACCAGACAAAGATGTCACAAAGAAAAATAACTACAGACCAATATCGCTGAAGAACATAGATGCAAAAATCCTCAATAAAATACTAGCAAACAGAATCCAACAGCACATTGAAAGGATCATTCACCATGATTAAGTGAGGTTTATCCCAGGAAGGCAAGGATTCTTCAATATACACAAATCAATCAATGTGACACACCATATTAGCAAAGGAGAAAACCCATATGATCATCTCAAGAGATGCAGAAAAAGCATTCGACAAAATTCAAAACCCATTTATGATAAAAATGCTCCAGAAAGTAGGCATAGAGGGAACTTTCCTTAACATAATGAAGACCATATATGAAAAACCCACAGCCAACATCATCCTCAGTGATGAAAAGCTGAAACCATTTCCACTAAGATCAGGAACAAGACAAAGTTGCCCACTCTCACCACTATTATTCAACATAGTTTTGGAAGTTTTAGCCACCACAATCAGAGAAGAAAAAGAAATAAAAGGAATCCAAATCGGAAAATAACAAGTAAAGCTGTCACTGTTTGCAGATGACATGATACTATACATAGAGAATCCTAAAGATGCTACCAGAAAACTACAAGAGCTAATCAATGAACTTGGTAAAGTGACAAGGTACAAAATTAATGCACAGAAATCTCTTGCATTCCTATACACTAATGATGAAAAATCTGAAAATGATATTAAGGAAACCCTCCCATTTACCATTGCAACAAATTGAATAAAATATCTAGGAATAAACTTACCTAAGGAGACAAAAGACCTGTATGCAGAAAAGTATAAGACACTGATGAAAGAAATTAAAGATGATACAAATAGATGGAGAGACATACCATGTTCTTGGATTGGAAGAATCAACATGGTGAAAATGACTCTACTACCCAAAGCAATCTGCAGATTCAATGCAAACCCTATCAAACTACCCCTGGCATTTATAACAGAATTAGAACAAAAAATTTCACAATTTGTATGGAAACTCAAAAGATCCAGAGTAGCCAAAGCAGTCTTGAGAAAGAAAAAAGGAGCTGGAGGAATCAGGCTCCCTGACTTTAGACTATATTACAAAGCTACAGTAATCAAGACAGTATGGCTCTGGCACAAAAACAGAAATAGAGATCAATGGAACAGGATAGAAAGCCCAGAGATAAACCCATGCACATCTGGTCACCTTATCTTTGATAAAGGAGGCAAGAATATACAGTGGAGAAAAGACAGCCTCTTCAATAAGTGGTGCTGGGAAAACTGGACAGCTACATGTAAAAAAATGAATTTAGAACACTCCCTAACACCATACACAAAAATAAACTCAAAATGGGTTAAAAACCTAAATGTAAGGCCAGACACTATCAAACTCTTAGAGGAAAAGATAGGCAGATCACTCTATGACATAAATCACAGCAAGATCCTTTTTGACCCATCTCCTAGAGAAATGGAAATAAAAACAAAAATAAACAAATGGGACCTAATGAAACTTAAAAGCTTTTGCACAGCATAGAAACCATAAACAAGATGAAAAGACAACCCACAGAATTGGAGAACATATTTGCAAATGAAGCAACTGACAAAGGATTAATCTCCAAAATTTACAAGAAGCCCATGCAGCTCAATATCAAAAAAACAAACAACCCAATCCAACAATGGGCAGAAGACCGAAATAGACATTTCTCCAATGAAGACATACAGATTGCCAACAAACACATGAAAGGATGCTCAACATCATTAATCTTTAAAGAAATGCAAATGAAAACTACAAAGAGATATCATCTCACCCGGGTCAGAATGGCCATCATGAAAAAATCTACAAACAATAAATGCTGGAGGGGGTGTGGAGAAAAGGGAACCCTCTTGCATTGTTGGTGGGAATGTAAATTGATACAGCCACTATGGAGAACAGTATGGAGGTTCCTTAAAAAACTACACATAGAACTACCGTACGACCCAGCAATACAAGTACTGTGCATATACCCTGAGAAAAACATAATTCAAAAAGAGTCATGTACCCAAATGTTCATTGCAGTTCTATTTACAATAGCCTGGACATGGAAACAACCTAAGTGTCCATCAACAGATGAATGGATAAAGAAGATGTGGCACATATATACAATGGAGTATTACTCAGCCATAAAAATAAACAAAATTGAGTTATTTGTAGTGAGGTGGATGGACCTAGAGTCTGTCATACAGAGTGAAGTAAGTCAGAAAGAGAAAAACAAATACCATATGCTAACACATATGTATGGAATCTAAAAAAAAAAAAGTTCATGAAGAACCTATCGGCAAGACAGGAATAAAGACACAGACCTAGTAGAGAATGGACTTGAGGATATGGGGAGGGGGAAGGGTAAGTTGTGACAAGTGAGAGAGTGGCATGGACATATATACACTACGAAACTTAAAATAGATAGGTAGTGGGAAGCAGCCACATAGCACAGGGAAATCAGCTCTGTGCTTTGTCACCACCTAGAGGGGGTGGGATAGGGAGGGTGGGAGGGAGCGAGATTCAAGAGGCAAGAGATATGGCAACGTATGTATATGTATAACTGATTCACTTTGTTATAAAGCAGAAAGTAACACACCATTGTAAAGCAATTTTACTCCAATAAAGATGTTTAAAAAAAAAGAAGAAGAAAGGAGGTCAACCAAGGTGCTTTTTTTCATTTTCTTCCTTTGCTCTTCTATGTTTTATAATTTTTCTACAATGAAAATGCATTATTTTTGTAAAGAGGGGAGAAAGGCAGGAAAGGGACAGGGCTATGGAATGATTATGGTAAATTCTATTAAAATCTCAAATATAAAGACTTGCAAAAACCAGTTACTAAAAAAGAATATTGATTTTTTTAATGTGATGAAAGAACTACAACTATGTCATATCTGGTCTCCTTTTGTTTATTTAAGGTGAAAGAATACATCAGGGAGAGTTTGAGGTATTAGCCTTCCTTATTATCAATATCCCCCATCTCATCTCAAATGGTGTTAATAAAGGTCGATTCATATGTTTGAGTCCATTTGGCCAGTACCTAGTCTTGATGTAAAGCCTTTTGTAATTACACGCTTTTAAAATAGCCATAAGATTTGAGAAGACTGTTTCTCCCAGAAGCAAATTATCTCTTAAATCCTCCCCAAAGACACAGGACTCTGAATATCTGATTCACCATCTTCATGTATAATGGATGGCAAGAAAGAGTCACGATGTATAAAAACAAAAAACAAGCCTGCAAAAGATCAGCTGTACAAGCAGGAATCAAAATCAGATGACTCAAAGGGGAAATCTAAATAGGGTTGAGAGAAATAACATAGACGTATGAGTCAGACTGGCCTGAATTTGAATCCCAGCTTTATCACAATAGAGTTAAGTAACCAGTAAGGATTTCTAACCTCTGAACCCCAGTCTCTTCTTTAGTGAAATGAAGCATATAACAAAGTGACTTTAAGGATTAAGTTAGATGGCATATACAGCACAGGCAGACACTCAGCAGTTGTAGATGGAAACCTTACCTGTATCTTAGAGGGTGATTTGGGAGATTATTTGAAATAACACATGTAAGACACATATTGCAAAGCATGGCACACAGTGAGTGTTCAAAATATGATATGATGAAGATTATTCTCATTGAATTCTCACGTCTTTACTCATCTAGAGATGGGTAGGCTGAGCTACTGCCCAAAGAAATACAGAAAGCCAATTTCAAAACCCAGAGTTACTGACAATTGAGGCTGGGTCAGGTCTAATAAAAATAACAAAAATCCCAAGCAGACAAGAAAGAAATACACTCTCTCCATATTTCTGATATTTCTATTTCTATGGACCACAGACCAAGGAGAATATATAAGCAAATGCTCAAGGCCATTGTTACCATGAGACCTAAAGTTGAACATCCTTTGTAGGTGACTGAGTCCTACACATTTTATCACCTACAACTGAGGATTCTACCAGAGCACTATGAGTTATGAACACCAAGGAGCCCTTCATTAGGACCAAATAGAATTGAACAGTAGGCACCATCCGCACTTTCCCAGAAGAGACGGGATGGAGATGTTGATAAGAATCTATTCACCTCTTCATTTATTCAAATTTACAACCTGCCTACTCTGTGCCAGAATTCCAGGATGGTGAGGCCTCCTAACATAAGGAGACTGGGGAGTAACTCACAGTCTTCCCTGAGGACCCTTTGAATATAATGAATGGCTAATAATACATATGACATGGTTATTGTTGTTTATATGTTGGAAAATTAAAGTTCTGGAGAAGATGGTGGTCATGGTGACACAACAATGTCAGTGTACTTAATATAACCAAGATGTCTATTTAAAATGGTTCAAATAATAGATTTTATATTCTGTGTATGTTATCACAATTTTTAAAATTAATATTTAGTTTTATTTTCTTAAATTCATGTATTGCTTTTGACATCCACATAGGAAAAAAATGACACTAAAGCAATACCTCTCCAATACAATTAAGTCCCCTACACACGAACCTTCAAGTTGTGAACTTTCAAAGATGTGAACTTGCACTCCATCAACATCAGGCATTAGTGAAACTGCAGCTTGCCCTTCGTCTCCTATTGCTGATGATCCTTCATCTCTACCATCTCCCACTTCTTCTTGCCTGTTCACTCGATGCCAGCCCCTGGATGCCAGCTGTTGTACTGTACTACTGTACTTTTCAAGGTACTGTACTGTAAGATTAAAAATGTTTTCTTTATTTTTTGTTTGTTTGTCTTTTATATATTATTTGTGTGAAAAGTATTATAAACCTATTACAGTACAGAGCTATATAGCCGATTGTGTTTGTTGGGTACCTAGACTAACTTTTTCGGACTTACGAACAAGTTGGACTTATGAACACGCTCTTGGATCAGAACTCACTCATATGTAGGGGACTTACTATACAAAACAAGTTTTACATGGAAAAATGTAGTCATTTCTCAATTACATCGAGCATGAAAATTAGCAGGCATTAGAAAAATATGGGTGAAATACTTTTGTCAATGATATCAGTAAATTTAGGTTTTACAAGTCAAGTCAGCCCTCTCCAACAGAACGGAGACTAAAATAACTCCAAGATACAGAGAGGACATTGTAGCTGCCGCTCAACTTCTCACCTGCATATCAACAACACTTTGCCAAATGTTGCTTTACTCTCATTAATAAACTGTAAGTTTTAACCAATGCATTTATATTTGTATAACTAGGAATTTCCATTTAAAATCACCCAACACAAGCCAGTGATCCTCTTAGTAGTTCCTGGAAGTGTTAGTAGAGAACTTCTATTCACAGAAATATTTTAATATTTTGTCCACATCCCAGAACAGAGGCTGCACTAAGATTCAGAGTCTATCGGTGGGACAATACACTGATAACACAGTAAGGACTCGAATATTTCTCCAATAATTACTTGCTTGCCACCACTCAAGTAAGTCTCAGAACCATTTCCCTTAACTGTTGCATTTCCTGATGGCATTGCTTCCAATGCCATGGGCCAGGGCCACATCCCCTACTCCTGGTTTCAAGAAATTAGGCCAGATTTTAAGGGAATTATGTAGATGAAAGACTGGGAAAGTCATTTTTAGGTTATTCCCTGGAAAGTGGTCTTTTCCCTCCTAATAGCATGTGGATTTGGAAGCTGGCTCTATGTCCATTTGGTTTAACTTCTAGATTTATCAAAGTGCATGAGCTACATTGTGTTTCATATAACAAGCTTTTCCTAAGAATTACAGGAAAACAGCAACCCACTGTATATACTTTGTAGGTTTCTGGCAAGCAAGCAAAGATGATGGTATTTACAAGCTCTGGTCACTATCAGAAGCCCCATAATCACAAACATGACTGGGTCTTCCCTTAGAGGCAGAGTCCCTTCTGTGGAACCCACCCACCACCATTCACCATGGAGCTCTGGAAATCAGGCTCCAGCTCTGCCCTTTGGCATCTGTTCAGAACCAGTGATCTCTCTTTTCAGCTCTGTTGATTCCATTCAGAAAGTCATTGAAATCCTTAATATTGGAAAGAGGGGTGTATTTGGTTAGTGTTTGGAAGACAAAAGAAAAACAAAATCCTTCAAGGTTTCCAGGAACCAAACTTCATCTTTTTATATGCTTTGCATTGCTCCCAGATACCTTGTCCTCAGAGCCTTGGCAACTGTGAGGTTGCTCATTTAGGGTTCAGAGGCATGGACATGGAGCCAGGATTTCCAGGTTCAAACCTTGGCTCTACCACTTCATAACTGTGTGATGGTGCACAAGTTACTTAACATCTTTGTACCTAGACTTCCACAGCTGTAAAATTGGACTAATAATAGTACCTACCTAACAAGGCTTCTAAGATTAAATGCATTAATGCCTATAAAGTACTTAGAACAGTATTTACAAATACTATTTATGTGGCACATAATAACTGTTATATAAAATAAATCCTGTCTGCCCTCACAAAATTCATCATTTTTTATCACTTACCAGGTCTCATTGATTTTTATTTCTAAATATCTTCCAAATCTGTTCCTTTCTTCTGACTCCCAGGGTTTTGGTTTTGTCCAGGAGCTCATCATTTCTTGCCTGGATGACTGCAATCCAGACCAGTTAGACACCCCCTTCCCCCCTCCTACTGACCACCAGGGTCATATTTCTACAACCTAATGACATTACTCTTATGCCTCTAGTGGCCCCCCCAGTCAATGTGGCAAGGTTCAAACCCATGGCATGGTATCCCAGGCCCTTCACACTCTGGTCCCAGTATGTTTTTCCAGCCTCATCTCAAGCTAACCTTTCTCCTATCCCTTGTGCCCCAATCATGTCAACTACTCTCACATGCCACATTCTATCATACAGCCATACAAAGTTTTCTGTCTTGAATGTCAGCCCACAATACTCCTGTCTACTTTCTAAACTCCTACTTATCCTGCAGCCATCATCTAAAATAGCCTCTTCTCAGTGACACCTTCTCTGACTCCCCTGGGGAAGAATTACTTTCTCTCTCTTCTGTCTCCTACAGCTTGCTCAATATTCAGCTATTAAACCACTTGTTATGTTGTAATGTAATCACATATCTACCAGACAATGAACTGTTTGAGGGCAAGGCTGTATCTGTCTCATCATACATCCATTTATTCAATCATAGTAAGACTGGGGACAGAATAATAAGCAAGGCACACTTGATCCCAGTCTTCGTGGAGCTTATAATCAAGTAGTGTAGCCAGGAAATAAATGAGCAAACAAAAAAATTAAATAATTACAAAATATAGTGAGTACCAAGAAGGAACAAACATGCTTTTGTGATGGAGCAAAACAGGAAGTGACATTCCTGTATTCTCAGGGCTGACCACGTTCTCTGGCTCACATGCCCTCATCAATGCAGTCAGATCAGAAGAGACCACTGACTCAAAGTTTACTCCTCCCCTGAATAGGATTACAATGGAAAGGGGGCATTCCACGTATGTAATCTTAACTTTCTGGCCTCATGTCTCCAAGCTCTCTGGAAACATAATCCCATGAAAGTACTTACCATTTCCTCATTATGCCAGCTACTTCTGTGCCCTGAGTTATTGCCTTTGCCTGAAATATTAATAAATCCCACTCGCCCTTTAAGAACAAGTTCAAAAGGGCTTCCCTGGTGGCGCAGTGGTTGAGAATCCGCCTGCCGATGCAGGGGACACGGGTTCGTGCCCCGGTCTGGGAAGATCCCACATGCTGCAGAGCGGCTGGGCCCGTGAGCCATGGCCGCTGAGCCTGTGCGTCCGGAGACTGTGCTCTGCAACGGGAGGCCACAACAGTGAGAGGCCCACGTACCACAAAAAAAAAAAAAAAAAAAAAAAAAAAGAACAAGTTCAAATAAATAAGCTAGACTATTCTAGATTCTCTCATTTGAGAATTTGAACTGAGACATCAAATTGACCATTAATTTGCAGTGGGACATAAAACTGGAAAGTGATGATGTAGATGGCCCATGATGGGGAAGCCATGGGGCCATACATGACTAACAAGTACACCAAGGAATCCTATCTGCCATGAGAGGGAAGAGGAGCAGGGGTGCAGATGAGAGCAGGAAGATTTCCCTGAGAGGTGGAGTGTGACTGCAGTTTCTAATGGTTAATCTAATGTCCTTCAAGTTCATGAGAAGATTCTTACTATAAACTTCACCTTATTTGAGTAATATTGAGGGGCTTCTGTCCCTTGTAGTCACTAGAGCACTGAATGAACAAAGAGCTTCCAAGTAGTGGCACACAAAAAAACCGTGTTGCTATATCATAGATTCTGTGGGTGAGGAATTCAGACTTGGCTCAGCAGGAATGACCAGTCTCTTTTTCATGCTCCATGAAGTACTGGACCTCATCTGAGAATATTTGAATGGCTGGAGGCTTGGAAAGACCTGGAAGCTTCTTCACTCACATACATGGTACCTTGGTTGAGATTGTCAATTGGAATGCCTATACACGACCTCTTCCCATGGCTTGGCCTACTCACAGCATAGTAGCCTCAGAATAGACAAACATTTTACATGGCAGTTCAGGGATTCAGAGCAAGTATTTGTTAATGAGGCAGAACATGTACGGCCTTTTACAACCTAGGCTTGGAAGTCACAGAGCATCACTTCCACTGTACCCTATTCATCAAAGCACTTACAAGCCAGCACAGATCAAGGGGAAGAGAGATGGACCCCAGCTCTTGATGGGAGGAATGTCAAAGACTTTGATACCATGCTTTAAAACCACCTCAATATGCTAATAATGGGTTTCATTTCAAAGGCAGGCTGTGTTCACTGATTCCAAGTATGAGGAATAAGACCTCACAGAAAAGAGAAGATAGGGTGTTTGCAGATATCTTACACATCAATCTACTGAATCTGCTCATCATCATAGAAATAATATGGTGTGGTTTCAATATTTTCGTGGTGTACAGAGTTTAGGGTACCATATACTGTCTTTCCAGAATTTATTGACACATTGGTTTAGGACTAACATAATTTATGTCGGCTTATAATATACAAAGAACTCTTACACCTCAATAATAAGAACACAAACAACCTATTAAAAATGGGTGAATGATTTAAATAGACATTTCACCAAAGAAGATATACCGATGGCCAATAAGCACATAAAAAGATAGTCATCATTAGTCATTAGGGAAATGTAAATATAAACCACAATGACATTACACTTCACACCCTCTAGAATGACTATAATAACAAAGACAGACAGTAACAAACGTTGGTGATGATGTGGGGAAACTTAGCCTTCATATATTGCTGGTGGGAATGTAAAATGACGAGCCACTTTGGAAAATAGTTTGGCAGTATCTTACAAAGTTAACTATGAATTTACCACATGACCCAGCAATTCTACTGTTAGGTATCTTCCCAAGAGAAATAAAAACACTTATCCATGCAGAGATTTGCACATGATTGTCCTTAGCAAAATTATTCAGTGCTTAATAGACACTCAGTAAATGTTACTAAGAAAACAATTTTTTAAAAACCCATATATTCTTGCTACATTGTGTTAATAAATAAATTAAAGCTTAATCCAAATTTGTTCTTGTCTCCAGATGATATTAGATGTACTTTTTTTTTTTTTTTTTTTTTTTTTTTTTTAACCAACTCAGTTGTTTCTTAGGCTGGGATAGATAGCTGTAAGATTTGGGATAAGTATGCTATCAAGATTTTTCAACTCCTCTCTAAGCTATTGGTGACGAATACTATAGATTAGCTCTTCTATAGTTTTGAAAATAAGTCTTTTCTTCTCAACCAGTGGTTACTGATCCTATCTTCCCAATATCAACCAGCACAAGGAAGAAAAGCCAGGAACAAAATACAGTATCTCCTCTCTTGTTCACTATTCCGAACTTCCCTGACCTTTTTTCCAAGCAGCAGGGAGGGAGGAGTGAGCACTGCAAATTGCAGCTCTACCTTAACAGGAAGACTGCTTTCCACAATCCGATGGGAGTCATTTTCCACTCTATTTAAAGAATAAAGATGTCTTTTTCCTCCCGAAAGATGTCTCCTGCTGCTGACTGCTCTTCCAGATATTGCTTGAAATTAAATTCTATGGGAGGCACCTTTACTACTGAGGCTGCCAATGCCACTTGCAACTTTAGGCAAGAAAAAGGCACTAGAAAAAGGCACTAAAGGGAAATTTAGAGACTCTTCTATTCCAATCCTCTTGAGTAAGGAATTTGCTTCTGATACAATTGTTTTAGTAAGAGTTTCTTCAAACTAATGTTTTAAAGATTTTGTGTCTATTACATGTGTGTCTATATGTGTGTAGAGAAACGTTCTGGAACAGAAGCAGTTCTAAACAGATTTAAAGTGTTTCCTAACCACAGTAATTCTCAAACTTTTGTGACTTCAGAACCACTTGGAGGGCTTTTGAAACAGATTGCTCCCCCCCCTTCCTTCCCCTTCCCCAGTTTCTGATTCAGTAGCTCTAGGATGGGGACAAAGAATTCACATTTCTAACAAGTTCCCAAGTGATGCCCATGTAGTCCAGGGACTACACTTTGAGAACCATCACTCTAGAAGCATGACTACTCTATCTGCTGACCCAAATTCTTAGAGTCGCCATTTTTAATTGCAGTAATCGAACAAATGATTTTCCACTGTGAATATTCTGAATGAAGAATAACTCTGAAAGCTTCACTACTCTAAAGGGTTTTTTTCATTTGTTTCTTTTTTAACACAGATTTTTGTTGCCTAGGGAACAGACTGAGCTAGAAGAGGTTTCTTAACCACAGTGTTCCCCAGTTCAAGATTTTATTTCCTATAAGCCAATAAATAACTTCAAGCAGGTCACTTCTTTTTTCCATGTCTCTGCTATCCAATTGCTATGCAGGATTATATATATATATTTCTTGTCACATACTTCTTTTTAAAAGATGAAAAATAAAATAATTAAATCATGGTTTTATATAAGAATTTAAAACAAGGTAAGGGTTGACACACATATGTTACTGATTCTCACATTTGTCCTTTGTGTGAACATTATAAAATTGCATAGCATTTTATCTTCTTCCCTTTGAGCTTGTGGGGAGTACATGGTGAGAAAAATATCATCATATAATTAACAAGATATTGTAACCTGGGAAATTCTTAGTGTAGGTTTGACTTTATACAATAGAGGTAGTTCTAAAAAATTGAGTATAAATGAACCTGGATGTCAAATCCAATTCTCTTACTGGTTCTCATTATGAAATTAAAGATATGCTCCTTTGGGGGAAAGAATGACTCTAACACATAATAAATGCATACCTAAGGATATAATAAACATTTTAAATAGAAAAATGGTAATTTTCTGATTTAAAAAATAGCCATTGTGTGCCACAAATTATGAATACCAAGTAGCTAGGGTCATTCTCATATTTGATACACTTGCTTAAAGGTCAGGAGGGAAAAACTGTCAAGCTAGCTGAAGAGAATTTCCTGGATGAAATGTCACTAGGAAAGCCAGCAATGATAAATAGCAATTAACAAATGCTGGGGATAGCATGTCCACTAGAGACACGAGTGTGTCTCCTGTCGGCCAGGAGACCTGTAAAGCTCGAAAGCTAGTCAGTCTGGCTGGTATATCAAGTGGTATATCAAGTTAATTCTTTAGAATTAAAATTTTGGTAGAGAAATTTCTTAAAGCAGTAGTGCCACAAAATGGTAAGACCACAGACTCATAACCAGACAGCCTAGGTTATATTCCTAACTTTGCAACATTAGAGCTGCATGACCAGGACCTTATTATCACAAATCAGCAGCACTGGCATCAACTGAGACCTTGTTAGAAATGCAGACTCTCAGCCCCAGCCCAGACACACTGAATCAATCTGCATTTTAAGATCTTTGAATGATTCATAGGCAGGTTATATAATGGATGCTGCATGAGCTTCCCAGTTCCCCATTCAAGACCAAGAGGCTTACTCTTCCAGTGGTTGAGGATGCTGTCCTTCTCTGGAAAATGCTGTTTGCTGCAGAGAGCTGCTTCACCAAAGTATGCCCCCTTTTCCAAGGGCAGCCTTTATCCGATGACTGGTCAATGTAGAGACCTTGGCCTCCTGACCCTACATGGAAGCACTCTGAAGGCCACTTAAGCTTCAGAGCTCCCCCTGGTGCTACATCTGCATTTGGTCCAGGTTCTCTTTCTGCCCAATGCTCCTTTCTTCTCTTGCCTTCTACAGGTGTTTTCCTGAGAGCACTTCTTATTGAACTTTCTGCATGCTAAACTTCATCTCTGGATCTGCTTTCTGGAGAATCCAGCCTGCAACAACATTGACAACAGAAATGCTTGAACTTTGGTCATGTAAATTAATCTCTTGCTCTTCAGTTTTCTCATTTGTAAAATGCGGATAATAACAGTATGCTCATGGTGTGCTATAAGGATTAAATATCCTAATATTTGTAAAGTACTTAGAGCAGCAACTGACTCACGCAGTGTTACATAAGTGTTAGTTATCACTATACAGTAAGTTTGTGGATAGAGAGTTAACACCTGCAAAAGCTCAGATTCCTTGTAAAAATAAAAACACTACCACAAGTATGCAAAAATTAAGTTCAGTTGGGGAGTAATCTATTTACTTATGTATTCAATCACTTTGCAAGGGCTGATGGGAAGGAAATGTATCTGAATTTGGATCAAACTGAACCTACCTCAACGTAATAAGGCCATATATGACAAACCCACAGGAAATATCATTCTGAATGGTGAAAAACTGAAAGCATTTCCTCTAAGATCAGGAACAAGACAAGGATGTCCACTCTCGCTACATTTATTCAACATAGTTTTGGAAAAGAAAATTGGAAAAGAAGACATAAAAGTCACTGTTTGCAGATGACATGATACTATACATAAAGAATCCTAAAGATGCTATCAGAAAACTACTGGAGTTTATCAATGAATTTGGTAAAGTTGCAGGATACAAAATTAATACACATAAATCTTTTGCATTCCTATATGTGAACAATGAAAGATCAGAAAGAGAAATTAAGGAAGCAATCCCATTTATGATTGCATCAAAAAGAATAAAATGTCTATAAATAAATATACCTAAGGAAACAAAACAGCTGTACTCAGAAAACCATAAGATATTAAGGAAAGAAGGAGCTTCAAGATGGCAGAGATCAGATGATCTGATGATCAGATGATCTGATCTGATCAGATCAGATCAGATCAAGATGGTAAGACGCAGAGATCAGCTTCCTCTCCACAAATACATCAGAAATACATCTACATGTGCAACACCTCCTACAGAACACCTACTGAATGCTGACAGAAGACCTCAGACTTCCCAAAAGGCAAGAAACTCCCCATGTACCTGGGTAGGGCAAAAGAAAAAACAGAGACAAAAGAATAGGGACGGGACCTGCACCAGTGGGAGGGAGCTGTGAAGGAGGAAAGGTTTCCACACACTAGGAAGCTCTTCAGGGGTGGAGACTGCAGGTGGCGGAGGGGGGGGAGCTTCAGAGCCACAGAGGAGAGCGTAGCAACAGGGGTGCGCAGGGCAAAGCGGAGAGATTCCCACACAGAGGACCAGTGCCGACCAGCACTCACCAGCCCGAGAGGCTTGTCTGCTCACCCACTGGGGCGGGCGGGGGCTGGGAGCTGAGGCTCGGGCTTTGGTCGGATCCCAGGGAGAGGACTGGGGTTGGCGGCATGAACATCGCCTGAAGGGGCTAGTGCACCACGGCTAGCCGGGAGGGGGTCCGGGAGAAGTCTGGAGCTGCCGAAGAGGCAAGAGACCTTTTCTTCCCTCTTTGTTTCCTGATGAGCTAGGAGAAGGGATTAAGAGCACTGCTTAAAGGAGCTCCAGAGATAAGCGCAAGCCATGGCTCTCAGTGTGGACCCCAGAGAGGGGCATGAGATGCTAAGGCCACTGCTGCAGCCACCAAGAAGCCTCTGAGCAAGAATATGTCACTATCCACACCTGCCCTCCCGGGAGCCTGTGCAGCCCGCCACTACCAGGGTCCCGTGATCCAGGGACAACTTCCCCAGGAGAGCACACAGCGTGCCTCAGGCTGTTGCAATGTCACGTTGGCCTCTGCCGACACAGGCTCGCCCCGCATCCGCACCCCTCCCTCCCCCCGGGCCTGAGTGAGCCTGAGCCCCTGAATCAGCTGCTCCTTTAACCCCGTCCTGTCTGAGCAAAGAACAGACGCCCTCAGGCGACCTACGTGCAGAGGCGAGACCAAATCCAAAGCTGAACCCCGGGAGCTGTGCAAACAAAGAATAGGAAGGGAAATCTCTCCCGGCAGCCCCAGGAGCACGGATTAAAGCTCCACAATCAACTTGATGTACCCTGCATCTGTGGAATGCCTGAATAGAAAACGAATCATCCCAAATTGAGGATGTGGAGTTTGGGAGCAAAGATATATATATATTTTTTCCCTTTTTCTCTTTTTGTGAGTGTGTATGTGTCTGTGTGTGATTTTGTCTTTATAGCTTTACTTTTACCATTTGTCCTAGGGTTCTGTTTGTCTGTTTTTTTTTAATTACTTAAAAAATTTTTTTCTTAATAATTATTTTTCATTTTAATAATATTTTTGAATTTTACTTTATTTTTAAAATTTATTTTATCTTCTTTCTTTCTTTCTTTATATTTTTTCTCCCTTTTATTCTGAGCCATGTGGATGAAAGGCTCTTGGTGCTCCAGCCAGCAGTCAGGGCTGTGCCTCTGAGGTGGGAGAGCCAAGTTCAGGACACTGGTCCACAAGAGATCTCCCAGCTCCATGTAATATCAAACAGTGAAAATCTCCCAGAGCTCTCCATTTCAATGCCAAGACCCAGCTTCACTAAACAACCAGCAAGATACAGTGCTGGACACCCTTTGCCAAACAACTAGCAAGACAGGAATACAACCCCATCCATTAGCAGAGAGGCTGCCTAAAATCGTAATAAGGCCACAGATACCCCAAAACACACCACCAGACGTGGACCAGCCCACATCTGGAAAGACAAGATCCACGCTCATCCACTAGAAAACAAGCACTAGTCCCCTCTACGAGGAAGCCTACACAACCCACTGAACCAACCTTAGCCCCTGTGGACAGACACCAAAAACAATGGGAACTATGAACCTGCAGCCTGTGAAAAGGAGACCCCAAACACAGTAAGTTAAGCAAAATGAGAAGACAGAAAAACACAAAGCAAATGACGGAGCAAGGCAAAAACCCACCAGACCTAACAAATGAAGAGAATACAGGCAGTCTACTTGAAAAAGAATTCAGAATAATGAGAGTAAAGATGATCCAAAATCTTGGAAATAGAATAGAGAAAATACAAGAAATGTTTAACAACGACCTAGAAGAACTAAAGAGCAAACAAACAGTGATGAAGAACACAATAAATGAATTAAAAATTCTCTAGAAGGGATCAATAGCAGAATAGCTGAGGCAGAAGAATGGACAAGTGACCTGGAAGATAAAATAGTGGAAATAACTACTGCAGAGCAGAATAAAGAAAGAGGATGAAAAGAATTGAGGACACTCTCAGAGACCTCTGGGACAACATTAAACACACCAACATTTGAATTATAGGGGTCCCAGAAGAAGAGAAAAACAAAGGGACTGAGAAAATATTTCAAGAGAGTATAGTTGAAAATTTCCCTAATATAGGAAAGGAAAGAGTTAATCAAGTCCAGGAAGCACAGAGAGTCGCATACAGGATAAATCCAAGTAGAAACACGCCAAGACACATATTAATCAAACTATCAAAAATTAAATACAGAGAACAAACATTAAAAGCACCAAGGGAAAAACAGCAAGTAACACATAAGGGAATCCCCAGAATGTTAACATCTGATCTTTCTGCAGAAACTCTGCAAGCCAGAAGCGAGTGACAGGACATATTTAAAGTGATGAAGGAGAAAAACCTACAGCCAAGATTACTCTACCCAGCAAGGATCTCATTCAGATTTGATGGAGAAATTGAAACCTTTACAGACAAGCAAAAGCTAAGAGAATTCAGCACCATTTTTTGCTAAGAGAATTCAGCACCACCAAACTAGCTTTACAACAAATGGTAAAGGAACTTCTCTAGGCAGGAAACACAGAGAAGGAAAAGACCTATAATAACAAACCCAAAACAATTAAGAAAATGGTAATAGGAAAATACATATCGATAATTACCTAAAAGTAAATGGATTAAAATCTCCAACCAAAACACATAGATTGGCTGCATGGATACAAAAACAAGACCCATATATATGCTGTCTACAAGACGCTCACTTCAGACCTAGGGACACATACAGACTGAAAGTGAGGGGATGGAAAATGATATTCCATGCAAATGGAAATAAAAAGAAAGGCTGCAGTAGTAATTTTCATATCAGACAAAATAGACTTTAAAACAAAGACAAGAGAGAAAGAAGGACACTACATAATGATCAAGGGGTTGATCCAAGAAGAAGATATAACAATGGTAAATATTTATGCAACCAACAGAGGAGCACAACAATACATAATGCAAATACTAACAGCCATAAAATGGAAAATTGACAGTAACACAATCATAGTAGGGGAATTTAATACCCCACTTTCACCAATGGACAGATCATCCAAAATGAAAATAAATAAGGAAACACAAGCTTTAAATGATACATTAAACAAGATGGACTTAACTGATGTTTATAGGACATTCCATCCAAAAACAACAGAATACACATTCTTCTCAAGTGCTCATGGAACATTCTCTGGGATAGATCATATCTTGGGTCACAAATCAAGCCTTGGTAAATTTAAGAAAATTGAAATCATATAGGTATCTTTTCCGACCACAACACTATGAGACTAGATATCAATTACAGGAAAAAATCTGTAAAAATTACTAACACATGGAGGCTAAACAATACACTACTTAATAACAAAGAGATCACTAAAGAAATCAAAGAGGGAATCAAAAAATACCTAGAAACAAATAACAATGAAAACACGATGATCCAAAACCTATGGGATACAGCAAAAGCAGTTCTAAGAGGGAAGTTTATAGCAATACATCCTACCTTAAGACAAAGGAAACATCTCAAATCAACAACCTAACCTTACAGCTAAAGCAATTAGAGAAAGAAAAACAAAAATAACCCAAAGTTAGCAGAAGGAAAGAAATCATAAAGATCAGATGAGAGGGGGCTTCCCTGGTGGCGCCGTGGTTGAGAATCCGCATGCCAATGCAGGGGACACGGGTTCGTGCCCCGGTCCGGGAAGATCCCACATGCCGCGGAGTGGCTAGGCCCGAGAGCCATGACCGCTGAGTCTGCTTGTCCAGAGCCTGTGCTCCGCAATGGGAGAGGCCACAGCAGTGAGAGGCCCGTGTACCGGAAAAAAAAAAAAAAAAGATCAGATGAGAAATAAATGTAAAAGAAATGAAGGAAACGATAGCAAAGATCAGTAAAACTAAAATCTGGTTCTTTGAGAAGATCAACAAAATTGATAAACCATTAGCCAGACTCATCAAGGAAAAAAAGGGAGGAGTCAAATCAATAAAATTAGAAATGAAAAAGGAGAAGTAGCAACTGACAGTGAAGAAATACAAAGGATCATGAGAGATTACTACAAGCAACTCTATGCCAATAAAATGGACAACCTAGAAGAAATAGACAAATTCATAGAAATGAACAACCTTCCAAGACTGCACCAGGGACAAAAAGAAAATATGAACAGTCCAATCACAAGCACTGAAATTGTAACTGTGATTAAAATTCTTCCAACAAACAAAAGCCCAGGACCAGATGGATCCACAGGCGAATTCTATCAAACATTTAGAAAAGAGCTAACACCTATTCCTTCTCAAAATCTTCCAAACATAGCAGAGGGAGGAACACTCCCAAACCCATTCTATGAGGGCACCATCACCCTGATACCAAAACCAGACAAAGATGTCACAAAGAAAGAAAACTACAGGCCAATATCCCTGATGAACATAGATGCAAAAATCCTCAATAAAATACTAGCAAACAGAATCCAACAGCACATAAAAGGATCATACACCATGATTAAGTGGGGTTTATCTCAGGAAGGCAAGGATTCTTCAACATACACAAATCAATCAATGTGATATACCATATTAATAAATTGAAGGAGAAAACCCATATGATCATCTCAAGAGATGCAGAAAAAGCGTTTGACAAAATTCAATACCCATTTATGATAAAAACCCTCCAGAAGGGCTTCCCTGGTGGCACAGTGGTTGAGAGTCCGCCTGCCAATACAGGGGACACGGGTTCATGCCCCAGTCCGGGAAGATCCCACATGCCGTGGAGTGGCTGGGCCCGTGAGCCATGGCCCCTGAGCCTGTGCATCTGGAGCCTGTGCTCTGCAACGGGAGAGGCCACAACAGTGAGAGGCCCACGTACCGCCAAACAACAACAACAACAACAACAACCCTCCAGAAAGTAGGCATAGAGGGAACTTTCCTCAGCGTAATCAAGGTCGTATATGAAAAACCCACAGCCAATATCATCCTCAATGGTGAAAAACTGAAACCATTTCCACTAAGATCAGGAACAAGAAAAGGCTGCCCACTCTCACCACTATTATTCAACATAGTTTTGGAAGTTTTAGCCACCACAATCAGAGAAGAAAAAGAAATAAAAGGTATATAAGTCAGAAAATAACAAGTAAAGGTGTCACTGTTTGCAGATGACATGATACTATACATAGAGAATCCTAAAGATGCTACCAGAAAACTACAAGAGCTAATCAATGAACTTGGTAAAGTGACAAGGTACAAAATTAATGCACAGAAATCTCTTGCATTCCTATACACTAATGATGAAAAATCTGAAAGTGAAATTAATGAAACCCTCCCATTTACCATTGCAACAAAATGAAAAAAATATCTAGGAATAAACCTACCTAAGGAGACAAAATACCTTTATGCAGAAAATTATAAGACACTGATGAAAGAAATTAAAGATGATACAAATAGATGGAGAGACATACCATGTTCTTGGATTGGAAGAATCAACATGGTGAAAATGACTCTACTACCCAAAGCAATCTGCAGATTCAATGCAAACCCTATCAAACTACCCCTGGCATTTTTCACAGAACTAGAACAAAAAATTTCACAATTTGTATGGAAACACAAAAGACTCCGAATAGCCAAAGCAATCTTGAGAAAGAAAAACGGAGCTGGAGGAATCAGGCTCCCTGACTTCAGATTATACTATAAATCTACAGTAATCAAGACAGTATGGTACTGGCACAAAAACAGAAATAGAGCTCAATGGAACAGGATAGAAAGCCCAGAGATAAACCCCCACACATATGGTCACCTTATCTTTGATAAAGGAGACAAGAATATACAGTGGAGAAAAGACAGCCTCTTCAATAAGTGGTGCTGGGGCAACTGGACAGGTACATATAAATGTATGAAATTAGAACACTCTGTTACACCATACATAAAAATAAATAAAAATGGATTAAAGCCCTAAATGTAAGGCCAGACACTATCAAACTCTTAGAGGAAAACACAGGCAGAACATTGTATGACATAAATCACAGCAAGATCCTTTTTGACCCACCTCCTAGAGAAATGGAAATTAAAAAAAAAATAAACAAATGGGACCTAATGAAATGTAAATGTTTTTGCACAGCAAAGGAAACCATAAATAAGATGAAAAGACAACTCTCAGAATGGGGGAACATATTTGCCAATGAAGCAACTGTCAAAGGATTAATCTCCAAAATTTACAAGCAGCTCATGCAGCTCAATATCAAAAAAACAAACAATCCTATCCAACAATGGGCAGAAGACCAAAATAGACATTTCTCCAATGAAGATATGCAGATTGCCAACAAACACATGAAAGGATGCTTAACATCATTAATCATTAGAGAAATGCAAATGAAAACTACAATGGGATATCATCTCAACCCAGTCAGAATGGCCATCATCAAAAAATCTACAAACAATAAATGCTG